>NC_136814.1:26161285-29092392 GCF_951394365.1 Tetrao urogallus
CCTTCTTGGGAATCCCCAGTTCCTGGGACTCAGGTGAAAGAAGCAGCTCTGCCATGCCTCCTGCAAAATCACCCTGACAGAGCATCCAGAGTGGCTGCTGGGGAAGAGGCATGGCAGAGACAGCCCCCTCCGTGCTGCAGTATCCTCCCACGTATCCCTGGAGGACATCAGAGCTTGCAGCAGCCCGATTGTCTGCATAGTAATCCTGTGAACAGATCATTCAGGCATTTTCTTCCCTGTAAGGCCCCTCCTGCAGCTTTTTCATTGGGAAGGGATGATCTAAGCCCATGTGATTTGTGATTCAATATTTTTACCCTAATAGCAAATGTAGTGCACTTCCCAAGTGGAAAAAGAAAAAAGAAAAAAAAAAAAAAAGTTTTGCATAACTGCCACTGTTGAGAAGTTACTTAATAGTTCATACAAAGTATATCTGTGTGTCCAAATTCAGGTTTCTCCTTTAAGTAACTCACTGACTAGCCTTCCATGCAGGCTTTTTGCTTATTTAAGGGCTGATAGGACTGCCCTCACTACTGGGGAGGAGAAGAGAAAGCAGAAATATGAGGTCATGTTCTAGTCACATGATTGCTGCAGCATCTGTCAACTGTGATACAATTACTAACCCACAACAGTATATTTATGACATTCAAACCTGCTCAGTATAGCATCTCCTCCTCTGGTGCCTGAGCTTTTTTGGTACTTAGAGATTGTCTTGAAAGCTGTCTACACAAACAAGCATCATGAATCACAAAACATATATTCTGGCAGTTTATTATATTGAAAATTACACTATACCACGAAAATCACATTTGGAGATTTTGGTTAATTAAATCCTTTCTCTGTAGAAAGCTTCAGAGCAGCCTCTCTGGTAGAAATGCTTGGAGTGGTGGATTTAACCACACTGCTTCTGGAGAGCTTGCTGATCTGAGCAGGACTGAACACTGCAATCTGAGACTCTTACTCCAATCTGTGGCTGCATGATTTTCACATCGGCTGCAACGTGGCTTCCAAGGTGAATATCACTGTATAGAGTAGTTTTTGTTTTTCTTTTATTTTTTTCTTTCCAGTTACTTTACAATGACAAGAACAGCCAGATCTGCTGCAGGTGATGTCAAGATACAGAAGGACATCACTATTTTCTACCACTTTGCAGACACTGCTCTGCAGAGTGCTTCTTCTGCTAGAACTTCATGGCAAAGTTTAGTGGTTTCCTGAGCTGGAATATGCATTTGGACCAGCATATTTAATAGCCATGGATGGAACCACCCTAGGCAAATCTTTCCAATCTTATTAAGCCTGTTTATGCATTTTTTTCTGCCACAACTTTTGCTGATGGCTATGAGCTTCACAACGGTAGGATGCACTGTGTTTAAGCAGTTGTTTTCTGTTTATTTAATACATGCTGCCTGATCATTTCTTTATATTTGAGTTCACATTTATCTCATATATTAGGCACCATACAACTAGCAGTCACATTTGAAGAATGATATGCTAATGCACACATTTACTGTCTCCTTACTCAGCAAGGAGTTAGGGAGAAAAGTAACTGAGCTGTTGAGCTGATGACAATTTTTGCTGCCAGCATTTAGACTGTCTCTGACGTTAGTATTGGTGATGTGAGAGACGAGCTGTGGTCTGTAACCATACCACAATATCAATGACTTACTGCCAGTGGATCGAAGAAGGCCTGTAAAAGGGAATATAGAATCTCTAAGGCTCTTCTAAATTCAAATGGTGAACAAAGAAGGAAAGAAAGTCACCACAATCTCTTCTGAAAGCTCTGAGTCCCTTCTGCTTCTGCGGCCCCAGTGAAGACAAATTAAAGGAGCTCAGCTCTAAGCTCCTTCCCATGTTCTCTACTTGGAAGGAAGATGCTTACACAGGTGGTAGTGAGCTGAGTGTTAGGGCAGACGATAAGTCACAAGTAGGTGAACATACTAAAGTGCCTGGAGGATATTTTGGGTGGTAATAGTTCAGGATGGAAACTAATCGCTGAGAAATTTGGGATACCAGAGTAATTGTTACAGAGCCTGAAATTGGAAAGGGGCTAATTGATTAAATTAATACGTAAAGGAGAGGTTTCTGTGAATGCTACCAAGGGAGGAGTTGAACAGGCCTTGAATACAATTTGCTAGCAAAATCCTTAGTGACTAACACAGTTCTCATACAGGTATCAACTACAGCAAGAACGAGAGCATCCTTTACATAGCCAATTTGACTCTAATAAAGCCTCATCCAATGTTTTACTATTTTAATTAGAACGCATAGTATAAATGTGTTTGCAAGAAACAGAGCACAGGAATTAAATCACACCCCTTGGCAGAAAATGGAATTGTGTGTATGCAGGCATTTAGTACACAAGAGAATTCAGGAGAAAATGACAGCAGAAAACCAGGAGGAGTTTCATATTCATAGCTATGTATACTGTCTGTGGCATGAGAAATGAAGCATGCAAGCTGAAGTCAGTATCTAATGAATTAAGAAATAGTGTCAAGCCCATCTTCTCGCTCTGGACTGTGAGTGCAATTCAGGCTGCAAGCCGCAAGTACTCACTGCATTGGTTGTACAGTTTGGTGTGTGCCCTTCTGTGCTCTGTTCTTCTATGTTGCTTCTAACTTTTCTGTTGATTCCTGCATCCCTGCAGCAGCTATCTTTTATTCAGATTAAAATCTCCATGAAGAAGGGAACACGTTACTATAGACCATAATACAATAGGGCCTCCAACTACAGCGAAGTCAAAAGGAGTTGTTGTATTATTACAAATGCATTTGTTTGTGTATGTCTCCTTTTACATTTATAAATCAGCTGTGCAACAAGAGAGATTTCCAGATGCAAGAAATTCTGAGGGCTTCCTTAACAGAAAAAGCATTTAATGTTTGAAAAAGCATAGTAACAAGCTGGCATTGCGTCTAAGCCTTTCATAACAGTTTAATTCACACCCTCTCTCCAAATGTAAATTAATCCAGATTGGGAAATGTTGAAAATCTGAAGCAATATATGTAATTTGGTACTAGCCTAGGGGTGGGGAAGGAAGACATAGGAAATATCCTGCTCAGACCTTCATGTGTGCATTAAGCCAGTTTTTTTCAAGCCTTCCTGTCTTCAGGCTGTCCTTGCTGCAAACCCCAAACTGAAATTTGAACCCCCAGATTCCATCCTCAGATCTGCTTAGAATTCTACTAGTGATTGAAGCTTTACAGTTCCTCTTTCTACTTTTTCTTCACGATCAGGAGGGGAAAAAAAAAAAAAAGGAATCAAAGTAAAATGGGACATACAGACAGAGTCAGGTTTGGAAATGCTTTGTTCAATTTGCACTGATATTCTCTAGCACAGTTTCAATTTTTTGAACAAAGTTTTCTCAGTAATGGTGGCTCTTTAAAAACAAGACCACATCCCATTAAAATGTTCTAAGCATACCCTAGCAGAGCACAAAGGATGGCATCCTGCAGGCAGTCAGACAGGTGGCAGGGCGCTTACATAAAAGCTGTCATTAGTACTAGCACTGCCTTTTCTGGTTCCTTTAGTGCCTCTTGCACTTAACTCTTTTCTGACCTCTTTTGAAAGTATGTGTGGATCATACCCTAGCCTGGGATTTATCTGGGAGGCAAGTACATATTTGTACATGAGATCCAAGGGATTTTTGCTACTATAGATCACCAACTAAAGAATGCACAATGTGGCAAACATGACGGATTCACTGTGGCTACAAAATAAGCACATTATTGCCAGTACCAATAATTTTCACATCCTTCAGTTAATGTAACATCATTGCTCATAGGCTCACAAAACTGATTTCCACATAACTATGCCATAAGCAGTTCTATTGATACGAAAGAAATTAAGTTATCCATGATTTTGGAGTGCTCTCTACGGTCATTCATAATTTGGCAGTGTTACTATTTTAAGTGTTGGGTGGCCTATTTTTCTCTTCTCTAATGTCTTTACTGTATCAACTGTTATTTCTGCAAATTCTTACTTCCTGAAGTTCCTGTCCGTCTCTCTGGGTTTCTCATGGTCAGTAAGACACTAGAGATCCACACAGAAGGAAGTAGCAACTTCTGTATCTTTTCCAGCTAAAGGACAGCACACACAGTACAGTTCCTCTGTCTGAAAACATTAAATAGATTTTTCGACTGTTTTTTTCAGATTGCATGAAGCAGGACAATCGGTAAGGGAACTGAGATTTGCCTGGAGCCAGCAGACAAATCTAAAACAACTCATCAAGCTTGAAATTCAAAAGACTTATAACCATTAATCCCAGCTTTTTTTTTTTTTTTTTTGGGGGGGGGGGGGAGGGGGGCAGTTATTATTGCAAATGAATGATTGTGTTACTTATTTTTGGGAGCGGAATGGAGCACAAATCGGAACATTTGTAAAGACACGTGGTTTCATTTAAGAATCTGCTGATTTTAAAAGAAACCTATTTTTGCCTGGTTCCAATCACACTTAATCACAGGTTGCCACAGAGAGCTTCTTTGGGGGGTGTTGGAGTGGTGCCTGAAATCCTTTTATCCCTCTCTTGCACTGCTCAATAGTACAAAGGCCATGCAAGGTTTATTTCTGTGGCAATACCTGCTTTGTTTGGATTCCTTCACTGTCCAAACTCAGACACCACTGAAGCTGATGCAGCTGGGTTGACTCACGCCACCACTGTTTTTTTTCTCAAACTATTACCGTAAGGTTAAATCTACATCCGTTTTATCCCTCTTCTAAATGCCCAGCATCAACTGTCACCTTCTGGTGATGATTTAATGGGTGGAAGGAGCAGTGAACCCGGTAGCAAAGCACTCCTGCATATTCATGAATACATGAACTGCTGAGGAATTTTGTCACTCCTAACTTGGCATGATAATACTGGTTTTCCAATGGACAACATTTATTTGTAATGTTTTTTAAAAATTTCACTTGAAATGCTTGAATTGATCTTGAGGACATTTTTTTCTTTGCCCTCATTACCGTTCATTGCCCTCATTTTTCAGACATCCTGGGAGAGATTATCAGGTGATAGAAATGGAAGGTTAAGAAGGCTACAACCACTTTGAGTGACAGCTGCGGTATGTATGTGGGTTGCTCCAAAAGTAATGCCACATATTTATTTCCATGCAAACCACCACAGGTACAAAGAACAAAATAGTTCTATTTGATAGAGCAAATTCTCAGCTACAGAACACAATTTTTCAATTCAGTCACCACCATTAGATACGCATTTTCACCAGCAATGAATACGAGCCTGTATGCTGCACTCATAACAGTCTGCGCCAGTGGAGGTGACCCACCGTCATCGAGGCCACTGCTGAAACGCACCACCTACTGCCTCACTGTGCTCACACCCACTGTTTGGTCTCCATAAACATCCAGCAAGTGTAGATGAACATCAGTGGGGGCCATTTTTTCTGCATGAAGGAACTCAGTTAGTTCCATACCTTTGTTCCATATGCACTTCATGTCAGACACCGTTCTGTCACATTGCCCCTCTGCTGCCATCTGTCACACAGCAACAAAGTGTAACCTAATATTCAACCTCTATTACCATACTACCAACATCCTCCTCTGATACTGTGAGGCAACATAATAAAATAGGAGGCATTACTTTTGGAGCAGCCCTCACATTTTGGGAGAATTACCCTTTTTTTTTTTTTTTTTCTAGTGGGGTAAATAGGAGCGGGACTCTGTTAAAAACTGGCACTGAGTTTGAGCCTTTTTTAAAAGCAAGCTACTCTCTTTCTATATACCTGCTAAGGAAGCCTGCTTATCCTTACCTCAGAGTTTTCTAACCACCAATGGAAATAGAACCCATAACAGCGATAAAGAAAATAATAAAACAGCAGTGAACTTCTCCTGATATAAAAGAGATAGCAAGAAAATGTTAAAAACCGACTAGCCAGACTTACACACCAAAAAACCCCACACCCATCATACCTCATGCATTGGTTTTCACTAGAAGCCTCAGGACTCCAGCAGTTTCTGCTTTTCTTTCTCATCCTGATTATGGACCAAGAAATTGCAAAGACGCCCATGCAAGCCACATTTTGAGGATCAAGGAAAAAATTAAATTCTGGTCCTTAAAGCATCTTCCCTTCTTAGTGATTGCTGCAAATCTGTAATTAATGCACAGTGAGGACATACTGGCAGTAGCTAGAGCCCTTACAAAATATAACCTTCAGCAAAATTCAGACTATTGAAAACCAGATAATACAGAGCTTAGGTCAACATTCAGGCAACCTTTATTTTACTTTTCCTTCTTCAGATGGGAAGTGGCAATATTTACTCAGTTGAGTACTACTGTAACAAACAGTAGCAGACTGGTTAAACTGTGATAGCAGGAAATATGTTAGGCCATGCCTCACAGATGGATCCTCAGTCCCACACTGCTCATCACTTCTGTGGATGGGAACAGAAGAATAATGTCTATATGCACCTCGTGATAACCATATGCCTCTTCCCACTGATGAGCTGCATACACTGAGTCAGCGCTGGGACACGGGGATGTTTCAGCCACTAGCACTTGGACAAAGTAAAGTAGGGAAAATAAACATGGGTTTAATAATATGTATGTGACCAACTGTTGTCACACGGTGCCTAGCAGGAAAGAGAAAATATAATTACTACGGAATTGGTTTTAGGAAATTGGGTCAGTGTATGCATGTAGAGGAAGTGTCACTGTAAATACAGCACACTTTTCCAAGTAGAAGGTCTGCCTGTGCAGTAGTAGTCATATACAGTATTCTCTGAAAGGCACTCACAGTAGTGGTGAATTATTTCCATTACAGGTACATTGAGGCACTGCTATAAAGACTGGCGATTTGTTCTGCATTTCATAGTTTCTTGGAGGCTTGAATTATGCTGAACTTGACTTTATGAAAGCAAGTGAGCAATCTTAACCATAAAATATTAAATATTTGCTGCAAAGTAATGTTTCTAACAGAGGCATATTTCTTGTAGACCTCAGGAGTTCATTGGGTGCAACCATGGCACTACTGAGATGAAATAAAGGGAACTAACACTGTGATTGTCAACCCCTACTCTCTCTGTTGTGATACTGGAATAGGTGTTATTAGCAGTTACTGAATAATTTGGAAGGTGAAATTACTGACAGTATGATCAGAAATTATGGTTTCCTGTTTATTACACCAAGGAACCATTGAATAAATACCAAAGAACTACATAACGCGTGTCTCCTATCTCCCCTCCATCTCCTATCAGGATAAACATAACCCTTCCTGAGAAAGTTTCCAGCAGGCTCTTCTCTTCAATTTTATTAAACCATTAGCATCTTAGAAGCTATCAATGCTTTAAAAAGTTTCTCTTTTCTCTCTGATCCTCTGGAGTTGCAGGCATGCTTCACAGCGAGGAGCTTATATATTGCATATGTTAGATTCCCCCAGTTCTGGTTTTCTGTCCTTGGGTCTGTTTTTGAATTCCCTTCAACACTCTCCATGTGCCAATTTACATGACAAGTTGTGGAAGAGAACTGCAGTCCCAGGGCAGGACTGAGCAGGGGGACCTCAATGTTCCCTCCCTTTCCATTCAATTTTCCCCTTCTTTGCCATTCATCTCACTTCTCAATATCTCATCCACCACTGTTCTTTACTTTTACATGACGCCTGACTTTACAAGCCATTTCACTGGGAACCTGGTAAGTGGCATGGGATAAAATATGCTTATATACATATTTATTTTTTTATGTACATTTTCTTTTCAAAGAAGCTGATGAAAGAAGTTCAGACCTTATTGGAAGTTCAGACCCAAATCTCAAGTTCATCAGAGGCGAGGAGAAACCCAGAGATACACATTAGGCACAGAGCCCTTTGTAATAAAGGAATTTAAAAGATATTTTCCAAGTCTGCGTGTTTAGAGTTGGAAGGTTTATTTGTTGGTTGGTCAGTGTTTTTTTGTAGTAAAGGAAATATCAGAATTAATCCATCACAAATGCTGACAAGATCCAAGAAATAGAATTTGCATTGGAATTAATGCATCCCAGTAAAAATTGAGAACACAAAGGCCTTGCAATCACAGTGAAGACATCTATCCTAGGAAACTGGAAATATTCCTGAGTGCGAAGACTCAGCTGTCATCACTGGGACCCCCAAAAACATTCCTGAGAGCAGTTTTTGGAGGAATAACACCAGGAATGTCCCAGGGAATTCTTCAGCACTGCTCAGAAATCAGCTTTGAGAAAGGACCTCTATCTGCAGGGTCTGAGATGCCAGTGTTGTGGACACAGCCAGATCATGCCTGCCAGTCCCAGAACCACATTATAGGTCCAGGACCAATTTAGTTTGCTTGAAGGGTTATAGCTTGTGGCATTTCTGACTCCCCAAAGGTTGTTTTAATTTAGCTAAAATGATGCTAAAGCTTGCATTTTACCCTCCAAGAGGCACATCTGTGATAATCACAGGTGTGAGCAGCACACACAGTGCAGCAGCAATCCTGGTGCCCTCTGAAATCTACTGTACAGTAAAGTACACAGAGGGAAATGTTATCCTGTGGATCCATTATGTGATTCCCTCAGTTTCCAGTAAGGCCAATAGAAATGGACGGTTATCTCTAGTGTATAAAAGTCACTCATTTTTTACGTTCCAGCACTAGAATTTAAGGGGATTAGTTTAATTTCAAAATACGTGGTGTTATGAAGGAGTCAGTATTCCCTTTGTAAATCATGTCCCACTCATGGAACAAGAATGTCTTTTTGGGTCTCAAGCATGCAGCCAAAGTTCAGAATCTCCATTCACTCTCCTGTTTGGTACGCCATGGTATGTAGGAGCCATGCTGGACTACACAGTCTCAAGTAATAGAATGAGACAGATGTGTACATCTCTTTGCAATGATGAAAGGGATGTTCTGGTACTATAGTGGTGTATGAAGTCATATAGGTAGCTTGAAAAGAAGATGTTAAATGTTTAGAGGAAGGCCTTGCTTGCTTAATCCTCTGTTCTATGCCTGGCAATGCTGGTAACTGTAGCTGTACAATAATCTCCACTGTGAAACAGATTTTATTTCCAACAAAATGTTTGGTGAACTGCAGGTAATTGTCACCAAGTTGGTGTGAGGAAGAGAACTGCTTCCTTTAGACACTCAGCTCAACTCTAAGTAACTCCATAGTGATTTATTCTGTTCAGGCTCCTTCCCTGAATATAGTACCAAAAGAACTCAACCCTAAACAGTAGAAACCAGGTATTTTGAGATACCTAAGGCAATGAAAACTATCCTAACAACTGACTGAATGCAAACACAACAAAAGGAGTGCTCACCTGGAAGTGAGATTGGGTGCAATAATATGGAGACTGAGTGGCTGCCCCAGCTCATGTGCTAGGGATGCAATGAGAGGAAGAGGAGACACAGTTGGACGCGTCAGGTAAGATAAAGCACTCACTGCTCTGCCTAAGTCTTGGCAGTATCACAGTTGCAGAGCTCAGTGAAGCACGGTCCCTACATGCTGTTGAGGTAGGAGTGTAGAGAGACAAGTGACCTCTGTGACACCAGGAATGGTATAGGAGGCACTTAAAAAGGTATCACAAATGTCACTGGAAACCAGTGAAGTTCTTCCTTTCAGAGGATGAAAAGAGAGTCTGAAGAGGCACCTCAACCTCTTGCTCATTGCTTTTCACACTGTGTCCAAAGCATCCATGTTGTCTAAAACTCTTGCCTAGGAAAGTTACTTAGAGTGATGTAATATTCCTCTTAAAGTCAGTTTTATCTCTCTTTCTTCAAAGGAACTGATTCATTAGTGTTGCTGTGGAGTTGTCCTTGATTTTAGTCAAGAGGCAGGCACTCCCCTTGACAGGAGACCTATTATCTTCACTGCTTCTGCTAGATGGACAGTGCATTTCAGTCATTTAAATCTCACAGTTGGAAGCTACAAATAAATCTGTGGAGTAGAGCATCTCATAAATACCTTTTCATGGAAGAAAGTGAGAGAAAAGCACCACTAATGACTCCCAGACTGAAGGGAAATCAACTGTATCAATCTATGCACTGGATTTTTGCAGTATCTTTCTCCCTGTTAGGGACCTCCTGTGATTTGCAGCAGAATGGTTTGGGCAATAATTAGGAGGCAACCAGAAAATTTGAAAATTCCTGAAAAAAACTTATAAGAAAAAAAAAAAAAAGAAGAGGGGGAGAAATGATTTAAATATTTAATGATGTCATCTTTTCTTTTATGTTACACGATATTATAAAACTATGCTATCACATGCTGTAATAGCATAATAGGATAAAATTGGATAACTGAAGAGACCTGTGCATGAGGTTTCCCTATAATGGAGCATACTAATTTGGGTGGGGTTTTTTGGTTGTTTGTTTTTTGGAGGAAGTAAGTGGAATACATTTTTTTTTGTTAGTTTGTGATAGTCAGTCCTATTTGAGTAAAGTGACTGCCATGGGTACTGTAAGTGGTAAGTGTGCTTGGACAACTGGATAATTACAGCTGATGATCTCAAATGTGTTACCCTGCTTTATTCTAATTTTACAGACCGTGTGCCTTTCGCGTGGAGACCATCACTGCATTTATGAAAAGCATTATGGAGGAAGCAAGAATGCAGTTAGGACATTTTAAACTGAGAGAAAATGAGTATCTCTGCTCTTGTAAATGATGAAAAAAAATGTCTGAAATGAAGTAGATGCTGACATTCAGAAAGAATTGTACCTGCAGCTATTGAATTCCCTATCCATTTTTGGCACATTAGATACATGTAATTTGCTTCCTCTGTATTAGCTCTATCTATATATACACAAACATTCTCTGCATTACCTAATCTTGGAAAGACAAGCAATATGTAATGATCTGATTCATAAACTGCAGAAGTAGTGTTCTCACCATTGATGATGACAATGAATCATTCAGACTGAAATACCGGCTTGCATTACATCTGTTCTGGTATTACCTTCTGCTGCTTACAGCAGTGAGGGGGAGCTCTGTTTGAAAATGAGAAACTGAGTGGTCTGAAAGACAATATGCTGCAAACAGGGCATTCAGATGGCATTGCCCTTTTTACTGACTTTCACCAAGACTTTGTTTGTTTCGAGTCTGTAAGTATTGTAAAATAGTATTGTAAAATATAAAAAGGTAGCCTAGCTGTATTTCTTCCTCTCAGAATACTTGGTGAGTGACGCAGCCTGAGCATTGCAGTCCTAGCCCATTATGGGTGGTTTCCTAGAAACGTGTTGGCCAGGGGGCTCCAAGGAAGTTCTACGAGATCCCACTCCTACTCCCTGTAGCCATGCCATGTGGTGAGCAGATCCAAGCAAGCATTTTAGTTTACCAGCTCTGAGTCTTCATTTGCTTTAAATATTTAGTGCAAGCTGATTGGCCGCCCATTGTCTGCGAGAGATGGAGGAATGGAGGAGACTAATTTGGCTGAGATTGTGCAAGTGCAAAATGATGATTATGGGATTTGTGAAGCAATGCTGGCAATTATGCAAGTGCCAGAAGGGAGGAAGCACACTTCCCATTGCCTGTGCAGTGGCAGCTGGCTCCTGAGTCTGTACCTCAGCAAGCATAGTAAAAAGGAAATGGTGTCACCTAGGCTACTGTGGCTGTGCATGCCATCAGCTCCTTTGTGGGTACCTTGAGAACCTTTAACAGGTACTGAGGAGTAGCATGCACCAGACTGCTATGAAGCAGTTCTTCTGGGCCTGTTCCTTGTTGAGATGGGTGCAAGATACATCTGCCTGTTGAGCAGAGCTGCTCTCTAGGAGGCCACTGCACCTGTGCCCCAAGCTCTGTGCTGGCAGCCTGCTGGGTTCTCCAGACAGTGGCTTCCATATACAGCTGACATGCTCTGGAAGGCTGAGGACATACCACCATTTTCTGTCTGCTCAAGGGGTTGGGTTGATGCTGAGTGCATCTGGAGATCAGGGTGCATTAAAAAAAGCGTGGCCAGCAGATGGAGGGAGGTGATTGTTTCCCTCTACTCTGCCCTGGTGAGGCCACATCCACAGTGCTGTGTCCATTTCTGGGCTTCCCAGTTCAAGATGGGGAACTTCTAGAGAGTTCAGTGGAAGCCACAAAGATGATGAGACCCAGAGCATCTCCTTTATGTGGAAAGGCTGAGAGTCCTGGGGCTGTTCAGCCTGGAGAAGTCAACCTTCTCAAAATTCTCAAGGGATTTTATCAATGCTTATAAATATACCCAAAGGGTGGAAATTGTGGATGGAGCCAGGCTCTTTTCAATGGTGCAGTGACAGGCTAAGGGGCACAACGCAAAACATGGTAAGTTCCATAGGAACATGAGGGAGGTCTTCACTGTGAGGGTGACAGAGCATTGGAACAGGCTGCTGAGAGGTGGTGGAGTCTCCTTCTCTGGAGGTATTCAAGAGCTGCCTGGGCACCCAGCTTGGTAGCCTGCTGTAGGGAGCTGCCTTAGCAGTGGGGTTGGACTCGGTGATCCCAGGGGTTCCTTCCAACCCCTGTGGTTCTGCGACCCTGTGCTTTTCCTCTCAGGGCTCTCAAGGCACATGAGTGCACCAACTGAGGGAAAGACTTGCCAAGTAGAAACTGTTAGACTTTGTCCTGATCCAAAAACACATCCTATCAGATACTCGGATGAGCCTTGTGCACCGTGGGATTTACATTCACTTTCACATGTGCCACAGATCACGACAGAGAGTCTTTGTGGTACCTTTTATCAGATGGGGCTTAATTGCGAGTCTCCAAAAAATCACGAACCAGAAAAGGCGATTGTTCTCCCTTTGACTCCAGGCGCATGTCATAGCACTACAGCTGAAAGCCGATTGCTGGAATGACACCCAGGTGCCGCTAGACGTGGCGCTGCTTGCCGCGACCACGCGTGGAAGCGTGACTTCATTCCTTTCCGCGCGGCACCCCGTCGTTAGACCTGCCCCCCGCTTCTCAGCTTTTCAGGTGCGTGCTCGAACCCGCTCCAAGCGCACACGTTCAGGTTCCCCAACAACAGAAATTCACGGCGCTCAGACGACCACCCCTCACCCTGCCGATCGCCCCCGCTCCATAGCCCTGCCGGAGCCGCTCCCGGCGGCGAGGGGGGCCCGGCTGGCTAAGCCGAGCAGCTTGCCGGGTGCCGCCGGTGGCTGCGAGCAGGAGCGAGGGCGGCCGCTCCCCGGCCCCGCGGGCCGCCCGCCGCCTCGCCCACGCGCGGGCCGCCTCCCCGCCTCCCGCGGGCACTTCCCCTGCACGGCCGCGGCCAGGGGAAGGCGGCTCCCGCCGGGCCCAGCGCGGCGGCGGATGGCGGGGGGGCCGCGCCCGGCGGGGGCCGGCGGGGGCGCCCGTTGAGCGGCGGCGGCGGAGCGATGCCGGGGGGCCCGGCGCGGCGGGGCGCACCCGCGGGGCCATGAGGGCGGGCTCCGGCCATGGCCCATGGCAGCGCCGCGGTCATGCTGAAGTGCGTGGTGGTGGGGGACGGCGCCGTGGGCAAGACGTGCCTGCTGATGAGCTACGCCAACGACGCCTTCCCCGAGGAGTACGTGCCCACCGTCTTCGACCACTACGCAGGTGAGCGGGACGGGGGGCGGCGGCGCGGAGCCGCTTGGTTCGGTTCGGCTCGGCTCCGCTCCCCCCCGCCCGACCTTGCCCCGCCGGGGCTCTCCCCGCCGCGGCCTCACCCGGTTTGTCTCTCCCTCCTCGCAGTCAGCGTCACCGTGGAGGGCAAGCAGTACCTGCTGGGGCTCTACGACACCGCCGGGCAGGTGAGTGAGCGACCCCAGACCCCGGCCGCCTGGCAGCCGGCGCTGTCCGGCGCCGAAGTTGCTCTGGCGGCTGCGCGCCCCGGCGGCATTACTCAGCGGGGCTCCTCGCGTCGCCCGCTGCCGCAGCGGGGACGGACCGAGCGGGGCTGGCTGGGCGGCCGGGAGCCGGCTCGGCAGCGGGGAGGCGCGGCGCGGCCGGTGGTGGGCTGCTGCAGGACCCGTGTCTGCACTTGGGGCTCATGGAATTGTTGTTCAGCTTTGGCTTTTTGGCTTTGCTGCCTTTTTTTCTTTCCTTTCTTCTTCTTCTTCTTTTTCTTCTTTTTTTTTTTAAACTATACTAGACAGTCCAAGTGATTCTCTTGAGAAGGTTATTACAGCCCACAGTGGAAGACGCTATGTCAGCATGTGACTGAGGCACTTTTAATGCTGGATATTCAGAGAGATCTCTACTGTAGCGAACAGCACAGGGCTCTATTATCGACATCTCTGCTCAGTTATCACAACTTGCAGCCAGCAGCTGCTGGCTGAGCACGGTCTTATGAGTTGAAATACTTCGGGGGTGGCATATCTGAACCAAAACAGCATGTAAAGGGCCTGGCTTTGGGGGCAGGAGGTGCTAAAAAAAGTGTGGAGCCTCTACAGAAATGCTGTGTGGTTTTTTGCAAAGTTGTATATTCCCTATACTAAAACTTCTTGTAGCATGAGCTTGTGTTTGGGTCTCACATGACCTCAGACGTGCTTCCCTGTGGTAAGGAACAACGAGGAAGATAATCTCTCTGCACTGGCACACAGTGAAGCCATACTTTGTAACTCAGTAATTCCTGCTCTTATCTGAACAATTGTTCAAATTAGTGTGCCTCTCTAAGTGTGCATGTAGCTGTAAGGGAAGCAGTACTCAGCCAGTCTTGAGTGTTTAAGGCCTGAAAGCAGCAACACAATCCATTCAGGGAGAATTCCAGGGAACAGCTTTGCTTCCAGAAAGCCAGTAGCTGGAGGGTGAGTTTTCTACCAACAGACTGACTTCATCATTGAGAACTCACTGATACAAACACAAACTGGTCCCAGTGATGCAAAATGAGTTCACTTGCTATTTCCACCATAGCTTTGTAGTAAATGCTTCACAACCCAGCTGGCTTTAAAATACTGTTCAAGTGTGCTGAGGCAAATAAAGATCTGCTAACATGCATCCAGTTTCTATAATGAGCACTGGAAAAACAAAAAAAAGCAAAAAAAAAGAAAAAGCACCTTGCACTCGTGTATGTATGCAGAGCTTATTCGTGGATGCTGTCTCAAACAGCCCATGGTGGCTTGTTGCTAATTACGGGAGCGTGTGTTGTAAGCTCTGTGCAATCTTACCTCAAGTGGCTTTGTGGTGTCCATCTGGGTAGCTACACGGAGAAACCTTTGGCTTCCTCTAACACTAGTAGTAAGCTGGCCAATTTGCAGCAAACAGCAAGCAAAGGTACTGTAAGTCTAGACTTGTAGATTGTTTCAGGGAGACTGCTGTCACAAAGCGATATGCTCTTGGCGAAACTCAGACCTGCAGCAATCATAAAGTCTTTACCATTTTCCTCACCCTAGTTCAGGTTATTGGAGGGGAGCAGTGGACATCTGGGGCTGCCCATGGAAGCCCCATTCCAGCACCCAGAACAACTGTGGAGGTTCTTACAGGAACCCATGTAGAGCCTCCAGCCTGACAATTTTGTTCTTTTTATTCCTTCATCGGAGTTTGCTGATGAGCCATTCTGAGAGAGCCATGGGGTAGAAGAAAGCTTTCTGTGAAGTTTAACAATTGTATGTATTTAAGAGCAGAAAAGATAGGAGTTGGTAGTTTCTTCTCTGTGTTGAGGAAGCAGCATGCTGCGTCTGGTACATGCCTGCTGGTTGTACAGACTTCTGTTCAGCTCGGATTCATTGCAGCTTGAAGTTGGGATTTCTGTGCCAGCAAACATCAGTGTTGTTATTTCTAATCCTGTCACCCCCAAATAGTTTTACTGCAAAACAATAGCCTGATAGTATCATTTTATCAAAGCTTGGCAGCATGTGATTATAGTGGCATCTGAGCTACTTGCAGCCTTCTGAGTGCATACAGCCCCAGCCCTGGGCAGAGTCCAGATCTCATTTTCTGTGGGAAGAGGAGTGAGAGTGCAGAAGTTTGGGCTGTGACCTGCTCCATATTCCCACAGGAAGCCCATGGCAGAGCAAGGAGCCAAAAGCTGCCAGTGTGCAGCAGGCCCATCAGCCTGAAGTACTGACTTACCAATCTGTGGGTGTTGTTAGCTTGTATGGTTATGTATTTAGCAATGTGTGACAGACTTCTGTTTGGTGGGGGGCTGTGAGCTGAGTTCATGACATCTAGTTTGCTTTTCTAGTGAGCTGCTTCACAATGTAGGGAGAATCGCGCACAGTAACTGCACCAATCACATAATGCCTTGCATCTTTTTGAGTTTAAAGTAGGTTGAGAATAAATCTATTAAGGTCCTATTTTTTTCCAGGTTATATATAGCAGGGAAAAATGACACAGTTCACAAGTTACAGTCTATATGCAGACAAACTTTCCCCACCACGTGCATGTCCAGGCAGACTTCATCTGAAAATACCCCAGTTCAGCAGAAAACAGCCAGTACAGCAGCTGGGAGGGGAGGTTCCTGGAGCCCACTAGGTTTTGCAGCTGTAGAGGCTGACTCCTGGTCCCGGTGTGGCCATGCCACCCTGGGGAGTGCATTCCACAGGCAATTCCTCTTGGAGGTGGAGCTGCAGCTCCTTTGGGCCTTACTGCTCTGCACAGCCCTCCACTTTGAGTTTCTTTGTCCCCTTACTCCTCCTTGTTGTCCCTCAGATGAATGGTGGAGCCTACTTGCATAACCCAGAGCTGGGAGCAGAAACATGACAAAGCTTATGAACATGAAGTGCACCTGATGGTGATGCTTGGGTGCCTTTGGCTTTACGGTTGTTTCTCTTGCTCTGAGAGCAACTGTGTGTCAGTAATGTTCTTTATGGAGCAGGGGTATGTGGCAAAACAAGCCTGGGAAGGAAACTGGGGCTCCAGCAGGAGCCTGCTGACTTCACCCTGGCAGAGTGCTTTGGAACTAAGAACAGTGATGATCATTTTGGTCTTTCATAATACTGCTAACTCTCACAATATTGAAACTTTCAGAAAAATTTCTGGGAGTATTAACAGAAAGGTGGGCTGTGTGTCCCTTTGCTGCATCTCAAATGATGAGAAGAAGTGGGAGGATATGCAGCATTTACCTCTTGGAGGTTGTGCTCCACACTGAAGGCTGCTACTTAACATGGCAGCCAGGGTTAATTCTCCTTTCCTTCTCCTTTGATGTGGGGTTTCCATTCATGGTGTGGTCTGTCTCATCCAGCATGTCCTGAGCATGAACACGTGGAAGAGTTGCTCTTCTCGTGTGCTTTGCTGTGAAGGGCTGTCAGGAACAAGAGGGTGGGCAGGAAGGTTGCAGGAGCAGGCCAGAGTGAAATTCTCAGGGGCTTCTCAGCTGTGACCAAAACAGAAGCTGCAAAAATGCAAAGCGCAGTATGAGAACAGCCTCTGCCTGGCTTCTTTCAACTTGCGTACTCTGATGGCTGCTCTTGTTGCAGCTGCAGCCACCTTAATTCAGACACAGTGATATATATTTTTTTGTGTTGTAACTGAGTTAAAACTGAAGTCAAAAGCAATTTTATGTTAGAATTGGTCAAGCTGGAGTGCGTAAAGCAAACTCAAATACTAGCAAGATCAGTGCTTCCCTGAAGGCCAGATGTAAAAACAAATAATTCTAACTGTGAATGAGCCTGTGGGAAAGAGAGGGATGGAGGCAGGGCTTTTAAAGTGGATGGACACACAATTTGCAATGGCTGCTATAAATAAAACAAGAAATAGCAGTCATCTGTGTAATCCTCGCCAACTGTTTGCCTTGGCTCTGGAAGGTAGCCGCAGTTTCACAGGTACTGCTTCAGCATCCTGAGAGGAGAGGCAGCTGCTAACTGTTGGGGTAGTCTGTTGTGGAATAGGAATTTCCTTCCTTAGACTGCATTATTCCTTCTGATCTGCGCATTCCACAAAGCCAGAGTGCCAAATGCAAACCCGGAGCACGCAAGCACGCTTCCACAAAGCAAACCCTGTGAGCCTTCATTGCTGAGTTACAAATGCTGAAAACTCCGATGTGATGTTGGCAAATGTAAAAATTAAGTGAGCCATCCCCATTCTGTCCCTGCACCTCCCTCCTCCCACGTGCGTTTTCCCTCGCTCGCTTTGCGCTGTCGCAGGCAGGCTGCAGCTGCTGCCGGCAGGCTGTGAGCTCACTGCAGCCCGGGTGGCTGCAGCCCTATGAATAGCTCAGCTGAAGCTGCTGTGCGTGAGGATGCAGAGAGCCACACAGGTTTAATGGCTCTGCAGCAACAACTGGATGTGTGTAATTTAAAATAGAAATATGCCCAGATCCTTTCTCTGAAGTTTAAGATTTTAAGGAGGTAGTATGTGTGGGCTGATGTGTTGCTGTGATGGGAGGTCAGCAGCAGATACTTCAGCAGTGACAGACTTTCCTTTGAAAGGTAATAGCCCGTTACCTTTAGAATGGCCAAATGGTCTTCCAATAATAATAATTCCAGTGCAAACTTTACATCCAAATACCTCATTGTTAACTGTGAGTCACACTTTGCAAGCCTCAAGTCCTCCCTAGAAAGACAGGGAAGTACTGTTATCAGCAGGCGAAGAGTCACAGGATGAGGAATGTTGCTCAGAGTTTCCAAAAGCATCCATTGTGGCAAACCCAATGTTTAATTTTCAGAATGTCCAAAGGCCTGCTGCATTTCTGAAAATTGGGGCTGAGTTAACTTAAAATTAAATTAAAGGTTGTCTTTGAGAATGAAGACCAATAATGTCATGGTCATATGAACAGTGAGTTAACAGCAGGCCAAAGTAAGGAACCCAAAGCAAACCAAGCATGAGAGGTTCTCCAAAACATCAGTTTATGGTATGTTAAAGGCATGTTTTTATGGAGTCTACTGGCACAGAGAAACTATTGCTAAACACGGATTGTGTTGTCAAGTAAAAACATCTCTTTTTCTGGATTAGGAGACATAGATACGCTTTAGTTTGTGAGGAGGTTCTCTCTGAATCTTGCTCGCTTTCTTTGAGGTACAGTGGCATGTTTCCATGCTATCCAAACACTGCAATCTACAAAAGAAACCTTGCAATAATTATCACTGTTCTAGCGTAATATTATGGCCTATCCTCTTGCTTCCTGACTTCACTTTAAGACGGTGTGCACCTGTGCTCAGCAAATTGTCATATAATCTGCAACTGTCCTGCAGGCAGCAGGAGTGATGGAAGGGGACAGCTGGGCGAGCAGCCTGAGCTAGCGGGGCTTTCTGACAACAAGCTTTGCTATACAAGACCATGGGAATTTTTTGGAAGTTCTGCAGTCACATTTCCTGAGTGAAACGTTTCATTTGCAGAGTTTTTCATATTTTGGCAAATATGAAGAATCTCAGAAACGCCCTGTTTTTCTCTTGCAGTCTGACTCCTGAGTCAGCCTCTAAACTACGCCTTCAAACAACTTAAGTGTAGTTTAGACAAGAGAACAGCTTCCATAGCAAAGACCTCCTTTGTCTGGTCAGAATCCTTGGGGCAGAGGCACATGTAGTATAAGTTAGGGTCTGAGCCACAGCTTCGTGTCAGCAGGCAGTCACTGCTGATTTCAGTGTGCTTTGTTCCAGTTCCTTTATTGAGAACACGTAGACTAAAGGAACATAAAAAAAAAAGTAGTTGCATTCAAAATACTGAGTCAGCCAATTCTGTCCTCACATGCTGGTGGTACGGAGCACCTGAAAACATAGGAAATGAAAATGGCTTGAGACTCCCTTTGCTGGAAGTGGCTTTCCTTGAAGTCTTTGGGTTTTGTGAGTTCAAGTTTTCTCTGCATTTATGGATGAGTAGAAATTTACCTTTCATTTACAAGTGAGAAGGATGAGATTTTTCATTTATGTAATCAGCAGTCTATGGGAGCCTGGACTTTAAGAGATAATATAAAACACACTGATTCCAAATCCTGCGGTTTTACTATGAATTATACAAAACAGTATTACAGAAATGGATGCTTTGGGACAGAGCTTCAGTTCTTATTTTAACCTCCAAGCATTAGGTGCTGCCATCCTCATCTTTTTTAATCACTGCTACATCCATTTGGTGGCATGTGCTCAGTAATTCTTTGCAATGGTTGGCACTTGCTGGTGTGTGTATCGAGATGCAGGTTGCAGAATGATTCTTCAGAGCAAAGGAACATCTGACAGCATCTCAGGTGAACTGATTGCATTAGGTGAATAAAACAGACTGAATGTGCCTCAAGCAGCTTGCACTCTAAATTAGATGTAGCCTTGAATGCTGAAAGATCATCTGTAGGGCTCCCTGCTTTATTGCCCTGGTTGGTCTGATTTGCAGTTGGGATGCAGTGTTGGAGTGAATTGCGGTGAATTGTTCGTGGCTGCAATCACCAAAATGGGATGACTTCCTTTTGCGGAAAAAGTGAAAATCTGGGGAGGGAAGACTGCTGTTTGTAAGGTCACGGAAAGTGAGCAGGAAACCAGCACAGCAGCTCACCACAGCCCGGTGATTTCTCATGGATAATGAGTGAAAGGGCTTCCCAGGCAGTCACTGCACTGCTTTCTTGGAGATCCGTAAGGGGTGGCCAACTGGTAAAGGTGTGTTCAAGTAAAAATGTGCATGCAGTCAGTGGAATCCATGTTCCATCATGAAAGATGCTAAATAATACGTCTTAGAGACAAAATCTGGGGATGACTTCTTTTAGAAAACCAAAGAGAAATTGGGAAGTTGAAGTTACTGTGGTAATGGAGGGAAGTGCTCTGTTGAGACTGTCTAGGGAAATAGTGAGCATCACCTCATGCCAAGATGTAGGATTTGGACAGTATTTAATCGCACTTTAAGACTGGGATCAATTTTGATCGCTTAAAAGCAATTTTATGTATAACAAAGGGCATATTCTGTCCTTCTTGTCTTTATGCTCTAAAATCCATCTTAATAGGCTTCATCTTTTAGCTGCTTATTGCTTTATATGCGGAAAAGCTTTTCAGACTTTTGTAAGCATGTACAAGCATGCAAGTTCTCTGCTTCATGTAAGCAGCAGCTCAGTTCTCAGATATGCCAGAAGGGAAGTTCTGTCAGAATAAAAATCACGATTCACAAATTCTAGTCTTTTTCAATGTATAATTCATACCTCTTTTGAACAGTCCTCCTCACAGGAATTCAGAGATGGATTTAGATTAGCTTACTTCATTTTTAGAATACAATGGGAGAGCACTTAACCTGTATTCTTGCAGCCTTTTCTATAAATAAAAAGTAGATGCTGGACCCAAATCAACCACTTTCTGCATTCTCTGGGAAACCTGTGTTAGAAGCCACAGCAGGACAACTCCAGCTTCTTCATCAGCACTCACTTGGAACCCTAGCAGCTAGCAAAGAGATAGAGGGGCCGTCGTGTACTTTTCCCTGTAGCCAGGGAACATCAGCTGACTTTGTTGTGCATGATCAGAAGCCAGGGGCTACAGATGTAGGCACCAGAGAAATCGAACACAGTGATGCACGTGACAGGCTTTGATCGCAGAGCTGGGCAGGCAGTTTGCTTTGCGGTGATGCTGCATCGTGGGCACTGTGCCGGGGACACTTCGCCCTGCGCCCCTGCACAGTGTTACAGAGTACATGCAGCCCACACTGAAAACAGCTCGGTTTTTAAGCCAGAGAAGTGCTTTGTATGGGGCAGTACAGCACGCTTCACTCTCTCCTCCCCCACCCAGGCTTCTAGCAGAATCAGAAACCACAGCGTGATTCAGCCCCTCAGCACAAATCTGCTTCCTGGTGTGCTTCTGGGGAGGCTGTTGTTTGCTAAGGCTCTGCCTGGTGCATATGGCAAAACTGCAGGAGGACTTTTAACTCAGAATAGTCTGGGGGGAGACAGCAGGACTTGCCCACTGCTGTAACAAGGAGTCTTTGAGGTGTGTACTTGTTGCAGGAGTTATTATGGTTCTTGTTACATTTTTCAAAATATTGCAGGGGGCCTTCTGAATTGGGAATTTCAGGGAGGAAAACTATGAATGATGCAGTGTTGAAGGATAGCAATTAAATTCGCTCCAAAAATGGTGAACTTGAAGTACGGTGATTTTTTCGGAAAGCAAACTTTCATCTGTCCTACTACATAATAGGTTACAACTTGGACGTACAGCTGGGGTTGACTTTCCACCTCCAGTGATCTGTGTGTGGCTCACTGTGAGCAGCAGTTGTCATTACCCTGCACTACATGAAAGCTGGATTCCTCTAGCAACTCCGCCTGAGATCTATTTTTGGCTTCTTGTCTAAAAACAGATGGTTGGGAGTGAGAACCTCCTCTTATGATTGCTGTTGTAAGCTGTGAAAGCAACAGATGGTTGCCAATGCAGAGAGCACAAACCTGGAGTTGTCAAGTTCCAGTTTTAATTCCAGCGTGGTGTGAGCCATATTTTGTTCCCCTCTATCCAGATCCTATCTCCTCAGAATATAGAATAGCTGATCTTTTTGTCTGTAAGTATGGAGATATCTGCAAGGAAAACAAACAGATCTAGGTTTGTGTCTTCTTCAGTACGGCAGATCTTAGAGGTGTGAATTTCTCTAGACATTTTGGTCAAGGTGTGGGGAGGTACTTGCTGCAAAGTAGGCTCCTCTGATTATCCTTCATGTCTCCAAGTTGAACAGAGAGAACCTAATTCCATGCCGCAGGAGAGGGAAGCCAGTGGCCTCACATTGTGCTGAGGAGGGTAAGGACCTCTGTCCCCACTGCTCTTACTTGGCCATTGATACCATAAAACAGGGAAGCTACAAAGAATACTGTGGGATCTCAGCTATGTCCACTCCTCTGACTTCAATTTTCTTATAAATAAATGGAAATTATGCTTCTGTGAGTCAAGAAGGTTGTCTAGAAATTGAGTATGCAGTTTGTCTTAGCTGTTTTGTTTTTGTTTTTTAAATAACCCATCGCACTGTAAGCTGTGGGCACCAAAAGCTTTTGGAAAGCTTTGCAAAGACTAATGCATTATTAAGCTAGCAAACCCCTATGGGGCACCCTAACAGATGGGAAGATGCAAGCAGAGAGAGGATAATAACTTGCTCAGGGCAACAAATTATGTCAGCAGCAGAGTTAGGAATGCAGTTTGTGTGTTTTTAACTATGTCTTCCAGCTGATATCCATGGAATTAGGCAACTTGAAATACAGCACAGGGTTTTTTTAGTCTGAGCAAAATCCTGAAATGAAGAACAATATGCTGTTGCAGAATATCAAGACCATTCTTCATGCAAGGAGTTCTTCGAGACTTCTGTTTTTAAGTATCTAAAGGTGAGGAAAAGGAGTAGCCAAGTTTTGGATTGTAGATTAAAACACATCCACCTAGTCATCCAAAATACAGTGAAAATCAGTGATTCAGTATGCCAGCCAAGGCAGCAGAGAACCTGAGAGAGGGATATTGTTAGGTACTGTAGCAGATGGAAAAAGAGACCTAAAGGAAAGATTTTAAGGACACAGATAATGCTAGATTTGCCTGTAAAATACCAAAACTAGAGGGAAATGAGAATTTGCAAGTATGAATTTCCTTTCTCCCTTCTTAAAAACAACTCCCCCCAAAAGCAAAACAAAAACCAAAAAACAGTCCTTCCCAGTTTGTAGTTGAGAAGCCAAGATGAATCACTGGTTCCTCCATCTCATCTTCTTTCCTTTGTCTCTTCTTCATTGGCAGCTGTCCTTGCTTACTGCAGAGATGCTAGGTAAAAGATGAATGCTCCTGTTGCAGTGTAGTATCTTCCAGATGGTGTCCATATAATACCACAGCACTGTACCGTGTTAATTTAGCCAACACACATTCAATTTATTACAGTTCCTACATTTTCAGCATGTTTTTTCTTATTTATATGTATCTCTTTCGGGAAACAGTGAAAAACTTTGAAGTCCAGAGTGGACTTCACTAGACTGTACTAGTCTAAGTACTATGGACTGGACTAGACTGTATGTCTGGAATTAAGACTTCACTGTATATTCTAATTCTTAGTGGCTTTCTTATCCATCTTATTTATACTCATAAATATTCCACTTAAATTCTTTAAATATTGCAATGCCTAAACATACAAAAAACTGCCTCCCCCATTTAGTCTGGAAGTTTAATTGCTGTACAGCATGGTGTGTACATGCACTCAAATTGGAATTTATGTTGACTGACTTGTATAATTAGATTTTGCCACTGCATTTAATTTTAGAATAAAGCACATTTATTTCCCTTACACTAGATTCAGGAAATAAACTATAATTGAAGCAATCAGATTTTTTTCCAGGCTTCTCTGATATTCTGAATAATAGTCTAAATTCATATGGTATTTCAGATTCTTTAACTGAGTGCAAGCAGTTATTTAGACCTGATACATCAGAGAAAGTTTTCAGATTTGGTTTTATTATTTCAGAGGGGGTTGTTGGGGAGCAGAAGGAGCCTTTATACACAGGCAGCTTACACAGTGCTCATAGTGTTTAAGCCAGGCTCTCTCTGAGGAGGACCTGGGACCAGTTTAACTATGTGTCTTACTAAAGTAAGTGGTGGTGGGCCATTATTAGTATCAATATGAACATCATTTTCATAGCACAGGTGAGATTTAAAGGACAGCCTGGTAGCACTGACCTTGCTTCAAGCAATAGGATTGGTGGGTATAGCCAAATTTTCTGTCAATTTACATCAGCATCAATGCAGTGAAATCTCTATAGTGAATACCACGTACATCTTTGGCTGTGGTACATGAAGTATCTAAGCACTCTGTACTTGTTTAACATCTTAAATGGGGTGGACCCACAGCTTGCCCAGATGGAGCAGGGTATAAATCAAAAGGCATATAAAAAGAGGAAGGCAGAGGGAAGAAGATCAGCACTGCACGCTCCTTAAAGAGCAGTGAAATCGCTCACTCCTGGATGACTGCTGATAGATGCTGAGGAAGAAAGATGCTGTACCAAAATGTGGCTGAACATACAAAGATTTGTATCCCATGGGATTTAAAATAGAAAAATTAAATAGTTTGGAAGTAAATCAGACAAATGTAACTTGTCTTTAGGATGAGCAAATGAGTATTTGCCATGAATAAAAGGTCTGTCTGTAATTTGAAATGAATTAACTCGTACATATTTTAGTGTCAGTGGACTCGCAGTAATTTCTGGTGACAGTTCTCTCCATTCCAATATTTAATGCATGTAGTACTCTTAATTATTGTAACCCAGGTGTGAGACTTTCATAAAACTGAAGAGTTTAGTAAAGGCAGTTCTTCAGTGGTAGAAATTACGACTATAAACTAGATTTATTTTTGTAAAAAAGAAAATCAAAACCTTTTCAAGAATATCTTGCATACGATTTAGTAGAGCTGATTTAGAGAGTCACTGATGGATCCACACGAGTGTTCTTGCATGCAGATTTCTGAACTCCAGGGACCAGTTTAATTTGCAGTTAGGAACCTTCTTTTAGGATTTTGATCTCCACCCTAAAGAACAGTGTGGTAACTCTGAGCAGGCTCTAACTACATTCAGTAATAGAAGGGAAACATAAAGCATACACTTAAAAACAACACCACCAAAATCATGTTGCTGTTGTGATTTTTTTGTTTGCTTGTTTGTTTTAAAAAAGTTATTTTTGCCTTCTATGGTGAATAGCCACAGTGGCTGAGAAGACTTGCTTACTACGTCTTTCTTGTGCAACAAGATAGGACCCTGATGGTAGCAGAGAAAGAGCAGACCTTCAAATGGCCTGTCAAATGTTTCACAGTGGTTTCAGCTATAGGTTGTGAAATAGTGTGCGCATGTTTGCAGCTCAGCTTACTCTGGCTTATTGACAAAACTGTAGAGTAAATAGGGCTGGCATTAAAGTCTGTGTAACCAAAATGGCACATGAGCACAGAAAAGCCTGGCCAATGGTTGCCTCCTCACTAGTGCAAAATCTCCTCCAGTGCTTGCTTGCTGCCACACCTTTTCTCCGTTTCATGATGAAGATAGCAGTCTTCTTCCCACAGCTGCTGACTTTCAGATGAAGAGAGGTCTAGCAGAAACTGTTCTGAGGAAATTCTCACGCGATTTCTGAAATTCTAGTGATGCAATCTTAAAAACGTAACAGTTAATCAGTGAAGCACTTTTTTGAGGGTGCAACTATAGGTTAATAATCTGGTAATGTGACAGCTGCCAAGGAAACGAAAATTGAATTTTCTGGTCTGTTTCAACCATGGAGTTGAATTACATTTCTGTTTATATTTAATGAACAAATTATTCCAATATCTGTGAGATTTAATTAAGATGGGGAGCTTATGTGCGGAAGAGGGAGGCTGCTACAGCCTACAGATTAACCACGCACTGGTGTTTATTGTGGAGAAGGTACAAAACAGTCATTTTTCACTTGTCTTGGCAATGATCGGGATCAGTCTTAGTTATCTATGCTAAAAAACAAAAAAACTAACTAAGGCAGGAATAGTAGGACACTGGTTCCTGCTACAGACCAAAAGAATCCTGGCGGAAATAAGCTGGGGCATCTTCCCTCATGGTTTTAATTAAAATATGTGGCAAAATCTTCTTTCTTCCTCTTGCTAGAGGGATTATGTCTGTTTTACAGTAGGGATAATGTTCTAAGTACCTCTGTTCCTGTGTGCACTGGCAATAGGACTGGTGGCTTTAAATGCTATGGCTCTAAATGACCCAAACAGTAATCTTTTCCAACATGTCCCCAAAAGGACACTAATGTTTCTCTGAGAGGGTTCTTAATCTTTAATTTCTGTTTCTTGCTGCTATTTGCTGAGCTTGTTTACAGAAAGCAGAGTCTGGACAAAGGAGCTCCCTACTGATTCTTACCCTGTCCTGATCATTAGCAACAGGACAGTAAGATTTCTTTGGCCGAAAGAAAACTTTAAGGAGGAACTTAAACATCACTTCTACATATGATCTAAAGGGAACATTTAAGTTAAGTGTATTAAATAGCCTCAATCTAGCCTAGCTTTGTATAACCTAGATGACTTTATAGCAGTCACATCTTGCGCTCTTTGGTCAAACAAATACTAACTTTTGATCTGAAAGCACGTTTGGAACAGAATTTTTTTTCCTTTAAATCAAAACATTTTATAAAGATACTCTTCAGTATATTCTATTACAGAGGTAAGTTTCTGTCAGTACTAACATAGAGATTGTATTTCTGTTTATATTCACATATAATTACTCTTACATCGAGGTTTTGTTCCACACTAACTAACCAGGAACAGTTGTAAACATTGAGAAAGTTTGCCTCAACGTACTTCCTGAAATACAAATATAGTTCCTGAATATAAAATTAATTAAATACAAGCAACAACTTAGCATTGAAGATAACAGAATTTTTCTTTCTCAGGAAGACTATGATCGTCTGAGACCTTTATCTTATCCTATGACCGATGTCTTCCTTATCTGCTTCTCAGTGGTAAACCCTGCTTCATTTCAAAACGTGAAGGAAGAATGGGTACCGGAGTTGAAGGAATATGCACCTAATGTTCCTTTTTTACTAGTAGGAACACAGGTATCTGTTTCTGTTTTAGTTTATATAAATCACTTGACTGTTTATGCCCTTTCTTGGGGCTCAGAGTTCAAGTCCAGCAGGATCTGAGCAGCACCTCCTTCTGGATTTGCAGAACTACCCCAACAATTGGCTGGAAACTTTAAATTTGTGTTGTTCTCTAATAAGCAACTTCTGCTTTGTTGAAATAAATGCATTGGTCTGCAACTATCAGTCATATCTATTACTTATGGAAGCTAAGGAACAAGCGGAGAAGTGAGACAGAATTTCCTCCTGCATCTTGTAGCCAGTGGATTGGACTCCAGCTATGAAGTGATCCACCTGTCGCTATTATGTTTGAGTTTGTTGTGCTGCCACTGCTAGATATACATTCTAGTATTTTAATTGAAGAGCTGAATTAGGGAGTAAATGTTTTGAACTTCTGGACTGAAAGCAGTTCACAGCTTACATTTCCAGGGCTTTTGCATCAGTTAGGATTGAACATCTGAACAGTGACATGATTTCATTTTTTTAATGCTTTAAAAAGAGGTTATTTATATAACAACCAGTTGACTTTTGTTTAGAAAAAAGCTATTCCAACATGTCTGCAATCTTTCTTGCTAGATTGATCTTCGTGATGACCCCAAAACTCTGGCAAGATTGAATGATATGAAAGAGAAGCCTTTATCTGTGGAACAAGGACAGAAATTAGCAAAAGAGGTAAACTAGAAACTCCTAAATGAAATGACATAGCAAAGAAGCAACAAACATCAATTTTCAATTGGCTTTTTCTTCCTCTACAGCTTTACCCATTTCTTTTACCAGTTGATATAGGAAACCTCATAACTGGTAGCTAAGGAGCAGACCTATGGAATAGTACTTCCTTATTAGTAATTATTCTAACTTTCTGAATAGAAACTCGGTAAAAATTATGTAAGCATTAATCAGAGATAGTTGAAATCACAGAATGGTTGAGGTTAGAAAGGAACCCTGGAGGTCATCTTGTCAAATCCCCATGCTGAAGCAAGGTGCTGGAACCATGTGTAGGAAATTATTTCTGAATGCTGTATTACCATTTTAACACCCTGTGTGGATACTGTGACCGTTTCTATTGTGACTTCCTTTTGAAACATAAATTGGTCATGTTATTTTTTGCTGTTTAGTTACTGAAAATGCCTGGAGGACCTCACTGCCTGTCCAAAGAGTTTATTTAATATGCTTCCTTTAGAAGACAAACCAAATTAAAGAAATGCCCTATCTTTGGCCAGAATACAAATCTTCTGTTCTTCTACAGGAGGAAGCACATTCAGAAAAATTTGCAAGATCGCAGCCAAACTTTGTGGTTTTCACTATAGAAACAAATCGCTGAGGTGCACAGTTCTGAACAGCTGCAATATGTTGCTATTGAATTAACTTATTTTCTTGACAGATAGGAGCCTACTGCTATGTGGAGTGTTCAGCTTTAACACAGAAAGGACTGAAGACTGTTTTTGATGAAGCTATTATAGCCATTCTAACTCCAAAGAAACACACGGTGAAGAAGAGAATAGGTTCGAGATGCATAAACTGCTGTTTGATCACGTGAGATACATTTGACAATGGCCAGGCTTACTGTGAAATTCTACTGAATTTAAATACAACGCGCTAAGTACAGAAAACTTGTTTGAAAGCTAAAATAATGATTCTGCCTTCTACAACCAGTGAAATCCAGAGGAATACAATCAAAATCAATGAACTTTGTAATAAGAAGCCACCACATCTGTTACAAACATTTTATTCAGACTGGAAGGTACAATCTCTCAGGGTTACATAGTCTAGAGGAAGCAAAAACTGCACCATGTTGAAACAGCATCTGTATGATGCTATTGAGTGGAGGTGCTTGGCCTGTAATACTCTAAATGAATTTGGATAGTCGTCTGCTTTGACTACACATATACAGATATATCTAGAGGGGAAAAAAAAAAACAAAAAAACAACAACAAAAAAGAAACTTTTGCACAGTCTGTATGGAATCTGCACAAAGAAATACCTTGTCTCTCTTTGCGCCAGTTATCTGCTTTTGTATGTAAGCTGCTTGCGGTTCCAGTGTATCCACAGAGGTGCAATAATCAGACCAGCCATATAGCCAAAGGTAGCTCCGAGGGAACATGAAATGGGCCATACCTGAGGGGAGAATGCAAGGGAAAAGCAGACAATGAGAAAAATTGTTTGTGTTTTTTGTACTTTGTGAGCACAAATTCTCCGTGTAATCTAGGTACTGAAAGACAGTGGAGTCTTATTCTACTCTAAAGCTTGATGTGCTTTCCTAAAAATGCCACAAGTATAACAATCATACGTGCATCTTCATGAACACTAAATGCCGTGGTACAGTTTTGTTATTTTTTATATTAATATGTATTAAAATGTAACCAGGCTTCTGGCTGTTGCAGATCTTAGTTTGATGTTCCCAAAACTACGTGAAAAACTTACTAGCATTTATATCCCCCGAAGTGTTCAGCTAACTTAGTGTCCTGCTGAACACACCTTGAAACCTACAGATTTTATTTTTTGTGACAGTTAGACTTGAAGATCTTTGTAGGTCCCTTCCAACTGAAACTATTCTATTCTAAGTCTGCCTTTTTCCATTTTTCCTTCCAATCTTTCATGGTATTCTGAAACTTTCAGAGGTGTGTCTAAATAACCTAATAATACAATAAGGCCAGAAACTGAGATGAATAGAGGGTTGTTTTTTTTTTTAGGCTTGAAAAGTAGGCAGAGGGATGAATTCCCCTCTGGCTAGAAGAAGGAAGCAAACTTAAGTCTGGAAACTGACTGAACATCTTGCACCCAGTTCAGGAAAAATATAATAAGCCAGTATGTTGAAGACTGCAAGAGAGCTTTCATTATAGGCTCTATTTCCTAACATAAAAACAGGGAACTGACTCAATACAGCTGACTCACACAAAGCATCTAGTATTGAGGCAAAGAAGTAATGGAATCCTTCCCACCACCACCGTCAAATTGATTTTCAGGGAGGATGGGCCAAAACAAAACTGTAACCATTCTGTACTCAGATGTAGCATATTTTAATGTCAACTGCGTGTTGCATTTGATGAAGGTCCCAACTAAGTTGGTGATTGAAAATATTGTAGAATAAACTGAATTCCCACCTCTCTTCAAAATTCTCCATTGTATATTGCAGGGACAGTTTTGCACATCCTGCTGTACAGTCCTTAATCTAGTACAGACTGCACTGTCCTATTCTTTGTTTTTTAAATTAAGGGGGATATTCCCCTTCTATAGTACTTGAGACTGAGAAATGCACTAGACATTAAAGAAAATATCCACATCTCAGTGTCCAGCCTTTTTTTCTACTTCATTTTGACAGGCAATTCATGAGAATCAAATGAACTTGCTCTTAATGGTACTGGTTTCTCATTTTCCTAGATCTGATTATTTTCTTTACTCCATTATCGCAGGAAGAAATAGATTTATTCATGTCCTTCAATCATGGGAATTTTAACTAGGAATAAGAGTAACTTATTTTTGTCCTCTGCTGTTTCATCTTCACATTCCTTAGCATTTGCAGTTTTATATATTATTTGGAGGTCTTAAGGAGTGTAGCAAAGATGACTATAAACAAGGTGCCTTAGGTACTCTTTATTGACCTTGTTTCATTCTTCCATTTCCAAACATTCTATCTCTGCTATTTGGTTTCAATGCTAGAATGTTTTGGCTGTTGCCTCTCAAACCAAAGACTTGCTTGTTTCAATTCAGCTAACAGTGGCATTGTAGATCTTCTATAAAAAGCCTTGAGATGCTTTGGCACAGTAGGATATTATGTATATTTAAAACTCACATGACTTTGTGGCCTTGGCTAAACTTATGCTTCAGGTAGATCTTTTCAACTTTTAAAAGAAATGTAATCAAGTTATTTCTAACACTTTGCAGGCTATTTTAAGTGTCTAAAGGACAAAAGCAAAAAAGTCCCTGAGACCCCAGTTACTCAGAAACGTTCAATGGAAACGGCAGTCAAACTTTCTTATCCACTGGTGAAGTGAAATACCGTTCTAACAAAACTAACAACAGAAGCTTCATAACTCAGTGGTCTTCTTTTGCATCAAATTCTCTATGAGCGATCAACGATCCTTCATTAAATTTTACCTACATTAGGTGAATCTATTGTAGCCAAATTGCTTTTCAGAAGTATGAGTAGATGTCAGACTGATTTTTCATGTTCCCTTAGCCAGTATAAGGTCAATATCTCTGATGACCCATTCGCTCTGTATTTTTTGGTATCGTATGTATAGCGAGCAATTGTTGAAATGATTAAAATGATCTCTGTTGATGCTGTAGCTTCTTTTTCCTGATTGAATCACAACTTGGAGCACAGTTTCTCAATAGTTTTCCTGAATTATGTAACTTAATATTGATGATGACTCTGTTTGCCCTCCAAAACGTTCAGTTTTTGCTTTGATTTCTTAAAAAATCAGTGTTACCTCACAGGCTTTCAGGCTGTCTTACTTAACACATGAACTCTGAAATCCATCCCTCACCCATGGCAGATATCAAAGGTAAGGGGTAAAAGGGAGAAACCGTACAACACTTCATCTCACTGACTGTGAATGGGATCGAAAAAGAAACATCATCCTTCTAGTGGCATAGAAAAGAAGGGTACTATAGAAAAAAAGAGTGTTACCAGGTGCCTTATTACTGTTAAAGGCCCATGTGTCTTATGCTGGAGAAATGGCCCAAACAGTTGTGAAGGCATTTTGGCCTTCTGAAAACTCCCTAAGCACAGGAGCTACAAGCCTGGACATAAGAGAGTAGCTGTCTGGATGTCACCTCTCAAGGCGGGGCAAAACAAAAAACAAGTAATGGTACAAGCTCTGCACTTTTTATTCATGACCAATGCCATATGGTGTATTTAAAGAAATCAGAGAAATATTAATATGTGGTTCTTAAGCTCATCAGCTGCACTGAAATAACAGCCCGTTTGTATGCTTTACAGACTGTAGCAAATGTACTGCATCGCGTCCACCAAAAAAAGTGAAGTGCTTTCTTTTTCATCAGGTGCTGGCCTTGTTTTTCTGAGGTTCAGTCGCTTTCTGCTGACCCTTTTTAAGTGAAATTGACTTCTTTGATCAATCTACTTTTGCCTTGTCTTGCATATTTTCTCTTAAACTTGGTTTGGTGTTCCTGACTCAGTTCCAAGTGATAAAAATCTAAGCAGCTGATAGACACCTACCAATTGTAAGAGATTCCCTCCATCTCACTTGTACCCAACTCGTAATATATTCTTTTCACTTTCTGAAAACTGCTCAGCTCAGTTTCTCCTACTCTGTGTTCCTTTCTGCTATGAGGAAGCTGACATAACCTACTCCATCACTGACATCATGCTTAGGGTGGAGTAGGTGGGTCAGCAGCAGGAAAATAAGATATTAGGCAACATTACCTAATGGCAGTTTTTTTGAGGGAGAGGAGACGAAATTGATCTGCAGAGATTAATATGGGGAATGTAGGAGGCAGGACAGAACATTCTTCAGGGAACTGTTGTGAAATACCTTGTGTATCCCAGCAACTGGGAAGCATCAGCTACCATCCTCACAGCCCACTACAAAAACAGTCAGTTTATGTACCAAATGCATGTGGAACCAGGCCAGTTCTAACAATGCATATGTGATTGCTGAGAATCTGAACAGCGGCTTGGCAACAACAAATCCCACCTGCATGCTTAACAAGCACAGAAATTGAATTTTAAGGGATAGAGCAGAAGCCAGTAGTTAACAGAAAGCAATCCTGACTTCTGCTATTTCAATTTCCTTATAGCCTTGTTTTTTTTCAATTGTCAGTGCTGACAGGACTTAACAGGAATTTCTTTAGGCTAGCTAAATAGATACTGCAGAACTGCAAGGTTTCTAGTATATTTAACAACTTATTCTAAGAATGAGGAGTTGCCAACCTTTCAGGAAATAAATGAGCTAGTTTCCTAAGTGCTCTACAGAACACCTGTGAGCCGACTTGAGAATACTTAACATATTGCATGGGAAGAGAAGCATGTTGCAGAATCACAGCAAGATGATCCTTGCTCTGCTACACTATGCACATGGCTAGTTAAAGCAGATTTCTGGCTGCATGACAGTTTTCTTCTCTACTGTGAGTCCACAACATGCATCCCATGCAATAGGAAGCATCTCAACACTGATAATGACATAAAGGCCAGCTTCTTACAAAGCAGAGCAGTAAAACCCTGATAAAGGTTTTAAGGGTATCACAAAGTAAGCAGGTGACTGCTGGTACAGACAGAGTGGGGTAATCTACTGCATTTATTATTTAAAAAATAAACAGACTGGTCCCATCCTGCAGATAAGTGCTTTTTTCATATGCCTACACTAGGATTTTTTTTGTATTGTTATTATTTCCAAAGATCTGTTTCTGGCTGTCAATTACAAAGCTATGTAAGATTTTTATTTCACTTAAGAACTGAATAAATGAGCACAATGATTTTCCCTCTGTTTCTAACATGCCTTAAATTACAGATTGTTTAGTCTGCACTGTCTTAAAATTTTCAAAACATATTTTTAACCCATTTTGGTTGTGTGAATGTTAAGTAAAAGTGTCTTACCACATTGTACAGAATGTGTATGTTGACAAGCACGTGCTGTGGAGAGGAAAGTGTGAAGACTTTTTCAGGCTGGCATTTGTAACCAGAAGTTGGTTTTGTGGATTTGTGTTCTAAAGACCTAGCAAGCATGGCTGCCTCTGATTTCACCATTAAGGTTTACACTAAGAAAACATACCTTTAAATAAACAATGATTACCCCACTGAAGTGGAACGAGCTTCTACCTCTCTTTAAAACAAACAAAAAAAACCACCCAAAATCAAACACTTCCCCCATCCCAGTGGATATTATCACTGCTACTCTTCTGAAGCAACTTCTTTTACATCAAAATATCGGCTGTAGTTAATAGAAGCTAAAGCAAATACAAGAATGATATTCCCTCAGCTTACTTAAGAATAACAATGTAGCATGAAAGTTTATGGTTCTGGTTCAGCTTACTTAAGTAACCACCAAAAATTGTGCCCATGATTCTCCACCAACTCTTTTTCAGGTTGCAACTATCCAAAACGTATCTAGGCCAGCCTTCAGAGTCATATTGGCTAAACTACATGGCAGTTGGGCAACTCAAGTTATATCAGCACTACCTGTTATGTTACAGACATTCAGTATGAAGTAGGAACTCATTTTTCAATGTCATTTTCACATATGATACAAAAACACTGTAGACAAGATACGATTTCAAAGTCACATTTTATCATCAATAACTACAGATCAAAATTATGCTATGAGAAAAATGGGTAGACATGAAAACAGTCAGCTTAAGATGTTTTAAAAATCTGGTGTCAAAATATGCAAGAAAGCCAGGAACTTTACTCTTTGCTAAATAACGTTTGTGAGTGATGTATAGGATGTCTGGAAAACTAGTTCTACAGCATACAGAGTATACTGATCAGGTTTTCATCATTAATTACACCATCTTGTTCTGCAACTCAGTTACCTCAGACTGTGCAAAGAAAGGATGTGTCACTTTGTGCCTAGTACCACCTAAACTATCCCACTCAGTTTCAGCAGTGTTGTGCTTTGAGGTGCCACTTCTCAAATGACACACAAAGCTCGGATCCTAATCACACGTAATTGCAGCATCAACCTGAAAGAGTCAATCTGGAAAGAAAACAACTAAGCAACTGCAGCAGGAGTTATTTCCTTTTTCTTTGCTGAAACTATTCTAACTAACCCCAATCCTTACACAACCGTGCATCAGAGGCAACTAGCTATGGATGCATAACTCTTGAAAACTACTGATCATCATCTAGAATAGTCAAGTGGTCACAATTAAACCCCACAAATTATTTGTAGAATTTCTTAGGAATTTGACAGCAGGCTCAAGACACTGAAAAATACTCATTCTATCAATATGACGTTTTTTTCTCTAGGAGTTTTACCTGTCTTTTTTATGTCGTGAAAAGTATATTTCTTTTTTGATACAGAAATGTAAATGTAGGGACTTGCTTTCCTGTACAGCTGTCCCTGTATCTTCAGTTTTGTCTGAGATTGGATTAATTCTGCAGTATTCTCAGTTCTTCTATAACCAGAAAGAACCACCTGGTAGGTTACCCTGATCAACTGTTTTGCACAGTTAGAAAATAAAGTTTACTGAAAAGTAGCAGAGAGACAACAGGCATGGCCAAACTCTATGTTAAAAAGTTACTTTATGAATATCAACAGAATAATGGAGAACAATGAATCAGGATACCAAATGACTTTCAGCAATATGTTACATACTTCTAACAGAAATGCTTTACATATTTTTAATTTCCATTCTGAAACATTATTCAGACAATGGTCATTTTATTTCCAGTATAGTATTCAATTCCTGCTGAGTTTCATTTACTTAGAATAAGAGTTGTCAGTTATATGCCAATACACACATTTTACATAATTATATTTAAATGTAGGGCCACTAATCTGAATATCCCCTGTATGCAATATTTTTCACAGTATGAACGTGGAAAATAAAGTGAAGATTTTCTGAGATATCTGTATTTATCTTATTTTTCTTATGTGCCACAAGAGGTATGCATAAAGAACCAGTATGTTTTTAGTTGGTTTATGGGTAATAAAGTATGAAGCAGCATTTTTGTTTTAGCCATTAGGACGTGGATTGCAACTCCTGATGATGAAATTTAATTAATTTTTTTATGAAGTTTGCTCCACTGAAATCTTAATCTTTTTGAAGTGAAAATGAATTCCAGTGAAAGATATACCAGACATACTGAAATCTGATTTTCTAATAAGGCAAGAAATAGGTAATGGTACTATAAACTACTCCAGTTCTTCTATGTCTCCAAGGATGGAACTTCCACCACCTCACTGGGCAGCCTGTTCCAGTGCCTCACCAGCCTTAAGTTGTAAAAAAAGCAACTTCCTTATGTCCAGTCTAAATTTGCCCTCTTTTAGTTTTAAACCATTTTCCCTTGTCCTGTCACAACAGAATCTACTGAACAATCCTGTCCCCTTTCTTCACAAAGCCCTCCTTTAGATACTGAAAAGTCCCCATCAGGTCTCCCCAGAACATTCTCTTCTCCAGGCTGAACAGCCCCAGCTCTCTCAGTCTGTCCTGGTAAGGAGGGTTTCCCATCCCTTGGATCACACTCCAACAGTTTCATATCTCTCCTGTACTGAGGATGCCACATCCAGATATAGTACTCCAGGTGAGGCCTCACCAGGAGAGTTTTGACTGGGCTGTAAGTACTTTTAAGCCTATGTTAATATCTACATGATTTTTTCCACACCTTGTCAAGGACTTAATCTGTAGGTGTTCCTGTAAGCATGCCAGCTGGATTAAATTCTACACAGAACACTCCCAGCTCGGTCTTTTCTTTTTCCTCCCGTGAACCTTGTTCAGTAACTATGTTATGTACAGATATTTTTATGATCAGGAAGTCAACCTGCACTAAATATTTTCTTCATAAAGCAAGTAGATTTACAACTACATAATATTCCATCATGCCCATTCACCATTCTCTGCCTTAAGCTAAAGGTAACACTTACAGCACCTTTCCCCTTTAATTGCTACTGTGAGAGAATCTACTATGAGCTTCCATAATTACCTGCCATCAGGTAGCAAAAGGAATATTATTCCAAAAAGAGACTGTTTCTAGTACACATAATTTCTGAAGAATGACAGAAATATCTCTTGGCTCTGAATACAGCAGGACACAGTTGCTACATGCAAGTCAATACCTGTGATGTTGAATCCATACTAAGTGGGGACAGAAAGACAAAAAAGTCGTGTAAACTCTTGTATGAAATACAGTGTTTCTAGAGAAGCTGGTTCATAAATATGTATCAGCCAGCTTGGCTGAACTGGAAAGATGTGATTCCTGGGCAGCTTTTGAAAATACCTGCCTAGGATACTTACACTTTTACTGTCCTCTTTAGTTAGCAACACTTAAGAGATCATGTTCAGGAAAAACAAAACAAACAATAAAACCAAAACAATTAAAATAAATAAATAGATAATTGCAAACTTCTCAGAGTTGTGAACAGGACCTCTAAAAAGCTACCTTAAAGAAGTTCCACTCCTACCTTCAAGACTTGTTACCATTCTCATGCTTCACTGCAATACAACTATAAAATGTAAAGGCATTTAAGAATAACTTCTTACATTTTTCCCTACAAAGCAGATCCTTAAAAAACAAAACAAAACAAAACCACCTAAAATTACAGTTTTCAAAGACTGTTGAAATGGTAGCCTGCAGAACTGATAAGCAAACTTCTCTATTCATCTGACCTCTTGAATTACTCAGATGATGATTCAACTAATGATCAAGCAGTTCAGACTCAAAATGGAAATTAAGATTTCTTCCCCCACCCCATTATTTTAAATTCTACAAGGTAAAAGGTGGAGGAGCGGGGAGCATTCATGCCCCCAGAAACAACTGGTGACAAGTTATGATATTTGAAGCTTCTGCCAATTCTTTGCTGCTCTAAGGAATCAGATAATATATTTTTAGATTTACAGATTCCAGATCTTAACTTCAGTAAGTCTGTTATGTTCAGCTTGTATGACTTTGAAGACTTTTCAAACAGAAAAAGCTGACTGTTAGCAAACTTGTGTCTCTTAGAGCGGGGAGACAGTGGGAAGGACAGATCAAAAATGAAATGGACTTGAAGTTATCAGTCTTAATCAGAGCCTGTTGACTTTTATTAAGTTTTTCTTATATCACTGGTGCATAAAAGAAAGTTTTTATACATGCAGTTTAGTGTTTTCTGAGATTTTGTGCATGTATACATGCATGCAATGTATCTGCACCAGCATAAAAGAGATGAGTAGTCACACGTGTGGATGGTATTCATTTGTCTAAACTTGAGGTGTCCAGTGCCATTCTAACTATGCTCTCTCCTCTCCAGCTACTGCTCTGAAAGGTGACGTGTTTCCTCTAGGTCCTCTGCCATCAGCCCTATGTGAGTTTCTGATGCATTGGATGGCACTCAATATTATGATTAGGCTACCAAGTATCACCCAAAACTCATGCATGTGGGTTGAACTCCAGTTCTAAATTTCCAAAAGCATTGGTCAGAATGATAACTCACTGTAAGGGAACTGTTGAGTTACGGCCTGAACCACTGGAACCACTGATTGAGCAGCTGGGGAAAGGATGGTCACCCCTGGGAGCACAGGTGAAGGCAATTCAGCTGTGTTTCTGGAAGGGGTGGAGCCTGCACCCTCTTAGGCTTCATTTAAAGGCTGACTGCCACTGGGGAAGGATCTCTTCCTGGAGATCCCTTCTTGGTGGAGCTTTCTCCTGTGAACCTGCAATCTTTTCATACAGGTAAGCAATCTTCTTCCCTTACAGCACCTTCCTATCATGCTGATCTTCCCATCGTGTTGATCTGTCCAACTGCTACACTCATGCACACAATTTTTACCCGAGATCAAGTTGTGTATTAGGAAATGCAACTCTTAGAGTCTTTCTTTGGTGTAATTCACAGAAGTTAAAAGACAGAGGGCATTCAGAACTTCTTTCTGAGGAATGTCAACAGAGCAGGGAAACAGACAACATGCCATTATATGCTTACATAAATGCAAGTTTTGATAAAAACTTACATAGATTGATTCAGTGCACAAATGCCAGTGAATGAAGACACACACTATGACAAATCTTGGGTGCAAGCGTAAGAGTAAAGTAAAATGGCGTGCCAGATGCAACATGCCATTTAAACATAGTTAAGCAAGAGAAGAATTGCTTGTCTGTTTTAGGTAGTATCAGGGAAGGTCAGCCAACAATTAACTAGTTGCTGACACATACTTTACCACCAGTCTCACATAGGTATCTTGCAAAAAATAAATCCAAGCCATTTTAGAGAGGAAAACTTAATTTTGTATGCAAGGTATTACCCTATTCCTCTACTATTGTTTTTGAAATAGAAATTTTAATGTCTCATTACAATGGTGTAAAGGAAGGCTGATGGCATAAGGCTGCTAGCTACTTCAGGAGGACAAATTTCTATGGCAGCTCTAAGCCACAATGTCTCCACAGTATCAGAAAGAAAAGCATGTTGTCTGTCATATGATTTCTGAAATAAACCTTTGAAACTGTCTGCTTACAAACAGGCCTGACAGATACTGTGCAGCTGAGAGTTTTTGAGTTTGGTAACTGGAGGAAAGAAGATACCTACTGAGGATCTTTAGAGCAAATTGATACCAGTATCATCATTTTATAGCAAATGCAGTTTTTCACTGTTATATAACCATTTCTCCATGACAAACAAAATACAAAGAAAATAACACACACATCTGAATTCATCTAAAGACAAAATCTGAAGTGCCAGCACTTTTTTACTGTGCGAATACAAAGATAATCCTTGCCTCCCTTTGAAATTGGAAGTCAAGACTGTAGTACAGTTCTTTGGCCACACCATTTCCGCAAGTCAATTCAAATCTATTTTAAATGCATTCTGCTAGGTGCTTGTACAGAACTAAAACTGGCAGAGAGCATCATTTCTTCCCTGCTTATAAGAAAGAAAAGATACCAGACTGAAGGTAGACAAACCCGGAGCTATCTTTATCATTTCACATTTCTCTTGCCCCTTGTTTAGGTCATTCATATCAAAATTCTTGCAGCTCTATTTTGTGATAAAATCTGCATGCAGCACATGCTCACAAAACTACAACAAAGAATCTTAAAAAGGGAGGTTTTACATGCATTTTACATGCTTATATTGTAAGCAAAGGTGCTTCCAATGGTATTTTAAATGTTTGGCACTACCCTGTAGAAACAAATTACAAGTAAATCTAATATATCTGTTTAGTTTCAGAGCAATTTTGAGTAGCTTGTATATCTGGAAAACAATTTTTTTTTAATTATAATAAAGATGCAGACACTAACCTGCCAGGGCCGATCCCAATCAAGAGGAATAGGAAATGCTCCAAACCAACCTCCTAGTATACTGCATGTTGTAGTAATCTGTAGGCTGTTTTCCCAGATGGACATAGCTCTGTAAAAACAGTGTGTTACAGGATTTCAGCAGGAGCAAATGTTACCAGTTTAAAATGACATGAAACTAAACACTGCAAAGTAAATACAGACTGCATGTTACACCTCTTAAGCTACGTTGCATTTAAATTCAACTGCACAGGAGTCAGGAAGAATTTCTTGCATGCTGGTGAATTCTTTTTGCACAGCCCATCAAAGCATACAGTGTATGACAACGGATCTTAGTGACTTTGGTTCTCAGTTTATAGCCTCCTACCTTTTGAAGCAGTGACTTCAAAAGTTTTGTAAAATTTGGGTTTCTGTTTATTAGGTAAGTGCTTACTGTCCATCAGTAGTTTACTGAGTGATTATTTTGCTTTCCTCAAGCCATGGATTTCTGAGTTCTTTGTGCATTTCATAACACTGCAGGGCATCATACAGAGGGTTGTGACTTCAAATCCCTACTCCAAATCAGTAAGGTACAAGACCTGAACCTTAAATTTGCTTCATCTCAGATTATAAACACAAATTTAGCTTTAACTAGAAGGAAAAAGGATGGGCATTTTCACAGCTAAAAGTCTGGATGAACTGCAAACCCCAAGCTTCACAAGTGATGTTCAGATTGTATGACATGAAAGCTTGAAACCTTTAACCCTTGTTTTGAAGAGTCTGAACTACTCAGAAGTCTAAAACATGTAACTCACTGCTGCATTCAATATTGAGGGAACCATGTGTAGGAAGTGTAGAACAAACAGTTTCTACTGCTTGCATAATAGAAGTCATACTGATTGTAATATTTATAATGTAATGCTGACATTTTGGGCATAAAACAACACTATTTATTCTATGCTAACCCCATTGCTGTAACTTAGAACACCAGATTTGAGCACACAATTCTATCTTGTAATGTGAAAACAAAACAAAAAACTAGTCTGTACACCAAAAGTTGTAAATTATTTCCAGAAGCTGAGTAACTGAGCTGTGAGCCAATGTGGAGAGGAAACCATTTGCTACAGCCCTAAAGCAGTGAAAGAGGCAGCAGAATATACTAAGGACTGACTGAGGTACATTTGTATCACACAAGGCATCCTATCTGGTAAATGTAAGCACATACTGCTGTGCCATATGGGGATGCTAGATTGAGTCCAAAAGCAAAATAACAGAATGAGCAAGGCACAGTGCCCAAGTAAAGAGCAGTTCTCGGTAGTTTGGCAACAGTTTGAACTTCTAATTCATCCACACAGACAAAGCATGGACATAAACCTCTCAAACCTGGCATGACTTGTCCTCCAACAGCATACCGCAGTACCAACGCATTGATCGTTCACTGCTCTGCATGGAGTGTCAGCTATCAGGTTTTTTTAGGTGGTCATTAACACACCACACAAGTCCTTCATTAGTATGAGGAGCAACATATATGAGCTTTATATACACCTGTATGTATTCATATGAAAACTGTCTTATTTCTCTATTTTTGAACTACTGAGAAAACTATAACTGAAATATTCTACAGGCAAAACTAGCGATATTGAAGATGGCAAATGATGATTAGTGGCATAATAACATTTTAAAACTTCAGATCATTTCAAACCTTATTCATAATACAAGTTGAGAACTGTTTTAAAAAATATTTGAATTAAGAGGTTAGTTAATGTATAATAATGTATTGAGATAGATCCTGGATAGACAAGATGAACTCTGCACCACAGCAGGACTGAAATGCAAAGCAGCACACACCTTTGCTGCCCCACCTTTACAAAGGACATTTCCAAACCCGTGAGTATGCAGTATGCTGACAAATGATTAAATGGGAGAAATGAAAACTGGACAAAGCACTTCTATACTTCACTTTATTTAATTGCTCGAAAAGTCTACTTGGAAAATTTCCACACACTTGATATTTTTAAGCTATCAGAGCTACAATTGTGTTGCATGTAACTGTTTTCTGCATTCCAATGTGTCCCTGACCCACCAATATCTCCCAACCCTTATGTAACAAACCACAGATCACACAGTACCATGCAATGCCACACAGAATCTGACCCTTTCAAGCAAGCAGACTTAAAGACTGATCTTTTTTGAATTCTAACTGAAAGTGATTTTACTCAAGGTGACTGCTTTGCTAGAAGTGCTGCAATTGCAGATGGAGAAAGCTAAGTACCTCTGCAGAAAAAAATAAGCACTTGGCAAGATTACCTCCAAGATATTTATGCTGAATGACTCAACTGTACCATAGCTATTACAATGCAATAGATTACATAGCATGAGTTACTTGGATGCAATCTTATGAATAGGCCTCCAAGAAAATATTAGGTCTAACAGTGTTTTCACACTGGATGACCACCACCTTAACATAGCAGAAAGATTTTACAGCTATCTAGAACAACTGTTGGCTAATTAATATTAAAATCTATTACTTGTTTATGTTTGATTTATTAAGATAAACTTTCTTTTTATAGATGCCCTCTCCTACATTTCTGCAAAGACAAAGGCACAGCTGATCTCAATCTTACAAATACTGCAAACAACAGCAACAAACATGAATATCAATGATTACTTCAGTCTAAGTTGTACACATACTTTTTAAACAATTCCTCTTTCATTCTACACTACACTCCTACTCAGACTTTCCAGCTTGTTGTGCCACTGCAATTCAATTCTCTAAACATTTCCTTCAAGGCACACAGCCATGCTGATCTTACCTAAATGCCCTTTTTAACCAGTCCCACCTCATTCCATGTGGTTAAGCCAGGATATAACCTTTGAATAAATCATTCCTACACTCAGTTAACATCTAAGTTACTTGCAACTCATTCATGAAGTTAAATGAAAAAACACAGACTTGTTTTCAAAAGGGCACCTTACTATGACCCATAAAAAACTTGCTACAATATTTCTCCATAATCTATTTCCATTGAAAGGGTTGCATAACCAAACATCATTACTAAATGCACATCTAATCAGATAAAGTCATATGGCTCCCTACTAACAAGTATGTACAAAAACATCATAGCAAGACAGTCCTGTTTCCTATGCAATAATTATGCTGAAATAACAGGAAGAACTGGGCTAGGAAAGAGAAAGACATGCATTTAAAATCTAACCTGGCATAAAGACTGGCAGTTGTCAAACGTTTCTTACTCGATTTCACCTACTCTCTCCAGTTGCAAAACTTCCACAGACTAACAAGTGAATCAGCAATGATTTGTTTTGGCTAAATAACACTATGATTTCATTAAATTCTTGCGAGGTATCATTTTTATTACCCTATTCACTCGTTCCACTGAAAATAAAAACCAAGCATAACCAACGTGCACAAGGATTTAGATACTTCTCCGTAAGCTGAGAACTCATACAAACAAAAGCCAATATATAAATTACTGTAAACAGTTTTCAATTTCTTATTTCAGATCTTCTCTATGCAGAGTAACTAAATGTAACTCCCTTCAGTCAGCAGGAGGATAGAACTTTTTGTTTTCTTCTGAGATGAGAAGTTGCCCTTATGAGCTGTTATAAGGGAACGAACACTAACATCTTACTAAACTTCAAGTGTATGTGGAGCTTCTTTGTTTCAGAGTCCAATCTTTCAACAGTCCTGTTATTTAGCATGTGAAAAAAGGCAAAAGAGATAGAATACTTCTGGAGAACATATTACCCATGCTAATGTAATGGCTTTTACTAGGAAAAAAAAAATTACATTCATTTAAATGTGCTCTTGGAAAAAAAAAAAAGAAACCTGACACTGAGGAAAGCTTGCTTTAAATTTGAAAAAGAACAAGGGCAAAGATTACATAATTAAGATGACAGTAGATCATATATTATTTTCACAATTACATCCAAGTTAAAAATACTGTTAAAATAATACTGATTTTAGCTGCTATTCCTACTCTAACAATTGTTTTTATAGAGCTAACATTGGATCAAGCATGAGATTTTCCTGCTACAGCTCACTCACAAGTCTCCTCTTTATTATAATCATTATACTGGACTGCAGGATGCTTTCACGCCAGTAAAATGCTCATTTGAAACTTTTACCTCCTCTAAACACATACAAAGTAAGGCTTGGTCTCTGGATACCAGAAGTAAAAGGCCAGTTTTCTGAACCAGTGTCTTCAAAATAAATAATACTATTTTTGTCAGAAAAGCTCTCAAAGGCTTGTAATTACAAAAGTGACACAACAATTCAGAGAGTTTCCTTCCCCAAAGTAAAATAATAAAAATAACTCTATGATATTCACATCAATTCAGTCAATTTTTATCCTGGTTGAAAATTAGAATAGAACAGAACTTACCCATTTCTACTAAATACTCGTATCCAAGCTTGTATGTTTGGTCCCAGCAAACATAAACATTGTAAAGTAGTAAAGGTAGACAAGAGAACTGCAAACAAAAATGTCTCAGTCACTGACCTACAAAGAAGCAATATAACAAAATTATGTTATAAATACTAATTTTCTAAGAGTTTCAAGATTTAGGAAAAAAAAATTCTCAATCAACTTGTGAAAGCACACGTGCTTTCTTAAGCCTCACGTATAAGCATAAAGCTTTTTCTTATTATTCTAGAACAGTTCAAAAAGGTAGAAGAAAATCACTATCATCTGTTGCCTCAGCAAAGACTGAAATGTAGCTTATTAGCCCCTGATATCTGTATCATTTTAAATACAGGTTTATCTATACAGAACGTCAGTTTTGAATGCTTGGATATTTACTTCATTATTCAGCTCATTTTTCTAGTTTGACATTGTGGAAGCAGCCATCAAACCAAACACCACTGTTACTCTGTAACTTGTCAACTCTCTCAGAAATCAGATTGCTTTCTGGTTCTCCTATTTTCCTTATTTAATTATGCCTAAAAATTTACTTATATAAAAGGATGAAAGGTATGCAAGATGTGTATTTTATAATCAGGAGAAAAATAATTAAACAAAACTTAGCAAGCGTTTGTACCCATACAAACGTGAAACATGGAAAACAGTTGTACCCCTACACAGAACAAATATTAAAGTAAAACAAGTTGTCTTCAACTGTCTCACAGAACAGATCTTCAAACACATAAAAGTCTAAGAGCCAACTTCTATAAAGACAGCCACCCTGCTTCCTCCAGCCAAGAGCTTATTTTTTTAACTTGTAATGTACCAAATAATATGTAAGGATTTATACCAATATGTGCTAGGAGAACTCCCCCTTAAAGCGTTTAGAGAAAAATAGGGTCTTCTGACTTACTCTATGAGAGGTGCTCCATAAAGAACAATAATCGCATGAAATAGTATGCAAGACATGAAAAAGTATATACAGCATTTTAGAAATCTGGATATCTAAAAAAGAGCAATAAAATATCAGAATAAAGTTTCAAAAGTAAAGAGAATATAAATAACATACTTAGCTTATAGTATCTAATCAACAGCATCACACACTACTCTTTCTTTCGATATTCAATTTTAGCTACCTACAGCACAGTATGTATTCAAACAGGTATCCTTTAAACAATGAATTAAAAAAGACCACACTCACTGCATCCAACGTTTCTTCATCCATCTTATTATAATAAAACAATCATAAAGTAAATAACTGGAAATGACAGTATAACCAGAGATGGTTTCACATTCTGTGAAAGCTGCCTTTTAATGAAAGTTTAAAAAATTTCAAAGTAAGAAAGTACGTAGTATGAAAAAAAGACGTTCAGAATCAAAAGAGGTATTTAAAACCGTAAGTAATTAAAGCCACTCTGTTTTGCAACTTGGCATCGTATATACTAAATCCTTTTGAAAAGTGTCTGTGGCTATCTGTAGATCTACGTGTAACTGTCTAGGAAATTAAATGACAGCTTCTGGGTACTCACTATATCATACAGAAGGACGGACACTGGATAAACACATCTGGCTAGGCCTGTTCTGATCGGGTCACAAATGGAAATCCATATCTCACTTGTCCGCTTCTTTGATATTTATTATTTATACTAGGCTGGGATGAAACCTCACCTAGAACACATAAGCCTACTTCATTTTCAAATAAAAGATGGTTAAAAAACTTGTTTTCCATGATGATTTCATGTATTTTACATCCCCTCTGTCAACAGTTAACAGTTTTACATACAAAGATACCACTTTCTTGGATGACTGCTTAACTCTTTAAGAATCACTGTAAGAGCACTGTCTGACTCAGCTGGTGGGAGTGCACGACTAAGCTGACTTCAGATTGTATTCTACCACTCCTGATCCAGCTGTGTTTTACTCCAAACGTGCTCTCTTCTAACCTGTTATATTGGGATCCATGCCTTAATGGTCCTGTCACAAACTGTAACTACAAAAAAATCTTCCAGATTCTTCTGTGTGCACATTTAGTCATTCAAGGAAATGCAATCATTTTGACACCTTTCAACTTCACTTTTTGAAACTTTACCAACTTTCAGAGAATCACAGAATAGCTTAGGTTGGAAGGGGCCTCGAAGCCCACCCCGTTCCAACCCCCTGCCACAGGCAGGGCTGCTCCCCACCAGCTCAGGCTGTCTGCGGCCCCATGCAACCTGGCCTTGACACCTCCAGGGATGGGGCATCACAGCTTCTCTGGGCAGCTGTCACTGCCTCATCAACTTTAAGTAGTAACGAGCTGCTCCCTCTTTTCCATCTCAAATCCTACATGTGAGAAACTACGCAAGACTAAAGCATCTCTTAGCAATACTGAAGGTCAGGCCTAGAATGTGAAGTGGCTTTTGTGCCCATTCTGGTGCTCCCCGAATCCTGCCAGCAGGAAAACTGCTGGTGGCCAGCGTTGTCTCCTGGCTACAAACCACAGCCCGTGGGCAACAAGTGGCAGGGATGGCTCATCCCAGCGGGCTGCTGGCAGGTCCAGACAGAATTAAACTGTGCAACAGCTTCAGCACGTGCTCACTCATGGAAAACAAGAATTCACCATCAAAAGTTGTAAATTCTTTCCCACCCCATCATTTCGGTGGCAGACTTTGCATCCTCTCCACATCACTCGGTAGGAATTTAAGAAAAAAAAACCACCAAATCTTACCTTGTTAGACAGCGAGCTTCTCTTAGAAGACGGATTTGGCTTTAGGATTAAACACAAGGTTACGTTAAGGACGCTAACACAAACAGAACAAACACACAGCCACGTGAGGTGCGTGCCCAAAACCGAGAACCCGTCCAGAAACAAAGCAGGCACGAGTGCCGTCAGGACGATGGAGACGGCGCAGAGCAGGTTGGCGGCCAGCAGCCTCCTCAGCTCTGCCTCCCTCATCGCGCCGCGCCGCCGCCCACCTGCAGCGGGGCGAGCGGCGCCAGCAAGGCGCTCAGAGCGCTCAGGGGGCCAAAAGGGCTTTTTTTCGTGGCAGAATAACGACCCCCGAGCTCTCACAACCCGGCCCTTACACGGGACGCCGGCCGCCCGGCAACGGGGTGGCGTCAGCTCCGGGGCGGACCCGGAAGAGGCGGTTGTTATGTTGAGCCGCCATGGTGTGCGAGAAGTGTGAGTGTGGTGGGCTCGGAGGGGTTCCCGGCGTCGGGCGGGGGCTGAGGGCGGCGGGCAGCGCAGTTCTAATCGTCGCTATTCTTTCCGCAGGTGAGAGGAAGCTGGGCACGGTGATCACTCCTGATACGTGGAAGGATGGGGCGAGAAACACCACAGGTAGCGTCGGCCGCGCGGTGTTCACCGCGGGTCTAACCGAGGTGCGCGGGCTGTCGCAGCCCCGGCCTCCGCGGTAGTTACTGGGTTGGCTCTTCGCTGCTCTAGTTTCCTTTGAGCGCAGTGAAGGTTTGTTTGTTTGCCTTGAGCTTTCTGGAGTTGAACTTGTCCATCTCACTGCAGCCTTCCAGTATTTAAAAGGGAATCATAAACGGGGGGGGGGGGGGGGGGAGGAGGGGGAGGAGGAATCAACTTTTTACTTGAGTAGATGGCGATAGGACAAGGGGGAATGGTTTTAAGCTCAAGGAGGGAAGATTTAGATTGGATGTCAGGGGGAAGTTCTTCACAGAACTTACTACTACTTACAGTAGTAAGGTGCTGGAACAGGCTGCCCAGAGAGGCTGTGAATGCCCCTTCCCAACACCAGGTTGGATGGGGCCCTGGGCAGCCTGGTTTAGTACCAGATCTGGAGGTTGGTGGCCCAGCCTGAGGCAGGGAGTTGGAACTTGACGGTCCTTGGGGCCCCTTCCAACCTAAGCCATTCTATGATTCTGTGTTTCTGTGACGATCTTTTCCCTCGTATTGAAGAATGATACACAGTGCCTACCCATTCTTTGTGCTGTGTGCTTCTCGTCACTCTGAGCACACGTGCACACGTATGGCAGCTGGAAGTTGAGCTCTTTCCAGTGTTCTTCAAACTGTAGAAATGTATTTATTATTTAATGTATGTATTGCCTTGTGCTTGTATTCTTTTTATAGAAAGCGGTGGCCGAAAGCTGAATGAAAACAAGGCATTGACCTCAAAGAAAGCAAGGTTAGTATTTGACCCTGATTTCACCTTTTTTAAAAAAAGAGGCAATTTTCTGTAACTGAGATCTCACTTCTCACAAAGCAGGGTAACTCCTCAAAACTTGTCCAAAATACACCTTAATCTTTTTTTTTTGGAGAGAGTTACAACATGTTATTCCTTGATGAAAGTGTGTCTGTATGTATTTCATGGAGGCTTTCTGTGGAATTACAGAGCCTAGGTAGCTGTATTGCTGCAGGCATCCCTAAAATTGGTAGGAATTGGTGTTTGTGTTAGGAGAGGAGCTGAAAAGGCCATCTGTCCCTGTTTGCAGGAGAGTTAGAGTATGTGACATCTAAAAGTCCCTTACAACTCAAATGATTCTGTGATCTTCCATGCTAATATTGCCTGTTCAATCTCTTGAGCATCTCTTTTATGTCTAAAGCATGTTCTGTTATCCTATGCCAGGAGCAAGCCACTGCTGGAATGTATTTTGAGTTCAAAATAGGCTTGTATCTTAATAAAAATATATGGTTTTAGTTCAGCTTTTATTAATTTTATCTCTGTAATGCAAGAAATCTCTCATAATGGAGAAAGCGGGACTTTTTCTATAGGAATTCTGTAGACTGTTAGAGTAGACCTCTTTATGTCCCTTTTCTTGGTTACAGTTTTTGCTGGAGTTTCTGTCTGTGTCCTCTCACATAACGCTTTTAGTATGAGGTGAAGGAAGTACTTTATTTTAGTGTGCATAAATAAAGTACTTCTCCTTTTTTCCAGGTTTGATCCTTATGGAAAGAACAAATTTGCAATATGTCGAATTTGTAAGAGTTCTGTCCATCAGCCTGGGTCTCACTACTGTCAAGGATGTGCCTATAAAAAAGGTGAGTTTCACTGAGTACCATATTACCCCACTTTGGTTTGAAATTAGAGACAAGTAGAACTCTTGAGTTTGTTCTGTATTGCAAAGAGAATGCTGTGATGAGTTCAGTCTTCAACTACTAATATGGAGGTGTAGAAAAGATGGAGTCAGAGAGTCATGACTCTCTGATTCTATCACAGTGCACAGTGATGGAGAAGAGTGTAGAAGTCCTAAATGCCATATAAATAAATCAATTTTCACTATGAGGGTGGTCAAACATTGTAATAACAGTGACTCAGAACTCTTATGAAATCTCTACTGGAGAATATAAAACTTTATCAGTCTTGTGAGTTTGAGAGGGTAAGCAGAAGGGCTCAAACTTGTAATCCATTTGGGGGGGGGGAAATAGAGCAACATGAACTCAGTTACCTTATTAATATTGAAGAATTCACTTAGCACGCAGACATGGGGTGGACAAATTGTTAGATGTAGAGTCAAAGCTAACTAGTAATGAGTTTTGTTTATGGAATAATGTTAGTTGTTCTACAACTGCGCACTGTGTCACTGAGTGGTTTAGCAGTCTGCTAAAGGAGGGCTGCCTTTTCTAGTTGTTATATGCTCACCAGATGGCTGTCTGAATTCCATATGATAGAACCTTGTTATTTCTTAAATTTATTGTCATTTTGGGTGGGCATCAGGATTTTATCTTTGTCTGCTTGTGCATCCTTCCAGGTAGAAACCTCAAAAATATCAGAAGTTAAACTTGAAATACATTAGATTCTGATTCTGAACATCAAAGATGCTCAGATTGCAGCATATTTCTAGAAGCAGCTGCAGTCTTGATGCTTCAACTGTTGCATGTCTCTGAAATCTAGATACCATTTAAAAAGCTTGTTGCTCCTCACTTTAGATGTGGAGTGAACGCTGTATGGGATGGATTTTGAACTCTGAAGTAAATAACAAAGCATGTTCCCCGCTGTTCTCTTTTCTAGTGGACTCTTAGATGTGTGTCCAATCAAATGAAGCCTATATGTAAAGTCATGATTTGTAGAGATGCAACAGAAATAGCTGTCAGTTAATTTTTTAATTTTTTTATTTTTTTTTTGGTCTGCTGATCTCTCAAAGCAAGATGCGTCCTACTGGACAGAATATTTGGCACCTTTCTGTTTTAGAAAAAGGGGGAAACATTGAGGAAACACTCCCTTCTGTCCCTGCCGAACTTGTGTACTTTTTGCTGCTCCAGTTTTCTGACCACTCTTTGTGTTTAGGTCAAAGTCCTCTGGGTCGTTAGTTGTCTCTACTTCAACTCTCAGCTATTCTTGGTGTCCATTATAATTCTCTCTTGCACTCTGTAATTAGCTTAATTCTTTGAAAGTGTATTCTTATCAGCTTTCTCAATTGTCAGTTAATCTTTCATTTAGCAACCAGTTTCTTGGTGCCTGTATTTCCTTAGCCTAGCTACTTTCTGTCCATCTCAGGCTACAGGAATTATAAAGTTTGGTAACATGCTATTTTTACCCATGGGATCCTTTCCTAGCTGTCCTTCAGTAGTTCAGCAAATTAGAGGCTTGAGGTGCTGCTGTGAATCATAATGCTCCCAGAGTTTATTTTTTAAGCAGAAGTATTACATGTGTACTGCAAATATTAATTAGTGTTAAAAATCGTATTACTACTTCTGAACGTGCTGTATCTGGTGAGAAGGTGCATGGGTAGATTGTCAATTTGAAATCTTCAACAGTTTCTTGAAAATTATCCTTACAAAAACATACTAACTAGAAAAGATAATGGCTGTTTAATAATTTACACACCTTTGTGTGTTTGTAGGCATCTGCTCAATGTGTGGCAAGAAGGTGTTGGATACGAAGAACTACAAGCAAACTTCTGTCTGATTACATTGATCAGTTTTTCATGAACTTCTGACTTCTGCATCTTTGTACATCTACCTTTGTCCAATATTGTTGATGAATATTACTTCCTGGAAGATAATACACTTACTTGGGATGAGTTTAGGGAAGAAGACAGGCTGGTTGTTTCTGTAGAAATGAACACGGTATTTGATTTTTGTTGCTCTGGCACTAACATTAATATTTAAGGGGTAATGGCTTGCAGCAGCTGATGCAGCTCATAGTGATAGGTTGAAACTATGCTACTATCATATCAGATCCTTGAGGTTAGCACTTACTGGTCTGTTGTCCTGTCTTGAATCTTCTGCTTGTGTGGTGGTAATACTTAATGGATGCATAAAATATGAGCTTATATCACATCTTTAAAATACCATCATTAATTAGTTCTGTGCTTACAGGTATTTATATTTTTGCTCATCCCTAACTATTATGTCCTGCACTTTGAAGTGCTGCTTTTCGGAGCTTAATTCCATTGTTCTGATCCAACAGTAGTGTCTGTTGAATTGAAAGCTGTTAAACTACTGAAATGCAGTGTATTGCTGCAAAAGTAAGAACTGGCAGAGTGAGATTGATTAGCTATTCCCTTGTCAAATCCTAAGCAGATTTTGCATACAGCATCTGGTGGCCCAAGGCAATAAAATAATGAGCATCGCCTTCTCATGCCAGGTCTCAGTCTCCTTATTTCCTAAGTTGGTGTGGTTTCTAAACGCTTGTTTTGAAACTGGCTCTTGAATTCTGTGATGTATAATTGTTTATATAAATGTCAGATTGAAAGATCAAAACAGACTGCCTTCCCTTTAGCACTGTTTGGAGATAAGACTGAGGCAAGCACCTGTGAACATGTGAGGCTGCATTTCTTTTATCCTTTTGTGAATTCTGTGTAAGAAAGTAATTTCTCCTACAAAGAATAATAACTTGAATTCATGATAGGATTTTAACTAGACCTTTTTGTTTATTCCTCTTGCCATCTATTCTTAGCAAATTCTTACAGTTTTGCAACTTATTTTCAACCATAAGGGGGGGAAATATCAATAGGAATTTCCCTGTGAATAGATTTTCTAGTTTAAATTTCCTTTTGTTCTCTTATCTACTACAACTGCATGTGTACTAGAGATTAAGCAGTCACTGTTCTTTCTCTGTGTTAATGTGAAAAACTGAACAGAAAGTGCATGGAATAGCTCCTGTACAGTAACACCAATTCTGATGTACATCACTGTGGCACATTCCTTGTACAGATGAAAAAATGTCTATAATGGACCTCATGCTTTGCAGCAAGTGCTTCTCAGTACAATTGTAAAAACATTTCAACCATTTGACAAACAAATTATGAGGTGAAAACCAAGTAATTAACATTACATATGGATCGTTGTCCTATGTAACAACAATTCTGTAATGCACAGATCTTGGCAACCATCAAGAGGCTCAGATGAGATCATGGTTAGTGCTGAGTGTATGTTCTACAGAATATTTCCTGTCATGCTGGAAACAATAATTTGTGGTGAGGTGACCGAATTTGGTTACTGCCTGCTGGATTTACGTAAGGCAGTTGTGCTGAAGGGTCTCACTTGAAAATACTTGTTTACTGCCTCTTTTTTGTTCTCTACAGCTGTATTTTCTGTGCAATTGGTATGACTTACTGCACTGGCAGTACTGCATTAAAGGTATGAAGACTATTACAAGTGAAGGTTGTAAATCAAGTAATTCTAATCATGTGAAGGGATTAACTGGGGGGATGTAACTGGACATCTAGGCAAGTCACTTCTTGTGGTAGGTGTGGTATTTTAAAACAATTGCAAAAACTCCCACATTTAGAGAAGGAAATCTAAAAATCACAGGTAAAATGGTTTGGGGATTTTTAAGGTACTCTGTAAGTCACAGGTAGGAGTTCCTGTGGTTTTTTTAGAAGATAAGTGTGTGTGTGTATACATATTACTTTTTTTTCTTCTCCCTTCATTGAGTTAGACAATTTTCATCAACTTAGCCTTCACCTTCAGCTTTTTGATCAGACTTATTAGAGATGATTTCAAGTGAAGGATCCTCTGACATTCTGCAAACTCTTCATTCTTTGTGTATTTGTTCTATAAGATTAGTTTTCCCATTCTGTATATAAGTTTTTCTTGCCTTCCTAATGTTTTCCAGCATCTTTATTTCAAAAATATGACTGTAATTCTTGAATGCATTGTATCAGTTCAGGGTTATTTCACGCTGTAAATACTGGTATTCAGTAAATGCGTACTTCATTTTGCAACATGTAAATAATATGACTCTGTGTTGACAATTGGTTTATGAATGGAGCTTTTATGCCCTATTGCTGTGTATCTCAGGTGGAAAAAGGAGAGAGTTGTTTGTTGGTTTGATTATTTGTTTTTTACTTTTTAAAGTGGTTACAGATGGTGCCTGTTCAGTTGGTGGTTTGCACATGCTTGGGGTCTTTCAGTCTTCTTTACTCTCATGAGAAGTTCAGTGAGGCCTGTGTAAGATGTTCTCATGTAAGCAGTCAGCTTTCAGAAATGCCTTTTTCCTTCAGAAATCATTGCTTTGGAGACCTACTACTATAAGTTTGTGTATCAGGCATTGTTCTGCCTCTCTGCATTATGGTATAAATTTGTATACCACTCCAGTATAATTGATTTGTCATATAAAAGCATTTTTTTTATTATATTAGAAATGTCTCATTAGCAGTGATGCCTTTCTTGCAACATTATGCCTTGAAAAGCGAAGGAAAATCTGTTATGGAAAGTTGCCACTTTTGTTTAATGTCTTGAGAAGAACAAATCAATGTTCCCAGCTGATCAGACTGTCCTCTAGTTCACAAGTTATGTAAGAGATTTGTGCTGCCAAATTGAGTTGGATTAGAATTTTCCTCAGTAGGGCTGAATTTCTACTGTCCTTGCTCTTTCAGCATGTTTGTTGGCTAGAGCTATTACTTACTGAGTACAAACAACATTTTGATGCAGATTTCTGAGAGAAATGAAGGGAATAGCTGTAAGAATGCTTCTGTGCGTGCAGCAGCCAAACAGATACAAATTGAGCAGAAACCACTGACGAGGTTTTTTTTTCGCCCTTGCATTCGTCCCATCCTTCCCATTTGTTCCTCTGATTGATTTGCCCAATTCTTACTGCTGCCTCGGCTAGAGAAAACACCACCCAGGTTAGTCATTTGGAAATACGGTTCCAAGGCATAAAGACTATTTTCATTTTTACCTGGTGCTGTACTGGCTGGGCATTGCTCTATCCAGAGTACTTTAGGGCTTCTTTTGTATTGTCACAAGAGTAAATTGTAGTTGTAAACACAAGAGTTACGTGCAAAAAAATAATAAACAATAGCTTGAATTTAGAAGCTGCATGAAGTAACACAATGAACTGCATTACTATATTTTGCTAACAGAGCTGTACATTTCCCAGCCATGGAAACAACAGACCACAGTCTGAGAAATTCATTATTCACTGAAAGACAGCAAGCCAAGAGAAGGAGAAAACTCTACATCAGAGGACATTAAACTGTCTGTAGATGACAAGAAAGCCAGTGTAAGATTTCTTAGGGTCAGGAAGTAAAAAAGGCTTTCATGATGGACATGAAATGTACAGTGAGAACTTCTGTACCTCTAATTGTTCAGACAGTGCTACTGAAACTAAGCAGTGATAATGCTTCTGAATGTCTTTCAGTACAGCTTTTTAGTGCCTCTAAGGTATGCAAGCAGCATTTGGTTAATTGAAAGAGATTTGTTAATTGTTTACATGAAGAAATTTTGTTTCCAGTGCCTTTGTGCCCACTGATTGCTCAATAGATGTTACTAAACTATCTTTTCAGTGAGCAGTTGTTCAGCATGGGATTGTGGTTGTGTCTCTTGCTTCCTCTGTCTTACCAGGTCACTGATTTAGGTTGCAAGGTGCAAAACTGTATACTGATAACAGGAAAACTGACCTGGAATATCATTAGAGAATGAACACCGTTGCCACACTGCAGCTGAGGTTTGCCACTAAACAAAACTATTTTTGCCATCCCCAATGGTAGAACTGGATGGACAATCTGATTAGGCATGAGGGCAGCCCTTGCAAATAAGAGCCAAATGTTTATGTTAGTGAGGATTATAAATGTGCCTCATTGTGAAAAGCAGTTGGCTTTAAAGTAATTTTGTTCCTCCCAGACTTCTGCTTTTATAGAAGTTATCATCTGAACTTCATCAGAACCTGATTTTTTCATTAACTTTTATGGATGGAAGCTGCAGTTCATTTAACAAAATTTGCATGAGGCATACACATGTTCATCATCTCTGTCTAACATCAGCAGAAGACTTGAATTCTCTGTGGATAAGGAGGGCTCATTTCACCCACGTCAGGGCAACAAGAGCGGATGTAGTGGAGGGGCCTTGACGAATTTGTTTGAAATCCTGTAAAAAAAGCTGAAGGGAAAAGCTGAGGGCAGTCTTCTCCGTGTGGATATTGCTGATGAAGATTATTTTCTGACATGGTTCATTGAGACATTTCTGAAATTGAGTAAATAGCAAGTTGAGCTTTCAGGTATCGTGGAAGTGACAGTCAATCTACCCAATTAAGCAGGCATTTCCAGACTAGATTTCAAATAGTAGAAAAGCTCAAGAAACTGCTTCTTCCTTCCTTAGCCTTTCTCTTTGCACTGAAAGACGCAGACTGAACTTGGCAATGTTAGCAATTCATTAAGGCTGTTTTTCAGAGCAAAACATAAGTGCTTCCAGCAAATGCACTTACTATATGCCTGTCTGCCAGGTGGTATTGGGAAAAGAAATGTAGACATTTTTTTTCTGCCTCATTGTAGTTACGATTAAATATAGCTATTGCTTAACTGTTTCAGTTCATACGCAAACGTAGAACTCATAGTTGCAATTTTCTATTGGTTAATGGGTCTATTCACATGTAACTATAATGTGGTTATTGGGCTATTTTACAGAAAATCAATCCTTAGTTTTCTGTTACTGCTTTTGCTGACGTAAAAGTGAGAATTTTGTTTCTGTACATCCCAGATTGTCACAAACACTTATTGTTCTGATGTGTATACTCCTGATCACAAATACATCAGTGTCACTGGGCTGTGTGTGATAAAAGGCTTTCATGGCTGCTAGGGATCTGGCATCTAGCCAACAATTCTTGGTTTTTTTTTTGTTCTTGTTTGGTTTGTTCATTTCCAGAAATACAGCAGCTGGGTGCCAGGGAAAAGGTTTTGAAAGGTTGATATATTTAAACAATTTAATAAAAGTTTCAGATCCTTTTCCATATAAACCTGTATATGACAAAAGACTTGTTTGGAGATGAATCTATAGCTTACTCAAGCTTAACTGTTGTGTACGAGCTGTGAAATGAAATTTTATAACAACTACTCTACCATCAACTTCCATATGCTCTTGCTTTATTCCTGCCTTTGTACTGGTAATGAAAAGTCAATGCTTAATCGAGGGAGGGAATTGTAATACTAGCAACAGTAAAAGAGTGTGATGCACAAATGCACGCTTCTCTCCTTGAGCACTTGTTAAGCATTAATTTTCCCTTACAGCAGGAGGTAACTTGTGTCTGTGTCTTTGTTGTATTATTATTATATAATCTACCAAGTGTCCAGGGCAGAATATGATAAGAGTTTGATACAGGAGTTGAATAATTCAGAAATCAAATAGAGCATAGTTTTTGTATAGTTTTTTTTTCCTGTGTGTTCAGTTTTCCATAAGACTGTATGTATATATTCACTTGTGTGCATGCAAGTTTTACCACCAGTAAATAATTACTTAATTATTTTTTAACTTAATTATTTAATTAACTTAATACTTTGAGCTATACGGTTCTTTAATTTGTATAAAGATTTTTTTTTTATAACTGTTCAATTTTCAGTGCTGGTTAAATTTAGGCAGGGAATGTAATATTTATTAAACATTACATATATAAAACAAAGTCAGTTTAACTTACTGTCATTTGGACACCTACAGGTTATGATATATTCTTACAGTTCTACCAAAGTTTAAGGCATATCCAGGTTGTTGTAGGACATTTTATAAAAAAAATGAGTCAGTAGGATTGTACTGCATTGAGGAGCACACAGCTATATCTGAAAGTACAAAGCATCCCTAGGGACCTGTAGTGACTGGGAATGCTGCAAGCAGGTGGAACAAGCAGGGTGTGGTGCAGTAGTCACGGTGTGGCACAGCAGTTTGCATCACGGATCACCTGGGAGGGCACACAAGTAAGGCACTGTCACTTGTCACTTCCAGCAGTTTGGTCATGGCACCCTCCCAGCAGAAAGCCATGTCCCCTGTGGCCTCACTGGCCACAGCAGCTGACACAGCTAACCAGACTACTCCTGAGGCACGTGTGACCATCCAGGTCCCTTCCAGCTCAGGATATTCTATGACTGTATGTATTTCTGCTAGTGACTTTTGGAAATGGGCAAGTAATTGTCTTACTCTTTTTCCAGTGCTGTATGAATTCCAAAGGGCAGCTCACCAGACTACCAAAGGGCTATTTGTGGTAGCAGTGTGGCATGTATTTCACCATACCACTTAGGAATTTCATCCTGCTCTCCAGTTGTGCCAGACAGAAAGGAGGAAGGATGGAGTAAAAACACATTGCATCAGTCCTGAGTCTTGTGGCTGTCCAGAAGATCAAATGTGGTTATTTGAGTGAAAATCTCATCTAAATGCTGGAGTACCTTTGGAGATCTGTTTTTAAGTTTATCTTATGCGGTCTTTGTTAGTTGTTGCTTAAGATAAGTTGGTTTGTCTGATTTCTTAGGTGGGAATGAATGGGTCATTCATACTCCAGGTAGGCACTGTGCACAAAGAGTGAGAAAACACCTTGTCTGTTCTTTGTTGTGTAGCTATGAATTAAATACTTGTATCTGTCAGCTCTGAAATGAACTGCTATTTTCCATAATCAGTAGTAAAGAGTCAGTTAATCAAGACACCTCTAAATCGTGCACTGTGTTTTCTATAAGAATAGTTTTTGTCTTATCTGTAGATTTTTTTATCTCTAGAATGGAATTCATAGGGAAAGCCTGACTGAAGACAAGTTCCCCTTTTTTATCTCAAGAATTAGATACTTAGCAACCCTTAACGGGGAAGACCTTTATCCTGCTGAGGTAGCTTCTCAGACAGCTTGTTGCTTTTGAGGATCTCCATCCCTCAGCACCCAACAACACACAGGCTTTTGTGCAGGAGAACTGCAGTGCCCACCTCAAGTACCATTGCACACGATTTAACCTAACAAGGAAGTACTGGAGCACCAAAGTTTCTTGCAGAGCCAGCTGCAAATGATTTCACCAAGGTCATTGTATCAGTGTCATTAGCAGAATCAGCCTTAAGGGCTGACTCAGAATGTCACCTGAACTCTCTCAGAAGGAAACAAGGGCAAAACAGCAGTCTGTGCAGCTATTCATGATATTAACACCAAGCACTGTGATTAGATATTGGGAAGTATGTATAGCGATTTTACAACCTGGGGGAAAACCAGTATGTTTCAGAGCCTCAGTAATTGTAAGAGCACTGCTTGGTAAGCTGCTCTTAAACTACAGGAAGAAAATCGGGATCTTGTAAACCCCATTACTACTGCCACTACTTGTGAAGCAATGCTGAGGTGGTTCTGCTGCACTGCAGGTATGCTCCATTTTAAAAAGGCATTAGGAACACCTGGTACTGTTACCATAAGCCAATGAACCACATGTCACACTATGTGATTCAGCTGTGCTTGAACCCAGTTTCTTTTCCTCACTAGCCCAGTCTGCAGGTAAGCCAGCACCCGTTTGTTTTAATCCATCTAGTTTATAAATGTAGTTATGATCTTCTGAAGTCAGTATGTGTAAAGGTCTGCTTTTTCCTTGAGACATCTGTGAGCCGAAACAAAGAGATCGTATTTTACCAACATGATCCATTTTCTATTGCGGTATCAGGCATGCTATCACAATTATAAAGCAGTCCCTAATATCTATGAGTTGCAGTTCAGAGCACAGCAGAAATACAAAAGGATCACAGACAAATTTATTTTTGTTTTTGTCTCTATATTGTGCAGAGCTGTAATTTGATTTTTCTGTTTGTTTTGTTTTGCTTTCAGATGTAGGTATTCCTTGCTTTGCTTACAAAACTAATCTGGCAAAAGTAGCAAGTGACCAGCAGGGCCATCAGCAGCTGCCAGTAAAATAAGTGTGCTTGGTGTTAGCTCTTAACTACATAGATCACAGAATCTACCCTTCACACAGGCCTTAGCTCTCTGCCAAGTCCCTCCCTGCTGAGAAGTCTGGGCAATAGGAAAATATTTGCAGCATGCTTATGAGGCTATTTCAGTTCAGGCTAAGGTGCCAGCTCCTCAATTAAGCACCTTTCACATTGAACGCCCTCCTGCCAGTCTCAGCCTGTAGATGATGGCAAGTGTTCTTTCAAACAGTCTGATGGGAAAATAGGGTTAGAAAAGACAGCATTTCCATGGTATGAAAAACTATGTTATGAAACAACTGCCGATAACTACATAAAGTATAACAATGTAAGCTCTAATTTTCGACAAAAATGTGTCTATATTTTGACATCACTGTGATTGTTTTTGTTAGGGGTGTAAGCAAATTGCAGATTGTTTGCACTGTTCCTGTTGTCCGTAGAAGACTCTTGCCTGCTGTGGGTAGGAGAAGGCATTCACAGAACTTGGGATAGAGGAAGACCTTCATTTATGCACTTGGCAGCTGAGCTCTTCTGCAGCTTAGGAGACACAGCAGAGCTATCTGCCAGATTTTCATTTCTCAAAGGAACAACACTACTGTAGTATCAACTCTTTATTTCTTTAGCTAGGAATTTAATCTCATTTTAATAAGTAATAAAACATTACTTTTAAATTCTTCATGTTTAGTGCTATCATTGAATTCCAGTGTGCAGCTAAATGTAGCATAACACTAGTCAGGAATAAAAAATAAATAAACACCAAGAAATACCAGTTTTGTTGAATGAGGGCTTGTCTAAATCAAAAAGTTGTCTTACTGATTAGCAAAAAGAAGACAATGTAGAGACTACATTCTGCTGCAAATGAACGCTACATTACTAATGAATGAGAAGAAAACTTTTTGGGTGAAATTACAAAAATGTGGAAATAGAGGAGAAGATAAAAGTAATTGTTCAACTCAGGAATTTTCACGTGTTGAAACTAAATCATAATTAAAGGTTCAGATGATTAAATAAGTCATCTTTGAGACACGGTTCATATAGGTCTACATTGAGGATCTACATCCTACACAGCAGGATTTTTGTTAAAGCAGAAAGCAGGCAGTTGTATTTTTGCACATGGCAAATGATACAAGCTGCTATAGATTAACGTGGAGTAAGCGTTGGAGCTATAAAAAGGGAAAGGTTTAGGTAAGCAGCACAAAGTGTGCAGCTAAGGAAAAAAAAAACAAACGAATGTAATGGGAGTCTCAGTTGTAGAAGGATTTCAAGATTAATCCAGTGAGTATAAAACTTGGATTAAGTTTGTCTGACTTTGGATAGAGATACTACCTTTATGTAGAGGAGTGACTGTTCTGTGTCCAACAGCAGATTATCTACAATTGCTCACTGATTTTGCTGTATGCATTACGTGTGGCATTATTGACTTTCATTTTACTCAAACAATTAGCTGAAATTAGTCGCTGCAAGGATACCTGCAAGGTTTGGAAAAAAGAAATGGTAGTTATCCAGCTGCAAAGAAAAGTCACAAATTATAGACTCATCAGCCTAACTTTGTGCCATGGAGAAGTTTTGGAATAAAACACTGAAGAATCAATGTATGTGACATAAGACACTGATAACAGTCCACCCACAAGCCCCCAGAGTAATCTGTCATTAGATGAACCAGTCCAATTTTCTTGTTTAAGGGAATAGTTAGCTTGGCAAGAAAGGAAGAAACAGTAGCATATATACAGAAAATAACCACCTATCAGCAATACAGAATGTTTGTGGGAGCAAAGTATCTTACAAAATACATATGAGACAACTAAATAGCATCATTCTAGGCTGAATGGGCAGAGTTGTTGTATTTTAATTTGATTTTGTTTAATTATTTTAAACATGTAATTGTTATGCTCTATTTGATCCTTTTAAACACTCAGATGGAAAATTCTGATGGCAGATTTTAGAGAACACAAAGCAAAGCTAGAGGAATGAGTTTGTTCACTTAATAAAGAGAAGGTTACATGTAGAGATTTTAACTATTTTCCAATGCATGAATGATTATTAGCAAAATGTAGTGCTCGGCTGGTCTTCATCCTTAAAATAGTAAAATAGTTCATGTCATGCATATATGCTCCTTGCTGTGAATTAAGCTGATTGGTTTTCATCATTCTGCCATGTAAGGTGCTAAAATAATTTGTATAGGCATGCTGTAAAATTGTCTTCATTGGAACTTTTCAAGAAAATGGACAAGTACCTTTGTGGTTAGTCTAAAGACCCTTTAGCTGACTTTCATGTTTATGAAGCCTGGAGGCTGAGCAAGGAGAAACCTTATTCAAGAGATGGAAGCTGCACTGTGAGTCACATGTAACAGAAACCCAGCTGAGACAAGAGCCTGCTTTAAGAACTGTAGACCGGCTGGTCAACTGGAGAGGAAGCCAGGCCTGTTTAGAAAGGTGGGATTTGTCTGAGCAAATATAAATATCAATGTCATAAAGATATATACATGGGCTAGTCAGCTTAGGCTCCCTATACATTCACTAGACTACTGTGTTCTTGCTATTTCCCCTTTTCCCTTGTGGTGATTCATCATACACCAACTAAAAGTTAGATGCCAAGTTTGAGTTAATCACCTTGTGTTCCCCTCATAGAATCAGAATTGTAGAATCATATGAGTTGGAAGAGACCCTTAGAGGTTGTCTAGTCCAACTTCCTTGCACTGATCAGGGGCACATTACATCAGGTTCCTCAGAGCCTTGTTCAGTCTGACCTTGAATATCTTCAGGGACACAGCATGCACCACCTCACTGGGCAGCCTGTTCCAGTGCTTCACCACCCTTATTATAAAAAAACCTTCCTTATATCCAGTCTAAATCACACCTCTATTAGTTTGAAACCATTTTCCCATGTCCAATCACAACATATCGTTCCAAAGAATCTGTCCCCTTCTTTCTTACAGCTTCCCTTCAGATACTTGGGTCGCCCAGGAGTGTTCTCTTCTCTATGCTGAACAGTTCCAACTCTCTCAGCCTGTCCTTTTAGGGGAGGTGTTCCATCCCTTGGAGCATTTTTGTGGCCCTCATATGGACACACTCCAACAGATCCATGTCTCCACTCACCATCAGTGGAGAGAAAAAATCTATTTCCAGGGTGTGATTCATCTCACATTAGACGTGCATGTGATGTTTTTTCCCCTGTAATGGCTCCTGCAGGCTGGTAGCACGTGACAGAAGTGCCTCATAAGATGATTTTGTAATTACCCCATGGTTGAAACGCAGGCACCTAGTGCAGGTTTAAATGAGGATCTCAGGGGAGTCTTCATACCGAACTTTCAAACCCTCTGTGAATTTTCCTCTCATCCCCCTCTCATTCCCCATTTGGCTTGAGAAATTAAAAACAAGTGCTTTTTGGAAGGGACAGGGAGAGATGTACAGAAAATGAAAGCATGTAACGGATGGATATTTAGATAGTAATGCCCCACTTGGTGCATGTTTCTGTTGTCAGCTAGCCAATGAAATCAGCTGGCAGTAGGCTCTGGGAATGGATTTCTAATATGTTGTCTGTTACCTCTTCTGAACTTTGAAGCCACACATATTAATGAATATCACTTAATCACAAAACAGGCCAGGTACCATAAACAGTAGTTCCTTTTACTGCTAATATTGTATCCATGCCTACTTAGCAAAGATGAGATAAAATATTTTAGCCTGACTTGCTAACTTAAGTGTTAATCAGAGTGATAAAGCATGAGAAGAAACGTGCAATAAGTTCCTAGAAATTTTATCTGTGACCTCCTGATTTGGTGGGACAGTTTGCATGCCCACTGAGGATTAGAGTGCACTGCAACTGCCCAGGCAGCACCAAAATTCATTCCTGTGAATGCAGTTTTGTGATGCATAGCAAAATAGTATCAGACATCCAGGTATATAGAGCTAATAAAGTATTTAGACATTTTTATGAGCAGTATACTATGAAACTGCTCTTCCAATAATCTCTGTTGAAGAAATTCGGATACAGCAGATGAGCAATATATCATATACAGAATGATGTGAGGCGATAAGTAATCACACCTATACCACTTACTGAGCTTTGGAATTTCAAATACCTATTCATACATGCAGAAACGTTCACATAGAGAAATGTTTGTTTAAACTACACTGTATTTTATATCTGACACAGGTTTCCTTCTAGAAAAAAATATCCTGATTCCTTCGTATACATTTTTTCACAAAATCATATCATATCTGCTGCATGATATTTATGCAAGAATCAAGGCAGACTGTGATGTTTTTGTTTAAACAGAATTTCTCAATCAATTTTCATGTTATTTCATGATAAAATTAATTTTGCTAACATTCTGTATGTCTTTCCCCCTTTTAAAATTTGAGACTGGTTTTTTTTTTGGACAGCCTCTGGCATGATGGGAGTACTGATTCTGCCGAGTCTTTGGAAATGTCGTGGCACAGAGCGTAAATTATCCAGCACAAAGGCATGAGACAAAGGCGTTAGCATTACCCAAGAGTTCAAAGTGAAGCAGACTTCCAAAGTATGAAGCTGATTTAAAAATCGTAACATTTCATCACAAGTCACTTTGGGGGCAGGGACCTGGCCTTCTTCTTTTTGAGGTCTTAGGACTTAGGTTTTTCCACCTTGCTCTGCAGCATTCAAAGCAGTTAACCAACATTTTACCTTTTGTTCAGTGTCCTTTTTTAAGATGAAAGCTGATAGTTTCATAGACCTCTGGAAATTGAAGCCAACAAATTGCATGTGAGGAAATTCATGCAACTGTGAACAGCTCTGAGATCCTACCTTCTCTTCAACTTAATAAAAACCCAGAAAGGGCAGAACCATCTGTTTTTCATATTAGATTTTCACTTTTTGGAATAAATCCTGGAATAAAAATAAACCTAACTGTGATATTCAGCTCCAGCTCAATTTCCACTGCTGAAATGAAACAGTTTCTGCTCATTTAAATGAGAGCTGGAGCAGAACTTCTTGAGCAGTATTCTTTTTCACTTCTCTCTATTCAGAAAACAATTCAGGACTCTGTGACAGTTTGCTAACTCATTTTAAATGTGAAGAACATAAAGGGAAAAATAATTTTAATGTCACAACTAAACAGACGAACGTGCCTTAATTTAACTTCCTTTCAGGTCAATAGAAACTTTCCATTAACTTTGCTGGGCACTGAACCAAGTCAGATAAATCAAGCTGAAAAACGGAATGGAATCTAAATAAAGCTGACAGCCTAGAGTGAGATCCAGGGTAATAAGCTTAATGTATTGCCAACCCCAAACTCTGAAGGCATGTGTGCCTTATTCAGAAACAATGTAGGCAGAGTGCGTCAAAGTGTGTGGAGGAATTTTCTGTTGTTGAAAGCATAAGTGAGTAGATTTTAAATATAGTAGCAAGCCGAACCTAAATTAAATCATCAAGCATATTTTTAGGCTGTTTAAAAAGTGTAGGTTTTTTAGGCTGTGTAAAAAGTACTAGGAAGTACTAGATACCACTTCTGACCAGGTCATTGTTGCAAGAAATAATTCTCCATGAGTTCTGTGGAAGTAATATCTGCAGATCTGTTGGCAGTCTGAAGCACATTCAATAGAAAATGACTTGAAGCAGAACTGCTGTAATGTTAGCAATAACTATGTTGAATCAGAGTCTGTGAATACTCTACATAAATGACATTTATTAAGACTGGCTTCTGTTAATGACACTGCACAGGGCTGCATTTGGCAAGCAGTAAAGATAAAGTGTAGTATTTGTACTTTGGCACTGTATCTGCTTTGTCCCAGTGTCACTTGGATATGTTATTCATAGCTTTCCTTATTTCAAGCTGACATGCTTTTGTATTTCCTATGTCCTTACTTTTGAAGAATTAGTTGTGGAGATTTTTGTAATTGTAGTGTGGTTCCAGAGCAGGTGAGATTTAGATAACACGGAATTGTTAATCCCAGTCCTTGCCTCCAACATATCTCTCATTCCATCCAGAGTACCCTGCATCTGAGACTTTTCTTGCTGTGTTTTCAAAAGCCTGATGGCCAAATATGCCTCACATTTTCTTCAAGTTTCTTTCCCTCTCTATTGCTTCTGATATGTTCCCTTACCCTTTGACTGCAATGTTCTCCCCTGAGGCTTAGTCATCTGCTTACCTCCTCTGCTGCTAGGGAAATCAACCCACCCATTTTGCTCTTGGGATTCTTCTTCACGAGTCTTTCATTCAAGCCCATCTCTGGTTACCTTTCTTATGACCCTTATATCCTTGTTCATGATACCACTACTCACTTGTATAGATTCAGCTGCAGTCTTACTTGTTAGCCAGAGTTCTCTTCCAGCCACCACAGGAGCAGACATGGTTACACAAAAGATGGAAATGGCAACACCAATTCTGTGAGGTCCATTATAAAAGTAATGAATAATGTTTCAATAGCAAACAAATGGATTTTCAACCTCTAAACAAGTGGAATGCTTCAAGCAAGTGAAAGCTAATATGTTGCCATAAATGTCATCACTGCTAGCATGCCAGAAGAGGAATAGATAAAACTCAGGGCTCAAAAAGATGCTCGTATCTCTCTGAGGGATATACATGGAACTTTGGTGAGTCCTAGATCATGAACAAATTATCACAGTGTAGAAAATATGGTAGCAGTACAGAAGCAGCACTTTAACCTGTAGCAACTGTCAGATTTGGTGGTGTCTTTTTGGATGCACTCAAAGCATTTCTGCACAGCTCTAGTTAAATGTGCTGTATAGCAGTATTTAGGCTTTTGTTGGGCTCACTGCCTTTGAGAGTCTGCTGAGTGAAGAGAGCCTCCCTACAGCTGGCCTTGCTGCTCCTTCCAGTGTTGTCTGTGCACAGCTCTTCAAAGCTGGATCTGGGCTGGAGTTGTGCAGCCAGCAGACCTGTGCTGATGAGCAGCACCCAAGGGAATGCACCAGAGACTTTTGTGTGCCTTTCCACAGTTCTCAGTGTAGAGCACAGCTGAATGTGCTGGCCTTTTGATCTCTTGCAGCACCAAAGACTTCACAAGCCACAAGATCCTTTTTGCTGTTAGTTCTGTTGGTACAATCTTGTGTTTGATTTAAATCAGAGGAATTCCACAGCGCAGCAAGGATCTTTTGCTATGACTGGACTTTCTCTCTCCGCTTGCAGCTCTCTCTTTTCAATCATTACTTTTCAGCTAAAATACTTACCCGCTGTCAGCCTTTGTGCCATGGCAGGATCAGAATGCCTTTTTTGTATAATGCCTTGGCTGGTGCAAGTCTCCTCATGGATTCTGAGTCTCTGTTTTTTCTCACATTTCACTTCCTTCAAAGCTTTGGTTTGGACGAGGCTATTATTGCTATTCCATCATTGTTCTCTGCAAATTGCTGTTGGTATTGCAAATGTTTATTTGGGTCTACAGGAGTTAATGAAGGTTTTGCAGTGACTCATGAGAGCTCAGGCTGTGATTCATCCAACCTCTGCTGAAAATTCTTTCCAGAGCCAGGTCTCCCAGACTGAGACATATTGTCATAAGCTCTCACGTGTTATATTCCATGCCTTGAAATTCTCTCAGCAGAATCATTGAGCATTCTAGCTTGAATGGCTTTCAAAGTAATAAGATACAATTTACCTTTTGTTGTAGGGTAGATCTTCATGCATTATTGCCATCACTTCAGTATATTTCTACTTATTTATTTCTGCAATTTATCCTTCGGATTACTGTTCCTCTTTCTGTCCTGCCTAGCGATGTCTTACACTTAGAATATAAAGTTCTCCTATGACTCATATTCCAGGCAAAATGCCATTCATTCTAATAGAGTGAAAATATATTTTCCCCATATTAATTTATCGAAATCTGTTTTTTGTTCAGATCATTTTCTGCACTTTCAGATGTATCTTATTTGTTCCTGACCTCTTCTGGAGCTCTCAGCGCATTTCAGAGTTTAATAGATTAGACACCACAGCTCCACTATGAAACAGGTAAGTACTAAGAGGTTTATTTCCAAGTGACAAAGTCAGACATAGCTTATAAAATTCATTAATGGTCATAAACTGGTAAATGAGCTGTGATCTGAATCAATTTCTTATTCTGAGCTTAACTCTTACTTACTTCTACTTAATCACCCTTTCTTAGGTCAGCATGTATATAAAGCTTATGTTATTAAAGCTAAAATATATGGTATGATTATAAATTTGGTTTTAATTGGGAAAAAGGAAGAAACAGTTGGGAAATGCAGTTCTGATACCCAGGGCAATTTTTTATTACTCCATATTAGCTCTGTCTAGAAGATGGAAAATTATCATGTGTTTCCTTTGTCTTAGCAAGCTGATTGCCAAGTCTAGAAGAGCAACCTCTTTACAGGATGCTCAAGCAGCCATCAGCTCATCACTTTTCAGCCTGAACTTTGAGCTGTGAGCAGTAGCTGCTTATCTCAGTCAGCCCTGACAGCTTTTTGAGATTTAGGGTGAATATATTTCTGGTCTTAAATTGGGAGCGATGTGATTGTCGTCATTATATGCTCTCCAGGCTTATCAGTGCTGTTATTTTTCATTTTCTCTTGTTTCTAGTTAAGAAGGGTTACTTGTAAATAAAACTGCTTGTTTGATGTTTTTCTTGCTGGGGAGGAAGGGGGGGGGGGGACACGGGATATCTTTCTTACTGAACACTGCATCAGTACTGTTTAATTTGAAGATTCCTGCTTTTGGGCTTCAGTTGATGCTGTGTAGGTGGTTTTGTAAGGAAAATGAAGTCGGCCTTGTGAAGCTAATCAGTCTTTGGCTAGGAAATGAGGCTCTGTCTGTAAAGGAATGCTTAAGGCAGGACTGCTCAGTGTCTGGGCAACAAGATGCACTTAGCCCACAAAGGGAGTTCTACACTCCAACTTGTGCTCATTCTCAGATGGCATGAATTGTAGTCGACAGCACTTGCATATGTACTTGGGTCTTCCCTGGATGTCTGGTGCCATCATTGCACAATGTTAGTTACATGAACTACACACACAGCTGTTGGAAATGAGGACGCACGCAGGCTGAGATTTCAGCTTGGGTTCTGTTGTTTTCCTCTCAGTATTGTCTATCCTGTGCACCTTCCCACTAAAGCTCCAGTACATGAGTTTGCTGAGGTAGCATAGTTCTAGTAAATGCAGGATACAGAAGCAGTGGAGACACAGTGCATTGTGTTTGCCCATTCTCCTTTAAGATGGGCTACACCACATCATTTCTGTTAACTGTGGACTCGGCCTTGCTCTTCGTGAATGTGCTTTAGAGGCAACTGTAAGAGATATCTGTAGTCTTGCAGAAGACCGATCTTCTAAAAGTAAATTGATTTATTTACATATATACTGCTCCCACAAAAGACACTGAGACACAGCACTGTGCAGACGTCCATAAAACAGACTCTCTGTCCAGCTATAGTGACATGTAGCTGTTCCTTCTGATAACCCCTCTGGTAGCGTGGACAGGATCCAGCACATGTATTGGCAAATAACTCCATGAACTGAGTGAGCTCTTCTGCAGAAACCCAGAGAAAGGCAATTGCACCCTCTTGCATATCCTTGGCAGGCGTAAATTCCTCTTTCCACAGAAATCTAACAGTATGCAGACATATACATATTGGGAAAAGAGCATCAGTAACTTGAAACAAAAGTGTATCAGAATAGAAATGCTAATTAGGTGTCGTATATTCCTTCACTCTGCCCTTTTTTTGCTGGTAACTTAATAGCAGACTTCCTGCAAACTATGGATGTGATTATCTCACAGACAGGAGTTTCTTAGGAAGTCCTTCAGGAAGGTGTGACACCTATATTCCCAAATACTGTTCTAAAGTAGTACATGGTAGACATTATGCATTTCTAATTTAAAACTATTATAAATTTGTTTATCTAATTAAAGAATTTGTTCATATATACTGAGATCAGTAACACTGACAGATAAGCAAAAATAACATTCTTTACTCAAGGAAATACTAACTGGGAAACAGAAGATTTTTTGAATCTGTTACTAAGAAATTTGCAACATTTGGGGTTTTTTTTTAACCTCATAAAATAGATCAACTATATAGTATTTATATATCTAGCAGGAATATCCAATTTGTGAATCAGAAATGCCCTTTTGAAGAGAAGACACCTATAGGAAACACCCTTTTGGAAAGTTTGGCTTCATCTGCTAGAACCAATTTGTAGGTGTTAGAACCCAGGCTAAGACCAAGTGTAGGAGTCTCACTATTCGCATGCCATGAGGCTCTTAGAAATTCCTTTGAATCACTTTGTATTGAACGCTATCAGAGAAAAGGCTTTGGACCAAATGAATCTGGACCTGCCTATGCAGGTAATATACCTGTACTGAAACTTTGCTTCTGAACTGCTGTTCTCTTTACATGCTCCAGCACCTAATTTCTCATGAGCTTACATGAGTTACTGTCATCTTGAATAGAATTTTTCCTGTCATTTCCAAGGCAACAAGACATTTTAATAGTAGACTTAAAACTAATTCACTGAATAGACAAACAACCAATTACACTAAAATTGCCGTTAAATTAAATATCTTTGCTTCTTCAGTCTGTTTTTCGTTATGTGTGGACCCTTGGCACCATCTAGTGTTTGAAAATGTATACCAACATTACTGAGCTCAAAAAGAGGTTTCAGCTGCAAAAGAAACCCAAAACAAAACAGAAATAAATAAAAAAAAAAACCCACCAAGAAGCAAAACCACCAACACTGGTCCAGGGAACAATCATCTAATTAATTCCATCGAATTAAATTTTTCCAGTTACAGCATACAAATATACAAGAGCAGGATATGCCTGTACATGCTTGTGGCTTAGGACTAGAAGGAATGGCTTCAAGTTGTGCCAGGGATGGTTCAGGTTGGATAGTGGGAAAAATTTCTTTTCCAAAAGAGTGTTGAGTCTCAGCTCGTGGGTCTGTTTAGATGTTGTACTAAAGGACATGATTTAGTGGAGAAATATTGGTGGTAGGTGGACAATTGGATTAGATGATCTTGGAGGTCTTTTCCAACTGTGGTGATTCTATGATTCTGTGATTCTATGCCTTTCAGTCCCTTGTCGTCTGATGAAATTGCACTGGAACTATTATATCAATTCAGATATTCTGTTCTTCAGAAATATACCAACAGAGATTTTCTGTCAATATTTTGTATTTCATGAATATAGCTTGCTACGAAGACTATATTTTAATAAAATCAGTGAAAGGTTTGTAGTTTTAGCATAGAGTCCTATGGCTTCTAAAAAAGCTGAGGCAGCATAGTCTTTGGCTTCTGATATCTTGAGATCATGACTTGCAGCAGCTGACTGAAAAGATGTGCGTGAAATGCAGTATGGTTAACCAAGTGTGAAAGGGAAATAATGCTGTGAGAGCAAATTACACTTCCTTCTACGTGCTATGAGAAATGTAGTCAGGGAAAAAAAATTATACCCCATTGTCAGTTTATGCCAGGCCAAATGAAAGCCAGGGAGAGGTAATATCATTTTTAACTGATAGCTTTTCTTGTTCTTGTGAGTCCATGAATGTGACCCAGCTGCTGGTTGTTGATGTATTGCCAGGAATGGCTGGGAAAAGACAATCTGCCATAGTCAACTAGAGATAGAAGCAGAGGATGTGTGGAAGACAAAGAACAGAGAGGATATTCAGCATTTAAATTAAACTTTGTGGATCCTCATACATATATTGAGTTTGGCTATGCACAAAACAGATTACAAGTGCCTTCTTAGAAAAGCAATCAGCTGGATTAGAGAGCCTGAGCCACCATTAAGGAAGTAATTGTGATTGCCTTTCTATGGCTGTCAGAGAATTAGACATCTGGTTGGTCTTTACACTCTTTGCTAGTCAATGGAGAGACAGTGCTTTCAGAAGGTGATTCACTCCATGTATCTAAGACTTTTAATTTGAAGTGGAATGAATCTAGAGTTCGTTAGGTAGTTCTTCCACTCCTGGATTGTAGAGGAGGCCTAAAAGGCAAGCTTAGAGGTTATGCTAGATTGAGAACAGTTAGATGGGACGAGACCTGTACTAAGTTGGAGGCAGAAGTGAAGTGAGAAGAAGACACCTAAAGGAAAACATACAGTTAGTGGCTTTTGCTGTTTTCTATTCATCATGCTTAGGGTTAAGGTCATAGGCATGACAGTTTTCACACCAGTGTCTTTAAGTGGATAAAATGATGTGCATATGCTTGTTATCTCTGTTCCTCACTTCTCTCTGCTCATGGGCTCCATTTACATTTGTTTCAGCACTTCTGTAATATTAAGTAGTCTGATAAGTGCAAGAATTTACTTATAAACCAGGTGGCAGGATCAAGACTTTCTCTGGGGACTGATGTCTCCCAGCTTTTGGTGCAGATTTTTAAAGCTGTGTCCAGTCTGGTTGTGGCTGGCAAATACAGGCCCTGAGGCTCTCTTTCTTCACAGCTGTCACAGGACAACTTGATCTACCCTTGTCTGCCCTTCAGAGTGAGCTCAAAATTTTCATGCAGTCTTTTCTGTAGAAGTAAACCTGGGGTTACATGGATCATAACTGAATATGAGTCAGTTCTGTGGCAGGACTGCAAAACAGGTAGATGATGTTCTGGGAAATGTTAATAATAGGGCTGTACTTAAGCCAAAGGAGGTCATTTTTCTGGTCTGTTTGGTGTTGGATTTTTCTTCTGCTGGTAGAATAGAGTGCCCTGTTTTGTGTCCCGTGTTTCAAAAAGGATGAAAAACTAGAAAGTGGAGAGAAAAGCAGTAGAAATGTCAGAAAACTTGCACTCTGAGAAAGAAAAGAAGGAAACTAGGCTAAAAAAAAAAAAGGGGAAAAGAAGAGGAAGCTGAAGAAAAAATACAGCAAACTGCTAAGAATGTTTTCAGTTGTTATAAAGTTGATTCAACTATTGTCTGTGCCCAGTGCAGGTAAGAAATTAAGAACAAATTATCTGAATTTGTAATGGGAGACTTAGATTAGCCATTAGAAAAAAATTCTAGCTAGAAGAGTTAGATGTGAAATATTGTGAGAGGATGCTGCCTGTGGTAATAGTGCAATCACTTTCACTGGAAGCTGTTATGAAATAAGCATCTGTCAGGAATAGCTTGATATGCTTCATTCTGTGTCAGTACTAGGGAGTGGACTGAAGGATACCAGGAAATGCCTTCCAGCTACAGATCTCTAAGCCTCATTAATGCTGTCAAATTTCAGGAAAAACTGTATCTACTTGACACAGGCAAAGTGACAGAGATGTGACCTTTCCCATCAGTTTAGCAATATATCTACCTCTTTTTTTTTTGTAGAACTTGCATTCCTTGACTGCCTCCGGATGTGCAAATGCTGGTGGAGGCTGGAACCCCCCTGTGCCTGACTAGCAGCCAGCGAATACCTTCCTTGGTCAAGGACCTTGCTGCATCTCTCTGCATTTCTCACTTCCATTCTGGATCACTGCACTCCTCACCAGAACAAAGGTAATCCAAGCTAACAGAAAAGGAAGGTGTGCCTGTGCTCTGCATTGTGTCATACATAGAGTGCATTTAATCTCTACTTACATACAGATCGTGCTAACTTTGTAGGAAATACCTATTTTAGTTGTGCTGGAGTGACTGAACCTCGGGGTTCATACAGTTAGCTTTGTTATTATCAGAAGTACAAGCAGTTGTATTTTGCACTTGAGTGCAAACTGCAGAATCCATCTAAGATGCTGAGTATGGGAGCTAGACCACAGTGCTACAGCTGCACTCTAATCAAAACCATATTTTATACCTCATCTGAGTTTGTGTTTGTGATTGTAAATAGATATGCCCTTTGAGGATTTTGTTCTTCTGGCTCTTACGTTGGTGAGATCAGCTTAGTTCCTTACTTCAAACATTAAGGTCTGGTGGATAACAGTTTGCAAAGGGGAACTCTTGAGCTTAAGCCTTCCCCTTGTTCCAAAAATCTGTAAGATTTCCAAAGCTGGTTGAAAACATCTGGTATGCTCCAGAAAGAAGATACCTTTTGTTGCTGTCAACTGGCATGTATTTGTATACACATTTGATGTTAGCCAGGAACATCTAGCCTTTCTTTTACCTGAACAGAAACATCTTCTTGAGAGACACCAATTATCCACTTCAATTCAGCCCCTGGCAAATAAACAGAATGTACTCTCATGACACTGGTGTCAGCCAATATCAAACCATACAGGTTCTGTGGGGTTAAGGCTTCTGGTAAAGAGGTGGCCTGAGGCCTTCTCTGGAAGGAAGGATCAAATGGAAAGGCTGTTGCTTTTTCTCCTGTAGAATTTCTTTCAGGGTCATTTTTAACATTGTTAGTTTAGTTCATTTTTTGTGCATTTTGTATCCTGTTGCATATGTCTGGAATGTCGTAACTGGCAAAGCACAGAAATCAAGTAATTAACAGCAGGACTGTAGAAGGGTGCCAGACTGTTCTGTATAAATCACTGCTTTTCTTTTTGCAGTCCTTACTAAATTCTCAAGGATTATTTTTAAATTGTTTTGAGCTCTCTCTGAATATTTACCAGTATCCATGATGTTCAAGCCGATTAACTGTCCTCATTTTTACAATGTGAAGATTTAAATCCATAGTTTATAAATAACAGAAATAAATATATTTTTGAGAAATGCCTGGAAATGATCTTGGACTGTCAAGTTTAGTTTTGCACTGCAAATCTTCCTTGTTTCATTGACTGTATTTTATTAATCGTCTGGAAAGAAGCTTTGATCTACTGTGTCTGTGCACTTACCTACTTCAACTAAAAAGAGCAAACACACTTTCCTGCCATTTATCTCCTTGTTAGAATACGACTGAAGAATTCAGAAATATAAATGAACTAGAACGCTGGCACTAGTGTGGCTCAGATGAAGGTGAAGGCAAATGTTTCTGAGAATTCTGTGCAAACTTTTATTATCCTTAAGAACTGATGGTTACTTAGAAAAGGATCATTCTCTTAGTTCTGAGTTTGAAAACAGCATATTGTAGCTTTCACTCTTGTCCTCTCATGTCCACACAGCATGTGGCAGTAATAGCAGAGATGGGAGAACAGAGAAGGCTGGAAGTAGGAGGGAGCCCAAAGCTGTGCCATTAGCATTACCAGTGAGGGTCTTTTATAGGGGATACCAAAATGGGTGAGACTCTGTGACCTTCATCCTTCAGAGCACTGAAGACAAAGTACTAGGTTCTGATTTTAACTTTAGCACATGTTGGATTTTTAATGTGGCTGAAAGCTTGCATGCTCACTCTATGGTTCCCCCTTAGGGTATGCTTAAAAGAAGATTTGAGATCAGTCACGTCAAAGCTCTTATTATCACACGGGCATTGATCAGTGTAATTTCTCATTTCCATAAAGAGAAAGTAAAAACTACATACACTGAAACTATTTAAATATTTGTATCGCATATATTTTTGATGTACAGACCAATACAAAATGTAAAGTCCTGTGAAAGATGCATTCCTCACTGAATTACGGCATGTAGGGACCCCAAGGACAGAAGTTTACACTTTATTGAAGCAAATGCTTGAGAAGTTCTCCAGCTGCACAGATATACAAAGATAGTAATTAGCTTTCTCTCTGATAAGGAGTGGAAGAGGAAAAAAGATTTCTAATGGTGACCATCATTTGGTAAGAGGAAGAGGCAATGGAGCCAAAATAGTGTAGCATTTCATATGCTCCCATTAATTTGCTTATATATCTCCAGTTACAGAAACTGTGCCTCCAACATAGAATATACATACAGAATCCAGTATCACATCCTCTTACCCCATTTTATGAGGTGTTCATAGTTTTTCGTCATCCTGCAGATTTTACAGCTGTTACTAAAAGGAGAATAATCTATTGCTGCATTGTGTCTTGAACATTATAAGTGCCTACACTCTGTAGTGACCTTGTCAGATAACAGATGAAGAAAGAAGGGTAATGTAGTGGTTAAACATGTAGTTTTTTCTGTCCTGCTTTATGGTATTTTAAATCGTAAGCTGTAGCATTTAATAAACCAAATAAAGAGGCTTCCAAATTGACAGGAGGGATAAATAGTAAAAGAACCAGAATTACATCTGTTAGGATACTTTATTCTCTTTTTAGCTGTCATCTGCAAGGAATGTTCCCAGGACAATAAACTCAGAATCCAGTTGGGAAAATGAAAATTGTTTTCCATTTCTATCATCAGAAAGCTGAAGGCAGAGCAAAGTAGTTAACTTGTGTTACCACAATGACAGATGTCTATATCACATCCCCCACACTTTATACCCCCAGACTGTTTGGTAAGTGTTTGCATTCAAGGAGTTTAAGACTTTTGAATAGGCATGTGACTATACAAGCAGTGTGAACGTTCATGACCGCTGATTTCTCTGTAGCTGCATGTCCACTTTACTTCAGATTGTCCGCTCTCGTCATTAGTTATAGTCAAGAGAGATGTATTCAAAGTTCAGGAGTAACTTCCCAATTTTAAATACTGTTTTTAGGTCAGATGCTGGTTATTTCCATCAGGTATTTCAAGCAAACAGAGAGCTCTGCCTGAGCATCCACTTCTGGACCACTGAGGAGCTGAAGTGTTTTCTAGTCCCTTGGGATAAGAGCTGCTTAGTCCTGAAATACAGTGCTACTCTTTGGCTTCTCCAAGGATTAAATCTTTTTTTCTGCTAAGTCAAGAGGAGTTTTTCTATTGTTTTGAATTATTATAGGAATTTTTCTCATCAAGTAGTAGCATCCATAGGAGGCACTGTTTCTCTGAGCAGTCCCAGAGCAGGGACAGAGTTTCCGGGGCTATGCTGTTGGTAAGCAGGGATTATGAGGATTCCTCCTGGCACTGGCATGGAACATCCCAGAAAAGAAACTGGAGTTGTTGCCTAAGGATTTACCAATCCTGCATCACTGCTTATGTCTCCTAAGTAATCTTGCTCTGTCGCATAGCACTTCTGATGTCTGCTCCGTGGTATGGCATTCATTACTTCAGTCTCTGGTTTCTGTCTGTGCTTTCTATCACCTTTGCAAGATTTCATGAACTATTAATGAGAAAAACATAAAGGACAGAGAGGCAACTGATCACTGCTGGCTCCAGAATAAGGCACGGTCCCTGAGATGTTTGTGTGTAAAATCAGCAGCTCTTCTAAAAATCATTGCTTGCATATACAATACAGGAGCTGGTGAACTACGCAAAATGTATGGATTTTGTCAGCTATCTTGTTTAGGTACAGCTTTGAACGTTATATGTGGGATGATTCATAAGCATCTAGTTGTTTTTATGTCCTGACCGGCCTCAATTGCTGCTGCAGAAGTGCTCACATCTGTAAGTTTAGTATACCTGCCAGACCAACAAAGATGCCTTGGACAACCTGGGGCATCTGAATGGCACAGATCCCTAATTCAGATGTGTCCTGATCATTCCCAAGATGTCTGCCTAACTGGGAAAATGGAATACATTTGAAGTTCAAAGCTTGTATCTTCTGAGCAGGATAAAAGGGTTTCCTTTGTCTTAGTTAAATGGATCATTAGAAGAACAAGCAGTCCTTCATGTTTTTACACATGAAAGAAGGCCCAGAAAGTCACAAGCTCTCACATGCAACTGAAAACTGTAAGTATATAGTGTGTCTAGAACTCATATGCAAGCTGTGGATTTAAGAGTGTCAGTCTTTATGTCACCTGACTGCCTTCATTCAGTGAAAGGCATTGTGGTGCTTTGATTAAGAATTCATTAGATTTCAGTAGTATCAAAGACTCTCTTCATCTAAACGTGAGTAGGCTGTTGTGAGAACTTTGCCATTGTGTGAGAAGAATGTACTGGTTGTGTGATCTGCAAGTTTCATTTCTACATCTACAAATCTCCTTCCAGACATGATTTAATATGGTTCATGCCATGTAACTCAAACAATTCCATGAAAAAAGTGGAACTAAATAAAATGGAAATGATCTGAAACTTTCATCATTATTCTAAAAGCATATAATCTTGTCATGTAACTGACAACAATAAGGTGATGTCAGTTTCCTCAATCTAAGTCTTGGAATCATTTAGTGTCACACCTATTTGTGTAATGGTAAAGAAAAATTACACATTCTAAAAGGCAAAGTAAAAAATAAAAACCCAAAGGATTAACAACAAACTTTTATGATTTTGGGGTGCTGCCTCATGAATGTTGAATGCTTGTCATTAACGATACATAAATAAAATATTGGGCTTTAGATTCTCTGGTTCTCCAGGTCTTTATGGCTGTTAAATCACAGCATACTCTGTCTTTTGTCCCACTGGACTCCACTGGTAACCTCATTTTTTTTGCAGCAGCTTCAGGCTGAACATACAGTAGCAAAGCTGCTCTGTCAGCAATCCCACACACCTCTCCTGCTCTGTACTCCATTAATCTCTTTGAAGCAACAGAAACCCCCTGTTCCACTCATCTACACTTTCTCTAACACCTCCCCCTTTGGGGTCCCAGTCCGTGCTGATTTTCTTCCTCCAGCCTGGATGGTTTGGGAATGTTCCACCTCAGCTGTCGTTGTGGGAGTAAAAGGCAAAAGATCAGACAAGAGACAGCATGCCTTTGAAAACATGGATGTATCCAGGAAGGTTTAGTTCTGCCACCTTCAATTGTCTGGAAACACACTCTGTGAGTCACTTAACTGACTTTAATAAACTTATTCACTAGCTCATACAGAAATGTACAGAGGAAAGATAGCAGAAGCGACAAGTCTGGAATGTGTTTGCTTCTTGTGCCTCAAGTCATGCATGCTGAAGCAAATCATTAGGGTTCCCTCTCACATGAACTGAGGGTGTGTGAAGAAATTTTGCATGTAAACAAGCTATTGAATGGCTTCCTTTTCATCAGTCTTGTATTTTAACGTTTTGTACACATTTTTTCTCTCTTGAAATGTTCCTTCTCCTCTAAGAGGTAAGAAATAGAGGGATCCTCCTCGTTTAGGCCTAAAGAGAGAACGACCTGTGAAAAATTCCAGTAGCCACTGAAGCAATGGAGGAAGAGCAGAAAGTGCAGGGAAAGCGGATCATGAGAGCAGGACAACAGGGAGAGGATTTGGACATTGAGGCAGAATTGTTTGTCAGAAGTATAGTCCTGCAAATTCAGAGCTTTGTTCTGGACTGTGTCCCATTTAAATAAATATAAAAGACTATGCTGAAATCTATGGGTGCTTCTCATGGAGGTTAGAACTAGAGCTCTACTTCTTTTCTGGGACCTTTCTAATTTATCCATAGCTTTCCTCGAAGTTTCCTTGAAGTTGAATTTGTTCTACATGACAGTAAAAGTCAAGATGTTTCAAGAGTGCAAATGCATCTGCTGCTCTGCGCGTGCAAAAGTGGCCCCAGTGGTCACTTTTCCCACAACTGAGGGCTTTTAGCTTATTGAGTGGACAGACAAGAGGAGGAGGGATGGAGCACACTCTGAATCAGTGCACTGCACAAACAGATGGGACAATCCATAGCAGGCGAGCTTCAGTTGTGTGCAACAATGATATGCTTGAAATGTAGCCACTAAGCTGTTCTTGAGGATCTGAATATCTAGAATGAACTATTACATTTATATGTTGGTTTTGCAGATATCGTTAGTTCAAATGTTGGTATGGTTTTGCTTTGTGGGCTTTTCCTGGAAAATGAAAGGGAAACGGTTAAGAACAGACAAGATAAATGGTTACCTAAAAAATTAACTTAATTGTAGAAATATACAATGGGTTTCTGAGGGACAATTTCATATCACACCATTCTGAGTCCTAAAGATAGTATTAGGATGCTGAAAAGCTGGCTGCCATTTAGCTGTGATGGAGCTGTGAGGCTGAGATAAACTTACGTAAAGAAATATTAAAAGTGCCAGGATAATAAATGTACTTAGAATGCTCTCTGCTCCCTTGCAGAGCCTTGTATTTATTCCTCTTGATTTTTCCTCTAAATGAGGATTCTTTGCCAATGAAAATAGAAAACGATTTTTGCATTCTCAAATATCTTAGCTTTTGGCATTTGGAGTAAAATCAACTATTTCTGAAAAGTAAAGCTTTTTTATGGAAAACTTATGTCCCTTAAGAGTCTAGAAGCAGTAAAAAGAGGCTTTTTTTTTTTTTCTTTTTTCTTTTTTTTAAATTGCTGCAATTTAAAAAAAAACAATAATGCAATTCATATGTTTTCTAAAACAAATGTAATTAGCTTTTAGTAAACGTCTCACAAAAAGTTTATTTCCAGTAATCCAACACATAATGCCATAATTCACAATCGTTTTTCAGTGTCTTTATCATGGCACATCAATGAGATTAGTCAGTAAAAGCTGGGGAAAAAAAAACAGAGTTGGATAAATGTGTTGAGACAGAATGAGTGACACACGGGAATTCTGCAGCTATAGTGTCAGGTTTGTTGCAGTACCGTGTCAGTACTATCCTGTCAGAGAAGAAGGCAATTACTGTGCAAAAATAATCTTTTTCAGATTTTCCAAATTTAGGTATGAAGGTGTCAAAAGTATTCAGATTATGGTTGCATTCCATGGAAAACTTTTACCTCAAAAAAGAAATATGAAAGAAGTATAAAGAAATGTGCTTGAATCTTAGGAGATGATAATCTGAAGGTATTTGTAGGCGTCTCTGACTCTGCTCCTTGTGCATGTGGATGTATTTACCATTCCTCACGTGACAGAGGACTCCCCCAAGAACAAATGCTCTTTCTCTATGCCTTCTCCTATTTTCCTTTATTCATAAGCCCTCAAGCCAGAGAGAATAATCTATCATCTTATCTCCCTCTGGCATGACAAGGCTGCTGAATTTCACAAATTGAGCCCACCACTTCTAGTAGAAAGATAACCCATCTGGCTTTACAAATGGCTAATTCTAGGGGCTCACTTTCTCCAACTTCCCCATAACCTCACAGCCCTCAAAAGAAGGAAGGTTGCCTGTGAATTGTGAGTTACTTGTGAAGTGTAGGAGAGTAAAAAAGATTATCTCGCAATTTCAAACATTGAATTTATTGAAGCAGAATTTCTTCAAGTTACGTGCACAAGCCAAGAATGAAGCCTGTATTATTGGACAAGAGATTATTGGAAATTTCAGAAGGAAAATTCTTTTTCAAACTTTTTCATGTTTACTGCAGACCACAGAAGTCACATTAACAACCTGAGTACTTTTTTTTCCCGCCAGTGAACCTCAAATCACTCAGCAGTGCTAAATGAATAGAAAACAAAAACAATATTTTTAAGCCCTTTTCTCTGCTCACTTCATCAGTTCAGTCGCATTACAGAAAGCCCTCTGAGCAGAGTACAGTATGAATATGCCAAATTTTGGGCCCGAGGAAATTTTGTTTTCATTTGAGCTGAGATACACTGACAACAACTCCATAAAAGTCAATGGTGGCTTCTGCATTTACTTCTGTGAAAACAATAGAACAGAACCTGGTCCTGAATGACTGACTTTACTGCTTTCTGTTTTGTGGGCATAAGAATCATAAACAGAAGATGGATTTAACATTCAAAGCCAGGCTGGATGTGGCTCTGGGCAGCCTGGTCTGGTGGTTGGCAACGTTGCACATAGCAGGAGGGTTGAAACTAGATGATCATTGTGGTCTTTTTCAACCCAGGCCATTCTATGATTCTATGATATTATTCAAGCGCTTTGGTAATGAGACATCAGTTCTAACACGTATTGTAGAGATAAAATGGAAAAGAATAATAGAATGATACCAATCTTACAGTAAGACAAGGGAAGTTATATAAAAATCCATGTTATTGATATTAAGTAACAATAATTTTTCAAACTACTGAGACAGGAAGCTACCTAATCATGAGGAAAAAATGCAGAAATAGCCATTCCATTACTAAGGAGGAACTACGGACATTTGGGAACGCAACTGAACAGCTGTGAAAATTCATATTTAAACTAGTTCTCTTGACAAGGTCTGACAAAAGTATACCGCAAGAATTAAGAGGGCAAGAAAAGAACTTCACCACAAGCATTATTCATGGCTGTTGAAAAACTGCTACATCTCTGCTTTAGCATTTGGTACTTCCAAGTGAGAATGAGAAATTAATTCAACCCACCCAGAAAACCAACTAACAGTTTCCAACAACTCACCACCACCACCAAAAAAAAAAAAAAAAAAAAAAGGCAGAGTTTACCAAAACCTAAACACTGACAAAACTAAATGAATTCCCAGTAATATGAAATAGAAAGCCAAAGTGATAGTCCAGATGGACAGTATTTAGAGTTACATCAGTGAATTATGTGAAGCTAAAGGAATTGTAAAAAAGAATGAAAATGAATCTATGACTACTAAGTGAATGGGACAGGAAACTGTACCACTGAGAGAGGGGTGTGCTAGGCAGCAGTGTTAAATGGGATACCTTTTGCAAAATACTGGCTCTAGAGCACACGGCCTTGCAAAATAAAAGCACATCAAGCAACTCTTACTAAACAGCAGATCATCTGTAGTGAGTTGTGAAAACTGACAGGTGCACGTGCTGATATTTGATAACAGGAAACAGAGAACAAATCAAATAAATCCTTCTGTCCTTCCCTTGCTCTGCAGGCTGGCCGTCACAGCTGCTTTGAAGTGCTGACTCTGGAAGCCTGCTGCTATACTAGTGAAAGCTTATTGAGGACGCTGTTCCTTAGGGAGATGGGTGCTGCAGCACCTTCCCACTGGAGCCCAAGTCCTGTGAAGCTTAGTGATGGTATCCAGCGAACATTTACCAATTTCCTCTTCACTCTTAAAGCTGCTAGGATAAGGGATGGGGGAGAGATGGGATGAGAGAGTGAGACAGAAGGGGCTGCCCAGAGCCATCAGACGTAACCCTAGTCAGGTGCTTAGAAAGGCTTTTCAACTTCTGCACACTGGCTGGCCAGGCAGCACTGCTGGATGGGGGAATGGCTTCTACAGCTCAAAGAGATTGCAGGAACTGATCAGCCATGCTCTAAGGCTTCAGGACATCTGAGTCTTTCTTAAAGCCAGAAGAGCTCGCTATGAATGTATTTTATTTCAATGTGATACTAGGCTACAGATGACATTCACAGGCTTCTGCACAGTGTGGTTTTGGGTTTGATCTCACCTCTCTTTATCAGAGATCATGTGCAAACCCCTGTGCTCCAGCTGGATCTTCCACTGCGCTGATAGACAGCCTATGGCCAAGTTAAATATTGAACCTGGGGAGTGGCAAAATCTTTGCCTTGCTTGAGACTGAAACCCTTCTGAAAACCTTTAACAAGTCACAGCTTGATACATGTCTTAATATTGTCCAACAATAACCAGAAAAATAAACTCTGTGTTGGCAAACAATTAAATCGTAAGTTGCACTGAGATTCCAAGTTCTATTCCCCTCTCTCTCAAGCAGTTTAAAAACTTATTTTCCTTCAAAGCAGCCATTTGAGGCTGACTCACAGAGTAAAACCACAGCCTTCAAAAATCTTACTTTCTCCCACCATCTAAAGAGGGCCTCATCTTTCAGGACACTGTCATGCCCTGAGCTCTGCAGTCTGGATGTCTGCTACTTCTGCACCAGCCTCCTTTTCTTTGGCCCATTGCTGTTTGTTTCTTCTCCATTAGTTCATACACCCACATTTCACTGGCTCTCTTGGTTTTCACTCTCACAAAAGAAAGCAGACAAGACCAAAGTCCTTCTGACAGAAATTAGTCCAGATCAAAAGTTTAGCATTAGGAACACTATCACAGGGAAGAAGTTTATATGCAAAATACCACTTAGTGGTAAAAATGTGAAGTGAGATGTCACTGACTCTTCAGAAGTCATTTGAAATCCTTGTGTTGACATGTTCTGGTAGAACTCCTAGATGAAGGAAACATTTATATTTCAAGCCTTCTGTTTCTATATTGTTCCTTAAGTTATATTTATTTCTTGACAGTGAAAAATTGATCAACACCTGTTCTATCTTAGTCTCTTAACAGCTTTGAAATATACCAGAGTGGAACATCTATCTGACATTTAAAAGAATGAGACAGTAGTATACTGTGCTTAACTGTGACACTGTCAGACAGTTCTTTTTTATATATTGTAGACAGTGCTCACTGAATACGTGAAATGTTTCCTAGACACAATAGGAATGCTGTCCCAACCTTTAAGAAAAGATTCAAGTGTATGTAGTTTGCTTGCATATTTAGCATAGTCCTAAATTTGAGCCTCTTATCAGAGCCAACATAGAATATAAAGTAAAATTCAGTAAGAATGTCCCTAAATTAAACTGTGTCAGTCTTAACCCCAGTTTTGGTGTTATGTTCCAAATGGGAAGCAGTCTGACGTGGTTAGGAGTCACTGTTTTCTGTTCTCTATTTGAGCACTGTTCAGGACAGATGGTGGGCATCTCTGAGACAGCTTATGCAGTCACTTCAGAGCTTTAGGAGAACCTTAGACTTACTGTCATTCTGTAAGACTTTCCTAGCAAAATCTGAAAAGTGTTTTCTCGTATCAGTTTAAATTCTGGCAATTTTTCACTCCTTTGCAATTTGAGAAGGCTTTGGGAAGCAGCAGAGGCTCTGGAATTCTCTTTTGCAGACTCCAGAAGATGGTACCAGACTGTGTCATTCTCAAATCACATTTGAAATTTTCTTTTCAGAAACAGCATTGAAAACTTTTTTAAACAGAAGTTGTTGGCACTCACAGGGCAAGGGAGGGGGGTGAGGTGGAGGAGGGGCAGATTCTTACTCATTTAATTCTTACAAATTGAATTTTAGGCAATTTTTATTGGATGAAATTCTTCTATTCTTCTGTGTCATTAATTCATGGAGATCTATTAATATTGTACTAAAGATAATGTATTGCACTCTTTATCTGTGAAAAATATTGACTATGTAGGTTCCCTGCTCGCAGTTCACCCTTGCACAGTTTAAGGTATCCTGTGAAATGATCCAGGAAAGTCAGGCTGGAGAAGTAATGCAACAGCTACAGAAGGTGTTGGATACACAAAAACTGAACAGTGGGCTGTACTCACTGCACGGAAACAAAGGGCCCATTAGAGTGGAAGGCTAAGAACATATCAGTGTATTTCAAACACAGATCCTAAAGCTGGTGGAATGTGCGCAGATGCTTAACGTTTTGCTTTTTGAATAGTTCCATTTAAATCAATGGGGCTCTTCATAGCATGTAAAACTTGACACATACATAAGTCTTGGCAGGATCAGGGCCAAACTTTTTTTTTTCTGAAGAATGTGACTTGCTTGGAAACATTCCAGAGGAAAAAAACAACACGTGGGGCTTTCTATAAAATTGTTGGCACCATTCTGCTTATTAAACAGACATGAACTCACTCGAGTAAGATAAGGTCTAGACATTTGTATCAAGTAGATGGAAGTTTGTACCTACTTCTTAGTTGAAAAATTTAGCAATAATAGATGTAGATTTGTACGTTGCATTAATTTCTTAATACGTATTTATTTAAGTTAGAGTTTTATAACATTACCTATCTTGTCTATTTTGCTACCTTACCTATAGTTCTGGTACCAGGCAAAATTTATTCTGCTGGCTAATAAAATGCCAAAACTTTCAATCAGATTGCACAGAAAACAGTTTCTATGATTGTTGTGGCCTTAGGAGGGGTAAAAAACAAATTTTCCTGTCTTGCTTCAAACTAATTCATCACTAAGTATATGAGAAAAGAATTTATTGTATTTGTGGCTTGTGTATTAAAGAGCAACATATTCATTTCAGGAACAGAGTCTAATTTTAGACCAGAATTGAAGGTGCTATTAAAATGAGAATGCTGGGAGTGCCAGGAGGACTTTTCAAGAGCAATCCCAGTGCAGTTCTTGAAATACAGTAAGATGAGAGAAATCACAGAACAAACTTCATCAGTTTAAATGGAACCTGCTATATACCTGAAATTTGTTGTCATGGACGTGGCCTCAAACTGTTTCAGATAAACACCTCAGCTTTATAGGTCTTTGAGAAAACAGAAATAGTCACTTGGCCCACTTGGTGCTGGACTGCTTGGTGGTAGATGCTGCCAGCACTTAAAATAAGCAGCCTGGGGAGACACGTGGAACATCTGGCAACAGCAGCTACTTTTAATCACACAGGCCACAGGTCACATTATACAACAGTACCTAAAATCAGCGTCAGATTTAGCAAAGCACGTTTACTTGGCCACGAAATGTCCTGAGGTCAGATTTAAAAGCTTCTGCAGATGTAGACAGGAACCCAGCAGTGTTTTCACTAAGTGCTTATTTCCCATTGGTTTCTCACTAGGACCTTCTTTGTATGATTACTTTAAAAATAGTTCAAAAACATAGTGTTAGCTGTCTCGAAGCATGCTGCCTTGCTCCAAGCTGCAGGAAGGCAAAAGCTGCATTTGGGGTAACATTTTCAGCTATGGTTACCTTTAGGGCAGCTGTCCTCCCATGTCTGTACCAAGCCTCTCTCGGGGCTCCTACTTTGGCAGTGCCCTGGGCGAGTTGATGAGAATGATTGCTACATGAATCAGCTGCATATTACTTAACAGAATCACATAGGAAGTCTTCAAGTCTTTTTCATCTCCTGCTGTGTGGAATCTCTATAGATTTTTCAACAGAGATTGCCTCCCAAATATATATGGTAAATAATAGTTTCTTTACTATTTTGGCTGGGCTTCAGTTGTAGAAATCCTCTTTGCATTCAGGGTTCTCTCTTCTCTCCTCCCTGGTACCCTCCAGCTCTTCACTTGTGCCAGAAGGCCCCAGGCCCCTTCTCTAAGCTTACTCCACTGAGCAACTTCCACATTCCTATTTTTAAAAACTTTACATCTTGAGTATGAGGGAACACATGGTCTTTGCAAGATAATCTCCAGTTCCTTCCCCATTCCACACAGTCACGCTGCTCAGTGCCAATTTTATTTCATGGCATTGCTGAAAGATCTGTTATAGAAATATATATAACTTACATTATCATTTCCCAGGAAAAAAAAAAAAAAAAAAAGGAAGAAGAAATTAAAAAAAAAAAAAAAAAAGCGGGATGGGGAGGGAATATTCCTGAGGAAATGGATTGCATTTTCATGATTTAAAAGTATTTAGAGCTAGAAGTAACAAACACAGAGCAATGTCCTCAGAAATGTTATGCAGCGTATGCAAGCACCAGCAAAGTAGCACTAGATGGCACTGTAGTTATCTGCAGTCAAAAAGCCTAGGCCAAACCTAGGAAAAGATGGACTCGCAACCATCTCTGAATTGGCAGCTGCGATTTGCCACCTAAATTTTAGCCGGGTGGCTTGGGGAGATTCCGAGGCGTATGAGACATAGCAGTCCTTCCAAGGATTCTGGTATATATAACCTTTGTAGGTTGCTAAATAATATGATACATTTGATGTGAACAACAACAACAAAACAGCAAACCAGCATGAAAAGTTTACTGAACGCTTTTGTTTCACAAAGTGAGACTGCATGAGCACCTAAGAATTTGTTACGTTCCGTTGAATCCAAGGGAAGAATATTCAGATTCAGTGGTAAACCCAGTATGTCTAAAATCATCTCACTCAAAAGAATACCAAAAAAATGTTATGTTGTGGTGGCAACTGGAAGTTCAATGCCGGTCTGCAGGTACAAGCTAGGTGTTTGCAACTGCAGTGTTTGGTGCCTAGAAATGAAGATTTGGCTTTGTGGGTCAAAGTCTGCTACATTTTGGGACTAGCCTCATGCATCTCCTTATCTTACTGAGTTAAATGCTGACTATGGCCATTTTCTTTTAAAGTTTCTCAGCACTACTAGCTAACATCAAAGCTCAATACACACCTTGTTCCTAATAATACACATCTTGTTCCTAGTTACAGTCAATGATGTGTTGTCTCCAACAGGTACCGCAATATGCTGATCTGGGTGCCAGCTTTTAGAACTTTTCAGAAGAGCTGTCTTTTATAGTAACAGTTGAATGATTCTGTAGACTGTATTATCAAATACTTGTAGGAAAAAATAGAACCTGTAGAAAAAGTCACGCCCTTTCTTGTGAAGTGAACCAATTTAAACTCAATTCAGGAGGTTGTTGCAATATAAATGATATGGTGCATGCCAGGTTTGAATTCTAAAAAGTTGTAGAACCAGATTAATAAATCTTGTAAATCCTTTTAAAGGAAATATGTAAGTGCAGATTATACAGTACAAAAGCAATACAAGTTATTTTTATAATGATAATTATTTTCGTGTTATGCGTTTCTTTTAGTTACATTTTGCCTTCTGTTATGCTCCAGTTTCAAATCCTCAAAGGGTAATTAGTATCTAATTAACTTGAATCAGTGGGAGTCAGTTATCTCAGCTGCTCTGACACTTATGTTTTAAGGAGAGATCGGTATGAATGTTTAATTTATTTCAAATATATCTTATTATAATCAGATAGCTATTTAGAGCTCAGACATATTTCCAGCCAAAAGGCCATATACCTCCTTGTTCTAAATTAAAAATGTATATATACTGAACAGTAGATTCCTTTATTACAAGAATGATCTCCATCCATATAAATAGCTTGACTGAAGACAATAGGATTGTTTAGAAAATGAAGCATTGGAAACAATAGTATTATTTGACCATAGTATTCACTCCCACCCAGCCAACCTGTGTAAGCTAGCCCAAAAGGGCATTCAGCACAAGAGGGTTGAGAGTAACATAACAATCTTTTGCACTGCTTCAAACAATGCCAACATTTAAACAGCAGAAATTAAACACCCTTTGTGCTGGAATTGGACTGTTGGTCCATGCAAGGCTAAGCCTGTGGTAAAGACAAGAGACATGCGATATCCAAAAAAACCTTTAAACTCTCTCTTTTAGTCATAAGCCACTGCTCTTTGAAATGATTCCTGCGTGGTTCTGAGCACATCCTGAGAAAATGTGTTAGTTGTCCTACTTCTTCTAATGTGTATTCTAACAAAGGCTCCTTTAATCTGTGCTCTAAATCTCCTTTAATCTGGTCACTGTTTTACACTTTGAGATGTACCCCTAAGGCCTCTTCTTGCCTCAGAAGAGGCTTGAAAACAACCATAACTTGCTGTGTGCTTCTTCAGACATGTCCATGTCTACATTCCTGGAGCTGATGTTGGTTCTGATAGATATGTCCTAAAAGCAGGCTCTATCCTATATGCAAAAGTGACCTGTGTAGTTAGTTGGCAGTGAAGCATGGCGCTCACAGAAATACTTGCTGGGGAAGCGAAGTTCTAATGAGACATGCAGTTTGTTGCATAGCCCATTTGGCCACCTTGGTGATTTTAAAAAAGTCAATCCCAATTACCTATCTGAGGTCCAAAAGAGTAGCTGGAAAAGATCCTGAAGAGATTTGCCAAACAGTGTGGTACACTTTTGGGAAACAGCAATGCCCCAGTGTTGTGTTCACCATTCTCACAAGGTGACACAGAAAAGGATGAAACAGTGTCTAAGCTGTCTTCAGGCAAGTACAGCCACAACAGTAGGGTATAGTGCCCAGCTGCACAGGCTTGGGATGAGGTGTGTGCTTGGTCATTGCAAATTACATTACCAAACCGATGTATTTGTATGTGGGTGAGTCATGTGGGCATCAGGAAGTTTGTCTTACTTAATTCTATACTTGAAGGCTAGGTATCTTGCCTAAACTACTCGCCTATGCTCCCTTTGTGTCAATGGCAAGGTAGGGTAATGCATCCTCTTCTAACCAATGGCTACAGCTTAGGAAACTAGTTTAGAAATTACACAGCTACCATTCAGTTAGCAGAACGTGTGACAAAAGTCTTCCCATGTACTTCAAAAAGTCGAGTTATCATGAAGTAGTTTAAAAACACAGCACATTTAAAACAACTTGTTTCCTTCTAGATTTGAAATGCACAGCTAATACTTTCTCAAATTCTCTTTTTATTGCAAAGAATTTTGACCTGCTTAATTTCCAGCTTAGGCTGCTTTACCCTTCCTTAGTCAACCTAGTGACCCTGAGTTTCCTGAGTATCACCATGCTGTGCATGAGTGTGGTCACTTGACAGCGCACTGCTGTCCAGAACTTCTCAGCTCAAATGATCCATCAAGCTCAGCCTCCTGAGTAGCTGAGCCTGCAAGCAAGCAAGCAAGCGTCACCATGCCCAGCGAACAGCATGCCACAGCAACCTGGGCTGCTTTAGGAGCAGCATTGGTCAAGGGAAGTGATCCTTCCCCTCTGCTTAGCACTGGTGAGCCACACCTGGAGCTGCAGCAAGCTTTGGGCTCCCCAGTACAAGACGTAGGCTTATTGGAGAGAGCATAGGCAGCACAGGGCCACAGAGGTGATTAAGGAACTGGCGCCTCTTTCATGTAAGGAGAGGCTGAGAGGGATGAGACAGTCTGGAGAAGAGAAGGCTCAGGTGCGTCTTAACAGTGTATATAAATACTTGATGGGAGGGAATGAAGATGGAGCCAGGCTCATCTCGGTGGTGTCCATTGCCAGGTCAGAAGGCAGTGGGCACATACTGAGACACAGGAGGCTCTGTCTGAACAATAGAAAACACATTTCTACCTTGAAGGTTGCTGAACATTGGTGCAGTTTGCCAGAGAAGTTGTGGAGTCTCATTCCTTGGAGACATCCAAAACCCAGCCGGACTTGATCATGAGCAAGAAGCTCTAGGTGTCCCTGCTTCAGCAGGGTTGGACGAGTGACCTCCAAATGTGCCTTCCAACCTCAGACATTTGGGGACTTTGTGATTCTGTGGATTTGCTGTAAGAAAAGACAGCTTCAAGTCGTTGCTGATTTGGTACCACAAGGGCAATATATTATGATTGTATATATCTTTATAATATCCAATCTGCAGTGAATCCAGACAGCCCTGGTACAGGCTGTAGGCACCAGTCTTAATAAAAACCTAGTTTACTCTAAATGTAAACGACACTAGATTCAGATCAATTGTATGTTTGTTAGTATTTCATCCCTTTTGCTCTCATTTGCCTTTAATTTTCACTTCCACAGCACTTTTCAATTATGGTTTTAATTGTGTATCCCAGTTCATATTTTTCATTCAATAGTAACAAAGATCCTGAAAAAACAAACAGCAACACTGTATTTTCTATGTTCCTTGATGGAGATCTAAAAGAAAATTTGAGACGCTTTCTGTTTTTTTTTAATACATTCTTGCTTTTGTTTATTTATCCATGCTTACATTTATCTACACACACATCCACATACACAGACAAAGAATTATTGAATTTCAATCAATGTTTTGACACTGTACGGGCAGTTTTATCACTTTTTTCTATTCATTAAGTTTAGCTGCCAGCCTTCAGAAATCACAATAGTAGCCACTAACACTGAACATTACTAATTATAATCAGGTTTTTCTGAGGGTAAGACATCCAAATCCTCAGTATGCCATCACTAACTTTTAATGCTCAAAGAGCAAGTTCAGAATTCTTTGCTGCAAGTTTGGGAGTCTCCAATTGAGCTGTAACCACCAACTATATGTCCTCCCAAACCACTGGTAGACCACTGGTCTCCTAGTAGATAACGCCACAAGGGGAATTTGGCCTGCACAGAGTCCAGGGGACCGATCAGCTGCTCCAGTTCATAGTAGGATTATGCTGGCAGACAAGTGACCTTAAGACCTGAGGTACAAACAGAAGTCTTGATGGTACTTTGTAAGTTTCGGACCTAAATTTCAAGAAACTTTGGCCATGGCTCTTACATTGATTTTATTACCTGTTTGTACCTAAATTTCATTCTAAAACTCATGAAGATATGCAAAACAAAAGGCAGCCCTGTTCAGTCTAATGTCAGATCTGCACTACTATCTGCTTTTTAGAAACTGCATCTGCTCCTTGCGTGACAGGATAGTCACTACAAAGATGTGCAGAGATCTCTTTTGAGGATCAGGGGAGCACCACGAGCAGCTGAGGTACACATTGTTTTTCTTGCTCTCTTTCCAAGGAACTGTGACATCTGCAGAGGGAAAGTGCTACATCAATGCTGAAAACTGGGACCCTGTGCTGAGTTTTGCAGAACACAGTTGCAAATCCTGTGAGCAGTCCCATGGCCCAGGTAGCGAAAATACAAACCTGGAACACGTTTGGATGGCATTAACTAAGTTTCAACCCAGCCATTTCTTACTGCTGCTGTAGCCTGGAAAAGCATGCAAATGCATTGCTGCTAAGGGAAGGAGGAAAAACTCATCGAGTCCAGACAACAGAAGCTCCCATTAGTATTCTGTCACAGTGGAGTAAACCCAACTGTTCAGACAGAATAGGCACAAGTGAATACAGGGAATACAGCTGATTGAATGGGAATGGCTCTAATCTCTCAGCAGTGCCACAAATCTCCTTTGAGAAAATGAATTTTGGAACACTTCAAATTTTTAACTGTTATTTGGTTTCCATGGAATAGTACCATGCCTCAGGCCACTCCAATAACATTCCTGGCTTGCCCTGCTATAGCAATCTGTTAAAACTCATCCAGTCAGATTATTTGAGTTTTAGTATCAAGTTGCTTTGGAGAACATTCATGGTTGGAGGTGCATAATAATATGTTTTATTACTGCTATTATAAAAGAAAAAAAAGCAAAACTAGAAGAGACGTGGTTTGTTTCTGCTCATTGGGGAGGTCTGGCTTGTTATTACATTCTGTGCAATGATAATTAATGACTCCTCAAACAGCCCTAAAGAAGTGTTCCCTGGTTAAAATTTTCAGAAGGAGCTAATGATTTGGGGTTTCTTTGCTTTTATGTGTTCAGTTTGAAATGCCTTAAGAAGGGACCTGTTTTTCAGAAAATGCAAAGCAATGACTTACTAGAAATTGTCCACCTTGCTCTCAAAACCTTCAAACTTTGTCATTTTAAGGCCAGTGTAGGTGGTGTTTACTGGTAGCAAAAAAAAAAAAAAAAGTCAATTCATAATTAGCAGAAGAGCCTCAGAACAGATTTTCAAATCTCAAATACATACATATCAAAGGGAAAAAAAATTAAAAGGACACTTTCCTTGGGCTTGCAAGAGGAGAATTCTAGGTTCTTGGGATGATTGGAAGGTACTTAATTAACAAACATATAAGCAAAAGAAGGTAGACTAGGGACCGGTTCTAGCAGTTGTTTTGTATTGCTTATTAAAAGAAAGATCAAGACCACATCCTGCAGTCCTGGGTCATGCTTGGACATGTCAGAGTACTTTGGAATATCACTATATGAGTTGTGCCTGCCTGAAGCTGTCCTGGAGTCTGACTGCCCAGCAGGACAAATAACTATTAACTCCTGTGCAAAGTGGAGAACTGCAACTGAATCAGAAAGCTGGTGCTCCAGCTTTGGTGTCAATGTTCATTCAAGGCATGCAGCAATGGAAAAGGGAGCATCACTAATGTCCTTATTTTATTCACCCAAATGACTCAGTTTCAGTAAAATCCAGCTCTTTCCCCCAGCTCAGAATGTAGAAGAAAGCAAAGTACTGAAGGAGAAAGCAAGTAACTACGTCTGAGCTCTTCCTTTGCCAGTGTTAACAGCAGTATATCCTTATTCCATTCCTCTCCACTTCCAGTCATGTGCAGTTAGTCCAGACAAAAAGCCTGCTTTGGGTCTGTCTCCCCAGCTTGGTTCCATAGCATTAAGAACCTTTCTTTTTTCTTGAGCGGCAGTCCATGGACAGGGCAGGCGTGTTGGATCTTTAGCTCTACAAAAAGTCTTCTTCTGGTATCTGAGGTTCTCACATTTTTAATTGCAAGTTCACTTTCTACCTCCTTGGACGAGATGCAACTTTTGATCCTGTGAAGTTAGTGAGTGTACTTGCAAGCCAGCAGATGACCACACTGAAGCAGATTTTGCTTGGAGGCAGCAAATGAATGTCAGTAAGGGCAAAGCAGTGTAGCCTTAGCTCAGGTTGCCCAGCTGCATGAAGGCAGCTGATGTAAGGATTATTTCTGCTGAATTAGACACCAGAACGGGGCTCTGCTCTTGCTTAAGCTTGTTCCACTTTCTCCAGAATCATCCATTTTTGTTTTGCAGAGGTCTCTCTTCCCATACTTGCTCATCATTCTTTATGCTTCAAGGTATCCTTTCCTGACAGGATTTATCCACAGATACCAAGATTTTCTGAGCTGGATAATGGAATTGATTATTGTTTTTCTCCAGCTAACTTTCATTGCAATTATCCTAGATTTTCTAACACTGATTCTTCTCTTCTGCATGGATGAAGGGAGGAGTGTTTGTCTAGTCCCAGCCTGAAGACAAAATGCCTAGAAGTAAAAAAGGAACATCAAATGACCACACTTCCAATGGAAGACTGCTCTGACTTTAATGGGCAATGCGTGGGTTGTATCCTGTGGGCTAGAAGAAGCACTTCTTTTTCTCCAGCCTGGAAAATCCTACCATTGTACTGCATTGTGGTTCTCACAGACAGACAGGCTTTTGGACGCGAAGCAGAGATGCAGAGTATACAGAGAAAGCTGCTACTCCATCCAAAATTAAAAGGGTTCTATTTTGCTTTGCTCAACTACAGTTCAATTTTACAACTCCCAGTGCTCTAACTGAGGTTTACTATGTGATTGATGAACTGCTAGGAGAGAGGGAAGAACATGTGCCTTGCCTAACTTCATGTCCCTTCATGAAATTCTTTTTGTAATAGAAAAGGTTTGATTTACGGTCTATGCCTTATTTGCTTTCTCAAAACTGCTCTAAGGTGGAGACAGGATAAACCCTGGAGAAGGCAGTGGGAGAAGGAGCTCAGAGCCAGAGATGCAGAGCTTGCAAAAGTCTGAAATTTCTTATGCGGAACCGCAGTTGGTCAGGAACACACTGAGAAACAATAACCAGGGTGAGGTGGGCTAGGGAAACACAGCTAGTCTGGCAGCTTGGGGTCCAAGACAGCTCACAGCACAGCAATGGGCAGCGTTACCCACAGCAGGCTGGGGGCACAGGGCACAGCACACCCAACAGTGCAGCACTGCATTGCTGGCAGAGCACACAGCTGCTGGTAGCAAGTCTGGGAGATAAATGTGAAAAGATGAAAGCAGGTCAATGTGGGAGATAGCAGCCGGCTTGGTTTCCAGGCTCTGGTCACCTTTTTCCAATCCCTACATCCTCACATTATCCTTGTCCACTCACAATGAATGGATCATTGCTCTCCTTCAGGAAAATGAATTGCCTTAGTAAAAAAAGGGGGTTGCCCAGATGTTTCCCCAGAGGACTGCTTTGCATTGGTGGGTGTGTGCACATCCTGAGAAAGGAAGTGATCTGATTTCTTTTAATAGACACATCGCATCCTCATAGTCTGGAGCATCCACAATTGTCCCTGGCTTTCTTGTGTCCTTCTCAGAGTCACACAGATAGAGCTTTTTAAGATGCCCACACTAATGCATTGCTACAGAAGTGCCACAAGAAATAGCATCTTGTGCTGAGGGCTCAGCACTGGTCTGTTGCATCAGTGCTTCCTCCCAGAATATATGTAGCTCCAGCATCTGTAAGTGTCAGGCTGGATATGTGGTAGATGGGGAAGAAAATCACAGTCTTTGTCCTGCTGAGTTCTGGTGACGGCTGAATCAGGTGCTGATGTGAGTCACCATAATGGTGTTCACATGGACAAGATGAGCTTATTATTGTTGAAAGGGTGGAGTTCAGGTGGTCTGGCAGGACACAGAAGATAGAAGCCTGTTTTCTAGTGACAGTGACAAAATAAATTTGCAGAAAATTGGACATTTTCCAATTTAAAAAGGAACCTGTGGTTCTGAGAATTGAAAGAGGGCTAGAGACTGGTAAAAGGCCCTGCAAAGTCACACAGAGAGACCGGGTTCTACTGGAGTATGGATAAACCACAACGAATCTTACACCACACGCAGAAGTCAAGTTACTGTTCCAAAAGATCTGGGATAGCTTTTTATTGACATGACTTTTTTTCCTTCAGGCCACGGTATTTTTGATTCCATGCCGAGTGTACTACAAATGTATTTTTCAGGGAAATTAACATATTTTCCGAGACTTTGGAATTTTTTTAACTTGAAACGTTGTAGAAATAGAGAAATAATGTGCTTTTAGGAATGCTGCATATATGTCTGACTCCACTTCACAGACATGCTGAAAGGAACTGTGCTGGGTCTCAGAGTCCTCAGGTTTTTTTGTTCTGTTTTGTTTTTGTTCCACATTAAATATAAAAGCCTCCCAAATCTAATGAGTCCTGTTGTTCTGCAGTCACAAATGAATTTCTTTTCTATCACCCAGTGTGATGAATAGCAAGAATTATTTGGATTGCCAGTATAATTATTTGCTCTAGGAGTTATGTATTTATTAATACTGCACTACTATTTCCCCCCCAACTCTAGTAAAAATGCACTACATCTCTCATTCTGACAGTGACTTTTCAGTGACTTTACAAATAGCGAGGGTTACTCTTGTCTACCTTTCCCAATTTGAATAAAACATTTCAGACATAGGAATCCTGAAAAATAAGTATGCAAGAGCAAAAAAAGGCCACCCAAAGAAAAAGCGTTTGCAATAAAGGCATAATTGTGTTCAAACTTAAGAAAAAGGCAGCGAACTTTGACTTCAATACCCATACACAAGAAATGAAGCTGATGGAAGCAATTGATGAGGGGGCTCCATTCAATTCCCCTTCATTCCCCTGAGTTTGCATACTGAGACAATCCCAAACGAATGAAGCATCCGCCAACATGTTTGGAAACAGTAGGTATGTTAGGGTAGACTGGCCTATTATATTTTGGTTCGATTGTTACTTTGCTCAGAAATGCAGTAAGAGATCATAATGTATATCAAGCCGATGCTTTATATGTGCTGTTGCAGAGCATAACATACTGTTGAATAGAGGAGTAACAATTTACATTCCCTTCTTAGAAGTGTAAGTAATTACATAGGAGGCAACGTACAGAACAATCAGGTTCTTCCTTTCATTCACTGAAGTTTGTCAATGTGCTTTAATGAGTGGTTAGTTACAAGATAAGACCTTGATTTGCCACCACCTTGTTCAGTGAAAAGCTCGATGTGAACTGTGCCTACCAATCAATTCAGATGGGTCCAGCTGCTTGTATGTATAATGGCTTACATCATCATGTAAGGGATACGTTATAGTAATATGGTATGTACGTCTGTGCTGCCCTGTCAGCTGGCAAAAACTTGCCTCTTGGAAATGAGGAAGGGTCTCATTCTTAACAGTCGTTTCCTTTGCATCAGTCTTATTTGTCTTTTTCCTCTACCCAGCCACCAATTTCCACAAAACCTGCAGGAAATGAAATGTCACATCTATTACCTCTTTATCACATGCAGTAAAAATTGGCCATCTCATTCAGAAGTATTCAGAGGGCAGGGACATAAGTGGAACAGAAGTAGCGTTGCAATACTGCTTATTCGTATTAGGTGAGGGGTGGAGAATTATATCAGTAGCCCTCGAAATTGTAGAAGAATCAAGTTTCTTTGGCATAAATCAGGCTTGTCCTTGACACTTGCCCTGACAAGAAAGTAGAGCAATATAAAAAGAGATGAATACCAACCCACCTGCCTCCTTCCCGCACTTCTTGGCACAGCACTACATGGTTACTGCTGACCTCCCTACCAACAACAACTCTCAGATTTCTGACTCTCTGCTGCTTATTCTTTGTCCCCAGCTCTTGCCCACAGCTGCCTTTTGGTATATAGCATAGCTAAAAGCTGGGCAGTGCAAGTCTCACTCTTGCTGTCAAAACATGCTTTCTGTGCTGTTTCTGCTATGGCTGCTAAGAACTACCTTTCCCTCCTATTGATTAAAAAGCTTTTTGCTCTAAGGCTTACAAAAGAAGTAATGTACTTGATTTTTTTTAAGAGCTGCAAAGTCAAGAAGGAATTTCCTCTTCCTACAGTTGTTGTTGCTTGGCAAGAGATGGAGAATGTTACAGCTTCTGGGAGTGCCAACAAAAGCTAGCTGAAGTCCAGCCAACCTGTCCTAGCTTGAAAGATCCATGGCTCAGAAGGGGCAATCTCAATAGTCTGTAATACAAACCACAGGAGTGCCATGGTTTATTCTTGTTTATACTGCAGCACAGCATTTTGGAAATCAGTCCTTAGTGATGAAGAAGCATCCTACAGTGTGGGGTAAACTATTTCAAGCTGTGAAAAAGGAAGAGCTTTGTTTCTGGTCTGAACTCAATGAGGTTAAACTTCCAGATTATCATTCTTGTTGTACCTTTGTATGATTGATACTGAAAAGCCTTCTCTAGCAAAGTCTGCTTCCTAGATATTTACCAATACACTGCAATCAAGCACTTCGTGACTTCTCCTTTGATGAGCTTGAGCTCTCAATGTCTTGAAGGATGCGTACCGATCTCCTGTTACTGGAAGGCTACTCTGGTAGTCCCTTCTAATGTGTCTTAGTCATTACTTCAGTCCAGTGACTTTTCTTTACTGTCCTTTTTGAAAAATTAATTGATTCATGTTTGCTTTGGATGCAGTGATTAGAACAGAGGATGAAGCAAAACATAAAATGCAAAATATACCATGTAGATAGACTGTGCAACCATGCAATACTGTCAGGCAGCAGGAGGAATAAAATAAACTCTGCGAAGCCATATACTGCTAACTATTCAAAGCACAGTGTAGAGGGTTTTTTGGAACAAGTTGGCTCCCTTCTTTCATTTCAATCTTTCATTTATTTATTTATTTATTTATTTATTTATTTAAGAAAAGGAAAGAGGAGAATGTACCTGTGTTTTTGCCTTAGTGACAGTTTGCAGTCTGTGGATACAAGGGATACATGAATGATGTCAACATGTTTCTCTGTTTCTAGCCAAGTTGGCCATACTGCCTTTTTCTGAAAGAGAGGGAACTGATTTCCACCCACTTACATAAAATCAAATCTATTACTAGTGGATCAGATGAAAGAATCTGTTTTTCACAGCCACAGCGCTTGCTGAAACATGCAGGAAAGGAAACGGACATAATTTGGCTACCGACAGCTCCCCAGCTGCATGGCCAGACCTGCAGAGCGTGCAGCAAGCAGCACTGACATGGAGCAGGGCAGTTACAGCCCTTCTGGAAAAGTCAGTGGTTGGCATATCTATGAACTCAGAATAAAAGTACATCACTCTCATCTGTAGTAATGAGCTGTATAAAGCTGGGTAAATGCTTGCAAAACTTTGGTTATGTATATTCTTCAAACTGATCTCAACTCACCGAGCCATCACACCCTAGATCTGTGCTGGTGAATTTTCTCTGTTGGTTGTCTACTTGAGACACGTTTCCATCACCCCTAAATGTAACCTGAGGTATCACATGAGCAATTCTTACCATGAACGACATTACAGAAAGGAAAAGCTCAATGTATGTATTCTGCACACTGTGTCTCAGGGGAGCCCTCTGCCTATCTGTATCGCTAATGCCTTTCAAGCAACAGTGCTAAGCACCATACTAAAACTCTCAGGCTCAAACACATTTATTTATTGTCAATTTACATGAAATAGCTTTTGCTTTCTGAAAACCTTGATCCTACAATCATTATATCTTTGGAATCTGGAGGCTGCCATTTATTTTTTATTATTTTTCCTCCTCAAAAGTAACACAGCAGATGAGAGACTATTCAGTTAACTTTTATATGGACAATTTACATTTTGGAAAATATTCAGCTGTCCCTTCTGCTGTCACGAGATGTCTCACTTAAGAACTAATGGAAATGGTCATCACTGAATGGAGAGTAATTGCAAGGAAATCTTTGTGTTTGAACCCTGTGAATGAGACAGTGCCATAATTTGATGGACAAACTGTCAGACAGAATAAAGACCTGCTGCACGTAATGGATGTGCAGCAACAGAATGGATTTTTATTGTGAAATGTCTGTGTGGTTAAATCAGAAATCACAAGAGAAGTTAAGGTAACCAGAAATCTGTCAGTGATAAACACTTTCCAAGGCTGTGCACAGATACCAAAAATTCATTCAAATATATACATATCTTCTTAAGGGCTGATCTTTTATTCTCTTTCTAAATTCTGAAACACATGTAGGCCCACCTAAATCTAACTTATATCTGCAGTTTTTATCAGTTAGTGTTTAGTAAATATTTTTTTTTAAAGAAGAGTTTAATTAATTTGCATTCCTATGGATAGTGCAGGTCTCTTGGAAGTTCTAATATAAATAACCAAAGCTTGTGATTAGAAAATTTTCTTCTATTTTACAATAAGTAGTACCCAATTTTCTTCCATTTCCCTCATCCCACCATCAGATTCCCAAAATGAAGCATATGGTAAGAAGAACAAAGCAGTGAATTATTTCTCTCTACTTACTTACTAGTTCTTTGCCTGAGCAGCAAACCAGAAAGGTTTTTTTCATTAAATGAAGAAGTCTGTTGATCCTAGACTGCCAAATCACAGCACTTACTTTTCAGAAGCCAAGGTGGAGCAGTAATGCAGACCAGGGGAAAAAAAAATGGGAGAGGCAGAATTCTGTGGAAATGAGACTGCGACATTCTGCTCTGGAATTCACTCAGGGTAATAATTTTCTCAGTGCAGGAGTTCATTGTCCTTTGACAGCAGAACAAAGGCTGTTCCAGTGTGCTTTTAAAGTATAGATGAAGGAATAAAGCTGGTAGAGAGATAACACATTCTCTTACACTAAGTAACATAGCTGAGGGAAAAAGAACCAACAAGCTTTCAGCAAAACCAAAGCCAACAAACCTGGAAGGCAGGAGGAGCGCTTTCCCATGTGGATGCTCTGCAATCAGACTATCTAGGCCATTGCACAAATTTCCTCTGATTGACTATTTTTTAATTTGTGCTTTTGGAAGGGAGAGAAGTATGATAGCCTGCTAACTTCCTTCTTATCTACGCACAGAGCTCAAAAACTGGAGAAAGACTTCTTATGCCTGTAGGTTGGCAGTGAAGGCAAGTAAAGTCCAGGCTGTATTCTGTGCACTTCATACCATTCCAGTTACACTTCTACTTGTGACTGACGTCTTTGTAAAGCTGTAATTAAATTTTTGTGTGAATCAACATTAAAAGAGTCCTTGGTTATCTGGTCCAACTCCCTCCTTAAAGAGTGGATTTATTTGAGATGCTAAGCAACCTATAACTATCCTATTTGTACTGTACTACATGGTGCAAGCACTTTAGAGAAATCACACAGTATGGTAACAGTTGCATACCTATCCTCTTCTGTCTGCTAAGGAGCAGCTGCATCTAACCATGATGAATAAGCAGAAAGATTTGAAATCATTATGCCAGTCTCGCACTTTCTTACCTATTAAAGACAAACTGTGGCTTTTTCTTTCCCTGTCCCTGTCCCTTTCCCTTCCCCTTTCTTTTTTCCCTTTCCCTTTCCCCTTTCCTTTTCCCCTTTCTCCCTTTCTCTCTCTTATTCTTTTTTCCTTTATTTTTCTCTATCTTTTCTTCGTTCTTTTTTTCCCCTTCCCATCTCTCCCCTTCCCCTTCCCCTTCGGCAGGACTTTTGCTTTGCCAATTCAGCTCCGTACTTGATGTGATAAAATCCAGATTGTCTTGGTGAGCATGTGGAAGCAGCTGAGCATTTCTGAAAATCCCCATGGATCAGACAATTATTTTACTGTATCCCAGAGCTGATATTTCCCTTGAGCCGTGAGGGGATTTAGGTGCAACTAATAAGGAATTCTACTAATTACCCAAATGTTGATATCACGAACAAAAACACATTGTGTATATCCCTTGTCCCCTGTACTGGCAATGCAACACACATCATTTCTCTTCAGTTCTGCTGGAAATCAGGGATTCCCAATTCCCTGTCCTGTAACTCTGTAACCTCTGGACAAAACATATATGTTTACAGAACCAGATTTAAAGAAACAAACAAACAAACAAAAAACCTAACACCAATATATTTACTTTGTCAGAAGAGTTTATTTTAAAAGCATAGTCAGAGAAACTCCTAACAACTTTAAAAAACTTCTGTGGAAGTCATGACGCTCATTCCCAGATGTTGTCTTCTAACATAAAACTTTGGCTTCGTGACTTTTCTGAATGACTAGCGCCTAAGTAAATTTGAGTAACGAACCATTGTGATTGCTTGATAAAACAGGATATCATGAAAGAAATTAGCACACCCCCAAGAATGCCATACTCAGGTTCACAAATAGTAAGCAAATCTATGGACCAAAGCTGAAAAGAGGTTGTTATTCTGCTAGCTCTGCATCAGCTCATTGCAGTCACATGGAGTCCTGTATTTCATCTCTGTGCTTAGTTATGTTGTTTGCTATTTTATTTTATTTTATTTTATTTTATTTTATTTTATTTTATTTTACTTTACTTTACTTTACTTTATTTTATTTCAGTGTTTCCATGAAGGGGATAATCCAGGTAGAAACTAAGAAAAAAAGCCAAAAGATCTCCTGCCTGTGGAAATGAAAGGAAGGAAGGAAGTAGGAAGGAAGTTATTTGGACAAGCAATTTGCATCGAGCTGAGAGATGTTGGATTTTAAGAAAAAGCAGTAAAGGATTGCAGGTCTTAACTTTCCTCGTTAAACTAATGAGGTCTGTGTGGATGGGGTTTACATTAAATGGGATTCCTTCTAGGTTAAATGGAATGTCTGTAGAATGGCAGCAATAATTTCTAAAGTGTAGGTCTGATGGTCTCTCTGAAGTTGTTATTCTTTATGAATAGGTTCAAGATTTTTCTCAGCTTTATTACTTCTGTCTGAGAACGTAAAACTTTACACATGCACTACATATTGAATATATTTAATGATATTGAAGTGTTCATGATATTTTTGATGAGGCTGTGGTTACAGGCAGGTAGCATCTTTGTGGGTGTGGGATTAACTGTTATTTTTCTAGCTGAAACTGTAGCGTAACTGCTGTTTTTCTAGCAGAAGCTGTACCTTAATCCTGACAAAAACAGAAACGTCAGAAGGATTTGCTCTGTGAATAAGAAGTGAGACAGCAAATCCGGGGTTTTAAGGTCTGCAGTTAATAAAACTTTATAGTGCTGAGAAGCCAGTAAGTATCTAGCATGAAAATATTTACTGCACAGTAAAATTAAAAATGAATGTTTGCCACAGAAGTCATTTAAACCGAGAGTCTGAAAGTTGAAGTTAGACTGATTTATGGAAGTGCTGTACAAGTAGCGTCAGTACGGCATAACTGCAGAAAGTACAAATTGTGACTTGATGCTTCTGGAGCAAAAGCTCTCAGGTGTCCTGGAGATACCGCTACAGAATCAGGACGGCTGAGGCGGGCTAAGCTCTGGCTCAGTCTGCTTTAACCCCAGCTCCAGTACGGCCACCAGAGCCTGCGAGGAGCAGAAAGGACTCTTTCCACCGGCCCGCAGCAACTGCACTTGCCGGCGTTTTGACAGCGCCCCGGCCAGACGCACCCGGACAGGCGCTGCCCGCAGCCACCGCTTCCGCCCCGCAGCGCCGCCGCGTCACGCCGCCCCGCCCCGCCCCGCGCCCCGCGCCCCGCGCCCGAACCCAAAATGGCCGCTGACGAGCCCCTTCCCAGATTGGGCACCGCGCCCGACTCCAAGATGGTCGTCAATGGAGGCTCGTCGAACCCATCCTAGCGGGTCAGTCCGAGAGCTGTGTCCTCATTGGCTGCGCGACGCTCCGCCTCGGCCGGCCTGCCGCTGCCATTGGCTCTGCGGGGGACCAGGCTGGATCTCATTGGCTACTGAGGTGTCGCTCCCGCTCTCTCCGCTCCGGGGCCCGAGAACTATTTTCCATTCGGTGGAGGGGGGCCGTGGAGGGGGCTCCGGCGGTAGCACCGTGCTCGCCGAGCGGCAGGCGGCGGAGGATGCTGCGGCCGTTGGGGCCGCCGGGACGGCGCTGAGGCGTCGCCGTCCGCGCCGCGGCGCAGCGGTAGGTGCCTCGGGCCGGTGAGCGGCGGCCGGGACCCGCGCCGTTCGCCCCCCGGCGGCGGGAGGCGGCCGCTCCCCGCTGAGGCCGCGGCTTCTCGAGGGAGGAGGGGAGCGGCCGGCGCCCGGGGCGGCCGGGAGAAGGCAGGAGCGGGCGGGCGCCGCCGCTGCGGGGCTCGGCCGGCCGGGACACGGCGGGCAGCGGGAGGCCGCCCCGAGTGGGGGCAGCTCCCTCGGGCCCGGCCGTCCCCCAGAAGGCGGGAGCGCCGCGGCTAGAGGCGGCGGGGTCAAGGCGGGCCCGCCTCGGGCGGCGGTGCAGGTGAGGGGCCGCGGCAGGTGGGGGCGGGCGAGCCGCGGGCCCGGCGCGGCCTGAGGGGGCGGGGGGCGCTCGGCGGCTGCCTGGGACGGAGCCGCGCGTGGGAACAGCCCCGCAGAGCCGCCTCGGGGCGCGCAGCCATCGCGTTAACCCTGATGTGTGTGCGTGGGACAGCGGGCTGCTTCCGCGCGAGCGAGAGGGTGGGCGAAACTTGGGGCGTCTGCGCTAAGTCCGAGTTGCGAGCGGTTTTTGGGACTCGGAGCGATAACTGGCTTTATTTCTGCCGTTGCTAACTTCGCAGCTCGGGACTTGCTCTGAATCTGGTCCCGGGGGCCATCCCGGCGTGTATTCCTGGGAGCGCGGGATGCGGTGAGGTTGCACTGACGTTCCCCGAGTGTCTACGGAGTGCTTCTCTTTCCCTCTCCTCCCCCCCCCTCTGTTTCAAAAGCTTTTATGCGATGTACCCGTGATTGCAAACTGTAATTTATTAGCAAGTTTGTATGCAGCGTCTAACTAGTGTATGGGGTCCCGTACTGCTGTCGTGTGGGATATGGCCCCTGCTGGTGCTGTGCCAGCCCTGTGATGAGAAATCCAGCGCTTTTCCTCTCAAGTTCACTCCTTTGTTGGTGGTGACATTGCCTGCTTTGGTAAAGATATGGCTTTTTCCATATCTGTGACAACTTCAGAAGTTCCTTGTTGCTGTGGTGTGCTCCTGCAACAAGAAAATGTTTTTAGGGTAAACGTAGCCCAAGCGAACTATTTGCAGGGTGGTTATATGAATGGAAAGTACTCCAAAGGGTTGTGTTTGTGTAACTCGCTTCAAAAAGAAACATGCTGTAAATGTGCACAGGAGACTGGATCTCAAAGTGATCTGTCTCCATCAGGAGAGAGGTGCTTTGAATGTGTGCACTCGATGTCAGGGTGAGCATGAAAGTCCTGACAGGTCTTTCCTAGACTTAGAATGTTGTGCAGAAAGAAGACTGCCACTGACGTCATCATGGCTATGAGAACTCTTGAAATGCTTCAGATACATTTCAGTGTTCTGTTTTATTGAGCTTTTAATCATAGCATGCTCTGTGTTTTTATTTTTTAAATGTAGAGTTCTCTTAGAGGCAAACAGCTGCATTTCAGGGTGCTTTTATTTCTTAATAATGTTGCTGCTGTTGCGTGAGCTGGGGCCCAGCACCAGAAGGAGGCTGGTCAGTGGCCGGTACCTTCAGTGTGAATTTCTGTACACAACCAGTGCCTTAACATGGCTTCCTAGAAATGCTTTGTTGGTTTTTTGTTTTGTTTTGTTTTGTTTTTTAATTTATTACGGAATTACAGAATGGGGATGTAATTCCTAACATCCTTTCATGTAAACCTGGTTAACTTCAGTTCAGGAATGTTACTCCAAGATTACTCTTACAAAGGTCTTTTTAGTCCCATTCCTCCCCACAGAATGTATTTGTCAACTCAGACTCTAATTTGTGTGCCAGAAGCCTTGAGTCCAATGCGTTATTGAGGAGGATGGAATGTCCTTTCCTAAGTCCACTTCTGGAAGGGAAATTAGGGTTGTGTCACCAGGTAATGACCATGCAGTACATCATAGCCCTAAATGCCATTTAACCTGTTCACTCAGTTCTCATACCTTCTTCTGAGTTCAGGTCTTTTATGGGTCACAGTGCACACAGATGATGTTAAGGCTATTCCTTAGTTAAAATGTCTTATATCTGTAGGAATCTTGGGACTAAGTCATGTTATCTTGCACTGTGCAGGTTTGTGCTGTTAAAGGCTTCCTACTGAAGTTGTTATGCTGCCCTCAGCCTTGACATAGCCCTGTCAGACATTTGAGGTTGTAATTGTGAGATACTGAGAGGAGATAGGTAGCTGTGGTGAACTATTGAAAGGAGGCGAGTTTCCAAGTTAACATCTGCTAATTCACTCACTGCAAAGTAGGACGTTTGAGTGGATTTGATATCAAACCAGTAGCCTTAGCGATGGAGGTTGTGTAAGAGCAGATTTGATTCTTTTTGTGTCTGTACATCAATAACTATGGCAGAGTGAATTAAGCATACTTTTAGGTTGCATTCCCTGTCAGTCTGACAGAAGCTACAAGAAAGAAAAAGCGAGTTTGAGACCTGATGGACTGAGCTACTGAAATGTGTTCTGATTTTCCAGTTTGCCTAAATGTCTCGTATCTACCCTAGTTTCAGAATTGCATTAGCAGTACAACGAAGCAATGAATGCAGACAGCTGGTACCATGCAGAAACTTGACATGACCTCGTATGTATGAGAGCAATGGAAAAATGGCTGGTGTTGTCTTTGGAGGAATAGCTAGAGTTTCCCTTCTATTACTGTTGTATTGATGGCAGGTACATCTAAGGCAGAGCAGATGGAAGAGATTAGAAATAACTGTGTTTTAACAGAATTTTTTTTTTAACGTGTTCTTTGAAACATATGAAACCCATCACTCTGTGGCGAGGTTCTTGAAGGTGGCTGTCCAATTTGATGCGGCAATTCATGTTGCTGTAGTGGGCTAATATTCCAAGGTGGTGTGACGTGAATTTTTCTGGTCTCGTTCTTCATGCTTATAGTTAAGCAAGAGATGTATTTTAGGCTCATCAGAGGGTAGTGATGATTGCTGTAAACTAGCTTGTGCTGTGATAGCATGCTGCTGAACAGCTTGGTTTTTAGTGGATTCCTCACAGGATACAGATGACTCCATGCGTCCTCCATTCAGTCTATGATCTATCAGGTCTATGATTTTTAGGGCTTAAAGTAGTTTCATTTACTGCTATGAATAGAGGACAAAACCCATAGTCTAAAAAGGATATATTTTTCTTTGCTAAAGTGCGCATGTCTGGCTTTGTAGAGTAAAAGAAAGAACCTTTGATGTCAAGGTTTCACCGTGAGTCCTAAAATGCTGGCTCCTAAAACAAGCAAGATAGCCAAATAATTCTTGAGTGCTGTCAAAGTAGATAGCTATTTGACCTGCCTCCCCAAGAGCTTTGCTGGGTAATTTCTTCAACCTTAAGGGGAAATTAACACTTAGTATTTATGTTGTGGTATTTATGCCTGGAGGCTTCATTAAGGCCTGGGTGCTTGGTGGTGTTGAGCAATGTGCTGTGCCTCCCCTCTGCACCGTCATGGCTGCGCCCTGCTGAAGTGTCTGCTGGCTTCCAGAGGTGCCTTCCTCCTTCAGAAAAATGTTTCCATTGATGGGATAAGAAGGATTATCAGCTCTTCTGCTGCGATGGTAACCTGTCCACTAGTTTGAAACACACATGCTCCAATAAATAAAAAGTGCCATGAAATGATACCCATTTCAGTGGTTTAGTTGTTGGGCTGCTTATTTTCATCTTTGAGCTATATCTAGCTTAAAAATTGTATTTAAAGTTTAGTAAATGTATGCTATACCTTCTGGAGCCCTTATACTTTGTCAGCTCTATAAATTAACTCTGACACACTGAATATTTTTCACCAGCTAACGTAGCTGTTAGTTAAGGAGAAAAGCCCACATGCTCTCCCCGTGCATACAGCTGGACATCTTTCTTAAATTTTTCAACATAAAGGAAATTTTGATTGCTTTTTAAAGCTTCATGAATACACTAATTGGTGAATCATCTAATGTGCAGCTTAGTTTCAGGAAATATGTAATGGCTCACTAACTTCATGGTTATGAGATTATGCAGACCTTCTGAAAATCTCAGTAAGAAAATGTGTGCAGTGGTGGTGGATGATATTTTTGGCCGTGAGAGAGGTTGGCTAAAACTCAGTGTGGTTCTGCGTAGTCTGCACTAGTTTGTATGGTAAAAAAGCCTTTGAAGAATTATCTGGAAGAAAGAAAGAGTAATTTTACTGCTTCATCTGCTCATGGGCCTCAGCTGGATTTTGTTAAAGAGATTTGTAGTCGGGAACCTCTTCTGGATCTGCAGCTAGTCCTGATCTCCTGGATAACATGGGAGCCTTCCTCAACTGTGCTTTTACCTGTGGTTGAATTCTTCAGAGGGAGCATTGGGCAGTCCGAAGCCTATCTTCGAAAGGTTGGGATGAGAAGGAAGGAGAGATGGAGGCTGCCCAGAAAAGCAGTATTTCTTAAAGAAAATGTTTCAGTGTCCTCATGTAGCTGTATAAAGTACGCTCCTGATTATCATGGTAACAATTGAGCGCGTTACACACTGAGCTATCAGCTGAAGTGCTCAAACAAATCCTTTCACGTGGATGTTTGGGTCTCTGCAGTAGTTGGTGAAGGATCAGAACAGTGCAGGAATCTGCTTTTCTTGGTGCAGCAAATGAGAAGGGGGTTTCATTGTACTCCACAAGGCTTCTTTGTTAGCTCCAGGTTTTTGTAATGAAGATTCTCTGCTGAAGATGTGTGGAACATTCTTAGAATATGGTTCTAGTGCAATACTTGCTATTGCAAGCAGTGATTTCTGAGGGGAGGAAATTTGTCCAGTGTTGGGAAACACTTGGAAATTTGATTGGAGTGTACCTACAGAAATGGGACTTGAAAGATTGTTATCAATTTAAGTAACTTAGAAGCAATGTAAAATATCTTTCTAGCAGAATAAGTTCTGGTCATAACTCAGAAACCAGTGTGGCACACAGGTAAAATCATTTGGACGTCATTACTTGAGACTTCTATGTTAGTTGTTGGACTAAGGTTGTAATTCTGGGATACAGAGGCCTGGCACTTAGCAACTTTTAGATGATTCCCTTGAAGTAATGGAAGCTCGAGGTCTGCAGTTGAATGAATTGGGCTTGATCAAGACTACAACAAAAACTGATTAGGGTTCTCTCTTAAAACACTTGTCCTTCAACAGCAGAAATGTAGGTCATAGAGATTGCTTAAACTATTGTGACAAAACCTTCATTGTGAAACTTGGCTATGAGGATGAAAATGCTGACGGGGGCAGACTGACGAGCACCCTACTTCTTGAGCAGAGCTTGCACACCAGGCCTGCCTCGCCAAGGCATCTCTAACTTTTGGTGTGTTGGGTTCTATCTGCCTTTGTTTTTAACTGTGTGCTCTGCCTGCCTCCCGTAGGATTTGGGATTTGCTGCAAGGTCTATCTATGAGACAGTTTGATTTACTGACTGACTCGCTTATGGAAAAAGTTCCCCAGTATGGAACTTTGTTTCTGGAGAGCTTTTACATCTGACTGGCCTCTGCAGAGACGGCGGTATTTTAGTCATCTCAGTCGTGCAGCAAGAGGTCTCTTATTCCTCTGAAATAGCATATGGACAAAGAGAGTGAATTTTAGGTTGCATAGTGGTGTGGAAGCATTGTGAGATGGATTGCAATAAGGACTTTCACTGCTTAGTTGATGCTTTGTTTTTTCAGGTCACTAATTTTCACTTTTCTGTTGCAGAATTACATGCTTCTTTTTAAACTTGTGTTAAAAGCTTCACTTGAATAGGAAGTAGAATTCAAATAAATACACAGATAGCATTTTAAAATTGGTGTGAGGTTTTTAAATTACTTTAGATGTACAAGTAGTATTAAAAGGGCAATTCTATCAAGGTGCATTTCTGATTTAAAATTTGCCCTGGGCATTCTGATTGAGTATTAAGTATGGAGGTTGGTGGCTCTGCCTGCAGCAGGGTTTTGGAGCTTGATGATCTTTAAGGTCCCTTCCAATGCGAGCCATTTCTCTTCATTTTTGTCCTACTCTATTTTAGGCTTGGTAAATTTGATTTCTCATTCATTGGTCTTGTTGCTTAGAAGAGTATTTATGTATTTTTTTTCTAAACTGTTAAAGAGGTGTTTTGTTTTTTTTAATTCCATCAATTCACTTGTGCACTTTAGCAGCATTTAAAGGAGATGGCTGAGATGATGGCTTGAGCAGAAGAGAGACGTTGGTGTTCCCCTTCAGTGGTTTGTGGAGCTGTGTCAACAGGCTGGGCAGCTCAGGGTGCTGGAGCAGATCTGGGAGCAGGGAGAGCATGCAGAGAGATGCTGGGGTTGTTGCCCCTTCAGGCTGTTGCAATTGTGCTCTCATCTGGCTGCACCAGGGATGTAAGAACAAAAAAATAAAGTCTTGAATCCAGCTAGCAATGCTCTGCTGCCATCTCCTTGGGTATTCTGCACATTCTCACCAGTAATTTCTACCCTTTCTTCTGTTTCATGTTCTTTAAAGCTTTGGCAACAAGCATGAGCTGCTTTGATTTTTGCTTTATTTTCATTTATCAAGGCCTTGACTTGCTATTAATAATGATTGTCAGAATTTGGTTTCATGTGGTTATAGAATGGATTTTAAACTAAGATATAAGACCAGCTCTATCATTAAAAGTGTTTAAGTGGCTAATCTGCTGGAGTTCCTCAGAGCTATCGTTCTTAGAGTCTGAATGTTGTATTTATGGGGGCAGGGCATTTAACAACGGGACCTCTGGTTCTTATTGTGCATAATTTGTCCTGCACCTGTAACTTAGACTGAGATTATATTAAGAGAAATTTTAATCTAATAATCATAGAATCATAGAAGGGTCTGGGTTGAAAAGGACCACAATGACCATCTAGTTCCAACCCCCTGCTATGTGCGGGGTCACCAGCCATCAGACCAGGCTGCCCAGAGCCACATCCAGCCTGGCCTTGAATGCCTCCAGGGATGGGGCATCCACAGCCTCCTTGGGCAACCTGTTCAGTGCATCACCACCCTCTGAGTGAAAAACCTCCTAATAGTGCAGAGGTGATGCTTCTGGGTTTGAAAGGCCCTGATCCATCACTGGGGAGAGATGTTGGGGATGTGATGATAAATGTTTCTTCTGTTTTTGTATCTTGTGTTGGGCACCAAGTATCGGCCTGACAGATCTGACTGTTAGTATTTACTGACACATCAGAGCCTTATGTCTTGGTTTGGCTGCAGACGAAATTCTGTCTTGACTCAAAACTGCCATCGTTATCTTTTTCTTTTTTTTTTTTTTTTGTAAGTCATCCTGTGTTACACCACTGGGATTGTTGGTTTCTTTTAATGTATTAATGATCCTAGAGGCATTCTTATGTCCACTGAATTGTATTCTAGTAAAACCTGTATGGATAAAAATGAAGTCTTTCAGCTTGGCCTGATGTACTGCTTCCCTTTACTGAAATTAACGAGTGAATCTGGATTTGTGTATTATAAATTGCTGACATAGTTGTACAGTAAGAAGTGAGAAAACTGCTTTGCCTCATGAGTGTGCCTCGATCAGTGGCAGTTCTTATGTGCAGATGCTGCAGTTTTTTCTTTAGACTCCTTGGGCTCTGGAGCATCTGTAGAAGATTTCAGTGTTTTTGTCAGCAGAGCTGTCAGTCTTACATGTATATGAGATTGTTTTGTTCTCTCAGATTCCTTTGGGAGTGAAGCCTCTGTTAATGGATTTTTAGTCTTTCGTTCAGAATGTGACTAAAATTCAAAATTCTCAAGTAATTGCACTCAGAGTTGGTTATACACATGGCTGATGACCAGTGCACTGGGCACAGGTTCTGTTTTGCTATCAGTAGTTTGGTAGGACAGATATTGACTGTTTGATAGCTGAGCTGAGTAAGTGAGAGGCTTAGGGGCCTTGAGGTTCCTACCAGTGGAGTAATTTGTCTGAGAAAGTTGTCTTGTATTTAGATTAAGGTTTGGACTTAGTATGGCATGTGGATTTGGAAATCCCTTTGTTCTACTGCAGGCTATAAAAATGTAGCTAATTCAGGCAAAACTCTCTTTTTCTTGATTAAACTTGTTTAGCTTTTTTCTTTTTTTGCAACTGGTTTTGATTGGGATTGTAAGAATGGGAAAAAAAAATCTTTTTGACGTGATCCATATCAGTTAATGATATTTGGAAGTCTTCAGTGGCAGTGAGCTCCAGTGTCACTTCACAGCCCTGCTTCAGTAATACAATTGGCATACTTGGGGAAAAAGTATATTCTTGCTGGGTGTCATAGTTGACAACAGATTTGCTGAAGATTTGCTGTTATACTATTTTGTAAATGGCTTGTAAGAAATAAATGACTTCTGGTCCTAGTCCTGTAAGTTTTTGCTTATAGACTCAAAAATTGTGTTATGAAATCACATTTTATTTCAGCTATGCAAATAATTACCTAATTTTTCCTGGCTGGCTGTAGGAACAAAGGCTGTGAAAGATCCACACAGCCCGTGAATTAATTCTAGAATATTTTGAACTTTAGTCAAATGTGAATCAATTTTGTATCAGGATAAGCTCATCATCTCAATGCTAGAAAAGTGGCATACCAACAGTGTATCTATGCATAGTTCCAGGACTGTGTCATTCCTGTGTTTGCTTTAAAGCCTGTAATAAGGGGAAAGAATCCAGATTTGCCAGTTTCATAATTGACTGAGGCATGTATAATTTCACGTGCAGGTTTGCTAATGGGGCATCTGCAGTGACGTTTGGTTTCCACAAGAAATGCAGACGCACCAAGAGAATTCTCCCCCTCAGAATCACAGAATGGCCAGGGTTGGAAGGGACCTCAAAGATCATGAATCTCCAACCCCCCTTGCCGCATGCAGGGCCACCAACCTCCATTCTAGCATTGAATGTGGAGGTTGGTGGTCCTACATGTTGCATCCCAGATAGCAGCAAGTGAAGTGTGTCTGAAAAATGTGGAGAGAGGAGAGTGTTCTGTAAGGAGGTGAGATGTACAGCTGTGGTTTGCAATTTGGTCATGTCTGTCAGATTTCATAAAAATATATTCCACGTTTTGAATTTTATGCTCTACAGGGCAAGTGTTTGGTTCAGCAGTGATGTACAACGAAGTAGTTCTGCCCTTTTTGTCATGCAGTACAAATGTAGGGGTTTACTTGTGGTCAGGGAACGCTTTCAATTTATTCCTGTAAATTCGCTGTTCCTATCTCATTTTCTGAGATCTCACAAATTTGACTCGGTTTCTGTTACTCACAGACATGCTTTTCTTTGTGCTGTGAAGTTAGAGCTTTGCAATTTAATTTTGGCAAACTTGGTGAAGGTCAGTAATTACAGTTACTGTTTCCAGCAAGTTGAGTTTTTCCAGCAGTCCTTCGATGAAGAATGTGGCTGTGGATTAATGAAACAAAAATTGGAGTCAAAACCTTTTTCCTGCCAAACTCAAACATTGGAGTAGGTGCTAGGAAAGGTTTCAAAGCTGTTGCCTCGCTCATTTGTAGATCTACTTTGAGCTGTCGCTCAAGGAAGTGTGAAACTGTTTTAATTTAGTGAGAAATGTATTAGGATGTAGCTCATTTGTTAAAAAACAAACAGAAGTCGATAGCAATTTTGTGGAAGTTCTACAACTTCTAGAAGCAAGTAGATGTTAAAACCTTAATATGAAGTCTACAGCTGCTAAGCTTCCCCCCAGCAGTGGGGTTGGGCTGTCAGCTCTAAAGCACAGTATGCTGTTTTCTTTCAGGTTATTCTGAATTTGGAGAAGGCAGTAAGTTAACAGTTGTTAAGAATATGCTGACATCATAGGTCACTAACTTAAAGGAATTTCTTTTATTTGGCCTTGCTAGTTTGTGTGCGTGGCTCAGCATCCCAGAGGGGCTGCAGAGGCACCATCCTACTCTGGGGCAGGATGGAACATCTCAGCTGTTTTATACTGTGCAAAAGTACTTAGCAGATGCCTCTGTTCTGAAGGATCTCTTATTTCTGCATTTTCATCAGTCACTGTAAGTTTTCCTAGTGCTCAGTGTGCACTTTTCCTAAAAACACCTGAGTGCTGATGTGACCGAAAGGTAAACTCTTTGCATGTGTAGCTGAATGACATTAGCCTTGATCTTTGCTGTCAGAAGCCCTCGTGTCTTGCTTATGGCAGGAGTTATAGCGGTGTTATAGAGACAGCGATATCAGCAAAGATTCTTGGTTTTGGTTTGTGCAGTGATGGAAGCCAGATCTGGAAAGGAATGGTAACTGTGTACCTCTCTGTTATAGCATTTCACAAAGTAGGCCTACCAACGTAGCACCCCTCGGGTTCACCTCTGCTTAAAAGATTTGCAAAGCTCCTGATCCTCATCAGCTACTCATCTAGCCTTGCAGATGTATTCTACAGTCACTTTTGTTATTGATTTTAGAGTTGAACTATGCATTTAGCTCTTCAGTGGGAAGAGCTTGTGCTTCAGCATGAGAAGTTTGGGGAAATTCTGGCATGATCTCTCAGAGGTTATTAATAACTGATTTACCTGGTAAAATAAGGCTCCCTGATCCCACACCAAGCTTGTATCCCGTAGCATGGTTCTGAAGGCTATAGTGTGTGTATGTAACAGCTGATGAATCTCTTCCAAAAGGTATTTAAGGATACCTTTGGGTTTCTCAGGGGGCTCGTGCCTGAATCTTGGGATGAGGACCTCAGTGTAAGTAATCAAATGTAATCACTTACTACCTCTTTACAGGAGCCAGCCCCAAAGGTCAAAGAAATGCATGCAGAAAATTGCTAGTCAAAAGTATTTTCAAGTTATCCTGTATGTGCAGCATTGGGTAGAAAGGAACAAACTGTGTATTTGCACACATCAGCTATAAGTGGGGGTCTGTACCAGGAAGATGGAGGTGAGCCTCCTTGGTGAGGAGCAGCCACAAGGAGGGCATCACAGTGTAAAGGAGGAGCTGGGTGGAAAATCAAGGTGTGGAGTCTGATGCTGAGCTGAAGCATGCAGCATATCGGCAGTAGCCAGTGGTAGTGGTGCCTTGTTTGATCCCAGGGTGGCTGCAAGTAATGCCCTTCTCTAATACTGTGGTACTTCATATCACTTGAAATTGTCCCTGGTGGAAGTAGAGCAGTGGTAACTGAGATGAAGAGTCAGTGGCCGTGGCTGTTCTTCTGTGATTTCCATATGGTTTGAAGTTAAATGGGATGCCTGGGACTGCTTGGAGGAGGGTCAGAAGAGTGAAGAAAAACCTCTTCTGGTCCTTGTGTTTGCTTAGTGTTGAAATGAAGGTTTCTCATCTTCAGACTAAAAGGAGGCTTGTCTACTCTGTGTAGACATCTTCTGCACTGCTCATAGGATGGACTCTGTCAGTGTACAAGATGAGTGCCATTAGATTTTCAGATTGGTTACAGTATCTCTGAGGAAGTTACAGTTATAGTGTCTCTGATAGGAAGTCTTAGAAATTTAAGAGATGCTGTATTTAGTTGTTTATAACTGCTCAGCTGCAGTCTTTTGGACTGAAATACTTCATGCTTTTTTTATTTTACCTTGGCTTTAACTTTGTTTAAAACTTTCAGCTGTAATTCTTCATCTGTTTCCAGAAACAGAACTAGGGGAATTGTGCCTTTTTAAAATGGCATTCTTTTGTTTGAAATATTGTAGTGCACCTCTGAACCAGAGCAGTGTTTAAAATTTGTCAGTGGATGACCTCTGCAGAGATGTAATGTTTAAATTTTACATGAAAATCTGCCAAAACTGAGCCAAATCTTTTGTAAGTTTTCTATCTTGACATGCCAATGTTTCTGTATGGAATTCTGTGGAGACTGTCTGCAGTCTGTGTGCTCAGCAGGATTTTCCTCTCAAGTGCATCTTTAGGCTGCAGAGAGCTGTGCAGAGCCAGGGAGCTAAAACTGTAAGAAAGGAGTTCTTCCCCCAAGTCATATGAGGGGTGGGGATGTGGTAATGGCACAAAGCAAGGAGGAAAATCTCAAGACGGACCTAGTATGTGCCAGCTCCAGAATCAATCAGGAAATCAGTCAGGACCCATTCCTCCTCCTCTTCTCCCATCAGCCCCTCATTTACTCCTTACAGCCATGGTTTCATCTTTATTTTATTTTATTCTATTCTAGTGTTGTTGTTTTTTTTTTTGTTTTTTTTTTTTTTTAGTAATATCACTCTTATTGGAAAGAAGGCTTGAAGCTCATTGATTAGGCTGAATTTCTTTGCTGCTTTTAAGGTGGGTAGTTCATAGTTTAAGGCAAAACATCATTACTTGTTGATACCATCTGGCATAAAGTAGCCTTTTGTTTTTCAAGCAAAATCCTCATCTGTTATGTAGACACTTACAGTTGTCTGAAAACCTTCCATGAACATTACTGCTGTCCTTTCCTTTGGGCCAGAGGCAGAGCACACTGCCTCTTCACAGGAGGACAGTACCAAATTGGGCAAGAGTTTCTTTTTGACACTTCTTCAGTAGAGAAAAGAACAGATAGGCTTTGCTGAAGACTAGTTAGCAAAATTCTTAGGAAGATAAATGTTCATTTTTTTCAAATCATGGCTAATTTCAAGTTGCCTACAGGCTGCTTCTGTAAGCCTGTGTGCCACCAACAGCAGTGGTATCAGAAGTTTCCAAGCGTCTGTACAATTCAAACACTGGACGCTGTTTTCATGTTTTTTCCCCTCCTTCGCTCCACCCGACTTGTAGACTCGTTGGCTGATCCAAGGCAGAAGAGTTGGGTATCAGTGTGAAATTCTCAAAGAGCTTTGATTTATTCAGACCTCTCAGCTTTAATGGCTTGGGAGGTGAGCTGAAGCTCTGCCTAATCAGAGGTTTTCTAGGAAACTTCCAGGCAGTAATGAGGAATGACAGTTTGCTGTTCTCATTCTGGTGATCACTGCATGTTTGTGCTGTGACAATAGCTAAATGTAGGAAGTGCCACATCTGCCCTAATGATAAAGTGAAGAGACTTGTATCCTCTAAGCTAAGAATCAAATTATTTTTAATCATAGGCACTTAAGGATCATAGCTCCCTGAAGTCATTTATTGAGCAGGTTTTGATGAAACCATGACACCATTCTATTGAAAACTCTTCTGCAGGTTGTTTGGTGTTTTCAGTAACAGTTATATTGCTTATTTGAAAGAAACAGGAGTAGTTGCGATATTTTAATGTTGCCAGCTTATCCTATTAACAGTTGCATGATTAGTGGATCTTCTGAAATGTATTTTTATAGGTAAGTCTTGTGTCCTAGGGCTTCCTTTCATGTTTTTGCTCCAAAATTGTGACTTTCTTTCAATAAAACATATTTCCTAAGATAAGAATTTGATTTAGCAGTGAGGGATAAGGTTTCACAGAAATGGCTAAAGCAGTATTAATAGCTCACTGCTGCTGGAAGAGTTGGTTCTTCTTTCTGCTCTTGGTTTGAGAGCCTGAAGCTTCTCTTGGCTTCATTATCACTTGCATCTTCTGGTTTCTTTTCCCAAGGTAACATTCTGTTTCTATCTAGCGAGATAATTTCAGTTGAAAATTGAGCACCTTTATGGTAAGTAGTAAAAACAGAGGTGGCGTGAATATTAGCACAGGTACAAAGGCATGGGAGAGAAGCAGGCATCTCCTTTTTAACAGCAGTGAAATGGTGCTAGGTGAATTGCCATGGACAGTGACCCTTGGGATGTCCTGGCTGTATCTAAACTGTGAATGAGAAACAATCAAGAAAGGCCTGTACTCTTCTGTTTCTTTTGCACAGAGGATAGTTTATCATTTCAAGCTGATATGGTAGAATAGCATCAGTCACCTCTTCGTGGTTTGTTTCTTTTGGTTGAGGGTTTGTGTGTTTTTTGGTTTTTTTTTTCTTCATGGAAATGCTCTTGTCAAGTTCATCATCTGGTAGTCATTGTTTGATTTAGGCTTGCTCAGTTTGATGTAGTGCTGCTAGCTCTTTCTGCATGAAATGCTTTCTCTTAAGCCATTCACACAACTGAATCTCTGCTTTTATGAATCTGATTCAGGAAACAAAATAGGGTAAGTCTTATTAGTCTTCTCTTACAAAACTTTCATCCTATAGGGGCTTACTCTGTTAAGTACGCCAATGCTTCTGTGCCAGAACAGGCATTTCATTCAGGTGGTTTTGATGTAGCTGATTGCATTATGTAAGGCCAAGAAGAAAGGTACAGCCACACTTTGACAAACATCACCACCTCTTTTGTATCTTATTATGAAATGAGATCCGGCTCCTGAAAGATAACACAGCAACATAATGATAAATCTTTAGTTAATGCCTCAGTTGTGATGGACTGAGGTAATAGATACTCTAGAGAGGAAAGAGATTGGCATTTCTTATCAGTGATTATTCAGCCTCTGATGTATAAGTGATGGTCTTATGGTTTTGGCAGCATCAAGAGTTACTTATTTCTGAGTGCAAACTCAAATGTTGCCTTTGTGTAAAGGTGCAGAATACAGAAGAAGGGCAAGTGTTGCAAATTATTTAATTTCTTGCTGTGCTATCAACTAAGAAACATTTTTCTTGTTGTTAGAGCAGCAATTGTAACATTAGTATCTTGTAATCTCATTCCATTGAGGTTTTTCCTTTTAAAGATTGCTGATGGACCTGTGTATTTGTACTGTTTAACATCACGATTGGCTAAAGCAGTGGCACAACTGTTTATGCAGGGTGCTTGATTAAAAACTGTGCTCTCCACAGCTGTTGGGGTGGCTTTGTTCCACTGGTACCCATGGTTTCAGACTTGCTGAAATGCTGGTTCCTATGGGTGCTGGTGTTGCAGTGTGAGCCTGTGTGCTCTGTGACAGAGCTCACCTGCACCCAGCGGCAAGGCACCTGCCCCTGGCAGTGAGAAAGCTGCAGAGAAGTTTTCTGCTGCTCAGGCTGCCTGTAGGCCAGGATGAAGTTGCCCGTGGATCACAGTGAAAGTATGAAACGGGCTAAGCCTCCTGGCAGCCTTCCAGCTGCTTCTGCTTTGCAGGGTTTGTATTCTTTTACCTACTCCTGCCCGCCTGGGAAGGCAGGTGCTTGCTGCCAATTAGCTCTGTCAGGGCAGAGCTCCTCCTGACACATTTGACTGCTGACAGCAGCTGGAGGTAGGCCTAGGCAGGGGCTTAACTCCTAGCTTGCCAAATGCTCTGCAGGTTTTGTGGCACAGTTGCATTTTGATACACTTCTGTTTTATGAAAACAGGCTTTACACAGAAACTGATCTAAGATTGCCAGTGGCACCAGGGTTTACCTGTTAAACTTCTGGCATTAAAGAATGTGAACTGGGACTTGAATCATTGTGAAGGTCATTCTGTAGACATGTGGGTGCTATCGGAGCTGCCCATCCCAGACCACCTTTCTGCCTGACAGCAGTGCATGGCCACAGCTAGACAGGGCACCACGCTGCTCCGGTGCTTTTCTCCCCCTAGCCTGAAACTTTATGTCTTCAGTACTGCAGTGGCACAATGGACCAATATACTGGTTATCTGTTTATATCAGAATACTATAAATTACAGCTAATGTGGTTCATATTCCTTAAGCCTGCCAAGTCATTTATGCTGCTGCAAAGAACAGCTCTTTGGTTGTAGATTTTTTGTTGAGCTTTCTTGTTGTCTGTTGCACGTGCATATAACATTGCTACTGTGGGATGCTTTCTCCTGTTAATGTTATCAGTGAATGAAAAAGACAGACACTGTCCATAAAACCCAGGGTGTATGGACTTCTTGTGACACCAATGCCAAACGTACAAACTGACCAATTGAGAGTGAAAAATTCTTTTTGAAGTGCATGTTGGCTCTGTTTAGTTTTCAGGATAACACTGATGTTTTCAGTTGCAGATCCAAAGAGTTCACAGCCTCAGCTTGTCACCCTTCTCAGTTGTTAGGGCTGTAGAGGCATTTGAACTTCACTCATTGCACTCAAATTTTGGAAGCTTTGGGCAGCTTTCCTTAATAACTCATGTAAACAGAATGAGTATCAATACGGTTTTTCTGATGTAGTCACTGCTGTAGATACATCACTGGAGATTAACTAGTAGAGCTTTGTTTTTAACGGCTTTTGAGGTGTCAGACAGGTTGCTAGTATTAGCTAATGTGGTCTTCTGCTGGGTAAAATGGCAAGGTAACATGGGATGTAGTTGGGTGCATGGAGAGGGCTGTAAGGAGGTTGGGAAAGGTACTGCAAAGAGGGAGAGGCATTAGGCAAGCTGTGGAGGTCTTGAAAATTGTAGGAGAAAGTGATAAGAAGTAATACTGCTCAGTTTGAAAATGGATGTTTGTACTGTGCTAGTAAAGAATATGTATATGAGGCTGACCCATCCTTCCTTTTCAGCTGTGCTTCCTTTTTGCTTTATCGAGGCAGAACTATTAAAATTGCTTTTCCGCAATGTGTTACAGAATGCCCTGATGTGACAAACAGCCATTAGATTGTTTTACAGCAATTGGAGACTTATTTGTATTTTAGAACCTGATAGAAAAGAATATGCTTTGTTAGTGTTCTTAAAAGTAGAAGGGAATTTTGTCCTGCTAGAGGAGAGCTCTGTAACTTTTTCTGAGAATACTTTTAATGGCTTTTGCAGAGGTCATGAAGAGGGCTGTTGTGCTTAACTCAGCTCTGACTGGAGCTATTTATTCTGCACACGTTTAAAAACAAAGAAAAAAAAACAACACAGAAAAACCCAAATATGTTGGCAGCTTATGATTGAGGAGGCTTAAATATAGCAGTAAAGAAGGCATCATTTTGGTAGGTCACCTAGAGTTCTCTGCCATAGTGGATAGCTTCCTTAGCTAACTTAATGCTTTCTCTTCTTTTTCTATGAAGGTGGCATTATGCTCAGTTGTGTACTTATGGTGTGTTGGGGTCATTTAAGGGAAAATGCTTGCATGTGAAGTTGCTTGTGTGGGTTTACATATTATTCAGATGGCCACTCTTTGTAACACCTTAACAATTAATTTGAGGATGTCTTAACCTGGAATTCAGGCACACCACTGCCTTGAAGTTCCAGAGCTTCTCTGCCTTAGATATCTGTTGGTATGCAGTGTTCTCAGTAGATCTGTGCAGTATTACTTCTTTATTAATATCTGAAACTTATGCTTGCAGTGTGCAGCTCTCTGATCCTTACGTAATTAGAAATGCTAGCTTTGTTCATCACAGTTGTATCGTTATCTGCTAGTCTTGTATAATTAAAAAAAGTACTTCAGAAACAAGTATCTCTATTTTGGTACAGCGTTGTTCGTGTTCTGCTCTTCATTCATGCTTTTCTCTTTTAGGGATTTTAAGTTTTGTGAAAAGAAAGGAAATAGACGGCAGCTGAATGATATTTTATAATCTAAACATGCATAGCTCTGACACTTTCTTGAGTCCCAAAACCTAGCAAGGGGGTGGAAGGGCTCGTCCCACAGAAAATACCTTGGGGTGGTATTTCTGAAGTAGCCAAGGGATTGCTTAGAAAGAAACTGGCAGAACATCAGCTATGCAAGCTAAGTACGTGTTTCACTCATTGTGAATTTGTATTGAGAAGGAGGTCATTTCTTACTTTCAATCTAAACAATGACAAATGCCATTATTTTTCTTAGACTTGACAGTCTGCCAGCTGAAGTCCTTGGGACTTGTAGCTTTCACTGTTTTAGCAGGGTGCATCGAGCTGACTCAGCATTTTATTTTTGAAATGAATGTTTTCAGTGGCTGAATTTTCAACCTCAACATTCAAAGAAGTATCCTAAATACAGTCCTAATCTCCCTTTGCAGCCAGAAAACCATTTCTGAATAACATACAGGCTTCAGCTGAAATTACTCTTCAAAGTAGCCATCTCAGGTCTTATTGTTGTGAGCAGAGTATGCCAGTGCTGATGTGCAAGGAAGCAGTATTGCCCTGTCTGGCTTATTACTCATCCACTCCTCTCTTGTGCTAACACAAATATTTATAAAGTCATAAACAAGATGTAGCAAAAGATTGAGACTCTGATAGCTAATTTTAGTCAGGATCGGTTCCACAGGCTGATTCATCCCACATGGTGTGCAGGCTGTGTCCTGCACCAGGTCCAGCACAGGTGGCCGGGAAGTTTTCAGAGCCTGCTAGGAGAAATAGTAGGATTTTACCCTAGTTAAACTTTCGTGAAAACTTGAGGCACTTGGCTGTTTTACTGTGTCTGTTAAAATATATAAGGTGTATGGATATTATATTTTAATACATATAACAACCACCTCTTCTTTCCAGCTCTCCAGATTGGTTCTTCAGGCTATCTGTTGTGGCTGCATTTTTGTGTCTGTGTGTAGAAAAATGTTCGGCTCCACTTCAGCTAACTTATTCTGTGTTTTTTTTTGTTTTTTTTTTTTTTAAGAAATGTCATTTCTAGTATTACAACAGTAATTCATTATTACTGGAATTTGTATTGAAAAGGAGAAAATTGCCTTGTAACTCTGTTGTACCTTCCTCAGGTGGGTTACCTCAAACGGTGGGTGTTGGCCAGTGTTACTCACTGCAGCTGAGTGAGCTGAGGAGTGATGTGAGCAGCGTTGTTACTGCAGCTGGTGTTTAGCAACATGCAAAGGCAGCATTAACCTCTTCAGCAAGAGTGCCTTAATGAAGGAAAATATCTTCATTAATGGAGTCTCTCGTTACTGCTAAGTGAATCGCTTTAAAGTAGGGGACAGTTCAGACAGTAGCTGTTGCCTCTCTCCATTCCTTTTACTTCTCCCTCTGTGGGCCTAGGTGGTGTGCTGCAGTGTTGCTGAGCATGCTGGGCAGCGTGCCCTCACAGTGCTGGTGCTAGCAGTGAGCTGAACAGCATGCAGAGAGAGGACTCTGATTTCTCCCCTTCTTCCTTCACGTTAGGGATTGTTTTGACTTTGTATCATTGCCTTTCAGTGTTTTGAAGCTGTCATAGAGGGAAAATGCTGAGCTAAAGATTTTTGTAGGCACTTGTTTTGGAGATAGGCATGCCATGTTTTTAATGTGTTCTACCTACAGAGTTACAACCTTGGGTAGATGGTGTAGTTCAGGGTTTGTTGGTGGGTTTTTTTTGTTTTGTTATGTTTTTTGAATGTAACTTAATGTATCATCTAGTTTTCAAGTAAAGTAACATCAAGATGGATGCAAGTATGTTAGCTCTAGGAGTGTTCCTATTAGGAAGTCATGAGCAGAAAGCTGTAACAAGGTGCTGTGATGCTTCTGGAAAGAATGGTGCTTCTGGCAAGAATGGTCAGAGCACATCTCTGGCATAAATTTTGGGTAATTTAGGCTCAGCTTAGGGTAGGTAGAAATTATTTTTAGTTGGAAAGAGGTTTTGGAAACTCTAGTATAAATTTTTCTGGGAAAATCTGCAAAGTGCTCTGCAAAATCCATACTGTGGATTTTGATAAGATTGAGTTTATATTTTGTTCAGGCTAAAATAGTATTTTCCAAATCTGATTTTCTCGGACAGCACTCCTTTGGGATACTGGGATGGTTTTAGGGCCAGTTTATTTAGAAGTAATTTGTATTTTGTGGACCTTGGTGCTGCACAAGAGATCTGTGAAACCACAAGTTTGCTGCACATTGATTCACATTGGTTTGCAATCACTAAATGGAATATAAAATACTTCACGAATGACTCAAGTTTTGTTCTAATGCAAGATGTCTTAACTGAGATGGTTGTCTGAGTTCAGGAAACTGTTTTCCAATAGCAAAGAATGGTTCCTGAAGCAAGCAGCCCGTGGTGGAAGCAGCAGGCAGCTGGTGGAGCAGGCTGTCACTGCCTGCTCCTGCGGTGTGACAGCAGAGCCCTGACTGCTCACGTTTCTGAGCTCAGCTGAGGTATAAGAATGGCACTAAATCTTAAAATAAGAAGTTAAGCATGAAATTTCAAGATAACCTTCTGTGTACTTTTTAGGTTTTTAATGAATGGAAAAGGTTAGTGTGCAGTGCAGCAGCATAACTGGCTTTGTCTGGAACCTACAGTACTCTTTCGTGTCTTGTGTATTGTAGACCTGCTAGGAATGTAATGGATGGGGGGAGGAAAATAAACATTAACGCTGTGAAAGAATTTCACGTCTGCCTTTGACTTAGTTTTGTGCTTGCAATTCTGTTGTTCCCTGGGAAGTTTGTTTTTATGGAATCTTTAGTAGTATAGTAGTATAGCATAGTTTTAAAAGCATTTCATCATTTTTAGTGCTTCCGCAGGTGAATCAAAGCGAATAAAGTTTAGTACTTGTCTGTCATTACTCTGGAGTTTCTGCCTAGGAATGATAACTTCTGATATCCATGTACTACACTTCTTATTCCAGTAAATATCCATCATATCCAAGTACCCTTTTTCTGATCTGTGTCTATTAGCTATTAGTGTAGCTTCTCACTGTTTAACTGGAAACACCTTTGTAGGCTTGGTTCTAATGTGAAGAAGCAGGTTGTCTCCTGTTCCTGCTAGAGTTGACGGTGGCGTGAGCGTACTGTACTAAAATCCCATCATACCTCTTGGATTTCTGAAAAACAATAGGTCATTATTTTAGGGAAGTGCTGACCTATTCTTTCACTAAAGAACTTGTCTTGCATTCCATTCTCCCATTTTTAGAATCATGGTTCATTTCCCTCTTGGTTCACAATCGTATAACATCCTTGTGGCAAGTACAGCAGTTGCTTACCTGGAAAAGTAATATTAGAAAAGCGTATATTTTTAGCTGCCTTTTGATGTGATGTAGCAGCTGAAAACAAGGAGGGGAGGCAGTATGAGGTGATCTGACAGCACTGCCAGTCACGACTTGGGAACCGCCGCTTTGGGCTTGGAACTGAAAGGTGGGGAAACCATTTTTACAAGCCTGAGTGTGCCCACTGTGCCTGGCACTTGAGTGATCCAGATGCTGTGACACTGCTCTTATTTCTTAAAGCTTCATTTGAGGATCTTCTTCTAGATTCTGTTTGACAGATGTGTTCAATGGGTGAAAAAGTTTAATGAAACCTTTTTCTTATGTTAAAAGCGTAAGAATATATATATGTATATATATATTTATATATATATATATAAAATGAGCAGGTAGTTTTCTACCCCATGTAAAGTGTAATTAGTGAAATATCCCACTGATACTGTTAGCAGATTGTAAGTATCAAAGTGCAAAGTTACTCTTAACAAGAAAAAATACTGTGTTTTCTTTTTCTAGTGATCATGTCTGCAATTCAGAGAAGGAATCTAGCAAGTTCATGCTGAGGTATATTCTCAAGTCAAGATACAGCGGCTCATGTTTTTTTGGGTAAGAAAGATGCCTGCATGCTTTTAACTATGACAAAAAGTAATTAAACTTTAAAACTTTCGGAAAGTATTTTGTCAAGCCAACATGGTGGTGGTTTTGTGTTTGGTTGGTTTTAATTGGGTTTTGCAGATTTTTCGGGCAAGCCTAGAGGATTTCTAACCCACCTAACAGCATAAACACACTTTGCTATTCCTCTTCCTTTGCACTATTATACCAAGCAATTTTCAAATAGAATACATTGCTGAACAGTGCTGAACTGTTGCAGTGACTGGTCAGAAAAGCAGTTCTGATTTACTGTCACAAAAATTTCAGTTTCTAGTCTGATTTCCAAAGGGAATTGAGGTAATGCATTGTCTCTTCCTTTTCACATCCCAAGATCTTAAAATTTGTTTCTTGGTTTCAGCTGAATAACGACAGTCGGGTAGTAGATGTCACAGGGATAAATTTATGTATCTTGCTGACTTGGAAGAGGAAGAAATGGAGAACGTGAAAGAACAGTGGGTAGAACTTAACCTTATATATGCTGTGTTGACAAGCTGGCACATCAAATGTACGCTTCCCTGTAAGTGTGGACAATCTGTGACACTCCACCAGCAGCTATTATTGGCTGTGGTGCCTTGACACCTGGTTGAGTGGTTCCTACAAATCTACGTGATCTGTAATTACTTCTTTTGCTCTTAAGACTCCCTCAGTCTACCAACTTGGTCCAAACAACTCCCAGAAAGATTAATGTAGAATTTTTGAATCAGCAAGACATCTTTTGCTCATGTGCTCACGTTCATTCACTTCTAACACATGCTGAGAACTCTGGAGTGCCTTCTATGTGTAAGGCTTCCTATTTTTGCAAGTTTTCTCCACCTGAAAGTGTTCTACTTTAAAAAGTGTCTTCCTTCTTAATGACTGCTTAATGTAATTGAGATTATCATTAGCACAGTGTTCTAGGTAACTTGTGCCAAAAGTCCCCAGATATGGTTAAGATCTGGTTATTTTTTCCCTGCTCCTCCCTGAGTCCGTGCTAGATTCTTGAAGTTTACTTTATGTAGTTGGGTGTAGATGCCTAACTTAGTGCTTTTGGTGAAGTACTTGAGCAAGAGGTGGGGGGATAAGTTTTTGTTCCTTTTGTTTTCCGTTCACATATCAGTTAGGAGGAATTTTGAATTAATTATCTAATCACGAATCTCTTGTAAACTGTACCTCCATCTCCTCCTCAATCTCAGTAAATTCTGCCACAGTAATAAGTGCTCAGCTGCATTTTAGGAACTTCTAGACTGCACTGCAGGGCTGTTGCTTACTTATCTATCATTTGCCTTATTTCATGAAATTTAATCACTGCTTTAGATTTCTTTCTAACTCTTAACAGGGAAGAACTGCAACAACAGAGGAGTGTTGCTTCTGAATAATCCGTATCTATAGAACAGAGCAGCTTTCACTAAGAGTTAAATAAGGTGACATGTTTTGGTCCTTTAAGTTTAGCACTTCTCTCAGAGCTTAATTAGATCTAATTTAGCTTGGCATTGCCTGAATTTTTGGTACAGTATTAGCCTATTTCTCTGTGTCCTAAGGCAGTCTTGTGATTTTCGGCAGTTTTGTTCCAATTATCAAACTTGGTTTCTGAAAAAGTGGTTGCAGAGTACACACTATTAATGTTTCTCTTTTTACTTCACGTTTCACTGTCACTGTGGTTTTGCTGCAGAGCTGGTTTCTTTTTAAGAGCCCTTGCTAAAGATAGAAAAGTTCCCTGGGCTCTTTCATTCTTTCGCGGCTTAAGTAATAAAGCCAGACAGTTTTTAAATGTTTTGTATCTATGGCTTTACTAATGTATCAGACACTTCAGAATTCTAAGTTCTGCTGATATCTTACTGCTTTTGGTTCTTTTTTTTCAAGAGCTTTCAATTCTGGATGGTATATCTTGATGCTTGCAGTATGCTTGTTGGCTTTTGCTAACTGTTTTCATTGTTGAGAGTTACCTGAATTGTTTGTTTTTTTGTCAGAATTTTATTGCTACTTACTATAAGCTTATATGGGAGTTGTACATTACATATGACACTTAAAGTGAAGAGGCATTTAAAACTGCTTATTTCCTGTCTATCAGGTACAAATCTGCAGTTTTACCTACATTTTTTTAATAATGCAATAGAAACATAAATGGGCCTGCTTATAAATTCTATGTTTGTGATTTCCCAAACACTTTTTTTTCTTGGGGATTCTTCTGTGTTGCAAGATGATGTGCTGCGTGTCAGTGCTATACAACTATGGAACGCTGAGGACACTTTTTCAACTATATTGTGTTTAGTTAGCAAAGTTATTTTTGTAACTTGGTGGATAAATGAGTGTTTATTCTCCTTTTTTAAACTGCATTTATTTTAATATTTCTTTCCCTCTTGAACTTAGATAACATAATCCATGGATAAAGTGGGAAAGATGTGGAACAATTTCAAATACAGGTGCCAGAATCTCTTCAGTCATGAAGGTGGAAGCCAAAATGAAAATGTAGTCGTTAACTCCAGTAGTTGCTCATCTGCTAAAGACAGAGCTGTCCAGGTAACCAGTTTGGCTCAACAGCGACCCAGCAGCCCTCTGAGAGAAAACATTGCTTTGCAGTTAGGTTTGAGTCCTTCAAAGAACTCCATCAGGCGGAACCAAAACTGTGTCACAGAAATTCCTCAGATTGTTGAAATAAGTCTTGAGAAAGAGAATGACTCATGTGTCACCACGGGAGCTAGACTTGCTCGAAGGGACTCTTACTCTCGTCATGCTCCTTGGGGTGGGAAGAAGAAACATTCCTGCTCTACCAAAACCCAGAGCTCTTTGGATACCGAAAAAAGATTTGGTAGAACGCGAAGTGGTTTGCAGAGGAGAGAGAGGAGGTATGGAGTGAGTTCTGTACATGATATGGATGCAGTGTCAAACAGGACAGTAGGCAGCCGTTCTCTGCGACAGCGTCTGCAGGATACTGTTGGACTGTGTTTTCCCGTGCGAACTTATAGCAAGCAGTCCAAACCTCTGTTTTCTAACAAAAGAAAGATCCATCTCTCTGAACTAATGCTTGAGAAATGCCCTTTTCCTGCAGGCTCAGATCTGGCTCAGAAGTGGCATCTGATTAAACAGCACACAGCTCCCGTCAGTCCGCACTCAACATTTTTTGACACATTTGATCCTTCCTTGGTTTCCACAGAAGACGAAGAAGACAGGCTGAGAGAGAGACGTAGACTCAGTATTGAAGAAGGGGTTGATCCCCCTCCCAATGCCCAAATACATACTTTTGAAGCTACAGCACAGGTTAATCCGTTATATAAACTGGGACCAAAGCTAGCCCCCGGTATGACTGAGCTGACCGGGGACAAAAATGCAACTCCTCCAGGAAGCTGTGACTCTGAAGAGGACACGACAACACTTTGTCTACAGTCGCGCAGGCAAAAGCAGCGCCAGATGTCTGGAGAGAGCCACGGCCATATCAGCAAGCAGGGGGCTTGGAAGGTGCACACTCAGATCGATTACATCCATTGCCTCGTGCCAGACTTGCTTCAGATCACAGGTAACCCGTGTTACTGGGGTGTAATGGACCGTTACGAAGCAGAAGCACTTCTGGAGGGTAAACCCGAAGGCACTTTTTTGCTCAGGGATTCTGCACAAGAGGACTACCTCTTCTCTGTGAGCTTCCGTCGTTACAACCGATCGCTGCATGCACGCATTGAGCAGTGGAATCACAACTTCAGTTTTGATGCCCACGATCCCTGTGTGTTTCACTCCTCCACCGTTACAGGGCTTCTGGAACACTACAAAGACCCAAGCTCTTGCATGTTCTTTGAACCGTTGCTAACTGTATCTCTGAACAGGACTTTCCCCTTTAGTCTGCAGTATATCTGCCGGGCAGTAATCTGCAGGTGCACTACGTACGATGGGATTGATGACCTTCCATTACCTTCAATGTTGCAAGACTTTTTAAAGGAGTATCACTATAAACAGAAAGTCAGGGTGCGATGGCTGGAGCGGGAACCTATAAAAACAAAGTGAAAGGAAATCAGAGTCTCCAGTAAGCTTACAGAATATGCTTTTCCTTGTGTGTTACAGTTTAACTGCAGCGAACGCACCAACAACGTCTAGCTTTTTTGCAATATCCTATTGAAGCTGAGTGTTAGTATCCTGTCAGATGCTGCCTGCTGTTAATCAAACGAAGTTGTGATGCCTCTTGGAAACAATAAGCAGACAATTCTGCACGTTTTTCATTAAGGCCTAGTGAAAGTATTTTTGCTAATTCCTAAATATTGTTTTTATAGCTGTAGTAATTGGATGAAGAAACTATGAGGCATTTTCCATGGAGCATTCGTGTAATGCTAATGAAGAAAGACTATATTGGAGGAGCATTTTTGCTCATATTTAAAGTATTTTTTTAAAATATTGTCTTTAAATATTTCCACTATTCAAAGTACTAATTGAGCTCACAGTTAAGTTTCTGAACAGTAGCAAATAAGAGTATTCTGTTTTTATCAGGAGCGGTTCACAGGAAGCAGGGATAACCTGCAGTCCATTAAGAGTTAATGGGCTTTTTTGGATGCTAGCAGATGAATCATGCTTTTCTCAGTGTATAGGGTTTCCTAATGATTAAGACTTGAATATGCCTGCTCAGTACTGTAATTCTATTTTAAACACTTGGAGATTTAAGTGGCATTGTTAGCAAAAGTAATGCTGTCTTGGACAGTTGCATACCTTCCAGCGTGAGTTACTGATTCAGTGGCAGGACGCAGAATTGGGTTATAGCCATGAAATGAAAGTTCTTGTATTTTTCTAAAGCCTAACTACTTGTAATTTACAATGGAAGGTAATAGTGAAGAGAAAATGTTTGTTTGTTTTTTTATTTAAAGTTGTCTTGATATTTTTATGGAGAAAATTACAATTGGTTGAATTATAATCAGAATACAAAATCTGACATGTCTGAAATGTCAGATTTCAAAGGTACTGTTACACTTTATTTGTAAATAACTTTCAATTTGCGCTTTTTAAAATGTTTTAAAGTAATATGCACTGATAATAGTTACAACAGATTACTTGGAAACAAAATTCTAAGTTCTGTTTGCTTATTTAATTGGAGATGGAACTTCATATGGTTCTGTCTCAGACATTTTTGCACTAAAATTTTGTTGGAATGCCCTGTCCCCTGTTCAATGTTTTGTACCAATTATGAATGCTCCCTAGTTTCTTTACCAGCTGCTACAGTATGTTACTACTTACTTCTCTCTGGCAGTGACCTGTGCGAGGTAGGGAACATTTTGGCTGCAAGTACAATAAACATTATTCTTGTATGCTACACTAACCCTTCTATTGATGTATTTTTCTGCTTGCTGTGCCTTGTTCTGGCTTTTTGTGCTAATAAAGTACAGTATGTTCAGTGTTATACTTGTATATCTGCTGTGTTTTTATATATTCACGTAACTTGTAGCAGTTAACTGAATTTTTATTAGGCTTTCTTAGTGTAGGTAATGCACAAATACTGTGCAGCTGAGTATTGGTCAGCACACCGTATTCTGGGGTTTTGTAATGTTGTGTATCAGAAACCTGACAGTGTACAGCATTGAATGTTTCTGTAGTCACTGCAAAATAATGAACTTGTCTGCAGGCATCCAGCATTTTGAAGATTTTGTAAAGTATCAATGTTAAGCAAAAAATACTCTTAAAACATTATTGATCCCCTGTAATAGTTGCTGAATGTGTTTTAGCCTGTTACGTAGCTAACTGCTTAGCTTAATATTTTGATACTCCCCAATGAGGAAGGAATGATTATTCCTGTAAATTGACAGTACAGCAGCGGCATTTGTTCACTTTTAGACTATTTTAATAAATAGATGTACACGCAAACTGGCCAAATGTCCTGTTTTTACCAAAGAATACTGTCAATTTATGATGGGGTGTTTTGTAGTGAAAAACTGCGAGTGGAGAGGTGCAATTTCTGGTCTATCAAACATTTAACCTGAGCTACGATAAACCAAAGTATTTGACAGTTTCATCTGAACTTAAGCAATGTATACATTTGTGTTGGTGGAGCTTGAAACTTTTACGTCAAGGGTGTCATCATTTTGTTTCTTGAATACGTGATGTATCTGAAGAAGAATGATTTAAATAATTTTGTAATGACTGGAACAGCACTACATGGAAGCTTATACTGAAAGGGGTTGATTTGAAGCACCCAGGAAGCACTTTAAAATGTGTTTATATGCTCGTGGAAAATCTGTGATCTGGTTATACATTCTTTGTAGTAGGTTATCTTCTTTCGTATGTGTTAAGACTTCAGCTGTTACGGTGAAACTTTGTATGTAAATACCAAGTTTATGTAAGTATGTGTACAAATGTGCTAATGGTCACTTCAGTTTTAAATTGTGTGTGTCCTTGGATATGCAGCTCCTGGTTTAAAACTACTCTAGGCATAGAAAGAGGAAAAAATTCACCAGCATGAAAGTGCACCTAAGTGTCCCTTCATTGTATCGTTCTCACTGTTCCCTTGATCAGATCTGAATTCCAGATGAGTTTACTTTAAATCTTGCTTTTAGTAGTAGCAGCACACAGTTTAACTTGCAACCAAGTTTCGTCCCAACGTAAGGACCTGTCTTTTGTTTACAACAGTTGCAGTATTGCTAGTCATAAACTGGCTGATGAGATCCTAGCTTTGACGTTATCAGTGTGGTCAGGAATACACATTCATTTCAGATTTTTGTGTAGTAAATACTTAGAGGAAAAATTAAAAAACAACTCAAACCTTAACCTCACAAAATTTGTATTTGTGTAAATGGTCTTTATGGAGAGGATTTATTGCTCCCTTGAGAGAGACAGACACAAGAATGATTCTATATATTTCTCTACAACTGTTTTAAAGCTTTGCTTCACTGAAATATACAGAATAACTTGCTAGTGTGCCTATGTTAAAAATTATGTAAACGTAATTTAAAAGTATAATAGACTTGAGTGTTGGCTGCTCACGTTGCAGAATATTTTTCTAATTGATGATTTCAGTTCTAAAGTCACTGAAACGTTGGTATGTTGAGAATGCAAGTACTTGACTCCTTTGAGGACTCTAGTTTAACTTTGGCATTCTGGTTTTGTGTAGAAAATGTTGTAAATGCCCTCATCAAAATATGTGTGCAAACAACTGTTGTTTTTTTTTCTTACTGTAGGATTCAATGTAATAAGGTATGCTTGCATGATTCTAATCTAATCTGGTTACGTGACAGACAGGTATTTAATAATCATGTGAAGTATTCATTGGAGGTGATTCTTATCTCTGTAGAAAGGGCTATAGGTAGGATTTACTCAGTGAAATTATTTTGCAAAAACCTTGCAAAGAGATTTTGCCATTGTTTAAAAGAACAGGTGCTATGAGGGAACTCAGATCTTTGAATACTTAGCACAACTTGGTGGTTTTGTTACATATAAATATGTGCATCATAAGACATTAGGAAGTCAGCAGCAGTTCTACTTTACCAAAAGATGGAAATTGTGGTAATCAGAATTTCCATTTTACGTTAACCCAACATCGGAAAATTATTGAGTAAGTTATTGTTGCTATTGAAATGAGTGTGTGTGGGGGGTTGCTCTATTACTGGGTCGTTGTAGAAGATCATTTCAGTTATTAAAAAAAAAAAAAAAAAAAAAGTTGGGCATTAAATCTAAATCTTTTTTAGAAGTCTTTTCATATCCCCATGGAACTGGAGAAATGTAGTCTATTGACAATAGCTGAGGGTCTTTTGTTGTTGGTTTTGGATCAGTTTTGTTAAGGACGTAGGCAGTTGAGGTCCAAATAATTTTCTTGTCAGAATGAAACTTCTCTTAAGAAAATAAATTGCAAAGCCATCTTCTGACATTTATGTATTTAAATTTTTGTGTTTGATGACTTTGTGCTTATGAAGGGGTAGTCTTTAACATAGAAGCATACAGTCTTTGAAAGATCTGTGTGTGTATCTAGTATTTCTTCTATACTAGACTTCATACCAACAGTCATTTATATTGCAAAGTCTATATTTAAGATTCTGCATCATTTGGAAACAAACAAAGATTCTGCATTTCATTAGTATAAAACCTGTTTGCTTTAGTCTCCATATGCATGCCAGGCTTCTACAAAATATTTGCAGAATGCTTTGGAGCCTATATTTGCTGTGAAATTGCATGCAAGACTGACACTGTAAAGTCAAGAGGTGCTGAGTACTGTACAGAGATGAATGCAGGCAGCGTGCATCTTCTTCTCAAAGGTAACTTGAAATACAGTGTTTAATAGAAACATACTAGCTGATTTTTCTGTTAGTCTTTCTAAAATCATTGTCTGTCTCATTTTAAAAACAATTCACATTTAAAGTAATGGAAGTACTTCTAACTCTTATTTTCCTAAGGTATTTTTGTGAGATTACTTATGTGCCAAATCTCGGTCTACACAAATCTGCATTGCCCATAGATAATGTATGTGTGTGTCAGTAAGATGCCTCCAAGCACATGTGCATTGGTGGTCTTTATTGAAGCTTCCCAAAGTACATTGATATGGTGAGCATTAATATACTGGAATTTTAAAAAATCTCTTTAACTTCCTGCCTGCATCGCATACGCTCCAAATAGAGAAAGGCTGTGTTCTTTTTGTCTTCACCTGTAATTGCATGTTATGGCCAACGGCTTGGTCTGTGTTTGCTGCTGTTGCCACACTACCACTATAAGCAGTTTTCTACAGACTGTGGCTGAAGGAGATTTTTTTTGTTCATAATTGCTTTTCTAAAAAAAAAAGGAAGGATAGAAATTGATTGGCTTTTAAAGTGCTAACTCTTCCAAAACACGTTGTAACACAGCTGCTCTCCCTTTTCACAGTGACATGAAGACTCATTTAGCTTGACCGTTGGTTGCACCTGCCAAATGCGCTTGACTTAAGATGTCTGTATTTTATGCAGCTTTATTATTTTCCATTAAAAATACTACTGATGACAACTTTGAGGAGGAAATAGCTTGATGTCTTAACATTAAGATGCTTAAAGCGAATGTTATATAATGAGGTAATGATCTGTTGAGGATTCTTTTTTAAGAGTAGTTACCTCTTTTGCTATGTCTTAAGACTTAAAAAGAAGTTGTCTCTTGATGTTACGTTTAGAGAATGGAAATAAATCTGTTCTTTCCCTTAATTTGCTTGCATGTTGCCATACTGATTCAAATCTGGTATTTCAATGAAGCATTGCCATTTTTCTTATTTTTATACAATATTCCCTTTTCAGAAGTTGTATATGAATGGGACATCAGTGCAATGAAGTGTCTGTACATTCATTGTTACCCAGGTAACTATTGTATATATGCACTCTTCAAGCTGAAGAAATGTTCACTTTGTAAATTCGCATTAAAACTCCAGCCGTTAATCAGATAGGTTTCTTGGGGCCAACACAATGCATTTATGAGCTGAAGCTCCTGGTGCTTGACCTTTTTTTTCCCCCATCTTTGATAGAAAGGAAAAAATACATACTTGTGTATGTATGATGTAGGTTATGTGGCAGATTGACTCGTTAAGCACACAGCTACACGGACAAGCAGAGACATACCTGAACTTGCTTCTGTGGAGTAAAGCAAGCTCTGATTTCCCAGCAGGAGTTACAGCATGGTGGCATGCTGGCAAAGAGGAAGCAGAATTAGGTTTTGCTCTTAAAACTTTGGAGAAGCCATTCAGTTGCACACTGTGTGCTTCTTGTCTGATACGGTATGTTATTACAGTCCTGAGAATTTTAATAGCTTTTGAAAGGTGCAAAAGTTCTTGACTGCTTTTTCTTGACTTGTCACTTCTTGCTGTCATACTGTAGCTTTGAAAAAGCATGGTGAGAGAAATTTATTAAAAATTAGTATGTGTAGTCACTAACTGTATAAGCACTACTTTGTAGTATCGTTATGCAGATGTCAAATTCTTACGTGATTATATTTAAACTGTTTGGGGAGAATGAATAATAACACTGTGGACACAAATGAATTCAGATTGCACTATAAACTTTCTTACCAGAAGCCTTCATTCTTACAAAACTATGCGATCCCTGCACAGGAAACTGTAGCTTTGGTGTTTCAGTTGTTGGTAGGTGTCCAGAAGAGCGGCACCCAGACAGTCCCTGGACCCATTCCGACATTCCAGCTGAAGGGGCCCTGGCAAGCCTGCAGGGCACTCGAGGAGTTGGCTCTTGAGCGTGCCAGCAGCACTCGGCTGCTGTGTGCCATGATGGCACTCGCCCGGTGCCGTCTCCGTGTGCGATAGTGCTGCTCTGGGTCACACGGGCTTAGGTGGTTCTTGACCCTCTGCAGCTTCCATGTGTCTCCATGCCACCCAACTTGTCTTTGTTAACCGGTTGCCAAACTGTCTTGCATCTTAATAGTGAGAAAATAATGTGATCTATAGCTATCCGATTGGTGTATTAAGTAATAGATGCCTCTGTCTTAATAAATGGGGTATAAACTACTGTATTGTTTTCCTTCTATATTTGTTTGGGAGCAAAAAGTGGGTGTAATGAGTTTATTTGCAGCATATTTTAAAATAGATACTTCTGCATATATTTAGTTACTGTACGTGTCAAAGGGATAAGTAGCTGGTAGATCAAAATTATCAACTCATGTTGATACTCAGTCTGCTTCTGTTGCATCTCAAATAATTGAGCAAAGAGATCGAGAACAATAATTATCCTCTTTAGAAGTTTTATCACATTCAGAGATCTCAGCAAGGGCTTAATTTCGTGGATTTTCACTCAGATTTCAAGGTCTTCCTACCCCCCTTAGTTATGGGCTTATGTATATGTGCACTGGGGACATGCGTGTGCATAGAGCCTCACTGGCACAGACAGGACTAGTCCAAGCTATTTTCTGCCAACTGGAAGAGCTGCTTCTCTGCCTGATGCTGAGAACAGTGCAAAATTCTCCTCATGCAGAGTAGTAACTGGGCAGAGCAAAGGCAGCACAATGTTCTGTGGAAGTATTCTCTGGGCATCCATTTCTCAATTTGTCGATTATACTTTTTCTACAGTATTGCTCCTGAAAATACTTCTTTTTTCTAGGCCCCTTTACACATTAAAGAGTTTATCACCACTAGTGGAGTCCTAAAAAGTAAGTCCCTGAAGGCAAAACCGGTTTCAGCTGCTTTAAATTGAGATTGCCTTTGTGGTTTTAGCTTCATTGAAACTTGCAGAAGGTTAATCATCTTAAACTCTGCTAAAATGAGCCGGTAATTGATTAGTCAATGAAAGTTTAAAAAAAAAAAAAAATTAACTTACCTCTTATAGTGACATTTAAAATATGAGGCTGTAATTGTGCTAAACTTGTTGCAGAGATCATTATCCTTAATAGAAATGATTAAATCATTGGGGTATTTAAATGAGGTACAAGTGTTGCATTGACAATTAACAGAAACATTCCGTAAGGGTTAGAAACACAGGTGGTCTGAAGCTTTGTGTCATCAATACTTTGTGTCATTCTCCTGAGAGGAGGGGATTTTAGGAGCCCATCTCAGCTGTCCATAGGCCTGTGTAGCATGTCAGTAGTCTGTTAGTTACGTGCTGCAGAACATAGAGCATGTGTGGTAGATATCAAGAAGGGGCTAGAATGAACGTGGCCATGTGCAGTAGTTGGGTGGGAAAGATCGTGTACCTGTATGGGATGTTTCTGGGGGTTCCATGTATGCGGTCATCCGCATCTGCTCACAAGATTCCTGATGCAACATCAATGCCACTGAACTCAGAGGACCTGGACGAATGAGTTTGTGAGGAGGGTTCATGGTGTTGCTTCACTTTTGAAGCAGCTGGTGGTGTGAGAAGCATTAAAACAGTTCTGCATCCAAGCCTCCCAAAAGTTAACGAGGTAGCTTAGGTGTGGGCAAAACAGTGTTAACGGGGCCTGTTTACGACTGTTCTTACTTTGCTGTCCCACCAAATGTCCTGTGAAATCTGGGAAGTCAAGGCTACAAACCTACGGTAGGATTTTTGTAGCCTTTTCTTAACTAAAGTGGATGGTAAGTACTGTTTATGTGGTCTCTGATCTTCAGAGTACTTTCATTTATAGCTCTCATCTGTTACAAAGGAGGAAAATGTAGATTCATCTCAGTTCTAAGAGCTGGAAACTGACTTCAAGCAAGGTCAAAAAATGCTACTTAACTTGGGACTTGCTAGACATGGGGTAAGCTGGACACCGTCCTGTTCCCTGCCTCAGGCTTCCCTTTAGTGAAGGAAGAACGATGATAGTACTCGAGCCATTTGTGAAAGACTGGAGCTCTAGCAATAAGCAGCATAATAGAACAAGTGTATTATTTGGGAATGTCTGACACGTCCTTCACTGAGGAGATGTGAGGTAGGTGTGCGTCTGCTCTCAGTATCTAAGTGATTGTTTTTGCTCAAGTGGTAACTGACTACGGTGGATGTGGCATATGCAATACATGCACGTATGTAGGGTTCTGAGTGCTATATGCCTTTTATTTCACAGCCTAACCTTTTGTCAAGCCAGAGTGTGAGTTTTCCCATGTAAAGTGCTTTTTTTTTTTCTCCTTGCAAGCTCTGTTGTGGGGGCACTGTATTTGACTCCTTGCTTCTGTCATTTTATTTTTCTGTATCCAATCTGATAAAGCTGATAACCTGCAAGCAGTGTGTGGAGAATTTCCTGGCATGAGCCAATGAATTGCTGAGATTATTATCATTCTGTACTACTGAAGCACGCAGTTTTATTTATATACCATTTGTCTTCAGTTTCATTGTATGCCAAGAAGAGAAAAAACAGACTTTTCCTTCAAGTGATTTCTTGTATGTAGGTCATTCTGAAAGTAATGCCTCCTATTTTTTTTCTGTGAAAGCTACAGAAAAGAGCACAATAGTACTATTTGATAAACTCCCAGCTACCCAACGCTATTTGTCAACACAGTCACCGTTATTAGCTGTGCATTTTTGCCAGCAGCAAACAAAAGCCTGTATGCCACGCTCATAAAATTCAGCATCACTGGAGATGCCCCCACTGTCACTGCTGCTGAAACGTGTCACCCAGCACTTCACTGTGCTCACACCCACTGTTTGATCTCCATCAATGTTCACTGTCAGTGAGTGTCAGTGGGTGACATTTCTTCTGCATGGAGGAATTCAGTGACACACCTTTGCTTCAGACACACTTCCATGTCAGACGCCATTCTGTCACACTGTCCCTCTGCTGCCATCTCTCACACAGCAACAACATGTAATGGGATATCAGTGAGAAGGTTCCGCCGTACCACCACCATCTGCGTCTGACATTGTGGGCCAACATAATAAAATAGGAGGCATTACTTTCAGAGCAGCCTTTGCATGACCATTCATGTTATAAGCATGTTTGCACCTAATATTCAAGCCAAATACTTCTACCTGACAGTACTTACATAGGCTCTCTCCTTCTGTGCTCCCCGGTCTAGCGAACGTGTTGTGTGCTCTCGGTTGTAGGATGCCTCCATCCTTTGTTCTTCTCACTGCTCAGCTAAGTTGGAGTTATCCAACTTCTGAATAAATAAAATTTTGCTTTCTTGTCTTAGTGGGTGTGGCTTTGCGTAAAGGCTTTAAGCTATTCCTGATGTCACAGCCACCTCTCATCATCAGATGAATCTTCCAGTATTTGTTATTCAGATAAAAGTACACAGGGAGCAGTCTGTGATGAGGGTTTTTAAGCAAAGATCTTATAAGAAACATCAACAGCTTCAGGTTTTTTAATTTCTCTTTCTTTTTTCCTTTATTTTTTCCCTTGGAAAGTTTTATCTTCATCCTGATTCTATACTTCAAGGTGTCAGTCCTTATGCTATGTCTCAACAAGATTATGTTACTCTAGAGGTGAAGATACTTGCAAGTAATTCCAGCACAACTTTCAAAAGAATCATTTCCAAGACTGGTATCTGTATCACTTTAAGACCTCCTGAATTTCTCCTGTGTCTGGTATCTCACCGGAATTTAAGAGTGGCACCAGCTCCAGAGATACAGTTGTCTAGAAAAGTTAAGTAGTGCCCTGAAACGCCACACTTGGCTGCTGCTCTTGGTAGGTGCTTTGGAAGTCACTTTCCAGGAGGTCATCCCTTACTGCATGATGTATTTAGACATCGGTGCCCTCCAGAGGTCCCGTTTCCAACCACGTAGCTGCTTTCGCAGGTCCCATTCCTAATACTTGTATTGTGTCAGGTCCAGTGTCACCTAATGAAGCAGACTAGGGTTGTCTCAGGCTTTGAGTATGGCTGGAATGTCTGCTGCTTCCTGGGGAGACAAGTGGGCCATCACAAGTGTTGATGTAGAGTTGACAGAGAATGGCCAGCCCTGCTTTTCACTCCCTGAAGCAATGAAGCTTTTGCTATCTTGTTGTAGCCAGAAGTTTCAAGTTCACAGGAAAAAATCTGGCTAGTTTCCTCTGCAAGTGAGACTGCAGACCAAATTCTTCTGTCCTAATGGGGCCTAATTCTGCATCCTCCTTGTCACATACAAGAGAAATTCTACTCTGTTGCCTTTAAGGATGATTGAGCACTGCTGTCTGTAGCATCGAGGTGTTGTCTCTTCAGCCACACCATTAGCAATATGTACTCTGAGCTACTTCAGCTTTGCTTAGGAGACTTTCTGCAGTGCTGTTGTTCCCTTCAGGTCATTTCAGAGGGGCCTCTTGGTCTTCTCAAGAAAAGGTCTAGTTCTGATCGTATGTATTGTTAACTTAAATCAGTAATAGCTTTAATTTGTTTTGCTGCAACAAGTTCTGTCTAATAAAGCAGTTTGCCAGTCAGTACCACTGATCCAGTAGACAGTGAGTGACGCTCCTGCTCACAGTTCTTCAATCAGCATCTCCACTCACAGCTCCATCCATCGCCCTCAGTCCATGAGCCATGTGGGTTCTCAGTGTTAAATCACAGCTTTGATTTTCTGTGGTGAGATACAGTAATTAATAGTTGTAATGAATGACAACAGCGTGCAAAACCAACTAATCAGATCTTCTTCTTGAAGTTTAGTCACTGTCATGCCTGGGGACACGTGCCTCCCATTTTGCTCAGGCACGCTGTCTATTGTTTGGGTTTCTTAGTGTGATAGAAGTTTGTCATCTATTTGCAAATAGATGTTTCCTACTCAAACACTGTTTCTCTGCTTCATCTGACAACAATTAAAAGCCTTCAGGGTTTAGAAATGTTTCATTCTCTTTGCCTTTCTGGGTGTTGCTTTAGAATCTGTTTCTTTAGGGGATTTTTGAACTGATTTAGATGTCTGAAGATCACATCTTTGATCCTGTGGGAAGCCTACAGATGGCTGGCAAATCAATGGCAAGGGTGAGCAATGCATACCCCAACAGCTCACCAACCCTGCACTGTGTCTGTTTTGACAAAAGTACTTTCTGCACTTATTCTATCAGAACTCAGGTAAGTTTTGTTTGTGCTAATTACTGTTTTGATTTTTTTGTTTGCAAACTGCAGATGTTTGAGTCCTCCCATTATATCTCAGCTATTGAGGAACATTTGGTTTCCTATCTGAGCGCCATGACGCTTTTTGGGAAAACCTTTTCACAATGGTAGCCCAGGGCCCAGCGGTTCTGTTTGAGGGAAAAAAAAAAAAAAGTTGTTATGGCACCATCTATAACAAAAATAAGAGGATGGAAATACTAGAAGTGGTTAAAATGCCATCCACCAAAGCTTGGGCTATTTGGATGGGATCAGGTGAGGAAACTGGTTGCACCTTGACCAAAGAAGGTCCTCATGGATGTTTCCAGGTGCAATGTGTGATTTCAGTGCAGGGATACCCTGCTTCCCACTCTAAGAACTGCAGAATACTTAACCTCTTCATTTGCTGGGCTACAAAGAGTAGTGGAGTTGTCTGCCATGTGAATAGTCTGTGGAGATGGACATTGCTCCCGGCAAAATGATACTTCTGTGGCTGTTACATTAGAACTTTGCTCTAGGAGCGCTTTATTCCTTGTTGTGGTGGCTAAGTGAGCTGCGTGCTGAAGAAGTGCTGCTTTTCCCGCTCAAAATTTAGAAAGAATTCAATGCCCCACAGAGAGAAATCCCAATAGAAGTTGGTGACTGCTGGGTGGATGGAGAGCATATTGCTCCACCAGAATCTGTTACCAAGTGTCTCGCTCCAATTTATAGGAGGGAGATGAGGTTCTTTTAATATCCGTATACCTGGCGTGAGATTAAGAAACAACGGTTCATACGTTTGTCCAACCAGTTTATTACCAAACCTAATGAGGGAGACAAGGAAGGGAAGGAGGGCGATAGAAAAGATGGGAAAGAGGCAAGAATTGCGTAAAGCAGGGATAGTCACCAGCAGGATCCAGCAGCGGTCGTGTTGCACGGCGTTTGAAGGTCCGAGGCACAAGCAGCAGGGAGGGGGAGCAGCAGCGGCCGGCCTTGGGCAGCAAGCAGGCGGCAGGAGGCAGTCGCGGAGCCAAGCCTTGAGGAAGCAGCAGCTCAGGCAACAGGCCCAGGAGAGTTCGTCAGCATGCAGGAGTCACTTCGTGAGGAATCTGATAGTCAGGAATCCTCCGTTCTTCTTCACGAGGAATCTGTAGCCAGAAAACCTCTCCTCATGCTTTTCGGTTCCTCTTTTTATCCTCCTTGTTCTCCTGCCTACGTGACAAGGAACGGCCTTGAGCAAGAATCACTGAGTACCCGCTGAGATAGCCATCGTCCTGAGGTAAGTCCACACAGAGGAGCACTTCACAGCTATTTAGCTGCAGCTCATCTCTCTCTCCTTGCCCCTGGCCTTGTCCATCTTGTCCCCCAGACAAAGGATCTCACAACCCTTGCCCAGGACTTGTCCATCAAAGTTCTCCAGAGAAAGGATTTCACAACCTTTGCTCAGGACTTGCCTGGACTTGCTCATCTGTGTCCCCAGCAAGCTCTGAGACAAAGATGTAAAAGAATATGTGTTACTCCAGCAAATCAAAGTAATCCTGGACTAATTTAGTAGATTAAAAGGTCTAGATTAGTTGCTGCTTCCGAGCCAGCCCCCCAGAAGACACTATTTTCTGCCAGAGCAAACCGGAGAGCATGATACAGGCCCAACTGCTATGTCAGACTGCTCCTCCCTGCCCCACCTCAGCCTGACCGACTATTTAAGGCTTATAAAGCCAAAGTGTTGGAGCAGTTAACTGGATGAGAAACACCTCAGCTTAGCTGACCCAAGAATGCTGGGTGTGATTACTCCTTGTCCATAACTCCATCTGTTGATGGAGTCTTGGAGCTCTTGTCCAACAGCTCTGCCCAGCCCAAGGAGTATGAAGGACAGCACAGCCCCTTTCTCAGTAGTGTGACTGATAGAAGGCCTCTGATTTGAAACCCTGCAATGAACCTTTTATGCCAGCCCCATCCAAGGAGTTCTCCAAGGTTCCTCTCCCTTCGGAGAGGAGCCAGCTATGACACTGTTTGCTTCTTCTTTTTTTTTTTTTTTTTTTTTTTTTTTTTTTTCAAGCAATTCCCTTGGCTGTGTTTGAGAATTTACCTCAACATCCTTTGCTTTCCTCGATTTTCAGTTGATTTATTTTGTTCTTTAGAAAGTTGTAATTCTATCAGTGACTTTTATTCTCTCTCTGCTTTAGAAAGCAGGGGGCAGATGACTGGAGTTTGCTAAATGGTGCTTTATGTGACTGTATCACCCATCCAAATTTTTCCCCTGAGAGCAAGGGGCTCTGAAAGGGTCTGAAAGTTGCAGATCTGTAAGGCATTTGCATCGCGGCTGATGGATTTTCTTGTGCTGACCACATTTTTCATATCAGAGATGAAATTTATCAAAAAATATAATTTCCCTGTCAGTTGAACTTGTACAGCTGTTGCAAAGACGGCTACATGCTGCTACCAAAAAAATACCACATTTTTCTGCTACAGTTTGAACGGGAAATAATTGTGGTTTCTCAGATCCCACTTTGAAGCTGCAGTTGTTTGTAGCTGACTGACTTTAATCGTAGTAATTGTACATGCAGTCCTACTCCAGCTGTGCACTGGGCATCATGAGTCACTGTCCAAAAACATCTCTTGGGTTCAAACCCCTCTTAAGAGAGCCCATTCCAATATCTCTGAATGTTCTCTGCTCTTCTGGGAAGTCTTTTTCTGTTAGCAGTCATGTTATGGCTGTTCTGGATGGAAGATCTCCTGCTGTTTGCTGTTTTATGTTGTAGGAACAGGGGAGAAGGAGAATGAGGTGTCCCCCTGGAAGCTTTGGCTTGGCTAGTGTTGGGCATGAGTGTTGATCCCACTAAGCAGGTGCTCAAGTCATGAGATGCTGTTGTCACCATTGTCATCCCAGACTCTCTCCTGAGGGCCCCAGTTTAAACATCCCTGTATTTATATTGTTATGAAGTACATCATGCTTTGTAAATTCCTTTACATCAACTCGGGTCACTCAATTAAGTGGCAAGGTATTGCAGGTTGTAACTGTAAGAATATACAAACTGAGGCAGAAACATGGAATTAATCTCATGTTGCCACGTGGCCTGTAAGAAACCTTGGGGAAAAGCTCATCCAGCTTTCTTCCCATCAGCTTTAGCCATGCTGTAAATAAATTTTAAGTATTTAAATATTTTAAAAGTTCCTTTAAAATGATTATAACAAATGCCTTTTTATTTCATACATTTCCTGCCCACAGAGTGTATTTACATATTACATACAGTTGGAAGGTATTATTAGAGATCCCTGTTCTGGCACCTGAGTCATAGCACCTTTAGCTTGCCACCATAAATAGATATGTTTGACTGAGGCTGCTTGTGGTGGGATGCCTCAGCCTGGGCATCAAAAGTTCTGTTTCCTACTGATTGATGGGGCAGACCTCCAAGTCATGCTCCTTTTATTTTACAGCAAAATCCCATTTACCTGATACCTGGCAGATGTTTGCGCAGACCTGGGAGCTGAGCCTGACCTTCAGTCAGTTGCTGGCCCCATCAGGTTGGGTGAAAGTCACCTTCAAGTCAAAATATCCACACAGTGCCAAGCTGGCTGCTAAGCCTGAGTGAATTTACTGCATGGTGCTTCCAGCCACTGCTGGACATACAGAAGAGAACATGAACAGCCATCGTCCATCCGGACAGACGTTCTGTGTGTAAAAAGGTAATCCTTTTCCCAGGAGATCCTGAGTATATCTGGCTCATAAACACGTTCCTGCGTCTGCTCGGTTAGAGAGTTAGTCCTGGGTGATGTGAATTTCTGTAGTTCATCAGATCTGACCCAGCTGTTGGGCTGCAAGGAAACGTTTGCTGTAGACTCCAAGAGATCAGCAGCAGTCCTGGCAGGTTGTTGAACTTGGGCTCCGTCTTTTGACAGAAAGCCATCTAACCTGATGCATGACAGGATGTGGTTTCTCAAGCAGAATAGCTGCATTCTTGCAGGAGACGATGGGCAGAGGGAATTTTAATTTTAGCAGTTTAACATGGAATCACTTGTGCTTATGCAACTCTTAAGTCAAAAGGGAATGAGAGCACGGTCATTCTGCACAACCTTTTGTGGAACTGTAATAGCTTAAGTTGTCCTTCACAGAGCTGCCTGGCGAGGTGTGTGTGACCAGGGAGAGTTAAGTGTGGAGGAAACCTTCTTGAGACTGACCTGATCTCATGCTGCTGCCTATGGGAAACCATAGGACTTTTGTACCATCAATACAATCTTTGCTGGGTCTCAAAAGATTCATTCTAGTAGCTTAGCAATCTATACAATGAATGATAAAAACAAAATTCTGTCTGGCAAAAACTGCTGCCAATGTGCAAAAATATCTACCGAATCCTCATGCCATTAAAACCATCTTGTTGAAGTCGTCTGCTCCAGACAGAAAGATATTTTACTGAATGCTTTGTTCTGTGGTTTTCCTCCTCAGATTTCTGTGAGAGCACACGTTTCATGAGGCATGTCAAAGTTGTCTCATGGGCAAAACCACGTAAATAACAAATGTGTCAGTTTTTTAACATTTTCTGGAGGGAAATAGCAAGCCATGTTGCTTTAACTGTTCAGACAGTTCTCAGAGATGTGAGAGAAAAGAAGGATTTTGTAGCATGTCCAAGCCTGGAGTAGCAGAGGTCTCAGCTGTGCCTGTAGCCCTTCAGATGACCATTGTGAGGTTGCGAAAAGTGTTTTCTATGCCTCAGTCTTCAGCTGTGTTTATAAGACAATGATTGTGTATCTGTTCTGGGCTCTGCTAATGAAATCTATAACACAAGGCCCACACGTTACTTGGCTGACTCCTGAGTTCCAGCCAAGAGCTCGGTGTGTGTACTTCTGTGACATGCAGACTTGGTTCATGCTCCTGAGAAGAGTTTACTGCAGCACTTCAGCATTTGAGGTTTCTCTGTTACACTGGATTCTCATCCTTAATGCAGTTAATACATGGAAGGAGAGCAAGCTTTCCTATTCCTTGCCTTAATCCCCTGTGCGGTTGCTTAGGGTGAATCATTAACCAAGCACCTAAGTATGGTGAAGCAAAAATGTTTGTTGAGTTTTTGCAGACGGCATGGAGTGGAGGCCTGCAGGAGGAATGGCTCTGCTCTCCTGCAGGAGCTGCAGCACTACTGCCTGCTCACTCACCCGCTTCCTCCAGCACAGCACCTCTGCTTACACACTGTTGGATTGAAGTTGCTCCTGCTTTTGGGATGAGAAAAAGGAACGGTGGATGTAACCTGGAGAAAGGATTTAAGAGGTGTGTTAAATTCTCCTTTGATTCCTCCTGTATAGCTGCTCCTTACCTTTTTCTTCCTTTCTTCCTTTCTTCCTTTCTTCCTTTCTTCCTTTCTTCCTTTCTTCTTTTGTGTGTGTGTGTGTGTGTGTGTGTGTGTGTGTGTGTGTTGGAGAAATGAGTCCTTTTCTCAGAAGCAGCTAATGAACTGGATCTGTCCTCTATCTTGATGCCAACATGCCTGCTTTCCATACATGCAAAACAGCATTTAAGATACCACAGAAAGGACTGTATGATCTGTTAAATATAATGGGGAAAAAAAAATGGGATTATTTCCCTTCCTTGATAAATGGGATTGTTTCATGTGAAGGTTTACTTCATGCTCCTTCCACAGATCTTTCTGTTTGCCTTGGGCTGTGATTTCCTGTGGGCAGCAATGAAGGAACAGCGTGATCTAGATAAACTCTACTAAACGTGCTTATTCTGATGGAGATGGATTGGCATTGTCTTTTTTCCAGGAGTCAAGACTGAAGAATTACAGAAATACTGCAGTGTTATCAAGTGGGTGAGTGTTTTCATTGTAAATCCTTAAATCCTCTTAATCCCTGTTTGTACAAGATGAATGGAAGCCCTAGCGCCCTTTCTCATAGACCATCAGTCCATTCATACCGCAAACACAACGTCAATACCAATTTCTCCCTTTTACATGCAAGAGCATATATCTGCCACTCCTCAAACTGCTTTTCTGTGCTATACGAATACAGTCGCCACTGCGTCGCTTTGAACAGATGTTCTTGTCTGTGCTTTAACGATAACGGTCTTGGTTTTGTATCAGTCTCACTGAGATGCTATCTGAATGCAGGGCGTTTGGTGTGTGAAGCTGCCTGCTGAATTAGGGCCTAAATTTTTCCTCCAGAAAACCGCTGTAGTGCGGATAAACCCTATTTACAGAGCTTTACAGAGACCGCACAATCGAGCCTTCAAATTTAGGAGGTGCCAGCTATGTTCCCACACTTATGCAGGAGGTGAGGGGCCCACAGCAGGAATAGCAGGTAATTGCCATTGTCAGACACTTTTTTGAGCCCTTGATGCAGTTTGCCCCTTTTTCTGTTAGCTGGCCAAGTGTGGGCAGGTTTTAATATGGACAGACACTTTTCTGCTACAATGAGCTCCCTTTGCCAAATTTCAAAATTCCCCTTCTGAAGCTGGATATCCTCGTATAAATGGTTGTCTGGATTTATTTAACGTGTGCCAAGCAATATATTTTTCCTGTAATAATATTCCTGGAAATGGCTGGGCTGTTTTAGCTAAAGCAGATGCTGAGCTATTTGAAATCAAATTCTCAGTGCTGAAAATTTAGCAAAGCCTAGGAACGTGCCATTCTCTGCCACTGACACTGAGGAAAGCTGAGCTCTGTAATGGTATGGAGGGGATGCGGCAGTGTAGGAAAACCAGCCACAAATACTGCTTTCAAGAGATGGTTGGCTGATGGGAATTGAGGAGCAGAAATGGCTTTAAACGGGAAGAGGGTAGATTTAGACTAGGTATCAGGAACAAATTCTTTACTGTGGTGGTGGTGAGACACTGAAGCAGGTTCCCCAGAGCGGTTGTGGGTGCCCCTTCCCTGGGAGCATTCATGGCCAGGCTGGATGGGACTGTGAGCAACCTGGTCTAGAGGAAGGTGTCCCTGCTTATTGCAGGGGATTGGAACTACATGATCTTAAATATCCCTTCCAACCCAAACCCTCGTGTGTGCGCCCCATGCACCATGCAGCTGTTGCCTTCACCTTAAATAGTGAACAGGGGAACTCGTGAGCATCAGTTCTACTTCCAGCTGTCCCGAACTGCTTCAATCTGTCCCTTAACTTTGTGTTAGGACCTTCTGGAGCTGTGGGATGGATGAGAAGGCTCCCTCTCTCCATTTTGAGGACCAGCAGTGCAGTAAAACGCAGCACCTGTTCTCCTTCTTGGTTGTATGGAAACCTTTGGTACATAAGCGGACTGTTGGGCTCCGTGCCAGACTGGTTTTTCTAGTCAGAAAAGGTACCATTATTTCGGGACCAGAGATGAAACCCCCATCTCTAGAATTCTTTGGTATTTCAGTTTAGAAGGAAAATAAATAAATAAGTGAATTAACAAACAAAGACAGTTTTACTCTTAAAAGAATTGCAAAAAAACCACCACGTTTTATTATTTGCAGAGTTGTGAATGCTTTTTATGTACACAGCATTTGCGTGCTATGGCTTTGGGCACAGAGTACTTGAGCTTTGGTGCAGTTCTACTAATAACCTCTGAAGGCAATTTCAGATGTTGCTTACCTTTCCCCAGGGAGCAAGAGATGTCTTTGTGATTTCCTGCCCTTAGATACACAACCTGCTCGTAGGCTTGACTGCATCGCAAATGCAGTATGAGATTCATCCCTTCTTATTCTCTTCCCTCCCCCTTTATGTACTGCTTTGCCTGCTGGGTTGTTTTTTGCCTGTTTTCTCCAAGGCTAGTGATGTCAGTGTACATTCTGCCTATCCGTGGCATGTCATTGTTTATAACCAAAGTAAGGGAATGGGCACAGAGCAGTGGCAGTGCTGGGCAGTCCCGACTTACCCTTCCACTGTCATAGTAGGAGAAAGAAGATGTTTGAGAAGAGTGGAGTCGTTCTGTGTCTCTGGGCCCCCTGGGCATGTGAGCAGCTCAGATCATCCTCTTGACCCTTGAATCATCTCCTTGACCTCAGCAACTCAGAGTGATAACAATGAGTGCAAAAGTCATGGAACGGTTTGTGTTGATGCACTGTTCCCTGTTGTACAGAGAGAAAAATTAAAACTGCAGAATGACTAAGTGCCTTTTCAAAGGCCACATAATGAATCAGTGAATGAACAACAAACCCCAGCAGCTCCAGGCCCCCCTTCTCACTGCAGAACAATGCCTCTTTCCTTGTATCAGATATATGCATGGTCTATGTTGCATACAAAATTACATATTCAAAAAAAAAATTTGCAGATTAATATTTATATTGTAACGATTCCACTGTCCTCCATGCTCTGTAAATAGCAGCATCACAACAAAGTGAATCATTCCTTTTATGCAAAACCTGTCCAGTGAAATAGCTCGTCAATGCAAAATAAAATTGCCGCAGAAAAGTTTGACAGCTATATTCGTTATATATGTCAGTCATAGAATCCTAAAGGCTTTATTGTTGTTGTACAATGTCTGAACAATCTGCTAGCCCAATATGCCGCAAAGTTATTTTCTCACTACTCTTTTTATTTAAAAAATAGCCACCAATAACTTTTGTCAAACAGTCTGAGACAACTGCATGAACAGCAAAGAAGTCTTTAATTTCTCTTAGGTGTTCGTGTGCTGCAGGCTCTCCAGTCTTAACTCGCTGCATTGTGCTAAGATAGGCCAGCATTTGCAGTGGATGAGTTTGATCAGAAACATAGGATGTTAAATTACTGCAGGAAACACTAAGTAGGCTGAGGCCAAAGGGTGCCACAGTGAGTTAGAAAGGAAGGAGTTGCAGGAAAGAGAAGTGAAGGCAACATGAGAGCGCAGTGACTCCTCTTGGGATGCGCTGCTGCATCTGAGATGGGAGGTTTAGATTGGAGGAGGTTTTTCACACAAAATGTGGTGATGCACTGAACAGGTTGCCCAAGGAGGCTGTGGATGCCCCATTCCTGGAGGCATTCAAGGCCAGGCTGGATGTGGCTCTGGGCAGCCTGGTCTGGTGGTTGGCAACCATGCACGTAGCCAGGGGGGTTGAAGCTACAAGGTCATTGTGGTCCTTTTCAATCCAGGCCATTCTATGATTCTATGAAAAGAGAAGTGAACGCAACATGAAAGCCTCATTTTCTGTCATGTTGGAAAGTATCAGATCTTCAGGCTCCACTGTGTGAAATCTCCTCCAGTCCAAGCTTAGGATGGGCTGTTTGAAGCTGTCATGAGTTATTTTCTGAACTGCAGTTCGTGATATGGTCTCGGTCTCCATAGACGAGCCTAGAACATGGAGGAGAGTTTTGTTTGATTTTTCTTTTTTTTTTTTTTTTTTTCCCCTCACCTTGGTGTCTCTGCTGGACATGTCGGACATCACTTATCATTGAATCTGCTGTCATTGCTGCTGCGGCGGGAAGGGAACCGCGGCTGTTCCCCGAGCGATTTTATTCCCCCTCCGCCGGCCCTGCCCGTCGTCCCGGGGCAGGAGCGGCGGGGCCCAGTACGCCTTCCTGGATGAGTGCGGAGCCGCCGCCAGAGGGCGCCCTGCCGCTCTGCGACCCGGCGGCGGCGGCGAGTCCAGCGGCAGGGAGCCCGCGAGGCGACCTGAGGCCGCGCTCCGCCGCGCTGCCGGCCCCAGTAGCCGAACCTGGCCGCACTGCCTCCTCCGCCTGCGTCTCTCCGGTGGCTTCTCTTGAGATGCGCTGCTGGGATGCTTCTGGCCAGTGCTAAAGGCTTTTCTGTTGACCTAGAAGTGTGAGAGCAGTCTCACTCTTCTGTTTGGGAGTGAACCACTGGGATGCTCCGTGGTGATGCGCACATAGAGATGTTGCAACAGGAATGTCAATCGACTACTATTTCCTCTGAAAATAACACGGCAAAAAATTTCCATTTTTCCGTTTCTTCAAGAAACACGTTGTTAGTTCAGGTGCTGAGAGCTGTGCTGCCCATGTGACATCTCTGAGGTGTGTTGCTTGCTACATCACAGGCATATGTTTGATCACAGACAAAATTAAATATGTTTTTCTAATCCACAAGCAACTTAATGGTGCACAGGAGGTACATGTACAGGTCGGCACTTTCCACAGTGTTTAAGGTGTTTGAAGTTTTTGCTGTGTTCCTCCCCACCTCCCCCCAGCCCCATATAGAGTTGCCCTCTTTTTGAAGTCCCTCACAGAACCCTTTTATTTGAGCTGTTAATAATCGGTGCTGGTATGGCAGTGGAATAAGAACCTTTCAGTGCAATTACTTTGTGGTGAGTGCCAAACATCGTGCAGCAGGGTGCCTGTTACCTGTGACAGCACTGAGCCGGCACAATGACCACCTTTCATTTCAGCTTTGCAAAGCTGAAATCAGCCAGGCGTAATTAGGTGATGCTGATGGGACACAAGAGGCTTTCTGTGAGCAGAATGGGCTGTGTTTATCTCACTGTTCCACCTCTGGCTGAGGGCGGGCTATGTAGCATGCAGGTGCAGTGATAAAGACATTGCAAATGCTTTTCCTACTGTGGTAGGACTGGGAACTCCAGTTACTGCATTTGGTACGGACAGGAAACCTACTCAAAATGGAAGGTCCAGCCATGAGTGTTGCTTCTCAGTGTGTTTATTGTGACCTTGAAGCAAGCCCTCCTGGAGGAGCCGGGTATGAAATAAACTAGCAGCAAGAGATCTGGCCCCTTCTGTGTCTGTGAAGGCTGAGGTAGCAGTGACTTGTTGGGGATGAAGCACCCACACTGTGCTTGGCTGCCCTGGGCTTCTCTGCCTGGTGGTAAAGCATTCCATCTTCCCCTGCACCCACATCCTTCATCTGCAAATGCTTAATGGAAAGTATGTACCTATGCTTTTTACTGCTTTTGCCAGCTAGGAGCTGTTTTCCATTGTCATTCCCTTTCAGTTGTTGTGCAGAACCACAGTGGTATTTTCTCAGTGTTTAATGTGACCTAATTGTGCACTTCCACTGTCTGGGTGGATAAGCTCCTCTGGTGTGACAGCTGCCATGAAATTGGTGGCATTCTGGAGTCTCACTAGCATTTGCAGCTGGGCGCAAGGCCCATGTTCCTTAGTTTTTGCTGTATCAGCCCAGCACAGCATTGCATGGCTGTGTGTGCAGCCAACTGCTTTGAATTAAGCCTGGCAATGGGTTGTCAGTTTTCAAAAGAGTTGTAACTTGCAGTTGCTTAATTTGCTCTGGAGAAAGAAAAAAGAACGAAAGAAGTTTTCTAACAATCTTCGTTTTTATTGGCTACGTTTTGTTTGAAGTAGATGAAGGTAACAAATTGATCTGGAGATCAATAAAGGAAGAAAGGCCTCCATGTTATGCCACTTATACTTCATCCGTGGGGACAGAGTGAATCCTTTTGCCTTCCTGAGCCAGCAGTGTGGGTGCTGGCACCAAGTGGTCAGCTCCTCTGGGCCGGCTGGCTTTGGGGCTCTGGCATCTGGCTCCCTGTTGGACCCCGTGCCTGCTGCACTTGTGGTGCATGAAGGGGAATCTGTGATGGACCTTGCTGGAGATGTCCTATGTCATAGGCCACATCCTCAGGAAAATGAGCAGCGTGGCTGCACAGGTGTTATCAGACCACTGGTATGCACTGTGCCGCAGGCGTGTTTGCTCAGACTATCAGGCACATCCTTGGGACTGTTGTGCTCATCTGTAACTCAATCTACTGTGTTACAGAAAAGCTTAGAGGCTTCAACAGATGCTGAAGTTCTGTTGTGTCCAGCATCATATAAAAAAAATCTGATTTCCAGACCAAACTAACACCATCTAAGCAAGCTTCTATTATGCTGTATGAAAGGATAGTTTAAGATATTGATCAGTCTCAAGCTGAAATGCGGGGTGCCAGTGTACAGATCTCAGTATTGCTCATTTTCAAAGATGTGTGGGTTTTGGCAATGTCAGTGGTTCAACCTGATGGCCCTGCAGTGCTCAAACCTCAGTAAGTCTTAGTGAATGTAAGTTGAGAGAATTTCTGAGATCTTATGGTACAGTGAGGAGAGGACTCTGTAGGCTGCAGCTGGTGGAGAAATGCCTTGGGCACCTGCCCTCTTCTTCCAGCAGCTGCCAGCCCCACTGATACTTGCAGGCTGGGCAGGGGAATGCCCTGCTTTATAGGGAAAACAGATAAGCTGGGAAAGCTCAGTGCCAGGAAGGTCAGTCAGAGTTTCATTCCCAGCTGAACCAAGAGGTACTGACTCCAAACGCTAAATGGTAAAGTCAGAAGCTTCAAAGCCAAAAATATGTTTCATAATAGAGGTACCAAATGGAAGAGGAGTTTAAAATAGATATTAGTCCATGTCATATCTTTGAAGCTGGATGTGTGCCCATAGCTGTGGTTCTGAATTGCTTCTCAAGCTGGAAGGCATGTGGATGGGAAATCTTGCAAAATATCAGATCTCGTAGGATTTCTGCCATTTGAAATTAGTCATGTTGCAAGACTTTGGCACCATCAAGTCTTAGTCCTATTTTAAGTGAAGACGTACTTTTAAAACAAAACCAACCATTGGTTTGAATTGGGCCTTTACACAGGCACCTCTCCCATCTGCTGCAGTAATGCCTGTTAATGGAGCTACAGCTGAAGAGTGGTTACTTAGAAAGTGCAAAAGCAGTGCGTGTCACCAGTGCTGAGCCCCAGCACAGCCGCTCCAAGCACTGCTTGTGCCTGGGGGATCTTGAAGCATCTCTAGTACGGAGTGCCTCTTATGCAAGGGTGAGATGTAGTCTACCTAGAAACACCTTTTTCCTAAAAGTTCTGTTTGCAGCCTGTTTATGCTACTTTTACTTTAGATACAGACATTCAGAGGAGCATTTTGGTGGCACGGTTGCGTTGGTTTTTTTTCCTAATGTTTTTGTGTGAGGACTCTGTGGGTGACCTGATGTACTTCATGTGATGTTTCAGAGTTATTTAATGAATTGCAAGAACAGGAAAGTAGCATTCAAGCATTAGGGAATATCAGAATGAAAGGAATCAGATTAAATTACAACCTGTGTAAGTTCAGTCCCTTGTGCTGTGCATTACAAGGTGTTCTGTGGCTGTGCCCTAGAGAGAGATCTGTGCAGTGAGTCAGTGCAGCTGGACTTCAGAGGATTTAGCCCTGCATCACGAGCCAAGGGCCTGCCAGACTTGTGTGAAATGTGATTATATTTTGTCAGGCTCACGTCCTGATCAGCTTTGGGAGAATATGTGTGGGAATGCCAAAAAGTACATTCCTCACTGTGGTAGCCTGTGCCAGATTCCAGTCCTGAGCCTTAATATTTTGGAAGCAATAGGACTTTTCAACGAAATGGATAAGGCAGAGGACTTCTTCAACCTGGGCACAGCACAGTATTTGTGACTGCTGAGGGGTCTTACCTGATTGTGAATAAATAATGAATTGCATCAAACGTTGTATAAAAATTTGCCTGTGTCTTGGAAAAGTTATAAAGGAGAATGTGATGAGATACATCGGGCAGCTTGTGGTACCACATCAGAGCCCCATTACTAACTGTAATAATTCTTTGGTACAGTCTACTTATTGAATGCCTAATGTATCATTGCCTACACCCACAAATAACGTTGGTTATTTAATGCTCAGGAGGACAAACACTAAGTGCAGTTAGGGGTGCTGCAGCCTGTTCCCATCAATATTATAACTTCTGGGGAGTGTCAGCTTGGTGTGTGTGTTGATGGCTTTGGCTAATATTAGTTTAGTTCAGAAAATCAGCCCTACTTGAGAGATTTCTTGCACACAGACTTAAGTTTTCATGGATGTCCTTGGGACTTTCAGTTAAGCCTTTAAGATAGGCTGCATTCCCTCGCATTCTCCAATGTATTTTAACATGCGGTTACTAGCAGTCCACATGCGGTAGTGTCAGAATTAAATTCAGAATTCTGCTGAATGTGGACACAAGTTTGGTTCTATTTTGTTCTCTAATGCTAGATATTATAGCTTCTTGGGCCTTTTCTGAGTAGGCGTTGTATACAAAACTGTGTTCCATATAATCTATTTCTAGGAAAAGTAGCATATTTTCCTACCTATTATAGGGTGTTCTGATGCAGAGGACAGTTTATTTCTAGCTATATTTTTTCTAGCCCTTTTTTTAGTGCCATCAGTCTTATCCTGTGCTATTAGGACAGTAGTTTTCAGCACCAACCACTCCTACTTGTAAAGCAATGAAATCATTTAATTTTTCCTTTTGTGAGAAGTTTTGCAATTTCAATTTTTTCTTGTTGCAAGATGGAAAAAAAAAAAAAACAAAACAACAAAAAGATTCATAAATCTTGCTGATTAAATGATACATAGTGAATTTTACTGTATTTCACAGAATCTTTTAAAAATGTTTTCAAATAGAAAATGGATTTTTCCATTGTAGAAAGGTTGAAGTCAAGCATTTAAATCTTACTAAAACTTTGTTATCAAGTTACAACTTTTTTTTTCTCTGAAAGCTGACACAACCTTTTAGCTGCTCAGCATTTTTAAAGTTGTTTGCAATCGCTCTCTACAACTGCCTGAAAGGAGGTTGTGGCAAAGTGGACGTTGGCCTCTTCTCCCAGACAACAGTGATAGGATGAGAGGGAATGGCCTCAAGTTGTGCCGGGGGGGGGTTTAGGTTGGGTATTAGGAAAAACTCCTCCTTGGAAAGAGTAGAGATGCAATGGCACAGGCTGCCCAGGAGGTGATGGAGTCATTGTCCCTGGAGGTGTTCAAGGAACGTGTGGATGTGAACACTGAGGGACATGGTTTAGTGGGCAATATTGGTGATAGGTGGAAGGTTGGACTAGATGATCTTAGAGGTCATTTGCAACCTTAATGATGCTATAAACTCAAGTTGGTTACCCTACAAATTTATTGTCAAACAAACCTGCAGGGTCTTCCATGAAGATCTGTTTTCTAGGTCTTTGTATGGGCTACACTGAAACACTCCAACACAATGTTCTCTTTATAGAGCAAACCGAAATTTGTATCATGGGTGCACTCTCAACATTTCTGCATTATGAAGTGTGTCATTCCAAACAAGAGCATTGGTTAGAGATTTTGTTTTTAACTCTTCTGTGGTAGGGGCCATGTGAGGCAAGATAGTGTTCCCACTTCCTCTCAAAAGAGCCACTCAGGGGAAAACAGTATTTCTAATTCTGTAATCTTAACAAAGATTGCTGTATTCCTTCAGAGTAAAATATGCATGACATCTGGAAGCAATTATTCCTTTAAAATCATTGCTGCAAGTCAACACTGAAAATGCACTCAGCACTGAAAATAAAAACTAATAAACAGTAAAATTTCCAGTTATCCCACAGTCTGAATGACCCACATTGGAACAAAGTCATTTCTAGAAAGCCTGAGCAGGATGGGCACACAGCCGGTCTTGGATCCTGAAGCTGTCCAAGCTGCGCTGAGACAAAGAAGTAACATTTGTCTGAAATCAGATATCCAGGGAGCTTTTCATTTGATCATATTACAGGAACAATTGTGGTTGCAGGGAACCAGGTCACATTAACAGACTTTGCTTGTCAAGGAGACAAGCACAGCATTTATGGATTCAGAGTAAAATTGTACCTTTTGGTAATATTATGTACGTTGATCTGGCCCTTTCAAAATCAGTCTAATGTAGTATCACCACAGGTCTGGAGAACCTATAGGTAAAGACAAGTGTGGATGGGTCTCCTGGGCTAGCGAGGAAGCACAGATGCTTGGAGGTGTACTGTGCTGGCAGAGTGGATTTCAGGATATTGCTGAGGAGGTCAGATGTTGAGGCAAACACCAATTGGTTTAGATCTCACCAGATATTCCCTTCAATCTTTACTTGGCAGTATAGAAGATGGCTGGGAGCTGGTTTCTCCTCTTGCTAACTTTAAGGTATGCTCTGATACAGTGATTTCTAGATCAATTTTTCTTATCAATAACCAGGGAAGAGCACGGGTCCTTACCAGGTTGGTACTAGTCTGATTTCCTAACAAAGCGCACATTTGTCTGGCTGCATGGTTTTGATGTGTCTGACATGTGCCAGCTGAAGTCAAAAGCCTCATTTCCCACATCAGAGCAGGTCAGGGCAAAAGCAGAACTATGTGTGGTTAAACACCCTCTCCTGCATTGCATAAGATGGGAATCATTTATACAATCAGGAGCTGTAGGAAACTCAACTCTTCAGTGATCTTGAAGATCTCTGAGTACTTACTGCTCTCCAGAAGGATTAGGTGGTAGTGTTGATGAACCTATTTGTGCTGATGAACACTGTGCCCAATTTGCACACCAGCTGGATCAGCTACTTACTTGCAATTCTTTCTGCAACCATAATTTTTTATCAAAGATATTTTCCAGATGTAGCTTATGTCGCTTGGCTGACAAGTCTAGGACAAATCTGATTTAGTAAGCCAGACAGTTTGTACAAAACAAGCTGACTGTGTACCCTAGAAAATGGTCATTTCCTGCTGCCTCTGAATCTCTGATCTCTTTCTCAGTACCTACGATACTTCTGTGTGCAAATTATGGCAAGAATGTTACAGTTCTATGGGTGATAAAAGAGGAAATGGCATCTTGCTAGTGTGCAAGTGGTATCAGCGTTACAGCTCTTCCCAGTGAAATTCTTGTGAGTACAGTGAAATAATATCAGGTTTGGGTGTCGGAGGAAGAAATTTGGGCACCAGTTCTTAACCTCAAAACTGCAGATTCTGTGTGGTAAAACATGATATTGAAATATTGGTGTCACTCTTTGATGGACTGCCGGAGGAAGAGGATCTGATGGCAGAAGGCAACACCTGTATTACAGAGCTACGACCTGTGTGGGCAAGGAAGGCGAAGAATGATGTGGGGTATGGGAAGGGTGATAAAGAAAAGGCAGAACTGTGAAGTGAGAAAAACATGGCAGTCGAATTGGAGCTGTTGGGCAGAAAGAGGAGAGGATGTAAAGGAAGTTGAAACAGCAGGAAGGGTACAGGCTTGCGATGCAGCCTTCCTGGAGGCCAGAGCCAGGGCTCTGCTGTGGTTGGCACCATTGAAGATATTCTAGTAACAGTCTGGAGCAGAACCTTATGCAGGCAAGACGAAGTGCCAGCAAGGAGTCTTGTTGCTTGTCCCCTTCCAGGGAAAGGTAGGGATATAACTGCACTGGAAAAGGTAGGGGAGATGTTTTCCCAGTGAAACTGATAAGGGGACTGGAGTACAGGATGGAGTTTCTTCCTTCATCACCGAATCTTTGTTATACAAATGATTGGTTAAAAAGAACTAAAACTGCTTACATTAAAATGCTGCACCAGCAATTTGTTTCTGTTGGCTAAATTCACTTGTTTAGTGGTTCTATAAGCAGTGAGCCATGGGATGACTTTCCTTATTACCCCCTCTAGAACTGGACAAAACCCAGTTGTTTCTGCAGACTCCTCACTATGGATCTTGTTTTCAAATCTGCTGCATTCCAGTTTCACAGCTGAACAAGCTCAATTTTAAGCAGTGCTTGTCCCCCACACAGTTGTTCTTACCTTTGCATTGTGGTAAGGACAGGTGGCTTGGAGCCAAACTCTTTTCAAGGCTGTGCTGCTTGTTCAGATGCTCAAACAAGGGGGCTGGACTCTTCTGAAAATGCTGGCTGTCTGCTGCAAGGGGTGCCTGGAATGTGGCAGCTCATGGAACCTCTTCTTTCTGTCTCCAGCTGTGCCTCAGTGAGCAGAACTTTGCTCCTCTGCTTGCTGTTTCAGTTTCTCAGAAATTCTCACTTACATCATTTTCACATAGCTTTACTCTGGGTGGATAAGCAGTGATAAAAGGACTTATTTTATTTTTGTGCCTTGACTTGAGTGATTCACTCAATCTGATGGCACCCACAAGACTTGATTAAACAGCTATGATTAAATAAACAACAGTGGCTCCAGCCCTACATTGCGGTGCTATCTGCTGATAGCTGAAGTGCTATCTAAATGCTCTTTCGTAGGGGTTTGCCAAAGTGCAAAAGAGGCCATCTGAGAAATGCTGTGCTTGGGTCAATTTTTTAGCTCGTGGGTGCAGCGAAGAAACAGCTTGTCCAGTTCTAAATATACCCATCCTTGACAGACGTGAAATAAGTCCGCTGATTGAAATAGCTGCCTCGTTCCCAGTCTGAGATCTTACTGTATAACATCAGCGCTTGGCTGCCCCTCTGGTAAACTTGGAGAAGAACTAATTTCCATTTTGCTCCTTTTGAAATGAAAGACGTTTGAGGATTGTCATCCAGCAGGAATGTACCAATTCTAAGAACTTCTAAACAAGGCTCGCTTCATAATGAATGGCAGCAGGAGCCTGGATTTATGGTGAGATTATTTGGTTATATGTAGCCTGAAGGAATGAAAAATGAGCAGCCTGAATAAGAAATTTGTTGAATATCTTGGCAGAGAAATTAAGTGGCCCGATTTATGAGAAATACCGAGTTATCTTTCTGCAGGCACATTTGTGAGTGTGATTTTACATCTGTGCCCTTTGAAGGGCGGCTCTTGGTGAGATATACACTGTACCTATTCCTTCTGAAAAGTGATGGGGTGTGTCTGTCTTTATACAGCCAGATGGAGTGCTTGGTGGACTGCCAAATGCCATTAGATGGATGCTGGTACTTTTCTGCTCTCGGCCTTCCTGGGCTGGTGGATATGGAGGAAGCAAGGACTGGTTTTGGGAGCACAGAGCTCTGGAAAGTGCAGTTGAGGGGATGGGTGATGAACTGAAAGATGGAGCTGTTTGAGATCCCAAGGGAGACCACGAGTCATTTTATAGTGCCTTTGGCTTGGCATAGGCTGCTAGATGAATAGCCCACCCTGTTCTACTGGTTGAGTGACTCCCTCTCCTAGGTGTCCTCCAAAGACAAAAACGCATGTGGCTGGTATTACCTGGAGCTAGGGACCATTAGATGGCTGGAGTAAGAGGTGGTGATTCCCAGCCAACTTGTGTGAAGGTTAAGCATGAAACCATGGCTTTATTGAAGACTGTACGACTATATGATGTTGATGGGGATTCCACTGAAACCAACTTTCCTGTGATTATTTTTGCCTGAGTCTATGTAAGGCAATGTGTATACATGAACCTAAGAGCTACAGAAAACTGCTTTTCACTGGCTAAGCATCCCAGAGTTGACAGTTTCTCTTAAATTTTCCATTCAGCTATCTGTACAAATCCTAGGTTGTGCATGGGTCCAGACCTCTTGTTTTTGCCCAGGGGAAGCTAACTGGATACAATGAAATTGTTGCTTGACTAACTTCAAAATATGAAACTCAAAAACAAACCCACAGCTATTTTTTCAAGTTCTAAAATAAATAATCATATTCCTTTTTAAATGAATCTCTCACCACTTCATATGATCTTGCAGTTCTGCAAGACACTAAAGGCTTTTTTCAGCATATGCCAATCCTGAAATCAGTGGAAGACATAAGTAAAGGTAAGCATGTATTCACACGCTTTGCTGACTTGGGACAGAGCATCCACTGTTTTTCTGAATTGTGTCTTACGTTTCAAAGGAGGGGCCTTCGTTTTCCCTAATGGTTCATTTATATATTGCAATGTGCTGAGAGCTCAGGATTATCCCATTTGGAGGAAGAAGGGAGGAGGGCAGGCTACACTTGGGAAAGCTGTTCTCAGTAGTTCTGTTTTCTCTAACCCCATTTTCCTCATTATGATCAGCTAATGCTGACAGACTGGTTCGGAGGAATTAAATCCCATTATATGCCACAGACAAGTCAATGAGACCTGGAGACAGACCCTCTTTTAACATAAGTAAAATAAAGATCCCCTGTGGCTTTTAATTCCTTTTGATTTAGTTACTTAATTGAACCTGCACTGTTCTTTCTTTGTAATTGATTACCACACAGAAAAGGTAATGAGACAGAAAACTTTATTTTCTCTCTGGTGATTTTTATGGTTATCATGCAAATGTTTTTCTTCTGCTTCTTTTTGGGATGTAGACATTCTCAATATAGGCAAAGAGAAATCAATGTTAGTTAATTGAAGGCAGTTACATGGTTGGAAGATTGAAAGCTCTTTTGCTGCTGTTTTGTTTAGTTTTTGTTTTGTTGATAACTTAGCTCAGGTTTTGCAGAAAGGGTGCATTTTATTGTCCTTTTTTCAAAGCTGAAACTGTTAAGATTGAGGACATGGTCCAAAACCCACTGAAGCCAAATGGGAATTGTTCCCTCTAATTTAGTAGCTTTAGGTCATGCTTTGGATGTACATATTCAAGACATTTATATGTGTATGCACACACACACACACACACACACACACACACACACACACACAGATGCTTATCTGCTCCATGTGCAGTTTGTCAAAATTAGAATTAATCTCTGAGCAAGATAAGGATTTTTTTCCCCCTGATTTAAAGAAAAGCTGATACTCAGTTTTCAATTTTAAAATTTCTTGTAAATCTAATTGCTCTCAGACTTTTCCTTATTTACTTGCCAAGCTTGTCCTTCTTCCATCTGTATATGTTCCCCTTTCCATTTTCTTCCTTTTTATTTGTTATCCATCTTAGCTACCTTCTGCATGACCAAGGTCACGTGGGCTCTCTTCACCCAGAAGCCAGCTAATGCACCCAGCTTCTCCACCCATGATGAAGTTATGGATATTTTTTTATGATGCACAGAGCTGGCTGAGAGTTAAACAACTCAAGTCTGAAAATCTTAAGGAGTTGCCAAGTTTCTCCACCCCTTGCCTTTGTTCATACATCTTTTTCCCTTGAAGCAATTTTAATAAAGACTATGCAACAACATTGGCATAGCATGAGCAGCATTATTCCATCTGTTTCTAGGGAAAATGTAAAAACGTGTTAGTATAACATTGAGGCTCCAATTTTCAACAGTTAAAAAATCAGCAATACTGAAGTTAAATGCTGCTTTTCAAAGCTATTTAGCAATTTTCATTGCCTTTGTTTTTTAGGAAGTCCAGTTCAGATGCCTGAGCACTCACTCTTCGAAACTAAGGCTCTACTTATTTTGATTTGGGCAGCCAAAGTGCTTGCTTTTTGTTGAAAACGTTGCAGAACTGTTATGTTAAAGAGTACTCAGTCTCTCACTGAATGCTTGGTATTTGCAAACATTCATCTTAACTTCTATGAGAGTTAGCCTTACATTAGACAGAGAGCTTGAGGATGTTAATTTTAATACTTTGCTAACCCTAGATTAGTATTAAAAAGAGCATGAAAAGAAATATTCAGTGCTTTTTGGAATTAAGGCCTTACCTCTTTTTTACTTGTCTTTATTTTTTTTCCCCTGTGAATTATAACGATACACCAGGCAGAGTTTTTACTGAACCTCACATTTGAACCTCACACTGATGATAGAATAACCTGTCAGCTCAATAGTGATGATTTGTGCCAAAAGTCTCATTCTAAGAGCAGTGTTGGTGCAGTCAGGAAACAAAATGATGCAGTGTGTGTCTTCCTGGCATTCATACCTAGTGAGAACAGCTTTCACTGCCAGCATTGCAAACTCGGAACGGTGTTCATAGGGAGATGCTCACTGACATAGAACAGCCTTACTGCATAAGGTGTAGCAGAGGTGTAATCCCGTACAAATCGAGTGACTGAAGAGCAAACTAGGAGAAAACAGGTAACTGATGCTACGAACAAGGAATAAGACATGAAATATGGTTGGAGACATGAAAGTCAAAGGTAGCCTGCACTGCAGTGACCATGAGATGTTGGAATAAAAGGTGGGAGAAAGGCAAAAAGCAGTACCATAACCCTGGATTTCATGTGAGCAAGCTTCAATCCCTGTGAGAATCTGCTTGGAAGAATCCGATAGGATGTGGCCTGGAGAGAAGAGGGATTTGGGAGGGCTGGCTTCTCAAGAAATGTCCATCCCAAGAAGCACAGTGGGCAGGAGGCCTTGCTCCTGGAAAAGCAAGGAGTGCCAAAATTAATTCAGACATATAAAGGAAGTATGTGAGGTGGAAGCAGGGGTAGGTGACCCGGGAGCAGCAGTGTAGAGATGGGGTTGTGGAGAGAGAAGGCTGACCTGGAATTGAATCTGATGAAAGATGTGAAGGCCAACAAGAAAAGATTCTACAGGCATATAAGCAGTAAAAAGATGATAGGAGAAACATGGATTCATTGCTGAATAGGGCAGGGGAACAAATGATGTGGAGAAGACCATGGTACTCAGTGCTTTTCCTTCTTGCTCTTTACTTGATTTTTTGGTAAAATCAGCCTCAAGAAATCCCAGGCCACTGAGAAGAGATAAAAAAAACTAGATGGAAGAAGATTAGGTGGTGGTGGAAAAGAGCTAAATTGGGAAGCGCTTACATTGGATATATGTACATCTGGGGGTTCTGATGGGTTGCACTCAGGAATGCTGATGGTACTAAATGCTGTCATTGCAATTATCTTTGAATGGTCACGATAACTGGTGGAGATTCCTGATGAATGGAGCAGAGAAAATATCTTCCAGAAGGAAAATCTGAGGGACTACCAGACAGTCACCCTCACCTCAGTGCCTGGGAAGGTGTTGGAAAACATTGTCCTGAGAATTTGGTTATTTCTGGACATATGAAGGACAAAAATGTGATCAGGAGTATTCAGCATGGATTTATGAAGGGGCAACAATGCTTTACTGACCTGATAGCCATCTGCAATAAGATGAAGAGGGCTGGACCGCATGATCTCTCTTTCAACCTCTACAATTCCGCAGCTCTGTGATTCACTAGTCTCCTGCTGAAATAATCATCAGTTTACAGAACAGATACCACACAACAGGTGAGTCAGCAAGCATCACGGCTCTCAAGTTTTTAACATAGAGTAGTGAATGATCCATTAACAAATCTTAGATAAAATATACAATAATTATGATTAATGATTCAAGCTACTCTTCCACAGCTTTCTTTGCATGACTGTGTACAAGCATCTATGGCCTTTAATTTGATTTCTTTGTCACTGTCCAGAAATGGTTGAATTCAAATGACTGGCTCTTATGAAGATATTCTGTGAAAGTGTTCTGTAATAGTCAAGCAGTTCAAGGCCTCTTTCAGGATGGTCTTTGAAGTGTTCATCTGCTACATTCCACCTTATAAATACACATTTTTAATACATGTTGCCACAAAGTAGTGGAGAAAGAAACTTGTTCTAAAGAAACATGATATCTATGGTAGGTATGTGATAACGTTTGCTTGCAGTTACTCTATTTGATGCATGCAGTAAATTCAATACGTATGGTATTGTGTACTCAGGCCCTTCAGGTAGCACAGTTCTTTGGGGCATTAGGGAAACTGACTTTGGATGCCATAGAAGGCTATAGTGTGATGCAGGAAAATATCATTTTTCAATGGCTACTGAGCTAACATGCTTGCTTGCAAATAAATCCAAGCACGTGCTAAGAAGCAGCTTCTTTTTCTCCTCACAGTTTCAACTGTATGACTCCACTTGTGCTCTGCAACATGGAGTGTGTGAGCCTCAATCATCCTCTGTGAGCAGCCAACATCCCCAGCAGCTCTGAACTGCCCATGAGACCAGCACAGATCCAGCACACCAGCTCTTGGCAGAGTTTCCCTATGAGAGAGGCCACAGGGGACCCTTCATATCCCCCTGACCACCAGAGCTAGCCACTCTCAAATCTGCATTTTTTTTTCATGAGGTGTGACTCATCAGAGTCATCAAGTTGTGACCTCGTAAAAATGGCTTTTCTAGAGTGATAGAAACCACAAGATCCCATTACAAGCCATTTCATTTTCAGTGACTAATGGAAGGTCAGATGTAATCAGACGAGAGGAAATTCTTAACTCTTTCTCAGATTCCCTTTTTCCACTTTAGCAAAAGCAAAGCTCACCAATAAATGAAATTCAGCTCAGATGGGTGTTCTTTGTATGCAATGTGCCAGTGCCTGGTTACACAACAGAAAACTGTCTAATGTCTGTCCAAGTCTTGTTTTTTCTTCCTGCAAAAACTATTTGCTTCTTGTAAAGTATATTTTAGCTACTCTCAAAACAGCTTTATTGTTATTGTTATTATTATTATTATTATTATTATTATTATTATTATTCACATTTATCATTTTACAGATCATTTAAGTGAACGTGGTAGTGAGGAAAGTATCAAGATTACAGACTGGATTCCTGGAGCAAATGAGTAGACTTTCATGGCCAGACAACAGAACAAGCTGACCAAGTCCATGTAGCCAATTCTGCAGTCAAAACCAAAGTGCTGGGACTCAGAAGGTTTCACTTGTTAATTTAACTGCGAGTAAATAAAGAAATGCTGTTGGCCCTATTAATGTGATTCAACATAGACTGACTCTCAGACCTATGCAGAGCTCTTGTAAAATGTATGTTCATTGTATGCTGAAAAATATAGGGGCATGGGACTCATGAGCAAGGCCTGGAAATTAAGCTCATGACTGACAGAAGGGGCAGTGCATGAATTGGCAGACAGATTATGGAGCAGCATGTACGCTTTGATCATAAAATACTTCTTGATATATGTTGGGGTCACTTCAACCTAGGACCAGACTAAATATATATGCAAGAGTCTGTTGTATGATGGGCTCTGTATTGCTCTTAAAATTGAAGGAGGACTATTGATGGAGTCAGAGATCTACACAGCTGAAGTTTCACTAAGTGACCTTGAAGTCAGCAGGAACATATGTAATATAACGCGAGCAATTATATACAGTATTTTTCTGCCTCTCTTCCTATATTGCTTCCTCCATATTGTTGTATCTATTTTCTGCACAGTGTAGGCCTGAGGGATAACGGCAGATGACTCATGGACCAGACACCAGTGACAGCGCGTTACTCTGTGTCTGTTGGCCAAGTGTTACTGACTGAAATCACTGGCTCTACCTCAGTTCACTGCAGCAAAATGTCTGGTCTTGTTTGGATTTGCTTGAGAAATGACCTTCATTGTTCTTATCCACATTCTCACCTTATACAATGTCTGTGTGTGTGCCAGAGTCACCTCCCCTGCAAGGGTGGACAGATTTAGGGATGCTCAAAATGGCACAGGTAAGTGGGGTGAATTTTATTTTTTGAGTTCTTTATTTGTTAAAAAGCTTCTAAAAATGGCTTATAATTGCAGGTGAGGAGATAACTGTTAGCAACAAATGAGCATCTGTGCAGTTCCTCCAAGCCACAGTCTGGGGGAGTTTAGGAAGCTGTGTAACCACAGGGATATTTCTTTCCCAGCTCAAGTAGCTGATGTGCCTTTATAGGACTCATTTTCTGTAATTTTGCCAAAAGCTGTTTTAAAATCTTTACACGTGGCATGGACAAAAAAAAAAAAAAAGAGACTTTTAATACAGATGCCTCAACCCTACAGGGGTTGAATCAGGATAACGTGATAACATACGTAGAATGTGATGTGTGCTAGACACCTGATATTTTGCCTGGCCTCTAGGTCACAAGGAGATGTTCTCACCTGGCAGCACTGTCCCAGGCCGGAGAACCAACTTCCCTTTCCAAGCCTGGTGATGCAGCCATCTGGGGTCACCCAGCTGGTGAGTTCTTGCAGGTAGGGTAGTGAGAGGTACGGTACTATGATTAGATTGTGGCTGGACTTGATGATCTTGAAGAAGACCTTTCAACTGAGCAATTCTGTGATTCTATGATCATTTTGTATGGATTCTTGCCCAGGATTGTATACCAGCGTAGGCTATGCCATCTCCAAGGACACATGTTATGAAAGTCAGAAGATTATTCTCAAGTATCCACATCTTTAAATGAGCAAAAGTAAACAAAAAGAGCATTATCAGGGGGAGTGAGCTGAGTCTTGGAGGTCCAGCTCAGTCATGCTAAGAATCTATGTACCTGTCATTTTGCTTTAGTTTCATCAAATAAGGAAATGTGATGAAAACCTAGGAAATGAGCTGAAGTGACCCCTTGCTGGATTAACTGGATACAGTGACAGATCAGAGGCCCTGGTGGGTTCCCCTGCCTAGAACAATATACAGCTGATGTGTGTGATAAAACAAACAAATGCTTCCGTCCTATAGATTTTACTGGAGTTCAGATGTTTCCTGCCTGTGACAAGTGATAAGAACAGATTTTTCAGTTTTCTCATTATAAAATCTTTCATAATGACATCTTCCATAGTCATCAGTAGCAGTAAAATATGTACCTCTTGGAAGCCCTAGAGACAAGCATACGAGTATTTTGATAAAACGATGACTAACTCCATTCCCTTCTCTGCGTGTTGTTATTGATCCCTTTAAAGGCTCTCATTTAATGACTTCCTTTCTGCAGTACAGGGGATTGCTGACTGGGCATTCCTTAGTAGCTTGGGTCTAGAGGCTATTTGGCTAAAGATGAATGGAGTTATGTTTTCATTGGCTTGCTTCTGTTGTTTCGTGTTCCACTACCTAGGAGTTTTTTAAAGAAAATCATCAAGGTAAATAATCTGTTCCATACTGCAATTATAAATCCTGAGGAGAAAAGTGAGCTACATCATTTTAAGTACAAATTGAAAAACCTTAATCTGTGGACACCAGAAGATATATCAAGCTGTGCTGGAAGTAGAATTAATCCATTCAAACCCAAGCATAAAAAGGGACTTCAGGTTTTTGTGAAACAGGGCTCAGATACTGCAGTTGGCTTTCTACCAGGCTTTAGGCCATGTAGAAACTAACTTTTGCACAAAGTCTGTGCAACATATTGTGCAGTCAACCCTATATTAAAATATCTATTCAAAATCCTGGTGCAAATATGGAGTATTTGAAGGCCTAAAGTAATTGACATCCTGTCAGGAGCAGAAATGGTGACAGCGTTAACACAAAGAATGTAAATTGGATCTTTTCCTGGGACAATGATTTATAGGGTTGAGCTGGAACAGCAATAAAAGTGACTTTAAAATGACCTCACAGTAATGGAAGAATATGTGTTGGAATAAGGAGTATACATAACACACATAGCAACTCAGATGAAAACATTGATGTGGGGATCAATAAGTATCTCGCTTCTTGCACAGTCATCTTGGAGAAATGAAACGTATTTGGAGACTGCCTTAAACAATTATGCCCAAAAATCTTACTTTGCCTTGACCTTTTCAAACTCATTATTAATGCAAAAATGTGGGGAAAAAAGCTCATTATGATTCTGAATATTAATTTTTTACCTTGGCTTTTCAGCTCATGCAGGAAAATTGTGTATGACTCCAAGGAATACTGCAATAAAAAACACAGCACAAGTCCAGAGTGAATACATCCATGAGACACAGTGATGATGAACTGCTTTTAGATTGGCACTAATCAGCTGCTCTGTGACAAGATGGTTTGAGAGACGTTTGCTTCAGATCCCGAGGCCTCATCACTTCTTACTGATGTGTAAGTCAGTCCACGGTCCCTATTAAAGTTACGAAGCAGATCCCTGAGTCCTTTATGGCTTTGCTTTATGGCTTTGACTTGAGAAAGTGTACCTGAAGGACTCTTCCACCAAAGCACAAATCCTGGGCACCAAATGTTACATCTGGCTCAGCCTCCTGTTGAGTGTTTGTCTCGTGTAAAAAGGCAAGGCCACTGAGATGCTTGGTGTCACTGTGTGTGAGGCTGTTATCCTAGACATAAGCACCAAACACGTGGGTGAGCTAAAGCTGTCCTAAATGTACAAAAACCTAAACTGTTGCAGACTGAGGGTGTGCTATGTCCATCTGTGGCTTAGCAGAACATATCACTCACCACCACCTGAAGCTGACGCAATTAGTAGCAGGTGCTCCTTGGAAGGACTAGCACATATGAGATCATTGTGTTTCTCCCTGCAAACACCTGTTGAACACTATGCACAGCAAACTGGACAGTTTATTTTTTTTGTTCTTGTGAAGTGCAAAGGAGAACAGACATAGAAACACACACGAGAAAGATATTTTTCATTCTAGGTGGGCAGGTGTTAGGAAAGAGCTATAAAGTTGCTGTTTATTGAGAAATGTGAGTACTATGTATTTAAGTGGATGATGAAAATGATAAAATCATGCTCTTCTCTTCTTAAAAAATGTGGATAACATACTTAGCTGCAGAAATTATAGCACAGATTGGGTATGGGGCATTGGCAGCATACTTTTGTACTGAGCTCTGCTACCTCATTTGCACTGAAAAAACTGAGAGTTTACTTTCTCTTTTTGCAGAGAAGGTGTTTGGTTTGCTTTCCTGCTTTTGCATAACTGACTAGCAAGTGAATTCAGAGTGAGCAGGTCAGCTCAGGAACAAGAAGGACCTGAAGAGATCAAAATAACAGTAAGTGTCACAAAATTATTTTTTTTAATATGTAAAAACAGCAAAGGGCCCCATTTTGTAACCTGCAGGAAGTGGGCTTCAGGCTGTGTTCCTCCAGACACAAACAGGTACATCCTTTGGGGATGATGTAAATTTGTAATTACTCATGGGAACAATGCAGACTTTTTTTTCCCACTCTTCACTTTATCTCATGTGGAAGATGTGGCTCTAAGAGTTACACTGGAGTGCAATTGGTTTAGCAGTGTATGGGGATGTGATCTCTGATGTAAGTCATTTAAACAGGTGCCATGTCGTATTAATTGCAAACAAAGGGCTTGCTGAACCACCTATCTGGTTGCATTAGTCGAAGTTAATGAATTATTTATTTATTAAGACATGTCCTCCGGCATCTGCACATTCTGCTGGAAATTGTTCAGATGGCAGCTCAGGCCCTTCAGCTGTAGCTTACATCTGGCTATGAAACACACCACTGGCATCACCGCTGGGGGAAGGAGGCATAGGGAAGGGTACTGGAACATGTTTCCTGTACTGTTAGTTTTCTAACCCTTATAATTTCTTCCTGTGTCTGACTGTGACACTCTCCTCTTATCTCCCCAGCAGCACCTGGAGCTTTGCTTCCCTCCAGTCAACAGCTGGGAGCTTATTACCTTTGAGTCTTACCCAGTGTCACCTGACTACATCATACATTATTCCTCTGATTTGCTCTGTGCTGTTTTTGCATTTCTGTTAGTTGATTCATCATTTTAATGTTAAGCAAGCTCTTAAATCTTGAGCTTCAGGCTGTAACTAGTGAATTTGTAATGAGATAGATCACAGATTATTCTTTAAAACATTTTTCAAGGTTTGTTTACTACTGATATTAAGAAAATGCAGACATCTTTACAGTTATATCTCTTTTTATAAAGCCTCTGCTCTGTATTGTTTATGTTTGTTTTCTTTGGTGTTCAGCAGGTTCAAAGACAGCTCTTGCTGTCTTGCATTCTTTGCTGCCTCCATAAAGCAGGTCCTAGAGAGCATCCAAATGGAGATGGTGAAGGTTCTTTCTAGCTCAGAGTATTCTGTGATTCTAAAAGAGGGGCAGTGGCCAGCAAGGATGGAATCATCACAAAGGGGAGAATTTGCACTTAGAGGGAGGCAGTCAGGGTGCTGGGTGCACTTATCACTTGCCTGTGTCATACTGCTTTCTTCTCTGCCTCTGCTTTTCCACATGAACTCGGCTACATGAAGGGCAAGGTAAGAGGAGGTTATTGAACAAATAAGGTGTGGTGCTGAGTTTTCCTGAGGAGATGGGCAAAGCCTATGGCATGGAGCAGGAGGGGCTAACGGCAGTGGAGCTTTTGCCCTGAAGAACAGGGAACTCCTAAAGCTCTCAGTCCCACAACGAGAAATGATCAGAGAAAGCAGATTTGGGCCAGGAGCTTTCACAAAACGTGTCCAAACTAAAAGTGTTTGGGAATGCACCATGTTCATTGTGAAGCTGACAAAAGCCACAGGCACGTAGCACTAGGCAGGACAAAGCAGCGCCTGAGGTCTCTGTCCATCACAAGTAGCACTTGTGATACCATGTTTGACCAGGGATGCGGTGTTTGCCAAAGCCTCCAGGGAACTTGCTGCGTGCTCTGCCTGGGGTGGGGAGGGAGGGCATGCCTTTGTAAAGTGATCTTGGAGGTTCTTCCAAGAAGGATGTCCTGCCTCTCGGTGTATTTTAAGCCATGTTTGGAAGCAGAAAAACTATTGCAGCTTTTAATGGTTTCTGTAATTTGGTCTGGGCCTTGGTAGTGAGACTTGGGATGTGAGAGCCAATCCTGAGCTCTGAGAATCTCTGCTGTGTTGCTCCACAGACTTTACAGAATAATGAGCGCCAAAAGCAAGCTTTGTCACCACAGCAGGAAGGCTTGCATCTCCTGTATTCACAGCTGTCCCCAGGGCATGAGAGTGTCTTGAGCATGGCCCATCCTCACTGTGTCTCCTGAGCCATCTTGTTGTTGAGATGGTTGCATGAACCAGCTAGGGAGTTAAATCATAGAATCATAAAGTCACCAAGGTTGGAAAAGACCTCCAAGATCATCCAGTCCCGCCATCCACCTACCACCAATATCTCCCCACTAAACCATGTCCCTTAGTACAACATCTAAACATTTCTTAAATGTTTCATTATAATTTTGATACTTGTGCTAATCTCCCATGGATTCATGGCTGAAGACATCACAAAAGAAAACAAACCTCCTCCAAACAGTTGTGTGTGTATAAATCACCTACATATGTTTCTTGTTCCTTGCTATGCTTGGGTTTCTTTTTAATATAATTCTTGGCACGATGGAAACCATGTTGGTGACATTATTAGCATTGTTGGCCTGGAATGTTTTTAATAACATTGAGTTTGTTGGTACAGAGCGTGAATTAGTTGTCAGTTTTTGAGAAGTCAGAATGTAATTGCTGATCAAACATTTAAAATATGATTTGTATTAGCGATGGTTTTCCCCATAAATTCTTTCTGATGTCCATTAGGCAGAAAGCCAAAAACTGACAGTGTGGCAGCTCTGCTCAGCAGTCACAGTTTGGAGTGCAGCTCCAGGCTTCTATTCCTGACTGAATTTCTCATATTTTTCAGAGGGTTTTTTTTCTCTTTTTTTTTTCCTTTCTTTTTTGGCAAGAAAAACTGAAAATAAGTTTAGGCCAACCTAAAATACATCTTTCTCCCATTCTGCATTTCCAGGACTGCTGTCAGGCTGACAGATCAGTTACTGCACAGCTCTCTCTATTACACTCTATATAAATCTGTGTTTTCTCCCAGACTGTTCTCCATCACCCTGCCTTCTTTCATAGCCATCACAAAACGGGTGTGGAAGCAAAGTACTTTTTGCAGACATCTCTACAAAAAGTGGACTTCACCTGTAAAACCACAGAATTAGTGAGAGTAAGCCAAAGCAATTTTTTTTTTTTTTTTTTTTTTACTGAGTTCAGATCCAAATATAATGTTGTAACAGATTAATCTACCCTTCCTTCCTGTTGGTGTTGAGATTATCATTCTGTGAGTATTGTTCCTCTCTTCCTCTGACCTGCACATGCCTCTTTTGACAATATAGTGTGCAAGTGTGCAATTATTCGGGCTCCACTGAAATGCTGTTCATCTAACACATGGAAAATTCTTGTCAGAGAAAGGGGAGGAGAAAGAGATTTCTGTGGGAAGAAACACCAGTGCTACACAGGAGCCCGCTAGTGATGGGGAGCAAAGAACAGTGATGCTTCCCATTGCATCAGCATCCCAACAACAGAACTTTCTTTCTACAGCTGTTGAGAAGGAAAATGCTAATCCAGTATTAATGATGTCAGATTATCTTATAATAGTTAAGGATAGGTATTCCCAGGCAGCAGACTAAACGGGTCATTTGGCTATACTATTATGGCAGATCAAAGCTTCATCACTCTCCTTGTTCAGTATCTGCTGCTAACTCTTAAAATGTGAAGCTTGTTTGTTCCAGTGGCTGACAAAGGAGCCTGGTTTCTTGGCCCAAAAACTCCCACCTCAGTGCTGAACTCCTCAGCAGGTTCCCAGAAGGCAAGCACCAGAGCTGGTTGAACCTGCATGACCAACTGAGCTTTTCAGAGCAAATTCCTTTCTTCTTTTGCTGGCTACATATTTCTCTGAGCTCATTTCTTTGCCTACCCTGTCATCATCTGGAGTTTGCCTTCAAGATAATACATCAGTGAATGTTTGCACCATGTTTGAAAAGTCTGAAGTACCAATTCAGAAAATTTGCGTGTGTGTGTGTGTGTGTGTGTATTCCTCCTGACACTCTTTCCCAATCCTGGCATGATAATTTCCTTCTGTAGCCTGTTGTCTTGCGTCCCAAAAACTGGTACCTGTTCTCAGATTCATCCATGCCTGTTTAAGTTCTGTGCTGCTGCAAGTACGGCGTGAAACTGGTTGATTATATGCTCTTAGTAGCTTCATATGATAATAACAATACTGGCTTCATATGTGCTTGTAAGACCTCTTGAGAGTATCAAAGAAAGTGGGAACTTGCTGAATGCAGATGAAGTTTTGGGAGGTGGATTTGTTCTAGAACATTCTATTGAGCATGTTTGAACTACTAAAGAAGGATTTTTTTGGTTGTGTAGCTGCTTTTTACTCCTCTTCACCCCCTCTCCCTGCCTCCTCAAATACTGAAGATTTAGGGGAAATCCTGGTGGAGATTCTAACTCTTTAGATATAAAAGCCATTACAGTGACAAATATCAGGTCTATGTTCCATGGCATGCAGCTGAGCTTGCTCATGCAAAGATGTATAGACATCAAATCTCAAACAGTAGGTTCTACTTTGGAAATAGACCAAAAATTTTGCTCAAAATATTCAAAAATCTTTTGGCCTTACAGAGCCGTTGGGATCAATTAAGAACAAGAGGTTACAGCTTGGAAAAAGGGATATGATAAAAGGAGGGCAGAGAGCAGGAGTGTTGACTACCAGGGTCCATGATATGAAAGAAACTAGTTATGATGCTGCTTATTCTGGAGTGTGTGCAAACATCCAACAGTAACGGCCTAGCTAGGGCAGAAAGGCAAAAAACCCTCTTCTGTGGTAGTCTTGTTCCCCGAGGGACAGATCACTTTCCAGCTGAGATGAGTTCAAGTAAACTGCTCTTCTGGTTATCAGAGGTAGTATTTTTAGTGGATGCAGATGAGCCTGGTTGCAGTGGAAAGAGCAACTGCCCAGTTTTTCTTTTCTGAGTTCATTGTAGCTGGCTTTGGTGACACTCCAAGTTAAGCGGGAAGAGCCAGTGGAGCATGGCATGGCATTACTTGTTTTCCTCATCTCTTAATTTTCCAGGCTGATAAACACGGTAGAGGAAATGCACACACGCGATTAATATTAAAGTATGTGGCTGGAACTGCTTAGCTACAGGATTTCCCTGCAACCACGAGAGCTCAGTTCAGCCAGAAAATCCCAAGGCAGCCTCCATGTTGGTCCTTGTATCATCACAGTGTTCCATGGGGAATGCTTCCCTCTAGAACTGGTGTGTCCTGGGCTAATCCTTTTCTAAAACTCAGATCAAACATTTATTCACCAGCACAGCTCTCAGCACTACCTGTGATTCCTGTGTGCATGCACCTTAGGGTACTCTTGTTGTGTCCAATGGCCTGCTCTTATTCTGCCTTTGCTCTTCTTCCACGTTAAACCTTTATTTTGTCTCACCATCATGTTGGATTCTCTTAAGATATCAACAATCTCTTCCTCATCCTTAATGCTCAGACCCTGATTACTTTCACTTTATTCCCTCAAAGGAAACAGAGGGAAAAAAAGGCTCATGAAGCACTGAGAATCACTGCCAAAGTTATCCCGGCTATGAGCTCACCGGTTTTCAGAAAATGATGATTTAAAATATGGTGCTTAGATAGATCCGAGGTTGCATAATGGGTGTCTGTGACTTCAGTTCAGATGGTTTACTCTGCTCTTGGATCCTGATTTTCCATTCCCTAACAGCTCCTACCTCTGACTTTACTCTTGACGTTTCCTGTTCCGCCCGTGTTTGCTTGCTGAGTTGCTTTGGTTGGGGAGAGGACCTGTTTTTACCAGCACCCACACGACAAGTTTGTGTTTTTGATTTTTTTTCCCCAGGAGATCAGCCAGTTGTGGCTGAAATTTCTCCACCACTGTTGTTCTGAGCTAAAAATAAATAAATAATCATCAGAATCAGTAAACATCCACCTGATGTATTGCACTTCAGTAAAGTTGTCTGTGGTCTCAGCTGAGATTCGGCTCGCTCCTATTTCTGCCCTTTGTGGCCCTCTTCATGGATGACAGCCCAGGCGTACTCCAGGCTCTTGCTATCTGGATCCTTGTGCCCTGCTTATCCTGCTCATGCCGTGGGACCACAGCCACACAGAAATTCAAGCTCTGATGGACATTTTGAGATGATTCCTGCTTGAGGACAACAGCTTATCAAAGGTATTCATTTTGGCTCAGAGATCTTTTTCCCCACTAATTGCTGTTTTGAACCCAAAGTGCCTCCAGCATAGAGAGTGATAGAAAATGTAGTGTACAATCAGAAAGAAAGGGAAAAACAGATCAGACTATTCTTAGAATTAGAAGACTGACCAAAACGTCTCGATGAGCCATGAAAGCACTAATGAGTCATATCACAGGATGGGCTAAGGAGTAATACAAAAAAGCTTCTTGTTTCAATCCCCTGCTTGTGTCAGAATGTTGACTCCTCACTACTGATGTTTCTTTTCCCTCATCAGCGGGCTACTCTCTGCCATTTTGGATGAGATGATTCCTTTTGGAGAAAAAAAAAAAAGAAAAGGAAAGGAGAATCCCTGCCTTGATATTCATCAAGTCAACAGGAATAGTATTCAGAAAATTCCGGTATTGTGAACTGGTTCACCCTTGCTTCCTACGTTGGCTGATTATTCTGAAATTTGATTCAGCAGCACCTTTGAGTTTTCTTCTTCCTTTCCTATTTTATATTAGCAAGTTAACTGTTTTACTTTGAGAAAAAGCTTATATTTCACAGGTGACTTCATCTTTGGCAAACAAGTTTTTGCCACATCTTTCTGAGGAAACGATCTTGCATTACTTAGAAGTTTACCAGAACAATTCTAGCTTAAATCAAGTTGTAGCAAAAATGCTCTTGTGACCTGAAAATTCAGTGCTGCCATGGGTGGACCAGCTTTAGCTAAGGCGGAGGACTGGAAACTGAGAGAAAATGTGCCAAAGAATGAGGTCATGGCAGAGTTCTGGCATCTACAGTCATGGTCGTCAAGGACCTGAGTCTTGGAGAAGGAAGGCCTATTTTTGTCAAGCAGCCTTGGGGAAAAGACACACAACAGCAACCATGCTTCTGCTGGAGCTGGGGGCTTTTGTCAGAGATCACATAGATGCTTGGCTGTGAGCTCTCTTGCAAGTGGGCAAGTTGTTCCACAAACATCTTGAGGTGTGCTGAAATGTATTTGTGACTTTCATTAATATATTCAGCAATGAATTAAGTGCATCTGCAAGACAAATTAGATGTCTTCTTCCATCATCTAGCATTATGGGAAACTGTTTTGCTGACACAATGCAGAAAATGGAAACATGTCTGTCTGCGGGTTTGAGGGCCCAGATTACACTCCAATCGGTGGTGCTGTGACTGGCATGCTGTTGTATGGTGCGGGGGGAAATAATGATGACTGCGTTTGGGCAAACAGTTTCCATAGTTTAAGAGCAAAAAACAGATTGCTGCTGGTCCAGATTTTTAATTCAGAAGTTCTCTGTGGATTTAGACGAAAGGCGTGTTGATGGATATTCAAGTTTCCCACTGCACGGGAAAGCGGTGTTTTATGGTCATCCTGGCCCACTGGGCTCACCTAGTAAAGCAGCTTACAAGTAATTCATAAGTTTTGGGGTGGTTTCAATCACTCTTTAATAGCTCATATATATTTTTTTCAGTTACAGTTTAATGACATGTACAGCAATAATCCAAGACATGACTTGAATGCTATTAGGGTCATACCCAAATGTTGCCAGTGTCAGATCAGAAGCCTGAGCCAAGCAAAGAGAGACAGTTTTTCCTTCCTTCCTCCTTCTATTTTTCACTCTTTTCCTCATAAATGTGACTAAAAATAATGTGCCCTGCTTGCCTCATTTGCTAAGTAAAACATGTATACCTGCTTGTTAAACTGTAATTTTAGCTTCACTTTGATTGATAGCTCAACTAGGAAAGCTTTGAATTTTCATCTTGTGCAGACACATTCAAATTAGGTGGCAAGTCTGTTGGATGCATTGTTTTTGTACAGACTAGAGCTTCCAAATGACTGAAAAAAAGTTTAAATGAACTTAATGAATTTTAATTTCTTTATTTCCCTCTCTTTTTCTTTTTTAGCTGGTACTCTAACAAGGTCAATAAAGTACTTGATGTTTTGGAATGGTGAGGGCATAGCTCCTGAGTGAAATGCAGCCAAAGCTGCAGCTGCAGCTCTTTCTACATTGGCTGGGGGGATGCTAGGGCTGCCGGCAGGACAGCTTGACCGCTGGCTTGGGCTCACGATTCCTGTGGGTAGCTGCATGTGAGGGAGGTGCTGAGGTGGAGTGGCTAGAGAAATGCTACCACTAAAGCACCATAGGGTGATATGGGACCCCTAAAAATATAATCATCTTAGTGTTTTGTCCAATTGTATGTTCTGGAGCTTCATGTTAATACTTGAAGCAAAGACTGGTTCTTGTGGTTTGGCTTTCTGTTTTTCGTGTCTTCATGCCTATTTGCAGCTGGTAGATGAAGAGCTCTGCATGTCCCCTTGTCCTTGTAGGGGCTGGATCCACAGCCAACCACATGCTGCATGAAATTACTGATCTTTTCCAGCCTTGATAATTCCGTGTTTCTGTGCACTGCTGCCTGTTGTGAGCTGGCACGCTGGGCAGGGAAGGTACCTGTGTGACTTTGAATGCTTGCAGTGATGCACCAACGCTTCTAAGACTAATGGTGATTATTCTGTGTAGAAGTGGCAAGGATGAGTTTTTGGAAGAGCGTACCTGCAGCTGAATTCAGCCTGGTGTGGGAGGCTGTTTCAGTCTGAACTCCTCCTTTGTAGGAAGACTGGGAAAAAGGAGAGAGAAGGAAGATGGAAGACAAGTAATCCAGATTGAGACTGAAGCCACTACTTGCTTACTGGTACTTCTAAAAAAGCTAATTTGGAGCAACAGCAGCAGGATTAAAATGGGCCTGCTGGACCAGTCCAATGCCCTGTAGGTGGCTGAGTCAAGTAAGAAATATTTACAGAATGTGTACAGCCTTCCAATAGTCAGAGGTCTTAACCTCAGCATCTGGACCATTGTGGTCCAGTGACGAATGGATCCACATTCCATCAACATATTTTATCTCTTGAATTCTCATGTTAATTTTTTTTGCAAATCACAGCATTTTGTGGCAACAAGTACCAGGACTAATCCCACTCTCCATGTCAGTGTCAAGTAGCAAAATGAATTTGTTTTAAAGGTTTTAGATAAGTCAGCTTCTCCATTGCATGCAGATCCACCCAGCTCTGTTGATGAGAAACCTCAATCTACTTCAGATAAAATTAGCTGGGAGATTATAACCTCTTGTTAGCAACGTGGGCAGTAATATCTTCAGATGGTAAAATCAGATTTGAAAGAGAACATCTGCCTAAGCCTCAGGCTGTGAAAGCGAGCTTAAAGTGAAGTAAATTTTGAATGACTGTCACTGAACTTGTGCAGTGGAACCTGAGGGAGTATCTCTGTGTTAGAAAAACCTGATTTGTTGTATCTTGTTTTGGGTTTGCTTGGGCTTTGCCCTCTTTGAGTATAATAACGTTCTGTGTGAAAAATCTTCAGTCTCTCTGGATACACAGTTGATGTCTCCTTGTGTCTTTATATCCAACAGTCAAGCAAGTAACTAAATCCTGATAATAAGTGGGTGAAATCACAAGTTGGTTTGCTTCCCTTCCTCATTTTCCTTGTAATCAGAAGATGAAGTCACTTCAGAAATGCAGAGGAGGCTGTGCTACCATTGGCATGCCATGGCTGTGGTAAGCACACATTTTAAATCACAGTTTTAGAGCCTGTTTATGCAGACAAATGTCATGTGTTTAAAAATAATGAGTTTATTCAGAAAGAAAAATTCCCCCAAAAGTGATTAATTAATGGAGACTCATTCTCAGTGTAATAGTCAGCTAGAATTATTTTAGGCATTCTCTTGAAGTCAATTACCTGTTGGAAAATCTGTTCTCTACACCAAGTTAGTCCAAGTTCCACAGTAGAAATAATGAAGCACTGGTATAAAGCCAGAAACAGTAAATTTTTCATAGCTGCTTGTCCATTTCATTGTAATACATCAATAAGATTCTGAGACAGCAATCTGGTTTTTGAAGTTTAAAGTTAAAATAGAGACAAGGCAAACAGTGACTTTTCTGACCAGTAATGTAGAGGTGTCATCTATTTTTTGTTAAAAAAAAAAGACCTGGGATGCAATAATTTCAAGATGATTTACATAGTAAAATAGTTTGCTTTTTCAAATGCATATATGGATTTGTGAAAAGTGAGAGTGACAATCCATAGGTGTGACTTGTGACTTGATATTGCAGATGCTGACTCTTCAGCACATTACCTCAGACTGCATTTAGTGTGAAAGGGAATAGCTTGATACAGCTATAGAGAATTCTAACAGAATTGTAATTGCTGCTGTTCAAGATTGTCACTGCAGTTATGAAACATAGGTAGATGCTGTGTGGCTCTGCCATAAAAGCCTCTGTCATAAATCTTTCCTGGTCCTTCAACTTGTACCAACGTGCAGGCATGTAAATCATTGCCACAGTGGGCTGCCCTGCTGGGCTGGGGCTGCAGCCTATCTTCCCTCCCAGTATAGTTTGGTCTTTACTCCCTACTTTCAGAGTTTCATAATGAGTTACAAAAACACATTTCACAATGAAACTTGGCAAAGTGACAGCTGAAAAATTATTTTTCCCTAGTCATTTTAAATGCATCAACTCAGTATTCTAAGAAACAGAAGATGAGAGAATAACCGTATTTAAAAAGTGTGATGTCTCAGGTTGATCCTGATGGAAAGATGTCATTTGTCTTTTGATCATAAAAAGATCTGAGATCCAATAATTTCAAAATATTAATGAAATGCTACATAAGCATCAAATGAATATAGTGACTGGGGCTGGGACTGCTCTTTTCCTGTAGTTCATAACATGTCTTGTCTAGTTAAAGAAACAATATCTAATTGCAGGTATTTATGCAGTTGGTGGACTAGAAATGGTTTGGTGGGATTGTTCTTGTCTCTGAAGTAAATTGAATGCATTTTGTAAAATTTTCTAATTATGTATTTACTCAAGGATCTGTTCTGATCTTCAGGGTAAGCACTACAACTAAATGTTGTAGTAAAAAAAGAGGTATTTTTTCTTTTTTCTTTTTTTTTCCTGTGTTGGTTCACACAAAGAAAGCTATGCTTTACCATGCAGTATCGTGGTTCACCTTTCCACTTACAAAGGTAAAATCCATGTCAGCTGCATAGGAACTTTCAATTGTTTGGAAGGGATTTATTTGGCTTGCATCATGACTTAATTTGAAAGACATTCTAAATATTAAATGATTTATTGTGTTGTTTTGTTTTTTCTTTTTTCAAATATACCAACATAATTGTTTTTGGAGGAGAGACATCCTGCAGTTGTATAACACCAAGTAAAGACTCTCTCTGAGTGTGTGATTCTGTGGTTAGGGAAAATGAGGTGAAAAGGTGCCAGGGAGGAGGAAGTGGCTGAGAGGCCCTTGTAGTCTGAAAAAGCTCAAAGTCGGATCCCATGGAGTCCAGGCTGCTGGTGAGGCAATACAGGGAAGAAATAGAAGCTGAGGGACCGTTGTACATATTTAGTGTCTTCAGAGGACCAAACTTCTCAATTCTAGGGGAAGCACGTAATCATTTCCTTCTTTTCTATGGAATTACTCCTACGTCATGCATTTTCTAAGATCAGAACGCAACCCTGAGTAGCAAAGAGGTTTGTTTTGAGGTATATTTAGCTTGTGTGAAAAATGTGTCATTTTTTCATTCTCTGGTTGTGCCTGCAAAACTGGAAGATCTTAAGACCCTACTGACTCACACTGCTGTGAGGCACAGCAATGTTTGTTGGTATTCTAAGGGGGGGAATTGAAACAATCATGTATTCTAGAGAAAACATGCTTAATAAACCCACACACACTGATTTGCCCCCAGTAGAAATCCTTTGCAACAAAATGGGTCGTTACATCATGTAAAGATAACTGAAAACCATAAAATGTATGTTTTTTTGCAGTAAGTGTCAAGTGAGACGATGACAAGTGTCGTTTATGGTGTTCCATTTTGTTGTTTTCTTGACTTGTACCTGATGAGAAAGGAATGACTTGGCAAACAGCAGAGAGCTCCCTCTGTTTCATCCACCCAATTTTTTGTTATTGTTTGAAAGTAATTTTCTCAGGCAGATGTTACTTGTTGGCAGCCATACTGTTCTTAAAATACCCAAGAAACACACAATGAGGAACAGCAGTGAAAAAAAGACTATGGAAGACACTTGAAAATATATTGTGTTATTTTTAACTGCATTTCCAAAAGGACTATGTTTTTAATATAATCTGCTTTGCTGAAGCATCTCTTAGATGAGAACTTCAAAATGTGATAGACAAATTGTTTCAGCATGTCTGTGGGATAGGTAAGTCCTATTAACTCCATTTTACAGAGGGAGAAATCTGAACATCAGAGAGCTGAGAGCACTGTTTTCCAGCTTTCGTGTTACTAAATGACTGTCAGAACTAAGTATTGTATTAAATTTCACCCCCTAAGTCCAATTTAGTTCTCTGCCTTTCCAGCAGGAGGTTTATTAGAACTTCAACTTTTCCATTCACAGGTTATAAAATGAGCAAAGGCAGGGATGAGTGTGAGATACAGGCAGTCAGTCTTGAAATGAACAGCATGTCTCTGAAGTTAATTATAAGCCCCTAAATTAAAGCGTGTCATAAATATGTCAGACTGGATGTAGCCTTCTCAAAGTTGCTCAACTTGAAACTGCTTAACCTACCAGCATATCTCTTCTCTAAGTTCACAAAATGTGGGCAAATTCCCCAATAACTGATGACCTTAATATTATTAGTCTTCTGGTATTGTTGTTGTTGTGTTGTTGTTATTGTTTCAAAAAAATTTTAATCACATGTATGCTAGGTATTGATTACTGGGGATGTGTGGTCAGCAATGTTGCTTCATCCAGGGTATCAGAAACTTCAAAAGTACCAAAGTCTAATAAGAAAGTTCAGTTCGTGATGAAAAGAGAAACTTAAAAGCACAGCAGTCTATATAGGGAAAAAGTCTAAAAGCAATTTTCAGTTCTCTAAATAAATGCTATGTTGGTATGAAATATATGTTGAGGTGGGGCTTGCTTAATGAGTTGGAGATGTATCTTAATTGACTTTTGTTAGGTCCTCCATTGTTTGAAAGAGACAAAAACTGTGGTTCTAGATACCTTAAACTCTGTTAGTGCTGGTCAGGCTTACACAAACCTGTTCTTCGCTTTTTTTTTTATGCCAACTTCCTGCTGAACTTGGAACTGCAGACTAACTCACTGCTAACAGTGGTCCCAGCCACAGTCAATTAGAGGACTGTGGAGGCTGCCCTGGCATGGAGATACTCATACCTTTCTATTTGGTAAGAGTATCTCCAAAACAAATGTTGATGCCATGGTGCCATCCCCAAAGGGCCCAGGTGAACAGAAACACTTGCACTTTGAGAATCTACAACAATTGTTCCTAATGAGGGGCAGAATTAGAGATCAAAAAGAGCCCTTCTCTTTCCCTCCTGTTTCTCAGTCATCACTTAACCTTCATAAAAAGCTGGGAATGGTCACTTTTTGGAGTCATGCTTTACTCTGCCGAGAATCACTAGATCTTTGTCTTTGTATAAAATCAGCTATATTAGTAATTATCATCCTTGCCCACACTTTTCTGCACAGATAAACAGAGAAGCTGAGTCAGGACATGGCAGCTTTGAGTGTTTGCTCTCCGGTATTGGATGTCTAAAACCGAAAATCAGTAAGAGGCAAGTTACTGGGAGGTGTTGCCATTTCTTTAGACATTCATAGAATCGACGAGGTTGGTAAAGACCTCCAAGGTCATGTAGTCCAGCAGTCCACCTACCACCAATATTTCCCTACTAAACTGTGTCCCTTAGTACAACATTTAAATGTTTCTTGAGCTTCTGGGGAGACAAATGAAAGAATAATTTGGTTTTGAATGTCTAACATGTTTTATAACTACATCTCTCTAGCACTTTTTTGAAGCTGTGTAGTTCATTTCAAATTACATTATCGCAAAGGCACCAGAAACATGAAGGTGAGCCATTAGCTCATTAGTACCACCAGGAGAAGGTAAAAGAATTAGCAAAGTCTGTGATGGGCAGCCACAGCTAAAATACGTACTGTCTCTATGGAACTAGATGTGCTGCTAACACCAAGAGCTTGTAATAATACGACCTTTTAAAAATGTATGTTTCATAAATGGAAAAATGAACTAAAGAGGTAGCTGGTGAAGATTTCAAGAAACTGTACTGCTTGATTAAACAAGAGATTCATGTAAATGTAGTATGTGTGAGTAGGGACTACAAGCACAGAGACTGCAGTGCACCTCTGACAAAGGCAGACAAATGCCAGCTCTGTCCACGTGCACGGCAAGTTACCAGGAGTTCAGTAAATTCCTGTGCTTGGAAAGCCTTGTGCCAGAAAGAAAAAATGAGCTGTGAAGTAATAACGGTGATAACAGCATTCAGTGAGGCAGGCGTAATGCCTCAGTTGATCCTGGCCTGCAGCACCATCACTCCTTGGCAGAACTTGGTGCCTGGGGATCTTCTCAGAAGTTCATTCTGACATTCAAGCTGATCTAGAGCAGAGCTTATTTTTTTTCTTGACAGTCATATTTGCACAGTACCTGGGTAAGATGAGTACCTCAAAACAATTACGTGAGAATTAATATTCTGGGGAGGGGTTCCCTAGTCATTTATAAAACCTCTCAGTACATTTGTGCTCTTCTGGCTTACTGTCAAGAAACCTGGACAGTGCTGAGCTTTGTGCTTCTGTTGGTGGCAAGCAACCAGAGAACAGCAAATATTGTCCCTCTTGTGTCAGTAGAAAAGCAAGTGCAAAATGGGCTGCAGGCAGATCAGATTTCATTTTCAAAATGAGTATTTGGTGTATTCTTTCTGCTTTCAACCCAACTCTTCTTGTTGATGCTAAGCGGCTGAAATCCCTGCTCCAGCAACTTGTGTCTGTGTAAGAGACTGCTAACAAGTCAAATCGTCTGGGATATGCAGAGTCTGGGCAGGCATCACGTGCATTTCTTCTTTTTCTGACCCTTAAGGCCATCTTTCATGCTGCTTCATGCAGCTTCTTTGGGGCACGCTTCTTTAACATTTGAATGCTCTAGAAAGGCAGATGTAAAGAAGGCGTTGAGGACCTCAGCCTTCTCCTTGTCTTCCGTGGTCACATTCCCCATTGCATCAATTAAAGTATAGAGATTATCCTTGGTTCTTCTCTTGCCTTTGATATATTGGTAAAAGGATTTCTTATTCTCCTTTACTGCAATCTAAGTTCAAGATGGGCTTTCGCCTTCCGGGCTTCCTCCCTGCATGCCTTAGCAACTTCCTTGTAATCTCCCCTAGTAGCCTGTCCCTTCTTCCAGAGGACATAGACTCTCTTTTTCTTCCTGAGTCTTGACAGTAATTCCCCGCTCATCCACACCGGTCTTCTCCCCCTACGTCTCGCCTTACGCTATTCAGGGACAGTCTGCTTTTGTGACTTTAAGATTTCCATCTTGAGGAGCGTCCAGGCTTCCTGGACCCCTTTACCCTTAAGGAGCAGAATGGAATAGCAGTCCCATCCTAGTTTAACATATCTCTGAAATTATGGCCTCACTGTGAGAATTTCTGCCTCAAGCACCTTCTCATTTGAGCCAAATATTTGGTGTCCATCTGTTTTATCTACAGAGATACTTGATGCAGTTTTCTAGGAGAGTTAGATGTATGTAATTGCTGACTGGCTTTTGATGGAGCAGACATTACAGTGATTTGCAACTCTGGAGCAGTTTTCTGTCCAGGGATACAGTGATAGATGGAAATCTCAAAGGTGTTGGAACCAGTTGCAGGATGAGGTTCAAGCTAAATGTGAGGCTTGAACTCTCTGCTTAACCTTCCAAACAGGTGTGAAGAGTGTTGGCAGCTGCCACAGCATTACATTGCTGCCTGCCCAGCAGTGGAGGGGCATACATGTACAGACACAGGCACAAAATCATTGCAAGAGAGAAATTACACTTCACCACACATAATTTAATTGCCACTCACTGAATCATAGAATCGTTTGAGTTGGAAAAGACCATTACAGGTCATCTAATCCACCCCCCCTTGCAAAACAGGGATACCTACAGCTACATCGGGGTGCTCAGAAGGTTGTGATTCTTGATCACCTTTCCATGGACTGCTGAAGTTGTGTGGGTTACTAAATCCTTTTCTTCAGAAAATATGGTAAACTTGATTTAGTTGCTGCCATGTAGACAATACCCACTAATATCACAGACAAGGTTGGTCAGTGAAGCCTAGGAAACTATGATGTGCAGTTGATTTTCTTTTCTCTAGAAAAATGCATTCTTTGAACCTAAAAGGTTAAAAAATTCACCGTACTAAGGAGCATGGATTAGTGGGGAAATATTGGTGGTAGATGGACAAGATGATCATGGAAGTCTTTTCCAATCTTGGTGATTCTGTGATTCTATCAGGCAGGCAGGGCTGATGGCTGTGTATGAAACAGCGTGAGTCAGAAGTACAAATTAGCAATAAACTCTCAAGAAACAACTTACATGCATAGGAAGTCTCATTGACGTGTTTTATGAGGGATTAGGAAAATAAGCGAGATACCTGGAATAACTGAATGGAAGAAAATGTTCCAAGAGAACCAGTTTCACTTAAAAGTGTACCAGGTAGCAGCCCAAAACCAAGATCGGCTCAGTGGCACTGCTATAATGTCACTGTTGCCCCTGTCTAGGCAGAGCCCTGCTTTTGTGGGTTTTACAGGTTAGTAAATTTCCAGTTATGTAACTTTTCCTATTTATAAACAAGTCAAAGTGAAAAGGGAAATGCTGGCCCAGAGGATGCAACTGGATAAATGAAATATTAAATAAAAAAAAAAGTCACAGGGAATTAAATCAAAATTCTGGTGAAGCCATAACCCTTATCCCTCATTGCTGTAACAGAGAGAAGTGAGACCCAAACAAATGTTGAAAAACTATTTTCTTCTTCCTTTGCAAAGGTTCAGCTACGGAGTGACTCAGCCTTATGTAAGAAAAGTCTGGATGGGGCATAAATAAATGCAAGTCACTATAAAGAATTTTCAGATTTTCTGTGAGGATCTTTTCCTTACAGGGTCTTTGTACTGGAAACGGAAAATGAAAGGGAAAGATTTGCATCAGAATTCTAATGGCTATAAATACAGATGAGATTATGCAAACCACAAGAAAATGTCATTTGCCTCCCTTTGCTTAAATGTGTGGAAAGGGGGTGGTAAGAGCACATACAAGGCGATCTTCACAGGAGAAGTGTAAGACTGTGGTTAAAAAAAAAGACCAGACACACTACAGACATGGGATCTGTGAAAAAGCGAGAAGGAGGCAGTGATTTCCAATTGCTCCAGCCTTTCAGAAAATTATCACTTCAGTTCAGCCTCTGATACGTGAGGCACGCAGCAATCATGTGTATCTGAGGATGCTGTTCCCTGGCCGTGCAGGCACATGTCAGTCACCTTTGCTGCAATGGCCACCCATATCTGAACACTGGGTTGTGAAACTGTTGCTCCCAGCCCAGGATTATTTTATGGAGCCAGGACAGACAGTCAGTCTCCCTTGAAACCTGTTTATCTATCTGGAAGTTTTAGAGGGTGTTATCCTCCAATTCATGTTGGTTTGGTGCTCTCCCAAAGCTCTCTAATTTTTGCTTTCCTTTCCAGTTCCCACATTTGGGGCTTGGAATATCTCTTTCTATTGGAAAACAGTCATTGGCTTGGGTGACAGCTGAGTCATTCTCTAAAGACTCTTTTTTCTTAAGAGGGCTCTTTAGGTTCTAGCCTGACTGTCCAGCTCATAAAAATCTGGTTTCCTTGGATTGGGTGATTCCCATTTACTTTCATGTGGAATGTGATCAATAAGCGAGTAAATAACTTCTATGTCCCACATCGTGTGCAATGTTTGACTTGCTCTCCTTATAGAAACTAACAGTCTCTTGGGATCAAATGACTGTTGCTTTTGTCTTTTTTCCCCTCCCAGATTAAAAACTATGGTCCTGTTCTTAAAGGGGAGCTGCCTGTGGCCATGCCGAGCACTTCTCAGGATGAGACCTGCCCAGATCACCTCACATTAAAATTCCACGTCTGAAAGCAGTTTTAGAAAGGCAATGGCAAATCAGTTTCTTCTGAGGAGGATAAACAACTGGCAACAAATGTAAGCAGGAAAGGGTAGCAGTTCAGAGCATCCTGCAACAGGCTTCAACCTTGGTTTCTGCTTGCTTTCTGCCTCTTGAAGAATAAATGAAAATGTATATAGAGAAATGAGGTTCCTAGAAAGAAGTTCAAATTCCAGATGGATGATACCACCCAGGCACCAGCTGTTGAGGAGGTAACAAAGTCTGCTTTAAAAAAAGAAATCATCAGTGCCAAGATGCTATTGCTGCACTTTGGGGTTTTGCTTCTGTTGCTCTCATCTTGCTTTTAGGGCCACACGTGTCCAGGGTGTGTGTACAGTCCTTGGTATGAGAATCCTCCTCCTGATTACCATTGGATAATGTAGCATGTATCAATATAAGTATTGTTCTTTTAGAAGTGAAACCTTTGTCAAGCAATACCAAGGAGCAATCAAAGGTCACCTGGGCACTGGGAATGTTTTCCGTGAAGGCTGAAGCTCACAACTCTACAAGAGAATCCATGGTGATCTCTAAAGGTGAGAGGTTGCTTTACCTGGGTTTCCCTTCCTTTCAAAGACTTGCAGTCACTGCTCGTTCATATTCACAAAATGTGCTGAGCATGATGTGCTAGGATGTGGTAACCTCTAGGTTTAGCTGGTGGGGCAGAGGTGGGGTGTGCAGCAGGTAGAAGCTCTTTTTGCGTTGTGCTTATGTCATGTGGATGTGTTCTGGGCAGTGCATGCCAGTATCTGCTGACATGGTTGGAGGTGAGTCCAACGTGTAAGTGCACACTCCTGTGCAATCACATGTGTGATAGGGTCTCTGGTGTCTTTTCTAAAAGCTGCTCAGCAGTAGGAAACCAGGTTCTCTCTGGGTTACCAGCTTTGCTAATATTAGATTGCTGCAAGACTATTTAATGCTAGCAAGTGATCAAAGGCACAGAGCAGACTCCAAAAGAGATAAAGTGAAATGAATGAGACTGCCAGGTTCTCTTGCTGTTGTGACTATCACCAAAAAAATGTTACTGTTTGAAAGAATGCACTTCCACTCCTTCCAGTTCATCTTAGAACCCAAAAAATTGAGTTTGTGAAGAATCGTACATCACCTAGAACATGCGCTGTTGATCCATAAAATAAGTTTTCTCTGTTGTTCCTTAAATGGAATTATCATTTCAGTGCCTTCAAAACGAAACTTTATCTCTCTGTTCTAACATAGTACTATTAAGCATATCGAATCTTTGTGTGGATTTTTTAGGAAACTTAGAAGCATTTGGAATTCTAACCCTTTTACTCTGAATTAAATGTTTCAGGCTGAGCTGAAATAATGTCTGCTTTTCCTTTTTACACTGTTTAGAAAATATATATATATAATTTTTTGTTCTGACAGAACCAGTTCAGCCTTCCCTCTTCCTTTGGTTAGAAACTTGAAGCTAGGAGTATTTGCCAGCTTTAAGTGAAAATTAATAAATATTCTTCAGACGTTGGGTGAGATCTTTAACTAGATTTGAGTGCTGTAATCCCACTGAACTCAAAGGAACCAGACTGATTTATACCAGATGGTTATCTGGACCTCCAAGGGGAATGTAATCAGCATCAGGGATTAAATTTGCCATTAATACACAATGATCTGTTTACATCAGCAGAATTACATCTGTGCTTCCTCACAGATAAATTTCTTCCAAGTTTCCACTAGTAATGTTGTCATCCTTGCACCGCGGGTCGTGGTTCAAACTGGTAACAGAAGGCCAGGAGGATTTTGCTGGAGCAGTGCTTCAGCCCTTGGGCCCAACATTTACTCCAGCGTTTGTGCCATCCTGGATTTTAAACAGTTTGTCATCATCTGTTCATTTTGTGTGCTTGCACCAGAATGAAACAGAATGAAAGGGAAAATCATTGCTTTCATTGCTTGTTTGTTTGTTTGTTTTGATGGGTGAACACAGTAGTATGAAAATACATACATATATGTGTATGCACACACATATTGATGTCAAAGGAATGTTATACAATAGTGATGCTTTGTACTGCTACCAGAAAGACCACTAGTATGGACAAACTAGTGGGGAAAAGCTCACTAAGCATGTGCGCGCATAAGAAGGGAAACTGCTGCAGTTTGTAGGAGTAAAACAAAACCTCTGATTTATGAGCACAAAGGAATTGGAGAATTTTGTTCTTCTCCGTTTTTCTCCAGTGACTTTGACAGCTCCTCTGGGTTTGAGGAGATACAGACTTTCAGGCTGGTGGGGTGCAGTGGACCAGCTGCTCTCCAAAGCTGATGCTGATCTTTGATTTGTATCCTAGTATTTTCCTTTTTGGACCAGTTAGTACCATTAAGCTCTTGCCTGTCCTAGTTCAGTATGCAGCAGCCTGCATCTCTAGAATGACTTGAGGAGGGCTTGTTCCACCTCTCCTAGATGAGGCTACAGTTCCTCTTCTATCTTAATCCTGAGAGGGTGAGTTCCAAAACCTAGAGAGATGTTTGAGCTATGCCTGGACCTTGTGCTGGTGCACATGTTGAGCATCGTGCACTTGTCCTACACTTTCATTAAATTTGTGGTTGTTGCAGGTGAGGGACTGAGCATGTCACTTTGGGTTGGTGGTATTGGTGAGAGTGGATCTTGTCTGTCTGAGTAGCATGAGCTTTTCTTCCACCATACCATTTAGCCCTTTTCTAGATCAACATCAATTATTTATATGCTTGAAATGATTAAAAATGATTAACATGGTGAAAACTGTCTAGGATTTCTAATTTGCTATGAACAATTTAAACTAATTTTAGCAGGATTGTGTGGAAACATGGACAAGAAGAGGCCCGTAGGAGAGGAGACAGCACTGCTGAAGTAGGGTGGGAAGCAGAAGTTTTCCACTGTGGGTGGATAGCTGTGGGTCTGCAGCACTAACATAGATATTGGATGAAAGTGAGTTTTAGTCAGCCTTGTAAATATTGTCATAATTCCTGCAACCCACATGGGGTCTCGACCCTGAATTTGGAAACAACTAGATCTGTGCTCAGGGAAAGGAAGTGTCTCATGCCTCCTGGGCCAGCCCTTCCAGTGACTTATAGGTGACCTGCTGTAATTCACTGGGACTTTTTGATGCAATACAGGCAGGGCTAGAAAACTCTCACTGCTCTCCTCGCAGAGTGACAAACCTCTGTTCTTGCAGAGTGACAAACCTTCTCTAGCCCAGGGAAGCAGGCAGCATAGGTGAAGGTGCTTCTCCTGGGACAGCTGTCCTTTAGTTTTCTTAATGTTAACAGTTGATCAGTTGTGCTTGTGCTATGGATTTCCTCTGGGAAGGGAGGAGGGATGTCCCGTGAGGTCTGGCGTATTCCTGCCTCCCAAAGGAAGATTTGGTGTGAGTGATAGTGGGTCCCATGGGAAGCTGTAGCAGTCATGGGAGATCCCTGAACACCTGAACCTGCTGTGCTGGAGGGCAGCAGAAGGGCTGTGCAATGTGTGCATGCCCTGGTCTCATCCTGCTGAGGTCAGGGGAAATTATGCCCATGGCAGAAAGACTTGGTCTTTTGGTGTGAGAGTGGAGACATTGCACAGCTGTCTCCTTACAGGAACCCTGGCCTTATCCAATGCTCTGCTGTGTGTGCCAATTAACCTAAGGCTTGCTTTTGACAGAGCTTGCTTGCTTGTACAAGTCCTGCTTGTCCCACATTTCTGTTCAAAATGGCTAACTGCACAAAAGAGAGCTTTTTAAGCATTAATAGGATTTTTGAAGATCTTGACAAAGAAACAAGAGTCTTTTAAATGTCTGCCTTCTTGCAGCAGTGAGGACAAAACCTTGGGAGTTATTTAAAGTAATATATTTTTAATTGCATCTTCTAGCTGAGAGAGGCACTGGGATCTTCTGTATAATACCTTTCAAGGTGACCTTTGCACAGCTGTGTTGTCTGGATGAGCTGTGGTGTCACCGTTAGTAAGGGCACTCATTGGGAAAACAGCATCACCCATGTTACGTCTATTTGCTCCCTGTAGAGCTGCAGCACTTGGGAAAGTGTTGGTGTCGCTGTGCCAGGATGTTCCTGTCCTGCTTTGATTCGCCATGGCCTCCTTGTATGGTCTTCGGTGGAGGAGAATAAGGGATGCATGGACAGGTGGGGGCTCCTTCTTTCCTTGCCTCGTATATGCTGGATGCTGTACTTATTACTGGCCTGAGGTCTTCAAAATCAGTCTTTTACAGTGATCATAGGTATAAAATCAATGTCTGTTGCTCCAGAGTTTTTCATGTGGTCTTAGAGACTGACCCAGAGACAGTTACCCCTCTCTATTAACCAACTTTATGTACCAAAGTTACTGATATATGCCAGTGGAGGAGCCTGGTTTTCCTCAGCTGCCATTTTTGGCTAATTATTCACCTCTAGTTAAGGCTATGGAGAGGTAATCAAATGAGAACAGTGCATTCTCATGCTTTACAAGACATGGGTCTCTCCTACAGAAAATAAGAGTCAGCATCAAAGTTTCTGACCTGCAGGATGCTGGCTGCTCTCTGACCATGCTTCCAGCTGATGGCTGCCAAAGAAGCCACTGGGTAGCAGATTGGTGAGTGAGCCTTGTTCCTGCTGACAGGTGTCCACCTTGCTGTCTCTGCAGCTGGCAGCCTTAATGGTAGGCATGGCTCAGAGCTCCAGGGCTGAAGGAGCAGGAAAAACAAACAGCGCTCGCATAACAGGATATGACTGCCTTGCTTCCATGATTCACATCCTGAGCTGCAATCCCCTGGACTGGTGCAGCCCAGCGGCCAGATCCTTAGCCGACTGATTTCTCTTTGAGGTCCAGGAGGCATTCTGATATTACTGCTATTTATAAGGAGACTACTTCTGGCCTGATTTAATCTGAAATCCCAACTCCTGGCTCTCTCCAGAGATGAAAATTTCTGCGTCATTGAGGGCTATGAAATGGGCTTTGTAGCACTGCCAGTTTTACCTAGGATTTTGATGGAAAAGTCATTTAAAGTGGAGGCAGCCTCATCTCCTAGCATTTCTTGCAGAGCTGATCTAAGCATTCATTGGGGAGAGATGTAGTGAGACTTCTCATGAGAGGTTCATCCAGTATGCACTTTTGCTTTGTGCAAATATCTCCTTTTCCCCATACCCTTTTTTCCCCTGACTTTCAAACCATCTTTGGCATGTTCCGGCTGCTGTATTTTATTGAGGTGCTTTTGGGATGGGACATCTTGGGAGCTTCAATTTCATGCTAACCCAGTGACACATTTTACTTTCTTTCAGAGCATCTGGGTGCAACCAGATAGACTCAGGTTCCTTTTGAATGACCAGAAAATTCCCAGTTGCTGCCATACAAACTGTCTGCCACTTCCCTAACTTTCCCAAATAATGGTCCCCACTATTTATGGCAAAGGGAACATGTTGAGAAGGAGGCAGGTGCACGATGTTTGTCATTGATGTCTGTGAAAAATGAGAAATGAGTGTTTGTGGTATGCTCACAATGTCAGAAGACAGCAGCTTTTATCTGATGCATCACTATCCAAACTCAAGTTCTAAAACACACAGCTGTCTTTTCCCCACATCTCTGCAACCTGGAAACATGAGAATTTATCCATCTCCCTGATAAAAAGATAGCGTTATTGCTATTTTTCTAATTTCTTGCTCTTCTTTTAAAAAGACTAAGTCCCTGCAGCTCCCAAGAGTTTTATTTGAACATGACAACAGTTTTTTATAGCCCATTTCTTTTCCCTAGTTAAGTTTAGCTCCTGGTTTTCTTCTGTCTTATTCCCCAGGCTGATCTCAAAAGAAGTTACGCCTCTTGTGTTTTCTTCCTGCCTGCATCAAGTAGTTTATAATAATAAAGTTTTATATCAAATTGATGAAAAAAAATATGAAGGAGAAAAACAAATTTCCTTTCTGAAGCTCTCATGCCATTGAAATGCTCATAGCAGAAGGCTGGGTGGAGGTGCTAACCCAGACCAGAGATGATGCAAAGGCAAATCACACGGTCTGTGTAGGGCTGTGAGGTCTGCCCAGACCCCTGGAGAAGACTAGTGCCCTGATAAGGTGATTATATCTGCAAAACAGTAACATGGGAAAATTATTTGGGTAACAAAAAGTTCAAGAATGCCCCAGTGTGATTGCACAGCATGGGCTGAAAACAAGCCTGGAGCAGAGCAGCAGATCAAAAAAAAAAGATTTGAGCTCTCCCAGCAGTTTGCTATCTCAGATAATCTTTTTCTATGACATTAATTTCCTTGGGCAAAAGATTAAGCACTTTTGACCAAATTATAGTGATTTTAGTTTCTGCTGTCCTTGCATATTACTGCAATTATCTGTACAGTCTCTTAGCTGCCCTGCTGCCATCAGGGAGCCCAAAAGGTTAATAATGGTTCAACGGAAAATTGCTAGGTCTGTTAAGTGTGGGAGGTATGTCAGTAGCCCATAGAATGAGCACCTCTTATGTTTATATGGAATTAAAATCATAATGTGCACAAACAACGTCTGGTCACCATTTAGCAGGGGCATTTTGTGGTAATTTTTAGATGAAACTTCTGCTGGTTTTTTTTTCCACAGGGTAAATTCACTTCCTCTAGCAGTCCAGTTAATGGGCAAGGGAGCATCTTAAAGGTTATGTGCTGCATTACTGAAGAAAAATGTGTCTAAACTGTGGACAAGGTGTGATTAAACCAAGACAACATTCAGACATCCTAGCTACCTCCTGGGCTAAATGGGTAAAGCAAGGAATTTTAATTCCAAAAGCAGAGATTGAGTAAAGGAAGGCTTTATTAATTTTTCTCATGCTGTAATATATATCCTTTCTTAGATTGCACCCCTTGAAAGCAGTACCACAGCCTGCATTAATGCTAGAAGCAGCTCTGTCAGATCTTAGTTGAGGGCCCTGTGTTAGTATAGCAAGCAAGTGTTGTGTGAATCTTGTTTTTGTTTGGCTCCAGCACATGAAGGGTGGCCCAGCTGTGCTGTCTAGAGGCCCTCAGCCCCAGGAGATGCTCTGACACTCACCAGGGTTTCAAAGCTCTGTTAATTGACACTCTAAACCAATTGAATTTAACAAGAGTCTTTCCACTGACATCATGGCTGTGATTTATACCCTTAAACATAACGCATTGTTTTGAATGTGAGACTTAATGCCTTCATCAAGCCTGCAGCTTTCCAAGTCAAGTATGAATAAACAGAGAGAGAGGAGGGGGAAAAAAAAAACACAAACCACAAGACAAGTTTAAGAGATTTCTGAGTATTCGTTAGAGGCAGATCTTGACTAATGCCAGGAAGCAGCGGGAAAGGGTGTCCTTTGTCTTGGAAATGGGAGTCCACAAGTCTCCTGAAGCCAGAACACCACCTCGCTGTGTTAGCTTCTGCCCAAAGAGGAACCTGAGCCTTGCGTGCAACACTTGGACCAGTGAGAAGGTTAACGGACTCGCCTTCACTGTCAGAAACCTTGCCTGCTTACGTTAATTAAATCTGTCAGCCCCTCTATTTTCCATCTATTTTTAGTCTGGTTTTCTAGGGAACTGAGGCTTATGCAGTCACAGTGGCTGTCTGTCCATCTGTTGGTTCCCCCCGCTACTCCCCGTAACTTTCAAACTGTCAGCGAATTTCAGCCAATCTGGAAAGACGAAGAGGCATCTCAGAGACATTACGATGCTTATGAATTTCATGAGGACTGCTGGAAATTTGACAAGGACTTGATTAATGTCCCCTCAAGGCAAAGCTGTGATCACTCAGCCATTGCCCTTTCTGTTTGTCCCAACTAGGCGATGTACAGCAACCATCTGCCCCATTGACATGTGAGTGGCTTTAAAACCAGCTACAGCATGTGCTGCCTCTTGCTCACCCCAAAGCAGTGGGAAAGCAAAGGTTCTGTGGGAGATGTGACTGGGGACTTGCAAGGGATGTGAGGAACTGTAGGGTGTCAGATGGAAAATACAAACAAGTTAGAGCACTGTGGTGATGGTGGCAGCAAAAGAGGGATTTAGAAAGTACTGCACTCAGTTTTTCTGGGATGCAGTTGTTTAAAGGAGCGGCAAACACTGAAAAAACTGGGAATGTTGTGACAAGGACTGAGAGGTGTGTTGTGATCCTGAAGTTGAAGGGAAAAGATACTGTGAAAAACATAAGGTCAGCTGTAGTATGAGGGGCATGGAAGCAATCGTTTGGACACTGAGAAATGTTATCTCAGCTGCTCATAGAACAGCTCACTTTATCAAGCACTTTTTTTGGCAAGGTTAGAACAGGGAATGATTGAACTTATTCAGAAAATATGTTCTCGTGATTTCTTTTGGGCTTTGCGATTATGCTGATAGAGATAGCAGCTCTTTTTCATGATACATTATGGTCAGAAAACATACTTATCTCCTGTGTTACTTGCAGCACCCATTAGATTTCTTTGATTCCAGAAGTTCGTTTTTCTTAAAAGGATGATTGTTTTGCCCACGCCACTGAGACAGAGCTGCACTGATTAATAGAGGCTTTATGAGTGTTCTTTGTTCTGTGTGAGGAGGAGCCTTCTTTACAGCTCTGTGAAAGCTTACACTCACTTGGATGGCAGTCAACATGCCTTGGTAGATGAAGCACTGGTCGTCTGTGTATCATTAAGAAGCTCGAAGAGTCAATTCAGTCCAGACAGTAAACAATGAATTGCTGACCCTTTCAGCTCTGCTGGGGCTAAAAAATACCAGTGCACACATCTGAGCCCTATCAGTGGAAGCACACAAGGATTAGATTATTTTGGTGATGGTTGCATTTTTATTGTGAATAATCTGATGGGAGCCTGATGGTGTCCAACACATCCATTCTTGCCTTGTGATTCTTTTACCGTCTGAAATGTTGTTAGTTTTAATGACATAATTATCCTTGATATATTCAGTTAAATGTGTGGGTTGGATTTTTTTTTTTTTGGTTCTTTTTTCTTTTTTTTTTCTGAGTTATAATTAGTTTCCCTGAGAGGCAGCAGCTTTAATGCTTGGGTAGTTTTCTGAGAAGCTGGGACCGAAAGAAGCTTTTGGGAAACGACAATTCTAGGTCCATGTTTTTTTATTTGGTATGCTTTATTTCAGTCTTTGTCTGAGCTGAATGCTCTTGTTGACTGACAGAAGATGCATTGATTCAGTGAAATTAAGCAATTTCAGGCCTGCCTCCCAAACAAACACATACAAAGAACTTGTATATTGACTAAAAGTAAAGTTATTTTCTAAATTTTACTTACATGGAAAAAACATACTTAAATGGAAAAAATGAACACTCCATCCCCCTGTCCCCAGGGCACTAATTGGCCCTGATCTGAATTTTTTTTTGTTGAACTTTACTGGGAGTTTATCTCAACAGAAAATTTTGTAATAGCTGTGTGTGCTGTGCAAGAGAACAATATGCTACAAAGCAAGAACAGTATAGGTTATTCATTATCAAGGTAATTCTAATAAGATGAGAGTACTTAGTGTATCTTTAAAAAAATATAAAGGGAGGCCTGGGGAAAACGGTCATTGGCTTGTAAATTACTATGTTGTCTTCTCCTGTTTTCCTTGCTCCATGGTCAGCCTAAGGCAGCCCATGCCTGACTCTAATACTGCTGCACCCACACAGATGTGGAAGGGCTGTGTAGTGGGCTTATATGTGTTATTCATGAAAGCTTGTCACAAATCACACAAGTAGTTGTCTTAAGAAGCTTAATACATGTGGTTATGTACTGATTATGTTATGTCCTGGTATTATGCCATTGTTAGGAAACAACAAAAAACATTCTTTCATGTGCTTTACAGAGGGCTTGTGGCAGAAATGCACAGAGGTAGAGAGAAATTGTGATTTTGCCTGTAGGTTATGGCATCATTCTGAAGCCAAAAAAAAACAACAACAACAAAAAAAAAAACAACCAACAACTGAGAAAATAGTTTGGAGAGCATATGAAAAATCTTGTATGATCTGCCTGCGTGGGAAGTTTCATTGTTATTATGAGGTGGTGATGGTGGTATCACGTTTCCTCCACACCCCCTTACACTGCATACTGGGGAACATCTTCCTCAAAATAAGGGGAAAAGGAACCATCACTTTTTTTGGAGTTACTTTGCCCATCCAGTTTCTCCCAATATCAAGCTATACCAGGGCAGAAGATCCAGGCTTTCATCACTTCTGTGAGACCTGGAGCAACTGGTTTCTCTCCATGAAAACCCATAGCAGGTAGAAATGGAAAGGTCCTGGCTGGTCCCTTAGTCTCTCCTCTCTCCCTTTTTACAATACTTTTGAGAATGATGTGTCCGAGCTAGATTTGCCTCTCTGTTGCAAAGTATTTCCAATCCTCTAGTTTAGATGGAAAGCTGTTCCCAGCTGGAAAACCTCATTTATTGGCACAGAGTTATAATTGGTTTGTATAGATCTAGTGCAGCGAAAAAGAAGAAGGAAAAAAAAAAAAAGAAGGAAAGAGAAGAAAATTCCTTTGCCATTCCATACTTGTTGTTTGTGAAGTTGTGTAAGTTGTCAGTAAAGTGTGCTCTTGAACAATCAGGAGCGCTGTGGCCCCAAAAGACCGTTGGTGGGAGTGAGGAGACACAAGGTCTGTGGCTCTGGCTTGGCCAAAATGTGCTACATAGTTTTCATTTTCTGCATGCATGATTAAAATTAAGGACCAAAAAAAAATCTTGGCTCCAGCAGTGGGAACCACACAGATGTGAACTGGGAGGAAAGCTGATTTTTTTTTGCTGCTATGTCACAGTTTCCTGTGACCAGAGTTGTTTGCAGCACAGGCAAAGATATGAGTTATCTTTTTTATAAGTAATGGGAAAAAGTACAATGTCCAGGATCTCACAGTGTTCTTTCTGTGCCTTATTTTGGGTGGATCTAATAGTTTCCAGAGCTCCAAACCCATTGGAGATTTTCTCCCCTGATTTGACATTGATCTGATGATCTGAAAGGTCTTTTCCCACCTTGTGATTCTATGCAGTGTTTTCTCAAACTGCCCCGTACAGTTCTTCCTAAAGCCATAAGGCACACACACACACACAGTAAGACCTGTGTGCTGTGTGGAAGAATACATGAATGAACCACGTATGTATGTAAATGCTCCATGTGGTCATGAGATTCACATATCATGGAATCATCGTAGAATCTCAAATTGGATTAGGTTGGAAGGCACCATAAAGCTCATCTAGTTCCAACCTCCTACCGTGGTCAGGGTTCACACTCACTAGATATTCTGTCTTCTTCTCTTGTCAGGGGCCTTATGGATGCGTGCACATTGCCGGGTGATGGGATCAAACATATATTAGAGATACACATTTCCTGAGGAGGAAAGCAGGCAGCCGGGCAAGGACATTACATGTTCCTCAGCCCTGCAGCTCTCTGCCAAGGGATGGAGAAAGTTGTTGGCTGAAGACCCAGGCACTTCTCATGGTGCCTCAATGCAAGGCTACTGGGGTGAATAGAGTGTCACTTCCAAAGAGCTACATTCGCATTCTGATTTTGGTTACAGAGGGGATTATATATAAAGGGTTTTTAATCCCTTTGGAAGCCTTCCAGTCCCTGGGGATATCACTGCTTAATCTTGCCACAATCCAGCACAGGGTCATTCTTTCTCAGGATAGAGCTTGTTCAGGGACTTTTATGGGGTTTTGTTTGCTTGCTTGCTTTTCAAGTGAGACCGTTTTCCAGTTTAATTTGGAACTGCTTGTGAAAAGTGTGTGCTTTCATAAGGCTGTTGAGAGATTTTTGCCCAGCATCAGAAAATGCAGCACAGATAAGGAGCCAGGTGTGCAGTGAGGAATGGGAAGCAGGAGGGACCCAAACTAGAGTTGTCATAGACTTTCAGAAGAATTTCCAAATTAAAATATTTTGCTTTTTACGTGTGTATCACACATTTCTTAGAAGAAGGAGGGAGGAAAGCGTTTGGCAGCATGGGCCCTTTTGACTGTCTGCCACACTGAGAGGCTTTATTACTCTCTGAAAAAGGAATTCACCCAGTATATAAGGAATGACACATGCATCAACCCTGCATGGACCGTTACATTTCAGCTACAGACTGAGCAGTCCCACACTTTTGATACAATGGGAACCTATTGAGTTAAGCTCCAGTAGCAGCACTGGATTGCATGTTACTGGCTTGTTAGGATGATCTGTCTAAAGCTGTAGGCAAGGGATACATTTTCTAAACAGGTGTGGGGTGTTAGAATGATACCAGCAATAACAATCTGTAAATTACGATGAGGTTCATTGAGTGAGCAGTGTGTTATCTCTCTGAATATTTAAATTTTTGCACATTTTGGCAATTTCTTTAAAGAAGGCAAGAACTGGACTGTCAGCACTGATTTTAGTTTTGCAATGTTATGGCCTTCTATATATAATGGACACAAAAGAGGTCTTGAAGGCAGTGTGTCTTGTGAGTGAGTTGAAAATCCACTCATACCTTCAGTGTTTGCTTTGATTTAAATGTTTGTGATAGTTAATGAAAGATAGCCCAAGAAAGAAGGAGCAAGTTTCCCAGGTCTCATCAGTTTATTTATGTTTACTTCATATTTGCTGAAAAAAAGAAGCATTTTATATGAATGATTGTGAAGCTCTATGGATAGCAAAGTGGGTCGTGGTCTGTCACTAAGAGGGTTTCACTTCTAGTACTCTTGGATATTAATGTGGAGAGTCTGGCCTGTCTTATTACAGAGCTCTGACCAAGTTTCCAGTTGCAGAGCTGCCCAAGGTTCCCAGTCTCAAGAGATGTGTCACTGCAAATAAAAACCAGGCATGCTCAAGTCACTTAATAAGCACTATACGCTTCTTTTATTTAGTTCTCAATGTATTTCTCTGGGCAACATTCAAACTCTCCAGTGCCTGCTAATTAGTTTGTTTTCTTATTGAGATTTGGATTGGCACTAAGGCCCAAAAGGGAAGAATCTAGCTGTCAAAATGTGAATGTCTGTAACGAGTGTAAGGTGTGGATGGAAACCACATAGTTGTCACACAGCAGCTATGACATAAAAGATGCTATTGCTCCCGTACCGTTTACCATAAGAGTGAGAGATATTTTTGGAGGGCAGAAGATGTGATTATGGGAGACAGCTAAATGGAAGCTGTCATTGTATGCTTCATGCACTGAAATGGAATAATGTGCAGGAGAAAGGATGTTAGAAATATTTTAATAAATATCAAGTACGTGGATGAATAACAAAAATATCTCAGCATTAGTTAAACATGGCTGGCTAGGCTGTGCAGCATTGCTTAGCTGGGGGAGCACGGGATTCAAAGTGGGTGGCAGGGCTTTTCCACCTAGCCCCAAAACCTGCTTTCTCTGAAATCTTGGCAAGTCATATTTTCCTCTGATTTCATGCCCTTTGGACCAGGTATGATCAAGGTATGACAGCAATGTGATCAACAGCATTTCTAAAATGCTGTCATTGTCTGACATAACTCATAGACCAGTGTCAGATATTGTTTTTAAGTTATGATAGGATCGTGGATAGCTATTAAGTGAGGGATGATAATCAGTTGCCATTGGTGTTTCATGCTCCAGGCCCTTTGCAGGGATGGCAGACTTTGCAGCCCAGGTAGAGACCAGGCTTTTTTTCCTGTGCCTGAGACTTGACCTGACTGCAGTAGTGCCACTTCTCCCCACACAGCAGTCTTCTGCCCATGCTCTCAGCCTAGAGAAAGGCTCCCACAGGCAGCCTGAAGTACTCTGGTAACAAACTTTGGGGTAACCTCTTCACACTAAATTAGTTTTAATGCAGTTTGATGACCATAAACAATAATTCTAACATGTAGCATCTTTGTGCACACCAGCACTGCACCAATGGGTGCCTTCATTCTCCCTGCAGTCAGTACACATGGTGAGCTCCACCAGCTGCTCTTGCAACATCTTAATCTTGCTGTGACATGGCAGGGACTCAACCAAGTCTTCTGGAGTGCCCTTGAAAATTTTCAAGAGAAGTAGCTATGCTTTAAATATGTTACATCACTGAAATTGCCTTGTATGATGAAGGAAGAGAAGGAGTGTGCAAATGACTAGTAGATGGTGAAGGACAGAGAAGAGGAGGCTGATGTACAGCTCATTCAGCCCCCGTGAGTCCCCTGGTTGTGAAGTGAAGGGCTGTGCTCCTTGTCAAGTTGAGGCACAGAAACCTACACCTTAAGCCTCCCTGTAGCCAACAGAGTTCCAGGGAGGTGGTGACAGTCATGCGCGTGACAGACTTTTCCAGTCCCCCTTGTGTAAGCACAGAAATACCGTGCTATTATCTCTAGGCCTGCACTGGAAATACAGCAACAGCCCTTTCCCGGGATGCAGTGGGAGGTGTGGGGGCTGCCTCCTGCTCCTTTTTAGCAAGAGAACATCTCTACAGCTCCCCGTACCACCTTCTGCAAAATGACAACCAGCATATGACTTGGGTTTGAAATCCTTGCAGCTGATGGAAAAACAATTAAGATCTCATTAAAATTCTATGTAGGGAGCCAAGAAAAGGAAGATAATGTCAGAGGAAAGGTGATACGTAGGACAGTATGGAGAATTCTCTTAAGTTAAGCCTGTCATTAGACGGGAACACAGAAGGTGATAATTGTACAGTGCATTTCATTCAACCCACAAAGAATAATTAACACTTTCCCTTCTGTCTCTCCTTTCATTGAAATGAATGGATTCAGTACATATGCTCTCATCTTTAGGCAGGAGATGTCATAGTCTGACTTTGTATGTGCAGTGGAATTTTACTGCTGGGTTTCTTCACCTGTTTAGTCATGTGAGGCTCTGCTAATTTCATTAATCTCTTTGTGGCTGTTGCTCTTACAGAAATTATTGACTCAAGATGAAGAAGAATTGGAACAAGAATGCACTTGCTTCCGGGTAAGCACAAAGCTTACACACTGCCCTGACTAAGGAAGGACTCGCCAGAGAGAGCTCCTACCCTGGAAGTGCTGGTGGGGATGGAGAACAATGCAAACAGGCACTGCTTCATCCCGTGCAGGCTGTCAGCAGTCTGGCAGGGTGCTGAGGATTTTTCCTTAAGATCTATTTTCAGGCTGACCCAGCTGTTGACCGAGAAACCAAAGCTCTTGCAATGGGTGGATTTCTGACCTGCATTGCTGCCCTGACCACCATGAGCCCTGAGCGATGTTATTGTGGCAGCTGTCTCGCAAAGCAGATCTTAGCCTTGCCAGGCTTGCAGATGGCTTCCTGACCTCCCACACTCCTCATGAAATTTAACTAGAGATGATAGTCTTCACTTCCTTTTAAACTGGAGTGAGATATCACTGCATGTTACAATGCAGCTAGCTGATGTTCTCCGCTCTATTGGTGGCTACACTTCAGAGCTGGAATGAAGGGATTCACATCCATTGCAGCTTTTCTACTTCACAGAAATCAATAATTAAGATTAAATCAGATTAATTAGCTAAAAATTACAAAGAGCTCTGATATTCCTGTCAGAAAGTGCTATATCTGAATATAACAATAGTGTCACTTTACATCCTCTGATTCTTTTGCAGGAGTCCCTATAAGAGAAACTGTGCATGCACATGCTATTTACTGAAGTTCTTCATTCAAATTCATATCAAAGACAGCCCAAACAAATACTTTAATCCCTCTCCCTTAGTCTAAGTATCTTCAAAGTTTTGAGAAGCTTGCCTTAGGATGCTTGATGCTTATACGCAGTGTGAGTAGATGGCTGGCTGAGGCTCCGTGGAGCTGCAGTGCAAATGAGGGATCTGCACAGTGACACAACCACCTGTGTCCTTTGACTCTCTCTGGGTGCAGTGCACCAGTGTGGCTAAAGGGTGCCCTTTCACCCCGTGGTAGCTGTGCTTCTTTTTTGAACTCTGGGCATACAAGAGTAGGCAGTTGCAGAATATCAGCTCATTTTCAGGTCTGTAGACACCTGCATTTACACAGCATGTGAGCTCTGAAAGTGCCAAGCCTAGTTCCTTCCAAGTGTTTGCTCTTGAGGGAAAGGGGTAACATGCTGTCCCATCTCTTTGTCCTTTGACACAACTTGAGGCAGCAACATCCCATCTTCAGTCCTGATATTTTCACCAAGGTGACGGCATTCTTGGCTGCCAGGGACTAGGGGATGTCTGCATACCGACATCTCCTCTGGCATCTACAGTCCTTGGTTCCTCTGTTAGCCACATGACTGGGCTGTCTGTGCTATAGTGTTTCTGTGTGCCCTCTCCTGACCGAATTGCGCCTGGTCCAAGTTGGCACACAGGTAGTTTCTGACTGAAACTGGGTTCAAGGGAGAAAGGATAGAGTTCAGCAGGCTAAATGGGGATATGTCAAACATGGTCTCTCTCATTTCTCAAAGCACTGAGGCTATTCCTGTGCTAAGCATGACCAGCTATAGTTGAGGTCACTTACAAAGGTCTTCGGGCTGTTCTACCCATGGATGTGTAGCCATTACTCTGACTTAGCCCAATTTATATTTTCATTTATAGACTCTTCATCATCCATCTGTGATTCTTACATTCATCTGACTTACACCAGAAAGCTAAAACGTAACCAAACGCAATAATCAGGCAGGGAGAAAAAGGGAAGGAGGTTCCTTTGGTGCTTTGCTGATGTGGATATAGTTGCTGATGATGTAAGAATTGATATGCTGGTTTGCCCAGAGGGACAGGAGATCATCAGCTTCCAAAATTTCAGAAGTGTCACTGAATTTGCATGCCTAACAGAAAAAAAAATCTCATGCTGGGCACCCAAATCTAGAGGCTACTTTTACACCTTGTTTTGTTTTTCCTGGTTGGAATGGAAGAAACATTTCTAATATGCAGACCATTCTTAACAGGCATATTAACTTGGAATTTAATCATAGTTTTAGCCCCAGATGGTTACCGTGCATCTGCTCCTCCATCTGTGGGAGTCTTTAAGGATACTTGATAGCTGTCCAAATAAGTGCTTAAAAACTGCATCATATAAAGGCAAAATAAGAAGATAGCATCATCCAGAATGATCCCAAAGGCAATGGAAGTTTCAATGGTGTTTGAAGCCCTTGGCAGTGCCCTATGAATTTCACCTGAATGCAGACTGTTTTATGGCATGCACAAAACATTACTCATAGCAGGTGTACTCTGAAGATATACCTACCTATTTTCATCAGGAAAATGTTGTAAGAAATATACCTCCTGCTGTGTTACGAACAGAAATTTTACTGCTAGGTAACTTGTAAACAAATGTAAGCAAAATACATTTCAGCCACACTGTATTTATTATATTATCTATTATACTTCATCGATACTTTGCATGTAGGTAGTTTGTTTTGTAATTTGGTTTCAGTCCAGCCTGTGATCTTCTCCATATCAGAGGTCCTTGATAAATTGAGTAGAATGCTGCAAACTATTTACAGTCTCCTCCTGTCCTCCCTGTAATCCCAGGCAAGATAAATATAGAAATCTCTGGGGCCGAGATGTGAGATATATCATTGATGAGCACATGTGGAATACGCCTCGCTCAAAACATAATTAGATCAACTGTTGAATTAAGAAGGAGATGGAGCTAATTGAAGTCATACTTAGGGGAGTCTTGGTAGGTCCCATTCAGTCTTGTGGAGAGTCCAATAGTGATGCAGTTAGAGGCCATGGGAAGTTTAAGATGATATGAAGCTCAGTCCAAAGCTCAGTGAAGCTGAAGAAAATCTCCCACAGTCTGTGAATATTGCATGTGTTATGAGACTTTCTTTTTTTTTGAAGCACAATTATCTCAAATGCAGAGGCGCTGGAATTCCACTAAACCTTAGCCTTATCCTGCATGAGGGTTATGTCAGATAAGAGGGAGGAAGGATGTGCTTTTCTTCTCAGGGTGAATATAATGACAAAGTTGATTTCTAGATTATTTCCCAAAGTCATATCCAAGCAGATAGAGAAGGCAGTAAGTCTATCTATATTGGGTGGTGAGACAGGAGAAAGGCAGGATGCCATTATGCTGTACTTGCCATGAGCAAGCATAGGAAGAATAGGAGGAGATGGATGTGTCTTTTTGCCTCGTTCTCACCATCTCTGCTCATGGGAAGAAGGCCATCACAGGCAGTTAGAAAAGTGCATGTTTTTCACAGATCCTATATGTTCCCTCTTTTTCATAGCAAGTTGTGAGCACAAGGTTTTGCACTTGAGAGCTTTAATCATGGTTATGCTTTACAACTACATGGATAAAGGCCCTATAGAAACAGTCTGCGAACAGGAATCAGGTGTTTCTCTTCACAGTCACCAGAATCAGTGGTGTTTAGGAACAGTTCTGCCATCACAGAAAATCACTGCTGCAGCCTGCAAAATCCTTCATTTTCTAAAATGACTCAAAGAAGGTCTGCTAAGCATGTATATGATTTCTGGTAAGAACATATGGCGGAAGTCCATTGAATAATAAGCAAAGTAGCTACATGGAAATCCAAAAGAAATAATATGCCATCTGGGAATAAATACTTTGGTTTGTTGACACCACTGGGGACAAAATGTTAGGGCAAAATGTGGGCAAGATGTGTAAATAATACTGTGAGCAATACTAGGGGATAAGCATCTGTATTGTATGCTTACATTACTAATGCCATACTCAGCAATTCTGTATGAAAATTGGTGCTTGTTATTTAACACATTGTTGGGAATGATTTATGATTTGATTCCAACTCCTAAATGAATTGCAATTATTCTGGCAGTTATTAATTGTGTAAATTGATGTGCTGGAGTTTGTCTCATAGTATCCAATCTGTTTTTTATGGCTGCTATTTTATTACACTGTGATTGGTCTAAAATGGGCTATGCTTGCCAATACTAAGCAGTTAAAAACATGTTTCAATATATTCGTTGGCATAAAAGCAAGAATGGAGGCAACAGTATTTTCATTTATAATTTGAGGGTTTTTCCTCTTCCTAAGAATTTTCTGTTGCTTTCTAATCTGGTTGCTGCAAGTCTGTTATATTGTGTCTAATATAAAAGGAATAATAATAATTTTCTCAATATGTCACATCCATTGGTGATGCGTCTTCTATTTAGGCAAGACTCCAAGGAAGAACAGTGCTTCCCAGTGAGCGGGAGAAGCATCACCAGCACATCATAGCACTGCTATGAGCATTTTCATCTAATGGGGGTGGGGGAAAGGAAGATCTTGTCCTTTGCTAACACTGTAACCTCCTGTTTTGAATCTCTTTCTCCAGAAGGGATGTCTGCTCCAGGGAGGATAGCAGTCAGATCCAGAATCAGTATCACAGATCAAGAAAGCCATAGGAAATAGGGTACTACTAGTCTGCCTTCAGCTAAGTGAGAAGAATCACAGAATCACAGAATCACAGAATCACCCGGGTTGGAAGGGACCTCAAGGATCATGTAGTTCCAACCCCCCTGCCTAGCAGGGCCACCAAACATACACATTTAGATCAGGAACATACACATTTAGATCAGGAACATACACATTTAGATCAGGAACATACACATTTAGATCAGGGGATAGGAAAGAATAGGACTAGCTGCCCAATTTAAGGCCACTAACCCCCTGAAAGAGCATTTGATCTTTGAGATGTTAGCTAATCTCTGAGGAGGAGAAATTTTTTAAGCAAGGAATGTAAAAGCCAGTCAGAGCTTTTCTAATTGTCATAGCAGTGATGATCCAGAGCTGGTAAGAGAAATAGGAGGAAGTAAGCTACCTGGTTTTAAAGTGGAGCTGGAGCAGATAATCTCATTTTTTTCTGGACACTCTGCTCATGATAAAGCATGGAATCTATACCTTGTTCACATGGCTATTTGAAGTTCATCCAGAATGCCACAAGGCCAAGTGGCCGCCTGGCTGTGCTGCTTGATGATCCTTAGCAATAGCTTCATGATGACCAGTGGATACTCTTTGAGATCGGTGGGTTGGGCCTCCTGCACTAAGTCCTTCCAAGGGCAGGCTCACTATGAGGCATGGCAAGCTGCTGGAACTTTGTACAGTTTTCAGCTGTCCTCCTTGAGCTTGTGGTGACAGTGTTTGGGAGAAAGAATTACCCATGTTTCATCTTGCAAGAATCTTGGCCTTTCCAGAGGGTTCTGGCGTTTTCTACGTGGGCTCAGACTGAACTGAGGCTGAGTCAGCTCAATCTGAGACTGTGGTTGTCCGATGCTGGAGATCATCATCTTCAAAGCACCTTAGGATGTACTGACCAAGTATGTGATCCTCAGTCCTTTGTGAGCTTCTCAGAGGTTGCTAATGGTGAACTGATGCTTTAGGTCTTGCTGATTTCCAAGTACTTTTCCAATCTAAGATCTCTGAATTCTGTGTGTTCAGCAAAGCAAATAAATGGCCTTAGGCTACACTGCAATATGAAAAACTTCAGACTAAGCTTCTGTAATGCTGTGTGAGCTTTGCTTTACTCCTGTGCCTGTACCCCGGTCCTCAGCCAAAATTTATGTGAGGAACAGGACCCTGATGTCAGCATAGAGTGCCTTGTGATTATTTTATGACTTGGGTGAACTATTGCTTTGACTATGAAGCCTCATAGGTTTGATCTGCCAAGAAAGGAAAACATACTATGCTCTTTCAAAAGGTTGTGGAGTTTCATTACTATCTTCTCTCTGGAGCTGTGTGGAAATGTAGTAAAGTCACTAAAATGCTTTCCAGATCTTCTGTGGCATGGAAACACCTTCAAGACTGTAATGTAGGATTTTTCTTATTGCCAGAATTATTAGTTCCGATAATAGTAAGCTAATTGATTACTGTCATCAACTCCTAGCTGCAAGAAATGATAAAGAAACCATGTTTCAACTATTTATCTAATGAAAGGAAAGTATACAAGCCTTTCCATTCTGGGATAAAAGCATCAGTTAGGATAGTCCTGAAAACTTCACTGTGGAAAATTCCATGTTCAGATACTGAAAATGTATTAGAAAAATATGAAGGCATTGTATAAAATGTGATGGGTTAAGCGAACCTAACCTTACTGGCTGAGAGATACAGAATAACCCTGTAATTAAGTGATGAGAAGCAGCTCTTTAGGTAGGTGCTACTTACCTCTGATGTCTCCATTAGGGCTGAACATGTCATACATGACATTTTGATCTCATAACAAATCACTGTAGTATCTTTTCCTCTTGGGACATACAAATCTCACCCTACTAGCTTCACCATAGAAAAAAAGTCCTGATACAAACAAATTCTCCAATGGGTACATCTATAACTGATCAAAACTGGAGTGTCAGTAAGCAGAACACTGAGAATGTTCTGTCGCTCTTTCATATTGCCAGACATGCTTTAGTTTCCTTTCATTTATATACCTTTTTTATAAGGAGAGGAAATGGGTAGGAGTCTCATATTTTGTTGAAAGACAACAAGACATGAGAATATTTATACCTTGTTGATCTGTTCTGGTGAAGAATAGCATTTCAGTCTTTTACTCTTTTGCCTTGAGCCAAGGCAGGCTCATGAAAGGAACATTGGCATTGCAGAAATGATTCCCACTGGCACAAACTGTCTAGGAAACAGGCTGAGGAACCGCTAACAGAGAAAATAAAAGACGAAAGAGTGAATTTGAAATGTCTGGAGGAGAGAACGGAAATATGCCTTCTGCTGAAGGCTTAATCAAGTTTGGCCTGGGCTTTCTGTCTCATGGAAATTTGGATCCCGCTACTCAAGCTTCCAGAAAAGCTTGCCTAGTTGTAGGGCACTGTTGATTTCCTGGCTTGTTTAAAAAAAAATGAAGGCTCAGTTTGAGGGTTGAACTCAGATGGTAGAACTTCTGCAGTTGAGGTAGTGAAGTGAGAGTGGCTACAGGGGGGGATGAGGGAAGACTGCAAATCATGAAGGAGAATGATAACAAGGAGAAGCTTGATCATCCTGACTGAACGTTTTGGAGATGCGGTCGTTTGAGGACAGAGAATGTGAGGAGACTGATGGTGAATGGGCTGCTAGAAGAACAAGCCCACATACAAAGATGGAGCCAGATTCTTCTGGGATGAGCATAGTGACAGGGCAAGAAGCAACATGCGCAGGTTTCAATGTTAAAGGTTCTCATCAGTTACTAGGATGTTTTTGCTGAGGATTGGTCAGCATGGAACTCTGACTCATGACTCAGCTGTATGACTGAAGAATTCAGCGTGTTTTGTGACAGTATGTCAAATTTTACAGGGACTTGGCAGCTGCAAAGTTTTCATTTCTTCAAGATAGAAATGACTTGCTAACTCATATAAATAAATGCTAGTATACTTATCTTCTCCAGCACTGGCATTTGATCCCTTTGACACTTTCGTGATGCTTTGGACCTGGGCAGGAGGTTGATTCTCTTGAAAACTGCTTTTTCATGCCAGCACTGACCCAGACTTTCAAAGCCTCCAGCTCCCTAGCTGAGCCTTAGCCTGTAGGGCAAAAGCTTCAAGCAAATGGCAGCCAAATGGATCAAAGCAGCTGCTCAGAGCTACAGCCTGCTCTTGAGGGTTGCTCTGGAGACAAAGTTGCCTGTTGCTTCTTCTTTGCAAGGGTAGGTTCTAAGCTGTAGTGGAGGAACTGCTGGATTGCTGCTTGTATCAGTATTCTCTGGAAAAAGAATATTTCTGGTACTTCATCTGCTTTGTGTGGGGACATGGTCACAGATGTCTACAGTTGATACTACATTATGACTGGGACTCTGATGTGTTACACAGCATTACAAAGTTGAGAGTAACATCTTCAAGAGTTAGGTTCAGCTGTGGATGTGTTTTGTTACCAATGGAATGTATATGCAATGGCTTCCTTTAACTAAAGAATAAGAAGTAGACCTCTCATTAGCTAGATGGACAAATGCCAATAGCAAAGTGCAGATGTACTTTTATCTGGACAAAAGCCTGTATTTCAGGGTATTCAAAATACAGAATTATATCTTTCCTTTTCATCTCCATAGTGTAGAAGGGAGTTTGGAGGTAATGACAATAGCACCTCAGATTGCTGCAGCAGCTGCTTGTATGTTTGTGCCCCAAAATCACATTTTTTTTTTTGTTGTTTGTTTGTTTGTTTTGTTGCTTTTTGGTTTTTTTTTTTTTTTGTTTATTTGTTTTTTGTTTTTTGGGGTTTTTTTTCTTGGTCTTGGCATGAACAAGTGCATGTTTGTGCAATGTTTGCAGACTGTTTGATTACTCCTGCCGTGCATAGCCTGGCAGACACATGGTGTTTCCTAAATGAATTGCCATTTCTTCCCAGCTTATGAGTGAGAGGCTAAACATTAAGCAGAGACTAACAAGATTCCAGTTCTGAAGCACATTGTAATTCTCAGCAGTTTGTGTTCTGCCATATATCCAACACTGTCTCTTAGGGGAAAAAGCAATATAATTAACATGGGGTAGATTTGGTTCAGTGTACTCATATTCCATTACAGTATCAATGTATTTGTAATTTTCATAGTATTGTGTACTTTCCTTTTTTTTTTTTTTTTTTTTTTTTTTTAATTTGTGTTGTTTCAAAAAGGCACCATTTTAGATGTTACATTTTCAGGAGCCATTGGATTTTGGCTATTTTGGATACATGGGGCAGAGGGAGGAGATGTTAAGAACTGAAAATTATAAACATGATTTTTTTTCCATTACCAGCCGGAACATCCCCATCTGAGTCCCATTAGAGAGGTAACTGCCTTCATTAGTAAAATAAACTGATATATAATCACAACCAGTCTAAATGCTCGGACTGAACGACCTAATTTAGAAACTTATCTGTGAGTAGTGAGGCCTTTCTTGTATTATCTGAGTAAACAGAACAGATGCAGATGTTTGCCAGTGGTTCTGAGTCTCACAAATTGTTTCTACAGGCTGGCTTAAATATGCCTTATAAATTCACCAGTCTTCACTTATTGTACTTAAGCTTCAAAGCAAGCATGAAGGTTAGAAATGCAATGTTAATACTTACAGATCCAGCTGCTGTAACCCAGACCACTCAAGCAAGAAGAATGACTCAGAAAGAGAAACAAGAGTAGCACATAAAACACCCCTTTTCCTAATAATTTTCCACTGGCTTTAGCCAATCCTGTCTTCCTTCAGTGTCTGAGACATGGTGAAGACAATCATCTCGCTATCATTGCAGAGGTGTTTTCAGTCTCTTACAGATCTAACAATCTAACCAAGGAACACCAAGGCTGCTGCAGTTCTCTCCGTGTCCATGCTTGCCCCATGAGCAGTTGAGAATTAATTCAATTTTTCCAGTTGCCTTTTTATTAGTTTAATTAATTTTCCTCTTCTTTCCATCATCAAACACGCTTTCCCAGATGACAGAGAGGTTCTGTGCTGGAGGAAGTAATTTCTTCTCCGTCAAAAAAGGTTTTAAATCCACATTTTCTGAGTGCCGGGTGATTTAGAGGTCCTCGATATTTCAAGTGTTGAGATGGAAACATTGTAAAGTGACAGAAAATATTGTGAACTTATCCTCTGATCCCTGATGCTACTTATTTGAGGTGTCCTGAATTGCCATAGAAGATCACCAATCATTTTTGGCCCAGACCTTATCTCAGACATTCAAAAATCTTGTTCCCAAACTTCTGCTTCTTCCCCACTCAGAAGACTGGCTGAAAGGTGTCAGCTATGAGTTTTAAAACAAACAAACAAATAGTTGGATCTTTAAAACTCCCTGTTCTCTGAGTTTCGTGATTCATGTTTTCCAGTGTAATCCCATAGAAATCTGATTGTTCTTGGCTTTTTGATAGAGGAGACCTCCTGCCTGCCTGCCTTCTTGCCTGTGTAATCTGCAGGCTAAGGAGATAAAACATTGCACAACTGAAGGAGCTTTCCCGAATGGGATATATCTACATTAATTCAGCCCAGGCCTGAGCTCGCCTTTACTTTCTACAACCATCCTAAAACCAACAAGCTGCTATAGAAGCAGTTCCGCAGATCTCATTCAATCTCCTTTCTGTTTCCTTCCTGAACACACATGAGTTTCCTTCCTGTGATCACACATGTGACTGCATTGTGCCCGGCTGCTGCTGCTGTGCCCAGCCATTCCGCAGGTCCATCATCTCCTTGATATCCCCTGATATTGGAAGGGACTGGGGGAGAAAAGGCCATGCTTCATGTGGGAGGTACATATCATGTACCATAAGCTCTCCTGCTTAATGTTACCCGTACATTTCCACACTTTAGATTTGCTACTTACTCTTGTTAGAAGCTGAGGGTGTTAGCACAATCTTCCTCTCTCCTCAGACCCGAGCACCCAAAGGTGCAGTGACTTTTTACCAAGTGTGAGTATGAAAAACCCTCTCAACCCTCTCACAGGACCCACAGACATCCCAGTATCCCCAGTCAGTACTGCCAATTTCCTGCAGACTGCGAACAGCTATAGACAGGATTCCAAACGGTTCATTTCAAATAGCTCCTTGTCTCTCATCTCTGCACAAATTCCTGTCATGTTGCATTACATGTAAACAACTCAGAAACTTAATGGCATGCCTTTCAGTCAAAAACTGGTATGTTTTTTCCATCTGAGCAGACAAATTGCAGTTAGTAGCAATATAGAATGATGCAATCAGATTAGGGTTTCAATTGTTTTTCAGGATAAAATATTTTATGTGAAAGTAAAGCCAAAATTCCTCCTGGCACAACATTGACTTCTGTGCAAAAATAAAAGACTCATGTAAAATCCGTAATACATTATTTTTAGTGTGTTGTTACAGTAACTAACTTTGATAACTTACTGTAAAATAGGTGTCAGATCAGATTCCAGTCCCTATGGAAATGGTGTTGCCAATTAAGTTAGGCAACAGGAATATTTTGCTGTAGAGGAGACACTTCTGAGTGCATCTTTCATCACCTTGGCATTGGACTTTTGTATTTCCATTTCACGTGGCCCATCTTCTTCCCGAATACATCTGACTTAAAACTTCTTGTCATTCCTTTTAGTTTTATTGCAATGTACTGTAGTGTTGTTCTTCAATTCTGGCTGCAGGCATTGTTCGTGTTTGGTAGCAGTTCTGTAGATCCAGACTCAGGAGCTCAGCAGCATAAACCTTGTTAACTACCAGTGGGATTAATGTGAGGAACTCCATGAAACCCCTGAGAATGCATGCTTCGCTGAGCAATATGTCCCTCAAAACATTAGGATGGGGTTTACCTCTTCCTTTTTTGGTTTCCAATTCCTTTTTCCTCTCCTTTTGAAAGCAAAATTCTATAAAAATTAATTCAAGTGGATAAAAGCACATTCTGGGGGTTTTGTTCTCTTTCTTTCTTTCTCTTTTTTTTTTTTTTTTTTTTAAGAATGGGGTGCAAAAGCTCTCTGTAGCAGACATACTAATGCTTTGACTTAGTTTCCTCCTTTGAAATGTTTGTGTATTCTTGTATGTTGCTCTGTCAAAACAAAAACAACTCCAACAATTTTCTTAAGTTGCTGCTTGTTTTTCCAGTTTGCAGAATGCCATGAGCAAGGCTGACCACTGCTCAGAGAGGCCTGAAGTGTCCTATGATGTTTTGAATCCCATGAAACCATACCAGAGGGGATAAATTTTTTGGTGAGTGTGAACTTGCTAGTGTAATTCCATCCTGTCCATGCTGCTGGACTGAAAATGAAGGTCACAAATATTCTATAACAACTGCCAATGTCTGGTTGTTTTGTTATCAGGATTTCAACAGAACTTCATTTTTACAGGGCTAGTGCATTTTATGGAATGGGATACATTTTTAATGTAATATTTGCAATATATTTTAGTATTACAATATTGCCTGACAACGATGACCAAAACAAAAATACCGTATGGAAAAGCGCCAGCCAATGCACTTTGAACAAAAGCTGTTCATACTGAACAGGGCAGCATGTGGTTGGGTTATTTTACGTATAGATTACGTTAAGGCAGTCTGCAAAACTGTAGATGTTTAAAATCCTGATGTAAAAATTAAGAGAGAAAATTACGTTATTGAAACACTGAGACACTGGTTTAATATCTTTACAAATTCTTTCCTACAGAAGTAAATTCATTATTCATGTCCATTTCTATAAGACTTCCTGTTTATTTATATGTCCCCTTTGAGTGGGTAGAGGTTTTTAGGGTTTGGTATGAGGGGTTTTGAAAGAAGCTGTTTCCACATCATGCATAACAGCATGGTTGGAAGGACAATTACTGCAAGTTCTTAAATTTTTGGGTGTCTAATCCACAAAGGCAGTAGAAACTGTTATTGCTCCCCATGTGCTTTGTCACTTGAGAATTGGGCTGTTTTTTGATTTTGATTTTTCCAGCCTATCAGCATTAAACTATCATTCCTTTGGCACATACATGGAATTCTGATCTCAAATGGTGTGCTTGCATGTAGTATTTTCTTACTATGAACAACTTCAGATGAAATACTACTAGATTGTTGAATAATTGTATGCAATTGTGGGACCAATTAATTGGGTGACTTTAAATCCTTTGAGTGATGAATATTGAGATTTGATGCAGTATGTTCCTCCTATGAGAGTACTCAGCAGTTCTTAAGTCAGAGATTGTTGGGAATATAACAAAGCATCTGACAAAATCAGGTTTTCATATTAAAAACAAACAAAAAAACCACAAATTCACTCCTCAAAAAGACTTTTTAAAAAGAACATCAGTGTCAGTTGAACATTACTGGTCATGTGTGCAGCTGGATAAAGTAAATTCTTCTCAACTGTGGTACGCAGATCATGAGAGAACTGGTAGTACCAAAAGCAAATGATTTCATTTTCTTTAACTGAGCTTTCTCAAAGCAATGTGAGTTAACAGATTGTGAGGTGACTGCATGTGGAAAAGGAAATAAAATGAAAGCAGATTAGTGGGTTAACTTGGTATGCCCAAGTTTCAGGCCAACACCTTTCGCAAGCAAATAATGAGAAGGGCTCATCTGAAGCAATTACTTCTTTGTCCTCAAAGGAGAAAGTGATAGAACACAAGGGGAGGAAGGAAGGAAAGAAAGAAAAACAGAAGAAAATGATCATTTCTGTACTATTCGCAGATATGCTTACTGTCAAATCTATCATTGTAGTGGTGACATGAGTTCATTACAAATAGAGGCAAAGAATGCAGAAAATGATGAGTTTTGACCCTAAAGGTTGAAATACTCACAGGTTTAGTGTTTTGAGCAAGGCGATGATCCAAAGCCTATAAAACCAGAAGAAAAACAGCCTTTGGCTGCAGTGGGCATTGCATCAGGCTTTCATATGACTAACCATCAGCAGACTTCATTAAGCCAAGGAGGAATAAGACACACTACGTGTTTGCAACTTTTCCTTCTGTTCAGGAGATATTCCCACTACTGAGTGCAATGGAGATGTCCTCACACAACTGGTGGAAAGGGATCTATCTGTGCTTTGCAACTGCTGCTTCTCGCTAAGCCATCACAAGAGAGAGAATTAGTAGAGACCCCATTGTCACATACCCCAAGTCTGAACTCTAATTTATATTTAAACAAGCACAGGAAAGAGCTGAGAGAATCTAAGACCCCAGTGAACTGGGGATCACTTGTTCTAAATTGGAAGGCAAATGTTTGAAGATCAGATTACAAGTGTCTACCAGCATGTTTTCACTGTGTGGTGGGTCAGCTGGAGTTCAGGCTCTGCAAATACCAAGGAGGTGGTTCCAGAGCAGTAAGCACTCCTTAGCACCGGTGGTCCGAACTTGGGAAGGATTTCATAACGTATCCGTAAGCCAAAGCTTCTTCAACTGTTAATTTAATAAAGAAGAGTGAACCACTGAGTAAGTCTCTGGAAGATAGACTAAATCAGACTAATTTGTTATATAATCCCTTTTTAATGTGAAGAATTAAGGTGACGGCAAGATGGCTGTGTTTAATACTTTGAATAATTACTGGCAGTTATTGACATTGAAGATGGGAGAGAGCAAGTTAATTTCTACTTGTTGTTTTCAACACGTGCCAAACTCTTACTTCACACCAGCAAGGAAAGGCTAGAAGTTGTGTATTCCATATGCATGAAGTAACAGTTGGCACAAATCACTGAGGGGAGAAAAATAAGAACCACTAAAGCCCAGCAACCCAAACTGTCACTCGCTGACAAATTTTTGACTCTCACTGCTGAAGAAAAAATAACATAAAGACTTCATGTAGAATATTCCACCTACGTAAACCCAGGTTTCTGATCTTCTTTGAGGTAACTGTTTTGCTGAGGAAGCAACGATAGCTTCAGGTGTCCAACCTCTTCCTTTCCTGTCTTGGGAAAGACCATCATGGCCAGTCCCAAAGTGGGATGGGAATGAAGCAGCAGAGGCTAATGAGCATGCCTTTCATCAACTGAAGACATGAAATAACTATTTTTCATTGCTAGGAATGGAGGTGTTGGGTTAACATCAGCTTTGTGGGTAACATCTCCCTGCTTAGGACAACTCTACCTAGGTAGATCGAGGGAGTTTGCATCCTCTCTTCACTGGCACTGCTGGATTTGCTGTCAAACAGCTGGAAACAGCACAACCTTCCTCTGACTCCACGAATTGTGTCATCATGTAGGCCCTTGGCTATGTCAGCCAAAGCATTGGAAGTATTACTGGGCCCTGATGTTTCTGTCCTCTCCCCAAGGCACCCCAACCAGTCTGGGCCCCACCTCAGCCCCCGTGCCATCAGCTTCTGACCCAGTGAGGCCACAGCAGGGCTGGGGTCCAGCTCCCCACATCCCTGCCCAGCCATAGGCCCAACTGAGTTGGGCTTACCCACACTCCCATGGCCCATGCTTATGGCCTATGTGATGCCCTAGCAATTTTCATGGGTTACATGAGTTTTCTTAGGCGTCTTCTGTACAAGAAGACATCCTGTACTCACACAACTAGATGATGGGCTAAGTTTTCCCAGCCACTTTTGGAAGGAAATGTGTAAATAAACAAACATTTAGTGAAAGTCAAAATATGTATGATATGTGTGATATAAAAGCATTATATACTGTTCCTTCTTGTTTCTTTGTCCTTTCACTGTCCTGTAATACCTCCCTTTCTCCTTTCTCTCTCTAACCTGACATCTACTGAGGATGAAATTGTGCAGCCTGGAAAGCAAGCAATGACGCTGGCAAATACATATGAAGAGTTAATTTCAGCAAGTTTTGTATAATTTTTTTCCTATTTTGTTGATGACTTAGAATAGTACCTGTAAGCCAAAGCTTGCTTGTTTGAGTCACTTTCTCATTTTATTTTTAAAGTAACTGATTTTGCATTTTGACATGTTTCTTGTTTTCAGACTGTGTTGATTTTCTGTGTGGTTCACTCTAGACTTCCTACAACAGAGAGCTTATTATCTCGCCTTGTGAAAATCATACTTGACTTCTGGGAGACGTCTATCAAAAGGAAAGAATAGACTGAGAAGCTGGTACTTTCGATCTAATTATCTAGGTTGGTGGTTGTTCAGTGAACCTATTAACTGCTTGAAGTGACTTGCATCTTTACAGATACGCATAATCATTCTCTGCACTATTTAAATGGGAAACGCTACAGCTGTTATGTGTCCCAGTTTATTTTCTCTTCAGTTGGTTCCCAAATGCATCTGGCTTCACTCATGATGAACAGTAGAGCCCATCTTGCACCTTCTGAACTAATGACTGCAGATGAATGTTCCCAACTCCCCGTATCTCTTATCCTTGACTAACCACCTCAGTTCAAGGTTTATGCCTTTCAGTGAAGCACTCAAGCACACTCTTAGCTTTAAGTACATCATTTCATTGAGTAGGGATGGATTTAATTACATACTTGTAGTTTGTGGCTTGTCAGCACTTCAAGTTTCCTAACCAATTGCCGGACAAGTTAAAAGTTAGCTACCAGCCCTGACAGTTCTGCACCTTGGTGAATGGTGAGCTTTTCTGGTAGTGACAGGCAACACTGTTCAAGCCTTTCACGATGCTCCAGAGTAGAGATGCATAGGGTCTTGGGCCCAACTGCTCTCTAGGAATGATTCTAAAAATCTACTTGTGACCTAGGAAAAAAGGGACAGGGAAATATTTCTCAACTTTCTCTGGTGGCAGCAGCATACTGTGCTGGGGCAAGACACCATCAGCACTGCAGGAAGCCAAGCCTTTGTGCCCTGGCTGTAAAATCTAGCTTCTACAGCTCAGATGTAGAGGAGTCTGTGCTCTACCCCTTTCAAATCCAACACCACCAACACAGTCAGCCCACACAAATCTGTTCTCTGCTATGTCTTCTCCCAAGATCAGTTCACCCTTAAGTCTCAAGAGTATGTATGTATAAGGACAGCTCAGGAAATGGAGAGGGAGGAAAATCATCATTCATGGTGTTCAGCTTCTGACTGAAGTCTGACTTAATGAAGTTTGCGCATTTTGTCCATATTGGGATTAAGAGCCAAAAAATAACTCATCACAAATGTAAGAGAAAAATAAATAGGCCATGTTCATATGAATGGCAGAAAACATCTTTGGGGGTGGTGCCAAAATGAAATGGAATTTACACCAGTGGCAACGCAGATAAGTTTAGAAGATGTGCATGAGGATGGAAGTGTTGTAGGGTAGGTAGCCTGTCATCTATGTCAGCCCTGGTAGGTCTAAGCAGCATGGTTCTGTGGAGGAGCCCCGTGGCTGTGCTTTCTTGTGCTGGCAGCCGCAGACAAACTGCAGTTATGACCTCATGCCATCCTGGTTAGAAAAAGTGTGACCAGCATGAGTAGCTTTATCTGAGGCCTACACCAGGCTTCACTGTTGATAAGTTGCATAGGTAATGAAGTTGTGGATGAGAGATGCAATCAGCCACCCTGGAAACCATCTTTCTGAATGTGGTTGATATCTTGTGGCACTGCTTTGGATAGCCATGTTGTGCAAAATCCTGGCTCTTTAATGATCCAGCTGACTAACAGACTAAAAAAACCCACATCATATGTCATTCTGGGTACGTTCTTGCTGAGAATGAATACAAAGACCTATTCATCACTCCCAGTGCTCTCATAACGGACAGATTAAATCACTCTCTGGCTGTGAAGATGACAGTGGCCCACTACCTACGGCTGTGTAACAGTTTCCATTAGAAGGCCTTGTTTCTGATTGTTTATGATTTTGCCAGGCTTCAGCTCCTTGAGCTGAGATTTCCCCTGCGATATGTCACCACAAACTGAATTTCTGTGTGTGGAAGGGCCGAAATGGATATTCATGGAATTTCCAAGCTGATGTATCAGTGAAAAGTCACTCAGACACAATTTTTCAGAGATTAACTGTACGTTTGTCTTTTCTTGAGTGATCAGGAGAAGCATCTGGAGCTATGTGCTCCCCAGTGGTCAGTGCTCAACCTGAAGCTGGAATAGCAGCTAAAGAGCCTGGTGCAAGAGGTTTCATATCCAGGTCTCTCAACTTGGTAGATATTCTTGACAGTTTTAATTTTTTCACAAATGACCAACCTTCTGAGGCTGTACTTTGGTGTCCTAATATATTTAATCCAATATTGAAACTCGTGATGTGTTGACAGAAGTTGCTTCTAGCGGACTGAGATTACACTAACAGGGAGTAGAATTTGGGAGGGTGACATCTACTCTTTTATGATTGAGCACATCCTGGGTTTGGGTATGTATGACTGCTTATAGCTCTCTTTATCTTATCCTTTACCTTCTCTTGTCCATCTGTTGTATTCCTGACCAACATTCCTTGTCAAGTGGTATCAGGATACACTGTCAGATCTCTGTGCCGATCTGAGTACCAGTCTGAAGTTGCTAGCTCATGAGATGAGTGAGCTGCATGGCGTTTAGGAAGAATTTTATCTGGTTCAAGGAAGCTGTTTTTCTCCTGCACTTTCAACCAATACTGGCGATGCCAGCAAGAAGAGTTTTCAGGCCAGACTGATTCACCTTCGGATTAGGTTCTTATACCGGGAAGCTTTTTGGTGACCAGCAACCAGTGGCATGGTTGTGGGTCAGTAGTTGCATCAGATTCAGTGGGCAGATAATAATTTTGAGGATGATGTGCAGTTTCTGGGAGCAGTATCTGCAGATGGAGCTCAACTGCACTCTGGAGGAAATGTGCTCTCTGATCTGCAGCTGGTATACGCCTATCTCTTTCCCTAAACTGTTTTTATTAGATGGAGCTTTACAAGCCCCCAGAAAGGACCTTTAACTTCCACAGGAATCTGAGAAAGCTTGTGTTAAACTCCTTAGAGGAGTTCTCCCTTAGCCATTGCACAAGCTAGAAAATTTCCAGATCTCAGCAAAAACTGTGTGAGTGCTGTGTTCAGACGGTGTAGAGCTTGCTCTTGCGTACCTAAATCACCATTAAACTAGCTACTCTGAGTCCAATTAGTAACACTGTCCCAGGAACAAAGTGTTCAGCATGGCCTGCTAAAAGGATAAGTTGCTTACCTTACTCCGTGTTTATATTCGGTTTTGCTGTTGTGCTGTGTTGTGTTGTGTTCTATTTGTATGGTGTTAGCAGTATGTTAGCTGACTAATTTAAAGGTAGTTGGGTACCTCAATAACATGTTGCAATTTTAATAAGGCCTGTGGTAGAAACACATCTGCAGTCAGAACTTGTCATCATTCTGAACTGCCAACATGGTGTAATAAGTCTTTGTAGAAATCCTGAAGCCAGACCATAGGAAATGAATCTGGATCCTATAAACATTTCAGTGGGAGGAAGCAAAAATATTTGCATGACCTGCCAGGACTTTTAATCTCATATGTAGGATGTCACATGGGGGAAGTGGTCTTTTCCCTTGTTGATAATAAAAGCACTTTATATTTTTGCTGCAATGAAAAGATCATGTATTATATAGATCACAGTGAACAGTATTCAGTAAACTGCAGATGTCCTTAAGTTTCCATTATAAGCTTGATTTTATTCCTATTCCTGTCTCTGCCAAAATTAGCCTTATACACCTACAACTTCACAGGCATAATCTTATTCTGGGACAGATTTTTTGGAAGAGTTGAAGGAAACTGGTCAAGGTGTTTAAGAGATATGACAGCTAAAAAATGAGATCATCTGCTTGGAGATTTTCCTAAAGACTTTCTGACTTGTCATATACTGAAAATTCATTTGCCTGGAGTTTCGAAAAAATATTTTAAATCTGTTGGTCTTGGCCAGAAATGGTGCCTTTGAGTAGTTTTAGGCTGTCTGGTGACAGAATTATTTGGTTACTGAAAGTGGTTTCCGCCTTGGTGTACGTATACGTGTTATGTGTTCTTTGGAGATCTTAACTTCACTAGTAAGTGCCAACATGTTCTTAAATTTACAATGGCAAATGTGAGATGTCTAACCAACTCCGCATGCATCCTAAACGTACGCATTCCTTCTCTTAGACCAGTCTTAAATGCATGCCCTGCTGCCTAAAATCCTCACCAGTGCATTTCCTGACTCCCACTCCAATCCATGCTGAGGCTGACAGCGTGGTTTTACAGTCACTTCTGCAAAGTCCCTGAAGACATCTCCCAAAAGGACTGGCATTCAAATCTGATTTCTATTCATCTCAGTTCTCTTTCCTGGAACAAAACATCATACCTGCCATGATTTGTGCCAATATGTCAGTCTCCAATGGCTGCGAGCCATGGATGATGACACTTAAGTCAATATTTTTGTGTTTGTGGCTTCTTTCTGTTTTATGACAAAATAAATTCTGGAGCATATTATGTGTTTCTTAAAGAGGATTTATTTCAAAATACATGCTTTTACTTTCTCGAAATTGGGTAATTTTTAAATGTGGTTCTTGAAGTGTAACCAAAGCCAGAAGTAAACTGAACCATTAGATGATTTTGAAAGCTTCCCCTTAGATAAGAAGCATGTGATATCTAGAAACAGTATAGTTGTGCTACACCACTGCATTAATGTGGTTCTCTGGGATCACTGCTGCATCATGCACTTAGCTTACACTGAAGGTCATGGCTTAGCAATGTCAACAGTAAAGTCTGCCCAGTACATACCACTGACTGTGGGACATTGCCCATGTTCCATAAGACCTTGTTTGCAGTTAGTAGTGTTGCCTGACTTTAACATTTAAGACTTGATCTTTCTGACTTTAGTGGTTTTTTTGTTGTTGAAGTCAAGTCCCTGAGCCACAAATTGCTGAAACCTGTGAATGTATTTGTGAGAAGTATGACCATATGCTTTCTCTATTCTTTATTATTCCATCTGTTCTTGGACACTACTGAGACAAGCTGTTGGGCTAAGTGAGCCTTTGCTTTAACTCAGTGTGGATGTTCTTGCACTATATTCTCCATCTCAGCAAAAATATTTGACTGTTTGCTAAAAACAGGGCTAGGAGTTCACTTTGTCATTAAAAAAAAAAAAAGTCAGTAGCCTTTTTATTTTATTTATTTGTTTGTTTGTTTGTTTGTTTGTTTATTCTTGTCTTTTCTAAGAAACAGCTTTAGTATCTTTATGCTTGGGAGCTAGGGCTGAAGACCTAAGTGAAATATTATCTTAGAGTCAGGGCTATGTTTCCACCCCCACTTCTTTCTGATTCAAAGTGTCCACTTTTGGCTCTTGACAATCACACCTTGAATGTGCTGAGGAGAAACTTGTCAGGCTTTGCGCTTGGACTTGGCGGCAGTGGGCAAAGTCTGCCAAGAATGAGCAGCCGATTTCTGGTTGCAGACAGCTCTGTCACACAGCACAGGAACTGAATGCAGCAAGATGGTCCTCCCAGCTGTTCTTTGCAACCGAACAACTGACTTCACTGTTGCTAGTTGAGGACTATTAATCTTTCCTTTTAAACATTATTTTTTTAGGGAAAAAAAGAATCTTGCAATTTTTTTTCTCATGCTTTTTGGACTTGTGTCCATTTCTGTTGATCTCCTCTGGTTTCTTACCATCTAGTTCATGTATTTCTTGAAGTGCAGTGCACAAAACAGGTCACTGTCTTCCAGTTAAGTCTTCATCAGTGAAGATAAGACCACAAGGACTCTATTCGTTGTCTTTAAGATCCTTTTAGACATCCCAATGTCATATCTGTGCTTTATGCAAAAGCACAGCTCTGCCACTCATGTTCAGCTTGTGTTCCACTACAGTCCCTAGATTTTTATCGTATGAACTAGACAGATGAGTATTTCTGCTTAAGCGTGGCATTTTATACTATTGCCTTCCATCCGGTTTAGATGACTTCTCTAAATATATCAAGATCATTTTAAATTCTGATTCTGCCATTCATAATATCTCCACTTGTATGTCTATTTGCCACACTTCTATTACACTTCTTCATACATTCATCTTCTATGCCTTCAATAAAAACATCAAATAAAACCGGATATGGGACCAATCTCCACTGAATTCCTTGTAGAACACATCTATTTTGAAATGTTACTTTTTAATTATACTATGAATTCTATCATCCAACCAGACTTGACCTCCTGCCCCTTCCCACAGCAGTTTCATTTAGATCACAACTCACTAGCCTGTTTATGAGGAAGTATTCCAAAGGCTTTGCAAAAAAAAAACCCTACATTAAATAAATAATTTTGAGTTATATGACACTTATGGCCATTACTTCACCCTCCTTAAGACTACTAGAGTGAAGCTGATTGGGCCCAGGCAATTTAAAAACATCTAATTTAATGGGTTACTTTCTAGGCAGATTTCTCATTTTTTATGCTGAAGTTTTAATACTTTTTTCCCTTGTACTCATTGCACTGTTTTCTTGCCTTTTTAGTAGAAAGGGCAAAAAAATTCCATTAAACTCTCACACCCTTAGCATCCTCTGCTGACAGCTTCCCCCATCTTTCTTTCGTTTTTCTCTTCAACGCCACTTGTAAAATTTCGACAGCTTCTAATATGTTTTGCTAGTTGCACCTTTTGTACTCTTTCTTTACTGACTGTATCTGTGATAGTCTGGGAGAACTCGCAGAGAGCAGCCCTGGAAAAGGACTTGGGGGACGTGATGGATGAAAAGCTTTACGTGAGCCATCAGTGTGCTCTTGCAGCCCTGAAGGCTGACAGTATACTGGGCTGCAGCAAAAGAGGGGTGGCCAGCAGGGGAAGGGAGCTGATTGCGTCCCTCTGCTTTGTCCTTGTGAGGCACCATCTGGAGCACTATGTGCAGGTCTAGGGCTCCCACTACAGGAGAGTTTTGGAGCTATTGGAGCAGGTCCAGAGGAGGGCCATGAGGATGATCAGAGGACTGGAACATGTCTCCTGTGAAGAAAGGTTGATGGAACTGGGCTTGTTAGCTTTGAGAAGGTTCTAGGGAGACCTCAATGAAGCCTTCCAGTGCTTATAAGCAGTAGAGAGACTGACATTTTACATGGTCTGATACTGATAGGATGGAGTAAATGGATTTAGGTCAGATGTTAGGAAGACGTTTTTCACTGAGAGGGCAGTGAGATGATGAAACAGATTGCGCAGAGAGATTGTGGATTCCCCCTCCTTGAAAGCATTCTACCCAAGGTTGGATGAGGTGCTGGGCAGCCTGAGCTGGTGGGTGACAGCCCTGCCCATGGAAGGGTGGTTAGAACCAGATGAGCTTTAAGGTCCCCTCCAACTTAAGCCGTTCTATGATTCTCTGATTCTGTGATATATACATACACACTTATGGATGACATATTTTTGTATGCTCTCCACTAGCTGACCTAGTTTCTTCTTTACAGATCTCTCTCTCATGCTTGTGGTCAATTAAAATGTTATACATTAGCTGACTTGTGCTGAATTTCCTTACCTTCCTCAAAAGTGGTATAGCTTGCAATTGGTTTCTTATTAGCATTTGTTGAAGGAGCTGACAGCTCTCTGTAATTTGTTTTTCCCCGAGGTTTGCCTTCTATGAGATCTTCCCTACCCATTCTCTGGGTTTATTGACATCTGCCTTCTTGACATATATTGCTGTCAGTCACTGGGATTAAGTGGCAGAGGTTGACACTATTTCATTGCAGAACTGAATTCTTGTAAAATGTCATACCTGACAGTATACTTTGAGTCGTGTGTTACACTGCCCTCTACCTAAGTGCAAAACTGCCACTCAGCTGAGCAAGGTAGTGACAATTAGAGCATGTATTAGCTCTTATATTTAGGATGTTTCAGAATTTAGAAGAGCAGGAACAAAAACGTAACCGAACTTAAACTTTCTGTAAGGCATAAATAATTGATCTTATAATAGATCTCATTCAATACAGACAGCTATCTGTGCCAATGAAACATTCAGAGCACAAACTCTTTCCAATGGTAAATAACACAAACTAAAGTATATAATGATCCTTGTTCTAATTTGTTGGCTAAAAACTTAGAATTGTTTCTTGATGCAGTAGGCAGACAGTGACAATGTCATGGGGGAGATGAAGAAAGTAGGAGATTGTACTTTAAGCCAACGCTTAAGCTTAACATCAGCTCACACTGTAAGTATGTCTCATAATAACTCTTACTAACATGAGATGCAAAAATGGTGAGGCTTCAGGTCCTACTAAAAACCCCTAACATTTTTTAACGTTGTTTGAGACTACTGTTGATACCTCAGCGGTCCTTCTCATAGTGGTCAACAACTAGTGATGGTCAAGAAGTCAAGTCAGGCCTGGTGCTTGCTTTATAAAGCCTTCTGTTACAACATTGTTTTTACTGACACTATTACATCAGTTGCTTTACTGTCACTTCAGGCAGGTTTGAGTCCCTAAGCAATGAAAATGAATTAGTAGTAACCAGCATTGTATTGGCAACATGCTCTTGTTAAAAGACAGAGGAGCAGGCCTTGCTGGTATTCGCAGTAGTGGTTGATACTATAAAGAAATCCATTATGAATCACTGCAAGTTGCATACTGCCAAGAACAAGTTTGTGGTGTTGATACGCTATCTAGCGGCTGTAAGGAGGAGAACATCATTCCTGAATTACTGTTTCCACTCTAGCAAATTGCCAATATTAAGAAAATGCTTTAGATGAGATCAGGATTTGTAAGTTTAACCATTTCGTAATGAATTTAAGACATTTTGAGGCTACAAGTTATGAGCCAAAAGAAGATACTGAAGTTTGTGCAAGTTTGCAAACAAAACAGTTGCTGAAAGCATTTTTGGCATTAATAATTTGCACTTTTTAAAAAGGCTTCTCCCCTTTTGACTGTGATCTAGGTGGACCAGTGACCAATAGCTCAGTTTATGAATATTCAGGAATCAGTTCAAGTGTTTTCTTTAGCTGCTGATTAGGTAGTATTGTTTAAGGTTGAAGCAGACAATCTAGATGCTTTAACTAAACTAAATGGTGCACAGTAATGTAAGGCCAGATGTACCTCTAATGGGGAAAACTAATTCTAGTTCCCTGAGATCATAGACTTGGAAGGGACGAAGACTGCACAGGTTTTATCCTAGTTTTCTGTTTCTGACAGGGATGCAGTTAACACTCAGTATATCAAACACTTCTCCTACTTTATTATCCATTTATTATCTTAACTGTGAAATAGATAGTACTGTTCTTCAGCAGGTAAAGCAGCTTTTTAGCTGGTGAGTACTTCTGCCATAAAGGCCCTGTTTTCTCCATTAAATACTCAAACTGGAGAACACTGTATGTCCACATGACTTGTACCACCATATTTAGGGTACTGCATGAGTTACAACAAGCACACAAATTACTTAAACTATAAAAAAAAAAAAAATTAAAAAAAATTGACTCAACCTTTTATCTTTAAGTGCACTTAATTAAATGGATGTCTTTGTTTTAGGATGATGATTAAACACATGATGCTGCAGGTTTCAGCTTGGATATTTCAAGAGCTGTACATCTTTCTAGGAAAGCAGAACTTTTACTTTACTCTCTCTTAAAGCACTGTGAAATGAAAGGTGCCAATTTTATTCTCCATTTTTGGCAAGCAATTTCTCAATTTGTACAAGCTTCTGACTCCATAAAAACATGTTTAAATTATTTGGTAAAAAATGCTATCCACAATATCTGTATTTATCATCATTACTCCTGATACAAGACATCCCTTGCCACATAGGATAACTATTAATAACCATGTAAACAAGATATTTATATAAATACATGCCACGTAACTGGTTGCTAGACTAAGCTTAAGCATTTTTCTTAGTCTTTAAGACTACTGCACTTGATAAGTAAACAATGATTCTTAAGAGCTGGACACAGAAGTCAGTTTCTTGGTCCAATGTAATTCCAAGAAAAGCTTATGAAATAAGCACGTAAGAGTTGCCAGGATCAATAATCTTTAAATGTTCAGAGCCCTTTGTCTCCCTTCCCTTCCTATCCATTAACAATTCTCTGTACTTTCTTCAGATTCAACTTTCACTCCAAATTTATTACCATGGAAATAAAAAATAATTATTTTGTTTTTAAGATGTCTGCTAGTAACACAGATGGGCTTTCTATTGGAAAATTAAGCACATGCCTCACTAGAACTTCCCACATTACATGTTGGCTCCTAAGTGCTACAATCCCAACTTCTTTTTATTCTTTGTACAACCAGCATGAGCCTGGTCACAAAGTAGTTATTACAAAAAAAAAAAAAAGTCCAACACAGGATCCATTGTGCAAACATTTAAACAAATGGAATAATTTCTTTTACAAATGTGTTTCTCTTGTATAAGAATAATTTTGTACAGAAAATAGCTCTTTATGCACTTTACAGAAATGCTAACATTTAGATTTTCTATTCATGGACAGTGTTTGAATGCAATTTAAGATTTCAGCTATGCTTAATAGTTACCAAATGTCAATAAAGCAGCAGTACATCATTGTACATCACTGTACATCACATCCTTAAACTGCTTGACCTAGCAAGTTTTGAGGACAGTGAAAACATTCCTAGAACCATGTTTGTTTACAAACATTCAAGTATCCTTAAACAGCGATTAAATACCTCCTGAAAGTAACACTGTAACTTATGTGTCAAGAAATATGAAATTAAACCTCAACAAGGCAGCATTACTTGCTCACAGATTATCCTGCTGGCTAATACTTTAAGAACCAAATTGAAAAGAAAGTTCAGCATTGAGCTGGTTTACAGTTAATGTGACCTTCAAAACGAGATAGCAGAAGGTATTCTAGTAGATGTTATGCAGCATTAATACAACATTGTATATGAATTAAAAATACTTTCATTTTCTTAACAAAAGACCACGAAAGGTAGAGAAAAATTTAAAAATAAAAAGTAAATTTGTGAAGGATGAGAAGAAACTGAAAAGTGTACATTTATATATAAATGTGTAAGGGTATGCTAGCAAGTACATATATTTAAAAATACTCGATTTCTTTGGAGATAGTATTAAAGTCCATACGGTATCAGAGGGACCTCAAACACAAACCACCTTCATCTTCTACAATTGCTGTTTCAAGCACCATACTATGAAAATTTCCTTTGAAATTAGCAAAAAGGAAATTTCTTCTTTATATACAACTTTACGCAGTCATCATCTTTTCTTTCTAGGTATGTCATAAATTAAAGTAGAAGACGTAAGCAAACAAGTTTTATACAACTCAATTAAAAAAAAAGAGGAATTTGGATTGTATTTGATTGTATTAAGTATTCACATTTAGCTTAAGAGTTTGCCAGCTGTGGCCTATGGAAATATTTTGATGCTTCCATCATTCGAGATTCATATACGTACCTACTTTTAGTCAAGCGTGGCTACCATTCTGAGATTAGCCAGCCTCTTAACACATAGAGTTTGCAAACAAATTCAACTGGACACTTCAGCTCACAAATACCTCAGCACAAAGGTTGACATGATTAATAAATCACATTATACTGGGTCACATTCCCATTCTGTTAGATGGAGAAACAAGCCCCCTTCAAAACCTTATTCCAGTGATTTTGCAAATTCTGCATAGTCAATGTATCCATCATTGTTCTTATCATCATCTCTTAAGACGTCATCTATTAGACTAATTAGCTCCTCTTCTTTCATTGCCTGGGTATTCTCACCACCTTCCTACAACAACAAAAAAACAAGACAACAGTTAAGCCATCTTTCTCATGCAGCGGCACATTTGACAGATTACTGACAACTGGTTTTTGTTAAGCAGCTCATGTTTGATGTTTAATGTGGCACTAGGTGTTATGTAATTATTTATTTCAATATAAGCAAATTTTACCAGATGCAAGCTATTAAGTCTACATTCTCTGCCTTTCAAAACAATATACATGAAGTTATATTCTGAATTGTAATTTTTGAAAGGTCAGTATGAGATACTGTGTCAGCATTATCTTTCCAAAGCAATTATATCTCCATTTGTCCTTAAATGTTCATAGCCAGGATGACAATGTGTTTAGGAAAAGATAAAGGCACGCTATGACTGGTTCTTGTCACACTATGTGCAGAGGTCTCCTGTACTTTGCATACTCACAGCAGCGACATTTTGGAATTGAAAACAGCAGTCTCAGGACCTGCAGCAGCATCACCACATGCTACTTCAATAACCTTGTTTTAGCTTAATTCCAATTTGGATAATTTCCCTTTCTCCTCTCCCCATCTCTGCCAATTGAAGAATCCTCTCTATCAAATCACTTCCACTCTTCATTCACACTGAAGTTTAAACTACAGCGGAATCTTCTTGAAAACTGTGATGTGAAACACTGTGATGAAGGCAGGACTTTTATAAGTCAAACCAAATGGGAGACAGTCTCATTTTCAGACCAAACTGTTGTACTGTAACTGCCCTGAAGGTGTATTGTAGATGCTCTACATCGAACTGCTTTTCAGAACTTTTTCTAAGCATACAAACTATTACAATATTCATCTACCTCTTTGTGGACATGTGATATAGCAGTAGCAAGCTCTAACCCATCTAGCAAATTATTGCCATCGTAATCATGCATTTTGAAGTAATGCAGCTGCAGCTCTTGTGGAGACATCTCAGACTCCGGTTTTTCAATAACTCCTTCTAAATGTTCCATGATGTGGCTATGGAAAAAAGAAGAAAAAAAAACACGACAAAACCCAGTGTTAACAGTTAATTATTAATTCTTGATTTACGTAAAATTTAGTCTTAGATCAAGCAGCCAAGTACATGGATACCACGTATCTCTAAAGCACCCTGCACACTGCCCACAACTGAAAGGTATTTTATAATGAAATGAGGAGGGTACAAAGGTTGTTTGCTACAGGTGCTGTGGTGGTCTCTGGTATCATAGATAGCTGTCCCTGTTTCTTCTGGCGTACTTAACAGATTATAGAAAAGTGAAGCAGTGCCCTGAATCTCCTTCTGGCTGCCTTCTAAAGCCCAGTAACTGGAGGAAGATCGCTCCCAGTCAAACGTGAAGCAGGGAATGTCATTGCTGCCAAGTCTCTTTTATGTATGAAGAAGCAAGGAAGAATAAAACTCTCCCCTACCTCTTCAAAACACAGCTTTGTTTATGTTACGCTGATCTAGGTAGCCAAGATGCCTGTAAGGAATGATTCATACTGTGAACGGGACTAAAGGTCCAGTACGACCTTTCCATATACCTCACATCCCTACTAAACTTACTGAGCGAATGCCTCATCTCTGACTCCACCCGTTCATACAACACCGCGAGGACAGAGGGTGCCCCAGGCTGCGACCCAGCTCACGTAACCTGACTTCAGAGACGAGCAAAGCACGGAGAAGTTCGTACTCGCAGAGCACCTACTCTTTATCCTGCACCAAGTTCTTATCGAGGCGGCCGTGTGAGGACAGACTCTCCGCCGCGGGCTCCTCGGCCGGGACAGGGCCGAGCCATGCGGCCACCAGGCAGAACAGCAGAGGGCTCCTAAAGCTCACGGGGGCCATCGTGGTCTCCTGGAAAAAAGAACACACACACACACACACTCCCTTAGACCAAAACGGGACGAAACAGCCCGGCCGAACTCCAGAACGCAGCCCTGCCCGCGGTAACGGGGCCAAAGTTCGCGCTCAGCACCGCGGCGCATCGATCCGGACACCGTGAAGCCAGCACAGCCGTTGTTTACATTTATCCCCCGCCCTCCTCGGCGCCCAGAGAAGGGGGCCATGACAGCGGCCCTACGCCCGGCCCTGCCCCTCGGCGCGGCTACACCGCGACCCGGCCGCGCTACGAACCCGCCGGCGGATAGCGGCCACCGCGCCGTGCCCAGCAGGTGGAGCCTCCCCGCGCCGGGCCCACCACCATCACACCGCCCCTCTGCTACTGCGCAGGCGCGCCCCGCCCATCGGCCGCACCGGACGTCACCGCCGCTGGAATTCCACGTGGAGCATTCGCTGACGGCCAGGTAGAGCGGGCGGGGCGAGGGCGGGGCTTACAGTGAGGGGCGTGGTTCGCGCGATTGAGGCGGGCCCTGCCTCGCGGCCCCTAGCTCGCCCGACAGCGCCAGGGGAAGCGTACTTACTGTTCCCGCCCCGCCCCGCCCCGCCGTGTCTGGGCGGCTTCGTGCAGGCCGGGGGCTGCCGCCGGACAGGGCGGGCACGCGCGCGCTAAGATGGCGGCTAAGGGCCCGCTGTCTCACGTGAAGCTGGAGGGGGAGATTGAGCGGTGCCGGGCGGAGGGGCACTGGGGGCAGCTCCGGCTCCTGGTGCAGCAGCAGCTGCTGCCGCCGGCGCGCACCCGGCGGAAAGTGGCGGCGGGGGGCACGGAGGAAACGGGTAAGCTTCTGTGCTCAGCGGGTCGGAGCCCTGCTGCGGCGGGGCTCGGGGGCGAGCGGGGCGCTCCGTGCGCGGGTCACTGTGCTCGGCTCGGCGGAGCGCTGTGCTGAAGCCCCCCGGCTCAGGGCTCCGAACCGGCCGTCTTCTGAGGATCCCGTCTGGGCTGAAGCGCGGGCTGCGCCTCGCCTGTCCGTGGGAGAACCGCTGAGGAGCGAGGCTGTGGCGCGTGGAGCTGGGACTTTGGCTTGTTCCCTTAAGCGTAACAGCGGTTTGGTTGCTCTGAAAGCATTATCTGTTGGTTTGCAGCCGTGTCACTCTAGCGCGAGAATGAACTGTGCTGTCAAAGCTATAGGATCCTATTGGGGAGAGATCTTCAAGTTAAAAGGAAGTGTCATAAGGTTTCAAGTAGCTCGAAGTTAGTGCAACTTCTCTTCCCCCTTCCCTCCCCCCCCCCCATTATTTCTTACTGTCTCTAGGGGTTATTACTATTTCTGTCTCTTGAAGGTGGTGCATTCTTTAACACTATTTAATTGCTAATTTAACGCTATTTATATTATAAAAATAGCATTCTTGAGTGATCAGCTCTTAAGTGATGTTTCTTGTTGATTGATGTGTGCTTTCAGAGGACTATGGGAGTATGCTGCTTGCAGAAGCTTTGCTGGAAGAATGCTTGAAGGAAAACTTTGCCAAACTGAAGGACTCTGTTCCACTGACAGAGAGGAATGAGCCAAAACTGAGTGAGGCTAAGCAGCATCTGACCAATGTCTTAATCAGAGGAAAACTGCGAGTAAGTGGGCTCTGTCACTGTGATTCCTGTTAATCTGATATTTTTCTTGTGCACTTGTTAGCCTGATAGGAAGGACATTGCCTTATCACGTCCCTCTGTGTACCATGCTGTATTTGTAGGCATTACTGATGTACTGGTAATTCAGTGCCCCTTTGCAGTGTCTTCTGTTGGATGTAGTGCATCCAAACAGATGATGTGCTGCAAATATATAGTGTTTATTTTTGATGAGGAAGAGGTAGAGCTCTCTGCAGTGTTGGGGCATGGCCACAGAACAGTGTTGCTGGGTTAGCCTGTCTGCTGGACCTCCTGCTGCTCATGGGCTGAGGGAACTGTGTGCAGCTCCTGATGGATGTGAGACCTGCTGTGAGCAGCTGCTGGGTGTCTGAGTTTGTAGCGCAGGTCCAGTATTACAGCCTGGCATTTCTCTCAGCCTCTGCTAGAGAAGTTAGGTGAAATTGTGCCTCAGGTTTATTTCATGGTCTGGGTACATGGTTTGTAGCTGCACATAAGCTAAGCTGCAGAGCTTTAGGAAAGTTTCAAGATCAACAATTGTTGGCATCCTTGGAGACACAGTTGTAAAAATAGCTTTAAGAAGTCTATGAATTACAACAGTCTGAAGTTCTAGACTTGTATTACTTTTAGTCCTGAAACTTATGGGCTAGTTATCCTTGAAGTGTGTGTTATACTTGGATTGCTTGCTGTGGCACACATGCTTAGTTTTTTTTTTTTTTCCCAGGGGTGCTCCTTGTTAACTTCTTGGAAGTATATTTAAAAAATATATGGTTAGGGAAGGAAGCATAATGCGTCCAGCTTTATAGTTCAACCCCAGTAACGGATGGAACCACTGAATTTTCTCAGGTCTTAGTGTTAGGTTTGGCTTCAGGAATTGCAATTACTGTTTCTTTCTTGGAGATGACTTAGCTACTGATGTAAGATTTGGCCTGTATTGATTGAGTGTGTTGAGAAAAGGAGGGCAAAGAGTTAGGAATCACTTCATGCTTTCTGAAGCACAAGAAGGGTCTGAACATTAGTATTTTACTGAGATTTTTTTTTTCTTCATCAGTTTGTATGGATGTTTTCAATCCTTAGGAAACCAGTCAAATCTTAAAAATGGTAGACATGCCTTCTTTTTTTCTACCTTGAGAAAGTTTGGGAGCTTTCCTGCTCTTTAGTTAAAGGTATGGAGGAGAGGATAGTAGCTGACTGAACAACACTTTCTCCCTAGTTTCAATGCAGGGGATTTATGCGTATGTGGCTAGTTCTGACACTGGTAAGCTTTTGTGTTAGCAGAGGCTGGTGAATGAATAGAATAGGGTCAGCTACTTCAGAGTAGGTCCTTGACATCTGTGGTTTGCTTCTCTCACAAGCTTATCCCAAAAATCACTAGACGCTTAAATCCTTCTTACTCCAACCTGTGTAGTTGGCAAGGTTAAGAATAAAGCATTCTTAGTTTTGCTCAGTTTGTTCTTGAGTACCTCATTTGTGCTGTCTGTTATTTACCATGTATTCACTCTTTCCCCCACCTCCTTTTCAGCCTAAATATATGACCGAAACGATGCTGATCCTTGGAAAGCTTCATTATGTAGAGGGATCCTACAGAGATGCCATCAGCGTGTATGCAAAAGCAGGAATTGATGACCTCTCAACAAAAGATGAACCTTTGTACATGCTGCGTCTGGTGGCTGAAGCCTTTGTTATTAAAGGTAAAGGATCACGTATGTATATTTGAAATATGCTGTTGAGGTTGAAGTTACATTTCCAAGATTGGAACAGAATTAGGGCAGTGTTGTACCTTTAGAAAATCCTACTGGCTGTGGTCGGTGTAGCTTAATTTTAAAGGCATTATGGAGTCTTAGTCCATGGTTTTTAAAACTGGCTGACTTGCAAAAAAAAGCTTGACATTGGAAATAGTGTGGTAACTGTTGGCTGTGAATCAGCAACACACCTATGCTATGTGTTTTTGTGAAAATCTAAATCAACCATTCAGCTTAATTGGGGCCTGTGTTTTCTCATAGAGTTCATCCACTTGTAAATGTTAATGATTTCTGTGAAATAAACGAGGACATTGTAACCAAGTGTTAAACTCTGGACTAATGCAATATGTGCTTTCAAATCAGGGTAGTATGTTTTCGCAATGTATATCACACGGAATCAGGCCTATTGTACAAACAGGAATCTCCTTCCCTTTTTATTTCTATGAATGTTGCACTGAGAGATTTTAATCAAAACTGCCTCTGTTGATAGTGAAAGTGTGTTTCAGTTTTGAGTGGGTGAAAGGAAGGCTCTAGTTGGATATTGATTTGGGAGGGGGAAGATCAGTAGCCTTCTCCTTCATTTGCTTTCAGTTTCTTTATAAATGTTGCTCAAGTACTGCTACCTATCTACTGCTTTCTACTCTTTTCAGCATGTCCACCAGCTAATTAGGTGAATGAGAACTCTGTGATGATCAGATACCTTCAACTGGTATGTAAAAGAGTGATGCCAAATCAACCCAACGTGCTGTTTGACTGGGCTGCTAGTATTGCTGATGATAATTGGGTGTTCTGTGAACTCACACATTCTCCTTTTTTTTTTTTTTTTTTTAAAAGCTGTTTTTGCTGCCTTGCTTGCTTTGGTTATGTTTGCTGTGGCACTGGTTGAATCTGCTTTGTTAATGAGCTTTTGTGGAGTAGGACTAATTTACCTGTAACTTATACTAATGCTTGCATGGTACAGAAGAGTGAGTGACTACTAGTCCATTTATTGTAGGGTTTTTTGTTTGTTTTTTGAGACTGACTAGTGGTACACTCTGGGAATTGGATAAGGTCCTTGGTGAGATGAGAGTATAACAAGGTATGCATGAATGCTGACACAATTACATTGCCCTGGAAGACTTCTGTGGTAGATGATGGCCACACTGCCTTATGAAGATGCAGGAGGTGGAGTTGTTTAGCTCAGAGGATCAGGCTTTAATTTTTTTTTTTTTCAACAGGTTAGTGTGGAATACAAATATTTTTTTTGCACATGTGTTTGTTTATAAACCATAAGGCGCTCCCAGTATTGCAAAGTTACCTCTTTGCAGTCCTGTTTCCCAGCATTTATCCTCTATAATGATTACTTCCAGATTAGCCTGGATATCAGGGTATATAGTAAGTCACTTGATATCCTACCAGAGCTTTTGACCAAAAAGTCCAGCAGAATGGAGCTTGCCCAGCTAACTTTGAAGAAAGTGCTCACTCCTGGGATCATGGTTTCAGCATTCTGTGTGATCGACACACCAGTTTTACAGAAGCAGGTGCTAGAAACTTGCACAGGAAACTGTGACAACAGAAGTGTGGATTTAAATTTTGTTTTCAAAATGTGTCTGCCCAAGCTACAGCTGCAGGATAAGTAGCAGAACATGAATTTGAATTACTTAAAATTTACTTAAATGTTAGTATAAGGACTTCTTCCTTTTTTTTTTCATTTGGTGTCTGTGTAGAAATTCTGTTGATCCATAATGCCTTTGGTTGAATTACTGTTAGCTTATACAAGCTGAAACCTTCTGTAAGGCCACTCATGAGAATCACTGATAACATTTCTGCAGGGATCATTAATGCAACAATCGAAAAAAGCCAGAACCCTATCTTTATTTTCTCTTTATTTCAGGAACTTCAATTTCCTGCTTAATTTTTCATTCTGATCTTTTGTAATGGGAGGAAGGGGCCAGAATACCCATGTTCACCCAGTAACACACCTGAGCTTGTTACCACTTAATATAAACATGAAGCCATCTTGTTTTTTTGTGTAGGTAGTACTGTTCTCAAGGATAGTGCAGGAAGGATCACAAGAAAAATAGTCACATCAGAGGCACTCATACTTAACCATTTTAATGTTGGAGACAAACTAAAACACAGTGAGAAAGAGGATCTGTGCAAATCCAGTATGGGGTAGAAATGAAACATGAGACAGTGAAACTGAGGTTGCTTTCTTAGAGCACCTTTTGAATTCCACAATACTGAAGGCTGGATGCTGAGCTAAATCTGAGTGACCTCTGAAGAATGGTAGCAGGTGGTTGTTTGATGGTATGGTAAGAAGAGATACAAATTTGCTGCCTTACTAATTGACCTGTAGAAGTTGAAGAGCAGGAAAAGTTTCCTTGCTTGCCTTGCTCTGTTGGCTTCCACGCAAATTGAGTTCACACATGAACTCCTGAAATTGTTTATGATTACTAGGGTTTGAGTTACCAACAAATTGCAGGATAAATGTCGGAAGTTAAGATTCTTTCAGTATCTAAGCTGATGGCTTCTGCTTCTCCTGTTCTCAAATCCCTGCACTGAAGGGAGAGGAGTAGCACATCATAGTCCTGTGGGCACTGAGTGGAGCACTAACAACAGTTTGATTCTTAGCAATGACTGTTAATCTCTGTTGTGAGTTAATGGGTGGTTGGACTGTATGTGTCTCTCTCCTTCTTCCTCATCTTCTGTGAGGTTAATTCCACCTTAAAACCTCTACTTGGTTTACAGTATGGCAGGTAATTGCTGATGCAAGTAGTTGCGAGAAACCATATTGAGTAATAAAACTTGCTTGTGTATTGCTTCTTATTCTTTTGGGATGCACTGTGGTTTTGTTACTTGTGTTGCCCATTTGAGATATGCAGACAGAACTACAAAACTGCACATGTAAATGTAAGTCCATTGGCTTGCTTTCCCTCTGGCAGTGCTTGCTGCGGAAACTGCAGTGATCCCCATCTGCTCCCAGTGGATAGATCTCTCGACTATGGTACAGTTGGTCACAACCTAACCCTTTTCAAAGCAAAGTATCTCTAGCCAGGACTTAAGCTCACCTAAATTCCTTATTTGTGGAATAGTTGTGTCTAAATAAATTAGCTTTTGTAGCTATATGAGGGTTATATATTCCTATATTTTTGTGTTTGGAGGTTTTAATTCCCTAGCTCACATCACTGATCTCTGCAGAAATGTGAATGGAGTAATTTCTTGCCTGGTGATATTGCTGCTTTGGGTATTTGGCTTTTTACAGTGAGTGTCATTGAAATAAATTTTATGTAGACAAGTGAAGTTCATTAAGTTGGTTGTTCAGATAGGAACTTAGAGTTGTGGAGAACTGAAGTGAGTTGCTTTCTGTCATGCTGTGAGTCAGTGGCAAAACTGAAAAAAGGAAGTAGGAAAAAGATCTCCCATAGCTAACTTGTCTGTTGACTCAGTCATTTTCTGTAGTGTCAGAGCCATTTTAAGCTCTTCTAGGGTAGGTTTTGTGTATATATATTAAAAATATGAAAAAGATGTAATGTGAATTGCATACTTGTGCTGTTTTTTGTTCTTTTTAAACGCTTTTTGGATTAGTCCCAATGGAATTGTGCTCTCTCCTCTTTTGTTTCCTAAGTACTTGGTGTGAGTGCAGGGAGGTGGTGCACCCAGAGGTCTGAAGCCTCTTTTGTTTGGGAGCTGCATGATGCCCAGCCTTTTTTTGCAGCCTGTTGCCAACCTGAGTCATGAAGGCGTGGGGAGGACTTAATCGGCATATGGGCCCTTGGCTCTGTCATGACTGGCAGTTCTGGAGACTTCTGCAGCACTTCTGATGGGATGTGCAGTGTCAGAGCTGCTGTGGGGTGAGTCACTCCGTAGGGAGGAGCTCCTTGCATCCAGCAGGGCTGATGCCAGGCCACTGACTTCCTATCTGAATCTCTGCATGCGAATCAGTGGTGAAATAAGAATGCAAATAGTTTCTAGCTGCTTTCCTGGGAAGTAGGGCTTTAGCAGTCCCGCTACCTCTTTGTTTCCTTTTGTCCATCCTTTAATGATTTTTGTGTCTTTACTGCTAATTTCAGCAGTATCAGATCTCTCAGTGTGAGAGACCAGGTCTGAATCTGTACAGTCAGAAGCTTGCAGTGCTGGGCTGACTCATGGCCTCCTCAGTCGGTGTCTGATGCGGATGGAGTGAAGGCCTGGTGTGGTGGCGGCTGGAAGGAAGCTGTGGGGTGATGTGCTTGCGGGAGGCTAAGGAATGCTGAGGTGAATCTCTGCTACGTTGATTTCTAACAGCTGTGAGATATTTGAAAACCTTAGAAAAGGAGCCCTGTTGTATCAAAAGGTTTCAATATGGAGCTCAGCGTTTTTGAAATCTCAGAAAAAAACATGTGGAAAAGATAATTAAATGTTGTGACTGTGAGAAGCCTTGGGGAGTTTGTATTTTGTTACAAGTCAACCACGAATCACATATATAAGAATTTTTTTCAGTCCCGTGGCTTGGAACGTTCTGTATTTTGTCCTATACCCTACTTCAGCCATTTGAAGGTGTTGAAGAGCAGTAATGTGACCCTTCTGCAGAACCATAAGGTCACGATGCCAATGCTTCTAGACCGAGCCATGCGCATGCTTCAAGTCAGCCACTATTCTTTGGAGCTTTCCCAGGAGCTGTGAGTTAGACTGATGGTAGCAGAGCTCTGAGCCCAGCATGTGAGGGCTTTTCCAGAGTTTAAAAATCCGTCAGGGATTCTGGGTTTAGATCAGCTCTGTGGGTTTTCAGAGTTCTGTGTTTGTTTAGTTGCCTTTAGGACTGGTCTCACACTTGCACGTTTCTTGTAAGGTTGTGTCTTTTAAAACTTCCAAGGTGAGGTCAGTATTGCTTGAAAGGATATTTTTCTGCTTTCTCTCCATGTAAAATCTCAATCTCAGATTTATAAAACCGGAACTGATTGCTTGCAGGTTGTAACAGTGCTCTGGATGGAAAATGGTGGTATCACAAGTATGCAGAGAAACAAATCTTTTAAGAAATAATAAAAAGAAAGATAGAACTTTTAGTCAGATCATTTGAGAACTACGTACTTGGTTTTAGCATGACTTGTAGATGGATCAGTTTGTGCCTCATTTTTTTTAATCATCTATTTTAAACTTCCTTTTTGCTTCTTCATTACATTCTTACTGTATTTCTTGTTGGTTTGAGAAGTATTAAAAATGTGGGTTTGCATCTGCTAAACATAGCTGTGGTATTATCATTATCTTTCATTCTACCTAATCAGAAGGTACTTCACCTATTCGTTCATATGCTTCAGGGAAGTCCTTTACATTTGCATGTCATTCATTATTTTTTAATACTGTTTTCTACAGCACGACTAATTCTCTAGGTGCAATTAAGTGCTGTATTGATTCTTCAGCTTTGAAAAGCTGTTCATTAGATTAAACAAATGGAGTTAGATGAGAGGAAGAAAGAGAGGAGGGGGTTGGTTTTTGTTTTTGTTTTTTCTTTTTTTTGCTTCATGGAAGAGAGCCTTTATTTTCAAGACTAATTTCAGCATTTCATCAAATTCTAACTTCAGTTTGCTTTCTTTTTTTTACTTAATGCTGCCCATTGCGTGCTGTGAAGATAAATTTTGTTCAAATAATTAAATAGTTCATGTTGTGGGCTTAACTCAAACAGTCATACTTCTAAGGAAAGTCCTTCCAAAACCTGAATTTCTAGTTAACTTTTGTGGTGTGGCATTTCTATGTACTTGGTCTTTGTTGAATAAGATGGCAATACCCAAACTAGTGAGTGTGCTGGAACAGTGACTGAAATAATTTCAAGAACCAGCAGTTTAAACAGTTGCAAGTGCAGATAAGCTGAGTTTAGAAATGCTGTGTAGTTTTGCAGAGTCATAATCTATTTTGTTATCCTCCTTTCAAAGGGAATTCACATTTCCAATTTCTTTTTGCTGGAAACATGTTTCGTCCAGGTGACAGTTTACAAACATGTTGCAGGCTAATTGTATACTTTCTCAGTTTGTCCTTTTTTCTGAGGACATAGAAGCTTGCAAGTCACACTCTCCTTTCCCAGACTAGCATTTAGAATGCTGTCCTGACTGTTTGATGCCAAAAAAACCCCACAACCATCACATCTATCCTTATGACTGTGTATTTCTGTGCCTGGTATTGTTCCATTGGCTGATCATAAGAGGTCAAGTTGTCCAAGAATAACTTTTCTGTAGAGCATAAGATTCCTACATCCTCTCTTTTTTGCTGTGTAAGGATATGACTTGTCTTGATAAGTAAGACAAATGTAGAAGAGAATTATTGGAAGGGTGATGACACTTTTCCATGTTCAGATAAATCATTTTCCTTGTCCTTTCTGGGCTGTAATAAGGGAAAGTAAAACATGTTGTAATTGCCTGTGTCAAGATAAAGACGATCCATTCCTGCATTACAGTTTGTTAGCCCTGTGACTGTAAGGAACACTTACAGTTTTGCTGTGGTACAAAGGGAGAATCCAGCTCTTCCTCTGTCCTTCCACCACTGCCTCTCACCTTACGTACATCCCGCCTGCATTGCTGCTTCTGGCTGACGGGAGGGCATCTTGCTGTAATGTACCCATAGAGCAAAGATGGGTGATAGGCTGTAAGGGGCAGGGAAAAATCCTGAGGGTGTGGATTCCCTCCCTGCTTACACCAATTCACTTTGGTATCAATATGGCACAATTGTCAGCGTGGCCTGCTTACTGTAGGCTTTTACTTGAGGGATTCTAAACATCTTCTACTCTAATCCAGTTCAGACCAGGAGAGCTGTTATCTGAACATATTTTGACATGGCTGGGACCCCCATTCGTTGCTCTGGAGCCTGGCAGCCTTGCAGATGGCATTGCTGGTTAATGCAGGAAAGTGTGGTGTAGTCTGATGCTGAGAATAAGGCATTTTGTTTGCAGAGCTTGTTTGCACTTTTGCTTAACAAAAACTGTCTCTTTTAAATGCTGATGCACATCAGAGGAAGAGACTTTGTTCTGTACCTCATGTATGCTTCAAAGCTACTGCCTACAATTATGTCAACTAGACAGGGAGCATGTAGTTTATTTGTGCTGACATCAGGGTAGCTGTCTGGTAGGCAAAAGCTCTGCTTTGTAGATGCAGGTGCTTTGTTAAGTTGTAGTCCCTTTTTTTTTCCTCTTCAGCTGCAAAAGTACATCACAGAATCACAGAGTGGCCTGGGTTGGAAGGGACCTCAAGGATCCTGAATCTCCAGTGCCTCTGCAACAAGCAGGGCCACCAACTTCCCCGTTTAATACTAGACCAGGCTGCCCAGGGCCCCATCCAACCTGGCCTTGAACACCCCCAGGGGCATATTGAAGTGTACTCTGATTCAGGGACTGCAGTTTTACACAAGAACTTTCTCACTGGTGCTGCTGCCTGGCAGTGATGCAGTGAGCCCAAACACTACATCCCAGTGCTAGATTATCAGTGCAGCCACACTCTGTTGTGCCCCGTCCGCTTGGCTTTTCTGCTTCTCCACTTTTGCCTGCTGCATTTAGACTAGAGACAAATGTAGTTCTTTGTCTGTGAAAGTATGTGGATGATGTTGACCAAGTCAGCAAGTTGTGAGAGAACGCTGCTCTCACCTGTTTGCTGTAGTCCAGCAGTGCCATCTCCTTTACTGCCGTCAGATGTATCATAGAGTGGAGGTGTCCTGGTACAAACCAGGGATGTACAAATGCTCCATTGGGGTTCAGAAGGAAAATATGTAGGTTGCTTTGAAAGCAATGCCTTTTATTTATTTTTGTGGAAACTGGAACAGATGCAGAGAACACAGTAGCACTATCTGGTACAGCAAATTCTCAGCTGCAGAGTGCTATTTTTCAGTGTAGTTGCCACCGTTAGATTCTCATTTTTCCAGCAATAAACAAGAGTCTATGAAAATCTGCATCCATGAAGGTGATCCACTGTTTCACAGCTGCTATGATGGCATCCTTGCTTAAATGCATCACTCACTACCTCAGTGTGCTTGCATGCCTTGTTTGGTCTCCATAAAGCTTCAGCAAATATTGATGAATGGCAGTGAGTGCCAATTTTCTGCATGGAGGAATTCAGACACTCCTTTGCTTCATGTGCACTTCCATATCAGACACCATTGCGTGAGACTGCCCTTCTGCTGCCATCTGACATACAGTGGAATAGTGGCAGGAATGTTCAATATCTACTGCCTATCACTAACACCTGCCTCTGATGTCATGGGCCAACATCATATAATAGAGGCATTACTTTTGGAGTAGCCCTTGTACCTTGAAGATTTCTATCAAGGTGTTGTGGATTGCTGATAATGCACGCAGAAGTGAGCAATAAGAAAATGGTGGAGCTGACATTTGTATTAGTATGAGCCTTTCATTAGTCACATTCTGCAGTCCTTGCTTTTACCTTTGTAATTAGGTCACACCAGAGATGCTTGAAGTCCAGCAACATTCAATTCAGTAACTAAAAAATTTAACTGAATCTCGCAATACATTTTTAGCAGCCTCTTTTAGGATTTCTTTCTCAATAGCAGAAGGGCCAAACCGCATACCGTTGCAGGAGCACTTGTTCTTCCTGCTGTGGTAAATGGCTGAAATGATAGAAAGACAATACTTTCACAAGCTAAAATGTATTCCTTTGTTAGCAAATAAATACTTTGCTTGAGATTTGAAGGAAGAAGTGTTACAAACAAGCCACTGAAGGAAAAACACTGGAGAATATACTGTAAGGTGTAAACGATTTCCTTAATAAAAGCAATGCTTCTGAAAAAAAAAAATCGTGCATGTGTAACAGCTTTTGGAGCCACTGCTTTGCAGTTAATGAAAAAGGGGTTTCTAGGATAAGACTGCAGAAGTGGCATCACAAGAAATTTGTTATCAGTTGTAGGTAAGATTTTGTAGAAAGAAGAGAAACCAGGAGGTGCACAGAGTGATCCAAGGTGTTAACAGTTTGGTAGTTCTGTAAACACAAAACCTTTGAACAGTAGAATTATTGCACTACTCTGTGATGCGGGGGGAAGTGAGCAGAAGCATCTTTCACTCACAGCCTCACTGGTTTTCTTGTGGACAAAGTGCTTAAAAGAGCTGTTGAACTTAAAAATGTTTAACAAAAGATGAGCGCTCCAAATTTGCTCATCTTTTCTGTGATGACAGATGGCTGTCAGTAGCATGCTACCTAGCATGTTTTTAAAAAAAAAAACCAAAAACCCAACATGTTTTAGCTGTCCTTTCAAGGTAGAGGTGATGTTTTAATGGCGAGGAAGCGACTGAAGCTGTTTTTACAGCAGATGTTGGCAAACGTTTCCATCATTGTCTGATTGTCACTATTTTTTTGCTGCAGTTGCTGAATATGCTACCTACAAAAACTCTTACCTATACACAAATTTCTAACCCATTTAAAAATTGTCCGAATAATGAATTTTGATGGGTTTTGAACCTATTTATTGTTAACATTGTTTATGACCAACAGGAAAGAGGGAAATATACTAGGTGAATTTAAAATTAAAAGAAATGTAGTCGGTGCAGCCTACAGTGCACTGCTTCCCTTTGGGTCTGCATGCCTTTGTCAGCTATGGCAGCCATTAAAACTGAGTATGAAATTAAACCCAAGAACCAGACTTTTCAATCACTGTATCAGTGTAAACCAAAGATTTTTTTTGCCAAAAAAAGTGCAGAACCACAATCCATCACACGGCTCTCTCTAAAAATATAATTCCTGTTTTTCTAATGATGCAAAAAATATTTTGTACTGTTAATGAAATTGAAAAATATTTTTAGTTTTCCTTTATCTCATTCTTCAAATTTTATTTTAGTAGGTTTTATAACATGCACATTATATTAGTTTAGAAGTCTGTGTATTATTTATGAATGTACTTATTGGAAATGCTTGCTCAGGAGAATAAGGATGTATGATCAAAAAGATGGAGACTGCTTTGTTGTCGTTTAAAGTCCAGGTTCAAAGATCTGCTGTGAAGCTGTAGAACAACCAGCCTGCAGGCGTCACATCTTGATATGCTCAGGAAAACAGATGTCCTTGGATTGAGGTGGCTGACTTTTGTGTTGCAGGGAGGCGTGCAGAGCCGATGTGGAGCTGGTCAGGGGGAGGTGACTGAAGTGGCTTCTCACAGCAGTGCTTGCCATCCCCTGGCTACACGTGTGCTCAATCAGGAAGGTTTCCTGGTTTTAGAGATCAGCTAGAGCTGTAGGTGCAAGTCTAAGCAGTTGATGTTCTCCTTTGCATAATGAGCATAACAGTGTTAGGATTAGGTTATTGCATCCAAAAGTTGAATGTCTGGGAGTAGGTGTTGAGTTCTGCTTTGGTGCAGCTAAGCAGCCTTGCAGAGGCAATTTCCCTGTTTCATTTTCCACGTTGTGGATTAAAAGGTCTTTGGAGGGTTTCAGCTGAGGTCACGAGTTTTCTGCACTTGCTGTAAGATGCAAGACTTTTGTGTGGCAGTAATTTGAAGCAATAGCACAAGAAGCTTGTGCAGCATTCTTGCAAAACAAAACCTCTTTCCTCCTGCCCTTTCACAAAATGTAATATAAATATATGGATATATTTAAAATCCAGGGCTTCTAGGCCTTTCCTGCTCCACTTGTGTTTGCATTGCAAGAAAATGCAATTAAACTGATAGGCCAGTTGCTGGGAGGATAAGTCAAGACCCCTGGTGTGAATTATTCAAGCTGCTGTGAGTTGTGGCAGAAATAATACATAACACTGGGTCTTGCTTATGTCAAGCCAATCCAGACAGCTTCGTTGTCTTGTTGAAGTTTGGGCTTTTTGCTTTCCAAGACATCATAATGTGATTGCTTGGTTGAGAGCTGTGCTGTAAAGTTGGCCTCTTGGCTGACAGTGGGAGGATGGCCATAATACCAATTCTACAAGGGTTTGGTTGTGCCTTTTAATTCTACTGTCTTTGAAAGAGTGTTTGGTGCATCTTTGAATTTTAGTTCATGTGTGTGTATGTGTTTCAGGAGCTGGTCTTGTTTTGGCGTGGGCTGACTTGCTAGAACTGTGCTGAAGTGGCTGCAGGTGCCCAGCAGAAGACATCCTGTGCTGGAAGGGCTGTGGGACTGAGGGTGTGCAGCTGCTGTGCTGTGGTTGACACCCTGGCTTACCTTGGGACAAATTATTTATGTTCCTGTAGTAACATCACTGCATGTCCTCAGCTTAGCAGCTCTGGCTTCTGGCCGGGGTAGCCTGTCTCTGTGGCTGTGAGCATAGGTATGTCTTGAGTTGCAGGCTGGAACTGATGCTTTTGACAGAGTTACAAGTCCACCCTAAGCTCTTTTTTGAGTTCCTATCGATGTGCTTGACACAGACATAACACCAGGCCACATGGAAGCCTATGTTAGAATGAAAATGATGAGAACTGTGATTAGACTGATATATCCCTCCTAATTCGTAGGAGTAATACTGCTATGTGAGGAACTAGTTAATGAATTGGAAGAAGCAGGCTACCTTAGCCTTCTCTTCTCCCTAGCAGCTGTGCAGTCTCCATCTATTCACAGAGGCTTAAAGACCTGCCTGGGTAAAGCCCTGATGGGGCTGTGCTGACCATTCTTCAAGCAGCAAGTCGGGCTATAAACCTCCCAGGACCCCATCCAACCTGAATTTTGCTGTGATCTCTTATGTCAGTTTGCACGTGTGTTTTCCAGTTCTTTTCATAACGTCACTTCAGAGCGTAGGAACCACATGACATGTTTTCTTCCTTTGGGAAGGACTGGATGAGATGAAGCTGGAAATAAACCTTCCTAAAATGTCCCCACTCAGGTTTTCATGAATGAAAGCAGTGCATTTCAACTTCAGGAAGGAATTTCTTCAGTCTGTGACAACTCTTATGTCCTTATGGTGTGTTTCTTTTCTGGCATAAATGCAAATTACTTTAGAATGGCAGAAGAGCAAGCAAAAATTAGAGAGATAAAGAGCCAGAGATGATTTTTTGGAGAAATAACGGAAGTGGATGGAAGCCTTTCCTTTATTCAAGAAAGAAAAGTAGTGCTTCTATACATAGAAAGCTGCTGTCTCTAAAGTAGGTAGAAGGAGTTTATTTTTTTATGAAAGATCTTTCTTTAACTTGAGCCAAATCCATTAGAAAATGGTATCTTCTGTATGTGAAATGTTTATGTAATATGTATTTGTGTATATTTGTTTACTTAAATCTGGGCATCTGATTTGTATGAGAAAAATCGTGGTATAGGTGAGTTATAAGTTGGTGTTGTCTTAAAGTAACTGGTTTTAAAAAATTCCTTAACCAGCTATCCAGAAAGCTTGTAGCTTTATGTTTTGCCCAGAAGTGAATTCAGTCTCAGCAGGAGCTATGCTTTGCTAAGTCCAGTGTGACACGTACCACGCATTTAGTGGTCTCCTGTGTCTTTTGGGGAATTGAGTTGAATTAAAAATGCATGGAATTCTGCAAAGGATTGTCTTTGCTGATAACTGGAGAATGGAGAATAGTTAGTGGAATTTGTGCCGTCGGGGCTGGTGGCTATTTAAGCAGAGCTATCCACACGCAGCTGCACCTCAAGCAAATCTGTAATTCTTGGGACTTTGCACTGTGAGAGCTGAATGGACGGCTGCAGAGTAGGAAATTTGTCCTTTATCTTTGTCTGCTGCATTTGCTGCCTGCCTGCTCTGATTTTTCTTGTATTTCTGTGGTGAATCTGGTTCAGATTCTGCAGAAAATCTTATGCTCTGATTGCATCAGGTCAGCACATACAGTATGAGCAGGAAGCGCTGTGACTAATTTCACATCATGTGGGTCATTCCTTTTTGCCCTTTGCAAGTGGAAAAATGTGTGCAGTGTAGCATACTGTCTCCTTTCAGTATGTTATACATTGCTCTGTGATCACTGTAGCAAGAATTCTTTTTGGAAACGTTGGTATCCCCATCTTCATTCTGCTCCACCTCTGTTTGTGTGGCTGTGCGGATGGGTTTGTTTGTTGTCGCTTGGTGCTGGCAAAGGCTGCTTGCTTTCCTCCCCCACATCAGAGCTTAAAGATAGTCGCTCCTTGCAGTGTGCGGCAGCCGGTATGGAAATGGTTTTTGTCAGCCTGTTCTGTGTGTGACATCTCCCACGATTGCTGCCCCCACACAGACGGTGCTCGGGTGGCTCTTGCAGCATCCTGATCAGAGTGGTGACTCTGAAATGCAACACTTTGTTGGTTTTATTTTTGGTTAAGGTGGATGGCTCGAAATTCAGAGGTGAGTTGAGTCAGATCTGAGAGTAATATTCGTAAGTCGATATAGCTTTACCACTGGATGTTTTCTCTTGAGAATTGAGTTAACATCCTTTTTTCCCTCTTAGTATGTAGAAACAGAGTGAAGAGAAACTTTGAAATAGTAGGGAAAAAATCTTGACATAAAGCCAGAGGCTTTAAAAGTGGATTGGAGGACAAAATCTGTTGGATTTTCTTCTATGCAAGATGGATGTCAGTAGAAAGGAGGCAACACAGAATGGTTGTTAGTGGTAAGCAGCAAGATAATTGTCCCCAGGATTTTCAAGGGTGCAGGATACTCACATGTGCTTCTCCTTGGTGGATCCTGGGGGGTGTGCCATGGATCTTTGATCTGGGACAGGGCAGTGGGGAGCCACCCCCTAAAAGGACATTGAGGTGCTGGAGCAGGTCCAAAGAAGGGCAACAAGGCTGGTGAAGGGCTTGGAGAATATGCCCTAGGAGGAGAGGCTGAAGGAACTGGGGCTGTTCAGTCTGGGGAAAAGGAGGCTGAGAGGAGACCTTGTTGCTCTCTTCCGACATCTGAGAGGTGCTCACAGCGAGAGCGGGGTTGGTCTCTTCTCACTGGTGACAGGATGAGGGGAAATGGCCTCAAGTTGCTCCAGGGTAAGTTCAGGTTGGATATCAGGAAAAACTTCTCTGCAGAAAGGGTTGTTAAGCACTGGAATGGGCTCCCAGGGGAGGCAGTTGAATCACCATCCCTGGATGTGTTTAAAAACCATTTGGATGTGGTGCTCAGGGACATGATTTAGCGGAGGGTTGTTGATTAGGGTAGTATGGTTAGGTTGTGGTTGGACTCGATGATCTTTAAGGTCTTTTCCAACCTGAGTGACTCTATGATTCTATGTGGGGCTTCTTCCACTGAAGTAACTGCTCGTGTTTGCCTCAAAGGTAGAGCTTGAGACAGGGAAACTCCTAGCACAGTTACCAAGGGGACAAAATAGAAACTTTGAATGTGAAAAATAAACAAAGCTAAGAATGTCTAGGAGTCTCAGACTCCTCTAGAATGAGTACTTCTACACATTGTTCATCAAGGAGTAGCCTGGCTCCCCTTTGCCATGGAGTCCTAAGGTGAGCTCTGTGGGGTGCCCTAGATTATGTACAAGAAAGGTGTGGTTCCTGGTTTGAGCTGCAGCTCTTCACATGGGGCACATTCTTTTGGCATATGCTATGGTGATCCTTATTGCTTCCCTGGAGAGCCTGTCCAAACAGCTCATCCTTTTGACCTGTGTCAGGAAGGCTAGGGTTGTGTATTACATCTTACAAGCTTTTCATTAGTATTGGAGTGTTGTTATATACAAAATTTTCTGGGAAATGCATACTAAACAATCTGTAACCTGTGTGGACTACTGGGCATCTGTGCAGTTGTTTGATGTAAAAGACCCAGGTTTCCAAGCAGTGTTGTGGGGGATAAGAATCTATATAGATCAGAATAAAATCAGTCTGCATATACATAGCCTCTCCAAGGGGATTTAGGGAAATAAAGGATATAGCAGTGAGAGGTCAGGCAAGGACTGGATAATAAGGGATTTTTGTGTAGGGACAGCAGCTATGGGTCTCTTTTTATGTGCTGTATGATTGTTAAAGGACCTAATGGTACAAAAAACAAATGTGGGTTGGGTTTTTTTTTCTTCTCTTTGGAATAGAGGGTGACTTTGTAGTTTTCTTGTGCTTTTCCAAGAACTCTCAGTATGTCCATGTGCAATTTGCGAGTGCTTAGATTTTCCACAAAAGGCTTCAGGTCTTCCAGTTCTGTATTGTTGTCTTTCTCCAAGTTTCTTCCTTAAAACTGCAGCTATTGAAAGCTTCACTTGGAATAGTGGATGCTCAGAAATTCTCACATCCGTTGCTAGGTTGTTTCTGACAACATTTATAACATTATTAAAATTATATTTTATAAACAGCATTTATATCGAATCACCCAAAATCTATAGCCATATTTGGAAATATAGGCCATAATTTCTCTACTTGCTCTTCCCTGACAGAGGATTTGTGTGTCCTTTCTTCATAAAATGTTTGAAAGGTGCTGTAGGAGCATGCAGTGGTACCATGTTAGAGCAGCATGACAAAAATGCCTTGCATGTGTAAGAATTTTGTTTTCTTGGGATTTTTTCCTAAAAGCCACTAAAACTGTGGGGAAATCTACATATGGAAAAACGTTGCGGTCAGACAGTAAATGGAAGTATAACATGGCTGCGTTGCTCTTAGTGGACTCCAGTTAAAGAAGGTGTTGCTCTTTTACAGGTCTGTCTCTGGAGCGCTCAACCAACTCAATAGCCTCACGTGCTCGCCTGTGCGAAAGGGAGGAAGAAGTCATGACTTGCTTTGAAACTGCGTGTGTCATTGCTCAAGTGTACCTGCAGGAGCTAGAAAAGGTAAGAAATGTGCTCAGGGTGTTGCCTGGTGACTTGAGTAGAACATCCAGGAATTTTGGCTGCAGAGTGGTGGTGAAAACGTCAAGCAATTATAGATAATGAAGTGAATGAGAACAAGTCTGAAGGAGCCAGGTGTCTTAGCATTTCTGCAGGCTGAGTTTTTTAGTATAAGCAGTTGCAAAACAGCTGTTTGTCTGGTCTCTGCCAGTTTCTTTTGAAAATGTAGAAACCAGTTTTGCCTGCAGTAAAGTACTGAATATTTGGTACGCTCAGATCCTTATCTCAAGTTCAGCTCTTACTAAGAAGGATTACAGACTTTATGGAGCAACTGCTGCCATGAAGGAGCCCTAGACATTTAATGTATCTGCCATTTATATGATACACAGTACTGGATATTGAGATCCCTAACAAGCTAGAAGTTACCTTTTGGCTTGATCATAGCACCTTAGCTGCCAAAGCTTTGCCATTTCCAGGTAAAAGTGGAGGAACCTGGATCAATAACAAGTAACTGCTCAACCTGATGTTGGCTAAGGATGCTGAGTAAGATGAGTACTGAGCTCTGTGTTGAGCTGTAGTACGTGCCAGTTCCTTGCTGGGTACATGCTTAGGTATGTCTATCTCTGTAACTTTGCCTAGCAGCATTTAACAGGGACACACCATAAGTTTTCACGCTCTGTCCTCTGCCACACACTGTGCTTGACATGAGCAGCAGTGAGGCAATGGACATTATCTGTTATTCTTTACAGCCTTAGACCTTCTGACCAGATATCCTCCTCTCAGCAGCAAGGCTGCTGGTTTTGTTTTCAGTTGTGTTAAAACAAAAATAAGCTTAAACCACACACAAAAATTCAGTAAGTAGCCAGCTAACAAATTGTTTGGTCTGTTTCTTTGCAAGAAAAAGCTAATTTACCTTTTTATTTAAAGTGAAGTGTAGCCTTTTCCTTGCAAGAGGACCACTTCCTGCAGTGCTAGGCACTGAGAGCTTGTGTCCACCAAGAAAGGAAAAAGTTTGAACGTTAATTTGTTCATCATCTAGACTCAGAAGGATGGAGGATTCCTGATTCACTCAGAGTCCATAGATCCTTTTTATTCCTGGAAATAAAATACTACTTTGGAGAGTATACACAGTGCAATTTCTAGCAGTGAAAGCTGTTTGTTAGCTGATCTGGAAGGTAGAGCTTCTAAGGAAGCCAAAGCAAGAAGACTCAAAGAGGAAATGCTGCAATTCTGCCATCAAGACTGCTTGTAGGTTACTAACCCTTACAAACATTTGTCATGTTAAGCTAGGTATCCCCACTTAAACATTGTGTTTCTATTTCTATGCAAGATGCTGGCTCTGTTGGTCGGAGTTGTACTTCTGAAGGCCTTGGTATTGATATGTAGCCTTCTGTTTTATTAGAATGGAAAGTAGCAGATGCTGGGTTTCAAAGCTCACATTGCACACGGAATATTTCACAGAAGTCACTATAGTTTATTTTAAAGTTGTCTTTGGAAGGTTTTTTGAATAGAATAGAATAGAATACCTCATGAAGGTAGGTTTTTAAGTAACCTGAAGAGGAATCTGATGACAGAAGCTAACATTTTATTTTTGGTATCTTGTGGGGAAGTGACTAGTTCAAAGAGGTGTCTGTAATCCCACTGGTTTCTTTCCTCACAGACTTTAAACAACACACATTCAAGGAATATGAAGGGCAGCAACACAACATACTCTGAGTTTGAACTGTCCTACTTCCTGGAAGCAGCTCTACAGAGTGCCTACGTGACTCATTTAAAAAAGGGGTAGGTGGATGCAGATGTTAGTAGAAATAGATAAAAAATAAAAAATACCGCATATTTTGTCTCAGAACGGATGAGACTTACGTCTTCATGTGTTCTGTTGTGACTTTTTTTTGCTGCTGTTGATTTGCTTCAAGTTTTCTCATATCCTACCCCTCCCATCTGCCTTTCCCTCTCATCCTAAGCCCAGACTCACAAGTAGGGTGGGGTTCGACTATTTTATTGTCTTGACTCAGCTCTGTTCCCTGTGGAGATGAGGAGTCTGACCATAGAGAGCGTGTGGAATGTAAATACTACTGAGTTCTTTTTGAATATTCAGCCCCAAGGCCTGGTGTAGAGCTCAGTGAAGTCTTAAGGGTTGTTTTCTTTTAGTTATTGAAGTTCTTGAATGTCTTGATCAAACCTCCGAATCTGTGTGCTTTAACTAGAAAGAATGTCATCTTTCAAAGGCCATTGGTGAGAGCACAGCAACCCCTAAAATGGGCGGTATCTTCAAATCTATTTAGCTGATGGAGAGATTGCTGTGTGGGGAGAATGTCCTTTTATCATGTGTAAGCAATACTTATACGAGTTCATCCTTCCCTAGTCCTGTGTTTGCAGCAAAGTATCACTTTTGTTCTTAAGGAATCAGATAGTGAATTTCTCACTGTTCTGTAGAATATAATTGGTCAAAGTTTTGTAAACTTTTTTAAGCAAACCATCTTTGAAAGTATTTCATTTTGGTGGGTTTTATAATCTTCACACCCAAAGATGTTTTCTCTGCTTTTCTTTTCTCCTTTTTCCTTCTGAATGAAATATGGAGAGACAGAAAAGAAGGAAATGAGAAAAAAAAAATCACAGCAAAGATCGTTTTAAATTCTTCTGTATAAAAAAGAAACCAAACAAATTTTGTTTCTGTTGCTGGAGGAAGGACTGCTTCAGTTCAGTTTGTTTTTTTCTTTTTTTTTCCCCAGTAATGATTTAAATGCATCGATGAATATGCTTGATGTTCTCTATTGTTTTATTTGTAGCCAGGATTAAAAGCCTTTGTGTACAGTGCAGTTGTACTTACTATAGCATGTCCATACAGGGTGCCTTGAGGTAAGCCTTATTTAACCCAAAGGCTTTATTCATAGAGACCAGGTGTTGTGAAATGACCCCTTTAGCCAACTGCCTGCAAGTTTATTTGTAAAGAAGTACAAGGTCCCAGGTGCAAGATGTAGTCCCAGTGATACAGGATACACATGTGGTTTTCCCATGAGAGATGGTGGTTGACCATCTGTTGCTCAAAGAGTGGGCTTTACTGGCCCTTTGCCATTCTGGTAGCAAACAAAAAGCTCAGGTCTTGCCAGTAAACTCATTAACTATGTAATAAAATAAAATCTCATTTAGAACATATGGCACTGATGTCCTCTAGGCACCTTTTGAATAACAAACTCGCTCATGTTCATTTATTCAGCAACATTTGAAATTAAATCTTCATCACTTCAATATATCCAGTGGGTTGTTTTAGCTATTACTGTGAGCCCTGGTTGCTCTCTTTCCACGTTATTATAATGACAGCCTTTTAAAAAAGAAAAAAAAAACCCAACTCTACAGGAAAACAGTTGGGAATCAAAATACATGTGTGAATTAAGCACCACTTTGATTACATGCTGAATCGCTGCAATAGCAGCAAAATGTTCTCTGTAGCTGTCTCATGATGAAAAAACAGCCTCATTACTGCCGTGGAGCTGACATGGCTGTGACAAGAACAAAGCCCAGTTCGTTTGGCACCTCTTCCAGTGCAAATCAGAAGCAAAAGCCAGTGAAATTAAAGGATCACAGGGAGGAAAATGAGACAAGTGGGAATCCCCTGTTTGTGTCTGTGCCCCCTGCTTGTATATTAATGTGCAGTTTTTGCCACAAGAGGGCATAAACAGCTTTGGGATATGTGAAGGAAAAGGGTGGGAGGGTGAGAAGGGAAGAGGCTTTTTCAGATATTTTGTGCGTAGGTCCAGGGAGGTCCATGCCCTTCTCCTGGGCAGCTGTGTACAAAACAGGACTATAGGGGAGCTGAGGTGTCTCCCTCAGCAGATGATCCAGGAAAGGAATGGTACTGTCCTGCTTTGTTCCTGCTGGCAACCTCTTGGAACATGATCAGGGATCATAAAGTCATACAGTGGCTGGGTTGGATGCGACCTTAAGGATCATCTAGATCCAACCTCCCTGTCATTGGCAGGATTGCCACCCGGCATGTCAGATTAGGTCAGGGCCCGTCCTACCTGACCTTGACACCTCCAAGGATAGGGCACCCACAGCTTCTCTGGGCATCCTGTCCCAGTCCCTCACCACTCACTGAGTAAAACATTGAATTTAATGATCCTTATGTTCCCTTCCAACCCAGACCTTTCTTGGACACTGTGATGTGACTTTCCTGTGTATAGCTCTAGACAGCTCTCTGAGTGGACAGCCACCTCTGGAGAGCAAATAATCCAGGAGGCAGAGATGTCCTTTCCTCTTTCAGTGCAGGTTTAAAAGAAGGCACCTTCCTCACTCACATGCACCCATGCAAAACAAAGGTGCATGGTGCTAAGGAGCAAGCTGTGAGGGTCAGCAGGTCCTACAGCTGTGGCTATTCTTTTCCCTCTTAATAGATGTTAACTTAGAAATGCTGTGTTGCTGAAAGCGCATCTGCTGCAGTTGCAAATAGGATTCATCTATATGAAGTAACAGTTATTTCTGTGTGACTCTTCTAATGGTATTTGAAGTATGCATGGAGTAGCAAAGGCAAAGGAAATCAAAACGTCAGGGCGTTCCAGAGGAAGTGATGGTTTTGGAAGCTCTATGTGCTTCTGAAAATAATACTTACTTCTCAGAAAACCATTAAGAGCTTAGTAAAAATCAGATTTCCTTATGATCCCTCATGCTCGGGACCTTAGATACTTTGGAAAGCCCTGATAAAATTGCCTGCTAGGGAAAGCTTATGCAGTTCTTTCTTTTTATCTTTTCCTGTCATTTTTGCAGAGCCCTCAGTTCCATTTTTTGAAATGTTACAGGCTTCTGTTGCAAGGGCACTTGGAAAGAGTAACTTCATGTATGTGTTAGTGTTACAGTACAATCAAACAAAATTTTTGCCAGAATATTAATCTTTTTCTGAGGAATTTGTGTGGGTTTGCTTGTCATTTATCTCTTCTTCAGTCCTCCCAGTCTAGCACCTAATACAGGAAGCTTAGGACACTGCAGCTGTTAATTCACAAGTGAGTCTTACTGCCTACTAGATGAGTCTATGAAGGCTGGTCTGAAACTAATGCCTCTTATTTTATTATGTTGGCTCATGGTCAGAGGTGAATGTTGGTGGTACAGCAGTATCTGTAGAACCTTCCTGCCGCTTTGCCATTACCTGTTGTTGCTGTGTGATAGATGGCAGCAGAAGGGCAGTCTGACACAATGGTGTTTGACATGGAAGTGTGTCTGAAGCAAAACTGCGTCAATGAATTCCTCCATGAAGAAAAAATGGTACCCACTGACATTTCATCGATGCTTGCTGAATGTTTATGGAGTCCAGACACTGCTGCAGATTTTTATGAGTGTGGCATGCAGACTCTTACTCATTGCTGACCAAAAAAAAAAAAAGATTTGTAGCTGAGAGTATGCTTTATCAAGTAGTGCATTTGTGTTCTTTGTATTGGTTGTAGTTTCCATGGGAATAAATATGAGACATTGCTTTTGGAGCAGCCGACCTAGATAAGTGCCAAAGTTTTTTTTTAGTTGGTTGGTTAGTTTGGGATTTGGGGCTGTGGTTTTTTTGTTTGTTTTTTTTGGTGGTTTTTTTGAGTCTAGCTAGTTTGACAGGTTGACATTGGGAAACACTAAAGTGATTTGTTGTAGTTAGTTGTCTTGTATCTTTCATAAGAATCTGAGGTCTAGTCCTTTGAATACTTTTTATGCCTGTGCATGAGCTGCTGTTTAAGGAGAGAGTATGAATTCTTAGAAAGCTGGGAGAGATGTAGAAGGAGCTTCACTTCATAGTGGGCATGGTATTCCCACTTTTTGTGTGCTTTCCCCTGGACAAGTGACTCTGCAAACTGCCATGTAGCCATCTCCAGATAATCTCTTCCATTTGTTAGTGGCTATTTTCACAGTTACTAAATGGGGATAAGAACATGATCTTTTGGGGTCTACCTGAGCTCATTATCTGTATTTTTTTTTTCAGTGATTTTGCACAGAAAACAATGTATTTCTTAAGTTTCTTGCCTTAAAATTTTGTGTGGTGTTAACTAAATAATGTGACATAAAAGTGATATGACTATTTCCATTCATATCTGGTAATTACCCTATATTAATGAGGGTTTTTCTACAAAAAACAAACAAACAAAAAAAGCAAAACCAACCAAAAAAACAATCCATAGAGAACAAAAAACCACAGCAGCAAAAACAAAACAAAAAGCACAGATTTTCATTCCATGCTGGACTGAGTCATTACTCGATGTGCTCTCAGTTGCTGTTTACACTGATGATTTTCTGCATTCCTCTTTATTAAATTAGCTGTACTTGAATTCTAAAGCACATTTCATCATAACTTTTAAAATATCTCTCTTACCACCTTTGTGGCTAAAACCACAGCAGTTCATTTAATGGCCAGGTGCTGTTTCTTTCTGGTTTCTCTTTTTTTTTTTTTTTATTTCTGTGGCATTTTAGCAGTGCAGTAGGAGCCTACAAAATCTTTCAGCTCATTATTTCCATAATCTAATGTTGACTTACGATGCCTTGATTTGAACCAACAGTACCTGGGATTTCCAGGTAGTCTGTTGAAGTCATGAGGTGCTCGAGATTTTTTGGTTCCTGATCTAGACAAGATCAAGTGGATTTGCAATGGATTGCCAAGGGCTATGATTACATCCTCATCCACTCGTCTGCATATACTTACTGCTGTTCAAAGACCTACTCTTCTTTTTTGTATTCTTCAGGTTCTATTTTCAAAAATCTCATCATTTGCATGCTTTGTATGTGAAAGGCTTCTGTTAACAGAGCTGTAAGTTGGTTATTGTTATCAGTAGTATTCATGCTTATAGTGAAGCCTGTGCTTCTTGGCCTTCCAGTGCCTTGGAGTGGAAATGGGAGCTCCCTAGTGAGGTGGATTTGTTCAATAGCATTCAGAACATAAAAGCAAAGCCTTAGACCTGTAGAACTGGTATTGCTGTCACATGCTTTGTATGTTTCAGAGTTAAGAGCTTGGAGCGGGTGTTCTCAGAGAGGCTGACCACCATGTCCCTGTCTGGCCGTGGTGGGTGCAGGCTGCCTCTTGCAGCTGTCTGCCATGTGCTGCTACTCCTGTGAAGATGTTTTTGGTGTTTGTCTTGTGGTCTGTGTTCAGCCCCAAAGATTTGTGGAAGGGCCAGAGCTTCCCGTTTTTTCCTTCATTTACCTCAGGTTCATATTCCTTACTCTTCCTTTCCCCATCAGTTCAGAACAGGATGGTCCTCCTGTGAGGCATCGACATTGTTTATGGCCTTGTCTAAAAGCTGGAAGTTAAACAATTCTGTAATGTTCTGAGGAAAACTGTCTGTTTTTTAGCACATTCTCTAGGTTTTCAGTCTCTAACTAAAAGCCAAATGCGGAATTAATTGGCTTTGTAAATGATCACTAATCTTCTTTCTGTTACTAGTGAATGGAATTCATTGATGCTTTTAAGACAAATACCATTATCGTAACAAGAAATCCAAACGTATGCATTCTTGAAAATGTCATGGAAATATCATGTACAGCCTTTTTCTTCTTCTGAGCCTCTTAAGGAGCCCAAGGAAGCACAGGAATGGCCTATGCTTTTTAAGTAACTGAGGGGACCAGGTGCTTTCTGTTCAACCGGGGAAATGTCTTTTTGACTCTTCAGCATGAAATAGCCTGTGAATTATTCTGTTGGCTTTTGTGTGACTGCTTGTGTGTGAATATCACCACGTATCTAATTGCTTTCCTTAGTTTAAGATTCAGAAGTGCGTGTATGTGTGAGTATTCTTCCCCGAACCCACAAAATGCACCAGGTATCTTGGCTGTTTGGAACATTTGCTGAAGCTTTAACGTCCAGCTTACAAAAACTTCCTCAAGGAAGTTTTCCATCCGAAGCTGAGAACATCTTTTACTTAGGGGAGAGTGGAAAGGGAAAAAAGAAGAGATGGCATCTGGTAAAACTTGCATTATTTTTTAATCTTCCCTCTTTGCATGTCTGTAGATCACCCTCAACTGGATAGTTTTCAGAAGTCTTTTCTCTGAGTTTAAAACTTGAAGATTAAACTTGGTTGACAGGAAGGCCACACACATTTGCGTTGTGTGACTTGACGACTGTAGGCCTTAGGGTGGCATTTCAAGTAGCCAAGTCTTAAGACAAACAGCATCAACTTAATTTATTTTTTTCCCAGAAAATATTTTGCGATGTTTCTTCAAATGTTTACCATTGATTTTAGAGCACAAGAAGATTTGCAGTGCATGAAACACAATCTGTGTAATTACCTTCATAATTTAAACTGATTCGCAGAGGTGGTTGTTATGGTGTGTGGCTTTTTAACAAAACCAAGATGCTGCCTGCACAGAAGATTTTCCTGGAATAAGTTGAAGTGGCAATTTAATATACCAGAACTACCGCTGTCTGAATGTCTCTAATTCAGGGCAGCATTGCTCCTTTTCTGTTGGCTTGTATTTCTTTGTGTAGTTACCACCTTTCAGAGAAAGTGAGCAAAGCTGTTTTGTTACTGTGGTGGTAAGGCCATGTTCTTAACCTGGAGGAGCTTACAAGCTTCAGGTGCTGATATGTCCAGTGTTTAACTGTTCCTCTCTCCATCTCTTTCAGCACTCAGGCACATGGTTAAGATATCATTTGGCGACTAGGCTGGTTTAATTGCTAATGGTGTATGCATAGTAATGTGAAGATTTTTTTTTTCCAGCCTAGCCCTCTTTCACTGGAGGTTAAGCTGTGCTTGCAGTCAGCTACTCAACTTAGCTACTGGACAGTAAACTCTTTAAACTACTGTAATTTCATTATGTGTCTTGACTACCAGACACAAGATGCTTAAGTACCACCTGAAAGTCATCATCGTTTAAATCATGTATGCTCAGTATAATTCATACCAGTCCAGTCTGAGTGTGTGAAGAGGAGATGTGGATGCTTTTAAGAAGCAGCATCCGCTTTATGAATACGAACTATGAAAAGCTTCCAAATGTGCCCTCTGTTACTCAAATGCGAATGTGATCTTCTCTGAGGAAGCCATCTGGAGCAGGCATGCTACAGTCACTGCCTCACTTGGTGCCATTGTCCTCTGCCTCAGAGTGACTCGTCTCAGTGCTGCACACTTGGTGTGAGGGGTTCCTTTCTTGGCTTCTGTGAATTTCAAGTTTGTTGCCCACCTTTGGGTGCACCATCAAAATATTTCCTTTCATTCATTGCTGGTTTGCATTTGCTTTTTGTTTCATGGTGTTTTTTTTTCTGCCTTCTCCTTAGCGATATTGTGAAGGGAATGAGGAGTCTGCGAGAAGTATTACGGACTGTGGAAACAAAAGCTACTCAGACCTTCAAAATGGTAAGGGGAATGAACGGGAGAAGGGAAGGTGGGTGTAATGTGCTGTGCAAGGAATTCTGTTTCTTAACCACTGCTGTAGGACAAAAAATTTTCTTCACTTGACTGCTTGGAATTTTTTGTTTGTTTTAATACTTCTGGGAGTTATATTTGTAGTGATGCACTTCATTCAAAGTGTTATCTAATCTAAACCTCTGAGCCCTCAGGTCTGGACATATGGGTTACTTTTCTCTCACTCTCTCCTTTTTCTTTTTTTTCCACTTGCAGTACTTTTTTTTGACTGTGGTTTAAATAGGAATAGGAATGAATTTAGTTTGACAGTGCTGTCCCTTATTTTCTTTGTCTCTTTTGTCAATGTGTGCATGCACAACTTTTCAGATTTGCATGTAGCAGCATTAAGTACTTCTAGCTTTTGCAACAAATAAACAGCACTTTTTTTAGACTAAAGTGCTTCTGTGTTCCTCATATAAAACTCACTTTGATACAATGTAGTGCAGAGTGAGTGTTATTTTTTGTGTTGTTGTTCCATGTCTTGTAAATCCTGAGTACCTCTGATAAAGAAATTGTAGAGAAAGTTATGTGCCTCATTAATTGGGTAGTTTAACTTAGATGGTTCTTTCCTACCTCCACTTTAAGAAATTTTGTCATGAAGTTACTCAGGATGTGATGAAATCAACAGCATGGAGAATAGCAGTCCTGAACGTGAATGAGAAGTTTGCAGCCTTGGAAGCATTGCACTAATATGGCTAAACTTGTTTTGTGTTTTGTTCAGCTTTCTCTGTGTTTTGCTTAATATTTTGAAGGTGGGGAGCACTGGGTTCCAGTGAATGGGACTGATCTACGTGTGTCTTCTTCACATGCAAATGCAGAGCTGAAATGAAACCCCAGACAGAGAGGGTATCCTGAGTGCATTTTTTGCCTAGGTTTCTCATATTTGTCTATTTTGGAGCTTCTGTTCTAGAAATGTATCTTCTGGTTGCCTTCAGATCACCTTCCCTGCATAGTCAAGAATGCAGATGCACACACCAAAGTTGGTGCAGGGAATTAGAAAAGGTGACTTAATTGTCATGCTCAAATGGTCACATCCTTTCCCAGAGTGAGATCAGGACTCGGGATTTTTTTTTGCTCATCTGCTTTATTGCTATGCTGAAATGAACGTAACCATCTGCTGTTCTTATACCGTGACAGAATGTGATACTCAACTGCTCCTGTCCCAATGCAACGGCAGAGAGCTATGCAACACCCTTGGGGAAGAATGTTATTCCTTAAGGGGAAATTTGAAGATGTCCATCCAGTAGTTTTTCCTGGGATTTCCATTTTACTGGAAGTTGTGTTTTCATTTTCTTGTTTAGTTTTGAAGAGCTGTCAAGAGGGCAAAGGGAAGAATGTGCTTAATTAAACACATTTTTCATGCATGAAAATGAAACACAATTTTCTTTTTCCTAATTTGTGGGATCACAGTGTTCTTTAAGCATAATGATGCTGCTTTTTTTAGCCAAAGGCAGTAATAACATAAATCACAGTCTTGGCCTGTTCTGGTTTGTTTGGTCTTATTCAAAACAGGAGTGAAGCTAATTTACACAGCTACTGTACTGTATGTTAAAATCAAAGAAAATGCAAGTATGTGGTTCTTTCCTTTTGAAAGGCTTATCACAAACTGTACTGCTTCTTTTGTGTGAAACAGTAAAGATCTTTCTGTTGCTGGCACAATACTCTTCCCTCCATTCTAAGGCTGTAGGAAAAAATACAGGAGAGTTGGCTCCTTGGGGTAAAACTGACTAAATAATTACACACTGAGACAAAAAATGGTACTGGCTAATGTTGCAGTGCCCTCAGCCATTTTGCCTGTGGTTGCTTGCTATAAAAAGCATAGAAAAGCTTAGTTAGAAACAGAAGGCTTTCTGTAGGTTGTCTCTAGGAGTGTGGGGAAGGTCTCAGGGTGTCCAGGGAGTTGTGTGTGACAGTATTTCTTTAAGGCACTGCCGTACATCCAAATCAGTTTGCCATTTGCTAGATACAGCTATGAAACCTGTCTTTATCTGATGTTGAAAGGGCAGTGTGTGCTAGTGTGGCTGCATTTTAGACTAACTCAGATTTCATGTGTGGTGAGGCAGATGAAAATAAAGAATCTTGCATCAAAATAAGTTATTTTTCTGAATCTGATCACATGGATTTTCTTTAAACTCAGGGTGATTTATTTAATCCTACAGATACAACAGCTCAAGTGGAGTAATGTTTCAGTTTATCAATCATACTTACTCTTAAAAGAGAATGACTTTTGGCAGGCTCATACCACGTCATAGCACATAAATAGCATAGAAAATAAATATGCAGCAGTCAAAGAAAAGTTAAAAAATGTTTACTGGTGTTAGGACAGGAGGGCTGAAGTTTCAGTCTACCTCAGTTCTGTGCTGTGTTTGCTGTGGTGTAGAGCACCATGCTACTGAGAATTCCCAGAAGATACCCCTTGTTTTGATTTCTGCACTTGTTCGCATGCTTATCTATTTACACTGGGGAAAAAAAAAATAATTAGGGGTTTATTGGATGAGTCTAAACAGAGACAAATGCCAAAGACAGCTTCGCAAAGTCGAGTTAGCTGGCTGCCTTTTGGGCTCAACTTGACAGCTAATAGATATGAACTAGAAAGCAAGTATTTAAGGACACTCAATGGTCAAACTAGGGCATGTGACATTGCAGTCTCGATGTAAAGTTCCTAATCTTTTCTCTTCTTGCCACTATTGCATCAACAACAAAAGAGAGGGACAAATAATACTGAGGTGAGGCTATGAAGAGCTGCATTTACACCAACAGCTGAATGCTTGCTCTTTTAAACCTCTAGGCTGAGACTCACTCACAAAATCTTGGTGCTGCAAAAGCATTGGAGTACCATTATACTCAAACGTAGTTACATTTGTGAGACTCTCAGCAGTCTGTGTGGCAGTCAGTTGTCTTCATTCTCTAACTTGTCCCTTGTTGTTAGGCCTTTGTGATGTGTGTATGGTTGTTAGGTGTGTGGGGTGTGTGTGAAGGCTTCACTAATGCATCTTTCTCTGTTTACTGATCTCTAGACTGCGGCCAAACAGCTAGGCCAAGTGCTTCTCCATTCCTTGAGTGAAGACTGTTACTGGAGCCCTTTATCTGACCCTCTCCCTGAGTTCATGAACAAGGAAGATCAGTCTTACATTAGCAATGTGCTTTGTCGGAAGCCTGAGCTATACACAGAAGAGAAGTAAGCATTTTTTAATTTTGGATTATTGACAGAAGGAAGAGAGGATGTTTGAATGCACTGCAGTATTGCTAATTATGTCACTGATTGATGTAGTAGCTTTGGGAGTTCTTGTTTTTGACTTCTTATCAAAAAGCCTGGAAAAATAAAGCATTAAACCTAGAGTATTTGATTTTTTTCCACATGAAGGTAGAAAATCCAACCAAATAGCTGTCTTTGCTAAGAAGTGGAAGTAATCTATTTATGGTTTGAAATAGCTCATCTTGGATATGTTTCAGAGCTTTTAATTGTGTAAACCTGCAAAAGAAGGTATTACCTAACAAATGAATTATGTATGAGATGTTTCAAGTTACTGCTCCTCTTGTGAAATGAGAAGGGGAGGCTGATAGGATAATTCTTGACCTTCTTCAGAAAAATGTGTTCTGTCTTTCAGTGTTTACTGCCCTCAGGACAACGTAGAAGAGGCTCTGCTTCTCCTCTTAATCAGTGAATCCATGGTAAGCAAAAAAGGAGTTTGTAATATTGATAGCTCAAAAAGAATATCTAGAATTTCCATGTCAAGTCTTCTGGTTGATTTTGTGTACAGAATCTTCCCTAAATAAAGAGAAATGAGGACTCTACTATATTAACAGGAAATGCCATTTCTTCCTTTACTGGTGATATCACTTCTATTAAGTGAAACTTCAGTGAAGGATTTGCAGAATTACCAAGAAAAGGAAATGCCTGTGTTCAGCATAGCTGCATACAGTTTCTCTTCAGTGCCTCTGCTTTACTTTTTCAAGGGCTTTTTCTGCAGTTAGGAAGGGCTTTTTGTAATTAACATAGAGACGGCTGGACCTGGGTCTTGTAGCATGCCAAGTGCAGTGGTACACTTCTGTTAAAATCAGAAGAGCTCGTGTCAGTGTGGCTTGTCTGGGCTGATCCATGTAGGAGGAAGATTTGGAGCAGCAATAATACTGACTGCTGCAGCCATCTCTAGGGCTGGGCTTGCAGTTGAGCAATCGTATGGGCTCTTGAGCACTATAGTTTTGTTCTGCTGAGGGTAATACAGGTTATCTCTGTGTTATCCAGTAGTATGCAAAATGATGAACCGATCTTATAACTGTTACGGATGAAGCAGTATGAAAATGCTATTGATAGAGTCTGGATTGCTGTGCTGACTTCAAGATTAAATAAGTATGCTTGTATTTAAGTACTGTCTTACAGGAACTGTCTGGAGATAGATGGAAAGCATTTTGATCTGCTGCACAAAAAGCCCTTAAATAAACAAAGGTCTGTGGTAGAGCAGCACAGGAACGATAACAGACCGTTTTTGGGGAATAGAACATCTGAGTATCCACCTTCCTCTTGAGTTAACAGTAGGCTTGCCATTGGCTTATCATTTTAACTGCTTAGTTTATTGTTTCTACTGCTGTGGAAGAGGAAATTTTGCTTAATTCATTATATAATGAGGTGTCTTTTCCATTACACTGTTTTGTTGTAAGCTAGTGAATTTTCTCATGTACAGGTTTGTCTGGAGATATGTTGGTTTTGATTTATTTATTTGTTTATTTATTTTTATGTTTTGAATTTGCTGAAGCTTACAAAAAATAAGTTAACGAGAATAAGATTTCCAGTCGAGGTCTCCCTTGCGATATAATGTTAACAACCAAGTAAAACACATTCCTTCCTGCAGGGAGTATTCGTGGCAAGTGATAATGATATGGTTCTGTGAGCCTGTAAGCAACATGATTGGTAATCCTACATATTGGCTGGATTGGTTGTTCTTTTGGTTTTACAGTTTTACAGTTAAGAACCTCTTAAAATTAAACAGAAGTTGTACAATGAAGTTAACCTGTTTGGAGCTATCCAGCTTCTCTGACACTTTGATTGCTCTATCAGAGCAAAAATCACCAGAACAGTACTTTTGTCACTTTACAAATCAGAAGGAAAAAAGAGCAGCCATGTCACTATAATTCTTTTGCTGGACTGTAACGCCAAGGGCTGTTGCACCTACTCATTTCTGATTTTAGCCACTCCAAAAAGAGCTAAGTGGGACAACGTGGGAAGGAGTGACTGAGAACAGGCAAGTGTGTCAGCACATGAAGGGGGCATGGAACAAAGACATGTCCTGTGCAAGAATGTTGATCATTAGAGAACCACAGTGTACATATGTGAGAAATTGGCTGAAAGAAAATGCATTTAAGGTGTTGTAAGCCTCATCCTACTGTCCAAAAAACCTTCTCTGACTCTTAGTGGTGCTGGGTTTCAGCTTGTGACACCGTGCTTTTTGCTTCTTTGCCTCTACTTCCATTGCTTTTGAAGGGTGTAGCCTTGCATATTCTGGTGGAATGAAATGAGAGTATCTTCTAAAGTGTTAATAAAGTGCTCCTTCAGTGTTTTGCTCACTTAGAGCCTAAATATGTAAAAATCTAGTAGTGTGGTAGACTCTTCCATAGCCTTAAAAATGTTCCAGAAAGTGTTTTAACACTTGCAGGAAAAGCTTTTTCCTCGTGGTCCTTTTCTTAGTTGCCTCCTGTATTTTATCTGTTCTTTTGATAACAGGAACCTGTTTCCCCAAGCAAAGACATCTCAGTAAACAATGAAAAGCATCCAGTTATTGGGTTTGGCACATGCTCATCCTTTGTGCCAGCTATTATTTAGCTGCCATGAATGGCTGTGGAGCTCTCGTGGAGGAATCTGGTGAAACAAATCGGGTATCCTCAAGAGTACCACAGTCAGGGCTGTCTGTAGGGGCGTTGGAGGCCTTGTGGCTAGGTTCTCATTCCTTATGCACAGCCTGAGCAATGGTTTGGATGGATGGGCTGTTTGTGAGAGGAGAAAAACGCACTCCCTCTAACCTGGGAGGAGGCCAGCTTCTGCTGGCTCTCACAAGCTTGGGCTGCATTAGAATGATGGGTTCTAGTTATGCACTGGAAAAACGGGCCATCCTATTTTTAAACTGCCAGCCCCATTTCTGCCTGTGTTTAACCCATCAAACCCAATGGCACTGTCTCTGGGAGGGCTGAGTGCATGCCAGAGCTGGACACGGTTCCTTGCCCCCATGGTGGGTGGGAGAGGTGCTGGTTCTGCTGGTCCTGTCAGCACACTGGGGCTGTTGTGCTGCTGGAGGCAGCAGGGGAGGTTTGGCAGTACTGATTCTTAACCGCCGTTCTGTTTGTTTCAGTGTCTGTTCTCAGAAGTGCTGTTGGTTGTGCTGCCCCTTAAGATCAGCTTGAAGTTTCTCAGAACATGGAATGGAATGCTTTCTATTCCTTTTAGTGTGTATTTTTTAAGTTTAAAAAAGAAAACAAAACCAAAATAAGTTCTTGATTAGAAATCTTCCCTTCTTGAATCAGAGGTCTAAAATACAGTCTTGAATCCTTTATTTGGGCCTTGGCAATGCTGTCTCTTACAGCTAGGGATTCTGGCTGGTGTGGTCCACCAAACATACCAAATAATGTGACTTTTTTAAAAATCTTGTTGATTCTGTGTTCACTACTGTCATACTGGAAATGAAGCTCCTTGTGTCCAAAACTGATAAATTCTGTTCCTGTGTAACGAAGATTAGAAATGTCATCCCCATCTTACCTCTGATTTGAATCCCTAAAGGCTATTTGACCTTGGAAAGCCTGAGAACGCAGAGCAGATGGTGAGGAGGGAAGTAAGATACTGGGACTTGTCCTGTTCTTTTTGCTGGTGAGAGCAATCTCATGGTTCTCAGCACGCCTTTAAAGGAGTAAGTTTCAACACATTTGTATTTAAACACAGAAACACTTAAAATATATTAGCTCTGCAGTTCCTTACTTTATAAAATAATAGCATCCCACAACTGAAAGAGAAAAAACTTATTGCCTTTATGGAACCTTTCTTTCCTTTCCTTCTTTTTTTTATTATGGTTCCAAGCCCAGTGATGCAACTGGGCAGTCATGTATTTCTTTGAGGATCTTTGACTATAGCAGATGAAGGAAAAAACTGGGGACAGGATTGCCTGTTCTGTTTGTTCCTTGCTTGCTTTGTCTTTATGGCTGTGTTGTGCCTCCTTGATAGAAATGGAGTTACTTACTCATTTTAATTGAAGTTGCTACTCATACAAACCAAGTCCTTTACCATGCTCTGCTGTGTTTGTGCTGTGGGTGAGAAACTCAGCCTTCCAGCCTCTTTGTATTTATGGGCTTTTTAGCTGAGACAGTTAATGTGATCTTTTAATCTACAGGCTGTTGCCTACCAGAAATGAGACAGATGCCACGCGGTTCATACAGGCAGTAAGTTTTCATTCTCTGAGCTGCTGCTCTGAAATCGAGCAAGTTGTGGTATCTCAGTCTGAGCAGATGTGGGAGTGGTTGGGGTTTAGTATTTCCTCCTTATTCTGCCTGCTTCCTGTTCTCACAACAGCCTTGTGGTCAACCTTGAGCATTTTCTTTGTGTCTTCAAGTGCTGCATAGAGATCATCAGAAATGTAAGATGGGAATTCAGCAGCCTTTTACATCTGAATGAGTCTATGCTACTGCAAGGAGTTCATTCATTTTGTTGGCAGTACAGGCAAAGCAGCCTGAATGAAGACCCAAAGGATGTGGGCTGAGTATTTCCCATCTCTTAGCAGAAGCATCAACTGCATGATTTTAAAGCCTTGTTGTCAGTCTTACACACGTAGCATTTGTTTTTCCTCTCTTAATGTTAGTATTGAGTCACACCAATTACATTATTACAGTACACTGTAGAACATGCTGCAGTTCTGTATAGATGGGTTGCAGTGGATCTGGCAATTATGTCTCTTTTGAAAAGACACAAGTTGAACATTAGAATGCCCATGAATTAAGGGGCAGGCAGCAGGCACTCATTAAAGATTTTAATTGCTTTCTTTTTCTTATTTGAAACAAAGCAGGGGGAGCCATCTTTCAAAGAGAGCAATTAAAGGATACTTCATAGCTAATTGTAGTGTGAAGGGACTGCTACATGGAATATGCTCTATTGAGATGCATATGATTGCTTGATGTTTTATTAAGAAGCACATCTCTGTACTGTGGTAAAATTCGATTTTCTGCAACATAAATATGTGTGTGTAATAACTGCTGAAGTAATGGCTGTTTGGATTTGCTGTGGGCCTTTTCCTCTCTACAGATACATGTAATAAACATACCATAAATAAGCTGCAATTATCACGTGGCTGTGGCACAGCAATGTCAGTGACGTACAGCAAATCCCTGTGGATAGGTGGGTTGTCCTGATGCAGATGTGCTGTATATGTGGGTATGAAGATGCAAGCTGTCCACAGCTCAGCAGGACTGTATAGGCCAATTGCTGATCTGCATCAAAGCAGACATTCCCTGCTGTAACCTGGCTGGGCCTGTGCAGCTGGAGTGCCTGTGCTGGGCCAGAGACACCGTCATGGGGTAAGCTGTGTGAGCTTGTGGCACCAGTTGCAAGCCCTTTTGGGTGCATGCATCCTGCCACTGCTAGGAGGGTGCTTGCTGTTATTGGTGTTGTGTCTGTAATGAATCCCAAAATATGCAAACACAGCTCATCACTGGGTTGCCGTGTTACCCCAGATAGAGAGGGATTGATTTTATATTTTCCTCTGTGAATACAAGTCAGTCCTGCTGCTAGCGACCTTCTCCATCCTACACGTTCTTACAGAGGGTCTCTTCTGCCGGCGTGACTCACCCGCTCTCCATCCTGCCCGTGTGCAGTGAGGCACATCTGTGTGACAGTGGTAAAGGGAAGAATCACACATGGGGGTGTCAAAAATGTATTTGTAGCTCTTCTGATTCTGCTTAGAGTGGAGGAGAAAATAATGCAGTGGGACAAATCAGGGAATTGTTGCTTACCGATGCTCTATTTAGAGATCAGTGTTGGAGAAATAACCCTTTTTCCAGTTGTGTTCAGGAAAATTAGTGTAAAGAGCAGAAACACGGGTGTTAAATGATGGAAATGGCTTGCACCTGTGTTGACCAGTGACTGTCAGGATTTCTGGCTGCCCCAGTGATGTTTACACAAACATAAACAAAGACAGGAAGAATGGTGCTACAATCACAGCACCCATCATCTTTAGAAGCCAAAGAAATATTTGCATTTTTCTGGGGGATTTCAGGAAGTATTGATTCACACTTCCCTCCTCTTCCCTTCTGTATGTAACACTGCAAAGGTAAATGGTACCCTGAGCCTCGGGATGATGGTTTATCTTATTCGTACACAATCCATGCTCTTTCTACTACTAATGCATCAGTTTGTTGTGAGATTTGGTGTTCTATAAACAGCTCTGCATTAACATAAGGGTTTCTTGATTTTTGAATAGCTGGAATTAGTAATTGAAGATAGGGTCAGTATTTACATAACCATTAAAAGTTGTGAGGATGGAAGTGACTTGATAAATTTGCTCAGTGGCAACTTTTGTATGCGGAAGTAGAGTGATAGATTGTAGAGACCTTCTGTGGCATTGAGATTTAAAAGATGGAACAAAATACGGTTTATGACCTTGTAAAGAACATTAGTCATGCCTATGCATATGTTGTTTTTAACTACTCACTGCCTAGGTGAAGTACAATGTGTACGATATGTTCAGTATGACTGCAATTTTAGAACATTACCTCCTAGTAATACATCCCATTCCTACTTATTGTGGAATTAGGGCATGTTTTTGTATCTAGCACCAACATCTGCTAGCAGATGTTAATGGGCACTCTCCAGTTCTAGTTAATTTTCTATTTGTGCTAATGCGGCAACTCAGAAATCGTAGCTTGGTGCTAGATGGATACCCAAAAAAGCATCAGGCTATAATTGATTCTAATGGGAGGCTGATCAGACTACAGAACACGAGGGTGCTATTTTCTATCCAAAAAAAAGTCATCATTTAAATGATGTAGAAAATCATGTTAATGCTGTTGTATATACATAGGAGAATTCACATGGCAATGAGAATTGTTCTGTATAAGCTTTAACTCTTGTTAAAGTAGTAATCTTACAATCTCGGAAGCTTTCTTTCTTTGCTTTTTTTAAGAGGCTTTTAAAAATTTTATTTATTTAAGTGTCTTGGAGTTAAATCCAAACAGAGCCTGGAGAATTTTTTTAGTTATATCTGCTAAAGACAGATGAGCCATGCTTCTCAACACTGGTTGCAGAATTTTCTGTTTGAAGTTGCTCTCATTGTCTTATGCAGTGTCTCTCAACACGTCTTGTTCTGAACTATCTTTTTTGATCACTAATTGTCCTTTGCAGTAACATGAGAAAGAAACCACTTTTCTTGCTACAAGAGGTGGTATAAATTTTTGCACATGATCCAAACACTGTACTGAGTCTGACCTGTCAGTTTGACTTTAAATGCATTCACTGTATGGCTCTTGGTTGTGATTTGGTTGTCAGTAACTGTGTTTGCTGTTTCAGCTGTTATAAAGTGCTTGGAACTGGGTACTACACAGATAATGTAATGACGATACTGTTACAGCTTAATCATACTAAAATATGTGTGGGTTTCAAGGGCTGTATGTTCTGGAAATTTTTATTTCATTTAATTCTCATGTTTAACCTTTTTAGGAAAAAAGAAAAAATCTCCCTGCAATTAAAAAGAAATAACCTCCTTGCTTTGGGGAGGGAATGTTTTGTTTGTGTTTGCTTTGGGTGAAATTGTTGGCAGTGTCCTAATTTTTCTGATCTTTTAGGTGTCAGATCTGAATGTTTTCTTATGTTGCACCCCACTGAGCTGGGATGCCTGGGGTGCTGTCTCTGTGTGGTCAGCATGCTCAATAGCATACAGCTCTGTCTTTCTCAGAGGTCAGGCAGGCTGAGTGAAGCCCAGCCTGAATGTTTGGAAAATAGAAGGAGTTTTCTCTTTACTCTGGGATTAAGATTTTCCTCATTGTCCACAGAAAGCAGAGGCTGGGATCTTGAGGTAAATTTCAGTCTATGACATATGATGTTTTGGAACATCACAATTGTAGGCAATTGAATTAATAAAGAACACAGATTTGAACAAGTTGTCAAAGAGGTGATGAATGTCCCATCTCTGGGGACACTCAAGGTCAGGCTGGATGGGGCTGTGAGCAACCTGATGGAGCTGTAGGTTTCCTTGTTCATTGCAGGGGGGGAGTTGGACCAGATGGCCTTTGAAGGGTCCTTTCCAACTCAAACATTTCTGTGATAGATTAAGGATAGCTTTGGATTTTTGATTATGGAGAATCTAATCTGTTAGGTTTGTTTTCTAACTTTCTGATTCTGTGAAACAAACCAGATGAGGTATTCATACAGATCCTTTCTGTATGTGCAGCTGTCTTTTTGAGTTTACTTTGAGTGTGGATAAAAATCAAGTCTACTTCTGCATGGGAACATCTTCTGTATTTTTTTGTATTTTTAATTAAAAAAAAAAAAAAAAAAATTAAAAAAAACCCAAACTTGGTGATTTTACTTGGCATGCTATGGGTGATCGGCAGAACTTCTGAAGGTGTCAGTTCTGTTGCTGTATTGATGTCTGACTGTCCATTTATATCTGTACCCAGGCAAACCGGGATGCAGTGATCAGCCGTGCCCCTGACCAGCAGGATGACCGTGCCGTCAGCTTTCGGGATGCTTCTGAAGTCTATGACCTTCTCAGCATCACTCTGGGCAGAAGAGGGCAGTATGTCATGCTTTCTGAGGTACCTCTGGCTTCTCTTTCAACTTCCAGTTGAAATGTGCAAGAGTGACCCATATAGTCTGTAACTGCTGGTTCTTCATCAGAGAGGTGAAAAATCAAGCATGCTATTTGACAATTAGTAGAAACAGCTGCAGACCTACAGCCACACAGGCCAGAACTGTTTGAGACGTTAAGCTAATTTTTATGTAGGCACTTGAATAAAGCAGTCCTAATTTAAAGTGATGTTGTATGCTAGCAGGCCCCATTAATTAAGAGGAGGAAGATGATGTCATCATCAAAAAAACAACCTGACCTTCTTCACAACTGGTTTTCACTCCTTGTTTGATTTCTGAGTCATGCCAAAGCATCAGTCTTGACAGATGTATATTTAAACAACAATAAAAAAAATCTGACTTTTCTCCAATGTTTGTTTCTCAGTGCTTGGAGAGAGCCATGAAGTTTGCATTTGATGAATTCCACCTCTGGTACCAGCTTGCCCTGTCCATGGTGGCTTGTGGAAAGGTAAATTTGAAATCAAAGGACTTTAAAATGGCAATTTTTCCTCCAGTGGAATGCATCTAGGTTATCTTTTTGAATGTGTTCAATTGTGTTTTGTGTGGGTAGGCGCCACCAGACAGTTTATGTGAAAGGACAGTGCTCCCCTTTGAGACTTTGATTGCACTTCGTGTATGTGCGCTTCGTAACCTGTACTGTTCTTTCCATGTAGTGTTTAATCTTCATTATCAGAGGGAAAATGGATTTTACACATGGCTGTGGATTGACAAGCATTATATTCCTTTCCATTCCATGCTGTTTCAACGTAAAGAGTCTTAGCATAAGATGGCTACTGATGTCTCACTGTCAATCAACTCTGTGTTTTTGGGCAGTTGACTTAACGTCTCTTTAAGTTGTTTTTCCATCTGATCATAGCATGAGTTGGACTGGAAGAGACCTTAAAGATTTTCAAGAATATGTTGATGCTTTTTCTGTAGAAAAACAAAGGATGTTTGAATGCATGTACTTTTGTCCTAACACAAGTTTTTTAAAATTAATGTAGTATTTGTCAAAGTTACCAGTAAGCCACTGATTTGTCTGAAGTCTGGTTGCAAAAGATAGGCAAAGGTAGTACAAATCTTGTCTTAAAAGAAGAGATTTCCTGCAGGAAAAGTAGGTGATTAAAAAAAAAAAAAAAAAAAAAACTGGTTTGTGCTGAGAGTCTCTACCTACAACTGTTAGGAATTGTGAGCAGATTAATGCTGTGTGGTAAAAGACCGTTATAGCATAGTCTTATACTGCATGCCCATGGAGTATATGTGGTCAGGTGGAACTTGGCAGAGATCACCAACTAACTATCACGAGCCACATGATACCTTCTCTTGGCCTTTCATGGCCTTGAGCAGAATTGGAAACTGTATTTGGAGTGAAAGCTGGAGATAAATACACAGTGTAATACTTTTGCAAAAAAAATTGTCATCCTGCAATTTATAAGTGACAGTAAAGCGTGGAAAATGTCTGAAGGGATTCCTTTCTTTTTATGAGCATAGACAAAGCCTTAAGCTGTTGGGTTAAGAAAATGGCAGACCAACAAGAGAAGGTCTATTAAGAGCATCAAGGATGTCTAAGGGTATAGTTAAGAACACTGTGGAGAAAGGCAAAAAAAAAAATTTAGCCTTGAAGGGAGAGGGAAAAAAAGACCAAGATAAACAAATCTTCAAGAGTTTTTGTAAAGAGGTGTTTCATTCTGTCTGTAATGAATAGGATAAGATGTGGTATCTTCCAGTTGCAGCAACCCAAGTTCATGTTTCCAATTAGGAAGAAAAAAAATGAATTGCAGTACACTGGAAAAGACTGCCTGTGGAGCTTGTGTGGAGCTTTTGTCACTGGTGATTTGTGTAACACCGTGGATTACAATTGGATATGGAAAATGATAGCTTGACTCAGTCACATACACGGAAATATGAAGCTCCTGGAGGAATAGGGGAACAGCAAGCTTGGTGTCATGGTGGTAATACCTTGCGTTGGCCTTTGTCAGTTGAGGGCTATAGAAGTTGGGTGCAGCTCCCCTGGGCATTCAGCTGGAGCTAGCACATAGCTGCCCTCTCTGCCTTTCCAAATCCTCTGGAAACCTGATTTGTTGATATTCAGGGTAACAATGACTAGATACCCAGTGATGGAAGGCGTAGTATCTACCCATAAACTCTCTTGACTTAACTTGGAAGGTTTATTGCCATTAAAGGTTGTGTAGCCTATTTCTGATGGCAAACAGTGCTGTAACCTGAATCATCTGTTCTAGAGCAAACCTGGATTTTAATTGCTGATAGTTGAGAGTGTATCCAGAGAGTAACTTTGGTTTATTCTTAGACTTGTCTGTAAATGAGAGAGATGGAGCTTGATCTTTAGCTTCTAACAATTTGCATGAGAAGTCTGTCCTCCTTATACACTTGCATATCTTCTCAGCTTTTCTAGAAGCTACTGTATACATGAGAGAGCTACGTAAGCATCCATATCTCTGTAACTCTGTCCTATCTTTTCAGATATCCTATTATGTCATGTCTTTTTGCCTGAACTTCTAATATTTAGAAGGTAAAGTGGCCTGATCTTGCCTGTTAACGTAAAAGCTCTCAATTTTCTGAGCCTCCTATGGGGCAGAGGAGATTCCCTTACACAGCAATCTTGCCTGTGCAGCATTTCGCTCCTAATCCACAAGTATTCTCTGAGGGTTCCTGTCGTATACTCTGCAATGCGTCATCTTGCTAATGGGAGATACAGCATACATTTTTATTCTTCTTTGCAGCTTGATAGCAGAACAGATTTCATTTACATGAAAGTACTCTAGTGCAGCAGGAAGAACTGCTGATAACAGTGTAGCTTGCCTAGAATGCAGAATGGAGAGCACACATGAGGTTTTATAGGTAAAAGATCTATTTTCACCTATCTCAGTCACAGCCAATTCCTGATCTTATTTCTTGGTAATGAAATCTCACATCCTGCAGTGTTACTTGTTCTGCAGTACAGCAAATTGTGCTCATAAATCTTGGGCATGACAGGAACCCTTTTACCACCAACCTGTGAATGCTGGAACTTGGTCTTTTTTTTTTTTTCTTTCTTTTTTTTTTTTCAAATACATTTTTAGGATTTGCACAATCTGACTTTCTTAAAAATGCTGTAAAGGTCTGTCTTGTCCCCTGTTCTGTGCTGTGTTGTTCTAGCCAAAAAATTTCCAAACGGTGGCTCTCAATTTTCACAAGTGATCACTGTGAATGTTAAGTCAACCAGCTAAGATTGTTACTGTGTGTATGCTTGAGTTTATTCATTAGTTTAAAAAGGATGTGCCTTAATAAAAATAGGCATGCCACTTCAGAAATTTCTTACAGAGCAGGCAAGGCCTTAGGGATTTATAAAACAGTGAATAAGAAAGCTCAAAGAAGCATAACCTTCCTATTGTTCTTCTATCCACTTAAAGCAGTAGAAATAATGGAGTGACAGCAATTTAACTTGCCTGTGCTTCTCAGAATCTCCCTTAATGAGAAAAATGGTGTCATCTGGTTCTTCTTGTGGTTTTTTGTTTCGTTTGTTTTTAAGGCTGTTCTTGGGAATGCACGTACTGTGCATTTTCCAAACAAAAGGAGCATTTTTTTAAAATTTATGATTGCAGTATGGCCTGAAATTTGAAATACTTTTATGGACAATTTTAGATGAAATGCTGGGAAGGCATAGACAATGGCATGAGACATACCTGCTATAGAAAGGGAAGACTGAGAGATGTCCTGTTTCAGCAAGTGTAGTTCTGTATAGGCGAGAGAAAAGCTTAAATCAGACTGATGCAGAACCCTTGTGCTTCTGCATTGTTGCTAGAAAGCGATGCAGAACTCTGCGCAGATGCTTTGAGTTGCTTCTGCTGGTAGTAACATTCGTAATTTGGTGACATGACAGCCAGGGGTGGAGTGGGCATAGCAGCTCCCTGTGCCTGCCATGCGCAGACTGACCGAGCCCCAGTGGTGAGCACTGTGATAGCCTGATGCCATCTGGCACAGTCCTCAGGCTGTGAGATGAGCCACTGTCCTGCTGCCAGCCTAAAATGAGTGCAGTAGGTTGCATCTGCTTGTCTTGAGACTTTCAAAAAGTAAAAATGACCTGTTTTCAGAAGAATGGCAAAGGAGCAAACTTGTATTTACAGAGTAGAAGACTGCGTACGATGAGAATCTGCAGCTTTTCAGCTAAATGTTTTGCACTGAAGGCCATGGTGATAACCAGCACACAGCTGCTGGTGTCTGAAGTTGGAGGCAAAATTGTCAGTCTAGGTGATGTATTATAGGCAAGAGGGATGTGAAATAGGGTCCTCGTGCACTTGCAAGCATTTCTCTGGCCTCAGACCAGTTGGATCAGTTACATGTTCAGACTCTTGTCCCTTTCCACACTTCACAGCCCCACACAGGACCCATCCCGAGTCCCAAAATGTCACTGGAGCTCTTTGGGATTAGAGACCCTGAGGTACATCATGGGATTGAATTCTGACTTAGATCAACAGTATTTGATGGTTTTCTGGTTCTGCATCACGTGTTTTTTTTTGTGCTGCAGCTGAAGGGAAAGGTGAACCAATAAACAGTGCACCTTGTGAAAGCACGCATAAAGCAGTGTTGATGCTTCTCTTTTAAGTACCAGTCCAAGGGGACAGTATTTGTCTTTCATGACGGTGATGTGCTGTTTCCCCAAGAGTGGTGAGGAAGGATTCTGCTGCAGGGAGAACTGAAATTATTAGGTGAATGATGAATGTACTTGATCTATGAGTTCTGGATGTCCTAGCTGAGCCTTTCAACCTGCAGCAGTCTTAGTCAGCTTTCATGTCCAGTGGATATTTATTGCTAGTATATTCATTGCATGAAACGTTTTCATGCTCAAATTTAATATTTCTGCTCTATTTATTATTGTTTTTTTCATTACTGACTTAAAAGCTCTAGGATTGTTTATATGTTTCCTGACAGCAGAAATGGGGAGCGATACAGTCTCGGCCTTCCTGAGGGATGTCAGGAGTATTTGCTGAGGGGAGACAATCTGCCCTTGCCCCTCACTCTCTCATACTCATTTAGGGGATGAAGAACAGCAGGATGTCAATGAGAGAAGAGGTCTGGAGTTGGTGGAGAGGCTGCAGAGAAGAGCCTCTGTGATGGGAGTCCAATGGAGCAGGAGGAAGTTCTCTGGAGGCAAGAGCTGTGCTCAGCAGACCTTGTGCTGGGGCTGCCGGTGCCTGCAGAACACCATCACATCAGCCCAGTGCTTGCCTTCAGGACAGCAATTGCATGAGTCCAAAAACAATTGTGTGGTTGCTGATCCCCCTGTTCTGAATGGCTGCCAGTAGAGGAATTGAAGCCAGAAGGATGGCACTTTGCAAAACCAAGCAGAGAAACCTGATTTCAACTGCGCAAAATGCTCCTGTCTCCTCTTAGCCTTCTTGTGTTTGCTCATGTTTAAGACAAGAAGGAAGAAAGAGCCACACTTGTCTACCTGAATGGTTCTTAATAACATAGCACTTCAAGGAAGCATCTGATGCTATACAAAGGGAAATAATTGCATCCTCCTTGGCACCTGTGATTCAGCTGGTTTTAGGAGGGAGCAGGCTGCAGCTGACCCAGAGCCTGGAGTGCAGTCATGGTGCTCCCTTCAGCTGCTCCGCAGGGGAGATAAAGCAGCCTTGCCCAGGGCTTGCGCCAGCAGCACTTCTAGGGCTTTGAAACCAGCCTTACACAGACATGAACTTTGGTTTCTGAGCCCTTTGAGAGTTGCTGATATGTGCTGGTCATAGCCCAAATAGAGACAGCTAATGTCTGAGCTGCTCATATCTGTGTTGCACCCAAAAAAGGAATACTTCTCCTTATTTAAAACAGTGCAGCAAAAGCGGATGTCTTTGGTAGCTTCAAGAAGCTTCAAGTTTGACTCAGCCATGTCTGCAATGCCAACATACAGCTTTCCAGAAGGTTAGAAAGAAAGATATAAATATATTTGATACATAATTCTGCAGCAACAGCAGACAAATTTTCTGATTTAGGCTGTTCCTTCTGTTGGTTTTTTTGCTAAAGCTTAGGCTGGTTGCTAAGCAACTGGCAAAAAAATAGTTCATTTCTCTTCGCATTGCAGGCAGGAACCTTGGGAGCAGCAGAGGTCTCAGATGGCTCCTTAAATAGCATTGCTGGGGACTGGAAGTTAAAATATTGAACAGTCATTGGTTAAAGATCCCGTTACAAAGGTCAGCCATCTCGGGGATATGCAATAGTTCGGTTTCTTTCGGTGCAAAAGAAAGATCAGAAGTGTATGTGTGTGTGTTGTAGGCAGTGCTAAAAATGGAAAATTCTTGCCTGTTGAGCAGAGTACCTGGGTGGGCTGCAGGGTTGCTTTGAGGCTTTAACTCTTTTCGTGACAGGAAGTGTGAAGTAGGGCATTTGTCACATTATTGTGGACAGATTTGTTCTATTAAATCCTAAGATTTGAGAGGTACTTCTAAAAGTGAATGTATGAAGCTGCTTAACTGCAGTGTTCCAGTTTGCAAACCATGAGGTAAAAGAAAAAGCTCCCTGTATTGGAAGAAGCGAATGTCTTTGGGGAATGTTGTTTATATTGAGGGATTCACAGAATTATATTGTATATTATATATATACATTATATATATATATATGTTATATTAATTCAGTGAACAGCTAACATCAGAATAACTGATACCCATGTTCTCAATTGCTTTCTCCCTCTTATGTCATCTTCCCTTGAGGTTCAAGATCTCTTATAGTTAGATGGCTGTGAATCCCAGGGTAAGGGAGGTACTTATTCTCACATACTGGCAAAACACCCCTCCCCACTCCCAAACATCACCTTCCCCCCAAATCCCCTTCAGACAGCATAGTTTCTGTGATCAGGCAGGAAGGTTCTAGGAGTAAAGCAACGTTATTTGTGAAGATTCAGCTGTGTCCTGAGCTGCCTATTGAATGGGGCACAAGGCTATCTACCAAGAACACCTTCTTGAACATTTTTTTTCTCTCTGGCTGGAAGATATTACTGAAAAGAAAAAGTCAGGGAAGATTTTTTGGAACCTCTGCAAGAGAAAAGCAACTGTATATGGCGTGTCAGGTCTGGTTGGCACAATTTGTTGTCTAGAAATTCTTCCTTTTACTTACTTTTTTTTTTGTCTTCTAAGTATGAAATGAATTCTCTGACATCCTTCTTTTCTTTGGTACAGTGGAAGAGAAGAGGAAAGAAAGATAAATAGTATTGAAGTGCACTAGGAAATCCAGTATCTGGGCATCATCAATCCATTTACCTAAATGGAGTGCAGAAGCTCTTAAGCCTTTTTGAAAAGCAAGGAAACTAGCAGTAAACTAACTTTTCATTCTGTACTGATTGATCATGTGCAAACATCTTTCAGGAGCATGCTTGTGTACTTTGTTGTATAGTTAGCAAATGGGGAAGAAGACTATATTTAGTATTTGAAATAAGAGTTTTTGGTTGTTTTATTCCCCTATAGGATTCAAAATCATGGTAGCTTTAATTACTTAGGGGAAGATGTCTTTTGCATCCTTCTTCCCAATAGCTTCTTTGTGTAATCACAATTGCACTCTGTATATTGAATGCAGTGCATGGAGCTCTTTCAGAAGTTAAAACTGAAAGCAGCCATTTGTCAGTGTTGGCAGTTACTTCCCTGCAACTGCCTTTCCTAATTTTCCTTCTCAGCAGAAGGAGAATATTGTTTGCAAATAGATTAGGTGAAGAAAAATTAACAGAGAGAAGAATGGATTCCTACGTAGATACTGGATTTAAACATGGAACAGTAGTGCAATATCCTTTCTCTGTTGTTGGAAAAACCTTAGAGGTGGTATATGAAGGATGGAGATGCTCAACTCTTGTAATAGAGGTTCTTAAGTCCTTCAAAGAGCTCACTCTTTTGTGGCGGAACATTCCCATTAAGTCAGTATTTTCACTCCATAATCTGTTTTGAGGTCTATGCCTTGGTGGACCTAACAAAAAATAGAGTCGTCATGGATCTCCTTAAACCTGGTGAGGATCTCAAGGCTGAGAACTCCTGTATTAGACCTTCCATAAACAAAATTAAAACCCACACAAGGCCTTTTTCCCAGTGAGATTTCAGATGAGACCCAGAGGCAAACCCATTTTTTTCCTGAAATCCTTGAGAACTGATTCCAGTGCAGTCTTTAGAATCCAGCAATTAGAAATCCAAACAGAATTTAATTCTGGCTAGGGTTTGTTTTTTTAAGTGAGCTGCTCTGAAGCTCAGAATTATGAGCAGGAAGCACACAGTCACTTGCAGTTCAAGCTCTGCTCTTCTCAAAACATGCCCCACCAATAAATCCAATCATTATTGCCTTGTAGAGAATCTCACAAACAATGCTCTTGGCTGCTTGATCCACCCACACTAAGTGAAAGAATATGTACGTTTTAATTGTCAGATTATTTCAGTGTTGCACAAATGCTTTTTCACAGTAAATATTTTTGCTAACCAATGACGTCCATGTTCAATACTTGATGTTTGTTCCCAGCCAAATGCCTGTAATGAGTATCTGTGTCACAGCTTAGTAGTATATTTCTCACCAATGTCCTCTAAGGTTCCATCGGGAGTGGGATATTCTTTCTACAGTTATTCCTTGTCTAACAGTTTCATCTAGGTGTAATTTCTGCTAGGTGAAGTTTTTGAGTTGAAATTATATAGTTCCCTTGAATTTTTAAATGCGGCTGGATAGAAAGGCTTCATGTCACTCTGTTTCTGAAACCATTTCTGCTCCCTGGATTTAATTGCAATTTTTATAAACTTGCTTAAAGTGACATATCTTTGTAAATGTTTTAAGAGCAGTGTGGGAACAGTGTCTCTCCCTTTGTCAATTTGCATTCAGAAGCTCCCGAGTGCATGCAATAAAGCTGCTCTGCACAGGGAGAGGCGTTTGGGTGTGGACTCAAGGCAGGATTTTGTGCTTAGTTGCATTCAGCAGTGGCTGTTGTGCTGTTGGCTCCTGAACTGTCTCTGGACAGCTTGCAGAAGCACTTCTTGGGGCTGTAGGGGCTGCAAAGCTGGCGTGCATCCTGGCCAGCCTTACTCAGTGGTCTGCAAAAGGGGACAGAGCTCAAGAGGAGCTGGCAGGGAGCCAGGCTGTATGGCTTCTCTTCTGGAGTGGGCCCTGAAAGATTTTGCAGCTGTGGCTCAAATTAGAACAGACGTCTCGCTGCTCCAATTTGTGCTGGCTGGCATCATGGCTGTAGCCAGCACCCAGGTGCCTACTGCTTTCTCCTTCAGGGAACTGAGAAACCACCACCCTGTTCAGTCAGTATAGGATTTTGAAAAGCAGTGGCACTGGACAGGGTATACTCTGTATAAACTTGGCCCTTCCATTTTGATTTTGCCTGGTGGGATAGCAAAGGTTGGAGGTGTTTTTCAGCTGCACGCGCACTGGCAGATGGGGTGGCACATAGTCCTATGGTGCTGCTTGGGTTTTTGGTCTACAAACACCTGTGGGCTGGAGTAGAGGCACAAAGGAAGATGATGTGCTGGGCTAAGACACTTCTGAACAGCAGCACACCCACTGGTGGTACTGGAAATACCAGCTTCCGGCAGTGCAGGCAGCCTTCTGTAAGGGGAGGATAAGATGCCCTGAGATACTATTTGTTCTAAACAAATAGGTGTCACGAAGGTTCATTCTGAGGGATGAGAGTCATCTAGTAACAGCAGATGTGTTTCTGTCTGTAATTCAGAGCTGAAGTCTTTATTTCTGAAAGGAGTGAGGTAACAGTTTAAATTCTGGTCTTTGCTCTTAGGCAAGCATCCTTCTGGCTTTGGAAAAACTGTTGAATTGTCTGAAACTGTAAAACAGCAGATATTCCATTACTTGTACTGACGGTATTTGATGGCCCACATAGGCGGGGAGCAATCTGGAGAATGTAGGGCCAAGATTCTAGACCATGCTACAGGTACCCAAGCTTTCAAGCAGGAGGCTTCACACTGTGCCACTGCAGAGCCTATGTTCTCTTTTATAGAACTCATCTTTTCCTTGGCAGAACTGCTGTACATCCCTTCTTCCCTTTCCAGGGCTCCCTTCCAAGCCAGTTTTTAGCCAAGCTTTGAATCCCTTAGCAAGAGCTGGACCTTCAGTTCTGTGGAGAAAAGAGGAGGCAGGCTGCGCCAGATCTGTACAGTGTGAGGGAGGGGAAGTGCTGATAGCCCGTGGGAGTGTGAAGCTGTCGTGTGGAGCTGCCAATTCCTTGGGATTAGAGAAGACTCCAGACCCAGCAGTGTGATTGTCAGGAGGTCTGGTGGGGAGAGTTTTTGTGGGTCAGGGTCGGGAGGAGATGGCCATGGCCTGATAGGAATAGCCATTAGTTTGGTTCTGCAAGCTTAGTAGTGCGTTTACTGCTCTCCTGTAATGTAAAAAGTCCATGGGTATTTGACATGGTTAGGAGCAATGGGGCATGTAAGAAGAAATTATGAGAAAACTTCCCCTCGAGTTCCCAGGTGAGAGCATTAGAGGGGCTCTGAGTCATTAAAGACGAAAATTAGAAATTTCAAAGAAACTGTTTTGAGCATGATGGGGTGGGCTATGAAACTGACAGAGCTGAGCAGACCAACCTGCCAGTCTCTCAGACCTGAGCTTTCCTTATTCCCCATTCAGCTTTCTGAAATATGGCAGCTGTGAATGGCACTGCTGTAAAAAGCAGTGTTTATAGAGCACATTGAATATCAGGAGGGCTGTGTGACTGCTTGGCTTCATAAACACCATTCGTGCATTCATGAATGGTAACCTAACACCAGGAAGATTTCTATGGGCTTTCTTCTCATGCTATTCAGACCACCCGCTGAGGAATGTAGTGCTCTGCAACTGCCTGCTTCACCCTTTGCGTGGTGGGATCCCAGTTGTATTCTTTTATGTACTAGAAAAGACAGAAAACGGTCTACAGAACAGATTATTTTAGCTCTCTGAATATAGTTGGCCTAAAATGTAATGTACTGTAGGATAAGCTCTTTATGATCTCTTCTGGCTTACTAGAAGATGATTGCATACAGGGAAAGCTGTGTCAGAGTTCTTGTGAGTTAGAAGGGCAGCTTTAAAATTACCAGCATGTTAACAGCTTTTTGTGTAGTGCACAGACTACGCTGGTTCTTTGGTGTATTTCTTCTGAATGTGGGAAGTGTGTGTGTGTTCATATGCACACGTGTGTGTCTGTCTGTGCAGGTGAGAATAAAGTTGCTAGCTTTTTGCCCATGTGATTGTTTTTAACCTCATATCACTGTTTTGTATGTTTCACTGAAATATATTGTGTGGACCCCATAACAACATTGTCTAATCAGCCTTTTTTTATTTCTTCCTTCTCTCTCCCCTCCTCCTCCTCCAGTCAGCATATGCTGTATCAGTGCTCAAAGAGTGTGCTAAACTGCGACCAACAGATCCCACCGTTCCTCTTCTGGCTGCCAAGGTCTGCATTGGGTCACTGCACTGGGTAAGCAAGCTGATGCAATTGTCATTGTGCAATGTGTCTAATGCTGCAGTGACAGTACCATTGTGTAGTTGGAGTGCTGAGAATGGAAATCCATGTTAAAAATCATACACATAGGCACACGTTTTGAAGAAAAGAAAAATATTACTAATAAATATTGCAGTAAGACACAGGAATGGGTTTTGCTGGCCTTTGATCAAAAGGATGGGATAAATCCATAATGGCTATTCTTGAGACTGCCTCTTCAAATGAGTATCCAGAGGTGGATCTGCCATGCCGCTAGCCCCTGGAAGACAAAAGTTAATAAGTGAGTCTGACCCTTGAACTCCTAGATAGCTGAGGTCTGCTGTATGATTCAATCCTTTGTTCTTAAAGTTCCCGTGTCAGTGTTTTCTGTTCTGGATGTGTTAATGTATGCTCCAGAAGCAGAGTGGGAGTTGAAGTCTGTGCCTGTGAAATTCTCATTATCCCAGGGAGCTGAAACATCTGTCAGTCCTATACTGTTTGGTTTTATTAATTGAATTGCAGCCTGCTGTTTTCACCTGTCCTCACCACGAGGTGTCCCTGCAGTCAGTGAAGGATTATAATTGCTAACACAAGTAAAAGATACAAGAAAAAAAAAGCACGAAAGAAAATACCAGAAGAATCTGCTCAGATTTTGGTGACAAAATATTCTTCCTCCTGCTGCAATCCTCAGCATCTCTGTATGGTAAAAATTGGTATAAAGATGAATTTGACTGAATGCTATCAATTTACATGGCTGTCAATGAGAAGACTTGGTTATGTATGTATTTGAATCAACTGTAATTGTTGAACTTGTACGTGAGTCAGCAGAAACTGGGAAGCATTGTGTTCTAGGAAAAAAATCCGTCAGGTCTGAGGGTGATGGGGGAATCCTTGCTGACCTACATGACTTACAGAGCAATTTAGCTCTCTTGTAACCTTAGCTTAGTATGTAAGTTTTGACGGCTGAAAGCTATTGAGCAGCTTAAAATAATACAGTAAATACATTTAAATAAAGCCAATACTTTTTTCTGATTCTTAGAGATTTTAAAACTACAAGCGAGTCAGACATTACAGCTGTATTGAAGACTTATTAGCATCTCTGCTGATGGTTTCAAAACATCAATTTATTATTAGTCTAAAACATAATGCTGAGGTTTTTTCTCTGTGTAGGCTCTGAAGTTAGAGTTGCTTCATGGGTTGAATTCCTATATTCATCTGGAGTGATAGTGGGGGACTTGGAGTCTAAGAGCTTACCCTATCAATTCTACTGCCTCAATGATTGCCAGGAGGAGGGGAAAAAAAAAAAGCTGGCAGGAACAGTCAAATTTAAGGAAAATCTTTCAGAAATCAAGCTAGGAGCCTATTTTGCCTAGGAGCCAGGACTTTAGTATGTCAGGCAAACTTGAGATCTCCTTGTTGCCCATAGTTTTTCAGCTCTTCTGACTTCCTGCTTGGTGAACAAAGTGAGGGGCACTTGAACTAATAAGGAAGGTGTTCTGTGGGACCTGATACTTACAAACAAGAACTGGTTGGGAATGCAAAGGAGAGTAGACTTGACTACAGTGACCATGAAATGTTTAAGATTAGGATGCTGAGAGGAGGGAACAAAGAAGATAGCAGAATTGTCCATTCAGATGTACAGGAAGTCAAACAAGAGTGACAGGAGCATGGAGAAGTGACCTGGGAGGAGTGTATGAAGACACTGTCCAAGTGAGCAGGGAAAAACTAGAAAAAATCTCAAAGCCCACCTGCAATTGAATCAGTCCACCATTCACATGGATGTTAATTGGCTGGAGAAATGGGCCTACAGAAATCTTGCTAAGTTCCACGAAGAGAAATGCATCTGGGGAGGAATAATCACATGCTGGAGTGCCAACTAGCTGGAAAGCAGCTTTGCAGAAAAGGACTTGGGGTTCTGGTAGACAAATAGAATATGAATCATCAATGTCAACTACTTCTAAACAGAAATAGTGGCTTCAGAGAGGCTGTGGTCTCTCAGTATTTGCTTGACACATGACTTCTGCCTTAATTAGACTTTGGACAAAATTCTGAGAGAGTGTATTCATCTTGAAAGACTCCATGCTAAAATCGAGATCCCTGTGATGGTCTGACATTTAACAGGAATGGTGAAGTTTTAACGAAGGCACTGTGCTAGATACTGGGTCATTGGTGTTTGTTGAGGTGAAAGGACCAGATTTCTGTAAGGTGAGAAAAGAAATGTCAGACTGCTTGTTCTTCTTATGTTACCCTGGTGTTTATGCAACTTTCAGTAGTGAGGACAAAATCTCATATGGTACTGTTAAAGTCTGATGCCTGTTATGGATGAGGGGTTGAATGTGTAAGTATTAGCCCAAATTAAAGATGCTGCTTTGCCAGTAAAATAGGCAAAGGTAAAATTTGTTTTTTTCCTTGATGCTTCTCTTCAACATCACTTTGGATCCTCTAGTGCAGCTGACAAAGAAAGAATGCTTTGTTTTAGAGACATATAGAAAAAAAGGTGAAACTGTACCAGTCACAGCTCTGTCCTCAGTCAATCTGGTATGTCCAGAATTTCTCACACATGGCAAAAAATGTTAAAGCAACAGTCTAATCTTAAAAAAATAGAAGAAAGAAGAGAGAAGAGAACTGTTTTTGACTATTTCAAAGAAAGGGTTTTTCCCTCTAACAGTTGCTTTTTCTTTGTATGGAACACTTTCCAGTGTTTTTGGATCAGAAGTGAGGTTCAATCTGAAATAATAACATTTTTTCACAAGAGCATAATTTTACTGTAGTTATTTAGAAAATAATCTTATAAACTCAAACCAAATCCAGTAATATTCCTCTCTCCTCTTCTTTTTTCTCAGTGGCCTATACTCTATTCTGACACCAAACTTTAATGATGCCATAGAATAGTTTTAATTAAGGGGAGCCAGAGAGAAATCTGAGCATCTTAGCATGATAGGTTTCTGCATTTCATAGTTAAAGGGATGCCTCTGATACTATTGGCAAACTCCACTGTCTAATAAAAACCTTTCTGCTTAGCAGAGCTGTTTTTCTAAATGTCATCCTTACAGTAATTATTTGCATTTAAATTACATGGCAATCACAACAGAATTGAATCATTTAAACTGGAAGTGAACAAATTGATCAATGCCAGTATAAATAGAAAGGAGGATAGACAGGGCACTGGAACAATCTAATGGACAAATATCAACAGTAGCAAATATTCAGATGCATCTTGCTTTTCAAAACATACAGAATGAATAATTTCTCAGTTAGGAGGTTTATCTGTGTACTTCATTGCTAGTTAGGCAGGAAAAGGGCAAAACCAGATCACTGTTTGTACAAACAAAACATGCTGTTTGTATGTCCTACATCTGTCTATTGTGTGCTTTTGGTGTGATGTTGTATTCAGTTCATTTATAGTCTGTGGACTAGTTTAGTCTTACTTCAGTTACTAGCAAAAAAAAAAAAAAGACAATTTATTCTGTCAGATAAATGCAAAATGATATGAGGAACACAGAACAGTCTCCTTCCTAATTAATGTAATGGTCATTTTAACTTGTTTTGCTGACTTTTTACATGGAATCTCCATACACTCTGAAAAACAAAAACCCAACCCAAATAAACTAATTGATACCATTCTGATTTGGAACAGTGAGGATACCCAGATCATGGAAAAAATATCACAGAGCAAAACAAAAGTACAAAATGTATGCATTTGTACTGTGCCATGCAAATCAATGTATACCAGATGTGGAAAAGAACTGGATGCAGTCAGCTTCTGTTGTGACATTATGACTGGTTTATTAGCTGATGTAAATTGGCACTACTCCACTGCCATATTTCTAGCACCATGCTGGCTTACATCAGCTCATGATCCGCCCCTCAACCATTAGCTTTCAGAATTTGGCCTGCTTTAAACATCTCAATGAAGTAAGGAATGTTTCCATTTTCAGAATTATAGATTTTCACAAATTAAAGGAAAAAAAAAAAACACCGGAGAGTGAACAGCAAATTAGTCCTTCAGTTGTTCTAAAGCTTACGCCAAATGTCTTGGAGGACCACTTCAAAATAGTGCACCTATATGGATCACACTTGTCTGGCCAAGATGCAGTTTGACCTGTACTTAATAAAGCTGATAGCATGCAAATTTTTTAACAAAGTTGGAACTCTTATACTGTATTTATCCCATTACCCTGGTGTGTTTTAAAAGAGTTTTTATGGTGAACTCAAAATTGCTTTTGAGGTGCCATGCTGCCTGGCATTCCAGTTTGCCAAGATTTCAGCAGAACGGTCTGATGAACTTAAATGTGAACAATTGTATCAAGGGAACACAAAGGCTATTTGTGTTTAACCAGCTGTCTTCTGGCTTTCCAAAAATTACTATGAAGTTTTGGACTACTGAAGTTCAGAGTGTTATTTTAGATTTTCTTAAAGTCCCTGTAGCTTGGAGTGGAGTGTCCATACTGGGGTTGTCCTGTCTTGATCTGCTGTCAATTTAGAGTGCCACTTTGTAAAAGACTTGCTGCAGTTTTCTCCTTCACTTAGCACTCCTTCTCAGCTGTACTGGTGGAGATTTTGAGCTACAACATGAGTTGTTGTTTTTAGTATCTTTATATTAAGGTGCTGGTAGTTTCACTACTCATCTAGGTTCCACAATACAGTTGTGACAGGTGTTGTAAGAATATTAAAAACTGAACACTAGGTGTCAAATACTGACTTTATCAATTTTATAAGTATTATTTAATGGCATCGATAGTTACTAAGATGCTTTCAATGGAGATGCATTCAGAATTTGATAAATACCCATAGAGATGAATTGTGATCTTAGGATAGCTTGAATCTTCTACGACAGTGGTCTAACAGAGAGTAGGAGGGCGTGAGACATGCTCTTACTGTTTCCAGCGACCCACAGTTGACACCACAGAAATAGTACTGTTTGGAGTTAAATGTGTGTAATACCACACGATGCCAGTGTTATCAGCTAGCACAAAGTTTTAGAGAGACTTCACCCTATGGCAAAAACTGCAGCACGAGTGCGTGCTGCACCTCACTACCACTTCCCTTGCTTCTTTTGACTTGCAGATCCTAGTGTGGGAAAATGGAGATTGTGTTGTCTGTTAGGGCAAAGGCAGAAGAGCAGCAGGGTAAGGCCAGGTCAGACAGTGCACGAAATCTGTAAAGTGTAAGTTGTACGGTGAGGTCAGTACATGGTGGGGGCAGGAAGGAGGGTTGGAAGGTTGGCAGCATGGAGATTTAGAGTTGCATGCTTCTGAGGTAACAGCTTATCGTTCATTACTTTCACAGACCACTTAATCCAAGAGTGTTTCTTTCTCTTCTCTCTGTTGTTGACCCTGTCATTACAGATGATAAATGGTGTGCATGTGCTTGTACCCAGTCACCTAGGAGCCCTGGAATTGCATGGCATTGCGTAGGTTTTACTGTGGTATGAGTAACATTGTAAGATCAAATCTAGCCCCATTATCCGAGTTATTCCACCTGCTAAGCAGACTCTGTAAAGGACTGACATCACTGTGAGGAGAGGCTACTGAGAAAACAGTGAATGGTGAGGAGGTGCTGAAGATTTCTTCCATCTTTTAAAATAGATTCTCACTGACATCACAGCTTCTGTTACTGAGGTAATCCAAAGGATTTTAGATGTTAAAGGCAACCAAGGATTTTATACATTTTCCTTGTGAACAAACCACTCTTGATACAGTGGAGGAAAGGATCAAGTATTACTAAGTACAGTGGGCTGGGTTTACATGCTGAATATGTTGACAAGCAATCAGCAATATTGAAGGACCAACAATAGAAAGCATGGGATTTTTTTATTTCCTGGCATGTAATGTGGTTTGTGTTGTATATTGTGAACAGCAGTGGGACAGAGCTTTCTGTTACACAATACCTTACTGGGCACTTTTTTCCTATGTAGTTTTTCCCTTTTCTCTTAATCTTCTCATTATTTAATTTTTCCTGTTCTTTACCCTAGCCTCCAAACCTACAAGCCTGTATAACAAAGAAGATAAAAGCCTAATTCATCTAGTTAACAGTATATAGCTTTGTGTGGAAGCTCTTCCTATAAGATTTGGATCTCTGAGATACTTGGGTGTTTCTCAGTCCTGGGGTGCCCAAGCTCCTATTTCACTAACCTTGTCTGCTGTCCTAGTCCAGTGTCACGTGCTGTGTTTCCTGCCTCCTCCCTTGTGCACTCCCCTTCTCAGCGCAGTAGAATGTCATTTCTGTGCTGCAGTGTAACGTCAGTTTTGCTTGTCTTCATCTGTTCTAAATCCATCCAGGTGGGAACTGCAGTCCACTTGCAGTCCTGGAAGGTGTAGATTCAGTGGTGTAGGGCTTGAGCTTTTCTAAAAACACACTGGGTGGTGGTTGGAAACCAGCTGGATGGCGATAGGCCAGGCGACAGCACCTGCTGTTCCCCACTTGTCAGTGTGCCTCTGGGCTTGGCTGCAGCACTCACCTAACCTGCGGTCAAATAACAGGAGTAGCTGGAACAGCCTACCCTCAGGGTTGTGCAACTACTCTGTTTTCATCAAAGATGATAGAGGAGGTGGAAGGGAAAAAAAAGAACAGCAACGCAGCATTACAATCTTATCAGTGTCAGCTTGTGGTTTGGCAGCCTTTTTCTTGCCAGGTGCCAGCTGCATGCTTCTTTTCTGGTGTGGGGGAAAAGTTATTTAGCTAGTGCTTCCAAGTGCCTCCTGACAGGTAGTATAGCTTCAGTTCAAAATATGGAAAGTTCCCTTTAGCTTGTTTTCCCCGACACCTGCTTTCTGCCATACAGATCTGAGAAGGCAGGAACCTCTCTCTGCAGCCCTTTACTCAAGAAGCTATTCAGTAGGGAGTATTCAGAGGAATTTAGCAAGAGTAAGGGCCAAATCAGAGATGTAGATGTGTGGGTATAAGACTTTGGGTTTTATTGTTTCTGAAGGAATAGCAAGTAATGATTCTAAGGGAAGTGAATTCAAGCTGTTACAAGCATACTGACGACCAAAGAGATGCCTTTTTTTGCATTCTTGCAAGCTGCTGTTGGCGCTGCTGGCAACTGGTTAATAGCAGTACTTAAGCATTTTCTGGTGGTGATGTGATGCTGTGCCATCCCTGCTGTCTGGGGGACACCTGGCATCCTGTGGCCTAGAATTTGCTAGCAATGGTCTATAAGATGCAACAGTTTTTATCCATGTTCCTTGCCCTCCCAATGCAGCATTGCACCATTTTAAGTTGGAGTCCTCATTTGAAGTGAACAAACTGTTTGAGTTCCCTTCATGTTGAGTCTGGCCATCTGGTTGTGCAACTGGAGTAGGAATGGCTGTCTTCTGCTGTGCCTTTTGTGTCTTAGCTGACTTCTGCATAGCTTGAACTTGCAACTTCTGAGAGTCTCAGAGTGAGATTTCACATGCCTCTCACCCCATGAGGAGAGGGGAAAGGAATAGTAGCTCCTGCTGCTTCAGGATATGTGGCAAACCATAGGAGCTGCAGCTGAGAGAAGTCGTACCTAGTGGGATCTAGAGGAATTGAGGCCTGATTCGGAGGCTTCTAATCCTCCCTTTCCTGTTGTTATAGCAGAGTGCGGACACCTCATGTGTGTAAGGATCCCCTTGGACACAGCTCATCTGACAGATCTCAGCTCAGGCTGGCTCCTGGCGCCTCAGTCAATGAAGTGTGTAGAGAAGGATTTTTCACCTGGAGTGCGGGCAGGTTAGGGGCAGTTTGCACTGCAGAGTTGAAACGTTGCATTGGATGATTTGAATGGAAGGTTTTGCTTTTCATGGTTGCTCAGGGTGATTTAAGAGCAGGCAAATGAGAGAAGAGGGGGCAGATGGCAGTCACAGCAGGGCTGGCAGGGAAAGTGGCTGAGTGCTGTAAGTAGGAAAAGTAAATGTTCTCATAAGCAGAACCAGCTGCTGAGCTGTGCCGAAGTTTACAATGCTGTTTTTTTTTCAGTGCAGCCTTCAACTGACCAAAGTTTGCATTCATGAGAGCCTTTGTAGCTAGTCAAAGTGCGATTAGTGTTAGTATGAATAAAGTTTACAAGAATATTGCATTAGAAGCGCTCTTTCAGTCATTCTGAGAAGCTGTGGTTTTAATTATTCATACGAAATATTAATCTGGCACTCAGAAGTGGCCCTAGATAAGTGGCAGGCAAGAAAACTGAAAGGTGTGTTGCTGATTTATTCAGTGTGGGCCATCATTCAGGAACTAGAAACACCATCAGGTGACCATTCTGAGAAACAATGGAGCAAAATGTCCTCAATTTTAGACGTCTCCATTTCAGCTCCAAACCTTTCATTTAATCTGTTGTTTTTTTTTTCACAAACTCAACCTTCCCCTACTCTTGTTTGATAGTTATTAGAATTCCTTGCATAGCTTTTTTCTTCATCTGATAGAGACTTCTTAGCTGAAGGTGCATGTGGGGAGGAGAAACAATGAAGAAATAGAGTGGGAATAGTGCTGTTTATGGTAGCAAAAGAGGTGCATAATTAAATTTCTGATTGCAGAGATTTCATGCTTTATGTAAAAGTTCCTGAGAGTTGAAGAATTCAGTTATCGTTTCATGGGGTTTTTTTTTTTTTGGTGTTTTCCCCTCCCACCCCATGCCGAGTCATGGGACTTTTTCTTCTTCCATTGTCCTAGGCTCTGGTCCAGAATATGCTTTAGTTTGTGGCAGGGAAGTCGGTAGAGCTGACTACAAGATTAAAAAGTATCCTGGAACAAACTTCAGGCTTCCTGTTGTGATTGTGAGCTTAAAGGGTGGCATCTGAGCATCACTGAAGTCAGCAGAATTATTTCCAGTGTTTGCAGTAGACTTTGGAATATACTGTTAAAGATGATCCTTGCAATTTGCTTGGTGTTTCTGAGAGGTATTCCTTTTTCAATTAGTATTTTTCAGAGTCATTATTGGCTAGGTAATCAGCAACACTATGGCAGTTCATAGTGCTTCCAGTCAACAGTTTGATGACCAAATACATTTTGGTCCTTGGGTGACTGTTGGCCATTGACTTATTGGAGATTTTGGAAATTTTAAATTATGGGCCTGCATCTAGTTTGAAGTGTTGTGGCCTCTGGGAGCTGCACAAATGGGGAAAAGACCCAAGCAATGGAGACTCCCTCTTCATTTGCAGACTTTTCAGTCTTTTTCCATACACAGATTATCAGGTAAAGACTTCGTTGTGTTTGATGTCATCTAATAAATACCAGCTCTTCTGTTTATGTAGCTGCTAATTCGTGTCATCACCTGCATGTCTACAAGGGATGTAACTAGGACTTGACAGGCTGCTGTGTATCAAGTCAATTCTATTCTTAAGTAATATACACACAGATTGCTGCAGAAGGAGAATTTCTCATCTGATGGTATATTTTTGATTCCAGTTCCTTATGAGTTTTCAATGTCAAAGAAATATGAGGTGCTGAAATCTGACAAAACTGAGTAATAAGAGCCCATTTCAGTTACTGCTGCAGTATTTGCATCTAAAATGGCTGGATTTCAAACAAAAATATTTCCCCCAAACAAAGTAATTCCATTCCATAAAATCGGTAATCTTGTCATAAAAGTTTCCAATAGTAGGATTTCTGGGGTGGTGTAACGCTGTCTGATTGCTGGTCCCTCTGATTATGGCTGACAGGATCTGCAAATCACCTTGTATGCACATGAGGTATTCCTGTAGGTTCTGTGCCTTTCAAGCATCGCTTACAGCTTTTGCCTGTACTTGTCTAACCTTGACCTTTCCATATACGCCTACAGGCCTTAGTCTTTTCTATGGATTAAGGGTGTGTTAACCCTTAAGATCAGAAGTGAGGAGCACTATTCGAAGTTTTAAAGGCAATGTAGAGAAAACCTAGAAGTTCTTCCTTTAAAGGAAGACACCTGTTAGAACTTTTTATCTACTGCCAGAATAGTATGTAAGTAGCTAGTCCATTGATATTTAAGATTACATTATTTCCCGGTAGAGAAATACAAAAATAAGATATTCCTTAACCTTGAACATCTGGAAATAGTTTAGGGCAGGTGCTTAAAACAAAACCAAAACCTTTCTGAAAACTGTGGCTGTGCATCAGGGTCTAATAATCTGGTCTTCTATGTTCTCTTGTCTGTAAGTGCTTAGTCACTTGGGCACTGAAGTCACTGTTGTGTCTCTCAGATGACTGTATGGGTATGTATAAAAGGATAACCTTATTGAAGCAGGTGTAGTAGACATGCAGTTATCGTAGAAATGCCTGAAATTCTCAACCTCTGTCTTCTTTTGCAGCTGGAAGAAGGAGAATACTTTGCTAAAATGGTGATAGACCTGGGTGAGGATGCTGGAGAGTCCCTGGCAAAGGGTTACTTGGCACTGGGTCTGTCATATAGTCTTCAGGCTACTGATGGTGAGTTATCCTGTTTGTCAGGTGTGCTATATGAAACATCTGTTCTGATTCTTGGGTGCAAGCAGTAGGAAATTAATTAGAAACTTTGCCTTTAGTGGTGGCTGGATTTAGAAAATAATCAGATCCCAAGACAAGCAGGGACTGTTCAATTCCTCAGAGAACTGTCCTCTATGGTAATAAAAGTGAAGCTGTTAAGTAAAGGAAGAAACTCAAATCATTGCTTAGGAGATGTTTCTCTGACTGTATGCAATGATTCTTGGTGTGATTCATTTAGATATTTGTAATACACTTATTTCACTTATTTGCACAACAAAAAATGGAACTTTCGATCTATTTTCGTATTTTTGTCACCCACTCATGTATCACATAAAGAAATCCAGTCCAAGAACTGGAGGCAGAAATGCCTGACTTCGGTTCCTGGCATGATACTCATTCCCTGCAGAGATTCAACCTCTCCCTGATGTAGTTTCTTTCTCTGCTTAGAAGTAAACAAGATAAAAATATCTCTCTCATTGGTACATATGGATTGACTAGATACAAATCACTGAAAGTAAAAACTTAATTTTTTAATACTGATTACTTGGTTTTTATGTGATTAGACTGTGCTTCTGTAGAATTGGTGCTTTGTAGCCTGGAGGGCTGAAAGTCCTGGTGGCTGGGTGAGATCTAGATTTGACCTTCATCAGGCTCACAGCTGGGGACAGCCTTCCTTTCTCTGTGATTTCTAACATAGGTAAAAGGCCTCCTAATACAGCTTCTTTAAATAATAGCTGAGCTGTTTTGTTTCCTAAGCAGTTTGGCAGTCCAAACCACATGTTTTTCTGTTAGATGTGTTCCACAGAAAGAAATTTCTTAGGGCAAATGAGCCTGAAACAAAGCTAAAGTGACAGTTCGTATAGCGTTGTGGAAGTGCTCAGATCTTGCAAGTTACACCAAAATTCTGTAAAGCATGTGATTGAGGAAGTGGCCTGTACTCTTCAGTAGTGCAGTATCTTGGTTTTTTTTCACCCAGTCATCAATCAGGCCTTCTGAGAACAGCTTTCCAGCATGGAGAAAAACATGCATTGTTGCTTTCTGTAGTTCTCCATGTCTCTGACTTTGAATAGTTCCCCTTACAAAGGCTGTGTCAAGAAATGTGTGTCCTTCCTAATCTGAATTTTGTTGTTTTTGTTTTTCTTAATGTTGTTTTTTTGTTTTGTTTTTAAATAGTTCATTAAACATTGAGTTCTGCTTTACAGCCTAGTTCCTTAGGGCATTTGGCCTAGATTTTGTATGAACTGTCCCTAAAGCTGTATGAGATCCCAGAGACTGTTTTCAGAGATAGGAAGATTTTTGTCTTAAGTCCATTACAATCTATTTATTATTCTCTATGGAAAGAAGAAGGTTTTTGAAGAATGGAGTTGTAGAGGCATGTATTGTGGTCTGGCTCTAAACATACCTTGGTAAAGCAAAATGGAAATTGGAAACTCTCATGGAAGAGAAGTTTTCCAGGTATACAGCTGTTTAGCTCAAGTGTTGTAGTAAGTGATCTTTGTAACATAAAATAAACAATCATTGCAACAGTTACCTGGTATGATTTTGTTGTGCAACATTGAAATACCTGCCTTCTCATCTTCTTTGTATCTGTAGCCAGTAGATCAGTAGAACCACTGTGCAGTTATTTGGGAAAAATCTGAAGCATGTATTTTCATCTTCAGGCTACATTTTATTAATTCTAATAAAATAGATCATTGTTCTTCAAAAACATGGTAATCATGGATACACAGCAGCATTTTAGTAGCAAAGTCAAATTTACACTAGTGAGACATTAAAAAACAAAAAACAAAAAACAAAAACAAAAAAAAAACAAGCTTTTGTTAGTGAAGAATCACAAATAGAACACGTTGAAAGGAAGACAACTACTCTGCTATTATGCTGTTTTATAGTCTTATGTCACTGTGTTTGTACCAGTTTGTAGTGATATATGCAGACATGCAAACATCTGTGTGTATATATATGACTTATGTAGCTTCCCACTTAAGCTGATATTCAGTTAATCATCGTGTTCAGAGATCTTCAACCAACTGTCTTATAAAGGTTGCAGCAGTAATATAAAGCTGCCTTCCAACCGAGGTTAGATTTTCTCTCTTTAATATAATTTCAGTAAATATTTATCATCCTGTGTGCCAAAGGCGCTGAGGAGCTGTATTGGAGCCCTTCCTTTATGACCACTTTTTAGCACGTGCATTTAGCAGAGATGAGAAGATAGAATCCTACTGAATGATGATTCAAAGAACTCATGGGAGCATTCGATAGACTCATTTTACAACTATTAGATTTACTCCTGGATGAAATAAGATTTTCTGAAACTTGTGCTGGCTATAAGTATGTAGCTTTGCAGTCCTTAATGTCTAATTATGTGGTTTTTGGAAGAGGACTCTATGAAGTTGCTGAAAGATGTGTCCTCAGAGGAAGTCATAGCTGCTTTTGTCTCATTCTTAAAAGCATATATTTCTTGTTCATACAGAATGTCCATACATCTAAATTTTCTACATCCCAAATTTGTTCCCAATGATGCAATTTTCAACAGCACACCTTTTGCTTCTTGTAATTCCAGTTTTGGTGTAAGCTGCATTGTCAATTTTGCCTCATGAAGGATTCACTAGAGAAGGGAAAAGTGAGACGAATTTAGCACAGGCTGAAGAGGAGAGACAAGTCCAGCATGCTTTGTGAAATAAAACTGCTCTTATCTAACGTCAGTTGCACGCATACTGTTAAAGCTCAGTACAAGCAAACAACAGTAACAAACCTTCACTCTCTTTACAGAAATGAAAGAGTGTACTGCATCTCTGTTTTCATTTAGAATTCTGTTGCAAGGCCACAAAGTCAGAGACTGAATTGGAAAATTTTCCTGGTGTTTATAAATAATCGGTAAACTGTTAATGGTAAATGTTAATCAGTATGCTAATGTTAATCAGTACCAGTTAATGTTAAAAAGAGACATTAAAATTAAAAATGCATTATTAGTGAACAAACACACCTTTTTTGCATCTGGAGATGACGATCAGCACATGCAATCATAAATTGTGATTTTGGATACTGAAACTGCATAACTTGCTGTATTAGTTGTCAGAAATGTATTTTTGAATTCCATCTCTCCAACCCACTTCTTAATATTGTGATTCACGTAATAGAAGAGTGCTGGAAAACACAAACTAGATTATTTTCTCATAAAATTAATGTGCTACAAAAATAGACCTGATTATGCTGCAGTTGCTTATGGTTTTTCAGTCCACAGTGTATGGACTGTCTCAGTGTATATTTAGTTTTGATGCTGACCCCCAGCATTGCTATTTCAGTCTATGCACTCACTGCTTACTATGCCGCACCTTCCTACTAACACAGTTTACCTTCCTCTGTTTTCAAATGTGACTTCAGAGCTTTGTATTTTGGTATCCAAAGGTTGAAAAATCTGCTGATTTTTAGTCAACAAAGAGTGCTTCAGAGAGTAAATATTAAGCTTCTAAGGTGATGTTTGAAAAGTACTGTTCTTAGAGGAACATCTGAGGTTTTAGAAACTTAAAATCCCCCGTGCTGTCTCTCTTACTTCGGTTAGACTGTGCTTTGCTCTGCTTTTATTGTAGTCTAAATAATGTGTTCTGTTGTCTTTTTATTTGTAAAACTGTCACAGCTGAGCTCTTGCTATGTAAGAAAAAAAAAGTCTAATTCTGGTAAGGAGGGGGAAAGGGCATGTGTGAGGAGGGGCATCGGAGTAGGAGGAACTTGCAGAGGTTTTGTCAACTTGAAGCATAAATATTGAACACTGAGTCATGTCATCTCTGTATTTATTCATCTAGCGTGTACATGTGTTATCTCTGATGAAGACCTAGCAATATATGGGAGGGAAAGGAGCAGTAGAAAGAACCTAAAAGATCGCAATAAAGATGTTCCCAATCTGTTAACTATTTCAGCTTGCTGCTCTCATGTCTGCCCTCCAGTACCAGTACATTTGGGAGTTTTGTTCATTTTATGCAAAGCTGACTTAAATGTGCTAAAAATAGATTGAGCTGAGCTAGATGTGTAAAGGTACAGTGTTCTTCCAAACCAACCTTCCGAGTTCAGCTCCCTGTTTTTCTGCATTTTGTTTGAAAATTTTTGCCATATTGAGGTAATGATCAATGGCCCAGCCTCTCTTGCAGACAGATTTTGTGTAAAAATGCACATTTTTCTGCTTTGAAAGAGAGGGAAGAACTTAAGAATTGCTTTTAAGAGCTTCCTCTTAACTCTACTTGGCCTCTGTGCTTGGGATTGGTCTTGAAGACTGTGTTGTAAAACATTGGATCAGAGCCTGTGAATCACATTTTGAGCTTGGTTTTCGTTTAGCGGAAATACGATTTGATTTTAACTATAAACGTGTTCAGTCATCACTTCAGCTTTCCTTCTCTTTCATCTCTCCCAAAATCACTTAGTTGCTTTTTTATAGAAATGGAAGAACTCAAATTTCGATTTGTTTGGCCAAATCAAACACAAATCTAGAGACAGACAAGCAGATTTGCAACTTTGCAACTGAATATGCAGTTCATGCTGTGGGAAGTGGGACTCGCATGTCCCACCTCATCAGTGCCAACATCATTTCCACCAAATGTTGGTACTCTTACTTTCTAAGTTGAACAGCCATTCAGTCAAGTCATACCAGACTGAGCCCAAAAGTTCTTCTAGCTTTTCCTTTTCGTGGTTATTTGGAGGGTGAATGTTAAATCTCTTTCCATCTTCCTCATTGTGTAATGTGTCTCTAGAATTACTTGGTTGCGTGTATATATATAGGGAATCTTGTAGTTTCCATAAGGAGCACAATCTCACATGTTCTTTCTGGGTGAACGCTCACAGCTGTGATCAAATCCTTTCTAGCGTCTCTTCAGGTATTTTTACATGAATGTCAATCATGATTTTCTAAAATACTTTTCTGTAAGCTTTGCCCCTTCATTGTTTTTTTGGTATTTGGCAGTGGACCAGAATATTCAACTTAAGGATATTGAGAGTGAAGTGTTTCCAGCTTTTTATAAATGCTATGTTTTGCATGAAAGCACATATTTTCAGATTTGTTCTTTGAATTATGTATTTTTGTTCAGTTTTTACTATTTAGAGCAGAATTTATGAGGTAAGCAGTTTTTTTTATTTATGTGATTTGGAAAATCCTGAAGATTGCTGTTCCTCCCAGATAGAGCTGATGTTTAGAAGAACTATTGAAAGGCATAGGAGTGAAAAAGGTTTGATGACTGCAACTACTTAGGAAAAATAAATTGTTTTTAAAGTTGCACTTACTAGCATGTTGGATAATCTAAAGAAACTTATTACCTTTGTACAACTTGTAGAAGAACACAACTCTTAACTTATGCGAGTATTTGATTTTGGGGGGGTTTTGTTGCTGAAGTAGATACTATTTACTATCTTCCCTTTTTGGGAAGCTTGATGAGCTTACATTGGCTTGACATAGGAAGTGAAATATATTTATAGGTGGATATTTGCTGAATGATTAACTGCTTGTCTCTTTCTTGTACTGTTGATCAGCAGCTTCCAAGTTCAAAACAAGTAGAATGAGAACTGCTATGTAAAATCTAAAAACTTGAGATCCAGAGCAAAGCAGCCAACTAGTGTGCTTCTGAACTTTGTTGTTAGCTTTCCAGATATTCTGGATTTAAGGCAGCCCTTCTTCTCTAAGTTCTTCTTCCTTTAATGATGATGGTATTTTATGATGCTCTGGTGTAACAAGAGATTGATGATTCTTCTCATTAGAGCTCAAATTAAGTCATACATCGGATGAGCCTAGTGGATGGGATCCTTAGGCAATTAGATGCACCAAGGAGGGCATAAGTGGCTCCTCCTTGCCACTTATCTGCCACATCTGAAGTAACCTGAATGTTTGTTGTGTCCAGGGGAAATGCTATGTTGTCAAGGACTGTGTCATGGAGTTGTAAATCTGGCTTCTGGTATTCCTGTTCCACCTGCAACATCGTCCTACATGAAGATGGTGTTGGAGGCACTCTGAGTCAAAATGCCAAGCTAGTTACTGCCATTAACATGTACACTGGGCTGGCAGAGGTCTAGAATCTAGTTAGATACAATAAGAGATTGTGTCTCCTGATCGTTCCAGACCCCTTTAGTGGCATACGTTAATAAAAAATACTTCAGAATTTCAGACAAGAGAGTTTGAAGAGTTGTTAATAGAAAAAAAAATGGAGAATTTGAGTTAAAATATTATTTTTGTGCTGTCCATTAAAAACAAAAGGGCATGTTTTCCAGCCCTGAGCAGGCACCATGAGATTGCAACACTTTTCATGCTTCTGGTTTGAAGCATGTGTAGCTGTTTTTTATTGAATCTGAAACATTGAATTCAATTCTTAAAGCACATTGTATATTGCCCTGCAGCTACTTTGAAGAGCACTCAGGATGAATACAACAAGAAAGCACTTCAGGCTTTGGAGAGGTGAGTAAGAATGGTACTTATTCCTGTTTTATGTAGTTCCTTTGATGAATCCAGAATAATTTTTAAAAAATGTTTTACTTTCTGTATGATGTTACTCAGAAATTTTAAAAACACTTCCATAAATTTCAGCAGTCACATGTCAAAAACATCCTTGTGATGGTGAAATGTGGCAATTATTTGGTTGAATATCCAAGGTAAGAGTACTTGTTCTGCCTCTAAAAGCATTGTGCAGGTGGTAGGATAGTTAACATTTATAAGCGTAAATGCTTACAGATCTCAAGTGGCAACTAAATGGAAGCTTATGTGGTCTAAGTCTTGGACTGAAGTATCCAATTCTGGTTTTGTTGTGGTCATAAATGCATTATAATAAGTGATGAAAACTTGAATTCTTTGGTATCTCCAAGTACAGATACTGTACAGTGTAAGTACAGTACAGATACAGTAGCAAGTTGAGCACTTTACTGGATCCTAGCTGCTTTTCTGATGCTGTCCAAAACATTTTTCCTGCAGTGATTGCAAGGAGCAAGTGGCAGTAGAAACTTGCTTTTGCCAAACTGAAACTACGAATGTAATTCTGGATATTTACCCCATAAGGATCTGAAAGATTAAAAAGTATATATTTTAAAAGCCATTTATATGGTCACTATTTAGATCAGCAGTATACTTAAAGTCACACCAATTCCCAGGCTCCAATGTAATACCTTCACTACTGCCCAATTTTTCTGTAATTGCAGTGCTGCAGTGCTTTTAAAGTGCATTTATTTTTATGCTTTGACCTTTCCCACTGGCTGTAGCTTGTTTTCCCCGTATCTTAACACTAGCTAGGAAGCAGACAAGCTTCTAGTCAGAAATTAGGTACTCAGATTTCAGCCAACAGGAGTGTTCTGACAGTAACTGCTACTATCTCCCTATATGCATGGGTTTGGTTTTCTTTTCCTTGTTGGGTTGTTGTTTGTTTTTTTTTTTCCCCTTGTTTTTCACCTCTTTTTAAGTTACTTCTAGAATTTCTCAGACCACGGTTTGGCTTGTAGCCATCCTTATCAGTGGCCTTTTCAGCTGGAAGTTTGAATGAAGTATTTTTCTAGTACATTTTGAGGAAATTTAATAGTAGTTTGAAAACTCTGTCTCTTTTCTGTTCCCCCTCAGTCTTCTTTTCTCCAGGCTGAACAGACCCAGGTTACTCAATCTTTCTTTATACGGGAGATGCTCCAGGCCTTTGATCATCTTTGTGGCCCTCCTGGATCTGCTGGCCATGGTCTTTTTAATTAACCCTAGGATTCCGTTGGCCTTCTCGGCCACCAGGGCACACTGCTGGCTCCTTGCCAACCTGTTGTTCACAGAAACACCCAGATCCTTCTCCACAGAGCTCCTCTCCAGCAGGTCATCCCCTAACCTGTACTGGTGCATGTGGTTATTCCTCACCAGGTGCAAGATGCTACACTTGCTCTTTTTAAACCTCACCGCTAGGTTAAACTAATTGTTCCCTCTCAACTCTCCTGTCTGTCCAGGTCTTGTTGAATGGTAGCACAGCCTTCTGGTGTGTCAGCCACTCCTCCACGTTTGTATCATCAACCTTACTCAGTTTTTATTTCCAAATTCCTTGATTTTTCATTTGCTTATTCTTGGCAAATGAGTAGTTTTGGCAGGTTTCTAACCACTAGCCTTGCCAGCTTGTCATTTCTTCCTCATAAAGACTTTTGACTGTGATTGCTTTGAACAGTGCAGTGCAGGTGCAGGCTTTTTTTATCATCCCCGAGCACCACCCATGAAGAGGTCAGGAATGTCAGCTTGCTATAACGAACCTTCCTCTTCTCCATCTTTCCTATGTGCAATGGCTTTACTGCATGACAGAGCCAGGAACGAGCTTCTTGCATCTGCAACTCACTCAACGGGGAAAATCCACTGGTATTGGACATGGGCTGCTACATGGAAGGAGCCAGTGTTCAGCATTGCTGCTAGGTTAGGTACCTTAAACTTTGCCTGGTAGTTAGCCTGGTTAAGGGCTTCTCTGCAGAGTGGTGAACTCAGGTTGCATTTTCATGCTGAGCATAGCTGGGGAGGAATGGTTCTTCCCTGTCTGTCCAGAATTGAGTTCTGGAAGCCACATTGAGTTCTGGAGATGCTGCAGTCTTCACTAGCCAACCACTTTCTGCAGTATGAACTATTCCTAGCCATTGACCAGAAGTTAATATCTGAGAAGTCCAAGCTGGTTTAATGGGAGAAGCCCTAGCCTGAGACACAAAGGCTCTGGTTCTCGACTAGGCTCAGCTTCTGCCATCAAAACCTGAACCCTCCTACTGAATCTTCCGTTTTCAAATTAGGAGCATGCTGTCAACAGTTAGAATAGGAGATTGTAGGGTGGAAGGTATTTTGCTTTTGGGCATTAGCTTGGCATTAGCAGATATCTTGGGCTCCTGATCCTGTTCATAGCCAAAATAGTAGCAGAAATGATGATTACTTTTTGGTGCCAGCCCAACCCTCTCCTATTATTTGAAAAGTGGTAATATAGAAACAAGTTAAACAGCTATCTTGTTTCACCTAAGTTACTTAAAATAATGCCTTAAACAGTTGGTGTCGTGAATTAAAGCTATTTTCTCCATTAGATATTTACGTTCCAAAATATGTGCTGACAAATGAACATTTAAGTTATATAAACCCTAACAGTTGTATTTTTCACCTGTTTTCCTGCGAGCTTGGCTTATCCAGGTAAGTGTCAGTGTACTTTTTGTCAAGTTTCAGTATGCTATCCCATTACTGGTCTAGTTTTCTATTGGACAGGGCTCAGGTTTGTTCTGCTCGTGTGTGAGTCATGGCAACGTAGTTGTAGAAAGTACAATCTAACAGTCACTTTTCTTTTTGTGTTGTGTTCTTAAAGAGCACGGGAATTGGACCGAGACGATCACCAAATCATCCTCTACTTATCGCTGCAGCTGGCTCTTGTCAGACAGGTATGTGCAATAATTAGCAACCACTGAGGCATTAAGAAGGTGGGAGAAGGACAGTCATTGTACAAGATCAAGCCATGCTAGACAGGGTTCATTCCTACCTTCATTAGTAGTCAGTAACAATCAGAATTTGTTTGTGTAAGATTTTTATTTTTTGAAGCAGTAATTCCACAGTGCGTGTGACCCCTGGGAATATCGTTTCCAATGTTTTTAGCCCTAACTTCTGGGTGGTGCCGTTCCCACTCTGAGCAACTTTGTCTGGGTAGGCTGAGTGAGAGGTATTTACTCTGGATATCATGCTGCGTCCTGCCACAGGCTGCTCTTGTTACTGCCTGGTTCTGTATCGCACCAGATCTCGTGTTCTCAGCACTGGGCACTGGTTTATTCCATACTTGGGCACATTCAGCGTTAGACTTTGACGGGTGCTGGAGCTCTGCAGTGAGTGGGATTAGTTGGCATTTGAATGCTGCTGCAGGTGTTAGTTCATAAACATTACACTGATCAGTAAATACACTGCACCATCTTATTTCTCTGTCCCTTCTTTTTAAAAGCCAAAGACTTTAATATTAGAGTTGTCTCTATTTATTAAATGCTCTTCTAGCTAGATTTGATATTTCATGGCCTTTTCCTTCTTTGGCAGGCTTTCTGCTTGCTGTGTCCAGAGTCAAAAAGTTGGATCCTTTTTACTTTCCTGAGATAATTAGGGGAGTTGTGTGTTCATTAGGTTAAACTAATTGTTCCAGGAGAGCACGCTCTTGATAATGTCGCTTTTGTAACCCTTTAATGAGAGCGCTGTGTTGTGAGGAAGCTTGCAATAAGAAAGGATAATTAAAATGGCTTACTTACGTTGTCATCAGCCTACTGCCTGTTTTATGATGCAGTTTGCTCAGGGTCTTTGGTTTAAAAATACCCAGCTACCCCTCTTTCTCCCACAGCTTCTGCCTCACAGGGATGTTGTTTGATTTGCTTCCCCTTTTGCTTCTTGCCCAGAATAAAAGCATTACAGCTTTTCAACTGCTGCTGAGAATAAAAATATAAATATTCAAAGTAAAAGAGATCTTCATGGTTATTTGTTCTTTCTTCTCTTTACCGGACTATTGCAGTTTAACTCATTATGCTTTCTTTTTCTCCAGTTATAGCCTTTTTTTTACAGTGCTGTTTCATGTTCATCTTTTCATTATTCTTTACACCCCCCCCCCCCCCCCCCGTTCTTTCCTTCAAACTCTTGTCCTTATGTTCACTTTCTCCTGTGTCTTCCTCACCTGTATGTTCTTATCCTTGATGTTTTGCCAGTGGCCTCTGCTACCCTAGCTGTGTGATCTAAGTGTGTTATGTAGTGTCAGCCTGAGCCCTGCTATGTTGCTCTTGCTCTTCCCCATCTAGTGAGATATAAATCTTTAACGCGTGCTTGCAGAGAAGGAGATACCTGAGATATCTTTATTTTTAGACTGCTGTAAAATATCATACTCTTCTTTTGCCAGTTTACGCAATGATAAAAATTTGGTAATGTGTTTTTAATATGCTTAATTATTTAATGTATCCAATATATTATCCTTCTGATTAACTGAAAGATAAATGATACCTTTTTTTTTTTTTGATAGGTTGCATTAACTATTGAATGTCACAGGTAGGGTTTCCATCAGGCTATGCTGCAGTACCATACACAAGATAATATCTGATAATACCTCAGCAATCAGCCTTTTTGTTTCCATAGCCAAGGTCAATAAGTGGTCAATTTCATACCTTACCTGTATGAAAAATCTAGATATCAGCTTGCATAGATAAGAGAGCATTTTCATGGAACAAAGCAAAAGAGGCAGATGACTGGTAGAGTGCTGAATAAAGTTTGAGCCATCATCTTCCTTGGAAGACTAAAATATTTCCAATAGCAGTCAGCCGTCTGCCAGCACTGGGCACATGGAGGGAGAAATGGAAAAATATAAGCCTCCCTCCAAAACACATTGAGAACGCGGCAAGAAGGGGAGTGGTTATAAAAAGTTTTCATGGAGTTGGATGTTGAATGCTATGATCAACCAGAATAAAAGATGGCGTCATGCTTGATGTTCGTGGTATGGACTGTGTCTTAAAGAACAGAGTAACTGGAAGGACAGTGCCATCACTCTGAGGTTAGCTGGTGCTGAGGTGGGTTTCTCCAGGTACATCTGGATCATCAGTCTGATGACCACTGGCCAGGCCAGTAGACAAGCCAGGCTCCCAGCTCTGGGCTGCTGGTTCAGCTGCCTCTCTTGTTTCTGTGGTAACAGAATGTGGATCAGCACAAACAAGGTAGCCTGAAGATTTTAAAGCTGACTGATTTTTAATGCCTTGCCTTGCTTTTTTAGCAGGCCAGTTTCTATGGAAATGACTCTAGAGAGTCAGAGCTCATGTTAATTTTAAGTGCTGATTCCATTCTCCTTTTGGGGATGGTGTTCTGTGTTGTGTGTTTTTTTTTTTTTTTTACCTCAAATGCCATGTAAATCAGTACCGGATACATGAAAACAACACATGGGTTTTCATACCATTTTAATATTTGATTTGACCTTTCTTTACATGAAAATAGGAAGGCAAAGACAGCCATGGCCAGCAGCTGAGAATTAGAGGTCTCACTTATCAATTTCGTCTGTGGGCTGCCAGCAGACCCGAAGTTTCAAGTGGCAATATCCAGAAAACACCTACTGCCTTCCTTCCAGTATATAAAAAACAGAAACAGGAGTTATGAATACCAGAGAAAACATTCCAGTTGTTTTCTCTGCAGTTTTTATTCTGGTTTCAGGGAGGAGCAAATGTGTTAGCTTTTGTTTGCCTGTTTCCATTTAGTGGCTGCTAACGGGGATAGCTGTGTTCTTTGTCCCAGACCTGCTAAGGCCTTCTCTGCTGAAGAGCAACATGCAGCTTTTCTGTCAAGGTCTTGATTTTTCCAGTGATGAAGAACAACTTGCAGCAAGAATTAAGTTCTAACATAGCTCACAGATTTGTTCATGCTTGCTTTCTGATGGTGTGCAGCAGGTCTGTTTTGAGCAAGCATTCTTGACTGTCAATGAAGCTTTCTCTTTTCTCTAATCCTTGTACTATAAAGGCAGATGGAAAGGGATAGCTTTAGTGGTTAATTAACTGCAACTCACAACTGATATGAAAATGTAAGGTCTGAAAACTCATTTGGATCAAATACTTATGAGATCCTATTTCATTTAGCACTCTCAATGTGTAGGTGCGTTCTACCATTGTGAAATGGTAGAAAAACATCATACTATTTTCCTTTTTATACCTACAGTTATAACTTCCAAATGGTTTTAAGGAAGCATGTAGCATTATCAAAATAAAGCCTATTATAAGAGGCAGTCTAAACAATCCACAGTATTTTATTAGTGCTGCAGGATGCTATTTCTGGCTTGCTGCAGTATTTTTGCTTCCTGATCGATGTGATCTGAACGTACCTGTGTGCCATGCAGAATAGATGTGGTATATTTATTAATGGAAAGACGAATCAGAGAAGGGTAGAATGGTCTAATTGCTGGCTCCACTTGGACTTGCTGTCCAGCTGAAATAGGATTACTTTAAGGCGTAGCACTTGTGGGGAATTTAAACTGGCAGCCTACCTCTGAGTTTCAGAGTGCCATCTGTGCTGCCAGCTTCCATCTTTCTCATATTACATAGTTACTTAAATAAATAAGCTTTGGCTTCTTCAATAGATCAATGATCTCTACTTTTCAAAAGAAGTTTGTGTTTGCTGCTGCCAAATATCTTGTTTTTATTGTTCTAGAAATTCAGTTTAAATTTTGTTGTGACTGTTTTGTTGAAAGTTATTGTGTGTTTCCTGTAGTTGAAAAGAATATCCTGAAATTATTAAAGGGTATTTTTTTTTACTGGTGTTGACCACTGCAGCAGGAGAACTGTAGGCTACTAATGGTGTTACAGGGCTAAGGATTTTTGGGGGGCTTAAGTTAGAATAGTTAGGGGTCAGGCAGCATGACTAATGTCCAAAACCAGTCATTTCCTGCAACTCTACAACAGGTTGCTCAAGACCCTCTCTGGTTTGTTGTTTGTTTGTTTGTTTTAGACCTGGGGATAATGAAAGTCTTGATGGCAGTCTTATTTTAGCAAGCCAGATTTATACATCTCTGGTGTACCTCCTGAACAGCTTCATAGACTGGCAGACCTGGACCTACAGCAGTCTCACATCTGTTGCCCTGCATCCAAGTTCTCTTGTCATTGACAGCATTTTTACATAGTAATGAAGAAGTGTCCTAGGAAGCTGCTGAAGAATCATTGATGATTTCAGTCAATATATTTACGCTAGCTTTGCAGTAGGCTACAATAACACATGACAGACAGTAGTTCATTAAAGCCGAGAACTCAGTCGTATATCCAAACCTGAACCTAGGCCAGGACACTCGGCAGTGTCACCAGATGCCAGTTTGGGGTTATGTCTGTGGATCAATCACTTATCTGCAGGCTTGCATGAAGGCACCAGTAATTACTGTAGTTAAGTATTTTTGCTTGCTTAAGTGCAGTAAGAGTGAAAAGTCATTTGGACATTTGCATGAACAAAATATGGACTGGTCTCTTAGAGGTATGTCTGGGATCTAGATGTTCCACAGACTGTTGTGACTGCAGGCAGTGTAATGGCTGCTCTCCATTGTTATGTGCAACCTCTTCTCCTGAGTGAACTGTGGAGATGGTGGGAATTTCGCATTGCTGGTACGCCAGGCCAGAAGAAGAAATCTATATATTGTTCTGTTTTGCTTGCTGCAAGCTTTCAGGGCCAAACACAGATCTGGAAAGAAGCAAATAAGAATAATTTCTAAACTAGAGGAACTTAGAGAAAATTCTCTGTGTAAAACTTACTGGTAATCAAAGAAAAAAGATCTACTAAAAAATTCCTTTTTGAATATATAGCTGAAGTTACTTGGTCACTAAGATCTTGTGATATAAATGCATTTGTTACAGATGTTAGATTTTCTGCCAAAGGGGACTTGGTTCTAAAAGACATGCCACTGATGTGTCTGGACTACTCTTCACCTAGCTGATATTTATTTTTCTGGTCGTATTTTGAATCTTGCCTCTTATACTTTTAAGCACTTCTACTTAGTTTTTATGTGCCTGATCCAAATCACAAAGAAACACAACGCTGCTAACATTTGTAATGCTGTCACGCTGCTGAAGTGGCATCTGCCCATCCTAGAAGATGGAGTTGAGAGTTGGGCCCTTGTAGCGTGTTTTTACAGTGTAAAAGCACCATGGATTAATTGGGTCTAGACTGCTGCTCCTGCTCATAAGCAGTAATTCAATAATGCTGCAGACTTTTTGCTAAAATGTGTGGGTTTTCTCAAGCAATGCAGCCTTTTAATTTTGGCAGGCTGTTCAGATAGTAGAACTCTTCCTCATAAGATGCCCAAATAAGATTTTTTCAGAATTTCAAATGACTATATTTGCTCTTATCTTTGGGAATATCTGAAGGAGAAAAATGTTTTCTTTTTATGTCTACCCCATTTCCTTCCAGATTTCTGATGCTATAGAATATCTTCAGGAAGCACTACAGCTGTGCAGAGATGACATGAACTCACTACATCTACTGGCCCTCCTCTTTTCAGCTCAGAAGCACTATCAGCATGCACTGGAAGTTATCAACATGGCTGTTGCTGAGTACCCAGAAAGCTTTAGGTAAGAGTTATTACACATTTTCTTATGTGGTGCATCCACTTGGGAATGATGCTAACTAGCTCTTTTCTTCTTGGTTATACATCAGAAGCCTGTTAAATCAGGTGCTACTAGTATGTTACTCTGCATGTAGGTATACTGTAAAGCTAAAATATGTGAGGCTCAGTGTATTTTGTGTGTGTGTGTGTGTGTGTGTGTGTGTGTGTGTGTGTGTGTGTGTTCATGGTCTTTATATAGTAATCCTTGTGTTTGCTTGCTTTTCTGCTGTCTGCCTTTTGGTATTGTGCTGATGGTATTTTCTTCTACATACATTCCTGTACATTTCTATACATCACTTTTCACATGTAGAGGAATGAGTTTGAGACACCTATGATGATGTCTGTATCAAGAATTATTTTGTAATTTGGTGAACTTCCTGGTTAAAGAGAAAATATCATTCATATATTGACCATTGGTTTGATTTTCATATATGACACAATTTGCTGCAATAACACAACTGGGGGAAAAGAGCAGTTGAGTGTCATAAACTGTAATAATGTGTCGTTGAAAAAATGGTTTGGCTGCCTAAAACCAGGTTTCAACCAGCACAGATTTCCTGGAGCAAGAATTTTCCACTGTTTCCACTATGGACACTCGAAGACAGCTAAGGCAGTGGGTGGGTGAGAAAGAAGAAACTGGTTCTATGATAAACAGAATATTTGCAATATGAGGTGAAGCAACTGATAGAAGTCTGGGATCCTTTCTCTAATACTCATAATCTATGTTTCAGGAGGGGGTCAGAACAAAGAAAACGTGGTGTGCAGAGTCAGCTTGAAGGGCTGCTGGGTAGGTTGCTTTGTGATGTCTGGCAATCTGATTTCTCTAAAGCAGGAAATAACATCTCCTCTGCTTCTCAGTGCCAGTCTTCATAGAAAAAAACTTGCAAGGAAAAGCAGAATGGTTTGTTTCTGTGAGAAGTGTGACAGTGAAAACCACAGGTTCATATCTACTCCTAGATGCAGAGTTGCTAGAATGTGTGCTCTTTTGCTGTTGTATGTGGTGTTTCATGTAACACAACTAGCAGAGGGGCTCATTTACAGATATGCTAGGGTGCAGGAGCAAGGCTGGCTTTGTGTTCAGCTGCTCTGAGTAGCCTGTCTCTGTGAGTCTTTCTCTAAACCCACCAACTGATGAGTGAGAGAACGGAGAAAGAATGTTAGAGTTGCAAGAAAGAAAAATGGAAAGAAAAAAAAAAAACATTTATAAAAATGAAAATTAAAAAAGAACAACAGAAATCCAGTGGAGGGAGAAGCAAAAATAATATACATAATATAAATATACAGTTTAAATATAGCAAGTATTGCAACTGTTTCAGTCTTTGAAAAAGGATCTAAGTGCAGCTTGTGATAGGAGAGCTCTACTCATTGTGAAACTTCTTTGTAGGGAGAGAGAGCTGATGCTATTATGTAGCTCTAGTTTTAACTACCTTGAAGGAAAATTGTGGTATGTTGAACTACTGCATGAAATAACTATAGATTACCTCATGTAAATGGTACAGACAAGTTCTACTGCATTATTTTAAAGCTATATTTAAAAGAGGTTGAATATTCTTCCCAGTTCTCATTGATAAGAACCAGGCAACTGTGTAATCTGGTGTTTGAGTGTTCCTTTACTAATGACAACTCTTCTTGGATGCATAGTTTGATTGCATGTACTGATATGCCAATAAAAGCAGATGAAAGCTGCTTTAAGGGACCTTAGAGCACTATATAAGGCAAAACATGAAAGTATTACCTGAATGTATACCCTAAACAAAAGAGAGAATAATACATAAAAATAACACATAAAAATTAAGTTCTCAGTTAGCCCAAACATCTACTGTTTCCTTGGTCTCTTGCTGTATATAATTAAGATGAGTTTGCTCTTACTTTTTTTTTTTTTTTTTTTTCCATTGAATTTTTTCAGTATGTATTTTAAAGAAATAGTAATTCAGAATCACATAGTTGGTTAGAGTGGTTCTCTATGCTGCACTGCTGAGCTAACATGCAACTTTCTTTGGTGTGAGCCCCATAAGACTGACCTAAATATGTCTGGAAGTGCCCCTTGATGAAGTGCTTAAACTTACACATTTACTTGACAGTTCAGTGCTCTGTGTGGTGCATAATGAGCAGAGATAGAAAGACTAGACCCTCAGAACAGTGAGGGATGAACTGAATGTTTTGGATCTAGCCATTGGAGCAGAATGTTAAAGAACAGCTGAATATCCAAAAGCACTACAAGAAAAATGTACTTAGGAAGAGCACTATTGCTTGAAAAACTGCGTGTTGTAACAAGTACATTACATTACAGTCTGACTGTAAATGACTGAATTTGAGCACTTGAATGTATCTTCAAGCAAGACAGAAAAAGATTAGATAGAGGAAGAGTGGGAGCTACCTAGGTTGGAAACATTGCAAGGTGGGGTCAACCAAAATACGTAGTATGTATGTCATATTTACCATTGCTGAAAAAGATAATATCATAGAATCATAGAATCACTCAGGTTGGAAAAGACCTTAAAGATCATCGAGTCCAACCATGACCTAACCATGCTACCCTAACCAACAACCCTCTGCTAAATCATGTCCCTGAGCACCACATCCAAATGGTTTTTAAACACATCCAGGGATGGTGACTCAACTGCCTCCCTGGGAAGCCCATTCCAGTGCTAACAACTTTCTGTAAAGAAGTTTGTCCTGATATCCAACCTGAACTTACCCTGGAGCAACTTGAGGCCATTTCCCCTCGTCCTGTCACCAGTAAGAAGAGACCAATTCCGCTGTTGCTGTAAGCACCTTTCAGATGTCGGAAGAGAGCAATAAGGTTTCCCCTCAGCCTCCTTTTCCCCAGACTAAACAGCCCCAGTTCCTTCAGTCTCTCTTCCTAGGGCATATTCTCCAAGTTCTTCACCAGCCTCGTTGCCCTTCTTTGGACCTGCTCCAGCATCTCAATGTCCTTTCTTTACTGTGGTGCCCAAAACTGAACACAGCACTCGAGGTGAGGCCTCACCAATGCCAAGTACAGGGACAGGGTAACTTCCCTAGTCCTGCTCACCACACCATTCCTGATACAAACCAGGATGCCATTGGCCTTCTGGGCCGCCTGGGCACACTGCTGGCTCATATTCACCTGACTGTACACCAAGGTCCCTTTCCATCAGGCAACTTTCCAGCCACTCCTCCCCAAGCCTGTAGGGTTGCCTGGGCTTGTTGTGACCAAAATGCAGGACCCTACACTTGGCCCCATTGAAACTCATACAGATTGCCTTGGCTCATTGATCCAGTCTATCCAGGTCCTCTGTAGTGCCCTTCTTTCCTCAGGCAGAGTAACTCTCCCTCCCAACTTGGTGTTGTCTGCAAAATAGAGATAATAGCAGTCTTTACGTGGGAGATATCTCCTGATAAATGGCTGACTCTTACAGAAGCAGTGTGTCTAGAAAAAGGCCTTATGTTTTTGTATCCTGCTGGTGTTGGTATGCTCTTAAAATAAGTCAGTGAATGCAAGTCCACCACAATCTCAAGTATGTTTAGGAGTAAAGAATCCTGCTAGCTTCAGGTATTTCCCATGTAGGTCAGTGATGCTGATAATTATAAGTCCTTCTTAAGATGAATTCCTTTGATTATTTTCTAACTCAAAGGTCAGTGTTTCACATGGGATCAGCTGAGATTACTCTCCCAGGCTTGTCTTAAGGATTGATCTTTTACCTGGAAGAAATAATGTTAGTGAGCATCTCTTGCATCCCTCAGATGATCTACTTAAAATTAAGCATTGCTTATTTAGAAAGAAAGGATTTCCATTTGTAAAGCCTGTATTCGCATCTCACAGAATGTTCTGTGCAGAAGTCTCATAGGTCTGATAGCCTGCAGAAGTTACCACAAAGACTGGATGATATGTTCTTTCCTTCCTGTTTTACTAATGTAAAATTGGTTTTATCATTCTGACTCTCCCACTCTTTCAGAGACTGTTTTGGTCTTAGGTCATCTTTTAGTTGTACTTGGTTAGCTCTCAGCACTGGAAAACAAAACAATTGTTAGAAAGCTGGAAATAGGCTATCAATTTTACTGATGCTGTGTAATGGATCCTGGACTACTTATCTGAACCTTTTCTGTTGTTTGCTGGCTTGTTTTTTCCCTCCTACATGGAACCCTACACTACAGTCTTAAGGCATAACTTCCAGCAATTTCTAGTCACTGCCCAGTGTGACTGTGCATGTTTTGTTAAATGATCCCATCTTCACAGCAGTTGTACATTTGACTCCTGAGTTGTAATGCTTTTAAGTGAATAGCCTTGAATATACCTTTTCTTCCTAAGCTATAAGTCACAACTGTGCTTACAGAGTCTCAAAACTCATTGTAAAGAGAAATAACAGAGAATTAGGCAAAAAGAGGCAGGTGGGTTGCGGTTTGATAGCAGTACAGCTGTCAGTTGCAGATGCTTTTGTTCTGTCAATGTACTTGATGCTACAGAAGCAATTACTGTAAGTGTAGTGCAAAGCACTCAGAAGGCAAGAGATATTAAATATGTATCCTGGATACTACCAATAAAGTGAAGTAAATTTTGCCTGGAGAATTGCTAGTGATGATGTTTTAGCAGAAAGCATTTTTTTGTTGTTTTGGAGGGGGTGTTTGTTATGGCCGGCCTTCGAAATACAGTCATCTTCTAGATTGTAAGTGGTCTACTGACAGCAAGTGTCCTTGACTTCATCACTACTGTACTGATTTTATTAAGGACATGTAAAGTAATCTTCTGGCAACATTTATATGTTATAGTCTGTTGCAGACTTACTGTTGAGAGAGCAATTATGTGATATGTAAGTGATGTCATTGACCAGGTGCTTCTGCTCACTGCAAAATAAACAAACAAAGCCAACAGCATATAATCAAGATCTCAAGTGCATTACTAATGTATCATCTTCAGTTTTTCTATTACTTCTTAGACTATGTATTTTATGTTGAAAATAAACAATTCATGCTTGCTTTGGGCAACATCTTTGGGACACTGGTGAAGTACTACTTACTGACAAACCATAAATTAGAATTGTCTTTTTGCCTTTAGTCTTCATGGAAAATAAGGAGTCAATTGTCCCTAAATTGCTGGTTTGTAAACCTTTGTGTTATACCTAGTCTGTATTACAGTTTTTATGTCAGCATAGTTGTAGCCCCTTCTCAACTATCTGTGCTGTTTTACCACTTTTCTCCTGAAAGTGGTGGTGGCCTCACTTCGCTTTCAAAGCATGGCTTTAGAGGATCAGATCATCATGTTTATATGATTCCATTTCATCATTATGCAAGAGGCAATGAAGCCTGGTACATCTTGTGAGCAGTCATGGTGATAAAAACAGCTTGTTAAAATTCTCAGAATATTGTATAGTATTCTGAACTCCTCAAGGACACAAAGTCTGAGGATCTAAAGCAGCAATAAATTCATATTTTTCTGTAGCACATAATCATGTTACACAAGTCTTGGAATATTCAAAACTCTGAGGGTGGAGCTTTGTAAGTTGACTTCTTGTACTTGTGTGTTCGCACCGTGGTTCATGGGAGTAACCCACAAATGTTTTCTGTATTGATGCCTTAGGTGACAGTACAGAGTAGTAATAAAAAGAAAGGAGTATGTTCTTGGGATGATGTGACCCATCTGTGCTATAAGAATACAAAACATTTTAGGCATCTATGATTCACTTGAACAAGAAGGAGATATATCAGAAGGGTTGTTCTACATTGAGTTTTTGCTGTACTAACCCCTAACATTTGCTTTTGTTGGTTTGTTAGGTTCTGTTTTTGTTTCAGTAAAATTAACATTAAAAAAAAAAAAACAAGTGATATATTGCAATAATCATTACTTTACTCTGGGGAAGTGGGAATGATACGGAGCATTTGTATGCCAAATATATGAAAGAAAATCTTTAAGCTCCTCTCCTGGCTCTTATTAGTGGTAACATACTTAAAGCTGGAAGAATTTTAGAACTAGGAATCTAGGTTTGTTTCTACTTTGGATTTATTTCCACAATTTTAGCTTGTTTGGCTTTGGTTTTTGCCCTGGATAATTTTCTTTTCTTGTATGAGAAGGAAACAGAAAGCACTTTTATGTTATCCAAGATCAGATTCCCCTTCTGGTGGATTTTAAAGAAATACATGCACCCTTTTCTAAGGATGACAATCTTACCTAAGACAAAAATGCGGTAGATGAGCATGATAGTCTTCCATCTGCCAATTTAGTGTAGTGGGAATAAATATCCCCTATCTAGTTTGTGTCTGTGTATGCCATGTGTTAGTGTACGTCTCAATTCATTTTACAATTTTATGGAGATATTCAGTGATACCTGGGGATACTTCCATGCCCACACAGTACAGGTTTCAGAAAACTAATAAAAGGCATTTGACAGAACTTAGAGAGGAAACCTACTGCAGACTTGCTTTCTTGGTAGAGTATGAAAGGAAAGAGCCATGCTGTTTTAAAAGCAACAGTTTGAGTTTTTCCTTTGGAGGAAAAAAAAAAGAAAGAAAAAAAGATTTCTAAGAACTTTTTTTTTTCTTCCACCTAAGAGTAAATGATTGCTGTTGCAGTTCATTTAAGATCTTTGTAGAGAGCAACAGGGCTTCCAAATACTGTTTTTGGCACTGGTGAAGTAATGCAAGTTCTGCGGATACGTAGGCATAGGCATCACTTTCAGAAAGCAGGAGTATGATTTGAAACACTATACACAAGGTTCTGTACTTAAGAGCGATTTATTTGTGTAAAAGCAGGAAATTCCGTAAGGAAATGTCACTAACTTTGTGTTTTAGATTTCAAGCTCAGATTTTGTGGGCTTCCCCGTTGGTTCCTGCTGTGTGCTCGTTGTCCTTAACATTTTGTTTAAGGCTTAGTGACTACTGATAAGCTAGAGGAAAATAAAATCTTTAAACCACTTTGTGATAGTAATAACTAGTGAACTTATTCGTGGATCTTAAAATTTGTGCTTCTTTCAAGGGTCAAGCCTCAAGAGAATAAGTTTTGACTATTCAGCACAGCTGCTTTTTGAAAGAGCAAAATGTCAGTTTTGTATTCATCTATTCAAAATTAATTCCTTTCCATTAGTTCCCTATCTGAATAGGAAGTTGGATGTTTTTCAGTTCCTGCTGGCTCACTTCGGTGTGTTGTATATTCTGCCCTATCAGTTCCTGTCCCCACACACTTTTCTCCCTGCTAAATGTCATTTTCTTTCCAATGGCTGTAGGGAGTTCTGCTTTATATTCAAAGGATGTGTTTAGGAGCCCTGACTGTCTATGTTGAATGCCAGAGTATATTGAAAAATAGCATGTGCATGTTGATGAGGATTAGCAGAGAGTGAGGTTGCCACCAGGAACTCTGCTGACTGGAATTCGTCTATGTTGTTCACACATGGATTCACACGGGTGAGGAGGGGCTTGGTGATTGGGATCACTGTGTTTCTGCTAGGCACTTTTGTGAACTCCAGAGGCAGAGCTGGGTAATGGAAACCAGAATGAGGACCTGAGAATGGTAATGACTGCACAGGAAGCCCAGCTCTGGGCTTTACCTGCTGCTGGGCTTTACCTGCTGCCAGGCTTCGTGGGGAGGCTACATAGGATGCCATCATTTACTAGCAGCTTCAGATATCAGGTTCTGCTGACATCACAATGACAGCCTTTCTGAACTAAATACTTTTGAGACTGTTCAATTATAGATATGAAGGAGAGAGCAAGATGCCCTTGCTTGGCTATTTTTCATCTTTGTGTATCTGGAAGGAAAAGGAAAAGAAAGTATGTTGTCAAACATGCAGATCTGATAATCTCAGAGTGCTTCTTGAGGTTCCCAGAAGCCAATCACCAAAGGTATACAGGAATAGATGTTGGTTTTCTCTGTCTTACCAGAGAGTTCTGTTTTTACTGAAACCTTTGAAAATGGAAGGGTGAACACAAGTCTCATTTTTAGGTTAGAATTTATTTTTTGGAACAAAGAACATCACCTTTATTAGTGTTCACTGAGAAACAGATGCTCAGGTACATAAAGGCATGGGTGTCATACTTAGCAAATTGCTCTTTGATGTAGTAAATGGCTTTCCAAGAAGTTTGCAATGCAGTCAGGCTGTGTTTTTCTACAGATGAGAAAGGGTTTTTTTTTCATATCCAGCTGGAAATTCCAGACTTGAGTGATTTCTACTGTAAGGTCCTAGGAGTGTTTATCTAATGAAAAAGCACAAAAGAGATTGATTTTTATTATTTTCTGTGAAAAGAAAAGGGAACGAAAAGTATTTAGACTTTCTAAAGAACTCATCGGGGAACAGAAACTAAGCATAGCAATTTTTCAGTCACAAATGTTTTTGCCATCTGAAAACAGAGAAAGCTTTGCTCCTCACTCTCTCAGAGTCACTAGTAGTAATTGCTTCTTATGTGGTAAGTCTGCTTCTGCTTCTGTTGACAATATCATTAACGTCTGCAGAACCCAGTATGTGAGCAGACAGAGTCATATTATTCAACATTAGTCAATATTCGTGTTACTTAATATTTTTGTCTTCTTTAGTAAAGAAAGCAATGAATGGAGACACTATAATGGAGAGACTGCAGTGTAGAAGTTCTGCATTATCATCATGCCTTTAAATATAAAAACATACAGACATATTCCTCAGTATGTGAACATTTTATCAAAATAAAAAAAAAAAACAACCAAAAAACCAAACCCCAAACAACAGATAGTGTGAGTCATTTTAATCTTTGCCTTATTCATTTGTAGCTTAGCTTGAAATTTTCTATTATGTATATAGTTCAGGAATAAATTCGTCTTATGACCATATTTTTGGAGGAGGGACAAATATGAGGATGGAGAGCTAGGTGATCTAATCCAGTGTCATTAGCAAAGTTCTTCTTGCTGTATATTTCTCCTGGAAATATGAACTGCTGGAAGTCTAACAGGCTAAGAAATGAATGCAGTGACCTCTGCTCCATATGTCTCTATCAGCTGGAGAACTGGGAGGAGGCTGGTAACTAGCACCTCGAGCGAGGATCATAGCAGTAAGCAGTTGCACTGAAATTCATAGTGAAAGGACTCCTGCATATCTTTTTTCCTCTGGAATCTGGCCATCTGAGCACTTGCAATGATTTGAAGTTATTTGGTAGTTTTTCCTGCATTTTCTCAGAACAAAGTCGCTGTCTTTCAGGTGTTGCTAGAACATACTGCACAGTAGGGCTCTGAGCCCAGCTGAGAATATGGCATGCCACTGCAATGCATTTGATGAACAGAAGAGCAGCCAGTTGGTCCTTCTGCAGGCCTGCAGGGGAGCTGTATGACCAGTTAAAGGAGGAAGCCATGCCTCTCACCCTGTAATTTACCCAAACAGTTGTTCTGTCCTGTTCAAGAATTAGATATTTGGTGCGTGGAACAGAAAAAAAAACAACTGTGTGGTTTAATAAATTTGTTTAAGTGGGAAAAGTAGGGATTGCCTTTTTAAGGTGAGTGAGCCTCCTTCAACCCTCTCTTGATTATTTGCAGAGGAAGTGTTTGGAGAGGTTGCTTAGACAGTGGGTGACAAAAATGGCACTTGAGAGGAATGTGTGCCCTCTGCCCACCTCCAGGCCCACAAGGAGGGTGCTTCCTGCCAGATTATGCTGCAAAAGAGATGTGCACCAGATGCGAGACCCTCTTAAAACAGCTGTTGTGTGCAAGGGAGTACCAGTTGCATGGCAGATATCTGCCCTGCTGGAAATACTTCCCACAGGGACCTGCAGCCCAGCTCCTCAGGGCACTGCTGGCAGAGCCATTGTGGGGACATGGGCCTATTAGGGCCATCTGCCCAGCTGTTTGGTCTTGCAATCTTGAGTCTTATGGAACCCATAGGCTGCCCTTAGCATCTCTTTGATTAAACATTGACTGTGACTGCAAGTTAGATGAGCAAAGCAGTCTGTGGTAACCAGGGCAAGGTAGCAGATGAGAAAAATGCTGAAGGTTCTCCTGGGTAACACAAACCATATACGTGCTAGTGCTGAGAAGTGCCTGAGGCTTAAAGATCCTTGCAAAACTCCCACTCTGTGCAGCCTTACCTCAAGCACTATGTGCAGTTCTGGGCCCCACAGTAGAAGAGCATATTACAAAGATGTGAGCAGATTAGAGGGCGAGATGAATGAGGAGGGGCTGAGATCCCTGGGTTTGCTGAGCTTAGAACAGAGGAGCTGAGGGGAGGCCTGATGGCGGCTGTGGCTCCTCACAGGGAGCGGAGGGCAGCACTGAGCTCTGCTCTGTGTGACAGCGACAGAGCCCAAGGGAACGGCATGGAGCTGTGTCAGGGGAGGGGCAGCTGGGGGTTGGGGGCAGGGCTGCACCAGAGGGTGGTGGGCATGGAACAGGTTGCCCAAGGCAGTGGGCACAGCTCTGAGCTGCTGGAGTTCAAGGGACAGTTGAACAGTGCTCTCAGACATGGGGTTTCGGTGTTGGGTGATGCTGCATGGAGCCAGGGATAGGACTTGATGATCTTTGTGGGTTCTTTCCAACTCAGGTTATTCTATGATTCTATGGAATGTATCGGGTTAAAACAAACAAAGGCACCTGGTGAAACTACTGGTGAGTGGAAACAGTGTTCCTATGTGGGAATGTTCCTGTGTATCTAAGTGGGTTCCCACTTGAGATGGTTCATGCCACCACCAACCAGCTGTGCTGATCTCACTCTTGGGGGGGACTTTTGATCAGTGTGGGAGGGCTTTAATCTGTGCTTTTCCTACACCTCCAGTAGGATGTGTTTCTGTGATGGATGATCACACACCCCCTACTTTCCAGAGCTGTGGCTCTCTTGTGTAGAGAGGCTTGTTCAGAGCTGTGCGCTCCTATGTTGGGAGATTATTGCTTGGAGAGGGTGGGTTCGTTTGTTTTTGCATCAGGACTCATTCACATAAAACTGCCCATTGGAATCAGGATGCATATACTGAATTGCCTTTCAGTCAGGAAAAGTTCTTTTGTTACTAAACTAGATGGTACATTCTGCTGTTCCTGTAGTGCTAAAGCAGATGGAAGTGTTTGGAATCTCCTTTGTTGCCAAGGGTATAAACAATGTCAAAGGGCTCTACATTGTCAGTTTAGAAATGCCAGCTGGAAAGAGGTTTCATTTTTAAGTCCACTTGAGAAAAAAATAAGGGGAGGAGCCAATATATGCCCCCTTTTCAGCCTTCACACTGGATGATTTTCTCCTGCAAACTTTCGATAGTAGAAACTACGTTTTTAGATACAGCAGTATTCAATTCTCATGCCATATAATTGATCTGTGCACATGAGCTGGTGTCTCATTTTACAAGTACAGCAGTATGTACTGTGAATCTGGAAATTCTTGGTGTAAGCAGCATTGTAACTGAGCAACAATTTGTTTTTTTTTTCCTCTAACATAGTAAAGCAAGGAGGCATTGTAAAATTGCAGTACCAGGAAAAGGTGGTAGTAGTATGCACAAATTATGTATTCCAGCAGGTACTCATTATTTGCCTACATGGACTATGTCATTAATCTGGGATTAGCTGCAAGATGTGGAAGAGACAGAAATCATGGTTTTAGGTGTCAGTCTGAGTACTGTTATTACAGGGAAGAACTAGTGAAGCAGTTCTGTATCCAAATGGCACCTTAAGGAAATCATGTTTCTTTCAGGGTAGGGCAGATGTGCTCTTCAGCACTTATGGGGCTGTAATAAGCTGCAAGATGGGTTGCAAATGATGCTGCGAATGAGAAAAAAAAAAAAAAGAAAAAAAAAAGCATGTGTCTGTATCATTAAGGACAAAACCATATACAGGTTCTCACAAATGAATGAATAAATTCTGAGTGTTTCCTCTGATGTGTGAACTCCGAAATTAGCACCGCTGAGTTCTGCACTCTAAGAATAGTACAGCATGTCAGCAGCGAGAGAGGAAGGAAAAGGAAAATCAGGAGAAATATGACTTTCCAGCCTTCCGTAACTTTTGAATTGCTTGAAGCTTAAGCTTTGGAGCATACAGGCTATATCTGTCACTGCAGAAGTTAACTAAATAGCCCTGCATCAGCACTGTAGTAGAAAAATTACTAGTGATTGGCTTTACTCCAACCTGAGAGAGATGCTTACTGCAGGAAAACAAGTATACAAACAGGACTGTATTTTCTGTCCTCAGCACTTGTAAGTGCTTATCTTTGCTTGCAAGCAGGATCTCTTTGGACTGATGGCCTTTTAATAAAAAGCATAGTGTCTAGATTTCAAGCAAAAGAGAAGGAAAGCCACTCTGGCAAAGCTGATATGCCTGACTCAAGTAGGGGAAAAATTACACCTGAGAATAGTGTAGATGGCCTGAATCTGACTGGAACATAGTAGCTGAGTGTGAGCATCCACTGGCTACCTTAGGCAGCGAGGACTTGTCATCTCTGTTTCCACTGGGGATCTTATAAGCCACTTTTCCAATAATATACATAGTAACATGGCTGAAAATATTTTCCAGAAGAAAAACAAAAATGTGAAGCTAGAATACATTAAAGGCCAAGGGAGAGAGCATATATTTTTCTTGCTGAAATTAAACTTATCAGACTATGCTGGTTAAAAAAAAAAACAACAACTGGCAAAACAAAAAATCGTAGTGCTTCAGTATGTGCCTTTCCTACCAACTGCTCTTCAAAGTACGTTACATGCATTTTTTCCATGAAATTCAAAGGCCTCTCAACAAATGTTATTAAACTTTATTGCCACTTTCTCTTGTACATGACAGCTGCTGCTAACAGCATAATTGGCTGGGGAGGAAGTCACTGTGTGTCTTGTTCTGTGCATGGTCCCTCTAAATTCCTTCTGGCACTGACAACGGCTTCGGTATGTATTACGAACAATGCTGCTTATGCTTGCAGCAGTTTAATAGTGCCATTAAACTGCTTCTCCAGAGTATACAGTAATCATCATTAACGCATGTCAAGTTTGGTCTTTGAATAGAGATTGAAACAGGACCGGTAGTTTCTGAAGTTTAAGGCTGTAGTTGTGTGGAGGTTTTATGTAACAAATACCTCCAGCCTTAGTCAGGGCCACTTGTAGTGAGAGTAACTATAGCAACAAAACAAAATTTCTGGCTAATGAAGGAATATTTCCAGCCAGTAGGACATCAGTCTCTGATCCAACCCCTGAAATACATGTATTTATCAGTTTTTTGTGTAATGCTATTTTGATAGTTACTGCCATCTTGTCAAAGATATATTTTTTTTTTTTAGAAAATGTCATTTCTTTGCTTTCAATGTGTTCTGGGTTTTTTGTTGTTGTTGTTGTTTTGGTGTTTTTTTTTGTTTTTTTTTTTCCATAAAAATCTGTGGAGGGACTGTTCCATTTTTTCCCTTTGAATGGAAACATTCTGATTGTTTATTTTTTAACCTGCTTTCCTAAAGAAAATAGTGCAGTTGGGCTTTTTATAACATTGAACGCTTTTGAAAATACTGTCTGATTTGAAACAGGTTTTAGTGGAATGGTAGACATCCCGTCAACTAATATTATTGCCCAACTTTCCCAGGAGCAAATGGCTGCATGGGGGAACCCAGACAAGGAGGTGCAGTGCTTTGCTGTGCTGTGTTCAGGCTGGCAGCAGGACAGCAAGCAGACATGGCGGGGACCTGCCACATGGCTCATGGCTCCAGGGGGGTGGACAGGGTGGTCAAAGCTGTAGGGAATTAAATGCCACTGGGGAAATGAGCAGTTTATTGCATTTAATGAAGAGACTTGTGAACACATATTGTTTCTCTGTCTTACGCAGTCATTGGCATTCATAAGAGATGACAGCAAAATGAGTAAGGAAGGTAATGAGGGATGCTGCAAGAGGTGATCAGTGCAGCCATCCAAATGCGCATGTTCTGGAGGTGCAATAAAGGCTGGGGTTTTGAGGGGCCCCCAGGAATCAACCTCCTTAGCAGACCAGGGAATCCTAGCCTAAAAGCGACAGCCATTTATATAATGGCAGGAAGAATTATTATTCCATAAATAAAATGGTAACATAAAACCTCGGTTAGAGCTTTTCTTTTGCCAAACCGATGTTATGTGAGGAGCAGGAGTACATTTTTAAAAGAATAATGGCATTTGCTGAAGCAAGCTGAAATTGTGGTGCTAGACTCTGGCCTTGCCACCTCAAAGCTGTAATAGCATTTGGATAGTCTGTGTGCAAGTCCTGTCCTTATCCCAACTTAATAAACCAAAAAAGCACTAGTTTTTAAAGAGATCCTTGATCCTATGCTAGCTTGTCTGAATAATTGTCATTTCTAAAGTTCAGTAATTTTCTGTTCGAGTGGGTTAGCGACACTTTAAGTGCACAAACCTCCAATAAAATTAAATGTATTTTTGGACTGGACTGCACCTCCTCTTTCAAGCAACAGCTTCTTGCTCCTAATAATTCCCTAGCCATTTAGCAGCAAGGGCAGCATGCAAGTAAATTGAGATGTGGAAAACAAGGGAAAGCAGAGAAAAGTGTAGACTGTTATTTGGCTTTTTGAAGAGCATAGGAAGTCTGTCTGATGCATTTGTGTAGTTTTCTGAGGCTGTTCCTGCATAGAATCATAGAATCATTAAGGTCAGAGAAGACCACTAAGATCATCTAGTCCAACTGCCAACCCATCACCACAGCCCGCTGACCCATGTTCCTCACAACAACATCTACACATTCCATGAACAGCTCCAGGAATGGAGCTCCACCACTGCCCTGGGCAGCCTGTTCTGATAGAATTAGGCAGTCTGGTAATGCCCTTTTTCTACATAGTAAGAAAGGTGTTTGTCTATCAGTAAGCTGGAAGGAGACAGTCATTCTCTTGCAAAACTGTGTTTCCTGGATAGTATATTGCTATAGTAAACCATATCAACCCCAGGCCCTGCCTCTTTCTGATAGCATTCTCTTTGACCTTGCCAGCGTCCTCGTGATGTATCACATGTTTTATGATCTGTCTGTACACCAGTGAAAAGATGGGGCAGAGCAGCAGTTTAACAGGGAGTAGCATAGCAAACGTCAGATTATGCTGTAAGAAAGAATAATCTGCCCAGCTCAAGTTGGTGAGATGGTTGTAGAGAGGCAGAACGTAAAGGCCAGCACTGGAATTTTACCATATCATATGATTTAACACCTACGTTCATAGAAAAATGTGACATAGACTCTTTAATATCTTCAGTTAATTAAAACTTGGGGCTTACACTTCATCTAAAATGATTTAATGGCTCTAACAAAATATGGGAGCAGGTATTAAAAAGGATGAATCTTAAGGGGATGAATGTAATCTTAAAGACCCAAATAAAAGCAATTTAGTTCAATGTATTAAGGAAAGCTGGCCAGATATTACTGAATCCATCTCTTTCATTTGATGGTTGGAATTTTTCTTTTGCTCCCCCCAAGTCAGCTACAGCACTAAATCCTATAATAGAAACCTTCTAAAATTAGTAGAACTGGCTGAGCTTTCCATCTTGCTGCACTGTTCTGGTTAAGATTATTAATGAAAACCTGAACTTTTGCCTTTCTTTCTCTGTTTTATAAATTAATAATAGGATGAGTTAATGCAGGCGGTAAGTTTCAGGCTTCATTTTATATCATATCAGCTTGTGTTGTTTTCCCTGAGTATTTAACCTTGTGGTGTTCTGTAGCGGCTCTAACACTAGAGGTTTGGTTTGGTTTGGTTTGACATAAGTGCAGAATTATGCTCTTGATTTGTGGTCCACAAGTTAATGCTTGTGGATTGGACCGGCTCATCTCTTGGATTCTCTAGAACAAAGATCCTAAAACTGTAGATCACAACTTTGTTCTGGATTGTAATAGTGTTAGCAGATAGCATTGCAACAGTCAGAAGTAGGTCAGAAGCAATCGTGGCTTCCAAGGTTGTCCCTTCCTTCTTCTCCCAGCCCACCATGCTCATAAAAAGTAATCCTAGGTGCTTTGGAACTGGCCTGCGCTCTAAAATGCAAGGAAAAAAGTGACTAAGGATCCAAGCAGAATGGTTATGTTGTTTCTTTCACTCTGTAATTTAGACCTCCTTCCTGAGTAGCAGTAGTAAGCAACAGAGTTGCTCATTTGACAAAATGAGTTGCAGTTTGATTTCTATTTATGGCAGCAAAAGAAAAATTTGTCACATGAATGTGTCCTGAGGCACAACAACCCATGGGAGGGGAAAGGGAGGTATGAGTCCAGTGCCCTGGCTTTTGGTTGCAAGAGGAGTTTTGCAGTGTAGGTAGAGAGGAAAGATGTACCTGAATGAAACCTCTTGTCTGCTGCTGCAGGTGCATGAAACAACACTAAGCGTGGTGTTTAAAAGACAGGAGATGGTTCACAGTGGTGCAAAGCTGTACCAAGCTGTGCCATGCAGCCGCATCAATGCAATTAGTTAATTTAACAAGAGAGCACATGCAGCTTAGGGGAGAAATGTTTCAGTGGCTTAATCCGTTTCCCAGGGTTGTCTTTGCTGGAATAACTTCAACAAAACTGTATTATGAAGCAAACCGAGTAGATTATGTTTTACAACTTAAATAGTATCTAGATGATAACTCTTATGGGCTTGGAAATTTATGTGCTAGGATTGTTGCCATGCAGTGGCTTTGCAAAGGTGATATTTTTGTACATCAGGCTTCAGATGCCCATTGGCTGTAGTCCTGAATATAGCGATCAGAATTTGTATCCCTTGGAAACAGCAAACCATGCTCAGAACAGATGGTAGTCTGAAATACATGGATCTGCAAGGTTTACTGAAGCAGACTTCATCAGATTTGAGTGAATTAAGTGCATGACGTTATTTACAGTTTTCAGTAGAGAAGCTTTAGTACAACTGGAATGACACTAAAAATCCTGCACTTAGAATGACTGAATAGCAGGTATTACCTGGAAAATAAGTTTATGTGTGGAGAGACCTGACAAACAAAGCTGTGAGCTTGGCATAGAGTGGGAGCAGAAGGGGAACATTTAAAACGGGAAGGCCTATATCTGTATCAGACAGGCAAATGCAGCTACTGTGGAAGTTTATTATAAATAAGGAACAAGGTGGAAGTAAAAAAGCACAAGGAGCAAATTCAGTCATGCCATAAGGAATCACAAATCTGACCCATCAAGGATCCTGTCAGCTTCTAACAGAGACCATGTTTCTCTGAATTAATCCATTCTGTGTCTCATTCATGCTAAAAGTGCCCTGAAGTTCATGTGTTCATGCTTTTAGTAACTTCTGCGGGGATTCCTGGAGAAAGATACTCAAGGCTATTGTTTTGAATACTCTGTGTACAGGAATTGACTCTGAGGACATAATTCACGGTATTGTACAGTTAGTGTGTTGGAATTTATGCTGTTGTTTCTGCTCAAGAAAATAACTTGTGCAGGCTGATGCAGGATTTCCTTGAGCCACTGGATAGCAAATATCATAGTTATCCTGAGCAAGGATGTAGTTGTGCGGTGCTGGGATTGCACAAGTGAAATGCTCTCACATGCCTCCTCAGGCAGCATGGCAGTAAGCTGTACCAGCTCTGTACGTCACCCACTGACATCCCCTCTCTTTTAGCTGTTTCCCTAGGTAGCCACGCAGAGTGGGCTGTAGCTGAGTCAGAACCACAGGGTACATGAAAGCATTAATTCACTGCTGCAGGTTTGAGGAGCTGCTTCACTCAGGCAGCATCCCTCCCTGCCCCCTTTTTTTCAACCCCTCCGAAGGCCCTTTTATGTGGTAGGTGGACTTGATACTTTCACATGCTCATGCCCTTTCTCATACCTGTAATTTAGCATAATTATGACTTGACAAATGCATGCAATGTGCTCTCATCACCGTTCAGTTTGGTACGTATATCTAGTGAAGTTTTCATAGCTGGCTACTCCATTTCTCTTCTGCTTGGGGTCATCTTGTGCTGAAGCCTGATAAACAGGGTAATTATATGAAAAAGGATTACAGCTCCGAATCTTTTCCAGTAAGGCTGAAGGAAGCTATTACTTCATATTCTGTTAAATGGCACATGGTAATTCTAAACATCTTCTGGATTTCTAAGGAATTGAATAGAATCTGTTCAAGAACAAAGAACACCGATTTTTATCTGTATGGTTCAATAGTTTTTAAGCCCTTCTCTTTACAACAGGATTTAGTTAATGGCATATAGCTGCAGTCAAGAAAAATAAAAGTGTCACGTTTCTCTCCAGATGCATCTTGGTCCTGGGGATCTGATGCAAAATGTCAAATTTCAGGTGCACACTGTGTATTTGAACTGTGCTTCCTCTGGATGTCATTCCCTGAGGGAATTAATTATGGTAGGATATATCACATGCACAATGACAGGCTCTGTTAAGCCTTCTCGAGGCAAAGCTGCCGATCAGGTCAGTGAGAGCCTGAGTGCTTTCAGTTGCGCTGGAGTGAATAAGGAGTTCTGTGCAGTGGCTTTGGGTATCCTTTCAGCAAGGTACTTCAGGACACAAGAGTGCAAGTACAGTGCCCTTATTGTGATGGGAGCAGGGAGGAACACTGCCCATGTGTTGGATTTATTGGTTTAGAAAGGAAGGGAAATAGAAATTAAATTGTGCACTCTGGATTATAGTTGGCTTTCATGGTGGCCTCATTCAAGAGGGAAAATAAAGGCATACATAAATGCAAAGCATTTTTTATGCCTAATGGTTAAAAGACAGGGCAGATATGATACTGTTATACTTTGAGGTTGACATCTGTTCCTCCCCTTCAGACTTATTTCAAGGAAACATTGGTACATGCTGCTAGCTTATCAGAAGGCACAGATTATAAATACACGCTTCTCATTTATCCCAGTATGCTCAGTTCTCTTATTCTGCAGAGAGCTCTGTACTGAATTACCAGGATACATGAAAGAGAATAAATGTGGAGATGTCATTATGTCCTTGTCAGCAGGAGCAGGTGCGACAGAGCTCACTCCAGCCCCTTTCTGTCTCCTGTCTCGGATGGGCTTGGAGGTGCAGCGTCTTCCCCCAGGCACCTCTCAGATCAGCTGCAGGGCTGCATCACCAATCAGCGTCAGCAGCCCCGCAGAATAAGCCAGGCATTTCCATGAAAGGCTTCTCGGCACAAAGGAAAAGGGAAAATATAAAGCTTTTCCTCGTGAAAGGCTGGGGCTTGCTATTTGTCATCGCTTCTCTTCCTTTCCTTTTTTCAGTTGCAGTATCCTTATGGAAGAACTGAACAGTTGTGTTTTTTTGGTGAGTCACCGAGAGTCTTTCAGGCAGCTCATTCCTTTTTTTAATTTGTGGGCTAGAATTCTGAAAATCTATGGTTTATTTAAGGGATAAGGGAGGAAGTCAGCTGGTACAAACTGATCAAATTGCACTGACGCTGTACTTCACTTCTGTGTTTATCTGAGGTGTGCTGGTTTTAGGGAGATGAAGACAGCCTGCCTCAGCTTTTCTGACTTGAAACTTGACTGCCAGATCCCCAGTTAGTATGAAGAGATGAAAATCATTCGTTTCAGTTGAACAGAGCTGACTCCCTTTGGTTCTCTGGTCCTGATTGTTCAGTTCCTTGTAACTGTTTCACTGCAGCTGTTAGCTCCAAATTATGGAATAGAGTTCAGTTCTATAAAGCACTATGATGTTAGAAATACGTGAAGATCAATGGTTGTAAAGTGCTGGACCATTTCTCCAAAAAAACAAAAGGTCTCAGTAACATGTGGATAAAGAATCAAAAAAGGTATCCCACACCACTAATCCCATCACCTGTACTGAACTGTATCAGTGAGACATTTTTTCAACAGCCGAGCTTATTTTACTCTGTAGTATTTAAGTTGTATTCACGATTGCTGACTGAGGAGCATTTTCAGGCTATTACTGTTAAGAAGGCCAAATGTCACCATTTTTGAATGCTTAGAATATAATAACTATGCATGTTTTCCCTCAAGGATTTTCTTAATCACACATGCGGTGCTTGAGATCTATAATACTGTGTCATCTTTTATCAGCACATCTGGAAGACCTGTCATGTTGGGAAGATACTAGATGTAACAGATACTGTAGAAAAAGAAACCATTAATCTGATTTAAGGTTATATCTTCCATGGATTATCTCTTTTCTTTTTTCTTTTTTCTTTTTTCTTTTTTCTTTTTTCTTTTTTCTTTTTTCTTTTTTCTTTTTTCTTTTTTCTTTTTTCTTTTTTCTTTTTTCTTTTTTCTTTTTTCTTTTTTCTTTTTTCTTTTTTCTTTTTTTTTTTAAACCTTGGCTGTGTTTCTCATCTTTCTCTTGAGGTTTTCTGTTTTTGTTGGCAGTTAGTGAAATTTGTAGAGTATTTCTGACAGGCTGAGAGACAATGCTGGCATTTCTTTGTTAGTCAGGAGCAGTGACTCAGCTGAAGCCTTCCGCCTGCGGAAGACCTCATACAGGTGTTCGCAATCGTTAGGGACTCATCGGTCTGTCCATCTACCTCGGTGCACACCAATGTGGTGAATGGTAAAATGGCACTTACTGCAAGCAACACACTCTTCTTATAGTTGTCCCTTATATCACTGTGCTACCAATCACCCTTGCTACGGTTATCTGTGCCCAATAGACGTGTGGCATGTCTTGTCTTGCCATGTCTCATCATGGTTTCTCATGAGTCAAGGAGCCCCCGCAGAGCCTGATGATTGTTACAGCCCCCCTTTCACGTATTCGCTAACCACGCAAGGGGGCCCACACAGATTACGCCTGGTTACGCCTGATGACCTTGACAGCCCCCACTTTACGTATTTCGTTGACTACATCTCTAACTTGCGTATTTTGTTAACTACATCTCCCCCTCCCTAAGCTCAAGCAAATCTACTACAACTCGAGAGGACCCTAACCGCGTACAACCCGAAATCCCCGCATTGCGCCTATACATGCCATTGTCCTCTCGGTTAAGCCTTGCCCCGTTACATCGCGATTTGCCAAATAATCCTACCCTAATGTCTTAAACCATACTTATAAATGTAATATACCTATATGCCTATATATAATATGACTATAAGCGTAAAGCATATTAATATTAGACCTAATACAACTATAACTGAATACAGAATAGAGTTAAACAGAGTTAAACATTCCCGTCGCTTTGGTGGACCATCCCAGAAGCACTTGCCATCAGTGGTGTTCTCCGTCCTTCTTTACTCTCTCTAGGACACGATGTATCTCTTCTGTGTCATGGTGAACGGTGATCAAGGTTTTCTGTCCATTATCTCTTACATGTTTCAGCAACTGGTGCAGGTCATCATGTTGCAAAAGCTTCCTTACCAAGTTCCTTCCTTGGTAAGCCAAAACGAGATTCATCCCACTTGGAACAGGTGATAGGTCTTTAATCACCGTGTAATTATCCTGCAAGAACTGATGTGATGTCACTGACACTTAATAATTAAAGCCACATCCTACAATACTAATAAAGTTATAGACAGAGAGATTAGAGATTAGAGTGATTGCTGATAGCTTCAGTGGCACTATCTATGAGTGTGAAATTACAAAGATCCTTATACAAACATAACCTTTCCCAGTATATACCAACATTGTCTCAGGTACCTGTTGGAGTGTACCTCAAAATGAAAAACATTTGTTCAATAACAAGGCAGATGTCTCAGGCTTTGAGAGCATTGCTCTCACAAACCAGCTGTATGGACTTGCTTGTTCTCCAGGCCTCAATCTGGCCACCTCTCCCTGAAGGGAAACCATTCTGATGCCCACAATGTATACTGCACTGGCTTAAGCACCATGCACATAAGATTTGTTACATGAGGAAAGAGAAGGCCTGATGCTGTCAGGACTTCTAATGCATTTAAAGTGAGGGGTGATTTCAATCCCCATTTCTCTGCACAATCTATCAGGCGTGTGATGCCTTTCAGATCAAGGGATACCTCTTCCGGGCCTCTGTTATCATTCCCTACTATCAGGAAGATCTCCAGTACTCTTCCTTCCTCTATCAGGCTAGATCTATACTTCTCACAATCTGTTAGTGCATCTGTCTTAACTCCCAAATGCAGATTCACCTCTCTCCTTTCACTATCCTTTTCAGACACAGCTGGAAGCTGCGGGCTCCGCACCGCTCCCACTGTGCCCATCTCCCTTTGATCATGCACTGACTGTTGTAGAGGCTTCTGATTGGTTGCATGCGCACTCAATCTTGTAAAAGGATGTGTGGGTCGAGTCAATGGGTCTGAACACTGTGGCAGAGAGTGGGTCCGGAGACTATCGTTATTTCTTTCTCCGTCGGGTGCAACCTGAGCAGAGGGCGCCGGCCGGACGCCACCTACTCCTTCAGACGCAGTCAGGGTGGACAGTGCTGGCCGGACACTATCATCCCAGCGCCTGTAAGTTACATCGCTTCCCTTTCTCTCTGCTGTTTTTTCTTCTACTACCTCCCTAACTTTTGACCAATCCGTACCCGAGCCTTGCCAGCAGTCCCCACCCCCCTGGGTGTTACTGCATTCCACCTCCTGAGAGGAGACAGCAAGTGTCCCATCCCAGCTCACTATTCCCCCTGCCCCCACAGGTGGTGTTAGGTTACACAGAGAAGGATACAGCGGTTGTCCTGGATACGGCTGGGGAGTTTCGGCGACCTTGGATTCCTGCACTTGAGCCGTTTTGCAAGATAAAAGTGCAGACAGTTCAGCGCAGTCTTCTTCTACTTGTTTATGCGAAGCTCGAGCCGAGGGGGGAGCAGAAGGGGGTGCCGATGGTGCGGACGAGATGTTAGTCGCCATAGCTGAGAGCATATTTGCGGTGTTCTCTTCCTCAGGGGACCTGCAAGAAAGTACGCTTCCCGCGCCGTTTCTCACGGTGTTATTAAATTCCAAACCCATCATAACGCGCGCAGCTTCAGGAATTCTATCTTCTTCTCTCGCGGCTCGGAGAGCGCCGAGGACCAACCCCCAGATTTTCAACTCTCCTGACTTCCCGAGTACCATCGCCCGCTGGGAAAGCGCTGCGGTGATGGGATCCCAGGACCCCGGGGTATATAAATCTGAGGGAGATGTAAGCAATCCCTCCTTTTGTAAAAGGGACAACATTGCCCCTATTTCCTTCTTAGAAGGAGAAGTTTTCCCGCAATAGGTCTTACACGCGGACGAAATCACCTTTATGACGGCCTCCATGTTCACTCCGCCGGGTGTTCCTCCCCCGCGGATCACACAGCCACCGGGCTTCTCTTCCGATGGCTTCCTGGGTCCTCGGCAGGTTAAGCAGGCTCCTGGCGCCGTGGAGCCCCCTCCGACGCTACCCAGCTTCCACTCTCCTAAGCCGCAGCCCCCTCTTCTAGGGTCATCGCCTCCTTCCCCACGGGAGACGGATGAGAGTAGGATCGCCACGCCGCCTGTGGCCGACCACTATTCCCTAACGATCACGTCGGGGTCACCAAATGAAGCCTTCCGCCTGCGGAAGACCTCATACAGGTGTTCGCAATCGTTAGGGACTCATCGGTCTGTCCATCTACCTCGGTGCACACCAATGTGGTGAATGGTAAAATGGCACTTACTGCAAGCAACACACTCTTCTTATAGTTGTCCCTTATATCACTGTGCTACCAATCACCCTTGCTACGGTTATCTGTGCCCAATAGACGTGTGGCATGTCTTGTCTTGCCATGTCTCATCATGGTTTCTCATGAGTCAAGGAGCCCCCGCAGAGCCTGATGATTGTTACAGCCCCCCTTTCACGTATTCGCTAACCACGCAAGGGGGCCCACACAGATTACGCCTGGTTACGCCTGATGACCTTGACAGCCCCCACTTTACGTATTTCGTTGACTACATCTCTAACTTGCGTATTTTGTTAACTACACTCAGCTTATTTGTACAGCATAATGCGCACCTGCTGGAGTCGTATGTGCAACATTGAAGTTTCCGGCAAAGCTAAGAAATGAATCTTCACTTCTACAATAGAGCCTGCAAGATTCTGAACTCTATCTGTGTTCACCAGGGTTGTATGGGGCTCTCTCCTAAGAAAAACTTGTGGTGAAGTAGTAATCAAGGAGTCAAGCTGTGAATATGCATTCTGTAAGTAGGCTGATGAGTATAGTCTTTTTAGGAAGAAAATCTTAAGTACTGTTTTATGCTTAGTTATATGTTTGTGCTGAAAAAAACAAAACTATTCCAGTTAAGCTGAAATGCTTGAAGGGCTTTACACATAAGTCAGTGTCTGTATGTACACTGAAGAAACTGGATTTATTTGGAAAAAAAGCTACAGTTGGTTGGACTGTATTTCCATTGTGCGTTTAAATCATCACGTCACAGAATGGCTTGGGCTGGAAGGGACCTTTAAGCCCACCCATTTCCAACCTCCTGCTGTGGGCAGGGCTGCCCCCACCAACTCAGGCTGCCCAGGGCCCCATCCAACCTGACTTTGACACCTCCAGGGATGGGGCATCCACAGCCTCTCAGGGCAGCCTGTGCCAGCACCTCACTGCGCATAACTGGAAACATATAGTGCTGGTGGTGCACGTCTTAAGTTTGGTTTTGACACTTGGTAGCAGTTGTAGAAAGGTATGAAGATAGGACATCATCCTGTTGTTGCCTATACTGGGAAGGTAACATGATGAAAAGCTGCCAGTCTCAGGTCTGCATGTTCTCAGACCTAATATAGATTAAGAACTATGAGACCTGACCCTGCAATTAGCTTTGTGCAGAGTGAAGAAAGGAACTTTGGTAATATGTTTGCAAAAACAAGCTGTGGTAAAGAAGCAGGCCAGTGTTGCCATGAATGCAGTTTTATCATTTTCTTAAGGCAGAGTGCAGTGCAGCACCAAATGGTAAGCACAGGTTTTGTTGGGTTAACTGAAGCTCACCGGTTAAAGGAGGAGTGAAAGTGCAGCAGCACATTCCATAGCACTTCTGACTGCTGAAATCTAGCCCTAGATCTGCCTTAAAGGTCATGCTCCTGTGTCTTCCTGCTGCTGTGTTCAGCTGGCAGTGGTGCTAACACAGACTGTAATTACATCATGGCTTTGCTTTGCAGATGTAGATAAATATGATTCCTGCTGGTAGCAAAATATCCATTTCTTTCTCTCCGATTTTCTGCAGTGAAGTCAGCAGTTTTGTGTCTACTTACCACAACATGGATTTGTTCTAGATTCTGTGGGGCTTTCCCTGAAGTAAAGGAGCTTTTATCTGCTTGCTTCATTCCTGCAACTTCTTTCACCTTTCTAGTGTGCCTTTGCCTTTTTTCCCAGCTAGCAGTGAAACCTTCTCTCCCATAACTCCCTGAACATCTTCTCACAAAAAGCACTGTTTCTGAGCTGTCATACTGTATGGTGGGTTGTCATAGTCAGAACACAGGCTAAAACTTGCCCACACGCACCTGAGAGTCAGTATGCTATAGTGAATTCCTTGGCTTTTGGCAGGTTGATTTCCGTTGTCACCTTCACTGAGAGGCATGGGCAGTGAGCTTGAAATATCAGCAGACAGGCTCTGGCCCCTCTAGTGTTACTCATGTTTACACTCAGTCCTCTGTGAGAGTCTCTCATAATCTTTCTCCTCAAAAAGAGCTTGATCCACCAAGGTCCTTAAGCACATGCTTAGTTTTAAGTGGACGAGTAATTGACTTGTTGATTTCGGCAGGACTACTCATGCTTAAAGATGAAGACCTTTTGTAAGTGCTTTGTTGGAGCAGCGCCAAAATGGAGTAAATCATATTGCCCTAAAGCAAAGCGATAGAAGGAGTGAGGTCTATTTGACAGCAGTGCATAATGCATTTTAAAAAGAAACAAATGCCTTGTTTAAACTAGGCATATTGTTCTTATAGCAAAGCTGAATTTTGTGTGGTTCTCTCCTCCTAATACATTGGGTGTGTGACGCAGTTTTTCTGTTAGCTCCAAACATCTCCGATATGGAAGATTTTGTTAATGTGTTAGGTTGGGTAGAAATGTTTTACTAATCCTGTGGGGAGAGTTCTGCTTTACTATATTTTGTTGTATAATTTATACAACTGTGAGCACGCTATTACTTCCTACTACTTTGACACTCGGTTAATTAGAAAGTATTTTACTCTATCTTAGTGATGCCACACAGGATTCAGACTTATCTTCTCAGGCAGAAGACATGTACTTGGTTACAGTTTAAGGTGACTTGGAGGCTGATGTTGAATGCTACTTCAGTAACCACAGTCCTGATATTCTTTCCTCTAAAAGCTGCCTAAACTGCATCTCCTAGAAGCTTTTCTGAAAAGCACAGCAGTTGAGAAGTGTAAATGAAGCATCCAGTTCTGCAGTCTTTGGGGAGAGGAGGAATTGGCAGCGTAAAAAGTACTTCGACTTTGTCCTGTAAATGCTCTTTTCTTGTCTGGCAGGATCTCAGCTTAGCAATTAGAGAGCCTAGGCCTTGTTTCCTTTTTCATTTCTGTAAATGGAGAGTCCAGTGGTTGTGACAGCATGGTAGCTCTCAGTTCTGCCCTTCTAAATTAATTTCTATTTAATCAGGACTGGCTGGATTTACCCAAGGGCACATCTGATGACATCCTGAAGGCTCAGGCCCAAGAGATGAGAAAATGTTTTAAAAGTGGTGACAGTTTTGTGGGGTCCCAACCTCCTTTCCTTCCTGTCCACAGATTACTCTGAAGTTGCGAGCACCAACATTAATAGATTAAATATAAAAGATAGTAGGAAGTGTTGGTGAATAGATAGTAGATAGTAGATAGATGATGAGTAGATGATGAATAGATAGTAGATAGTGTTGATGAATAACCTTTGCAGAGATTATTCCCGCTGTCTATCCTGCAGGGAACAGAACATGGCTCTTGCGTGTCATATGGGCCATATGATGCTGGTCCCACTGTCTGCCCTGAGTGGATGTCAGGGGGAAATTCTTCACAGAGAAGTGGTGAGGTACTGGAACAGGCTGCCAGAGAAGTTGTGGATGCCCCGTCCCTGGCGGTGTTCCAGGCCAGATTGGATGGGGCCCTGGGCAGCCTGGTCTGGTATTGAATGGGGAGGTTGGTGGCCCTGCCTGTGGCAGGGGGGCTGGAGATTCATGATCCTTGAGGTTCCTTCCAACCCCGTGTGATTCTGTGATTTCTGAGTGCAATGTAGTGCACCAAGGTTCCCAGTACACTCCTGAAATAGCACTGCTAAATGCACATTTTTGTGTGGATCCTGGCCTTTGGAGGCTTGAAAACTGTCCTTTCTTTTTCTTGGTACTCATGCAGAGTCGAGTGCGATGGCAATTATTCCTTTTAGCTGGGCTTGTCAAAAAAAAAAAAAAAACCAACAAAAAAACCCACAGTAATTCACACACACACACACACACACACAAAAGCGACCCAACACTTGCAAACTAAACCTCAGTTTAAGATCTTTCAAAATGTTCCAACACAATATCTAGTATGTAGTCCTAATGGAAGAAGTTGATATCAACACTCCACATAGCAAGACTGTAATCTCCTTTTTCTATTTAGTGTAAGGGTAGTAATTTGGCTATGCAGTCAGTTAATGTTCCTTAAAGCACTGCTGTATCTGCATGATGGAAACCTCCATCCACCATCTTGTGACAATGCAAGTAAACAGAAAAAATGGGCGGCTTAGATCTGATGACCCAGGCAGGTCAGATAATCCTGGTGACTTCTGCCAGACTGTGACTTTGTCACATCTGTAGTGAAATGCAAGTGCTATGACCAAGGTTGGTGCTTTTCCTTCTTGTCACAAAGTTAACACTGTTTTTGGTGAGTAGCTTTTAGTCAGAAATTTCTTGTTTTCTGATGAGAAGGTTTGTGGGGATCATCTTGGTTTTTACCAGTGTACTGTTCTGTGAGCTGAGCCAGATGCTTTCATTCTCCTGGCAGTTTGCTTTCAGAACCAGAAGGAAAAATTCCTTTGTGCTTAAGAGTTTCCAGATTTTGCTGTAAGCAGTTGTGAAAATTATCTTTGTCTTTACTCAGGCTAGATGTAGTGTGAAATGCATGTGTTTTTTGATGACACAGAATCATTTTGTTGCCAGCTCCTCATCAGGGCGAGAGGAAGGTCAAAGTTCCTTTCAGATGTGTCACCCAAAGGATCCTATATAACACAGAGAAAAAAGAGAAAGAGCAGGGCTTTCATCACCTCTGCTAACAGCTAGCTCGATTCCGATGTTCTTAACAAAAAGCAAAATATTGCAAATCTAGGCTTCAAAATGAACATTCTAATTAAAGGAAAGGAAAAAAAAGAATGCTGATCACTCATTTTTGTGCCTCGGTTTTTGGGGTGTAGCCAGATATGGCTTAGTTCTAGAGAAAGATGGAGATGAAGACTTTCAATGCTTTCTTTTCCAGCAAGTAATTGTGTTTTTTCTTCCAGCAGACTATTAGTTGCTTTGTTGTTGTTTTTTAAGTGACAGCCTGCGTATGTTTAGTGGATTAAGGGGATTTGTTTCAAGGCCTCCTTCTAAGTGTAAGTAGCAGTTTCTGGGTGGGCTGTATTAATAATGAATCATATTTGCACTCTGCATCACAAGTGAACCTTAAGGAACTGAATGACCAAATAGGACTGGCTGCAGACATGTTTGTCTTGGAATGTTTGGATCCATGCATAGTTTCCCTCCTACGCTGTGTACAGGAACTTTCTAGGTGCCTTTTACTGGGGGGCTAAGCTTACAAAATTACCTTCATAATGTGAATGTTAAATAGGTAAGAATCTACCTCTCTGGAAACTGCTCATCCTGTGCAGTCATGGCTTGTGGAGCAGCAGTAGCTGAATTACTCTTGTGGAGAATCTGGGCTCTGAACAGGGCATTCTTCTAAAGAGGGGTGTCATCTTTGAATCTGCTTGTTTTTCCGGGCTGAGGCTTGTGGTTCTTGTCTTTATTTTTTGTTGATATTGGGGGGGGAGGTGGGGATAAATGGGCAATGAGCCATAGGCAGTATGTCTGTAAAAGTATATGACCAATTTATTTTTGTAGGGAAAGTGATAGATTACATGGCACAGCATGAAGTTATAAAAGGAGGTTGCAGTCAGCACTGCTGGCATTAATTTAACTAGAGAATGTGCCCTTAAATGTCAGGAGACTGCAAGAAGCACTGAGTTATTTGAGAAGACAGCAACTTTGATGTTGATGTTATCAAGTAGAATGTAGAAGATTAAGAGCAGCTTACCAATTTTGCCATTTTTTTCATATTGATAACATGGCAAGGGCTTTAGCAGGTGCTCTGGGAAGGTTAATTGTTACGATAAAAGAACTTGAACTAATTGGCTTGTGTAGGTGACTCACCATTGTAGCTAAACTCAGCAACGATAAACTAAACAGCTAATTCGCTGTGAAGAAACTGCAGTTCTAGATACAATTTCTCTTTGTACTAGCAGATAAAACAAGACCATACAATCTGGGTTATAAAAAGAATACAAGCTGTAATTATATTTATGCTATCACAAAATGTAGGAATGGCCATTCTTGATCAAACTAAGGGCTTCTCTGTCTTCAGCAGGACATCTGGTGAATGCACAGGGAAAAGCATGCAGAAACGTGGCAGTGGGATGATCCTTCCCCTCATGTGTTATCCCTGCTTCTGTCAGCTGAGTCGTTCTGAGGCTTTCTGTGCCAGACGTTGCATTAAGGCAGAGTTTAATGCCTCTGATGGGTCTGTCATCCATGAATTTGTCTAATCCCTTTTTGAACCTGTTTATGTGTTTGCTCCCAGATCGTCCCCTAGCAATGGGTTTTGCATTTTACTTTTGCATTGTACAAAAATACACTTCACTTGCTCATTTAAAATCCACAGCTTCATTGCTTTATTGGATACCCCCTACTTGTTCAATTAAAACAACACAGACTGCTTTTATTTCTTATTTTCTTCACACTATTCGTGATTTTATAAGTCTGTCATCTCTTCTCCCAGTCTCTTTTCCAGGCTGAGAAGGCCACTTAACAGCTCCATGCACCGAAAGCATTCCCAAACTTTCATCATTCACCTCATCTTCTCCATCCTCTTCCTAGATCTGTTAAATCAATCTGTGTTCTGTATCACCTTGTAGCCTCCTTTTGCATCTGCTACCTTAATGGGGAGGAAGCAGATTCAGAGAGTTCAGTGCTGGGGGAGCATTGTTGGGCCACCTACCCACAGGTCATGGCATCCCCCAGGTTTTCATTGGAGCTGGAATGGTGTATTTCTTTGTGTTTCTGTACGGAAAAGGACCGTACGTAATGCTGAGAGGTAAGGGAGGGTAAGCTAGGCTGTGCTTCCCAGTGGCACTTGCTGTACCAACACCCCATTAATCTGTCACTGGATAAACTGCATTTGCTGTCCTCAGAGCTGTGACCAGGACTCTGGTTTCTTTCTCCAGGCATAAGGCTGTAAACACACACAAACAGACATGCACATGCATCCTGTCATTTAATGAAGGACACACACAGGCTGCAAACATTAGTTGCAGAGGATCAGTATCTTCATTCTAAGGTCGATAATTGTCTCCACAAATTGGGACGTATTACTGCTGTGCTTGGTGACAGAGTTTTGTTTGTCTGTTTTTCCTTTGCATGCAGATTCAGAATAAGTCAGCAGTTGTGTGTGTAGGTGGGCAAAGTCTAGGTCAATAAAGAAAGACTTTGGGAAATCATGGCCTTGATCTGGTAAATCTCAGAGACGTTGATTAATTAACTTCATTAATTGACAAGCTCTGATGAACTGAAAGGGCTAAAAGCAGCCGGTGAATGACAAAACATATAGATAAGTGATAACATAGTGCTTATTATTTCTAATTCAGTCTCTCAAGCTCAAAATCAGTGGAATGTGGTGTTGTTTGTATTTGTATCGATTATTGCTTGTGATGTAGTAGAACAAAGAGATCCCATTGTGGTGCTGTAAAAATGCATCATTACTACATTTAAAACTAAAAACTCCATTTTAAAGAAGCTTTAAGAACTCTTAATTAACCATTTAATAAATTTACTATATTTTTAGAGCATCTGCAAAGTCAGTAGGTTATTATTAGACATAGCATCTCCCAACTTCATCCACATTGATAATATGCTGTAATAGTGAAACCTAATTTTTCAAGCTTCGCAAATGAATTTATCTAAACAAAGTCAGCTATATACAGATTTTAATTTGAGTTAATGTTGCTGTGATTGATCAGTATGTTTACTTGTGGCAGTTACTTGACCTTATGGCAGGGAACAGAGACTTTTGATACTGTCCACGTAAGTGTTAGAAGAAAACCTGTGCTGAGAGGGAGCTTAGAGTCCAGTATCAAGAGAGTAAGCACTGGTTATTTTCCACTGTTGCTGTTCCTGAAATTGTACACATTACAAGAATGACTTGGGTTTTTTTTCCTCTCTTTTCCTATGCTTATGTACCTGCAATTTATGTATTTACTTTAGTTCAATCTCTGTTTTCATTTTCAGAGGCTAACAGAATTAACAATGACTATATTGATAATCTCAGGGCTATTTTTAGATGTGGAATCTCTTTAGGAGTCTGCTCTGTTTAATATTACAAGCATCATATGAAAGTACAGTAAAATGATACTAAGAAAATACAATAAAGTGAGATCTTCTGCGGATCTTTTGTTTATGCACTTGAGAGTTGTGTGCAGACACTGATACAACATGATACCCATTAGATTTATTTGTTGCAAGAGTGCTATCTCTGTAATAAAATGATAAACTTGAGATAAAAATGATACTGTGCCATCTACTTCATTGGTCTCTCTGTATTTTTATTTATCTAGTTTTACTGTTACAAAACTTACTAGGAGCTGAGAAATGCAAACAACATATAACATATATAATGCAATGATTTTCTTTCCAGCTTGCAACTGTCATGTTGAATTTCATTGTTTACTACTGTTGTCAGTACAGCCTGAATCCTTTTGCCACTTACGTTCTTCCTGTTTGCCTTTTGGTTTTGTTCATTATATTATTGCTTGATAGCATGAACAGCAGTATTCCAGAGTCTCATTACCACAACAGTTAACTATGCATGGTATTTCTAAGATCTGCTAATGTTCCATTGCAGTGACGCTTGCAAAAATTGTGTTATTTCTTTGTTATTTTTTTTTAACCTTTGTGTGCCTATGTCTTACAACTGATGATAATATTCTGCTGAGACATTGTTATGTTTTTGTTAGGGATTTGCTCTTTTTCTGTATTTCATTAGTTGTTCTCACTCTTCAGATAGAATTTTGCATCTTCATCCAAAGAAGTTGATATGTAGTCACTGTAAAAGCAGCAGAATGATGGAAAAAAAGAATGTAATATTCACCTTCATAATGCTTAATTACAATGTTTAAGTATACTGTGTAGTGATTTTGTGTGCGGATAACTAAACTATCTATATCCATACAGGTATGAAATGAAGGAGGAACACTGTTAATGTATCCCTTCTGCATAGTAGTTTGACTGTTAACAGATTATTCATTCTTGTATGTTCTATTTGATTAGTATTAAGAGTGTTATCCTTTAGCATCCATGAGCGTGGTGTTATTTGGGGATATAATACGAGTATTTTCTTCTCAAGGCCCTCGGGTCTCCTTGACCACTACTCTTCTGCTGCAATGGATGTCATACATTGGTTATGAAGGTCTTTCACCTTGAAAGTTTGGATGGTTTAAAAATATTCTGCACTTGTAAAATAACATCGATAGTTCATGGTAGTAGGTGCTTGGACTGATAGAATATTTTTCAGAATTGAATTGCCAAAAGGGCAATGAGTGATGGTGCAGGTCCATTCCTCCGCTGAACAGACTGCAAAGAATCTAACTTGTGAGCCTCTCCATCAAGCCCATAGCTTCAATTTGTCTAATACCATTGCCTTCCAGAAGTTACCCTGTCTTGCTGAAAAAACTTTAAAGAATGTACTCTACACACAAGGTAGATGCTGCAAAGGTTATTTGCTTTCATAATTGCATGTTTGCATTTACTCACCATCTTCATTTGATAAGTTTCAGCTTCCAACAAAACCTTGAATCTTCTGATTTTCTGTTAGATCTAAACCTCACTATTAAGTACATTTTCTCCATTGCAGGCTGAAGCAAAATATTTTCTCTGCTGTTCCTTGGTTAAACTAAATCAACTAAGCTTCTTGAGCCTCTGATGAACTACATTTTTGGGGGCTCAGTGCACTAGTATAACCATTTTCTGAACCTCATCCAATTTGAGTTGCAGATGAGAACTAGACACTGGATACTATTGTAGTATGTGTCTTGCTGATGCTGTGAACAGGAATAAGAAATTTTTTTTACATGTTTGTAAGAGACAGTGTTAAAAGCCATTCTAGCAGCAAGTGGTGAGTTGTGTCATTACTGAATCTGTCTTCTAACCTGAAGTTGACCTAATTCTGCTGCATTCCCATGGTCTGTGCAAGTGTGTATTCTCTAGGTACAAGAACAGTAGCTGTTCTTACACTATGTAGTACAAAAACATACCAGGGCTATCAGCTGTCTTGCCTAGGGGCACAAGATGATGCCAGGTGGAGTGAAGAGGAAATATTTCCTTCCTGTGAGGCATTACATAATTGTTTAAGTATATTAGGTGCTTTGGATTTTTCCCAAACATATTGTCTGATATTTATTATGTAAGTCATTGTCATAGGAGGATGGCAGACTGAAAAAGCATTCTGGTTTCTGTGTTTTGCCAGTTCCTTTTTATTTTGTTTTTAATGCTGTCCACAATAAAATGAGATTCAATGTATGCTTCACCTTGTTGGCATTGTAACACATTGCTTTTAACACATCCTGCCAGCTTTGTGATATAGATCTGACTGCAGCTGAGGAATACTGGTAATCCTCTCATCTCCTTGTCAGGAACTAAAGTTGAGCCAAATTAAATGTTTTGTGTTCCAGTGTTTTCTTTTAGAACTGGACATACTAAGAAAGCAAAATTGCTGGCTGCCAGGATCTTACTAGAGTGATACTGATTTTCAACATTTATGAGGTGCCAATAAAACAGAAGTTGTTCTTTTTCATCTTGCAGCTTGCTCTTCACCAAAGTGAAGCTGGAATGGATTCATAAAGGACCTGAGGAGGCTCTGGTGACATGCAGACGTATGTTGCAGATGTGGCAGATGGCTTATAGTGTTTTACAGCACAGGTAGGCTTTCTCCACTGTCCAACTGTTCAGATTTCACAATGGGGATGTAGCTATCTTCTTTAATTGTCCAGATACTTAAATTACTTTGTGAAAGGGATAATAAGTAATAATAATATTCAAACAAGCAACAGAAGTAGATTTTTATCCACGATTAAAAAAAAAAAAAAAAAAAAAAGAATTTGAATAGTGCTGAAAGAGGTCATAGTTATGTTCTCTTTCTGCCATCTGCTTCCCCTCCAGAAAAGAGTTTAGAAAGTGTGAAGGTTGACAGTTTGAATTTTCTTCCTTCTCTCTTCCTTTGGTTATTTTCACAGTCATGATACCAATGTACAGCCCTTCCCCCCTTGGAAATGTCCCAACACTATACTTACCTCTCTCTTGTAATGTTTGTAGAGGTTGTGTCTGATGGAAAATAAAACATGCTTGACAGCAGCGGTCATGGCACCCAGTTGATAAAGAAGTTTTATTGTTCCCCTGTTTGTGAGTACATTTACACGGGCTTTATAAACACCAGAATGGTGGTACAGAATGATGCGTGTCTAGGTACAAGCTGTCCTTAAAGGATTCTTAGTAATTCCGTGTTGGTTTAGCAAATGAGCAGCAGACCACACACTACATATATTTACACAGCACTAGAAATAGTCTCTTACATGCTGGAATCATTGATTTCCATAGCCTTAGTGTCTTTAGCTGATGATTCAATCTTGTATTTTTCACATGAATAATCTTTACACTCATGAGTCGTCCTCGTGAAGGTGATCAAATCCACACTGAACATGTAGAACTGGATGTGACTTACTGTTGCAAGCTGGGGGGTTGCAATCTTGAGACTGAAGGGACTGAGTTGGAGAACAGACAAATACTTCAAGCATTTGGATTGCATTTGGATCTCAAGCTGTGCTTTGGCTGTTATGTTTAAAAGACCAAGATGTGACAGCTTTAGGGGCTTTTGATAAGCTTTAGCCATAGAAGCCTAAACAAAACAAATTGCTCTGCTTTTGCTTTTAGGACCTCTAATGTGTATTTCATTGCTATTCCCAGTAGTATTTTTTGGCTTTCTCAAAAAAATGCTTCAGAAAGCATCTTGCATTAGGAAATAGTGCTTGAAAAGTAGCAGAAATTAACTTGGTACCTGCAGTTTTTGACTGGATTTAGTGCTGCAGGAAGTACCTTTTTTAATGCAAATTGCAGCACTATCAGCTAACAAATATTTAAAATATTCTGGGTTGGGCTTTCAAAGGAACTGAAGGGGAATTCTTATCAGTGGGACTTAGAGGCAGCCATTTGTTAGGGCCTCTTGGAAAAGAAAAGCCTGTTTTTATATGAGGTTGAGAGCTGTTACACTCCAAACTCTTTACTAGTTCAATCAGTAGCTAATCACCCACAGTTAAATTGCACTTCAGTTGCATTTGGTTGTATTGTTTGGCCCTGGTTTCTCAGCTGCACAATCTTACTGTAACTTTGTCAGTCTACAGAGTCTTCTAGGGCCCAGTACTTTCTCCCTACTTTCTCCCCTGGCAGGTATTTATGTACCATGCTAAGTGCCTGTCCTTTCTGTAGTAATCTAACGCCTAAATCAGTGTTCGGCCATGTGCCTAAGCACTGACCTCACGGTGACTGCTGCATCAAAGCACCATGTTAGTAATATTATAAAGCAAAGCTGGCAGGTTTGCACATACCTCTGCTGTTCCACCAGCATCCTCCAGCCAAGGCAGTGACACTTGTGTCAGTGATGGCTGAGCAAGACAGAGGTGCAGGACTAAGCATTGAATTCTCCCTTCTATCTTTCACCACATAATAATTTCAAATGGGACATCAGTCTGGAAACCAGTATGTAAAACGAGGAGGCCTAGTCAAGGCCAGACTTAGATGAGCAGTCAGTCGCCGAGAATTCATGGTCCACTAACAAAAACTGTAATGTTTGATTCCTAAGCCTAGTAAGAGGTTAATTAGCTATTATAAATGCGATTACCAGTATGACAAATGACAGTAAGTGGCTTTCAGTCCTAGACTGTTTGTTGGCAAGGGCAAGATTTGGTTTATCTTCTGCTGTTGTTTTTTGTGATTACAGCACAATTGTATTTAAAACCAAATCCCAATCCCAAGGTAATTCTTCTGCTGGATTAATACAAATTCAAGGGAATCCTATGCAGTCTGTACCATAGGACTAATTAAACTGGAAGACTGGGCATCCACAGCAATCACGATTCTGTGACAGCTCCTTTCCTGGAAGGAATATTATCCAAAAGCTGAGCTGCAGGGCTTGGAAGTGTGCCAGTAAAAATAGCCAGGGCAGTTACTTTTCCTTTTGATATTTTGTCTCTTAATGGATGGTGAGAGGAGATATCATCACCATCCGTCTGGTCCTAGAGAGGTGGCAGTCCTTTGGTGACAGGAAGGTTCAGGAGATCAACACTAAGTGATTATCATTAGATACAGGGTTATTATTATTTTGGAGTTCCTCTTTTGAAGAGCTGTCGTGTAAGAACAGAAGTCTAGAAGAGAAGCAGACCAAATAGGCTTCCCTTCATAAAGTGGTACTGTGTGGTAGCTTTTATCTTCTTTCTCTGTTGAAATAGAATAAAAGTGAGAGAAGAGATAATCTTCTTGAAATAAAGGAGTTTAGAAAGTGGTTGGTCTGTTTCAAAAGGATTAGAGCAGCACACTCACGAATCTAACTTCTACAGAAAATCCCAAGGGGCAGTGGTTCTTCTGTATGCGGGACATTGGTAGTTGGCCTTCTCTTACTTGTTTTTTTAGCTGGCAACACATTGCCCATCCAGTAGTTGGCAAAGATTGCAGCAGTCAAATAAACTGAAAGCAGCACACAAACTGGAGCCCTTGCTGGTCGTGGTTTTTCAGTGACCGAATTTCTCATCCATTGCTGGGTAGGTGGTGTTAGAATGACACATTCAAGAAACACCTGAAGTTTTCAGTTCCAGAAGACAGTTAGGTGAAATTATTGCCTGCTTCGAGGAGAACATTGTCTCCCTGCTGAAAGGTGGCCAGATAACAGTTTTGTTTCTTTACAGTGGCTCTGAGAAAGGAAGTAGTGTGACCGAAACACCAGTGATCAAAAAGCATAACGGACTTCATCTCACGCTCCCGGATGCTCATGATAATGATTCTGGTGAGGAAATGATCTGTGCTGTCTCATCTTAAACACATCAGCTTTCTACGCATGTGCATGTAGAGAAAAACTTGGGGGGGAATCTTACTTTTAAAAACCTTATATTTTGAGTGAGTCTCATGCTTTCAGGTTAGGGAATTAGTGATTGTCTGAGAACTGGTAAAACTGATGTCATGTCCTCAGTGCATACAGCTGAAGAGGATGACAAGTTCTTATTCTGTATGTGGCTTTTATTAAATCACACGTGTTCAAACATGTGGAAGAACTTCTTTACATAATAGTGATGGAGCACTGGAACAGGTTGCCCAGGGAGATTGTGGAGTCTCCATCTCTGGAGATATTAGAGACCCATCTGGACATCTACCCATGCAACCTACTGTAGGGTACCTGCTTTAGCAGGGGAGTTGGACTCAGTGATCTCTTGAGGTCTCTTCCATCGCCTGCCATTCTGTAGTTCTGTGTGTTTAACCCCCGTTTATATTCATCAGTGGTTTAAAAAGCATTACAAGGGTAAGTCTTGAGCCTGCAAACACTCAAGCATCAAAACATTAGTCAGTGTGTCTGCTCTTTTGTTCACAGTGTCGAGCCCTGAGGGTTTGTATTTATGACATTGTAATCTTCCTGGTTCTATACGCATATATTTATGTAATTCTTAATCTGTTTATTTCCTTTCCCTTGTAATATCCTTTGCTGTGATATGTTTCTATATTTTGTGTAGTCTGTTTTCTCATTGTATGTGTGAATCACTTTTTTGTAGTTCTTTAGATTACTGAAAGAGAAAAGACCAAATTCAACACAGATGGATGAAGAGAGTTTATCTAATGAATAAGGAATGAATAAGTGCTGCTTGGCATATTAAAAGTGATGGAAAAGGGAGCAAATGTGAATGTTTTCTGGTGGTTGGTGCAAAATCATTTGAGACTGTAATCACTTGAAGGTCACTGTGAAGATTTACACAAGCATCCCTTATGATCCCTGATGCTGGGCAGACAAATCAGCCTTCACTCCCTGGGTTATCTCCTCCACAGTACTGTCCTGGAGGCAGCAGCTGGGCACATGTCCCAGTTGGGGGCCCTTTTGGAGGAAGCAAGAGGTGAGGCAGCAGAGCGCTGCTCCAGCCGCGCTCTCCCCTCGTGCCTCCCAGTGCTGCAGCAGAAGGGAGGGAGGAGGCCTGGTGCTGGCAGCCTGCAGCAGGCTCCAGTTTCCGGCATGCAGCCTCCAGGGAGCGTGCGGCAGTATCACTGCAATACACAGTGCTCTGTGATCCCCCCGTGACCGAAGGGAGATTACTGCAGCTGGGTCTGACACCGGCCTCCCCCTCCTCGGTTAGGTCACAATGAGATTATTTGCTGTGCTAGAATTTTAGGTTTCCTGCCAGGAAGATTAATTCCTCTTTATTTTCTTCATCTTCCCCTAACTGAAGCAGCGTTCCTAACTAAATTCACTGGTATCAGTCAGCTGTCTTGCTATTTCATTCTTTTTGTGATTTAGTCTTATCTAATAATGTTCTTGCCTCAAGTGATTTAGGCTGGGGAATTCTACATTTCTTATAAGCCCAGTAAATCTATGGAGGTGCATTCCTATTCTCATAGTAGTTTTTCCATAAATGTAAAATATTTAACTTAGTCCTTCTTGGTCTTATAACAGTGCTGCAGCAAAATTATTTAGGTATGTTTTTGCAAGGTTTCTATGTGGAGCTCATGATGAAATATTTTTTTTAATCATTTCTTTCAAAAAATGTGTAGAGGGCTTTGTTGTAAAACGCAAAGTTTATATTCTGTCTGGTGGAGCTGTTAAAAAGAGAAAGAAAATGCACTAAAATAACAAATTGAGGTGCTGTCTTCTTATGCCAACATTTGCATGTATTTTCAGGCTTGACATTTAAGTTCTGTGAGACAGGTTTTGTGGGTTTTTTTTAGCCTATAAAGTTCTTCATTCCTTTAGGAATAGGCATTCTGAGCCAGAAGCCATTGCTTCTGGCTCTGGCAGCATTCCTTGGCCTGAGGTCACTGGTATATACACCTGAGGGTCAGGTCTGTGGCTAGATGCCTTTTGTCTATAAAGGCCAAGCCAGCAAAGTCCTGCCCTTAAAGGGTTTATTGGAGCCTTCCTACAAGGGCTTGCGGAGGTGAGAAGAAATAGCAGTGGCAAACTGCTACTGTTTGGATTTGGGCTGGAATGGAGCCTTTCCATGTACGTGTGTGCTGAGAGCAAGGAACATATCTGTCTGAGACTGTGCAGGGCTGGGGACAGATCAGCTGATCACTGCCTGGTGTGGCTTGCTTCCTTGTTTAGGCTGGAATGGAAAAGAAATATCAAAGGACTGCAACATGAAAAGGAAGCCCAAGTTACTTAGCAATTTACAGCAGAGGCTCTTTGCATATAACTGCCAAAGGCAGTAAATTGCTAAGTAACTCAAGTTCCCTTTTTAAGGCTGCACAGGCTGAAGCACACACAGCAGTGGACAAAGATCAGTGTCACACTGCAGGCTCTCTGCCTTCAGCAGCTACCTGCCTGGCTAAGAGGGAGAGGAGAAGCTAGCCTGTGCTTCTTCAAGTTCCTCATAGTGATGTTCTTTAAAGCCTTATTTGTGAGGAAAGGATGTTTCATTAAACCTGAAATGGCTGTTCAGCCCTGCAGCAACACATGAACCTGTCCAAAATGCAGAGTTCCCTCATAGTAACATCATCCCCATGCATTGACTTGCAAGGAAAAGAGGATTTCCCCAAGCAGATGTGAATAAGGCACAGCCCATCTGCCCACTCACTGCAGTCAGAACAGCGTTAGGTATAGGTGCTGCACATCTCCAGAAAGCCTCTCTGAAAGAGGACAGCCTTGGCAGAGGAATGTAATGCTGAATGTTGCTTTTAAAGCACACCACTCTGATCAGGAATGCTAATACAAGAATCTGCTTAGGCTGACTACCAAGTCCACGAAGCCCATGCAGTTTGAATTTGACCATGTGAGTCTGCCCTAAACAGCATCAATAATTGTTCACATGGCAATTTTCATGTTGCCTCTCTGCTGGGGATGAGTGCCTGTTTGTTTTCCCTGCATTAAACAACCTCATTCTGCCTGCGAGTTCCTGGGAGCCCTTTTGCAGTGAAATTTCTTCTAAATGGAGGGAGAGAGATGAGCAGGAGTGGACACGGCAGAGGGAGGAATTCCATACAGTGAAACAGGCAGAAGAAGATTGATCTGTTAAATAAACTGTTACAATAAATTCTCCATACAATGTGGAATGACTTTTACGGTACTATCGTAGCCATAATTACTGCATTACTGCACTGTCATCTCTTGGAACATTAGGTCAGGAATGTCTTTGAAAATATGCAGGAATGTTAAAAATGCATTTAGGAGGAGCACATCTGCATTTTGCAAGGGAGCTGTGGGAGGCGTCTGTGCTGAGCGCTGGGGAGCTGTTTTGAAGTTCTGCTGCTGGAAATGAATGACATTGGTTAGCAGTGAGATAACAGGACAAGCGTTTCCCGTGGCAGTTTGAGGCAATTGTGGTCTCTCCATAGAGAGTATGCTCTCAGAGGCTTTGGCTTGTATGAAAGCTGTGGGCAGTGTTCTGCCCAGTCTGCACAGTCTTTGCAGAGGAGCATGGGGTGCACAGAGGCCTGCTGACACCATGGCCCCCATAGATGATGCTCAGCTGTCAAGATGTGCTTCAGCTTCAGCCCTCTCCAGCTGGAAAAACTGGAGAGGGCTGAAACTAAAGCACATCTTGACAGCTGACCATCACCTATGGGGGGCCATGGTGTCAGCAGGCCTCTGTGCTGGATCTTTCTTCAAAAGACTGCTTAATGTATATATCCCGTGACAGGCTTTTGCACTTCTTTCCCATGCTCAGAGCTACCACAGCTTCTCCAAATACCTGTTACTGTGCTCTTTCTGGAGGGCTGCTGTGAGAGAACATGGGATTTTAGCTCCAAGATCTTGTCATCTACCAGATCAGCCCAAGTGCTTTAGTCACAACAACTCTCTAGAGAAAGAGCTTATTAACTTTAAAATCACATTAAACCTATATATACTAAAATATTTAGTTCTCAAAACTTCACAAAGCCAGCTCTGGAGTCCCATTTCATAGCTCCATGCTTTGTGACTATCCTCTTGGTAGTCCTGCGAAAGGGTGGCTCACCAGTAAATGACTGCATACCGCACTTGAGAATATGGTTTCTGTTTGTACCTTCTTTCTGGAATCACCTTTTGATGTGATGTTTTGTTCCCTGAGCTGTGGGTGTGAATCCTTTGTTCTTACATAAATGTTACAGCACATGCTAAAGGTTAATGTAGTCAAAGCACTGAACTCTCTGCTCCCTGAGGTTAAGTGAAAAACCACGCTGTCTCTAAACCAACAGGACAGTATTGATGTCACTTGAAATCTGCGTTCTTTGAATGCTGCTGACCTACTCTGTAGCTCTGTACTAGCATTTTACATTAGTGAGCCACGTTCTGCAGTTGTATAGTGATGGTATGCTTATAAAACAGGTTACTAATAAATATTCTTAAGAAATAATTTGATGATAGAATTCAACTATCCAAATGAGCAAAATACAGTTGCTTCCTCAATGAAGCTGATAAGCAGACTTCTATAAAATTACTGTCTCTTGATTCACTTGCTTGAGGTGCAGCCCATGGGTAATACAGTCTTTTCAATAAAATAACCTTTTATAGGGCATATTTCTCCAGTTCAGAATTCAATGTAAGTCTTACGACACAAAACGGGCTTTCGAGAAGACAATCAGACCTGTCTAGCTAAGGAGCCAAATATGCCGAAGTATAAAATACACTGCTGTTCTTGTTTGTTTGGTCCGTAGGATCACAGCGAGCCTCTTCCCTTGCCGCATCAAGAATGGAACAAGCCATATCTGAAATAACAATGCGGAGCAGCATGATGAAGCAAGGACCTATGCAGCTGTGGACAACTCTTGAACAAATCTGGCTACAAGCTGGTAAGTTTTGGCATTCATGGACAACCTGGAATTCCTTCACTTTCCAGTGGTGAATAAGATGACATGGGTATTAAAGGAATAGTTAAAATCAGGGCTGTTTCAACACCTTACACCAACAGTAAATTTGCCCATCTATCCCACTTGGTTTTTGAAATACTGCTTGGTTAAATGTTAACAAATAAAATGTTGGAGTAATGTGATTTTTCTGCTCACCTCTATTTTTCCGTAACACAGAAAACTTCAAGTATAACTAAAATATGTTTCTAAATGAGGAGAGGAAGCAGTTCTTCATTAAGAAATGTCATTTGATAGTAGCAATTAGTTTCATTTTGCTGAACATGATTGGGCAAACAGCCCATTAAATGTTATTTAGGCTGTCAGCATTCCAGTTTTTCCCAAGTTTTAAGTGAAAATTTTTGAACAAGAAAAAGTCCTCCACTCGTCTTATTCTTGGCTGCTTGAATCTCCCAAGGACTTGAAAGATTTGCACATCACTTTGAAACATATTGTAGCAAAGCTCAGGCAGGGAAAGGAGAATAGAAGGAACTCTACCCAGTGGTGACATCCAAACTCATGAAGGAGTTTTATACAGGGCCCTTGGTGAGGAGGAGAGTTGCACGGCACATTCTACCATTTGCATTTCAGGACTGGTAAAAGGAGTTCTGACCCTGCAGTCTTGCTTTTAAGAGACACAGTTTTTCTTCCACCATTGTGAGCCTGAAATAACGTGAAATAAAGTGCTGTGATTACTTCTTAGATGTCTCTGCTACTACATGCAACAAGAAAAAAAGCAGAGCACACCAGAACATTGCTGATAATTTACTGTTACATATGCAGAACTTGTCAAATTCTATCAATTATCTACAATTGACAATTTTCGCATAAAACCTGGTAGTCTCACGCTATTTCTCAGCAAAGACTTTTATAGCTGTTTTTATGGGGCTGTTTTCTATCAAACCAGACCTCAATTCTGGTTCAAAATATGTGACATTCTGTTTGCTACAATCTGGCTAATTGTTAAGAAAAAAAGAACTTACCTAATGGAGTGCGTCATCCTTTAAGTTAATCACGTGTTATTTGCTTAGGATTTCACTGCTGTACTATGGTCCTCAAAATCACTAGATCACTAGCAGGGTTTTCTTTTATTCCACTTATGCTTCTGACTTAAGGCTGAAGAGGAGGCTGGTGGGATTGGAAAAAAAAAAAAAAAGGAGTTTATTGTGGTGAGAAGTCAGGTGCCTGTTGTCCATCATCCTGCAGAGAGCTGGAGGCAGTTCTTATTTTTACTGCTGTGTGAAAAGACAAAAGTAATAAAGGCCTAGTGCTTGCTGTGACCTCGCTGTGAATTGCTACAATTACTTTTCAGCGTGCCTTCCTCAGAGATGTTAATTCTTTTAGGCAGAAATTATAAGCTGTAACTTTTCTGTCCTGTTGGCTTATTTTAAACTTTGTTTTTCTTCATGTTTAATTTAACTGGATTTGAAATAGGATCAATGTTTTGACAGTATATATTGTGACTGCTTTGAGATTTCATTACTGAGACCAGTTACTGTTACGGATGCATCTTTGTGGTCTTGGTGGGCTTAGTGACTCAAATAGCCCAAAAAAGCATCACTGGCCCTCTGTGTCAAAACCTCTCCCATCAGGAAGGAGAGGAAGACAGGAATAGTTACAAGGTAATAACTTCCAAAATAGAAATATTTTGTAAACAACAGCTAAGGTCATCACATGCTCTTGTGCTACAGCTCACCACAAAATTAACAGCTGTGGAAAGCAACAAGCAATTAGCATAACCTTCTGATGCCTGCATCTGGACTCACTTCATGTTTATGAAAGAGCCACATCAGTGTGCTGTAGATTTCTATCAGGTTTAGCTGGGACTTGTCCTTTTTCAGTCAATGACTCATCTTGTGACTCTAGGCAAGTTGCCTAGCTTTTTTATACCTCAGTTTCCTATCTGTAAATGGAGGGAAATGTTTGTTTGCCTTTGGGAAAAGACTTGCATGCTGCTGTTTTTACCATTATTAACACTTTAACCTTTCTAGTGCTAATCATAAATCTCCAGATAAATCGTTACCCTCATACTACAGTAAATTAATAACAAAGCATCTGTCTTTCTCAGACACAGGGAGGATGCAGCTGGTCATGTGTCTGTGTGCGGGTGTGGTATGGATGCAGAGCACCAGGCTGTGAGCCTGTCAGTCTGGGTTCCATCAGAGCCATTCCAGGTCCCATACCTCTTCATATCCGAGGGCATGAAAGCTGATGAATCCAGGCAAAGTTCTCTGGGCCTTCACTGAAGAGAGGTGCTCTAAGCAAACTATCCTACAGATATGTGAGGCTAGTTTTGCAGTCTTCAGCAGCCAGATTCCACTAAGGAGCTAGTGCACAGCGTAGTGCTAGTGTGTGGTAGTCATCAGATGGTGCCAGTATAGGGGAATGGTTACAGCATCACCGTCTACCCATTGCTGCAGTAGGAATTCAGGGCTAGCCTGCCTTTTGCACAAGCATCCTCAGTCTCTTGGAACTGGGGAACTTTTGTTTGTCTCCTGATTCATCTCTTATTTAGCACATTCTGTAATTAGTGCACGAGAACATTTGCAGTTAGCAGCTACTGAAGGCAAGGCTGTCAATTCTGCCCAAATAATGACTTTTTTGTGCTGTGCTAAAAGTACTTGTGTATAAGTGGGCATAGACCTGTGGTTTTCATCTGCAATTTTTCTGGGTTTATGAACAGCCACATAGAAAATAATAAAGCAGCAGCTTTGAAAGTACAGCTGCAAAGCCTGCATGTGCTGCACCATTGTTTTTTGCTTTCCCTGCAGTGGTGTTTCATGAACTTCATCTTGGCCATTTGGCAAGCTAACTTCTTGTAGCTTCTGGTAAGCATCCAAATCGAAGCATCTATGGTCTCTAGAACAAGTCCTCTTCTTCTTTTTCATACATCCACATAAAACTAAATTGTCACTGTTTATCTTATGTCTACCCATCTCTTGTAGGACCAGTGGGGAGTGCAATGATCCCATCTGCATCAGGGAACTTAACACGTTTCTTTAGAGGGCTTCCATACCTTCCTGTCCCCTGCAGGCAGCCACAGTTGGCTTTGGAAGAGTGAGGGGTCTGTTGTCTTCAGAGACAACAGAGGTGGACTTGGAGAGGTATGCTTTGGGAAATACTTCAAGGCATGCTGTTTTCAAGTGTTCTTCAGCAAGGACTGTGATTAATACAGCTTGTCTGGTCCCTTTTAAAAATAACCCCCCCTGCAGCTTCTTGAAATGTAATGGCTTTTTAAAAGGGTAGAGTCATCTCATTAGGTTTTACATTAACAAGCCTAAACATTATTCTTGGCCCAAGTCTGAAAGCAGCCCTGTGTCAGGGCCCTACTTCAGGGAATACTTGGAGAGGCAGCTCCCAGCAGTTCACAGTTCTGCTGTGGTGCAGCTCCAGGTGAGATGATCTTTATGTGATCCATATGCCCATTTTTTTCTCTTTTTTTCCTGCTTTTCATGACTGACAGGTTAAATCAGGCTTGAGAAAACTTCCGTGGCATTGGTAAAGCTTGTTAACTCCTTCCACTTCTTGGAGCAGAAGGAGCTATGAGAATACTAGAGTTTATTGGTGATAATAGTACCAAGACGAATGTAGCTGGTGGCTGTTTCTGTCCCTTTTTTCCTTTACAGAATTATGCCAGTACTCCTCCTTTCTGTTTAAAAAATACAATCATGCTGTTTGGCTAAAGAAAATATGTTTGGAATGGTTCAGATTTATGACCAAAACTTACTTTCATTACGCGTTTTTACAAGATTGCTTTTGACCTGGAGAGCAAAGTGAGTCAGTTCTGAAAGTAAATAGTTTTAGTAGTTTTAAACTCCTTTGGTAACAAGTGATTTCTTGCCCAAAGTATGTGTGAGTGTATTTCCAGGCAGTAATAATAGTATACTCTGTTTATGTGGAGTATTTTAGAATACTGCAAACCAGTTTAATAAGAGTTCAAATACTCCAGCTCCCGTTGCTATATTATTTTAAGCTTTACTTTTAACTACAATGTCCACTTTGTTTGTCTTTGCCAGTACTTTATATCTGACAATTGAGCTTCTTGACTAGCCCAGTACTTTACCAAATATGGCCACTCACAGCAAAGTAGGTCTGGTAATTTGATCTTAGATTGGCTAAATGCCTGCTAAATGCAGCCTGCAAACCTTACCAGGTAGACCTAATGCTTATTTCAAGGAGCTTTTAAAGAAAAATCACCCTGATAACTGTTCTGTGTAGTCACAGTGGGCTGGAGAGAGCTACCTGCTGGCTCACTAATGTGCTAGAAGTTTAGAAAAAAATATTCTCATGAACACGCCATAAACAAGAAATGTAAAGAGAGCCAGTGTAGCAGGGAACAGTGAGCTAATGGAAAAACATCTGTTCCCCTGAGTTATGTACAGCAGAAATATTTTTTTTTCCCCTTCACAAAACGCTTGTGATTTATTTATTTTATTCAGCGTGGGCCAGTTCCTGGGAAAAAAACTGTGTTAGAGGAGATGGGCTTTGTTCCACGAGAAAATGTCGTAGGAGCCAGTGGGCTGGAATCTGCAATCCCAACTGGCCCATGGCCACAGCCACACGTGGGCAGGGGCAGCCCAGGGACAGCAAAGGGAGCAGCTCACCAGCACAGCTTAGGTTTGCACAGCTTGCAATGTGTAATTAAATGCTCTCCCTCTCTAAGCTTTTAGCAATCCTAATCCGCCCTCAAATTATAAGCTCAGATATTAAAGGTGTTTATCAGGTTTGGGAGACATCTTTATTGATGTTGCGGAACAGCTGAGGTCAGATACTCTCCTGCAATACAGCAGGAGTTGTTGATGCAATTCCAATATTTTACTTTTTCTTGGGTTTTTGTTTTTAGTGTGTTTTTATTTTTAAAGTTCATTGAAATTTTAGAGCTCCCCCTTTATTGCTCAGATTCTTGAGCTCCATGATTTTTTGGCTCTTTACAGTAATACAGGGCAATGCGAGAAGCTGGAGGCTGGTGAAGGGCAACAGGAGGAAATGTTTTACTATGAAGCTATTACTGAGAGAAGTAAAGGTGTACTGCAAAGGACTGATCTACAATGTTTACTTACTAGGAGGGATTAGGAATGCTTCATGCTGGAGCTAGAAATGGTGAAGTGAGCTGGTTTGGTTCCCTTTAAAATATTACTGATGCAGTTAATAATCCAGCAGGGTTCTGCTAGAGTTCTGATTTAGCAAGCTCTGGCCTGGTCTTCTAATGCAGGCTAAAGATGGCCAAATTCCCCACGTCTCTTCAACTTAGTGTCTTCAGGGAGATAGTAGGTCTTCATACATGCTCTGCAGGTTGGTTTTGTTTATTTCTTGTCAACAATATTAATTAAAGAATTAAAGGAGTCAAAAGCATTCTTGGCTGCTTCTTATCCATACTGGACATTTTGGATTGCTTCTCCTGTTCCTGAGGCTTCTGGATGTTTCTCGTTGCTTAGAGAAGGATGTGAAGCTTTGAGACTGATAATCCATTTTTCATGGGTGGTCTTCAAAGCATACATGGCATTTCTCGATATCTGGGCCATGCACATGCTCACGTATGTGAACTCTCACTTAGGAAAGCAGGCAGCAGCTCCTTGTTAAGCATTCTCTGGATCCTTTGGCAGCGGATGGAGAGGAACCTGCTGCACTGCCAGCAGTACCCACATTATGGCAGAGGGTACCAAATACTAGCATTTCTCAGCTGCTCAGCACCTTTCGGGTTAGTGACAAAATATGCTTGGTCCTGAAGAAAGCAACAGGACAATTATCCATATGAGGGACAGAAGATAGGAATTTATACTTAACTAGGTTGGAATTTAGAAGTATTTCCTTTGACTATAGCAGTAATCAGTGTTATAAAAGGGGATACAGAAAAAAAAAAGATGCCCATCCAATAGTATTTTGCTACCATTATCAATGGTGGCCTTATTGCCAAAAGCATTTTTTGTTTGCTCCCAACGTTTTGATTTTGCTCCCCCAACTCTCCCAGTTGAGAAGGAACGCTTCTGTCACCAGTGAGCACCATCCTACTTCATATAGAGGAACCAGGTGTCTTGTGGCAAGTTTCGTTGTATTTCAAATGATTTTTTGCCTGCACCATTTAGCATAGAGAGTAACTTGTGATGGTTCTGCATCTTTTCCAGAAATGCTTGCTCTAATGCTGCATTTGTAATTAAAGAAGCCCATTTGCCATTTCAGCTCCTGGGAGACCTGCAGCTCGGAAATTTAAAGCAGGTCCCTGGGCTCCAGTTAGCTACCAGCTTGCTTGCAAGAATGACTTTTAAGAATGTACATCTCTTGCGTCATTCGGAAGAGCTAGTGGTTGAGCTCAGGTAGATGGGGTTATGTTCTCCTTCGTTTATGTATTGAAGGCTTCATCAAATGAAGTGATTACAGTTGGGATACAGCATGAATCTTCAATCTGATCTGCCTGCAAATTGCTGCATGCATGGTTGTGTCATAATAAGGGACGATGACTAAACGTCATCTGACAGCAAGAAAAGACAGAGGGAGAACCCTTTGTCATGGTAATAGCTCTGCATTCACTGATGAAAGAGCTGTCTCAGAGGAGTGGGTCTTTCCAGCTGGCTGTGGGCTGCTGCAATAACAAGTATTAATAGATCCTGCAACCAGATGGATTCTGTGGAACAAAAAACACCTCTCCACACATCCTTGCAGGCTGTCTCACCTTCTTTGGGTGTGAAGGACTGCTCCCCAGTGTGCCATCCTGCTGGTCATCTGGCTACATGGTGTTGGCCATGTCACACAGTAGTATTTTTGGGGTAGGTGAGAGCGAATTGGGCTGACACAGAACAGTGATGTGGAACAGTCTGCCTGTGGGAGTAAGTGCTGCATCTTGGATAACGCTGAACGTGATTCACAAGGAATGAGATTTTAACTCTTGGGTGTTTCACACTGCAGAAGCATGTTTCAAATTTATTTTATTTTGTTGGCTAGAATTACAGTTGTTGCTGCTTCTGTGGTGACAAGTACAATCACTCTTGACACTGCTTTGAAATGCTTAGGAAATAGGGAATAGAGTCAGTGTTCAAGGTGATGGCAGACAACTCTGTTCCTCAGACTGGCGCTGTGATGCAGACATGACTAGATTACACTGCCTTGCTGCTCAGATGGATTTCTCTGCAGAGCCCTGGCAAGCCATTTATCTTGGAGACAAAAAGAGGAGCCTGACTGCAGGAGGCCCAGCTTTGTCAGTCTTCTGCAAGCGCTCCTGGTCTGTGTATCTGCTACCTGTCCTTGGAGAGTGAGTAGATGATATGCTTCTGGCAGCTCTCACTTGACTGAGGGTCCTCACTATAGACGAGCTAAAGGTGCTAGTAGACACAACCAGAAAAACTAGGAGTTAGTGGTATGTAGTCAGAGGTGTGGTGTGCTCACATGAGCTGAAGTCAGCCTTAAGGCTGGTGCATCAGGTGGAACTGGGATCGCAAGTTGAGACAAAGGAAGTTGAAGCCACAAGAAGAGATGACAGCGGAGAAGGATGGACAGTACTGCAAAAGAGCACATGTGTGAACTTTGAAGTGGATTTGGGAGCTGTGTGAAGCATAAGGTGGATCTGGGACAGAAATGAATCACGCTAGGCTGGTTCTTGGAGTCAGTTGGATAGCTGCTCAAGGTCTCAGTAGTTATGGCAAAAATGCTTGTAGTGCACTGAGGATGATTATTTTTGTGCTTTGTAGCACTGGGAGTGCCTTTAGTAATATTTAGTTCAAAACACTTTGAAAACTTAAACATTTATCAAGATGATGTTAAGTAAGAGATAGGAAGAAAGCTTGTAAAAGATAGCCTTTGAATTCAAAGCTGCAAAGAATGGCAGCACTGAGAACAATGTAATCCAGCAGCTTGAGGTTTATAGACTGCTTCCCTGAAGCAGTGAACCTTTCATGGCAAATCCCACATCCTGTATACCTGTTTCACCCTGAGGAAATGCTGTCTGCTTTGGAGAGGCATCGAGTACCACGTCTCTTATACGGAGCTGCCTTGTGAATGCCGCTTGTTTGGTCAGGTTTTTATGTACAGCATGATTAGGTGATACAGGAAGATATCCTGAATAGCCAAACAGACAGGAAGCTGCTAACCCAGGTAACGCAAAGGCAGGCATTTCAGTACTTCCAGCACTATTAAGGAAGTGGGAGTGGTAATCTGTGATAAATTCATTGAATCCTTGGTTTTTGGCTTTGATCTCTGCCTCAGTTCTTACTCCATGTTGCGTAAGCACATCTTGTTCATCTGTAAATGAAATGAGTATGCAATAGAAGTAAAAAAAAAAAAATGAGTTTACAGAAAGCACATTTTAGTGCAGGCCTAAATGATTTCCCTTAGTGTTTATTTTTAGCTGGGTGGGTAACCCAGCTTGTGGCTTGTAACCCACAAGCACCTCTCTCATTCTTTTTTGATGCAAATTAGGCCTCCCACACCATTAAATCGTTTTTTACTGACTATTGAGCCTGTGAAGAAATGGATTGAACTTTAATATGCTACATTACTGTACCATAAAATACAATTTGTAGATCTTATTCAGATTCTGTGTTGCTGCACTTCCTCTAAATAATTGTTATTACCGAAGAAGATTTACAGGCATCGTTGAAAGAAAGAATAAGTACTCCCTATTTTCTATGCATTGAATCACAGGCTGTGCATGATTTCACATCTAAACCGCCTTGCTCCTCATGCTTTTTTGAAATTAAACAAGTCACATTATGCTGTTAGTTGCTAATAGAGATTTTAATACAGCAGCAGCCAGAACTTCTGCTGCCTTCAAATAGTGCCAGGATTTCACCTCTTCTTTTGCTCTGCTAGGGCTGTGCTAAGTGTTTATCTTCAGGCTGTGAATCGTCACTTTGCACATCTCCATCCTCATTATTACCACATGTATAGCATCAGCTGCTGCACAGCTCTTGGCAGGAAAATGCTCTGTTCTTTGGGAAGCACAAGTAAAATGCTGTCCTCCCACAAACTCTTGAATAAGGTTGTGCGCATACTCGGCTTGACAAGATGGATGGCCTTCCTTTCTGCTATTAGATGGCTGCACCCTCTTGGAGCCGAAGAAGGGGATGCATACTGAGATTTTGTAATGATTAACCAGACAGAAATGAATATGAGTCACTTTTTAAGTACATCGCTCTTACCAAGGAGCTGTTGTGCTCATGTTGACAGCCTCAGAGAAGGATGTTTATCTGAAGTACAACTTTGGGAGGGCTAAGAAATATTCCAGCTTTTTATCGATGTTGTCTCACTCTGCTCTCAGGAGGAGCACTTAGATCTGGGTGTTAAGCCATGCTGCCACCTCAGTGGACATCATGGTCAGCATGCCAGCAGCAGAGCTAGCTGTGCTCCCAGGCTCACATCTGATGGGCTGAGGAGGAGCCTCCTCTGTTCAGGCAGGGCTGGTGCTGGGATGCTCTCCTGCTTGCCTCTTGGCCAGCAAGCTCCATGTCAGTATGCCAAGTCCCCAGAGTCTTCATGGTCTTCCTAGCACTCCAAAACTGTCAGTTTAAGAGCTGTACAAGAGACCTAATTTTTAAATCTACTTTACTCCCGCACAGAGTCTTTCTGAGAGCATACCTTTGAAAGTAAGGGCATGTAAGGTTGGATCTGAATTCAGAATTGTTTATCTAACTCTGGAGCCTGAACTTGTCATTTCAAATTGAACTCTAGAGCTGTCAATACCTACTTCACTACCACATCACTTAAAAAAAATAAAGGGACTTCAAATTTTTCCAGTAATAAGGGATAGAATGCTAACAGGTTATGGACTAAAGGGTGATGTACAAAGAGAAAATTATTTTGTGTACATGCATGGATATACACACACCTGCCTATAAAAAAACAATTTCCCTTTTCATTTGTGTGTGGATGAAAATGGAGTATCACTTCTGAAGCCTTCTGCTAGAATTTAATGCATATGAAATCCTGAGAAGTTCTAAAATCTAACAATGAAATACATTTAGAAATTTGTTTAACTTAAGAAAAGATTTGATTAACAAACAAACTGACAGTCAAACATCTCAGTGTGCCTTTGTAAGAAAAATGCCAGCATCATTGCTAAGAGATGAGAAAGCAAATTACTGAGCAGTCTCTTCCAAAAACTGCTTTTTAATTTCTGTAGAATATGTGTGAGGAGGTAAGTTTGTGAATATGCAATATAAATAAGTCTCTGTGATGTAAGCCTTTGGATTTTAATGGAGACTTTGAAAACTTCAGAGACAGCTATTTCGTAAACTAGACAAGTAAGCAGAGGAAAAACACTTTTAATTATTTTTTCAAAATATGGAAATACTCTTTTGAGTAAGTTATTTAACATCCAGCTTGGTCAGATGTATTCTATTACTCTGACATGTTTAAACTACTCAGTTGACAGTAATGGCTTATTCTGTCCTCTGTTTCCACAGATTACTTGGAAACACACATGATGGCTCCAAGTGGCCACCAGCCCTGCTTCCTCAGAGCTCAGTTCAGCACATGTTTACATCCCCTCTGAGGAAGCGCTCCGGTGTATCACTAAGGCCATCCTCTCTCAACATCTAAAGAGGTCCATGAAAGTCTGTGTAAAGACTTTAACATTACAGAATATCCATTCACTGTCTCCACTTTGTGTTAATAAACACTAAATAATCATAATAAGCACTGTGCAGGATGGTGACCTCGTGGTTTAATATGTTTAAGGAAGATGATACATAGTTAAAATGAAGAAAGGTGTCTAAATTATTTCAACTAATGGTAGGGTGTTTTTGTGTTATTTTTTTCAGCTGAACTTTTCATGGAACAGCAGCATCTCAAGGAAGCAGGCTTTTGTATCCAGGAGGCAGCTAGTCTTTTCCCCACATCTCATGCTGTACTGTACATGCGTGGGAGGCTTGCAGAGATGAAAGGCAATTTGGAGGTGGCTAGGCAATTGTATGATGAGGCGCTCACAGTGAATCCAGATGGAGTCGAAATTATGCACAGCCTGGTGAGTTTGCAGGGGCTCAGCTCCATTATCGTATGTACATTCATGATTAACTGTAATAAGATGGAAGAGGGTTCATGCTTGCTCTGAATGCCACTGTCTTCCTAATCCTTACAGCAAGTGACTGTTTCGAGAGTAAATGGGGTAGCCTCAACATCTATTTTAAGATTAGATCAAATGTTTTTAACTAATTAGTACTTGATCAAAAATAAATACTTTAATTGACAAATGCTGATAGTTTTGGAAATTCTCTGCTTGATCGTCCTTACTACTTTTTCTACTACCTGTTATGCATTTTAAATAAGGAATGTATTGATGTTAAGAAGATCTGAAATAATAGCTATATAGATATATATGGGGTTCGTAAACCTTGAGCCAGAGTCATGTCTACTCACATGTCTATCACAAACTATGAGTTTATGATAAAACTATTGTCTTAAGCTGGGGCTTAACTCCAGTCTTTTATAGGAGCAGTGACTCCCTATTTGATGCTCATGGGTGGTTTTTTTTGGTAGCGTTCCTATCTGACAAATATTTTTTTCTGTTGCACCGTCCCTAAAACACACTTAGAGACATAAGGCCTATGCTTTCAGGTTGTTGTTGCTATCAATTTATTATTATTATTGCTATTGTTATTATTATACAAGATGCTGTGTAGAGGCTTAAAACCCACTTAATTTATGAAATCACAACTTTTAATTGTATTTCATCAGTGATGTATCTTGTTAACTATAGCCCTTATTGTGTCTCTCTTGAGTTTTATAAGACTTTCTTGACCAGTTTAATTTTTACAGGAACTATATATCCAGGTGACTACTTTATGTCTTTGCTAGCAGAGCTGTATTCTCTGGTGTCAATTTAAGCATGATAAGGTTTGCAGACAACTTCAAAACTGAAGGGCTATCAGTGCACAGGAGGACAAACATACAGATGATCAAGAGAAAGTAGTAGCTCCTACAGGCAAGGGAGGAGAAAGCTGTGAGAACTTTTGTTCAGTGCAAAACCAGTAAATGAATAGCTACTGCATTTGTTAGGAGGAGGTCACAAAACAGCAATGCACATACCATACTCATATGCTTAATGGAACAGTAGAATTTACTTGGTTGTGATCCGACCTTTGCACAATCTAGAAAGCCAGAATGATATGCTTTGCTTAGTTATTGTCATGATTTCAGACAAGTAACCAGCATCAGGCAAGCCATCGAGTTAGATGCCAACATGGTATAAATATCTCTCATTTTTGTCTTACTTCATGAGCAAAGCCACATACTGTGTCATCTCATTTCAGTTACTTGCAATTTTCTGAAACTGTAGTCATTTGGAATAACATTTTCTGAGATGCTCAGTTTTCTTTGGAAAATGTCACCCAGCATGGCTTAACTCTTTCTGAAAATGAGGCTAAAGAAGAGGCTTTAAAGGTTTCTGTGATGTCTTCTTTATTGAGCTGTGATGTTCCCACTTTCTGTCAGATGTGAGTGGTTTTCGTAACATATTAATGTGCTTTTCTTAAGAAAATCCTTCCAAGGTCATCCAAGTTACAATCTTTAATAAACACATTTTGTGTACGCTTAGTAGATTAGTATTTCTAAACTCTGTATGGATATTCTTTTCCCTCAAGACCCAGTAAGTTCCACCATCTCTTAGCGAAGGTATGGGACTAAGATCAAGGAAGAGGCAGAGAAGACAGAGAGATGCAGAATTTGAGTGTAAGGACTAAATTTATGAACAAATAGGGAAAAGGAAAGGCATAATAGTGACGGAGAGAGAGAAGGATGGATAGTAAAGTAGATGCAATAAGTGCAATAAGGTAGATGATGCTGGATATGGCTGGACAGATGAGAAGAATGAGACTGGATTGAGAAACCAGGCAAGGCATATGAGGAACTGAACCTGTGAGAGTACTTCTATTCCACAGCTCTTGGTCTCCATAAAATCTTTCTGTTCTGGTATCAGTAAATATCAGTGAAAATGACTTGTTTATCCGTGTTCCTCATCTCCTTTAGCTTGGCATGCTGGCAGCTGATGGTTTACACCTGCTAGCTGCAATATCAAAAGGCTGGTCTATCTCTGCTGAGATGAAGCACAGCAGTAGTTCTAGGATGCCACGTAACGGCTTTCCTTTCTGTGCTTTTCCAAAAGTGAGGAAATTGCACATAGCAAGTTTGAAGCATCTGATGAGCACTATTGAAAAGCCTATACAGAAATTAATCATTCTGCCTTCAGAATAGAGCTTGAATAACGCATGGTAAACAAGGCTTTTATGGACTATGCATTAAAAAGAAAGGGCAAAAGTAAAATATTGAGAGGCTGCTAGCTATGTGAATGTCTTGTATACTGAATGTGACAGTGTCCTCATGGAGAACTTAGATGAGATTTAGGTAATTGAAGATGCAGCGAAGCAAGTGGTGAAGAAGGTGAATTTTGCACCTCTTTGAGACCATCAAAAGAAAGCTGAATACCCTTCTGAAAGGTATGTGTTAGATAAATACTAGCCATGCTGTTATTAAAAAAACAGGTTCTTGGATATAGCTGATTCTTCCACCTACTTGAGGGAAATGTGTGACTTAGGTTATGCCAGAGGCCAAATTGTATTATCAACTAGGTACAAGGGACTTAAAGCTATCCAAGCTGAATATACAGACAGCTGACATTAAATTCACATGCAGTTTCAGTGCTGATCTCCAAAAACATTTGAGCACTTAGTTGTTACTGTGTAATGATTGAGGGAAAGTGGAACTGGTTATGAGAACTACTGTCTGACTTAGTGCAGTTGCCATCCAACTGGCCTAGTCCACTTTAAGGGAAAACTGCTGTAGACAGTGCTGGTTCTCCCTGGTGTACCAGCATCAATTAGCAAAGTAGTCATGTCTCTTCCCCTGGGCTCCCAGAACTGGGTTGTCAAAGCTATATTTGGAAAGTTCCAACTTGAAGAGTGTTGCTGGCTGTAAATGAAGGGCACAGATGTAGCGATGAATGCGTCCACTGGGTGTCAATAACTTTTACTCAGGGCAGAGTCACCACCATAATAAACACAAGCTCTCTCTGCACAGCTGAAAACAATTGTGTTTTACTGTGACCGTAGGTGTTTACAATAGCTGTCAGTTTGGTGTGCTTCCCTTACAAAGCTCCCTTCTGTGTGGGAGCTGCAGGTGCAGCAGGGATGTGTTGCTGGGTGTCCCTGAAGAGATGGGCAGCACACTCAGCCTCATCGCAAGGCTCTTGGCAGCTCTGGTGTTTGATACTGTGGTAAGCAAACCACGGGCACATAGGAAATACTAGACTAGGAGCAGTGCTGCTTCCTGCCAGAGCTTGCAGTTTGTAAGTGGTGCTGCAGGATCCTTAAGCTCCTGCTGAGAACCCACCAATGGCCTTTACAAAGTAGATATTAAAGAAAGCTCTCATTGAGAAGTTATTGTCATTGGGAAGACCATAGACAATCAGGCTTTGGGGCTATTTGGAACTTATCAAAGAATAAAATTATTCCTGTTGAAGTATAGAGTTACCATTTGCTTTGATTTGCTGTCAGAAACAGGCTGGCTTGATACCTAGAAATTGTACACGCTATAGGAGCACAGCTCTCTTCAGGAAATAAGCCTTCCACATTTCTCCTTGTTCATACATTTCCATCTCCCCTCCCTTTCTATAAGAGTTCCATTCTTGTCAAAATAAGACTTTCTGGGGCCTTTCCTGCAAGAATCAGCCTTGTAGACGGGCTAGTGGGATAGATGTCTTCACTGATGCACAAGGAAGAGCTTATCCCTTACCCCCTCATACTGCACAGTGACTAGACAGCTCTGTCGCATCCTAATCAGTTTGCCAGCATATTTCAAAACCCAGTAGCAAATGCTTATTTCTCTCATTACGTACCTAATACATAATTCATTACATACGTAGCTTTGGGACAGTGGTAACAAAACTGTCGTGTGCCCAACCAAGTCAGAAAATGAAACATAAGCTGCAACAGATGACGCTCCCTTATAAAGCAATATATGACTCTATCTACATGTATGTCACTGAGGAAGAATGTTGAAGTTTGCTAGTTCCCAGTAATTGGTGCCTTGAGCACCATTCTCCCTTTTGATTCAGAGAAGGGAAAAATCAATGCCAGCGTGTTGAATTTGAGTCCAAATGCTCAGTATGTAACACTGTAATACAAACTAAAAACATTCTGAGATATTCAGAAGACTCTTGCCCAGCAAACATCTCACATAGCAGAGATGTTTCACAGAGCTAGAAAAAAAATTAACATTTTAAGGGAAGGAGAAGGAGAGACATGTATTTCAAAAGGAAGGAAATGAGCATTTTCATCTCCCTCTCTACATCAGAGTTAATGAATACAACCTGGGACTTCCTGAAATAGATGTAGGTTTTATTTGTTTAGTAATCCACAGTACATTACTCCTTTGTGAGCTTGTCCTGTCTGGAGCCTGTGTTAGTTTTCAGATTCGCAATGCCCTTCAGTAAGGAGGCTCACGGGTCTGTTCTCTGCTCTGTAACCTTGTATGTCAAATTTTGTATGTTCCTGCTGCAGCTCCTCCCAGCCGCACTGATCCATTTCATGTTCCCCATTCTTCCCGTGGAAGATATTGCACGCCATCGTTTGTTATTCATCCCCTGCTGCTATTACTGATTTCATAGATAACTGAGACAGAACTGATCCCATTTCTTTCATTATTGTATTGCCTCTCTCTACACTCTTTACAGTTCTTTCTAAGGTGAGAAAACTTAAGCAAATAGCACACTTACAAAAAATACTGTGTTTAATATTTAGCTTAGCTTCAAAGACAGTGGTGTAGATTCAGTGTGTAAAGAAAACACCATATTATCCTTTGGTCTTCTACTCATGTAAATTATTACCGATATGCATTTCCATACAAATACAGTAGACTAGTTCAATTGCTTTGTATTAACCTGATCTCATTACGGAAGCTCTATTTCCATCTCCTGTGCCTGTTGGGGCTAGTTTTGTTGGCTTTTTTCTGAAAGGTCAGCAGCTCTAATGAATGGGTTGTGATTTATGATAGCAATGAGCAGTGTAACAGTGTTATCTTGGGTCCTTGCAAAAGTGTGGGTGTCCGGGTCTGTGAATACAGCATAACCAGCAAGCATGCAGTTCTGGTCTTTGATAATATTTATTCCGCTTCCCAGAGACATCCTTTTAGCTGACGGAACACAAATTTCTCTCTCCTAGTAATGCTAGAAACAGAAGAACATGACTGAAAACCATTCTTTTCTTTATTATGGTCCTTTTGCATACAATAAGTAGCTTACTTTTTGTTAGATTTCAGCATTTAAAAACTATCCAATGCTTTGTTCAAATCTTCTGTTCTTAATTGTTCAGCAGGATGCAAGGGCTGAATAAAAAGAAACAAACTTTACAGAGAGACTTGAACTGTTAAATTTGTCCTTCATTGTGTACTTACGATGCAATTTCATGTTCAGTTTAGTAGCATAGTCAACCTATTGTCTCCAGACTCGCACTTGGAAGCATCAGGATAATTTGAAGACTACAGTCTCCACTGATTAAAACATGGAAATGAATTATTTCTGTTCATTTATTTCATTTTAACTCCCAGTATGGTGCATGCATCCTTGTTTTCAAAGGCATCCATTCACATAATAAAAACATGGCTTGATTGCTTAATATTTTTAAGGATGACATGCGTTCCTTCCTAGGGGATTTGCATCATGCTGGCATGGAGTAGTCATATAAATCACAAGACAGATTCTCAGCAAGGGTAGGTGATTGTAGTTTCATCATACCAAGGTCTGTGTGTCTCACATGGTAGCCAGGACAACTAATTAAAAGCATTTTTACCTTGAAAGCTGAAGTTAGAATGCTTTCTGTGTTTAAATGTGGGAACAAAACAGCATCATTTTCATATTAATGTGGTTACTTATCATCTAAGGAGCTGCTTTATGTCTACAGATAATCCAGTTTGTTTCTTGTTTTATAGATAAGTATGCCACAGTCTGTCTCTGTTTTCTAGTGACACGTCTTGCTCCATTTTTTTTTTTTATAGTTGTATACAGAGAATTGAACATCACAATTAAAATGCATCCCTCTGCAGTTAGGACTACTGTGCATTTGCCCACCTAATTGTAATGAGGTGGATAATTGTGCCTAGAGATGCAAGGAATGACCTACTTTTATGTGTTCCAGAGATAGTTCTTTCTAGCTGCATTGGATGGCACCCTGCTCTTGTTTGGCACAGACGATAAGCAGAGATAGAGACCAGGTAAATTTCAGTTGAGAGGACAGTTGTACTATTTCTGTGATAAATTCTGAGCATATTTTTCTTATCACATCTTCTGCATTTACAAATATTCAAAGTGAATCCTTGAGGAATTACTGCCATAAGAACTTGAATTTGAGTAGATAATGACTGCAGAATGAATTTCAAAATATTCTTTGCATCTCAGAGTCGACCAAATGTTTTGGTTGAGGTTTTGAATACATGGATCCACTTACTTTTCTTAAACAATGCATTTTGAAGTTGGAAGTACTTCACAACATTTTTCTTCTTTTAAACACCTTTGGATGGTATCACGTGTGTTTGTCGCTTACAGACTTCATGCTTTTTTTCAAAGCCCTTCAGGCCAAGTGCTTGCTAGCATAGTGCAGCAGGGTGGGTGCTCCCTCTCCCAGTACAAAGCCCCTCTCAGCCCTTTTCCATTGAAAGCAGCCCAGGTAGCTGGAGGGGCAGCTCTGATGTTCAGCCCCTGCACGCCCAGCTCCAGCTCCTCCTGTCAGCTGTGGTGTGTCACGCTTTGCTCTAAACCTCTGTAAAACAGGGATGAAGCTGCTAATCTACTTCATCTGGGGTTAGAGAGCTTAATTAATATCTGTGCATACTTTCAGATGACAGGCGCTCTATCAGCACAAAATCTTATTTATTCTGATTATGTATCTCAAGTCCTGTGGTGCTTTATTCACTCGGGCTTTTGGAACCCAAAATATTTTGAGTAATGTGCTGTGACTGTTTATACCCTCCTGTCCCTAGATGTGAGCAGTGCTGAAAACATTATTGCAGCAGGAGTGGGTTTTAGCAGGCAGATCTGTGAGCTACTTCATCCTCTGCTAAGGATTTGTTTTCGTTAGAGGACTCTGCCTAGCCTGCGTGTTGCCAGTTGCCCTCCCTTGTATTGATAAGCAATGCCATGCTGTGAAGGACAGAGCAAAAGAGAGCGAATGTGAATCTGAAGACTTTCTAGCACAGCCCTCTTCTCTTCCTGGGGATAAGATATGACAACGCCTGCAAAAAATAGCTTTTTGTGGGGGGAAGGAGGAGGGTGCTTCCTTTCTGCTCTGACAGTGAATATATCCTTCTGCTCTACAAATTCAGCGCAAGCAGAACATCGTTGTGCCAGCACAGCTTTGCAGTTTCCCCCGATGAGAAGATTTGGGATTTTTAAGGAGAGGGATGACAGACCTAAAGGTGGAAAAAGCATTAGAGTAGACAGTCATTGCAGGCCTTTCCAAAAATGGAGCAACCTTGAACAAAGTGCCTTTTTTTTTTTTTTTTTTTTTAATTAAGTAAGTAATAGTGACAGCCAACGGGAGATTCTAGCAGCCCAAAGGAAGACCAGTGACGTCCGCTGTGATGCTGCTTGGAGAGCTACAGACTCAGGGACTCTTTTAGGTCTTCCTAATACAGTGTGTACAGGAAAATACTGGAAGGGTGAATTACAAAGCTCTTTGATAAGTCTAGTCTCCAGCAGGATGTTTTTGAACTGTGCTGCTAGTACAAAGCACTCCAACAGTTTAGCCCACCCCATAAGTATTCCTCAATTGGGAAAATCTCTGCATGCTATAACCAAGTTTTCTCACGGTCTTCTATTCAGTACTGCATTTCTCCAGTGCATGTGGAGAACCAGCAAATGGGGATATATAGGTGTAGAGGAGGGAAGGCAAAGGAAAAGAATTGTAAAGGATGCAGAAGAGACTGCTTACTTTAAAATAACAAGGTAAAGCATTGACCAGAGACAATTAAATCACTTGTTTTCTCGTCCATTATTTGCTGTCCACACAGCTGTTCACCAGATTGTTTCTTCCTTTTCTGTCCAGCTCTGCCTAGTATATTTCTGCAGATGAGCCCAGCCTTGTTTTGCCCCAGCAGGCTCTTTCAATGGTATTTCTTCGCTGTTTCATCCAAGAAAAGCAAAATTCTCTACAAAGAATCTGAAAGAATCCAGTGGTGTTGAAAGAGTGTCTGAAAACATCCAAACAGGCAATTCCAAACTCCTCAGCAGTTTGGAAAATTCAACTCCTTTCCACAGGGACTTAGTGTAGGTTTCCTGTTTTTCTTTGTGACTTTTTTTTTACATGTTGAGAAGACTCCTCTTGTTCCTTTCCTGTCTTCCTTCCCTGTTGCTGCTATAAAGCTCCACTCTATCACTGAGCTGCTTTTTCATATTGCTAAGATGACTGTTGCCTATTTTTTTCCAAAGTGCAAAAATATAAAGGGAGAGAGGGAAAACGCTGTCTAGAAAAAGAGGATGGAGAAAACTATTCCCATGATGGTCCTCGTGTATGAGCTGAAACCCAGTGTCCAGCTAAAAAAAGTCTTGCAGGCCCACCTGCAGTCTTTTCTTTCAGTTTCCTTTTTTTCTGCTGAAGATATTCTATTCCCATAAGCATTTTGTAATTATTTTGTGTTATTTCTTTTTTAAATTAGATGCGGGGTTTCAATGTTAGTAGGGCTGACCTCCATTATACACATATATATTTTTAATGAGTTGTTAAGAGGCTCGTGTGTATCATGGAGTGGAATGATGAATGTAGCTGGAATGGCTTAAAAAATAGCCAGCATTGTGGCAGCTGAGTTCTATTGACAATATCGCCAAGTCAGCTTTAATAGCATAGTTCCTTATTGAATGAATCCTCCCTGTAGGAAACACTGTGACCTTCCTGTTTGTGTGCAAGATAAAAAAAAAATCAATGTTAATCCCTAGGGAGGAAAAATATAAGATGAGCAGAACAGCTGAGTGAGTCTAATGAGAATCAGATGGCAAGAATGTTAATTTGGAAAGAGATACTCATATAAACTGTCCAAAGACACAATGCAGTAGTTTCCATCTATCACCAACTGCCATGTATTCTCCTCAGATACCTATCTACAAGACGTGATTTGATGGATTTGCAGCTCTTCTGTGTTTTTCTGACAGAACGACAGGAGATTTTGAACTTAATCACCTTTTGGTGGGGAGATTTATGACCAGTGCTGCTAGCTGAGCCTTCCCTCAAGAAAGGCAGGGCTGGAGGCAGTTGTTGGGCACAGCATGCCAACTGCATGTGGGATCTGCATAATCAGAAACAGGCATGAACATCTCTGTCTTGCGGTTGTTTTCTGGAGTCATGCAGCTCACTGGCATTGTCAAATATAATGTTTGCCTAAATCCTTCTCATTATTAGTATTTTTGGAAGTTGGGTGGGTAGTAATTTTCTGTCTTGCTTTATTTAATAGCCATCAACTTTGTAAAAAATAAAACAATTGGTTTTTATTTTTCGTCTTTAATTCTGAGAGGCTGAGGTGGCAATTTCATTTTAACTCCCTTTAAGTGGTAAGTGAAAAATTACATTGCCTTTAGCTTTGGTCGCTTCCTCTACTTCTTGCCCATAGAAAGGGATTTCTGTGAGGCTGATGCAGAGCCCTTTTGTTAGGCACTGTCTCTGTTCTTCCTTGAAGATGCAGAGAAACTGTGTAATTAAGGGGGTGTTTGTGTTTGTGTAGGCCGTCTTCCTCTTCAGATTAGTCCTGTGAGGGTCTCCTAGTGCAAGGTTTATGGCAGGAAATGAGGTGAAATTACCTTGACTTGTTCCAGAGAAATTACTGCAATAATGTTTAGCCTGATTCTCTTTTTGCTTGCATTCTCCTGTCAGCATTCATTTTAATACAAAGAGTAGGCTTGTAAAAACATCACTTTTCCAGCTGCATTGCTTAGTGGGCTGCATGTGCTTTCCAAGATTGTCTGCGGCATCAGAGACTGAGAATAAAAATCAGCTGTAGCACAAATGGCAGCATTGCAGTAGTGCCAAGCTGTACAGTGGAGATTATTTGTGTATGCATTTTTTTTTTGCCAGCCTTGACTAAACAAAGATAAGAATGCAAATGCTGCAGCAGAGCTTCCCAAACGGGTTTACTGGAGTGATAGCCACTAGCACTTAGCATTGCAGTAATAGATACCAATTTGGAAGGATGTCACTGACTGTTGCTCCCCAGTGTCCTAAGAGCAGACCAATGAGAGGAAGAGGCAGGTCTGTGGAGTTCTCTGTGAGATTTGTTCCTGAAAGGCATTCATCAACAAGGGTTTGATTCATTAGCTTTGTACTGTGTGCACTTTGCACTTATCCTCCTAAAATCCAGCTAATGTGACTATGAAGGAGAGAGAGGGCCCTACTGTGTGAGCCTGCGTTAAGTTTTGTAGCAAACCACACAAGCCCAGTATAAACTCTGAACTGGGTGGGGAAGAGGCCTCTATGTCAGCTAGTTTTGAATGTCAGCGTGCATGGTACAAGGCTAATTGAGATGCACAGAAACTGCCATGTGCCTTTCCAATCGCTTCTAGACAAGATGTACAGTATTTGAGTCAGCTCGGCAGCGCTCCAGTTGATGAAAGCGCTGGCGATACCCGACACCAGTGATGATACGTGAAGTGCGCTCAGTGTCTTAGCACGCATGGCACGAGGCGCATTAGAGTCACACAGGAATTCAGGTGAGGAAGGGCCTTCCCTCTGGAGGTCATCCGGTCCCACCTCCAGCTTCACACACACAGCGGGTTGCTCAGGGCCGCGTCCCCTTGAACCTTCAGTGTTTCTGAGGGTCAGTATTCCTCCACTTCCTGGGCCTGTGTTTTGATGCTGCATCGCTCTTTCTGTTGAATTTTTAATCCACTGCAACTGAGCACCTCTGAGAAAAATCTACTCCCTTCTTTATTCCAGTTGCCTGTTAGGTAGCTGGAGATGGGAACTGGACATCCCAGAAGAGACAGAGGAGAAGGCAGAATGTGATAACTCCAGACACTGTGCTGGCCCTGCACTTGCCCTTCACCAGTTTGTCATCATCTTTAGGGCACTGGGGAGCCCAAAAATCTGGAGGCAGCACTCCTCATCCAATGGCACAAATGCCAAAGGGGAGGAATAGTTCCTTCAGTCTGCTGTGACGCATTAACTACTGCAGCCCAGTATGCTGTCAGCTTACAGCACTGCAGGTGCTCCACCGGCTTGGTTCCCCCAAGGTTTCTGTAGAGGAGGTTTCTCCCCAGCTGGCATCCTCCTGTATGTGGGGTTATTCCATCCCAGGTGCAAAATGTCACCATTCAGCTAAAGCAAATCCTCACCAAGTTTGGTCAGTGTTTAAAATAGAGCTTCCATCTCTGTTTTGGTATCAACATAAATATTTTTCGGTAACTCACAGTGCCCTTGGTACAGATGCACAATGTTCAGTTTGTTTTTTTTTTCCCCACATCATAGACAATGACGAATGGTATTGACTAGGGCAACATGAACAAAAGCAGAGCAATGTGAGGAAGTTACTCCTGCTAGGAAATCACAAGCCACAGACAGCTATTAGAGTGGGACACTTTCAGTAGGAGGGACTCTGATGGGACCGTGTGGTTTTGTGCTTTCAGTGTTTGTAAGCAGTTGAGCTAGAATGGCCCGGTCATCCTTTGTGCCCTGAAGCAGGGAAGTAAATGCACATGTATGTGTATGCACACGCACAAACATACATGTATATGTACCTCGGAGATGCAAGATAAGTATTATCAGCTGATTTTAGCAGGCTGTGATAGAGTAGGGTTATGAAACTTAGATAGAATGAGCATGTTGTGCTTTTCTTGCTCACTCTCTTCTGGTTGGAGCTTCTTTTGATAAGGGCCAGGTCCCCAGTGCCATTTGCTGACTGGGCTATGTCCCATGGTAGAGTGGAGTAAGAAAAGGAAGAGCCAAGACGATGTTTTCTGTTGCATAAGCCAGGCAGAAGCAGGAGGACTTTCATTTGTTGAAACCATGAAAGCTTGCTTGTAAGCAGGTGGTGATGCTGAAGCTGGCAGAGTGGAAAGCTCAACAAGGGCAGTGCCAGATGCCTGAAGTGAAAAGCTTCTGGGAAACTACTGTGTTTACCTGGCTCTGGCATGCCTGGGGTCATGAAAAGCTGCTGCTCCATTTACTGGCATACCTGATACCATTGCAAGCTTAGCCTTATGGTTTTGATCTGTCCTTGCATTACAAGCAACAGCTCTCCCTTCTTCACCACTTGTCAAGCCAATCTGTGTATTGCAGACCTTAACACCTGAATTGAACGTGACATGGACCAGCTCTAGAGAGTCAGTGTATGGCTGAAATATAGCACTCTTGCAGCACATTCACGCATAACATGCCAGGCACGCCACACCTATTTGGTAGCTAAGGACGAGCTGTGGATTGCATTTGGAATAAATTCTGAAGCAGCAGTGAGATTGTGATTATTTTTTAAAATGAGAAGTAGTAGCTTCATCCTTATGTAAATATTCCCCTGTGCAGCTTTCCAAAGCAGATGATGGCAAGCAGGTTTGGCACTTCCAAGTAACTGCATGGTTTTTAATAAGAGAGCAGTATTATTCCCTTGCATCTAAACAAGACCTGCAGAATTTCTGAACTTTCAATTACAATCAGTGTGCCAGATTGGCAGGCAATGGTATTTTCTCTTTGCGTCTGTCACTTTCAGCTCAGCAGAGCACAGGAGTGACTAATACAGACAGATGAAGGTAAGTCAAATTAAACACGTGCCGCAATGAAGTATTCCTGAAATCATATATGATCCTGTACTAGGAAGACTGGCACAGTCAAAGATCAATGTTGTCTAGGCTTGTTAACATACAGCCAGACCCTACAGCGTTTAAATCTTTTGTGAGCTGAGAACTATGCACGAGGATAGTATGGGACAGGCTTCTGCCAGGTACAGGCTGATACTGGATCTCCTTTCAGCTTCAGTAAGAGATTTTGCACATTTTTTGCATGTTATGAACAAAATTGCTTGCTGTATCTTTGGCATGAGGCTTGTAGATCATTTAGCATCCTGTTTGCCTGAAAAATGCCTTCCCTTCAGAGCAAAAAAAAAAAAAAAGTAAATGTATAAAAAGGCTGATAAAATCTACAAGTTCCAGAGATTTCCAGACATCAGAAGTAGCAGAAATTCTCAATTTAGTATTCCTTGCTGTTATTTCTAGAGTACTGCAAATAGAGCAGATGAGCAACATTGAAAGCTTGGAACTGCTTTTCACCAATAATAAATGATTTGAGTAAATATGAGATCTGCTAATTTTAATTTTCTGCAGTGTTAAATTACCTTTCTTTGACTATCACCATAATCACCATTGGTTAGAATACTATCTTAGCTCTCAGGTAATGAGCTGTTACCTATTATTTGTTGGCTGACACAGCAGATGAGCAGACTGGAAGCATATACCATTTTTAATTTTAATTGCCCACTTTGAATAGTGAATGAAGAACAATCAAAGGAAGTGGTTTGGAAGTAACCCATTGTTTGAAATCAGTTTTCCCAAACTAGCAAATATAAATTAGCAGCATTAAAAATAGCAGCATCACAAAGTAAAAATGGAATGTAAAAGATACTTCAGCCGAAAGATAGCCTTTTTTTAAAATTTATTTTTAGCTTGGTCAGCTGTTCTAAGTGATTTTATCAATGTAACTAGTGTCTGGAATAAGAATGCTCACATAGTGCACTATCAGTGCAGGCAGATATACAGGTCACAGTATATACATGTAGCACAAACCTTTTCAAATCAAATTCATTCAACTGAATTTCTGTAAATAGATTAAATCTCGATTGTCCTGCACTACTCAATTTCTCCCTCACTAGCTGGCAGCCCTGTTGGAAGAGCTGCCCTGCTATTTTTGCTTACTTAGAACCAGATCTCTTGCAAACTTTTTCCATCTCTGTGGTCATAGGCCCTGTCACAGCTTGAGAAGAACCAGAGGGACTGCTCCACTGCATCTCGTATTAGAAGAGACTTCTGCTGCTCAGATACCAAAGAGATGATGGTAAATAGGGAGAGTTTCTAGTCCATCATAAGTTTGATATGAATCTTCCACTCCAGTACTGTCCAGCTTTCAAGACAGGATGAGTGCAGGCTACAGACCTGGCACCCAGCAAGGATTCATTGAAGTCAGAATGGCTACATCTTCATTTCAGGAAGTTATTTAAGGCTGGAGAAAATGAGAGGAAAATCCAAGTGCGAAGAGATTAGGAGAAATGGCTTTGCATTAATCAGAACTTCTAGCTGGGGAAGAAAAGCGACAATTTCAGTGAATCTTTAATGATTCACCATCTTTATCTAGGAAGATATACTGTGAATAATTTCCAGGAATCTTCAAAATTGGGAGGAATTATAGTGGCCTGGGAATCTATGGCAGCATATCTCAGTGCTTGGAGCGAGTAAGAAAAACCTGTACTGTGCCTTTAGTATTGCTCAGGCTTTTGATTTTAGGATTTGTTGTCAGCGAAGGGGTTTGGGGAAGCAGTGATGTAGGTGTGGAAATGTGACCCTTTAACAAGAGCAGGAGAGAGACTTTTGATCTTGCTTCAAAAACCTGAAAACAGGTTCAACATCCAGCCAGCATATAGATTTGAAGGCAAACAAAATTCTACTGCAGTAAAGTAGATGAGCAGTGCATAGCAGGTGTAAAGTTAGTTTGAAAATAATACATTGAATGATTTTTACCTTATTGTGTGTTGTATTTAAAGTGTTTGGAAAATTCCAGTTGGTGTATCTACGGAGGAAGCAGCTCTTCTTTGAAAGGCAGCCAGCACAAGCTGCCGGGACTAAGTTAGAAGTAGCTTTTCCTTTAGGACCAGCTCCCCAGCATCCTCTGATCTTTAGACTTTTCTGCGACAAATTTAGATCAGTGGCAATATTGTCACCTCTCTTTCCTCATCTTTACCCCTCCCTAGACAGCAGCAAGTGGCAGAACACAATGCAGGCATGTTGCTGGCTGAAAAGCAGCTAGTGGGTTGAAACTGTGCAGCAGCTTGATCTGAACATGACCTGCTGTGGCTTCCTTCATATGTGTTGTGATATACTGCAGCGTGAGGCTGTTTATGAGCAACAGAGCCTGTTTATGTATTCAACATTGTCCCTGCTATCCTCCCTACTACCACCACCCCGAATCAATATTCGCATCATGTGTTTGGCACAGGCATTTTATGCTAGTTCTGTCTGGAGTTATTTTGGCTTTCCACTGACCTTGCAAACGAGTTTGCCTCGCCTTTCCAAACCAAGTGCTCAAGTATACCTTTGCAGGGTGTTTTCAGCCCAAGCTAATGCCAGTGCGGAGTGAAGAGAAAGAAAACAGCTGATTTTTGGATCTAAGTGTGGCCTTTCAGTGCCACATAGATTTCTGCTGAAGAAAGTCCTGCAGCTGCCAGCAGCTTGCCAGCAGCAAGGGCTGGAAGCAGAGCAGAGGGGGAGGGATCTCCTCCTGCTGGGCCAGCTCCTCTGAACAATAAAGCCAAGTGGGTAAAAGCAAAAGACATGTTAACTGAAGCGAGCTGAACTGTTCCTTCATCAGTGCCGGAGGCTGACTTGCTTTATACTGCATTTAATTCTGTCATTTGGGGCCTAATCATGCACTGATGACAGGAGGGAGACTTTCACCTCCCGTGCTTCAGTCCACCAAAAAACCCTAGACCTTAGCATCACAAAACCAACATAGACACTCTAGACTTTCCTTTAAACCAAAGGTTTGAACAGAGGTGCTATTATTTCCTTTGAAGTTCCAGTTTAAAAACAAATAAAAATCCAGTATCTCTCACAATGAAGTTGGGACAGTTAGGCTGTACTCTAAAAACCACAAAATGGAAATGATGTGCAAAATCCTCCCACAGCCTCACCCTATTACAGCTACTGAAGATTTGCCAGCGTGTCCTCACTGGAGCTCTCTCCAAGGATTTAAGAGGTCCTTGTGTGCTTGAAATTGTCTCCAGAATACCTGGAACCAGAGGCCCAGATTTCCCCAGAGCCATCGGGCATCGTTTTTATTTGTTTTCATCTGTGCATGAATTTCTTTGAAAATACCCAGCAGAGCAATAAGAAGGGATTGTTTTTAATCTTTAGAGATGATAGCATGCTGTTTTGCATCAAGGACATTCAAAAACAAAGCATCAGATAAACTGTATCAGGAGAATTTTTTTTTTTTTTTTTTCAACCTCCAGGCTTTTCTGAAAATAAAACCCATTCTGCATAGAGCTTGCTGTTGATGAGGCATCTCCAGGGTTGTTTTGTCATCCCGGTAGCATTAACACCTCTGTGCTCAGACAATTTGTGTATGTGCGTGTGTGCAAATGTGGCAGCGTTGTGCTGACAGCCGCGGTGGAGGGCAGTCATCGTCCTGCAGCGACAGCTGGACCTGGCCTTGAGCCAAGAGGAGCTTAACACAATCAGAAGATTTGGGCAATACCGCCTGGATTTTACATCACCTCCTGCAGAAGAGGGTTGCTGCAGTCCAAATTCAGCGCTCCCCTTACCCTAGTGCCGCACAAAGAGCTGGCTTTAAACCAGGCGGTGTGTTTGTTGTGTTACGCAGGACAACGCAGTGGACGACAGGGCACCTGCCATCCAGGTTTCAGTTAATATTAACAGCAGTTATTTATGTAGCTGCAAATCTCCCATTTCTCTCATCCGAGGTCTCTTCTGCAATATCCTTCTCTGCCTGAATGAATGAGGTTATAAAACACAGTAATTATAAATCTCATTGACTGCCTCGCATTCAAGGGCGTGTTCCCTCCAAGCATTGCTGTGAAGCGTGTTACCCAGGAGACTGTCCTGTGCAATTCAAAACAGCGTTATTCTGACCCAGTGAGCTCGTTGGAGGGGAGAACACTTGAGATGCTGACCTGCTGCCACAGTCCAGTAAATGCATTTTTCTCATTTTGCAGCAGGGCAACGCCGCAGTACGACAAGACTGGTACGCTCAAATGTTCTTTTGAGGATGACTTACATCTCAGTGACAAGTGCTGGGTCGCTGCAGATGGAACAGGGGAGTCCAGGATTGCAGTTGGGAACCAGAAGCCCTGCTGGCATCCTGCACAATTTCAACAGCCTTCTCTGAATCTTTGGTTTTCTCAGAGCTTTCTGTCAAAACCTGAAGTATCTCAGGCAGTATTACACCGTATCAGTAAAACCCTTTATTCGCATGTCCAAGTCAGGCTGTGCTACTAAGACAGTCTAAGGAGAATTTAATAAGTGACAGCTGGCTGTTCTGCCTTACACTTGCAAGCCATAGCATGCTTCAATATCATCCTTTCCCCATCGATCCGAGCATAGTCAGAGTCTGTACAGGTGCTTTCCTCAGGGGTTTATTATCAGCATCAGTCGTGAAGCCCTACAGTCCAGAAAATACACAATGCCCTGCCAATCCCCCGCCCTCTCAAAGGGATTGTAAAACCTGAGCAGTCTCATCCTCTCAAAAAATAAATAAATCCCTACCTAAAAACAAAAAACTTGAAGAGAAAAGAAGGATCTTCTCAGAACTGTGCAAGCTCAAAACATGGCTGTTGCCATCCATTTTCTCAATTACTGTCAGTTTGCAAAAGGCACGCAGTGCTTTGTGGTAGCCTAGGCAGATGCATCATCTTTGTGCTCGGTAGGAGAGGGAGCTGAGGTGCAGCGGAGCCGCTCCCAGCAGGTGCGCAAGCCAATTGAGTTTAATTAGAAACATTCTGCTGAAAATGTAAATGTTTTACAAGTGCATCATCCCCATCAGGGGCTGCTGATGGAGCCTGTGTTTTGCCGAGGCTCTGACACACCAACAGCTGCTGATGCCCCTCTTCCTTGCTCACTGCAGTGCTACCCGAGCACATGGGCAGTGGATTTATGTCATGCTCCTGCATGGTATGTCTTTTCTACACCACCGCTGCCTCCTTGGGCAAGTTAAAGACACAGGCTGGTTCATCTGCCATCACAGTGCCTTCTTCTGCCAGCGCAGAGGTAGACCCACCTCAGTAGAGCAGAAGGGCTTTGTGAGTCACAGGAATGGATGCAGGCGTTGTGCCACTGTCTAAACATCCCCTCCACTCCATATGGATTTTAAAAACTCGATAGTGTTTGTGATTGTTTGGGGTTTTTTTTGCTTCGGTCTGTGAACAGCACTGAATTGTCTCTTGTGTCTGTGTCTCTGTGTGACTGCAGGAGTTAACCATTTAATTACAGTCAGTCAGTTGAGTTTCTCCACTCTCCTCCTGAAAATGATGAACAATTGATTTTAGCTTCTTTCTTGACAACCCAGTATTTTTCCTCAGGCAGTTCTCAAAAAATTTCTTCTCCAAATATGAAAGCTGTCATTAGACCAGCACCAAGCTTCACTGCCATGGTGTAACATGAAATAACTGGTCTGTAGCACAGGCAGCTCTGCTTCCATTTGAGCAACAGATACTCTACAGAAATAAATTCGTATTGGATTTTGGTTGCTAATCATTTGAAGGCACCCATTGGTTCTGGAGAGGCTGCAGCCATTTTTTCCATTGTCTTCATGTAAGTGATGGGCTTGTGAAGCCATATCTTCAAAAGGAAGTGTGTGGATGTTTTAAGAAATCCTGGTCGTGATTTCTATAGATAATAGGCTGCCTAGAGTCAGTCCTTTAATAAAAAAGGTTCAGCGATTTCTTCCCATGCGTGGCTTAGACAGCCCTGTATTGCTTTAGCATCAGTCAGAGCTCATATCTAGCCATGTTCCTGCCAAATAGTGGCTTCCATGGTGCTTTGTGAGGGATGAGGGCTTCTCCAAATGGTACTGTGCAGCAAGATAGTTTCCCTGCTGGGCCAGTCCTGTACAAGCCACGTGTGCAAAGATTTCTGTAAGTATAACTTCTTTTCTTGGTATACCTATGATTTAATGATTACTTACAAATCTAAATAGGAAATACTAGAGTATAAAGCTGAATATCTTAATCGTATTCCAACAAAAACAATTGCTACTATATTTCAGTTAAGTAGTTTAAGCTTAGGTTTCCATCTATAAAAGAGCATTGTATCACATTAGACATCTAACCAGCTACAGAACTACAGCCAGATCTGGACAAAATATGCTCATGGCTTGGATGAGTAACAGTTCTTTTCATGCTTGACTTCAGAAAGATGGCTGCTGTAAAAGTGTCTGGTGTGCTTATTACATTACAATTAGCAGTTGTTCCTGACAGATGTCCACGTCAAAAAGCACTGATTGTCTCTTGATAACAGTTTCAGGGATACTGTAATAAAGTAGCTCAGGCCATTTCCGAGAGACATTGTCCTCTGCACCAAAAGCACAGCCTCACTGCCTAGGTTAACAGCAGGGAAAGTCAGATTGCAAATCAGTATAGCAGAGAATTTATGTGAAAGTTTACATCATTTCTGACAGTACAGAAGTAAAAATTGCACTGTTTTGTTGGATAGATCTCTTAGCCAGCATAGACAAACCTGCTGAATTTCAGCATTTTGTTTACTAATGAACTATATAAACAATGTAACAGGAGACAGTATGCAGATGGACATTGGTGGTATTGCCTGTCTGGGGTTGGATGGCACACTAAGAAGCAAGGGAGGGGAAAGGAAAGATTTGTAAAGAAGGGGACAGTGATATAGCAGCACCTCACACGGCCACGTTCTAGTGAACAGAGTTCACAAATTCTCTTATTGCACAGCAATAGCATGTCCCAAAGCTTCTTAAAATGTTGCAGCCAAATAAGTTGTATCATTCAGATAAGTCAGGGGAAAAATATATGTTCTACATTAGTACTGAAAAGAATGCAGTGCAAACTGTGACCTAAATGAATTTCTCTGCCTGTGATCCAGAAGTCTGTCTTTTAAACCTTCCCATCATGCAGCCCACTGCAGTTAAAAGGAGGGCTTTTTGCCCCGAGGTATGGCTGCACAATGATACGCTGCGGCTGGCAGTGTGAGTTTGAAACATTTGCTAACAGGCAAAGGTCTGTGGGAGCAGACATGAGACTAGCAGGTGGGATTTGATAGCAGAGAGTTTGTACAGCTGCCAAAAAATCACAAGCCAGATGCTGGAATTGAACACATGCTGCCTGATAGCGCGATGTTCTGGGGAAAACAGCAAGGCTACAAGTGTCTGCCAGTGAGACCAATTTGATTCTGTTTCCACTGCTGCCTTACCTGGTCCTTCTCTTGTTGTCAGATAGGTCAGAGTGTCTCCTGTGCACAGGTAACTGTCTGGACATGGAGATGTACAGCTCTTTTTCGTTATCATGTATCCAAAAAGTGGCTTTCCAAATCAGACTCCTTTTTCCCTCTCCAGAAACTTGCTTAAATCCCTTACTTACCATCTGCGTTTCCCTCTCTCTCTTCTCAGCAGGAGCTGCTAACTCTCAGCTACCGATTCTCCTCACACATTCATTCTGCAAGGTACATTTCTACTCTTGCTCCTCAGATCATGCACTTCCCCAGATACTGATCTTCCTTCCTTTTTCCTCCATCCTTGCTTCATTGTTCTCTGAAAAGCACCAGCAGAGAGTGTGAATGCACTGAAACAAAAGCGAAGCAGCAGCCCAGTTCTCTTTTACCTACAAGCACCCTGATCAATAGGAAGTTAGGACCAGCAGTGTGTCCAGTCCAGTAAGGGCACCCACTGACCGACCAGAGGCTAACCTGCTCCCATACCCCTTAGCATGAAGGAGCTGGGCAAGGCCAGCAGCTTGCAAACCAGGCTAAGCACTTCACCCTTTCTGCCCAAAGGAGGAATTTCCTAAAAATACATGTCCTGACATACCACTGAGCCACATGGCACAGTGAGTGCAGTCCTATTTTCAGCCTGCTCTGCAGGGTGACATAGCTAGTTACACCTCCTCCCAGAAATGGCACGTCAGCGGTGCAACACTTGCTGGTGGACCATCAGCAGGACTCCTGTGGGACACTGCTGTCCACTGGAATTCCCTGACAAGCAATGGCATGCTCGTTGCTCACAGATCGGTGGTTACAGGAAGTATCTCCAGGCATGCTGAGTGTCCTTAGGACAGCTGCCTCCTGCCTGTCCTACAGCAGTGGTACTGTGCAGGTCACAGGGAGGTGGGATGCTGGGCTGGGGAGGAGAGAGGAGCCATGGTCACAGCTACTTCTTGTCTGGCCTGAGAGGAGCTCTCCCAGTGCATGCGATGCCTGCCTGACACCCACCTTTTGCAGCTTCACCAAGCAGTACTATGGTAAAGCAATAATATTTGGCCTTGGAGATGGTCAGTAGCATCCTTCCAAACCATGGCTGATTAGCAGATTCTGTTTTCCCAACACTGAGGCTTATTGCAGAATCCCAGGAATGTTCCTGTGCTCCAGATATCCCAAAATAACTGCTCTGTGCTCTCCGTGGGGAAAAGCAATCCTTAGAGCAGCATCTTAACTCTTTTTTTTTTTTTTCTGTGAAGCTGCTGAGCTTGAGGGAGAGAACTTGTCTTTGTGTCTGGCCCCTGTGGCTTCCAACAGGATAAGGGAGTATTTTGGACGCTCATATTAATAAGTTTGTATGTCAACTCACTGTCCAAGGAATTGTGAACACTTTGTTCTCTTTGTTTCTATTTGCTGCTGAAGAAAGCTTCCTCCTCCCTGCAAATCCAACTAGTTAACTGGCAGCTTCAGCAGCTGAGCCATTGGAGCAAATCCCTGTCTGTGCAGCAGGATCCTGGTCCCCAGCACCACTTAACAGAGCTGTTTTGCAAGCCTGTTGCCTGCTCTCTTTCTCCACAGTTGCCAGGTTTCCTTCCTCCATCCAGAGGAGATACTACAGCCATCACAAAGTGATAAGTGGTTCTCTGAAGCCCAAGCCATCACTTAGACACACTGAGTAGCCATTTCCTCTCCTGGGGGAACTGCGCATTTCCCTCATCAGGTGCTCGGGGTTGGTGGAAGGAGCAAAAGTGATTCATTCTGCAAACACAGAGATGTCAGCAAAGGTCCATTAATGGGAGAGCTGGTGTTCTGCTTCCCTGAGGTGAAGTAGTCTGGTTCCAGGGAATCTGTATGTGTATGTGGCAGTCACTTGCGTTCCTTTGTTGGGGTAGGTTACTCTGCATGTCCCTAAGGTGCTCATTACTGCATTATTCAGGGTGAGTTTATGTATCTTGGAGACCGCAATGAATTTCTGAAAGACAAGTCTCAACAGTTTTTCACTGATCCCCTCTTAAATGTGTGCAGCATTTTACAGAAGACTCTGAATGTTTCTGAAATCCCTTGAGTTCTTGGAGCGGTTCATTCACCTGTGGAGAACAAGACTTGCATCCAGGCCTTAAGATGTTGTCCTTGGCCTGATTGCTCTCTGTAGCCTGTTCTGCAGTGGATGCCTCTCTGCAGAGCTCCATCCTGACCTTCCAGAATATTATTAGCTTTCACTGCCATAGAATCATAGAATTGTTTGAGTTGGAAAGATCTTTAAAGGCTGTCTAGTCCAGCTCCTCTGCAGTGAGCATAGACATTTACAGCTAGCTGTGGTTTTCCATCTTCAGCTGTCTAGAGACCATGTAGCTCTTCTGATCAGTATTTCCCTCACAGTGTCTTTTGTGAGATCAAGTTAAAGCCTAGAAATTGTAGGAGTCAAGTTGCTTGTCTACAGATGAACTCACAAATTATACTTTGGAAGGTGCTCAGGGAATTATCAGGAGGGAGAAGGGATGGAACTATGTTTCAACCTTCAAACACTGTTTTTCACAAACCAGGAAACCAGTTATAATTAGTTTAAATTCTGTGCTATTTAGCTGCTGTTATCACACCAAAGACAGAAGAGAGTGATAGACTGTAGTACTCCAGTATATAAAATAGCATGTACTACAGTCACAGAATGTATTTCCTGCTGGCAGATAAGACACAGCTCACAAAGTGGGACAGGAGCTAGCAGGAATCCCAGGTTTTCTGCAGACTGTCCCCCTACACCGAGCTGACCACAGTCAAGAAGGAAGCAGGAGTTCCTTCTTGCCAAACAAATGGAAACATAGAAGTTTCCAGTGTCACTGGAACTTAATGTTACGTGTAATACTTAGCAAAAGGCTTTGATAATTATCTTCTCAATTAGTTTCTTCACTCAGTTCTCTTTTGAACATGTAAGAGAAAACACAGCTCTCTGTAATACAGCAAAATCTCTTTGGAAGATCATAATTTTTGAGACACATTGGGTTCAGGTGGTAGCTGGACATGCTGCTGCTTGGGTGGGAGGCACTGGGGTGGTGGGGGGAACTGGGAGCTGGCACACAGCAGCACACTCCTGCCCAGCTCTCACTCCATTTCCTAGCAGCTACATGAGCCTAGCACTGGGTCTGCATTCCCAGGCTCCAGCCATGGTTATGCAGAGGATGTCATTAATAACTTGTTATCCCAGAGACCGCCAGTAGCAGAAAAATAAGCAAATTAAGTTTTTGTTTTTACATATCTCGGCTCTCCTGCCAGGAGATTCTGCTGTAATCTGCATTGGCGTGCTGTGGGCTTGGATCAGCCGAGGTCTCAGTGTGCTGCACCCTTCCCTGGAGACGTGCTAAGTGCAGTGCTTGCTCTGGCAATTGGTTCAGGCAAACTGTTCTGAGGGACTGAGCTTCACAGGGACCCACAGCAGAACGGAAGCTGCTGTGTAGGACCTGTCCATGACCTGTGTTCAGACAAGATTTGGTCTGTCCAGAGAGGCAACGATAACAGGCATGGGAACAGAACACAGGAACCTGCTTGCTGTCAAATAGAGGTACAGGATCATTCCCCCCAGGGGGAAGGTGTGCTCAAATGTTGCCCTAATTTCTTTAAAACATTTGCTAGAAGTTAGTGCACGCACCCTGGTCACGGAGAGGCAAGTTCTGTCCCCTTCTCAGTCTGAGAGCATTTAAGCCTGGGACTTCTGCTTCCCAAAATGTGAGGCCTGTTCCCATTCTCTGAACTGTTTCTGAATATTGTCAAATTACTTAGCTTGAAATGCATTAGTAACAATGGACTAGAAGCAGTCTAGAGCAACTGCTTTCTAGTTGAATGCTGTAGCCAACGTTACCTACTGTCAGCTTCCTGCACATACATCTTACAGCTTTTCTCTCATTACTGAGGCTGATTGAGATAGATGGTGCACATTTTGAAATACTTGAATGTACTTAGGCTGAGTCTCACTAACTTCTGCAAGGCTTTCTGCCAAGGAAGTGGGGTATCAGTGTACACTGAAGAACAAAGTTGGGACCTTAAATTATGAATTACTTGTTATAAATTTCTGTCAGTTATTAGGTTTGGACCTTCTTGTACATACTCTTGCAGACAGCACTGTGAGGAGGAGTCCTCGAGTCCTAGCTGATGCTACTGTGTGCTCTACTGCAGCATTACTATGACAACTGCTATGATCAGGGCTTGGAGAAGTCTTTCCTTCTCTAGGAAAAAGGTGTGTGAAACAAGTGCTGCACTCTGTTAGTCTCAAGCATGTGGTCAGGACATCCTGCTAGATTTCATTGCTTCTTCATCTCCATGTAGGTTTCTCCAAAGGAGGAACTATCCAGAGAATATTCTCATGCAGCAAACAATTATTTGAATGAAGTTTAAGCGATGACAGTCCAACAAGGCAGAAAAACATTACTGTCTTCATGCTCCCTAGGCTTGTATGAGCCTCCCTGTGAAGAGATCAGAGCCTCCTGGTTTGAAATGCTGCCTTAGGGTTTGCTTTTTATGTCAATAAATGTTTTATCACATCTAAGCTTCAAACACAGTACAAACATCACTGCTAACATTTGATGAACCTAAATAGAGGCGGCCAGCCTGGGCAGGAGGCAGCATGTAGTGTGGCACTGTGCTTCCCTCCTGCATGGGTTGGGGGCTTGCCATGGCCTTGCTGAGAGGTCCTGTGCAGGGCTGTCTCCTCACAGTCATGCACTGCCTTGAAAAACAGCATGGGCAAGCTAAGGAAGGGCATGTTCCTCTCTTCACATTGTCGTCTCTTTGGATCTTCTATGACTTTTAGTCTTTTTTGTCTCCCTGGTGATGCTGCCCTGCCAAACATTAGTGCTAACTCCATATGGTTAGTTTGGCCCAAACTGATGGGCCAGAGACATCTCTGCCTTCCCTTGGCTGGGCTGTCCCTCTTGATGCTTCTTGCAGTCTCATCTCTTCTCTGGGCCCACCCTCCTCCACAGCACACAACAAGGCTGAAGGGAGGTGTGGGCAGCAAGTAGCTGCCTGTCCGCCCTTGGTGTCTCAGGCACCAGACCTGAAATCTCCAGGTCAGATCTCCTGAGTTGATCCCACAGACAGTGCATGAGTTCTACAAATCATGGTATAAACTCTGGTGTCTGCTTTTCTTAGCGCTGACCAGCCTTCCCTCCCAGTGTTTCTTCATTTTCCCATTCCATTTGCCATGTTTTGCCATGCCCGGCCTGCCTCCATCCCCTCCTCTGCTCTGTCTGACAACTGACACAAAGCACTTCAGCATCACTGACTGACAGGGGATGTGGTAGCTTCAGTGAGGGAGTCAGAGAAGGGGAAGGGAGAGCAAGAGAGGCTGCACTCAACAAAAGAGACAGCAGAGGCACTGGAAGAAGAGCTTCTTCCTCCGGATTTGAATCTGGTCACCCTTTGTCACACAGCAAATTAAGATGCATTTGGTAATTCAGTGCATTTGGCGAGCAACCCTGACTGCTCGCACAGCTCCATGTATTCCTACAGTGTATTTTCAGAGAATAAAGCTCAGATTTACAGCTCAGATTCACTACAGCCTGCACTGAATCAGCAAAATGGATGGTAGCTCTCCTGCACACTGGCAGCCCCTGCATGACTAAGTGACAGCTTAACAGAAACTTACTGCACTGCTCACAACTGAGAAAAAAATCCTGGTTCTTCAAAATGCAAAGATCGTGAGTGCAGGGGGAAAGAATGAGGAGAAATCAGCTGGTTGCATGTCTGCTCGTGTTCTGGGACCCAAGGTTTTCAGAGTTAATCTCCGTCATTTTCCGAAAGGATTGTCTGATATTTCATGGTTTATGCAACAGATTTTGCTTTCAACTTACTCTGATTGCTAAATAATTACAGAAGTGTCTGTTGCCCTGTAGCAGTGCACGTTTTTCCTTTACGTGAGGCTGTTATCAGTAAGTGCCAAATGCATCTTGAAAGGCTCTTTGTAGGCATCTGCTGAGTAAGCACACTTTTGACTGAGCCCTCTTCTCCAGCATGCCCAGGTCTTGCCAGCTGCTAATTACCCTTGTAGTAACCACTACTGACATGTCCATACTACAGACTGTAGTAGGCACTCTGTAGGAAGAACACCCCATTTACCTTGAAATCCATTAACTAGTGCACTAGCAGTACCCAGCAGCAAAGTTTGCATTTACTCTGGTAGCTTGTTAGGGTATTTAGACAATAATGGAACGGAATACTCTGCTCAGCTGAGAAAAGCAGCAGAGACAGTTAACTTTGGAGTTTAATGCTCATGAAGAAGAGAGAAAGAGAAATTGCATTCAAGGTAATTATTAAAACCAGTATGTAAAGGACAGTCTAGTCCTCCTATGCAGATGGTCCAAAAAAGAGATAACCATGCCAACAAAACAAAGAGCAGCCTTCTTGGAATGAAAAAAAAAATATTTTGCTGGATGCCTTTTTCCAGTGCAAGCCAGAGTACAGAGGAAAGAACAAATAAATCTGTGCCACCTTAGTGGAAGGAGAAATGCTGCCAAGACTTGAGAGAACTCCCTGCTGCTCATCAGGTGTTTGAGCTAAACATTTGCAAAGGAAGTTTTGACTTTCATTACTAAAAATAAACTCCTCCTTGTGCATGAGGCTTGTTTTGTGGTCTTCCACAATGTCTTTTCTGAACTATTTTGTGGGAATTTTACAAGCTAACAGCTTCTAAGGAGGTTCCTTGAAAACTAAGAAAATAAAGGCACTGGTCTAGAATTTTAAGACCTAATGAATTAGGACTTCAAGTGGGAGTTTTGTTCATTTTCTTCATTAATAGAAATTGAAGAAACCTTGCAGTTTTGCTCATCTGACTTAGACTGAAATATGGGTCTCCTCTCTCAAGTATCTATTTCTGGGTGAGTATTACATCACTGACGGCAGTGAAGTCCAGTCCAGTATCTTTATATGTGGCTTAGTTTATGTTTGGTTTGGGTGCAGCTGAGATCTGAAATACCTCTGGAAAAGTTTCCCAGGAGCACCTCTCCTGTGATGAAATTAAAAGAATTAATGTAGGCATCCAGCTACCAGTGTAAGGCACCCTAAATCAGATGACTAAATTCGCTGTCTCCATTCTGCCTTTATGCACTGCTGGACTGTGCCAGTTTCATTTCGCCATCACCCTTCACTACAAATGATTTTTCTCCAGTTCTTTCAGTGCCAGCTTTTAGTCTGGCTTGAAAGCATAACCTTCACTACTCTGCCTCTTGTTTACAAGATTTGAAGTATGTCTTCAGACCTAAAGAAGAAAATAATTTAATCTGCACAAGTTGCCCTCAGGCCTCCTTGAGTGAATTAGCATTCAAGCTCTGTACAGCTACATTAATGCACCTAGCACATGAAATGCCTACGTGTGGTTACCAGTGGATTGGTGCGAGCCCTGCTGACATTCTGCCTACAGGAGCTCAAAAGCAAAGTAATTGCCACACACCCTTTGGGCTGGTTGGTTTTTGGTGTTGGCTTTTTTTGTTTGTTTGTTTTTGTTTGTTTTTTGTGTATTTTTAGTTGGTTGGGTTTCTTTGGCACTTATGTTATGCTTGAGTTTAAAAAGAAGCTGATCCTCGTTGCCCCTGAAGGTCTGATTCAGTGCTGCCAACACTGATGGAGAAGACCATGCTTAGAGGTGCTCGCCAGCTTTGGGAGGAAAATAACTGGGCAAAACCAGAAGTGCCAGTGATAGCCAGGAGGTGGCAGAGGAGCCAGGCCACTTTGAACACTGGTTTCTGCATTCATTTGGCAAAATCGCAAATACAGACCAAAGCAAGACAACAGAACCCAGCCCCACCCTCCCTTTCCAAGAATAAGGGGATGGATGAAACCCTTAATCACTTTCCTGCTTGTATTTGTACTAATTGCTCATCTTCCTGAGATCTGAGTTTATGAAATTATGCATGCACACCAAGCAGATGAGTTTCCATAGAAACTCAGGAACTGAACTTTCATTAGAAAAATCTTGTAAAAAAATATCTTCCAGATAAAAATGCAAATTGCCTGTCAGTGGGTGGCTTTCTGAATTTATATATCAGTTTTTTCTTTTGCACTGTAGGCAGATTCCAGCTGGACCTACATAGCAACAACATGCAGGCATTGTTTATAACAAGCCAGACTCCATGGGGAAATAAGAAATTCAGTAGCAAGGAGAAGCTCTCAAGTGCAAATACCTTAGGGAAACAAAAAGCTGAAGTGCTCAGTGCTGTGTGTTAGTGAGGCCTGGGGACGGTGCAGCCTCCAGCTCTCAGAATGCTGGTGACTTGCAAGGAGCAGGGGATAGGAGAAGGAAAGAAGAAGCCCAAATGAAGAAGCTCTGCTGCAAACAGAATTAATGATGTTCAGTCTGTGCTTTAAACACCTAGCAGCATCTGCCAGTTCACTTAAGCCTCATGGAAAGGCTGACAGTGTCTGCTGCTGTTCACTTTCGGTGGAGGAGTATGTCTAAATTCTAAATATCTAAATGGTTTGGTGCCACTTGCAGCCTGAGCTGGGGAGCAGCCTGACTTCTTGAGGTGAGGGCTTGGGCAGTCTTTGGCCCAACCATATGTGCATGTCAGCAATCAGGCATATTTAGCTCCTTTAGCAAAAGTTATCTCATGTCAACGGGAGTCCTTCCACTGGCTTTGGAGAGCCTGAGACCGCCCTCTCTGCAGATTCACAGATGTTTTTGGAATTCTTGAAAGCCCTGAATACCAGCATGCAAACATTCACATGCTCTGTGCTGCTGGTGGGCTGTGCTTCAGCATCATCCGCAGGTGAACATGGTGCCCGGGTTTTGCATACAGCTCCTTCTCCCAGTGCTGCAGGGACCACTGGATGAGGAGATCTGTCCTGCTCAAGCACAGCCAAAATAAGATGCAGAGTCCACAGTGGGGAGCCATAGAAGGAGCCTCACCGGCTTCTGCTTCCAGTCCACCACGGGTGCTGGAGCACACAAGGGCACCGAGCTGCACGAGCACCGACGGAGTTTTACGAGGAGGTGGATTTCATTCTGGCATTGCTGAGAGGCGCGAGATGTCAGTTAGGGAGGGAATTCCCCTCCTCATTGGAGAGGGATGACAGGCAGCAGCTGCATGGGCTTGCAGCCGGTGTGCCGGCAGGGCTGTGGCCCTCTGGGAGCGAGGGGAGACTGTGGCAGGCCCAAAGGGCTTGGGCTGCTCGGTGTCAGGGTGAGGAGAGTGGTAGGGCCCTGGCCACCAGAGAGCAGAAGCAGCTCTGCTCAGTCAGCGCAACGGGAAGAGCTTTTAGGAAGAGTGGTTTTGTGGTTGAGGACAAACATGAGCTGAGATAGCTCCTGTCTATTCTTGGCTCTGCAGCAGACTTTCTATGGCCACATTACTTTCCCGTTCTGTACCTCATTATCACTGTCAAGCAGGTGACTCAAATTATATTTGAACAAATTCCTTCCAGTCTGTCATTACATGCCAGTGATCATTTCCAGGCAGTTACCTCCAGGGAAACCAACCTGTCCCATGGAAGCATCTCCCTTCTGCCCGTGTCTGCTTGCAAGAGAATTCTATCTGTGGCCTCGCTGTTTTCCAGCAGAGAGAGAAACCTGAAGGGAAAACATCCCCACTGAATCCCTGAATTGAAGTTTGGTTCTGAACTGAACATTCAAGTCAAAGTTATGTGCAAGAAAGAGGCAGTGAAACTTGCCACTGCATTACGTATATTTGATCAAACACGTGTTTCTTAATTTTCTCTGGCGAAGCAGTGTTCTTCTGTCAGTATTACTGATATCACTGGCTAGCAAGCCTTAGTCATGCTAATGTACTTTGCACCTATTGGCACTTTCTGAAAAGCAAACAAAACAAGACAAAAATCTGCATTGATTCTGAAAGTACCACCATTCTTTCATCAGAAATTTAGTTTGGGTTCTAGTTGCGAGAGATTTTGCGTTTCTTACATCTTGAAAAGTAAGTGGACCCATTAAGGGCAGAGCTTATGCTTCTCTTTATATATGTATGACTGACTGTGTCCACATATGGCTTAGTCTCAGGAAAAGCGTGAAGTCAGGCAGTCATCTCCCTTTACAACATTTCTGTGTTTGCTAAATAAAATTATACTTTTGTATGAAAAAGATTCCCAATACTTGCTATTTGATTACTGCACTAATAATATTCATGATACCATCCCTTGAGTTATTCTGGTATAGAAATCTTTGAATTGGTGAACTCTTTGATTGAGATACCAATGAAAGGAGCGCATGTATACCCTGCAGTCCCTCAGCCAGCATGGAGGACTGTTGTTTCTACACAGGAGATGGACAACAGAGCTGAGTTCAAGCACCGTATAAAACTTGGTGCTAAGAGAGACCCTTACGAGTTTCGAAGTCCCATTTACTTGCACTGTGGTGGTTGCTTTGGCAGTGTTGTGGGTATTTGATGTGCCCTGCTGGGTCATCCCTCACCCTGTAGGATGAGGCCTTTAACCACACCCTACGTGAAGCTGCCCAGAGAGGTCACCTCATAGTGGTCATGGCATCTGTTGAGGGTTGCAGCACCTGAACCTACTGAGCTCTTGGCAGGCAACATGAAAGTGCTGACAGCTTCTTCCAGAGGCCACATCTGGGTGGGACTGGTGAGGCATCCATCCTGGTGTGTGCACCTTGAGGAGGAAGCAAAAGAATGCCACTCACACATTGTGGCATGCGAAGCCCACGTGACCATCTGGGCTCAGTGAGGCTGAGTGCTGTGTAATTAAATGGGAGCCTGGCTCATTAGATGCTTTGTGGGTTCAGACGCATCTATGAGAGCCCTATAGGAAAACATGTTCTTCCTACCACTTCTTTCATCCTTTACCTCCTGTTCCTTCCAGATGGTTACACCCACTTGTGTCTTTTCTTACCCTAAGGACAGCTTTTTAAACAAGGTTCCTCTGTCCTTCTCCCCCACGCTGCTTTAGGCTCTGTATTGGAGTGCAGCTGATGGGAGGACGGAGCCCCCGTGATGCTACAGCCTGCCCCTGGAAGGGGCCTCATCCCTCTAGCCCACTTTGTGCTGAGGAAAGGACTTGCTGTATGGTCGGGCTGTGGGAGCTGAAGGACTTTACCTCCGTTGGATTTTCCAGACATGCAGGAGTTAATTTAGCTACTGGTGTAATTGAACCTATCTGTGTTCCTGAGGATTAGAAGCTTGTATACAAGGGAGGGATGCTTAAAGGGCCTGTAGCCTTTCCCCACGTAACTGGCATCATGATGGATATCAGTATACCATACCAATATGTGCTCTCCCACTAACACAGCAGGAGTGCTTGCGGGGCTGGATCCGTTGCTGCTTAGTCTTCACAGCTGTTGTTTTAAATTACAGAATCAAAAGGATGACCATCACAAAAAGCAGAACTTAAAAGCTGGCTGCTCCCCTCATTTCTCCTGCAGTGCTGGGAGGTCCTCCTCAGATGGCAGGGTGCCTGCATGCTCGGGACTGCATGGCCCGCTGGGAGCGTGGGCTCCTCCTGTGCCAGTGCTGTTGCTAACCACTCGTCTCTTGTTTGTTGGCAGGGCCTGGTGCTGAACAGACTTGAGCGGAGGGAGTTGGCACAGAAGGTCCTCAGAGATGCCATCCGGATCCAGAACACCAGCCACAGGGCCTGGAACAGCCTAGGGGAGGTCTTGCAAGCTCAGGGGAAAAACGAAGCAGCCGTCGAATGCTTTCTTACTGCTCTGGATCTCGAATCCAGCAGTCCTGTCATCCCGTTCACTGTAATACCCAGAGAGCTCTGAAGTGTCTTCATTCCATGGACAAACACTGAATAAACAAACAAAAACATCTGCAGCGAAGAAACTGGATTCAACAGAAGTGCCACTGTAACCTGGAATTGAGCAAAATAATTCTAATGTGGGGCTCAGGGGAACATGTTTAGCTGAGACGAGCCTAACTGCAGAGGAGTTTGCAAGAGGCAGAGAGAGATAATGCCTTTTTTTTCTTCGCAGATGCCTGGTTAACCCCCTGCTCAAGTTAATGGCAACTTATAGCAAGACTTATTTCAAAATGTTGGTTTGAACTGATTAACTGTAGAAAAGCTCATGCTGGAATACAGTTGTTCAAAGCACTTGCACCTTTCAGTTTCCATTAAGGATAAAATCCCAAATCCAAAGATAAAGCTTCCAAGCCCTGAGCTAAAGCCAGACCAGCTCTGAGCAGGAGTAAGTGCACCAGCAAATGTACCAAGGTTTATTTAAGCACATGGCTGCCTTCGCACAGACCTGACAGGAATGGAATGACAATTAAATCATAGAGACACGCAGTATATACCATTTACAAAATTATTTCAGCTATTATGATTGTCTTTCCTGCCTTGTCTTACGTGCTGCATATACACAGTATATATTTATATATATTTAGTGTGGCATTTGCCTAGATCAATTTAAATTAAAAATGCCTTTTTTTTTAATAGAGCTGCTATAGCAACACAATTCAAAAAAGCAGAAAGACCAAAGACCCATTTAACATTTGTCCTAGTGTTAAAGGCATGTATGTATCTCCAATTACATTTTTATTGAAAGGCCTCTCTTGAAGTATCATAAACTCTCTGAACTTCATTGTTGTTAATCACCTATTCCATCACTTTTAGTGAGGAATGAAGTGATTACCAATGTTTAGTGCCTGCAGTTTGTGCTCTGCTGCAGTGCTGCCCCTGGCACTATACACATTCATATCTGCCTTCTCATGATATAACAGGTAGCAGCAGTCTGTTCAGGGGAAGCATGCTGAAGGCAGCGTGCACATATGAAGAACTGTTTTTCTTCTACAACCAAATGCTTGGATTCTCTGCAAGCATTTCACATCAGAGTCAGGGAGCTGCACCTTCAGTGGGGCGGGCTGATGCTGAGCACTGTGTCAGATGAAAGAATGATCTTAGAGCTGTCTGAAGAGCTCCTAATCCACTTGCCTCTCGCTGGCTGGCATGGCCAGGCTGCAAGGCAGCTGCCTCACCTCACACTAAGCTGATCCGATCTGCACAGCCCCGTTTGACAGGCCCGTAGCCCTGCAGCACAGCACACACGTGCCAGCCCCACAACAAAAGGGGATGCAGAAATGAGCTGAGGGTGCTTTTCTATGCAAAAAGCTGGGGCCAGGTGCCCATTTCTGACCAAAGAATGTTTGTAACTTTTTCTTAAGTGGGTTTGCACTGAAACATGCTGCGTACGGTAGTTCTGTCCAGTATTGTGGTTCTTTCCAGAAATCATTATATCCTCAGGCAGCAAATGAGCAGGAGTTACTCTTCCAAGTCCTGAAGGCTCAGGAGCAAACCTGACATCAGCCATTTTTACAGTTGTTTTGGAGCTATGTTACCCAGCCACATCACTCATTTGCAGTAGCACCAGCAGCAGAGGAAGGAGTTGGTGTTGAAGTACCACAACTAAATGGATTTGTGAAGCCAGAAAGACACAGCAGAGACAGATTTTGCTGTGAAGGATGCTCTGAAGTTGACTTTGTGCTACAGGTAGGAGAAGAGGGTGCCATTGTTGACATGGCATGTAAATTGTTATTGAGGTGTTTTAAACCCAGTTTCACTGCTCGAAGCAGTTTGACTCGAAGTAGTAGGTTTCAGTAGATATAGATAGATTGGTATTATACTCCGATACTTATTTCTAGTCCACAGTTCCAGCATGGGAGTGAGCCTTCTGTACAGCACAGAGTCACTGTGGTCTGACATCACCGCTCTGCTTTGCAACATCTGTCTGTCAGGCACTGCCATAGTAACGCCTGTGTACCAGACAGCCATTTGAGTACATGCTGTGCATGTCTCTGTGACCGAGGAGCTGTTTGCAGAGGTCTGCAATGAGTCCAGTTCGAGCCCTGGCAGGAGGTACCCACTTTCCCAGCAGCAGCTGAGAAGCAAACTCACAGGCCTTGTTACTGCTGCATGCATGGTTTCCATGCAGCCACCAGTGTCGTGTATCTTACCTCCAAAGGGAGCTCTGGCTTGATGATATTTAACTCCACAGCAGTCACCTTCCTGGGAGAGCTGTGTGGTGTGCATCAGCCATTGGAACTGCAGTGCTGAGAGGCTGTGCTGGAGGTGTGGCTAGGAGGACATAGCTCCCATCAGCAGCAATAGGAGCTACACTGCTCAGCACACCACAGCCCCTGTATCAACTGCAGGCAAAGTTCTGCTTCAGTGCTGTGTTTGGACTCAGCCCTGAGATTTGCTGGACGTTTCCCAGCAGGTACGAAGCACGTTCACTGGAACTGTGTTGACATTGCTGGTACATTTCTGTATACTTCTTAATACTGACATGTTTAGAGCTTGAGATCATGCTGACCTGAGATGCTCTGCACAGGGCAGGAAAGAGGGTGGTATTTACTGACTTGTAAGTGTTTTTAGATAGATCCTGTATTTGTTCTTTGCTCATACTTCCAGGTACAGAAAAACAAAGACTACAAACAAGCCTATGTATTGTAGTATTTATTTATATAACAACATTGGTATATCTAATGGATCCGTTTCTCTGAGGTGATGAAATAATACTTCTTTGCATAGCAGGAAACCCAGCATCTTACTGCTCAGGGTTTTAGACTAAGCACATGAGGCTTATATCCCATCCCTCATCAGAATATTGCAGATGATTATAAATAATGGAAGTTTAGGGAACAACAAGGGAAGTACTGATTCTGGAGCCTTAGCACTGACTGGAGTCCAACAGTTTTCTCATTAGTTTGTAAGAAGGAGAGTAATATTGTATCATTGCCTGAAAGATGCAGGTAGATCCCAATCCCTTTCCCCCCACTACAAGGCTTTTTTTTTTTCCTTTGAGTTGGCAGGGTGCACACAAAAAGAATGTAATTAGCTCCTGTTTTGCTGTTGCACAGTGAAGGAGCAATACTTTCCATTGCCTTTAATCAACGAGGTTTGCATCTGGTCACAAAAAGGAATCTGCCTGTAGGTGGATGAAAGGAGAAGCCCCACAGCCAAGGAGCAGCCCCCTCCCTGCCTTAGCCCCCATGAGCTGGCACCAGTTGGCGGTGTCTGTGAGAATTCCCCCAGTGGAGGCCCTGCCCTCCGGTGTGCTCACTGTGCAGAACATGGCAGCACTGCCATATTCCTACACTGCGTGAGTACCCCAATCCGTTTCTATTGGTAACAGTTCACGCCACTGATTATCACAACGTTTCAGAAGTGCTAATTATCTTTTCTTGGTAATGACTAATAAATCCAAATGGAGAACAGTCCTGGAGGGTGTTTACTTTAAAATTCACTGGCTGAGAACCAAAGTAGGCACGGCACTGACTGCTGCAGCTTGAATTGCAGCTACTTTATCCCTGAGAAGTCCCGTCTTTGGATTTTTGGAGAGCCTTGGTAAAGGTGGAGCTTGGCTATTTTATTTCATTTTAGTGACAACAGGGCAAGAAGCAATCCTTTGGGGTGAAAAGAGATCGCTGACACGATCTTTTTTCCAACCAAACCCACTGAGATTTGATAGCTGCAATTCAGCCGAGGAAGGGAAGGCTCCCCAGAGCAGTGGTAATTGCCTTTGGCTGCATTGTATTACAGGCACATTGGACAATTATGCAAGGAGTGGGTGTAGCTGCGACTCCTCTCCCTCCCTGTGCCCCTTTGCTTTTGCTGACTGAACCAATCAGCCAGCCAGCCGTTCCCTTAGCCTGGCTGCAGGCAGTGGTCTCTCTGATACTAGGTAGTTGTTTGGTTCTGCAAGATGTTAGCTCTTTCTCCCCCCAGAAACATACCAGTCTGTAGCTGAAGGCGCTGAAGGGGACCACAGCATGACACCATTGCATAGCAGTGAGTGCTGGCTCAGGAGCCTCTTTGACCCGGACAGAGAGGCACTCTGCCTTTGGCACGTAAAAGGTGTTTCATACTCAGCAGTGCCACCCGAATAGTGTTAACATGGTTGTGGCTGTTGTTTTTCCATGTAACCTAACATTTTTTCTTGTTGTAAGACACTCTCACCAGATGAATAAAACTGATCCTGTGGAAAAAAAAAAGCTCCTAGTGCACAGTTATTTCCTGCTGATTTCAGTACTTCTAATATATTCATACCACTGCTATTTCAGGCCTTATGAAACAACTATTTGGTACATTAACTGGAACCTAGTGTGCCCAGCAAGTTACCATTTGCAAAGGGCATTTTGGCCTACACCCTGTAGTTCATGGGAAAGCTGAGAATGAGCATGCAAGTAGACTTCTTTCAGAGAGGACCAGAGCCAGGAAAAAGGATCGTTGTGGCCTCAGTGTTTGAATTTATGCAGATTTAAGCAAGCATCATGCTTTTCTTGTACTTATTCCCGTAAAAATAAACTCTAACATCAAGGTCATATGCAAATACGACGCCATCAAGTTTAGGGGCTCACCTTACTTTCGCCATGATGCCATTAATCATCCGTTTGCTACAGTCAGTTACTCCTGTGGCTGTTTGGAAATAACTGTCTTCATTCAAGAGCTTCCAGAGCATTCACACGTCAGTCTGTTGGGCTGGCTTCAAAGGGCTTTCTTAAAAAGCCAGGGCCTTGGTTTCATACCTGGATTAAGGAAAGGGATTTTGAAGAGCAGCTCTTCATAGCTGGCTGCTCCGGGTTCTAAGTGCATTCAGTACAACTCAAGCAGGACAAAGTTTCTCTACAGCAACAGCGGGGTTAAGTCCTTTGGTGGTTGCGACAAAATCTTAAAAACTGGAAATTGAAGTCATTGATTACATAGATTTCTCCAAACTGGAAAGACTAACTCAGATACTGTGCTGGAGTCCTACCTGGTGCGACACAGGGATGTTCAGCAGTTCCATGAGCAGTGAGGGAGGCGATGGGAAGCACTGCTGCTGCCCATATGCTCACTTGCACAAAAGCAGCAACATTGGCTCTGTCTTCAAACACATCCCTCAGGAGGTGCCACATCCCCCTCAGTGTGCCTGAGCCACTCTGTGTAACAGAGAAAATAAAATGCTCATAACCCGCTGATCTTTAAAGACTGCTACTTGAGAAGGTAGAATTAGGTATCTATCGCTGGTTTGTGTATTTGTCATTTGCAGCCACTGTAGCATTTAACTGAGCTCTGGCTGTCCAACCAGTTTCTTCTGATGTCATTTCCAAAATTAAGAGCCGCATCTCAAAGCCAAAAACATCACAGGTCCACCAGTTGAAGGGCCAGACTCAAAGGTTTTCTCAGTGCTCCAGGTCGTGCAAGTGTTGAATTATGGAGGAAGTACCCTTGCAGGTCATTCCTCTGAGTCTGCTGAGCTGGCCTCCTCCAGCTCTGATCCTGTGTAAAGCTGGTGTAGCAGCTGAATCCTTTGGCTGGAAGGCAAGCAGGTAGGCAAGCCAGGATGGGGCACTGGGCAGCCTGGTTTAGCATTAAATGAGGAGGTTGGTGGCCCTGCATGTGGCAGGGGGGTTGGAGATTCATGATCCTTGAGGTCCCTTCCAACCCTGGCCATTCTGTGATTCTGTGATTCTGTGACAGAACATCTCACATTTACAGAAATGACATACGGAGACGTGTCCTAAAGAAGCAAAAGAGGAATCACGAAATCGTAAAGAAGACATTTTCTTTACCGAAAAGCTCTCGCAGAGGCAAAGCCCAGCATTACCAGCACTTCTGACAGGAACACACAAAACCAGATTGTGGAGCAGATCCTCGATGGCATCTTGGCTGCAAAGGCTGCTCTGAACCTGAATTCTCCTCCTCTCACCACGGCTGGGGAGCCAAAAGCATTGTGACAGCACCAGGACCACTCTCCTGCAGCATGCCCGTGGCAATGCCAGTGCCGCACCCGGCTCTCATTAACTTTCAAAGGGCAGCACAGTCCTTGAAGCAAAGATCCATTATATCATGTGTGGCAAATCAGACATCTTTTTCATTAATGCAGCTGCCTGCGCTACCAGACTTATGTCTGGAAACTGGCATGGTCACAAATTAATCAGCAACGAGCAGTCCTCTGTGTGGCTGTGCCGTGAGAGAGGCCAGCACACGCCGGCTGAGCGCGTGGTGCCGGCTGCTGTTTCAGAAGGACGGGAGTTCAGGGCTGTAGTGATTTGCTGGGTGGTGTGGGTTAGAGGTGGTTCTGTCAGTGTATGTGACATTGTCTGGAAGGGACAATTAGCAAATGGGCCGCTGCCACGCGAGGGGGTGTGCAGCCCTGGGTTCCCTTCTGAGCTGACAGCAAAGAGAAATTGGAGCTGTTATCTCATGTTTCCGAAACAGGAAGCTGCCAAACCAAGAAAGCAACTAATTCATTTCCTAGTTACAATGGTGCTGCTCTTACACCTCCTTGGAGGATGTGAAGGGTTTTTCCGAGGGCAGTGAGAGAGGCACCACATCCTTCTTTGAAGAGAATGGAAAACCAAGCCTGTTGGGAGCTGAGAGGACCGCGAGCTGTTTCTCTCTGCAAAATGGCTGAAACTGCTGCTTCTGGGTTTGGGGCCTTGCTCCTGCCCCAGGGCAGTGCTGCCTGCCTCTGGCGGCCATGTCATGGTGGGAATGCGGCCATGTTGTGGTGGCAGCACAACACCGTTCCCCCTCAGTCCACACTGTGGGCTCATGCCCTGCAGCTGTCGCCTCTCCTGTATGGCAATGGAGCTGAGGGCACTGGCACAGGCTGCCCGGGAAGGTGGTGGTGTCCCCATCCCTGGAGGTGTTCAAGAACCGTGTGGATGTGGCACTGAAAGACATGGTCAGTGGGTATGGTGGGGGTGGGCTGGGGTTGAGTTGGATGATTTAGAGGTCTTTTCCAACCTTAATGATTCTATGAGGGAGGCCCCCACTGCCATGTTACATCAGTGCAGGCTATGTGCCCTCCTCCCCTATATCTATCTATCTATCTATTTTATCTATCTATCTATCTATCTATCTATCTATCTATCTATCTATCTATCTATCTATCTATCTATCATCTATCTATCCATCCCTAGAACAACATACACAAGACCCACAGGTTGATGCTGCCGGGAAGGCACAGGCAGCTCAGCACAGGCAGTCGTATCTGGACCCTGAGTGCTGCTGTGCTGAGGGGCTCGCTTACCACCGAGCCTTTTATGTGTGGATTTTTTCTCTTTTTCAACTTCCCATCATCCCCTTTGGGTACTTGCAAAGCACTTTCTGTACAAACTGCTGAGCGAGAAGTAATAAGCTGAAAGAAAATCATTTGTTTCAAGCTACATTCCAAAGGAAAACTTCAGAGATTTTCAACCAAATAGAGCTTAAAAAAATTTTCCAATTAAACAAACTATTGTTCTGACAGGAGTCCTCAAGCACTATCTTCAATAACTCAGATTTATATGACCAGAAGTTTTGAGAGAATTGCCAGAAGGGAGAGCATTTTGAAACAAAAATTCAAGATGTTTAATCCTGAAACAATCTACAGAGAACATTTAAATTTTCCATTTTGTCTCCCAGCCAAGAACTATTCACCGAAGTTATCTCAAGTTTAAGCACAGCTCCTGTTCTCTGGAACTTTTCTCCTCAGCATATACTGTGCTTGAAAGAGTTCAAAAGTGCATTCCAGTCCCACCCCTTGTTCCTATATGTGGCCAAAGCTCAAGTTCCTGCTGTGAAAGCTTCTCTGAGTGCTTCTGCACCACACACTACATCCCACAGCTACAGGTTGTTTTCTAGCAGCCACTGAGAACTGCTGGGTAAACACCAGCACACACTGCTTCACAAGGTGGGATTGCTCCTGCCAAAATAAATATGGACCAATACCAAGTGCTTTTGGAAATCCCATCCATGTACACATCTGCAGTTCAGGCGATGGTGATTAAAGCCTGGCCTGCTCAAATGCCTACTTGGACACACTGCAGCATCACACACAGCCACTCCAACGCAGTCCCGCCTTCCTCTCACTGCTCAGCAGGAGCCTATTACAGAATCCTTTAGGTTCTAGCGATCCCTAGGAATTTTTCCACAGGTATCTGGATCTGCAGGATACACTTCTGTAGATTTCCATGTAGGATATGACCTTTCTGAAAGAGACATGTTTAGGGCCCCTCGCTAGTTAGCCACAGACACCCCCGGGATCTGCAGCTCTCAGCCTGAAGACCAGTGACTTACACATTTTCGTCCAGATCCTATTAGAGCTTCTTAATTAAAAGTCCTCTTTGGGGACCCAAATTGAATTGGAAACCATGGTGATCACTTAGGTCAATCATGCACAGAGATGACTGAGTTTGGGAGGTTAGGGGGAGATGAGAATGTGTGTGTATGGAGGAGCTTAAAGAAAAAGAAGAAAACAAAATCCAAGTGTCTGTAAAAACAAGGAGCATGCATGCTTTGTGAAAGAGCAGCTAGAGGATATGTCTTACATTCACTATGGAATTAGGGACTAAAAGCTCTTCTACACTGCTGAGAAACTTATTCAACTCATACCTCTCTGAATATCTGATCAACAGATCCGACAGTGGATCCAATTTCTCCAACTCATGTATGTATCTTTTCACTCGTGTTGATGACTAACAGGAGAACCAAAATGCCAGCTGTGTGTCCTATCGTTCCACATGAAGGAATGGCACTGTTACCAACTTACAATGGAAACACAAATATTCATCAACAGACAAGGAGCTCTGCAACGTCACTATGCAAAAACAAAAATATGAAGAGATGTTCAGTGTCTGGGAAACCTTTCTGTTCAAGACCTGACTCTTTTTTTTACAGTTAGGAAATACACATTTGTGATAAGAGAACACTGGTAAGATGCACAGCGTTTTGTTTTAGCTTCAAGTTACTTAACTGCAGGACAGTGGCCTCTGTTTCAAAATGAGGGCTGATCTGGTTTCACTGGAAGAGCAAGTCTAAAATTCATGTTTGTTTTTTTCTTGCAGAAAGGATGAGGTGCCGCTAATCTACCTTAGTACCACCTTGTCCTCTCTTGCCTCTACTGAAGAAGGCTAAGTTGGTGCAATGTATGTTCTTGCAAGCCTCTGCCAGCAATAAATAACCTTGCTCTGTTTGTCACTGCAAATTACAGCTTTTGGATCAGGAGCTTTTACAGAATCCACTTCAGTAAACTTCACACTTCAGTTGATCAGCCCATATGTGAAACTGTTCATATTGCTCTTGAGAAATCTCCTGATCTCGATACGCAGAGTTAACCTGTTACAGCCTACAGCAATAAATATGAGTGTTCACATCATTCACAGGAGACTGAATCTGCTGATTCACAACCTCGCTAAATTAGCAGTTTCTTGCAAGCTATTTTCTTGCAGCAAGTGAAATGCCTTCACCTTGCCTCCCCCCATGCTCCTTTTCAGACCTGCTCCCTTCACTGGCAGTATTTGTGACACCCCTGTACCCAATCCTCCTTTCCCTGCCAGCGAGTATGCTGCAAGGAATCCACAGCGTCTAGATAGAAAGGTTAAAGGATTAAGTGACAGATGACGCTGATGTACAGAAGCAGCAAATACTGGCTTTTTCCTGCTTACTCTGTCACTCATTAGTTACAAAGCTCAGTGATGCTGACTGTGCAAGCATGCTCCAGGACCAGCACCACTCAGGTGCCTCATTTTCAGGCAGTTCAGGGCTCCAGCCCTTTGAGGAGGCTTGGGGCTCAGCCAGGTTAACACTGCCCGTCTTTTCATTTCAGTACAGCATGGCCTGTGCAATTGGTGCAATTACTCCAAGCAGCCTTTTGCTGACGCTTTCCCCTCAAGGCCAAAGTTTTCATGGCATTTCTACCATTGTCACCTGGAGTGTATCAGTAGGAGTCAACAACCTTCGTCCTCCACTAATGTGCTCTGCAGGGTTGTAATTATAGCTGTAGAAGATATAAGGGTGATAACACCCAGCAAACAATGACACGCATTCTCCCGGCAGAAGTAGAATTAACTCTGTGTCACAGGAGCAGCATCAGACCCCACAGCTCATGAATGCAGCATTTTCAGGGAATATCAGTTCTCATCAGAATTGCCATCTGCTTTCATTTCCATGAGCATGCCCCTGAAATAAGTCTGAACCAGTTTTTCTTTCCATTGGTTTTGTTTTGCAGCCCCAGGCCTGCATGATGTTGCCAGCAGCACGCTGCCCAGCAAGTCACCCCGCTGACATGCAGCCGCTGCTCCCCATTACCCGTCACACCAAGTGGGACGGCCATCGTGGTGCTGCCGTTGAGGTACCACAGAATTGGCAGTGAGCAATCACCAGCTGAGCACAGAAATACCATATGAAGCCTCAGGGATGCGTTGCCGCTGAGAGCACCTCCCCTCCTGCACACACACAGCTTCCTGCAGCGGCGTTTCTACACGGGCTGCTCAGCCCCGAGCGTGCTATTCCTGATGCATCCTGTTTGGGACTCCTTGCAGAATTAGCAGAGCTGCCATGTTCCTGCTAGCAGCCTTCCTGATGGAACCCTGTGCAGTCTGAGCATTGTTCTCTAACCAAAGCTGAGCCTTTGCCAAAGAAGCTGCTCTGCTCCCTCATCTCAATTTGCTGCTGGAGAAATATTTTCCCCAGCAAAACGTTCACCACAGAGCCCTTTATGAGGGCGGTGCAGGAAAGCTTCCTGCTTGCCATCTACATTTACCCATGGAAACCAAAGCCCTTCATCTTGTTTCCTTTCATCTTCCCTTCCCCAAAATAAGCTTAGCTCTGCATTGCTCGGTTCTGGTTTCAGAAGCCTTTGCACATGGCAGGTTTGGGAGAGCAGACAAGAACTCACATTTTACTTTCTATATAATTAGCACCTTCAGAGGCAGCCTTAATGTTGTAACATTAATTTTCAAATCTGGAGCATGTTTGCAGATAGCACAGAGATGTTACCTCAAAACAAAGCCATGGCATTAATAAACACGGTACCGGGAAATCTGCAAAGGTTAAGTGATTTTCTTCAGAGTAATTCATTCTGCTAATGAGTTTGCTGCAGACAATGCTCTCTGTGTGCGGTTATTGCGTCTGTGTCTTTAATTTGTGTGTTGGTGTCATTCATGGTGGCGCAAAATAGATTTCTTTGTAAAAAGTGTCCTAATAGATGAAGGGAGGCTATAATGCTCTTCCAGAGCTTGCTCGTTACAGCATGCACTGGCACGGAGTCCAGAGGGAGAGGAAGCCATTAAACATGGAGCAAAACAATTGCTGTCATCCTCCAGAGGGACCAGCTTTGTAAATGCTCTCGTTAATGCTATGCAAAAGATGTGAGCATTAAGGTAAAATTACGGTGATAAAGGGAGGCCAACACCTCGTCCTCGGTTCCGTGAGACGTGTTTGGGCAGTGAGAGCTACCTGCTCATCTGTCTTCCTCTCCCATCTGCAGGCCGAGCACTCCTGAGAAACAACCGTCCCTGGCAAGCAGAAAAGACAAAACAAAACAAACACGTTTCCAGTGTTTCCTATCCACAAAGCTGAAACACTCCCCTGTGTGTGTTTTCAATTTAACTAAAATAGATCACTGTGTGTAAACAGCCACTCTATCTGCATCATTCATATTTGATGGACTAGTCAGTACAAGAGATACTTTTATCCAGCCCGTAAGTGATGAGAAACCAGATGCCTCAGTGTCCTGTGCTCCTCTCAGTTAACACGAGAGGCAACAGCTGCTATTCCGGGCTCCAGCACAGAGCGCTTGAGGTAGAGACAGGAAAATTGGGGATGTATTTGGAGAGATTGGGTACAGCAGAAGTAAACGCCACGACCAAACCTTCCCAGGAGAATGCAAAGGAGAGAGCTCTTACAGCCCGAACGTTGATGTTCTTGGGTGTTAGAGGCCATAAGATAATAGTATTCCTACCAAGTTAAGCAGTAACTTACAGAAGGGACAAGGCATGATCGAGATGCCTTCATTGGCACCTTGACATTGGCAGTAGAGAGCAAAGGTAGTCCTGAACCCTGCAACCAGAGATTGTAAAGCACACACTGAGTAATGAGCCTGTGCTTCAATTGAGGCTTTACATATGATCTCGTATGCTCACAAGAATATGAGTAGGCATTTAAACCCATCCTTCTGCCAACCTTCTGCCTGCAGGAGGCACAAGCAGCCAGCTGACTCAGGGACAAGCTGCACCAAGGAGCTGCACAGCAGGAAGGCAGACTTTTTCGGCCTTCTCTGGGCTCCTGGCGTGACTCAGATGCAGGCCATGTTGGTTGTGGCAGTGAAGCACAAGAAATTCCATTTTAACATGAACTCAAACTTCTTGCAGTGAGTGTGGAGAAGCACTGGAACAGGTTGTCCCAATAGGCCATAGGGTACACACCCCTGGAAACAGCCAACAGTGCATGGGACCAGCCTTCTCTCAGTGACCCTGCTGCAGAAGGGTTTGGGCCACAAAGCCCTGCCATGGGGCCTCCAGACACCAGGTGTGCCATGAGCAATTGAGATGCTGCCGCTGTGTCTGGGCTCCAGCCTGGGCTGTGAGCTCTGCGCCAAGGAGAGAGCTGATGGAAAGAGCTGTAACTTCTGCCTTCTCCTCTGGGAAGCGGCACGGGAACGTTTGTGCAGAGGTCATTTTAATATTAAGCCAAAGCTCCGAGAAGCACCAGGCAAACAGCGCTGTTCTTCCAAATAAAGCGTTACTAACTGCCTGGATATAAAATGTTCTCCTCCCATTTTAGCCGGGTTGGTCCTTCCTCACTCCCAAGGGAATGCAGTCATTTCTCGGGCATGTTTTCCTACATGCTGCTGGGAGCTCCAAGAGGAGCCAGTGCTTGCCCTGGGCCTGCAGCGCGGAGCCTCTGAGGAGAGCGGGCACAGGGCCGAGCAGGACTCAGGCCTTCAAACCCTGCTTTAGGGCCAGCACGGCCCCCAGCTCCCAACAGCCCCTCGGTGGGCATCGCAACTCGCAGCTAAGGTGGGAAGATCGCTTCTCCCCGTTACTAAGAATACAGTCGCTGGAAACACTACCCCCCGGATCACTTTAATATGCATCACACTGCCACATATACTTTATGACTCTATTTGCATCCAATGTGTCAAGTCAGTTCAAACCTGGTGCTGCTGCCAAGTTCATGCAGCTCTTAGCTCCTGCCTCTTGCATGGAGGAGGAGCTGGCAAAGCACAAGAGCTCTGTGTGAGCCTTCTGCTAGGAGCAGCAGCGTGGCTCACCACCTCCCCAGCCACATTGCTTGGAAGCGCCAGGGACAGAACAGAGGGTGGAGAGAACTGCTCAGGAAGCAGGAGTGAAAACAGGTGACCTATGGCTATGGGACAGAAGCAGGTTCTTTGTTAGGTGAGATCAGCCCTAGCTGTGGACGTGGTCTGTGCGATATAAGCCATGTGGAACCACCATCGGAAGGTTTCCCTTAGCTTGTGAGGTGAATCAGTGACTGATGGTCACCAGGCATCATAGGTGACAGACATGAGGTGACCTCTGGCTACAGAAGCTACATGGATTGCATGCACAGAAGCAGAAAGAGCTATTCTATTACATACTATTAAGATTGGAAAAGACCACTAAAATCATCCAGTCCAACTCCAGCCCATCCCCACCGTGCCCACTAACCTTGTCCCTCAATGCCACATCTACCTGTTTCTTGAACACCTCCAGGGACGACAGCACCGCCTCCCTGTGCCAGTGCATCACTGTTCTTTCTGAGAAGAAACTTTTCCTAATATCCAACCTGAACCTACCCTGGTGCAACCTAAGGCTATTCCCTCTCACCCTAAGTAACAAATAAGAGTCCCTGCCTCCCTCCATATCATCACCCTGTAAAGGAGGCCCTGTAGGTCAGAGGGGCTCTTTCCACACCTAATCTCCTGGCAAGGAGCATGGCTGGTTGCTTACCCTGCTTACTCTGCAACTGGCTGAATGCAGGGAGGAACATCTTGCATGTTCTGATAATTTGATACTGTTCATGGTTAACAAAGATTAAGACTATGTTTGGGGGCTCTAGACAAAAGCATGAATGTTTTACACACCCCTCTTCTGAGCAGCCGAAGACCTAAAAATTGAGCACTCAGGGATTTATATATTCCTTATCTTGAACTATTGCTAAGCAACAGACTTCTAACCAAGGACATGTTTGTGAAACTGCCAGGCACATCCTTATCTGGTGAAGTGCAATAAACACACCTTTCCAGATTATCTCTGCAAGGATCACATATGTAGCAGATGATCCCACTGAACAGAAGGTTATCAGAGGTGGAGGCTCTTTCCATTTTAGCAATGCTAATAAAGCGATCTGGACCTGGGTGAATCAAAGACTTTTCACTGCAGAAGAGGTATCTTTGCATACCAAGTAGGTTGTTGACGGATGAGCACACAGCAGGGCTCAGAGCAACGCGGCTTCATGACTGCTGCTCCTTCGCGGAGCAGAGCAATGTGTGTGTGCATCCTGCAAGCCCTGGGTGTTCCCCTGACACCACCAGACGTGCATTGACTGAAGAACCCCGGGTTGGAAAAAAAGCTCACGCTATCTTAAACATGACTTCAGCAATCACCTCAAGGTCTGCCAACCCAGGTGTTCCATCAAGCAGTTAACAGGGCAAAGCTTAGCACAATTATCCTGCCTCAGAATGGATTGTATCTTATGGTTCAAGGTTGAACTTCTCAGTGATGTTGTATGGGAAGTTTCCTCTTCCAGCTACCAGGATGCAATTTTCCCCAGTATCAGTCACAGTGTGAAAACTGGGCTGGAAAGACAGGTGGGTGCACGGGCTTCTCTAACCCCACTGCATCCTCCAGCCCCACAGTTGGCAGGGGTGCTCAGCAAGACTGTCCTGAGGAGCACTCACCATGGTTTTCTGGAGCTTTGGGTTCTGTCCTTTCCCTCGCTCCTTTCATGAGATGAAATGACAAGATGAATTTCACTTTTTCTTTGGGCTCAAGGGAGAAAGACCGCTTTCCCACACTGAGCAGGGCTGGATGCTAGAGGTGCATTAAAACTCATAGTGCCTGTTCAGAGCTACAGTAAGGGATGGAAAGCCCTTCAAACTGGAGGGAACATGAAGCAAAGAGCATAGAATAATGGAATCATTAATGTTGGAAAGATTATTAGGATCATCTATTCCAACCATCAACCCATCAAAGTACGTCCCTGCTTAGGTCAGAGTGTAATCAGGAGCACTGGTCCTGCACCAGCAGGAATAAGCCACTTCTATTGGTGTTCAGCAAGCTGAAGGAGCACAGGAGATTAAAATCCTTCCTGAAACCCTGACAAGAGGCAACACAGTTCTCACATTATCCTTGTGCAGATAAATATTTGAAAGCAACTACAAGGAAAACTCAGCCATGAGTCCCCTACTGCCTTGAAGGCAGCCATGTCAGTATGATGGGAGCCACAGTCCAGACAAGGAGCAGCAGGAGGTGGTTGGAGTCACCAAGTTCACTGGTATGTTCTGATTTCTGCAGAGTGCTTCTATTTAACATCGATATTGGTTTATTTTAAAGCTATCAAAAGATGCATTTTCTCTACAACGTGGGAATAGCTGTATTGCAGTCTGTGAGGTTTGTTTTCAAAGGGGAGATGAGAGAACATCTGAACCACCTCACCTACTCCTAGGGAAATCCTAGGGTTGCACCAGCATAAAATAACTGGTTGCAAAATTGCTGTATGGGTCAAGTTGCTGCCTTGAGATATTCATCAGCCTTTTCCTTCCGTTTGTTTGGAAAGGGGACAAAGCAACCACTTCTCACAGCACCTCATTAACTCAGGCACAACAGCTCCATTCACAGCAAAGTAATGTGAGAGCAAAGGACAGCCATGGAGCAGGCACCAGCCAGGGTCTGCCTTTGGTGGTTAGTGGCTGAAGGGTCGGTGGTGAGGCACAAGCACTGCTGTACACCAGGAGCTCCACGGACAAAGCAAGTTAAAGAAACCTTTCCACATTCCAAAATTAAGGAGTTGCACATAATTTATCTGCCCAGAAGGGCGCATAGGTTTAACCAGACTCATCTCCATGCATCTTGCCCCTGTCATAAAATCATAGAACCACCATGGTTGGAAAAGTCCTCTAAGGTCATCCAGCCCAACCATATACCTACAACCAATATTTCCCCACTAAAACATTTTCCTTAATATCACATCTTCACATTCCTTGAACACCTCCAGGGACGGTGACTCACCCACCTCCCTGAGCAGCCTGTTCCAGTGCCTCACCACTCTTTTGGAGAATAAGTTTTTCCTAATATCCTTTCAAAGCCATCTATTATATAGGGGGAACAACAAAATCCTGCTGTCACACACCTCTCATATTACCATGTGCTCACAACACAGAAGTGATGACACCCATGTTCTCTCCTGCCATAAGGCACAAGACTTCACCCGGCTTCCACAGGAACAGCAACCTTTAGAACTATTCAAAATGCTAGAGAGTTCAAAGTTCCAGCTGGGATTGGTTCCCTCTGGGCTAGGCACTATAAAACCAAAGCAGTCTTTCCCATAGTGTTTGTCGTCTTAGCAGGTGATGCTTGGGCTTCCTAGCAAAGAATGCAATTTGTCCATGATAAACAACAGGGCACAGAATGGGGGCTAAAATAACAGGGGTGTTTCCTTACTAGCTGCCCAGAACTGCAGGCCAGCCTGGAAGCATGCACATCCCAACAGCAAGTCTCTTCCCCTACCCGTTCAGAAGCACCGTGCTGGAAGAAATACCAACAGGGCACAGGCGGAATTGGTTGGTATGCACAAGTCCACACTATTTCCAATATTTAAAATGGTTCACGTGCACAAGTGCCACTCCTCTATCCTTAGCTAGTTACTGATTACCAGAGCCAGTCACGCCACTGCGGATAAATCCCTGCTGCAAAGGCCTTGTTCGTCCCTTGGGGAGGAACATTTCCCAGAGCCACCTGACACAAGGGTCAAGCCTGCTCTGGGCTGACCCAACTCTGTGGTGATAGATTGAAGTAAGACATGCTAGAAGATGTTGCAGCTCTCTGCTTTGATGTGCCTCAATCAAAGGGAGATGCATCATGCCTGATAAAGGCAGCTTTCCCACCCCTGCATTTCTCCATTTGTCTTCACTCTCCTTGGAGGCGACTCCACCTACCCACTCCACCCTCTTTTTGCCCATCTTTCCATAACGAAGAGGAGCAACACAGCAACAACAGCTTTCTCCTGGGCATGGGGCGGCCTGAGGAGGAACCACAGCCTCCAGATTTCATTTCTTCCAGTTTATCCCAAAATAGCAGGCTGGGCGTGGGCCATGTTGACATCTGCTGAGGAAACCATGTCACCAAAGAGGGCTGTAAAGCAGCATCTGAGACAAGGAGGACTTTTTGTCTCTTGGAACCATATTCCCACCCACGAAGGGCCAGACTCGCACACAGTGCTGAGAACACAGGTTCTTTGCTCTCACTCCTCTCTCCTTCCTTCCCCTTTCTCTGCATTAACTACACCCCGGGTAGCAGGAAGCAGCACAAAGTAACCCAACCCAAACCCCACAGGCCAAAGCCACAGACCACTAAAAAAATGGCAGCCACTGACATTCATTGACACTTGTTTGAATGTTTATGAAGACCAAACAGTGGATTTGGGCATAGTGAAAGCTGAACTGTGTGGACAACATTTCTCCAGCAATGATGCCATCATAGCAGCTGTGAAACAGTGGGTCACCTTCACTGGCGCAGGCTTTCATGAGCGCAGCATGCAGGCTCTTGTTCATCACCAGTAAAAATGCTCAGCTAATGGTGATGACTGTGTTGAAAAACAGTTTTTTGTAGCTGAGAACTTCCTCTATCAAACTGTGTTGTTGTGCTGTAGTGTCTGAAAATGAATAGGAGGCGTTACTTTCAGAGTGGCCTACATAGTTATAACATTTTAAATTTCAGCAAGAGCAAAAGAGATGAATTTAATACAAAAGAGCTTATTATACAGTTTACTTCAAATATATCCCACTTTGCTTTCAGTATTAAGGCCCAGTTATTTATTTCACTCACATGAGCAGAAACAGAAGGCCTTATCCATGCTGGAAACACAGCACACCAATACCATACCATGAATAATTTTTAACATTTCTTCAAGAAAACACCTAAAAACAAATGAAAAAGAGATAAACTTAGTATGCATATGAAATGTTCACTCTCAGGGATCTTAGAAAAGAAAGTCCTTGCACCATGCACTACTGGCCTCCAGCTGGGAACATGTATGGTTTTGAAAGCATTTCTGAAATTTTAAAGCCAGAACATGGAAATAAAGGCCATTCCTTCTCTAAAATGGCTGAACTGGTTTTCCTCAGACACCCATGCATGAAGCCATTCTCAAAAGGAAACTATCTATAGCAGCTCAACTTGGCACATGGAGTATCAGAAAGTTATAAGCAAATGTAAAGTGCCAGAGATGGAACAAAAGGAGAACAAAAAACACTTCAGCAACCTTAACCAGAATAGAGTGCCATTCGTGCCACAGCCCAACACAAAGACTTTTAACGCATGCACAGCCCTCAGAGCACAAGAATTCCCACTGAAGTCAATACTTCAAATTATTCTTTGACCTAAGTACAATCCTGAGCTAAGGCCAGAAAGTAAAACCATACAATCCTGGCTAAGGGACACCCCAAGCAAGCCCCCAAGGCCAGCTGCCAACTCCTACCACCACAGAGGGCACCCAGCTGGCCACTCTATGGCCACATGCACCCCCTGACAGTGCTGTTTAGGACAGACAGGTGAGTGGTGAATCGTAAGTACAGTGGGGTGAGAAATTGTGCCTGAAGACAAGGGACATTGCCTTCCCCCTCATATTCCTCCCCATATTTCACATGCTGAAGGAGGTGTGGTGCTCATGACCCGAACAAGCAGCAGTTCATCACTGCTTTGGAAACCACTATGTGGGTGTATAGTTTCCAGGCCCTGGTGTTTCCTGCACAAATGGAAAACAAGAAATACCAGATAAAGGAGGGAGGAGCAAACAGAAAACTCCCAGATTAGGGCTGTTGGAAAAAAAACTTCCTTCAGGAATAGTGTTTCAAAAATACACTTGAAAGCTCCAAATAAGAGCTGAACAATTTTGTGCCGTTTATTGTTCACTAACAATTAATGCCTTTGAATAGTCATTTTCATCCTGAGGTCTTAAAAGTAGTCTTCAGAGGAAAAGAGTGTCATTATCTCTACGTATGTGTAGGGAAGTCAAATGGAAAGACAAAATGACTTGCTGTGGTCATCATGCCCCCTCTGCTCCCCTGAGAGTGCTGCTGAGCCTCACTGCCTGCAGCAGTGGAAAGCCCAGAGAAGAAAGACCAGGAAGGTCTCCAGATTTTACACATTTACAAACATAGTAAACCTTTTTTTCTGTATTGTTTTTTTTTTTTTCTCAGTTCATTGATTTAAAGGGAAGCACAGACATAAATCACTGCAAAGTGAAGGGCTGGGTGTGAGTTGGAGGATGGGAGCTGAGATGACAGACAAGCTGGCCATTGACAAACTCAATGAGAGTAGGTATCTAGGGCAGTTTCCCTGAAACCATCCTGTGACATGCTTCTCTCCTTTCCGTCCAGCCTGTTTCAGCAGCTTGCAGCTGCCATGGATCAAATTTAATTGTTAACAAATGTAAGGAGCAAGGAGTGGGAGAGACTATGGCTGGTCTGCACATCTGCAAGTATCCACACAGGTTGTTGTAGCTCTTCTCAGACTCCTCCTCTCCTGACAGTGAAGTTCAATATCCTTACTAAAAGTTGGGTCCCTCTGTCTCCCTTCTATCTTGTCCATCTTTCTCACATCTAAATTTATCAGAACAATCTCTGAAGCTCAGCTGTCACAGCTAACCTGCTCTGGCAGCCACGGCCAGCATGGCTGGGAGATGCCACCACAACTGGGCTGAAACAAACACCTGAAGGGCTTGTACCAATGCTCAAGTGACCAAGTGCCTAAAGTGTTTCTCTCCAGCTGACATTCCTGTACAGTAAGAGTGTCACCTATCTCAGTACTAGCAAACGTTTCCCAAAATGAGCCTCTGCAATTGTTTCTCCCAGGGGTGACCACAGGTGACTAACCTCAGGCTGCTGCCACATGCTGCTTCTCAGACAACATTTCAGATTACTCACTGAGCTGAATGGTAGCATCTTGGGTGATTTGAACAGGAGCACATGACGCAAGATGGTTCCTTCTTTACTAGCAGAAAGAAGAACAGCATGGCAAATAACAATTATTTCCCATTTTGGGGGGGATATTGCTTTTAAAAATGTATTATCTCCTTTGCAGACCATGGGCAGACTGTGGAGCTCTGTGCACCTGAGGGCTTACAGCATATCACCCTCTGTGCAGAGCCATGCACCAGTCTGAGGCTCCTGGGCTCTTGGCTGATTCAGTAAAGCTAAACTCTTACATCAGTTACTTGCTTTTCTTATAAAAAAAAGTTATTTTCTTGACTGCACCTGGTGAGGCCAGGGTTTAATTTTTTGGATTTGAAAGGATCTCCAGGCCAGAGCTGGGGTTGCTGAGGCAGTACAGCACCAGGACCTACATGCTACTGGTGAAGATCCATCATCAGTCATCTGTGACTTAAACCAGTTCTTAAAGAAGTTGCATCTTCCAACAAAGAAATAAACTTTCTCCCGCAGGATTTGCAACCACTCAGTCACTGAAGACCTGTGCTAATACAGCGGGAGCCTGGAGTGAAATTCAATATGAAATAATCATAAACCATCTAAGAGGTATTATCCACGCTGAAAAGTAATGCAAGTAAGCAAGCACAAATAAGTAACACTGGATTTCTTTTTAAACTGCTCGGCTATAAATGTGCAAAGTCTTACATAGAATACTTCTACATCTACATTTTTCATGTTATTTTGAACGTTATGGGGCTGTAAAACAGTGTCATTGGAATAGGTTATTGAAGCAAGCTATTGGTCTCCTACAGCTACAGAAATTAAGAATGAAACAGAAATGTATATTCATTTTCTTCTCCAAGGCAGAAGTAAATGTCCTGTGATCATTTCTGTCTCCAATGGAAGAACCACTGAGCTGCATTTAGTGGTTTTCTAAATAACATTCATAAAAGAGAAAGGATACTCAGAGGCACTGAGTACAGCTGAGTATTGCTGGCTGGCCCCAGAGCTAGCTGAATATCCAGATCCCCAGGAGAATTAAGAGATGCTTGATAAGGAAATCATTGTGATACCTACGCTTGGATAAACTGAGAACAATCTCCCTCCTCATTTACATTCCATTTTCACCATTGTCTAATTAGACTCAATCCCACTGTCACCAAGATTTGTCATCTGTGGATATACATCCTCACAGTTATCGTGTTAACCAAATTGTATGCATTTAAGATACTTTACATAGAAGATAAATGGCATCAGGCAAGTGATGCTGAGTAAAAAGTAGAGCAACCAAAGATCTTTTTTTCCTCCAAACCTGGTCAGATGGAGCAACAGATTACAGGAATCACAAGTGCCAACCAAGTTGCATACTGTGCTGCAATCACAATTCTGTGATCCTATTGGGGAGTTCTGCTTCCCTGCACACAGTGCCTTCCTGGCAGACAGAAGTTTCCAGATACCACTTCAAGGTGCCCTGATATTTACAAGCCTTGACCTGCCAGGTTCTTCCTGCAGAGAGTGAAGGCTGAAGCACTCTTTAGCCTTCGCAGTTTATGAGAGGCCCATTTGCCACACTGTCCGTCTTTTGCTGGGTGTTCAGATTTAGTCACTTCTCTTGATGTGCCTCTCAATTTAGTGAAAGACTTGGAAGATGAATGACTGTTTTTTCTGGCTAATACAATGTCAAGATAAGAACAATCCAGTTGCCTTTAAAATGTTCTCAGATCCATTTTAGAGAGCTGTTGCCTCTGCTTAAGAGGCAAGAAAACTGGAGAGCATAGATATTAAGCAATGTGCTCAACGTTAGGCATTGTGCCAGAAGGACAGAACCCGCTACTCAAACTGAGATGCGTATTTCCTACCCTCTCTATTCTGGTGTCAGCCAACCTTGGCAATATGGAACAATATTTTCTCACATACGATTTTGCTCTTTAGCTCTTTTTTTTTCTTACTCCCATAATCGTTTCCTTGAAGGGTTTCTTCTGTAATTAACAGCGAACATTTTTCCATTTCTGTGCAGATGGAAAATGCACTGGAATAGAACGGGATGTTTTAAGTTCATCATCTGTTCATCTCTTGATAGAGATCAATATAAATTAGAGATAAGTCTGTTTACCAATATTCATTTTCAAAAACCAGAATGATATGCAACAGATTTATAATTAAGCAGAAGTGATGATGTTGTACAGCTTAGTTAAATGGATTTGCTACCATCTATTAAAGAGGTAGCTATAAAAACAGAGCAGATGTTACAATTCTTTTCTCCTGGCTGCAATTTGCATGAGAACCCTATATCCTAAACAAGATATGAGCTAAAAGTTTAGAGATCTGTAGGGCTAGTATTAGACTTCTAAAACCATTCTGGGTATCCTGTTGAATTCAAAGCTTCTCATGGATCTCCTGCCCTGTTGCCTGGATGTGCATTTCTGCTGTGACAAAAGCCAACAGAGCCATACCACCACTAGGCTGATCTCACAAGCGAGCTGCAGCAGGAATCCTGCACTGCATCACCCCGCCAAATTAATGCAAGCCCTCAGCACACACAGCGTCCTGAATATACAGGGGAAGTCAGAGAGACAAAGAGTGGCACCTCTGCATGTCTGAGGCCTGCAAGTTGCAAGCTTTGCTTTCTTAACCTCACTTTGCCAAACCCAGGGCCTGGGACTCCCATGGACTTTGTGGGAGTGCTTGGTTGAAAGCAGGATTTGGCCTAAGCATATAAAAACTAGACTGCATAAAGCAACACAAACTTTGAAACTTGAAGACATTGACAAACACTTCCATGCTGGAGGCTGGCCAACATTTCAGCCCTCTCTCTTGGCGAGGACATCAGAGCACTCCGGCCCCACGACTCTTTCCCAGCTGACAGAGCTGCAGGAGAAACCTTGTCCTCTCTGAGCACAAAGGGTGCTTTGCCATCATCGTTGGTGGAGTCGGGATTTCAGGATAATTTGTATTGCATTCACAGTGTAGTCACCAGGGTAATTCATGAGGCAGAGATACCAGGAGATAGCTCTCACATCATGGAAAAGAACGGGCTCGGGTTAAAATCAACATTACCCAACTGCTGCCATGGAGAGCTGTTTTCGCCCGTTATTAGCCACAGTGATTGAGTGTCTTGGGTGACTCACAGACCTTGTGTTGCCCATCAACAGCAAAAGCTGAGTGGGGTTAGATAAATGTATTTTTTAACATACAAAGCTTGAAATAGCATTGATAGCTGCAATGTGAATCATCTGGATGCACTGAAACTTTGCTTGTTGCTACCCAGGTTTTTAAACAAACAGCTCTTAAAAACTACGAGGCGGCCCCCATCAAGAACAAGGAATGAGCACTGATGCTGATGGAGATGTTTGTTTAATGCATTCAGTTTCTAACGTCCTGGCCTTACAGCGAGCTCCACACCCAGCACTGCCTTGGTGCAGCCAACAGGGAGAGCATGCAACTAAGGAAAACCGTTCTGACGTGTGTGACAAATTACTATTTTTAGAGCTAAAAGGAGACAATTATTTTTCACTTCTAGGGTCTCTTTAATTCCCAATTGTCTCTCTACAAAAATATCTTAGTTTTTGAGCTCTGCATACTGCTCACAGCACTTCTACTGGTGTGAGAAATTTTAAAGAGGGAAGAAACTAGTTGTAAGTAATGGTATCAGAACAACCAGGGATTTTTGAAGAAATGTGGTTGCTCAAAGTATGCTGAGATGTTAAAAAGGCCTAAATACATCATTAGCATCTCTAGGCAGCTAAATGTCTTGTTTAACACCTGTCCTTTAGTGTCTGGGATTGATTAATGGGACATTTCTTGTGAATAATTCAATGCTTTTAATAGTATTCCAATCACAGTTGATTATAAATGAACACTCGTTGTAACTGATGCAGATAATCATGCCAACACTACAGCAAATACATTACCAAGCATTACATATGGATACTACAAGGAAATAAGAAACTGAGAATTCCATCATCTGGCAATGCATCGCTATCGAGTAATGCCTAAATATTTCACCACTGTTTAGACTGCATTCAGATTGCATAGAATAGCTTGTTCCTGATAAACTGGTTCCTTAGGTATCATTAGCAACATAAATGAGCCACATTCCCTTTGTTAACAGTTTAAACTCTTGCTCGGGATACTGGAAATCAAAACTCCTTCCACGACTCCCATTATAGGCCACAGCTCCCTTCCAGCAAGTAAAGAGCAGGGGAAAGGAATAACAAATGACTGATAAATAAGTTCATGTTTTTATACAGGATCAAAGGAAAACACAACTGCTCAAAGCACTGCAGACAACAACTTGCCTCAGGTTTCCCTCCTTTCTACGACTGGCACAGCTACAGTCCTCTTGCCATTACTTGCTTTCTGCTCCCTGCACCATCCTCACATTCTGTGAGAGCCTGCAGAAAGGAAATGGCTGCTGTCCCCAGAGCACATTGCTGCCAGCTGTCCTTTTCCAAACACAGTCCTCCTGCCTTGTTGCCTGGCCACCAAGAGCTGCTGTGGTGCTCAGCAAGATTTTTCTGCTTGTTTCCTCACAGCTTTTTAACCCATAGCTTTTTTTAATGACTGAATCAGAGCAGGACTACACACAGGTATCTCATTATTGGACTATATTCTGCCACTACTTTTTTTTTTTTTTTTTTTAATTTGCCCATGTCACCTTAAAGGCTTTGTATTATTAGGCTTGTTACACTCTAGTATAAAACTCACACATTATTTAAGGATCCCCTGTTATTTCAGGGTGAAAGGAGAATTACTAGAAGAACTAATTAGGAATGTTTCTCCTGAAAGGAAAGTCCTACCTAGATCACTTGTTTGCAGACACAGTCACCACAGTAAACTACTCCATAACTCAAGTTTTCCCTTATGCATTCCTTTCTTGTTTTCACAGAATCACAGAATTGCAGAGGTTGGAAGGGACCTCAGTAGATCATGGAGTCCAACATCCTCGCCAGACCAGGTACACTACAACAGGTCACACAGGTAGGTGTCCAGATGGGTCTTAAAAGTCTCCATAGAAGGGGACTGCGCAATCTCAGGGCAACCTGTTCCAGTGCTCCAAAGGGAGATTTTTTGCAATCAAATGCAATCTAGAAAAAGGCACTTCTAGTCATGTGTGGAAGTTGATCTCAGCAATTAAATATATACAGATACGTAGTAACTCTGTGGAAAGGAAAAATGCATAGATTAAAATAACCCTAGAATATTACTCTAGCAGAAATGCTAAGTCATGGCTTGAACCAGTGATTGAGCACCTGGTGGGAAGGCAGGGCCAACCTAGGAGAGCTCAGGTGCATGCAATGTATCCTGAGTGACCAGAAGGGGTGGAGCTAGGATCCACCCCATCCCAGACCTCATTTAAGGGTTGGCAGTGGAGACAAGGGTATTTCCATGGTGATTCTTGTATATCTGAGGCTTTCTTAAGGTAAGCTAATTTTTTTTTTTTTTTTTTTTTTTTTTTTTTTTTTGTGTGTGTGTGACTGTTGTTGCTGCCTTTGGGCTTGTTCTTATTTGCTGTGGCCTAGAATTGTGCTTTCTGTTCTTATTGCTACACATTCCATTACATTATAGTAGTTTAGCTTTCCACAAACCAACTTCTACTAGTCAGTTCTGAGTTTTTATCTTCTGTAAAAGGCTTTCATGTTTGTCTCCAGAAATAGAACCTTGTTCTTTAATAGCTGTGGTCTAGCCTAATCTGCTTCATAACCATTAGTAATGATAATGTATATTTATTAATTCTCATCTCTCCCCTTCCTTATTTTTGATTGTCAGTTGTAGCCAGGCATAAAAATGAAGCCTTTGTGCAGTCATAGCCTCCTGATTTTTTTTTTTCATGTGTACTTTGCTTTGTTTGTCTTTGGGAAGGATTATGAATTTGAGGTGTGTAGAGATAACAGGACAGTTCACCCAGCCATCACATTTTGACATTTGATAATTTTTCTAAGGGAAAGAACAGCTGTTAAGAAGATGCTTAGTGGCAGCACGGTGATGACTCTAGGCCAATCCACGAACCCCATAAGCCCCATTCAAATCTAAAACGTCATGAGATGCTCAGCAAAAAAATCACATGATGCCCCTTCTTTACAATCTCACAAAGAATTAGCCTTCATCAGCTTGAATATCTGAATGCACCATCAAATAGTCCTGTTCTCTAGTGCGAGAAGCTTACATGGCCATACGTAAAGACCATGTAAGAACGTTTGACGTATAGCAAGTACAAAACAAGACATTTTTACAAAAGGGATCTTATTGGATTTCTTTCTTATGTATTAGCTAGCTTTCATGATACAGATTTTCTTGTGTCAATAACTTTAAGAGATCAGATAGATTAAAGTTGGTATGTCTGAAAAAGCAGGTGGTGAGTTAATTGCAACACTGGACAAGATAGAGAAGAGGTTAAGAAGTACAGGCAATACAGGAAAAGAGTGATAGAGGTGATAGATAAAACAGGACAGCAGGCTTATGAATGAAACATTTGGAGAGCTGAAAAGTCAGCTGACCTGTGACCAATAAAAGACTATGCATAAAACCATATTATTAGTTTGCATGATACGGATGGGAAACAAATAATTTTGCTTCTCTAAAGATACCTTATTGAGGTACCTTCTTAACCTGGATCCTAGCTTAGAATGTTATTAATAGATTTCTCTTAGCTCCACAAGAAGTTTGAACTCAGATGGCTGCAGTAGTAGGTAGGGGATGTGCCAACCACCAAACTAGCCAGCATGTGCCTCAGCCAGTCATTACAAATTCTGCCATTCTCATTTTGCATTCATTGCGTTCAACTGTGTCATTGAGGGGTCATTGTTCTAGGACAAGCATTCAACTGCAGGTGATTAATAATATTTCTTATGTATGCTTCAAAAGAGAGGAAAAAAAATGAGGTAGGAGGTACTGAACACCATTCTCCATAGCTGCTGACTGAAATGGATTTGTCCCAGACAAGCAGAAAATCTTGCCATGTCTCCTAACTGCTTGCTGGTGATATTGCTGTAGACATCTGGCAGATCTGAGTGTCCTAGGAAGAGGATGAGAGGAATCCTTTTGGCTGGAGGTCACTGTGCCACATGGGACTGGTTCTGTCAAAGAAAAGACCGACTGGATAAACGCTGCAGGGATGAAATTAATTCTGCTTCTAGAAATGAGGAAGAGTAAAAACATTGTCCAGCCCTGATAACAGAACCCTAGGGAAGTATCAAGATGCCTGTAAACATGAGTTGGGGAGTGCAAGCAGATGAGCTAGCAGGGGAAGGCCACCATGGATGCCATCCAAAACAAGTCAGTGAAGTGGTAAAACAAATACTGCAGTGTCCAAGCATTGCAAGACAAAACAACCATCAAAGCTTCACAGAGAGACAAGCGTGCTCTAGGCAGAAGTTTTATTAGAATGACAGGCATAACTGGACTACAGAAAATTGAAGGCATGCTAAATGCCAGGGATAGAGCCTGCAGCCCGCTGCAGTGGTAGAGATGTGCATTTCTGGGGTTGTAGGGGTTCTGACTACACGAAGCTGTACTGCAGCTCAGATGCCACATTAGACTAGTGATTAGTAGTGGGGAAGGGAAAAGCTTCAGCAAGCTGTTGGAAGCCTGTGACCTTTCTCACTGAGCTAAAACAAAGTGTTGCAAATTCCTTGAGTAACTGCCAATAACAGGTTGGACACGTGTTAGTGTGGCAAATCTGACCTGGGGATGAATGGCAAAGCAAAGGTGATTAATAGGAAAGGCACTTCCCAGCATGTCCAGGAGGTCCAAGAACCCCAGAAGAAACAGGAGCCATTAATCTTGACAGTCACAAACCACTGGGATCATAAATATTGAAAGACTTTCCTGTTTTAAAATAGAATTTATATTGGAAATGTAAAATATGACCGAATATTCTTGTACATTGAGAAGCTGACATTCAACAATAGATGTGAAATTGTTCATAGCACAGAGTTTTCTCATGACAATACCAACTGGAAAGTAAGACTTGTGTATATTATGATGTTTATATTCAGCATTAATATAGAATGCAGAGCCCTTGCTTCTACAAAATCCCTTCCCTGACTGTAAGTGCATTTTAAGCCATTCACAGGATGTTGCAGTGCATTTATGAGAATTGAAAAGTGAGACCTTGCAGGCAGCAGCACTGTGCTGGGGCCTCGTTTTGTGTCGTCATTTTTATGATGAGATTTAGAAGTGGAGCAGTTGCTTATGAGATTACTGGGGTTTCACAACCAAAACCCTCCATGTGGTTGCTGTTTATAACTAGTTGCTAGCTTGAGGTCAGCTGAAAAGGCAAGGAACAATTGGACAGCAAAATAAATAGAAAGTGTAAGGCTGTTCTACAAAACAGCAGCCAAACAGATCCTATCTGACACTATGGCATACCAGTTTCAGGCTGAGATTCCAAGGCTGGAAGTACAGTTTTAAAGGGTGCTACACATAACTTGTTGCAAATTACTGTAAAACAGATGCACCTGTAACTCATTTAAGTTGTTTACTCAGAATGGCTCTCCTACAGCAACAGGCAGCCTTGCATAGAGCTCTTAATGAGATCCTAAAGGATTTTCAAATGAAAGTTTAGCATCTACATATCACAGGGCAGAGTGTCTCAGATAATTTGTATTAGTACACTGCTTCACTATTCTTCCAAGTAAGCACTGCAGAACTGTGCTAATGCTTATTTTATTTCTTAACAACACTGTTCTGGAGCATGTCTCCTTTGAGTAAAGGCTGAGGGAGTTGTGCTTGTTCAGCCTGGAGATGAGAAAGCTCCATGGAGAGCCCACTGTGGCCTTCCAGCAACTGAAGGGAGCTTACAAACAGGAGGGAAGATGACTTTTCACACAAGCAGATAGTGGTAGGACAAGGGGGAATGGCTTTAAAGAGAGAAAATTTAGGTCATGTGGTAGGAGGAAATTTTTAACCGGAGGTTGATGACGCAGTGGCACAGGCTGCCCAGAGAAGCTGTGGGTGCCCCTTCGTTGGAGGTGTTAAGGCCAGGTTGGATAGGGCTGTGGGAAGCCCAAACCATTCCTTCTAGAACTCTAGATGTGACAGATACAGCATAGATAACTTGCTTTGCATGACAAAAATCCTCTTTTCATTTCCATCTAGTACCTAGAAGTGAACAATACCGTGAAATTCTTGGCTAGTAAATAGATTCAGCCCCAAAAGGGAAAAGGGCCTTTCTACTGTGAGACATACTGCCAAGACCATGGCTGAGTTATGCATGAATTCCTTACAGGCAAGGGACTAAATGTATACAGGCATTAACTGTGCTGATACTGCTTTACTAACAATATCAGCAGCTGCAATACATTGCCTGTTCCAGTAGGAGCTTCTATGCTTACATTTGTGCATACATTTTCCCAGAGTCATGCAGAAGTTGTATTTCAAAGGCTCTTGGGAGGTTTGTGTTAATCTGTTTATAATTTATATATATAAATTTATAATTTATCAACATTAGCTGAAGTTCCCCCTTCTATCCACTGCAAACCTCTCTTAGCCAGCGTTGCCATGCCTTTGGAGTTCATAGAAGTCCTTGCAAGCAGTATGTTATCCTTGAAGTGCTGGCTATGCCAAGCATGAGAGGGTCCTAAGAACACATTGAGGGAAGCAACACCCACATTTTCATATTTCAGATGACATCCAGCTGAGTGCTCTCAGCAGCGTTGTTTTCATTTTTCAGTTGTGGTGGGGGAAGAACAATCTGCCAGAGCTCAGCCTACTCACAGCCTTCTCTCTGCCAAGCGTGTTCCACGGGGAATATGTGGGCAGCAGCCTGAGCTCCCCAGATCTGCTGTTCAGCCAGCCCTTATGCGCCCTGGATTTGACAAGGGGCTGTACGTGGGACAGCAATGCCACAGTCAACCTGTTAGGGAATAGCAGTGCTCGGTCCTATTTGGAGCATATCATTTTTTTCAAGCACAGCACATGTTTTCTGTTCAAAGCAAAGCCTGGCACCAAGGCTTGCCTGGTAATGAAGGTAGCCTTGAGTGGATGTCCAGCAAGCTTTGACGTGTCACCTCTCTTTGAATTATCACCTTCCTTGAGTTCAAGCAGCCTGCTGGCATCACTTGCTGTTAGACCAATGGTTTTCCTTTTATGGTTTAGAGCTTTTTCTAGCTAATTGTGAAGAAGGCCATTTTTAGAATGCCTGGTACATGCAAGCATCACAGCAGCGAGCCCTTGCCTCTGTCTCCTCATCATGGCACTGTTTGCTGCCATCCTTTTTGTAGTACAGTACATTCTATGTTGTGAATCATTTTCATGCAGAAATGGAAAACGCCAATGCTTCTGTGTTCATTTCATAACAGAATCAAAAGCTGGCACCCTGTAATTAAGGGGCCAGGTTTAGTGGCATTGTAACAAAGGGCTGCACAGACAGGCTTGAGTGGCAGCTGCAGAGAGATTAAGAGACCCCTGAACAAATGTTTCCTAAAAAAAGAAATAATTCAATTCTGGTCCTTAGGGAAGATTCAAAATAACACATGTAGTGCCAGGTTCAAAAAAAAGGGCTCAGATACTATAATAATAATGCTGTATCTAAAGGTAAATTGAAATGCTCTTGTGCACAGTGCTAAGTTGATTATGATCCCTGTGCTGTGAATGGGGGAATTAAGAGCCCCAGAATCAGCTCACACTGATTCAACCTGCTGGAGATGGGAAGGCAGATGCTGGGACCTGGCAGCATTTTGGCCATCTCGTTGATCTGCAGACAGCTTCTGCTGAGCTGTTCCTCCTGGACATGAGCCACTCCAGGCCAGGAGCAGAGTGCCAAGTCTGGCCCAGTAATCCTGCTGGATTACTCGGGCTTGCTGCTACTCTAATATGGCTGCTCAACTTCTTCCCTAGCCCACAGCTTGGCACCTGCCTCGGATGTGGGCACAGACGGTCCAAGCCTCATGCAGAAGATCACGAAGGCATCCCCTTAGGAGCCTGACTTGGGCCAGGACAAATCTTCCTTTTGTGACTGGGGACTTTACTGCTTTCCAGCTGCTCAGCTGCTCAGCTTGGCTGTTATTTAGTCCTGCTGGAAGAAGAGGCTGTGTCAGTACTTTCACTTCTGATTTAGCAAGTTCAGTCAGGTAAGCATAGACAGCTGCTGTTTCATCTTATGTAATAATCCAGCAGTAGAATAACTTAAGTATTCTTGAGTGGAAATACTTTTTTTTTTTTTTTTTTTTTTTCCCCCAAACTGAAAGTTCTATGACTAGAGAGTCATTCAGCAAGGTACAGAATGCACAGAGGTGAACCACAGCTATCTCATTGCTTGGCATGGCCTTTGTGTTGCTGGCAATTGAATAAATTACATACGTGACATTCTGAAGGAAGAACTAAAATGGAGCTTCTGTGGCCTTGATTTTCATCTCTCGCAGTAAATCAGGAAGTGTATTACAGAAGCCAGAGGAATCATGTGATAGAGTGCTGCTACCAAAGTGATTAGGATCAGCCTTGGTGTGGCGAGAGCTTGAAGGCATTTCAAATTGTATGCAATTGTAATTTAAGCAAGAATGGAATTTTATACATTATGCCTGTGCCACATTGGCATGCAGTCAATTCACCTGCTACTGCTTTAAAGTGAATACGCAGTCTCAGCTTGGAGATGACTTCATCCTTACTGTGCCTCCTTTGAACCTGACAGATGCTCTCAGTCCTTTCAAACCCACAGAAGGTAAGACGACCATATTCTTGCCCATTTTTATGGGATGTTTAACAGCAACAACAACATGGATTGCTTTTCAGTAAGCACACCATTAATTGTCTCCAGGATTGAAAAGTCAGGAGGAGAATGCTGATGGCTTTAGTAGCCTTCCTAATGCACCTTGGCCAGAATCATGTAAAAAGGAGCTCATGTGTGACCTCCCTTCCAGCAGGGCCCTTGAGGCCATTACAAAGACACTTCATGCAGTACAGCTCTGTGTGAGCTGTGCTTAGAAGATTGATGCCCTCGTGTTCTACAAAAGCCACAGGTATGGGGATAAATGGTCATGAGGGTAACAAGATACCACACACCAGCTGAGGGGAAGTTACTGTTGATTGTTAGGGTTTTAGTTGCTGAGCTTGTTATGTCTTTCTGCAGTTACCTGAGGAGGCACTGTCCCATAGTTGTGGTTACCACACTGAAGTTGAAATAGGAGAACACACTCAGTGCCTTTACAGCTTCAGTGTGAAGCCCAGTGGCTCTGCCTACATTTAGAGGCAGAGGTGCAGGCACATGTTCTGCTCAGCTGGCTTTGCTGCAGACAGGGCAGTGACCAAGGCAGGACTACCAGCAACACCTGAGCTGATGATCCAGAGAGCACAGCTGATTTGAATTACAGACATGTGCTAGGCATACACAGAGCTCCAATGCCTCAGCTGGCATAAGGTGATTTATGTATGTTTTGCATCTCAGTTATCCATGTGTGCTTTAGGAGTGGAAATCTTCATTTGCATAACACTTACTGGAATGAAGTAAATGCTTGAAACTCTTGAGACAGCAGAATGAAACAAGTTGTGTTCAAGGAGAGAAGGTTTAGATTGGATGTCGGGGGGAAGTTCTTCACACGGAGAGTGGTGAGATGCTGGACCAGGCTGCCCAGAGAGAACGTGGAGATGTTGAAGACTGGGTTGGATGGAGCCCCAGGGAACTTGTTCTAGTATCAGATCTGGAGGTTGGTGGCCCTGCCTGTGGCAGTGGGATGGAACTTGATGATTCTTGGGGTCCTTTCCAACCCCAGCCATCCTATGATTTTTAAGAAAGAATAATGGTCAATTCTGGTACTATGTTGACTGTTCCAGATTTTGCAATGGCTTCTATTAGTTTTTACTACATAACTGTTTATAATTATGAATACCAACATGCAGTACAAAAGAGTTTACCATAAAATGAAGCACTTCTGTGCTTGATCGGGTGTTGGGCTTTTTTTTTCTCTCCTTCAAAATAGCTGGATTTTAAACAGTTCTGGGCAGAAAATACTGTAACTGCCACGATACCTACCAGGGCTACATGCCAGCAGGAACTCTATGTTTCAGGATGCAGAGTGGGGATGTTATCTAATGATATTTACTATTTCATGCCCCATTGATAAATTCTGTGCTAAAATTTCAGCACAAGTTACTTCTTATTCTAGTTCAGCATGTTTAATTGAATGGGAATGAACCTGAGTATATCCTTAAAAATGACTATACCCACACCTACCCCAGAAATGGTCAAGATATTGAGGACTTAGACCGCTGAAATCAATTTGAGACTGCAGTGCCCTTTAGTTGAAGTGTATAAAAGAGAGTGACAGGTGTACTCCAGTGCTGAAATACATACATCAGTCTTTCCAGCATGTGATTTTCATGTGATTTACTTACTTGCAAACTTGGGAGCTAGAGAACTGAGAATATTTTCTGGTGTGAAGTTAATAACCTGGAAGGAAAGGTCAGTATAGTCAGGAAGGTGACAGGACCTCCATGTTACTGGGTCTTCCCAGGTTTCCCTACACTGGATGAAAATGATACAGTGGTAAAATCCAACTCACAAATACAGGAGGGTTGGACTAGACGATCTCCAGAGGTCCCTTGCACCCCTGTAATTCTGTGGGGGAAAACAAAAACCTCACAACCTTAGAATAAGAACTTAATCCTCAAGTATTGAGGCATAAATAGAAGAAACTCAGATTTGATCTGGTGCTGTTTTCTGCCTCGTGATGGATTTACATAGGCACTTGTACGTGTCCTGAGCATCCTTCTAATCATCACCTGAACCTGAAAACCAAAACATGTCTGTTCTTGCAAGGTCAGGAGCTTTGTTACTGGGTACTGGGCACTGTTTCCAGATCTCCGTGGTATCTTGAGTACAGAGATTCAGGACAGAAGTACTGCCCAACCCAATACAGAGAAGACAATTTTAGAGCAGAGTTGAGAGCAAGTGAAGAGTCCAGTGCCTCAGCTTCAATTTGCCAACAAATAGAGCAATCCACAGAAATGACCATGGATCAGAGCACTTCAGAATTGCTGGAGTTCAGCAAAGAACTAAACCCACCTGCTCCATAATTTGAACAGAAAAATAAGAACAAGGCTCAGAGGCAGCAGCAGCAGCAGTGCCTTTCGCCAAGGGAAACTCAGAAATTGAACATAGATGCAGTTCTGTCTTGTGATTGCTTGCATTCAGTGGGACAGCTGGGCAAGTAGGCAATGAAAACCTTTTACTACACCACTCAGAGCAATCTTCTGGGGAATTGAAGGATCATGTATATGAAAAGTGTTGAAATAACATTACTTGGCATATTATGTTTTTAAAGCTCAGGTGAAATAGATAATTCAGGTCACATGGATCCAACAGTCACCAGAGCCATTCCCCACTTACATCCTGAAAGTGAGCTACAACTGCCATCACTCCCTCATTTATATCTACGTACCTAGAAGTGCTTACCTAGTCTTCACAACACAGGGCACCAGGGTTTCTTCTTTGTGCATTTCTAATACGGTTAGTATTTTCCCTGTGAAATCTACTGAAGTAGGAAAAATTCTAAGCAGAAAGACTTGGCAGCAAAATACTAGCTTTTGGTTTGAAAATGGATACTCTCCTGCCTCCTCCTTTAGAATTGCATGTGGCCTTCACAGGATTGAGCTGGGCTGCTTGAAGAAAATTGCATACTGTGTGAACTGATGGAGTGTGTGAATTGAGTTTGTGTAGTTTATCCCCCAAGACACTATTGAAAATGTGATCATTTCAGTTTCTCCTTATGTTCGTTAAGCATTCCTCAAGGACTGATGAAAAGGCAAACTGACATTAGATCCCAATTGTTCTATCAGTGAAACCTTTAAAAAGGGAGGAGAGTAGCTGCTTAGAAAAATTATTGAAATAGCTGATCATAAATAGCACTACAGCGTGACACCATTATAAACTAACAGGAGTCTGCTCTGGAAGGACTCCAGGCTCCTCCCCAGAAGCATGTCAGGTCAGCAGTAAAGCTTTGCCTTTCAGCGTAATTGGCAAAGCAGTGTACCTCTGCCCACAGAGGAAACAAGGTGCAGCTCTCCTCATTCTACAGTACTAACAGTGGATAACTATTGGCATTCCCAGTGAAAACATCCTTTTAGTAGGTGCGGAAGAGAAGGTTGCATTAGAGCTAGAAGAAGAAATAGATTTGAACACTGGATGCTTTTTTCCCCATGCTTCTGGTATTAGAAATATAACTGCACCAGGTGTTCTCTGACTACTCCGTGTTTGCTTTAGACTTATTCAGCAAATGACTGCAGCAGCTGCTTGCCTACACTTCATAAACTGCAAAGAGGTGCATTTCCTAAGATGCAGAATAAAGTCTTTGAATTGATGTAGATGTTTCCAATTTACTGCAGTGAGCAATGACTTTTTTTTCCCTGAAGTACTAACATGGCAGACAGACCATCAGAGGCAGCAAAGAAACTAAGACCATAAAACAAAGCCCATACAATTTCTGCTGCAATTCAATCAAATTTCATCCAATTGTTTTGGTAATTCAAGGATTACAGCAACATCATGATGCTTCTCTTCCGTAGCCAAACAAAACTGATCAGACTCTTGAAAATAAAAGCCATCATCAAACCTGATTTCTACCAGCTAAATCCTAAATCTGCTGCACAGTAACTTGAGCTACTCCACAAAGGGCCTCCAGCCTTGATCTCATGGAGGTTTCTTCAGCATTTATTCTCCTTGGGTGAAGCATTCTTAAGCAAGCAAAAGCTGCCCAAAGGTTTTCTGTAGCATCCATTTCAAAGCTCAGCAAAGGATCAGACAAGGATTTTAAAAGGTTTCTTGAGATGCTTCAGGGGAGCCATGGCCTGTAGGGATCCCTAAGCTTGGCCTAGTGAAACTTTAGTTTCACTTTAGTTACTTCACCAGATGCTGTCAAACAGTTGTGCATGGAATGCCTCTTCTTAAGCTGCTTTTACTTACTCTTCTAGTCCTGAAGACTTCAGCTTAAGGTATTCTGCCTAGACTGCATCTTCGCAGTTTCCTTAATTATCTCAAGACTCCCAAGTTTAAGACACTGAAGTAAACACTCTCCCTTCTATAGCTCAGACTGAGAAATCAGTGGCGATTTCTCTTCCAGGGAGCAGCCAGCAAAGAGGTATCACTCTAAATTTAAAACAGACATTTCATCATCTGAAGAGGACACTATCTGGTATCAGAATACTTCCTGGAAATCAGAAAACTGGGGTTCTCATCTCCATCTCAGTACAGTTCTCACTCCAGCCACAAACAGATATTAAATACAGAATGCTACGTGTAAGCAGAAAAAGATAAGGAAATACTTCAATGTACAGATTTACTTACACTAACTCTCCATTCTTTCTCTTCTGGTTCCCTTTCTCAACCCCGAAGATTATTATCTTATTCTCTGTTGAGCACAGATTTATTATGTGTGCCCATATTATTTTGCCATCACTCCTTTTGGCAGAACAGGACACTTTTTGACTCTGATTAGCCCAGTATATTCATTCAAATCATCATCTTAAATACCTACTTCTCTCACTCAGTGAAGACTGAAGTGCTTCTCAAGATTGACCGTGCAGAAGTTCTCAGCTAGTTTGGTTATGTAATCCAAAATCTATATCTTCCTTATTCATTAGCTGCCCTCAATTTACTGGCTCTATCTTAACAGACCACAAGCTCACCAGCTCCTATTACTTACTTATCCAGTTATGCCTTCCTCCACCAAAAATCCACAACTCCAGCTGACCAGGGAAGTATTTTCAGAATTCACAGCCTTCTCAGTCTTGAAATACATAGCATCTTCTTGCTTCCTCCCCCTTCTTTGCTAACTGTAGGCCTGCTTGATGTCTTCTGCAACTACTAGGAGGAGTGAGAGACACTACCATTCATCAGGCTACAGCAGCAATTGCCCATCTTCCTTTAGATAGCCAGCAGATTCTCCCAGCAAAAGCAGCACACCACAGCAGTCCTCCTACAAAGCCAGAAGGCAGCACTATGACTCCAGAGCCATTTAGATTGCCACGGACAAGGTAGTCACTTCACACAAAACCCTGTTCAAAGAAGGTCAGGAACCAATGGCCCAGAAGTTGCAGTTAAATTTTGAACATGCAGAAACTCTGTACAACATAAGTGTTCTCCTGTTCGGAGAATTTGTACTGATTGCCATTAGCTTCCACTTACTTACCATCTTTACTTCCAAAGACAGGCTCCTGCCATTCTACAGAAAGTACCAGAAAGAACTACAATCTGTGTTTTCCATTTTAACTACAAGACTTCAATATTTGACCTAGAAACTTTTTACGTATCAGTAACATGAACACTGACATTAGAATCAAGCCTGCTCTTTCATTAGTTACAGAATGCTGAACCATGTGCAGCTGAGACAGTGTTAGAGCCACCTTCTTAACCCACTCATAGTCTTCACCCATTCATTGTATGAATTGCAACCATCTTGGCCAAGGCGGTCTCTCAGAAAAGTGAGGCCCTTTCTCTCTTTTTACTCTAAGTTAGACACATTCAAATGCATGCTGAGATGTAATAGCAGACTGTGGCTGCTGAAAGACACTGAATTGACAAACAGGGCTTCCAGTCAGACTCTTGCATACTTTCCTTACCTCAGAAGTGACACTTCCAGTAGCCCTACAAATTGAATCTCAAATTCTTATCCCATACCAGTTAGAAACCAATATCTTATACCCAGATGCTAAGCCACAGGATGAGCGCTGCGTAAATGGCCTTTCCAGTTCCTCATATTCAGCCTCCACGAACTTTGTGAATCCAGTTGTCAAGGCACAAACAACTTAAGGCACGCTGATGGATGCCTTTTAACCACTTTTGATAAGCCCTCAAAATGGAGGTACTTATAGTCCTTTGGAAGCTGTGCTTTTGGAGATCACTGACCACGAGCATTTTTCAAGTTATTTGTGCAATCAGGGACACCAGCTGTCTTAATTCTGCAAGAATCATCGTATTTGATGTCTTTAAAAACATGAGGTAAATGCTCTGCAGGAACCAGTGGGGATAATCAGGTGCCAGAACACCCAACTAAGACAACCCCACAGCATATATAGAAGTCAGCCAATTCTCATCCAGGGTACAGAGGCAAAACAACATGAATAGCCTCTGCCATGCCTCTGAGGTCTTGGATTTGCCCTTGGTCAAAAGGAGGTTTGTTTTCCATGTTAGAAGATTGTAATTGTCAACAAAAAGGGGTACAAGCACAATCATGCTTACTAGCAGATCAGTAAGAAAAGGTTTTCCTTACATACTTTGAGTTGACCACATCCTGAAGAGCAACAGACTCAGACATGGCAGTTTCAGAAAAGCCCAGGTGTGAGACTATGTTACCCCAAAGTAGCAGCTGATAGGGAATAAACTCCAAAAAATAATTAAAAGAAAGCAAACAGGTTTAGTTGTCTGAACAAGGAATTTTAATTTTAGGTCAACTATTGAACTAGGTCAACATCCAGTTCACAATGTCTACAGATAGTGGGCAAAGCCAGTCACTATGGTAAGTATATTGAAGCACCAAGCTCCACACAAGACTGTAAAATACATTTTAAACTACTAGTAAGAAAGCTTCTTCAAGTCAACAATACTAATAAAGGGCCAGAGTTTACGGTCTAGGATTTCACCTTCCAAGCTCTTAAGACAGCCAATCCATCGCATAAGCAAATCAAACTGCTACATACTGAAACACAGAGCAGCAACTGTATTGAACAAATCCTGTAAATAATTCAAGGATACATTGAAACAGTATGGGTAAATTGTAATTTTTTATTGGAAAACAAATATACAACTTGGAATGGATTTGAGGCAAATCGTGCCATAAGCAGATTTTTTTTTTTTTTTGAAAATAAGTGGCTAAACAAAGTTTAAAAAGCATAGTAACAAGAGGAGAAAATGTTTTCTGGTACAGGACCAGCAGTACAAAAAAAATTGTGTACGAGTACCTGGATAATACACCCGTTTTGCATTAGTGCAACTTTTAAGATTCATATTGTTGACTGTCAATCGTCCACAATGTTAAGACTCCACATTTCAACAACATGTTACAGGTATGGCCACAAACAAGTTACTATGAAGTAAGTCAGAATACTTTCTACAGCGCATTAGCCACATATGCTATCCACATGGTTTTATCCTGCAGTCAACTGTAGGAATCTTTAATCTCCATTAGCAGAAGCGGAATAAACTCTTGTGCACTGGAAAACTGGAGTCAGCATCTTGCTTTAAATAAGGAACTGCTAATGCATGGTAAAACCTAACTTACTTTATGTAACTTGTTACACTAGTCATACCTACGTCTTCTAGAGAAAGCTACTTTTAAACAATCCAGATGTTCCCTCATTGAACCAACTCCATCTAACATTAGATGTGCAGAAGGGCTTAAATATCCAGAGTAAGCCACATGCAACATTTGTTACTTAGATCAATTTTCCAAAAATCAGAACAATGACAGTAAGATAAAGGAGAAAAACATGGAGGAATGGCCTTCTAATTACTATACATGCATATTCTTTTGACAGTAAGGGAAAAACCTTTTACAGATAAGTTACAAACAGAGAAAAGGCAAATAAACAATTTTGTACAAGAAATTTAACACATTCTGTACAACGTCTTCACTTCGCTGTCATCATTTGTACAAACTCTGCAAAAGGAAAGAGGCCAGAAGTTATTTAGAGAAGAACAAGAGTTGCAACATCTGGCAAGTGACTTGCCTCACTAGTGGCCAATGACATTTCAAAATGTCATTTCCAGTTACATTAAAAAAAGACATTTCCCTTTTCTACCAGTCATGCCTATGCACCTCCTTTTAAAAAAAAAAAAAAAAAAAGGCAATTAACAGCTAACGGCCTCTACTTCCATCAAAACTGTCAGTCCACCACAGACTTCCAAATAAGACTGTTCAGAGTCATCTCCTGTCAACCTGCAGTCACCCTTTACACGCCAAGAGAGGAGCCAATGCTGCTGAAGTTACAGTCAGCTACAGACACAAAACAGGTACAAGCATTGGCATGGACTTCACAGCAGAATAGCTTACTGAACCACAGACTCAGTTTAGTGTCAGGAACAACAATAAAGTTTTAAAGAGAAGCCACACCTATTCCTTGGGAACAGTACCCTGGATGAGAAAAACTGGAAATACCCTAGCTGGTACTTCTAATATGCTTGGAAAGCTAAAATGAAAGCAAGCTTAGACAGCTTGCGTGCTCCTCAGAAGAGGAAAAAAAACTTTTGCTTGCATGAGTTTATCTAAGTTTCAACATCACAAAAGAGAAGTAGAAAGTTAGCACCGCAGCTGATTTGTGTTAAAGTTTATTTTAAAGGTTTTCTAAAGATTGTGAAATTGATAGGTATTTTACAGGCTTTTCCTCTTAATTTTTGAAATATTATGGAAAGATCAGTGACCTGCCAGAGGTCATAACATTCACTTTCCTGATGCAGTTTCAGATCAACATTTGTTAATAAACAGAACAGTATGTGAATAGCTTAACTAGCTTTCTTATACTAATGGCTATTAGCATTAAGAGTTTGTTGTTGTTTTGTGTGGTTTGTTTTTTTTTTTTTTTTAATGCTGCATAGTTCACAGCTGCCTTAGGAACAAAATGGCAGTGACCCACTCAAACCTATGTATGTACTAAAAAGATGTTAGCTTGAAGAGACACTAAAACTGCTGAGGACCTCCCTTGTGAATGCTGTCCTATTTAAATTCTGCCATTACCAGCAACTGGAAAGTGCACCAGCATGGAAAGCGCACCACAATCTGTTAACAGCTCCTTACCTTCATAGTTTACTTGACCATCACCATCAATGTCTGCTTCCCTAATCATTTCATCAACTTCTTCATCTGTTAGCTTCTCCCCAAGATTTGTCATCACATGACGAAGTTCTGCAGCACTAATGTAACCGTTACCATCCTGGGAGGGGAAAAAAGACATGTTTATTCCAGTTCCCCTCAGGCCTAGCAACTCAAAGCTACGATTCTTAAGATCAGCACTGAAAGTTTACACAGATTGAACCACTAACATTTGCATGAGGCAATAAAGAGCCACAAGCATATCTTATGTACTGCCCAGGATCTCAGAGGATAGGTGGATCCAGGTGAGATCCTTAAGGTTTCTTCCACTCCAAGCTGCTCTACAATTCTGTGACTACACGATCTTAGAGAGGTCTTTCAGAAAGAGCTTACACGACACAGTCTACTTTACTGTCCTGAGGCATTACCATCACTGATGGTGACAAGCATCTCAGCCATGGGCCATTTGGGTCACTTGCCTATTTCTCAGACCAGGAGCAGTTTCTCACACTCCCACTTTGTGGCAATCCAGCACGAAACCACAAGGCCTTCAGAGGCCACTTTTACACATCCCAGCCAGGATAGAATATCAAAATACTGGTGCATATGGACTCAAAGCTGCTTATTTCTTCCCCACACTGCATGATACTTGTGTGTTTTCTGATTAAAATTACATTTCATTTAAGGAGCTGATTAACAGTAGACAGCAATTTACTTGAAGTGAAAGATTCACAATGTATTTATTCAATTCCCCTGCCAGCCAACAAGTACTTAGGTACCACAGCAAGCAAAACAATATAGCAGATCACTACTGTCACCCACAATGACTCATTTGGCTTTCAGGTACAGCACCATAGTATAACTCAACTTCAGCACAACTAATTAACTAGTTCTAGACAGTAGGACTACAAACGCCCCTTGTTCACTAAGGAATCTTATCAGAAGTCTGAGCTCTTCCAACAGAAGGATTTGTCGAGGCAAACATCTCAGTACCTTGTCAAACACACGGAACGCTTCTCTAATTTCTTCTTCACTATCTGTATCTTTCATTTTTCTTGCCATCATTGTCAGAAACTCTGGGAAGTCAATTGTGCCATTGCCTGCAAGATAATCGCTTTGTTAGAAAAAACATTTCTCAATACTTCAGTAAACAGTTACTTATTGTTAAGATCTTACCATCAGCGTCTACTTCATTGATCATATCCTGTAATTCTGCTTCTGTGGGGTTCTGACCAAGTGATCTCATCACAGTCCCCAACTCCTTTGTAGTTATAGTACCATCACCATCCTTGTCAAATAGTGAAAAGGCTTCTTTGAATTCTGTACAACAACAAAAAGGAGTTAGTGCTTCCAGTTTTCCAATGGAGAGCTTATTTAACCTTTTCAGAACCACTGCTGTTTATTGGAGCAAATTATTAAACCTGACTTCATATTCTTGAAGGTATAGAGCTCAGCCTGCTGGAACTGAAACATCAACAGAGTTGATGCCCTGATGCTGATGTTTCTATCAGTCTAATCACCACGTTTTGGCTTGAAGAAAATGGAAGGTCGTCCATTTCAGGACCAGTTGGACATTTGCTACAAATCACCTTGAAGAATCCTCGATACAGAGCTACTCCTTTCAGCTACCAACTAGAATAACACATCCTTAGCAAGATTTCTCTTATGAAAAAGTAGTGGGAATTACATTAAGAAAAAGCTTGAAAGTTGTACTCAAAATGCAAATGCTACGGCTTAATACACTTCTATTAGTAGTAAGAGACCATTCAATGGGCAGATTGTAATTAAGACTCAATGCGGAACAGCTTCACTGCATCTCACTTCTGCTGGACACACAACTCTGAACAGCTACTTCAAGCCACAGTCCAGCACCATGGATCCCACATTTGGCCATACCTTGCCAAAAAGGAACACGACTGCAGTACTGCAGCTTTTCAGTCTAGACTGTATCACAGCAGCTTCTGTAATCACTTGTTCAAGAGAAAAGGTCACTGCAGTCACACCAATTTCTGCAAACTTGCCTGGAAAACTGTTTCAGCCCTACTGTATCTTGAAACAGCCCTCAACAGAACTAGTTAAAAGCAGCTGCAAGACTGGCTGTTTTTCAGTGCTACCTCTCAGGCCCCTACAATAGCTGTACTGTCGCCAGCAATATTAATACAAGCATAACATGTTTAATTGTCTAGTCCAAAAATGGAGTTGGTTTTAATCCATGCCATCTGTTTGTCTTCAGCTACAGACCTTCAACTATTTCACTGGACTGTAGCCGTTCACAGAAAAATTACAGTTAAGCCTGAAAAACTGATTTATTCCCTTATGCCATTCAGATCCTTTTGCAGCACTCAAGGCCACTCAATATCATGCCTTTGGGGAAGTTAGCTAAAGAGCATTAGAAATACTTCCACGAATTACAATTCCTCCCCCATTTCCAAGTAACCTCCTTTCCAGATAGTGGATTTCCCAGATCTGAATTAATCAAGTACAGCATAAAGCCTTCACCCATTTCTTACTCTGAAATGCTAGATATATTGAGATACAAACTGGCAAGTGCTGGAAATGCAACTAAAAAATGCTGTTTGTAGTTCATGGATGCAGCTATCATATCAGAACCAAAGCCAAGTTCCATTCAAAAACAAAACAAAACGCAACTCTTCCACATCTTCAGCTCCAAAAAGCCAGCACTTGCTGTTCAGCACACAAGGCTTAGAGGAAGGCTACCACAGGACCAGATTGAACAGTTCTCTCTGCAGTGTGATTGTAAGAATATGTGCTTAGAAGCCTACCCAAACAAGAAGCTACAACCTGTACCTACAATAACTTGCAAGTAATCTTCAGGGCTAGGTTCCAGAAAGCTTAGAGGCAAATGAGTTTGCTAGGATCAGACTTTACATGAAGGAAGAAAGGGCTTTTTGGTCAAGCCCAGTAGCAACAACCATAGGCTGCCATCATTCAAGAACCTCAGAAGACTGTCTCCAACAAGCATCAGATACTCAGGTGTTGCTCAGAAGAGCCACCTGTTAGCCACAGCCATAGACAAAGTCAGAACAGACTGCCACTGTAACCCAAACACGAAGCAGACTACACAGCACTGCAGCAATTCCCGCAAGTCCAAATACTTGCTTTCTACACTTCAGTAGTGTGCCCTGAGTACTTGAGATAACCAAAAGACAACTTCATCTTTTTTATTCAACGACGCTGAAGTTATAACCACCATTCTACTCAGCCTCAGCATAACATCACCTTCCTTCAGTTAATTGCTACTGTCACTCTTGAACAGCTTAGACAGCTATTTCCAAACTTTCACAGGTGAATGGGAATTGCTCTCCTATGACCCACCAAAAGTTTGTAACTTAAACATGACTATTTCAGCTATGAAACGAATTTAAATAGCTGTTGTGGTCAGCTCCCCAGAGGGCTGCAGCACACTAAGAACAAAGCACAGCAAAACACCATACATAGGTCTACTTATTCTGAGAGTCTATTTAGAGACCTCTGAGGTTTGGTGAAGGAAGAACTGCTCACTACACCAGTTGCCTTGGGACAAAAAGTATCTTAAAATTAGCCATCCACATCAAACAGTTCTGGCCTATTTACCTTGCTTAACACAATGCTTAAGCAAAAGGAAATCCATCCAGCCTGGCAAATTCAGTTCTGAACAGAGCTACAGCCACCATCCACATTCTGTACATCCCCAACTCACGCAGTTAAGTCACTCATACAACAGATAGGCCCAACAGGTTTTTCGCCTCAGCCCATAACAAACAAACAAAAAAAACCTCCAGCCTTACATCAAGGCAAGAATTTCCAGCATTTTCAGAGCAGAAATAACATATGGAATCTTTAATTGTATTCTGGCAAGAAAACCGTATTTCAGATGAGAACTGCATTTTACCAAATTAAATAAATAAAAATTCTACTCAATGAAGGGAAGTATGTCTCTACCTTTATTACTGTTTCCTTAAGCCCATATTCAAATCAAAAGCTAAATAACTTTTGAAACTGAAATGGATTAGCAAGGGTTCAAGACCACCACGTAACCACAATCCTCATCAATCACTTGAACTGGTACCTTTAACAGGTTCCCCATGCAAAGTACTGACCTTCATAGCAAAGCTAAGCAGTACACTTAGGCATCTGCAACTGTTCCTAAACATTCAAGCTAGCTGCTTTACAGACTAGCCTTGTTTTTGCATCAGAGGGCCATGGCTTTACTTGCAGACATTTACTTCATGAAATACCACAGCTGAGCTCTAAGTTCAGCCAATTATCCAGGCCATTATTCTTCCCAAGCAGATGAAAACTCTATTCTAGCATGACACACTTATTAATACCCACTTTTGGCTCCAGGAATTACTATACTATCATCGCTAATCCCGAGGTAGTGTTAAGAATAAGCTTCCTGTTTATACTCCATAATCAGCCAGATCAACTAATAAAGCTTCAACAGTTAAGAACTGAAACAATGAACCATTATCAAAGCAGCAGCAGCAACAATTGATAAAGCCTGCTCCCAAACCCCTTTAAGATATGAGGCAACTCAAAGAAGTATGTAGCTGAACTAGATCTGACGTGTGCTTACAAGACAGCACCATGACAACACATAAATAGACTAAGAGCTTTCCACAAAACCATAATAGTCTCTTATGAGTTAGAGCAAGCTTCTGAAGTCTAAAAGCCACCAGAATATTCTTACTCTTAAAATTTAGCCGTTAAAGTAAAAACAAACTAGCTCACTTCTGTTTAATAGTGCCTGCAAGAACCACACCACAGCTAAATACCAAAGCCTCTCAGAGGTTGAATGCTTGAGTTGGTACCACGCTTCATCAGCTGAATCCAAACATCCCCAAACATCATTTCATCTGACAGTCACACAGACATCCCAGTACTGTAGCTACATCCTTGTTAGAACAGAAATCTCAAATTGGAAAGCATCTGCAGCAAGGCTGAGTTCTGCATTACCAACACATGGATATGACTCCAGGCTACAGTTAGTCAAGCTGAAATCAATCTTCAGAGAGAGCAGCAACAGATGCTGTTTGTGCAGGGTGCACAAGAATGAGACCAGTCTCAGGGGCCAGCACTAACACTTGGGAGTTAAATCTCTGCTTAAGCATTTCAGAGCATGTACCAGACCTTCGGAACAGTCCAAGTACACAATGCAGTTCCAAATATGGAACATCAACAGTTATCGTGAAAGCACTGTCTGCCACTACCTGAACAGCTAGTCTGAAATACCTCCACTGACAACAGGAGAGCACCATGTAAATTATTTTGCCTTATGCTGGAAGGTGGTTTCAAACTCCAAGTCTTTACCACAGACCTCCCCCGTCCTCCCCCACAACCCACACACACTTGTTTGCATTTAAATAATCTTCACAGCTTCAATAAATAGTTCCAGTGCCTACAGAACTATTTGCAACTGTTTTAGCAGACAAAGCTTCAAATTCATCTTATTCATTGGTGTTTTACAGAATAAGCTTTTAAGATTTAGGCAATAAGTAACAGCATCCACCAGTATCTCCTCAGTATTTAAGAAAGCTAGGTAACTTGCATAACATGGACTGTCACTGGATTAAGAGATGTGCCAGGTTAAGTAGGAGTATCAGCACAGCATATGAAAACCTCACCTGCGATCTGCTCTTCTGTCAGTTGATCAGCCTGCAACAGAAAAGAACAGCATTATAGTTACTGAAAAATTTCAGCAAAGATACATATTTGTAGTTGCCTTTGAATCAGGCAACTTCTCCTCAGGATTTGCCTTCCTCATTTGTAAATAATTCCAATGAACACAGCTCAGAAGTCATCGAGATAGCCTGCTAAGAACTAGCAGATTGTCATTTCCTGACCCCATAAATATCTGATACACCAAGAATGGATTTCCATGTGCAATTACCCAAGCTACGCTAGGAAACCCAAGGCCTGCAGGTCCCCCCAGATCAGTTGAAGGGGTTCATTAACACACCAGGCTATCAGTGCTTCCATTAGACACTTTATACCTTGCAACAGTATCCCCCTACATCCCAAATTTAAGGTAGGTTCTTGTCTCTTCTCAGAAGTTACAATCCTGTAACTACGAAAAAAAAGATGTTCTTCCCTCGAATCAAGTACACCCTCCACTAACAGAACCTCAGGTCCAAGGCAAGATAGCAAAAAACAGAGTCCACATAATAAGTACTAACAGCTCCCACCCAATCTGGTAGTTTCCATGTATTTGCATTTTAGTTGCCTAGACTTCTTTCAAACTTATCTGCAGACAGCAGTAATGCAAGGCAGCTTACAGACTCGCCAGGCAAAGGCCCAGCAATACAAAGGTTTACAGGTTTGGCATCAGTAGTTAAGTAAGCACCACTTCATACATTCTGTTATCAGGGACCAGTTTAAGACCAATTGGATTTGACAATAAAAAAAACCCTTACAGTCTTCAAGGACAAATCCAACTAAGCTTCAGCCTTGATAGAACACAAAGGTGTTTAAGAACAGTAGAAATGTCTTCCCTAGGTTTCCAAGTCAGCTGGTTCTTCAAACAACTTCAGGACAGCTCCATTAGAGTGGTGAGGTACTGGAACAGGCTGCCCAGAGAGGTTGTGGATGCCCCGTCCCTGGAGGTGCTCAAGGCCAGGTTGGACGGGGACCTGGGCAGCTCCTTAAATGGGGAGTTTAGTGGCCCTGCATGTGGCAGGGGGGTTGGAGCTTCATGATCCTTGAGGTCCCTTCCAACCCTGGCAATTCTGTGACATTAACAAGGCAATCCATTTCATCAAGGAATCTCTTTTGAGCTCCTTACCTCATAAAACACTTAATAGTCAAGACTTCAGAACACCAAAGACACCTTCTCACTGCATCACTGCAACACTATTTCAGTTCATTCCCATCGTGATCATTTTATCAAAAACCTTTCTATTATCTCTACAATATCAATAGCATTGTTTTCAATTGCGTTTGCCTACAAAGGTTGCCCTACACAACAGCATTCTGTTAGTGTAGTACTGAGATAGGTAAGCATCACCTGCCCATTTCTGCTGATTTTGATGTACATTACATCTCCACATTGTTTGCACTGAGCTCACACACACGGCTAAACCGCTTACAAGAAATTATGCATGGTAATAGCCCAAAATAAAATAGCCCAAGATAAGGGCAACGATAAGCAGTTTCCCATACAGCCTCTGACTCATCTACACCAGAAATCAAGATCACAACCACAAGCAACTTCTAAAAGATCAGGTGAGAAGCATTCAATAGCTATACCCTCTACTTGCTCCCATTTCAGCAGCTGTAGGCAGTATTTCTTTAATGAGCTTCTCAACAGTGGTATCAAGACAAGCGAGGAAGTCATCAATTCCACATCAGGCTTTGAGAAAGTGTAAGCATCCTGCTGGACACTTAACAGAAGCCTAACAGATTTCTGCTCAGCAGGAATGTACCATTAACACAGACATGTACCTCTGTATAGTATTTACATTTTTATCACTCAAGTGAAGAGAGTTATGTGCTACATTTCCACAGGATATTTTTAACCCCAGAGAGCAGTACATCAAGTGCAAGTAGCAAGAACCTACTTTATTTAGGTCAGTACTTCAGGGTTACCAAGTTGAGTCACATACTGTTTTATATAAACCATTTTATGTAAAGACATGACATTAAGCAATGTTTAAGCTTCTAAGTGTTCCTGAACTCTTGCAGAGACTTCCAACTTCCTATAGCCAGCAGCCACAAATTTGGATGAGCTCTGTCACTAGCTTCAATAGGCATGGCCTTTGTGAAGAGCACGATGCTTACTAGGAGCCATAGGTACAGGGCAGCTGAAAGATAAGCAAAGAGGTGGGGCAGGGCTGAACAAACACCATCTGCACTCCGCAGTGCCGGGCACTGCAGGGAGCACTGCGCAACAGCAGCCAGAGGCGGAGCCAGCAAGGCAGCCACCCACTGGGCTGCATGGAGGCAGCAGCGGCCCTCAGCCCTGTTCCAAGTACAGGCCAATGCATTTCTGGTGGAGGGCCTTTGGGGGTTCCAAGCCAAACTGCAGCTAGGTACTCCCACATCACGTCATTGGCCAGTACACGCACCTTAGTAACACAACCTGACTCCAATAACAGTCACATTATGACCACCTAGTGCTCCTCACTTTAGCTCAACATGCTTCTTTCTTAAAGAAAACCTCCTTCTGAAAGCCTCCTCCTCAAAGGCTTCGCAGCTTGGGTACGACCTCCTCTCATCTACACTGCAGCATTTTTACTGCAGTACCTCCCCTCCCCCATTAAGTCAGGGGCCTGACAACGTATCCACACTGCCTAGGGAAGAGGGAGCTGCAATATGCAGCAAACGCAGCCTCTGGAGGTAGTGTTTCATTACAGCCAGGGCTGTTATGCAGTAACGCCCCTGAATATCCCTCAACAGATCCACATCTCACCAACACTACCTGACATGGAGCTAGAGGCAAATCACAGAACAGATAAGGCAGCTCCCTTCAAAACCTGGCAGTCTGGTATACCTCACACGTGCCAGATCAGAACAAACAGCTCTGTTCTGCCAGAATTAACCAAAGAACGAGAACCACAAGCACACACAGACTAGAGTGACACCTGCAGCGGGTCGGCTTACACCGGCACGAAGTGCTTTACTTCCCCCAACACATGCAGCACCAGCCCGGGAGCCCTGAGGCTCAGCCCGCAGGGGCTGCTAGGAGCCATGACCGCGCCTCCTGGACACACCCATTTCCACACACACAGCCCTCACTGGAAGATACTCCATTTTTGGTTCTGTACCGATGGCCACGGCCAGCCAGCTTGGAATTACTGCTCTTTACAGACAGCCTACCGATTATGCTCACAATTAAAGAAAAGGCACAAAAATCGAGCTTCAGTTCATTTAACTTCTTTAATTAAAGCGGCTGAAAAAGCTCTAAGTGCCCATCTTTCGTGTTACACAGCAGGAGTCCATAACGGTGGCAATGAATGAAAGCAGTCAGTCCCACCGCACTGCACCTTCTCTTCGTGCACAGGTCGCTCTGAGCAGCCATCGGTGGAGGCTTTGCGACACAATTATTTTCTGTATATTTCAGCATCCGCTGAAATTTCAGCAACCGAATCCGTATCCTTCGCGATTCTCCAATCCCAACCTGCTTTAACTCGGCAGAATCGATCAGAACCCTAAACAAACGCACCGCTTAAAAAAAAAAAAACTGCACTGTGCTTGACCAAGACAACGCAGTACCGTCCACCGCAATGACCAAAACGGGAAACCAGAACCGCTCAAAAAAAAAAAAAAAAAAAAAAAAAAGAAAAAAAAAAAAAACAGCTCACACAGAGCAGCAGCAGGGCGGTACCGCGGCCTCGGCCCCACCGCGGGGCCAGCGGGAAGGAGGGAGGAGGGAGCGAGCCAGCCGCGCTGCCGGTGCTGCCCAGGGGCTGTGGGCTGCGCAGCGCGCCGTGCCAGGCGCAGCGCCCTCCAGCCGACCGCACTCCGGCCGCGTTCCGCAGGGGCAGAGGCAGAAGGCGGGAGGCTGAGCGGCGCGGGTGCCGCCGTGGCAGGGTTTCCCCCCCCACTCCGCCGCTCCCGCGCTCTCCTCCCTGAAGGAACCGTTATCCGCCGCCCCCACCTCCCCCTCCCCCCCCCCACCCGACATGGCGCCCGAGCTCAGGGCAGTTTGAATTTTGAATCCGCACCAACGCCCCAGGGCGGGAAAGGGACCCGAGCGGGACTCGCCCGACGCCACTTCCTCCTACGCGCAGGTCGCCTCCGAGTGGGACCCTCTGCCCCTGCCCGCCCCGCCGCGCTCTGCCCGCGGCCAGCGGACCCCTCACCTCGCCCCACCCCGTCCCACCGCCCGCACGGCGCCTCACCCCGCAGCCCCCCGCCTCCCTCCCTCATCCCGCAGGCGCCTCCACCACCCGGCCCTCCGCCCGCACGGCCCCGGCGCGGCCCCGCGGACTCACCATGATGTCTCGTCCCGGCTGCGGGGTGCGGTGAGAGCTAACGGCTGCACGAGGCGCACCAGCGACCTACCCGCTCGACGGCTCGCCTCACACTGAGCCCTGCCCGGCCGCCAGCCGTGCCTCATAAACCGCCTCACAGCCCGCGCGGATCGCTCCGCGCCGCTCCCTCCCCCCACTCCTCTCCCCGTCAGGGAACGGCGCTGCGAAACGAGTCCCGGCTCCCCGCGCTCTGCCCGCCGGGTCCTCCCGCGCCCCCGCCTCGCCCTGTTTTTGCCCCCGGACCCCCGGGACCCGGCGCCGGGAGGCAGGGGGAGAAGCGAAAAGGGTCGGACGCTCGTCGAACGCCGGCGGTGGGCGCCGGAGGGGCGACCCGCGGGACTATTTGTCCGAGCGGAGGAGGATTCTAGAAAAAACGTCGCTCCGTAGCTGGGACTCCGAGCGGAGGGCGCCGATTGGTGGATTCGTACCTGCAATGCGTCACTGGGACATGCACAGTCTGGGCTGGAGCGGCCCCCTCCCCCAGCGCGCCCGCAGTGCGCGGAGCCCGGCCCGGTGCGGTGGGTTCGGCCTTAGGCCGGGCTGCGCCGCCGCCTGCCCCGCCGCCTGCCCTAAGGCGGCCCGGCCCGGTCCGGTCCGGTCGGGTCCGGTCCGGCACCGCACGGCTCTGCGGCAGGGTGTGCCGGGCAGCGCTGCGGCGGGCAGTCGGACTGTGCCACGGGCCCATCGGCGGCGCCCGCCGCTGGCGGTGGTGCTGGGCGTCGCGGCTCCCCGAGGGCTGCAGGACGGCCTCTCGAGCTGACACCCCGCCGACACGCGTTGGTTGAAGGCGGCCGGATTGTCCAGCTTACAGATGGGTGTTCATATGGCTATGGTAGTGTAAGGTAACAGATAGCTGCTGATTTTTCAGTATGAGCAAGGCTGCCCGGTGTCTGAGAATCACAGCTTCAGGGCCGTGAACGTGCTGTGAAACCTGGAGCCCGAGTGTGGGTGTTCTGACCCAAGTTGGAAAACAAATCTTCCTTCACCACTCAATAAAAGTGATCTGCTTCCATTCTGCATCTGTTGCAAAGATGGTTGGGTTGGCGCCGGCACAGTGCTCACCAACAAGCCTATCTACCCATCACTGTCCCACGCACGGGGCAGCAGGCTCTGCTCAGTGCAGGGAGGGATGCTTCGCCCAGCTCTGCTCTCACAGCTCCTCTGGCTCGGGGCCATGGGAACGTGGTGGGGGTTGTGGGCCCTCGGCAAAAGCTCTGAGTTCTTCCCTCCAATCCTTAACTGAAATTCCTGGGCTTGCTGTCTTCATGGAGCTGGTGTCTGCTGAATTTGGAACTGAAGGGGAGCATCAGCACAAAGCCTTGTTCCCAAGAGTGCACAGACCTTCTACAAGCCCAGGGCCTCTCGCCCTTCGCTCCCTGCCTGCGTTGTTACTGAGAACATAGAAAACACCATGATATGCTTAAATTCAGCTTCCTGCCTTGAAACCCAAAGTTGTGCTACATTAGCTTTTTAGGCCTTCTTTCAACCTAATGCATTCATCGTCCAAAAATCAAGCACACTGAAGCTGCTGTCCTTTCAAACCCTGGCAATGTTGTAAAAACGTGTAAATACTTTTAGATGAAGAAAAGTTTCCAGAGAAAGCAGCGAGCATCCCAACCATCGCCATGTGTGCTTCCCCACGCCTCTGTGGTGTGGAGCAGCAAGCCCTCACCTGCAGCTCCATGCCAATGAGCGAGGAGCAATGCAGCACTGCTCCCCATGTCACTCTGGTACACCACCTAGGAGTGACACGGCCTCTGTGGAGCTGCTAGCACAGGTCCTGGGAAGGCAGCAGCTCCATCTGCACGGTGCCATGCCATGCAGATTGAGCCCTGTGCTGGCACGTGGTTTTGACATTGTGGCACTGGAGCCGCAACGATGCTTGTGTGCTCCGTATGGGCCACTTGACGGCTCTTTACACACTGATCTGCACAGCATCTCAAGTGGGACAAGACATCACACACTGCCCTCACAGGCGGGTTACGCCTCTAGTTCAAAGAACCACCTGAAATGAGGCGTATGGACATTTCCATGCATTGGCCCCAGGGGCTTGCCCAGAGGGCCGTGGCAGTGCTGTCTGAGGCATCGCATCCTGCCCCTGTCCTGCTCCTGGCATCTGCTGCTGGCCTCTTGGGAGCACTGAGGCTATGGGAAACACAGGGCCCAGGGCTTAAACAAAATGTAGGCTCTGTAATTACAGCCTGAGGGTCTGTGGTGCAGTCGGGACTTGAACACAAGTCCCTTGGAACCCAGCCACTGTAGCGCTTTTTTTCTGTATGTGTCCTTTTAAACTACTGGGTATCTGTACTGTATTCAATTATTCATACCATTCAGTTTCCTTTAAAGGCTGAGGAAGTCATGAAGATAATCCTCTTTCTGCCGTATGTTTCCCGTGCCCTCTGCTTCTCTCCTCTATTCCTCTCCCCTTTCCCTGTTCTCATGTGTCTCCTGCTTTCCATCTGCATTTCCCTCAGCAGCACCCATTTCCTGTGGGTTTCATCACCACCCCCACCTCGACTCCATCTGTTGCAGAGATCAGCAGTGAAGTTAACTCGCAATTACACTCGCAGGGAATCTCGCCAACAGTGTGGCACTGCCGGGTATTAAAACGAACGCTGTGATGCCAGGAGGAGCACAGAGGAGAGGTCACTCCTCTCCCGTGCAGCCACCGCAGACAGGTGAAGCTGCAGCTTCCCATCTCCTGGAACAGGTGCCTTTGCTCGCAGCCAAGCTGCTGAGAGCTGCTATGCAGCAGCCAGGCTGGCAGCCCGTGGGTCCGTGCTGTGGGAGGCTGGCAATGCAGCAGTGGGCTGGGTGCTGACGGAGCAGCCCCGGGAGCTGCCTATCATTGCCCTGTCACAACAGCCCGGTGACTGGGACTTGTTAATGTGATAGTTTCTCTCCCTGGTATGTAATATAATAGATTTGTCAATGTTTGTGTGCTTTGGGTTGTGGGTTTTGTTGTTGTTGTTTCTTTTTTTTCCATGTAGAAATATAGCCTTATGTAAGCCTGGTTCCAGGACTGGAGCAACAAATTTGGAAAGCAGTTTGAGGTAGGAGGTTAGGTGAGCTGCATATGCCAGCAATGCACACAGCTACTTTATCTGGTATATTTAATATTGTGTAAATTTGATTTATTCCCTAGTTCTAACAATGCTTTAATGGACTGTGGGTTGATGTATACAGAGCACTGTGCAGTGATATAAAATGCCAGGCCTGTCTCCTAAAGTTTTGCTATGTCATTTCTATGTAGATCATAACAATAAGTTGAACAACCTAATTAGAAATTAACTGCAAATTTTATAAGTGAACTTCTCAAGTAAGAAGGAAAAGTTCTCCACTTAAAATTGGGACTTAAGCTAAGCATTTAACTGCACATAGAAAGAAAATAGCTTATGGCTCATTTTGTGTAGTGGTTCTAATTTCATTTCAGGTTTGTCTGTAACAGAGAACCTGCCACCCTAAGAAAGGGCTTCAGCTCCAGTCCCAACTTTAAATCACAGAGTCAGTGCCGCGGGGATGAAACTGAGGAGCAAACCAATATTTAGCTGCCCAGATGTATGTGGAGGGCCCGTTCAGCCTTCAGCAAGGGAAAACTTCAGTGCTGTGTCCAAAATTTCAAGGTGCTGAATGAGAAGTTCATCTTCCTGGCACCCTGACAGCAAATATTGATCGAATAAACCCGAGTGCAGAGAATTTGCAGGAACTAGGCGGCTGCTCATCCAGCTAACCACACCTCACCTGGATGGTAGCAGCTGGTAGGAAAAAATATTGGTCTGTTGACCATGTTAAATGGATGACACCGCCTCTAATAAAAATATATTATAGAGAAACAGGGCAGGGGATGCCTCCCGACACCTGTCTTTAATCTCTGGATGCTCTGAATCCCCAAGATAAGGTAATACATGAAATGCATTCAGAATATGATGTTGAATAGTTTTTTCAATAATGAAGGTAATACTGATATATCCAAATTAGTGATTAAGCGACTTGGGTACAGACAGCAAAGCAGCTCTAGCAGTGATGAATCATCAGAGCCCCTCAGAAAGCTATTCAGTTCTGTGGTTAGCAGATACAGAGCTCCTCTGCTGGGATTACATGGCTCCCCAACTAGAGGCTGGATGTTGCAAAGCTTATTTAGATGACCTAGAGCTTTACTGGAGACTTTAACTGGACTGTAACCAAGCACCAAAAGAAAACAAGACAGGGGAGTCCAAAAATGTAGGTGAGTGCACTCAGACAAAACTGAGGAATGGAGGAGGATGATGTGAGATCTAGTTATAGGCTATAGGCTGGGAGTAAGAGTAGAGAGCTGGTGGGACTCACAATCTCCCCTCCCCTCCCTTCCCCTCCTTCCTTTCTTTCTTTCTTTAAAAACAAACAATTAACCAAACAGCTGCTTCAATTTTATGTGGCCTTCTAATGAAACATTGCCCATAAGCCTACAGTATCTTTAAGACTCCTATGAAGGAAACATAGCTATAGGTCTTCATTACACTTTATACTTCTGGAGCAGTCTCATTGGAGATGCAGAATGTGGGAGGGTAGCCTGTGCAGGAGCAGCAGACGCTCCCATTTCCAGCCTATGTTCTTGAAATACAAGAATTGATGGCCCATAACACTCAATTATGAATTAGATTTTGCTTTTTCTATTTTGTTTTCTGAAATACCTCAATAGGAAGGAAAGCATAAAAAATGTGTTTGCTCCAAGATGACAGAAATGTGCTAATCAGTAATCAAACAGTTATTACCTACTGGACATATAAGACTCTGTTTTTCAGAGACTGAAGACAGTAACAAGAGGTAGCATTAAATCCAGAAAATGACTGGGTGCATTCCGATTTCTCCAGTTTCTGCAAAGGCTTATTTTGATTTCCTTCAAAGAGATCTGAGAGAGAGTCTGCATGAGTCACCTGCACTTCCACTGGTAGGCCAGAAGGCTTCATTGAAGGGAAGTCCTGCATGGCCACCCAGTATGCCATCACACTTGGGTTGCGTGCAGCATATCTGCAGGCATCGGGTCAAACCTTCGTCTCCTGTGGAGACTCTTTGGCTTGATGAACACAATGGGCAGAATACCCGTGAACGTTCAGTGGCTGGAATTTTGCCATTTTCAGTGGGAAAACACATACAAATTAGACTGCTTCACTAATCAGACTGTGCCACTGCTGAAGATTCATTTCTGTTTGCCTATAGCTAATCTGCCTGATATGAAGTGAAGAAAGGGTATAATGGAGATATCAGTCTTGACAAAACACATCCGAGCACGTGGTGCTCAAGTCACTGCTTAAACTTCTCTGGGTGTGGGAGCAGGCCTAGGAAGACAGCAGTCAGGGAAGAATTTAGTGGTCGTCCATTCCGATGGGAAGACAGAAAAAAAGAAATGCTTTTCCAGGTCTGATGACAGCTAGCTTTGGTTGCTTCCTACTTAGGAGGCTTTCACTGTAACATTTTTTTCTTTATTAGCAAACCAAAATAACAGAATAATAGCTAACTCCTATTAAAAAATTACCAGGGGAGACAAAGCAGTGCTTATAATAAAATTACTGCTACAACCTTAATTAGGGCATGCTGCCAAATACCTCTGTGATGACAAACAAATCAATATAATGATGTTTTCCCATTACCTTTTGTTTGGGGAATGAAATGTCACAAAATATTTTGCATATTTCGTCTTGGAGACCAGGCTGTATTGGACCAAATTAGAGGAGAACATTAAAGGATTTTGTTTAAGATTGGTATAGGCAGACAGACAATTCCTGGAACCAAAGGTTGAAAACATTTTTGCTTTCTAATGAGGGCAGAGGATGCAGCACTGGTACTTACTGACTATAAAAGTTTCAAATATAGCATAGAATCTGACTGGACTAAACATGGTATATCTGCTTCCCTTTTTCGCCCACCTAAACGTTGTTTCAACTAACCTGAACCTGCTCTGGCAATTCATGCCATGCTGTAAGGTCCTGCCCTTCTGAGGTGGCTTTTCCCCACGTACCTGCCATGCAGATGCTCACTGCTGCTGGAGCTCCTGGCCGGACATGCTGCCTCTCAACAGGGCATATCCCCAGCACCTGATTCAGTTTTTCCCTTATGTGCCATCATGCATGCTTTCACAGGAGTTTGTCCATGTAAGAGCTGTCTAAACAATGAGCAAATGGTTCAGAATTTGGCTGTCTTTTATAAATAATGATTCAAAGGTTTGATTTAGATACAGACGAGCCCAAGCCACAAAAACTGCAGCTGGCTCCTAACAGCATCAACTTGCTTTTTTCTTTCCCTATTGCGTTTTATTTCAGCCAGAGCCTGGCCTGAAAGTCCATGTGGAAAGACAAACTAACTGTGAACCAGACACAGACATCAGTGCCCAGGGTGCAGCACGTACCAAGATAGCCCACAGCCACCTGCCAGCTTGCCACTGACCTTTTATCTGCATAAATAGTTGTGACCTTTGGGCTGCTCAAATTAGTGCTAGCTGCTCACCCAGGCCAGCATCGTGGCCCCATCGTGCACAGGCCTTCCGCTACTTTGACTCTGTTGCCTTTGCTTGGTGAGCCAACAGGCAGGGGCACTGGGCTCGTGGCCTCTGTACGCTGCAAACATTAACTGAAGCCTTCATCCACCACTGAAGGTCACAAAAACCAAGGGAGAGGTCCTGCCACCCGTGGTTGTGTTGTCACTTCTTGCAGGGCATGGTGAGCCTTCAGCTGCACTCTTGTTTGGGGCATTAGTTCGGCATGTCCTTCAGGAGAAGTCCTGAAGGAGTTTAAAAATCAACAAAAAGAAGTCATTACCAAAATGGCTACTCTTTCGGTAAGCCTCAAAATGAGTTATTTTGGTTAATAGAGAAGTAGTTCATTACATCACAGATGCTTCTTTCCAATAAAGTCTATGTTTTATTCAGTGGACTGTTAAGTTGTGTAGGGTTTAATGCACATTATTTTCTCAGTAGATGAAAACTAGCATGCTCTTTCATGTAAATAAGCATTTAGTTCTAGTTCCAAATGCAGCATTTCTAATCCTGAAACCACAGCAGTTTTTTGTTTTTTGTTTTTTTTTTTTTAATATATATATTTATGTATGTATTTGCACGGTTTTACGAGCATGTTCTTTCAGATAGCTGACGATATTGACTAGGTCTGAAAAAAGAAGAGTCGGATACTTTAAAGACATAAAGCAGAAAAAAAATTAAAAAATAGGTTCTAGGTTCTTTAAATTGAAGACTGCATAGACATATTCCAGAGAGACTTTACTGTGCGTGAAATTTGCTCCAAAGCTCCTATCTTCTGCTTAACTTTAACTAGAGCTTTTTTCTTTTTTTTTTTTTCTCTGCTCTAGTCATGGGATAGTGGATTCCAAGAGCATTTTTCCACCTGATGTCCCTTGTGTGCACAATGCTTTAAAAATTCAATTGACTCCTTTCAACATGAGAGACTGGAGACTTGTTAAGTTGCACCAAGGCGAACTATCAGGCACAGAATGAGAAGGTGCTGTTTACAACCACAGCCCTTGCTGCCTGCTTTTACCTATGACAGCTGTGGACAGGAATAGGAAACTCCACAAGGTTGGGAGGTCAACTTGTTTCACTTGGCTAGCGTCCCCAGACTAGCACAAGTCATAGAATGGGTTGGGTTGGAAAGAATCTTAAAGCTTATCCAGTTCCAACCCCCTGCCGTGGACAGGGCTGCTACCCACCAGCTTGGGCTGCTCAGGGCCCCCTCCAACCTGGCCTTGACACTTCCAGGGATGGGGCATCCACAGCTTCTCTGGGCTGCCCATAGCTCAGATGTACAATTGCTTGCAGAAAGTGAATCCCAGCCATAGTTTTTAGCTCCTTCTTTTGTTTTATCTTTTACAGCAGCTCCAAAAGTGCATTCATTTGAAATTTCTTCTAAAAGCAATTTGGTTTGCTTTCACTTGTTCCACGTTTCAGCTATCTGGCCTTCCCTATCTGTGGCTGCACCGGCAGCAATGCTAGCCTGAGCCACTCACAGGTAAATAAGAAGTCAACACGCATGTTTGCAAAGCATGTTTAACTTGCGTCTTTCATCTGTGATTAATATTAAATCTATTGAGCTACATAAATAAGTAATTCACTTACAGACCTCTCAAACCAATAGTGATTTCTTCCCCTCTGAAGCTCTAAGCTATTCGTTCTAATTGTTTAATTTCCTTTTGTGTACCTGGAGATAAAAACAGCCTGCTAGGCCACTTTCACTTGGAGAGAAGGGAGGGCTGCCCAGTCTCTTCTGCCTCCATCCCACTGCCTACAAGGTCTGCAAATATCCTTAAAAACCTTGAGTCATTTTGCACATCATTTCTGTGGTGGTAGTTTGTGCATGGAAAGTGGACTCCTGCTCGGCCTTCTGGCTTGGATCACAGCCCTGCAAAATCATCTCCACCAAGAGACTATGGATCTGTTTCTGTTCTCCTGCAAATGAAATTAGGAAAATTATATAAACATAAAACCACGGGGCAAATGAGAGGAAACTCTTGTTTTCTCTTTTGTTGATATGGAGTTGTGCTCCTTGAACACTAATAAGGCAGTGCTCTTGTGGAAGATTGAGAGCATGTATTCAGACCCCTGGCCTCCCAGCGACTGTGCTTAGCACTCAGCTTCTGTAAGTTTACAGGTAGTTTACAGGTTGCTTATAGAGAAGAGTATGAAGTTTGTTTGAGGGAAAATAATCCCCAGGTAGGGAAGTCCCTTCTAGCTGAAGAAAGCACAGGGAGTCGAGAGGAAACCTCATCCCCTCTCTAGTTCATCTAGGTGCCTGTATCAAAGCAGTAGGGGAGGATCTCAGCAGCAAGGGATCCTTTCCTAAACGCACTTGTGTAGGACCTCTCTTTGGAAGCAGTGATGAGAGAGCACTCCCTCAAAACCCACCCCAGCACCATTTCAGGCTGGTGGAGGTGGTGGTATTGGGCTACAGCTCTCAATCTGTGGGAATTTTCCTCCTCCCAGCATTTGCTGCATATGTAAAGCCCTGCATAAGCCATTGTTGTCTCTGGGATCTGGGGGTGGAAAGAGGAATGGAAGAAATCTTGAAGCAGAATATATTTAGCTTCCTTCCCTTCCAGGATGCTTCTTCACACCTCACTGTTCAGCGCATCCAGCCCTGCACTGAGCAGGGGAAATGCAGCAAAATCAGCAGAGCTTTCTGCAGCAATGAAGGGGCTTTCAGTAAAGCAGCCTCAGTACTGAAAACATGAAAGGAACACCATGGTTATTTATCAAAGGACGTTTCAACACAATCCATGTAAGGGATGCTAAGTTAGTTCCTAACACTATTTAGCTATACTGAAAGAAAGGGAAAATGTTGCTGTGCAGAAATAAAAAATGGGATCAAGATTACAGGCAAAGGGCAGAAATGACATTTACTAAGCTGCCTTTTGCCTGTGATGTTTGTTCTTTACTGTTTTTCACTTAACAAGACTGCAGAAGGCATTACTTGTCCTTAAAGAGTGCTACTGCATGCAGAGAGGAACCAGACGGTGGTTATCTGCTGTAACCGAAAAGCTGACATTTTGAAATGGTCATTATTCATTGCAACTGCTCAGATTGAAGCCATTTCACATGGAAACAATTAAGAGGCAGAATGCATATCATAACAAAGGAATGAGAAAGAAAGATCAGGAAATACAGGCCGAGTGGATTAATCTCTTAAAATGAATACCATATTTACTGCTAGTGATTATAACAAATCTAAGACTTGTATTACCACCGGAGAGCAGACATGACTGAATTGCAGATTTTCTCATGCAACTTCAGAGGAAAAAAAATAAGATTATTGATTAATTTATAATTTAGGTCCAGAATGGAAAAAACCTGCATCTCATTTCATACGTGTGCGGGATGGAAGGCGCCTGAAAATAATGAATTCTAAAAGTGGTCACAACTGGAAATCACAGAGAAATGAAAACCAAATCGGAATTCAAAACAACATAGTCCATTTGTATTTCTGTAAAAGCAAGGGAAAAATGAAAATGTGCATGGAAGGGCATCCACAGGGATTTGCACATTCTTCTCGAGATCAGTCTAAGTGCAACTGGAAAGAAGAAAAAAGGATAAAGAACAAAATCTACTTCTAAAGAGGCGTGTTGTCTTACATGCAGGAGATATGGGGGCAGGGTTTCTTTACACTATCAGAGAATGAGCGAGGTAATTACTGGAAGGCATATATTGCAATAAAGATTTATGAAACACCATTTAGTACTCCTTTCTGGTTGAGTAATTAAACAAACAGAATATCAGCACTAAACGGTGTGAGATAGATGAGACACCATGAGCCATATACAGCCCGGAGCCAGGATGTCCATGTCCCTCAATCCTAAAACAGTCATCTGTGTTTGCAAGGAAGATTGGAAATCACTTAGAGAAGATATCAATACTGGATCTCTTAGTGGCATAAACATCACACCTCTCTGCTGTGTATACATTCACACACACAATTTCGTTATGCCCCCCAAAATGAGTGACTTAAACTTGTACAGTTAAGTGACAGCAAACTACCCTCCAATTCCTTCCCCCCTGACCACTGTCTGGGAGACTAATTTTTATTGCCATTGAAATCAATTTGAGTTTTATGACTAACCTCACTGGAGCCAGGATGCAAGCAGCTAATGGTCTGCTGACAATAGCTGGGAACTGGTGCAAGTCAGAGCAGATGCCTTAATTTTTATTTAATTTAATGCCTTGTGACTTTGCGAATATTTCATTTGCACTGTCAGCTTACCTGGTAAAGGGGATTTCAGGTGTGGAGGCATTAATTCCTCTTCAGATATCCAGTTTTCCCCCTTAAGTATAGAATCACAGCATGGCTGAGGTGGGAAGTGACCTCTGGTCCCACCCCTGCTCAAACAGCAAGCTGTCCCGTGTCCAAGAGCCACATCCAAGTGGCTTTTGAGCAACTTGAAGGAAGAAGACTCCACAGCCTCCCTGGGCAACCTGCGCTAGTGAAAAACAGTAAGTCCTAAGTGGAAGGCATCAAACATCTTCAGGAGGCCGAGCGTGCACTATACAAAATTAGCTAATACAGATGGAAGAGCAGAAAGGCTGAAAGGGCACATCTGAGCCTCTGCAGGGGCAGAGCAGACCCAGTGTGTTACCTGTGCTATCTGCCTCCACCATCCTCATCCCTGCACCTCAACAACGAGGGATATTTCACAGTCATACTTCTTTGAAAGTAGGGGCTGGCGGGAAGAGCTGTGCTGCTGAGGCATGTGGTGTTTGCCCACACTGCTCCCCTCCTGCTGGGGCCTCAAGCTGTAATTATTCCAGGTTACCCTTGGACTTTCCAGTTGGAAAATCGTGCCGTTTCCATTCCTTTCCCATCTTTCAGAGATGCTTTTGCCTAAAAAGTAGTCCATCTGCAGAAATCAGCATCTGCAGAAAGAGTCATCTTGGGTGCCATTCTAGAAAGGGCCATTTGACATAGTTTATACAGAAGATCCCTTTAAATAGTAAAACTGTCGCACATTTGTATTCAGAGCTGTTACGATTTTATTTTTGAAGGGAATGTAGGTGTTCGTGAGCAGTGGGTGGGAGACTGACAGCACTAGACCAGAGCTCGCCATTGCGGAACAACTGCTGCATAGCCTACTATACTGCAAACCTCTGTGATGAAGACACAAAGGTTTGAGATAAGCTGTCCTTCTCAAGCCTGTTACTGTTCCTGTGCCTGTTCTCTCCTTGTGCTCAAAGGGAATCAGCTGCTAAGATGGCCTGTGTGTGTGCACTTGCAGGAGCAGACACAAGATTACCAGGCCTTCCAGACAGAAATTACTTTTAAGCTTTAGCACTGCATTTGGATTTTGCACTCCAGTGCCAAAGAAGTAGCTTTCTGTGCAACGTCACACTCACTTAACCACACGCCTGGGTCTGTTTTTCCTTTATTTGTCAACTGTTTGTTCTTAAAAATGAACAGCTCAAACTCTGATGCAAAAGCTCTTACCAGCTTTCTGAGGGCTGGTACGTACGCATGCTGGTCTCTTCAAGAAACCACCCTTGATATGCAGTTTTCCATAACTGAGGTAGCTTATGCCTCTCAGCATCATTTAATGGGGACTCTGCAAGGAATCACACTGATCCTTTTTCCCACTCCACCCCACTCAGAAACACAATGTGGAAAAAAAAACCAAACAACACAAAAAACACCTCCAGGACAGAACCCCTCTGAACTTTTAAAACCCTCTTTTAGTTCTTACCTGATTCCACATATGATAAGGTCAGTGGTGGTGCCAGCACAGTGTAGATACTTCCTCTTTCTTCAGCTGAGCCAGGTAAATTACTAAATTGAGTTCACACATTTTCCTCCAAGACTATAAAGAAATTTCCTTCATGCTATTTCTCTGGACCTTCCAGCTCATGTGCTTCAGATTTTGGTTCAAGTTATTCAGAAGAATTCTTTAGCCTATATTTTATTTCCTGGGTTCCTTTGAATAATTTAGGGTCAGACTACTGGCTGTAGTCTTGTACAGAGAACTCTGAGCTGCAAGCCCAAATACCAGAGCCAAGATGCTCCGAATTCTGACCTTGCAGAGAAATTCTGCCTCTGCACAAAATAACAGTCTCTTGCTGTGAGATCATCTAAGGCTTCTTGTTCATTCTCTAGATTTTATGGTAGGATCTTTTGTGATGAGTTGCAGCTCTGCCCTCCCTTCTTTCATGTTTTGAAGCACTTTTGCTGTAATCACTCCTCTGAAGCACCAATCTTTCCTTTGAGAATTTGGGTTAAAGTGACTGAAGGGAGTGACAACAAAGGAGTGATTGTCATCAGGTCCCAAGGATTTGATATGCTGTTGGTTATACAATGCATTTGGACAGCCCAAGTTGTGTGCCAGATTAATATTTGATGTCATTGGATTTGACTGGCTGTAAAGAAAGAAGCTGGAGACAGCGTTGGGAAAATGGCCATCTCCCTTTCACCGAGGAGCTGGTGCTCATGGAAGTTGACAGCCTGACAGCCCAATCTCCCATCCACCCATACACTCTAGCCGGTGCAAGCCGTGAGCTGTGGCAATGCATGTTTTCCCATATTTAATCACTGGTAGGTGAAATTATCCTTGTCACCCCTATGTATCATGTTTACTTTATATTACCAGAAACAGCTTTGCTTAGTGTGTATTTTATCATTATTTCCTAAGTCATTAAATTACACTTATAGTACTGAGGTTTAATCTGTCCTTACTGCATATGTGTGGGACTCCTCTGTGTAGTCCATGAAGGTATGTGGTCACTTGATATGCTCAGAAATTGTACATTCACTCACATATGTCTTAAACAAGTAGAAGTAAATTTTGGGCTGTATCATTAGAGATGTCGTAAATGGTCAGGTTTGGTTTGTCTTCTGATCCTTTATCTTAACTTATCCAAAATACTGCTAGGCTAATGAGGCCCACGTGCCAGTGGTACTTATTTAAAAAGGGGGAAAAAAAAAAAGTTAGTCTTGTGGCACACGGATATTAAAAAAATAAATCAAATAAAACTTGGCGTTGTAAATGGAAATCAATGGACTGCAAAATTGTATTTGTTCTAGCTGGATAGAGTACTTGCCGAGTTCCAAGCTGTCTGTCTCCTGCTGAGGAGAGGCAGGGTCTGCTCTATGTGTAGTGCAATTGCAAAGCTATTGTGTATAAACCTGCACCTCTCCATATTCCATGTAATTTATACCTTAAAAAAATAATAATTAATTTTACAACATCCCAGGAGACGCATATATTAGTTCTCTTTTACGGACAGCATGAAATGAGACTGGATATTTTGTCCAAAGCAAGTCCCTGTTAGGGTTGAAATTTTTGGCTCCTGGTCTTATCCTCAGGAAATTTGACTATGCCTGTCCTAAAATTCTTTCAGTATCTCTGAACTGCAGACAGCATAATATCTGAATAATAATACTAGGTATAGTGTTGCTCTGTAATCCCACGTGACTTCTGGCTCACGCTGACTTCTAGCTCATGTGGACATGTCACCAAGGACAGTGTTGCTTCTCAGCAGTGCTACACTCAACTTGGCTGCTTTTCTACAAGTCTGGTTCTTGATCTTTTGATAAAACCTAAGAAAACCATATGACATGGAACTCTGCTAAACTGAAATAACGGAATAAATAAAAATATTTCTATTATAAGCAGCTGATTACTGCTATGTCTAAAATATTTGGTTTTTGTCTTCTTCCCTATTCCGTAATTTTAATAATGATGACTATTCATATTAGGCCTATAAACAACTAGTGTTTCTTGTATGTCCTCATTGACTTATGATGCATGTATTTATCGTACAAAAGGTAACTTCTTCAAAGAATTGTTATTACATGAAACGGCATTGGTCCAAAACCCTCCAATACTCTTTTCCCAGGATTTCTATGTGTACAGTCTTGAGAACCCAAGTATTTCATTCTGCAAAGACTGGGTTTTGAAGTTTACCATCCTGAGGAAGGAAAGCCAACCAAACATACTTTGAGAGTCTAAAGAAGACTTTTTCAGGATGGACTGGACAGGAAGACTGGCAACCAGGATAACACCTGCCACCTCTGGCAACAGGCTGAAAGCTAAAATAGAAGAGAGAGGTAAAATTAGCACATCTAATTCTTTGAAGTTTCATCAGGTGATACTTGACATTAGAATAATGCAGTAAAGGATTATTAGAGCAAAATGCTGTGCTGTCAAAGAACCTGGATGCTACCAGGACTGTCCTACCAAGGAGTCCTGTCCTCTAAAACCGTTCTTTGAAAATGTTAACCATATGGAGTATGCTATGCAAAGCAGTTATCAAAAAATAGATACCAGCTCTGTCCTTGATATTAAATAGGATCATTTGGATTACTGCAATCAAATATGAAAAAACAGCATTCATTATGAATGTGAATTTACATCCCTTCAACTGTAGAAATTATCAGGAGAATATCTCATTTAAAATTAGCATTATTTAAGTAAGGCTTAAAAATTAAATTGATTGGAGAATAATAGCCTATCCAGACCTTCGGTGCCTTGAACTCCTGCGTGCATTTACTGCCAAAGTCTATAGTAAGAACTTTTTTCCTCAGAAGTATACAGAACATTATTCTTTTTAGCCCAGATCAGTTACACAGCCCAGATCTTGGGGCAGGAGTTATTTTTGGGGTGGTCCCTTTTGGGTGAGAAGGCTGATGGAGTCAGGTAGTTCTTTAAATGAACACCTTTGATTAACAAAAAATGCACAGAGCCTTTTTTCCTTGAACATTTAAAACAAAGGTCAAAGAAAAAGTGGGAGTTTCATTTGCAATTACAATTGTCTTTAGCTTGGAAAGAACTCTGCCCAAAATCCCATTCTTAGCTTTAGAGGTCACAATCCTGCGGGTTCCCCTAGGTAGGTCTCAGCCTTCCTGGCTCTCTGTCTTGTTTCTGTCCCTCTTCTATCCCACAAGGAATTGCTGTATTCAGGTTGATCTCTGCCTTAATGGGAATGCTAGCCCCTAGCCAAACCACCCTGCTGCTGGGTTCAGATTCCTGAAAAGCCTTGGGGAGCACCAAATATTTCTGTTATACGTCAACAAAAGAATGCTTAATTATTCTATTCTCATCCAGACCCAGCCCACTGGATATGATGCTGAGTACTTTCTGAAAACCCCTGAACTCAATCATCATCATTTCAAAGGCTGCCCCACCACTACTGTTTCCTTAAAGCTGGGGCCCAGGAATACATCAGCCCAGCATCAGGTGCTCCCCATCACTTTGTACAACCTGCTGGTGTGTCCAGATGCTGGATGTTTTTCAGAATGAACGGTACTAGGCCATGGGCAGCAGTTTGGGACTTGACTTTGCTGCTCATGCTGGTATCCTGGCTATAAGCTAGCATCATCTGTGATGGCTTTTCCTGTGTGGATTTCCTGACATGCTTAATGAGACATTACAGTGGAAACGGTGTTAAATGGGAACCTACTTTATGGCTCCTTAAACCTGGGCTCCTTCCTTCCCAGACACCATCTGCCATGAACTTGTCCACTGAACACTGTCATTCCTATGTCATACTGCCCAGGCTGGGGGGCACAAAGCTCTTCATTGGTCCATGGTCTACAGTAGAATTTATTATATTTTCAGAGGCTTTCAAGAGGGAAATATGCACTTTTGTGCTTAAAAAAAGGACAAGTTATCTGCAAAGTATGGACAAGTTCTGGCAGTCAGCATGACATGTTCATAGATTATGTGCTGAAGGAAAGGCAGATCATTTCTTAGGGATCATAATCCTTATAGTCCTTTTTGGTTCTGTGTTTTCTAGTCCGTGTTTCTTGTCAGTTGGCCAACTAGTTTTCCTTCTGTTTCAGAGGAAATGTGCTGAATGGCAGATCCCAGGCTGGTCACTCGACTGACATTTTATGTTAGGCTAGAACATGTGATCTTTGACCCTGATAAAAGCAAAAGTCAGCCACACGTACACAATATGTATATATATACACAGAGTGCGGAAAAAGAAAAGGTAAGAGATTAAGCCACACCACCACAAAAGTTATAAGTAACCAAGCAGAACAAAGGTCTGCCCTTAAATGCTAAAGATCAGTGTAACACTTTTTATGGCTGATAACATGCCATGCCCCATTGTTAGGCTGAGAACTTTTTACAGCTGAACAAAAGATAACAACCAGTTTTTATGTGGCATGCCTTGTAAAATAATAACTAACAAGAAAGTGCTCTGCAAAGAAGGCCTGTATTGTTATCTCCATGTCTCAGAAAGGAAACCTGAGCAGCAGAGGGAACTTGCTTAAGGTGCCTTACAGGTGCAGGTGACTTTCCATGTTCCAGCACAGATATCAGAAACAAGGATGGAGAAGCCAGCGTTGCTTTGTTGGGCAGCTGAAAGCAATGCCCTGCTTACAGCAAGTATCTCTGGAATGCTACAGGCATTGGCTCCACTCCGCAGGCTGCACTGCGGGCACTGTAGCAGCCAGTCTGGGGCTGTGCTGGAGGCAGAACTGGTGGAGCAGCCCTGCACCATCAGCTGGGTGGGAAACTGCAGCGCTTTGTCTGCTTCTGAAAGTGGGACACCAGCCATGCTGGGAGGGCAGCAGGCTAAGGAAGGGCAGGGTAGAAAGGCAGCCAGGAGAGAGGATTTACTGAGGCTGTCACTGCTCGGGGATGCTGGCTGGTCTGGTGTCCCGCATGCCCCTGAGAAGCAGTGATGGCATCCACTGCCTCCACAGGATTGCTTGCCCTCCATCCTGCATGTGCAGGGAAGAAACAACCTGTATAATAACTCATTAACCCAAATTGCCTCCTGTTCTTATCTAGCTCTGCCACTGAGGCGTAGCAACAGCTCTCCAGGAAGCCTTGGAGTGCCCAGTGAAGGGCCTTCATGTGGCTCCCTGGGCCCACCAGACACCCTCCAGCAACATGCTGCCGTGGGACTGAGCAGCTCAGCAACCAGAGCTCGAGTATACAGCTCACCCTCTGAGAAGGTTCTTTCATTTGACACCGGCTTATCCTGCTTGAATGATGAGCTGCAGTTTCCACATTAAATCCCAGCACCTTTCACTGCAGCAGCCCTTGGCCTGCCTTCAGCTCTGTAGTGGGTGAGCTAAGAGCAAGCCGTCTGCCCGTGTGGATGTATGGAGCAGAATGTGCATCTATACGTTGTCATGGAGATGCCATGGAATACATCCTCGGGTTTTGCTGGTTGGGCTTCTTCTGTATCACGCGTTTGTGCAGAAATGAGGCTTTTACTAAAATACAGTATCCAAGATTTTCTGGAGCATAAGTGGAATGTAGATCTGTGTCAGATCAGATGAGGTCACTTCATTTGTGATCACTTGCACGGGTCTTACTTTTTATTTTCCACTTACACTGCTCCTGATCACATATGCACATAGCATCAGCAGTTTAGAGAATTAAACAAGTCCGAAATCATGGAGGGGGGAGAGAAGCAGGCCATATGCTTCAATAGTAACAATTCAAAGATGCAAGATGAGGTGGCAGGATACAGTGGATTTTGCAAATACAGTGGACTTGAAATAATCAATGGGGAATTGCCCTTAGGAGCTAACTTGAGATATGTGAAATCTCTGTAATTTTCCTATATTACCTCATGTGTTAAGGTAAGCAGTTTTATTGTTCGTGTCCATCTGATCTTCTGTTTTTCCTTAGTAATAGTCTCACAAATATAGTAACAGATATTTTCAGTGAAACAGGGCCTTCAGAAAGAGAGTCATTAAAAAGGAGAAAGAATTATCGATTTCTAAATTATACCTTGTCCATAAAAGACAAATCACTTGGCCAGTGAAGATCACATTCCCAATATGTGTAAGCAGTCAAGGACTGCAATCAGAGGGGCCGAGGCCCTGTCTACCTGATAATTACATAACCAGAAGCTAACTCCAAAAGACAGCACCATCTCACAGCCTGCAGACCATCTTCAATCTAAGCACTGTTATAAAAATATCACCTTAGTCTTTCTACATAATGTGCTTCTGATACAAGCTTTCCTGTGTACCCACAGCTAAACCTCTACCCAAGCTCTCATCTGATTGTGCTAGATTTTTTTTCTAATTGTGCTTGGAAATGATCATCAGTTGTTGGCCTCTTTCTGAAGTTATTCAGATCTGAGATTACTCTGGAGAACCTGCTGCATTTTCATAGCACTGCTGCTGCAGGTCCGCCAACCAAGAAAAGCTCCCTTGTGCCTGTTGACATGAATAATCCCCAGCATTTTTAATACAGGCTGTCTTCGCCAGTTGGCTGACACTTGTGCTATGCCATGAATAAAAGCTATTTGATGACAGATGAAAAATGGATGTGAAACACTTGCTGCTATATTTCCTGTGCTGTATGGGAGCTGCTCCCTATTGTTTGTCATGTGCAGGAATGTTAAGATGCTAAAAGCAACTTGAGTGCAGACAGTGATGACATGAGAGTGCAAGGCAGTAGAGAAAACAAGACCCCATACCTATTCTAATAGCCTGCATCTTGCATATATTCCTCGAACAGCTTTAAGTATAAGTTCAAAAATGTGTGCTTTAATGTCTTTACCTAGCCAAAGTGTGCCCTCAAATCAGCACAGAAAAGATTCCCCTTGTTACCTGGCTGGAGACAGTTTAGTTTCACCAGGGAAGAAGATGGGGATTCAGGGTAGATTGGACAGAATGAGAGAGGGAATGTTTGGCTAATGGAAGATAGGAGATGGACCCAGCTGCCAGATGAGCACGAAGAAGAAAGGAGCGTTGAACCATCCAAGAACAAGATAAAATGAGCAGGAAAGAGGAAGGACTGAGAAACAGAGGCAGGAGAAGAAGGAGGAGGAGCAAATTCAGAGATTAAATTATGGGGGGCCTCAGAGGGGAGATTTGAAGGTTTCACTGGAGATGAGATGCTGGTGGGCCAATGTGTCACGGCTGTGGAATACTTAGCAGGAGCTTCCAAGCAAAGTGACGGAAAGAAAGTGTAAGGAGAGGAGGGAGGACAAGCTACTGCAGCACAAACTGCTGTGACACGGGCAGGAGTGTTCTGAAGATGGGCAGCAAAGGAAAGGCAGGCTATAATGAAGGTTTAAGACATCCTAACACCTTTGGAAACAAAGCTTACAGATGACCCCCTGAAGCCTTTTCATATGAAGAAAGCAAAATAAGCCCAAGTTTTAAAGGACTATCAGGAAGAGAGCGCGCATCATGTACTAAGCAGACAACAATCCTTAGAAAACATATCCAGTGGAACGCAAAAGACATCAACAAGAAAATGATCATTCTCTACCATTCACTTGACTGCAGACCACGTTGATCCTTGCTCTGGGTTTTGCATTCATTGAGAAGGATCAATAAGCAGACTTATAATCAACTCTGAGCTTTCTCTCCCACTTCAGTCTCCGCCAGGGCTCCCTGGAGAGCCTCCCTCCTCTCCCTTATCGTCAGCTCAGAGCTGGAGCTGGCAAAGCACACCTGCCGCAATGACTCGCTGCTCACAGCCCTGTGCCTCCAATATAAAGTTTCAAGCACCTGATATTAGTATGACGCAGGTGAGCTCTGCAGCATCTGTACACAGACCTGGGTTTTGCAGAGCCTTCAGCTGCTGCAGGGCACCTCAAGGCCAAGCAGTGCTGCTATAGTTGAGGGCTCAAACGAGGGGAGGTGGGATCGTGGCACTTCATAGCCAGCTCTGCAGCAGTAAGGCCTCTTTTCTCTGGCAAATGGCTGAGCCAAGAAGCAGTATGACCACAGCAGCATGAGAAACAGAGAAAGAAAAAAAGAATTTATTTTCCTCTAAAAGAGGAAAAAAATAGTGTGTGTGAGCACATATAGTGTCCGGGTGATTGCAAGGCAAGACACGGTGACAGCATGATGGCATAATTTCCAGATGACATATCAAGCAAAAATGCTTTGGAAAGCTCTGCTAGCCAGATCAGCTTTGGAGATGTGTGACTAACAGCAATGGGCCATAATAATTATTTTTTAAATGTCACTTTAAGCACAGTTTTCTCCTGATTATCACTAGAGCACATTTCTGGCACAAAGTGCCTTGTACAGTATATCTTCATAGTATGTGAAGCTAGCACTCAGCTCTAGGCAAGGATGGTAAAAAACAGTATATCATTTTGCTCTTGCAAGGGAGAATCTAACAATTTGGCCATCTGCTGCACTCCACAGCAGTGACAGCTCATGCTTGTGTTTGGTGCTAGAGCTGGGGCTGGCGATGCAAGAGCAGCCCTTCCTCCCCACCCTCCTCCAGACTTAGCAGCTATACCCATCCCCATTGTGCCATTGCTCCTCTTGTGCCCTTCCCACTACCAATTTCCCTTCTCACCTGAAGGTGGGTGAACTGTCGTGCTGCCTTGCTGCATTTCCCTGCAGCTGGTCTCTGCTCCTCTTGGTTTGCCCAGCCTTGCTCTGCCATTGCCACTGCTCAAGGTGGGGATGCTGTAGCTCTAGGTCACTGGTTGCACAATGTTCATTCCCATGTCATGGCAAATGGCCAGTGAGAAGAGAGCTGCTCCTGCCTGTCCTCATGCAGCTTGAGTCTTCAAGCCTATTTCAAAGAAGAATGAGAAAGCAATTATTTGGCTGCACTGATTTCAGCCTCCCTGCATTCATTATGAGGGGACCTGATAAAACGACATCTCTGCAAGTAACTGCACCCAGGCTCAGAGATATCCACTCTTCTTTGAAATGCAGTGGTCAGCTATGATGGCAAGGAGCTTGCCACAGCTGGGCTGAACCTTTAATGTCCCTGCTTGATCAGCAGTTGGACCAGATTGACCCAGAGTTCCCTGCTGCCATCAGCTGCAGCCCAGCTTTTCTCAGAGCCACAGCAGAGTAAATCCACTGCGGTGCTCCTCAGCCCTGGGCACATCCAGCTCCTGCTGCAAGCTCCATGTACAGCACAAGTAGATAGCATGCCCACCAGGCTGCCACAGTGCTACAGGCCCTCCCTTGCCTTTCCCACCCTGCATCTAAGCACACTGATGTGCATCAGGCACTCTCCTGTTCCTCTTACCCTCCATGTCTCCCCAAAAGACAGCTCCTACCTGCTGCTGGGGGCAGTGTGCCTGACTCACAAGGACTTGCTTTCTTTTAAAAAAGATGGATGTTTCTGAAGGTCACCATTTTTACAGCTTTAACATTCATAATCCTGTGATCCTGCAATAGTTACGTTCAGCATCTGAGTTACTACAGTGCACAAATTGTATTTGTGGTATCCTCAGAGGCCGAGTGCCAAGCTGGGAGCAGATAAACACATTGCACACGGCTTACGAGGCACAGAGGCGCAGAGCAGCCCCGTGCTCTCCGACACAGCAATTTGCCTTCTTGTGGCACATGAAACATATCAGCATGTGCTCATCGGGAACCAAAGACCCAAGCACAGGAAGGCAGACTTGGGGCTTAGCTTCACAACCAATTTTCCTCTGGTAGCTCTGTAGAAAGCTAAATATTCATGCACACTAAATAACACTCGTTTCTTTAAGAGGGTTTGCTCTCCTAGCGCTAATCTCTGCTGAATTGCTGAGTTCAGTGGGATGCATTCACCTGTGGGGTTTAGCGCAAGGGTCTCAGCATCCTGCATGCAGGCTGCTTTTGGCTCTCTATCCTGAGCAGGGATCTGGAGCCTGGGAGATGGTCGGGTCGATGGAGACGATGCTCAGTGCTCGTCATGGGGAAGAGGACGCGCGTGCTGCCAGGCAACGGCTCTGCAGCGCCCGTGCCAATGGCTGCAAACACCTCTGCAGAGGCAGGTCTGCAGCACGAGCATCCAACCCGGTCTGCTCACTGCCTGGGGGCCTGTGGGCACATGCCTGCCAGGCAGGGAGATTGAACTGTGCCCCTCATGCCTGCAGGGAGCAGGGCAGAGAGGACAAGCCCCTTTTGGAGTCTGGGCAGGGCTCTGGGGGTCTCAGTGCTAGTGTCAGTCAATGCTGCTCAGCGGCAGCTGAGAAATAAAGCCCTTGCCCCACTGTTTGTATTAGGGTGGGGAGGAACGGCAATTCAGGCACATGGGCTCCAGTGGAATGTCTGATGTTCTGGTCTTCATCTGGGTCTTTAATTGCCATCCCCAGGCTCTGCTGCAATCTGCCATACACAGCTTGGTAAAGGAGGATAGAACAGATTTTAATCGCAACAGATATGCATATGCACATGCATTCACATATACCTATGCATGAAAAATTCATTCAATGGGATTAGGTACAATTACCTTAGGGTGTGCAAAGCAGCAGTGCCATTCACAGCAAGCGTTCCCTTTGCTTACTCTTTTCAATGAACTACTTCGATTTCTCCAGTCCCTCACTCCATGAATATTCTTCCAAAAGCAGTGCAGTGGTCTTCCTACTCAGTTTCCAGAAGTTTGCCTGCAGTGGTAGTTAGGTCTTTACTACTTGATATTGCCCAAGGAAATGTTTGTAAAGATTCTTATTCAGCTTTTATTTTACAGCTTAGGGGCAGATACCTACAATGCTACGGAATAAATCTCTTTCCGTCCTGCTTTGTCCTTCCTGGGCAGGATTTGGCCACAAGTACAGAAGAGAGACATAACTTATTCTGAGACATGCAGATGACATGCAGTCTCGACACTCAGCACAGCTCAGACCCTAGAAATACCAATGTGAGGTGAGAGCAGGTGAAGAGAAGGGTGAGGCCAGATAATTTATTGCAGCTCCCCCTGCGGGAGTTACAGATAAATCTCAAGGGATAAAATAATGCTTGCGGAAGAAGTTTGCAGCTGGGGGATAAGAATTGCGTCTCCTCCTGGTCCCAGGAGCAATTCCACTGTGGGGACAGAGACTCTGCAGAAGTAGCACAGCACCATTCTGAAGCAGTGTTTGTTCCCGAAGCCCCCTCCCTTTCCCACTGAATTCCATCACTTGGGCTGTGGCAGGCGGGCAGCAGGGCTGCAGGCAAGCACCCCACCCATCAGCTGGCTTTTTGGAGTGCTGATGCCCCTATTTAAGGGGAACACCACAAAGGACTACTGCTAGGAGGTTTGGAGCAAGGGCTTAGACACCTGCCTCAATGTCCCATCGGTCCAGATGAAAGCCAGGGCTGAGCCCCAGGGCTCTGAGTCAGCTGGGTCCCTCTGTGGCGACAGGGAGGGATGCCAGCTGCCGGCCAGCCTGGGCACCACTGTCCCAGCACAGTGAGAGCACCTGAGTGTGACAGCCAGCACGCTGCTCTCCTATGCGTAATTTGCTGCGATCGTGTTATAAATCAAGATGAGACTGCTAAAATTACATATGACCTCATTTGATAGATTATCTAATAAGGAATTTGCTAATGCAGTTTATCACTTAAAAAGCCATATGACTGTTAAGGATGAGTACTTTGCTGCAGCACATTTAAACCTAATTGTCAGAGGAGAAAAGCAAGCAGATTTCAGAGGTGAGTTAGAAGAGCATCCTTATGAGGATGATGTCTTCACTAAATCAGTGGTGCAATGCAGCAAGCAGGGTGGAAAGGAGTCTCCTCTGGATAAAGGTACAGAAAGCTGCTAGATGAGACCGGCTGTGGGAGCATTCTGCATGCAGCACTGATCGGGAGAGCCTTCCTGCCTGTAAATATCCATACCCCAACGGCATGCTTGATCTTATTGTTTGACCTAATGCTATCTTTTGTCATTATAACATTTCAGTTCTGCTTCCCTGTCTTGCAAGTAGATCGAAAATCTCTGGTAGATTGAAAGGAGTTCTGTGCCCAGACCTCCAGCTCTAACTAACTAGCTATTCTGGTTATTGTGCTTGTCAGAATGAAAAGAGTAATTGTTTTGCTGCTATATGTTACCATCCAATATTTTTGTTCTTCCAGTCCTGTGACTCATTTAAAAATACTGAACATCGCTTCCACATACACAAACAGAACTATAAAGCAGCTCAAGCCAATGAAACAAAGCTCGTTTCGCAGGTTTGTTAACCAAGTGTTCTGTTCCAATCCTTGATTTATGATTAATATAGATGCCTTTTTATTTCTTGACGATTTTATAAAGCTCATTGTGGGGTCTGAATGTCTGCATACATTCCCTGGATGGATGATACCGTTCAAAGCCTCTGAGAAAAACATTAAACCTGCTCACAACTCCCTCCGTGTGTGGGGAGGGGGAGGTGTTAGAAAAGTGACGATTTTGAGCTCCATTTTAGGCTTGGGCAGAATGAGGTGGAGATGTGAAAGAGCTCACAAAAGGCCACACAGAAAATCGACAGCAGAGCCAGGGCTAAAGCTCTTGACTTCCCTGATCCCCACTTTGTCTCCTGGCTCCCAAGAGCAAAACCAGCAAATGTCCCCTTCCTATCCCCTGAGCACACCCTGTTTCATTTGCAACCCTCTGAAGGTGGAGCTTGTTCTTTCTCAGAGGAAATCATGTTTTATGGCAGGAATGGGGAAGTTGGACATTGCTTTACAGGTAATAGGATGTGATTGTTGGCAGAATAAGGGAGAAGGTAAATTTTGCAGTGTGCTACTGAGTCAAAATGGTAGGTGAACCCTGTATTGACTTAAGTGAACAACTGCTGATTTGGGATTGTACAAGAGCTGCCGGTGTCACAAGAACAGCAAAACTACCCACAAAACATTGCAAATGCCAGGGACAGTGACCAAGCGAGCTGAAGGAGGATATTTCAGTAGAGTCATACACTGGAAACATGCAAGGAAACCCCCTGTGACATTTGCATCGAGGCCCACCTGACCACTGTTATGCCTCAATTAGTAATGCAGTCCCAAGAGAGTAGTTGGGCCTGCTTCTGGGAGAACTGGAGTCTGTGTTTCTGCATGAACATGCCAATGTGTGCATGCATCTGGCTGGAATCATTTGCCTGCAGAAGAGGAGAACAGAAAGTAAAGGAAACATCACTGGCCTCACAGAATAGCCCTGTTCTAATCCAGAGAGGCCATGTGAGGGCTGAGCACAGTTCATCACTGTGCCACATCAGTGCTTGGGGTTTCCCCCCAACACTAGCTGATACAAACTGAGTCAGTGGATTTTACATTGAAAACACATCTCTACAGCAAGCTGGGCTCACTTACCCTGCACTGTCAAATAATGCCAGTGATAATCCTCAGTCACAGTTGACATAGACAAAAATTTCAACATAAAGCCCTCACTAGTCATTCCATGAGCCATCCAGCCTCATGAGCTCTTACCACCACCAAGATAAGATCTAGATAAGATATGATGATAAGCCTCATTCAAGACCAAGGGAAAACCGAGAAAACCAGGAAAGGTCACAAGGTTGTGGCTTTTAAGTATAATCATAGAATCACAGAATCATTAGAGTTGGAAAAGACCTCTAAGATCACCAACCGTTCTCCTTCCGCCAATATTGCCCACTGTACTATGTCCCTTAGTACAACATCTTCCTCTTCCTTAAAACACCTCCAGGGCCACTGACATAAAATCTCCCCAGAGCCTCCTCTACCCCAGACTGAACAATCCCAGTTCCTTCAGCTGCTTCCCATAAGACTCACGTTTTTCCCCCCAACACACAGCCATTCAAAATAGACGTTTTTCATTCCTTCCAGGCAGTAAGCCCTACCATGTAACTGCAGGCACTGTGTTTGGCCATATGGTTAGTAATGCACTATGAAGTTATACATGTCATAAAAATAGTACTTAGTCAAATTATTCTTAAAACGTCACTTACAGGGCAAAAAATATCCTCTAGAAACAGACTGTAAAATTACACTTTGAGGTTGCTATCTGGCACAACAGTTAAATTCTCCTGCTGTGCAAATCAGGAGGTGGACTGCTTTGAAAACACGAGGTAAACATTCCTAGAAGAACAGAACCAGAAGATGTGGCAGTGAGTTTCTGCTGATCAGCAGCTCAAGACCTCTCAGAACAGCTGAGGGTGCACAGGAGAGCAAGGCCTGTACTTGAGGGCCACATTCTGCTCTCCTAAAGGACAGAAATCCCACCCCATCATACGTCCTCTGAGATCATCTGGGAGATCTGCAGCTGAGTCACCATTAAATAGCAATGCAGAAATTTCCAAGACTATGAGCAGCAAAGTTTTACAGACATCCTATTATGTTCAGCTTACGTAATGTGAGTGCTTAGCTGCTCAGATAATACAGTTATAGAGCTTTGTGGAATTAAAAAAAGGAAACGCTTCCTTCAGTTAGTAGTATGGCAGGAATGGAATTGCAGTGCTCCAGAAATAAAGTCAGTGCCACTTTTTTCCAGGCTTTATCAGATATTTCCAAGAGGGACTTGCTGCAGCAAAGATGACACCTCAGCTCCTATAGTCGTGACATAATTTACACTGAACTTTGGCTTTTCAAAGCATTATCCTGCTTTTGGAAACAGAAGCCTCTGATGACTCAGAGGTACAAAAGAGCAATGGTCAAGGTTCAAGCAGGAGTCTAAAGACATCTGTTTTCTTCCTGCTGAACTGCAAGACTTGCTTTAACTTCTGCTTAAATTCTTACTTCTGTTTGTACACAGCACCAGCATTTTGCAAAAGACAGGCAACTCCAATCTCCATCTTCCCTAAAGATAAACATGAGCCTTGCACAAGCATCTGCAGCAAGAAACTGCAGCTAATATGGTGGAGTAATGGCAGAAACATGTTATACCTAGAAACATTCTTTGCTCAAAAATTTTTGAGCTTATCTATGTTACATAAAATACCAAGGAGTTCAATCTTCCACTGGCTTAAGTCACAGCTTTATCAAAGCAAGTGGAATTATGCTGATTTGTATTAGATGACCGCGTATTTGAGAAACATCTTTTGGCCTAGGTGGCTGATGGACTCCAGTGGGGCTCTCTAGGGGAAGATAAAGGCAGCAGTAGGAAATGAGCCCTATAGAAAGTAATACGCTATGCTTTAGTGAGAAGCTTGCAGGGTGAAAAATGCACCCTGTATATGTACAAGACACACCGTATCCCCAATAAAATAACAACAGCTCATGATCCAGATGCAGCATATGCACACACATAGACAACACAAATTAGTGCTTACTCCAGATGTGTTTCTTCTGCGTGGCTTCTGGTGACTTCCTCTGCTTTCTTTTCTGAAGTAGCATCTTTGGTGTCTCAGACTCCAAGTGGGTCATCTAAGGGCTCTTTTTCCAGCACTGCTGTAGTTAGAGAGATGTGATTTATCTGAAAGGCAGGCGATGCAAACAAACATACAATAAACTTATGCAGTTTCACATTTTTTCCACTCCGGAGATTCTTCCACCATCGCCTGACCCTTTGGTGCAAAACGCACCAGCAGCCTCAAAGCTGGTATGTAAACTTAACATGCCAGACAGGGGGAATGCTAAGGGCATCCATAGTCACACAGTTTCCATGATGGGAAGTGACTGTATTCGTGCGAGAGTGGAAAACTTGGTGTACAAGCAGCCAGATCATTTGCTGTGGAATAACTCATTCACTATTGAGCAATGACTACATGGTGCAACTTCCCCTGGGCTCACAGCTGCCATGATCAAAAGCAGGGCTGAAAAGAGCAAGGAATGGTAACAGAAGGACTCACACTCCCTGCTGCCACAAAGCAGGCCTGAGTTCCAACCAAACACTAGCTATTAAAAATTGGCTCACGACAACATCAGCATTTCCTCTGTGGAGTCTCATGCCCAAGGGATGAGAGATATGGTGCCAAGCCATCTTGCTTATTGACAAGAAAAGTCCGCCAGTTCTCTGCAGTAATAGTAATAAAAAGGTCACTACCAGCAATGCTGCTATCCCATTACTTTGAAACCGATGCTCAGGACTATTACTTTTTGTCTTTATTTATTACCAAGCATTATTGCTTGGCAGGCAAAACTCTTGGACTGTGATGTGTACCGATCCTTCCAGCATCTAGGTTTTCACAGTGATATTAATACTCAAGAGTACTGGAACAGATCTAAGATAAATATCCTAGTGTCCTCTCTGCTGAGTCCTACACATCAGCCACTGAGTTCAGATGGAGAAACATTCGGTGTTCCAGAACAGGATGGAGAACAGCCAAGGGAGCTTTCTGTATGCAAACGGAACAGAATACAAACCAAAGCTGCTCTTTGGGCCTGCTACCCTGCGACACACACTGTTTGACTTTACACCCACAGCCCGCAGCCCCTTCTCTCCTACACTTGCACAGATGCAAGGCACCACCTCGCGTCCCAGTGCTGCAAAGTGGCTGGGTTGGGTTGCTGCAGCATTAACAGGGCCAGAATGAAGACAGGCAGGACAAATAGGAGCGGAGGAGGTGCCACATCCCAAGGAACAGTGCAGCAAACCTCCCTGAGAGGAGCAGCAGGCTCTTTGTTCAGCATGCTTCCAGCTGATCGCCATCCCCCCCTGCTGCTCCCAGAGCAAGGTGTTCCCCAGATGCTATGACTTACCCCTCCCAGGCATCAGGCCTGTGCACCCATGTGAGGACAGCTGGGTGTTTAATGCTGAAACAGCCGAAGAATATATTCAAGAATCTTTGATAAAAGCTACAATTTTATGCACCATAGAGCATCCATCAAGGAAATGTGCGGAGCTACTGCCACAAAATAATTACATGTGCAGAGTCCATTGTAAACACAGCTTTTGTGTGCATCAGCACAGCTGGGGACAGTGTTTAAAAATATAATTATGTAGTGCATTTTATGTAGTCCGTGAGCCATTCAAGTGATACCATCAGTTCAGCAAAATTACATGCAGCAGTTCTGTGTCTATTGGCCCGAGCAAAGAAACATTTTTCAAGAGCATTATTTTTTTTTTCCTGCTATGAAATAGATTTGTCTCTGATGCTTACGGGGAAGTTGTGTTTCTGTCATTGGCCACTTTCTCTTCTCCTTTCACCAATGAAGGAGAAAGAAATGGGGAGTTATTTTTGGCCCTGCAACAGACTCCAGCATCTAAATCAGTTAGTCCTGCAACCACTTGGGGTGGTGGTGTTGGTTCTCTTTTAATGGCTTCACAGAGAAGGAATTTGTGATGTTTGACTGCTAGCAAAAGGAAACAAAGCAGCTGTCATTGGATAGAAGGGCAAAACAAGGTTAAGACACTGCGTAATGAAGCAGGGTCTGGCCTTTAACACTGAATCAGTGTGCAGCAAACGATGAGCTGTGGCCAGATCAGCACAGAAGAAGCTATTACTCAGCCATACATATGCTACAGCATAGTGGGTGATCTCCATCATAGCAGCTTTGCAGCTATGCTTATTTCTGACCCTCCCACTGTTTATTTTATCCTTGTAAAGCTTGTATCATATTAGCTGCAGAAAACATACAGGAAGCTTTCTTTTCCTTCTCATATAACTGCAGCTGCAGCTGAGTTGAGATGATGCAACAGTAAAATTCTGAGACAGTGCTTAACCACTGCTGCTAAATGGCAGTAGCAGCATGCACGCTTACCTGAGACAAAAATAGAGCTTTATAGATATTATTTGAAGGCCATTTTAAGGCCCCAACGCTTTCACTGCTTTGTAGACAGCAGCTTATGTGTGTTGGCCAAATCCCACCTGCAAAAATTACATTTGACCTACCAAAATCTACACCAAAAAAGCAGATGGCTTTTGCTTTTAAGACCATTAAAAAAATCTGTATCTAGTTTTATAATACGAGATTCACAGGTGGGAGTAGTGAGATAGCTTCTGCTGCTAGTCAGGAGCTGCTTGGCACAGAAATAGGACTTGATGCTAATTTCTAAATATGGGATCTGAAAGCTGCAAAGAGATTTCCTCTTCTCTGTTAGCTGCTGGGCCAGGTGTGGCATACTGGATTGCACAAAAAGGAGAACATGGACCAAATTTCAGGCATCTGTATTCTTGCTCCATGCTCATTCTGCTCCTCCCTAAGAATACTGTGTTTCTTTTTTCTTAGTGGAACAGCATTGATTGGAAGACAGAAGATACAGCCTGCCATGGCAGAGCCTACTGAAGTGGGAGCCGTGCACTGAGACCTCATTAGGATGATCAGCAGTATTCAATAGAACAGCAGAGCAGCTGAAAGTTCAGCATGGACATGTTTCTAAAGGGAAGTAAATACAACAGAGCTGTTTGAAAAATAGCAGAATTGCCATATATTTGTCTCCAGAGCTACTAAATGATTTAGGCCCTTCCTTCCCCACTGACATCTCTGTAAAATACATTTTGAAGATGTAGCTCTTTGTGCTCTCTGGTGGAGTCTGCATGCATTATCTAGATAAAGACTTGCATAGTGCATGCCACCTACAATTCACAAGGGAAGCTGAACAGCCATCATTCCTTTGCCTTCAATGCACAGACTGCTGACAAAGAGGTACGCTGGTGACCATATGTCAGGTCAGCTTACACAAGGAAAATGCGTATATGTATTCAGGCTTACATATATACGTAAGCGTATAAATACGCAGTGTATGGATACCGAGTAGAATTTTTATATGGTATTAGGGAAGACTGGCACTGGGGAGATCAAGGTAGATAAATGGCATCTATAATTAAACTTGAGGAAAAGCAAACTTCTGCATTTTTAAAGTTGCACTCAGAAGCAGAATTTTTGGAGAGAAATTTATCAACTGAAAACAATTGCTTCTTTGCAGTACGGAGGTACGTGGTGCAGTCAGTCAAAATGAAACTGTTACTGCTTCCTACCATGTAGACAAATGGAAGGTATAAACAAGCAGCACTTTTAATTCGACTTGCTAAGCAGAACTGGTCAGTAGCCCACTAAGAAATACTACACTGTGTGGTATCAGCATTGAATGTGGGAGTTTTGTGGCGGCTGAGTTGGTTTTCTCCCTCTAAAATGGAACATTTTATATTCTCATGGGATTTTGTGATTGTCAGCTCAAATGTGTTTGTTGCTCTGAAACAGGATGCATTTAACACCGTTCCTGTGTACAGTGAGCTGGATTTTCAAAAGCACATTGCTGAACAAATACTTTGATACGGATATACGTCTGCAGTTTGCTTATGCAGAAGGCAGTATCTTTGAAAGTCTGGCTCAAGAAGTATCTCTGTAACAGGTGAAGACCAAATTCTTCTTCATCTATCTTATCCAACCCAAGTGAAATGGTATCTCTAAGATGAGGTGACAGATTTACAGTCTTGGACCCTACAATGCTATACTAATTAACGTGTTTCCTTTGAAACGTAGTAGAGTTCTGTCAGCAGATGTGACATGGGGAAGAGGCAGGAACAGACAGGCAATGGAACTTCCTAAGGATCACATAACAGATTGGTAGAGGAATTCACAGCAGAGCTCCTGACTTGTGTGTCACACATTACTAATTGCACCTCAGGTCCAAACTGCTCATGGTATGCCTTTCTGTACAAATATCACAACACTGCTCTAACACAGCAGCATCAAAGAATGTGCTCACTGGACATTTGTTATACAGATATGTTTTAAAGTTCTTAACACAAAATTTACTTGAAGAGATATGATCTGTCCAGGCGCATTCAACACAGACATTTGGATCAAATGCTAACAGAAAAAAATTGATTGAGAAAAACACTTGTCAGTAGAAACTATTTTCGACAACCAGAAGGAATCTTCAAGAAGAAAAATGTAAATAATTCACTGAAGTATTTTCTAGGTGAAGCCTAGCTGTGAATTTTGAGGCAAAAACGTGCAGGCATCATACTGATGTCCTAGAAATAAAGGAACAATGCCACTTCTACCTTTACCAGCAAAAGGATCCCAGCATTGACATTTAGAGCGGAGAAAATAAAAGTTAAAAACAGAGGGAATCTTTCAGTCTGTGTCTGCAGATACTCCTGAACAGCCACAATGAGGTTAGTGCCAGATATATTCACTAGTTACCAGATTTACCTAGCTGTATCCACAACTCTCATTCCTTGAAACCAATCTATCATTCTTAAAATATGGTACATATGTGAAACTGTTACCTCTTCCAAAACAGACAACTGCCCTGGCACTGCAGAGTAAGTAATACTGCAGGGTAAACAGTGGGTTTTGGTAACATGTTCAAAAGAATATTGTAAGAAGAACCGTCAACCCTACGACCTTAAATTCCTACAATGCTCTTCTTTAATCCCTCATACTAATGTTATTTATCCAGTGTTAATTAAGGACTCAGTTTAAAAGTGGTTTCTAATTTCAGGTGCCTCACTTAAGTCACCCAACTGTTAGAAATATGGCACACCAAACTCCAGCTGAAATAATGGAAGCAGTGGGCAGTGTGTACATAATCCCATCTCATTCCCTGCAGTCACAGTAATAGCATCCCCACTCTTCTAAACACTGCAGCTAAGCCAACGTAGCTACTCAAACTGTATTTCCTTTCAAACTGGGAGTTAGGAAAGCACTGGATATTTGGAGAACATGCATCCACGATGTAATTTTTTAGGTAAGAAGATATCAACATATAGATTTCTTGAAGAAAAAAATGCTACCCAAAATACCATAGCCAAATTGTTAAAGAGAACAGGAAACATGAAACAAACTGAACCTGTAATGATGTCTTAGTGCTGTGCAGTTGCAGATACTAATCATCTTCACAGTTCAATTTCTCATCTACTTCCGTGCTCGTGAAATGGAAAGTTGAGAACATGGCTAACTTGACTGGCAGATAGAACAGGTAGATGGCAGTTTTGAACTGGGAAACTACAGGAGAGATTCAGCCTTCAGAACAGTAAGAAGGTGCCATGATGATCCTCAAACACCTCTGCTCATCAGTATGGTTCCTGCTACTTGCTATGCATGACAACAAGAGAAGTGGTGCTATGTCCTCTTCTCATCAACAAGGGTAACAACAAAACAAATTATTTAAGGAGTGTTGAGCATCATTACCTAAGAGCACTGAATGTTTTTTTCACCATGGAAATTGTGTAGGTAGATGTGGAAGAAGTTCCATACAAGTGCCTACCTGCTGTAATGTCCCAAGTTTTTATGGCTGTTTGCCAACACCTAGATCCAATTTTGGGTACCCTTTCAAGGCTCATGCAGTTGAGAACTTGGTCTGTTATAGATTCACAGAGTTTAAGTCAAGCAAGGACTATTACATCCTAATGCACATATCACTGCTCTTTTAATTTCATTCAGGAACTCTGTATAGAACAAAACAACTATTAAATAAATGGTTGATATAATCTGTCTTTTCAAAAGTTATTCAGTATTACCTTAAGGAAGGGTATATCAAAAGTTACTAGGAAGTTTTTCTTTAGCAACGTGTTACCTCAAACTCTAAGCCAAATTTCTGGTTTGAGTGTGCTTAGCCTCAAGTTCCAGATAGTTGAGCTGCTCTCCACCACTTTGCCACACATTCTTGAGCCATTCAAGATATTTTTTTTGTGTGTGTGTTTGTGACAAGTACAGTATTACCATGAAATAACTTTATACTAAGTAAACAACTCTTGTCTTCCTTTTAAAACTAAATAGAGAGATTCCAGGCTACTAATCTGTTTGTGGCTTTCAGCACAACTGTTAGAAATACCCGGGCAACCAATGTATCAGTCATAAACACTCAACGTTGTTTTGGTGTTCGATTTTTACATGCAAATATAGAAATAAGAGAAGGAGGAAAAAGTGCGTGTGCCCTAATCAACAAGTCAGCAACATCACAAGAGACATCATTCAGGTTTAGACTTCATCTGTCTTACTTTGTTTACCTAAGTTCAAACTTTACCTTGTAGCGCCATAGGAAAAAACCCAAACAAACAAGGGAAAACATTGCATTTCCAAATCTGAACAAAGATTTTAGATCCCTTGTGTTGTACATGGGACTGCTTAGCTGCTGCACAGAACAGCATTCAGACAAAGGCTGTGGCTGCAGCAGTGTAAGGAGCACAGCCAGGCCACAGATGCACCCCTCAGGCTGGCTAGAGGGGTGGCTGGGCAGCAGCATGCATCCCACTGCCAAGAGTGAACTGGGACTGCTTCCATGCAGCCCTTCTGTGGGTCACCTGTTTTGAGCTGGAACAGAGTGCTGATATTTGGGCTTCGGGCTGTGGCTATTCAAGGACTGAGTTCATGTTTGCTAAGCTGTTAATTACTGCGCAGGACTTAGTGTAATACCAATGACACAGCAGGAACTACAAGAAAGTGAAGAAAGTCTTCACTTTCTCATTCTCCACCAGTACCAAGGGGACTGTAAACCACTTCTTACTTGACATTATTCTGTCTTGAAAAGAGGTAACCATCCTAGGAATGGCAGATAGTTGAAAGAAAGGCAATTTCCAATTACTACACTGGGTAAAAGCCAGAGATCAGATTCAATTACACTGCACTTTGCAATTTACAATCTGTTGGTGTTCATTCCAGCAGAGGCTTGTTAAATGCTCTCTTACTGGAGACCTTCAAAATATGCTTACCTGCTGAAAAAGAAGAGGTTCTCAGCCCCCATCCTCGCCATAACTTATGCCATCAAAATCCAGGCCAGACCCCAGCCTCCACTTAAGCAAGAGCTGCACATGGCTGAGCTCTCTCTCTCTACAGAAACTTCATGGGTTACAGAGCAATACCGGTGGGAGACCAAATTTGAAACGCAAATTCATCAGAATGCACAATTCTATCATTCAGATTCTGACAGGCACACTGGCCTACTACTTACATGCTTCTAAATCTAATACTTGAATGTCTTCCTTCAGTTTTCCTTTTTTGAGAATCACACTCTTGCAGCTTCACAGTGTAGTTGCTATTGCTGCCATACATCAAATCTCCAACTTGCAAAATCCAAAGGACCGTAGACGTAGTGAGATATGCAGGAAGGTGTCCATTCAAGCCTCTTCTCATATCTGCAATGCAAATTATCCCTTAGGTTTGCCACTATAAGGAGCAAGCAGCAGTGCTTGCTTTTGGACCTCTGTAGCAAATAGCGTAACTATGATATATGGATTGACTGAAGACACCAACACAAGATTCCAACGATGTGATGGCTCAGGAGAAATGTGAGGTGACCTATGACCTGTCACAACTAAGCCAATTCAGTGCGTACCATCAAGAATGCCAACAAAAATATTTGTGAGAATGGAAAACGATTACATTTTTACACTCATCCCAGAACTGAATTCAACCCATTCACGGATCTACTCCTTTCCCCTTCCTGCACATTTACTTGTGCAGACCTTGTCAAACACCAGAAAACGTGTAAGAGAGGAACACCAACAGAAATAGCAGAACACATCTCTTAGTATTTAAAGATGAGACTCATTTCCAACAACAAAATCACCAGAAACAACGAATAGATCTTCTAACAAGGCAGATCAAAATGATCTAAACATTATTTGGGGGACTAGATATCAAAAAGAGTAATTTCCATCAAATCTTGGCCATTAATAACAGTAGAGTGTGAAATCAGAACACGCATCAATGGGCCACTGACCTTATATTGTGGTTATTTAAACTACTGTGTAATGGAGCAGCATACCATGAAAAAATGCAGTTCAAAGTGGGCAGCTGCCACTGTAGATTTCAGCCTCTCATTCATTTTGTGTGTTCAATTCACATCTACTTCTTTCAAAAGTTGTGACTTCTTTGCTCCCCTTTCTGCATTTCATTTTTAATGCTTGCCTTGCTGGGTGCTGGTAAGTTTTCATTTTTGTTTTGGTGCGTGGTTTGGTGGAAACTAAAGATACCTATCTGCTATTGTTCCTGCTAATAATGAACTACGTTACTAGTAACACGGGCTAAAGGGTCTTTGTATCATCAGAGCAATTTCAGAGAAAAGCATGGAGTCAAGCTCAGGTTGCATACATTACTCCAAAGTCACAGGAGGAACCAGGTCATGTAGCAGACGGCAATCTAAAACCTAGATTTGAACAGGTGTCAGTTGACCCTCCTACCATGAAAAATGATCAGACACAGCACCCGAGGAGGATGAGTGGAACGTATCCTGAACGAGCTGTGAGAGCCCCAGTGCTCGCAGATGCTTACCAGCGCTGTGCTCCTCCCTCTGCAGCCGTCGGGAAGCACAGCTGCAGCATGTGGGTTGCATCCAGTGAGAGGTTCTGCCCCTAAGCAGTGGTGCTGAGGAAGTTCTGAAGAGGAGGAGGAGAAGCTGACTTTGGCAGCCTTGAGGAAAATCCCAAGGCAGTCCCGAGGTTAAACAAGGGGAAATCTGGGAGTCAGGCAGACTTGGAAAGGCAGCAGCTGCATTATCTATGAAATGGAAGTCACGTGTTGATTCTGAGCTGCGAGTGTCATAGGGAAAAGGAGCCAAAGGGAGCTTTGGAGCTGCACGTTCCGAGCTAAACAAACTAAATGCTAACAGAAGGCACTGACATGAAATTGGCGTTTACAAGGAAGAACTTTCCCTTCCTCCCCCAGCCAGGCAGCCAGCCAGGCTGAGCACCAATGCCCAAAGGTCAGGCACCACTCCTCAGCCTCACTGGTTACCAGGATCTCTTCTGGAAACAAACGCTTTCACACCACCATTGGGCGTGTTACTAAGGGTTGCTGAGAGCTACGTTTCAATTAATGTGAGGTAATAAACACTGTGGTTCTGGGCAGCATTGGAATGACAGCTATCTCGTGTGGCAGCGTGTGGCAAGAATGTGGCATTACTCCATTCTTAGCAGGCAGCCAGCTACTGCTGGCTTTCCCCACCTGAAAGGGGACCAAGGGGCATGCACACATCACTGTGCCTGCACTGTATGAGGCTTTTGGATAAACTGAGTACTGTGGTTCCCATAATTATCAGCTGAGCACCACTACTACAGCCCTATATAAAATGTAATTGTAGAATTGTTGGGGTTGGAAGGGACTTCTGGAGATTGAGTTCAGACCCTACTAAACTGGTTTTCTACAGCAGGTTGCACAGGTCCAGCATGTTTTGAGGATCTCCAGAGAAGGAGACTCCACAGCATCTACGGGCGGCCTGTTCCAGTCCTCTGTCACCCTTGCAGTAAAAAGTTTTTCCTCATGTTCAGATAGAGCTTCCCATGTTCCAGTTCGTGCAAAGCACCTCTTGTCTTGTTGCTGCACACTGCTGAAAAGAGCCTGGCCTCATCCACTTGACTCTCATCCTTTAGATATTTATAGGCATTGATTAGGCCTCTTCTCACATATTTCTCCAGGCTGAACAGCCCCAGGGCTCTCAGCCTTTCCTCATAAGGGAGATGATTCAGGCCCCTCATCAGCTCAGTGGCTCTCAGCTGGACTTTCTCTGTAAGATCCCTGTCTTTCTTGAACTGGGGAGTCCAGAACTGAGCACAGTACTCCAGCTGTGGCCTCAAAATATGCTTCTGAAAAACCCAAGCTCCTGCAGGTGGAGGGGCTGCTAACACCAATTCTGAAAGCTGGCTTTCATCCACATTACTGCAATGCCCCTCCTGCCAGTGTTGGAGGCCTGCCTACACCCTGAAAGCAAGCATTTACTCACTTCTGCTGAAGTGTCATTTATATTACTCAGAAGACATCATGCATCTGGGGTCACAGAAATAATTACTAATAATTAGGAAACATGCAGCATTTCACATTTCCTGCACAGAAGACCTTTGATTTTTTCTCTACTTGGCTGTACTTGTCTTGGCTACAAACTGCATTCCAATTCTTAATCTTGAGCTGTCAGGAAGTAGCATCTGGGCTAGACAACAAGGAAGAAGCTCAAATCATATTTGAGTCTTTGTGTGTCATGCACATTTGAGAACAAGCTGCTAGGCCCATTGATGGAAGACAGCCCCAGAGCCCATGGGGATTTTCAGCCTCTCTCAAAATCGATCCTTGTACAAACAAGGACTTCCTTTGCCACCAAACAAAAGTTCTTAAAGAAAAAAAAACTGAAAAAATACTTAAAGATCTGTTTAAAAGGCCTCATACTGGTTAAGAGAAAGACAGGGAATTGGGTTGGATTTTTTTTTGCCACAGTACTGTGCTTGGCAACTCCATTCTGCTCTGTCATATGCACACATCACTGTGCTTGGCAGAAAAACTGCAAGAGCTTAGCAAGGGAAATGGCAAAATCACACATCCAGTACAGGTGGGCTAAAATGAAGCTCAAGGGAAATAAAAGATGATGTATCCATGAACACTGATTAAGTGTTCATGGAAAACAAAACTTATCTTTGTTGAGCTAAATAGTAGTTGAGACTGAACATTACACAAATTCAATAAGCAGAAATGAAATTGTATTTTTTTAATGAATGAAATTAACTTAAGAGAGGGTTGCCACAAAGACTAAGCAGAAATGTCAATTCGCTTCAGACCAAAAATTGAGCCTTAAAAGACAGGCTTGTCTCTTCACCAGGGCTCATTTCATTCTTTGACAGGCAGAGAAAAGAAAGGAAGAAAACAGAGGAAACCAGTGCTACAGCTTTGGGAAAAAAAAAAAAAAAAAAGCATCTAAATTGGAAAACAGCAGCTCAGCATGCTCTGTGGGTTTTCTTCCCCCTTCTAACTTATTGCAGCATTTATTCCTCCACAGTGTATTCAAGTTCCTTGCATGCTCATAGCTTCAGAAAGGAGTCTGAGAGCAGAGTGGGAGTGATAGCTGAGTATATGATTTGGATTACCTGCGGCTTTCTCCAAAGATGCATATTTGTCCCTAGATTGGCTGATTTTGGAGATGTGCCAGGTAACACAGAAGTCACCCCATTCTTTTCTTCTTAGCAATTACCTCTCCGCAGTTGGAAACAATTTTTTTTTTTTTTCTCAAGGCTTTGTCATATTGCCAAAATATATTTGAATGCAATATCTCTTGTGCAGCCAATAATCCCTACTCCATGCAGTGTCTCGGACCCTGTGATGACAGAAATCTCTGCACAGGGCACTTCCCCACTTGTGCACAGCTTCCTGGCTTCACTGTGGCTCTGGAAAGATGTGGAGCTCATTGCACACAGAGTCCACATCAGCAAAAACCATCAAGAAAGGTTTGCAGGTTGCCAATAAACAACAAGAGATTTCTATGTACCTTCTTGCCTAAGCAATGCCAGTGTCAAAAAACTGAAACAAAGAGGGCAAAATTTGCTTTCCTGCTCCATATCAGGGCAAGGAAAAGCAGGCTTATGCTTGCTGCTTTTCCTCTAGGTCTACCTGTTCTCGTTAACCTTGAATGGGGCAGATCATAGAGCAGAAGGCAGTGCTGTACTTCAGCTTTCTTGAATCACCTGGTGAAGTTTAACCTCATTATCAACAGCTCTCACTGTCACACTCAGAAAAGGGCCCTTGAAATCCACAGGCTATAAGTTAATCAGTGCTGCAACTCCCACAGAGTGCTTAGTACTGAAACAAGGATGACTGTGTTTCTTTGGAAGTTTGTCACATTTTATTCCGCAGATTTAAAAATTATGCCATCATGCATACCAAATTCATCTACTTCAGCTATTTTGCATGTAGGTCTTGATTTCACTAGTTGTTCAGTATTCTGCATTCATTTTGTGTTCAAAGACGAAAACCCCAGTCAGAGTCAGGTCCTGCTGAAAGCTCTGACTCACATTCCTTTTTGCTCCAGGGCCTTTCTTCCTAACCTTTCTATTCTCTCTAAGAAAGAAAAAAAAAATCTTTTCCCCCCACATTTACCGATGCCAGTGAGAGTAATGGCTTTTGTTCATGGTCTTTATATAGCAACATCTCCATTCTCGTCCAGGTTTTTGAACAAAGAGCACGCTTCATCTCATCACCAGTCACCAAAGTCAGTGGAAATGATTCTGTGGATTCCAACGGGTATTGAAATAAGATCTTAGAAAAACCAACATGTGTAGTTTTACTAAAATCTGTACTTTATATTAGGAGATCTTTTTCAGGAAAGATTTTAATATTCACATTGATTATGTAAGTTACAGAACAAGCCGTAGGCCCACAGCTGCCAAAGTGAAAATAAATGGAAACACTCACTGAAACCTTGGCTGCATTTCACACAAGACCTGCTTCCCTCAGTCTTCTACAACTAGGATGGGAAAGTGTTTGTCAGGCTCAACGACTTAATGGCCACCACCCGAAATCTTTAAGCACATTCAGCTCACTGGGTAGCCGCCAGTCGGGAGGCCAACGAGAAGCCAGTCTTACCAGTGAGCTCCAGTCCTTGCTCACCTCTGACACATACCCAAGCCTTCTCCAGGTGACAGCTCACAGCTGTTCTTGTTCTCTTGTTAATCCATTCTGAGGACAAGTGCAGCATTTCAGCTACAGTACCAGAAGTACATGGCTCACATGATGAAGTTTTGATCAGACGAAGGCCCCTGGAAAAGGGGAGGAAAAAGAAAAACTCCACTACCTAGTTGCTATTTGCAATACAGAAAATACCTCAGCAGAGGATCAAAATTTCAAGATGGATCACTTTTTTTTTTTTTTTTTTTAAAATTTTATTTTATTTTATTTTAAGCAATTTCCTCATCGGATCACAAAAGTTTTTGTTCCCTGTGAGCTTACCACAACTTCAGATGCATTACGTGCTAGGACTGCTCATGTAGCAGTGAGCACTGAGCAAGGTGACTACCTGGTGAAGCACAGCTACTACTATACTGAGCAGAGCAGAGCTCTCTCAAGCAGGGGATTATTTGGTCTAGCCTCAGGCTCATTCTTATCACTTGTTTTAATCGTGGGATCATAATTCATCTGAGCTTAACTTAAGTTACTCCAGTTTCCAGAACCAAAGTCCAAGCAGAAGAAAAAACCTCAATAACCTCATTTTCCTTCCTTCATTCCTTTTCCTCCTTCCTCGCAAGGGAAACACTATCATATTCTTGGGTACAGGATCATGCAACTCCCATTGTTTCTAAAGCAGGAGTCTCACCACTCCCAGTCTCATACTAATCCCAGTGTCTCTTCCCAGACACTATCTGCAAGCTCAACCTACGGATTTGGGGCATTACAAAATGGCCTTGCTTCATTAACATGAGCACTCACTGTCAGATCTTCAGTGCAGGTGTCCTGTATCTCATAGCAAGCCTGCTTCCCCTCATGTAAAGTGAAACTGAGCCCCCTGTTCTCCAGGAGGATCTAGTTCTCCATATGACACAATTCTGAAGGTAGATGCGTGCACAGATTGATTTGGCCCATCAGCATCAAGTCCTCTTTTTACCCGAGCTTCTGGGACACAGGTTGCAGCTCAGCAAAGCAGACAGATGTGTTTAACTTGACACAGGACTGTCCCAAGCAGTTGCACTTGTGACACTGCCTATTCACCAACTTAGATGCTTCGCTGCATCAGTTGGTGTGACCTGGCTTTGGTTCTGGAATTCTCAATTGCTGCTTCAAAGGAACACAATGAGCCTCATTTTGCAGAGATATTGAACTCCACAGAAGGCTTAGCTAATGTCAGGGGAAATCATGAGTCCTCTGGAAATCTCTGGAAACGTAGGCACATCATGTACAAAGGAAGATTGTACAAACAATGCAGCCAAATAAGTAAATCTTGGAATAAAACAGTCATTTACTGAGGAAACAGCATACAGAGAGGAAGAATCAACTGGGAAACACTCTTTTGTAAAATTATTTGTCCAATTTCCATGTGAGCTATCAGTGAATCTTGGAAATGACCATAGGGATTTCCAGTCACTGAAGCACTATTGCCAGCTATTTCCATGCCCACAAAGATGACGAAGACCCACTGAACACCTCTCTCTTCTTCCACGTTGGTTTAAGGCAACTTTTCCACTACTTTCAAAGTGGTGACATTTTCAAATGACAATTCTGTCTGGCATGGCACTGTCCCTCTCCTCCCCTCCACTTCCAAAGCACTGCAGGACCTGTGATTTGCCATTGCCACATGCACAGTGCTCAAAGGGGATGCAGAGCAGCTTCAGAAATAAAAAAAACCAAAACACTGTGCATAGGAGTCCACAACTTTGCAATGCAAAGCCAACTTCACCATCTGCACTGCCACTGCAGCACATAGATCTAGATGCAGGAAAGTCACCAAGACTTAAAGCAATATCAGAGAAAGCTGCAATCCAGCCTGCTCTCCCAAGATGGGCTGCAGAAAGACTGTAAGTTAGGTCACTTGATTTCCACATTAACTCCACTGTATAGAAGTGGGCTGGGCATGAGGACTAATGCAGCAATAAGCCCAGTCGTCAGTCCAAATCTTGAGGCTTGACACAAGCACGAAAATGGAATAGTAAATATCTTTTTTAAGAGGTTCCACTTCTATCAAATATATAGATATACTTATCTCCAAGATTGCAGCTGCCAGCCAAAATTCTATCCATCTCAAAAGATGAACAGTTAATGTGATAATGAGAACATATCCTCTGAAATTAATTCCCTGGTACTCAGTTTGTCCAGCTTCAATTCATGGATTCTGCACAAACTGTTTCAGGGAACATCTCAGCTTAAGATGACTTGTTAATAAACAAGATGATGTTATGAACACAAATTAGAAAAGGTCAATAAACAAACTCTATTTTAATAACATCTTTTCATTTTTTTCCCCAAGAGAAAGAGAGAAGCTAGTAAATACGTTCGTATGAAAACTATATCTCCACTTATTCTGCTGCTGTTAATCAGCATGCTTAATTGCTGTGGGGCAAGCCTATTTGTATCAGCTGAGGATGAGCCTCTGCTAGATTTGATTCACCACTGGATATCAAAGACAACTATGCTAAAAGAGCAATAATAATACTGATACCAAACAAGAATAAGTTGCAGGAGAATGTGACCTCCAAGAAAAGCAGAGTGCACCTGAGGCAGGCAGCCTTACTGTTTTAGAAATAGTTCCTAATTAAATCTTCCACCTGTAAGTGGATGAATGGACTTCTTTTGATTGCACAATGAGCAGGAGAGCCTAACAGTCTGATAAAAACATCTTACCCCCTGCACAGCCATTTGCAGCCTATCTACAGAGTGCCTTTTGAGGTGCTGCCATGTTAAAAATGTTCTTGCCTGAAGGTATTACCTCACTGTGGCAGATGTCACCAACTTGGCACTATCTGAAAGGTCTATTAAAAGCAATGCAATTAATTACTCGGGTTGTCATTGCAGCACTGCTTTTGAGATATTTAAAATGGTTTATTATTGATAGCCTAATCCTGGAAAGTGCTGAGCATCTTCACTTCTACCCATGGACACCCAGAGAGATGAGGGCTGGAGCAGAGGCTCCCCAGATGCTGGACACCCTTGGGTCTGCTCTGGCTGCTCTGTGTGCCTCCACTGCCGGGAGACCTGACCCAGCAGCAGACACTGGGCTGCCAATGGTGCTCAGAGTCTTGAGTCCTGTCTGCTTTAGTGATCTGAGGAAATTGTATTGATGGCAGCCTGTGGAGGCACCAGAAAAAGTGGGTGAGGAAAGACAAATATTTTTTTGCTTCCCAATACCCAAATCTGTGATTAAATACATATACATTCATAAGCAATATATCAACTTAATTTCCCCCAAATTGAGTCTGTTTTGCCCATGATGGCAACTGATCTATCTCCATCTTGACATCTTGACTCACAAGCTTTCTCATTCCTGTTTTTCCTACTTTATCCCCTATCCTGCCGAGGCATTGAGTAGTAAGAAAGTAGTTGGATTGACCTTTTGCTACTAACTGGGGTCACCTGACCACACTTAGGTACCAAACATGATATGGACAAATGGTGAACCAGGAGCTACAGCACCTACGGAAGCTCCTGGTGCCCACTGAGCACTGAAAGCAGCTGGAGCTGGAAGAATGCTTCTGCTGGCCCATCTGGCTGCATCTTATTTCTTTATGAGGAAGAAATATCTCTTGGGTTCTGCTATGTTTCTGCCAACACATTGGACTTCCATCTTGGGACACAAAACACAATATAGCAAAGCATCCTTGAAAAATTGCTCAGCTTTCCTATGTGGCAGTAATGACTACAACTATTGCCAATAAAATGAAGAGGAACAAATTCTGGGAGAGGAAAAAATATCTATAGGTGTACAGAGGATAAGTGAAGTAAGAGTAATTTGCTGCATGGGTCTCTAAGGTACAAATCTTTGGTTAATTTCAGCTGTTGATATTGCTGTTGTTTGTTTCAGTTTAGACATACCACCAAGAGACAAAAAGGAAGCATCAGATATAGATTATAGAAGAGAATTTACACACAGCTTCCTCTTAAATTGATTCAAATTGTCTCAGATATCAACCAGGTCATGCAAACTAAGATATCCCTAACCACTGCAAGCAGTCAGAATAAATATGGATTTGAAATGAAAAAATGGTTAGTCTCCAGGCACCTCTTTCCCAGCATCCTTGATGGTATGAAAGAGAATAATTGGCACATTAACAACAGTCATGTACAGTATTAAACTCTAACTTCTCAAGTGCTACCAAGGGCTGAGAAATATTACAGGGAAACAATAAGTCTGGTTAAAGCAGAAGGAAGATATAACTCACGCAGATTTAGGACCTACTGAATTGGTCTAGGGCACAAAACCCTGGATGCAATGATACTTCAGATTTTTTTTAACTGAGAATTCAATCTAGTATCTTTTCTTTTCTTTGCAGGAAACAATTGATGCCACAGATAATCCTGAAAGACCAGAGAGAGAGATGTGAAAAGAACCAATAACGAAAGAACTAGAAAATTCTAGAAGTAAAAGGAGGGAGCTACCAAAGCATCAGTGCACCACGCAGTTTGGCAGCTAGGTAAACTGATGCATTTTGGGCTGCAAGCACATACAGACCAGTGCTGTGCCAAGACACACAGGCCAGACCTGAATGAGGTACTTGTGTTACCAAAGCTCCTGTGGCCACATGGCCTTGATACCCCATTCAGTCTTAAAGGAGCAGGACACATAAGCTCAGCAGCAGGCAGTGATAGAGCAGCACACCAGCAGGGCTGCACGCTGGCAGAACCCAAGCTGACTAATATTCAGCTACAATGCAGATTTCAAACCCATGAATGTTTTTCCAGCTGTTGAAAGAAGGACTGCAGAAAAAGAAATCATCCCAGAATCACTTATCTACACAGGCTGCCATGGCTGCCTGCACTAACTTCAACAGCTACAGTGTTCCTTGTAGCTGCTAGAGGACGTCCCAGACATTGCCTGCTTGCAGCAGTAGTGTCCCCAATGAGACTCTCATATGAAATTGGAAAAATTTGTCCTTGGTCCCCAAGTAGACAGTGTGGATGAGCAGGCCAGCCTTACATCTGTGAAATTACATGATAAGATTACCATTGGAGTGCCATTCTATTCCACAATGATTTCTATTTTTCTCTTCTTTCTTGGGAGTTGAAAGAAAAGGATTAATGGGAATTCAGTTGACCTTCTGTTGTTAAAGGCCAAATCTTACTTGTTACGTTCACACAAGGTGGCACAGCACTAAACAGACATCTAACCTAGACAGGCAGGCTTTTATGTTATGTAAAGCATAAGCAGATTTCAAAGAAAAGCTGCTATTAACCTCTGCCTAATTTTTTCTAAAAAAGATTTTTAAAGAATTTGAGAGCAGGACAAAGTGAAGGCTGTATTTCAGAATAAGGCCTGTTAAACAAAGGCCAGTGAGATAATACAGGACTTAAGCATACTGTAGTGCTTCCTTATATCTTTTCTATCAAGCTTGAACCCTTCCGCACGGGGTGCTCCCTCCTGTACTACATGCTGCACACCCTGCAACAACAAACTCTCAATCCCTGGGGTGCCCAGGTATTTATGTAATAGCAACGATCATAACTGTTCTGAGATAGCATAGGGTGTTATTCCAAGAAAGATTAGATCATGGTATAGACCTCGAGTTTACTTCTTAGCTGGGGAAACATTTCTTGAATATAAAGAAGCAATTGAATTGATCTCTTCTTCCTTAATCACGTACTATAAGCTTCTTAAGGACATTCAAGTGATCTGCACGACAAAATACTGCTTGAATACTTTTTCTTGCAAGCATTGCTACAGTCATGCTGTCACAAATCCTGCTAGTAACATTACAGTGACATTTTAGCACCATCAGGAGCAGACCAGAGCAAACTAGGACAGACAGTTAAGTTCCTGAATGACACAGATACGGAACCCAATTTCCCCTTAATTCCTGCCCAGTGCAAGGAGTCAGGTAAACACTCCAACTCTTCCCACTGCTTCATCATCTATCACTTTGAAGAGGACTGAGTATCTATCTCAGACACTGACAAACAGAAGACCTATCACATAATGCAGCACCTCCCTCCTTTAACAAGGATAGCATCATTATTTCTAGGTTACTGTATTCTAAGCATATAAGGTGGGGCTGACACCATTGTATTATCTAGTCCTCAACAGCTGGATGCTCTACTACTAAATTTTTCAGTGCATTTGGATAAATGCTGTCTTTTTTGAATCCTTTCCATTTCTTTCCTCAAATATGTCTATCAACAACGTGTGATCAAAACACAGAACTTCCACAGCATGGGGAATTCCAATCACAATGAAGTCCCACACCCTGCACTAGGATTTTTAACATTTCTGGACAGTCTTTGGTTCCAAATCAGCTACAGGTAGGCACATTAAAGCAGCTATCCTTTAAAAGTCTGAACAAGGTTAGACCTGCAGGGTGATACCTAGGGGTGAATATTTGTTTCTCTATACTCTCCTAACTTTCAAACATTTTCAATTCTTTCTCTTTAGTAATTTTGCTTGTTCACTCAAGAGCTGATGATTATTTTCCTCATTTTCTGACAGTAAGTGGGACTTAAGCATAAGCAAGGTACCACTGCACAGGAGAGGCTTACTGAATACCACACAGCATACACGGTGCTCTGAATTGGATAGTGTGGATTAGTTTTTACTCCATATTTCCAGTTATCCTGGACTCCCTTAAAATGACAGAGAAACAGCAAATATTCACATAAAAAACCTATAATGAAAAAACAAAATTTGAATTTAAATACAAAAATTCCCCTTAGTCAGCTATGCTTTTTGTCTTTGCAATCCCAGTTTACTTGATCAATCTGTCTTCTGATGACCTACAGAAAAAATAACTTTGACACCCATCTGCACAGCAGGCTGGGCTGAGAACAGAGGTTCCCTTCAAAATGCATTCTTCTCATTTCATGGTGAAACTGTGACAATATACCATACAGTGTACATTTAAGGACTTTTAAAACTTCATGAGTCTGTTATATTCCATTCGCTGTTCGCTCACATACAAGACACTTACCATCATTTATCAGCAGTTCCAGTCAACAGGGGAGATCCAAGACAAGTGCAGACTTACCAGTGTGACACCTACCTACAGGAAGGGTCAGAAGGAAGACTGAGAGCACTACTGGCCTGTCAGCCTGACCTTAGCATTGAGGTCCTTGGAGGTGTTCAAGGCCAGATTGGATGGGGCACTGGGCAGCCTGGTTTAGCATTAAACGTGGAGGTTGGTGGCCCTGCATGTGGCAGGGGGGTTGGAGATTCATGATCCTTGAGGTCCCTTCCAACCCTGGCCATTCTGTGATTCTGTGATAACCAGGTGACTCGTCTACTGGATGACAGAAAGGCTGTTGATGTAGTCTACCTAAACTTTGCCAAAGCCTTTGACACTGCCTCCCACAGTATTCTTCTAGAGATGGTGGCAGCCCATAGACTAGATCAGTACACTCTTTACTAAGTAAAGAAGTGGCAGGAGTGCTGGGCCCAGAACAGTGGTGAATGGAGTTAAATTTAGCTGTTGAACACTCGTGAGTGGTGTTTCCCAGGAGTTGATATTGGGGCCCGTCCTCTTCAACATCTTCACTGAAGATCTGGACGAGGGCATTGAGTGCACTCTCAGTAAATTTGCAGATGACACCAAGTTGAGAGGAAGAGTCAATCTGCTTGTGGGTAGGAAGTCTCTACAGAAGGATCTGGACAGGTTGGATCACTGGGCTGAGGCAAATGGGATGAAGCTCAACACAACCAAGTGTCGGGTCCTGCACTTCAGTTACAACAACCCCAGGCAATGGAACAGGCTTGGTGCAGAGTGGCTGGAAAGCAGAATGGAGGAAAAGGATCTAGGGGGGTATTAGTCAACAGCCAGCAGTGTGCCCAGATAGCCAAGAAGGCCAGTGGCATCCTGCCTTGTATCAGAAACAGTGCTGTCAGCAGGAGCAGGGATGCGTCCCTCTGTATTCAGCACTGGTGAGGCCATACCTCAAGTACTGTGTTCGGTTTTGGTCCCACACTACAAGAAATACACTGAGGCCCTGGAACCTGTCCGGAGAAGGGCAACAAATCTGTGATGGGTCTGCAACACAAGTCTTATGGGGAGAGGCCAAAGGAACTGGGATTGTTCATTCTGGAGAAGAGAAGGCTCGCTCTCTACAGCTGGCTGAGAGGAGGTCGTAGCAAGATGGGAGTCAGCTTCGTCTCCCCGGTAACTAGGATAATGGCCTTAAGTTACAGCGGGGGAGATTTAGATTGGATAGTAGGAATAATTTCTTTCCAGAAAGAGCGGTGAGGTGTTGGAACAGGCTGCCCAGAGGTGATGGAGACACTGTCCCTGGGGGTTTTCAAGGAAATGGTATATTTGGCACTGAGGGACATGGTTAGTGGGCAGGGTGGTGATGTGTTGACAGCTAAGCAGATCATCTTAGAGGTTTTTTCCAATCTTAATGATTTAATGAATTATGAAATTCAGGCTTAAATGTACCTTTGGTACACACCTGTCTGTCTACACAGTTACTTTTTTTTTAATCACAAATTTCCTATCTTATGATCATGTCACTGATTGGTCAATTGGTCAATTTAGTGGCTTGTAACATAGTTTTGCTAAATCAATCTGTATAGGTATACACAGTGAAGCTGGTTTCTGAAAGGAATTTTGTGGGGATATTTAGCTTGAAAATATAGAAGTCCTAGAGAGGCACATATTCTCTGCACAGTACCTAGTGGGCAGTTCTGCATCAGAGCATCCTGGGCACAATCCTCAGAAGGATGCAGACACTCAAGCCTTCCCTGACCCCATGAGCATGATGGCATGGCACAAAGAGAAGGGTCAGCTGAACACAGAAAGCTGCAGTAACGCAGTGGTGGAGTTATGACAATGCTACAATGTGACAAGCTACAAACATTACCAAAGTAAAAGCTTTCAATAATTCATTTTCCTCGCTCCCCTCCTGGTACTTGCCCTACAAGTCTGCTATCTACCCAAAACAGGACTTCATTTGGCATGTGCTTAACCTCAAATATGAAAAGAATTTGCCAGAATGAAATATGTGGGGTTTTTGGAAGATGCAGCTCACCTCCTCTTTTACAAGCATATAGGTAAGCAAAGAAAGGAAATAAATAAGATAAAAGAAAAAGCAGGCCATCTAGCAACATCTCAGTTTGACAAACATCACCGCAAAAGTTAGGAGCTTGTACAGACAGCCATGTCCATAGTACCCCTGTGCACAGTACGTGCAATTGGTAGTATTTTTTACCTTTCTGCAAGATGGGCAGTACATATCCCACAGTTACCAGGGAGAAGTTGAAAATATACCCCTAGGTGCAACAAAATGTAAGGCAGATCCTCACCAGTAAACTAGGACATGAGTAAATCCCCCATTCTTCTGAACAGTTCTTCACAATGACAACTCCCTCCTTCCCACACGCACACTCGCACACACAGGGAAGCGGGAGGTGGGGAAAAGCTGAGCTTTACGATGTTGTCTGGAAGCTCATCATACCCAGGCTACTTCCAAGCAGAGAAAGGAAGCAAGTTCCAAAGCCTCTGCTGAGCTCAGCTGTGAACCGGCACTATACTCTGAGACGTCTGCGTGCACTGTTGAGACTGGAGCTCACTGAACCAGAGAAGAGAGAAGAGAGTATTTCCATATCTCTCATCAGAAAATAAGAACGGGATGGGAGGGAATCCCCAGACCTGCTGAGATGGCTTGCAGCACTGGAACTGACAGGAGGCAGTGACAACCAAACCCAAGTAAAGTCCTGTGGCTCCTGACCACTGCCAAGATGCTGAGGGTGAGCAGAGATACAGAGGAGATGCACAGAGTGGAGGTAACCCTGGCACTGCTGACATCGCCGTGATGTATGGGTCTGAACAGTGCCCAGCTGAAGCTGCTTTGCAGCACTGTTTTTCTTCTTTAAATGCATGAACTTACCAAGCATGGTTATCTGACCTCAGTTATCATACTGTGAAATAAATTATTAAAAAAAAATAGTTTTTTGGTAGAGGATTAAGAGACTTCAGCAACTAGCAGGAGAACATGGTGCAGGATAAACCGTACAGCTTGTCACTTCATTTCCCCTTCTACTGTTACAGGATTCTGCACAGAAATAGAAACTACCTGGTTTCAGCTATCAGCTTGGACCTGAATTCGTCGCAGCATACATCAAATTTACAGAATCAGCTCCATGTCTAGAAATGGATCCATAAACACAGACCTCGCATTCAGTAGCACTGCGACAGCTCTTGTGGCAGCCCCCCTCTATTGGCCTTATCTAGCCTTTGGGTATCATCATAGCAGGGAGAAGGAGTGAAGGGGAAAAACATGTACTCATGTTTGTGATACAGAACAACTTCAAGCAGTGGAAGGTTCCTACTGCCCTCTGGTGTAACTTGCTTATAAAACTTCTGAGATGGAAGAATCAAACAAGGCAGGTTAACACACACTATATATTAGCAGCTTAAATTTAAACAGTGGTAAATGGAACATGGCTGCTAAAAATAATAAGCTTTGATTTCTTTTTTCTTCTAATTCTCTAAGCTCATATGCATTTTCTGTACGTACACAGAAAACTGACCATAGGCCGATTCCTCCTTGCTACATTTTTGCTTATAAGGTTATGTGTTTTGGATTTTCTTAATACCCACAACTTACAGACTATTGAAAAGACAAACACGGCCTTATCTGTACCATTTGCCCACTCCCTTCTGCTTTAAGGACTTCGCAGGTGTTAATTAAGAGTGTACCAAGTTACCAACCAGTAAGTCTCTAGCAAAGTGCACCATGAAGATGGCACTACACAGTCAGCACAGTGCCAAAACCATACCAAATTTCCACAGCAGCAAGGCTGTCCAGTGAAAACTTCATATTAAGTAGTTTGCGTACAAAAGGAAAAAAATCCTGGCCTGAAGAACTTACAGTGAAATTCTCTGCCTTAAAAATATGACAGCAGTACTACTTACGTTGCAGATAAGAAAGGATGCTGGTCACTATGCAATAATTGTGTTTATTTGCAAGTTCACCCCTTTATAGGGAACTCCCTTCAGCTCTTTTTCTGATAGCTCATGTTTCTTTGAAGCTTTGTTACTTACGGAGACTTGCATAGAAAAACTCAGTGTTTTCTTCCATCTATTTTCTTCTGTTCCTTCCCTTGACTACTTACACAAGCAGGAACTATATTACTGAAGAAGACTAAGGTATCGTGGTTTTTTCTCTTTACTGTTCAGGCAAACAAAATCAATTCTTGCAGAAATTATATATAGGGGGAATAAACAAGATACTGCTTCTTGGTTTGATTTCTTTTTTCCCCTCTGAAAATAAAATGGACATCACAGCAATGCAGCACTAGCAAAACACAGACATTGTAGCTCAGAAACACACGTCTGAAAGAATGTATGTATGAGGCACACATACAGAGGCAACATGTAAAGAGCAGCTAAGATTTCTAGTGCCAATATATATTTGGATATATAAGTACTTACCATTAGAAGCAAAAGGAATCAAGCTCTCAAATGAAAGGTTTGAAAGCCTTTTAAGTAGCTTGGAATGCCAGAATTTTACTCTCGTAGCTTCTTTCCTAAACCGTTTTCAATACCTGTACAAGCACCTATATTTAAATGGGAGCAGAACTTTATGGCCAAGGCTGCTACACATGGACACTGCATAGGCAAGGTGTGACCCACAGAAAACTCCACACCTACACATATCTACATCTTCATACAACGCTAACAGGATACCTTGCATTTCTATCATCCCAAGCTGTGGATCAAGTTTCCTGTATGAGCAGCTACACCTTCAAAGAATGGACAACTATACAACTTTCAACAGGCTTGAAGCTTATACTTCTTCTTAAAAGCAGCATTCAACTTTCAACCACAATAAGGCATTTGAGTTATTGAGAAAATCCCAAGGACAGAGCACATTACTGAGTCTGCAGGCAACTGCAGCAATGCTAGCAAGATCAGTAATACACAGAATATACTGGGAATGGCTGTGGTCACTTGCCTATAAGACACAAGAGTGATAACCTTTGGAGAGAGTCAGACTCCTGTTTTGATATTAGCTCTTAAATGGCAGTGCACATGATGGAAGAGCTTACTGTACCTTTGTCTGAATATCTATATATGTAGCTGATCCTAAAACCAATGGGCAAATTCAGGGATGAACTAAGATGCCAAAGCCTTCTGCTTCTAACTGCAACTATGTAATTTTACTGAGGTCAAAGAACACTGGAGAAAACAGCCAACAGTTTGTTTATTTTAAAGACAGATGTGTGGAATGTTGACAAAGCACCTCTTTGCTTGACTCAAGTGGACCAACAAGCTTTTCAAGTAAAGCTTCAGGCAGCTCAAGTTACTGACTGGAGAAAGCATGCACAGACAGAATAAAGATGAGAAACAGGTAAAAGATTAGGATTAATGTACTTTGCAGCCATGTTTAAGAATCTCTATTTATGATACTGATTTGGTTAAGTGCTTGAACACTTCAGTATGCAAATAATCCTCATGATCGGAAGGGACTGCTTTCATGCTTAAAATTCAGTACACACTTAAGTGTTCCACTGAGTCAGTGTTTAAAGGATTAAGGTCTGCTAATCCATTTAAATACTCCCCTCTACCTTAACTACCTGAAGAATGTGATCTGATTGATCTAGAAGACTAATCTAGACTACTGTTTAATACCAATTCGCACCACTGAAAAACTACTGAAAGCCAATGCCACACCAGCCTGAACCTGAACATAGGAGCTATTGCTATTAAAAGCAGTAGGGAAATTACAGGATGGTAGTATCACTTAAAGTGACATCATTTCTGGTTTCACTTTCATCTCCAGTTAGCTCAAACATTTGTACTAGTCTCCTCTAATATCTATTTCACCATGTAGAAAAGAACATTTGTATAGCAAAACATTTCAAATTTTAAATTATATGCTATTCCTCTTGGCACACAGTTATATCACAGAAGTTGATTACCCAAGCAAAAGGCTTGACTCCTTCCTTTGCACCGCTGAAACTGATAGCTATTACTGTCCGCAGGCTCTGCAAAAGTGAAAGTCCATACATGGAAAAGGTTACAGTGCTTTTTCATCAACAATTATAAAGTGCCCACATAGTGATGGGTGAAAGACTGATGAAAGATTCTGCTCTCTTCAGCATGAGGAGTATCCTTCTGGGACAACACTGCACCTTAAAAGTAGTCAGGCTTATCTTAAGGCTACCTTCCTCTTCTTTACGGAAGTCTCACAGGAAAGCATCTAGCTGCCTGCATGAGTAAGAATTCAACTTCTCAAGCTTGTGTTGAGACTAAGCCCACGTGGCTGTAGTCTTCTTCCTCCTCATTTACCTTACAGAGATTCCAACAACTAATATAGCCCCTTCAGAATGTGATAAGCTTATCTCAGATGCTTTCAAACCGTTTTACTGACGGATGAAGAAGCAGAGACTGCTCCTGTCACTGGAGGGTCACAGAATACCACGTGCTCAGTCTACAAGTGCAGCTCCTACTTCCACTAGCTCAGGCCTACTACACATCAGCTCTACTGGATGCCACAGCTAGCTGCTGTCTCACTAGAAAGTTCTCTTTCTTTGTAAACATCTCAAGACAAACCCAGATGTATCTTCAGGTAGTTGAGATTTCCAAGCAACCTTTTTCTCTTAAGTATAGGATTAGGCTTCGGGGCAACTTTCCTAGAATTCATCTTGTACAGCTATTAGATGCAGAACAGGATGATTACAGTACGAGAAACAATCAAATCCCTGCTAACAGTAAGTTGCACAAGTCACAATATGCATTTTCCTTCTTAAAGCATTCGTCCGTCTTGCAGGCCTCCCCAGCCACGTCCACTTTAGTAACTAAAGACAGGCCTAAAATGGAGCCAGGCATTTCCATACAGCTGCTCTGCTACTCAATTTTTGGCACACACCTTGACACAGTCTTCCATGTAAGTCAAAATGCCATTTATCAGACATCAAATGCATCTTTTGCTTAACACAAGAGAGACCTGGCTATGTGCAAGAAGTTACACGACAGGAGTCCCACAGGATGGACTCTTCCTCTGGGAAAGAGGGCTCAGCTGGCACAGGCTGTACAAGACATCACAGCCCAAGTCAACCAGACTCTATTTCTCTTCAGCAGAAGTTCCAGCTGTTCTCAGAAATCCCAAGGATAAAGCGTAAGCCAAAAGAAAGAAATTCAGACCTCATCCTTTAGGGTTTTTTTTTTTGTTTGCTTGTTTGTTTTTTTCCAAACAAACAACTGTAGTCCTTTTATTTGCCTTTTTTTTTTTTTTTTTTGGCCATTATTCATTAAAAAAAAAGTTGTTTGGCATGCTTCAATGAATATACCACCTTTTTTTGTTGTTGTTGGGATTCAATATAAAAGCTCGCCGATACTAATTATCAGACAAGCTTTAAATGATATTCAAGTTCAGTAAAAAGTTGATTCCATGCTCTATGGATAAGCCTTAAGCCAAATAGATGGCTTTGCCCTTCTGATTTTTTGCATACCATTATGGTTATGACCCAGGGGGTATTTTGGCCAGAAAGCTGACTCATTAGTCTGACCTGCCTCAAAATATGACCATCACAGCGCTGAAAGCTTCACACTGGGAACACTTAACATTGCAGATGAGCATTTTTCAGTGCCTGGGGTACTTTGTGCATCATTCACTTCTATTTAGCTACTTGAAGGCTTCCCACATCCATTCAACTGTACACTTGCTACAAGTAGGGCTAGAGCTCAGAATGTATCATTACTTTTCATGGAAACAATACCAGTTCATAAAAGCAAGACTGCTGTGCCTTCGGTTTCTGAAATGAGGCATGTACATTCCATCTCCCTAAAAAGTAATTCCAGGGATCAACAGAAGCTCCTTGCTTTTTAAGGAATAACCTTTACGTTTATTAGTGAAATACTACTTTGAAAGAACTGACAACTACCAAAAAAATACTGGTTTTGGATACAGCTATGTCCTGTAACTACATGAAAGGTTTGTACTTTGAAATCAGTGAACATTTAGTATGCCTGACAGATGAACAGATTCCTGCTCTGAAATACCTGCTAAGTAAATGAGTTATAGCAGCACATGACACAGGATCATCACCTAATGCAAGACACCACTTGCTTAAAAATAAGTACACATGCTTGTCAATCATGGTTAAATTTATCATAGATTAAATAGAGACATAGAGGATAAACAGGAACGTGATTGTGTGCCCAAGAAGCAATACGGATGATGCACAACTGCAAGTAAGGTTCCTAAGTCTTGCATCACCCAGTATCAGAAACAGGATGTAAAGTGTCACAACAGAAGCATGAAGCATCTTAAGGATGTGATAAGCTTATCTCAGATGCTTTCAAACCATTTTACTGACAGGTGAGGAAGCAGAGACAGCTCATGCCATTACTCATCAATGGAAGATGAAACATCTTAAACAAGAGCTACAGTCATTGAAAGAGGAAGTCAAGGAAATTCAGAACACTACTAGTTCAGGGTATGTAGACTGAACTATTCAAGTCTTTAGACCTGCTGCTCAAGCCTCTTCTCACTGCAGCATCCCAACACTTTCTTAGGAAAAAAACCTGAGAGGTGCCTGGTACACATGTGATCTGGCACTGAGAACAGCTTTTTCTGTTTCTGGAAGTTTTTCATTTTTATTTAAATACAAGTTACTGTTTCTGCTGGACACTGAACTATTGGGAAACACCATCTGATAAAACACTGACATCTTCTGTTAGCGCTTAAGGTCTCTTTTGATGGAGAGCATAGAAAAAAGTCCTGATATAAAATTTATATAAAATATAAATTACCTGATATAAATTATATCAGGTACCTGATATACCTGATATAAATTATATCAGGTAGCAATATATCTTTGATACAGACCACAGAGCTCCACTGATTAATTCCTTTTAAGCAGCAACAGAAGTTTCTGTGTGCTCTTTTCCTAAATTATTGCAGCTCAAATTTAAACGAGCTAAGGCATTTCCTTTTACCTCTTCATATTGAAGGTCACTTCATCCACTTCTTCTGCCAGAATACACGCCATCACATTTCAAAGACATTTGTTCTTGGCATTGTTCAAACTGTTGTATTGTTTTATAAACAATACCAATCATAATCACTTCTTGGTGAAGAGCTGTAAAACTGTAGCTTGGATACCAGTAAAACATTTGCTAAAGCAAATTACAGAACATGCAAACATCTCAGGAGGATAAGCTACCTTTACCTTACATTACTGCATTTAAACCACATGACACATATGTTTTTAAGAAGCTTGGGTGTTTCGTAAGATTCAGGGGGTGAATGATTCTCAAACCAACTGTCTCAATTTTCACCCCAAAGAAAGGAGTTCAAAAATCTACTTGCAAATTGCATCTGTACACACATATTGCATGTAAAGGGAGCGCATCACCAGCAGTTACAGACCAATAAACACAGAATAGAGGTAATAGAAACAAATCTAATTTTTTAGGAAGGAGGAAGTAGGTACATAAAAAATGTGACCACGAGTGGGTAAGGAGCTACGCAAGCAGCTTACTTCCCACCAGGCCTATAAAGCATAGCACTCCCAAAACAGAAGTTGAAGTCCTATGGCCAACTTCTCTGCAAAGAAAGTCGGTCTTACTGAAACAAGAGAAGAGGTAACTGTCAACTGCATCATAACACTTCCATTTTTCCCATAGGGAAACTAGTAAAAACAATGCAATTTCAAATGTTATTTCAAAGAAGAATTTTGAGCGTTCTCTGGTAAAAGCCAGCAGTAGGCTGAGATGCCTGTTTCGGGAATAATACATTTTTCAATGTTCCCCACTTTCAAGATCTTTTTTTTTTTTCCACAGGCAGCACGAACAATTCCTGACACAGAAGGATGTAAAATAAACCAATAATATAGGCTACTGTCACAGAAGTTATACAGGGTTGGAAAGTGGAAAGGAGGTGGTGGAGTTGCCGTCCCTGGAGGTGTTTGGGGAACTTAGATGTGCTAAGGAACATGGTCTAGTGGGGTGATGTTGGTGGTAGGTGCACGGTTTAGCTGGACAATCTTGAAGATCTATTTCAACCTTCAAGATAATACCATTCTAAGTTGGTATTATAAGAAATGGGGACTTAAAGGTTCTAGAGAATTATGGTCACTTTGTTGTTTGTTGACAGGAATAGCAAAAACCACTGTGTGAAGTTTAAGGAATCCAACTCACACCTGATGGACTATTGTGAATATGACAACACTTGCAAAGGAGGGATTGCAGCCTTTCCTGCTTCTAAGTGCTAGTCATGGGTCAGCAGACACACAAGAACAAAGCAGCAATTACTAGAAAATGATGGCCACTACTGCCCATATTGCATACAATTCTTACTGATTACTACCTCTAAGTAGGCCAAATTAATCCTGACCACAGGCCTCAGTCAGGAATTTGCATTTCCACTCCAATCCTCACACTTAGTACTTTCCTATTTCTGTATTCTACCGTGACACTGATCTACTCTAAGATCATGATTGTACTTAAGTGATTGCTGCTTACAGGCCACTTTGAGATGGGAAGGAAGTAGGAGTACATTACATTTGCAGCGAGCAAACAATTCTTACGTATAAAGAATTATCAGTGATTCCAGCAACCAAGTTTTCTTCTGTTTAAAGACTAGAACAAAAATGACTGGGGAGGTAAGTGATCTACAAAAACCCTACACGCATAAATCATCATCATAAACAGTCTGAATGTGTATGAAAATTTATGCCCAACCATCCCCCCCAAAAAAAACCCCTGACTATAATTACCCATTTACTAGCTCTTGAATTAGGGCACTTTCACAAAAATACTGCACTTCACCTAATGAAGGCTGTCTGTACTGACGTGAGTCACTAAGCAAGCACTGCAAAAAGTTTTGACAGCCACCCTACCTCCCTTCAAGTGGTACTGTCTGAGGCACAAATACTTTTATTTGTGGTACATGGCTGCCACCTCCTGGCCATTTTGACACATACACTATCAACCACTGAATTGGAGTATTTTTCATGGAGATAGCAATAAATCTACAAGCTGAAGGATGTTATCTTTAGAATTTCTCTGTTACCAACTGAAAAAAGAATATGCAGTACCACACAAATACTTCATGCCTGACAGGTATAAGTATGCGACAGGCGAGGTCTTCCACTTTTGCCAGAAGTGCCTGAAGTACACCCAACCCTGCTTCTGAAGTTTGACCACAAGCCTCAGAATTCATTTCCTCCCAGCCTGCTTCACTTCCTCAGGTTAACACATCAGAACCCCGAGGACAGAAGCCATTGCTCGACCTCAACTACCAGATACAGCTACAAGAAGTGAACACATTTTGTAATGGACACATGCTACACATCCCATGCAGATGTTTAGAGATGTTTATTTCAGTAGATTTAAACAATCCATTAGTTCTAAGCCTAGCCTCTGATGAAGAACTTTTTTGAGAGTTACCAAATCCTTCTAGCTTTACATAATACCTCACAGTCTGTGCTCTAGAAAATCGCATGTAGGGAAGTCAAGTGAAGAGCCCAAGTCTGAGTAGTCAGAACACTTGACTTGTACAGGATCAGCTCACCAACTGTCCTAAGTTGTGTTCCCTGTGAAGTGACCCAGAGATAAGCAGAGACAGAGTCCCTGGGGAGCCAATGGGAACTATATCTTTAGGGGCAGAAAAGAGATAGGAAGTTTGCTAATACAAGCTTCTAGTAGTTCAACATGGCCTACTAAGAGCTAAAAACCCAGTGGTCTGGCCAATGGAGGGAGAATCACATTCCTCAGACTAGGAGACTGTCAGGATTGCGTACAGAACAAACCTTCACACAGTAAAGCATAGCCTTGAGCATCATTCTTTTCTATGATGCCCATGACAGCTTCTTTTTTCCTTCAGAATCCCCACATTCTTAAGGAAAAAGACTGAACAGACTTCTTGAAGTCCACCAAATTTATGGGAATTAAATCTGTACTTCTTGCCAAGGTAACCTAGGCTCAATGCAGCAAGCTGCAAGTTATTACAAAGCCAAGCACTGCGGATATATTCCAGTAGTGATCAAGACAGAATGTCTGCATATCAGACAAGGATAAATATGCAATAAAATACCAGTTCTGCAGTAATAGCTTTTCACCCACTGGCCTTCTACCACTAGATGGCATCTGCATTCTAGATCAATTTTAGCAAACAACTACATCAACTGGTTTAGATCCTTTACATAATTGCTTTTATATTCTTATATAGCATTAGTATAAACTAGATTGAAGGATGCCTTTTCACCCTAGATGGTAAAGGCAAGGCAAGACAAAATCCTCTAAGACTAGTATACCAGTTTTTTGTTATTGTACCTTTAGGTAAGAATCCTGAGAAGGAAAGACAGAAGGTATTTTCTTTTCATCCTATCTTCAACAGGATGGAGCATCTGGTCTTACAGTCCATTCTCTTCGTAAGATCTGATTTTCAAGATATCTGGTTAAATTAAGGTAATCAAGATGTCCATAATTCTCTTAATGTATTCCCCTTCCCAGCATTTCACAGAAATTATGCATCCTCTCTCTGTGGGAGTTACACTAAGGAATAGTGAGCCGAAGGATATTTACAGAAAATATACTGAGGGTAACTGAAACTTGCTGATTTATAGATGCCCAGAAATTCAAGCTGGATAACTGCAGAAATGCTGCTAGGAAGTATCCAGGGGGAACAATGTGAAATTCTTACAAGTATTTCATTACAGTTTGCTGGGACTTCAAAGCAAAATGATGGAAAAAACATTACACTGGAAAATATTTACTTTCCAAGGTTAACATCTTTTGCATTTTAGCAAGGTTGTGTGCTCCTCTGCTTCACATCATGAGCTGCACCACTTCGTTCACAACATACCTTTTCTCCCTAGCTAACCATTCTAGAGTGTTCTCTTGCACCTCTTAAAGCAACATGAGCAGGTAGTACTATCAAAGTGAGAAAAAAAATCACCAACTTGATTATTCTGCTCTTTGCAAACATAATTTACTTTTTTTTAATAAGCTACCTGTAAGACTAGAAAACAAATCCTGCCTATTTGCTTTCCTTCCTGTATTTGACAGTAACTCAGATGAAGTTAGAACACTGAAACTTACTATCCAGGCACATCTATCATATTTCAACAGGATTTTCAAGTGATGCTTGTTTCTAGAGCTCTCCATAGGAACACTGTCCTATTCCAGTCTTTAAGAAAACTAACCTCCACCTGAAGATACAGAATAGCTTTTGCTGATTTATATATATATATATATATTTTTTTTTCCAGCAGCTGAAACTAGTTCACACTTGCTTTCTCATAAGGCTGCTCCCAAAATCAGAGTTTGCAGTAAGCTAAACACGAAGCTTTATCTGCAGGTAAGTGTTAAAACAGCAGAAAAGCAGCAGGAAAGGGAATGTGCTAGGCCACAGACATTGCTTCAAGACAGAAACAAGAGTCTTCCTTAGAAAAGATTATTCTAATTACATATTGGCAAGGGCTTCTGGAACACTTATTTTGAACTACTGTTTCATCCTCATACCCTGGGACATACCGACACAGGGATAAATTTGGTGGAGAACAAAATGAAACTTTGTCCTTGTTAACAATTAACATGTTAAAATAAGTAACATTAATAATAATAACATCTCAACAAGGCACGCCGAGGTACAGAACAAGTAACCAGACAGCTTTGTATGTCTCCCAGCGACTTGAGGCGTCTTCAAAATGATGCTCAAGCACTGCCAGTTCCAGAAACCCATGGCAGATGAGAACCTAGCAGAGCCATTATAAACACTTACCCTCATTTACAGCTTATCTTGTTATTTACTGTCCCAACACTGACTGTCATGTGGTTTTACAGTGTTCAGTCCAGCATGTTTTGAGGTTCCTTCAGCAGCGATCATCAGATACAAGCTGTAAGAATGCTTGGGTATAAACTCAAAAGTTATACACGCAGCCACCCGGTTAAGATACTGCCATCAAAATCAAAATTGGTCAGCTTTTGCAATAAAGCAAACAAATTCAATTTATAAGATAAGTGTACAGACACACTGAGAGTATGTTTGAAAATCACTACTGCTAATTAACAGAAGCAAACCAATTACAGCAGAGGAAAAGGTACCCAGGACTATGCCTTGACATTTCAAGCTTGGCATTGATTCTTCGAGCTGTTTTTTTCCCTACCGATAAGGAGGACTGAGTACAGTATTCAGTTCTTCTAACAGTCCGGACTCTTCAGAGATGCAAAAAGTAGAATTTCAGTGTGCTCCAAAACATGAACTTGAGCTCAATTCTGACTTGCATAAGAGAACTACACATCCCTGTAATGCATATTAGCCCGTGTTGACTCAGACATCCAACATGTTGTGCTGCAGTTACCTCTGCTCTCTTGCCCTTGACTTCTCACCAGTCTATTTGAAGCTCAATGCTCATATTTATCCCCATAAAAATGAGACATGCCAAATGCAAGTCAAGTTACAATTCATGCAATTTGAAAGCAACACAATACAGACAGTATCATTTTGCTTCTGTGCTTTGCTAAGCTGTAACGCTACCTGCCAAGTCTATATAAGATGTCTTTCTCTTCCACAAACATGGCAGCAAGGAACACTCTAGACACACCAGCCACAGATACAACACTAACAGTTTGTGAAGCAGGAGTGAAACACCAGTAATAAAGGCCAGGCTTTTACAACTACTAGCTATGTAAGCCTCTACAGAGGGTACCCTTTTTTTGTTAACCTTTGAGCTTTACACCAAAGGCCAAGCACAGGATATTTGTGTTCAGAATATACGTTTTCTAGAATTCCAGCTATCCAAAACTGAGTAGCAGAAATGTCATTTAAATATATTTCCATTATTACAGAAATAAAAATGTGTCTATCAGCCTTTAGATACCTACTGGCTCCAGTAATTTCAGCTCACAGCTTGCACAGTCGGATGGGGCCCTGGGCAGCCCAGTCTAGTATTAAATGTGGAGGTTGATGGCCCTGTCTGTAGCTGGGGCGGAGGGGGGGAGGTTGGAGATTCATGATCCTTGAGGTCCCTTCCAACCTTGGCCATTCTGTGATCCTGTGATAGCAATATCCTCACAGACTTATCATAAGGCAAGCCACAAACAGGATCTCTTCTTATAAAGAGCATCTTACTGCTCATCAGCTCCCATTTCTATTATTTGGCAGTAATGCAGCATACGACTCCACAGTCCCTAGCAATTCTCAGTGTCGACTACACAGACAAGCAGGATCTTTATCTTAAAACAACCTTTAAACAGGGGTGTAGCATACTAACAGTAACTTTCTTCCTCAAGTCTGAATACTTTCCATAGTTTCCAGAAAAATAAGAAAAAAAGCCAATGCACTGATACCACAAATATACCTACTAAGAGAACATCCTCCTGTAACTTCCCAGATCACTGATGCTGCACTACTAAGCAGCATGTTAGAACTGTACATATGATGCTTACGTGGAAAAAGACGCCCAGCAATTAGTCCATCAGCGATTTCCATGGAACTGTTTTTTTGAGTCCACACTGTTAGGGCAGTCTGAGTCTCCTGGACATTGATCAAGGTAATTAAAAGTTGCAGACAGCAGGGAAATTTCTTACTTCTCTCCCAGCCCCCAACTCAACGATCCCAACTACCTTTGCTCTATACCCTAGAGAATATTCATGCAAGAGAAGTTCCCACTGAAGGCACAAGATTGTTTCTCTAGCTTGCAGACAAAGCAATTGCAGACCCTATTTCTGAAAACATCAATCTTTAAAAAGCATCTCATTGTACTGAACTCTTGAATTTATGAGCAATACTCATTTCACCCTGAACAGACTTTAAAAATACTGTCAGCTGGAATGCTGCCCAAGGAATGGGCTATGCCACTCAAAAGCACCCCTCGCTCTCACCCCCAGATTTCTGGTCAGTTCCCTTCTGGCACAACTTGCTGACTGTTTCATACCTCAAAGGCTCCATATGATCAGAAAACAAGATCTCACTGATACTTCACGGCAGCTGACAGTAAAACATTTTCATGAGCTGTTTACTTGTACCAACAGTATCACAGCATCAGTGTTTTCCACTATAGACTTTTCCCTGTAACAAGAATTATACTGTTAGTTTACTCACTAGTATATATGCTATTAGAGTGTCAGTATTACGTAGCATTAATAAGCCATTCTTCACTTTTTTGGACTTTCAAAGGGATTACAGAAGTGACTAAGATCCATGTTTGTCCAGTATTGTCTCTCTCTTGAAACTCAAGCCCCCAAATCTTTGACAGTTCCAAAGACCAGAAACTGGCTCAGGTATTGCTTCAAAATATCACTGCTATACTTTGAAGCACAGTATTTTAAGTCAAACTTGCCAATCACATCTTACATCACATCTTAATTCCAGTAAGAACTGCATATGCTGTTCTTAGTTGCTGATTCGACATGATTCGATTAAATACCTGAAGTTATAAAGAGCTCCTGGCTTCTGGGCTGTCTCAATTATTTCAAAGAACATAGTTTCAGGCCCTCATTTCCAGAATAAAATTATCTTTACAGTTATAAAAATGCTCAAGATCTACATGAGCAATGCACATGAAAGCAGAAATAGGACTGTAAGTTTTGTTCTGATGTTCCTGACCTGCTTCCAGCATGGAAACCTCAACCCTATCTGTAATGATCAACATATTAAATCCTGTAAGTTTTCTCCCCACACAGACTGAAAGATGTCAGCAGACATCCCAGGCATATGGTGTGGAAAAAGCATTCAAACTCTTGGCCAGTGATTGCTAGCATATAAAGCAAGCAATTCTTTCAGGATAATACCTCTAGATATGGTAACAGTTTAACAAGATAAGTATTTCTTATTTCCTTAGGATACTTAAGAAGAAAATTATACAGCACAGATGCTGCTGCAAGAGGAACAAGTGAGCATGTCAGGTACTCACATAAATGGAGCCATATATACCTAGTCTTTTCATGATACAGAAGATATTACTCCAGAAACTAAGGAAAAAGACAGAAAAGTTAATTCAGTTGATGGGTAACGTTCTGGAAAAATGCTGGCAAAAAACAGCATTTTCAAAACTTGCAAACCTAAATCTCAAGTAAGCAATGACTTCAGAGCATGAAGTTACCTCATCAAGGCTTAAGGAACAGATCTGAATTACCTCATCACACACCAACACGGCATTCACTCACTCTCCTGTCATCAGTGACTTTCAAAAGAAATGTCTGAGCAGTAATGCATGTAATCTACCTCTATATTTTATACTGCATTAAACTGGTGCTTGCTTCAAAACATGGTAACTTAAACCACTGTTCAATAACAGACCAATCCAATATACATCAGCAATGTGTATGTTGCATTAAAAAAAAATTCCACACTTAAGAGCAAATAGTAGTAAAATAACCAGACAGACTTCATTCAAATGAATTAGACAACTTTTACTAAATGAAAAAACTACATTTAAAATATGCATTTAAAACAAAAATGGAATTAGAAAAGACTTAAATCCATTTTGAAGAACTTGCTCACTGTGTCAGAAAGCAATATAACTCTTGCATTATATAATGTGCCAGTTCATAAAATGCAAGTTACCAGAATTCTCAATTTAATGTTTTCAAAGACAATACTGAAGTCGAGATTTTCACATCTACTGATGCACACTTAGAATGGTATAAATCTGAAGCCTTCCCCCAAAGAATCTTACAAATTCAACAATATTCAGTAAAAGCTTTTGTGTTTATATCCAATAAGTATTGCATCCTAAAGCATCACAGATCTGTGCCTTTCGCTTATCCCTCTATACTTTGTATCTTTTCTATATCTTGCCATTTACCAATGTTTACCCCTTTGAGAAAGGAGAGAACTGAAAAGAAATACTGCATAACTCTCAATCATGTACAGAAATTATTGCTACTATAGTACACTACAAAGCAGAAGTCTATACAATAGTATATGAAATTTGATCATGAAAATCCAAAGGATAAAATCTTGAGTGACATAAGCCTTACAATCATGTTGGACATTCATTTAGCAGTTTTAGCTCACTACTAGTAAGCTGGCCTATTGTCCATTGGTGAACATCCATTTAAATACACCCTCTTATGAAAAAGAATGTCAGCTTTCAAAGGCTTAGCAAATAAGGATCTTCATGTTCTGTGGAACTACGTAAAATGAATTCTGATACAGGTAGGGAGTTACCAGTTACCTGGAAGCTAAGCATGCCAAAGGTGTTTCATGCTAATAAAACTAAAGCCAAGGTACCACATAATCAAGTTACCAACTAATAGGCAATACCATTTTTGTCCTAAGTTAAATGATGTGCCATAGCACAGTGTAATGTCAATAATTTAAAACAGCGTAGTGTACAAATTAATCGTGTGGCAGTTTAAGTTAAAAAGTCAAGGCAGGTTTTCCTATCTCAACTTACATTGGCTGTCAAGCTGTCCAGTCTGGGCATGTCGGTAATAATTTGCCTTTTAATCACTACCATACTCTCAACCTTGCATTATAATGGGGCACATATTTGAGCGGCACTACTATGAATAACACGAGGATAGAGGGAGGATAAGAGATCAACGGATCTTCTAATTCCCTTCCATATTTCAATTTCAAAGAGAGCCAGGGAATATGACCAGATACCATATTCGCATCATTCTAGCTACAAAATAACCAAAGTAAAAGCAATCAAGCAACAATAAGACCACATTACACAAATGGAACATCATGCTCTCATCTGGTTTAACTATCACATCAAGTTTTAACTGGGATGTTGGTCAACTTTAAAAACTGTGGTAAGTGTGAATATGCAGTTGCAATAGGTTTTTTAATTTTTTATTTTATTTTTTACTCTATGCTGGATATTAGAAGTTGGAGCTATACTTGTTACAATACAGTGTCGCACATCTTTCTACTAGAAAAATTAATAAAGATCCTTTACCCGTCTCTTTAAGTTAAACGTGTGACATCATAAAGGGTGTCAAATGGCTGGATGGTTTTACAGTGCACACTTATTATATACTGTAATATGGAGTTTTGTCCTTGACAGATCTGATGGTTTTTCTACATTATTCCTTTCTTCACCTCTTCTTCGGTGGATTAGCTGTGCGAGGTGGAGTGACTGGACGCCCAGAATTCAGTCCACCATACTGGTACTTGGCTTTCTTTTCAGATGGCTTCAATATCTTAGAGAAAATAAAGAAGTTCTTTTCAGTCAGTGACAGCTGAGAACATTTCAAATACCCTTAAGTCAATGTGAGGCCTCATTCAGAAAGAACAGGGTGGGGGAGGACTAGAAATCACAACACGACCATACAAGTTCCTGAATCTTACAGCAACAGCACTAAGAAAACTGTTTCTAACCTCTAGTTCCACCTCTTTACTGTGGTGGAAGGGAGAAAAGAAAAGGAGCTCAAAATATCGCATCCAAGGAGGAGTAAGGAATAAAATTCGAGCAGAATAACCGCACTAAATGAGTGCCATCCACCCAATTGTGATGATAAACAGATTACTCAAATAACATTGAAATGAGCATGGAAACAGAGGCAACAACAAATACTAACACCTCACACACAGTCCAACACTTAAAGGAACACTGACTGTACAAATGCATCATACCTGAAAGGAACACATCAGAGTTTCATCCACACTCATCATGCCACCTGCATTGTCAAACTCTCCACAATAATTTGGAGCTGAGAATAAGGTGACCAACTGCCGTTTAGCAAAGAATTCATATCCATCTTCAACCACCTGTCAACATCAGAAAAATTAATATAGCTCACAAAAACCAAAAGATACATTTGGAAGAAAAAGGCAAGTTTTAAGGCAAACAGTCCTTCTACTGAAGACACAAGAATTCAGTAAAAATATATTTTATCTCTGTCTTTAAAGAGGACAGATTCACTCTATCTGAACAGTGAGTGCCAAATCAAGTAGGTTTAACTGTCTGACTATCCTAATATTAGATATGCATCAGTTTCACTGTTGATATCATTGTACTTGGAAGTCAGTTTACACACTGTCAGTTTAAGGAATTCCAGTGTTTTGTTTATATGCAAACTTGGATACATTTGACCTACGGGCTCAGAGCACAAAAGGTCCACATATCATCTTAACTGCAACGGTAACCATGAAGTTTCACTTGCAGTACAGTGACGGTCCTACAAAACTTCAGAGCAGCCAAGTACAGGCTTTTGACAACTTTGATGGTTTAAAAGCAAGCTGGTTCTGCTGTGCTTTCTCTAAGAGCACAAAACACTCTTAAAATACTGCAAAGTAGCACAATACATCAGCTAAGGATATTCCCACTTCCCTAGAATAGAACCTTAATATAATAGAAACCTAATGTTAACATTTTACTTAATTGACACGAGATAGTCAGTTCAGTGAGCAAACAAGATGCAGACTTACAGTTCCTTTATTAGGAACATTTTGTTTTTCCTAGAAGTAAAGCAATACAAAATAAGTTTAAATACATGCTACACATAACCAATATCAAACACACAAGAAGTCTAGAAGTTTTAAGCAGTAACAGAATCATTCCTACCTGGTGAGCTCGACAGATCAAATCCAAATCGTGACGATTCAGAAATTTACTGACCACATCAGCACCAAAAGTGAAAGAGACCCCGCGATCATTCTCACCCCAACCTTGCACATCTTTGTCTGGGTCAGACCACAGCAGGTCACATAGTAAGCCTTTGAAAAATAATGCAAGTGAAGATATTAGTCTTAAGAGGTCAAATACAAGTAAAATAGATTTACTGTAATCACCAGAGCAGCTTTCCTAGAAAACAAAACACACCCTAGCAACAAATTCAGCAGTATCTGAATTTTGACTCAGGCAAGAAGGTCTGCCCAAGTCTGGAGAATACAGCAAGGTTTTTTTTTCCTTTAAAAATGATGGTACCTTGAGATGAAAAAATCAAAACCAAAGAACTCTGAAATAATATTTACTTGTAACATTCAGCATATTTACACAGAGCATTTGAGGAATTTAAAAAACAATGCAGTGCAGCAAATTTTCAAAGGCAACCACCAATTTCACAGCTTGCCAAGCAGCTGAGTTTGACAGACACACTGAACTGTCGAATCCTATGCAGGACCAGTCAGAAAAAACAACAGAAATTTGTACCAGAAACTTCTGAACATGAAACCTTTCTTACCATACATGAAGAACCTTGACTGACTAAATCAAAATTTAATTTCATTTTCAGCATGGTTGAACCGCCATGATTTTTTTTAAGTCTCATGCCAAACAGTTCGGAACCTAAATTCAAGTAATTAAATCTTTATTATTTTAACATTGGTGAATGCCTTTTCCCAGCTGCCAACAAGAGGTCAACTAACACTGGAGTTAAATTTTGTACTAAAGATGATCCTCTGGTCCAGTTGCAACGCCTCAGGCCAATAAGCTGCAATACAAACAAACCAAAAAGCATTCAAGCTTTATCTCAATTGACATGAAACTGTACTCTCTCTGCCTCTGATGACTAACCCTTAAGTATTTAAGCACTTAAGTGCACTGTCTCACAACCAACAGTAGGAATCAGCTGGCTTTGCTACCAAGAGTTCAAAAATTTAATTTCAGTGTAAGTCAGGTTATAAGCTACACAAAATATTGAAGACATTCTTCTTTACAAAGCAAGATCTGCAAGTTATAATCAAGAATATCGATAGAATATCGATAGCTATCAATAGAAATAGTGCTACTATTTTATTTTTATATCCAGCTATCAAGTTGGTCTTTGGCGACACAGAGACATCTTTAACAGAGACCAGCACTTTGCTTTTAGAAAACAACTCCGAGTATGAACAGCTGCCTTTTAAGTCAGGTATCTACCTCAAAACAATCTGCTGAATACAGACTGCATTTTAAAATGATTTTACTGAAATTTAGTCCTATGCTGAATATATTTTTCACAAGTTTCACTTCAGCACCTGCTGTTTTCTTAGCTGGGATTTCCAACAAGTGGCAGAAGCTGCCAGTCTGAACTACTTAGAAGTACTTCCTTTTCTACTGCCCTACCAAGATACCAAACAATCTTTAGAGTCACACACAGAAAAATACAAATCTGTCCTATAATCTTTAATAGCTGTGTAACAGAATCCTGCAAAAAGTTAGTCTCACATATACAACTGAACTATGCCAGTCAGATGAGTTCATTTTTAATAGCAACACCTACCATTACAATAGCTTAGGCTGACTGGAAGAATGTAACACAGTAGACATGAGATATTCAAGATTACACAAAAGAGGGAGCTACAGGTTCCCAGTATGTGAACAGTCAGCAATGTTAACCAAAATAAATAAATATATATATACCTAAGTACTTTGTGAGGGTTAAGTAGTATTCTTGGAGGCAACTGATTTAAGTCACCGTAAGAAGTTAAATTTGGATAAGTAGCTTCTAAACACCATGAAAAAGCCATGAAAATAAAAGGTCTTTAAACTGCAGTTGATATTGGAATGGCTTTTTCTATCACACTAGAAGAAACCATTGTAATGATCTAACCTTATCAGCACAAGCCACAAAAACATCTAACAATTTTTGCATCAATGTGAGCCATCCCTCTACAAACAGCTTTCAAGAACCTCAACTCTCATGGTGAGACTGCTTCAGTTTACTTTCTGCAAGATTTGTTTCCGTTCAGTCATATTTAATGGCTTCCATCAGTAGGCCCAAAAGAACAAATCCTTCAACGTCCCTGCCATTTTAGCTCTACTGGAAAACATCTGTCTGCTTCTGAAAACCAAATGAAGACAGTAAATCAGTGATCAAAAGCTTCACAGCTCCTCCCACAGCCCTCTTTTTCTTTTTCCTTTAAACTCCCTATGCTTATTTTTAGGAGGTACTAAGAATACATCACTTTAGATGAGTGTCCATGGAAACTGGAACTACAAGGGCAAGGGCATTCCTGAAGCGGGGGTGGCTCAAGCAGGAGCATCAGCCTGTTGAATAAAACTACCTCTTCTGAAAGCTCCGATAAATGTAAAGTTTGACTCATTTGTAATGACATTTACGTTGATATGGAGTGAACTATAAATAGTGTAAGAGGAAGAACTTCAAGTGCCATTTATACTACAGAAACACTCATTTACTAGTCTAGTAATGCATCTGTTTCAAGTGTGCATATACCATCTTGCACAGAAGTGTAGTTGATCGAGGTGCAGTAGACGGATTAAAATCAGACCCTGGATTACTCCTATGCACCAGCACTGAAGACATTACAGGAAATAGAATTTTTCTTTTCCAAGGTTTAACTATAACATCATTTCAAACAATGAAGAAAAAAAAAAAGAAAAGCTTTGAACGTGATATTTCCTCTAAGTTAACTTCAGGCTATTGTTGAAAACAACACGTAAAATCTCACTGTACTGCTTGACAGCTTTTTTAATCCTCTAGTAATAAATCTGGAATAAATGGGACACTAAAGAAGATGTTTAATACCATTCAAAAAGAGAACAGAAAGCAGTGGTAATTTGCATTCACTATCTATAAGCAAAATACAATCTCTTAGCAAAAGAAAGTTTCAAGACTACTCAATGACACAAGCAATGTAATTCCAATGACAGTAAAGTTGAAGAAGGAGATCCTACTAGTTAGATGGGGAAGACATGTTTCTACTGGGATCAAGTACAAAGAGGCTCAAACATTTCAAATAATACTCCGCAACCTTTAAACAATTATGTTGATATATTAAGAAGTTTGGGTGTGTCTAATCAAGGCAAGAAAAAGAATGAATTGTTTAGTTTTATTTGAACATCTAAGTTTGCTTTAAGGCAGGCGTGGATAGTTTGTTATGATAAGCAATAACAACGTGGGCAGTAACCCCTAACAGTATCAGTTAACTGAGTCATCACGAGGAACAAGATTCACGTTCTGCACAGAAATAAAGCAATACTGTAGTGAAACAGAGTTAATGACTTCAGCCACTGCATTGCCTGTACAGGAATTGATTAAACCTACTTCATCTCAAGCACCCATTTATTGTGAACTCCAAGCCACTCACCTGTGTCAGGAACATCTGTAGGTCTCATAATTCTCCGGATCTGCTCCATTGACTGGAGATCTGGAGACAGTCCTGTAAGAAGAAAAAAATCCAAGTGATTTATATACATATTTTACCTGTTAGAAAGGATTCCAGAGAACAAACAGGTTTGAAGACAGATCATCCATTGTTTCCACTGCAATACAAACAAAAGATTGTTCTCAGTAAGACCATTAGGCTCCCAAACAGTAACACAAGTGAAATTAGTGAGGTGCTTTTTTTCCTACTGTGATTTCAGCCATACATAGAATTCTACAGGTAAGTAAATTCACTTCAATAGCCCATTAGACAGAAAACCACTGAAGGACAATTTTCCCATTATCTTACACAAGTAAAACAGATGCAGATCTGTGCAACCAATTTACTTTTAAAAAGCTAAAGAAAAGTATAACACATCCAGCTTTAAAACACCGTAAGGAAAAGCAGCCAGCAGGTATGACTTACATCGAATTCAACTGACAACACTATTTCAAAATGTTACCACACACTGAAAGGCTGGAGCACCTTCCCTATGAGGGCAGGCTGAGAGAGCTAGGGCTCTTCAGCCTAGAGAAAGATCTGGGGGGACCTTCTAGCAGCCTTCCAGTACCTGCAAGGGGCCTACAGGAAAGCTGGAGGGGGGCTTCTAAGGGCACGTAGTGACAGGATGAGGAGAAATTGCTTTAAACTGAAAGAGGGTAGATTTATCCTAGATAGTAGGAAGAAATTCTTGTGAGGGTGGTGAGACATTGAAATGGGCTGCTCAGCAAGGTTGCAGATACCCTCTCCCTGGAGGTGGTCAAGGCCATGCTAGATGGGGCTGTGAGCAACCTGGACTAGTGGCAGGTGCCCCTGCCTACAGCTGGGGAATCGGAACTACATGATCTTAAAGGTTCCTTCCAATCCAAACCACTCTGCGATTGCATCAGTTGAGCAGCAGCCACTGGACGCTGTAAATGAATAATAGATTTTGCAATTGCAGTAAATCATGAGCACAAAAGGTAGTAATCTACTACAGCTCAGCTGCTTAGTCATTCATAAAACCAGTGTTGATTATTCAAGTCGCTAATCATAAAGAACACACCTCTTTTTGTATAGTTTCACCCTATTAATATTTAATTGCAGCAAATGATGGGGTTACCAAGTTGCTCTGAACTCTTCAGGTACATGCTCCCTCCAGAACTGTTTTTACTTAAGGCATACAGGCATAAAAAGAGACTACTGGATGGATGCACTAGTGTATTAACATGACATTAACTAAAGGTTCTGAAGTGAGTAAAATATTTATATCACTTAGGCTAAGACCACCTCGTTAAGGAAGCCACAAATTTGAAAAGAGCATTTAGTTCTGACATACGATAAAACATTTTTTACACTAGCAAGTCATACCCATTTTACTCAGTCCAGAATTTTGAGCATAACAAGAAATCTGTCACTCGAAAGGAACTGCTACATAACATAATCTCAGCTGACATCTAGGATAGGACAATAGCAATGGATGCACTGGATGAACAGAGACTTCAACATATTTGATGTAAGGAAGGATTTGAGAAATTTTTCCAGTATTAAGATTTTAGATGATTTTTATTGAAGTGGTCTTCTCATAAAAGCCTTCTACCCACATTAGCTTGCCAAAACCATCTTCATGATAATATCCTTGAGGTTGTGAAGGATGGCAGAAAATCTAACTTTAGATAACGCATCAAAGGAGTTTTAGTCTATTACAAAACAATACAGGGAGAAAAACAAATTCAAATCGACAATCAGCTTTTAAACTTTGACCCACTTCTCCCTCCCCAAATCTGATCCATTTGCACGTAGATTACTTTAGCACAAAGGTGTGTGGGTTCTAGGAACTACCACACCCTGAGATAGTAATGGGCAATCTCAGTTAAGTACAGCCAGTTTGTGACCTTCTTTGGTGTTACAGCTCCAAGCATCTCAGGTTACACCCAAAACATGGAAGTTTTTCAAAAGAAAAATTCTAAGTCATGTCTCAACCCTGTAGCTGTTAAGTTCTACATTATTTTACATTGCTGTAAAATCCTAAAAACCCAAGAAACTACCTGAATGTTTGTAGACCTCTTCATGGCTTATCAAGAGGCCGTTTGTCCCCAAAGTAACATTTCCTTTGCACAAACATGAATAACTCGTGCCTGAAATTCACGTCTATGGACAAAAATTGTGCATGATCAGCATCAAATGAAGGAATTACAGAGGCAACCCGGTTGCTGAAAGTCAGGTCAAGTTGTCACTTCTACAGTGATTGCTACAAACCATGCATTGAAAATAAACACAACTGACTTAAGCTGTCCTGTCAGAATGACAGATAAGCATTCAGCATACAGTCTTTTTGAGGTGTAAGAGTACACCTTTCCTAATGGAAAACAGAAGCAAGTTATTACTCATGGCAGACTCATCAAATTCAGGCCACAGATTTAAAACTACTCATCAGGTAGAGCTAGTAAGGTAAGACTGATTGTTACACACTTTTACATAATAATCCAGAAAGCTCCTCTGCTCTTTGGATACTACATATGAGAATCAAGACTCCTTGCATCATGTCAGTAACATCACAGTCTTATCTATCGTACAATCTTATGTATATCTACTAAACTGACACGAATAACATCTTAGAGCTCAAATGGTCAGACAAATGTGTTCAGTCAACATAAAACTACAGCACAGATTACAGCACAGCATGTAATCACAAAAGGATATAATCACAAACACGCTCCAAAAATTAGAACTAGAATATGGTGTCAAAGAGAACAATACTGTATATCACACAAAGCAGAGTAAAAGGGAGAAGGTGGGAATGGTTATGGAATGAGCTTTAATAAGGTAAGATGAAGATCAAAGTCAGAAGTAGTCTTTGTTTCAGAAGTGAGGACAGCTTTGAAAAATAAAGATAAAGCACTAAATTGAAACACAAGAAAGTTTCAACCTAGAGGGAAGAAGGAGGCAAGCTGAAATAATATTTGGAAAGATCCTTGGAAAGCAAGAACATTTGGAGACAGGAATGGCAGGAAAGGTTTGATTACACTGTGATGTCTAGGAGAAATAGCTGACTTAGGATTTCAAACTACTGTAGAAATCTACTGGGATAAATTAGGTGCCTTTATTTACTATGCTATGCAGTTTTGCAAAGTTTTATGATGTATCCCATCGGACAACATTTTTTAAAGAAACTATGCAAAAATGCACAATATAGTAAAAAAAAAAAAAAAAAAAAAAGCACTACCTTATATCTACCTGCTAGCTTCAACCTCCAGCAGAGTTAGTGTTGTTGACTCAATGTTTACTACAGTAGTAACATCATGAAAAGGTGTTGACAGTCCATGACTTCAGGGAATCTGGAATGTAGTTTGGACAGGGTTGGAAGAGAGCAGAAAAAGGGCAAAGCTTAAGTGCTGAATGTCCACTTTCATTGATTAGGAGCACACAGCACATTTCAGAAGCTTTTCACTTGATTTCACAGCCAAAGATAAGCTGTGATTGGCAGTGTTCAGTATTTCAGGTACAGGTGAAACCTGTACAAGTTTAAGTGGCAATATGAGAAACAGAATTTACTGTTCTATTGAATAAGGGGATCCTTAAAGCATACATGTAAAATTTTCCAGCTTCCTTAAAGAAGCAGTGAACCACCCCCACTATACCAGTATTCCTTTTTCTTGACAATAACTTGCTAGGCTTCTTGTTCATAATTCACGTCTGATACTTTGTGTGTATATGCAGCTTCATCACAGAATACAGTATTCTACTTGACCTTCTAAGTATCCTTAGTGACTTTCTACCACCTAAGCTTAATTACTTACCTGAAATATCTCAATATTTTATCACCTTTTTTTCCTACTGTTCCAAAATAAAATAAAATACAATAAAGTACAAGGATGGTAAAGAAATATATTTCAAAAAAGTATGACTTACGACGGCTTCCTTGGTGCATAAGAGATTTTGTACAAAGGCTGCTCTGAAAGCTACGCCTCGTTCTTTTATTCTGTTGGCTTATGATCTAAGAGGAGAAGTTGGTGATATGACAGTAGAGGTTGAACATTCCCATTAATAGTTACATTTTGTTGCCATACGATACATGTCAGCAGAGGGGCAGTCTGACAAAGTGGCACATCATATGGAATTGCATATCATAAAATGGTTTGAATTCTAATGGACCCTTAAGATCACCTAGTTCCAACCCTCCTACAATAGGCAGGGGCATCTCCCACCAGACCAGGTTGCTCACAGCCCCATCCAGCTTGGCCTTGAATGCTTTCTTTTCTTGGGGGGGTGGGGGGGAAGGAAGATGGGGGCATCTACAACCTCTTTGGGTAACCTGCTGCAGTGTCTCACCACCCTCACACTAAAGAATTTCTCCCTACTATTTCAGATAAATCAACTCTCTTTCAGTTTAAAGCCACTTCCCCTTGTCCAGTTACTACCTGCCCTTAGAAGTCATCCATCCCCAGTTTTCCTGCAGGCCCCCTTCAAATACCAGAAAGAGGCTTCTCTAAGATCCCCTCAGAGCCCTCTCTCCCTGAGGCTGAAGAGCCCCAGCTCTCTTAGCCTGCCCTTGTAGGGTAGTTGCTCTAGCCTTCTGATTATCTGTGTGGCCCTATACTGGACATGCTCTAACAGCCCCCAGTCCTTTGTCTGTTGAAGGCCCCAGACCTGGACATAGTACTGCAGGTAGGATCTCAGGAGAGCAGAGTAGAGGGGCAGAATCAACTCCCTCCATCAGCTGGCCATGATTCTCTCCATGCCAGAATATAATTGGCCTTCTGGGCTTCAAGCTATGTCGCTGACTCATTAAATCTTTCATCAACTGACACTCCCAAACCCTTCTCAGGGCTGCTCTCAAGCCCTTCTCCACCCAACCTCTATTTGTGCTTGCAACTGCCTCGACCTAGGTGCAGGACCTTGCACTTGACCTTGTTGAACTTCATGCAGTTGGTATGGGACCAACTCTCAATTCTGCCCAGATCCCTTTGAATGGCATCACTTGCCTCTCATGTGTCAACTGTACCACCCAGCTTCGTGGCACCTGCAAGCATCTTGAGGGTGCTCAGTCAATTTCGCATGTGAAGCAAAGGTGTCTCACTGAATACCTCCATGTGATAAAAAGAGCACCCACTGACATTTGCTGAACATTTATGAAGACCAAACGGTGGATGTTAGCACAGCGAGGCAATGAGTGGTGTGTTTCAGCAGTAGCAACAGTGTCATGAAAGACAAGTCATGTTCCAGACAGCCATGCACAGCTGTCATACTACAAAAATGAGGAGTACCTTGATCAGCTCAATCACGTGAATTACAGCCAGGGAAAATACATACAGAGCTGAATACTGGCTTCAGTGCATCGGAAACTATGGTGGGAACACTGGAACACTGCAAAACTTATACCAGGTGGCTCCCATGAATGCTCTCACATCAACAGGAAGAACAAATTCATCAGGACAAATACTAGGCTGAAGGTGACAGTTTCGCAGATCATGTCATTACTGGTGACAAGATGTGGTGTCACCACTGTGAGCAACAGTCATAACAGCAGTCCATGAGTGGTGACGTGATTCCCCATCAAAGAAAAAGTTCAAAATGCAGCTCTCAGTAGGTAAAGTGAAGCGCACTGTGTTTTTTTTTTTTAGAATAGGAAAGGGGTGACTCTCCCGGATTTCCTGGAAACTGGAGAAGCCATATCAACTCTGCTGCATCCCAACGCAGACTAAACTGAAGGCTCCAACTTGTAGAGTCAGGTGAGAGAAGAAAGTTCCTCTTGCCAGGCCCCATATAATTTTCAACAGCATGGAGCACACTGACAATCTTGGCTGGACTGTCCCTGCAGCATCCACCATATAGCCCAGATTTGGCACCTTGAGACTTTCATCTGTTTGGGCCGATAAAAGATGCATAGGCAACATTTTCTTTGCTATGACAGTATTGTTGCTGCTGTGCAACATTGGGTCACCTCCACTGGTGCAAGTTTTTATTTATTTTAAACAAGTGCAGCATTTAAGGCTCTTGTTCATTTCTGGAAAAAGAGTGTAGCTAATAGTACTGTGCTAAAAAACAGTGTTTCGTTGCTGAAAGTTTGCTTTATCAAGTACTGCCACTGTGCTTTTTGTATCTGCTGTAGTTTCCATGGGAATCAATGGGAGGCATTACTTTCAGAGCAACCTATAAATCCTCCTCGTAATTGCAACCTTTAGCTCCTAAGACAACTACCAGTTAAAAAAGAACAAAAGACCCCCACCCTTCAAGAGAAAAAAGTAATTTCCCTAACACATCAACGCCACCTGGATGCTGCTACAGACTCAGTTGTCTACCACTGTGTTAGTTTTGGATTTACAAAGGAAAGCTAACACCTGAAAGCAAGTTATGCTTAAGACTGATAAGCTTAGAGTAGCAGGCACTGAAGGCAAAACCTGTCAATACAGAATACAAGTGTAGGCTGGATCACTCCATACAGGCACAACCCTCAGAGGAACTTGAATAAAGGCAGGGCAGCAGTCATCAATACAATATCACAGTTCAGAGAAATCTGCACAAGAATTTTGGGTAAACATTATTTCTAAATCCTATTGGAGCTGTTCAAACTAAGTTTCTGTTCACCTCCTTGGCAATGCAGATATGATACCACACCAATTCTGGATCAAGCTGCTAAGTAAAGAAGGCAGTTGCAAAGATAGATGGAAAACAGTGGGATAGTTCTTGCCACTACAGAAGTAATTTGTAAGCACTGTCAGTTGTTTAAGTCGTTGGAACAGTACTCTACAAGGTCCCAGATTCCTCTAAGCATCACCAACCAGCAAAACATGGGGTGTTTCCTTTGACAAAGAGTGCCTGAGTTAAGTCCCAGCGTGGGAAGAAGTCAAAGCTTTCTTGCAAATCAAACACTTTTTTCCCCCCACTACAAAAACTGTATAGCAATGGGACAGGTGACCAGAATGTATGTTTTCCAACAGTCGATGTCCTTTGGTGTCGGAGCCGTGATTGATCCCATCCAATATCAAATGATGAAACTCATGATCACAGAATCACAGAATCACAGAATTGTAGGGGTTGGAAGGGACCTCCAGAGATCATCGAGTCCAACCCCCCTGCCAAAGCAGGTTCCCTACACCAGGTCGCACAGGTAGGCATCCAGGCAGGTCTTGAACATCTCCAGAGAAGGAGACTCCACCACCTCCCTGGGCAGCCTGTTCCAGTGCTCCGCCACCTCACTGTAAAGAAGTTCTTGCGCATGTTTGTGCGGAACTTCCTATGCTGCAGTTTCCAGCCGTTTCCCCTTGTCCTGTCTCCACTCACCACTGAAAACAGTCTGGCCTCGCCATTCTGCCCCCCACACCTTAGATATTTATAGACCTGGATCAGGTCCCCTCTCAGTCTTCTCTTCCCAAGGCTGAACAGACCCAGTTCACTCAGCCTTTCCTCACAGGAGAGATGCTCCAGGCCCTTCACCATCTTCGTGGCCCTCCGCTGGACTCTTTCCAAGAGATCCTTGTCTTTTTTGTACTGGGGAGCCCAGAACTGGACGCAGTACTCCAGATGAGGCCTCACCAGGGCAAAGTAGAGGGGGAGGATCACCCCATGAATTCAATGATGAAATGATGATTATGTGGTCTCAGGGGTCTCTTCCACCAGCATCCTACAAAACCAGCTAAAGAGACCAAGACCACAGAGCTGCAGTTACTTGTGAAGCTTTTTCTTTCACTTCACAGCTAGGGATTCCAGTATCTGCTGTGCATCAGTAAATAGTTTTGGCAACAAGTCACAAAGCAAACATCAGGCATCAACATCTCACGTTCATAATCCTCCAAAGAGGGATATGTATTGACAAGAATACTTAGATGCATTTGCCCTTCTGAGACAAGTGGTCATTTATGACTGGAAAGCACAACACCTGTTGGCTGCCAGATGTACAGAAAAATGCAAGACAACAACGACCTTTGCAGACAATATACATCATCAGCTAAAAAGTATGCACATCCACTCAATTTGATACAATATTAATCCAAAGAACAGGTTAGACACAGCCTTTAAAAGTAGTCATCCATTTACCTCCATGACAGCAGAAGATCTTCTCATCCACAATGGCTGCAATAGGCAGACAGTTAAAGCAGTCTGTGAAGGTCTTCCAGAGCTTAATGTTAAACCTCCGCTTACCTACAAGAACAGTGTGAGAGATGAGGAAAAGATGACTATTTTCTTAAAGCCAGCCTGCAATATATATCACAACCCGATCAAGGATGTAAGCTGTCTTCACAGCTTTATTTCTAAAACCTGAGTACACTTAGAGACTCCTATAATACCATTTCAAGGACAACAGAATAGAAAATAATTTTAAGTTTAATATCCTTTTGATGTGCACTTCCAGAAAGTTTCAAAGCAGATTCACAGAACACTGAAATTCTTACAGCATATGAATCATGAGTCATTGCTGTAAGTACTTCCAAAACACAGTATGAATATACATCAGGCTTTCAGAAGAAATAGGTCTAACTTACATTCATCATAGAATCCATAGATCCGGTTGATGCTAGCACACTCGTGATTTCCTCTTAAGAGAAAGAAGTTCTCTGGGTACTTGATTTTATATGCCAGAAGTAGGCAAATTGTTTCCAGAGACTGTTTGCCTCTGTCTACGTAATCTCCAAGGAAAAGATAATTTGCTTCTGGTGGGAATCCTCCATATTCAAATAGTCGAAGCAAATCTGTATACTGACCATGAATATCACCTGAATAAAGACGTTTATTAAGGGTTAGTGCAACAATGTAAAGAGCAGACACATCAAGAGCTTAAATCAATTACTTAATAGGGGATGGTAGGGAAAAAAAAAAACAACAAAACAACAACAACAACAAAAAAACCAACATTCTCCCTTAAAAACAGACTGACAATAGGTACCAGAAAAGTGAAAACTATGTTATAAACTCCTAGAATGGCCTGGGTTGAAAAGGACCACAGTGATCATCTTGTTTCAGCCCCCCTGCTATGTGCAGGATCACAGTGTTACTATGTTACACTACAAAACCAAGGACTTACTAAATGCAACTAACTCACTATTCACAGAACTATTAAGTCAGTTGGGACACTATGAAAATCTGAGAAACCAAAGCCAAAGAAGTTTTCAAACTATGCTTAAGCTTTCCAACCATGCTCTCATCTGGTCATATAGAAATGAAGTCAGAAAAACAATCAGCAATTAAAACACCATAACGCATCGCATCAGACTAAGCAGAAGTTACCTGTGAGTTGCCCATAACGTCAAAGGCGGTACCAAAGCTATACAGTAACTTGTACAGTAGATGTGATATTTCAGCTGACAGTAGAACTCATTAACATTAACAAAAGTGACTGAATGCAAAACGATAACTAAGAAACCTTCACTAAAAGCTGTATGCTGATAATACAGATCACCTCTTGATCCCTTACACTAAGCATGTCATCAACACATCTTCAACTGTGATTTCGTCCCGTGGCAAAATACCTGTCTTCATTAAACCTAGTAATTTTCCAGTAGAGAACTAGCCTCCATGACCATAGCAAACAAGCAAAATTAACAAACAAGATATCCCCCCCATATGCCTACAATTTGTTTCAGAATCTCAGACCAAACAAAAAGACCTTCACATCTTGTGTGGAACTGTGTACCCCAGTAATGACATGATGCTTTATTCCCCTTTATCTTTCCATGAGAAGCTCAATACAATTTTCTTCCGGCAGACAACGCTTTTAATTATTTCTTGCTTAAGGAGGGGATTTACATCCTACTTTCCTTTTAAGAATGAACATTATCCACTACCCAACTGCAGGCCCTCTCAAGTTCTACCAGCCAAAATCATTTATGCATACACTGCAAGAATTCCTACAAGAAATCAAGACCAGAATCATACGAGTTTCATCAGTGTGTCACCATGATGTTGAATCCAGTACTCCAGAACTATCCAAGTAGTACTCAAACTTCATCACTATCACAAGTACTCATCACCAAAGTAAATATACTATGGAAATACTTCATGTTCGTTGTTCGAAACTACTTTGTTACATGCATGAGCTAAAGGAATTAAAGGACATAAAGGATGAAGGAACATTTAGTAGGAACTACTCTGTGAAGTGACCAAAGCATTTAACATTATTCCACTGCAGGCACTTGATAATTTAAAATACAGCTTCATACGGGCACAAGTTGAAGCATATTCGAGTAAAAACTACTGCTATTTTAAAACTGACATTTACATAAGAAAATCTTTCATCTTATGTTAGAACACAGCCATTCAAGAGGTAAAAGCTTTATTTTGAACTGATTAGAGAAGACAGTTCTATAACAATTTCTCAAGCACTACCTGAACACATTAAAACAGTAGTTCAAAGGAGTGCAGCAGCATGTTGTGCTTCTGGCGAAAGCCATCACCACTCTTCCAATTCTAAATAAATACATCTTGACAATTTCTCTCATGTTTAATTTAGGTTCCTGACACTTCTAGTTGCTATCACTTTGTTTAACATGTAATTTAAAAACAACAAATCTCTTCTGTAACTGTGCATTTGCTATCCCTACTACTGTGCATCTAAGAGACTTCTAGGCTGTCTAGGTTGAAACAATTGAGAAACTCAGTTTGAAGGAGCCTAACTATACTTTGCAGATTTAACTTAATATTAAGACCGTATGCAAGTATTCCAGTTTTCTTCAATCTAGGAATCAGATGACACTGGTCTTTTCCTCATCACAGCATAAATACAATGTAGAAAAGCTAGATTTTTACCTTCAAATTTATGTCATTAGGCAAGCTTGTCCTGTTCCTCTCCTCCCCCGTACTCAAGCAAGCAAACAGTCATTTAAGAGTGACTCTGCCATTAGTGTTATGTTTGTTCTTAAATAACTGCTAATATTCTAAATGTATGGCATATCACTACAATTGCTCTGCCAGAAAGTTTTAATTCTATGATACTTCAAGCAGTCAAATTCAAGCATTTGTCTGCTGTTAATAACTTGAAGCCTGATTACAAGCTAGCATTTACAATACTTCAGTAACAGTTAAAAATGCATGCATGCCTATTAACTGCATGTTTGAAGGAGTCTAGCATATTCTAAAGGCTTAGGGTGGTAAAGAATGCAGTTTTACTTCTATTGGATAACAGCATTTGATGATACTTAATATAAAGTTTGAGGTACGTTTTACATGTTAAGAAATTTTGATTTATGATATTTTTTAAGTTGAAAGACTAACAATGCTTTCTTCAATTTTCAAACAGAGACTAATGAAGTGCTCCATTTTATCTTATATAAAGATCTTTCTTCAGTTTCTGCTATGAAGGGAACAAGAAAAACAAACATTTACTTCTTAATGCTTTTTAAAAATACTCTGAGATAATGATCCAAGCAGTAGCAGCTCTGTGCAAGCCCTTAAGGAAGTACAAGGGACAGGTTGCAAGATGTGCACTAGAAAAGAGTGCATGCAGCTCTTACTGCCAATCAGCACTTGCTCCTAAGCAGCACCAAGAGCAAACATCAGTTGCCTTTTCTTGACTTAATCCAATCTAAGTTGAGAACAACCTTTACGATTGAGAAGGTCTCCATCACTAATCCTTATAGCTCAAGTCAAGGCCATTTGCGTACCTTAGTATCTTCTTCATCAACTTTTCCTTTCATTTCAGTTAGCATACAGCTAAATCAACACACCTACATAATATACATACATTAAGCTTACATACCACAGATCTTCAGCGGTGCCTCTAGTTCCAGGAGAATAGGCTGGCTAAGAAATATTTCTCGTGATTTTATGCACAAGCCCCGAACTTCTGCTTCTGTCATCTGAACAATCTTCCCAGGACGACATCCTCGCACTGAAACAAGATGTTTAACAATTAAGATAGCTGGCACACAGATGCCTAATGACAGATAAGCGCAGATGAGCTGCGTTTGAAGTCTGTATCTGACAAAAAGAGCAGCACACATCAACTTATCTATTAAAAGTGGGAACTGCATATTCCAGCCAGTTCTAAAATTAAACTTTGATAGAGGCAACCTGCGCTTCAGCTCAAATGCGTCCCTGTTAAGTCACGGTCACAGAAAGTAGCGATTTAGATCTTGTTTTTTTGTACATGTTGGGATAAATAGCAAATTCAAAATGTGTTTTAGTGAATTATCAGATAATGCTAGAGTATTCACAGCAGGCAACAAAAAAAAAAAAAAAAAGAGAATGGAAATCTCAAACATTAACACAAAATGATCTAGGCCAACTAAGTTCAACAAGGTGAGCTAAACACAAAGAAAAGACAGGTGTGTTTGTGCTTTCAGCAGCTGAAATTGTCCTACCAGAAACATGACATTAAGCTGTGTCTGTGTTGAAAAAATCTTCATTCATATATAATGGATCTTGAATTACAGGAACCTCAGCATCCAAACAGACACTCAATTCACCTGAAATCAATTCCTATATCCACAAGCCAAGTATTCCTACCCATACTTAGTACTAAAGTTTCCAAAGACATCCACGCTGCACTCCGACTAACATCCTCTGGCAAGCCTACCTGCAGCTGCTTCTTTCCATGAATACCTACGTGATTCTTCTCTCAGAGGCTCCAGTGCGTACGTGAGGCAGTAAAACAGAACAAACGTCTACCACCCTGGCTGATGTGGTTCAGTTTTGCATGTTAGTATAAACTAACAACCAGATGCAAACTAATAGAGCAGAATACAGCAGTATCCACATAGTGTTCTGCCTCCTGCTTCACATGGAGCAACACAGCACTAAACCACAGTAGTAGCTATAAGAAAAAGTGCTATGAACCTTTAGCAATCTGAGTCATGATTTCAAACTCTAAGACAGTAAGACTTGACTTAAAGTATTTGCTCCATTTCAGTAAGTCTTATGAAAGACTTGGTTACGAAAGTCTTGGTTAAGCAGCCACAGAAGAGATGAAGAGTCAAAAAAAGAATTAGTAGTTCAAGTAGGAAAGAGAAGATGTGAAACTACACTTTGGGACAGCCAGCAGGAATGCACCAGAAGGAAGGCCAGCTTATCTGCAGTGATAATACAATGCTCAGTAGAATCCCACAAAAATAAGGCTAGTAGAAGCACCATAGGGAGATTTCTTTCAGGAAAACTCCAAATGTGACATGTGACTCCAAATGACTGCATGTGACATTTACTGTATGGTAAGTCACACGCCTTCTTCTAACTACATTAGAGAAAGCAGACAGCTTTTACTAACTTCTCTGTAATCTAACATCTTAATGCAGAAGAATGACATGTTAAAAAATACAAGGGCAGACAATTAAGACACAAAATGATAGGAGAACAAATGCATAGGCTTCAGTTGCAGCACATTTCAAATGTCTACAACATGATGCACTTAAATGCATCTTCAGCCTCCAAGGGATTATTGGCAAGAAATAAATATATCTGGACAGCTTTGCACAGGACTTGACTACTCAATCTGCAGGTACCAAAATCCTCTAAACTCTTCCATGTTTTTCAAATACTTGCACTCCAGCAGCTTATACAACTCTCTTTCACAGACCTGAAACTCACTGTGCTAGACACAACAAATTCTCACTATACCTAAGAAAGTTCCCATCTGAAAAGGGTACAGTCTTAACAGTTTCAATTACTCTTACTGAGGTAGTTATGCTACATTTTAAACCCATGGTTGCCTGATGCCTGTAACATCAAGGTCCTACTGCACAATTCTTCAGCCTAACTAGCTTGTCTGCCACATTCTACTCCACTATTTGCTTTCCTTTAAAGCCTTCCAGTAAGCAATTAAGTTTGCTTCTGTATTTAACTACTGTCAATGTTTTGCAACACCAAGATGAAGCCATGTAATAAGGATTAAAACCAAGAAGTAACTTAAACTACACACACATTACACCCAGTCTACTTTTGGAACTGAGGCCCAGGAAATCCACTATAGACAACACTGATGTTTCCATAAATGGTCCCAAAGCACAGAGACCAAAACTGAGGCTGCAGTTCAAGGAGGGCACTTGTAACACTAGCTTTGATCCAATCAATATTTCCTAGAACACCGGCATTAGCTCCCTTTGAAAAAGATGGGTTCAAATCTGGAACAAACGCTTTGCAGGATTAAGCCACTAAGTGCTGCCTGATTTCTGCACTAGAACACATACTGAACATGCAGCTCGTGACTTCCAAATCAGCCAACTGCCACAGCACATCCAGAGTTGTGGTGCCAGTTCCTGACCTTTTACAATGCAGCCTTACATGCTGCAGCCCCTTAACAGGAAAGCCAACAGGTTGGCAATTAATTACTAGACACAATAAATAAATAAACCCAGCTTCTAAAACTATGCTGAGCCTGTCACTGGGAGACAAAATGCCTGGTGGCTGCAGTTACAGGCAGCCCTGGGGGAGGGAACAGCCCTGAGTCACCAGGCCTTTACAAAGGCCTGTCCATCGGAATCAGCAGCAGCTCTGCAGGCACACAAGCTCACTGCCATTTGAAGAAGCAGAGCCTGGGCTTTCTTGAGAAATCATCTTCAAAAAATGTATTAAAGAGGCAAGTTTTCTTCCATAATCCCCGTAGTCAATAAGACAAATAATGTAGTGAAAAATAAGAAGCTACTGTGACCTCAGAAGCCTCGGCATATCACTGGACTCGCACTCAAAGGTGCTGAAAGGTTACCCAGCCAGGCAGCTGGAAGAGCTGGGCCACTGCCCTGGCACAAACAGACAAGCAAAACTAAGCACATCTTTCACCCACGTACACTACAACTAGAAATCTGTTTACGTTTCCTTGGCTCAGCTAGGCACTGTATGGAATGTAAGTCAGAGCATCTCTCACCATATTTAGTTTCTCAAAAGACAACTCCTCAAGAACTGATCTAAAAGGAAGTCATGAGAACTGGATCAAGAGCACAAGTTGCGTTTTTCAGACTTCTTTGCAAATTACTATAGGAAACCACTATTAAACATGCTAGCCACAAATACAAATTTCACAGTGCATGCGCCTCACAGTAAACTTTAACAGTACTGGGAAAAAATCAATCATTTCCAATGGTTGCTGTTTACCAGAGGAGGAACAGTAGCTCATCATTAGGTATCAATTAGTTGTCTATGATGCAGACACAGTGAACAAGCATTGACTTACACAAAAATCTTTGTCAGGGACAACTACTCCTCTTCTAAGTCTCAATCCTGCATGCATAGCCCTATGCCAGAATAAACCTTTACTGATAGGAGCTTAAACTTTGACAACCTAGTGGAGAACAAGGCATTACACTATACATTGTATTGTGAAGCTATTATTTTAGCACAATAGCTCTGACAGTAAACCAAACCTACTCTAAATACTGTTAAAGTGTCTCAGCACCTACACAACTGCTGGTAAGCACCTTGGTAAATCTAACAATAGGAGCCAATAATTTGAGATGCGAGTTGCAGTGCCAGGAAAGAAACTTGCACGCTAAGAAGGGGTTTTTGCTTGTTTGTTGGTTCCGTTTGCCAGCATCCTTCCAAACCCATGCCAGAGACCAGCAGATTTTGTAAGGCTGCCACACTTTCTAGCATTACAACACCAAGCAAAGCGGTCTGAGAACTGACTACTGGAGGTTCTGTGAGTTTTGTTCCTTCTGCCATACTACCCCACAGAGTTGAGCAAACACATTCAAGCCAGTCTGCCACTCTGTCTCTGATGTGCCTCTCACTTCAAGTAACCAAGCTTTTCATTTTGTGGTATCACTAATAGAAGTTTCTTCTACTACTGAATCAGCTGTGGTACGCACAGCTGTCCTTAGCACGACTGTGTTCTAATACCACACACGTGCTGAAAGAGTGAGTGTTGTCTGATAAACAGGCCATCACTAGACCCCATACACACTTCTACCAAGTTGGAAAAAATACTGGTGCCAGTACAATTGCTATAATGAAACAACTTCCATCTTCCCCTACACACATATTTTGCATGTACCCTTGCAAGCCCATAGAGTAAACTGCACTAGGGAGCACACCTTTTCCTTCTAGCACAAAGGCACAACAAAGAACTTTAATCTAGACAGCTCCCCAGGCTGGAAGATGCAACCACTGTGAACTTGGGTGAGGATAAGCTAAGGATTAAGCAGCCAGTTGTTCTTCTGGCAGAAGCTCCAAACAAGGTATTTCCAAAATTACTGTTTTCAAGTTCTATTTGCCAAAGCAAATCTTTAACAAGAAGCAAACAAAAACCACAGCACAAGACTGCAAGCAAGCAACTTTGCCAATATCCCACAAGTGTATATATTCACTCATGATAGTCTCTGGAACATTTAATCATTGGCACCAACCAACTGAACATTCAACTGTTTGTCTCTTGTACAACAAAGTATCCTGGAATCTTTGATGAACCCTGAACAGCTTCTGAACAGCAGGAGTAGAATGGATCTGGAAGCTAAAGGTACCAGTACTGTTAATTAAAGAAAGCACACTGCTGAACAAACAGCTACTGTGCATGTTACACAGTGAAGAAAGCTCTGCAATAGTGTGTACCATCTCGACTCTACACAAACAACAGAAGAGCTAGCTTTTTGGAGAGCTTTTTCTGAAGAGCTACATTGCTCAGTCCAAAAGGCCTAAAACCGACACCTATCCTCACTAGATGCCCTCAAGATGAAGAGTTTTGCTGAAGAACACAGTGCTGGACCATGAGCTCACTTTAAAAGGATTTATTTAACATCATACAAAATGACTGCAGAGTAAAAGACTGTTCAAGCCTTCAATTTATAAGCAGGGAAATAACCAAACAACTAAGTGTTCCTCTTTCACCAGAAGTTGAAACTACATTCCTGAAGTTCATACTATCCAGCAGGATTAATGCTCATGGAGAAGCACCATTAGAAGCTATCTAAGATTGCTTCAGGGGACACTCAAATCAGCCCACCACAATATGCAATTTAACCTACATCAAAAACTTTGCCAGCTGCATTCGCTCCTCATGGGCCACCTGTTTAATACAGAGGTTCCATACAGCTTATGGTCTCAGTCATTCATAATCATTTATTGTCCCAATCATTGTCGGATCCAAAGTTGAAAGATAAGATCACAGCAATCATTCCATTCCATAAGCAAAATATGTAACCCTAATACTTGTTATTGCTCTATATTTATTGTGTTTGCTTAGCTACACTTGAAATAAAGCCCCCTTAACCAGCAAAGTATGAGGTAGAAACCTCTCACTGTGCAGTAACATACAAAAGAGTGGCAAGTTCTTTTCCACATTACTTGCAAGGTTAAACTAGCATTAAAATCTCACATAACAAAGAACATCAGCTTCTTTCTCAAAGTCAGACTTAATTTTTCCTCTAGAGCAGAGCTAACAAAATTATTGATTGGAGACAGGCAAGGGCAGATTACAGAATCGCGTCCTTACTCCTGATGAGAAACAAGGAGGAAGACGGCTGAAGACATATTAAGAAAGCTACAATTTAAGATGACTTTTGCACTTCTAATTCCTCAGATACTTAAATACCATGGTTGCTGTGTAGAACAGGACTAGAGGGAATGGCCCCAAGGTACACCAGGTTGGATATTACAAAAAATTTCTTCTCCAAAAGAGTGGTCAGATGCTGGAATAGGCTGCTCAGGGAGGTGGTAGAGTCACCCTACCAGGAGGCATTCAAGAAACATTTAGATGTTGTAGTGAATGAACCTGATTTAATGGGAAAACACTGGTGGTAGGTGGACAGTTAGACTAGGTGATCTTGGAGATCTTTTCCAACCTTGACAATTCTATGATTCTAGACACACATTAAAACTTCATCAAACAAGCTTGGTATTCAAGTGCCAAAAGACAGAAGACAGTGCTGTAAAACAAAGATGAAGTAGTCAATGCTAAAAGACAAATCATTGGACGTTTTGTGAAGGCAGTAAACAGGGCCATTTCTACATGAAATTCACAAGGCAGACACAGATGGCATCAGCAGTACTCCAGGCTGCAGTTCACAGTAGATTTCCTTACACACACACCCCATTCCCTGAGTACACCATCTGACCTCACCAAGCTATAGCCAAATATAGTATGCTTGACTTCACACTGATAAACTACTTATTGTCTTTTTTTTTTTTTAAAGTTACATACCTATTTTGTAATGGCCACTCACAAACATTTGATGAAATACTCAGGCTAGAAAATCCTCCTGTTTACATTAAATAAAGCACTGCTTCCTTCTTTTATGCTATAATTTAGCTGTAACCTCTGAACAAGACAAAGACAAATATTCTGCAGCAGTGTTAAGTGAAACAATTACTGAATCATGTAGGTAGGCTTAAAGCAGCAAAATAATCCAACAGAAGAAAGGAACCAGCATACCTTTTTTGACACTGGGCTCTTGGCCTACAGTACAATTTTTCAAGTCAACTATCTAATTCATCCTGCACTTATAAAGCCAAGGATGAACTGGCTCACATCTGCACTGCTGTACAAACTCAGCAGAAAACACCACTCTTCTTGTATCCCTTCTCCCCATTTAATGCAGTACACACTGAGGAACATACAATGAAAACAGACAATTTTATCTCTCCAGAGACAAAGAATACTTCAAAAACGATTCCTCAGCCAAGAACTCCTCGCATTGTTATCATTTATTCTTTCTAATACCAGCTTGTCCAATGATTTCACTGCCAATCAGGCCATAACCTTTGATCTTTCAAGATTCACCTCCACAGTGTGATCTTATCATGAATCCACAATTGCCTCTCTGTATCAGCAATGAAGTCCATGGAACTGCAGCACAGCTACGGTATTGTATCTGAACACCAGGCTGCCTGGGTAGGATAGCCAACTGAGACATTAGCCAAATCTGAAGCTCACTGGTAATAATGCATTAGTCCAACAAATCTGTAGTATTTAACAGTAATAAAAAACATCCCAATTATTTCATAAGCATTTAAATTCACCTTTCACCTGAAAAACTGACTCATGCTCAAATATAAGTCTGTCACAATCTGTCCTATTTCTGAAATAACAAGAAAACAAAGCTGGTAGCTTTCTTAGAAGACATCACCTCACACGGTGAGATCACAGTTTTATTAAGGTGGATGTAAAAAAATCATGCTTTTAGCTGAGCACTGAAGCTATAACCATTCCCCGCATCTACAGGAAGCTTGACAACTCTCCTCTTGACCTTCATAGTAGACTCAGTACTATCCAAAAGAGCAACCCAGCTAGCTTCACCAAAAAACAAATTTGTCTTAGAGCAAATTCCATTAACTGAAATCAAATTGTTAACACATCGCGAGACTTAGGTAAGCAAGCAGCTCGGTCCTGTACAATGGTTTCACAATCAAGTCCTCTTCAGAGATCCAGTTATAGAAATGGCTGAAGTCCAGCCCAACTGGACTCATACACAGAGACAGTTACAGCACAAGAACAGGAAGCCCAACACCCCCATAAACGTGGTAGCCTAATAACCACCCATAGCTCTCTTATAAGAAAAGGCACAGTGACTCCAGCATCTCCACTTTGCCACAGAAGGAACTTCACCATACATACCCAAAGCTTAAGTTCACTTACAGCCCGGGTTAAATGTAAACCTGGTACACCAAGCTAGCCCACCATTTTTGCAGATGTCATGGCATTTCCCACAGAGGGACGTACGGTGCACCTAGACGGGACAAAATACAGCATGTTCCACATCTTTTGTGTAGATGACAATCTTACGTGTGCGCAATCCTGGACTGTCTATAGATAGAACAGGCTGGGAAGATCCATCCACCAGATGGCATAGCTGAGAAAGCAAGAACAAACAAACAAAAAAAAAAACCACAAGAAAACAGCACACTGGGTGTTTAAAAAAAATATGACCATCTTTTTTGTATACTATAGTGCAACTAAGCCTGATCCATATCTAGAATTCTGAATACCTGTATAAGAAAAACTCTAAACTAATTCAGTGCGTTCACTTTTATGGTCCCCCATCAGTTCAAAAATGTTTCAGCTAAGGTTAAAAAAAACTGTGGTTGTATGACTTAAGTGCTTGCAGAATCTTTTATAAGCTATTTCTGTATCAAAATATATCTTATCATATCCCCAAAATCAATCAGGCACACATTTAGAAGCACCATCTATAACAAGTAAGCAAGTACCAGACATATTGTAACAGTCATTGCAAAACAAAATCTTACCATTCATTAATTCAGCAGTGAATTCAGGAATAAAACAGGATAAGTATTCAGTATATGCAAGAACATGGAAATAAACCAACGTCCTAGGAGACTATCATCAAGCATTAGCCTATGGCTCAGCTAAGCCTTTCTGAAAACTGCCCCCAATTTAACTCAAGAACAAATCAGTCTGGCCTCAGGCACTCCGAGGATCCCAACTACATGTTCAGGGTAAGCATGCATGCACATCTGCTGAGTGTTAGTAGTTTGTCCTTGAGGAATTCTCCGAAGCAGCCCAGCCACAGGCCTCCTCATACTGATGTCTCAAACAAGAAGAATCACATGCAGGGTAAGATGATCTACTGCAATCAAAAGGCAAGTTTAAGGTGTTATATAACCCAGAAGACAAGAAGTGGTCTTGAGCAACCACAGTGGAAACAGTTATAAGAAATCTAATTAAGAACACAAGAACTCAGGCTAGCTAGCCTCACAGCCTAGGAACAGGTGTCACAAACCAGGAGGCCAACTATAGCAGGGAAGGTTCAGGCCACAGCTTCTAATATGCATTTACTGCCTTTAAAATTTATGTGCAGCCTCAGACAATTGTAGACTACCGCTGAAACTGAACAGTATCCAGTTTCACCTCAAGTAACCAAAAGGACTACAGGCATCCTGCACATCAACATTTCATAAAAAAAACACTATTGATCATGTTAACACAGTTTTTGCTTTTTTAGCAGCTCAAAAGCCACTTTTCCTCACTGTTTTAGTCAAAATTGAAGTGGTCATAATGGAAACAAACAGTTTACTTTCTACAGACTGCTCCAGAGATAAAAGGTGATAGGAATTGCCCTGTGCAAACAGCATGAGGAGAGATACACACACAGAGGCATGGGTCAGCTAAGTGACAGCATCAGCTCTGTAACATGAGCTGCTAGCTGCATGAAAAGGCTTCAGCCTGAAACACTACTGCTCAAACTGCAGCTTAAGATACTGTATATTAGCAGTAAAACAAATAAAAAACATTACATGTAAGTCCATGTGCAATGCACTATTTGTTTTTCAAAAGTAACCTGGAAGAAACTATTCCTTTTCAGATACAATATAATATGTTGTACAAAGTGCTCCTTCTACTCTGTTTGTAAGGGACAAGAAAAATCATCCTGTTTTCATAAAGAATCTTCCTGATCTCTGCTCAAAGAGATAAACTAGCTGACAAACAGACGCAAAACTTATTTCTTAAATTGCGTATACATATCCTAAGAAATTAAATTGCCATGGAATGAAAAGCATAGATGAGGTTGCTTAGTCTCAGTATAGCCAGTAATAACCCAAAGGGCTAGAGAGCTGCAACGCATTTATGGTATATGTGAAAGGTAACAAGTATTTTAAAGGTCTTAATCACCTTAAAACAATCTCTTTTTAAGCAACCACCAGATGGGCAGAGAGGAAAAGTACTTCTCATTTTTACTTATTTATTGTTAGAGCCTCTTTCCATAAGTAAGACAAAAAGAAAGCAACCAAAAAACCACAACACCATACATACACACACATTAGGAAGTTCCAAAAAAAAAAAAAAAAACAAACACACAATAAAAAGTCAATGTTTAGTGGGCTACTGCCTAGCTTGCCTCCTCATACCTACCTACTAATCAGGATTTCAACATGCAGAAAACACGGAGTTTATCTGTAGTAGTGATCAGAGATAAAGTGACTGATAACAGCTGCAGCTTCTTTCCATACTACACTACAGTGTGTATCGTGAAACACAAACATGAGTGCAATTGCCCAACGCCTTCATGTCCTTTTCAACATTGGTTTTACTGGTTTTAATTTACAGTTTCACCACCAAAAAGGCTAGCAATTACCCAAAAAACAGAGAGTCCTACAAACTCTGCTCGGCAATAACTTGGCTAAGAAGAATTTTCAGACTTAGGAAACTTGTTTCTATTCCAGAACAGTACGTACTCCATACGTTTCTTTATACAAGCCTTGTGCAAAGCGACCTAAGTACACGAGGCTCCCATCTCCATTTGTGGCAAGGCAGTAAGTGAAGAGCGCGTATCCGTGCGTGCAGCACACCGGGCACGGGCTGCGTGCGGGATGGGCCAGCTACATGAGAAAGGGCCTGCGGAGACCGACCACCAGAGACAACTTACGAGAGAAAGAAAACGCTGGTAACAGTACCGCAGCTTCTCCGGAAAGAGGGATTCACCTTCCATCCTCACGACGAAGGAAACCCGCAAGAAACCCACCGCAGCCCCCAGCAGCGCTGCAGAGCACGGGCAGAGGGCCGCTGGCCTGCCGCTCCCACACAGCCCCAAGCCTAACGCCGCTCCCCAACGCGATTTCAACCCCGGAAGGCAGCGACCGACCCCCGCCCGCGGCCGAGTCTCCCCCAGAGGGCAGCCGCGGCGGCGGGAACCGCTCCTCAGCGGCTTTTCCGCCTTTTCGACGCCCTTAAAGGCGGACGGCCGCCTCAGCGCGTCTCCCCCCTCCCGGCCCCGCCGGGTACCCCCACAGCGTCCCCTCCCCACCGCGAGGAGCTGCGCGGGGCACGGCCCGACCGCCGGAGTCCCCCGAGCCGCCCAGCCCCCCCAGGCCCGAGGGAGGGGCCGCTCAGGCTCCCGCCGAGCCCCGCCCGCCTCCCGCCGGCGCCCCCATTCTCCCGCGAAGCGGCCCGGCGCTCACCTTCCAGCAGCCGGGTGATGAGGCTGTCCACGTTCAGCTCCCCATCCGCCATTTTGTGGCCACCACACTCGGTCCCGGGCGGGGAGAGGGCGGGGTGGAGGGCGCTCCGCCGAGCAGCAGGAGGAGGAGCAGGCAGCAGCAGCAGCGGCCGCGGAGCAGACGGCTCCCCCCGCCCACCGCCGGCAGTCCCCTCCGGCCGCCCGGCGTCACAACGCAGCCAGCCGAACGCGCTCCCGCCGCTCCCTCGCCGCTAAATGGGAGGAAGCGGCCACCCCGTCTACCCGCGCCTACTCCCCGCCTCAGTAGCCGTCGCCGCGCATGCGCCGCTCTCCTGGCGCTGCGCAGGCGCTGGAGGAGTAGCGGGCGGTGGGGCGCGTGCGCGATGGTTGTTAGGCGGTTTGTTGGTCAGTGCCGCTCCCTTGTTTCTTGTTGCTGTTGGATTTTTTTTGGGGGGGGGGAGGAAAAAATACGCGAAACTGAGTCGTCGTAGGCTGCGTGTAACTTGTGTATTACTTCTGCTGCTGAAGCCGCCTGTGGAAGCTCACAATCAAAAACCTGTCAGAACCGGAGTGACGTGACGTGCTCTCTATAGCCCCGTGCTGGAGCAGTTGTTAGAGCTGCCCCATAACCACCGCAGTTTGTGTGACGCTGTGGCCGGTCCTGCCGAGAGTACCTGTTTGCTGATATCTGATGATGGTTTTTAAAAAACAAGTACCGTGGTACCACGTTAGTTTACGTCAATAGCTGCTTGCCTTGGATGGACAGAAATGTGTTTTAAAATGTACGTGGTGAGAAGGTGCAGACTGGGTCAGCAAACAAATAAATGTGTTGGCAAAATATGTACCTTGCCTTGTGCTGAACAAATGGCAGGTGTTCTGGAACAATCATGCCACTTATTTATGTGCCTAAATATAGGCGTTGATGAAAATAAATAAATAATTAAATAAAAAACACACTTCTGCAAACTCAGACTTGATCTTCTCATCTCTCCGTACAGGCCAGCAAACCCCCCTCCCCCCTCCCCCCATTGCCTTTAGTATGTCTCCTCTTGCTGAGGAGAAAATGAGGAGGAGAAAGCAAAATCAGTTAGGGCAACGCAGGGTGATAGTTAGGCATCAGGCATCAGGCAATTCCGGGTTGTCCAGGCAGCCAGGTAGAAGAATGCTCCTTTGAAATATGTAGGCAATGATTGTAAAGCTTCACTTGGATCACTGAAGGAAGAAGAAGAAGTTCTAGAGAAGAGAATGTATTTTTATCTCCCTCTGATGGCAGCATACATAGAAATATAAATTTCAGCTCATCTGCTGAGAGCATACACGTGTCCTTCCTTATTTCTGACTGTAGTAAAAATCTAAATAACAAATCTTCATTATTGTTTTTTTTTTTTTCAAATTAGGAAAAGCCGTCATTCAGCTCTTAAAAAGATCTTCCTTGTCCTAACTACTAAACCCTGCCAAAACTAATACATACATGGTCCCTCCTGACCCTTCAGGATTTGTCCTAGTTTTATTTCTTACAACTGAAGTGCTGTGAAGATTATTTTAAGTCATCAAATTCAGACATAATTTTATATTATCAGAGAACATTTTGCATTGACAACAGAATAGGGATGAAGTTATCCTTCACTGTGACATAAAGATAGAATTAATTTGTCTTCAAAAACTCCAGAAGATACAAAACTTTCAGATATGTTGAGTAAAACTTAATTCCTTAACAACTGTTTTTACTAGGCATGTCAGTGTGTTCCAGTGGCATATCATAATATAAAAATAATTTAATAAGTGGAAGCTATGGAACAGAATTCAATGCCGCAGAATGTGGAAAAATACATTACTTCTTTCCTTTGTAGGTACTCCGCATGTCTCTTTTTTAATTTTACCACATTCACATTGTATCTGAAGCCATACTGATCTATATAACTTCAAGCCTTTGCATACTTGAGAACATCTGGCACACTCATGAAGCTTGGCTTTCTACTCCACTTCTCTGCTTTTCAGTTTTTGGGAGTGAGAGATGACATTACATAATGAGGAAAGCCCACTGATGCTGCCACTGCCATCAGTACACCTTACCAGCCAGCTCCTGGCCCTCACACCAGCAGGTCTCCCCTCTTCTTTCTCATCCTCCATGCACCTTGCAGTAAGAACATGGCTGAAGCAGTGTTGTTCCCCAGCTGTACAAGGCTGTCACATGGGAGCACAGGCATCTCGCCGTGCAACAGGACTGCACAGAATGCTCCTGCTTGCTTAGTAGCTTGAGCAAGGAAATGAGTTGGTGGCTTTCTTACTTGTAGATCAAACTTGATAGATATTGTGGTTTGCATTGGCAAAACTACATTACAGCAAAAGGAATTAGAAGATCAGAGAATGAGGCCTGTTGTCTTTTATGATTGAAAAAGTACTATTTAATGTGGACTGAATGCATTGTCTTTGATCAAGGGGAGATGTTCAGTAATTTCTGACATTACAGCATATGCATGCAGGCCGAAGACATCTAACTGACTAAAGTAGCAGGAGAGGCAGAAAATTGCTGATTTGCTTGTGGCAAATTCTCATTAATAATACTCATCTTTCTAAACTTCCTTTCAGTTATTTTGAAATCTCCTCTTATGTCCACAAACAGGGCTTTGCTGCTAACTTTCTTTCAGTCTCTGTGCCATTCACCATAAGTGCCCTGCGTGACATCTTTCTTATCCACATGCTGTCTCAAGGTATCTTTTAATTCAGTACTGAATATGTAAAACTTGAACAACAGATATTTCCAAATACGGTGGCAAAAAATGGTGAGTTACCAAGTGTCGCTCTCTAAGTCCTTACTCTGCTGCTGAGAAAGTTGTGTCCCAGCTATAGAGCCCTGTCTTGACAATATTGCCTACTCTTTCCTGGTTGCCTTACATGGGGTCTGCTATCAAGTACTTTAAATATTGACTTCAGCATTATTAAAGTTGCTTTCAGAAACCACAGATCTAGCTGCTTTGTCCTACTTGGTCTGTCCTCAGTTGTCTGACTGAAAGCACACGGCAATGTTTGACAGCTATCCACTCACTACAGCTTATTTCTGACATGTCATATCACCCCTGTGGAGCCTAACTTAGAGCTGACTACCACTGCTGTGTAGGTGGAAAAAGCTGCATAGCCCATTGTTGCTTTTCCATCCTGTAATTAGGTACATACTCTCCCTGGGTGGAAGCACTGCTGCCTCAGTGGCCTTTTTCAGTTTCTGACTTGAAATGGGAGTTAGTGATTCCAGTCAGCACAGGGACATGTTTTCTGAAGATAGCCTGCTTACAAAATACTCACAGGTCTTGATTTTTGAGCAAGAAACCACATCCAAGTACTCTCAAAATAGACAAGTACTGCTGATTAGTTACCACTATTTGGTTGTAAAACCAGAGGCAGACACAGAAAGCCAAGCAGATCCTACCCTGTAGCACCTTAGGACCCTTTTTCCTTTCTCAGTATTTACATTAAGGCTGGGTGAATAATAAGTTTTGTTCTGTACTTTTAGAGATTTATATATATATATATATACACTATCTAATACATAGAGCCAAAACCAAGACTTTCTCAACTTTCATAAGAAATGAGTGGAGAAGGGCAGTGGGTTGAGTTCAGAGCCATGTACCCAGAATGTGAAAAACTTTCCTGTGAACTGCAGTGTCCTAGATGGGTTTCTTTTGGGAGTTGTGACATTTTGTATAAATAATTAAATATCAGCTGCAGGAGAGATGTGAGTTTGGATCTGTGTCAGATGAAAACTATAATCGTTCAGCAAAAGAGCCAGTCGATTCCTTTTGATGTAGCAATGATAGTTTCTAGAAATAGTTAAATATTAATAGAACCAAAAATGTAGGCTATTATTAAAGTAATACACTGCAAATATTCTGCATACATTTCATACTTATTCTTTCCACTTCAAAGAGCTAACAGGCGATTCAGATTCACCCTCCTCAGATTCTTGTCATACATTTGCTCATGGTTACCTGGGCACCCTTGGTGAGTTCTCAGTTTTAATTCCCCCATTTATAAAATGAAAATAATAACAAATGTGAGCCTCTCCAGACAATGAACTGAAATACTGAAACTGAAATATAAAAAACTGAAACTGAAACACATATGAGATATTTGGTTGATATTCAAACATGTTTTCCATAATCATCAAAGCTTTAATAATTGTAGATTAATACCAGCCCTTGGTTCCTGTGCATGTAATACATCCTGATTGCCTTTTAAGAACACTGAAAGGGCAGAGTAGGTCTGGATGTGAAATTATTTTATCTGCAATTAAAATAAGAAAGCAGATTGTTGATTTCAAAGACCAGTAATAAAAATAATAATAATAAAAAATACAAATTTCAATCCAGTAAGCCTGACTTAGAAGTCTCATTTCGGAAAGAGCAGTGACCCCTGCCCTCTCCCAATAGCTCCAAGCTAGTGTGAAGACTTGGCAAGGTAAGAATTAAGAATTGCCTTGAAGGCATGAAGGAGAGCCTTTCAGGACCTCATGCAAAACCATAAGGTAAGATGCACACCGTGCCACCATAAGTGTGGCATGTCACAGATCACTTCTCAGTATCAGAACTGTTCAAAAGTGGAAGAAATACTTATTATTATTATTATTTGTATTAGCGTATGATACAATCTCAGTTCCCCTGGCAGCCTGCCTTACTGCCCACAAACTATCAGAAATTTGCAACACTTGCTGTGGCGTTATTCCCTAAGCAAGGAAGGGGGAAGCAAAACAAGGCAAGTCATTTGTGCCTGCAAGATCTGCAGATCTCGGTTTGTGGAATGTCAATTAAGCTTACTATTCCTTTGCTGTAGAGGAGAAAAAAAAAGCCACGTTCCTACCCTCCTGTTTCCCAGGGAGGAACAGCTGTGAGAAATGAAAATGTCTGCATCCATTTTCCTAAGTAAACACAGGACTATTTCGTTTCAGCAAAAGCAGATGGTCTGTGCTCTGTGAATATGCTGGCATTTGACACTAGCAGCCAGAGTTTCACAGAAATAAAATGCACGTAGAGCATTAGAAAGACTCCTCTAAACTCTGAGGCCGAACTCAAGAAACGAAAGCTATGAATGCACTAAGAATATCCTTGAAAAGCAAACAAACAAACCAAAAAAACCCACAAAAAACAGCGTTTATCCAGAGATCTCAAAGGGCTTTCTAAATATTATTAATCACACTACATAACAGTCCACAAAGCAATTAAATTTCTTTATATGTTTCTCACAGAGGGTTACACTGAAGAAGAGAAGATAAATGAGCTCCTTAGGGTTATGCAGTGATTCACAGTCTGGCCTCCTGTGTGTGCTTTGACCATCCACATTTCTCTTCTCTTGCTAGTACATCTCTAGCACACTGTCCTCATCCGTATTCCCATGACAGGATTTTTCAGTGTGAAACCCTCAGAGTTAATAGCACAGGGACAAGACTGTGATATATGCAGCATGCATAGCCACCACTGGGACATCTGTCTGCTCTATGGGGAATTCATAATACGCTGAAGTGATATGCCAGCAGCCCTCCAACCTGCTGCTAATGGCTGTTGCAATGGGTTTTAAGTGTCTGAAGGTACTTAATTATTTGGTGATTTTTATCGATTGGGATTATTGCTTAACATAACTCAGTACTAACAAGACATCTCTTCTTTACCTGTCTGAAAGTGTTTTCCAAACAGTAAATAATTAAACTCTACAATCTCAATACCATTTTGTTGGGCAACTAGGAGATCAATGTAGTTGGCTCAGGGTTAATCAGAGCTTTAAGGGCAAATCTCAGAGGCTTCAGACACCAGAGGCACTGGCAGTGTAGCTCTTTAAGGTCTACAATGCATTTTCAGGTGTTGGTTTCCAGGAGAGAAGCCACGTTGTGCTCTGTTTTATTCCATCCACTTCAGGTCTGAGGGTGTGCCATACCTGCCCTACAGCTGAGGCAATGCTATAATTTAATATACTTTGTGATCAGCATTTTAAGAGTTTGAATTTGCTATTTCTCCATTATGTAATTATGTAATAGTAGTAGCTTAACCAGTACAATATTAAGTAGAGTTCTGCTGTTATATCTTATGCAAATTAGAGATAGTTAGCAATATGTTACAAAATGGTTACGCATATTTCAGTATGAGACGTAATAGGTTACTTGGATTCAGGGGGAAAAGGAGATGTTGTGGAAACCTATTTTATAAAGGGAGAGCTCTTTATTTGTATCTCATCACACTGTGGCTCTTTTACTAGAGAGAAAAGTGAAGAGCTTCAAGATATTAAAAACAAACAAACAAACAAACAAACAAACCCAACTCAAAGCAGTGTTTTTTGTGTTTTCAGAGAAATGCAGATTTTTATTTTAGATACAAAAAGTAATGATATATACATGAGGAACTTGAGGCTGAATTTGTTTAATGTGAATCACTAACAAAACAGTGGTGAAATAGCTAATCATTAGGCCAAAAGAACATTTATTTCAGTTGTTAATCTGCTCATAAGAAGCAGATATTCTTTATATTCAAAATATACTTCAGAAGAATTTACAAGGAATGGAAAGTCAAATTTCAGTCTCAAAATGTGTCAGCTAACTTGACTTCTACCAAACTGTGACACATGCTGGTCATTCCCATGATCTCATTTGTGTGGTATTTTTAGTATCTATCAGGTAATCTAATTTGTCCTAGATGTTCCTAAAATAATTTGTCTACGTACAGTACGGCTTGAAAGAGCAGGATCTGGAAGAGACCCAGAAACCATGAACATCAACCCACGTTGTGTTCAGTAACCTGAAGCCTGGCACGCTCAAAACTGTGCATCCCAGCCCAGCCGAGAAGACTGAGGATGGTGATGTGAGGATGAAAGGAGCGGTGGTGAGCAGGGGAGCGGGACAAGCAGCCCCAAGCACTGCTATGGTGAAAATGCCCCTGGCTGTGGCCTAGTGGGAGGCTGCAGCCCTGCGCCCCGACTGAGTCACTGCACCACTCTGATAAGCCACGAGCCTTATCGTGGCTCAGCCTGCCATCTGCAAAGCACTGATAACAAAATTTAAATACTTCAGAAGAATGCAGCAAGGCTTAATTGAGGCTTCTAACATATTTTGGACGCTTTACACGCTGTACCAGTGCAGCATCTAACGTATGGCTGTTACAGAGAATATTGCTCCCAGTGATGTTCCTCCTCAGCACCCTCTGCAAACACTCTTTTCGCACACCACTCATGTTCATCATCAATGCTCAGCTTCAGTGCCATCGTGTTTTCTGGACACCTTCTAACATAAAATTCATGTTTGGATTCCTGGGTGATAACTTCAAACACCAATTTGCTTCTGCTGCACTCTACAGACTTTTTCCTATTTTAATGAAACCTAGCAACCATAATGTAAATTGGAAATAACTACAGCCTATCAGACTATTGAAATCCCTGAAGATCTGAATTATTCACTATTAACAGAACTTGTATAATTATAGGTTAAGACATCACTTAGGCATTTAGCATACACATCATCTCCAGTGTTAATTTTTAGCTCTTGATCTGTATTAGTATCAGCTTGCTAAATTAAAGGATATGCCTCCAATTAGCCTAAATTTAACATTCAAGAACACATCTCTGGTGGGATGATGCTCATAAGTTTAGAACATCCAGGCAATTTCAGATGAGATTTGAGGCTCTATCTGAAGTGGAAAATATTTTCTTGTAAACACTTCCAAGACTTTCATAGGGGCAGAGGTAAAAGGGCAATGCTGCATTTTGCACACAAAATGATGCAGTCTTTGGCCCTCTGTCCCTGTAGAGGGATTCAGGAATTAGCAGAAGTGGTGGGTCATTGGGTGAGGCAGTAAAGATGGATCCTCAGTCGTTGTCTACATTTTTATTTTTATTTTTTTTACTGTTCAGTACCTGCCTTAGATGATGAGCTCACTCTACATAACCTTAAGTAATCGCAATTCCATTTGTGACAAGACCTTTCAAAGCATGGAGCTACGAAATCACATGCTAAACAGAAGCTGAGCTGTAAGATCAAAACACTTTGTCACCAGCCCTAAGGAAAGATACACTTTTTGACAATGTCCTATCATGCGTGCATTCCATAAGAGGAATGTATAAATTCAATAAAATACATTTCAGTAATCACTAGTGAACTTATTAATGATGAGAAATGCAGTATCCTTGATCTGCTGTATAATTATCTCATTCAGAAGACATTTGCTAATATTGCTGAGTGTCTCCATAAGAAAAGTCTAGGCAATAAGAAATCCTCTTCCTGGGAAATCTTCTTACAAGTTTATAATGGCAACCATAACAGAGAAGGGAGAAAGCACTAAACTGGAAAATGCTATTAAAAATTAGACTAGAATCCAAATTATTCAAAGCTTAGTCATGAGTCTCATGCAGCAAAGCTTGTTGCAGTTACATGGATTTTAGTGAAAACAATCAGAATCAAAAGATTACATACTAATGCCTAGTTGCATTGTACCTAGAAGAACAGCAGCAACAACATCAAAAATAATTTCAGATTACAGTTCAGTGAAGTTTTTTGTTTGTTTGTTTGTTTGTTTCAATTTATCTGGGAGACTGGACTCTATCCTATAAAGCCTTTTGTCATATAAGACAGTCACAGTATTGCATATATACTGATAGTCGTATCTCAAAAAATGCACTGGTGCCTCAGTCTTAAACACATTCTTCTTTCAATGCTAAATTCCCAAACTATGAAGCCCATGATCACAGCCATCCTATCAGACACTGAGTAAAGCCTTTGGCTGCTCAATCTCAAACATGCTAAGTTCTCCATGTGCTCACAGTCAACATGGATGGTAATGGTACCTCATGTCCCTATTTCATGAGGTTCCAATAACTTATTTCTTTGTTGGTATTATTTGTCCCTGCTACCAAGATTATTACCGTGTCTTAAATAAAGAATGTGCTCTCATATAAAATCTCTTAGGACCCATGAGACCAAGGACCAGCACTCTCGTGTCCCAGTGCAAGGCTCCTTGCCCACACCTCTCTCGTCACCCCATGACTCCAAGCCCAGTTTCAAACATGTCAGCTTTACTGCAAGGGGCATTTCCCTCTTTCTCAGACTACACCACTGGTCAGGGATTACAGTATGCTCTGAGTAGTGCTACACATCCAGATCCCAAATCCCATTTCCTGGCTGCACAGTTTAGCTGGTAGATTTTGTCTTTTAAAACAATCCTCCTGCTAAATGCTTAGCTAAGGAGAGAGACTGTTGCCCTCCTGAGCACAGCAAGACTACAATAAGGTTCCAATACCTGCTGGAGCTGGCCCTGTTTGGGACTGTGTTATGGACATGATAACTCTAGAAGTCCTGTGCAGCCTAAATTGCTCTTGGTACTTCATTGCATAACACTACCTATAGGCCTATTCAAGGCAGTCTTCTGTCTAGCATTTGGGGTTTTCATTCACTCTGTGTTTGCTGGTTCCTCTAACTGATCCTACAGAGTGGCTGCACGTCCGTCGAGTGGTTTGCATTGCCCTACGAGGGCAGGACCTGCATGAGGCAGCACTCTGACTCTGTCCTCAGCATTGTCTCATGCAGACATTTCTCTGAGCCCTTGCAGATTTCTCTTTAGAGCTGCCAGATGTTTGAGAAGTTCAGGTTTCTCTCATCTACTTTGGAATTTTAGGTTTAATTCTCTAGAACAAAGACTTTTCCCACTCTACTCAAACAGCTTTTGCCTCAAGCTGTGTCTTTGCATGGCCATTTACTTCAAAGATTTTAAAAGGATTTTTCCCCATACTCACCAGATTACTTGCTGGTGAAACCATTCATGCATTTGGCTCTTTTATCTCATTAAACATATGGATTTCCAAAATATTTGTGGTACACGGTCTTAAAAATTTCTCTTTTCTTTTTCCTATTTCAATCCAAATACCTGCCTTTTATATACATACATATATGCAGGAAAAAAAGTAAAGAATAGTTGTTTCTATATCTGATTTGTATTTCTGTGAGGGGAGATGAACACAGAGCTCACTAAAACAGTGATGACTACAGACAAATACCACAGGCAGGTACTGTGTAAGTCCTACTGCCCAGCTGCTGTAAATCCTTTAAATCCAGCTTTCTGCCTGCCGTTTCCTGTATGTCCACCCTGTGAACTGTGAAAGCTGTCTAGGCTGCCAGCAGCCTTAGAAATGTTAGAAGAACCTATAAGGAAACACAGGGCAAGGACAAATTTTTCACAGTTTTGTGCTTGCCAGGGCACTGCTCTTCTCCATACCAGCTTCTTGTAGTACTCAGTGCATTGGTGTAGCTGTTTCACGACAGAACAGGTATCGTTTTCCCTCCTAGCCAGCTTCTGGGGCAGGGCAGAGTCAGGCCTCATATATGGCCAGGGAGAGAGAGCCTTTTGCAAACAAGTGACACTTTGGTAAGACATTCTGACTGAAATCGCCTCCTAGTTCCTGTTTACACTCAAAACTTTTGTCATCCTGGGCTAGCTGTACCTGTAAACCCCTCCCTCATAAGGAGAACATTTTTTGCCTGCGAAATGTGATCCAGGTTGGCAAAATCTATAAGCTCGAACAGCAAAACAGCTTTATAGTTGGTTTAATTGTGTCTACACTAGGCTTTTGTTGAAGTAGTTATGTCATGAAAATCACCCCACAAGACACAAACTCTGGAACTGAAAACTGAAATCTTAAATCTTGTCTACGAAGCCAGACATCGCTATGCTTTAGAACAATTATGGAAAACCAAGGTCAATTTGGTGGCCACAACCTCACTGTCAGCAGAGACATAGCTACATCTCATTCAACATCATATTAACTAACCAAGGATCTGGTATGGTACAATCTAATTTGATCCTTACATAGCTGTGGTTGAGTAGAGACCAATCAATCTACATTAAACTGTATCGTATATTAATAGGGCCAGGGTGAAGTTTGCTTTATTTGTGCTTCTTTCTCATTGGCTTTACCTACTTATTTCTTCCAACACATATTACTTTGGTTATCAGCTCCATGAAGTCTCTTGAGTCATTTTTCATTTTAGTCTTTTCATATTCATTTTCCTTCTTTGACAACATGAAATGTAAACATATATAAGCTACCAATGAAGAAGAAATACCTGTCATTTCAATGGGTACCTCTCTGGATCTTTAAATACCAATTACCTAAAGTTTTTTTAGTACTTTAAATTAAGCAATTAACAAGAAAAATATAGTAGATTATCATTATAAGACATAAATAAAGACATTAATATGTCTTTTTTTGTATCAGTTTCTAAAGGATGTCATTAGCCACACTCATATTAGTTTTCCCAGTAGACCATAATTCAGTCTTACATTTCTAATAGTCCACCACATCTTAATCACTTTTCTTTCACTTCAGTGTTGCTAGGTTTCCTCAAAAACGCAAAAGCTGCCCTTCAGAAAACAATAACACAAATTGTTTAAATTGGCTTGAGACCTGAAGTGAAATACAGTTACTTATTAGATCACACAGAAAAGCAATACTACCTTACAGCACAGGTTTCACCTACTGTGAGTGCAAAATGCATCCTCTCACGAAGGGCTAGAACCAGACATGCCCTGGAGTCAACCACCTCTCAGTAATGAACCCAGAGGAGGCAGATGTAGGCTTCCATAAAAACAGTAATTTGAGAGAGCACCCTCCACCACCAGTAGCTACAAAAGAACTTAAAGGGAACAGCAAGGACCAGAGGTGCAACCTTGGCACATGTTCTTGATCATGGGATACACAGTAAATGCAGGGGATGAGGTTTTCAGAGAGCCAGGAGAGGCCAGACATTTTTGATATATTTCAGTATTGTTTTCTGACTGCAAGATCAGTAAAGGAGTAGTGATTGGTGTTCCACTCCAGGACTCAGAGTCTCCTAATAAAATGAAATCCTTGCTTCGCTACTCAAGCAAACAGACCTGAGAACAGTTTTCTAAAAACAAACAAAAGTGATGCAAATGCAATTTTAATGCTGGCACTCAGCCTATGAGTATACTGCGCTTACTGCTTTTGCTTTGGTGGCAGGCTGGATTCATGATATAAATAGGCATACATTGCTGTTTAAGGTCAGTCCTGCTGGGCTAACAGTGGGGTTTTCTCCAACTGTATATTTACCATCTATCAGAGTCATCAATATCACCACAGGAGAATATCATATCTTCTTTGCTGTAAGTGTGTGTTATTGTCCTCTGCACACCACCTGGTTTCCCAGTAGAGGTAACAGTAAATAATACTCGCAGCAGTGACACAATGCACCTGCAATTTTCCAAGTGTGGACACGAAGAATGATGCTTAACAAAGCAGAAACTTTCTTCTTCAAACCATACTGCGTTATCTTGGAAAATAAACAGTGTAATTTAGATGAAGAAGTGGGAAGCAGACAAATCCAAAGCTTCGTCTGTGGCACTGTGTCATTTACCCCCAGTATCACACCTTGTGAGTGCAGACCGGGTGAACAGTGACCACAGGTTGTTATGATCTGACGGCCCAAGAGAGAAAAGGTGGTAGGAATGCTTGATTTTTCATGAACCTCTCTAACCGTAACACAAAGACCTGGCACTGAGCATCATGAGCAAGTTAAACATCCTTTCAGCTCTCAGCTAGAAATAATCCCTTTTGATACAGATGGAGCAATGATTGCCTTGCCTGGGAAGCTCACTAGCCTTGCTATGGCTATTGCATAAAAAATGAGTACAGGCAGATCCCCACCCCATCCAAATTTAGGTCATTGATTTCAGAGTAATTACCACCATTTACACCGCAGAGGAATCTGCCCAACTGAGTTTATTTGCAGTGAGGTCAGTCTGAAGATTTTTGGGAGCGCTACATACATTTTTCAACACGACTACTGTAGATAACTGCCCCATATTTAAAGTTACAGTGTATACCTCTCAAATGAATTCCATCAGATTTTTTTTCCCCTCTCTCACACTGTACTGGATTTCAAACCTGTACATTAATTTTACAGGAATAAAGGACACTGCCTTAGATTTCTAACAGAGTCTTATGGTATTGTTGCTAGAATAGTAACTTTAATTTCTTTTACCCTTTTTCTTCTATGCATGCATTCATTAATGTAGTCTCAAATTCTGTTGTGTTTTTTTGTTGTTTTTTGTTTGTTTTTGTTTTTTCTTGTCCACCCCAGGGCTCCTTTTCTTGTCCTTTTCAGTAGCTAAGAACACCCTGGGTATTACTCTGGGAATTCCCCACTTCACTGCAAACTTGTACCTTGTACCCATTCTCCCTCACAAATGTGATACTGGATACTGATTTGTGTTAAACTCTAAGACAAAATCCGAAGGCAAAATATACATGGCATTGCAGATTACAAGACATGAACAGAATATCTTTTTAAAATATCCTAAAGGAGGAAAGATGGCTGCAGCCACATTGCACTTTAACTGCTTTTTCAATTGCTCCACCATACACAAACAGCAATGAACAGACTTTGTGATCAACAAAATTAAATAATTAAAGCCTCCTCCAACCCTACTCGAGCATTTAGTTAGCCAAGGAGTTATTTACCTCCCATCTGACAAAACAATGGGGATTACTATGGTTAATTAAAAGAAATAGTTAATAATTTGGAGACCCTGAGATTTATATATAGTCTTTGAACGGTTGAACAATAGACATTAAAATAATTATTTAAATTAAAAAAAAAAAAAAAAAAAGTGAGTACAGCTCTTTTTTTCCCTGACCCAGCATTTCACATGAACTGCAACACCCCAGTGGTTTGGGCCTGCATGAGTCCAGGGAGGAGACACAAACAGGGCATACATGCTGACAGCGATACGTGGATGTTTTCAATGCTGTAGGGAATCCAAAGCCAAGCGGGAGATTGAGTCCGGGCAAGCAGAGGTATTGCTTCTCCCCATGGCAACACGGGCAACAATGACTGAGACCTGATGCGTCTCACAGCTCCAGGTCTGTGCTGTGATTGACCTGGACGCCCTGAATCAGCAAAGCAAGCAGCAACGTGCCTGCTTTTCGGTATCCATAATCAATATACTGCAGGATCCCTTTTCCACCTTTACAACTGCCATTACTATTTCACTAACGTAGTGTCATATATCTTTTTATCTGGTTGGAGTCTTTAACATGTAAAATAAAAACCCACGAAATAAAAACCCAAACCGTATCTTCCTAGACACAGTAGTAAGTGCTTCCTTGTAATATTCAGAGCATTTCTCCAGGAAATAAATATTTCTTTGCAGCGTTGGTAGGGGGGCCTATTGATCTGATGACTTCCATGTCAAATAACCTGACTGACTGTAACCTCCACCCCAGGGCTCCTTCATTGCTGGCTGCCCTCTTTTTCCAGTAGCTCAGCAATTGGAACCCTGGTGGGGTATGCAACATGCAATTTTTCCAAGTAGCTCTTTCTCTTGCAAACAAGCCTAACAGTCAGAAGTTTCATGCTCATTAGAACTTCTCATTTCAGAGTGGATCAATTTTATTTCTATACTTTAAGCAGACTTAGTGCTTTGCATTGGATCTGTGAGTAAAATTAACTGAAGCCCAAAACTGACTTTGGCTTTGGGGAAGAAAGTTCATTCAACTGGAAGCTTGATGGTCATGATTAAGAGGAAAGTAAATTTTACCTGAGTTGCATTTTGGTTTGGAATACAGGCATATTGAAAAACATGCATAGGCATGCAGAATAGTTCCATAAAGTAAGAAAAATGAGTTTATCAGATAAGCATATGCATTATTTTTTTATCCAGTCTTGTTCAAAAGAAGTTAATTTCTTTGTGACCAACAGATTACGTGAAGACTAGTTCAGAACCTTTGGAGAAAATTGTGGTTGGCTGTTCATTTCTGAACTATGTCTGAATTAATAGCAAGGAAAAGAAGAAAAAAGAGCAATTCCATGGCAGAACAGTACACGTGTGGAGAGCCAAAGCTCTCTTAGTAGAGCTGGGAGAGGGACAAGTCCTAGGAGATGCAAAGGCATCTCCAACAGTCTGGCATGAAAGGAGTGAGGTAGAAGAAGAACTGGTTTTTCTTTCAATTCTTGATACGAACAGAAAGCTTTGCATCTAAGCTGGCAAAACGCTTAGAGCAGAGAACTGCTGGACTAGGATCCTAGGTGTGGCCTTATCATAAGGATTACTTAAAAAATAACAGTAATAGTAATGAATATACATAGGGATGGGGACAGAGAGCTGTGATATAATTCTGATTACCATTGCTTTATTCACTTTTTTCCTTTGCTCTTCTTTTCCTTAAGTTCTCTGTTTTCCTTTCTTCCTTTCACTCATTGAAGCTGTGTTAGAGAAAGCATTCTCTTCCATGGAATTCAGTGGGCTTTAGATCAAACCCTAAAATGCATCTGTAGTTCATTAAATTTTAAACAGACCTCACAATCTTTGTGCCATATTTTTATTGTTCACATGAAGCAATGACAAAATTTGGAATTAGACCAAAGAATCAAACAAGGGCTAATACTCTACCTCTGTCACAAATCACATGCCAGATCAGCTGCTTCATCTTTTAGAAAGCTAAGTTCTTCTAAGCTGTTTTTCACTGCTGCTACATAGTCACATCGACTGATACAATACATTAACTACTCTTAGAGAGAATTGCGATCACAGAAGCACAGTGAATTCTTTCCTTTTTAGTAAGCTGCCCATGAAAAAAATATTTTATAGAATCTGATGTAACTGATCTAATGCTGTTTTGTAGTAGTGTACAGATTCTGTACAACAGCTTGCTTTTAGGAATGTTTAATTTTTGAGCAGTGATCACTATATTACTATTATGACTAATCCAGGCAAGGGAAAATCGTGGCTCACTGTCCCTTGCCCATGAGTTGCCCTCAGCATGCTGAAAGCATTAAGTGAGTTAAAATTTATGGCTAAAAAAGCCATTCAACTTTCAGCACAGAGAAGAGTTGCCTTCTGACTTAACCTGATAAGTAACTACAAAGAAACAAAGAAGGGGGAAGAATGACTCAGAATTAGTTTCTCTGCGTAAACAATCTGCACTTCAGTGTAACAAACACTAAGGTTACAAAACTGAATCAGAGTGCCTTGCCCATGTACACAAGATATAGGCTAGGCCAGCCTTCAATCCACGAGTCCAAAAGAGACCTGATGTGGAGTTGGATAATTAGTTCCATAGCTGGTGCTTTGGCCAAAGACATTTAATCAATGATTGAATTAAAGCAATAAAACAAGTACAATGTTTACTTTTCCTACAGAATCAATCAGCGCTAAAATACTGCAAGCATCTTCAAACACTAATATTGTCTAAATCTCAGAGTAACAAAGTGCTCACAGGTGTAACCTGTAAGGTGCTCCTACAGCTCTGCCAAGGAAATCTCCCTGGTGGGGGTCAGGCACAGTTCTAGCTTCGTGGTTCTCAAGCTAGGGTTGCAATTCAGTATATGGGGACTTTGATACCCCCTTCTGCTTTCTCTCCCACTTTATTTTCTTACAAGCTGTGTTATCAAAGACCTTCACCTTGTAAAGCTTGTTGCCTTGAACTTGGACTTCAGAAGAAATGCATCAAGCCCCCATGAAACCCAAGGGAGCGAGATTAATTCTTTTCTCATTACAACTGTGACAGTACTGCTGTTGTCTCCTGATCAGGTCATACTGGAAAAAAAGCTGATTTCAGCGCTAGCTGGAAAAGGATTAAAACTAGATGCTCCCCCTCGATAATGCTAGGATTCTCTAGGACACTGCTGGAAAAACAAAACCAAGCAACAGAAAATACCCTACAAAAGTGCATTACAGGCAAGTGGTCTAAGCAGGGGAACACACAACAGTGGCAAATGATTCTCATGTCTGAAACAATTCTTCCTAACTACACATCATCTGTGCACATCAGTTGTGCTATCCCTCTCATTATGTTTGCTAGCGCTGTTGTAAATATCTGAGCCACTAAGCAGATTTTCTCTGCAAAACCTGTGGGCCAAATTCTTAAGAACACCTTAGGGTCCTTAAAATGATAGGATTGCAGTTGTGTATATTTCAACTCATCATCTTTGTGTTTTTTGTTTTTTGTTTTTTTTTTTTTTAGTACAATTGTGACACCCTTGCATAACGATCAGTGGAAATTCGCCTGAATATGAGCAAAAGCACCAACATATTTCTCAGGTTTCTGACCAACTTTTATATTGGTTAATCCTGACAAAAGTACAACTACAGTGTGTTGAGGCTAATGCCTGTGAGCCAGCAGCCATGTCTCCTTCCTCGACTGTTCAACTGCTTTTCAATTGTTCATGTGCATAGAAGAGAAATAAATAAACAGCTAAGCGCACGTCTTGAACACCCTAAAGGTATTGCAGTCTGGGATGGATGGGGCCCTGGGCAGCATGGTCTGGTGGCTGGCAGCCTTGCCCATAGCAGGAGAATTGGAACTGGATAGTCTTCAAGGTCCTTTCCAACCTAATCGATTCTGTGATTCTATAAACTCTAGTCTTTTGCTGGCTACTGGTTTTCTGAAGAGTGTCTTTTCACCTTAAAATGCAGTCCAATTTAGTAGGAGACCGCACAGTGGAATATCATGTACAAGTGCACTTCAAGAGCTGCCGTGCTGAAACAGTTGATGGTTCTGTAAAGTTAAGATGTGTATTCCAATTTGATCAAGAACATACTTCATGAGAAGACTGAGTCGTGATAAGAGTGTTTCTGTAAATACACTCTTGTTCAGTCGCGGGTTGCCATGCCTTGATGCCAGAATTGCCAGGGTAAATGGTACAATCTAAGCAGCTGATCATTACAGTCCCTGATGGACTTAATATCCCTGAATTTACCCACAGAAAATGATGCATGTACTGAGCTGGCTCATACAATCACTGGTTCTAGTTCCTGCCCCATTTTCAAAACATTCCTGAAGCAATTCCTGAACCACAGCAGTTCACAGCCTGTATTCCAGCCCTGCAGAAGAAACAGTTTGAGCTTTCAGTTTCAAATATCTCTCAAAACCACATCACTCATGCTGATTTAAGGCAGCGGTAAAGCCTCCACGCAGTATCACTGGCTGAAGATACTGGGGATACTCCTGTTGTCCCATCCAACTGGCACCACAAATCAGCTGACTGCATATAGAAATTTGCTGAATGCCTGTAATTTACCAGACTGTCATCTCTGGAGGAAGTGTAGTCGAAGAAGAATGACATAGTCCTTCTTTTTTAATTTATTGTCCTGACAAAATACATCACTAACATCTAGCTCATAGAAAAGTCTGCAGAGGAAATCAAACTCCAAGGATGGTCTGTTCTCATTGGAAATGAAGTAAAAAGCGAGTCATAGCATAGGCCTTGATGCAAACACAAATGACCTTGGAGTAGCAATCAAACTTTGGAAGTTCACGATTCACAGAAAACATCAACACAAGTAATTGGGCAATACAAAAAATCCAATCCAGCATTTGCTTTGAGTTTGGCACCCATGAAAAAGTTAGCTCCCAAGGAAGCTTATGATATGGAAACCATGATCTTGCATATGATACCATTCATACATTGGGGTATGCCATTCCTCAGCACACCCGGGTCAAAACTCCATCACCTCTGCACTTGGAAGGAATTAGATAGAAATGCAAAAGATCACTAAGAGCCCGAGGTTGATGAGCAGAGCCAAGGATGAGTTCCAGGATGGCTGGTGTTGAACCCTCCCATCAATGAAGCTTGGTGTACGGAAGCAGGTTTGCCAGGATCTGGGGAGATCACCCTCTCCTGCCCATGCTCTTAGTACTGCTCAGTTTAGCACACACACTGCGCAGGTACTGGGGATTTGGCCACACCACTGAGCAGATCTCCCACTGCACATCAAGCAGTGCTCTGCTTTACCAACACTGATGTGCCAAGCCTCATAACTCCTTCACACAAGTGAGTTAAGTAAGACATGAAAACTCAACAGCCTTAAAAATTTTTTAGTACTTCATGGTTGGTGTCAAAGAATTCTGAAGGAAGAAGACCAATGTCAGAAGTTTGAATTCCCGTTATTTCTTTCAGCACAGCCCATAATAGTGCTGCACAAGACTGCTCAAGTCTATTTAGCTGAGTGAATAAGGACTGTAATTCTCAAAATTCTTCAGAGGACATGCAGAAGTCAATGCCATCCTAACTCTGCCACTAATTTGCTATGGTTAGGTCACTTATATTCTCCATTATTCCTATATATATAAAAAAAAAGACAATTCTAATGACAGTTTTTCTTACAGAAATATTGGAAAATGTTATGCGCTACAGTTTTCCCAACACTGGATACATGTGAAGCACTTAGTAAACACTGAATGTTGTCACCAGTGCTTATTTGTGTGGTTATCAGTACTAACAGCAGAGGAAAGGACAAGAGAAAGCTACTTTATCAGAGACAGGACTAGGACTGAAACACGTTCAATATTTACAAGCCGATTACCCTATCACAACTGCAGATTCCAGCACTCACCTGGAAGTCCAGAAACTGTGGAGTCACACAAGGATGTTGTGTTGAGGGACATGGTTTAGTGGGAGCTATTGGTAATAGGCGAATGGTTGGACTGGATGATCTTTTAGGTTTTTTCCAACCTTGGTGATTCTATGATCCTATGATATTTTTTGCTGTTCGTAATCAAGAGAACAACTCTCTCATCTCCTCAAATATGTCTGACCCTTGTTTTTACTTGTTCTTCACATGCAACTTGCCGTTTCATATTTTAAAATTGCTCTATATGCTGAAACAATTAGTTCAAATGTCATATGGAGGAAAGACTCACATACTTGGCTGATAAATGCTGTGCTTCAGACTAGTCTGTGCTTCCGTAGCAGGTGAATGGACGAAAACTACTAAAATGATCATGAAGTACAGGGTAAGGAACTCAGGTAGTAGATAAGTAATGGCAATGGGCCTAAGATGGCTTGTACTCCAAGGATCTGGCCAAAAGCTAAGAGAAAGCTTGCCAAACATAGCTTTTCCCCAGCAATTATGTATCTTTCAGAAGCCAGGCCAGTCCCAAGTAATTTCCTCTATTAAACCCAGCTCAACAGTTCCTTTCTTTTGCAGCAGCACTGGGAAAATATGCCCAACAGCACCATACACATCTGTAAAAGTAATTTAGCTGCCCAGGACTATGATTAGTATTTCAATTTTCACACTGTACTACTGAAGACATTTGATATTCATCTATGGTTCATAAGGAAATACATTTTTCGAAGCCATCTGAACTGACACCTTTACCAAAGACCAATTTCTGACTCACTGAAATCAAGATCCTGGTCAGCTATAAAAATCACGGTGAAAAATAGGCTTCAAACAATGATGAAACACAGGCAGATCACTAGCAGCCTAAATTCACACCCTGGCATGTATCAGCAGTTACCTACAAGGATGAGACTATCCTTGTAGGTAAGTCTCATCCTTATATGTGTTCATATTTTTGCTCCTTTCTTTGATCCATTGAGATCAGACTGTTCACAGAAGCAAAGAAACATTTGATCAAATAAACTTTTATGATACGATTATGCCCTGTACTGCAGTTCGCAAAGCAGTGCTGTTATGAGAACATGCAGTGCTCTGCCATCAACTGCTATTTATCTGCTCATCCGTTTCACCAGATAACCTTTCCTCGCACTGCATGTACCTGTACTCTAGTTCAAGCTGACACTAAATAACATGGTTCATCACTAATATTGCTCTGGCTGAAATCATGTATTAGTTGGAGGAAGATGCAGTTGATATTCTAGGGGTCTTTCCTACAAATGCATCTGATGTATTCATACACTGCACATTGAAATATGTCATTTGTCCACCTCTATTCAGGTTGGATATTAGGAAAAAATTCTTCTCATAAAGAGTAGTGATGCTTTGGAACAGGATGCCCAGGGAGATGGTAGCATCACAGGAGGTGTTCATGAACCACATGGAGTGGCACTGAGGGACGTGGTTAGGGGGTTCGGTGGGGGTGCATCGACGGTTGGACAAGATGATCTTACTGGCCTTTTCCAGCCTTAATGATTTTATGATTCCAAATGCACACGCACACATATCCCTCTCTTACTGATGCTCCTGTTGTAACACACGGGTCCCAGTAAGATGTCATGAGAAAGTGGACAGAACACGGTGCCACTGCTCCTCCTCTGGCAGCTCTGACAGCTCATGCTTATTATTTGGGTTGTGGTCACTAAGGAGCCTAGCAGAATGTTTAATTACTCACTTCACTATAGCATTTAATTTAATTAAGCGTATAGCTTTTTTAGAAAACTATAGGGCTAAACAGAGACGAGAAAATATGTAGCATTTAAAAGAAACACATGTATAGGAAACTTGGAGTAATTTCTAGGTACCATATATTTCTGATTGCAAATCAACCCTCGTATACCAGTCTCTATCAGTACCTGCACTTGGCCTACACTTAAAGCAAGACTGATCATCTTCTGCAAAAACAGTGGCAGTTTGATTGCAGTACAGACTTGCCTGCTCCCATCCAGAGCCCCCAGCTCATCAGCAACCTTCATCTCAGCTTGGGGAATACCTGTCTGTTATTGAGGTGCCAGCAGTAACTACACCATGAGCAGCAGAGCCAGCAGCATGTGCTCCAGTGACAGGAGTGGCAAGAAACTCAACACCAGCAGCAACAACTGTAGGGTTGATGGCATCAGAACATTCTACTCCCTCAACTCAACCTTATCTATTTATGTCCTGGTTTCATCTGGGATAAAGGGTTTTTTTTTCCTCTCCTTCACAGCATCTGATGTGATGCTGTGTTTTGGCTTTGGGACAAAAACAATGCTGATAACATATTGATGTTTTAGTTATTGCTGAGCAGTGCTGTACAGAGCCAAGGACATATCAGTGCAACAGCCTCTTGTACTGTCCTGTTAGCAAGAGGGCTGGGGGAGCCCAAGGATCTGGGAGGAGGCAGAAACAGCACAGTTAACCTGAACTGGCCAAAGAGATGTTCCAAACTATATGAAATAGTGTAAAAAACTATAAAACTGAGGGAAGCTGGACAGGCAGGCAATAACATAATAACGATTGCTACAATCCTTTTTTTGTTTTCTGTTTTAGTAGATTCATGAGTTCTACTTCGGGTTTTTTTGTTTTGTTTTGTTTTTATTCTCTCATCCATCGCATTGAGAGCTGGGGAGTGAGGGAACAACTGTGCGATGCTGAGGATTAAGCCACATCAGTTTAAAAATATGTAGGGTCATTGCCCACATTCTACCATGGCACGAGGAATAATGTTGTTTGATCTTACTGATCCCTGATTCCCACTGCTTTTGTCTCTATTGCCAGCTCCTCCTGCTACCCAATGAACAGTATACTCTGTAAGAGATTCAGGGTACGTTGTCTCTGGGAAGTAGGAATAAATTAATTTAATTATTAATTTTTAAACCTCTACTGAAGCCTTCCAGGTGTTGAGACAAGCTATAAGCTAAGCACTTGATAGTTTGCCTCTGTAACATGGCACTGCTGCGAGAAACACAACAGCTAAACTACTGCACAAGACATTGTTTTTTAATTAGGATTCTATTACATTGGAAAAGTACCTTTCTGCTGAAAAATTAGAATTAGCCTATGGTTAAATCCTCCCCTTTGTCCTGTATTGGGCAGCATGCCTCACTGCACAAAGCCTTAATGATGCACTAACCTCCTTTGCTCTGCATGCAGTCAGGAGACAGAAGCCTTGAACCAGGTTTAAATGTGTGATCAAACATTGGCAAGGCAACTGACTTCTTGCAGGATTACATATGCGTACACATTATGCAACTACTTGTAAGGTTGTCCCTGGAAAGGGGGAGGCAAGGGCTGAGCATCTGCTGTGTGCAGGAAACAAAATGGTGGGGTAAGATTTTGCGTTCCAGGCATTCCAAGTGCTGCAGTGGTCAGGGCAGCCTGTGGAGGGGATGTCTCCTGAGATCCTCCAACCGGGACAGTGGAAAATGGCTGCACCCCAACTGAACAACGACAAAGCAGCTGAATTGCCTTTAATCTCCAGTCGGAACAATGAAGAAAGACCAATTGTTCTTCTGGGCCATGTTATGCCACCATTTGAAATGAAACAAAAATAGCATTAAAACCAAATATGATATCCATGATGCTGTGGTAGCAAAATCTACAGAGAAGTGAAAAACCCAGCAGGATTACAGAAAGGTGCTGTTCCCAAAATAGCTTTCTGGATAGGAAATGCTCCTTAGTACAGTTTGCCTTTATTGCTATTATTATTATTATTATTTCATGGCACATAATAAAACTAAAAGCCCAATTCAGAGATTTGAAACTACTGACTCAACCACTCATCAAACACATTAGAAAAAGTTAGTTCAAAGAGCACTGCAACACAAGATTCCAGGGCTCGTATCTTGTGATCATCTGAAGGTACAAATCTACTTTTGGCATTGATAAATACATCTCCCTTATTAATTTTTTGGTATCTCACAAGATACTACTATATTTGCTACCTTCATTTCTGTCCCTTGACCTAAGAGGTCCTGTCTGCCCCAGCTCACTGCCTACTTGCACAAAACTCTTAGCAATTCAATTACTCATGGGTCTGCTCTCCATCAGCCAAATTCGATCAACCATTGTATTCAACAGTTATTTGAAGATGTACAGAGCATGATCACCCAAACCTCATTTCCTGAAGAAATCAGACTGGCAATACTGACTTCTAAGGGTGATTATTTGCAATGGATGCATGACATAAACGAGAAAATAAGAAGAGAAGACGACGCCAGAAAGGCTGGAACTAGGTAACGAGAAGCTAAGCGTAATATTGTGCAAGAAAATGAGCATTAGTCACAGTCCAATGCTGACAGCTGGCACCAGCTAGCAAGACATTTAAAGGAAGGGTAGGAAGTCAGGAGGGAGATGGTAAGGTGGCTTTTCATCCACAGGTTTTTTCCTATATGCAATGCAGCACAGAGGGAAGCATCGTAAGCACTCAAGAGGAAAGTAAACTAGGAGGAGATGAACAAGCAGAAGTGGTTATGTCGAGTTAGCCAGGAGCAGCTGCTTACCCCTGGATTGAACTGTGCTGCTTCAGGGCGACCAACGTGCCCCTGGCCTGACCCCATGGCTGGCAGATCATCCCTACCCAGGTCCTCCCTGCCCCAGCCCAGGGGCTCACACACACTGCTTCTCCTGCCCCAGCCAGACCAGAGCTTCCCTTAAAAATCCAATTTGTTTCAACACAAATGGGCCAGGAGGGGTTCCTGCAGGAAGGTCAGTCAAACTTTTTCACTGCCACAGCTGTCAGCAAAAGCAGCACAAGTCCAAATCCTTCACAGAGCAATTGGTCTGGGGGACCGTGTTTTCAGGCACTATTTTTATGAAAGCCACAGGCTTGGTATTTCAGTATGAAGAAGAGGAGAGGCATCTTGACATGCCTGAAGTCCTGTTTGTGTGATGGGAGGTGTCCAGACTCCCTCTTCACTCATGGCAGGTACCAGTAGAGTGGATGGACAAAGCTGGATTTAAAGAAATGTGCTAACTCTGAGACATATTTTGGCTGATGTGGGACTAGTGAGAACCAGACCACAGAGGCCAGGGGCTGAGTGATGAGATACATGGGCCACAGCAACAAAGAAAGGCAAGAGACAAGAGAGACTGCCAGGGGACAGCGGGCTTGTAAGAACTAGGACTATTCACCAGTTTGGCTGTTTCATGTCCCATTAGACAGCATCAAGTTGTACAGTTGGTCATTTGGAAGCAAGCTTGGAACAGATAAAAGTAAGAATTACTAGTTGAAGCAGTGACAAACCAGACAAATGCTGTTCAGCTCTCCCTCCTCTACCCACACCAGGAGCAGACGTGGCAGGCTCATCACAGAGCCATTTTCCAGCTTTCTGCTGGCAGCTACCTTGTTCCAGAAGATTTTTTTTCCACTGGCTAAGCCCATTGTTTTAAGGCCCGTGAAGGCTTTAAAGCTGCTTACAGACTGCAAAGTGACCTTTCCACATTGCAGTCTCTGATACCGACTCACGAACTGAGAGACCCTGAACAAAAAGAGCAGATCTGCTTTCGTATTTCTGAAGTGTCATTCATTCATTAGTTATAAATAATAAATGTAGCATAATCTTCAGAACAGATATCCAGCCTATTTGATATTACCCCGTGCCTGTGATAAGCTTTTTATGTTGAAATATTTTGGGTCTCAACCACTGCCATCAGCAGAGGAGCTCAGGACCAACAGTGTGATGGAAAGAGGAAGGTTACTCTTTTCAGGAGTAGGACTCGATGAACATTGTGGAGCTCTTCCAACTCAGGATAAAAATACCACACATTGCACTCTAAGACATGAAGACAAAGCATGAGGTGAGCCAAAGGCAAACCAGAGTGGGCCCCTGCTCTTTCCATCACATCCCTGCCACCAACACTTGTGTAAGCAAGAAACAGATCTTTTCTCCTTTTCAGTTCACTAAGCTCACATTTGCTGTGCCTCTGCTAGCACTAAAATACTGTAGCTGTTACGTCCAAATTTGTTTGCGTTCTTTCAAGATGTTTATTTAATACCTCTGTACTAATGAGTCAGGCTTCTTATACAATCCACAGGACATCAATATTGCATGTGCTGGGGGACCAGAAGCACGGGTACTAAATGCTGTGTTTCAAACAGCAAATGTTTTGTTAACAACAAATAAATGAGCGAGGGAACACCCAGATTCAGAACAAGAGAAAAGCATGTGGAGGTTAATTGGCAAAGAGCCACAGCAGCCATTCTGTGGGGGGAATTTATGGTTTATAAGCAACCCAGTAAAAGGCTGCATTAATCACCAGATTACACTAAGCGCTTGCAAATTTTAATAGTGTAAACCAGTATTTTTTCTACGTGCACATAAAAAAGCCTCTCATTTTAAATATAGAAACATGTAATCAGATTCCTAGAAGGGCTGGTTGTTTTGTTATTGGGTTGTTGTTTTTTTTTTTTCACTGAGAAAAGTATTAATATTACAAATAATACCACAAACATCTCAGAGAAATTGATGGAGAGAAGGATAGGGGGAGAAATTCCTGGTGCTGCTGCGGACCCTGGAGCTTCCACAGAAACCCCCCAGCACCCCAAGCACCTCCCTTCTCCCTGGGGGGTGGCCCTCACGTGGAGGGCACAGCACCCAGAACTCCCCAGAGACCCGGGGAAGTTGCTGCACACGCCAGGCAGAGAGCCTAGCTGGAAGCCTGTTGGAAACAGTATGCTAAATATCTTATTGTGTGCTTACACAGTATTTATAGACACCATTCGTCACATGGGCACTACATGCGTTAAATCCAGATGTATTAAAAGATTGGTGTTGTTATAGACCTCAAAAAAGGGCTCAGAAAAATAAAATGGCTGCAGCCCTCACCTTACTCCTGTGGATTCCAGCAGGTCTCCAGCACTCAGCAAGGTTTGGTTTGCACCCAGACTCAGCCCTGACCAGTGGTACCTGTCAGAGAAGCAATGGGAAGCAACGTCAGGTTGACCTCCTGGGCTAGGTCACAGGCCTCACAGAAACTGCATCTAATGGGAGTCAAAACCTGGTGGAATACAATCAGAGCAAACACAGAGTAACACTGAAACAGACTAAAAATCTTCCGAACTGGCAAAAGCCACAGCTGAGCATAAAAACACAGTCTCTGCAAGGCAGCATGAGCAAATGACCTCCTGCACCGCCGCTCAGCCCTAACCCCAGGCAGCCCTGACCATAATTGGTCACAGCTGGGCTCCTCCAGTCTCCTTCAGCTGCAGGGAAGTCTGCAGCACCAAATAGAAAACACATGTGAACTGCAGACCTTCTTCAAGGAGCTGCCAGCAGCATTGTGGATGCAATGGCACGAAGAGAAGTGTCTGAGTGCTTGCAGGAATGCCATTCCTAGAGTGAAGACCAGCTTTTTGGTCATCTGGACATAAGTGGTGTGGCCATAGCAGATGTGCTATAGCCTAGAAAACAGGGCAGCAGCAGGCAGCATAAGCATAATAGCTTTTTTGTGCAGGAAGAGATAGGTATAATGCCTTGGCAGATGCATGTATTGTCTACTTGGTTTTGGTCCCAGACCTAAAGTGAATTATTTAACTTCTCAGGTTGACTTTCCCTGGCTTTTGATGTTATTAATTGCATTTGTCAATTCATCGGCAATGTCAAAAAGCACAGCATCACTTGGGAGGCATTCTTGAAAGAAAAAGCACTTCACGTTCTGTGTGGCACCGGTAACAGAAGTAGGAATGAGGTGGCATGTCCAATTGCAGGAATGCTGCTGCTTATTCTCTCCATAAGTGACCTGCAAGGGCAGAGCACTATTAAGCACCACGCAGCCTGCAGATTTGCTTATGTGTGCAAAACCTCCTCTGCACATTTCAGCACTGTCTGCACCTCTTGTGCAACAGGGCAAGCTGTGATGCAGTTTACTTTTTTTTCGTAACAGCCATTAGATTCTATCTTTTTGCTTTTTTTTTTAATTTTTTTTTTGTTAGGTGTTCTGCAGAAAGTCAAAGCACAGACAGCTTTCTTCCACAAAGCAATCCAATTAGTTAAGATTGTGAACGGATTAAGATTTAAGACTCCACAGAGATGCCTGGATGAAAATCCTTTAGGTTATTTAGTTCTTAGTCAGAGACAAACAGACAGGAATGGAAGAGAGCAGCACACGTAACCTAGGACTGCTGGGTGGAGGCTGCCAGATAATGAAAGGTCTCTTCTGTATTATCACCCTTAGCAAAGGGAGGGCCAGATAAGCCGGGACAACACAACTTAAAGAGAAGGGCAGGTATGTAGGTCACCGTGCCATACAGAAGAGCACAGAGCAGAGCTGGGCAGCCTTGTAGAGTCATAGAATCACAGAATATCCTGAGTAGGAAAGGATCCATAGGGATCATGGAATCCAACGCCTGGCTCCACACAGCACTACCCAACATCCAAACCCCGTGTCTGAGAGTAGTGTCCAAACTATCCTTGAAGTCTGTCAGCTCAGGGCTGTGCCCTGGGCAGCCCGTCCCATGCCCACTGCCCTCTGGTGCAGCCCTGCCCCTAACCCCCAGCTGCCCTCCCCTGACGCAGCTCCATGCCGTTCCCTCAGGCCCTGTTGTCACACAGAGCAGAGCTCAGCGCTGCCCACCGCTCTCTGTGAAGAGCTGTAGGTCACCATGAGCCTCTCCTCAGCTCCTTGGTTCTGGGCTGAGCATCACCCTTCATCTGGGTGACAGGCGGCTGTCCTGGCCACACGTTGAGAAAGAAAAAGCTTTGAGGAAGAATTTCCGGGATTTTGTAAGACCCAAAATAGGGAGGACAAACAGGTGCAGGGAGTTTGCAGACAGCTGCAGGAAAGGCGTGAGCAATTTCTTCTCCTTGGTTCCACTCATTCCTGTGATCAATGTTCTAACCAGAAAACGTCAAGGAAGGAATAAAGGAAGAAAGATTTCTGTCCTAAGGCACGAAACACAAATAGGCAGACAGCAGGGTGGATGCAAGGCTTCAGACATCCATTTCTGGGAACGGGTTAGGAGAGCTCAGGATCCAGCTCCAGCAGGGTGAGTCACCAGGCAGCCCGCAGCTCCAGCCTGAGAGCTTCCACCTCTCTGCAGATAAAAGTTGTCAGCATGTAAATGCCAATCAAGTGGGCACAGCAGACTTAGCTATGATCACATGAGATCATCCCAGAGGATCACCTGGCTGGTAGGAGTCAGCAAGGGTCAGAAACGCTGACAGCCATTTCTCCATTGCTTTCTAGTGAGCTCCATGAGCCACAGGAGCCTGGGGCACCGCAGCTGGCACCTGCCAGGCAGCTCCCTTGCTGGGACAGAGCAGTGACACATGGCCGCTTCCTGGTCCATGAGGCGGGCATTTCAGGACACAGCATTTTAAATAACTGTTTGTATAGGAACAGCTCACTGCCATGCACTCATCAAATGCTTCTGAGGTTACTCAGTGCAACAGGAACACAGACTAAGTTCCCACCCATCTCCATACTCTGGGTACCACATACCGCCTGCACACTGCCCAAGTGCCAGGGCTCAGTGAGCAGCAGGAGCTGCTTTGGCTGCTGGAAACATTTTAGCAGCATTTAGTCCAAACTGCTTGAGCATCCCAACTGAATCTGGTCTTCTGTTCCTACCCATTGTTTATAGTGACAAGGTGTGCAGTCTCTAAGTCCCAGGAACTAATAGCGGCTGAAGGCTGGTGCGCTGCATCTGGGCCTAGAAGAACTGTGGGAAGAGCCAGATCAGAATGCCACAGCTCTTCTGGCAAACACAGACTGTGCCAAATATATGAGATGAGGAGCAGACAGATCATTCTGACCAACTTAGTACTTAAGCAAGTTTGGCAATTGGCAGGTTTAGAGAGACCAGGCAAACAAAATTGGGTTCCATTATCAGTAAGTCCAATTGGAATATCAGGAACACTGTGAAGATTGTATCGTGGATTTCACAACATTTGGTGCTGGTTTACACAGCTCTGTAATTACGTGAAAATTGCTACTTTCATTTAAAAGCAAAAAAAAAGTCTCCACCCTGGAAAGTTTAAAAAACATTAACCAAGCCCTCCAAATCCAAAAAGCAAATAGAAAAAAAGCACATCAAAGTAGTTATTAAAAAGCCCGAATCACTCAGACTACCCATGATGTGCAGTGGTCTGATTTTAGCTGATAGCTGCTGGCTGCTCAACTGGAGAAAATGTGGTTTTCTGGAAGGAGAGGCGATTGAGGGGGAATATCTGGTTTTAAAAGATAAGTGTCAAGTCTAGTGGCTGTGTGACTGGGAGGAAGGTGTATTTCCAGTTCTTGCACGTGTTTGGTGTTAGAGATGGAGCCAGGGAAGATGCCGAGAGCAGAACCTCGCTAAATCTTTAATAGCTATCTCTGCTCTTGTTCCCTATCGCCATCTGTGTCCCTTATGCACCACCACACAAGTTTTCAAATACCTGTGAAGTGCATCACTAACTGGGATGGATGGATGTCTAGATATCTGTGTGCATGTGTTTTAGATGCCCTCAAGCTCGCTGCCACCCGAGGCCTGGTATGAACCAGGACCCACCATGCACAGGAGTGACATAAATTCCCCCCAGTCCCACTTTAATTACCCAGCAAGCAGGGCCCAGCACTGAGGCAGGCCTTGCTGCCTTGTGCTGCAACAGCGCGAGGAAGCAGCAGTGCCTGATGATGCAGAGCTGTGCAGTAGCAGGGCAAAGCAAAGGCTGTAATTAGGAAACCACTTCATTGTGCAGCAGGCGCTCTAATGAAAGCAGCCAATGGGACCAGCTGACTGCATTTGCATCGACAGCAGCCTGCCTGCAACATCAATCTCTGTCATCTTTCCCCTCTCCAGCACATTTCTGAATGCTTGGAATGAAGCAATCTCTCTGCACCACATAGACTGAAACCTATCCTTTGATTGCTCCCTGAAATCTGTTCTAACTCACACAGTGCAATGGCCACCACGTCAGGATGGCCTTTTTTTTTTTTACCCCCGGAGCATTTTGCACAGTTTGGCTTAGAGAAGCCAATAATTTTGCTGTGAATGGTGACCGGATAAGCCTCTTGCTTTCAGCTTAGCTTTCAGCATATAGGAAGTACATACAGGAGGGGGCTTGTCTGTTCAGAGAAGCTGTGGGTGCCCCATCCCTGAGGTGTTAAGGCCAGGTTGGATGGGGCCCTGGGCAGCCTGAGCTGGTGGGGGACAGCCCTGCCCACGGCACGGGGTTGGAGCTGGGTGATCTTCAAGGTTCCTTCCAGCCTAAGGCATTCTGCGATTCTGCTGCCCTTGCTGTGCCAAGCCTGAGCCTGCAGCATTTTGGCTCTCCAGGGCTCCCCATCTAGCAGCTCGTACAGCATTACAGATGTACTGCTCTTTTAACCAGCAAAGAAAATAAATCTTCCTTGCCATAAATGCTAATGTTCGTGCACAGAGAAACTCAAAGTGAGGCTACAGGGAGAGAGAAACATTCCCCATGCGATGATTAAAGTGCCAGTCCACGAGCGCTGACGTCAGCGCATGCTTTCAGGGCGGCAGAGCACTTTGCATTTATCCTCTCCTTGTTTGTGCTCCATCTGGACAGGTTCCAATGGAAAAAAAAAAAAAAAAAGGAGAGAGAGAGAGAGAGAAACAAAGAAGCCTTTCTGATACATTCCTGGATTCCCTCAGTTTCATGCAGGGAGCAGCTCAGAAGCACCTCATGCCTGCTTGCCCGGTTCAGTGAGATGGAAGAGCCCCAAGGCAGTTGATGCTGAGGGCAGACTGACTTATAACCAGGCTGTCATAGTGAGCAGTCAGCTGGCACAGCTCCAAGGATGACCAAATGAGAGCACGCTACTAAATAACGTAATTAAATAACATTATCTCAGGATTCAACAGTTTGCAGAGGCCACCCTGTTTCCAATCAAGCAGATTCATTCCAGCTCCCAACTGCTTTTGTATAAAGTCACGGTGGTTCAAAGAACAAAATATTTGAGTGAGCTACAGGTTTCTGCTAAGAACGGCCTGGTGGGAGGAAGCACAGGGCAGCTCTTGACTGTAGGCTGCTGTCTGCAGGCTGAAGGATGAGCAGATGGCCCTTCTCATGGATGGAGCAAGCAGTTTGTTGGAGGCTATGAGCTGAGGGCAGGCTGGTGAAGATGCTGAGAGGCAGCTTTACTTGTGGAAGGACACTTCTTTTCCCTTTTCTGTTGGTGTCAGGGAGGAGCGCTTTACCGTGTCGATCTTGGTTGCACAAGGGCTGCAGCCCTTGCTGCACAGCTTCATGCTGCAGCTGGCTGAGGATGCAGTGGTGCCAGAGCCATGTGCTGGCACTGCCGAGCAGTGTGGGTGACACCACATGAGGGTGGTTTCAGTCTGTAGTCACTCTCAGAGCTGGCAGGGCTGTGTGGCACCAGCAGCTCAGGTGGATCACTGCAGGAGGTGGCTGTGCAGGAGGCTGCCTTGCAGGCACTCGTAGAAAGTCTGGATTTACTGCAACCTTCAGAAGAAAAAACTCTTCTTCCTCTCTGAACATTCCGATGCCTTGAAGTTAGTTCCTGCTTCAAAAATCAGAATGGCAATATTAAAAAAATATCAAAAGGTTCCAAATCAGTGTTATTTTTTACAGTATGGTTGTAGCTGGAAAATAAATCAAAAGGCAGACATCCTATGCTTCTGAATGTTCTGAAACTAAACAGTCTTTTAAGGAGCTAAATAGCCTTGCAATAACATTCTAAAAGGGAAAATTTCACTTTGGGTCAATTTTTTCCCACCATTTCTCTTCCAGCAAGGAAAAAACTTGAAGTCAAACCAACGAAGACCAACAATGCAAGAAAAAAAAACAGTTCATTTCAGCAACATCATTTCTTCCCAGTAGGACTTCTCTTTTTCATAAAAATTCTGTCCCAAAGGATATACCTCCACCATGCAAACAGATCTGAGATGAGATGCCCAAAAGCCCCAGCCCTTCCTGCTCCAAGCAACACGTCAGGATCACTCCAGAACAAGGTGATGCAGAGCCCATAGCATTGCACCCCCTAATAAGCGCAGCCTGGGCCCCTCTGAGTGTTTGCTGTCCCCACGTGGCTCTGGAGCACCAGGGCAGGCCCTGTTCCCGGTGTCCTGCACAGTGCAGAGCTTGCTGCACCCACTGCTCCTCCCCACTTGTACAGGCTGCTGCTGTTTTGCTGAGTTTGCATTCAAGAGGGAAAAACCAGGCATAAAACTGGCACAGCGACCAGTCTGCTGTGTTGGTGATTGAGTGATAAGTCGTGCAGTGGTTACACAACCGGGCCGTTTCTGTGGAGCCAGGGCTTCTGAGTTTAATTTCCTGCTCAGCCACTGACTCATCACCTCGCCTGGGGTAACATCGCTTCACCTCTCTGCACACACATTTCGTCGTCCTTAGGGAAGGTGTGGGGGGTAATAAGGCTGCCTCACAGGAATGTTGGGACACTCAAATTACCCTAATAAATATTTGTAAGACACTTTAGACGATGTTTCAATAAAGGCATCAAGTATTTCACTGTAGAATAAGTAACAGCCAGGAGAATGTCCTAATTGCCAGGCTGGTTCATATGCCTACTGTACACCATAGGTTTCTGGCAGCAGTACTGAAGGATGCCTCAGGTAGGGGAGAGGTGAAGAGGTTGTTGGACTTGTGCAGCAGCAACAGCAGGAAAATGTCAGCTTGTGCCACAAAACAAGCGTGTGGTGGATGGACGTTATGCCGTGGGCTGAGAAGCGTTTGTGTCATTTTCAACCCAGACTCACAAAAAGGTAGCACAGATGACTTTGAAAGGGATGGCATACAGATGTTCAATCTTGTTAAGCACGGTCAATAAAAGCCATGTGATTTCTTCAGAATTCATTGGCAACTCTGGGGACTTAGAAAGCATTTAGACACAGGAAGTTCTGCTATTACATATCCCCAGAGGTGTTATCTTGCTGCTTACAGTGAGCACCTCACCATTGGGATTCACTGCCCAGATGTATCAGGGCCTGATTCCCAGAAGATCTGGAAGATGTATTCACGGTTATTATATTATTTGTGTAGTCACACAATTTTGCTTTGGGAAATCAAGGAGCTATTGTACTCCAGGCCCTAGAGGCTGTATTTACACACAGATGAACTTTGAATGAAGTTGGCCATTGCTGATGAAAGGAAAGAGCTGAGCAGAGCCAAGCCAGCTTGGGAATTTTCATCAGCACTGAAATTCCATTTTGAGTTTCCTTTAACATACCCAGTACTGATGAAAGGTTTCAAAGAGAATGGCATCTTTCTCTTCCGTATGAAGGCAGGGGCTGCATGATTTGTGGCTATACAGAATGGAAGAGGACTTATGAGAGTAACATATAGGAATGAGAAGAGATTGTCACCTTCATGACCCACTGGGATATTTGCTCAGATCCCTCACACCTTATAATACGTCTGAGGTAATGATGCTGTGGAACGTGCTGGAATACAGTAGATGTCTTGCATTATAAGGCTGCTTTTGCTTCCAGTAGTCAAACTAAATAAATATCAGCAATTCAGACATCAGGTAGATGGTTAAGATGCACACTGAAGACAGGGACAGGAAGAGCAGCAGAGATGAGCAGTTTGAGCTTATGCCTGAGCCGCACTGAAATAAGACACAGGTGCTTCTGTTTTGCATTTCAAATATATCTCTCTTTGGGGCTGCATATATAGCTGCTGTGCTCAGACACACCTGTGGATAGGATTTATGCAAACAATAGTCCTACCACTAACAGTCCAACCTTTGAGAGCAGATCAAAGGAGGGATGAGTGGAGCTGCAGCTCCTGACTGCACACGCCGTATTTTACTCATCTCTTTTTATCTTGGCCAGAAGAATGAGCGAAACGAAGTCTGAATACCTTCTATGTGTGTGTAATGACTAGATTTAAGAAACCCAAAAAAAGAAACTTTTTTTCTCTGAAACAGTTTTAATTTTCAGCTTGTTTGCATTTCTGGAATGGAAATGTAGAAATCTAAAAAAAAAAAAAAAAAAAAAAAAAAAAGACACACCATTACAAACTACACTTCAGTTTCAATAAAATCAAAAATAAAAGTATTTGGCATGTGAAGTAAAGGTACTGACAAACAAGACTACTGTGAATATATGTAATATGCAAGTATCATACAAGGGATGTCTAACTACTGGAAAAGATCAACTCTGAACTCCTGAGAAGTTTGAAAAAGCTTTGCAAATTCTTACTGAGAGAACAACCACAGTGATTCCAATCTGAGAGAACTGAACATGCCACAGGTGCCACAAGAGCCAGACCCTTCTGTTACACGGCTGATCAGAAGATGCTAGAGGATGTTTCCTTGGCATTGCACTTTCCTGTGTACTTTCCTGAAAGTTCCAGTATGACCACAGCACCATCAGCTCAGCTCAGTGGTCTTATTGGAATCTAACATGTGAAATTGCTACTTTTCTTCTTTATCACACCTTACCACTGGGGAGCACCAGGTCACAATCATGAACATCTTACATTTTATACACAGAGTTTTACAGGAAAAAGGGACAAATAAGGTGCAAAGGTGCATGAATAAATCCTGTGTGATATTCAAGAAACTGAGAAGCACATCCCAGCATGGAAAAGCTTTAACTTTTTGAACTCCATTGTCCACCTCACTGATCTGCAAAAGCTAGCCTTTCTACAATGCCTTTCTGATCAATACCAGTGGGCCCAAAAATTCCTGGCTAAAAACAAAGTTTGATGAATGTCCAACTGTTTTCTAATTCTGCAGAGACAGATGTTTGCTCCATTGGTTTTAAAGAGATGTTGTTTTCATGTTCTTTTCTGCATCGATGTCACGCTGGTGTCTCCTGGCTCTTCTTCTTGACACAGCCCAGAGGAGCAAAGAGCCCACCAGGACTCCAGCTACTGCAGCCACAATGACAGCCCAGTAGGGGACTGAAGGTTCCGTCTTCTCCAAGTTGAGAGCTGAATTCCTGAATCCACTGTTTCTCAGTGTGGAAAGAAAGGGTTTCTCCTACAAAGAGAGACGAAAGGTTTTACTGACCAGAGACACCTTGCAGCAGTGTTCAGACAGCATAGCACCCCCTCTCCCAGAGAGGGGAGTCAATTTGTAGACAGGCAATCAACTGTTCTGCCTTCTGCCTTAGCCCAAACTGTTTCCTGCCCCATTGCCTGAAGTTCCTAGAATTAAAAAGAGAAGTCACCTTAGAAACATAAGTGATGGCATCAATTCCAAATCTGTTTGCTGCAAACAACCAAATGGAAATGTCTGCATTCATTAAAACCAGCTCAAAGTAGAGACTTTCCATTGCAGTAAGGATAGATCTATGGCATTAAACCTTCTGTAGAATTTCCAGAGTGTAATAAACAGCAGCATATTTTTGCTATTTAAAACCTTTACAAAGATATTCTTGAGAAAACAAACAAACAAACAAACAAAAACAAGGAACAATAAGAACAGAGGAAAAAAAATGTGGTTAAAGAAGAGTATGGCCTTTACTTACAAGGTCTGGACACTTGAGTTTTGATCTGTCATAGGTAAAGTTGTTGTAAGTCTGCTTTTCACCAACTGGTTCCATCTGAGGAAGAGAAAAGCAATAGTAAACAGTGAGGATCTTTTTTCTCCTCAGGTTCCTGTGTGCCTACAAGTTTTTACCCAGCCTTTTGATGCCTGCAGCAATGAAGAAACGTGGGAGAAGGTGCATCATAGGAAAGTTTCCAAACATTTTAACACTTGTGAACTGAAGACATTGAGAATCTGACACAGCGTCTGCAGAAACTCAAAAAGCAAACAACAGGAGAAGCCTTTCCTCCTTTTGCACGGAGTACAGGAGAAAATAGCTCTGACTACCACATACTTCAAATATTCTGCTACAACAAAGTAGTGCACCATACACCCAGTTCTCCCACATGGACATCTCAAAAGACAGTATAAGCCACAAAGAAAAAAAATCACGAGAGATGTTAGTCACATTGCTAAGCACAGTACTAAAAGAAAGAAGCTTAGGTGTCATGGTGACAGAAATGTGTTCAGAAATTATGTGGAGTTGCATAGGCAGGAGGGGACAATACTAACCTTTGCAGTCTACACTCAGACAAGAAATGCCCGGGGAGTTTTAGCTAAGGCTAAGTTCACAAGACTGCAAGAAGTGAATTAAATAAAGCCTTTTAGATTATCAGTTGTCAGCTGAGCTGACCATAGGCTCTCTCTGAGTCCATTTCAGATGCAAAATAAAATATGTCCAGGCTAACGGCACAGCATCCGTGGTTGGCAAGGAGTGCACATGCCATCCGTTACCATAGTTAAGCTAACAAGTAGAAGCTTGATCAGTCATGTTGACTGAAGCGTTTACAGCTGTGTATCGACATGCCAGAAGTAATGACCTAAGGACTGGCCCACAGAAAACTGCAGAACTGTCACCCAGCACTTCTGGGCATACAGCACAGAGGACTGCTGTTGCTGCTGCTGCCATCTATACATACATCTACTGTCCCACGTGACTAAAGTGTCACGGGCATGGTGGAGAGAAACAGTATCTTGACAAAACCAACACAAGATGGAGAAAAAATCTTGATAACAAAATTCCAGTATGGGAATACTTTCTCTGGTTTCTTATACAAAACAAAAATAGACACAGAAAAAAATCAAAGGGGAGAGATGAACCAACACAAGATAAAGAAGCTGATGCTTCATGTGTTAAAGATATGAGGAGGAAATAAATGTAAGAAGTGCAGAGAAGATGAGAAGTAAATCAGAGGGTAATGTTTTACTGGTTGTCAAACAAGGTCCTGTTGGACACCTATGAGTCCTAATCGTTTGGCCTGCCTTCTTGCTAATGTTGTGGAGATGGAATTTGCTTCTTTTATTGCATTTGAAGGGAAAAGTTCAAGTTCTGATGTAATTATTTGAAAGTTATGTGGCTCATTTCTTGTAGCATTCTGTCTGCAGCCTGACTGGTTAGTTGTAGGAAACCATAACACTTTCTGTGCCAGAACACTTGGCAAGGGGTCTGGCATAATGCTCAGGCAAAGGACAGTAAGATGCAGAATTCTATAGCCTGTCCTTTTCACTTTGACTCTATGCGATGCGTACCTCAGGAGCATTCTCTTCTGAGCTCCAAAGATGACAGCATCTCCAAGTCCATAAGTGTACAGGACAATTTCTGGAACACACATGCAGATCCTCTGGTAGCATGTAGCAAACACACAGGCATAATGCAAGCTAAACACACTGTCTGTGGGCCAGAAGGCTGATAGGGTGGATCTGGGACCGGTAGGAGACTGTTAAGATTGAAGAGTTTTCTGACTTCATAGGGTAGGAGTACACTTCGCTTTGCATGAGGCAGGAAGGGCAGAGAACATCAGGGTGAGGAAGAGGCTCCTTAAGCTGTCTCCATCCTTGCATAGCCACACAGTGGCCAGGCACAGTCTAGCCCTTTGTGTGGACTGATGAGAATACATGCCATTTGGCAATAAGCCTACTTCTTGCTGAGCTCTTCAGGGAACAGCAAAACAATACGGCCTTACAGTAAGCTTGCACAACCTCTCCATACATGGACAGCGAGTGGAAAGAAGGGATGTATTACAAGAAATAGATTTAACTAGGAACTAGTCTGATCAACATGAACCGACAGAGTTCTATGGAAGTGAAGAGTTTGCATTATTAAGAATCTGATTCCCAGTACGCAGTAGAAAGATGTGTCAATATTCTTATATGTGGGAAATGAGTGACAGCCTGGACAGAATAAACTCCAGTGGCAAAGAAAAAGGACTGATCATGATTCAGGAATGAGTAATGGCTAATAAGAATATCGCATGTCAACAAACCCAATTTAAGGCTACCATATGCCCAGATATTTTCTCTTTTTCTTCTTGGGATCTGCAGCCATGCACTGTTTGAATGTTATTTACATTTGTCAGGGGGTCCTGAACCACTGCGAGCCTTGTTAGAGCCACTACACAAAGAAGCCTGCTAGGCTGCCACCATCTGGAGACCCACATAGTGAAGCTGAAAAATAGGCAGATTTGTTGGGTGCACAAATAAATAACACAAGCACACGCACTGTTTTCCATAGCCCTGGACTTACAGCTCATGTGTTACAGAGAGCAACTGTATAGCTTTCTGTCTGGGATGTCCTAGTCCTTGTGCTGAAGTTCCTTATGGAGTATGTTGTAAATTTCTTATCTTGCTCAAAGTTTAAGTAAAACTGAAAATAGTTTCTCCTCTATTTATGTCCGTTTCTTGCACAAACCAGGATACAGCATTTCTGCTGGCATGTATTTGCGAACTGGTGTTAATGAGACAAGAAGAGGAAATGTTGCTGTGGCATGAAAGCACCATAGTCTTTTTTCGACTATGGGAAATAACATCATTCCAAAAGTGACTGCTACCTTGGAGTTATCAAGTCTAGCATATGCTTCTTATACACTGTGCCAGCACTATTCAAAATTGTTTCCTTCAAAATGACAGAAGGAACATGACTGCAAGCAGAGGAATCATAGGTGTGACTTCAGACCTCCATTAGCTTCAGTGGCTCTGACAGAATTGACTCAGATATTTGAGTGGATGATACAACACTTTTAATGGTAGTAAAAAAAAAAAAAAAAGAAGAAGAAATTGATCACATGTCTTTTCATAATGAGTCTAGGAGATGTCAATGAGGAAAGGTAGGCTCATTCAACAGGCTTTTTCAGGAAACATATGGGACTGTATATTTAACTGGGTTGATTTTTGCCTTAGTGCATATTAATTACCAAAGCAGAAAGGAATTTTTCTTCAGAGTATGTTGAAACACTCAGACTTTCTCATAAGCAAAGATGATAAGCAAAGGGTTATACTGTTTAAGGCAACAAAACTGCTGTACAGTTGTGTTCCCAAGCAATGCAGACAAAGAAGGATCTCAGAGTTCAGTAGTCCTCCTCCTGTTAGCATAACAGGTTCATTTCTTGTTTACTGTTTTTGTTTCACACAAACATCCTTTCTCATGATCTTTTGTTGGGACTCCTACAACAAGCACATTGGGATCTACTCTGTAGTCTCTTACCATATTATTCCAGAGAGCCATAGCCATCTCAGCATGGCCTTTTTCACTGAAATGAAAGCAGTCTGCAGCAAAGAAGCTCAGATCTGGCTTGCCATTCTGCAATAAAAAGCAAAATAAATTTCTAAATACATTTCACATTTTAAGAATTGACATATTGCATCTAAAAGTGCACTGTATTTGTCATACCCACTTCACACTTTTTGGTATCTGCAGAGTAGGAACTGGGTGTCCTGGAGGACATCAGGTTGTCCATAAGCCAGCAGTGTGTCCTTGTGGCCAAGAAGGCCAATTGTATCCTGGGGTGCGTTCCAAACAGTGTGGCCAGTAGGCTGAGCGAGGTGATCCTTCCCCTCTATTCTACCCTGGTGAGGCCACATCTGGAGTTCTGTATTCAGCTCTGCGTCCCCAGTTCAAGAAAGATGGGGAACTTCTAGAGAGTCCAGTGGAGGACCACGAAGCTGATGAGAGACCTGGAGCATCTCCCATGAGAGGAAAGGCTGAGAGCCCTGGGGCTACTCAGCCTGGACAAGAGAAGGTCAAGAGATCTTACAAACGCTTATAAATATCCAAAAGGTGGAAGTCATGTGGATGGAGTCAGGCTCTTTTCAGCAGTGCCCAGTGACAGAATAAGGATCAGTGGGCACAAATTGAAACATAGGAAGTTCCATACGAACATGGGGAAAAACTTATTTACTTTGACTGACAGAGCTCAGGAACAGGAAACATGAAATGTACTGTAGGGAACCTACTTTAGCAAGGAGTTGGACTAGATGATCTCAGAGGCCCCTTGCAACCCTTATGATTCTGTGATTTTCCTTAAATGCAATCTGTTCACATTTTGACACTGCAGACAAAGTTAGGCGCTCGTAACTATTGACAGATTATTGCACCTTGAGATCTCCTGTTCAACTTCATAAAGCAATTTCCATAACAAATCTAGACTTATCATTGTACCAATAGTCACAGCTCTTATACGGACCCAGCCATCGATCTGTACTTTACCTTGAACAGAACAGATTAAAAAAAAAACAACAAACATTTACTTTAATCTTTGCTGACCAAACTTTCACAACTCAGATTCTTTCAGATATTCAAATTTGTACTGGATTTCAGAAAATATCAAAAACCGTGGGTTTATCCATGAGAGGCAAATATCAGCACTAAGGAAAATACACCTTATCACTACTAGAACTGTAACCATTATTTGGAGTGGCAAAACAAAATAAGGTTGCTATAACAAAAAGATGAGTATTATGCAAAACTGAGTGCTTCTGACCAGGATCCATACCAAGAATTTGTATCCTTAACTACAGAACATATATAATGTTAAAGCCATATAGAAGAAGGGAGAATCAGCCTTTGGCTTCAAAATCTGCTTCCTGTTTCCACTCTTAGGCGAGTCAGGCATGCTGGTCTCCCTGTGAAGAAAGCCTGAACCCATTCAACAACCTAAAGCGGAGAAGAACATCATGGTGAAGGCCAAGCAAGCCCTCCAACAGCAGAAGGAAAAGGGGACAACATGTAGTTCAGATGAAGCTTTTTTCAGGAAACATATGGAAACTGTATGTGTGAAGCCTGAACCCATTCAACAACCTAAAGCGGAGAAGAACATCATGGTGAAGGCCAAGCAAGCCCTCCAACAGCAGAAGGAAAAGGGGACAACATGTAGTTCAGATGAAGCACAAGGGTGCCCAGGTGCAGCATGCCCACTGTGAATGTTTCCCAAAGCTGTTTTGATCCACAGGCAGCACAGCTTTTCCTGTCTTCTCCTCTGTCACATTCATTGCAGGCTCTACTCTGTGACCTCTAAACCATGCAAACAACAAAAAAAAAAACAACAACACAGTCCTTGCCTCACGGATTCTGCCAACTTAGAGAAATCAAGATAGTGGTCTATGCAAGATGCAAAAGAAAAAGGAAACTCACGCTGTCCGTAGGCAAGATGGTGTTTCGGAAAAACGGCTGCACAACAACTGCAAAGTCCTCACGCTGTTCGTACTGACCACTGCTGACCAGCTGTAAGGCTTCAGCCTGTGGGGAGTTGCATGGGTGGAAACAGGAAAAGAACTTGCAAGGATCATCTACCACGTAACGGCTATTGTAAAAACATGCATATTACATTTTTTCAATGTAGGTTGGCATAACAGCACAAATCCAGCTGAATAGTATTGAACGGTCAAGAGAATGGCAAAGTAGATAATTTGGAAGAGATTTTCGTGAGAAAAATGTGAAGAAGCAAAGACATTTGGAAAAGTGAAGTTGCTTAACTTTGACCAAAAAAATGTGGTTTGTATCTTACAGAAATCTGTGCTTCATAAGAAGAAAAAAAATACAGAGAATTAGAAAAAGGAACAAGGCCAAATTTTTTAGAAGAGACAGATGATTGGGAAGACGAACATGTGGAACATGTTCGATTTTTCAGAAAGGTGTGCTGGAAGTAAAATAAAATATAAGCATTGAAAAACATCTGCTACTTTTGAAAACTATGCCTACAGACATACATATTATCATACAGATAATAAAGCTATCTTCTTAATACCTTCCAGCTTATGGGTATAAACTCTGAAGCTCCTGGTTGTATCTCAGAACAGCTCTAGTCCCACTTCCCTAATAAAAATTGTCCACATGGGTAAGTCAACGTGTTTTCCAAGATGGATTTTTTGAGCTCTGTCAGATCCATCAGACAACACCTACTGCCATAGAAAGAACAAGAGGACTGGAGAACATACTGTGATCCCATAGCGATCCCTGCATTCACAGAACTAACGGCAGAAAAATCTTCTGCTCCAATGGCTATTTATAACCTTTGTTAAACTTGAGTGAATCTTAAGCTAGAGGCTATGAAAAGTTACTCTCAGATAATTAGCTGACCCATAGTAAGCTGTGTACTAACTCTCAGTCCATGATTAAAAAATAAAAATAAAAAAATATCAGGTTAGTTTAATTCATTTCCTTTGCTAAGAGTAATGACAAAACTGCTGATGCAAGTTAATTTGTTATCCTTGCAGTAGCTTATCAACTCCTGCGAGCTACCCATTGCATTTATAATGAATGTACACCAACAAAACAGCCATCACCAGCAACTTCTTTCCAAATGCCCAAACAATTAAACTCAAAACATTAAGGCAGAAAGACTGCATTGCTGATAATCAGCTAGGAGGCCAGGATTTTAATTAAACTGTAGCCAAGCTGTTTCCCCAGTCTCTCCTCTCAGTTCTGAGCTTTTGTGTGAGAGAAAGGGGATTGAAGGAAGAGATGAAGAAGAAACACAAATGAAGAAGACTAGTTACAGAATCAAATTGTTACCTGAAAATCTCTGTTGACTCTCTTAATTTCTTGTAGATCAGAAGAATTTTCTTCGGGGTTTAGGAAACATGGGCAAGGATTCCTTCAATGAAAGAAATACTAAAATTAAAAGCCAACCTAGAGTAGCATTTAAGTAATGTGTCTGGTACAAGAAGCTCAGAATAGCTGCTCAAAGCTTACAGGCAGGAGAGCTTCCTTGCTTAGTTAGACATGGATACAACAGAAAAAAAAGTCCTCATTGACTTCATTTTCACTAAATGCCTGCCACAGCCAGTAAGAGCTGCAGGATTCACAAGTCAGACACAAACGTGCTTGTGTCACACGTTAGCAGCATATCATGTTTTTGAATAAAAACACCCTATATAAAAACAACCCTATATACTGACATACAGGAGAGTTTCAGAAATCCAGAAGTTTAGAAAATAAATTGTTCATGTGATCTGACTCCTCAAACTACTGCATTTCCTTCTCTTACTCTCATATCAAGAGGTAACTTGTGCTTCACTGAAACGCATTCTCTAAGAAGGAATTAGTATGAAAACATCAAGCAAGACAGTTGACTCACTAATATCTCTTCTAGTGTGTTCCAGTAACTCACCACTTCTATTATTAAAAATCCATGCCCTATTTCTTTTTAATTCATTAGGCATCATCTTCCAACCAATGGTCTTTCTTATAACTTTCTCTGCCAGAGTAGAGCGCCTTACGCCCACTTTACATGGGTATGAAATACATCCATACTAACTCCCCTGAAGGCCCATGCCTTTTTGTGTTTTATGTACTTCATAAAACACTTCCTACAGTCTTGTTGGAGTTACGCTTTTGACCTCATCCATTTGGTGGGAAATGCAGTTCCTGGTCTTGCTTTCTGAAGCCCCACCCATGCAATAGGTAATGCAGCACTGAATGCATGGAGAGGCATCAGGGATATCAGCCTGAGCTGCTGAGCAGCAAATGGCTACGCATAACAGGCACTAAGGTCGGTAGTAAGGCAACTGCATGGTGATTTATGCCGTGATATGCTGCCTTAGAGCTAAGGAAGGCAGTGACTGACCACAGACTACAGGTGCATGCCTTTTAGCTGAAGTATTGGAAGAAGCAATAGAAAGTCAATGTGAACTAGTGTATTCATGTAAAGGCAGCAATAAAAGGACCTCAGAATGGTCAGTGTGGCTATCCCTACTGTAGCAACAGTTTAGATTGATTAGAACAAACAAACAAACAGTAACAAAAAAGAAAGGCTTTTAAAGGTGAAGATCTGCAGTGTTCACTTACTCTGTCAGAAAGCATTCTGAAGAGCTCGCTGCCACCTGACGCAGTCCAGAAATCTCGAGTATCTCCACCATGTTGATAAAGACTCTTGGGAGCTGCAGGGGTTATAATAAGCAGACATACCGAGTCAGAGAACATGATACCACTACAAAGAGAGAAAAGTGCCATCCGTAGGTCAGTGAGTCAGTGCAGAACCGCACTGACTGCAACCAATAGCAAGGGTAATGTATAAAGAGAGGGAGACATATAGTGGATGTCAGCCAAAAAATTCCTGGCAGCTAGTACAAACTAGCAGAAATGCTGCTTCACTCCCTGGGGCATTTCCATTTTCTCTAGGGTAAATGAAACTTGGTTCAGCCATCAGTACTGGCAGTAATGCTGTGATATATTTGATCCACAGCAAAAACACCACTCAACTCGGTTGTCCTGAAACTACAGTACATTTTCTCAGGGCATTATCTAACACAGTTGTTCGACTGCTCCTCAGTGCTGCATTATGATCTCAGCTCTTTGGAAGATAATCTTGCATGAAATATAATCACTGAAAGTCTATCAGAGGTGAGAAAAACACAAGTGTACTTGCCAGGAACATAGTTTGCTAGGGTATCTTTAAAGCTTACCTCTGTGTAGAAAATATCCAGAGTGTCCTGGAGGTGCTTCACGTAGTTTTGCACTGAATATGTTTCCTATGTAATTAAAATAAAGTAAGATTGGTCTTCTTTTAAAAACCCGGAAGTTTTGGCTGTTTCATTTGCACAGTGGAGTCCCTATTCTCCTTTCTGCTTCTGATGGCAGGTATATATTTGGAACAAGAGGTTTACTGCCACACGCGCACAGGTTGTAGAGTGCCACAGGAACATGAGCACTGACACATTCACTTAATCTCCACAGAAAATCTAGAGGTATTCAAGAGGTCTCGGCTGAATCTTTCCTTGATGAATAAACAAAACCCACAGGCAAAACAACTCTGAGTGTGGTTATAGAGGTTTAGCCACTGGGGCGAAGACTCTACTTAGCAGTCTTTAAAGGAAATAGACCAAAACTGGGAGAACAATCCTCAGTTATTTCAATGAGCCAGACCTCAAGACTTCAGTGTGTGCCTTTCAGAGAGGATAAACACTGACAGTTAGATATGACACCTTTTTTCACCATGAACTCACGTTACTTCATTTGGTGTCATTCTGAAGCAAGAAAGAGACATATTCAGTAATTATTGCATGGAGACACTTTCCAGAATAAATGTTCATTTGTGTCCCTGTAACAACAAACATAAGACACCACACTTCTTAAGTGTGCTTTGTTCAGTCAAGCTGGAAGAGCTCTTTGGTTTATACTTTTGTTCAGTGTGGGGCAGATTGTCGCTGCTTAAATTGTGCTCCAGACCTGCAGTGCCTCAAAATTAAAAGCTGTGTACTTCTTTCTTATACAACACAGATGAAAGGAATTGTAGTCCTAAGTGCTTTTTAAACAAAGAGGAGCTTTGGCACATGGAGCGAGAGAAAGGTTAAATTTCCAGAGCTGGGCTGCTGCCAAGTGCCCAAACAAGCATGCCTGCTTCAGAGATACAAACCTTATCCAAGCAGTACTGACACAGGTCATTGCTTCCAATGAAGATAGTGATCAGCTTCCAGTCCTCCTTGAAGTTAATATTCTGGTGGCACATAAAATAAACAGATTTCTGTGTTTGCTGCTTACACTTGCAGGGGTAACATTTAATGGGGCGGGGGGGGCGGGGGGGGGGGGGGGGGGGGGTGGTACAAGGCTGCACAGCAGAGCAGCCCAAAAGAGGCGCAGTGAGTTAAGTCAGCAAAATCATAGAATGCCAGCTCAGGCTGCCCAGGGCCCCATCCAACCTGGCCTTGACATCTCCAAGGATGGGGCACCATAGCTTCTCTGGGCAGCTGTGCCACTGCCTCACCACCCTCTGAGTAAAGAATTTCTTCCTAGCATCTAATCTAAATCTCCCCTCTTTTAGTTTAAAGCAATTCCCCCCTTGTCCTATCAAAGGAAAGCATCCGTCTGAAGGAACATGAGAACTGTTTGCTAGTCTAGCTGCAGCTCACCTTGGCTTTTGTAAGGAAATCCCCTTCAGTAAACAAGAACTATCAAGGCAGCTGAGCACGGAGACGCGCCAGCAGGTGTGCTGAATCAAATAGTGGGTTTGGGGCACTGCAGGGACAGAGCTGGGGTTGCTGGAGTGGCTGGTGAGAGCCGGGGAAGTGTGCTGCTAGGGATCCTGCCAGCTGGGCAGGCATCGCCCCACGGGCAGGCATGGAGAGCGGCACCCCAGGGACCAGAGAACGGATTAAAATAGCAGAGTCCGGGAGGCCGGTGACTTCACCGAGCTCATATAAGGGCAGCTGCAGCAACAACGTCACCGAGCTGACAATAGGCGCTGCTGAGAGCTGAAGCTCAGCAAAACATTTCGTAGCGTTCCTAACAAAGAAAGGAATCAAAGGCAGCTATTTTTAGAGCGGTGCATTTACATAACAAACAGCTGCGAAAGGATCCCGCAAATAGAGGAAGGGCCTGGGAATCACCCACGGGTCTGAATGCTCCTCAAGCAACGCCTTGCTCCCAAAGCTTTGCCCAAAGTATGGCTGGGATTTTCCCCCTCTTTTTAAAGATGCATAAATAGCAACGAATAAAACATATCTAGAGCCGTGTAGTACTTCACTGAAGAGCCACGGCAGCTTCCTTCACTGCCAAACATTTGGTAGCACAGAGTAACTGACAGAGCGGTGAGTATGCAGCATCCATCAGGAGTGCTGGCACACAGGGATGCGTGCTTAGACAAATCCTGCTTATTCAGTACCTTTCTTTCCCATTCAGTCTGAGCCAAGGAGCACCAGGCTCTCTTATTCCCTTACTGGACACTCTACGAAGCAACAAATCACACTGACAGTCACCACCACAACAAATTCAGACCACGCCTGGGGCAAGACAGCCTCAGCTTTCTCCCACGTTTCCCCCCACACCCCAAACTTCAGCACTAGCCACTGTGTTAAGAGCTCTCTGCAGCCCTCAGTGGAGCAGGAACAGCAGGTTGGTCCACAATATTAGATCCCTGACCAGTTCCCTAAAAGCTTGAGATGTGGCAGGGATTCACTCTACCTTGAGGACTTTGGCCTCAAGGCCAAATGATTCATTCCTGTTTCAGGGAGCCTAATCTCCCGGGAGGATTTCATGCTCCCTTTCCCAGTATTGCCATTCCCCAGTCCATACTCAGATCAAAGAATGTGGCTGATGTTTGTCACTAGGTCCCTGTTCCAGCAACTTTGTTCTTGGCCTTTCCACTTTGAATACTGCTGCTCACTCACAGCCCTATGATTTGCTTGGAGCCTCCAGATCTCCTCCTCCTTCCCATTACTATTCTCACGACTCCCAGATGCATCAGCTTCTGCCCTTCGTGTTTGCACACTACCTGGGTGAATTTGCATGGGTAACTTTTAATCTCTTGATGACAGTGACTGTTCCTTAGTTGCTTATCTCAGAAAACATACCAGAGATGAGGACACTGACTTTTCTCCTATCAGTAAAGAACTGTATTCCGTTGCCCCATGAACTGGCACCATGGGAGCACTGAGGCGCAATCTGAAGTCCCTGCTTTGTTTTTTAGGAACAATCCACTTACTGAGCTGCTCCTCATTAGCTCCACCAGTTCACTTGCTTGGGCTGGCATATTGCTGTAGAAAGAGGACAGAAGGATGTTAGATGCATGCTCTGAAAGCTCATCATCATCATTTTCTCTCATACTCCTCATTTCAGGGAACGCTAGGAGTGGCAGAAATCCACACAGAGAAAGTGATGCCTCAGAAGGAAGAGCAGCAGCAGTTGCACAAACAAGCTGATCTAAAAGGGTTTCAGCTAGGACAGCTGCCAAGTGGCAGTCAACTGGGATGGATCCTTCCCATCTCAGAGTAGGCTTAAGTGCACTTTATTTGGAGAAAAAACACTAATGCCCAGATATACAGAGAAATTTAGCTGCATAATTCCTTTTGAAATCTAGTAATGTTTATACAGAAGCTGGGCACCTAACCAGCTTTCCTGATCTGGCCTTCAACTCCTACAGCTTGTCTGGAGGATATTGCTTATACAGTGGAACCACTGGGTTAGAGCTCAGGTCTGTGCAGGACGCAACATCCATAGAGCAAAGCACAAACCGTGCTGAGACTCCAGCTGGAAACTTGAGCTCCTGATATGCTGAGATGAGACTGCGCTTGAGCAGCTTGAGTCCTGCATTTTGCCAGCAGCTACACAAACACGGCCACGTTTATTTGCACTTCCAGAATCACACTGAGTTCAAGTCACTCACAGAACAGTAGCTACACAGGCTTTGCTAGCTACCCTGAAACACTTTTGCAGAAAATTTGATGACTGTTAAAGGGGTCACAAAGTCCTGGAAACAAATTCCATGGATATCCATAGAGAAAGCACAGCTTGTGCAATACAAACTCATACGTTTTTGTTCTTAACAGACTGTGGTGTTTTCCTTCAAGAGGAAAATGGACTTTATTTCCTACATGCTCACTCGCTTTGTTTTCTTTGCGCTGCAAATGAGGAAAGCTTTTAGTGCAATTAGGTGACAGTGAGTTTCTATTTGCTAGTTGGAGGCACATTTCCCAGAAATCAGGGAATAACTGAGAGGGCCATCAGCTTTCTCTCATTACAAACAGACTGAAAGTGAATGAAGAAGCTGAAAACTGAAGGCTGAGCAAAAAAAGGTATTTATAGAAACCTCCTTCCTCCATTTCTTCTGCACAGAATATTTGAGCTAATGCCTTATTTATGCTTCTATTTCTGTCTCTAATTTAGAAAAAGAATGAAATTAAATCACAAAATACCGTCTTTAAAAAAAATATAATCAGAAATCAGACCACAGAAACATGCGCATTACATATAGATCATCATGATTAACTCAGCCTTAACATGCAGCTCAAATCTGTCAGTGCATCAGTTCTTTCCTACCCCTTTGCCCGTTCTTGGCTTCAGTCACACTTACTGTGAAGTTGCACCTCTCTCTGCAGCATTGAATCCAGCTGCTTCCTTACTGTTGCCAGTGGAGAAGCCAAAGAGGTTTGGGTTGAATTTTTTCAAGATATCTTAAAAAGAGAAGACAACGTATAACCATCCATGGTACAACTGGCAGTAGACACACCTGCCTTGGAGACTTCAGTACTACGAGTATTTCTCCCTGTGGAGACGGACAGGGACAAGGGCTTAGTGGCCCTGATGACAGCCAGGTCCTAGGAAATTGCTATTACTGACAGCGAGTGCCGGAGTAATTGTGGTTTCTTCCCCTCATGTACCAGGAGCAGATGCTCCAAAGAGGACTCTCTATCTCGCAGTCCCATAACCATTTACCCATAGGAAAGGAAAGTGAATTCTATTCATGTTTATAAGCTTCAGTGAAACCCTCAGCAGCAAAGCATGATGCTTGAAAACTGTTACTATTACCGTGCCTGTAGTGCTGTCTGAAACCTCTTTATAAAGTCTCACTTACAATGCTGCATGCATAATGAAATGTATTTTCTATTTTTCCTTAAGCACATTGTTCATGCTACAAGACAAAGCATGTCAGTTTTTGTTACCAGCAGTGTCAGGTATTGCCAGACTGTTCCACAGCGTGGATCACATACAAATAGATGAACCACTGCAAACCAATTCTCCTCTAATTTATGGTCAGACTGACCACTCAGTGGTTTCTATGGCAACTACAAGGACTGGTTACACAGAATGCTAAGACAGGAGATGCATGGTATTTTTAGATTTTTTGAGTGCAATGTGGCAGCTTGAAAGCATTGAGAGAAACCAACAGATCTTTGCCAATGATGCCAATGATCTTTTCTAAATAGACTGTTAATTGTTTCATAATCCTTCATTTGCCCACAGTCATTGAGCACTACAGTTGGTGATTGGAAAGCACAATGAAATGAAGAAAGAACAGATCTGCCATGGAGTCCTGCCACCTACAGCACATTTACTCTTCATAATTTCTGTCAAAAGGATGCACTGGCTGCATGCAGATCCTGTAATGTGGAGGGGCTGAATTAGCTTTGCAGCTAGGAAGGTCAGTCTGGGTTTCAGCTGTGAGCCAAGTGAGCTACTCCCATTCACAACAGATGTGGATGCCCACTGTTTGCAAGAGAAATGTGATCATTTCCAGATGTTTTCGGATATCCACTTGGATGCTTTCTGTCTAATATCGTGCTTTTCCCATTACTCACACTGGTTTTTCAGGACACTCACTGGGTAAAGTGGTTTGGTTCTCCAGGGTGCCATCACCTCCAATGCTACAAAGGGAAAGCACAGAATTACTGAGTAGCAATAGTTCTGCAACCCTCTTGTTGTCAACATACATTGCTGCTGCAGCCCAGGAAGGTATACACACCTCAGGCTGAAGTAGGAATATCAAGCCACAAGACAAGAAAGAATTCAGGAGAGGTACTGAAAGGAGATTTCAGATTAAATCAAGCAGGATTTCAGCTACGATATATGCCTATAAACTAGGAATGGAGCATACAGGAAGAATTAGTTTTTTTTTATATGAACGTGCTGGGATGCCCATTGTTAGAAGGCATGTGACCCAGCTGAAAATATATTTGTGTGCATTTTTGCATAGAAGAGAGACTACATTAAATGTTCATTATCCACCTGTCTGGGGATTTGCAATGTTAATAATGAAAAAAGCCTCTGCCTCTACTGTTATCATAAATCAGTTGATCATGGAACTCTCTAAGACTCAAGCTGGGATGTTAGAAAGCAGGCATTCTTTATTCTCATTGCTGGATGCACAAATGGATCCTTCCACCTAATTGTGCTTACCTGGTACAAAATATCTTCAGTTTGTTTGCATTACTTGAGTTACATGTGCAGAGGCTTTCCCAAGCAGCACATATACATTCAGTACTTCCCCCAAAATCATTAACACAGGGTTACATAAGCTCTTTTTGTGGTGGTGGTTCTGAGACCCTCTAGGATGAACTCACTCCTCCCTACTGTGTTTACTGGCTGAAATCTATCTTCACACATGCTCATTTAGCTCCTTGCCTTGATCCTACAATGCTTGCTTTCACAAAATTAGCTGATTCTAGCAGAACTTCCTTATCTGCTTGGTAAAAGCAGTTCAGTTTATCATCGTTATCTATTTGGCATAAGGGCACAGATTCTTCCTGTTTTCTAAACAAACTACAGAGCTATCCATCAATGAGCATTAGCAAGCTTAACAGTACCGTTGCAACTTGTATCACTAGCATTCAAATAATGCCTGTGTGTATAGAGAGTGTTCCCTTACACTACCTCTGTCAGGCCCTGACATGGGGGAAGCACAGAGTAGAGAAAAGACAGATGAAGAAAGGAGTGTATACATGTACATGCTTGTCATATATAACATTCATACTTCTGCCTGCATGAAGCAGGCAGTTTTCTTCCATTCTAATGTGGACATTGAAATTCACATCCACTCTAGCACATACTGTCATTGCTTGCTTTGTAATTTGCAAATCTATTTGGGACATCTTCACTGAATGTGCATGTGGTGCACTCAGCACATTCATGCCAATTGGCACTCACATGGATTACCCAGCATTAAACACTGCTTTCGATTATCACAACTGCAGCAATAGACTGAGGCACAGGACCCTACTGGTAGCAGTCGGAACTCATTTGAAAAACAAACAAAAATCCAACACCACAAAATCACTCCCTTTCTCTTCCAACTCTGACTCTCTCTCTCAAGTCCTTACCCAGCAATACTCAATCTCAGCATCCCGCATCTATATTTACTCTCTGCAGAGAGAAGTTTGTTTGACAGGAGCAGAATTTAGCTACTAGACATGTGGCAGCACAGCCCTTTGCCTGATATACCTCATTCCCATCCTATTTGGGATGTAACTACACAACCAGGTGACCTACGTTTTCAACTGTGTCTATGGATGAGAATACCAGAGAGAAAATTGAGCATATTTACCTCCAGGAACATCCCCTCCAGTCCACCTGTGGGTCAGTTGTGCAGGCTCCTGCCGCAGTCTGAAACAGATGAGAAGAATAACTTATAAAATACTAAAACAGGGTGCTGCAAGTTTAGGTAGAACAGAAAATGTGAAAGTTTTGAAGAACTTTGGTAACATCATTCTGAATCCAGCCAAGTCCTTTATAGCATAAGCATTCCTTGTCCTCATTCAACAGCACACACTAGCCTCTGGGTAGTCCTACATCTCCCATGCTTCAAATTCACAGCCTTATCCTCATGTATGAAGGCAGTTCATCTAAACAGCAGACCCTGGAGTAGAGGAAACACAGTCCAACCAGCAGGCATCAGACTGTAAGATCTTGGGAACTACATATGGCATTGGAACTACAACTCTAATGATAGTATCAATAAATCAAGGGGAACTAGATTACAATCTACAGCTTTGTATTTGTCTGGATTTTTCTGATGGAAACTGCTTCATTCTGGCATGTCCCAAAGAAAGCTGATGTTCAGAGGCTTAATAATACAGGGAAAAACACAGCTGAAAAATCCCCAGTAAGTTTTAGCTGTAAATAAATCAGTAGAAGCGTTGCCAAGAAAACAAATCTTTGGTGCAAAATCCACTTTTCTCTGTCGGACCCAGTCTAGAAATCTAACACACAGACTTTGTGAGGTGCAGGCAGGATTTTTATTTTGTATTTTTGCCAATACAGATAAATGTGTTGGCATATCTATTGCTTTCACCACGTGCCGTGGCTGAGAGGTTGAACAGATGCATTCTAGCCAGTGACGTGACCAAATTGCTCAATGTTTCATTAATCTCCAACTGCATCTGGACTGAGAACAATCTTCCTGCAGTGTGAACTTTATATGATTTAGTATACAGGAAAGTCATCAGAACGAAGAATGTGATGATAGATTTGAGTGTTCACAGGACTGGGATAGAATGCTTTCATTATTTTATTTTTCAAAAACTTCTAGCAAGGTCAGCAGCTTGACTCACTTTCATGACAGCAATAACGAAAATAGGTTATTCTGCAGCTTTTTAGTTTTTTTAATGGTTTCACTTCATTTTGTGCTATTCAAAAAGCTATGCAACCTGGTTTTGGCTTATAAAGAGTTCTTTCTCTTCATCGTAGCTGGTATGATTCTGTATTTTATTAGGATGAAAATGGCACTGATAAAACACTGATGCTTTCATTGCTGCAGAGAAGTGCTTGCACTGTCAGGGCCTTTTCTGTTCCTCGTTCTGCACGGCCATTGAGGAGCTGGGAGTGCACAAGGAGCTGGGAGGGGTACAGCCAGGGCAGCTGGCTCAGACTGGCCAAATGGATATTCCACACCACGTGTGCTGTGCCATAGAACTTGGGGGGATTTGGTTGGGTTGGCACTGCTGCTGCTGGGGGACTGACTGAGCATGAGCCGGAGTCTGGTGCATAATTGCATTGTGCACCAATCATTTGGTTGGTTTTGTTTGTTTTTTTTTTTTATTTTCTTTTTCTCCTCCTTCATTTCTTATTAAACTGTCCTTACAGACAAATTCTCATGTACCATTTTCAATTCCCTCCCCTATAGCCCTAGGGGAAAATGAACAAGTGGCTTTTGTGGTATTTAGCTGCCTCCTGGTTTAAGCCACAACATCACGTTATCAACATAGCCATCAATACTGACTGCATTCAGGGCTCTTGGAGGAAACACCAGGAGGAAAATCAATGTGTTAGGGAACCAAGACAGATATTGCTATAGTCCCTCTGTACCAGGGATGAAGTACAAAGTATGAGTTGCTGCTGGCTATACCGAAATTTTATTTATGTGCGTACGTGTTTGTATGTGTGAGAAGCATTCTTTGTCTTCTTTCTCCATGCCTTTCAACCAGCACTACATATCATACATTCACACCTTGCTATGGTAATGGCAATGGCAATGACGACCAACTGCATGAATAATGGCAATATGAAAAACTGCCTTGCTCTGCTTTTTGGGACAAAAACCTCAAGGATCAGAGTCTGGCCCCTTTGACTAGGAATCTCTGAGAATTTTCATGTACTAGAAACAAAAAATTTAAAAAGAAGATATGTGTGCCATCAGAGGAAGAAATCAAGCAATTTTAAGTGCTGGCAATGGATAGGAGGGAGGTTTGCAGGGTCATTACTAAGGTCCTCTAAGAAAAGCTCAAAGCTCAGTAGGAGGGAAGACAGGATAACTTCAGGTCAGGTGAAATCTGTTTTCAGAGCTAATGAGGAGGTGAAGACACACATGCACACCTGCCTGTCAATAAGTCTGATCATTTGAGAGCTGTAGTCCATTCAACTCCCTCTGAACTCTGCAGGAACTGAAGCTGCTAGAATGAGCACAGGTGTAGCTCAGGAGTGAAAATTCACATTGACGCCAATATCTGCCTTCATTCTACGCCAGAACAATTCTGCAGTGCCATGCAATCCTAGAATTCATTCTCAGAAAACTTCAGCACAGATCAGCAATATTCCCTGTTCTTATTTTTTGGGCCCTGCTTGTCTGAGACATTTCAGTTTGCATTTCTTGGTACATACAATACATCATAGTTCTAACTAAAAATTAAAATTAACCCAGGAAACAACATCTGAGAGCAAACTTCTGATATACTGAAGAGACAGAATTATCTTATGTGAGAAACACTTCGGTCTGTAATCAGTTATTTCTCCAGGAAATTTCATCGAGACCTGCCATTGTATGTAAAATGGCAATTGATTTTTCTTATTTCAGAAAATACTATCAGGCAGACATTTCCCTTTTCTAAAACACTTGAACAAATTGTGTGCAATAGAGAATGTGATCCAATTTCTGTTCTGACTGAATTATTCATTACTAGATTACTCAATTGTCAGTGCCAGTGTCACTCATATCCCTTTAGGCTACTTCTTTGCAAAGGGACATGAGTAGTAGATGAGCTTTTCTTTGCCAGACAAAACAGTTTGCTTTCTATCTGATGATGACTGACATAACCACATAGAGGTAGAAATTAACACTTACTCTTCTCATTTTAAACCTGGAAACATAGCAGTACTTACAGTCAGGGAATCTCCCAATGCTCCAATGACTTTGATATCAGCAGGCTGTAGCTCATGTACTAAAAAGGAGTAGGAATAATAAAAAAAAACATACTAATTGATAACTGACATAAAATGCTATTTATTGGAATGAAGGTCCAAGTCTTTGGTTTCAACCTGATGTTATTTTTACAGACTTTTAAGGAGAATGAGTGTGAAGTTCTATATGCCTGCCAGGCAAAATATATAACTTCTTGCCAGTTGTTTGCAATAGTGTACTCGACAAACAAGGGAATAAACGAACCTTAAGCAACTATTCAAGTGTCACCTTAAGGAAAAAAAAAAAAAAAAAAAAAAAAAAAAAAGGAAAGATTAGATATGTTCAGGATTCATTTTTAAGGTTTGGGTCATAGATCAATTCTGCCCACAATGCCTTCCAGTTATGCACAGCACTGCTACTATGCTACTGATAAGGCAAGGTAGGTCAAACTTGCTTACCTAGACATCTTTAATCTGCCACATTGCTATATAAGATATATGTACATGGTAAATGGGATTGCATTTATCCACCTGCTGCATTGTAGAACTTGCTGTCTGTGGAAGGATGGATTTTCCTATTTTGCAGTTAAATACATCAGTTTTTACCGTTTTCATTCTATCTAGAACTTGCAGTTTCAAGACTTAAAAACACAAGGTGATGTATATCCTTCCTGTTCAGGATTTTAGCTGATGAGTCCATCCTCACCTGATGTTGGGACACGACTGGATGGAGCCTTTTCAGAACATGACAGGTCACTGCCCCAATTCTGAAATGACAGTTCACACAACTGTGTCACCTTTTCGTTAGAAGAAACATGGAAAACACACATGGTTTAATTGTATGGTGAAGAACAAGATCAAATTTAAAAATAGATACTAGTTTGGTGCTGTGTAGCTCAACAGTCATAGTCATTAAAGTTAGAAAACACTATTAAAGTTAGAAAAGACCTTTAAGATCAGAGTCCTTCCTCCCCTTTGTGGAATGCTGTCCAAACATTAAATCATTTCTGGGGAAGTTTTCTAGCCAAAATACACCATTTTGCCAAAGTCAAGACATATAATCTAGAAAAATTATTTGTGACAGAGTTCCATAAATAGATACTTGTTTGCCCTTTTGCCCTTTCCACAGTCTGGAGATTTCATCTGTGACTGAGGAGGTGGCATCTTCATGCTTGAAAATCTGTAATTGTTGTAATGATATCTGCTTACTCTGACCTCAGACCTGACCTTACTTGGAGCAGCAGGTTGTACCAGGGATGCCCTGAGGATCCCCTTCCAACCTGAATTATTACTATAAGTGCACAATCCTATCCTTCAGTAAATAAATGAACATAGGCCAGTGGTCTTCAAAAAGTACAGTTAGTATTTTAATATTGAGACAAATTTGTCTGTTCTCCTACATAACAGTGTAATAGGCTCTACTACCAACCTTCTAGTTAAAGGCTGCCTCCAAAATCTAGAAAAGAAAGCTGGGCTTATTTTCAGGTGAAACAGGAAGATGTTCATACACTCTTTCTGCTATTTCTTTCCTTCACTTTATCACTTCAGAACTTATTGCAGTTGAGATTCAGTAAGTACGATTGCCATTAAAAGTATATAACCAGCTCTACAGATTAAAAATCCCATTTCAACATTGCAAACTATGGCTTGCTGAAACAATATTAGCCGTTTCTGTTTGTAATCCTCAAGGCACGGGAAGATTTTCATAATTTAGACAGGCACAAGGACCCCCCCCAGTATGTCCAAGTACATGGCCGACTTTGACTGCTGTCTCTAATCATAGCTACATTATCAAAACTGAGCATTCCTTGCATGCCTGCAGCTCTTTGTCAAAAGCAAGTTTCTGCCCCATTTCTTCAAGTCCAACACAAAGTTTGCTTAATCTGTAGTTTGCTATGGTAGTTGCTCATTCATTATGAAAAGTAAATCCCTTTGAGAGCAGATCTCCATCACATCCTGTGCAGCTGGCAGCATATGCAATAAATAAATATGACTGCCCTCTGCAGGTTAAATCTACATGAGAACATGGAAATACAGAGGCTCAAGAACATATAAACCTTCCTTAGATCATCTGGGGATTCAGCATCCTAAATTCTCTTCCCCCTGCTGTGAGGTACTTGCAATACAAGTTAAGGATGCACTCCAGGTGACTTACTGTAGAAATTGCACCTGATACAATTCGTTTTGTCTGGCTTTGAGGACAAGAAGTGTTTAACATTTTTTACACAAGAAACAATGCAATGCAAGTTAGACTTTTCTGTCTGAAAATTGGTGATAGGTTATCACATTTATAACCTCAGAAGGATGTGTGAACAGCTTGTCTAAAATGCAGCAAAAGAAGCAACAGTTACCTGTGTTGGCTCACTGGTGGGAAGCACAGGAGAATTTGTGTTGTTGCTATTTTTATTTGTACTTAGGAAGGAGTTATTCTGTGACAAGAAAGAATTTAAAGTTAGAGAAACTAGGCAATAATTATGTGGCACACATCATATCAAGTTATGTCAAGACATGATATCACCAAAGTTGTAGCTGTCTAACCAGCAAAATGAGGATCTGGATTTCGAAACTGTTTTCCATATCTTAAAATTCAGAAGCAATATTTCCTCTTTAGTCTCTTATGGTAAAAATGATGTATGTGTCAGATCCTGTTTAGCAGTTCAACTTTCTCCTTTCTTAAGCCTTCCACAAATTACTTAGACTTTATTATCTGTTAGTCCCTTTAAAAGACATTGTTGCAAAGTCTGGAGAAACCTGGACATATCTTCCCATGTCAGCAGAGAGTAATAAAAACTGACTACTGTATGAATCACTCCTCCCTTCTAGAGAAACTGTACAAATTGCATTGTTATTTTCATCCTCTTCTAATGCAACATGCATTAAGGAAGACAGGCACATTGTATAGACTAAAAATCTTCACAGAGATACGTAGTTATCTCAAGTAAGAGCAATTCCAGAGCGATTATTTCCACAAAGAGGTCTAACGAAGCACTAAAATCAGAAAGCATATTTAATCAATTAAAATACCCTCTCATCTTTTATTTCGAGGGTTTTATCCTACTCTAATTTGCCTTGATGCAAATAGTTTTCCTTGGCTTTTTGGGCCTTTGCAGTCTGTCTCACCTGTTGTTTTCATGGGATCACTTTCAGATATAGTAAGAGTCTAAAACCATACTCAGAAACAGTAAAAACAATAAATGGAATTTGTGAGTGTCCAATTTCAATTCATTTACTATCCTCTTTAGTCATACAGAAGGCAAAATCATAGAATCATAGGAAGACCTGGTTGGAAGGGACCAGAAAGACCATCTAGTTCCAACTCTCTGCTGTTGGCAGGGCTGCCACCCACTGGGTCATGACGCCCAGAGCTTCATCCAAACTGGCCTTGAAGACCTCCAGGCATGGGCCATCCACAGCTTCTCTGAGCAGCCTGTGCAAGGGACTCATCACCCACTGAATAAAGAGTTTCTTCGTAATACTTAATCTAAATCTAGTCTCTTTTTGTTTAAAAAAAAAAAAAAAAAAAAAAAAGCAACAAAAAAACACAAACAGAAAACCACATTACTCTTTGTCCCATCACTACATTTCCTGATGAAGAGATCCTCTCTCTATCCTCCCAGTAGGTCCCTCAAGGTAATGGAAGGCCACAATGAGGTCTGCTCAGAGCCTTCTCTTCTCTAGGCTGAAGAAGCCAGCTCCCTCAGCCTGTCTCCATAGGAGAGGTACTCCTGCCCTCTGATCATCCTCATGGCCTCCCCTATGGGCTCACTCCAACAAGCCCATGCCTCTCCTGAATTGGAGGCACCAGAGCTGAATACAGCATTACAGGTGGGACTCATGAGAGCAGAGTAGAGGGAAAGAGGCCCTTGTCCTGCTGGTCACACTGCTTTTGATGCAGTCCAGGATACAATTGATTCCCTGGAAACAGATTATTCAATTCCTTTGTACCACTATTTCTTGTTCTTTACCTCAAAGCTGAGAAGGGAAAGATACTGGCATCTCTATCTCTGAGTGTTTTAAATCACAATAGGATTGCCATTTCTGAAAACAACGGCCATCCTTTGCAAAGGATATGAAACTTCTCTGTGGCTATGTCTGAACAGCAGCATCTTTGAGTAGGGATGGACTAACAGAAAGAATTATAAAAATCCACATTATATGGCACTGAATAAGTTCCTAGGTTAACTTAATTACTGGGCAAAATGAAGTAGAACCAGTTTAACTAAACCTAATGATTTTTGAAACATGCTGATTAACAACCCCCAGATCTTCCCTTTCTAACAGGGTGGATGCAATATAGACAAAATCGTTCTTTATGTCTTGAATGACTGTCTCCAGACTTCATAGTACAAATCAGCTCCCCAGTCTGTTCAGTTCTTCGGTCTCTACATTGAAACTGCTGAAGAAAGTGGGTCATTTACTGCTGACTGCAGGGGTTATTTCCACATGCTGATACCCAGCAACAACACCATAAGTTCAACAGCTTGTTTTGTGAAGGCAGAAGTGTCTGAAGTGCCCAAAGTATCCCTGTTAGGGGCTAGGTCAGCAAAACCAGCTTTTCACTAATTCAAAGTAAAATAGATACTGGGATTTTCACAGCCACTGCAGTGTCTGAAACTCACATTGATTCTAACAGGAAAGTTAATTCAGAATATTCCATTTGCTGTTGAGCTGCCTAAGTACTTCAAAAATATATATTTTCTGCTACAACTTAAAACACACAAATCAGCACACTGTCTATCAGTACTCACTGCACAGTAAAAGGATACCAGAGAAGGTATAGCAAGAAAGTCTGCTCATCCATAGGTCGGCAGAGAAGGAAAGTCTTCAGCAAACTCCCCGCAGACATACAAAATCCCTGCCCTCTGCGGGGTGCACAGACAGATACAGCTGCCTGATACCCAGCTTTCACGACATAGGGATATTTACCTGAGTCGGGCAGCTGAGGACAATGTCAGTCAAGAAGTCAAATGAGTCAGCTTTCTGGCCTACAGGCTGCAACTAGGAGGGAAAACAAAACAAAACAAAAAAGCCCACACCATTGTAACTGCCTCAGTTCATCTTACATTTGTATAAAAATTCTCATCAAAGGAATTTAAACACCACTCTCATATTTTTAAAAAAGTGCTTGCATTTACTGACCTCGGTTTACTCAAGGCTGAAATGCTACTCAGAAGGAACATGGCAACTGTGTAACAAAACAGCAACTCTAGAAAGAAGTTTAAAATGGGAAGTGGAAAGCTATGCTGGATCAGCTTAAACTCCCGGAGGATTTTGGCAGGCACATGAAGTTCCTTGGAATTTTGCCAGAAGGCAAGCTTGTAAACTGTTCTCTTCCATACAAGAGGAGATGCTAAGAATCCCTCTGTTCTTATTGCTAAGCTGCATGATGTCGTCTCCAACGAAAGACTGCTTGTGTGCAGAAGATCAAACAAAATTTAAATAGAGGCACTACTTGATGATTGCAGAGAGTCCTGTTAGCTGCTAAGACATTACCTGGAAGTACATAGAAGATAGCAACCAGAATCTGAGACTTCTGACTACAATGCTAATTCTGCACTGCGACGCTAACTAAATGGGATTGCCTAAGCAATCAGAAAAACAACTCATTGTTGCTAGATTTTGTTTCCAAAGGTAGTAAATTAATTTGAATTAAAACTATTTCTGAGTGATACATTCACAATACAAGGATTTAAAACACTTTTAAGATACCCATTTTGAATTGACATACACCATTAACAATTCTTTATTTGGTAGTCTTTCATTTAAGACCATAGAGACACCATCCTTATTAAATAGTGTCCTGACTTTCATGACAATGAGTGAAATAAACTTCAAGCTGCTCGGGTTAAATCAGGAATGCCTGATTGACAGCACCTCTCCCTTCCCTGCAGATATGTGGGAGTATCTGACTGGGAAAGAACAAACAAGCACTGGAGACCCATTAGCAAGTTACAGACTTACCCAGATCCTCATTGCAACTTTCATTACAAAATTTTAATGGTAGTCAGGTCAAGCTAAAGATTGTATTGTGGGCAGAGCTTGTCACCTTACCATACTATTCCAGAGAACCTTGGCAAGTTGAGAATGGCCCTTCTGGCTTGGATGGAAGCAGTCAGGTGCAAAGTAGGAGATATCAGGATGCCCATCCTACAGATGAAAGCATAAGGGACACTGAAGTGCAGAAGTATTCACCAAGCTCCAACTGTGGATTGCTGAGGTTGTATCAGAATCAATAACAGGAGATGCATTCTACTTGTCCTTGCCACTCCAAAGAAGAAAATCTCATTAGTAGCTGGTGATAAACAGCATGTTTTGTCAGGCACCCTAGCTACCAAAAATGCTTAACTAGAAATGCTTATGCACATCCAATATCAGATCCACAAGGAAGAAGCAAAAACACAGTTTTCAGTTTGATCCCTAGACTCTCTCAGTTCTGTGATAAAAGCTGCGTTCCCCTCCTCAGCACATCACCACATTTGGCTACCCAATCACCATTATGCTCTGCAGTATCCTTACATGTGAATGAGTATTTTATGGATGCTGTACTATAGGAACAGAAAGAACCCATCTGCCTTCTCACAATTGTGTTAGTTCTACAAGTTTGAGAGGAGGGAAAAGCAAGAAGTGCCCAAGAGAAGGCTGCCAAACTGACCAACTATAACAATACAAACTCCTTTATGAACACACCTTTATTTTAATACAGATACTGGAGCATCTTAAGGAAGTGAAGTTTGAACATTTAAGTAACTTGGCTTCAGTAAGCATTGAGAAAAGAAAAAGTTTAATTATAAACTCATGAAATAACATCTTTTTGGTCATCGCAGTCTTTCCTCAAAACTTGGCCAGGTTTTGATTCAATGCGTTTGAGCAAGCTACAACCAAAATTTGAACCTATATTTGATCTTTTGCCAAGTTCAGAGGCAGAGTTTTTAGTTCAGAAACTTCTATATTTTGTGTAAGATAAGAGAAAACAATACCCTGAACTTTCTTAAAATCTGAATTAATGCTTGTGAGATTATAAAAAAAAAATGTTCAGAAGTATTTTTCTTCTACACTTACTTCCGTGTTTCTCACCTTAGTGCCAAAGCTCCTGAGGATGGGTTTTCACAGGAGCCAGCTTCATCAAAAATTAAAGCCTGTTTTTCTTTCCCCTGTGAAGTTTTCAACTAGTTTTCCAAATGTTAGAGCTTTGTCTGTAGCAGTAAATCAATTTTTCGGAATGGTCACTAGCTATTGCTGGCATTTTCAGGATCACACTGGTTCAACAATACCAGTGCAATCCTTATTCAATATTTTGCCCCACCTGTATTTTGTTCCAGGTGAGATGACTAAGTACAGTTGTATCTGAAAATCCGCAAGTGGAGTTTCAGTTTCAGAGAAGGTTTGGGTCACTTCCCAGATTCATAGTTTGCTGGGAGGTTACAGAGATTACTCAAAGAGCTGAAGTATAGTTGCCAATAATAGGAAAGATCTACTACTATCTCTAGTCTGTATGTAAACTTATTCTACAGATTCAGACAGAGAGTGAAGTTATAGGGCACAAAAAGTTGTCTCCTGTGAGTAACACAGCAAGGTTGCTTTAAGAATTGTAACTTAGTATCTCTGTATTTTATTAATCATGTTATATTTTGAGAAAGAAAAATATTTACATACCTTGAGAACACACACAAACCAACCTCTCAACTCAGCTTTTGATTTGTTTTCCGAAACAGCAACTCATATTGACAGCACAATATGTAAAACAAAGAACTGATAATCTAATCTACTGGGCCAAAAGGCAACAAGTTCTAGTAAGAAAAGCACATGACAAGCAGAAATCATTGTGCATACTGTCTCTAAAGGCTGGATGCCCACACTTAGTTCTTTGAAGCCCCCATTTATACCATACCTGATCAAGAGGAGTCTTGGGATTTTGGAGGAAAGTCTGGATGACCACTGTAAAATTGTCATGGGTATCATATCTGCCAGACTCCACCAGTGTTTGAATACCAAGCTGCAAAAAACGAAAAACAGGAACCAATATTCTATCAACATTTGTGCATAACAATTTTTCTTGTTTTTTGCTTTTTTTTTGTTGTTGTTTTTAGTTTATTTTTGAGGAAAAAAAACCACAACAACTAAGAATCAGGAAGAAGCTTTTACTTGATAATTGAAATAACCAGAGACACTGGTTAAAGGTAACCATTGAAAAAGTGGTTAAGAAGGATGGAACACAATACTGCAGTTGTTTGTGAGAAACAGGATTTTGGTGACTGAACTCCTACCTATCCATCTGCATTAGAAAATGTTGGGGTTTTTTTTGAAGAATTGCTTCTAATTTTCATCATGTGGTGTTCTGAATAACATCAAATTACCTTCTTCATAACTCATACAGCTCTCCTAGGTAAAGTATTGCTATGATTTGCTATAAACAGACCATTTGCTTGGTAGCGAAGAATTCGTCTCCATTGGAAGCAAAGTAACTGCACCACTCTTGATAAACATACCTGGTAAGCTTTAATGGCTTCCCTCACCATTGTTAAGTTTTCTGAGTTTTCTTCTCCTGTGAGAACACAACTACACAGATAACTGTGGAGAAGTTAGAGGAGAAAACAAGGAGAGTTAGAAACATGAGATTGCAGAAGTGGTTCTTCGTTACCCAACCTCCTCATGACATGGTAGTAACAAAGGCATTTGTACATTTTTGAATCTGTGAAATGTCTTTCTGTCTTTGCCACCGCATACAATTTCAAACCTCAGTCTTATTTACCATCTCATATGAATTGTACTGCACACTGTGCTAAAGCCAATTTGTTCCATTCATTACATCCAGGCATCCAAAGTCCCTGCATCCTGAAACAGGTGCATGCCATTCCCTCTGGGACTAGAGAAGATACCATTAAAATGTACTGGTTATACGTTACCTCTGAGCTGTTATCTTTTTGAGGCATCAATGTGAGCAAAGAAAGTAATTATACACTGCAATAAAACTTCTGAAAAAAGAGATATCTGTCTACTCCGCAAATACACCACATTCCCTCAAAATGCTAGAAAATCTAAATACTTTTGGAATTCAACTCCATCTCAAGGTGCTCTGTATCAGTATCTTTAATCCAAGCACACTGAAGTAAGTACAGTTTATATTGATTATGACACAATTTAGACTTCATTTCAACCAAGCTTGAATTTACCCCTAATCCTGTTAAGCCTTCCCAAGTCCCTATAAAATCCTATTGCAGCTAGGACTTTCCAGCCTCAACCAAATGCAAGCTCTGCTACCTCTGATGTAAACTCTGGATAGGCATGTTCTCTCCAGTGTTAACCTAATCAGCCTCACACATTTGTTCTTAAGTGATGCATAGCCCAGGAATCCAAAACTTCTGCTTCTTAATAGTAGCTCAAAGTGCCTTATTTTATATAATTGTAACATCAGAAGTCCTTATATGCCTCAGCTATCTAAATAAATAACCTTATCAGTGCTTGGTACAGGCAGCTCAGTCCTCCAGACTCAAATTTGATCAAGGAACATCTTTGTACCACTGTACCAACACTGGTCTGATGTTACTTTTATTCTACAGTCAAAGACTAAGAAGCTGCTTGAAACACTTGCAGCCAATGAAGTGAATGTACTTATGAGCCTTTTAGGTCAAAGCCAAGATAAGGAAGCTACACTGGGCAGGATCATGTCAGCACTGGATGTATTGTCCATAGGATTGTTGTGCTAGGACATATTTCTATACAATTAAAGAAGCATGGAATGAGAACTTTATCATCACAGACAGTAAATTCAAGTACAAAAGAAAGTCAATCAAGCCTTACTCTGACATGTAAGTGGGACACTGAGCTTCAGTATCCACAAACAACTGTCTCATACTCAGGATGTCCATTACTCCAACTATGCTCACTAGAGCTTTTGGTACCTGAAAGGAAAGTCAGATTTCAGCTTAGAAGGAACTATATACATAGCCCACAGTGCACTCATTTTATCCCCAAAGTCCAGCCATTTAACACTCCTTCCCTTTCTCTATATATATTTCTCAACAAAATCACTCACAAAACTTTGACTCAGCTGTTGAACTCTTTCTGCTACCATATTTCAGTATCACTGTGTCTCATTTCAGATAGCATCTCACTAGTCTTAGATAACACACAAGCATTACCCTCTGTGAAAATCAGTCGAGTACATTTGGTACCAGACCAGAAAAAAATCAGTAGAGCTAGTAACATTAAATTACACACCAACTCAGGCTAGAGTGCCAGGACAATTTCACAGTACTTGCCTGTTCATGCAGAATATCAAGAGTTTCTTGAATTCTACTGGTGAAATTTACAGCTGAGTAGTGATCCTGATAGAACAAGGAGATAATAGATTTGTTAAATGGGGACACACGACATTTGGGTTGGGAGAACAGTTCGCTTCCTTTTCTGCCATACTCCTGTGATCAAGAGAAAGTTCTTGCTTCTTTCCAGTTATAAGTTAATGTAAAACATAGGAAGACTTGGTGAAATTTTGGGTTTAAAATACAGCTTGCTGATTAGCAGCAAGTTCCTTAATGCAACTTCCCTTATACATACTTCACCTATACTTGGCATCGCCCTACACTAGGAGTTATGAGGTGATGACAGCCATTGCAGAATTGGATTGACGACTGTTCAAAACAATATTATTTTTTCTTGGATGTATAATGAGGCTTTACTAGCAGTGGAGCAGTTACCAAATTGGCTCTTCTATCATGGTAAGAGAAGACAAGTGTTTTTACCCTGGAGTAAACCAGGGTAAACATAATCATCATAATATAACACAACCAACCATCATAACATAAACATAACCAACATAACGAGAGAACGGAACCATCTTACTTGGTTGCCAGTAGCAGTTTGTATATCAGGGCACTGTCAGCAGTGATCTTTATCAACACATACAGCAGCTCTATTAGAACACTCACTGTCACCACTGTGAAAGCTCTAAGTATCTGTGCATTTCTACACTGACATCACAGAGCCCCTATAGTTTTTGTCATCCAGTTCTGTTACTCACAGGGTCTTTGCAATAGTTGCATAGATCATTGCTTCCAATATGCACTGTTATGATTTTCCAGTCAGCATTGAAGTCAATTCTCTGTGAACAAAGCAGAAAACGTCTTTGACTGATATGCATCAGTAGCATCTTTGCGGATGGATCTATCATGTGAAGCAGCACCAGTTTCTTTTCATGCTGCAAGATTAGAGACCCAGACAACTTACAGAATCATTTTTCATTAGTCTCAGAAGAGCTCTTGCTTGGGCTGGTAAGTGCCTATGAAGAAAAACAACCAGTGAGTGAAAGAAGCACTTCTGTGGAGAGATCAACATTAATACTCCTTGGACACATTAAATTTATGAGTTGTCAAATATCAGGAGATTTAAATGATGATGCAGTATAATCCTCCTTTTTTAGTGATCAAATTATATGTTCACATCATTATGAAATGTCAACAACAAATTGAACCTGAACACAGATTTTACTCAAGTTCAATATTTAACATGGGGCCATAACTTTAACCTTCTATTACACTTCTTAGCAGCTAAAGCAGATGGAATGCAAACACAGCAGTATGCTTTGCTAGCAGACAGCCTATTTAGAATTGAAGTGCTATCAACTTATTCCTTATGGACTGAAATGACAAGGGAATCCCAAGTTGCTTAACAAGTGCTTAACTGATCTCTTAAGCAAAGTTTATGCACACACCACATTGCAAAGCTGAAGCATTTAAAAGTTCACTGTGCACATCTTCCTTGTCTCTGTAGCTTGCATCCCAAGTCGACATTCAATTTGCAATTGTGTAAAACAGTTTTTGCACTTTACGTTTCTAAGTAAATTAAAAATCCAAGTAACTTCCAAGATCACCCATGCAAGTTAAGATGACAGCCTCACTGTTTTCCAACAGCCACGAAAGCACTCTCTTCTATATATACATATATATACAAATATACATGCTTTTGTATATATACATATCTTTATTTGTATGAATGTGTACATAAAATTGCCATTATTTCTGGGTTACCTAGGCTCAACATTTCAACCTTGTTTGACTGCCCTGACATGCTGATACTCAAATATGCATACAAAAGAGAAAAGAGAACTTATGTGGAAACACTGGCCTTCTAGGCAACTCTGGAGCATGGGATGAGCTGCATTCCCCTCGAGGTTCTTGTTAGAAACACTTCAGAGACTGCATATAATTTCTGGAAGCACATCAGCTGACATTAATAGGCATGACGCTTGTTTTGTATGGTAACCAGAGCTTACCTCTCTTTTGCAATGCTCTATTTAATGTAGGAACAGGACTCTCACCACCCTCCTTCAAATGAATACTGATCTAACACTTACATATGAGTATTTACTGGGGAATGAGCCCTGTCATGCATCTACTTGGGACACAGACATCACACACATAAAAGCTCAGCTCATCATTATCCTTGTCCAAAGTCATAACCTACTTATTTATATCCCAAAGCTATCACTAGCTACTGGTGGTCAAAATTTCCTTCTGCTCTCACTGGGGAATGCCTAAGCTAGGGCATCAACTTCAGTACTGATCCAGAAGAAAACATCCCTTATGGAACTGCCACTCCAACAACTTTAGTTTCTCATGCAGTCACTGAAGTACTGATCCATCCTGAGCCAATGTAGTCAGTAAGAATGAACATCTTGAATGATGTGGCACTACTGCTTCCATTCTCAAGCTGTAGTCTCTACCAAAATTAGATCTTAAGCAACAGAAGCAGTCTGCTGATGTGAAATACAGATATTCACAGCTCCTGTCACCTGTTCTCTCCTTTCAGTCTTAAGTTCCTAACCTCATCATCTGAAATCAGAGATGTGAGCCAGGCTCTGTTTCAGCAACACATTTCAGATATGTCCTTAGCTCCAGCATGCACTTAAGCACGTTGACAATGAATGGGGGTGGGCCCAACAAAGTTTTGCCTACATTTTTGCCTACACAGCTGTATTCACCAAACAGCTTTTCAAGGCAGCTACTGATTTCACTGGAATGAACTGTTACATCTGCTTTTCAAAGCTGGTAAGGGTGCAGAACTGCCCGCTTTCAGATATGGCCCAGTATCTCTAGAAAATAATTCCTAGACTGGCTACTATAAGTATGGACCGGGCGATAATTAATTCTGAAATATCAGTGTTATCTTTCTTTTATGGACTGTTTTTCCCCCTGGATCATAGAAGAAGGGATATTTTTTGTCTGAGGCAGAACAAATCCAAAATAAATAGAGGAGTAGCAGTGGCCTGTGACAATTGTCTTATTCATCTCCCTGTTGGCTATTTACAAAACATGTCTGCAGAATACAGACAGTTCCACTTCCTTATCCACCCCAGCTGTTTGTATGAGGAGAAGACTAATTGGTATAAGTGAAATAGATCATTTTCCTTTAGACTAACATCCATCCCCTCATTTCATATTACTACCAACTATCTAATAGTAATGCCTTGGTCACTACTGACACAAACTTCTTTAAGTAAAGTTAGCGACTTTACAAGTTGTATATCCTGTTTCAAGTTCTTCCCCCGCTCCAAAATTACAAACAAACCACAACACCTGTTTAGGGTTTAACTGATACAAAATGCAAGACAACTGCTATTGCCATTTTTCCCTACAACAAGCAAAACCCAAAGTTATTCTGAATATATGCTGCCTATAGCAACGTGTGGATAAATTGTCTGGAATGGCTGAATCAGAGCCTTAGCTCTTCCAAGTGTTTCACCGATACACAGAAACAGATAATTCAGTCACTGCTAGGTAACAAAATCCATTCCTTCAAGTATGAGGGCTGTAGGATATGTCAGAGCACCTAGCAGGCCAGAAAATACAGCCATTTATTGAGATAACTTGTGCGAGTCAAAAGCTACTAAAGATCTACAGGAGTAATAAACAATACCTGTTAAAGATTAATAATCATTGCTTAGATACAGCAAATTCCAACACCTTGCTTGGCTTCTGGATTTTACCTGCAAGGTCTTGATAAATCTTAATAATCTTTGCTCAGATACAGCAAACTCCCAACTCCTCACTTTGCTACTGAATTTCACTTCCCAAACCTTTTCAGGAAGTAAGATAAATTTTTCTTCAAACAAACATAAGATTAAATTACTCAGTTCTGGGTAATATCAGCTAAGAATGTCAAACCCAGGCAAGATCTTGCCAGAACCCGTGCCCAAACTATGACCGAATTCCAGCAGCTTTCTCTTTTGTTAATTAAGCAGCACTGGCTCTTTCAATCAGAAGCCAGGGATTCCTAGGATAAGCAGTGTATAAAAAGCTCAACTTCTGCTGTCCCCCAGGTGTGACTAAAATCAAAGAACCGAAGTCTAACAATTGCTATTGCACCGGCTGCAAGTGCATGAGGTCTGCAATGTACCAAAACCTATGTTTGACCATCAGCAGTTCTCCTTTGAGTCCAGACTGTGGACAATTTCCCCCTTCTCTGTTGACCACTTTTGCCTGTCTACCCAGATGCCTGAGGTCACTTTTGGGAGATTTTACCTACTTTTTATCTTAGTAACTCTTTACCGATTCACTGCATGTTCGTTTTCTGAAAACGCTCTCAGAAATGTATAGACAGAGACACAGATAAATCACCAAAAAATGTCTGCCAATTTCTTGTTTGTGGATCTCATAACCAGGACAGCTGGCTGCATTTGAAAGCTCAGGTATGAAATAAGCTCATACATTTAATAAGTTTTGAGCTAATTTTCAGCTCCAACTAGACTGGTTTTGCTTGCTATTCAGAGCAAGTTGTGACAGCGTTTGAAACAGTTGAAAGTGAATTAGACAAAGCATCCATCTCCTACAAAGGTAAAGCAAAAAGCTGCATACTCAGCCTGTGCTCCTGGAACCGCCTGGTTAAGGAATGCGTTTGGGTCATTCTCACTCCCTGTGCCAGTTGAATAGCCCTCGATCTTAGCGTTGAACTCCCGAAAGATATCTGAAAAAGAGCAGTAAGAGAAAATGACCACATCTGTTCCCTGCACACAGGGACTGGCACACACCAGCACTGCCACAGTACGGCTGCTGCAGCCTCCAGTCTGCTTTTTCCATCCACCAAACAGCAGCAAGAGTGAACTGAGCTTAAGAGGGGCTTTAGCTCACCAGGAGCCAGTGATCAGCTAGGCCTGTTTTGCAGCTGTGCAACACCTCACACTACTGATAAAGAAGAATAAAGTCTCAGACATGGTGCCAATGAATTCCCCCTACGTTCTTAATGCCTCAGCTGTACTTTCCAGCAAGAGGTAGACAGAAATTCTGAGATGACAGTGAAAACAGTCTCATAATAAACTATGAAAGCCACCTTAACCTATAAGACTCAGTTTAACCACATTGTAACGAAGGACTTGTCAAAGGTCATAGCACCCAGTGAATCAATGAATTTCTTATAATCAATAAGACATTCTGATTATATTCGTGTTGCATTCTGCTTGTAACAAAGGGCAGGACACAGAAGGATGGTTTATTGGCTCACTTCATATAGAAGTTTGTTACTCCAGTTTGTTAATCCAAACTAAAGCTCCAGTGGCTTTGCATTAACAATAGCCTGAGTTATGAGAAGCAGCTAGTTTCAGCGAAAACAAAATTATTCCCTGCAAGTCACATGTATGCGAGCTAGCCAGATTTACTAAATAGGTCTGCTTTCTGCAATCATCTCTTTTTGGAAAAAGACAAGGTAGAATATTTATTAAAAACAAAATTTAATTGCACCTTGAGCATTTTCATGGTAGGCTTATTTAGAAATTCAAACAGACTTCACCAAGCAGTTTGAGAGGGGAGAGGGAAAGGAAAGGGAGGAAATTTGTAGCTGCTCCTCATTGATGGAACAGATATTTTCATTAGTCCTAGGATATTGTTTCTTTGAAAGGTAAATTTTGCAAACTATTTTCAAGTGGCTTAGAGACATTTCAACTTATCGCTAATCAGCACATTCCCTCTCTCCAGTCTTTTGAGTTAGATCTGCAGAAGCATTTACTTACTAGGTAGAGTTGTAACGTTCTCTAATGAGTCATCCCCTCCAATACTAAAATGAGAAAGAGAAATTCAAGTTGCTCATCTTTTAGTTGGATACAAGCAATAAGGAAAGAGAAAACCTACTACGCATCATGAGAAAAAGTGAAGGGTGATTAATTTGACAACTATCAATCTGCCATACAACATGGAAAAGACAGAAGTGAAGTGCTATTGAGGAGAACATGGCTGAGGTTTCAGTGGGAGAGTCACCTGTCAGAAGGATTTATGTGCATGCAGCTGTGCAGGGGCACAGCTAGTCATTATGAAATAGCAGAAAAGTGTGTGAGACAGCTACATATTTAAATCATCAAGCCCTAAAGTGCTGCAGACTTCAGCGGAAATTTCAAGACAACCTCCAGCCTCAAGAAGCCACTCTAAGGCAGCACCAAGCAGCCAGTCCCTTCAGTGACAGAGGGCTGTAGCAGCAGCTCCTTCATCACTTTTCCTGCTTCCTTCATAAGAGTGTGTTTTCTCCAACTTTTCAGTTGTTGGGTCACACTCTGGCGGCTTACATAGAGGGGTTAGGACAGCACAAAATTACTTCATTCACTGTCAGCTGAGCTACATCATCATCTGACCTCTGGTTTAACCTTCTATGACTTTGTGTTGCATGTGGTAAAAGATCTGCAGTTACACTGTTTTCCATTATTCTACAAATAGTTCAGAAGCGTCAAACACTGAGTAGATCTTCCCAAAGCAACAAGGCTTAACTTGCTTGTATCAGTGATTTTGCTCCAGTGCTGTGGTTCTCCAACTCTGCCCCACCATAAAGCTACAAACTCACAAGGAGCTGAAGATAAAAGCAAGTGAGTAGTTAAAAGGCTGAAGGTCTGTTGCTGAGAACATTTTGTGTAAAGCCAGCTTTGTGACAGACACTGGCTTGATACAGCTTCCGAAGAAACACTAGCCAGAAAAGTTAACCTTTTTTCACTTTCTGACAGTTGAAAGCCCCAGAAAACATGGAAGATAACATTTTCCCAGTAATAAAGACATTACCTTGTCACCTTGGCTGAAGACTTACCTCCATGACAACCCACGGAATTGAGTAGCCAAATCCATGAGACTGTATGACGCAATTCCCGTACCAGCCTGGACATTATTTTTCGTTAACACAATGAAATTAAAACACAATTACTAACACAATAGTCATTCATACATAGTCATTTTATTTACTTTTGAATGCATCTCTTCAAAAGCTTTAGAAAGCATCTGGCCTCCCTCCTGAAAAATGCATCAATATTTTTTGTAATTATTTACAAACATCATATTGTGTACGATGCACAAAATAAATGAGAGAGCAATGAAACAAAGGCCTTCTTCTCATGGGTCTGGGTGATCTGTGTAACTCATTTGCATTGCATTACTCAAGAATGATGAAAAGATCTCAAAGTTGTAAAACTTTCAGGGTAATTATAAGCAACACTACATTAATTCATCACAGAAAACAAACATATCTCAGAAGGAAGTCTTGTAATACATTTACACTAATTTGAAAACTATTGTGCCAGAGTTATTTATAGTATTAGAGAAAGAAGGAAAGCACTTTACATTTTCAGTGAAGAAAGAGGCAAGGTGACAATGACATCTCTAACAAAACACAAGAATTCAGCTATGATGCTGCCAGCTGTGATGCTACAGCCTTATGCAAAAACGGGACACCAGGTAGTACCTTAGGACAGGACAGTACCAGGCAGATGATTTGCTGCTACCTCAGATTAAGCCAAACTAAGGCAATTTAGTTGGATATTAGGAAAATTTTCTTCTCAGAAAGAGTGGTGAGGCACTGGAAAACAGGCTGCCCAGCACAGGATGCTGGTGGAGTCACTATGCCTGGAGTTATTCAAGAGATGTGTAGATGTGGCACCGAGGGACACAGTTAGTGGACACGGTGGGGATGACTGATGGTTGGATGAGATGCTCTTAGTGGTCTTTCCCAACTTTAGTGATCCTATGATTCTCTCCTCTATTTTGAGCTTTATCGAATTAATTGACTACTGGTATTCAGGAAAAAAATATTTATGTGCCAAATGCAGTTCAGATAGCAATGTACAACTGCTCTTTCTGCAAGAACAGATTTTATTACCAGTTTCTACAGACTATACTTAGAAGCATAAACACATGCAGGGTCCTAGATACTTATGATGACAACTGGATCTAGATACCATCTTGCATTTGTCGACATTACAGGATTTGCACTGAAATACTGCTATTTATTTTGGTAGACTCCTGCATGTAGGAGTTTTGGCAACGTGCCTGCCAGAGAGTTGTAAAGGCTGCATCGTTTGTATGCACAATATCTTAGCTGTTAAGGTTCACATTCAGAGAACCTGTACTCCAGTCATATCACAGATCACACAGAATCACAGAATCACCCAGGTTGGAAGGGACCTCAAGGATCATGTAGTTCCAACCCCCCTGCCTAGCTGGGCCACCGAACATACACATTTAGATCAGGTTGCCCAGGACCCCGTCCAACCTGGCCTTGAACACGTCCAAGGACGGGGCATCCACAACCTCCCTGGGCAGCCCGTTCCAGGGCCTAACCACTCTCCTCGTAAAGAACTTCCCCCTAACGTCCAACCTAAATCTTCCCTCCTTCAACTTGGATCCATTTCCCCTAGTCCTGCTATTGTCAGCCCTTTTGAAGAGTTTACTCCCCTCCTGGGTGTAGGTTCCCTTCAGGTATTGATAGGCTGCAATGAGGTCGCCCCGCAGCCTTCTCTTCTCCAGGCTGAACAAGCCCAACTCCCTCAGCCTGTCCTCATAGGGGAGGTGCTCCAGCCCCCTGATCATCTTAGTCGCCCTCCTCTGGACCCTTTCCAAAATCTCCATGTCTTTCTTGTACTGAGGGCTCCACACCTGGACACAGTACTCCAGATGGGGCCTCACAAGAGCCGAGTAGAGAGGGACAATCACCTCCCTGTCCCTGCTGACCACCCCTCTCCTGATGGAGCCCAGGATCCCATTTGCCTTTCGAGCTGCCAGAGCGCACTGCTGGCTCATGTTAAGTCTCTCGTCCATCAGGACCCCCAGGTCCTTCTCTGCCGAGCTGCTCTCAAGGACAATGTCCTTGTCTTTCATGTCTTGTCTTGTCTTTCATGTCTTTCATGTCTTTCATTGTCATGTTTTTCTGCCCAGTGTTTCCTTTGAGCTGGTTGTAAAGTTTCAGCTTTTTGCCAGTAGAAGAACATTAGGGATAATGATGTTACATAAATTTAGTGTATCTGGATATTCTTTCCAGCCTACCAAAGATAACCATCCTCAACAAGATCTACAACTTGATAAAGAAACTAGATATGAGTTAGACAAAATAAGAAGACTATCTTCTGAAACTGACAAAGTCAAAAACTTGCACCCTTTCACACCCACATCTCATTAACGACAAATTTAATAAAATGCTATTATCTTACGTTTCTTAATCACACACTATTAAAGAAAAATAAGCCAGGCAAAAGGACAAGTTCACTAACCTGATCCTGTTGAGAAAAACTGTGACACACTGAAACCTAATGCTTTTGTTAAGCCCTATTAGTTTCAACAGGGTGGGATCTTCCCTGTCTCTGACTCAGCAAACCTTTAAGCATCTCTTAAAAGGATTTGCCTATATTTTTGCCTGTGTTGAAAATTATGTGAAAATATGCGTGGGGGGAACACGGTGCTGGAGAACTGATACCTTTCTTGCTCTAGCTGCTGGGGCTATTATCATCTGTGAGTGAATGAATCTTTACTTCTAGGTAAAACAGCTATTTCCTTTCCACTGGTGAAGGCAAATGTTTGTAGTTCTACCAAGAGAACACTAAAAACACTGTCTTCTTACCGTCAAAGAATCCCCAAGGGCTGCTATCATTTTCACATCAGCTGGCTTTAGGGAATGCACTGCAAAGGAAAGAGATGTAATTGAAACTGGATAGAGAACAGCCATGGTTTTTCATCCCGGCATATGTAAAACATGCCATCATGCAATCTGATGCTCAGCCACATTGCTTTTGCAGTACTCAGGTCATTTAACAGGAGCACTTTCTAGCTCATCTTGAATGGCTGTAGCAGCAGTATCTGCACAATATCCAGTTTTCTCAGTAGGTAACATAATTACTAGAAAGACAGGAGAGCAAGGAACAAATAACAATACCATGGAATCAATATCCATCACCAAGATGATAAAATAATGCAATTCTAGATAAAGCAGAAATTTTATTTTAAATATTTTAAAATTAAAATTTTGAAAATATTTATTTTAAACGCTTTAAGAAGGCATAGAAGGTCTAAGGAGAAGACAACATGAAATGAATTGAAGAAGTGAATGCTGCTATATCTGAAAACAAAGACTACCTGAAGTTGGAGAAGGGGAGGATGGAGACCTGTCCTCACATAGCAGCTGGCTTCCGTAATTCTAAAAAGAAGAAAGATGAGTAATATTTGGCTAGGAAATGCAATCAGTTGTAACTGGGATCTCCCTAGTAGAGGCCAACTGGATAAACCAGAGTATGTTTAACTTGTAAGTAAACATAAAGGCCTTGGTTGCCCAATTCAATAGACAGATTGAGTGTTGTTTGGATTAGCATCCTGTGCTGATAACTGTGCTGTTTGAGGATGTGTTCTTACAGCTTTTCTTGATGCGTTTTGCCTAACTCAAGCAAGTACTTTCCTGTTCTGTGCCCTTTGGCCAAAGACTGATTTCACCTGAAGTGCAAAGCATGATTCATGACTACACAGGAACAGATGCTGTGAAATGCTGATGTTGACACTTACTGGAGTTTGGTTAGGGTACGTGTAATTACTGTTTTTGTACGTCTTCAGGAATGGCTCAGCCTGCAAAATGAGACAATCTGAATCAATGCAAAGCATCAGAAGAAACTTCCACTCATCAAGATTCCAGTCTTAGATCTCTGTAGATGATTAGCAGCTTGATGCAAACAAACCCCAAGGATAAAAAAAAGAAATGGCATTTTAAAAATCCGGTAACAGGGGGACTGTTTTTAGACAGCTGAATTTACAGAGTGCTCTCAGGACCCTACTGCATGTGATTAGCAAGAAGCTTGCCATCAAAGGACTGGCTTGTGCCAGCCAGAGGCAGTTTCAACAAATCAGCCAAGCTGGGCTGACTGGTGTCAGTGCTATTCCATTTCTCCTGGTGAAGCTTTCATTCAGGATGGATAACAGGAAAGCAAAATACTCTACCCTAGTGTTTTGGCTGATTGAGGAAGTTGGCCCTCAGATCTCCATTTTAAGCAGTTGACTGCTTATACTGCTGTTAGTGGCAGTGGCACAAACTATGAAGGGATGGGACACTGCTTAGTTCTGGGAGCTAGTGAAAGCTCACCCAGAGTCCCAGCCACCTCCAGCACCAGCGCACAAACAGAGATACCCTTGCAATTTACCTCACTTGGACATTTGAGGACAATTTCATTTTCCATTTGTTGGTCATCCGTCTTCTTCCCTACAGGTTCCACCTGTGAGAAAATGAAAGGTGGGAGAAGAAGGCACAGGCAAAAAGCAAATGAGCATCATAGAAAAGAGGGTAACTCTGCACTGCCAATCACTAGAAACCACCTCTGCAATAGAGCAAGTCAGACGCCATGCACTGCACTTGCTCTGTCTGTGCCACTGACTGCTGCTTTTCATACTGAGAAGGCTAACCCCCCATGTGCTACCAATGCAGTTGGATGACCAGTGCCAGGTGTGCAGAATCTTCCAAGAAAAGCCTAACACTCATAGCCTTAACGTGTCCTGGGATTTGCTGTTTTGTTATGACTGGTTTAACAGTTGAAGTGACTTTTCTTCATGTGAATACTCTTTCTTATTATAAACATAATTAACAGTTCAGAAAAGAGAGGACTAGCTGTATAGCTGCTCCTCAGGGTTCTTTTTGCTGCCAAGAGCAAGTTGAAGAGGACAAGGAGTGACAAATACAGCTTTAAAATCTTACCATGTTGTTCCACAGAGCACGTGCAGCCTGCGAATGAGACTTCTGGCTGAAGTGAAAACAATCTGGGGCAAAGTATGAATTGTCAGAAAATCCCTCCTAGAGAACGAGACAGGTACCATCACAGAGAGCAGTAAATGTGCAGTAAGCCATGCACTATCCCTTTTGAAAAATTCCAGCTGACTTCAGTGTAAAGGAGCTTCAAGGGCCTCTGAGACCAGAAGAACCAACTGGTTCAGAGAACACTGGTAACTCAAGACTGAGAAGCCTTTTAAGCATTTTTAACACGTGATTTCCAAAGTATTAAGGAACAGGCCACTATGGAGTCATAGATCATATTCTTTATTTCCCCAGAGACTCACACATAGCCTTTCATGGAAAGTGGGTTTTTATAATAGAAGTCTTAGCTTTACCAAAGTACTGGACAGAACTTTGCAGTGTGTGAGGGATGTAGGATGAATGCTCCCCAGTTAATACTTTGAACTAAATATCTACTGCGCAGTTGTTTGTAGTTGCAGAGGAGTTGACCCAGTGCCTAAAACAGTGTCATCCCATTACCTCCAAGTTATTTCATAAGCATTTTGTGCAATTTTGGATGTTATCTTAACTGAATATGATAATTATTAGGCCAGAATTCTGCTTTGTCACATCTACCAAAAAGAAGCCAGTATGACTCCGAAAAAAAATCAGACTGCACCAGGATTTAGTGAGGGCTTTGTTTTTATTTACCTGTGTTTTGGGCATGCTGATATGAGTCAGAAAAGGCTGTACGACCACTGTAAAGTCTTCCCTAGTGTCATATCTTCCACTCTCCACTAATTCACGGGTCCTCACCTTACAGAGTCCAAGAAAAAAATATTGTCATTGTTCTTTCTTTTACATCCAGCTCACTGGCCTCTCATTACTGCACAACTTCATCCAGGGATTCCCAGTCCCTTGAGCAGAAACCCAGATGCAGCCACAATGATCAGCATATACCAGGCAGCAAACACACAGGTCATTTAGGGAGTCTCAAACCAAGTTTCGTTGCAGTGAGGCAGCATGTGGGTCATGACCTGAGTGGCACAGGCAGGCGACCTGCTCAATAATCAGATTTTCTCTAAAAAAATGTTCTAGAGCCACTGAAGCATTTTCTATTTGGCTGCTATCCCTTGCCTGAAGTTCATTGCTGATTTATCATGTTCTTAGACTTAATCTCATCTCCAAAAAGGTAAGTGATCGAGAAACAACTGGCACTCACAGAATCACAGAATCATAGGGGTTGCAAGGGACCTCCAGAGATCACCGAATCCAACCCCCTGCCAAAGCAGGTTTCCTACACCAGCTCGCACAAGTAGGTGTCCAGGCAGGTCTTGAACATCTCCAGAGAAGGAGACTCCACAGCCTCCCTGGGCAGCTTGTTCCAGTGTTCCGGAACTCTGACATACTCTGCTTTTTATGTTTCTTTAACAGATTTTTCCTCATCTGTTTTTTTTTTTATTTTTTCTTCATTTTTTTTTAATTATTATTTTAGCAAACCAGAATTGTAAAGATCTTGAGCTAGTTCCCATTTTCCTCACTAGCACTCCACCCCCTTGCTTCCTCCCTCCCCCTTTTTAGTTAAATCACAGCTACACATGTCATTAAAATGAGTGCAAGCTGCTTTCCAGCTCCAAATATTCCCTGCTCTGTGGTCACTTGGGTAAGTCCCTTTCCACCAACTCTGCTATTATTAATAAAAATCTGTTTATTACTTGCAGGAAAAAAAAAAAATCAACCAAAACAACAACAACAAAAAAACCACCCCTATTTCTTGGGTGGAGAAGAACAGAAGGATTATATTAAATTTGTATAAGTAAATAGGCAAATAGGAAAATGCACGAGCCTTACCTGATACCTTTTGTTGAAGTAGACCAACTGCTTATACTCACTGGAATTGTCATCATAGTTCAATACACAGGGGCACAGTATCCTGCAGGATGAGAACATCACACTGGGACCCAGCTGGTCCTTTTCCCTTTTGCTAACTGAAAAGCTGCATGGTTAAAAATCTCCTCTGAGGGGGAATTTTCTGACTGCTCAATCACAGCACATAGCCTCATCTCCAAGTATCTTCACAGCCCCAACCCTTGAACAAAAACGTGTTTATTAGGGATTTATGAACATAGGAAAAAGGCTTCATGCAAACAAAGAGCCAGCAGAGAGAAAGAAAGAGTAGCAGATAGAAGCCAGATGTCTTGACCAGAGGCCCTGTGGCACCTGTTACCCTGCTAAAGGAACTGAGGGTCACCTCTAGAAATAACAAGGCAGGAGTAGAGCTGCTTGAATTGAATTCCCACCCTTACAGTGGATAAGAGTAGGTGCTTTAGATTCAAACTGTGGCATGTGGAGGCTGGTACAGCACCAATAGATGCCCAGAGGGATGCCAGAGTCTTCATTCTTGGAGAGACTCAAAACCTTCCTGGATGCACATGATTTTTTTTCTTCTGCTGCTCCTCCTTTCTGGGTATATCTCAGTATGATTTGATAAACTCAAATAAAAACAAATGACTCACTTTAAATAACCTATAGTTTGGTCATAGTGTCAATCCTGAGAGAGCTCTTAGAGTAATACTTCCTGTAGGAATGTAGTGGATGTATATGTATGTCCCTACCTCCAAACTTGCCTGAATAGAGAGCAACAAATAAAACAACATGAATCTACTTCTACAGAACATCTATATGAAAAATAAAATTAACAAATAGCATTTTCAAAAGTATGTTATTAACACAAGCAAGATAAAATTATTGAAGATGCAATCTCTTTTTAGATTATTTACTGCTCTCACGAAAGACAGACAAGCTTTCGAGGTCAAAAAGCCTTTTCCATGGAACATGACATTTGTCATTCCACACAGGGTCTGCTGTAAACTTGGCTTGCAGTCAGTCAGACATATGTTAAATTTTATGTGCTCTTCAAATGATGGGAGGTTATATGTATTTTTGATATAATCTTATTGCCTTTGCTAACTGCCCTTGACCAATGATTAGGATCTTGAGATTTACAGTGCACATAGCCTTTGTTAAAAAGAAATGGAACTGGATATTACAAGCACCAGCACTTTAAATTTAAAACCTGTTGGTTTTTTTTTTCTATCAGCTGCCAGCATAGAGTCCCTAAATCATACTGAGAGAGCTGCATTTACGCTTCTCCTGGAAAAACATCCTATTTCATGGGACCTACCAGGTCTCTGAAACAGCCCTGTCAACAGCAGCAGGTTCCCTTGTGAGGGCAGTGATTCGATGGGATGAATTCCAGGCAGATATTTCAGGGAAGCAGCTGGGTACAGGAGACCCTGCAGTTCTTCTGTGATTCTGGCCTCCAAGGATCTCTTGTACTCTGTGCTGCCTTATAGAATCATAGAATGGCCTATGTTGAAAAGGACCTTAAAAATCACTTAATTTCAACCCCCCTGCTGTGGGCAGGGTTGCCAACCACTAGACCAGGCTGCACAGCACAAGCTTCTTGACCTAAGCAGCAGGAGGAGCAGTGGCTGCCTACACTCACAGGACAAAGCTATTCTGCACGTCTGCCTAGGAAAACAGATATTTCTTGCTTTTCCAAAATCAGGCAAGCCCTGCCAGGAGTAAGTCTAGGGGGACACGGCAGCCATAAGAGTCACCATGAGAGCTTGCTAAAGCAAAGACCTGACACACAGTGTTAGGCTAGCACTGACCCAGGAGGATTGCTCAGCCAAACAGCAACAAGTGGTATGTCTTGAGAGGCTAACTAACAGGAAAACTAATAACCTCTATAGTAACTAATAACGTCTATCAATCTCTATGATGAGATTATAGAGATCAGAAACAATGGAAGAAAGAGAGAGAGTTAAGACTGTAGAGAAGTTAATCTCTAGATTAATGTGACCAATTTAAAAACAAACAAAAAAAACCTCTCATTCTTGGTGGTAGGTGGACAGTTGGACTAGATAATCTTAGAGGTATTTTCCAACCTTTATGATCCAACGATTCTTTTTTTCTCTTCTGTCTTTGCCCACAGAATGCACAGCTGAGTTTTCAGCTCTGGCTTGAACTCCTTTGCAGAATAAGTCATTAAAATGGCAGCTCTGCTAAAAGTGGTTACAGTGGGACCCAGATACAGAGAAAGACAGAGGTATTTCTAAATGCCAGGTGGAAATTCCTGTCCAGATACATGTGCATACACAGATAAAATAGTAGAACGTTTTCCCTGTAGGAAGTTTCCAAGAAGACCTTGCAGCCTTCAGTGAACACAGTGAGAGCCATAGAAATTTTCAGACCTCATAAGAAGCCTTGGACAGGAAACATTTTCCTCTGCATACAACTCTCGTAGGCTTGTTATAGAAAGGATTGTCACCAGATTCACAAACGCCCGTGGAACCTGCCAAGAGAACAAGCAAACCCAGCCGTAGCCTGGAGCAGGGCGCATCTCCTCCCTTACATAGCCACAGCAGGCCTCAGAGAACAGCCTTCTGATTCAGACAGCTTACATTATTTATAACAGCAATGTGCAAAGTACTTTCTTAATAATTAATCCCCTCTCAGACAATACCAAATTACAGCTCCTATGTGCACTACCTATTTTTGTTTTGAATGCTAATGGACTGGGTACTTGAAAATGATGGTATCCAGAAGGTCCAAACTAGGTGTAACGGGCCCCAGCACTGCTCAAATACTGACTGACTTTTTCAGTAGTCTACCATCAACTTCATCCTCACCAACAGGATCAGAATTGATTTTAAAAACAACAAAATTGAGTTCGTTTGCAGTGTAGTAAATGAGCAAAGTACTTCATAGTCATTGAATATAATGTTTGCTCAGATTGTTATTCTTTTTACATGATTTGCTTGTAGAACATCAGCTAGAACTCAGCACATCCTTATTCGTTCTGTAAAATATTTCTGCAGCCCTTTCTGCCTCTCAGAAGGATTTTCCTATACATGAGGATCTGAAATCTCTATCAGTAACCAATGGCAGCTTCACAAACAGGACACAACCTCCATTCACACATACTAGAAAAATTTGTTTTACCTCTTTGTGAAGCATGTCCAAAGCTACTTGAATATTATAGGTGTAGTTTTCAGGAGAAAAGCGTATCTGTTGAAATAAGAGGACAGAGTTTTATTGTAGATCAGTTTATTCAAGCAGGTACAGTAGTGACTATTTGGCATCTGTCAGAGCAGCATTCATATTCTAATTCTTGGGTCACTGGTAACAGACTCCTGTGCAAACTTCCTCTGTCTCTGCTTTTTTTCTTTCCCATCACAGCTGTCTTATTTATTCACAACAAAAGAGGTAGCAGAGAGGAAGCAAATTCAGGAGGCAGTATCAGTCATCACAACATCCTCCACCTCATGCTGGTCTTGGCCACTCTTAAATGCAATGGACCAATATTAAAAGAGACCAACTCTTGTAACAGTAAGATAACTTCTGCAGCACGAAACATTAGCAACATGCTTGCTACATACTCCTTACCTCCTACAAATATTAACTGGCACATCTGAGTTCTGCACAGAAAAAAACTGTACCAGAGAAACTTAATAAGTCTCAAACTACTTTATATTTGCCACTTAGCAGCAAAAGATCTTTATTCAGTTTGAGTTGTTTGAATAATCTTACTCAATTTTCTCAATCTGACTTCTATTTCTTCACTTGTGGCCCTATTCCATAATAAAATATAGTTCACTGGGAGGAACACTTATTTCTTTCTCATTTTCAGCTTTAATTTTCCTTGATTTAATTTCATACAGAAGTTCTTTCTGAGCTTCACCTACTTTACAAAACTAGACAGCCCCAGCTCCCTTTGTTGTCTCCTAAAACAGACCTCACCAAGAATGCTACAGTTGGCATTATCTGTAGTTGTGGGACATAAAGGAAGTATCATTCTGATCTTTGGATGCCAGTCACCCACCCTTACGTGCAAACACCACATTGTTTGACATCAGGAGCAGAAGGCAGTAATGCTTAAGTTGGTTCTGATTTTATTGTCCTTCATTGTTGTGTGGCTGAAATTAATCATGCAAAAAAGTACATGCTCTGCTGTTTATAAGCAGATAAGAAAATAACATCTCTTCTCTGTGCGAGAAGTCGGAAGGTTGCATATAGTATGTATGTACTTATATTTTATACTATGATGTATTGTATATAATCACATCATCATGAGCTGGGTGTAGAACTATTGCCATAGTGTCGAAGCTGGCAAGAGAGATGCTTTAAGCATGACTGTGTACAAGGTGAAGGAAAAGGGCAAAACCTTGACATTATCTTTTATCTACAGGTAAATAGATAGCAGAAAGGCAATCTTAGTTAACAACAAAACAAAGCAGCCACAGTTATGTAATTTACAGACAATCTAAAGCTATTCCTTCGTTTATCATATCATGGTGAACAGTCTTAGTGCTGCTGCAGAGGGTGACCAAGTTCACACTGAGTGCAGCGGGTGACTTACAGGATCTTCACAGAATTTACAAAGGTCATTTCCTCCTATGAAAAGCGTTATAAGCTTCCAGTCAGACTGCATGTTTATTCTCTGTAGACAGAAAGAGACGAAATAGAAGTTATGAGGAAAGAAAGTAAAATAAAATGAAGACCAGGCAACAGACTAAACATAAATACAAAATTCTCAGGCAACCTGGCATTACCTCTAGGCGTCTTCATGACAAAAATAATTTGTAGTCACAACTATGAAGATGTACAAACAACTATGATCTAAATAAGATTTACAGTATCAGTAGTATTATGCAAAATCACTGGTTTCTGAAAGCTATTGCTTAAAAATCCATCTGCTTCATTTTTTTATTTTATTTTATTTTTTTGCAACGTCTTGTGTACACACTGACTGACTCCTCCTGCAGCTTTGGGAATACATCTCCATTGCAGAAATGATGGTATGTGTTTTACCGTGTCATAAATAATGCAGCTATCCTGCTGGAAAACCCTGGAGGGCAACATATTTCAGTACTGCACTGAGACAAACTGCAAAGAACAGAGGGGCATTATCAACTATTTAACAATTGTGGTAAAAAATTACAGTAATTTTTCCTCTGAAAGGCAAAGCAATAGCTAATGCAAGGTAATCAAGATATAGTAGACATAAACCTTCTTAGCTTTGAGAAAAGCTTCAGATATGATTAGTACCATATAGCTGACACTGTACTCAATACCTTAACACCTCAACTTCAGTGCAGAACACCACCAGGAAAAGCAGGAATAGTGCATCAACCTCAAGTGGTTTCAAAGTGTCTGACTTCAAAGGCTGAAGGTAACACATCCCAGTTGGTAAACACACCGTTCAGTAGTTTGATCTCAAAAAGTACTTATCCAAAGGAAAAACGGAGGAGAAAATTTTCCTCCTGCACTAAGCAGGTGTTTTATGAGGAGAAAAAGGAATTCTTAAATCAAAGATACATTACCTCTAATATGAGCATTCTTTCTAGTAAATTCATTACGTAAAGGACATTTGCATTCATTTGCTGTGCGATGTTTCCAAGCTGATGAATGCAGCAGAGGAGTCCTTGAAAATACTTGAGAGAATCCTTGGCAAATACTGATGTGAATAAAAACTATCCAACTTCTTTTTTGTAAGCTGGTATCCCTTCTCATTTCAGACAAAGCTGGAGTAAGATCTTGTAAAAGTAAACGCTTATGTAAACACTTGTGCACTTCTACACAAAGTGCACAAAAAAAGGAAGGTATGCAAATATTTCTGCCAATATGTATTCACCTGATTATTCATAGTAGATATGTACACAGCTATCTTGAAGGCTTCTTGGCTGCTCTCCAAATGCACAATCAGAGCACCAAAATAGTACCATGTAACCAAGGTCACTGATTGCATAGCACATATGTCAAGTTACAAATGGTAAACATTCAAAGCAGTAATGAGGTGAAAAATACGTAAATAATCCTCAGCCTAATACCCACTTTATAGATCATTAATCAAATAATTCCTAACAAAAAGTGTGGAAAGCAGAAGTCAGCTGATGACTAACTCAGAGAAGGTACTGAACTGTTTTCAATGAAAACAAGTCCTTCCCATATTCACTCTGTATGACTTGCCATACAAAGAATTTGTCCTCAACATCCAGCATCTTCACAGCTGGCAAAAACATTCACTTACAAAACAATTAAGAGCATCATAGTAAAATCCGAGCAGAGAAACCTTACAAAGAGAAATAGGTTGAGAGGGGAGGCAACTGAACTGAATTTACTGAGTTTTACTGAGTAAAAAATAATAGGAAGGTTACAATTGTTTGGATTTGAAAACAAAAACATGCCCTAGTTTCAACTGGGATAGAGTTTATTTTACTCCTAGTAGTTGGTATGGTACTTTAGATTTAGGATAAGAATAATGTTAATACAGGGATGTTTTAGTTGTTGCTCAGAGCCAGGGCCTTTCAGGCTCCTCGTGCTGCCCTACCAGCAAGATGGTGTAGGTGCACAAGGAGATGGAGGGGGATTTAGGCCAGGACAGCTGACCTAAACTGATGAAAGGAATGTCCCATACCAGATGTCCCTTACCTTTACCTTACCTCTGCTCAGTCACTGGCTGGGCCATGGGTCAGCTAGCAGTGAGAATTACATTGTACTCTCTCTCCATTTACTCTTCTTCTTGTTGATTTTTCCTTTCTACTCCCGTCACCTTTGTGTGTTTTTTCATGTCTTATTAAATTTTCCTTCTCTCAGCCCATGAGTTCTTTCACTTTTCAATTCTTTCCCTGAGTCTGCTCAACTGGGTACAGTGAGCGAATAGTCATGTGGTGTCTGGCTGCCTGCTGGGTTAAACCACAGCCGACCTATCACATACTGGTACAAATTCAGTTAAGACAAAGTTATGGATGATTCTGTACTGAACGTTACATCGTGCACTGCTGTTCCTGTAGTTTTATGTTTAGCATTTGCTGTAGTGTGTTATGCTGTTACTAAAAATAATGCCGAATTACTTCATCTTTTTTAAGATATTCATGATACATTAAACTCACGCTGTCATTCATCATTCGATCCACCAGTCTTCTGACCTGTGCAGGAACATCCCTAAAAATTAAATAAAAATAAAAAAGAAGTCTTGCACAGACAGCAAGGCAAAGAAGAAAGCTGATGAATGGGCACCTGTAACTAAAAAAATACTAGACCTCAGTTTTCACTGTAAGCAGGAGGAGAGGTCTGATTACCCAGAAAATGCTATATTTTGAGACAGTGATGGAAAAAGTAAGAAAACAGCATACAAGCACTTGATCACTTTGCAAATGCTGCATAGTTACACTTCGTAAATGATATACGTAGAAAACACACTGTGCTATCATAAACCAAATGCACTTTGCTCCTTCTCAACATCAGATAGATGCTATTAATGTACACATCACTGGAGGATCCATGCACGCATCAATGTTATCACATGGCCTCAAGCACTGATACATGTTTTATAAGAAGCGTTCCCAAGAAAAAAGGATGTTGTATGAATTTCACAGAAGATTGAGCATAGTGATTTCTAGCTAATTCCCAACTCTACCACAGACTGACCATAAGCAATCCATTTATTTTTAATCTTGATTTTTCTTCTATAGGAAATCTTGATCCTACTGACAAGAGGGCTGGAATATAACTCCGGTGCAGTGGAGATACTCACAATAGGGATATAAAGCTTTCTGATTAGTGCCTGTGAAGTGCTTTGGTTGATAGTGTTAGAGAAAGCTTTTATTTGACAGACAAGAAAAATGGTAAAGCCCTCACTACATTTCTCAGCTTTCATGCTAAAGATGGACTAAAGAAATACATTTGAGTTTGCTTACCAGCCTTATCTGCCACCCCAGGATTTACACCAAGTTTTAAAAGAAAAATCAACTTTCTGTTCAAAATAAAAGTTTTCATCTTACTCTGCCCGAGCCCCTGCAACTGCTTGGTTGAGTGCAGCATTTTCTGTAGTTTGCATTCCAGTGCCAGTGGAATATCCTATCAGGGATGGGTTGAACTCACGAAGAATGTCTGCAGAAAAAGAGAACACCATGAAACATTGCTTACTTCAGCAATAACAACTGGAGTCATAAAGATGAGATCTTATTACAAGAACACTTAAAAGCTTTAAGAGATATCTGTCAAAAATTAACCCCGAAGAAACGTGCAGGGCTGAAAGTATCTTTTTGCTTCGTAATTCAGGCTATATAACCCTATGCTCAGGCAAGAGACTCATTCTGTCTCGCTAAATGGAGATGGGTAGGAATCAAATCCTTTGGCCTCATCTCTCCAGATGCCTTAAATCCAAAGACCCTCCAGATCTTGGGTTGCAGAGCAACCTTACAAACACCACAGAACTAAAATGCTCTGATCTCCAGTGCATATAAAATCCGATCTTGTAAAATGATTCCACACCTGCCTAAAACAACTTTACCATACAGTCAAGCCAGTTACTTTAGTTTATGATCTAGTGTCTTTGATTCATCTAACCCCAACACATTTGGGATAGAATTATAACTAACAGAAGAATACAGAAACAACCAAACCGTAGAATGATAAATACATGGTTATGTCACACACAAATTACATTCCAGCTGTTAAGCAAATTCTACTCAGCACTGGACATTGAATACAAAGCGATTGGTCTTGTCATGATACAAATATTAAGTCCTCCTTCAAAAAAATTTTTGATTAATAATAAAGGGTGCTTTATCAAACGGTTCCAGATATTTATCAGATTTATGGAAAAATGCACTTACTTGCTAGTGTCGTGACCGTGCTAATGTTTTCATTTCCTCCAACACTTTAAAAAAAAATACAAGAGATGTTCTAAAATACAGTGGATTTCTTCAGGCAGTGTACTAAGTAAGAAAGCTCCTCTCATGCACTTTTTATATATGAACACAGTTCATTCCCTTCCGATTGTTAGTACCAATTCAAAGCACACCCTTTGCATGCATACCAAAGGGATCAAAAAAAATCAGAGAGACCATTATAATTGTAATTACAGTAGCAGCCCTGTACACTAACTGCTCTTCCAATCTCTCACATCTTGTGAGAGATGTTAAAACACTGCTGACAGAAATAAAAATGTTAAAAAGCTGCTATTTTACTATTGTTATCTCTGTTAAAATGTTTATTACTTCAATTTCTAGTTAACAATTCTTTTTTACCTATAACAGGTTCCAAAAGTAGATATTTCAGAGTGATAAATAGACTCAACTTCTTTTCTACTCCCCAACCTCATTCAATTGGAAGACTGCTACCAGACTGGTGACATTCATCATCTGTATGCTAGCATACTTCTTTTTTTTTTCCCCAGAAAATCAGTAGAATATTATTACAGATCAAAATATTAAAATAGGGACCTACAACACTCTAGCATCCCTTTATTTTGGTATATAATATTTTGAAGTGCTCTAGTACTTGTTTAAATCTCTATAAATCTGCAGCTTCTCAGGTGAGTAATAACTTGACGAGCAGAAAATCAACCTGCCAGGTTTGGTACTTTCAAAGTACTAAGTGAGCTCAATGACCTTTCTTCAGAATTACTTTTTGACCTGTCTATTAAAATGCTGCATATGTACAAGTCTATACTAATAACTGACGTGTTTTGCATAACATAAGTAGTACTGGGAATGGGCTGAGGAAATACTGACTGCAGATGAAAGAGCAGGAAGAAAAAGGACCTCATCCTGACTTTCTGTAGACCATTAGTTCTAAATGAGAGAAATGAATGACATAGGCTACAGTGGGAAAGAACAGACAGGCAATTGAAATAGCAGGGACAGAAATACAGAATGCCTAAGTGGTGCATTTCAACTGAGATCTGGGATTTGCAACAGCTGCAACTGTGAGAGAAGAAAGGGGTCATCTTGATGATGATGACTTTATTTCATTTGCACATGCAGGCTTAGACCAGCCACACTACATCATACTTCAGATAGTCACTGGTGTGAGTATTTTATTTATCATAACAAAACCACAACCAGTTTTATAAAAAACACAGTCAAAATCATTCTCCACAAAATCTCCACTTGTTATCTAAAAACAAGTGTATATACTTAACTTCAAGAAAATTAACTCCCTGCTATTGGTGGGAATTTTTTGTACTCACCTCCAAGAAATACCTCGGTACTGAGTCAGGACATCCAGAACATCATGGGGATTGGATGCTGCCCCATTACCTGCCTGGAAACAGAGGAGAAACAGAGATCACCTTCAAAAAATAAGAATTGCTACAATAACTAGTTCTCTGATTTATCCTAGTGAAAATAATTCAGGAGAATGTTAACAAGGCAAGCTGTATCATCTTCCCAAAATACAACAGATCTTTTTTCTCAAGAGGATCAAGGGCTGAGGGTATTTCAACTCTGCTCCAGTAAATTACCCACTTCTATCAACTTCTTGATTAGATCAAGTGAGGGAAAGGTGGTTGAGTACGTTCAAGATGTTCGTATAATTCTAAATTTGCATAAGGAATAAATAAAATAGCAATGGCCTTGAATGAATAATTCATTTTTATGTTCATTGCACTAAAACACGGTACAGTGATTTTCCATCTTCCTTCTCCCATTTTCCCCAAGAAAGAGAGTTGCAAAGATTAAATTCAGTAGTTATTACAGAAATAAGAAATACGAATTATGATATGAGCAATGAAATAGTCATCACTGATTGGAGAATCACAGCCAATCTGTGTGTAACTCTTTTATGTACCTCCAGGAGCAGTGCTAAAAGATTTTTTACACAAGTTACTTCACAGAATCACAGAATAGCCAGGGTTGGAAGAGACCTCAAGGATCATCAAGCTCCAACCCCCATACTTGATACACCTGATCATAAATTGTAATTTTTCTCAAATATTTAGTCACTTTAAATGAACATGACTTTCTAGACTTTAGTTTTATGTATTCACGTTAGCGGCAGAATCTTCTGCTTACTCTGCTTACTAATAGCTTTGAAGGACAACACCATGATTGAATAAAGAAAAGCAAGTTACAAGTCCACTCTAGCAGAGTATTTGTGCTGCTATGCAGCCCAATCTTGCAGTTACTCCTTGTTCAGCACTCTCATCGACTTTAAATGGGAACCATGCATACATTTGACTCATTATCTGCTTACCAGTCAGTCAAGGTGGAGTATTGAAACAAATATGCCTTATTGAGTCAAATGCAGTTTTCACATATCTGTATGCGCTCTCAAATTAAAATTCAGAAATGTCTTTCATTGCTTGCTTTAATGGTGGTTAACCAGCAATTTTTACTTACTGTGATTGAATCTCCCAGGGCAGCAATCACTCGAATATCTGCTGGTCTCAACTTATGAACTAATAAAAATAAAAGCAACAGGAGGGAGAAAATAAAGAAAACTTAAAATAGCGATGGTTATCAGAACTTTTGTTTAGTACAAACATGAAGTACTGCAAAGACATAATTTTAATAATCATGATGGCAACAGCTCAGAATGACAGATACCAAGTAATCCAAAAAAAAAAAAAAAGCATGGTACCTTAATTCGACATTAGCTGCACTGACAAGGGAAGCAGTAAGATACCAGTTTTACATCTGTACTCTCCAATCTGTTCTAACTGGTGGAACCTGCTGAAAGGCAGGCACAGCTCCAGTGCCAGCGCAAGGTGAAAATTTAAGGCTTGTCATAGCTTCCGAGAGACGATGAAATCCATCTAGGACAGGACTCCACATGGCTCTTTGCAATGACAACCTACGGGGTTTTCTACTGCCACTTTTTTGCACCTTCTATCTGGAAGGTGCATTTGAGTAAATTTTCACTATCTCTCAGGGAAAACTTGTGTCTTGCTATACAACTATTTATGTTGTTTCAAAGGATTTTTAAATCACAGTCAATAGAATATACTGCTTCACCCAAAAGTGCACATTTCCTAACTAAAACCAGTTCTTGTTCCTCTTCAACTATCGAATGAAGTGGATCTACAAAAAAAAAAAAAAAAAAAAAAAAAATTGCATAATTCTGTACCTGAATCTGGAACTGTATCAGAGGGACCCTGGTTGAAACAAGGAACATTTGTTCCGTAACTTCTCTCCTGGAAAAGTAGACAGTGCAACTCTTAATCAGACTCCTCGTACTTGTCATGATTAACCATTCATATCTCAGAACATTACGTCAACATACTTCCCCACATACTTTGTGCACTACTATCACCTCAGCCTTTCCCCAGGCCATGCTAAAACCAACCCTCTGAACGCAGACAGAAATTCAGACCTCTCAGAAATTGCATGTCTACAATAGCACAACATTACTTCTGCCTACTTGTAGGGCCACTTATTTCAGACTCTGTGCCATGCTTAATTCAGCTAAGCAATTTTTAATGTTTCTGTATTCTGAGCTAAGTGAGCTCACACCCTGTTGCGCTTGAACACCCCTGGAATATCCTGGCAAAGGTACAGTTTAGTGCTAAGAGGCCACAAGCCTGTCCTCTCAATGTGCAGCCCCTTCAACACAATGGTTAGACTGTAGGTGTAAAGTGAATGCTACATCCAGGCACTACCAGGACTGTGGTACCCATCCAGAATGGTGACAATACTTCCATTCTCCCAGTACCTTTGAGTTGCAGCCCACTGACAGAAACATCCCCAAGGTTTGCCATAGCAAAGGCTGACTGTATGCTAGAGTGGACCATAGCATGTTGCCCAAGGATGAGCACTTGCTCCAGGTCTCTCTAGAGCACTCCTCCAGGAAACTAACCTGTCTAAAGAAAAGGCTTTTTTTTTTTTTTAATCTCACCCTATTATTCCCTTATACTGTTTTCTTTAAACACAACACAGTTATAGTGGAGGGGATAAGAAGGAACACTATTTCTAAAATCATATTAGCAGGTAGTTTGCCCCATACAGAGGTCTACACACCATTACGAACTAGCAAAACAGTTGGAGGTACATTAAAATGAGCGGATAAACATGCATTACTATTCAAAAAACATGCAGTCTGTTTTGAGTGCAGATATAGCCTAGACATTGTATTTTGGGGCACAAAGATGAACTTTATGCTTTCCTGCTGTAACTGTTTGGGAGCATCAAATTCTGCTCAGAATCAGAGAACCATGACTAAAAAAGCATGGCTACTTATCTCTACACAGCTAATATTCAACTTACAAAACAACAACAAAAAACGAAACAAGTGTTGTTTCATCAGTTTTGCTATGGGGTGCACCACATGAAATCAGACCCACACATGCTGATTTGATCTAGTTTCCTCCACAGTAAAACTAAAGGGCCTGTGTTTTCACTATTTCCTTATCCCAGAGAACTTAACACTGATCTAGAAGTTTAAAAAACACTCTTAACGGTGAACACAAGACTTTCCCCTGGTTGAAGATATCTACCACGCGTTACACTCTACAAAATCCATCAAAAAGAAAACATGTTATTTGACTGTTTAATCAAGCACGGAAATAATGCTTGAGCTTTTTATTCAGTAACATTGTTTAATTAGGCTCCAATACAATTCCACCCACTTGTCCCACTCCCTGGAATATACTTAGTCCATACGTTGTAAACAGTTCTACCTTACCTGCAGTATTTCTTTAGTGTTTGATATCTCTTGGGAAAGTGAGTAGTTACTATTTCTGTATGTGAACAAATATGGATTTTCCTGCAGAAGCAAGAGAAGTTTGTTTAAAAAAAAAAAAAAAAAAAAAGCAAAAACAAACAAACAAACGAAACAATACTGGAAACTCAAACAGCTGATATTACATTATTCTGAACAGGATTTCCATAAGAAGAAAATATAGACGCTAATCTTTGAATGAACATTGAATGGGTGAAGTAAACCAGGTTAGACCTGAAAATTAAGACTTTGAATGCCATAGGCACAACACTACCTCTTGCCTCAAACCTAACATCAAACAAAACAGATAATTTAATTTCTTTGATGCTTTAATTGCTGTTTAGTGAAGCGTTGTGATGCCAGTAGTGTTTCATCACTATTAAATTATTGAAGTCAATGCTTAAACGCAAAGACATTCAAGAATCTGTTCTTTGAACCTCAGAAATATTCAGACCCTGAAGATACTACTGAGTTACTGAGAGCTTCACAAATGAAAATAGTTCAATCTGACAAAGACAGAATCAAATAACTGAAAAGTCAAATTATATAAAATGCATACATTCAATTTTATTGATGAAAGATACTGATAATGCTGTATTCATTATTCACAACTTAACAATTCAGATTAGATGGTTTTTAAATAAAAAATTGACAGTAAGATGACTTAATTTATCAGAAGTTCTTGTTCTCTGAGTTTCGTCTATATACAACAAAGACCGTGTCAATTAGCTTTAGGAATGCTGCACTTTTTGTAGTGCAGTATCTTAGGAAAGCATACGTTTCTAAGAACCACAGAAGATGACAATATTTGAAAACTTGGATACTCTGCAAAGAGTAAATTAAAACTCCCAGTAATAAGGAAGTACTTTTACCTGAGATGGACACTGGACCTGATGCAGTGTTGTGAAATTGTATGGTTTCTTCTGCCCAACTGGTTCCATCTGGAAAGGGACACAATACAGGACTTACACATGCGCTGTGCGGGGGCAGGATGGGAGAGCAGCAGTAACTCAGAGGCTCTAGAGCCTTGAGTTATCCATCAGGTTAATACATATTAAAAACTTGTTTTGCTTGTGAGTGATTTTATCATCACTATCATCATTAGAAGAACCTTCCACACATTAACTCTGTGTTTGGGAATGCTGGCTGCAAGGCGTGGATCTCGCACCACAGCATTTGACTACTTGTAATCGAGACGTTATTTATTAGCTCAACAACAGCAACTAAGGACATGCTCTAGAAGAGCATAGCTTCAATCATATTTGTGATTCATTCCCTCCTCTTACATAGCTTATGCTTGGCTTCAATTAAGAAGTCACTTTCACTTCCCAGTTGGGCCAGGTATGAGAAAACAAAAGGGCTGTTACCACAGTAAAAATTATGCTACTGAACCTCTTGAGAAAACTCTGCTCTGAGTCAGATTATACAGAGGGTTTGTCGAAGACCACACTGCTTTACTTCAGAAGGAGAAAATAAAAAATCCCTAATGTAAATGGAAAACTAGAAGTTGTCTGTTAGGCAATATATTTAGGTTGCATCAACCCCTTTCTTCTGTCTCGTGAACGTTACGCTTTAATGCTCCTCGTACTGCAAACTCATTTTGCAATAGTCAGAAACAGGGAATATAAAGAAAAATCATGCATCAATTCTGTGGTGGCTGTAGCTTACTCAGCTAAATACCTGCTAATGTACTCTATTTTCATAACTATTTATCTACATTTTGATACATGCTGCACAGCATCAAAAGGTGCACTCCACCTCTGCATGGAGGCTTGATAATATTTATATTTGCAGGCCTTTATTTGCCTTCCAACAAGACAGATAGGTAAGAAATTATTGTGTAACCCAAAACTCAGTACTGGCAGCACAAAGAGGTAAATATCATGAAGAATCACTTCATCTATTCATACACCTTGCTGGGAGTTAATTAAATGGCAGGCACACCCAAAGGAGTTGGTGACTGTTTTAAAATCCTCAGTGAACCTCTGCTCAGTTTGCATCAGCAATGGCAGCTGCCAGGATCTTAAGAAACAGGACTGAAGGTGCTGAGAAATAAGGCAGTAACAGGCTTAATGTCACTGATAAATGCTGGGCAGGAATATTGTATTATATTTTGATTATTCTGTCAATGAAGATAAGGTGGAGAAAAAAAAAAGAAAAAAAAGAATTAAAAAAAAACTGAAGCAGAAAAGAGAAGAGGCTTTCAGTTAGACATTCTTTCAAAGAAGGACTTGAAGAAACTAAGCTTGTGCTTTTTTTGAAAGAGGAGTAAAAGGGATGTCCATGAAATGCGGAAAATAAAGCTCAGAGAGAAGATATGGGTGGTAATTTTCCATCCCATAGGACAAAATAAAACACAGCTGTTTAAGAACGTTCCTAAAAGGATATATTCTTCCAGCACGGAATCATGCTACAGATCCCGAGACAAAAGTACAAAAGTGACATTTTTCAGGTACAAATGAATTAGAAATAAGTATTAGACATTTGCATGCTGTTGGATAATGAGAGCAAATTCCTCCAGGAGATTCATTCCAAACTGCTCAGAAACACGTCTCCCAGGAAAAATGGGCAGCTTCCATGCAGGCGATATAGGAAGCCATGCACTGAGTCTGCACTGTGGTCAGCCAGAACCAACTCTGAATCCTAACATATAGACAGGTTAGTGGACTGGTCTGCTTCGTGACTGCAGAGGTTTTTAATTCAGTGTAGAGCACTGAGAGCAGGAGAGAGACAGGTACAGCCTCATGTGGGTGCTGTTCTCATTTAAGTTCTTACCTAGTTTTGGTTTGTTTCTCTCTGAGTTGCAGGATGTTTTTTTGGGAACCTCCTCTGTTGCACACTAAACACAAGTTTGAGCTTCTTATCTAAGTTCTTTACACACATGAAAGGAGCTTTGCCCTCGGATATATTTACAGAGATAAAGTTGTAGGCATTTGACAAAATTAATCAGACTCTCTGTGGTAAACATCAAAACCATTCAAGTAAGCAAACAGCCTCTCAGCTTTTCTCACTACTTCATGTCATTCAGCTGGCGTGCATACCATTTGAATCGCACTGCTCCTACATAATAGGAATGGTACAGAAAAATACTCAGCTATGCCTAGAATACATGCTAGCTCAGTTTCTCAGTCAGACTGAAGTCCAGCACCACTACCAACTGCCACTGGACTTTCAAGGTTTTGCCCTTTGGCCAACAGGCAGCTAATCAATCCAAGAAAAAAGCTAGTATCAAGCCTCAAAACAAGCATTGCCAGCATAAGAACAGCCGGGCTGATGGCAGAAGGGAAACACACTGAGCACATTTCCTCATCACCTCCTCATTCTGCTGTTTGCTGCTCAATCATGACCATGATTTCCTATCAGTTCCTGATATGCATTGTGTGTTGTCAGTATAAACCTTTAACTTTACTGAAGAGGACAGCTAGAGTGAACCTTATCCGATAAGGTTACTTACCCAGTGCTTTTTACGCTGAAAGCATCTTTCATATCATCCCCTTTCACACAATGCCAGAACACTATCACAGGCAGATAAGGAATCTACCCAGGGAGGTGCCTTCCTGATAATCACCATTTGTGCTAAGAAAATTGCTCCTGAATGAAAGGGGAGGCAGGGAAATCAAAGGAGAAAGAAGTTATCAAGGGACACTACAGTTCCTGAGGTCTCCTTACAAACCATAAGCAATGTGTAGTTTCGGCACATCTTGATCTTCATCCAGATCATCTAGGCTCTCCCCTCTTTAGGGGATATCCCTCACACTGAGGAAATACACTGAAATATAGGAAAGTTGGTAGTTGAAAAATAGGGGAATGTGCAGAGAAAAATGAAGCAGAGAGAAAGGCTCTTTACAAGGCAGAAACTGAAAAGAAAAAAATATATCTGAAGGGGCAGAAGGAATTTGTTACTAGCTGAGCATAAGAATTTGAAAGGGCACAAAAGAGAAATCAGTGTTGGGTTAACTGAGTATATTTGCAGCAGTTATAAAACTTCAGAACAGAAGTTCTGTCCCTCTTCTTTTCTACAGGGCCTGGATCTTGAAGAAGCAGAATAGGTGTTACTGAGTGTGGCTAATACTATCAGAACTCCTTGTAAAGAACAAGCAAGATGCCCAATATTGACATTCTACATAAAGTGAAATCAGAAAAGCTGAGCAGTAAGAAGCAATAGAAAGACAAATCTACACCATAGGATATCAGGGAGATAGAAAAAAAAATTTTAAAAGATGTGAAGCCCATTAGAAGCACATGATCTCTGATAATGTTACAGCCTTGTAAGAGATAGATATAACTCAAATCTAGAGGTCACCTTCTGACTGATAAACCCTGGAAAACATAATAGATCAGACTAGATCTGTACCTAGATGGCTCAAATTCTGATAAACTTGGTTCAGTTGGCCCCAAACAAGGGGCTCAAAAATGGGCAAGCAAACAGGTAGCAGTCTGGTCCTTCTTATCAGAAATATTCATTTTCTGCACTAGTTGGAAAATTAATTCAGGATTTCATTTCAAAAAATTGAAAATGTATATGTAGTGTTAAACAGATGAAAAGGACCATTTTTCTCAGAAAATTGGATGTTCATGTGGCTTACTCCTGTCTAGGTTTAATATTTATAATGGTTAATACCTGTGGAGGTTCCACCTCTTCCTACTTTCTTACCAATCAAATTTAAGTGACAGTGGGAACTGCATGAAATAAGTGAATACTGCCACTACTGATGGGGACACTGAGACATGGACAGTCTAAATAACTCGACCCATTTTTTTAATAGGGAACTGAGACAAAATTTAATTCAGATATCAGGAATCTGACTTTCACTGTCTGCTGTGCTCATTCAATTAGTGAATCTGGTTACTTCATGAGACTAAGACAAAATGACACAGAGGCCAACATGAATCTTATCATTGCATCTGCTTTGCAATAGAAGAATCAAGATGGGAACTTTAACATCATGGTAAGGAGTGTCACAGATAACAGCAAAATGGATAACTGGATGCAGCACATTTGGTCAAGGTTAAAGCTTCAGTGCTTGATCAACTTTAAACTCTAAGCTTCACACTATCTATTTAAAGTGTCAGATGTGCACAGAAAGATATCTTTTATTGGAACAACTATTATTTCTAGCTATGTCACCAGGTTGAATAAGAGAGAGTTCCTTCCTGCAAATCCTACTTCTTTAAATGGTCAGCACCACAGCAGTATTACTACTGCCAAAAATAGCATGAAATGAAACAAGAACACATCCATTTGCATGGATTTATTTTAAGAGTGGTGCAAAACAAGTTGTTTTTTTATATCTTTAACTTTATTGGCCATTGAAGATTCCTTTTAATTAAAATAAGATCATGTGTGTACCTTATGCTGTGTCTTGTAAGAAGTTTATTAGGAAAGAAAAGCAGAATACAGAGCTTCTAATCCAGAACGAACAGCAAACTCAGCATTTTACTCAAAACTACTGCTATTAGGGCATATCTAAACATGGCATGCACTAAGCAGTAACATCCTACCCTGCTCTAGTGAGCATAAATGCAGCTGTCTGCTTTTGTTTTGTCTCACTGGAAAACAACTCCCATTCTTTTACTTGTCCCCTTCATCAATGAAATGCCAACTCCTCCAGCTGTATGAGCAAGCACCCAGTTACACATAAAAATGCTGTGTGTTACTGTCTCAAGTCTGCAGAAGGAAACAGCCTGGTACAGAATTGGACATTGTTTTAAAACTTGAGTGGGTCAACAGGCCATATTTCTTTCTAACATGCTTTCTGTTTCATCTAAAGGTAACACACTGTTTGGATTTTCTTAGCTGGGTAGAACGCCCAGCTCTAGAGGAAGCAATACGAATTCCCCAAGCCTGCCTGTCAACTTTTTACTCTGAGCAAGAGAAGCAGAATGAAGAAAAATTGACATTGTGAGTGGGATGAGTGAGCTGTAAAACCACTTCAATCTCAGGTTATGAAAAGCCTCAGTTGTTACTGTGTCAATTGCCACACAATTGAGGGTAGCAAAAGGGTTTGCCGCAGCTCTTCTACTCCTTGGCAATAGGACTACTTCAGAAACATTTCTGAAATGTTCTTGGTAGAAAGTAGCAGCCACAGGGCATTTAGGATTATTACAGAGCGGATTCTTCACACTGAAAATTAATCATGGGATGTTTCTTTCCTACATTCCTCCTCCCTGTCTTCCAGGCTACTCAAAGCCTGGCTAGTGTGGAACTGCTACGAAGTATCTGTACTAAGTCTAAACAACAAAATCTGTAGTACTGCTCACCATGTTCTTCCAGAGGCTCAAAGCCATGAAAATATAATCTTCTTCCAGAGTTTCCACTTGTGTCTTTGATGTGCTGAAGAAACCATCCCTGCTCTGAGAAATCATAGAGAGCATGACAAAACAGAGCAACAACAAAACATAAACACAACGGTGACAATATAAGAGATCAGGGAAATATGCAGATGCGATCACATGAATAATTTGGAATAAACAACACTTGCCTTAGCTAGCTTTTACAGGCTTAAAAAAAAAAAAAAAAAAAAGAAAAAAAAGAGGAAGCATGAATAATTTGTCTTAGTAGAGCATATTTACTTTTAAATGAAAGTGATTTAAGAGTTTGGAAGATTGCGTGCAGTGGCCTGTTGGTCAGGTGGCTTGATACTACAAACTGGAGGAAACAGAGAATCCAACAGAGACATAAGATGGCACTGGAGAAAATAACAGAGCAATTTACGAAGAAGAAAAGTCGTGTCATGGAAATTAAGTCTGGTATTTGTATATGGACCAGCAGTTAACAAAATAAGCCTGCCATAAGACAGCAAAGGAAGGTTTTGCAACACAGCAAACCTAAACTGCCTGGAAGACAAATTTCCTTCTCCCAGTCCATTTTGAGCAAAGGGAAGCAATGAAATTAAGACACGATCAAAGAGTTGTTACAGTGCCTGTGAACTGGACTGTTACCCACCACCAACCTAATATACCGATAGCCACCAAGTGTTTTATATCGGATTTTAATACTTTATTGAATGATCCATTATCTACAAAATCATACCTTCCCCTTCTCCAGATCTCAAGGTGTGTTCTACATGCCTAACTAACTTTGTCTTTTAGATAGGAAGGAGCCAGCTGAGCACTGTGCTCTATCTCATAAGACACACTTCACACACATTTACTCACCAGACTGAGCAAAAGGTTTGTTTCTTGGAGAGAAGGCTGAAGAACAACAGTGAAATCATCCTTTTGATCGTACCTCTTAGACTTGAGAAGTTTTTCCCAAGCATCCTAAATGGACAACCATTTAATGAGATAAGCATTATCATGTAAAGAGTGTAATACATGTGCAATTCACTGGTTCTTGAAGTGAACTTGGATTATCCCCATCCCTAATAAACCATAATAATCAAATCTGTAATTCAGAACAGAGACTGTAATTGAATGAAGCCATCCTATGCAATAGTTAGAAAATCCTTGTGGCTGTGAGAAAGATACACTGAATTGGCATTATTTTCTTTGAAAGGACAGTCATTTTAGTATTGTACTTACTTGCCTCCCCATCATTCTTAAAGAAATTCCTGCACAGCTGCCTTTGTCTTACTGAAAATTTCCCTCTTCTAACTTGGCATCAACAGCCAAGTTACTGGACAATAAACCATTTCCTTAATAGGTTATAACAAACCCTAGGTTCAAAAAGCTAGACAGTCATTAGAAACTGGAAGAGATGCTAAGGTCACTCAGACACGCAGAGAACTCATCTTCATTGTTCCTGATGTGAGAATTGGAGTCAGGATTGCTGCTGATGTAGGCAAAAAAAATAAATAAATAAAAAAGAAAAGAAAAGAACAGTTTCTAATCTTCCTCACCACTATCCCTCCCATAGCTTCTCACTTCTGTTTAATCTGGAAAATGAATAGACAGACATATCTAGCAACACCAAGCAACAAAAAATGCCTTACCTGATAGGACCACCTCAGAATGTTATAGTTTAGCATAGAGCGTTCATGAACGCAATTGCACTGATTCCCAGTTGAATTGCTGCAGAGAAGATGAAAAACAGATGTTATGAACTTCTGATAAAGTAGACAGAAAGCACAAACTATTAAGGTACTGGCAAGCATATATTGAAGCCTAAATTACTGTATACACTGACAAAACTCCATATAGATGTTTTGTTATTTTAAATGCAGAGTGATAAATATTTCCATGTCCAGAGCCTTGACCTGCTACTTTGCTTGAAAGCCTATTCAGCTGGCAAATATGCTAGACTTGGATTAGCACAGGGTTTCACAAGCCAGCAGCCTGTTCAGGCTTAAAAATGCTGCACTAGTTTTCAAACACTTTCTTTTCTATCATCACATAAGAAAATTGAACACATTCAAAACAGAAGGACTTCTGCCTCAGTTTTTGGCAAGAAGACCATCATTTAGAAATGTGAATGGAAGCTCACTGCTAAAAATTCTTAATTGTGCTAAACAGTGGCCAGACATTACCAAGTAGCTAGCTAATCTCAGTCAAATCTCTGATCTACAAGATGAGATCTCCACACTGCATATTTCTGCAGCTCACAGGAAAACTCAGACTCTCCTCCAAGGCAGCAGACAGGAACAGTATTAGATATTTGAGGTTTATTTGGTTCCAGTACAGATACACTCAGCTGAAAATTCCTAGACTGATAGGAATCTGGAAAACCTGTAGTGAGACTTGCAGGTGTAAACAGAAAGCACCAGTCAGGGTCAGACTCTCTCTCCTTTTCACAAAATTCTAGCAAAACCTGTAGTGTCAGTATTTCTGTTAAAATGCTTTTTTATTAGAGCTGGTGAGTGAAAGAAATATGAACTCAGTACCAGCATCCTATCACAGCCTAATAGACGAGTACACAGGGGCCATTTAAGAACCTCATACAATACACAGAGTTGTGCAGTTTCCTGAAAGTGGAGTTCATAAACTGTTTTTATGTTCTTCTTAGATAACTTAAGTTTCTTCTTTTGGCCAGAGCTCATCTTTTTTCTTTGAAAGCATAATCCAGAGATGAGGATGTGCTAACCAAATACTGAAGCCTTAATCTGGGAGACGATCTGAGCCTGAGGTTGAGATGAGCCCAGGAGTTTTATACTTGAGCACAAAGCATACAGACTGGTGGAACTGCTGAAACAGATAAACATAGCTTCAAGATCACATTGATAAGTAATCTTGCCAGAATTCTCCACACAATTGCTTTTGACAAAGAAAGCTTCTTCTCTGCTTATGCTTGTTGTTAAGAACATGGTTACACAGCAGCCAGATCCCCTCCTCGACTCAAAGCTTGTGAAGAACATCAGAATGAATATATTAGTACATACTGTGTCTCATGTCATAGGCATGGAAAAGATTACTAAAGTGAAACAGAGTGTAATCTCATCAGCTGTAAACTACTCTATCATAACAGTCCTTGTGCAAACTCCTACTCCCTGCTAAATTGGGACGTAAGCTACTCGCACTTTTCTTTAAAGGTACTGAGAGAGGGAGATGGCTGAAAGCATCTATGCAAGTCGTTACCATAGAGGAATTAGCAAGTTGGAAGATCTCCATTACACCACCCAAGCCCAAGCAGTAGCTTTCTTATAGCTTCATAACTGTTTTTAAAACCAGTTAATTCCTTTTGTGAATATTGTGAGCATTGGATACCTAGGAACTTGTACTTTTAAAGAACCTCTAGAGTTTTCAATTCAGGAGTTTCAGAGCAGAAGCAACTCTGACTAAAGAACAGGGGGTGAATGGACCTTACAGTTTTGTAATCATGAATGTAGTTGAGGTGGAGTTAATTTTCTTCACAGCAGCCCATAAAATCATAGAACAGTATGAGTTGGAAGGGACTTTTAAAGGTCAACTAGTCCAACTCCCCTGCAGTGAACAGGGACACATACCGCTACATCAGTTTGCTCAGAGCCCCATCCAGTCTGATCTTGAATGCCTCCAAGAATGCAGTATCCACCACCTTTCTGGGCAGCCTGTTCCAGTGCCCCACTACTCTTATCGTGAAAATCTCCCCTCTTTGAGTTTGAAACGATTTTTCCTTGTCCTATCACAACAGATCCTGCTAATGAGTCTGACTTCTTATTTCTTACAGGCCCCCTCATGTCCAGCTTGCCATCCAGCAGCATATTCCCAGTCCTTTTCAGCTGGGCTGTGTTCAATCCTTTCAGCCCCCAACTTATATGGATAGTGAGGGTTGCAGTGACCCAGGTGCAAGACCTTGCACTTGGGGTTGTTGAACCTCATGAGGTTCTCCTGAACCCACTGCTCATCCAGTCTAGGTCTATCTGGATAGAACCTTGTCCCTCAGGTGTGCTGACCACACACCTTGGTGTCACCCACAATCTTGCTGAAGGTGCACTCAATCCCACTGTTTATGTCATTTGATGAAGATATTAAACAGCATCTATCCCAGTACCGACCCATGAGAGACATCACCTTTTGCTGATTTCCATTCAGACATTCAGCCACTGACCATCACTCTCTGGATATGATCTCACAACCAGTTCCTTGTCTGTTAAGCAGTCCACCCACCTCAAGAACAACAGACATGAAATCGGTGGCTCCTCCCTGTCCACCAATGCAGCTACACCATCACAGAATGACATTAAATTGATCAGACAGAGGACTTGCCCTTGGTGAAGCCACGCTAGTTGTCTCGTAACATCTTTCTCTCTTCCATGTGCCTTAGTGTAGCTTCCAGGAAGATCTGTTCCATGATCTTTCCTGGCACAGAGGTGAGGCTGGATAGGTCTGTAGTTCCCTGAATCATCATTTCTATTCTTCTTAAAAAAGGATGTGACATTGCCTTTTTTCCAGTCCCCTTCACCTTGTCATGACATGTTTTGCTTTTACTCTTCCTTTTCTCTCTCATCCTTCTATGGCATGGTAAAAGGGGAAACAACAGAGAGGCTGCGTGGTTGCTTGGGGTTGACTCACCCCTACTGCAGTATGCACTCTTTAAACATAGTATCCAAACTGATTAAGTTAAAGCCCTTACTTCTTGTAAATCCATGCCTTCAGAGAGAGTGCATCAGAAGCAAAAGTTGAAATCTAAAAATCTGTGACATACTTTGGCATCAAGGGCAGAAAACTATTCAGAAGTCTACCTGATTGGTATAGAGACAGTACACACACTGGACAATAAACAAAAGTAGGAGACAGTGTTAAGAATTTAAGAGGAGCCTCTGTTACCTGGCATTTTGAGGATCTTGGCACATGAGAAAGGAAGTTGTGATCTCAGTGGAATCTACCAAATTTACAAAGGCTTTGGGAACCTGCAGTGATAAAGTAAAAATTAATGACATTAACATCTGCTGTAGGAAATCATTAGTTACTATTTCTGCCACTTGCTAGAATCTACAACTTGTGTTACCTCAGAGTTAGGATTCTGTCTTCATAAAATCAGTGATCTGAGTCTTTGCCAGTTCCTTCCTGAATCCTACTCCTATGCCTGCCATCTAGTATAACCTGAGTCATCATTTGTGAAATACTCATGACAATGATTTCTTGACTGATACCTAGAAGCTCATTTTTACATGAACCAGATGGCCACTAACCAACTAAACTGAACTCAGATGAGCAAAGAGCTACTATTTTTGTGTCAATATGTCAATGCAATGCTCGAGGATGAAATATCCTGTGTAATAGCACAAGCACTCACATATCTCACCTCACTTCTCCCATAAGGATAAAGCAGATTTCCATTTCCAAACTGATATTTCACTTTTGTGAGTGCACGTATACAGATTCTGCAAATAATAGAGGAGGGAATCTGAAGCAGATATATGGGTAGAACTTCACCCATATGCAATATTTGTCAGTCAGTCTGGGAAGAATGAATGCCTGTGTCCTGATGTAATCAAACTGGAGCAAATGTAGAATACCCATCAGGTTGTCAATCCAATAACATAAGATTCTTGGAAATAGCTACTGAAATACTTCAGATAAATAGTCTAGTTGTAGTAGATAAATAGTCATAGTTCAGATAAGTAGTCATAGTTGTAGTGTCTATGCATCTTTATCTAGCTTACTGCTCATTAGTAGACTAGTACTCAGGACAGAACACTTCCCAGAATTCATCCTAGAGAAATAGATCAGCTTTCATTCAGCCAGCTAGAAACACTGAGGTCTTAAAATGGACACAATGGCAGAAAAAAAGACCCAATAGATATTATACAGATCTTTAATTTTTTTTTTTCCCCCTGGTATAAACAAGTCTCCATTTAGCATTTAGCAGCTGGTACACTGCATAGATTGCTTCACATATCCAATAATTACATTTACTTTCGTAAAGACCACTATTAGGAAGGAAAACTTCCAGATCTAGACTGATCTAGTCCATTTTTTCATGCAAATCACTTTAAAAATAAAAGGTGCAGACTAAGTAGCACATCAGTCTGATTAACAAAGCTAAGCTGTTAACTATCTGTCCTTTCTCTTTGCATGCATCAAATTTTTAAAGCACAAATGAAACACTTACTGGCAATGAATAGAGCGAGAGGATTAAAGTCAATGAGATTTGTGTTGTGAATCACTTGAACACTGATAAAAGCCAAAGTTCAGAAAGATAGAAAAAAAAATTCAGCAGAGGATTCAGGTATTGAAAACTGATGAATACATCTTACTTCTTTATACAAAAAGTCTAAGAGTTCTTGAAGTTTTTCCAGGTTGTCCAATATGCAATTCTTCTGTAAATGGGATGAGAAACAGCTTAAAAAAAAAATGAATAGGAGAACTGTTCTACTACTGCATCTTAGATTTGGGATTCCAAATCAAGTACACGTTTCTAAATACAAAAGACTTCGTGGATCAGAAGCTCATGTTACTGAATAGCATCACTCCAATCTTCTAGAACCAGCTACTGCTTTGGTCCACTATGGCAAAGGATAGAGCTTGCAAAAGTGATTGAATCACACGCTTTGATGGCTAAACCACCCCATGAAAACACTACCGGTTGTGTGAAGGCACAAGAAGAGCATGGGTTTTCAGCACTAAAGAAAACTGTGATCAGTTTCCAATCATTTTGGAAGTCCAGCATCTGGAAGAAAAATAAACAAACAAATTAAAAGGAGTATGATGGTAAGAGTCCTATTTGCCATCCTTTCTTTCATGCATGATTTAAATCAGCAAGACAAAACAATAGTCCACTGCCCAACCCCAGATGCTTTGATCCATTCTGTCTGACTCATCAGCTTCTCTCTACAGTAGGCAGCAAATAGACGGTTATCGACCAAATCCTGCCATTAAAGATGAATGCACACCAACAAAAATCCAAGGATAAAACCAGAAATTGCAGCTGCCATTGAAGTTCACTGGAAATGGGCACACACTGCTGAGCACAAAGCTGTATGCTGCTTCTTTCTAACCCTGATGAAGTTTACTGACAGATTAACATTCTTGAGCTGCTGAGACTGGTTCATCCTGATAGGATGCAGACTAGAGCAAAAATCTAAGGACTAGAGCTCTGCCCAACTGTCCTAAGCTCATTAAGCAACATCTGCCAAACACAAAGAGCGTTGGTTAGAAGCCTTCAGTTCCATAAAAACTTATGCTAAGTTCATACACATACAGTCTTGCGAGCTCCCTGCATAGGGAGTAGGTAACAGCAGAATCACTTTGGCAGTTACATATGCAAGTTATGTAAAGATCGTTTTACAAAATAACATGCCTGAGGGTTGAGAACAGAAGAAAAATGAGTGCTTAAAACTCCAGGGTGGGATTTTCAAAGCACTCAGCCATGAGTGATAGTACAGTTCTCACCAGCATCAACCACTGATATCAGCCAAAGCATATCTCGAGCTTTTTGAAAATACGATCCTAAGATAGCAGGAGGAAGAGATAAATATCAAGAATTACAATTTTGGGTTGGCTTCTCAGAAACACTGGCACAGTTACAGAGCGTAGATAGAGGTCTCACATCCTTAAGCAATACAAAAACAAAAACGTTGGCTTCCATGCCAACCTCATCAGCCTCTTCTGGCAAACATAAAGCAGGTGAGATATTTTCAAGAACAAAACTCCATACCTTAAAAGAGTACAGAACTGATTCTATTTACAGATAGACCACAGTCTGTTAAGCTCAAGAAACAATATGTCCTATTTTGAGGGAATCTTTAGGTGGTGTTTAAGGTATTTCATCACATTTCTCCCTTTTCCAGATTGGAGACCAAAACTCTCATAACAGTCCTGTTCTTTAAACACACCTGGTTCTCTTTCATGAGCTTCACTATTTCTCCAGCTTGATCCAAGAGGCCTCTGAGAAGCAGAAAAAGAGAAACTATCAAGGCATCAGCAAGGGTAAAGCTTTGGCAGATTTTTATTATGAAGTCAACATTTGAAACATCAGGTGGGATTCATCTTTTCACTCCTAAATGTGTAAAAATTAGACACTTGTCTGAGTTATACAGAAAGCCTGTGGTGATTAGCTCACATTGAGACATCTCACTTTTGGATGTGCATTTGGAGAGATGAAAAGAGCAGACATATTTCTAAGTTATGACAGGGTCTGACCCTGGGAAACCTGTACAGCCTGGCACTGAGCATATTCTGTGTTCAGTGAAATTCTCCAGCATGAAACGCATCTACCCTCCACTTTTCCAAATATAAGTGAACCCAGACAAAAACCCCTCAAACTTACATTGTTTGACCGTCTGATGCTGCTCCCATTGCGACAGGCAGAGGAGACTGGTGCAGGACCGAAGGATTAAAACTGCTAATAAGAGCTGAATGACATACACAGGTCAGGTGTGCTACTCTGCAATTGCATTATAAACAAAGCTGAACCAGACCAGAATATGTAGGATCTGAGGGATCTCTTGGCAGGCATTAGAGGCTCACCCAAGCTACTCTGCAGCTGTTTTGCTGGTGCAGCTCCTAAGAACTGCAGCTCTGACATCTGAGTTTGCCTCCAGACTCAGGTGAGAAACACTCACCCCACCTCTTACGTCAGCCACAAGTACAGGCAGATTTAAATACAAGCAGGTATAGAAATCAACCTACTGAGAATGGGAGGCAAGTCAAGACTCCCTTCACAACAGCCAGCTTGTAGATGATGAATTCACACGTGGTGCACCTAAGGCAGCCTCAGTGTAAGCCCCTGAGCATATGGCAGCAGAAAGAGCACTGGACAAGCAAATTCACACAAGATCTCACTTGGCTAGCGTTGGCAGTATGCACAGTGAAGAAACACCAGCAGGGACTGGGGCTATCCACACATCCTGTTCAAAGCCAGCACAGTAACTCAGCCTATGTTGCACTCACATTCACTCAGTGCACCTTTCCTCAGGTTCCCCCCATAGTCCCATGCTGCACTTTTGTTGCACACGCACCATAGCCCAGCCAAGCCCCTGACTGTCAGCCACCACTCCATTCAGTTAATTTGCTTAAGTTTGTGTGACAGCAAGACACACCTGCCAAGACTTCCACGCTCACTTCAGGGAGGCTCTTTCCTGTGCTGTAGAAAGGGAAGAGAAAACAGGAAGTTGCTGTTATCCCATTTCTCAAAGAAAAGTTACATTACAGCACAACCTCAACATCTTGCTAGTTAGTCTACAGCTTGGAGCATGTATTCATAGCAGCTGCTGAAATTAAGAATGGGGCCTTTCTCTTCCTAAAATCATAACATCATCATCTTCTGCTGAGTCTCAGATCTCCATTCTCTCTCTTCACTCTACATGTTGCAATAATTGTCCTTATGCATATACACAAGCAGTGCCAGGACCTCTCTTGGTGTATGCACAAGCAGACACGGATGTACATACAACAATTGAAAAACAGCAGTCCTTTAAAATTTGTCTTTGCGGGGTCAAATCCTCACCTGGAATGCCTCAAAAGAGTTACACAGATTTGCATCTCTGAGGCTTAACCAGATGCTTCTACTTACTGATTTATATATGCTAAGAGGGCAAGAAAGAAGAAAGCTGTGTAGAACTTGTCCATGAACATTGGGAAACATTCAGGCAGAGGACAGACAGGGTATCAGAGCTCTTGGGTTCTATTTTTGCTTTGATAAATCTCCACATTCTGGTCTCTAGTTAGTGGAGGACATTTACTACATAGGAGTAATCTTAGAGTAACGAGTCTTAAGGTTATTGCAATCCTAAAGTAGTTGCAGATCTTGGACAAAGAATTTCTGCTAATTAAAGAATGGGGAAGATCCAATGTCTCAAAATCTTTTCTATTTAAATAGGCTTTCTTTTCCTTCCTAGATAACAACAAAAATTGTATTGTGCCTAACACTGTATAAATTAGTATAATGAAATGAATCAATGCTAGCAACTCATTTTTACCTTTGGAGCAAATCTTCATGATGAATGCTGGATCCCAGTGGCTGTGAATAAGCAGGCAATAAACATGTCATCAAGCAAGGTTACACACTCTGCTTCCTATTGTACTCTTCTCTTTTCTTATACGTTTTCTATATACTCATTTCCATTATGCTTCAGTTTGTCACAGATTTAGATTATTTTCCAGGGCTGTCATTTTCAGCACTTCCTTCTTACAATGTGTTCTCATAGTCTAGTCTTTTTTCTTACTTTAATTTTTTTTTTTTTTGCTTTCATTGATGAATTTATTGCATGTGGCTTAAAATGTGACTAACTTAACTCAAATTCAGTCAAATGAAATGCTGTTCTAAACCATATTGAATTGCTCTCAATCTATTCCTTTTCAACAAGGGATGTGACCTGAAGTCACTAAGATAATTTACACGGATGGCACTCTGCCAATATGGTACCTGATGAAAAAAAACCTCCTTAGACAGAGGAATTTCATCGATTTCAAGGAGTCCAGGAGGAGACAGTGAAATGTTTGCTCTAAAAAAGTAGACATTCATTAGCAGAATATCATTTATACATTCATTATATGGCACCACCCACAGGCAATAAAAAAATCATCACCACAAAAAAAAGACATGCTCTGAAGTGCCACACGTCCAATATGGGCAAAGAATAGTCAAATTTAAGAAAATCTTTTCTCCTAAAGAGGGAGGTACTTGCAGAGAGTCCAGGAAAGCTGATCTTTAATGGAAAGCTTTAAGACAAGGAGAAGTATGACACCTTAATGAACACCAACTCAAATTACAAAGTTGTTTTGTGATAAGGGAGAACCTTCCCCATGTCATGAAAGTTATATCTCTAGACCAACTCCCATTTTTGCCCAATAAATACACTTCTATGCTTTCCCAAAGCTTGGAAATCGTAGTTAAATGTTTTAAATTGGGCCTTAAAACTACTTCAGATATTTACTTCTATTCTTAAGGCAAGTTAAAATTACCCAAATCTAACTACCAGAAGAGGTAGGATAACCTTACTTACTGATTTATACATCAAAGTTATATATTTATGATTCATCCAGAGCTTTTTCCTGCAGGATAGAAACACTTCAACAGGATCAAAAGTCTACTGCATCTCTTGATAATTTGTCCTAATGGCATTCATCACAAAAACTGTACATTTTTTCAGTTTGAGTTTTCCTAAACGCTTCTTCCAGTAATTTGATCTCTTCAGCTCATTGTTAGGAAAATCCACGCACACTAATCAGATAGCATGGTTCTGTGTAAGAACACCGTGATCAAATTTCTCCTGCATGAAGTCAGCTGGCTATTTTTAGATTCAGAGTATATTGAAATACTGAACATTCGGAAGTTATTTCCAGCCAGTTTTCAGCAGAAAACTGTAATGCTCATGGAAAGTTTTAAGTCCTAAATGCCCTCGCTGGGACCCCAAATTTTACCATCAGTTCAGTTCACCATCAGCTCATCACAGAGTCAGAACAGAGGAAATGGGTCACGTTCAGCACAGTTTCGTGCATGTACTTACTGTTTGCAAACTTCCTATTGCAGTGACTAGTTTAATGTCAGCTGGCCTCAGAGTATGAACTGCAAAAATGTTGAAAATCGGGTGAGAAAAAAGAAGTAAATTTAAAAGAAAGTTACATTCGCTAGTATATTAAAACATGGCAAAACTGATTAAAAGCATGCAGGAAGAAGTCCATACTGATCTTTTGGACAAGTAGCTTTAAATCAGGCAGAGAGAATGAGAAACTTCACTTAGACATTCAGTAAATGCTTCAGCTGCACTGAAACGTTCAACGATCAAGCAAGAAGAGACCACAAAGACAGTGGTGAATGATTTAAGCAATACCAGAATCCTCAGCAGCTGAAGAAACAAAAGTATTTTTATGATCATAATAAAAACCCTATAGATGTCACAGAGCCCTCTCTCCATCACTTTAGAGACATCACACACAAATAAAGCCTCTCAGACCAGCTCATTTCCTTCGCTCCATATCCATTCTGAAATAAGTGCGGAATAATTGTGGAAAGGATAATATTAGACACAGACCTGAAGATGAAGGAGTCTCAGGTGATGTCACATGCTTGCATGAAAACTGGAAGCCTCCTAGAGCCTTTGACATAAATAAATATGGTCTTATTTCCAGAAAGAAATTGTCAGAAGGAGAGGACATAGAGGCTCTATTTTCCAACAACAACAAGCTCTTACTGATGTAGCAGAAATTTTGAAGAACAATTGCACCTCTGCTAGAAATACATGGGAACACAGCTCTGGACAGCTCTTCAAATCCACTCTTTCCAAACTCTACACTTTTTTACTCAGCTTTCTTACCAAATTCCTACTTAGCAAACAATAAAATGTGCGGAACACAACCTATAACCTTCACTGTTGTGAACAGAGAATGCTTAATCTGGGAGATCCCAAGAAATGAGCTTCTGCATGCATCTTTGTGTGCCACAAGGTACACAAAACAAAAAGCCACAGCTCAAGCATGAAGCAGGAAAGGAAACACGAACCAAATATATCACCAATATTCTGGGCCCCTGGCAACAGGCAGAATTTCCATGTGAACACAGAAATGATAAAGAGGAAAATAATGAAAGAAAGACCTGTATTTATGGCAAGGACATGAGTGATATGAATAAACTCAGCACGAGAGACAGATGACTATCAGTAGGAACAACTATTTCATGCCCTCCCGCATACTGACAATAGGCACGGTCCATCTCTGAGACCTTACAGAAAGACTAAAGACAACAACCTGCTTCTAAAAGAGCAACAGAGCATCTTGGAACAAGTGCTAACCACAGTCAGCCTATGTACAGGATGTGCAACCTAATAACAAGAGGTGCTCAGAGAAACTTATTTCCTGGTGAGGTATCATAATCTTGCAACTGCAGTATCACACCATTGAGTCATTTCTTTGCATTTATTCTTTGCAGAATTCAACAGTTGAGCACACTAAGCTCTTCTTCCACCTGCCTCAGAGGAAGTGACAGCCAAAATGATGAAGATAGATATCGAAAAAAGGAGAAGGAAAAAAAAAAAAAGAAAGAAATCTGTTCTCATAATTTACCTTTAGTTTCCCCTGTTCTTCCAGGAGATCTTCTGTCTTTCCTTTAAAATAAAGTAAAAGAAAGAATAAGGAATTGCACAATTTTTAAACTTAGAACCAGCCTTCAGAAAACAATAAAACTAAAACCACACAATCCCTATGAGGAGTAACTTTTCTCCTCTTTCCTATTTTCCAAAGGTGAAGCTTGCTCCAACACCAAGTATATTCTCTTAGTTTTGTGTATACTAATGTAAGATTTCAGTTATTATAGTCAGATGAGATTTGTTGAAATTAGCAGATTACAAATAAGTCATATGCATAGGTGATTAACTTCATCTTCCACAAGCCTTAAAACCTAGCTTTTCCAGTTTTCCTCTTCAGCCATCATGGAATGGTTTGGGTTGGAAGAGACCATAAAGCCCATCAGTTCCAACACCCTGTCGAGGTCAGGGCTGCCCCCCACAAGGTCAGGATGCCCAGGGCCCCATCCAACCTGGCCTTGACTCCTCCAGGGATGGGGCATCCACAGCCTCTCTGGTCAGCCTGTGCCACTGCCTCACCAACCTCTGAGTAAAGAATTTCCTCCTAATATCTAATTTAAATCTCCCCTCTTCTAGTTTAAGATCATTCCCCCTTATCCTGTCACTATCTGTCCATGTGAAAAGTCAGTCTCCCTCCAGCTTATAAGCTCCCCTCAAGAACAGGAAGGCTTCAGTGAGGTATCCCCAGAGCACTCTCTTCTGCAGACTGAACAAGCCCGACTCCCTCAGCCTTTCTTCAGGAAAGGTGCTCCAGCTCCTCTGAAGCTGCTCCAGCAGCGCTATGTCTTTCTTGTGCTGGGGGCCCCAGGCCTGGAAGCAGTACTCCAGATGAGGCCTCAGAAGGGCAGAAAAAAAAAGGGAGTGTTATTTCTCCTGTATTATGGTGGATTTTAATTTTGTTTCTCAAAAAAGGAGAGGCCTATCTGCTTTCACTGTGAGAGGTACAAAATACCTAGGGCAACTAGTAAACATGTAATTCCCATTAACAAAAGGAGATTTTGCAAACACCAACAAATTCACGTGCAAGTCAGTCCCTAGTTTTTACGCCTTAGAAGTGCAGCCTAGACTTACATTAGCATGTGCAAGCTGAAACTCCTTCAGAAAGGAGCAATTCACATTAATCTACATCTTCCACAGCCACAGAGCAACATCACACTGTTATGTGATTGCCATAGTGATAGAGAAACTAGATTCTTGTCCTAGAATGCTGACAGATAACGTAGCCTGTTAGAGCCAGAAGTCAGGACTGCAGCTATTTCAGCAAACACCATTCTCTTTCCTTGAGTATACACTTGGATTTGTAATCATCAATTTGAGGTTATCCTAAGATCTTCACAAAAGGAGATTTTCGGCTGAACTTCAAAGTGTGCTGAGAGCTGTCCCTGCTTGCCACACCAAAGCCACCAAAGTCCTGCTGTCTTTTCTCCAGAAGCTAACTTGAGAATATTTAGTTGTCCTGCTGCATGCTTCTGCTTATACATCCTCCTTCTTTCCACATCAAAAAAGTAAATGGAGAGCCAACTCAGCCCAGCAGGGGAGATATCCAGGCTCAGACTGTTTGATCTCCTCTCACGTGGACGTTGCTTCATAAGTCTGAACTCTCTTCCCATTTATCCTCCTCCTAGTGTTTCTCATTTTGCTTTCAACTTGAAAAGGCTAGACAGCCCTCAAGAGGTGAGTGAACCAGACTTACAGCTCCAGGAATGCATTTTTTGTTCTCTCTCTGATTCCTGACATTATCTCCTTGATTGCTGGTAACACTGTGTTGATGTCCTCAGAGAGCTATGTACCATGAAGCAGTACCTAACTTAGAGTTTCACCATAATCTACATATAGCTAGCACAAGTTTTGCCTGCCATACATTATTTTCAGTTTGAGCATCCCGAGTATTTTCCATCAGCTAGCCTATCCCCTGATCTGATGCTGAAATAAGCTGAAAGCACCTTTTCCAGCACAGGCGACAGCCTGTTCCAGCAGGTTCCATCTCCTTTCTTTTCTGTCTGAATATTTATAATTCATTTCTTTATTCCATGGCTTTTAATTAGAGTCCACAAAAGTGCTTTTGTCCTTGTGACTATTTAGCTTCTTTAGGAGTGTACTTGGTCAAAAGATATTCAGAAATCCAACTGCACTTACCACTGCAGGTCCCCAGATCCTTCTGGCAGAGAATCTATTCTAAAATCTAGATTCACATTTGCCTTTTTTAATTCCTGACATCAATGCTGACTGAAGAAATGCTGATTGATAACAACACTGTTAACATGTACACACATTCACATTTGTTTAGCTCACTCCCTTGTGTGAATATCATCTACTTCTGGCAGTTTGTTGCTATTCATTATCAATTCGTTTGGGGATTTGCTAGCTCCTCCAGCTTGTCCCCTCCCCAGAAAGGATCTTAGTGCAAGGTCTTTTTTAAGCTCTTGTGCTTAAATGAGGGAATAAATAATAATAATAATAATAACAAAAAGTATTTTCTGTTGAGCTTCAGACCTTATTTTTTGTATGTGCCAGGACTTCAGATTCCCTGTTTCAGATGTATTTTGAAAGAGAAACTCTTATTTTTTATTCCTTTAGACATGATTCCTTGAATCCCCTCAGATTCATTTTTGGCTTGCCTGATTATACTTTAACCAACCAGAGCATACATTTAGTTTTCTTTGTTTGTTTTGGATTTATGCTTTCTATAGGATGTTTTTTTGACCCTGCTTCTCCCATTATTATAGCTATTCTGTGACTCTATCATTTCATAATTCTAGTTTGTATTTTAAATTTTTTCCAAATCCTCTCCCCCTGCCTTCCTCAAAATAAGTGTTATTCTGAATTTTTTTCCAAAATCTGGGAGAAAAGCTCAATTCTTTCTTCCCTTGATTTCATAGTTAACCTGTTTCTGCTAATTCTTACAGGCTCTATCAATCCACATTTACTCCCAAATCCCAAAGTTTTCTCAGGAATTTCAGTCACAGTGCAACTTTTTTTCCAAATTAAAAAGTCAAAGCATGATCATTTCTTCCATTTATAATAGGAACCAAAGCCTCCAAACAGCTGTTTGTTTTTGTTTTTTTTAAAATCAGAAAACCTGACAGTCCTCCAAAGATATTTATCCTCACAGCATACTGTTAAGGTAGAGCACTACTGTTATTTATTACAGCCTTCTTACTGGCAAGAAGCTCAAGCAAGAAGCCAAGACAGGCACAATATTTGTAGTCCTAGATCACCTACAAAATTCAGGTACCCAGTACCATGTATGAATTTCACATAACCAGCAAGGGTACAATGCTTTCTCCAACTCCAGCCTTTCCACCCCCTTCTCACTGACTCTTTTTTTGTTTTGTTTTGTTACAGTATTTTGCTCAGATTATACAGAAAGTCTGGAGGAAACAGAAATCTGAACAGTGATGCCCTTGGGTGTCAGAAGATTGCCTACCCATCCAAACAATTCAATGCCACTGAAAAGAAAATGATCACAGGTACAAATTCAAAGAAAAACCTCTGTCTCTTGCTCGAACTTCTGCACCGTTTTGGAACAGATCTCACCATTAGTTAATCATTGTGCTTTTCTCATAAGAAAACTTCAGCGTCTACCTAAGATGAAATCATTCCCCAGAGCAGTGTGAAACAATGCACATATCTCTCTAAAATGATCAAACGTATCCCCAAATCACATGCAAGACCACAGTTTTTCTTTCCTATTTTCTTCATCCTGCTTAAGGACTTCTGCTTTATACCCACCTTGCAACAACTAAAAACATAAGTTCCTAAATACCGCATAACAAAGATTTTCAAAGGACCTTTCAATTCTTACCTTCTGAGGAAAAACACCAAAGAAAAAACAGGCCTAACAATAGCTTCATAAGTGCTTCTATGAGCAGGTAAAATGGAGTGCTGTGGGTTACACTTTATGGCTGCTAGAAAACAAATTCTCTTCTTTTTCCTCCTTTATATTCTACCAAGCTGATAACTCAGCAGCCATAAAATTTATTAGCCTATTTACCTTTGGAAAGCAAAGCCACGATGATAACATTTGCATTTCTTATTTCAAAGAGCTCTGCAACCTCAGTTTATGAATAGCCCTATCCACAGGTCAAAAAAGGAAAGAAGTGGCACAGCAGTTCCAGTTTCTCTTTCCCCCCATGTTGCTCATCTTTTCTATTCGTGAGGAATTAACCACATGATTTAGCAGAGAAGATGGCAGCTGAGAGCAACGGTTCTTTTTGGGTTTCTGCCAATGATAAAAGGAATATGTAGAACATCACGTGGCTACCGGATATCTTGTATTGAACGAACTCTCCATAAAGACTTCTATAGTTATCATACAGCATAGATATCGCCTTCACGTTACTTCCAAAATACTTTAAAAGCTTATTAGCGTCACATGGTGCAAGTCAAGCAAATTTTCTCACAGAAAATAATGAAATCAAATGTTCCATTAAGGCTTCTCCTTGTGTTCAGGGGCAGCTGGCCACTTTGCAGGGCAGCCATCTCAGCAAGTGTCAGCACATAAGTCATGTGGGTCAACTTCCAGTCGAGTCAAGGGTCTTCCACACAACACAATAATTCACTATCAGTCTATCTCTACTACATGTGGAAGAAGGCTCAACTCCTGGGTCTTACAGAGCAGCTAAATGCTAAGTAGAATGCAGGTGGTTGTACTCTTTTCCCCTGCCTCTGCTCCTTCATAGCCTTCAGACAGCCTTGTACTGCATCTGTCTCTCTTCCACTAGCTTCGTAACCACCACATATTTCTAAAAGATGATTAAACTCACTGATACTCCAAAAACCTAAGTTAAATTGAGTCCAAGAAGATTATGAAGAACATGAAAGGGCACCACAGCAGAGAACAAGTGGACTACAATCTGATTAGGGAGAGAATAACAATAGTGAAGAGAATAAGCAGAGATGGTGAGGGAAGTAATGCAAAGCCAGTTCTGTACCATCACTTCTGGCAGTAGCCACTTTAAAGAAAACCTCTACAACTTAGCTTGTGGAATATAAGCCGTTCTTCTGGAGAATTTTCCATTAACGTAGTCTTCATCACAGGCATCTGGCAAGACAGAGGAATTCTGACAAGTGGAATAGCTAACTCAACAAGCAGAATTTCACACCCAGTTTACCACAAACAGGTGTGATCCTAAGGCCCAGGCTGACAATGGTTTTGTTTTCCCAGTTTGAACAAGAACCATGACCTAACAGCTAAAGCTCAATATGTCCAGCTCAGGACATACCAAGATTATAGAGCACCATATGCACTCCAGCAGTGCAGAGAAATTACTGTATACTCACATAGCAAGTGTATATCTAAGAAGACAGTAAGACTGGATCATTGTGTATAGGCAGTCAACACAAGTATCAAGTGTTTGAGCAAACAAGCTAGGATGCTACCATGGTAGACCGTTCACTTTTGCAGATTTGAAGGACGCGCACAAGTGACTGCTAGATGACAATATTATGCTCCCAAGTAAGACTCTTGCTGTATCTCAATTACAACATTAAGATCTGACCTCTGCAGAACAGCCCACTCAGCTATAGCACTGGAAATGCTCTCTGTCCTCTTATAAGCCTGTTGACACCCAAGTAAATCTTCTGCATAAAGAATAGGAGACTCAGAAGGGCAACTGCTTGAGTAAATATCTTAAAATGCTTAAACAAATCACTCGTACCCCTGATATCCCAGGCAGTCTAACTTATCATTCAAAGGGCTTTTTATTGTCTTATGACTGAAATTCAATATTTCTAAAGGAAATACATTGGAGATAGGCCTTGCATCCACTTCACCTTGTAAAAAAAATGGGAAAGTAAAATCAGTTCTGGATAAGAACAGCTATTACACAAACATACTAGCAGGAATCTGCACAGACAGGGGAAAAGCTCCTCCACTGCTTGATCTCAAACCTCAGCCCAGTACAAACATGCTAGAGACTTCACAAGCCCAAACAACTGCTCACCTCCAACACAGCAGCAACTTTGAAAGAAGGGAGCTTGTTCCACTTAGGAGTCTCACAACCTGAAATGTGTTTTGACACTAACTTCTTTTCCCCACAGTAAGTAACGAAAAACTCAAAGTTTTTGCTCTGTCAGATCAGCACAGAGACCAGTAGATCCCTGGGCTGGGTTGAAATAGGGTTCCTGGGGCCACTGGTAGGGTTGATGAAGCCCCAGGTGGGGCTGGTCAAGGTCATTATGGTATGTGAGTCAGCATAGATTGTGTAGGTGTAAGAGTTACACTCAGTGGTCTTTGTCATTAAGTACAAGGGTTTGTGGTAGCTTCACTCCTCAACAGAAAGTTCTCTTTATCAGTAAGTCTGAGAAACAGTCTCCCCAGTGAACTGGAAATGTTTAGAATCTTAGAGAGACTCTCTTTTTACCATACATCAAGTAAAAGGTGGAAAAGGGAAAGGAGGTAACATTACTTCATACATTTGCAATAAACCGAAGAAGAATTTAGCCTTTAGACTCTGTGATGAGCTCCAGAAGGAGAACAGTACTAACTTTGAGGCTTATAAGTCCTCTGTAAAGAGTTCTTCCCACCACCAAAGCATCAAAATAGCTCCTAGATTGAATAGCAAATAGCAGGTGGCAACAACGATCAAAGAAGCTGGCAGAGGAGAGAAGAGAAATTTTCTCACAGTTATGGGAGGTGTCAGAGATAAACCAAATCCTTTGCACTGCTGCGAGGGCATAGCCATACCCTGCAGAAAGTGTGGGGAGCTCCAGCCCATGAGCCAAGCCACAGCTGACAGCATTTGGGAGTACTCCACAGAGCTGCAGCCATTTCAAATATCCACCTACCACCAATATTGTGCATTAAACCATGTTCCTTGTTGCCGTATTTACACGTCCCTTGAACACCTCCAGGGACTTTGACTCCACCACCTCCCCAGGCAGCCTATTCCAGTGTCCAACTGTAACTTAGTTGACATGATGGAAATAGAATAATGTATTACTGCCTTACCTCTTGTACCTGGCATAGGAGCTATAGCTGGGAAAGCCAATGAATTTCTTTACCTTGCCTGTAAGTTTTGCCTTATCTGCTCACTTAAATGAACTTTTTCCTGCAATTCTTTTAATCATACAAGATACTAAAAATCAGAAACTTTGATAATGACAATATAAGCTATAGGACCAGCTTTTAAAAATACAAATAATGAATGTATAGCTGCACATTAAAAGAAAAAAAAACAACAACAACAACAACTAAAAAAAACACCATCACAACACTCAACCATTCATAATTAAACCCAAAATGTTTGCCACCACAAGTACAACATTTTACTGTTTGTTAGGGAAGTTGTTTCTTCAGCTGCTAACAGGCAGAGGCTATATATCAGACAGTAATGCAATTGTGCCCACAGAACTACTGTATTGTAACAGCATAGCAGAGGACTTGTTGAAATAGAAAATAGAATGACTCCCAATTTCATTTGAAGATTCATTCTGTGACTCATCAATATTTCAGCTAATCCTGCTGCCTAGCCAAGGTCTTGATTATTTATTTATTTGTTTGTTTTAGCAAGCATGTCCCTGAATGGTCCCATTCATTAAATCCAGTCCAGGACGGGTAGAACATTGCAGTGGTGTGAAACGTGTACAAATAAATCATACATTGAGTCACTGTACATTTCCTCATGGTGTTATGCCTTCTCTTGCTGCAGATCACATTGCTGGTTAACGTAGAGCATACCGTGGACCTGAACAGCAGCTCTTCCTCTACAGAAGAGATCAGGGGATGAGATGAGGGCCAGAGCAACAAGGACATGGGGCTCAGGGCAGGGATCCCACAGCAGCAAGCGGGAGCGCTGCACGATTTAAAGGAGGCTGCTACCACCTGCTGGAGAAAGTGCAAATGGAAACGGAAAAGAGGAAACCAAAGGTTTAGCGAGCCACTTCAGGCAAGAGCTGGAAAGCGCCGCTCTGCATATGGTCAGGCTACCGACCCTTCACCAGGATATTTGGGATTGGCAAAGCTGCTATAGAAACTCGAGCTGCCAATAGGTAAATAAGCGAGATCACCATGGAGGTTATGCCCATGTTTTGGATAAGCTACAAAGCGGGGGCCACCTGCAAATGCTCAGCGGTAGCTCAAGGCAGCAGTATTGCAATGAAACCTCAGGCCTCGCAAGTGAACGAAACTCAGAATTTAATTCTTATGCCTGCAGGGGTGACAACCTCCCACAGCGACTGTCTGATTGCTTGGCACAAGTCCGTTAGCCACTGACATGAAAGGAAAAGCCAAAGCACATCTCCATAGAGCTGGTGCCACCTCAGCCCCCCTCTGCAGACAGCAGAGTTGGCACGGTACCTCACACCCTTCATCTGTCACAACAAAAATGGAGTGCCTTTGCTCTGGAAGATGGAACTGCTCCTTAACACCTTTACTAGCAGCATCTGGGCCTCCAATTTTATATTAATAATTAACAATAACATGACTGAAAACTAACATTCAGATCTGGGGGATTCTGGGTTGAGTGAGCCATTGGCTAAAATCATCCTCTGGGCCATGAAGATAAGGAGGATCCCTCAGCTGGTCCCTGCCCTTCTGCTGGCCAGCTGAAGCCCTGCTTTGGCCAACAGCTCTGAACAGCACAACTCGAGATTTGGATATCCTCTGCAAAAGACTTCTTGCTCGTTTTACAGTAGTGTGAGGATTTGTTTAGTCTGTAGGCTGCAAGATGACCAGATACCTCCCATGACCTCATCTGCATCTGGCCCCTCAATTATCAGGCCAGGAGGAGATAATGCTGATTCCTGAAGAGCCCTGAAGAGTCAGACAACACCAGCACAGCCTTTAGAGGGCAGTGCCAGTGGGAAGACAGCAAAGAGATGTAGCCTGCCTACCTCCAATATGCACTGTAATGGCATTTTATAGCTGAGACCAGAAAATGTAGATTTTCTTTCTGTGAGTCTCAGGATGGGTCTATTTATTCTCAGATCACAAGTACCTAATAATCAAAGATGTGCATGGGAATCACACACCTAAATAAACGTGAATCTAAGCCCAAGTCTCAAAGCTCTGAGATTCTCTGTAAAATAGAGGCACCAGTACTCCCTTTCTCCCATTCTCTTCTATTAAGTTATAAAATTCCCACAGCAGTGCCAGAGTCTTGCTGTTTGTATTCACACCACAAAGGGGCTCTGTTTCCAGTCAGAGCTGGAAATTGTTGCAGCAGGGTGGGAAGCTCTCGACAGTCCATTGCTATCCAGAGCTCTTCCCACAGGAGGGTATGGTGCATAGACTCTGTAGGGTCAAGACCATCTAGGTCCCGTTGCATTCCAGGCTCACTAGTCTATGTCCTCATACCCCAAAACCCTCCTGTTTACCTGGCTCCCGTGTAGAAGTTTCTCAGCCTGTCTCTACAGGTCAGAAATATATCCTTTTGACCTCAGAGAACCTGCCTCAGCTATACTATATTCCTTTTGAATCATTAATGCCTGTGCTGCCCTTGAAAAAGAGAAGGCTACCAAGAGGTGGTGAAGGGAAAGGGTGTAATGTTGCTTTTCCTCATCATCAATGAGACTTTCTAACCCTTCTGGCTGCAGCTGCACCAAACACAGACCTTTGAACTCTGAGGTCCATGGAATGATTGTCTTTTTGTCCATATTCAACAGAGGCACCTGGAGCTACAGGCTCAGCCTGCTCCCTTGACGTACTTTACACACCACAAGTTGTAGCAAACACATCCTCCCACCATAGTAGTCACCATCTATGCAACGTTATGAGCTGCTCTCACCTGTTCTGTGGCTAAAAAAGATCCAAACATGGTCTGTCCACGTGCTTTGTGTCTTCTTGTCTGCCATTTTTTTCACTCAGAGAGTGATATAGCATCTGGGCAAGCCTGGGGGTAATAGCTTCAGCACCTGTAGAGAATTGGATTAAAAGATCTTTGGAACCAGAAACAGCTATTTTTCTTAGGGACCATGCAAAGGCAAGCAGAAAGACCTCCACTGACTGTGCAGAGGGCCTTGAAGTAGCTAAATTTCCTTTTGGATGGCAAAGAAATCACAGTCAAGCAATGAGCAAACACTACCAGATCTATATTACACCCAAAAACATACAGCCCTCAATGCTCTCAAACAAGGAGTGGCTACCCAGGTGCAAAGTCAATAGGTAGGGTGTCTCCATATAGAAAAAAAAAAAAAAATAGATGGCAGACAGGCATAGAAATGTTTACAGTGCAGGGTGGAAAGGAATATCAGTGCTCTGCCTGATTTGCATTTGAAGGGTTTCACTTCCTTTTGCCAATTGTGACTCTCTCAGTTACCACCAGAGGACACCAAGTTCCTATATTTTCTCTTCTGAAAACAGGACGTAAGCAGCCCCTTCGGCTGGGAATGGGGAAAAAACTCTTCTGGCAGTGGAGCTGTAGTTCAGGCCCTCAGAAGAAGAAGCCCAGAACTGGGAAGCCACTGCTGTCCACTGGTGTGATAGACATAGTTCTGTGTCTGCCCTTACAGTAGGAAGCCAATTTCAAGCTTGTATATTTCCAGGGACCGTGTGCTTTAAAAACCAGTAATAACACAAAAAATATCACTGATTCAAACCAAACCGATGATCAGAGACCAAAAGCCACTGCCAGCTGAACAGATGCTCTTATTCCCTGTTTTCATTGAACGAGCCTTCCAAAATTCACAGCTTTGCCAGGCTTCATCCTGACATTTCAGCTGAATATTGCAAGAATGTCATCAAACGCTAGAGGCCTTTGTTGTTGAGACAGGAAGGCTGGGCTCTGGAAACAGCTATGGGTGCAGGCATGGGCCTGTGCATAGGATTTTCTGAACAATTAATCTGCACGTTATTATTTCAAGTGATCTCAATAAATTGCAAAAGCCGCTCAGAATCAACTGGATAAAATTCAATAAAAACACAACAAAGCACTGTGATTGGGAAGGAGAAATTAACGACTAAGGAAAAATGGATTAAGCAGCAGCACTGCACAAAAGTGTCTGAGAGTGGATCATGTAATACATATGAGTTGATGGTATACTGCTCTTGCAAAATAAATTAATAAGTAAATGATGCAGGATATGGTAATGGAGTCATAAGTATGTCACCGAAGGTCACTGTTATGCTTTATCCCAAAGAGTGCTCACCAATGCTAAACGTTGCACCAAATGTGGAGTACTGCACTTTGAAAAAAATAGAGTAGACCAACCAGCCCAGAAGGAATCTGAAATCACGTGGACAGCTGGATTGAGCATTTCCAAGAGGGGGCTGAGAAAGAGGACAGCCTTTCCCAACACAGGAAGCTGTTCTAGTAAATGGCAGTTAACGTGGGTCTCTTTTACCTAGCAACTCAGATGACACAGAGAGGGGACAAAATCAGTGGAGCAAAGATAAGACACTAAGCTAGGTGCCTGTCAGGGTTTCATCCCAATAGGCATCTCTTCTTACATAAGAGAGAAGGCACACAGGTGGGGGATGGGAGGGGTCATGAGTCTTGATGTGATGGTGACAAGCTGGAAACTTGCTTTAAGAGGAGGAATGGTCCTTTTAACACAACAAAGTGGCACACCCAGTGCATACAGACCACACCTACTGGAGCCAGCTTCCACAGGGTTGTTTGTACAGCAAGCAAAGGAGAAAATAGAGATTGGAGATGCAACTTCCTTTTTGCCCATTCCACCCCCAGGTCAAACTGACCTTATGAATAGCACGGCAAGGCTGTACATGTATTGCTGCTTTCTGCAGCTCCTGAGGACTTTTGCAGTCCTCGTAGACTCACAGCTGCTATCACACTCTTTCTACTCAGACCTGGTTTCCATCAAGCACCTCAACAAATTTGGGCATGTCCCCATTCAGCCAAGACCTTAAAAACATGCTTAAATTTAAGTGTGAGCTTCAAACAAAGCATATATTTAGCAACTTCTGCAAATGAGCCCTTAGCTTTAAAATACACACATAGATAAAATGATTGTTCACTCCAGCTAGATTCAAATGCTTTCCTGAGGCTCCTTTAAAGAGTCTACCACCTCTCTGACACTGAAATAGATGCCTTGCATAAGAATATTCCTGCTTCCTCTCTGCTGCAACTCATCAGCTCTTCCCTGCTCCAGGGCACGTACCTCTAGGGATAGATGAGATCTATTCCTGCTAGTTACTATGCAGAGCTAGATCTCAGCAGCAGCGATAAAGACCTTTGCACATCCTAGCTTGCTTGCTGATACTTCCCTTTTCTCTGGAATTCATACTCCTCACCCGCCCTCGCTCCCTTCCCCCTTCCCCAGTTGCTCATACTTCTGGAAAGATGACTGAGGGCTAACTAATGACTAAGGCGCTGCTGCACGTCATCGCCTGTCTGCTGCAAGAAGGGGTGAACAAGTTCGTTTGTCCACAGGTTAAAGTAAGGTTGCCATCCAAAGACAGAGAATGTAATTGGGAGACCAAGCAGTGGGAAACCTGCCCTTTCTTCTTTCTTGTCTGGAGCATTTAATTTCTCTTGTTTTCTTCACTGCATACAACGCTTTATGCCTGCACAGCATCTTTCAAGCGAGGATCTTAAAGGACTTCACAGGCCTTAATTAAACCTCATAAATCCCTAATTGATAGATGAAAACTCTGAGTCACAAAAAGGTGAAGGGATGTGCTCAGAGTGCAGCAGTGAGTCAGTTGCAGAGCATGGAGCAGGGCTATGTTGCTCCCAGCCTGGTACTACTCCACATCCTCCCCACTCGTGGGACATCACGGATGAGGATCTGCTCAGAAAGCACAGCAACAGCTGCCTGACACTGATCTGAAGGGCCAGTTGATCCACAGCAGGGGTCATGCTGCAATTGCATTTGGCACCAGGGTGCCCCAGAACAGGCCAAGAGTGGAGGCAGGAGCACTGTATAAACCCAGAGGACAGAGAGTCCCAAGGGCTCATGCCACATAGCACAGGCACAGCACCAGCAAAGGAGTGAGACACCAGAAGCAGCCAGTGGCGTGGCCACTGCTGAGGGTCTCCCGCTGAAAGCCTTCCTTGTCCGTGGCTTCTGCTCCTGGTTCCCTCTGCAGCCAGGGAGGTCCAACCACCCCAGTCCTTGCTGGCCCTTACCCCAAGACTTGCTCGTGGCCCAGGGCCAAACAAATGACCATTTCCAAAGCTTGAGGTGGTGGGCTGGGCTCACAGAGACCCACACTGCCAGAGGCCTGCACCCAGCTGACATACCTCAGCCAAACTCCCGTCCCTTCTCCCCCCTGCTTCCCTCCCCTGCCTTCGTTTCTGAGCAAGTAGCATGTCAGCTTGGCAGGGCAGGGACCATCCCGCCTGGGCGTTAGCCTGGTGTGGCCCGGCTGGCCTCCCGCCACCTGCGCTGGGCAAACAGCGTCGGGATGGCGCAGCCCGACCCGCCTCAGTGCCAGTCCCTCATGGTGGACGTTGTCACATACTGCTTTCCAATTATAGCCTTTCAGGGCTGCGACGGCATTTAATTGTCTGAGTTTTATAAACACTGCGCGGCCTTGGCTGACGCCCCAGTTAATGATCCCCTGCAGAAGTGACTTTGGCCGGTCAGACCTTTGCCACACCCGCCAGGGAGGGTGAATTAAAAAAAGGAGAGGGTAAAAACGCAGAAAGGCAACTTAAAAGATGATGCTGCATCTGAGGAAATGAAACATGACTCCCTCCTGTCTGCCAGCAACGTGTGATGCCACTGCTGACACCGACAGCTCTGCAGAGCCGGCAGCAGCCCTCCTGCTCACCCAGTGACTACTGCTGGTAGCAGGACAAGCAGCTTCATTCACCTCCTGCTTCAAACCTGTGTCTCTTTCCTTCAGCATTTTCCCCCTCCTACTGTCAACAAAGAAAGGGAAAACAACAACAACAAAATCAACCCTCAAAAATGCAAACAGAATGAAGAACGCCACGAGAGTAAATAACCAGGGCATTTATGTTAATGCAACTCACTGAGAGCATCAAAACAATGGAAGAAAAATCTCTGGGTCAAATATACAAACTGATGTAAATCGGGCCTGTTGAATTTCAGTGAAAAGCTGCATATACAGCGCATACATATCACCATGTCCTTCCCCTGGCCCCTTTATTACTGCCTCCTGCCTCAGTGGTGCGAACTTCATTGCATTGGAAAGGGAGCAGATGGCACCTCGCTACGATTTGTACATATGCATCACTAAAGCTCAGCATCTATCTTTGAAAAAAAAAAAAAAATAATAATCGGGCAAACGCACAGCTGCAAGGCGGACTGGGTAATTGTGCAATGCTGGGAACTCTTAGGTAGTTAATAATTATACTCAACCTTCGGTCTAGTTCCTAACAACACCCCTAGGCGTGTCGCTCTTACAGAATAAGGGCACACGCCCTGCTGTGTCTCCTTGCTTAACAGGAACACAAAGTACAGTAGTAGGAGGTGTTTCCTTGAACTCTGAACAATTGGACATTTAAGGATTAATTACTGTTAAGGAGCTTTGGACTGGCAAACACACGAACTCAGCTCTTGGCTGCGTCTCCCAGCCAAGTTCTCTCAGTCATCCTAATTAGACATTCTGATACCATCTTTAATTATATGATCTCACATACTATTTTTTTTTCCCCCTTCTTCTATTATTTTTTTGCACAGAACCTCTGTCCTGTGCAGCATGCTGAGTAGGGGGGAAGCACCCATCTGGCAGCACAGCAGAGACTGGACCACGTTCCACTGGGACCAGCAGCCCTCCTGAGAGCTGCCCAGGGCTATCACAGCAGGGAGGAAAGTGCCCAACCACTGCAGGCAAGACAAGACCCATTCCTGTATTTGTCGGTATTGACTGCAGCCTGCCTGGAAAAACGTCTGCGCCTCACAGCACCCCGCGCCAGCCGCCACAAGTGCGTGTGCACGCACATGTATACACACACACAGGCTCTGCTGTACACACCTTGATCTTGTTGAAACAACAGGAGGAGCAGAGTGCATGTTGTTAATGCTTTTCACCTCGATAAACACTGCACCGCTGGGGCGACGCTCCTGCGTCCCAACTTGCAGCACCCAGTGGTTCTGGGGGCTGGGAGCCTGCTAAAAGTTGTTCCTCATGCAGGCTGGTCCTGCTGCACAGCAGCCTCCTTCCTCAGATGGGGCCTGGCCGTGGCCTGGAGTCGCTAACTCAGTGCTGTGTTGGCTTCTGCCAGCAGCCATTTGCTGCCCATCGCTGTGGCCCCACTCTGGAGGTGTGAGGAGAGTTTTGGGAGCTGTGCTTTCAACCGAAATGCTGTGGCTGCTCTGGAAACTCGATGCTCTGAGGTCAGCTGAGGTTCACTCAGCTGAGGAACTCCTTAAATGGTAGTCTTGCTTTAAAGCCTGCTCTCATTGTTCCACAATGCAGTGAGGAGATGGACAGTGGAGTGCTTGTCGAGATGCTTATTGAGACCTTTTTGTGAAGGCCAGACCCTGCAACAAGGCATGGAGATGGGGGCCAGGAGAGCAATGGCACTTCCACCCCTCATCGCCCTGGCCCCTTCGTCGGGCCAGCCCACTGTTTGGCAATGGCTCCAAGACCCACCCCTGCCTCTACCTGCCAGCAGAGCTGGCTGGCCCCAGCAGGAGGGCTCTCATGCACGCCCCATGCTCTTTGGCTGGGGAGCCTGGTGCGCGTCCCAGCAAGGTCTCTGCCCAACATCCTGGGGGTCTGGGCCTGCCCCAGTGCAGCCAAGTGCTTTGCCACCTCTTCCAAAATGTGAGAGGAGGAAAGGGAGACCTGCCTGTCTCAGACTGGCAGCGTTATCCACACTGGGAGGAGCCCTCCTCACAGCTCCTTGGCGTTCCTCACTAATTCAGAGTCAACATAATGGGGGCCAAGGTGGCGCCATTGATCCTGCTGGGCAGGCAGAGCCAGGCCTCAGTAGGGATTAGTAATGACTTTCTTCCCCCATGGCACTGGGTCACGCGATTCAGCCCTCCACATTGCCCCATGGTGGAAATGGTTCTCCTCCCTCCCCACCACCAGGAGGGTGCCTCTTGGAGCAAGGGCAGCAGCTGCACAGGGAAATCAAGGGTTCCTGCCAACCGAAAAACAGTTGCGCAGCAACAGTATGGCACTCAAGCATACTCTGAAAAGAATTCCCTGGGATCTCAGCCCCCCAGGACAAGCAAATCCATCTAGTCACAGATCCCCTACAGTCAAAGTGCATCTCTGGGGCTGTGCGTTGCCCACACCTTTACTGCACAGCCCCTTTGCCTTCATGCCACCACAGCGCAACCTGCATCCCTGCAGCTGCTGTGGAAGGTCTGGCCTGAGGCAACCTTTTCTGCAGCAAACCTCCTCTCAAATCAGCATGACAGGAGCAGAGAGGAAGAGCACTAGGGCAGGATGAGCACCCATCTCAGCTGCAGGTGCTGACCAGAGCTGACACAAGGTCAGGAGAAGCACCTGAAGCTGAAGTTCTGAAGGTGTCACTCTCCTTTCCTATTCCCTCCTTCACTCCACAGACAGTGTCACAGACAGATCTCCATTTCCTCAGTTGCCAGAAATGCAGAAGGTAATTAGATACCAGTATGGCCTCAGAACATTGCTCAGAGTAGAGATTTAATCACAATCCTCATGGCATATAAACACAACATTCAAATCAAGGCTACAACAGGCAGCTAACGTCTCTCATAACCCCCGTGACCTGTAACAGGTAGGGAGGAGCAGAGCATTGCAGCCATCTAAGTTCTCACAAGCCCAGAATAAAGGCTGTAGTGATTGGCTCCTGCTCTTGTTGCCCATGGCTGATGCTCATGAGACCTGGCTTTGAAAGTCAAAGCAGGGCTGTGTCTGGATGGGTGGCAGGGCGATCCAAAGCATGGAGGGACCACGAGCTCACCTTTCCCCCTAGGTTACTGGAGACATCTGGGGGTCTTTGGCTTATATCTTCTCTTTTAAGCCCCCAGGCTGGTGTCTGGTTCTAGTGCTGTTAACATGAGATAAACAGTTTTCCTGTTGCATTTCAGAGTAGTAATACGACATAAGCAGGCTAAATATGAATTCAGTGAATGCACTTTCAGTCCATGTTAGAGCATCCAACACTTGAATGACTTGAGCTCCTCAAGGGAAAAGCACTGATTTATTTCCTCCCTCTGCCCAAAACAAATATTGTCCCCTGCCATGGATGCTCACATTTATAACCACCACCAGTGTGTCTGATCGCTGGGACTCCAGTTAGGGTTACAGAAAGAAGGTGAGGGGACCAGGAGTAGCACGCACACTGACAGATTCTAACTGACCCGTGCACTCACCTAGGCTCACTAGCTATAGATCCATGTTTACCTTCCCAGGAAACTCAAAGAACAACTTTTCCCGAGAGAAGAAAAACAGTAGGAAAGCCTGCAAAAGGCAAACAGGCAGCGGTTACTGGCACTGCCTATGAACTTACAGAGCTGAACAGTCATTTGTGGGATGCAAGCTGTAGATCACAGCCATGTAAGGCCTGTCTCCCTGTCTTCCCCCACACTCATCTGTGGAATGGAGCATGCAAACTAAGAGAAATCTGAGACTCACACTGTGGTATGCTGAACAGTTTACATTCTTGTCTGCCATGATATCTTCCTCCCAGCCTAGTTCTTATCTGTTTGACCTCACATAGCCAGCATCAAAAAAGCTGATATTTAGTACAGAGGAATTCTACTGTTCATATGTGATAGTGATGCAAAGAAGGAAGAAATATGCCTGCAATATACTACTTCTGGACTACGTGGGGTCAAAAGCAGACACACAGTGCTGGAGATTGTCTATGCCTAGTCTACCCTCTGCTCAGCAAGTTGCTCAGTCGTTTTCATTCAGGCTTCGAATACCTCCAAGGGTTGAGATTCCACGACATCTCTGGAAGATCTGTGCCAGTGTTGGACTACCTTCACAGTGGAAAAGCTCTTTTCATTTCTTTGTAGAGATTTGTGACCATCAGTACTCCTAGGGGGAATCTGACTTTGTCTTCTTTGCTCCCTCCCCCCATCAGGTACTCACACACATCTGTGAGACCCTCCCCAAGCTTTCTTGTCCCAAAGCCTTTCCTCCCTGCCTTGCCCTCTCTTCTGCAAGGAAAATCTTTCTGACGTGTTCTGGATCTCATTGCCCTGGAACTCATGTGAAAAATTTCCTTCTAAACTTCAGTCTTACAAGAGCATGCCAACAACTTCCACCCAAGGTTATAATCTATTTGTATTGCTTCTTATGCTAACAGTGGCTAAACACTGCTGAGTAGGGCCTCACTAGTGCCACATGAGGCACAGCAAAAAACCCAGCACTGTTGCAGTGGAACTCAAGAACTTGTTATGACAACATGAAGATCCTTCAAGAGGATCAGGTCACAGACATCAGTAGAAACATAAGTCGGGTTTTTTTTTTCCTTTTCAAAAATGCATCATTTGTTCCACTTCAGTGTATCTGATGCAATACCCGTGTCACAGTTTTCCTCTGTCACATCCTTCCCACATGACAGTGGAAACATCACTTCAAACCAGCATTCTGGATGCTCTCCTTTCCCCCACACTCCCACTCCAGTTCTACTTGCCATTAAGCTTGCTTAAAGTTTAGCACATGCTTATTCTTTCCACTGGCTGCAAAATTTCTGCAGTATTCCTGTAACTGCTCCTACAGATTCTAGACCAAGTTAAAGAAGGAAAAACAAAAAACAAACCACCATCAAAACCCCCTCATCTGACGTCATATTGCCACCTCTGGTTTGATACATTCAGGTCACTCCTCTGGGTTTGTTCTTGCCATAAAAGCTCTGGTTGGGTCTCTCCTCCACTGAGGAGCAGCAGAGAGCACAAGCTTAACTACACCAGGTGTGTATAGAAAGAAACCTCTGAACCTTTAAGATCAGGCTGCCCTCCCATGCTTTCCAGAGATTAACCTTTTTTCTTGATACTTCACTCAGAAATGAGACTGTGAGGAAAATTCAGGGACAAGTCTTGTGCAAGGGGGAAGGAACAGGCAAAAGGGAGTTGGGATCACCTCTTAATGCATGTACACAGTAAATACGCTATCGGGCCATCAACTCATCATGATACAAGCATTGTAACAGATGGTTTCTATGTCCTTTCTTTGCAGAAGGAACAGGCACCCTCCTGTCCAGCACAGTTCCGCCAGGGAGCAAACAGCTGTCTGTCCCACAATAACACCCAGGTCCCTCACTTGCACAACAAGATCTGGGCACTGCAGGGTGGGGGGGGATGAGCCTGTTTCCAAACGAGGGGGAATTCCCTACATGGAGCAAAGATCTAAATAAAAGAAGATGAGGATGTTGGGAAAAACACAACTTCCGTGTCAGTGTGATAGAATTCAGCCTCCCCCAGCTAGAAGACCGGAGGAAAATGGTTTGCTTGGTTGTGTAATTTCATCCTTCAAAACCAAATTACGGCACCTGGTGTGGACATTCCAGCATCTGTAAGCTAATGATGACAAAAGATCGTTGCAACCAGTTGGTGCTGGGAAGAAATCAGGTAGGAGGCCTAGTCTTGCAAATAGCATTTGCAGACAAACAACATTAACCCCTTTGGAAGGTCACTGCCAGCTACCAGGACCTTAGGGAGCACTTCAGGGTGGCAGGAGGCAGGCAAGGATGTATCCTTCTGCTTGTCATTTTGGGAAGTGAGCAGGGATTGCTGCCAGAGGAGCCGGTTTGACAGACCTTGGGGCTGGCCCATATGCACCAGTGTAATGGCAAAGCCCTTGGTGAGGCAGGAATTGCTTCAGGCATTCCCCTTCAAGAAAGCTTGCATGTAGTAGGAGATCAAATGGGGACTCCGCTACGCCTGAGGCTCTGTGGAGACAGATATTAAAAGATGGGTCCTTCAGCAAATTTCCTTATGATTGCCACCCCTTCACCCCCAAAGAATAACTACTTTTCCTTCAGCTCCACCAGGATAAGTAAATTTGGAAGAAGCCTCCCAGAGGCTTTTCCTCACCTTCTGCATCCTCAGCACCATGGGGCACCCCAAAGTTGTCTCCGGCTCTACAGCCTGTGCTGTCCTACAACTTCATGTCAGCTTTCCTGCAACACGGATTCCTGACTGCTGAGCTCACTTCACGCAGGCATGTGCACGTATTCCCCATTCTGGTGACTGATACCTTCAGCATTCCCCATGACTTCACAAATATTTCCATATACAAGCCACATAACTTGCACCGACATCTCTCATCACCTTCCCCTATGGCACTGTGAGAACACAGAGTGAAAAAAGAGAGAGGACAGGGACCAGCAGGAAGCCAAAGCAGACATTACTCCTAAGGAAATCCATGAGTAACGAGCAGCTTGGCCCGACGCCATGTTGGCTAACAATGACTCACCCAACATCTCCTCCCCACCACAGTATTTTTACTTGAATATGACATCCTCCACTCCTAACCTGCAGTGTCTGGGTTTCCTCCGCTCCAGACTGCAGCTTTTCCCAGGTGAGCAAGACAATCCTGTATTAACCTCCTTCTCTCTGCCAGTGAAGCAGCCATGGTGTCTACCCCACCCCAAGCTTTCAGAGCAGAAGCTTTGAGTCTTTCTGGCTGAAGCAATGGATTAAAAAATAAAATAATAAGGTTACCTCAGCATGCATTTTCTGGCTCTATTCCTTTCTTTTTGAAGCAAAGAAGAAAGGATTAATGCATTATTTGCCTTTTAGCCCAGGTGGTCTGCTCTGCTAGCCTCTGCCCAATTTACCATTGTTGCTGCTAACAGCTGTCTAGATTGCAGCTGCTCTAATGAAAGAAGCACTGAAATGTACTACAGCCAGGCACCTGGCAATGCTGTACCCATTTGTTCATATCGAAGGAACATGCGAGCTTTTAATTGTTCATGGCAAAGGGAGCTTTTTAATGACTTCAATTAACAGAGAGAGAAGAACTCCAGTTAGCTCTTGCTATACAAAAGTGTCCACAATGTCATTAAAACAAAATTTACAAGTGTCATAACTCTCAGCAGCATAGTCAACAATACAGCCAATCATTACAACTGAGCACCAAAGGAGAAGGGGGGGGAACCATCACACCAAGAACAGGAAGGAAAGAAAGGAGAATGGGGGAGGGAGTGCAGAGGAAAAAAGAAAAGTCATTTTTCTTTTCAGTCTAAATTGATTTTATTCTACAAAATACTACTCAGTTAAAATTTTAAAAGCAAAACCATTTTAATATGTTCTTTCTTCCATAGCAGCAAGCTTTCTCTAACAAGCTTTTTGTTTTAGTGCAAATACTGTAGGCCTGTATTACAGTAAAGTAACAAGAACAGAGAAGAGACAGCACCAGAGAGAACACCTCAGAGCTGAGATTCTCCAGGACTGCAAGAATGATACCAAGATCACAACGAGCAAAGAAGGGTTCCAATTCAGTAGTCACCTTTAAGAACCTCCTTGGCAGAAACTATTCCACTGCAGACAAAACAAAACAAAACAAAACCCATGAGCTAAAACTTTTGAGGAAAAAAAGATGATGGTGCCCCCAAACCTTCAACAACCCTCATGGTCGCATACTAATTGCTGAGGCTCAATTCCATCTCTGACACCCACTCTGCAGCAGCAAAATGCTACCGATGCTTTCCATTTCCCCAGGGATGTGGAACCAGAATCCCTTTTTATGTCTGAGGATCTTAAAGTAGACTTTAGTGACACTAGTAACTTATCGCTCTAATAAAGATGCACTATCCCTTATTGATGTTACTTTGAACTACACAGTATATCAAGATATATACAACATTTTATCCTCTCACTGAGCAAAAACAATTGGATACTTATTTTCTACACATTTTAATATGGTTTTAATATCAAGTAACCACAAACAAGAAAGTGGAATAACCCTTTAATCATACAGGATAGGAGGGGAACAATTAAGTAAAACAGTATGGAACTTTATTATTATCTTGTATTCTGAGATTTCTCCTCAACTCCACCTACTGTTCACAGAGGAATGATAATGCATCTTTAGAAACACTTTTTTTTTCTTTTTTTTTTTTTCTTTTTTTTTTTACATTTAATACAGACAGTGAAGCCCAGAATCTTTTATTTAAAGAATCAAAAAAAAAAAAAAAAAAAAAAAAAAAAAAACCCTAAAAAAAGAAGAAAATTGGAATATTTTTAATGCTTTCTTTATTATATCCAAGTCTTGAACAAGAAAAAAAAAAAGATGTAAACATGATAAATAAATAAGAAATAAAATGTAGATTGTTCCCCTCACCTCTTAAAATGTTTGACTTGGCCTTCCTAATGAAAATGAACTTCTAAGTGTCATAACAATAAGATTTCTTACATTTCAGAAGTCTTTCTTGGAATGAAAGGAAAAAAAAAAAATCAAAACAAAGAGCAGAAAAGCAACAACCAAACACCAGGAATGCAAGTTGTGAGGATGTTAAATTAATGGCGGGCAGATCTGCTGGAGCAGGCACGGAACGGCTGCCTGCCAATAAATAATAAGATACCAGGGAGGAGAGAGGTGTCTTAGGTTTGTTTTTGTTTGCTTTTCATTTAGGATAAAGGCCAGGTGGATCCTACATACAGTAAGCAGCAAAATTAAAGGTTCAGATGAACTAAATAGATCATTTAAATAATAATTATAAAAAACACAACAGAGAGCTACTGTCCCCAGCAGGTTGGTCCCAAATACCATCACACCACAAGCAGTTTGAGACTAACCCATCTCCACACCTAAGAGAAAGGAATGGATGAAGGCAGTGCCACAACCAGGGAGGGAGGAAGGAAGAACGAGGGCAAAACTGGAATGCTGAACATCACCTGGAAGCCAAGCGTCTCCTTCAAGCAGCTGCTACTGCCACTCCTAGTTGGGCACTGATTAACTTCAGATGTTGCTGGATGTTTCACTGGGCCAGTCACTAGGGGGTCACTTCAATACCAGCTGAAATTCCCAAGGCCTTTTTCTATCAACTTCCACAACTTCTGCTCAGAAACTGACCCAACATCCCCACTACGGGCAGAAGAACATGGAGACATTGTACGTTTAGGAATCTCTGGGGAAGGTACTCAAGGCAAATACAGTTTGTGGAGTGGGGAAGACACTCAATTCCCAAAAGCACACCAGTAAACCTGTGAAGAATTACTGAGGGCCAGACCAAAACAGCAGGAGACTTCAAGCTGTACCTGTCTGCGAGCAACTAAACAAAGGTAATGCTGATCCACTAAATACAAAAGGCAGAAGACCAGCGAGCCCAACACAGACATCCTCTCAGAGGTTTGAGGGAGAGAACAGGCAGGCACAAGGTATTCAGGGCTCTTTCAAGTAGCAGAAAGTGATTGTCTTTTCAGGGCAGTTTCAAATTGCTCCCCACCAGTATCACAGGACAGAAAGGGGGATGTTCCTATCCTACTAGTGAGAAGATCAATGACAGGTCAACATGCAGTGGGCATGAGCCAGTTGCAGCTCCTTCCAGAAACAATTCAGGGAGCAAAAGCTAAGGTAGGAGTCACTGACTTTCTTGGGATACATGCCTCTCCCATGGGGATGGGGAGCAGGTATGGATGAGTGGCGCGTCCCTGACATAAGAACTGTCAATTTAGGGAAAAACAAATAAACAAACAAAAAACAAATCACTCAGGTAACTTGTAGAGACCAATCTGGGGCCATCAGAGAAGGACTATGTCAAATGTGATAACAAACATCTCTAGTTGCTAGGATGGCATTTGTAGGCTGGCAGATGTGGGGATAGAGTACAAGGAAGGCCACACCTAAGGATTTTTTCATAAAGCCTCTACTTTATTACAAAAAAGTTTTGATGATCATGTGAGGGGAGAATTCCTTTATCAACTTTGGTTATTGAAAGAGCTCAATTTGAAACTTCTAGCACTAGAGTAACAATGGAAATGTTTAAGCAACAAAGGAAAATCCTGTATTATTGAATCAGTTTTACAAAGGAGAAAGATCAATCATCTTTCTATTGCTGGCAGTTCTTGCAAATAACTCGGTTTTAAAATAATAATAATAATAATAATTAAAACAAAACAAACAAAAAACAGCCAAATAGTGTCCCTTTGAAATGATTAAAGGAATAGGCAGTGACCAGAGTTTGAGGGAATCCAGACCACCTGAGCAAAGGTCTGCCTGCACAAGACTGGGCCCTATTAATTCCCAGTAGAGTTGGCAAGAGCTGCAGCAGTTCAGCATCTCACAGCACTGACCCTGTCATTGCATTTTTATTTCTCCAGGTCTAGCCTGACCAAGAAATTCCCAACTTTCCACCAATTTAAAGACAATAATAATGAAGAAAATCTCACAATAAAAATAGCTGCCATCACAGCTTCAACAGGCTGGACTAAAGAGCTATCCCTTAAGCAGCTTAACTGGCAAGCAGAGCTATCCTCACGTGCACAAGTTCATGGTTCATCAGTGCCTTGACACCTACGGGAACTGAGCTTGGCTCCAAGCAGGAATAGTTTCACACATTACCGTTCTCAGAAGTGAACTTCAGCACTTGTACCCTCTGTGAGCACTTAGTACTAGAAGCCAAGCCCACACGCTGGAGAAGAAAGTGACCCAATGCTGGTGGAAGAGCCCTCTAATTTGCTTTTGGTCTTTAGGCCAGTCAACCCCAGCAAAACCAGATCAACTACACTCCAAATACAAAAAAGCAACAGAAGCCAGAGACCGAGGTGCAAAAAATGATAACTGATTTTTCTCCAATATCAACTTGTCACACCAGATGTTATTAGAACTTCAGCTACACCACTGCTGCCTGGTCAGGAGTGCCTCAAGGCCTGTGCTGTGCTAGAGGCTGGACTCCTGCCTTCCTCCAGCCTTGGAAACTGAGAAGCTCTGAGTAAACTCCACCAGCGTGTATCAACTGTGTGGAAGCATGCCGCCGTGTTTCCCAACAAGGAGAGTCATCAAGGGCACAACAAAATCCCTTCACCCTCCTAACCACTGCCAGTCTCCACAGCACTACCTCTTTTGGTAGTATGTTCTGCAAATATTACCAAGGAGAGGGGACAACTTTACTAACAGGAAGATACCAGCATCTGAGTCAGGGGCCCTGATGGGAAGGAAGATGCAATACTCCCTAGAGAACGGGCAGCCCAGGAGAACTAAACAAGTCCAGCAGCAGATTTGGTATTACCAAACTGTGGCTAAAATCCTGCCAAAAACACTGCTAAGTGCCAACTCAGCAGCTTTTCTGATGCCACTTCGGCCCTGAGATGCTAACTTGGCTTTTGAGGAGCCCAAGGGGATAAGAATATCTACTCGTTAAGAAAAAAAAAGTCCTCCACGTGAGCCTCCTGTTCTCTCCGTTTATGGTGTCTGTGTCACAGATAATGAGCTCTGCCCTTGCCACTGAGCCCTTTAGCTCCTCTTGGTCCCCCCCTCACCAGGCATCCCCTTCCCAGCTAGGCAACCGTGCGTGTTTCCCACAGCCTGTCCCAAGAAAGATCCTAACAAGACTTTAGAGTACAGATCAACTGGATGAAATGTCATAGGATCGACAACATTGGAAATGATAGGCAGAGAGAGATAGGGGGAAAGAAGAAGTTGTAAGGTAACTAACCAGAAAGATCTAAGCACAGAGCATAACCGATCAGATCAATTCACAAAGGAAAGGGATGGCTAGCAACTGTCTGCAGCTCGCTTTCAGTCCTGGCCAGGAGTGCTCCCCAAGTCCACTATGGTGCCGAGACGAGACTTCCATTGGCAGACCCTACAGAGGAGACACTGCCCTCTCCAATCAGTCCTGGTGCATCAGTCCCACCCTTGCCATTTCCTGCCTCCAGGGAGCTGGCGTTGGTCCTCGCTTTCTTTCCTGGAGCTGCAGCATTTCCCCATTCTTGTTCTTGCTGCCCTTGTGCTTGAACGATCCTGTGCCTGTCTCTAATCCCATGGAGAGGTCTCCCCATGGAGCTGGGCGGGGGGATGTAACACACTGGCAATGGGGGGCCTCAGGGGATTACAATGCCAGCAAGGTGGGAGAGTTCAAGGAATCCGAGGACTGGTCACCACTGCTGCTGCTCCTCCGGTGAGCTTTGGAGCAGGACTCGGACGGGGAGAGAGGAGACTCCTGATCCAAGACGTTGGGGTAGGTGAACACCAAGTTGGAGGAACCAGGAGTGATGGCTGGTGTTGAGGTCACCACGATGGGAGTGTTGAGTGCCTCCTCCCCGTAATAACCTCCAGCAATGCTGATGGGCTTAATGACAGACCTCTGAGCTTTGTCAAGGACCAAAGAGGAAGATGGGATCTCTTCCTCCACAGGCTCCTGCTTCACCACCACTGCTCCACTTGCTCCAGTCCGAACGCTCTGGAGGCTGCTGGTTGGTGGGCTCCGACGTTCCTCAGGGCTGATTTTACACACAGGGCTGTGAGCAACCAGCATGAATTCTAGTTTCTCCTTCTCCTTCTGGAGCTCAGCAATCTCTTTTTGAAGCACTGACTTTTCCTCCTCCAGCACCTCAGTTTCCTGCAGGCAAAAACGGAACAAGTAAGCATCTGAAGTTCTGGCACTGCTCCTGACCTAGAACATGGCCATCAAGTCCAGCTCCCAGCTGGCGTGGGCAGATACACCCCAGCCTCTTCAAGCAAGTCACGAGGTATCTGCTAGTTCAGCATTTTGCACTTCCTGTGTCTACCTGAAGGCTATTTCCAGACTTCACCAATCTAGGGGATACAAATGGTCTTCTCATGAGCTCACCTTTGTTATTTCATGGATGGTTTCTACAATTCTTGTCTTGTTCTGTGGCTTAAACACCTATTCTCCCTTGCTACCTACTTGAGAGACAACTTAGCTGAGAGGACTCAGATCCTCTACCATTGAGTTTTGTATTAAGGTTAAATCATGTTCTTTTCATTTCCTAGATGCAGATAGTATAAAGCTATCTCTCAACTGTTTTCATTTTCTTTCAGTATCTCATACTCCAGATGAGGCCCTCCTGTGACTTGTGCAAAAGATTAACACTTTCATCTCCACTGTATTATCCCTTGATGCATCCCAGGATTACTCCATTTACCTTTCCCACGATCGTGTAACACTGATGGCTCATAGTCAATCTGTGAGCAATTAGTATTTTCCTGTGTGAGGAGCTTGCAAAAGTACTCACCCTCAATTCGTCAGGATATGTCCTCCTAGTTTGTACTCCTCTCACTTATATTAGTTTAGTCATGAGAATCCTTAAATTCTTCCTATAGGCTGTCCAGCTTCCCCTGCACTGAGAATACCTCCCAGATTTGAGTCAGCAGCACATTTCACTGATGTGCTTTCACAGCTGTGATTCTCAACAAGCTCGAACAGAACCAAGCCCAGGCTGCTTCTTGAAGAGGAGCGCTGGAATCTCTACAGACTCTGTTAATGCAACCCATTCTTGTCTACACTTCAGCCAGTGTCTTATCCACCCCACAGTTCTTGCACTCATCCCTACGTTCTTTAACTTAATTATTCCCCTATGGCACCAAACCATACATCTTTGCATTACTCCCCTTGAGTTACACCCATCAGTTACGCCCACCAGAGACAGGTTAGTCTAAAGGATGTAGCTTAGAGAAGCACATATAACATTGCTTCACTTTCTCCTGTTTTCAGGTGATACTAGAGTCTTGTGTGCTTTCAAAGGTTTCACCTGAAGCACACAGCACATTTATTTCCACTTACAGAAAGAGACCTGGAATAGGGAGATACATGTTGGTCAGCAGGCTGTATGGGAAGAGATCCCCTAGGATGTTTTGGGCAGCCAGTGAGAAGAGCCCTCACCACTGCTGACACAAGAGCAATGCCACTGGGCAGTCCTGGAAGGGGAAGGCAGAATGCATTTTACAGCATCTTCCCTAGATAGGTTGGTAGAGAGAGAGAGCAATATCCTGCAAGCTGGTCCAAAGGGCAGGCAACAAGGAGGGAGAAATGCATGCAGAGCACGTACCGCCTGGAGTTTCTCTGTTAGCTCTCGGCGCCTGTTACGACATTTAGCAGCTGCCAGCTTGTTCCTCTCTCTCCGGATCCTTCGCTTCTCTTCTTCCTCGGGCGACAGCTATGGGCAAGTGCCAAGAAAACCCACAATCAGATCTGAGCAAGGCATTCCTTGAAGTTTGTGAAGATTTAACCGCAACACAAAGAAAAAAAGGCCTGATCCAGCAGGATGCTCAGCACTCCCCCTCTCCACTGATGTCAGCAGAAGATGAAAGCACCCAGTATCTCTGCTAGCACCAGGTCTTAGCACAAGGGTGAGGAGAAGGCAGAGTGGGGAGCAGTGGGGGGAGATTGTGTAAGAGGACAGTGAATCTGCAACAAGGCCAAACAGATAAAAGATGCTCTGATTGTTTCACAACTTGGGTGGTACATTAAGCAAAACCAGAGTGTGATGTTGTAAGCGCCTCTTTCTTGAAAGAAAATATCTGCTGCTTCCCACACAAAAATAGTTGTTAACTTGAAGGTCGGGGATGGGGTTTGGGGAGAGAGGGAGATCAGCAGAGCTCTCACGATGTCTGTGAAGCAACAATTATTTATACCACCCCAAAATCCGACCTCAGATTTTCAAGCACTCGGCGTGATAACAGACTGCTTTTCACATCAGCAGGCAAGGCTCCAGTGATACCAAGGGCTTCCTGAGGCCAGCTGACATCCTCACTGATATAAGTCAGGAGTGATTCCGTAGAAACCCATAGAGTTACACTCTTGCAACACCAGAGGAAGTGAGCAGGAGCCCGCAGGATCTGGTGAGGTCAGGCCTAGCTTTGGGGATTTGAGATGAGCTCTTATAAACCTCAGCAGTGGCAACCAGAGGCACCCACGCCACGTCCTGCTCTGCTCAGGGCTGACCTTACTCTGGCATTGCTATGACTGAGCCGAAAACCAAGATGAGTGCTCTGCAGGGTGCTTGTTGGTAAAAAAAGTAAATAAATAAAATAAAAAAAGAAAACCCTCTTCTCATAGAAGCTTTCAGTTTCAGTATTTTCATAGATGTCAAAATTGCAAACAAGATTATCTTCCTGCTGCCTTTTCATTTTTGCATTAGTTTTATTCTAACCTCATTTTGGTTTGTTTTGGTTTCGTTCATTTCCCTAATTTTGATCTCCACAGTTTCAGGGAGTTTACTTCAGCCACTGGGCATTCCCCTCTCTCTGTTCTGCTTTTTTCAGACTCTGCTGCATGGTGGCAACAATTTCACCAGCAGGCAGTGCACATCTGAGCACACGCTAAGGGACAGAGGCACTTCTGCTGCTAGTTGGGACTCCGGGACAAAGACTTTGGGCCTGAGAGCTCCTCTACCAGTAGATAACGGCGCTCTGTCCTGGGACAGGAGCACCTCCCTCTGTGGGTTTTGGTACCCTCAGCCCCATAAGAAGCCCCAGCAGGAGCACCCAGCATGGTCTGACCGCTCCATTTGCAGCCTGTAGGTATGCAGGATAAAGTATATTTGTGCAATTGTATCCATAAGGCAAAGCATCAGACATGCACATGAACTCAGGGATGATTCCAGGTCTCTGTGTGGGGTTTTCAGGAGCTCAGATCTCACTGAAAGACACTGGGACCAAAATGAGTCTTCTCAAGGCCTTCAGTCATTTTTAAGTTATCTATCTCAGAAGTTACATTTTTTTAAAACAATCTCATAGATGGGGCTGAAGAGGTGAATCTGAGCCTGCTTTACATTATAATGGGTCTCAGATGGCATATTCTGTAAGCTGCACTAAATTTGTTTACAAGCAGTTTGCTTTGGCACTCTCGGTGTCCCTGCTGCACTCATGAACTATAGCTGTCGCTTGTCCAAACCCCATGCATGCAGTCATTGGCAGAACCATTCATCAAGACAGGCTCTTTTCCTACAACGTTACACAACATTTTACAAAAAGGCAAGCACCAGCAGTGGAAACCTGAGCCAAAGAGTCACTGCACACAGTCTGGGTCCTGCCATAGCACGTGTCTAATCAAAGGGACTTGGATCTGAATCTGACCCATAGCAAATAGCCTGCAAACAAGCCACAGGCCAGGAACTGCTTGGCAGGCATCCTTCTGCAAATAACTCTGAACAACAAATAAACCAGAGAATATGGTGATCTCTTCACGGCCAATTTGTGAACACAGAGGCAGCATTTGTCAAACAAATTAGTCTCTGCTAATTATTCCCCTGGTTCTCATGAGAGCTTCCCCCAGCACTGGAACCAGCCCTGTATGCTGGGATGGTAGGTGGCTGAGCCTGGCTGAAGGGACAGCACCTATTCTGCCCAGCACACACAGGCCTGCAGTGAGCCTTTCAGATCCCAATTGGGTCCTTTAGAGATCCACATCACAGAAAATAATTGGGAGTGTGAATCCAAGCAGATGATGCAGAAATAACAGCAGGGCTGCTGCATCTTATTGGGAACAGGCCTCACGCAGCAGTGTGCTCATACACTGAGGGCGCACAGCACATCCTGTTACATTTCTCTGTGGCAACCCACAGAACTGCTGCTTGAGAGCGATTTGGGGAGTTTCAGATATTTCAGACTGGCTTTACAAAGGCATGGGCAGAAGAGGGACCAGCTTCCCCACCCCACTATGAGAATGCCACCAGGATGGCAGCACCTGGAGGATACCCATCTTGTTGCTGTGAAGAGGTCAGGGTGAGGGTCAGGGGTGTAGATCATAGCATCCCGAAGGTTCTCTGTGAGACTGGATGTGTTCTGGGGAGATGTTCCTTCCTGCATGAAACTGGCTGGCACCTGTATCACCCAAAGTGAGACTGGAGCAGCACAGGTGGTCACAGAGCCAACAGAAAACACCCACTGATGTAATCTAGGCATCAGTTCTGTGAATTACCTATGTGAAGCTCCGGTTGCTCAGGGGTTTCCTTCTGCCTGGAGCAGCAGAAACACTCAGACCGAAACCCAAGGCTCAACTTGAGAGTTTCACCTGCTCCTGAAACCCAGCCGCAACGCAGCCTGGTGTCACAAGGCCTGTGATGGAGATCGGCTGAATCGTGTCACACACTGAGGAAGCAGCAAGAAAAGCACTGTGCAGCTCACACTATGCATCATCTTGAGAAACACCAGCGGAGGTACAGAGCGTGGGGCAGACCTCTGCTGTCCCCATGGGGGGACCCCAGGGGTGACACTATGAGAGGGCAGTGGGAGATTCCCTTTGTATAGGGGAAATCTATACCCGCGCCATCGACTGCCTTGCATCCTCCTCCCTACACGGTTACCTGCTCATCCCTTCGTCTCCGTCCCACTGTGGTGCCGATGGTTTTGATCACACCCGGTCGCTGTAGGGCTGTGTGTCCGGCCACTGAGGACAGCGGTGGCAGCGGGTGGCTGTATGGGTGTGAGCGAGAGTATGGGCTGGACATGGAGGTGATGACGGTGGGCTGCACCATCCACTGCAGGTCTTGGCTGGTTGTGATGGCGTTGATCGTGGGGATAAAAGCGCTGCCTGATCCTGGCATATCTACTCGAAATTTCTAGGAGGAAAGGCAGGGAGGGAGAGAGAATAAATTGTCAGTGAAAGCAGAACACGACACATCCTCAGAAGCTACACATAAGACCCAAGGAGTGGCCCCAGCAAGGACCAGAGCAGTGCCCAAAGTAAACACAGCACTGCTGGCCCTGGCCCCTGCTGCATCCTGGTCTGCCCAGCGCCAAATGTTTGGCTTGTGAACTTTCTCTCGCAGCAGCCATGCCCTCACCCAGCCCTATCCTTGTTCCCCACCTCCTCAGGTCTTTCCAACACAGAGCAAAAGGGGAATTTAAGGAGTTTCTAGAAGAACACTTCACTCAATCCAAAGAAAAGGAAGAGAAACTTGGGCTCTGAAGTGCCATTACTAAACAGAGCAAAGCCTCCTACCAAAGGATTCCCCCAAAATCCTTGCTTGGTCTGCACGAAGCTGGGTATGGAGAGAACAGCAGCTCACCTCTTGCTCAGAGGTTCTATGCTTGCCGCACACAGTGTGAGAAGCCCGGCCCCAGGATGGTTACATGCAAGGATATGTATTTTAATAGCAGCCTATAAAACAGTTCTTAGGTTTGAGATCGGACAAGTTCCCTGCAGCTCTCTGCACTGTCTAGACAAAACAAGGCAGCAGTAAAAACCAAGGCAGTAGGTAATGATCTCAAAAATACACATACACCTTATTTCAGACAGAGGTAAATCCATCTGGATAATATGCTGGCACTAAACTGCCAGGAAAACAATTGCTTGTCCCCGGAGGGGGAAGCAGGGGAGGAGGAATGCTTTTGTCTATGAAGAGCTCCCATCAGGAGACTTTCAATGGTGAGTCTGGGCCTTACAGACAGGCACGCCTTGCTCCAGCTGCCTCCGAACCCACTGCTGAGGGCAGGGGCTCATAGGACCCGCAGCTTGCAGCATTTAAATGGTCCTGTGAAAAACACCTGCTCTCTGGTCAGGACAGCAGCCTCCTAGGGACGGGAGAGCCCTTGCATCAGCCTGACCTCAGCCCAGGTAAGTGTCCTAGATAAGGGACAGCACTTCACAGGTTTCCTTTTCAGGGTGTGCCTAGTCAAGCACCATGCCCAAATGCTTTGTTAAAGCAAGGCTACTGCAAATAGTGTTCCACATTCTGATAGCAACAGCACTCTGGGCCAGATTTATCCAGAAGACACCCAGCTGCCAAAGCCTGCAGACCAGAAGATCCAGTTCGAACACAGATAAATGCCACTTTATAGCTTTGGATAGCCCTAAGTCTAACTAGAAAGGACGAGAGAAGGCAGGAGTGCATCTGGTGAATGGAGTGGGGGAACAATGCTGACAGGATGGCACTGAGACTTGGCAGAAGCTGCACCAGAACCTCTGAAGTTCACCTGCAGCTGGGGCCCGACACAAAGTGCACCACACACATCAGTAAATGCCATCCTCATGAGCTCTGCTAACGGAGGACCAGAGCTGAGCACTGTAAACACCTCAGAAGAATTTACTGAGGAAAATCCCCTTCTTTATACTCTGCCCAGTGTAGACTGTGACCACACTGCCCACAAGAGGACGGCTCAGTGATTCCACAGCCATCACATCATTATGAAGAGATCTGAACTTCACAGTAGGCACAAAGTGCAAGACAAGTTAAACTACAGGTGCTGGCATCAAGAGATGCAAGTTCTGCTGCCAGTTCCACGCGTGCCTTCCTCCACGACCTTTACCCACCTGTGCCACCACCAGCCTTCCTGCACCAAAACAGAGAGAAAGAAGCATCCCGCCTTCTTTATAGGGATACTAGAAGATATGGCTGCACAATACATTGAGATTTTTTGGTGCTTTGCTATGCAAAGACAGCATTTGTGTTCCAGAGGAAAGGATCTTTGTGGTGGTGCCACACCACTGTAGCCTCCACCCACTGACCTGCTACAGACTCCCATCAGAGCCCAGGAGAGTCAGACCCATCACCAAATCAGCCATGTAAGATACAAACATCTGACACAAGTCAGCCCCAAGTTACTAATCAAGTGACTGTCATCATCTGAATGTCATAGGAGCCACTGGCAAACATCCCTTTATTTCAAGCAGAAGGTTCCTGCACCCCCAGCACAGGTTTCCTGGACAGCAAAGGAAGGTGCTCAGCTCAGCCACATCTCCCTGCTCGCTTTCGGGCCAAAGCATGAGGCCATGCTGGCTACAGCCTGTCTGTGCCATGCCCCATTACTGCCACCGGTTTCCTTTTTCATCCCTCAAAATATCTTAAGAATTCCCCCAAGCCCACATTATGTACTCTCCAGAAGCAATATTTTTCCCAGATACTTAAACAGGAGGCACACTGCTGAGCCTTTAGATAAGGGTACCAGGGCTGCTGCTGGATTTTCCCTATGGTGTGCTTCCGACACGGCCAGGCCTTGCCTGCATAACCAAGCCATCCCGCCAGGACAGCTCACCACAGCCGTGCCCGTGTGCCTGCCCACCTCTTCACACACTGCTCCTGCTCCCAGGGGCACTCCTCCACCAGCTCTCAGCTCTCCTTATCTACACGGACAGATTGGGCGACAGCCAAACCGCAGGGCCGCACGCACAGCACGCACTCTGCTCCTGCTCTCCACCCGACCCAAGCAACACGCGGATGCAGGTATCATTACACACGCAGAACAAGGAGCGAGGAGGAGTGTTGTTAGGAGCACAAAGAGCTGAGCCTGGCCCTGGCTCTGCCTCACCAGAGCCGGCCCCGAGGAGGCCCTGGCCCTGCTGGGAGCGACATGCTGCAGGGCATGCCCAGCTCGGAAACAGAGAGATAAGGAAAATACACATCAAAATACCTTCCCAAAAATCCACCCAGAGGGTCTTCACTAATGCTCAGTTACCCAATACAGAGCACAGGCCCAAACCCTCTAACAAATAAAAGGTCCCAATGGTTGTCCCACACTGAACGCCTCCTCGGAGGACTGGATGCAGTGCTGGGATATCAGAGAGAAGTAGCCCAGTCTGAGAGCATACTAATTATTCCCATTAGGGGCTGTGTGTACCACATGGCAAGGCAGCGATGGGGGGAATAGAGCACGGCACGCAACTTGAAAGAAAAAATGTTCCAGTGCTGTGCTGTATGGGAAAAATAATTAAAAAGCATCAAAGTTTTGGCCCAGAGACACAGTTTCCACTCAAGCATGTGACTGGTACGTCTTCCCTTGCTTTAGGAAGAAAAAAAAAAAAAAAAGAAAAACGCTGAAGAAAAAATTTCTGCAATGCATATTTTCTGTGGCGATAAAGCCCTGCAGATCTGCCCAACCCGGAATCAGCAGAACAGCCCCATTCCTGGGGGAAGGCAGCGCTCGCATGCGATCCTAATCTACAACATCTGCAGGGACCAAGGGAAAGATGCCTCGAGATATCGCCTGCGTTCTGCGAGAAAACCCTTCTGCTCCTGCCAAGTTCCTTATTGAGCCCGTGTCCGCCACTTCAGAGACCGGGCTGTGCCGTGGCACACACACACACACACACGGGGACGGACTCCGCCAGAGCACATGAAGGAAAAGGAGAGAAACGGAGAGAAGCAGAGTTAGCAGCCCCTAGGCCAGCCCGAACTCCGGGCACAGCCGGAGACTCCCCGACTCTGCGGGCGAGTGCCGAGGGCGGGACACGTGCCGGAGGAGGGAGCGGAGGGGCCGCATTGGGCCGCTGTCAGGAGGAGCGCCTGATCCCGCTCCCGGACACGGAGACGTCCGCGCTCGGCGCTGCGCGGCCCGCAGAGGGCACCCGCGAGATGCGTTCGAAGGCAGCCGGGAACCGCGGCGTCATTTCTGGTAAAACTTCTTTAATGTGAGGAATGTCACGGGCTGGTACGGTTGGCAAAGTTTAAGAGCAGACTTTTTCGTTTTGTTGTTTTTTCGGTTTTGCTTTTCTTTTTTTTTTTCCCCCTTCATAACGATCCTACGGCTTCTCGATGGGAGGCGGCAAGGCGCTCCCGCCGCCAGACCTTTCGCGCAGACCCACCCGAGAAAGAACAGTACTGGGAGAAAGGGGGGAGCGCAACTCTGAAAACGCCAAAGAGTGGGGAGAGGCGGGACGATGTAAACAAGTTATGAAATAACCTCGGTTTGTATAACTGCCCCGGTTGTGTAACGTCTTCCACCGAAGTGGTGGATTGGGGCTACATAGGCAAAGAACCTATTTTTGAACGTTTTCTTAAGAAAATGGAAAGACGGGCTATGGAACGTCGCGCCCTTTGGGCCCGGCTTCGAGGAAGCCGCTCCCGTCCCCGCCGTCCCGCTCACCGCCCGAGCCCCGCAGTCGCCGATCGGAGCGGCCCCGACGGAAGCGCGCAGCCCCGCACCGCCCGGAGCCGGAGCATGGAGCCGGGGCAGCAGGACGGGGAGAGAGAGCGCTGGGGGGCCGCGGGGATAAGAGTCGGGCCGCGCGTGTGCTCCGTAGGGGTGACGGCCCGGAGCGTCGCGGGACCGCTCGGAGAGCCGCTCGGCAGAGAGAAGGGGGACAGACGGGGACCGCCGCGCTGCCGAGGGGCGCTGCCCCGACGGGAGCTCCGAGCGCGGTCCCCCCATACCCACGCGGGTCCCAACCGCAGGGATGCGATCGCGCAGCTCCAGCCTCAGAGTCGCGTTCGCTTGCGCCCACCTCGCCCGAAAGAGAGGGGGCAGAGCCTGCCCTACCTGCTGGGCTGCGCCGGCGGAGTAGGGCTCGGGGTGTCCCGGGGAGCCGCTGCTGCCTCTGGAGGAGGTGTCGAAGCTCCCGGGATAGTCCTGGTACATGGTCCGAGGCCGGCCCGGGGGAGCCGCGTCCCCGCCTTCCCGCGCCGCGGCCGCCGCTCCCTCGTCGTCTCCCCGCCCCCTGCTCCGTGCCGACCTCTCGGGCTCTGCCTCGCGCCTCCCGCAGCAGGGGGAGAGTCCGCAGCGGGAGAAGAAGACGGGGGAAGAAAAAAAGAAAAAGGAAAAAGAAAAAAAACAGAAAGCCGACAAAAAAAAAAAAAAAAAATCTACGGGGAGAGCGGGCGGCGGAGCGCTGCCGGGAGCCGAGCGGGGCTCAGGCGGGCGCAGCCCCGTGCGCTGCGTCCTCTCTCTCCGCGCCGCCCGAACTCGCCCCGCCGGCGGCGCGGCCCCGGCCCTGGGGCTGCGGGCGGAGCGGCTCCCGCCCCCGAACGCCCCTCGCTAAAAGCGCCGCTCCCGCGCGCGGTGACTCAGAGCCGCGGATGCCGCTCCAGCGCGGTGCCCGCCGTGACTCAGGGCACTGGCAGCGCCCGGCCCCACGCGCCGTTTATCCGGCCCCGCGCCGCCGCCGCCGCCGCACCATGTGCACCCGCACACGTCAAACCCGCGGCGCTACCGCCCCGCCCCCCCGGCCCGGAACCGCCCACCTGTCCCCGCGGGTGGGGACGGGCGGCGGGCGGCGCTCCCCGCGCTCCGCCCCGGCTCCGTGCCGCTCCGAGCTGCCGCCGGCGGCCCGCGCGTCCCGCGTTCTGCCCTCGCTCGCCCCCAGCTCGCGCCCGCCGGCTGCCGGTAGGTTCCCGTTAATCTCTCCCCCCCTCCCCCGCCCAGCCGGAGCCTCTTGGTGCCGTCCACTGTCGCACGTTCCAAAAATGGGCATTTGCGTCGCACTACGCCAGCGCGGGTTTCCTTGCCGCGGATGACGCGCCGCGAGAGGGATTCCCTGCTCCGCGTCGCCGCGATTTAAAGGGGCAGCGCCCTCCAACGCCGCGGGCCCACCGGCACCGGGTGCTCGGCAACCCGCGGGTTCCGCCGCCGCCTTGCAGCATCCCCTAAAAATGTAAAAAATGAATTCCGTTGTGCAACGGCGCTCCCCGCACCCAACGGAACAAGCGAGGGCTTGTCCGCTGCCCAGCCCGTCCCTGCCCCAACCCCGGGCAAACGGAGAGCGGCCCCGGGGCCCTCTGTGAGAGTGACGGCGGGAACGTGTGAGCTCCCCAGTTTGCTGTTGCTCTGATGGCACTCCGGTAGCTTTCACCCCGCCGCACGCTTCGGAGCGGGAGGTGGAGACTGTCACACTCCTCAGATGCCCCGTTGTAAACGCATCCCATAGTGACCTCCCGCCCGGCTCCTGGCGTTCTGGGAGCAGGGGGTGACCTGGAAGCTGGGGGTGCACCCGACCCACATGCAAAGTTCTTTTAATGTAATGCAGAGTATGACACGAACAACATCGAGCGTAGCAAAACATCCTGAGCGCGCCCGATGCCAGGCAGCTGAGTTCCGAGGATGCTCTCGCCCAGGATGTTATTCCATCTTTCCACCACAACCCGCGCTTTTGCCGTCGCCTTCTTCCCCTCGGTGCTATGTATGGAAACGCGGAGAGCAGAGCTGTTCCGTCTGTGGTCTGAGGGGATGGCCAGGAGGTGGCTGCTCTGGACAAGAGCTGTCTCTGTCAGGCAGCTCCGTGCTGGAGTTAGTGGCACCACTGTTTACCCACGCACCTTCCCCCTGCCGAGGAGCTGATCCAGACAAAACACTCTTGTTGCCTCTTCCTTTCCCTCAATTCCTCCTTGGCCCAGCAGCCGCAGCACTCTCTGAAGGCACTGGCTCTGTTCTGCCTGCGTCCTGCCCGCATCCTCCTTCCATCCTGCATCCCGCCTGCACCCTGCATCCCACCTGCGTCCTGCCTGCATCCCACATGCCTGCCTGCATCGTGCCTGCATCCTACATTCCTGCTTGCATCCTGCCTGCATTCCTGCTTGCATCCTCCCTGTGTCCTGCATTCCTGCCTGCATCCCACATCCCACCTGCATCCTGCCTGCATCCTGCCTGCATTCCACATCCCCGCCTGCATCCCGACTGCATCCTGCTTGCACCCCTGCCTGCATCCTGCATCCCCAGCTGCATCCTGCCTGCATCCTGCATCCCTGCCTGCATCTTACACCACTGCCTATATCCTCGCCTGCATCTTACACCCCTGCCTGCATCCCCACCTGCATTCCTTCCTGCATCCTGCATCCTTACTTGCATCCCTATCTGCATCACCACATATATCCCCACCTGTGTGGTTGCCACAAACCCACCCTACAGCTTAGCCCACTTTCAAAGCAGGCTTAATAACACACACTAAAAAGCTAGAGGATTCACAGCAAGAGATGTTTGTGGATGCAAGTTGGTTTGAAGAGCAACTATAGTTGGTAACCTGTATGGGCAGGCCCAGGCTTTGGCAGACACCTGCTACTTTGCCTGGGGGAACACTGGGAGGATGCCCACGGACCACCTTTCCCTTCTCTGCCAGCAAGGGAGATCCCTGCCACTGTTCAGACGTGGGTCTGGAGTGGCTGCATCCAGCCAGGCCCAGCTGAGTTACATGCAGCTCTCGGGGTGCTGGGGCTCTGCCAAGCCCCCCAGGGAGTGAGGGCTCCATCTCTCTGCTGAGTGCCTTCTGCTAGATCGTGCTGTGCTGGCAGTTTGCAAAGCTGTCTATTATCAGCACGTTAATAACCTTTCACAATGTTTAATTACTTGGAAAGGTAATCGGTCCTGTGGTAGCTGTTTGAAAGGCATGCCCATTTCACTTGCTCTTGGCAAAGACTTCTGGTTTTTGTCTTTCATTCTTGCAATAAATATGTTACTGCTTCAAAAGGCTGTACCTATTTGTAAAACAAAGAGGAAGATTGCTCCGTGGCTTTCTGGGTATCAGCTTGGCAGCGGGGTGGCGTGCCACAGATCTCTGCTGCTGACATCACCGTGTGTATGGATTAAGGAGAATCGTACCCATGCTGTTTTTCTCACTTGAGGTGCCCAGCTTGACCCACACAGCCAGGTCTCCAGGGGCAGGCTCCCTACCAGCTAGAGTGGTGAGGTCCAAGTGAAGAGGTGTCCCCTGCTGCTGTCTGCACAGGAATAAATACCTGACGTCTCCTCCATACCCAGCCCAGCCCCATTGAAGTGCCCCCGCTCCAGCACTGACACTGGTGCAGGTTGGGAAAAGCAACAACCACGATACTGGGGATGGGAGTAGGGAGGACGTGGCAGCTGCAGAAAGGAGACAGGCAGATGTCCTGAGTGCCAAAAAGTGGACAAAGTGTGCCAAAGGACAAAAAGCCCTAGAGCCTCAGAGAAGTGGCTGGTCACTCTCCTGCCACATAAGGACAGTGCCACTCGTGACATGAGTGGGCTCGTGACCACACAGGCCTGCAGAGCCCTGCTGCCTCCCTCATGTGGGGACGGCTGGGTGCATCGCCCTTCAGGCTCACCCTGCCACTCAGCACCTCCATGGCCCGCCGCTGTGGAAACTGTTATGAATGGGTTTTCTAAATCTGTCCTTTTCCACTGATGAGTGGTGTCCTATGAGCCAACGTGTTCCACTTCAGACAGCATGGTACTCACTTTTGAGAGAAAAGCATGAAATGGTATCAGAACTAAACGTTATTCACAATGGCAGCAAAAGCCTCTAGCAATCCTTCTTCCTTTCTTCATAAGCACAAACATGTCAAAAAAAAAAAAACAAACAAAAAGCCCCCAGCAGCTTTCAAAGGACCAAGCTCTTGGCCTGCAGTTTTCCCTACATGTGGGCATATTCAGAAATCTGGTTCGAGTCTTGCTTGTGTTTTCTTGGAAGTCTTGACAGGTTTGTTTTCTTCTTTTTATTTTTATTTTTTTAATAACAATAATAATAAAAAAGCTTTTAACAGCCCTGGGGCAGAAGGCTCTCACTTGCTAAATCACAAGGTTTGCCACATTGAAATGTAGGGACGTGCCCACAAATGAGAACTGGCTGTCTTAGCTTTTGTTCTTGAACGTTTGCCAGAACCCTTAAAAAAGCACAAGTAGGTTCAGCCACCTAACATCCCTGCGTGCTGGGGAGCTCAGGAGCACACACATCAACACTGTGGGCACCATTGGTGACTTGGCTGGCCGTGGGGACATTCTGCTGCAAAAAAGGCCTGGTGGCTGCAGCTCCAGAAGGTGCAGAAGGGCCCTCGTGCCAGCCACGGCAATCCTGCCAGTTCCTCCAGGTCCTGCTGTACTGAAAGGAGCTTTCAAACCTTCTGTGGAGCATGGGCAGAGGTGGGCTTTGCCTCCAGTGCCAGGAGAATGCAGTCAGTGCTGGGATGCCCAAAAGACATTCCTCCTGGCCTATAGACCTGAAGGACGGTTGTGATGCTTCTCTACCAGGAAGGTAGTGAGAAGAAGAATGGGATTTGCATCTAGATGCACAATTGTTCTCATTTTTCCCCCAGCTTGCTTTAAGAATGATTGTTGGAAGGCAGAGTGAGGGGCCAAAATTCATAGAGCTGAAGGGAGAATTAGGGAGATGCTGCCGCAGCAGCTCCAAAAAGCCATAGGTGCTGCTACAGCACAGACCTGCCTGTGAGCATGAGGCCTAACCCAGTACTCCCCGTGCCATTCCTGGGTTGTATATCCTTATTTAATTTGGACAGCACACCTCAGTCCTCAACTGCAGATATATTTAGCCTTCTATTTCGGTCACAGACTTGGAGAGAGACCAGATGCACACCTCAGACCTTGCCTATAGTCATTCCTTGGCCACCTCGCTCTTCTGCTAATGTTTGTTTAAACAGATGAGGGGTGGAGCATGACCTAGCATGGGCTTGAGAAGCTCTGCCAGTGTCTGTCCCTGCATTAGACTCTGGTTGGCCACCTCGTCACAGTTTGACGAGGAGGCCTGGAGCAGCCCCACGTCTGGGCCACGGATTCTCCTCAGGGCTGCCGTTTCCATCCTGCTGGCTCTGGCCCTTCCTTCCCATACCCACTGAGGGGCCAGACCTTGCACCTCAGAGGGATTTGGCGTTTCCACGAGATCACTGCTCACCCCAAACTCTACCAGGTGCAGACTCAACAGCAAGGCTCCCTCAGTTTTTGCCTGCAGCTCACAGTGCCGGCTTTCCCTTCAGCTCTCCTCCATGGGTCTCTGAGCAGCCTGGGAGCTCAATCTTATACTTCCCTTGGATTTTCAATCCCATGTAGGTCTCTCCCAGTGGCTGTGCTGGAGCTCTGCTCCCATAGCACCTAGACCGTTTCTGCCCACATCCTTCTGAACTTCCTCCCTCTCCTGAAGCTGAAGATCTCTGTCTACCTCTGTACCCTTCCTCTGGAGGAAAGTCCCTCCAAAGGGATGCAGTGTCCTTGCCCAACGAAATCCTAACTTCAGCACTGCCCCGGCTCCCATTTCATGAGAAGCATCACGTAGGAGTACAGGTGATTCGGGACATCCTGTGACACCCTCTGAGGTACCGTCCCAAATTCCCAGGTCCCAACAAGCCCTGGAGAGAAGGGGGCTCTTCCTTCTTGACGTCATGGCTCTGGTTTACAAAAGTTAGTGTGTAAGTAATAGTCCAACCCACGGCTTCTTTCCACATAATTATAGCTCACTAGGTACCAGGAAAAGGAGAGCCCCTGCCTGGGCTGCTGACGTCTTTTTCCTTTCAGGTTCAATGGCAGCTTTATTGTGGTTGAATTTTCTTCCTTTCTGCTGCCCGGTCTTTCTCTGACTGGAATCGTTCCCCTTGAAAATTTGGTGACTTTTGCTGAAAAGCAGTTCTGCCACTTCTGTGGAGAGGCAGCTCTTACAAACGACACAGTGGTAGTTACGGGATGTGTGGTTTACCTCAAGACGTCACATCTCCTCCCCCAGAGAAATCAGGAGGTTTATTGCTCATATTCAGCTTCAATTGTATAAAGGAAAAAAGCCCTGTGACTTTCACTACTACTTTTAATGTTCTAAGAAACCCTCACGCTCCTTCTTCAGGCTGCTTCAAAGGGCAGATAGCTGCGGCATGAGATGCTGTCTTTCAGCACACAGAGGCATCTGAAAGTATGGTATAAAATCCTGTGAGTCAGATTTCAGTATTTCCTACCCAGGAGAACGAGTTATTGATTTTGATGGGGATTTTTCCTGAGTGAAGGCCGGACAGAAAGCATGCAGAGCTCTGAGCATTGGGTTTGCCCGTTTCTGCCTTGTTGTTCTAGAGTTTTGGAGAGCTCTTGGAGGTGTAGCGATGCTCAGCTGGGAGAGTGAGTTCCCTGCAAGGAAAGATGACACAAGGATTAGGGCTGCCAAGCAGATCCCCATGCTTTGTCTGTGTTTTTTGTCACAGCAAAAAACAGTACGGCAAAGCCCAGGGACTCACTCTGTGAGAAGAGAGCTGTGAGGCGAGCCACAGGCAGGCTGACCACACCGGACACACGGTGTGTGTTAGAGCTGAGAGAGGAAGCTGGCAAAGCAGACCTCCCCATCTGGCTAAAAAGCACACAGGGGAGGTAAATAAATACAACGGCCAGTGGAAACTTGCTTGCTGCCACCTCCCTACACAGGCAGTGTTCCTGTCACCAGACAGACAGGCTGCAGGCGTGTGGGTGCCCAATGCAGCGACACTCCCTGGAGTGCTCTTCTTGCCCCTTCTGCTGAGGACAGCAGGTTCTAACAGCTTTTGTCCTTGTGCTGAGCTGAAAGCTACAAGCACAAAGCTGTGGAAACTCAGGGCACAAGGTTTTACTCATATGCTGGATGTGCTTAATCTTTGTGGGCTGATGTGGTGTTGAGTGAGCCCCAGCTGGGTACCCTTAGCTGCTGTGATGTGGAGAAGGGTAAAGCACGCAAAACGTGCTGTGACCTTTGACTCACAATTTTGATGGTAAAACCCTAGCATTCAGAAAACAAAATCATCACCAAGCTCCACTTAGCTAAAGTCATCAGTGCTAATTTCCAACCCAAAAGTCTGAAGAAGGGGTCCCCAAGTGTGGGCTGAACTTTCCTAATGTTTATACAAAGAGGCCATGTTGCACATGCTGAATGCAGGGTTTGCTCATCGGTGTCTTCCCCCCCATGCAAACTGCGGTGCTCCGGACCTGCTCAGGAAACGCAGCTGGTTTCCTGCCGGCAAGCTCAGCAGTGCTGTGCTCGCTGGAGACCTCCCTCACCTGCGGGTCACAGTGTGCTAGTATCTTGGTTTTGTATAGAGAGCTTTTTATCTATGAATGAAAAGTGCTTCCCCAGGGGACCAGGGACTTCCAGCCACAGGCCTCGCAGTCCCCACCAGCCACAGCACAGATCCACAGCTTTACAAAACACATCCAGGCAGGGGAGATGGGAAACGCGGGGAAAAGGAAATGATTGCGACACAGCCCTGTGTGACGCAAGTACATTATCTCCTAATGCTGAGGTATGAGCGTGGAAGGAGTTCCCCTCATCCGGGGATGGGCTCCATGACCCAGCATGATCCTGAGCTGCTGTGGCTGGCAGGCTCCTCTGGCTCTAATTAACCCTTTCTGCTGCGGAGGAAGTGCAGAGGACACTCATTGGATAGTCACGGTGAAAATATTTTGTCTATCAACACTGCCTTTCATCCAAGCATCTCAAAGGACTCCAGAAGTATTAATTAAACTCACCTCCCCCCTACCCCCAAGGCAACTATGAATAATTATTATTGAGCAGGATGGAAAACTGGGGCCATGCTTGCCCAAGAGCCATCCAACCAGCCATAGAAGAGCAATTTCCAGCGCAGACCCCAGTAGCAAACCTGTGGGCAAGCACTCAGCCTGTGATCCAGCCCTGTCTGCTGGGCTCTGCTCAGGGGCTCCTTCCCCTTGAAGGTCACAGCATTTGAAGGACAGAACAGAATTATTTTCATTTTAGGGTGCAAAAAGATTGATTTCACGAAACCAAATACGGATATAAATGGCATGAAAGTATGAACTTTCTATATCTTTGTGAAAGCTTTCTGAACAACAGAATGTCGTCTCATTCAGCCCATATCCCATATAAAGCTCTTCTAATGTTCTTCTACAAGATCAATTGTTTCTGAAACTAATGGATGATAAACCAGGTTTCATGGAATCAAGTTCAGAACTTAAGGAATATTCTAAAATCAGAGTGAGCAAACCTGTGGTTTTACAACCTTGCTTGTTATTTCACTTTACTACTATCAACTTCAAGGCTTAGAGTGCTTTCATTTTCCTTTCCCTCCAAACATTCTGCATCAGGACATTTCAGGTCAGGACTGCTTAGGTTGCAAGTTGAGGTATACTTTACAGTGATAAAAACTCACTGTCATCAGCTAGTCTGAACTCTCGCTTAGCCCAGCCCAGAGGAGTTACCCTGTAGGTAGCCCAACCATTTACATCACGTTATTTGGTTAATTTTCCCACATGTATCTGTAACTGCTGAAGAGACTCTGAAGTTTCCCCACTTCCAAATCCTGCTCCGCACTTCATGGAGAGGCTCCAGGATTGGGCTCCTTGTTTGCAAATTCCTTACCTACAGGAATGTTGTGGGAATGAATATACAAATATTGTCAGATTCAGAGATATCAGAGAATGTGAAGGGGAGCCGTAAAATATACCTCAAGCGGATATAGCTGCTATAAATTTTGTTGCCTTGATCTGGCTTGGCACCAGTGCATCACTGTGCTAGTTTCTCTGTCCATGGCAGAGGAACTGTTTATTACTGATATATAACTATATCATTATGGTCTCCTTCTGGATGGCTCAGGATAAAAGTAGCTCTATAGTCTGAGTTAGGCACTTTCCAAAGCAATAGCAGCTAAACAAACAAACACCCCTATAAGGCCTGTTACTGTTTTAAATTCACAATTTATCTTATGCCAGCACAACTTTCCGGTAAATACCTTTTAGGCAGCTGTGTGGCCTCTGAGCTCAGACCACATTTGACACCTTAGCCACCAGAGATAGAGCTCTGAGGGACGAACACTAACCAGAGAAGAAACTGAGCAGTCGACTCTTCTTCACTACAGAGGATCCTCCGCTGCAGTGACTGGGTGGGATGAGGCCCGGTGGGCCTGGCTGAACTCCGCTGTCCTGGCCAGTCCCTTAATGGCTGCTGGGACAGGCTGTCCCCTCCCAGTCCCTACAAATGCCGGGATGGGGATGGGAAGCCCGGGGAAGGTCCCCAGGCCATCAGCAGCCCAGCTCTGGGAAGTGTTTCAGATCAGCACTGTCTGTTTCCAATTATGTCCAAGAGCATTTCTGTACTGGAGAGCCAAAGTCTTGATTTATGGGCTTTTGGACAAGGGAACACAGTGTTTTTTATTATCTTTATCTCTAAATCTTCTCTTGACTGCTTGCAACAACTTGCACGGTCTAATGCGAAGGTCTTTCAATTTTTCTACACACTCGGGTGCTAAAATCCTGCACTGACCTGCAGGATTAGTGCTCCTGCACCAGAGGGGAGACCAGTGTGACATGTCCCCAGGAGGAGGACAGGCGATGCTGGAAGCAGCAGGAAGGCTGCAGTGCCTCCATGCCACCCTTGGGCCCAGAGCTCAGGTCTGGCCGTGGGCTGGCACCGGAGGTGGTCTGTGGAGCCAGGCCCGCTTCTACGCCACTCGGCACTAGACATTCCTCTGGCCAGAATTTGTGCTGCATTGGCTTCCCACATATTTATCCTGACATCACATGGGCTGGGGCCCTTCCCACTGCTGCCCAGTTGTGAGCTTACTGTACAGAAATCACTTTTAGAAAACGAAGTCTCCCATGGAAGGAAAAAGGCTCGGATGCCACGAAGAAGAGTTTTATGAGCTTTGCCTCAATACCCGTTGTGCAACATCTTTGCAGGATTTCATATTTATGATTTTATCTAGCTACGTTCTATGCCTAATAGCTCGGAGGTGCCGTTGATTAATTTTTTCCAACTCTTTGATGTACCGGCAATAACTTGTCCGCATTGTCCTGTGTCAGAAAAGTAGAAATTGCCACAGCGGGGCTGGGATGGGGTGACATGAAGTGGCTACAGCTGGAACTGCTGTGATCCTACTGCAGGATAGGGCTTCCCAAGATATGTTCTTGCCACTTGCATCGCTCCGGTACTTAGCTGATGGCAATGCAAGCTGAGTCAACCCCATAATATGGGAAAAATCTAACTCAACCTTAAAATGTTTTTTTTTTTAATCTTTCTTTTTCTTTTTTTTTTTTTTTTTTTTGGCTAGGTTAGTGAGTTAGCTCAATCCTCGTGAGAGCAGATAGCTCCAGAGAGTGCAGAGGACAGTGCAGGGGGATTGGGCGGTGAGGAGCGTCCGAAGGAGGAAGAGGAGGGAGCAGGGCAAGTGGGGGCAGGCTGGGAGAACCACACCCTACGTGCGGACACTGCTGTCGGATTCCTTGTACTGGTTCCATCCTCAATGTCGTAACCAGTTTCTGGAATCTTTTCAATTAGGCAGTGATTTATTGGTTAGTGGGGTGTGTTTGGACAATCTCCAGCAACAGGCACGAAATGCATTACCATGCTAAGCTCTGTCCTACTGCCTGCAATGCTAAGGCATGATTTTTTTTTTCTCCAGGAAATGAATCTTTTTAAAAGTGGTTATAAGATTATATGACAAGGCTATCAAGTGATGTAAACCTGCCCATTTCCAAAGCTTCAGTGCAGTTATACCACTTACAAAAGGATTTACTTCAAGATTTTAGCTGCCCCAGCATATTAGTTGCTGATGAACGGGAGGTCTTCCTGAAAAGAGTGCATTTATCAGCATAAATGGACCTCTTTGTTCCCTTATGTAGAGGTTTTCAGCCTGCCCAAGCTAAAGTGTTTGCTAGTTCAAAATTTATTATTTCTTGTCATCACTTCTCTTACAGTCATCACCTCTCTGGTATTGGTCCAATTCTGTGGATTTGTCAATCACCACCACAAAGAAACCCTGAGCCAAAATAAACCTGGCCTGGCTTGATTTTTGCATTACAAATGTACTGGCACAACTGTTGTCCACAAAACCTCCTATTTCAGCAAAGTGCTTGAAATCCCATTGACTTCAATTAATAAGTTAAGCAAGTGCTTAAATGCTGTTTGAACTGAGGCCTGGTGACCCTGCCTTGGCCAACAATTCACTAGGTCGGTTTCTTTTCTTTCTTTCTTTCTTTCTTTCTCTAATAGTTGCACAGCTTTTACAGGAATTTCCACATTTCACTTCAGTTAAGAGATCAAAAAAATTGGTGAGATCAAGGAGAACTGAAACCAGATATTATGTTTTCTTCTGACATTTTTCATTTAGCAACAGCCTTTAGTAGATTAAACATTAAGGACCCAAGGACAGTGAATGAAACGAGGTAGCCTTCTAGGACACATTCCGCTTCTTGAAGTTATGGGGTCAAATCTGGAAAAATTAATCTTACTCCCCTCCCAAGGAAGGGAATTACTGCTGTATCATATAAGGAAAAAACCTGCAGATTCTGGAATACCACAAATATCCTTTATTTCATGGTTGCTGGTGTTGTCTGGCAATTTTATATTACATGCTATTCCTGTTCTCCCTGCACACAATTACGTAGGCATATCAGTATAATGCATGGTTATAACAAAATAACCACAACGTGCTGGACAGACCATTTTGTGCCTCTCAGTTGGACAAGGCTCATCTGGCCTCAATTTGATAGTTGTTTTTTTTTTTTTTCTTCTTAAGGGACATCTATTTTAAGGTTTCCCCTACTTAACCAATGGAATCTATGTTAATTTGACCTATATTAAATCTTTTTTTTTTTTTTTTTTTTAATTATTATTCCCTTTGCTGATCAAAGAGCTTTCAGACCGTTTCCTCAGACACTGGCATACCTTGCAGCTCCAGCAGGAAGCCAGCGTGCCAGCATGCAAATGTTCCCCGCCTTCCTTCTCTTGTGAAGGTGGCTATGCCTCTCAAGCAGGGCACAGCTGACTTCTCCCTCTCTTCCCAGGCACACGTGAGCTGCAGCACTGGGAAATTTCTCAGTGTAGGAGGAAAAGCCCTTGGGTGCACAGACCCCTTACCCGAGACATGCATCCAAGATTCTCCTCCCACAGCCCGGAGATGCCCGCTGTTCCTGCTGGCACTGGGCTGTCCATGGCCACCACTTGCGTGTGGCAATCTCCTTGGGGAGATGGCCCTGACCCGCGGGGCTGAGAAGGGACCTGTGCCCCAAGCCCTAGCATAACCTCAGTGAGCAGGGCCCGCGGAGGGGCAGGACCTTCGGTCTGGCCTCACCACACAAGGCTGGGGCTGGGCAAGGCCGGGCCAGCCTGCACCGCCGCATCCTGCCTGCTGCCTCTCCTGCAGAGCGGCCAGGGCTACCTGACGGGGCGTGGGGAAACCTGATGAGCTAGTGCCTGCAGCACACTTTGATGTCCTCGGATGAAAAGTGCTACGCAACTACAAAGCCTTTTTAATGTTATAAAGCCAGAACTTCTTGCTGCCTCGACTTGGCAGGGAGACCGATTAGATGTTATCGGTTTTGCTGTTTACACTTACAGAAACTGCTGCAGCGTGGTTTTGGTCGTGTTTTGTTGTTATGAGTACTGCGGCAGAATGACACAAGAGTTAATGTTGGGGTCTGTTCCCTGCAACTTCAAGGAGCAGACAGAAGCGACTTTACACTTACTGTCAGTGAAGTGTAATAAGCAAAGTAGTCCTTCAACAAAAAACCTGGAAACAACAAAACAAAACAAGTTGATACATCTGGGCATACCGATGTGCTCTGACCACACCTGAAGTAACTGCTCTGAAAGGCATTCCTGTCTAAGCTTGAGGAAAAAGCCATATTACAGCGGCCTGCACTGAAACAACTGAGCATGGCGTACATTTCACAGACATCAGCTGACTCCCAGATAAGGGCCTCTTTGGGCTAGGCCTCATCGGCTGCTCTTCTCTAATCTGCCACTACGCCTTCCCACTGTGTGGTTTCATCTCATGAAGTGCTGAAGCCCAACAGCACTGTAGTCTCCCACCAGCGGTGTGAGGCAGAGCTTGTGCTCCAGCCTACAGCCATTCAGTGATCAGTGCTGAAACACGGGGCAAAATGGCACTTCATGGCCACTCGTATCATGGACACAACAGTGTGCATGGTGGAGCAATGTGGGCACAGCTTCGCCTTCACATGTTCAGCCTCCCAGCTGCCCCACACTTGGTTTACACTGGATTATAAAACTAGAAGAAGCTTCCTATAAATACTCACTCCACATTTACGAGCCCTGTTTTGCAGTCAGCCTCCCAGGACGGCAGACTTTCACCACACTCAGCGCTATTGCTCTCAGCCGACAGAGGCACAGCCACTGCCCCTTCTCTTTCTGGCTGCTTTTCCTCTTGTCCTTAAAATCTAAATTTGGCTGCAAAACTCATACAATGACTTTGATAACAGAAAGTGCACACAGAGAGCGCTCGGCAAAGGGCTTGGGCTCTTTGCATGCCATCATGCCAGCAGCCACCTCCAAGTTTAGGGATGACCTCGCTCACCTGCCAGCAATGGGCAATTTCTAGTGAGCACATCTGAGGCCTTTCTTACTGACAGCTTCTCTCTGTGCTCATCTGGATGCTATCGAGAAAGCACCAGGCTCCCTCAGCCCCTCTGTGTCCAGCAGAACCACAGCCCCACTCAGGTGTGAGCAGCCGGAAGGGGACTGTGCACAATGGAAGGAAACTGGGTATAGTGCTTTTGCAAAACCAAACAAACAACACATTGGTGAAAAGAAAAGGCCCTCAAGAAACAGCTCACAGCAAAATGGACAAAATCCTTTCCTTCGCCCAGCAGCAGTGGGTTGTGAAGGCTGGAGTGTTTTCATACTGAAAGCATGGCAGCGTTTGGGAGATTTCTCTGCAGTCTACAAATAAACAAAAGCCAGGGAGTGTTTTGCATTCAATAGTTAATCATAGTTGGCTGAGTGTTTATATTTTTCTTCACTGTAAAGGCATTCTTGGTCTGCCTCCCGAACAGCTTGTTTTGTCTGCAAGATTTAATCTTGAGTGGCAGGACCAGGAGCAAAGAGAAACCTCAAAACAATCCTTATTTTTCTATAGCAAGATGTGAGATGTGAGACGTCAGCTTCCCTGCAACCAGGCCCCTCAGGTGAGCGTGTGTGGGGGCTACTGATTCTGAGGGCCTGGGTTGGGGCCACCAAGCAGTTTGCTGCACTCACTTTTAACCCTTTCCTGCTCTTTAAGCAGTCTAAAGCACCCCAACCATGGGAATTCAGTGCTCATTGGATGGGTTTTCACGCTGAGACCCTTGCTGCAGAAGCAGCTTGTATGTACACAGAGTGGAGGCTCCAGCTTACTTTGAAATCCAGACATGGCTTTGTTTCAAGGCAGCACTAAGGTATGTCTCATAAAGTTAGAAATGAAGGGATGATGCAATATGACTGTAGCAGTTAAGTGCTCAAGCTAGTTCGCTAAGAACCAGCTCAGGCACCGTATTGTACTGACAGCAGCCATATTTTTGTAGTGGTCCCAATTAACACTGCAGACAAGTGACTGAATAAGTGGTGAATTTATGTCTTTGCACTTCTGAGATCTGGAAATGATTACAAACAGTGAACTTCTAAAATCTCACTATTTTGTTCTCTTTATTTTGTTTCCTTTTCCATTTGCCATCGTCTTCAAACCAGCTTTAAAAGTAGATAATATCAGCTTGTGCTTAGATCCGTATCTCAGGTTTTAAAAAAATTAATAAAATCACATAAAACATTGCCTGAGAGGTATGTCTGCAGGTCATGCAGTCCAGCCTTTTGATGGAAGCAGGATCATCTCCAGCACTAGATCAGGACTGCAACGGCTTTGCCTACTGCTGTCTCAGAAAGCCCTGAGGAGATTCCCTAACGCTGTGGTGGGAATGCTCTCTTCCTTCAGGCTGCGTATCCTGGAGCTTTTTGCCTGTGACGGTGCTAATTTTGGAAGGATTTTTGACAAGACTTCCCTATAAACATAACTTGACAGAGCCTGAAGGAAGAAGCCATGAAAATCCCTGCAAATCCATGTCAGCAGCTCCTTGCAGTTCCTCACAGCCTGTGCATCTAGCACGATGATACCTCTGTTACTGAGTTCCTGTAAATGCTCTAATAGCAATAGTCGTTAGCAGAGATCAGGTCTGTAGAAGAAACGCTTGGGGTGATGCTGTTAGCCTCCAGAGCACTCTCAGAATTTCTTCTGTGCTGCCTTCCAGTATAGGAGCTGCTTCTCCAACCACTTCCATAGCACCTCTGGAGTGGGAGAATAACTAACACTCTGCATGGGATAGTCAATATGCGGACCCTTCTGCCAGGACCGTATCAAGCCTTAGAACCAGGCATCCACATGTGGTCTTGCTCTGAACAGCCTCCTCGCCGCGAGCAGTGCACCCAGCTCTGCAGAGAGCAGTCCGCCTCAGCGCTGAATGCCCATCCACAGGCAGTGAGGCGGCAGGACCCGGCTGCGGGCTTTTCACGCAGCGTGCCCATAACCAGCCTCCAGCAGCAGCTGAGTCACTCACAGGAGTCCAGGGCACTATTAGAAGTAGACATGCTACGGCCCAGTGTATAATTACACAGCCACCATGGTGTGGAAATTAAGCTCTCTGACCCCATTAGACAGGAGCTGTTATTTCTTCTTTGCTACAAATGCTTCTGGTGCTCTGGAGAGGAGTCCAGCTCTCGCAGCGTGAACCCGTTCACCCAAACTCACCTCTTTTTGCTGAGAGCATAGAATGTCACCCTGTTTCTGGCTGCACTGGTGGCTGCCAGAGCTCACGTCCACAGCCCTGGGGAAGCGGCGGCGCCGGGACCTATTGCTGCTGCACTTGGGATGGAGAGGGCAGTGCAGCAAGCTTAGGAAGTGCAGCATTCTACGGGATTATTTTCAGCAGGAAGAGATGTCGAAACAACTGTTGAGGCAAACCATGGGACTGAAAAAAGGAGGTGTTTCTGTCACACAGATTTGTAACATTTTGTTTTAAATATTTTCTTTAAACAAAAAGAGGGGAGATTATGGTTAGATGCTAGGAAGAAAGCTTTTACTTGGAAGCCGGTGAGGCTGTTTAGAGAGGTTGTGGATGACCCATCCCTGGAGGCACTCAAGACCACGTTGGGTGGAGCCCTGAGCAGCCTGAGCTGGTGGCTCCCATGAAGGGGGAGTCGGAACTAGATGATATTCAATCCAATCTAAGCTGTTTTAAGATTCCATCTTTCCCTTTCTCATAATAGGGTTAGGGCCACAAAGACGAAGAGGAGCCGGGAGCATCTCCCTTCTGAGGAAAGGCTGAGAACCATGGAGTGGTCAGCCTGGAGAAAAAAGAGAGTGAGGGTCTTATCAATGAGAACCAAGGCAGCGGAGCACAGTGTAGGCCCGGCTGGCCAAAACACACAAGGAACCATCGCTAGCTGGCAGGGCTGCTTTGTGAGCTGCAGCTAGATTTCACAGCTGCCTTTCCCTATCAAGGCACCATAAAAAATACCCTGCTCCAGCTTCAGGGCAAGATTCTCCTCTGGCACAGTTCTCAGCCGGTTGCAGGAACGGCTCCAGCCCCAGCAGAGCAGGCAGCTGAGTGTGGGGTCTGCTGCAGGCAGCACCCACCATAGGCAGCTGGGGGCCTCACGGGAGACCGCACAGTGTTCAGCCACAGAACAGGCAGCGAGTGTTTGGATGGCAGTCCAGGGAGCAGCAATGAAAGGTCGGGGCTTGTGCCACTGCCGGCTTCCATCCTGTCAGAACATGCTGGAGGAGGGCTTGCTGGGTGGGGTATGCGATGCGCTGCTGCTGACTGTGCAGTTCAGAGAGTAAACAGACGGCTCCAACCTGGAGCTGCCGCCACGACACCAGCACTCAGCTCCGTTTGGAAGACACAAAGAACCTCGACGGCTCCGATTTCTTAACAAGTACTACAAAAATCTTTTGCTGTAAGGGACAGTGGGATAAAGGAAATGTGATGTAAAATTATAATCAGCTTGAATCATTTTGAATAAACACTGAGGCAACAAAATGCGCCCTGATTGCTGTCTGGCTGACAGCTCACAAAGCGCTCGCTCCACCCAAACCCAGGGCTTGGAAAGGTGGTAGGAACACCCGATAGCCCAAGATTTGCTTTGCACTGGTATGGAGTTGCCATCACGGGGGACAGAAAAAGCATCGTGTTCGATGAAAACACACTGCAACCCAGGGAGCAATTTTCACCACAGGCAGCTGTAGCACGAAGCTTTAATCCTTCACCCTCTCCGGCGATGAGAGAGATGCAGGGAACTGCGGGAACAAACAACGCCAGGCCGCTGGTGTGTAGCTTGCTTTTCATGCCCACAATTAAGCGCTCGTTTTACTTCCTGTTGTTTAATATTGCATTTATTCTTTATTACCGCAAGAAAAGCCTCCCGTTTTTATTTTTTCTAATTTGCACTAGGGACACATTTGAAGGCCCATATTGTAGACTCAGCAAGCGGCAGGGCAGCCGCCAAACCCCGCTTCCTCTGTTGATTTCTCGATGATTTAAGGCCTATTTGCAGCGGCTGATCCCAGTCCCCCCCGCCCTTTGCTTGGTAACCACCACTTTAACAAAATGGTGTTTGTGCAGTGCCTTGGAACCAAGGATCACGCTTTTAAACACAAGCCGTGAAACAGAATAGGAAAAGCAGCCCCTAAGTCACTGACGTGCCATGCAATTTTCAAGCCAACAGCTTCAAAATATTATTCTGCAAGAACTCCTGAATGGCTTTTTACAAGGGTAGGTAATGATGGGACAAGGGGGAATGGTTTTAAACTGAGACAGGGGAGTTTTAGGTTAGATATTAGGAGGAAGTTTTTCACAGAGGGTGGTGACGCACTGAACAGGTTGCCCAAGGAGGTTGTAGATGCCCCGTCCCTGGAGGCATTCAAGGCCAGGCTGGATATGGCTCTGGGCAGCCCGGTCTGGTGGTTGGTGACCCTGCACACAGCAGGGAGGTTGAAACTAGATGATCACTGTGGTCCTTTTCAACCCAGGCCATCCTGTGATTCTATGAACTCAAAGAGTTGTACCATAGATGAGGCTGCTTGCCTTTTATCTCACACCTAATTACAACGACTGGCACAGGGCTGATCCCTGTTCTGTTTGCTTTCCTCTGGCGCAAAGTTTGAAATTACTCTCTGAATCAACAGAAGTCAGTGGAAAAAATCATAAAAAACCTCTCCTGTTGATGTGCATTGTTCGGACTTTTACTGGTTTTACCCAAAGGGACAGAATCTATTGTTCCAAAGTACAAACAGGAAAAGATAGAACCCGATCAATGGTTTATTTAGGTGCAGGTTTCCTACGAAATACACTTTCCCCCCGCTGGTGCTAACAAGTGAATTCAACTGAAATGTGGTGCATAAAAATGTATACAGAGCTGTTAGCGTGATTGCCCGCTCTGTTCTGGAAAACAAAGGAGTTATTTTCTCTCAGTTATTCTGCTGTGGAGAATAGTGTAATAAATAAAAACACTCTGTACAGTAAGACTGATGGCTTTTTCAGCATATCATTCCACTTTTAAGGTGGGTCCACATGACACCAGCCTACAGCAGCTTGCTGTGTCTAAGTATTGGCCTCCGACTTGCTAGAAATAGCAGCAATGGTGAGGATCAAACAGGAGTGCCCCAGCACATCACAGGCACCTGGAGATGAAGACTGCAAAGGAGATGATGTAAGGGATTTTCAGGAACATGTAAGACGTTACCTTCAGGTTTAATGAGCATTACAATATAGGAGTTGCAAAGAGGTAAGTAATTTAAAGGAAGAGAGTTCACCAGCCGTCTGTGTTGTCACAGATTTCATTTGCTTCATAAGGAAAGGACAGCAGCCTGTAATTAGCAGTCGTGGTCAGAAGCTGCGTCCAAAGCTTGCTGTCCTCCTGCAGCACGCCTTTCTCACTGAGCTGGAAAGGCAAGAAATTAGGTAGAGGACTTGATGCAGTGCTGCCCGTTCATCTCCATGCATCTCACACTTGGTGCTGGATCGCAACCTTGGAGCAAGGGCACTGCTGGGAAGGGACCAACCACAGCTATTCTCCAGACCTGCCTCAGAAGTCTCCGTGTGACATCACCAGGAGGAGGACTTCAGGTACTGCTCTTCAGGGCAGACTTCTCTCTCCTGCCTGATTCACCAAAGATGGTGGTTGCCCTGTGTGCCACACAAGATGCGAGCAAGAACATGGGCAGAAAAACATGCCTAGCAAGGCTCTAACAACGCATAGGAGATTCCTGCTCATTCTAGCAATGATTTTTTCTCGCAAAAATGGAGTAAAGTCTACTCCATGTATGAATAGAAGGATGTTTAAGGACACCAGTGATGCTGAAAATGTTTCTGATTCTGCAAATCAAGCACAGTGATGAACACAGCAATAGCCAGCATAGCAGAAAGATCAATAAAGGCTGAACTACACAAAATACAGTTAACTTTTATTTATTCTTCCAGCTGCTTGTCCAGTCTTTTCAGCAAGTTCACAAAATAATCTAACTTTGCTTCTGTAAGGTTGGGTATTACTTCTAGCACAATGTTATGCATGCAGATGAACAAAGTCTCGACTCTTAAGTCTGAATTTCAAGGACTTGAATTTCAGAGAATCATGCACTGATGGGGAACAGTACATACAGGCTTATTACATTCTCTCAGTTAAAATCATGACAGAGTAGAACTGAGGCTCTTCAACATGTTTGTAACGCTGCCATTTTCCTCCTGTTTGTTGCTGTCATAAATCACATGAACTAGCACCTTTTAACTGCGTTTTTCACAAAACAGAAAAGCAAGAGCTGGAAGTCTAGTGCTTTCTCAGCTGTCCATAATAGATATTATCATAAAACAGGAGGTAGCATAGTTAACTCTGACCTATTAGATTGCACCTCCTGTGGCTAACTTAAATTGCTCCAATATATTTTTTATCTGATATAGTTATTCAATTCAGCTCTCGTTTCTGATTTAGTACTTACACATAATCTTCCTTCCAGACAGAAGAGCTCACCCATTTCCATGTCTTTCCTACTGATGCCCCACCTGTAATGCTAATCCCCACAGAACAGTTCTCTGAGACCACCAGAAGAGCTCCATAAACCACCACGTGCATCGAAGTGTGCAGGATGACTTGGAAATAAAGAACAAGTTCATCAAGTGCAAAGAAAATGCCTTTATTCTAACCTGAAAACTGACAGATGTGCAGGCTTTATCTCACACAGAAACACTTCAGTCTCTCAACTCTTCTACTTAACCTTTTTTTTGCCAAACACTACCAGTTGTAGGATGAGGTAAAATTAAACTGAAAGCACTGGCTCATTTCCATGCATGTTAGTGAAAAGTTGGTACGGCGTTATGGAGTAACATAAAGAATTGTTGATTGAGGCTTTTTCCGTCTTCAAAGTCCTCCCTTACACGGTTTGTAGAACATGTAGACCTCAGTAAGAAAGCAGTCCTCTGTCCAGAATTCTGAGGCTGGGATGAAGGCAGCATTTTTGGTTGAAAATGTGCGTCACTTCTGAAGAGCAGAACTTCTGAAACACGTTGCAATTGCTGGCCTTTGAAAGCATCATGGTAAGCTCTGAAAAGATTTTAAAAGTACCTGAGCCCCTCAGAAATTCGATGTATCGAGCAAACACCGTGTTTATGGGCTGCTCAGCGTGACACAGAATCAAATACAGCGCTATAAAATGTCAGGTGCCTGGGATCTACAGATTCAACTCAAGGATGCTTTTTTTTTTTCCTTGAATGTACCAGAGATGGTTTTTGGGATTGATGGGATTTTGAATGTTGTGAGAACAAATGCTTTTCACTAGCCACCCTCCTCCCTTCCCATTCATAAGAGTTAGCTTATTCCCGAGTAGGTGTGAGACTTTGATTTTTACCTGAAGAAATACAGATCTGAGATTGTCCCAACAAACATCAAACAAAGTCTATTTTCAGTCATTTAAGGCTGTTCAGTTACAGTTTTGCTCGACACATAAAACCACTGCCATCCACATCTGCTCTAGGTCTTGGTTTGCATGCAAAAGCCTAATGCAATGCCTCCACAGGGAGAATTCCACTCAGACCTTTGGAGCTGTTTACAGCCCTCAGATAATGCAGCAAGTCACATGGAGATGGCTCGCAGGACAGAACACGTCCCCCTTTGCAGTAACGCCTCTGATTTTGTTCACAGCTTAACTTCCAGCCAAGAACTTCAGTATTAAACTACAGTTTTGCCTATAAAATAGCTAAAAATACCTGTAGTTTCTAGAGGCGACTTATTTGCATAATTTTAAATTATTAACTTCACCGCTCAGAACCCATCTACGCCCCCTAGGTGGACATTCCACTGGAACACGCTCATTTTAATATAAAACAACAAGTTGTAGAAAGGGTAGGAGGAACACTGCCAATCAATTAATTGGATTCCATTATATGAGTGGTGATAAGGTGACCAATTTGAAATTGAATGTTCTTCAGTGCCACTGTATCATCCACATGTCATTCATTTGGTTCCTTATATTTAGCAGAAGTAGGGCACATTTTTCCATGCGCCATTTACAAGCAACACAGACTGTTAATTTCATTCCTTACTGGAAAGCCCCCATGTCTATTTGCAGATTAATTTGGGAAGTGGCACAGTGACTGCTAGTCCTCACTGGTGCGCCTGACACAAGCACGAAAGAAAGGATGAATAGGTGGAATTTTGTATTTGGCATTTCAGAATTAGGGAGGTAATGCTTCCAGTTATATACACTTAAAATTATTTCTGAGAAAACACTGACATTAGGCATTAAGCTAAATACTTATAACCCTACATTATTTCATCAGTTACTTTCCAAGACGTATTTCATTCATCTGTTGAAAGTTTGCTTCTTAGCAGTATTTATCTTACTTGGAAAAATTACAGGTCTTTGGAAGAGCATTATTTTGTTATACAGATTGATAGAATGAGCTCTTTGAGCATTTGTACTGGAGCACTAGAACTTTTTCATAAAAGCAAAGGGAGTTCATTAGAAAAACACTGAAAGTGTGCAACTGGAATTAAAAACAAAGCATAAAAGCACAGCATTTAATATAAGATGAGCTTTCAACTGAAACATAAAAAAACCTTCCAAGACCCTGCCATACTAACATCAGACCCACTTGAAAGGCACTGAGAATTGAACTGCGCAACTCATATCCATACCTGTGAGAATAATTACCACAGTGAGATGCAAACAGCCAAGGCAGAATATGGCACTGTACAGTCCATTAGGCATTTCTGGTATGTACGGCAGTACTATATTTTCTTAGGATAAGCTGGAAATGTTAACTAAATGGACAAATTTCACAATATTCCGGTAGAAAAAAAAAATCCAACTAACACCATCTGAAGGTAAGCAAACAAGGCGTAACATACAGGACGTTGTTGGCACAAGAAAACGTTACCACATCGAAACACATACTTTTAAATTTAATCCAGTAGATACACAAAGGAACGGCGGAGGCAGAGGCAAAGGAGTCAATGAATGTAAAACTTTTGAGCGTGCTAGCTGAGGTCATTGTTTCATAAATCAGGCAAAACACAAAGCTATCAAAACTATTGAGGAGGCTAGAAAGTATCAAGCCAGTCCAGCCCATTTCCAGGAATACTTGAGTGCTGACATGCGTAGATGGAAGAATCTGTCCAGTATCATCTCAATGCCCAAGGTTACCTAAAGCTTTCCATTAGCAAATGCAGCCTCCTGGAACTGAGGGACAAATGTTTTGAAATAGGCCCTGGTGAAAGAAAAAAAAAAGAAAGTTCAAGATTAGGAAGGAGTATGTGGTATATGTATGCAGCCAAGGTTTTAACAAAGACAAGCATAAAGTTATTGTGTTCAGCCCATTGTTATCTCATAAATGGGTACTGCTTTTCTTGCAATATTTTAGTATGCTGTAGACACACACACTTCATCTTTCGAGATCCAGCAGTACTTCTTTTTTCAGTGGCCTTAGCACTAACAAGTTGCCACAACTCTTAATGTGGTCAACATCAGCGCCTCGTAACTGCCAGAATGGCCTGATCCAGTGTCCACACTTCGTCCAGAGCAAAATTCCAGAAATAAACCCTTTTATGCACTGCCAAATATACCTCTGAATGGTTGTAGAAGAGAGAAACATTTCGGAGAGTCAAAAGTGTCATTATACCATGGCCTGCAGCATTTCATATCACAGATTTTTGATACAGTTGACATTCACCATATTTCTTGGATATCAATGTTATTTTCTGCGTTAAAGAAAACTTCACATATGGCAACAAAGGTCCAAAGTCAGCCAAAGCAACAAGCTGCAAAATCACGGGAATGTATGGAGAAGATAAGCTCTTTGTCCCTCTGCAGAACCCTTGACGCAATGCAGAGTCGTTATTGATATAAGATACAGAGAATAAACACTAACACTCTGGATGAACTGTAATTCCATTCATCAAACATTATTCTGCAAATTAAGATGTGCACTGTGTATTTTGGATCTCAGCATACCTTCTTTACAAAGAGCTGAGTGACTCGTATATCGTAAAATGAGCTGACCCAAAGTATCCAAACTGAGTTTGAATTGTACCTTTGAGTTTATTCCCACCAAAATACTCAGCTGTGTACTGAACATACCACGTGACCTCCCAAGACACCCTTTACTTTGCAAGTTACATTAGAAACTGCTTCATCATGCTTTCTTTGCTTTTTGCCTGCTACTTTCCTCACTGAACTTTCTCTACTTCTTCGCTTTGTTTTGTTTGTGTCACTGATCTTCGTAATTTCTATGCAAGAAGAACCTGCTCCCGTTTTTATCACCAAAAATGAACAATCTAACCTGAGAACGGCTGCAGCCACATTCATTGCGTTACTAGATTTGCTGCTTATATACCTCCTGAGGTAAACATATGCTGAATGTCTTCACTGTCAATCATGATCTGTATTTTATGATTTGTGTCGAAGGTTTGGCAATCACTGAACATCAATAATGCCTCCTCACATCTGAAAATGTAGCAAGATCACAAAAGAGAGCACTTCCCTCTCTTTGCAATGCTGTGCCTGGCAAATTAATTATTAAAAAAAAATAGCTACAGTCAGCTTTTGTACAAAAGCTGTAAACACACAGGAGACGCCGTGCAAAGGTTAAGAGAGCAGTATAAAGTAGGAGCATTTCTGGCCTGAGGAGTCGAGGCCAGGAATGGAAAAGAAATGAGAGGCAACCAGTACACACATTTTATAGCATACACAGATTGTTCTGGGTATTTATACAACATGCTTTGATTTATTGAATCAAAGTTCAGAAAGTGGCCCTCATAAATTATGCCCATGAAATTGGCTGTTTGTACTGGCACATGCGTACATAAACCAGCTAAAGAGGTACATTAATAATTCGATTTTAGGAGTTGAAGGCAAATTCTCTATCTGTGTTTTTACAAAATACATTTGACAATACACAAAATACATAGCCTCTGTACGGTCTGATCAACACTTCATCATGTTGCCAGCTCAAGTAGCATCGCTCGCACGTTTTAACCACAGGCTCTATCATCCTTTTATTTCTCCTTGCACTATCTGTCCTAACACTTAACTACATTTCTTCCGCTTGCTTATTTTAAGTAGCTTCTTCCTTCCCCTTTGATAGCTTCTTTGCAGCCTCTTTTTCCAAGCACGAGCTCTTCTCACTGACTTGGTAAACGTTACTTAAAATTTCCCTCTTACATTTTCCTAAACTGTAAAAATTCTTAATCATTAAATGGAAAGAAGCAGTATTTTTCCTACCTTTTATTTCTTTTCTGAAACATATCCTTTATAGCATTTCAGTGCTTTGCGTTAACACCACATTTACCATGTTATATTTCAATCACCTTTCTCCTAGATACATTCCAAACATGAATATCACATACAGCCTCCCACACCATCATTATCTACACCACTATCCTTTCTGTCTGCTGCTTCCTGCGGTAAAGCCTGTGCCCTTTGGTGCAATACTAAATCAAACACCTCCTTATATTCCCATCAAACGTACTACGTCAAGGAGAATGTTATTTCACTGGCAGTTCATATGAGCTTCTCAGAGATGTTATATATACTGCAAAAATTACTTCAGTACTTCATAATTTGTAAATGTCTATTTTTTTCTTTCTGTACTTTAAAGCACACGGTCGAGTTTGTCCTTATTTTTTGTGATCTCTCCCAGACTGAAATAAGTGTAACAGCAAATGTTTAGCCAGGACACATTCCTCCACTGCCCTTCTCCATGTTACAGACACATCACAGGTTTTGTAAAAAAGCTTTGGGTAACTCTGGTTCATCACAGACACAAAGGAAAAAGAAGACCTTGCAAAGAGGTCCAAAAGTACAACATAATTGATAGAATTACATTAGCTGCAGTGTTTTTAATCAGCTGAAGAGCAAAGAAGGGGAAGTAGAAGGTAGGTTAAACTGCTTCGATGTCCGTAATGGTTACATATAGGGAGGGAATAGCAAATGTTAGCATATAAAATTAACAAGGCTTATTTTGAGTATGCTTGAGGGAGTGGAACAGGCAGCAGGGACATTACTTGCTATGAGGGTTCATAGGACATTTTCAAATTGTGGGGCTTTTTCAATGGAAAACAACAGTTTTGCCCAGCAGAGTGCCTTTTGGTGGAAATGCTGACATTTCATCAGAATAAGAAGGAAAAGAATGAGGTGCTCCGGTTTGGGTTGAGCTGAGAAGAGACGTCCTGGTTGTGGAACTAAAAGCCTAAACATTCCGTCAGTTTGATATTAACCTGCTTATCTGTGGTACAGCACATCACAGATGATGCATCTAGTTACACAGACAAGGCCATGTGTGTAAGGAGTCAGAAATATAAACATCTTAGCAGAAGTAATCTCTTCAAAGGACCCAGTCCATGGCAAGAATGATGGGATAAGTCACTGATATTTCTGCTTCCAGCCGGCATTGTGCCACTGCTAGCAGGTACATTATACTGACACTTCAGCTGCATTTTCTTTGTATTTTTAAAGCAACATTTTTTTAAGGGCTGTTTCTTTTCATCTTAAGTTTGGGACAAAACGTTATACTAAAATATTTTTATTTGATTACATTTTTTGTGAACTACAGAAACTACTGGTAAGTAGGAAGAGAACAAACACCTCTTACTGGCTGACAATGGCCAAGTTTCATTTACTAACCAACTGTTGCTGAGGTCAAAGTGTGCACACATTTCCATGGGGACAGGACCCTGATGGGGACATATTATTTTACAATAGATCACATGAAATTACTTTTTAAAAATACAAGACTTTTTCCTAAAGGACAATAACAGACCGGATGGCAAGGGCCTCTTTCACATGGACTACTATTCCTTCCCTTAACATTTAAGCTTCCAGATGCTAAAAAACACAACTTTTATCTTGTGCATACAGGCACAGAGAAACTCAGTGCAAACATGAACTTAGGAAAAGATTCATGCCTCGTATCTTATTCACATAAACATATTCACATCAATTTACACCCTCAATGACTTTCTTCTGTGCCACATCACAGGAATCCACACACCAATCTCATTATTTTTTTGTATCAGACATGATGCTGTGCGATACTTTCAAATATCTCTGAAGGTTTTCAAAATTGCTATTTTTACATCTACTTCCTAACTTCATCATCTGTAGACAACAGCAATTAAATACGATTCAGTAATTTGGGTACCTACTGAATGACACTGAAGATGGAGAAAACAAGCTTTGCTCCTTGTCCTGTGGTTTTCCTACGCTGTCCCATTTGGCAGCAATCAGCTTTTCATCAATGCTTTTTCTCCTTTATGGGAAACACTGAGTTCTTTCTCTCTCTTCCTTTGCTCCACCATGTTCTCAGTGGGTCTGTGTCACAGTGACCTTACACCAAGCTAAGAACAACTGCATAAAACATTCCTTCAAGTACGCAGAAACTGGTTTGCACCAAGTACACGGATATTCTATATGTGAGTGTTGAGTACAATGGCTCTGCATCGCTCTCATAATGGTTTAGATCTTAGCTTAAGCAGTGTTTAAAGAGTTGCTTTCTTTTAAGCCTAGAGTGTGTGTCAATCTTCATACTCCTACAGGCACATGTCTAACTCTTTGTTGAGCGTCTCAGTGTAAGAATCCATTGTTTTTTGTCTATTTGTTTTTGTTCCCTCAAATGGACATTTGCCAAGTTCAAGGTAGTAAATTATGGGCTTTCTATGGAAATTTTTCTTCAGCACTCCAGAAGACAACAAATTTTGCTGTACTTAACAACTATATACACTTGATATAGTACATTGAATTTCAGGTGCTGTGCTCAAGGACATCTGTTGAGAGTAAAGCACTTACCTTTCCTTCACCTTATTATCCAGTAAAAAGAAAGTCTGGCTATTGTGAATGGTAAGTATCTAAAAGAAGGTAGAATTGGCTCACTTGTTGTTTACATGTTTTCTAGTGATATAAAACACAAACAAGGTCTCCAGAAGCCCATGTAGATTGACACATGTCTAAATCTACGAGCATGGGCTTGCAGTGCTTAAGACATACTTGACTCAGAATTTACAATGCTTTTGTGAAATTTTCATTCTAACAGCATTGTTTTCTCAGAGTAATTTAATAGTGAATTTTAAAAGATTTGTTGGAAGAAAGCCTTCACTGAGCACTTTGTCTTCAGAGTCCTGTGCTACAATCTTCCTCAAAGATTTGAAGCTATGCAGCTGTGATCTCCCACCAAACACCTCACATAGTTTTATAGTGAAAGCATTCTGCCACTGGAATGCACTTGTTTCCTTCTGCTATTGTCTTTGCCTTACTGGTGTTACAGTCAACAGTGCTGTTATTACTGACTGTTACGTAATAATGGCAATAGAGTCACCTAGGTGTTTCTTTTAATACCTCCAAGTGGGAAATTCTGAGTAGAACACAGATTCAAACTGTGAAGAAAAAAAAAAAAAAAAGCATACAAAATGCCATACCACTGAGATTTCTGCTTTTTGTGTCTGGGACAAGGATGTTCATCATGGGGTGATGAATCATCTTCCTAAGTCATTCACAAAATAGACGCCTCTTAAACTCCTCCTTTTTAAACTGTGCTAAGTTTTCCAGCAACGTGGTCGCAAATTCATCCATGCTAGCAGTACTTGCACTCATGCATCTTACATGTTTCAGCTCAGGATGTGAGAGCTTCAAGTGTCTTTTCCATTAAGAAATGATTTGAGGAAAAGAAGGTATGAGGGAAGGAAGCAATCTCAACTGTCCATATCAATTAGACTCAGGTGTACAGCAGTGCTGACTACCATCAGCACAGTGTATTCTGCCCTTGTACATTCTTCACTTGAAACTGAAAGCCTCTGATTGAAAATCTTTTCACAAAGATACGTGGCCTGCTATTACTTTCTCTCACCATACCATCTGTATGTATTGCATTACCTCTCAGCAGAAGGCTGCCTCAAGTTGTTGTACTGGGAGCGGGGGGTGGGTTTCCATTATTGGTTTTAAGAGTAAACTTTTCAAGCTAATATGTCTAATTAGGGGCATGTACTTTGTAGTCATGTGGACCTTGGAAGAGCTGTACACAACCCTTTTGGGTATTCTGGAATTGGATCTGTGGCAAGGACACCTTTCTCCTCAGCGCTGCTCTGTGGTCTCCTTTAGCTGGGAAGATTAACAGTGAGTTTATGTTAGGATATTCTACAAAAGCAATTACTTGTCCTGGGACTGAGGAGAGGACTAAATTACACCCCTTTCAGCTGTATTAGATACTTAGATAGCTTAGACTCCCAGGCAATTACCTCAGCTACTGCCCATTTCTTTTAGAGGAGATGCAGCTTTATGATTTGCATAATTTTGCATCTCATATTTCTTTCCTCCTGCACTGTAGAGGAACTGCTGCAAGACATCTACAAGTTTCTTCAAAGCCACAGAAACCTGACAGAAAATAAATCCCTTCCAAAGAGAAGTGATCTCCATAAATTAGTTAGAACAGCATCGCTGTACCCTCTTCCAACTGAATTAGGTGAAAACAGGAACTAAGATGGGCGTAGGTCAGAGTAAGGGACAGCCTGAGGCTCAATGATGTCTTTGACCTATTCCTCCCAGACTAGTATTATTATGCTGACACTTTGCAATAAAATCTTATTATATAAATTATTTCAACAGCACAGCCGTATTAGAATTATAAAAGAATTTCTCCAGGCTTTATCAACGTCACCTGATTATTCACTTTTTGAAGTACAAAGTGTTTGCATGGAGTACAAATACATATGTAGCGTGCCTTTGTGTTCTTATATTCCTGTTGCAACTTGTTCTGACACAATGAAAACTTGTTTTGAAAATACTGAACACCTACAACAATCCTTTCTGGGTGCCAGACACCAGGATTTGTCCTCCCGTGACTACACAGGCACAGCCAGCTGGTTTGTTTCATGGAGCCTCTATTCATTAATCTCCCATGTAGAATACGTTTACCACAACTCTCCGAATGGTAGAATTTGGTGTCCTGTTTATAACAGATAACAGCCAAAGCTGCTCATACTTTTTTTCTCTTTTTTAAATGCTCTCTTTCTAAATTCCATTTGTCAGCAGCTATCCAATTCAACACCATCAGTACTAATTAACAAAAGGAACTTAAATTAATAAATTGCTACTCTAATTTCACTAGTGGAATTTAGGTCATATTTCAGACGAGTGCTCATTACATCCTTAACTTTACATGAGTGGTTACACTTCTCCTGCCTCTCTATGGCTTTCATTAAACAATGACTGAAAAACAGCGCTGAAATCTTCTGCAAGACCAATCTTCTAATAGGCCTCATAACAGCATAGATTTTTTTCCTTTCAAACTCAGATGTGAGGCATCTTTGCTATTTTTACTGCATACGATGCATTAAAAACACATTTTAATTGGGCGAACCATGTTATGTTGTCTCTTTATTCACGGGCATTTACACAGCAATCCTCACAGGGGTAAAGACACACAAGCACTCAGAACAGATCAGCATAACTCAGTGTGCTTGCCTTCTTCTGATGATAGAGTAATAGATGATTAATTCTGTGCTGGACACGTTATGACAGTTATTAGAAGAAAACTGCTGTTAGAACAAATGAGCTGATCCTGCAGATCCAAGATGCTAAAACGATTTCAGTGGAAAATACTTCCCAGCACAATACTTTTTGGTTATGTAGTTGGAACCACACTCTAACAGGCAGGCCCACAAAACAGACACTTTCCATGTGGCAAAGGCTCAGTAACTAGCAAAAACTAGCAAAAGCCAGGCCCATGGCATGCACCAGACATCCAGAAAGCAACCGAAATCCTAAACTGTCATTTGAATATGAAAATCATCACTTTTCCAAGCACAACTGTAGAACAATAAAGATACCTTCCAGGACTTCTTTATCACTTCAAATGTACGTAACGATACAAGGCCTGTCTTCATGTTTCTGAACCAAGCTTCTCGAAGCTGCGTTCTTCAGGTTGTGGTTTATAATTTCCTTACTTGGAAGCTTTATCTATAGCAAAGATGTTGCTTTTGTGTGAAACAATGCCTACAGTTCTTCACTTTATGCATCTCCAAAATTGGCAATGCCAAGCAAACAACTCAAGTGTTTATACAACAGCAAAACAATAGCTCTTAAATTACTGCTACTGTAATTGGCTAAACTCACAAAGATTCAGTGCACAATGCCATTATGCCGCTAGCAATTTTTTCCTGGGTGCCAAGAAAAATCATCAAATAATCTCTCTTCCTCTCCTTGTGCTCCTATCTTTCTGCTTTTGCTCCCAGCCTACTTTCTTTTGCACTAATTTTCCTGCAAAGACTTGAGTAAATGTCTATGACCACTTTTACCTGCCAATCTACACAAAAACACCAACTGCATTTAGTTTGAGGGATAGGACAGTAATCAAGAACCAATACAGTTGCAGGTCCACAGTGGGCCAAGCAACAAAATCTGTCAGAACACGGGTTTCTAAGAAACATTGCTGCCTTCAGTGTGGGCTGCAAAAATACATGACAGAAAATTGTCTGCAAAATTGAAAACAAAACACGCAACTGAAAACATAACAGGAAATGGATGTAGTAGAACTAGTGAAACTAAGTATGTATGTGAAATTTAAACATTAAACTTCACTCCAGAACGCTGTTTTCTGTGTTTTACTAGCAAAACCTTTCTCCTTCAGGACTTCTTGTTGGAGTTATTGTCATTTTTAATTCAAATTGCATAGAAAGGTGCAGGAAATAGTTATATTTAGACATATTTTTCAATGGTTTGCTGATTACAGAAATAACAGGTGGCTTTACTCCTTATGAAGCAAAAAGAGATAAAAAAAATAAATGGTCCTACATTCCACTTGTATCTCTGTTCCAAAAGATTATGATATTGATTTTATAAATAAAGTCAAGAACTCAGTGTAGCTCCGCTAATAGAAATACAACAACTTTGCTGCCTAACAGCATAAAGGAAAACAAATGTTGACAATCTGTTCAAATAACAAGGCAGCCATAAATATAACAACCTGACTGAAGGCAAATATGTAAAGGAAGGGAATTTGAGGGAACTGCTGTGGAGCCAGGACTGCAGATCATTATGCAGACTGGCAATTAATGTTTTATGTAGAGAAACAGCACAAGCAGGGCTGCCACTTTGCAAAAGATAACTTTGGTTCCAAGAATATCCACGTTCCCAAAGGCTTGGACCTTTCCTGACAATTAGAGAAGGAAATTAAAGCTACTGGAGACGATCAGCTGATTTCAGTATCTAAACACGCAGGCTGTTTTTAATCATATGGAAATCAAGAGTTTGAGTTTTATTCTCTTGCAGGTTTCTGATACAGATGTATGTGAATTTACACAAGCACAGTGCACAGAAATACCCAACAGACAGAGCGGCTCGAAGTGTCCCAAAGTAGACACAGCAAAAAGAAACTCTAAAATAGTTTTATCAGTGCCTTCTGCACGACAGTTCAAGAGATGAACACTTCCCTTCACCTTCTCCACGATGTACATAAATAGACTTGCTTCAGTCAGATGAAGGCTTGTGGTCTTAGATCATAGCGACTGTGCTTCTGCTTTCTGAACTTCCCTCAGGGCCAACTCAGTGCTCGGGATACTGAGCATCTGTGGAGACAGGAGCACTGGAATCTTTCTGTCACAGCACAGCCACCCCACTTCCTTGTCCGTGGATCATGAGAATGATATTCCAAGGACATCACGGAAAAAATCAGTTTCATATAGTCTTGAAATACAGTACTAATTCATGAGAAATTTCCAGTCACTGTGTGACAGCCTGCTCTATTTTTCCTGTTTGCTGAAGTGCCACAGCCTTATTTTTCCACTCCAGGTAAAGGTTAACTTCTTAAAGAGATATCATTTACTTAAGACTCTTCCTATTTCCTCCTATATAGGTTATGCAAGTGCACACTGAACTATACTGATGCAGACTATTTTTTACTAAATTATTTAGCAGATTTGAAGGCCAGATGGAACTAAGAAGCTCTTCTAAGTATAAGGGGCAGATGAAGAATGAGATTAAATGGAGGGGAAAAGCAGAAACAATATGGGAAGTAGTAGAGAACAGAAAAACCTGGGCAACACCATGCTCAGGAGTGAGGCTTGCAAGGCAAGATGACAAACATCGATTCAAGAAGAGAGGAGATCACAGAAATAATAATATAACCTGAGTGATCCTTAAGAAATTATTGAATCCCTTACTTGTACTTCAGAGGCAGAGATGAAAGGTTACACCACAGATCCACCTGTAACAAGTCTGACAACAAGCATCCCCAAAACCAAAGTTTGCTAGCAGGTGAAAGTAGTGATTTCATCATGCCATCCTCTCTGCTTTGCTAGATTGCTTATCAAAGGGGGCCGAAGGCAACATACTGAACATGAGAGAACCCTTCCTGGATATTCATAAAGACAACTCAGTCAGAAGGAAAGCATGATGCCATACAGCTGTGATTATAAGAAATGTTAAAGAAGCTATTTCTCTTCCCTTCTCGGTTTGTAAGATATGTACTTGCCTATTGGAAGCAAGATACAGTTCTCCAATGGTCACAGATCCTTCCAAATGGGGAAAACAGCAACAAACTCCACAACTCCACACTTTACACTTTTGTGTAAAGCAGAATAATGCAGAGAAAAATTGAATGTGAGTGAAGGACAAACGAGCTGACCCCCTCCAAATAAAAACTTGTCAAGCAGTACAAAAGCCATTCAAAAAATAACAAGAATGCTCAGAAGAAATGAAGCCACAAAGAATAAATGAAACTTTTTGCATCCAAGTTCACCATGAAGGTGCTCAAAAAGACTGCTACACCAGAATAGTTCTTTATAAGGGACATACTGAAAGGTTTGACTCATGCAGAAATGACAGCCAAAAAGGTAAAGAACAAATCAACAAAACACACACACCCGCAAATCAGCAGGCACAGATGATATTCACACCCAAGTGTTCTGAAGAAACTCAAGTGTGAGAAAGTTAAATGCTCAAATAACTTATAACCTCCTGCTTAAAACAGCTTGGTACTGGAGAAGTGTGATGTCAATTAAAAAAAAGGTCTGAGTTAAGGGGAGCTGTGGACTAGTAAATGTCATGTCTGTGCCTTACAAATTGGTAGGAACTATTTTAAGAAACTATAAAATTATAAAAAGCCTAGACTTAGTGGAATTGAATAAATATGGCATATTGGGTAGGAGTTTAACTCATGCTTCACAGATCACTTATCTTCTAAAGGCATGAAAAACACGTGGACAAAAAAGATCCCAATGACGTACAGTGCCTGGCTTTTCAACAGGTATTTGAGAAAAGCTTTTCAGTAGTGTTTAAAAAACTGAATTACCAGAGCAGGAGAAAAGATCCAGGAGCTGATAAATAGCAAGTCAAGATAAGTAAGAAAAGAGATAGGGATGAATGATGAGTAGTATTCGGGTGAAGCCACCTGAGAACTGCTAAAAGTAGGTGTTTTGACCTCTATTGCTCAACGTATTCCTACACAATCTGCAAAAATGAGCAGAAGAAGATGGCAAAGTTTGCTAATGGTAACAATTCAGTCAGAGGAAGAAAAATGACAATCCGTTATGAGAAGCTGCAAATAGTTCATACTGTAATGGGAGACTAGACTGTAAAGTATCAGGCAAAATGTCAGTACCAACAGGCAGATATGCAAGGAAAAAACTCCTAATTTTACATACACACAGAACAAGGGCTTTGAAGTGCAGGTAACAGTGATCTCGGTGTTGAAACACCAGCATAAGCACAGTACAAAGGAAAGCAAATAGAACAGATAGCAAACCAGACAACATGAACACGTCTCCATACAAATACATGATGAACATGCTGTGATTAATGTGCAGTCCGCTATCACAGAAAGACTATAATAAATAGAAAAGCATAAGGATTATGAAGGTAATCAGAAATGTAGGCAGTTTTCTTTCTGTAGAAGGAAAGAGTGAGCAGAGTAGGAGAACCTGTGACATCTGAGGTGTGAAAAGGCTCATGAGATCATGATTTATTGGGGAGATCAACAGGGATTAATTTTTTTGCTCCCTTTTTAGATACAAGCGTTAGGGAGTAACAACCAGACCTACCAGGAGGTAGGAATGCAAGAAGTTGATGGAACTGTTTCTTCACAGAAAATCTTGCTGATCTGTGCAATCCCTTGCCACTGAATTGTTCCAAGATGATGAAGAGCCTGGAGCATCTCCCATACAAGGAATGGCTGAGTAACCTGGGTCTGTTCAGCCTGGGGAAAAGAAGACTGAGAGGGGATCTGATAAATGTTTATAAATATCTCAAGGGAGGTGGGAGGCAAATGGGTGAAACCAGGCTCTTCTCGGTGGTGCATAGCAATAGGAGGAGCAATGGCCTAAAGCTTGGACTTAGGAAGTTCTGTGGAAGAACTTCTTTATGGTAAGGGTGACAGAGCACTGGAACAGGTTGCCCAGAGAGGCTGCGGAGTCTCCTTTTATGGAGAAGTTCAAGATCTGTCTGCATGCCTGCCTATGTGATCTATCATAGGGTATCTGTTTCACCAGGGGCTTGGATTCCATGACCTCTTGACCTCTTCCCTTCCAGCCCCTGTAATTCTGTGAAATCTGTGATGTTAACAATTTACTTGGGTTCAAAAAACTTACAGACAAACAGAAGAAAAATGAAGTGAGGTTATGAAAAAGAGGTATACCAACTCTGGATGTAGAAATCCTTAAATATGCTAGAATATATGAGGAAAATATCACTACACACTTTTCCATGCACTTCCACAAGCATCTTCTACTGGCTATTGACAGAAACATGGTCCTAGGTTAACTGTATGCTGAGTTCAGCTTAGTATGAACGTTCTTTGTGTTTAGCAATAGCAGAGCAACTACAAATACTACTCAAAAGAGAATAAAGTTCAGCTATTATTTTAAGTAGCTATTTACTTTGCAATTGATGAAGTAACAGTACTTATCTGGGCTATTAAGCCTCTCCTTTCAGAATGATGCATTTCTTTCTATTCTTTTCTCTGAAGGAGGGCATTTTTGGTATCAGGTTCTAAATATAATTCCTGGATCTAACACAGATCTAGCAGCTTTGATAAATACATGAAGAAGCTCTCTAAAAAAGATAAATCAGTTAGTTTATCACACACAGTATTTCTAGAGCAGCACTCAACCCTTGTTATCTACAAACCACGTACATTAAATTCTAGAATTTGTCTTTCAGCAAGTTGCTGAGCAAACTCCTCCAATCTATTCTGTGCAATTTTCAACACGCAAGAGAATCCTAACATGTATCAAAGCATAAGTACGTACAGTTCATATCCGCATACACATAACATTTATATGAAAACAGAAAAATTAGTTGTCTAACCTATTTTGTTTCTATGCACTCCCTATAGTAGCTATACTCTTCATCTTCAAATCATTGTTTTTCTTTTCCCACAGTCAAAGCTCTAATGAGAAGTGACCAGAAACAAACACCCAGGCCCTTCTCTGTCTTGGCTGAAATCCACATAATGCATGACAGCACTGAAGATCCCTGGCAGGCACCTGTCAGAAACTAACATACCATATCTTAAGACTCAGACTTAATTATCCAAGGAGACATTTAAAGAAAAGTACATGAAAAATATGACTCAATAAGTGTGACTATCGTGTGCATGCGCTGTACAATGCAGAGTACGCAGACGAAAATGTAAAAATAAAATAATATCCTGGAAAAATTCTAATTAAATGCTCTATTAATTATTATTTGTCCTTTATATCTTGCAACCAAAATCGCACCACTATTAAGGTTTGCTGGTAAATCAACTCAGAATGTGTTACAAGGAACAGTGCAACCATTAAGTATTTTAACATAATACAATCTGCTCCATTTGCCTTCATGCTTTTCATTTATAATTCTGATCAGCTGACACTGCCACAGAAAATAAGACTTTTGATTTAATGGTCTATAAAATCAAATTAACTTCTCTGTAAACTTCACATGGCTGGGTCAACACATCTCTTCTTGCTACGGCTGTCACACCATATTGGTCCTATTGCATTCTGAAAAAGAGTACACCTGAGGCAATAAAATGTCTACCCTGCTGGATTTCAGGCAAGGAAATCACTTTTGTACATTTTTAATACAAGACAACAAAAAAACAAATATTGAAAACAAAAAAATTTAAACAAGTGACCCAGCTCAGCTTCCAACCTTTTAGTTTACACCCCATTGCTCTCATCTGAAGAGAATCCTCATGATTCAGACATGAAAACACAAACAAAAGCACAGTGAAGGATAGGTCCCCTATGTGTTGTGCTTCCTTTTCCTCCTCTTTTTTTTTTTTTTTTTTTCCCCTAAGATTTATTTTAAGTTTAAGGTAAAGTGCAACAGAGCCAAAGACAAGCAAAAAGCTTTCTGCGCAGAGCATACATGGATGCCAGCAAGTTTATTTTCTGAAATCCACTCTTTAAAGATCCCTAATGTGCACGAAGCAATCATGTAATACATGCAAATAAAATGTATTATGTTTACAAATAAGCAAGGAAAATACTGAAATACAAAATGAATAATAACAAATGATTTACTACCTTAATTATAGCTATCAAGCAGAGATTACAAAAATGATGCCATGTTTACATGTAAACTTCATACAGTGAGATCCAAGTCACTGTAGGTAGAGAACAATTCTTTCAAAGGAAAGATAAACCTGTTACTTTAACAGAATGCAAGATGTGTCCACTGATATTCCGTCTAAAATGGGGAAGAATTTTCAGTTAAAAATGGATGAGTTAAAAAACAAGTGAATGTCACTTAAAAAAAAAATACTAGGGCACTCAAAATATACTGAATGCAACAGCAAACCTTTGACATATTACAACTGAGTTTGTCTAAGCAACTACATGAGGATGGGCCCTTAGGCCCCTAAATTGTCTCCTGTATTCAAATATTCTTTTATTAGACTAAAAAGATATACTTCCTCTCCATACAAGGGAACGTTAATGCTTAAAGCAAACACATCTCAGCCAAATAGCTACTAGCATCTTCACATGACACACATCTTCTCATGTTATGATATTCAAGGAAAAGCTACTGATTGGGATGAAAATGCTACGGCCCAGTGCCCCAGCTTGACACTCAGTGATCATAGCGTGGCTGTGCTGAGCATGAACTGGAGCTGCAGCAGTGCCGACGATGCATGGAAAGCTTGTGCAAGATGCATCTGCATATAGACTTAAATTGTGCTTGACCTTATGGCAGAGCAACAGCCAACATACATTTGAGAGTACTTAAGCCCTTTCAAGCTTTTACCCTTGCAGAGCATTGAGTGATATGCAGATTTAACATCGCAAGCCGAGAACACCAATGAATGGCCAGCGACAATGATGTCATTCAGAAAACAATTTTGTCAGCCAAGCTGAGAAAAAGAATCTGAACCCTGAGAATGACTGCTTATTGTGATACCACATTACTGTTTTCCACCTCTTGCTATTTTTAATGACGTGTAGGTGGAATTATGTAGGATAAAAGAATAAACTGAGTCCTAACTTGCTCTCCCTGAACTGTAACCTGGGTCTACAGAGCAGAACTAGGTCGGACAGAAATTGGGCCAGAGTGCATCTTAGGAACTGAACTTAATTTGTATAAACAAACAGGCTTTATTTACAGTATTCCTTCATAAAATCCCAGGCTTCGAGTCTGCATGCTTTTTAAAGGCTCCATTTATGTGCACTTGAATGCCTATTTAAGCAAAAAACAAGAGAGCTTTCCCATGGAAACCGCACAGAGATGTTTTACTTCACACGTACACCACAAACAAGGCTGCTAACTTTCCATAATTTACTGTATTTTCTTAGGCTTGCCATTGTATTTTAGGACAAAATCTTTTGGAGAAGCTGCTTACGCAGGAGGCCACAGCCATATAAACAAATGACCTATAAGTGGCAGAGCCTGAGATGGGAACTGGGAGGAAATGGTATCTTGGCAGCCTATCAGAGAATCTTAGTATTTTTGGTTTTGCTGTTTCTAGCTGGAGAAACAGGTTAAATTTTAGTGTTCAGTTGAGAAATGAGAAATCAGGAGGCATTTGCAATCACATTATTTAACCGGGACGTGATTCGTTTCTTAGAATTAAATCAAGCCAGAGGGCAATCCCTTGGCATAGACAATAGCAAGCTTCAATCATCAAACACTATCTCTTGGTGAGAAATCTAAGCCAGGAGCCTCAAAGGAGCCAGGTGCCTCTTAGGCCTAAAAACTGCCTAAGAGCCAGAGAAACTCAATCACGTGAAATTTATCAGACAAGCAAAAATTGGTCCAATTATGTCTGAATGAAGATGAGCACTTTTTCTACGATTCTATGAGAATAAAAAAAGATTCTGCTAAACTGATTTTCTGACTTGAGAATTTGCCTTTTAGATTTAGGTGCTATGTGTCTGAGAATGCATACAGTCTACATCAGTATGTATACTTTTTAGGGTAATAATTTTGCCCTTACTTGTAATTACTACTGATTGTCTCAGGGCTACAGCAAAGGGTTAAGTGCTAACTTCAAAAGAGATGCCTGCATCTGCTCGGAGGCCATGAAGATAAGCAAGGATACCAAGACTTTCAAGTTTAGCCCCTGAGTTGAAGGAATTGGATGGGCTCACCTGTTGGAAAAAAACAACTGGGAGAAGGCTGGGCACAGAATCAATGTCCCTTTGGCATGAGCTTCTGACAGCTCTGCCCATGAATAAGCAGGCTGCCTGCAGCTGCTGAAATCAGAGGCAGGGTTTGCCAACCAAGGATGTGGAAATCTCTGTGAGATTGGTGGTGCTTCTACACCCTACAAAGCAATGTGGTCTACACGCCTCAGAACATGACTGGACAGCTAATGAACACAGCTGCAAGAGCAAGCAAAAACTTAACAGCATCTTAGGCTGCAGTGAGGAAAACAGTGTAAAATGACCACTCAAGTGACTGAGAATAAGGGTGGAGAATTTGGTCAGACTCTGGAACATCAAGTGGAAGGTCCTGTGTCCCTAGAACAGTAGGGCCAGAAAGATAAACAGTTATTTTGTCTCAAAGGATGCCAAGCACTTGAGTAGCCATTCAGCTAAGAGGGAAAGACTACATACTAAGGAAAACCTAATGAACAGACAGCACTTAAAAGCAAAAAAGTTTTCCTTGATTTATCCAGGGCTAAATTTACTTCAGCTGAGCCTTAGGAGGCTGCGTCATATATCCTTTTTTTTACTGGGGATGAATTGAGTTGGTGTTTGAACTATATGTTTAATTAGAACACATTCCCATATACACCTACATATATTCCCTTATACTCAGTCTGTAACGTAGCTATGACAAAAATAAAGTAGAATGAAAAAATCTTTGTTTGTGATGAAACACGCTTATCTATTCTAAGAAGCCCCAGAAAATATTTTAGACAATATTTACATAAGTACTAAATTGTGTTAAAAATATTTCTTAAAATATGCTAGCACGCATTATAACATCATAGTTTTCCTGCTGTAGTTTTATTTCTGGTACTTGCTCAGGATTCACTAGCTGTTCCTGCAAGCAAAGCGCTTTTAACTAGAGCAGCTTCTCCGTCTCTTTGCAGCTCAGTGATGGTTATTTCAGACACTGCAGCATGCTTTCTTCCCCCGCTTCTCATCATCTTTCTCATATTATGTACCCAGTACAAAGCTTAAATGGAAAGGCTCAAACGTAAGAGCGAATAACCTCAAAAAATGTACATGTGATAGTAAGTGTACACATTTAGTGCTTCTAAAAGTACTGTTATAGTGCTTCTAAATTTCAAGTGCAGGGCAGAGAAGTCCATTTGTACACACCCACTCATAAATGAATGCACTTAGCAGACAGAACATAGATACTTGTAAGCTTCCAGATGCAAAATAAGTGCATTTTTTTGACTATACAATCAAGCATTTCTGCAGTATAAAAACAAGCCACACTGATGCTTCCAGTTACTGTTTCTTTTCCTTCAAAACAAAATACACATAATGTTCTGCTAGGCAAAAAAAAAAAAAAAAGGAAGAAACAGTAAGTCCACAAAAACAAATCACACTTGATCAAGAAATGGTTCTCCTTGACAATATGGTATTAAAATCAATTACTATCAAACTAAAAAATTTCTACTGCAATGCATCAAAATCCAAAATCAAATGTCACTTGATGTTCTCCACACAATTAAAATTACAAAATCTGCAAATGCTTCAGTCATTTGTTATTTGCTTCCATCATTTCCAAATTACAATCAGTCTCTGACCATGCCATTCATCTGATTTACTCAGCTTGAACTATTTTCATTTGACTCTTATTGATGCATCTTTACTAATTTAATTTAATCTTCTGATTGTCAGTCGAAACATTAACTCCGATATGCCTTATTATTTATACACTTTGAGGACTTCTGTGCTGACAACTGATGATCAGCCTGCTTAAATTTGTTGCTGTTGTTTTATTTTTTTGTTTTGTAAACCCTAAATTCAGCAGTAAGGCCACCACTGCTCCATCCAGGTGAAATCTCTTCAGCTTCTTCAGAAGACAGAAATAACACATAGCATGCAAAAGGAGCACTGCTGCCCACACAAACTTATCCTTAAAACACAATCACTCTGGAGACGCTGCCCTGTCACCTTAAACTACACGGGATATTAGCACCAAAGTGGGATTTACCCGTGCTGAAATTATGGCCTGTCAAAAAACTGCAGATGGAAAGCAGAAAAGTAAAAACAAAGAAACAAAAAAAAAGTCTTCAGACTTTCAGATAACTTTCTCAAGTTCTGGCAGGACTGTCTACTATGCTGGATTACTGGTTTGCTCTATCTCCTTCTGTGCCTTTTTATAAGAGCACATCTTTCAGGTTTTTCTTCCTCCCTCTTTCCATCTCACATGCTCCCCCTCCAGGGTCCCCCCATACACCAACACAAGGCACTACCTTGACTGACTGCTATCATGCAGATTACTCCTGCTGCGGGCTATCTTGTCTATTTGGATTGGAAGCTCTTTGGAGCAGAGATTGTCACTACTCTGTGTCTCTATAGTGCCTAGCAGAAGAATCTTGTTTTGATCAGTCCTCTGGCACTCGTGTTATAAGCATGATTAATAAGGTATCTGTCTGGACTCATATAGGGGAATACTAGGAACAAAACTATACTATAAAACAAAAAACTATACTATAGAACAAAAACAGCTTTAGCTTGCAGAATGATGGAAACATACAGTTACACCTGTGAAATTTCCATCACCAGAAGACCATGTAACAAAACAGCAAGCTGACTTACTTTGCTCTCTTGGCCATTTCGTTGCCATCCCAGCGTGGGCTGTACGGGTAGTTCTTCTGGGCCTGGGAGTACAGCTGCCCACTGTTAGTGAAGTGGTAGACGGACTGAAAGGTTAGGGTTGGCTGGTCTCGAGGAAAGTACAGGGGTAGGTCAACTGGAATTAAAAAAATAAAAGAGGGTCATAAAAATATATACATTGTGTTACTCTTCTGTTGTTTTTCTTTTACAGGGAATGCAGATGACAGGTGATAGAAAAGGACAAAGTGATTACTGCTTCAAACATACACTTCTGTAATTCTTATAAATTATGATTTCCTTATATTGTTTACCGATACATTTTCACATAAAATATAGTTTAAAATTGGTTAGCCAGTGCATTTCTATGTTAATTATCTGCCTGAGACTTCAAGTGGTTAAATGATTTGACAAAGGATGCAGAAAGATTCAGTCATGAGTTAAAACAGACCTCAATGTTCAGTCATCTGTTAGACAAAAAAACCCCACAAAACCAAAAACACACTGCAAAGTCATTAATACCAAAAATACCTCACTAAAAATAAAAATCAGAACCTTTTAGTTCCCTTTGCTTATCACCGCCTCATGATCCTCTTCCTCTGGCAGAACAATAAAATGGTCTGCAGCAGTTTAATAACATGGTCTGAAACTATTTTTTAGCTTAGCTTTTTCATTGCTGCATTTATCTTAAGATTTTTTTGGTCTACATTTAATTTCAGAAGGCTTTAGAAATGTGGAATTATCAACACTCCTGTACATTTGCATTCTAATCTAACACAAAAATTAACAGGTAAATGTGTATTTTTAAAGTTGTAGACTTCATTTAGAAAGTAGCTATGACTATACTCTCTGTTATCCTCCAAACTGCAATTCTGGAAATCACCAAGTTGAAAAAATACTCCAATTGTGCAGCAGTTCCATGTAAATTTTCAGATGTTTTTCCTATTTGGCACCGCAATAAGTGAAATAAATTAGTAAGATTTTAATTCATTCAAACAAACTTGGTTTCCATGTTTGGTCTATTTGTCACTTTGTAGTTCTTAAAGAGAAGGAAAAAAAACCCAAGTTACTAAAAAGGCTGCAATAGCCAAAATAGGAACCAAAACAAAGAGCAGAATCACTACAAACAGAATTTTAAGAAAGAAAAAGGAACATGACAGGCCTGAACTCACAGGCAGCACAGGATCTCCCCTCCAGTGCACTCGGTAATTCATCATTTTCTACTTTCAAAATGCTTCATGGAACAGAGATTCTAGCACTTCCTTTGAGATCACTGTTCATGGACTGAGATCAGCGTAAGAAAGATTTCCTTCTTTTAAGTTCCCCTCTATCATCCTGCTAGTTCCTTCATTTTTTCTAACCACGTCTGAATATTTGGATGCGCATCAGCCAAACCACAGCTCCCTTTCCCTTAAGTTACTCCCCAAGCCCTACAAGTAAATGAGTTCACAGTAACGAAGTACACGAAACTGGATGTGATATTCCAGCTGCAGACTGAAAATAAAACAAATCACTTACGATCACACTGTTTGTGACCCGGTGCCTGAGCTACACGTGACAACTCCCCAAGCCCCGGTGACTCAGCTCACATAGCAGCTTCCAGCAGATATTTAAACAGTAATGACACGGGCAGAGTTCTGCTAATTTAAGGGCAGATCACTGATGTAATAAAGGTTAGGCTCCAAGATTGCTCTGTCAAATTCCTCTTTGTAACATGATTATTCAGTAATATCCCTGAAAAACAGTGGCATATTGAGGCTGTCTACCAGTAAGCAAGCTCTCTCCTCCCCTCACAGATGGGAAGTGCGTGTCTCAGAATCTCAAGGACTTCACCACAGAAAGGAATAGGAGGCAAAGCTCTCTGCTTTAACACGACAAATATACTCCTTCAGCTCTCACTGTTTCAACTCTGTCCCTCTAGTGCACCTTTTCCTTCTCAAGCACCAACTCCTCAAAGGAAAACCACTCCATATGCTTGTGTTTTGTCACTGTGTGAAAAGAATAATCATGTTTAGTAGCACACACAAAGGATAATTTAGTCCTTCCATTTAACTTTTTTTACTTGAGAATTTCTGACTTTGTTACCTTTCCTTAGAAAACCTTTGTCTATCTAAAGGGTGCAAACAGCAGCATTTTTGTACCTGATAGTTAAAATAGAAGGTTTGCACTTCAGAGAAAGCATCTAGCACTAGAAACACTGTTTAAATGCATAATCAAGACATTGCTACCATAACAGAGAAAATTCCATTTATTAGAAGCTTTTCATTCTTATAAATGAGTATAAATCCAACAAAGGTACCACCAAAATATGGAAGAAAAGAATTTCTTCTTCTATTAACCGAAAGCTGTATAGGAATTTCCAGGAATCATTCACATTATAAACAGTTACATGAATTGATGTGATGGGTCAACAGTTGGACAGTGGGTTGATGGTTGGACTAGATGATCATAGTGGTCTTTTCCAACCCTAATGATTCTATGATCATATAATCAATTTAGAATTAAAACTTCACATCCCACATCATGCTAATAGCAGTATTAAAGTGGACTGCAAGCAGAGTTTTGAACAATTTGATCTGCCTTTGATTTGACTGCTTCCACTGCTATTCACCTAAAATTGTCAAACACCCATTTTTTCTGCCCCAAGTAGTTCTTTAATACAAGGTGTGAGCTGAGTCCAACCAAAGTAAAAAAAAAAAAAAAACAACCCTGCCCCTAATTTTGGAACGCAACCACACCTAAGAGACAAGTAAACAGGAAATAGCCTTGAGTTGTAAAGTACTATACGTATGTCAAGGTAACCAGCTATTATTTCAGCAGTAGGAAATAAAGGCAAGAGCTTAATTCCGGCATGGTGGATGCAAGACCACTGACATTGCAAGTGTACAAAATGCTTGGATTTAGTGTTGCTATAGTACATGTAAAAAATAAGCAAATGCCACTAACAATCAACACTAGTAAGGTGCTCTGAAGATGAAAGGTGAAATTCTGCTCATAGTTGCAATGACATCTTTACGAGGTGGCACACGCTGATAATGTAAATGTTTCTTTTAATTTGGTCATGCATACAATCTGGCTCCAAACCTATGCACTAATACAAAATAAAACCTGTCTCCATGTGATACTTAACATGGCAAAGGAGAGAGTGATCAGAGTTACATCTCACACAGCCTTTAGATTTCATCCTGAAAAACGCATCACAGTTAAAAACAACACACTACTTTTGTAAATCCACACCCAAGTGACAAAAACTATAAAAACATGCTTTGGTTTGACATGGCAGTTACTTAAGAACTACAAAAATGTATTCATGTTGAACACAAGTACTATTTCCAAATAACAGCTGACTCACAAAGTATCCTGGTGATATATCTGCAGAAAATAAGCAGATGACTCATGTCTGTAAATTCCTGAAAGTACCAATAGACCCTTTGCTTAGTCATCTTTTGCTTAGATGCTGGGTTCACGAGCTCTGTAAACTATAATGAGGGATCGAGCTCTTAGTAGGACTCTCTCTCTCTTTTTCTCTCTTCTAAACATTGCAAATTATCTCTCTAAAAATAACTTCATCTACGTAAGTGAGTCACTACAGCTAGCAAGCTTACACAAGTCGTGCAGTTAAGCATTAATATTTGGTTATGAAGGTAAAAATCTTGCTGCCAAACTCAGTTTTAAAGTGAAAATTATGTCAGAGGAAGTCCCATTTACCCCTTCTCTCACAGAAATAGAAACATTTCCTTTGGAAAATTTAAACCATTAGCTCATTCAGGAAAGTAAAGCTTTCTAATTCAGTTTCATGCTCTAAGTAATTTAATCATAATGATTTCTTACTTTAGCTTTCCTAAGCATCGCATTATTAACATGAGAAGAGATCAAAGGAACAAGCAGACTGAGAAAGAAGGCAATACTACAGCAAAATACTGCTTTCTTCTTTGTAAAAATTTACAGACTATTTTTTAAAAGTCAACTTTTAGAGATCCACATTGCAGGGAAAATCACATCTTTATGAAAGCTCTACATGAGGCAGAACTTGGAGGGCTGTTTGGGGTAATTAAGCATTGAGTAAATTCTTCAGTGATTGAACTCTAATTTTCCCACACAGTTCATAAGAAAGCAAAAGAACAAGGATTTGCTTGTTGAGAATGAGTCATGTTGTAAAGAAACTTAATTACAGTTTATAAATAGTTGAAGTTGCTCTCTTTTTGAAGCAGGAGAAACTACTGAGAACTGAGAGAAATTTGCTTTTCTTGTCTTAAAATTTAATGCATACATACACTCAAAACACAGTTATCTTCAAGCCAAAATCCCAATGCATGAATGACTAAAGAACAATGAAGCAGTAAGGTTTAATTGTTCATGATCTTAAAGAGTAATCATATTGAAATCTGGAACAGGTTTCCAAGTTTGGTAAGCTAAGCTTATGTCAACAACTACAGAGTCAATTAAGGCAGACTTACTAATTCTAAAGTAATGTTTTCAGCATCTCATTTTACAGCTTTTTAAACGACACATGAAATTTGGAAGGGATGTCTTGGCAAAAGCGCACTGCAGTGCTGCTGTGGGGTTCCTGAAGTAAAAATGTTCAGGAAAAAAGAAAGGCAGCTTTACCACAGTGCTCCCCTCCCTCTCTTTATGTACTGGGGAGAACAGAAGGAAAAACAATCCCATGCTTGAAGTGCATGCTAACCATACAAACATTTTGAAGTATTTAGATGGCAACGTCTACAGAAATTTTTCCACGTAATGTTTTCCTCCTCTAGAGAAGCAGTTTATCAAACCTTTGTAAGACAATGGGTAAATCCAGAAGTCTGTTTTCACAGAAGTCAACATTTGCTGACTGAACATGACGTACTGTTTTAATATTTAGATGATGTTATAGTGGTTATCTCATTAACCTTCTGGCTGCTTGAATGTGCTGCAGTTTATTGCACCTGTAATTTGTTTCACATCATAAATGTTGGCTGATCCGGAGCTTTCTACTTCTACAACACTTCACTGCCTGTGTATACTTAATTCAATTTAGATTTGCTTTATGAGGCAACCTTCAAATAGAGGATAACAAAGCATTCATTCAAATTCTGCTCCTCGGCTGGCCAGAATTCACCAATGAGACACAATTCTCTTCCATCTTCCCTGACAGGTTTTACCCTCCTGCATTTATAAACTGCGTAACAGTGAAGCCTTGCTCTGATTAAATATGTACTTTTCTCCTCATGTGACCATCTAATCACTGTAAGATATGATGACAGTTATGTAAAATATTAACAAAATTTCTTCACAGCACCTTCATGAGCAGTGAGGCTATTTAACGAGTCCAGATAGGTGATAAAGGAACAAAGACAGGATGGTTGGTCTGCCTATTGACTGCTGAGAGCCAGAACGTGGGGCCCAACTCTTCTGAAACCTAGTGACAATAATATTCTACACAGTCAAATGCAGCTCTTTCTGAATTTGAGTATCAGAATAAACCACTACATGCAAAAACCACGGACATGTAAAAAGTTCTGAATGATGTGACCAGAAAAAAGAAGAGCACAGGAAAGATGTGCTAGAACCAAACCTCCAGAGAACACTGCACAATCGTAGCCTGATACTATTCGTTTTCTTCCTGAAGTTCCCTGACTCACTCCTTGCTTATCATCCAACTAGGCTAGAGACTGCCTCTGCATTCAAGTATTTCTGATGAAATCATTCACGGAAACAGGAAATACATATCCCAGGCTCCAGAACTGTCTCTTCTTAGTACATATTCATCATCATTTCTCTTGTTCTTTTTTTGGTTCACTGAATTTCACATCCTCTCTGCTACAGCTAGCTTGGACATTTCCTTGCAGCTCAGCCCATAATGCTGGGAGGAAGAACTTGGGGATCTGAAGGAATTGCCTCAAACCACAAGGTTCCTCGAACTCAGACCTCTCCAGTTTTCAGGATGTTTTAAAGTGGACAAGAGTCACATGAATCTACAATGGTAACACAGATACCACGTTACATAATGCTCTTTACCACATAATTTTAAAACCACATATTTTAAAAACATTTTCTCTGGTACATTTTCTGACATGGCTTCTCCCATGGGAAAGCTGATCCAGACAGCCTGTATGGTGGGAGAAAAATTTTCATCTAACTTCAAGAGAAATTACTTTTTTTTACAGAGAAATTCCAGTGCAGAAAGCCTTATGGGAATCATATTGGTCACTGTAACTACAGAACAATCTGAATAGGTTCAGTGAGCGACAAGCATTTTGGGGACTGCAGTGGCATAGCACAAATCTCTGTAAGGCGGTTTTGCCTAGTGAATGTTTCCTCGATACTTTTGTGCTGAAGGTCTTTAGCCTACATTCTACTGGCAAAAACCAAAAGGCTCAATTTGGCTTAAAATACACAGAGAATTACAAAATACCACAGCTATCCTGTTCTGGTGTCCAATGACAGAGTCTTGCAAGAATGGGAGTAAGGATGACAAATAACATATCAATGCAATGAGTGTGGAATTTTAGGTCAACAGAGCGGAGTCATGCAAGTTGCGTTTTGTTAAAGAGATTAGGGCTGTGACATCCTCGCTGGAGAAAAGCAGGTTCTTTGCAGGAAGATGCTCTTTTGAAATCAACCTCTCAAAATTCCAAATGTAAAATGAAAAGCTGTTATGGAATTTCAGCTGAGACACTTATGGCACTTGGGGTGTGGTTGATATCACAGCTGTTTAATTGTTTTGAAAACAATTAAGTCTGCCATTGCTATGTGAAATATCCGTATCATCAGCAAACTGAACACTTGTGTAACAGATTACTTCTATGCAAAATGCTTCAAAATATGCAAGCATTAGGAAAAAAGAGAGATGACAATGTGTTTTTTTTTCTTAAACTGCATCAGTTATATATTAACTGAATGCACTGCAGTAAGCAACAAAAGATAAATACTGGAATGCGACTGTTGTTTTTGGTAATGGAAAAAGGGCAACACTGGGGATTATGACAATTTCATTGAGTACATAACATTCACAGTTCCTTGATTTGTACTGGGAAATGGATCTGGCAACAATACAGCTCTCTGAGAAGCCAGCCCAGTTAACAGCATTTGTATAATGATCGATCCTCATAACTCCACAAAATCTGTCCTGTGTCAGACAGCACAGTATTCAAGAATTGGAAGGAAGTTAGGATCACAATGAGATGCTTAGAAGATACTGTTGTTAGACAGTTATAAGGAAGAATTCAGCCTGGTTAAAAAAGGGGGGAAAATGCTGAGGAATCTTTTCTTTAGAACTGTTTTAATGAGTTAGCTCTATCACACAAGATCGTTACTATAAAGTGCTGGTAGTAACTTTGGTGATGCTCATTGTGACATTAGGGAATGCATAAAATAATTGTTTTTCTTTTCTTTTCTTTTTTTTTCTTCTTCTTTCTTTCTTTAAATTGGACAGGAAAGACTTTCAGTTCTATTCAGTTTGGGCTAGATTTGAAATAAGAATTGGTGATTCTTTTTAGGAAATACACCAAGAGTATGTCCCATCCCCTAATGATATATAATAATATGACACCTTTAATAGAAATGAACACTTTCAGAGTCCAAAACACAGAAATGATTATTTTTAACTTCAATGCTCTTAGATAGCCCTTGAATCTTTCAGAATAATGGAGACAGTAACTTCTGATGGATTAAACACTTCTGACATGTTATAGAGAGTGGATTTATTTTGTGGATTTCTATGAGGCTGGAGTAAATGTATCATTTAATTTTTCTAAATAAAAATTTAACCTCTTAACTAAAGAGGACTGTCTCGTGTTTGCTGCATCTCTCGTGGCAATGAGAACTACAATACAGATGAGGCCCCAATGGCAAGCAGATTTTTTTGTAATTACTACTTTTTCTACTTTCTTTTGATATAGACAGATGATACATTTGTAAAAGTAATCCATATCTCTGTAATAAACAGTAGCTGTTTTTTAAACACTCCACACTTCATTCAAAAACAGTATCTAAAAAGAAACCAAACACATGACTGCCAGTTGTTTAAATCCCTTAAGCTACAATGTGCTGCAGACAAGACCATCGAATGCTCTGTTTAGTCTTACAGAGGAACTAAGTCACAGATCAAAGCAAGAGATCCTTCAAGCAGTTTTCACTTACATATTTAGATCATGAAAAAGCAATGTAACTTTGAGTGTCATCTCTCAACCCAACTGAATCATATTCCTGGATTTTTACAGCAAGACTGGGCTACCCACCAAAAATATCCCATGGAATATCTCACAATCCTATACTAAGGTCAAAGAAACGACACTGGCCTCACAGATCTTTTCCCTCTCTAATTCCTGTAACCATGATTATTTTAATTAAAACAAAGGCTTTTTATTTTTACCTCACTAGCTTCAGCTAGTGACATCCATTTCACTTCATTTTTATTTCAAATTCTCAAAGATCTTCATTCCTCCCCTTCCGTTTTTATTTCCTTTTATTGTTTCTTCTGTAACAGTTTCTATAGTAACTTCTCCAAGTGGTGATGAAATTGATGCTACTAAAAGCTGCCTCTTCTCTATGTGAATTGCATAAATATCATATTTTAAATACAGTTGCTTTTTACTCTGTTAGCAACTACAATCTGTGCCTTCCTTGGCCCTTTTTCCTCCTGTTCCAGGCTGATGACCATAGCATGCTACTGTTGGAGAAAATGTGAAAACTTCTCTGCTTTCACAGTAGAGTTGCACTGCTAAATGCTAAGAAATTCTACATTACTTTCCAACTGGACATGAAGACTTCTCAAGGAGCTGAAAAGCAGCTGTTTAAAAACATCAGCTTTTCCCACTGACATTTTGACTCTTACAAGATTTGAAGGTAATTTTTTTTCCCTGTTTATAATGTTGCCTGGGATTTGAAAGGAAACTGATTTATTTCATTTTCATTTGTGATCAGCAAGGCTATCCTGCGAGTCAGGGTAAATCCTCGCTGAACTGTGTCTTAATTCTAGGAATTTTATATCTTTAATAATTCCGTGGTCTCACCTTGTTTATTTTTTTCTGACAGTACTGTCTACTGTTGAACCCAGGGAAGATCCCTATGCACCTAGGATATGCTGATCCTCTCTATTGGTTTTCTGCTTGCTATCATGAGCACCTTTCAGCTTGCTGTGTCTCACCCCTTTCATGTGAATTCACCCCTTTCACCCAATTCACACCTTAAGGAAAATCTTCATCTGTGAATGCTATGCGAGACAACACTAGAAAGCATAGAAACAAGACACAGACTAGGAGTAAGAAAAAGTACCAAGATCTGTACTCAAGACCCAGCTCTGTCAACAACTTTTTGTGACTTAATTCCTTTTTTTCCAAAATTGAGCGTATGAAATAGGATTATATGACCTCCCTATCTCAGGCATCTCTTGTAAGACTTTATTAGTTGGCTGCCACAAACTTAGACATGTACTAGTGCTCTAGATAGGACTATTAGACAAGAAAAGCAGTATTTCACTTTTTAGAGCAGTGCAATTAAGAAAGAAGTTTTTATAAAATCTCTTTCTTAGAGATTTGTTAGAGTGGTTGTAATTCCAGGAAAAATATGTCTACAGCAGTACACTGCCAGTTAAGAGGTTATGTCAAATATATGCATTTCTCAGAAATTAAAGATACAATCCAAAGTGGCTTAAAAATACTTTGCTATTTCACACAAGTTATTTCTCGTCTGCTGCTGTCTTACCAACTTTTATGAATTGTCCTGTGACCACTCCACTTTTTTAACAGAATGGAAATACGAACCTAAATCTACTTTACAGTGATTACAAAATGAACACAGAAAAACAGAATAAGAGGGAAAGAACACATCTGTTTTCAAGTTTACTTGCCACCATTATGAACATCTAAATACAAGGATGTCATTTAGCACATGTAAAAGTAAATTCCCAAGATGGAATCAAAGGAGCATGGAGATTACTCTTAACAACAAAAATGAAATTATCAGCTTTCAATAGGATTTCAAACTAAATCTAGTTGGTAGCATCCCTTAGAAGAAAAAAAAAAGCAAAATAAAAATGATCAGCAAAAGGTAAATTACCAAATGCTGCAGCGCAGTTCTGGAATTAGTTCTTGACTGTGCCTAGTTAAGCGCAGAACTCAGGCTACTTTCCCATCATACTGTCCAATCCACAGCCCTCCAATGGATCTGCAACTTCCATTGAATTCACTTCAGCGATATATACCTCACTGCACTGTTAACATCACAGAATGCTTTATTCACCAGATTCAAAGAAATACATGCTGGTGACTAAATGTTCTGGGATTCAGAGGAAAAAATGGTCTCATGAGAGACATTTATTGAATAGTCAAAAAATTACTCCCAAGCATAAGACTGGAAATGGCTTTTGACTTCTTCCGGGCAGTTTTACATAACTGGGATTTCGTTAATCTCCAGTTTCTCATTTCAGAATGAAATGACATCCACATGCAATTTTGGCAGGCTTTGGGCTTTTTTGATCAGTACTGAATTTCACATACTGGATGGACTCTTGAAACATTTACTTTGTTATGCTTGACATCTTTATTGAGCCACTTCGCTCTCCTGAAACTATTGTGTATCACTCTGTTCTTCCATTTCTTATTTGACACGTTCACTCTTTTTTTCTTCTCCCTAGGTTTTCACAGTCATTTTTTCATCTATGGAACAGCGAGAATAATACAACAAAAGCACTGTATAGTAAAACAAAACACCTCAATTACACACAGAAGCTATTCAGTGTAAATATTCTACTCAACAGTTAGCCCTTATCACATCTCTCCTTAACAGCCCTTTCTCAGAAAACAGCTGGGGCATACAACAGTTTATTTTCCCATAGCTTCTCTTGAAGAGACTTCTCTTTCACAGTCAGACTAACCTCCATGAAGAAGTAGAGCCAATGCGATCTTTATTTCCTCCAAGGATTACTTTTCTTGGAATTTTATGTGTTACTTGTGCTCACTGCCAGGCACTGATATTGGTGAAGAGGAGTAACTCAAAGATTATCCTCTTTTTAGTTCCAAAGCTATGCGAACAAGTCTTACATGATATAAAACTGGAAAAAAAAATCCCCAGAACTATCAAACTGGGTCAAATGATTATTCATACCCTGAGCAGCACACAGGAGCCAGTAAGACGTATTCCAACTGCATTAAACACTGTATCAAAACAGCAAACACTAGCTACTTTCACAGTTAACATTAGTGTTATTATATTTACATTTACAGTTAACAAGACCTCTAAGTCCTACATAACCAGAGGACTCTATCTGCCTCTAGTTTTGATCGTAAAGTTTTAATGAAATATCTGCAGGAATGTTTACAAGAAACAGTCTGAGGTTCTAGATTCCAAATTGCTCAGATAAACAAGTATTTCTTAAGCCTTCTTATCTCAGTTACTCTGGAATAGTGATAGGAATGTGATTTTTTAAGTAAGAATCTACAGAAGCAGTTTCAAAAAGAAGAACAGCCAGAAAGATCTTAGATGAAAGAAAAAACTTTTGCCTTGTCACATAAGCTTTCCTAAACCCTAACAGCAAACAGTAAGTGGTCAGCAACACCTTAATCCAGGAAACATCTTCCATTTAAGACTACCAAACCTCCTTACCAGTCATTTTCCACCACAAAATCTAACTTATTTCAACAGCTGCTGGGTAATAAACAAAGGGGCACATGAAACTCTGTTCTGTTGACTTTCCAAGAGTGGGACAATCTCATTTACAGGGCCAAAGCATCTTAAAACTACGAACAACAGCTGCTTCAAAAATTATCACTTATCTAAATTCAGCGGAGTGATTAAAACAGCACCTGAAGCCTACGGAGCTATTGCTGCTTGGAAAGAGAACTAACAGAATGAGTTACTTCTTCAACGCAGTTTTACTTACAGTGAGGAGGAATATGCTCCTCTTTCATTGAGCACTACTGGAATAAATTGTACTTTCTTTCCACAGTACTGTAAACTTGCCTTCTCAGCTCCTAATGCTCCTTGCCATTTACTTCTCCCTCACTCAAGCTTGATCTGACAACAATGGCTACCAAAACTCTTTGTCTTTACTTCTGAAGCTGATTTCTGCTTACTTTCTGATGCTGTGGACAGATGTGCTAATCCAAATCCAAAGGAGGTTTACGTGAGGAAACCCTAATTATTTAGCTCAGACCATCCAAACCACATAAGCTGAACACATTTTGTGCTCAACAGCACTGGCACAAATTGCTTTGCTGACAAACGTCTGCAGACGGTAACATCCAAACGGGAATGCATCAGAAGCTGGCATTGATGGCTTCTGCCAAAATAATGAACCCAGAATAGGATATTTGTTTGCAGCCTGATACAGGTACAACCTCCCATAATCCAGTGAATGCTCTACGCCTTATGCTTGCTGATGTTGCCATTTCTGATGAATCCTGGTAAAGGTCAGTGGAGAACAGCACAGAGAGCTAAAAAGGTGTACAAAATTATACTTCAGTTGGTACTACCACGCCATGAAAGCTTCTTAATTAAACTTCCATCTTTCATTTGACCAGCGCTGTGGACCTGCCAGGTCACTGGTACTACCCAGCACAGAAGCTCTAATCCTTTGAAGCTAGCTAAGATCAGTGGCAGCAAGTGTTCCTACCAACTTCAACTCAGTCTGAGATCACACACAAACTTTAGATACCAACACTGACAGCTGCCAGCATTCTCAACCCCAAACATACTGTTCAACAAAACAAGAACTATTTAGTTTAACACTCATCTTTTTCAAGACATCTTAAACAAATAACCACTAAGACAGCGTTTCATTTGCTATCGCAATTGTTCCAACTTCTGTTCAACTCTTTTGTGCTGACAACCTAAAAAACTTGTAAGATCAAAATTAATCTCTGAAAAGCCTATATACAAATTGGTTTAGAGTCCTACTCTTGTGCCCATAGCAATAAGATCTCTTAATTATGCACAGATGTAATTTGTATTTACATATGGTATATACACACTGAATGTATGCTGGAATATGCTTAAGAAACATCCATCTCTAGAAACAAATCATAGCTGATTTAGAAAAAACTAGAGAAAGAAATCAGCAGTGTATTGATATTAACTTACAAAGCTTCATTCTGAGCCTTCCTCAAAACAGGTATCAATATCAAAAGCATTAAGCCTGATTAATGATTTCCTTTCCTGTGTCCATGCATGAACTTCTCTGAACATTCATTTCTTCTGTCACATATTTGAAAGCACTTAATCAATTCTCAGAAGTGAACCACTAAAACAACTGCTCCTTTCACTGCCCTTTGATCTAATGTAACAACTTAGGCAGCTAAATAAATCCAATGATTAAGTTGGCAATTAGACAGTTCTGTGTTTTAAGGCATGGACTTTGATACCCATTCTCAAATTACTGCACAAATCTGTGGTTTTTAGCAAGTGAAATTATTTTAAGATTACTGAGCTTTTTTACTCCAGAGTTATCTTTCCAGCTTCTCTCCTCCCTTTCTTTAAGTTTGCTCATCAACAGTACTCTGTATAATTTCAACTGTATTTTACTTTCCTAGTTACAAACAAGTTTGCAACTTTGAATGAAAGCAATTGCAAAAAGCAGCAAACTAAGTTATTTCTGAAAAATCCGTATTTATCTTTCAAAGGAAACACAACTCATTTTAGGCTTTATGCATCTCACAACCTTAGCAAAACCTAAAACTTTAGCCAAAACTAAAGTGCCAGTAAAATTTACTATGGTTTCTTTCTTTCGATTTGCCACGGTTCTTGCTGTACACTGACCTATTTATTTTTCTCTGAATGCTTTGTCCACATACTGTAGCAAATACATAAAGTAGAACAGTTGTCATCTTACAGTTATCTCTCCCAGACATTTTATTAGACGCTTGCTAAATATTCAACCATAATATACATAGTTATGTCAGTGGTTAAGAGATGAAAGTCTACATTACTTCACTCAGGAAATGAAGTGCAGGTTTCAGGCTTTTCATTGCAATATCCTTCAGTACATGGAACATAAATGTTTTTGCAGCGGATTGTTCAGCAAGTGAGTGATGCAATAGCTTACACAGCTAAGCCACTGTATGATTTCTAAGGCCACAGGGTTAATACATAGTGATAAGCTATTCAGTTATAATTGTAGCTTTCAAGTCAGTTAAATTGAGCACTCTGAATATTACTTCACAGTCAAAACTTACTCTGTTATTTAAAAGAAATTTGAATTTTGATTCCCCTGAAATATAACTGCTTCAACATTTAGTTATATTAGCCCAAGGCAAAGATCAAATCCACAGCACTTGTTAGCACCAACAGGACGAGTAGCGTCTAAGAAGGGCAGAAAATCTTCATGAAGTTGTACATAAAGAAGAAGCATCTCAGAGAATACAACTGGCCGTGACAGCATGTAGTTGAAAATTAAATACAGATGCAATAAGGACAATTTCTCCAACTACCTCAGATTTATTTTGTGTTTTCCCCTATGTATATATAGTATGAATATGATAGACATGTTTTAATTTCAAGAATGCCCTTTCTAGACTACTTCTGAACAGAATTATGTAATGCCTAGAAATCTCAGGTGATAAAGAGAAAGGGATAACTGAGATCTATTTTAATGATCTCAAACATAATACAAGCAGAAGGATTTATCTGTAGAATGACAATCCTCCCTTCTTGCTTTAAAAAATCTAGGAGAAATTCAGATTTCTTTTAGACACAATAGTTTCCATGTGAAAATCTAGCTCACAAGCAAACACAATGTAATCTGAAATATTGCAAAGCTAAAGTGTTAACAAACACCAATGTTGCAGCTGCCCAGACTACATTATAATCATTTGAAAAAGACAAGAAGTGTATTAATGAAAAGATCAAGGATGACTGAATTTCCTTGCACCAAAATATCTTTAATATCCATGAATTCGACCTCGTAATTACTTCTGTTTAACATGACAGTAACGGGGCCATACTTACTAATTCCTAAACAAAGCAATTACTATCAATTTCAGTTAAAACATCTTTTTGAAAGCGATTCCATTTTGATCTAAAGATCTCAAATGATGAAGAATTCAGCTACACGCTGCAGAAAACTGTTAGGCATTTTGCCTGGAATAATTTCATTCCATGAAAAAAAGTTTGCCTTTTAAACACAGCATTGTGTTATTTTTCTTTTATTTTCCCTACACTGAATTGTCATTATTATCATAATAATTTAATTGATTCCTGACAGTTACATAAGATTTTAGGTATCCCCAGCTTAGGCACAGTATTGTTCCTCATTATTGACACTTTTGATAAGAGGGGTTACAAATGGGAACTCAATCTCAAGTCAAGTTACCAGAAAAACTTTTGGTGTTCTGTAAAGTAAGCAGCACACTCCATCAGTGTGGATCATCTCTCCTCCAAGTATGAGTGGGATTTTGTGTTTTCAAAACGTCATGGACATATTAAAAAAAATACATTAAGTCCTGGACAAAAATAGCTAAAACTTTTAAATTGTTTCCTGTAATTGTACTTTTTCCCTTTTGAACTTGTAACTTCAAGAGGATAGACACTTGTGCCCGAGGCAAAGAGTTACTCACTGTGAACAAGGAAGCAAAAATCTTTCCACATCAGCAACAGAGTAAGCTTTGTGAAGCCTTCTGCATCATATTCCACTACACCACTATCAAGAAAAACAAAACATTAATACAATTTTTAGCCAGCATCCATCCTAACATTGAACGAGAAACACGTAAATCTAGGAATACAGTGTTTGGTGCTTTTTTTATTTGTTCAGAAGGTTCCAATGCTTACTTTATTAACAATTACAATCCTCTAACTAAATTTAAGCTGTGGCCCTGGAGTTTCTTATCCAAAGAAAGGTTATATCCAATACATAAAATATATATTCTGAAATGAAATTAGACCTTTTAATGCATCTGTAGTACTAAATTGGCAGTAACTGTACATATTCAGGTTTCCTGCGTGTTATCAGTTTACAAAAATTTATTAAAATTAAGTTAATGGACATGGTAAAATTGAAACTGTGCAGGCTGAGAAGGGTTTAAATCTGAAAAATAGAAAGAGCTTATATACACAAAAGTCACAGCATAACAATATTAAAAAATAAATACATAATGCTTGTTCAGTAGACATTAAAAGTCAGCCAGCAGAGGAAGGTATTTTCTAAAAGTCTGAAGTAGAATCAGACTACTGAAGCACCTCATGAGTGAAATAAAATCACAAATGTATCTGGTTCATTTCTGTTCTGTAGTTTGGATCAAATAATTCTCAGAAGACAAAAAATCATTTTTCACACAGATTAAGTCTTCATCTGTGTCTACTCGCATATCAAATTCAAATTACTGTTATCTATCTTATAGCTGTACAAAATTTGGTTGCCTACTAACAAACAGTTAGTAGGCAAACTTCCTATCACTTGAGAGACTGGGAATTTGAAGGGCTCCCTAACATTCATGTAATTTTTTTAAATTGCCACACAGAAGCATAAGCTCCCTTCTCCCAGGGAGGCAAAGCATTGCTGATCAGGTACTAGCTGTCTCATCAGCTCCTGGACTCTTGCTCAAGTCAGAATTTGGGTAGAAAACTGAGATGTCTACCTTTCACAGCTCCACAGCACCCCATATTAGATGCTTTGTGAATGTAAAGTCTAATTGTGCTCGGCCATGGGACCTTTGAACTGCAGGAATTCATGACTGAAAAAATCTTTCTCTCACGAGTCCCAGTATTGCTTCATGGGGGAGCAGCTGGTCTCCAGTCACGACTTTATGTCAAGCAGTGGTTTCTGGCTCCTGGAAGGCTTGGAACCATACCCCACTTTTATGTTGTCCCACTTCAGTCACTGCCTATTATTGAAAGACTCTCTCCAGTTCTTTATTTATCAGCAAGCACACTCCTTATGTCCTTTTCTCACAATCAGCTGTTTTCACAGTAAAATCAGATCAGCAACTCACACAGGAGTGACACTTCATTGGAACCTCATTCCATAGAGAGATTTTCCATCCATTATTCTGTGGGAATGACCAGACTTCATCCGGATATTGGCAACAGAACCAAAGACCATGTGAATAAAATAACACTTTCCCCATGCTGCACAAAATAATGCATGAAAAAAACTTACGTTCCAAAGTGACTCAGGAAGGCTGCGATATACTCTCTCCTCTTATGGTATCCCTGAATAACATATTGTACCTCAAAAAAAAAAAAAAAAAAAAAAAAGAGAAGCTATAAAAACAAACAAAAGTTAATCTGTCATATATCCCTTGTTAAGGAAGACTTAGAGGGTTCTGAATCTGAATCCCACAGTTAGCTTGCATGATTTTATCAAAGAAACCTAAAATGCTTTTAAAACAAGTAGTGGATTCCAGCATAGCAAAAATCTTGTAAAGACATCTCTTCACTCACTTCTAAGTAAAACTCAATATTTCACAATGTACTGAAGAGCTGTTTCAGTAAGCAAAGTAAGGAGTGAAAAAAAAAATGCACAAGCATGCCTTGCTGAAGTTTAAGAAGGGGCTGGTGATAGGCAAAATGTAATTACCTGATGTGATGGCTGGCTAAGAGTCAAAATCAAATTTGGGTTGTAAAATATATCTATAACTATATCTATATCTATATAATTTAACAAAGGATCTTGCATGTTTTCAGAAAACTGCACCTCCAACAAAATCTTCTCAACTTTACACTTTCTCTGTGGTTTAATGCTGACCCAGTGAGCCATCTACTCAATGGAGAGTATCAATTACTGAGGCATTCTATGTTTTGAAAGACTTCCATCCTGACACAAGCAAAATCCAACAATCCTAAAATTGGAAGACTTAAGGCAAAATCCCCCTTGCATCATAGATGTTTTCTTATTGATTTGAATGAGATTATTTAGCAGAATACTGTGAATAGGGTTTGACCCATAACAGAAACAGTGCCAATGCTGCCAGGCTGAAAGAGCATCTGGTTACTTTGGGTAGTTACAGTATGATACAGTACATGACTCCTCATGTCCTTTGCCTTCCAGAATAAAAAATAGTAATTCCAAATCTTTTTTTCTTTATCAAACATGAAAAGAATAGGAAGCATATTTTTATTGGCTATAGTAATATTAGAATTCCTTGACCAGCAAATGCTTTCCTAAAGTTTTTGACAAACTCTTAGCTCTCAGCAATGATTGTACTGTCTTGTACCTCTTAAACTATTCTATTTGTAAATCAAGATTTATTTTGTTTTATAAAAAAATTGAAATTATTTTGAAGGTTTTGTGTGGGATCTGAAATGCTATTTGGGGAAAAAGAAAACATATGATAAGTTTGTTTAAGAGACTTTGTTTAAAAAAGGATAAAAACAGTCCTGTGCATATGCAGATGGTCAAAAGCAAGAAAAATAATTTTAACAGAAAACCACAACAAAAACAACTGTGAAGATAGATTCCAATCTAATTATGGAAACATAGTTTGACGAACTTTTTCTAAAAGATAAAATTATTTTCCTCATTTGGACAAGGGTAAAAACCATATAGAGATACAAATAGGAAATATGTAATAGGAAGATTCCTAGATTTGACCCCTAGGCTTTGTATTGAAAAATACACTTAAACAATGGAGAAGCTTTCAAAATATTGTACTCTCTCTTTTTTGTTTAAACAGCACACTACCCAGAACACAACCTTTTCAGTCTATGCAACCTTAAACAGCTATTACTGCATAAATATCCAAGTAGGCAGCTGATTCTGCTCTTTTGGATGAGAGGAAAAATCATCAAATCCTCCCTCGAGCACTCAGGATATACAATGATTATGATATGAACACTTTGCTATCTTCTGACTAGAAAAATAATTTGCAAACCATTCATATTCACTAGCAAAATGATATACAATACAGTATTCTATGATACAATAACATTACATTTTGAACTGTAGCATTTCACAGTAAAAAAATCCACACTAGGATCATTCACCTAAAAGATTCATTATATTCAGTGCACTGCTTAGGTACTCAACTCTTACCAAGAAGTTATTCATTGTATGGATCACCTCAAACATGCCCTACTGCCTAGCAGAAGGAAAATGATCCCAGGAAATACTGCAGTGTGTTACTGCTGTACAGTACGCTATATCAGGGAAAGGAAAATTGAGTTATCTTCAGTAACTTACCTTGTTTGTTAGTAACTGGCATACTTGGGGTACATAGTCGATTAGACAACCTCCACCCGGAAAGGCTGGGATGTGAAGGGCAGATGATCCTCCAAGCGCACTACAAAGAGAAATTAGTTTAAAAGTACATCACATATACAATCCCTGAGACTTTGAGGTTATTGCTACAGTGGCCTCTTGCTCCAAACTTAAAGGCAGGAGGGCATAATGTGGAAAATCTACTTTGTTTTGCAATGATACAAGAAGTATTGAGTGATACCACCTATTCACTGTAATTCTTCAATCAAGAATATCACTAACATAAAGCATGCTCTCAGGAAATATTTTTCATTACAATTTCTCAGCCTCTTCAATCAGATGCACAGTTGAGATACCTTCCCATATATGGATAAGAGGATTTTGATTGAATTACTCAAAAATCCACCTTCAGTCAAAGTAGCTAAGCTTAAGTGCAATAATGTAGACTGAAGAGAAATAAATGGCCAAATGCAAATGTCAGCTGTGCCACTCATTCCAATTTTGGTCCTCCCATTACGAAAGGTTACCTACTAGACCAAATCTAGTGGCAGCCAAGAAAGATTGTATGTGATTCTGTGATTCTGTGATGTATGAGGAGAGGCTGAAAGAAATGGGCTTCCTCAGTCTTACAAGAAGGTTGAGGGAGAGAGGGTATCTGAGAGGAGAGTTGAAGGCCTATTGTTACTGGAGGCATACTGATATTGAAGACATATTGATGCCTTCAAGTATCTAATGGAAAAAGAAAGAGAAGATTGAGAAATAATCCTCTCAGAAATACAAAGTGATAGCATGAAATGCAGTGGAGATATGCTATCACAAAGGAAGCTCTGGTTAGCTGTTAGGAAATAACTAAAGAGTAGAAGAGGGGTCCATAAGGCCTGGGGACTCTCTATTTTCAAGGTGTTCAAAAATCAGCCAAACAACTGGCCTTGCTTGGAGAAAGGGGTTAGCCCAAGTAATCTCCAAAAGCTGCTGCTGTTGATGGGGATATAAACTCTTTCAGTGTGGAAAGATCTAGCACTTTTAATTTAAATCAGGTTGTATAAGCAACAACCAGCTACAGTCCACACTACTCTCTTTCAGCCGTTTTGACCTAAGGTTTTCTTAGAGCCTCTTACCAATCAAAACAGATATGAATTTCCATTACGCACCGTGGCTTACAGCATGTACTAAACATCCAGAATCTTGTTGGGTACAATTAAAAACCTAAATTACTTTGTGGCCTCTTGTTTACATGCTGCTACCATGAAAGATTAAACTGCCTGCAAACAAGGATCTTCTCTGCAAAACAAGGCTCTTGCTCTCCAGTGGGACCTGCCCTTGTATTTTCCTCATACTCGATAACGTATCACTTTGCCAGGTACAAAGGTCTGCAGTCATACACCCCTTTGAAGGAACAGAGCCTAAATAAATAAAAAAACAAACTTGCAATGAGGTATATGGAAATCTGCTACTCAGGCAAAACAGTCTGGGTTCAGCAGACTGCTCACCACATGGAACAGTTCCGCAGGTCTGGGTTTTGCATATGTAGACATGAAAGAAAAGCCTTGAGTACACTACAGCTACATAAAAAAGAAAAACAAAATAACCCACTTTTCTAGCAGAAGTTATGCTTTTAATCATTATTATTATTATTTTTAAATTCAGTTTCCTTACTGCTATCCACTTATTGGAAATATACACAGGGGAATGTAATTTTGTTACATGTTAATGTAAAAACAAAACACCAAAGCATGACTATTAGATTATTAATAAGTTGTAACACTTCTGAAACACTTATTTGCTCTTAGGACACTAAAAGCATCCTGGGTTCATCAGTTTTTAATATTGGAGAATGAAAGACTTGTCCCTCCTGACCAATGGGCTGTGAACCTTACTTTAAGACGTTAGAATTGAGTTCATAAAAGACTCCAATCTCATAAATAGAGCAAACAGTACTGTCCATTTTGCATCCTGCCTTGCCTCATTTGTAAACAAGTCCATGTTCCCGCTCCGAACCAAGATTCCATTAGAAATACTCAGATGACTGCAGAAGAAATTACAGGCTCCTCCCTTCATTACAATAGCAGGTATGAAATTAGGAGTAATTGCTATCAGATTTCAACAGAAATAAATTTCCAATCCTTTATTACCAGCTTTGAATACATCTTTCAGAGTGAATTACCATGGTTTATGGTTAAGGGCTTCCCATTTTAGCTATACTCATATTCTGAAAGTAGTCAATTCATTTTATATGTATATAAATATATATATATACAGACTGACTGGCTTTTGAGAGAGAGAAAGAAGGTTGGAATTTCTAGTGTAATTATCCTCTGAAAACAGAATAAAGCAGTGCAAAATGTAATTTATGTTCTGTAGAAATAATTACAGGTAGAAGTAACTTACTTCTTATAGAAGTAAGAGCGGACAGACATCTTTGTTCCTTCTTTTGGGTCAGACACTTTACTTATTAAATATTTTAATAAAATATTGCATTTGCACATGATCTTGCCTCCAAAAATTTCAAAACTTTCTATAAACATTCAATAATACAAAAGAAAACTATTGCCCAGAGTAGGATTTGACCATGCCATTCTATGTCTCTGCCATGCCAAAGGGCCACACTCTCAGCACATTTTAAGCATGAAACACAGCAACAGGCTATCCTTCCTTTGACCCGATAATAAACCTGCAATTGAAGACAGAAATGATTTCACGTCAAAATAAAATAAAATTTAAAAAAAACAAACAAACAAACAAAAAAAACCCACATAAAAAGTGTAAGGAAATACATAAAAAGGAAAAAAAGGAAAAATGAGGAAAGTGAATTTCACAGAATGGCTTGGGTTGGAAGGGACTTTAAAGCTCATATAGTTCCAACCTCCCTGCCATGGATGGGCAGGGGCTGCCCCTCACCAGCTCAGGCTGCCCAGAGCCCCATCCAAACTGGCCTTGACACCTGCAGGGATGGGGCATCACAGCTTCTCTGGGCAACCTATGCCAGCGTCTCAACACTCTCTCAGTAACGAATTTCCTCCCAACATCTAATCTAAACCTTCCCTCTTTCAGTTTAAAGCCATTCCCCTTTGACCTATCTCTATCAGAACATGTGTCAACCTCCCTCCTGTTATAAGCTCTCTTATGTACTTGAAGGCTGCAATAAGGTCTCCCCAGAGCCTTCTCTTCTCCAGGCTCAATAAGGCCAGCTCCCTCAGTCTGTCTTTACAGGAGAGCCCTCTGATTATCTTCCTGGCCCTCCTCTGGTCCGACTCCAACAGCTCTATGTCTTTCTTGTGCTGGGGGCCCCAGATCTGGATGCAGTACTCCAGATGGGGTGTCATGAGGTCACAGAGTAGGGGTGGATGGTATCTAATGTTTTCTAATATCCCGCAAAGCCTAGTTAAAAGAAAGAATATAAGAAAAAAAAATGCTGTTTGAAGTCTGGTAGAATCTAGGAAATTCTTTGCCTGGAGATCCCACCAGTGCAAGCTGAAGATTCCTGCAGTTCAGAACTACCTTTCAGATAGCAAAGCCTCTTAGACAAATTTTACACAGTTTTGTTTGTATCTAAGCTTCCCTCTTGGTATAATTGTTGTACATTCCTCACAAATACAACACAATTTTTATACTCAGAAAAAAAAACCCCACAACTATAGAATTACAGCATCAGGTTTCATAACATTCATCTTGTCAAGAAGATGGGAAAAAAACTATCAAGAATTATGACAAACAAACTGCTTTTAAACAGACAAATTAACACATTTTGCTCCCCTACAGCTGCTGGAGTAAGTCTAGTTTCAGAACAGCCAATCAGAATTATGTTGGTTTTTTTTCTTTCCAATAGACTGCTACTTTATAATAACTAGAATTCTAAAAGATCCTGATAGTGACTTTCTGTACCCTATTATCATTATGAAACAACTGTCTAAGTGGATGCTGTTTTATTAGGACTGGTACTGGATGAAGATAAATACGTGGCAGATGCAGATCCACCTATCTATGAGATAAGAATGCATGAACACGTTGGAAGGCAGAGACTAAGATCTGTTGGCCTCATCATTTTATTCATTTGCTGTTACACTGAACCTGCTCAGCTCTGCAAACCAACTTCTTACATCTGTTTTTAAGATAGATCAGAGTCTCTGTTGCAGCAAGTTCATGCTTTCTTGTGTTTCTACAGTGTCACATGCAATGGGATTCCAATATTCCGATCACTTTTGGCAAATCAAACCAGATTTTGTGATGGACTCCATAATGAATTCAACAAGAGCAGCAGTCAGCCTACATTAATAGTAGTTTTGTTCTGTGACACACTGAAGTACAAGTGCAGACAGCATAGCTGGAGTATGTTTACATTTCTGCTGTTGACTGGTGCATTCCAAGTGACTCGCTCTGTCTGTCTCTCAATGGATCTATTTATTCAAGCCCACATTTAAAATAAAAAAAAACCTTTCCCATCTCTCGATAGCTTGTAATTACATTAAACTGTATTTCTCAAGAACTAATCTTGAAAAAAGACAGCATTATTTCAGAGGTTTACAGAAGTGACTGTTGTTTTCCCAGAGTATCTAGCTAACCAATTAGTTCTCCTTCCTTACAAAGATCACTTTACTGGGGAAGACGAGGAGTGCTTTCAAGTTGCAAACTTTGCTAGGCAAAGCAGCATTAAAGGCATGTTGGAAGATGATCCTAGTCCCTTTCCTAACCCACTCCCTTCCTTACAACTTCTCCTATGCTCTCTTGAGCCTGTAAAGCTTCCCTGAAGTCCTTTTCTTCACCTCCCTTTCCCTCTGTAATCCATTCTGCTGGCCCTTTGCTTGGAGCAGAAAAATGCATGCAAGTGTTTCTCTGCATCACTGGGACGTTTTGAAATGAGTCTGAAAACGAGACTTATTGCAGACCATTCCCCATGTCTTGTAGGGCTCTGCAAGAATACCAGTATCACAGTCTGTAAGCTATTCACTAACACACTGCAGACAAGCACCCATATACGTCATACTCTCCATATATTTTGCCCTAATGGCTTTTATCTTCCCCACCTCCAAAGCTCCACAAGCTTTTCTTTGAAAGAAGTATCACCATCAAAAGGATACCTAAGGAAATTTCTCAGGCTCTGAGAAGATACCCTGCACAATGACTTTTTAATCTAAACGAGGAAAAAGTAATACCCATCAATTTGTAAAGGAGGTCCAGCATTTTAACAAGAATTATTCCTCTCTACAATGTGAATTTATTATTTCAATGGCTGTGAACCATACAATTGAAGACTTGACTAGCTTTGAAAACATATATACACAAAAAACTTGCCTCTGCATAGAAAGACATTTTAGATTGTCTAAAATAACAAAGAGCTTTTCTCTCAGTGCAGCTAATGTTAAAACACATTATATCTACTTACTAGAGATGGAAAGTAGACTTTAGACCCTAAGGACAGCCCTTTCTTTTACCAGCATACACCCTTGTTAAGTCTGTAAGGTTTCACCTGCCTTATTTTAAAACTGAACCATGTTTCAGACCTACACAAATGTTTATTACTCTTGGTGGGCATAAGTGAGAATAGCCTGAAGCATGTGGAAAGAAATTCCCTTCTTTTTGCTCTTTTTTCCTGTTTTAAGACACTCATGTTGTAGGCTTTGATCTCTTTCCCTGTTCTCTTTCTCCTTTGTTGCTAAAGTAAATAGTTCACTTTTTTTTTTTTTTCTTCTTTTCTTTTGCAGTTTCATCATTTTAGTGCATTACACCACTTGGCACAGGAGATGCAAGGAACCACATCAAATAAAAGCACGTGACCACAAAAGCCTGAAGAATCATGATCCCAGATTCACTGTAAGTTTACCATTCTTCAGACTTGCTCGACCATCAAATCCTCCCTATCACATTAACAATGTGCTGCTTTGCAAGAGCTGTGGAATAATGCTTCCTTCAGCAACACAGAGCTAATAAACTAACTGAACATTACTCCTATTACTGAGAAATCAGTCACTCTAGGCTTGTGACAGTGCTTTCTCCTCTTTCTGGTAACACTCAGCGTAAAGCAAACATAATTAACATATTGCTTATCAGCCTTTGTAGTCAAATCTACTACAAGGTAAAGTGCATCCCCCCAAAAAATTCCCATTCTATTTTAGAGCCACGATGTGCTGACCTAAAATACCACTATTTTTACAGGAATACAGGAACGTTTTACTTACAATTATTTCTAAATCAGCTTAGATGCAATTGGAAATGTATGTTTCTACCTAAAAGATACAATCTGAGGTACCGATGTTATTGAGAGCAAAAAGAACCAAAACAACGATCACAAATAGACCTACAGCCTTGATCGACATGGCCACAAGTCTGACCATTAGAGCCAAAAGGATAATACCATCTTTCTCTCCATGACCCACTAAAAGTTCAGAGTAAATATTTCTGAGCTCCTCCTTACTTGTGACTGGAAAAAACCATGAAATAATCACTGCAAAAAAGTAATTTTAGCTTCACAGACTGTGCAGAAGACTGCAAGGAACTCATTCCAAGCTCTACTCGCACTTCTGCTGACCTTGTACGCTCTAGCAAGTAACTGCAACTGTTCTGTTTGCCCACCAATAATGATAAGATGCATGCACTAAAGTACATTAAGGTTTCATAATCTCCACTGAGTAGTATAAAAGCTGTCATCTGCAACTGCTAATGAATACTACTTTGTGTGGCATTCTGCTGTAGGTAGAATCATCAAAAAAGTAGTTTTTTCTAATGCATTTTTTCATTTGACTCTAGGTGGCTATACCAACAAAATATTTACATGAACAGCATGAAGTCTGGGTTCAATGAAATTTTCATTCATTGTTTACATACAAACTGTACCTCCAAACACAAACTGCAGGAAAAGACCAAGTGAATGCAAAAGAAATTACAAGAAAGGCTTCAGTATCAGCAGTAGTTTAAAAAACAGGTTAATTTAACACCCATCTGTAAAGCTACGTCCAATATAAAAATCCATGCTGACAATACATAGGGACAAGAATAAAAGCAGTGTATTTAAAACTGATTAAAAGTATCAAAAAAACCCCTTGTGCTTAATACCTGAAATTATTTTTCATAATACAGAATGAACATATTCTGAAAAAGAGAATGTGAGCAGTTCCCCAGACTATAACAAGAGTGTGCTTTTCCGCTCTCACAAATTCTGACAAATGCTGCTTTTGTGTTGAAACTTACGACACTAATGCCCCCCTCAGCTTTTGTGCAAAAAGTCCCAGCAAGGTGCATTACGAATTTAACATGCTTAGTCACTCAGAGCAGCTTGGTTTTGGAAAGGTTACACATAACAATCAGATATTCATAACAACTAACGTAAGAAACGAATTAAAAGGCACTTAGGCTCTCAAACAGGGCTTTTTGTTGTGTTTGTAGAAAGCATTAGTTACCAACACTAATTTCCATCAGTAACTAATATTAATTTCCATCAGTATGGCATTATTTAAGGAAAACAGTTGTAAGAACACCTGAAAAAGTTGCTGGAAGGCTCACGGTTTGAACAGGAAGGTCTGGTTCCTGTCCCATGGGACGTGCACAGTCTGGCCTTGCACAGAACAATGAGGAACTAAGCAGCAGGAACCGAATGACACAGAAGGAGGAGCACAGGCTGCAGTAAGGAGATTTCAGTGTTTATAATGGGGGAATATTATTTATTTCTTGAGCATTTGGTGTATTTCTTAAAGGAATCTTGGCAGCAAACTAATAGAAATTTTAGTAAAAAATGAAGAAAAATTTGTACAGAGAATTAAATGCAAACAGCTGATGCATCTCCCCCCACACAAATTAAAAAAAAAAAAAAGAATAAAACTCTCAGAAAAAGTTGAAGAAGTTGTTGGAAGAAAACAGACAAACGAAGCAGCAGCAAATATCACTCACTGAACAAAAAAAACACAGATAAGATAAGAACCTTGGCAGATAAGAATATAAAGAGAACACTGTGCAGTCCTACAGAGAAAAAAAAAAAAAAAAAAAAAGAAAAAAGAAAAAAAAAGGTTAGAAAAGCAGCAAGCAAAGGTTGAAAGAATGATTCAATACAGCAGGAGAAAGACTCTGGCTGAACCTACTGTGACTGTGTTCAGCTGGGGTCTCAGGAAGAACAAGTGTGAAAAAGGCTGGAAATGTGCCACACTAAGGTAGAAGAAGATTTCGGCTGAAAAGGTAGATTTTAACCCAGTTACAATAATTTTTCATCCTGCACCGATTTGAAATGATACATAGATACTATTCAAAATGCTCCACTATTTCTCCTTAACATGGACTATGAATGAAAAATGAGTCTAATCTGAAAATTTATTTCTGAATTAATTTTTCTTTAGTAGTACACTTTTAAATATCCCTTTCTGCAGATATTTATAGACCACTTTAACTGTGAATATACTGAGGGCCTTCTTGGTAGCAATTTAAAAAAATACTGCACGTTGAATCTTCAAGGGAAAAAATGTTTTGAACTCCTATCTCAAAAGAACTAAAAGTGGCTTACACGTAGCAAGAAGATCACTGGGAACTGTAAACTTTTGCACAAACAGGGAAAAAAAAGACCAGAGTACTGGTATGCAGTGAGCAGTGCTCTCGGCTGGAACAGTAGGACTCAGTAAATTAATGAAAGGATTGAAGATTTATTTATGATGAGGATCACTGGAAATTCCTCTGCACTGAAACATGGGTGGTATGTTACACAATGCTTGTCATTGTTGAAGATACTGATCTGCTGTTTGATAATTCGCTCTGCTTTAGTGATCACCCAAACAATCCCATTGAACAGAATATTTACCACAAACGTGTGAATCTTCCATCTACTCATAAAACAAATGATAAAAATATTTTAAGACGGGTATCAGTTACATTTATGAACACACGCCCTACGTTAACTATCATTCATCAATTTGTGAGCCTGCATTTAGTATCACTGAGCACATGTATTATGTTTCACTGCATTATGACCGCCCATAGGCAAATGCTTTTCCAGTACTTATACAGAGACCATCTAACCATCTGTGTCTTCATCATGAAGCAGAAAAATGAGTCCAAAGTATACCACTCTATTTCCTTTCTTACCAACTTATCTCACCTATTTCTGAAGAATATTCATTTTCTCTAACTCGCAGCCTTTCTATGTTTTGTGACTGTACTTGCTTATGCTGCTCCTTATTTTATGTTCCCTAATCTACTTATCAAATTACAGTAATTATCTCTTATTGTTAATCTTTTCCAGATATTGCTTAATGCCTAACGCTTTCAGGGACACGATCATTTTGTAAACATGCTGTTTTTCTGCCTCTCTACTATAATAGAGATTTGTTTTTCTGCCTGTCTGCTACGCTAGTGCTATGTTAACTTAAACATATTAACAAAGCTTACGAATCAATTCAACCTGCAGAAGCATTTAGTGTAAGCAACGTCCTGTCCCTTGCATCATCAGCATCACATTTGATTAGCTTTGATGAAGAACAAGAAAGGCAAATTAATGAAAAGATAGGAAATCTTGCAGAAAATTCTCAGAAATGAAATGAGAGCAACATGCTGGAAAACCTCTGGATATGAAGTTGAGCATTTGGGTCATCTCTAAGAATGCCTGAGGGAGGCAGAAAGTTAGAGGGGAAAAGTGTTTTTCTTTCATACATCTGGCTTCTGACGCTGATTTCCATGTGTACGCAGCATGATTAAGGGGCATTCTTGCTCAGATCTCGAAATTGGCTTTATCTTATGTTCACAAATGATGTGGAATGCTACAGGTCTGGTCTGGTGCTCCAGCTACATTCTCCAAGAGGCCTAGAGAATTCAGGTTTTATGTAAGCCAAATATGTTCACATGTGGACGCAAGGCAAGAGAACATAAGTTTTTCATGTAAACACAGTACTGTGGTTTAACAAACTAACAAGAACCATGTTAAACCCTTATTCATTTAACAAGATGATGTGAATCTGCTTGGATTGTTTTTACAACCCCTTTCAGAATTTTTACCACAGGCATTTGTATAAGTGTATTTTGCTCCCATGAACATAAATAGTTCAATATTCATTGCAACTTACTCTCTTCCAAACAGGGGGAAGCAGGACTATGCATTACATAATGCAAAGACAGCCTCTGCTAGGTGGGCAGACTGGGAATAATTGTCAGTAGCGGATGTCTGTAGTTTTAAACTCTAGTTCACATCAGGTGTAACAAGAGTTCCTTATGCAACAAGATAGATGTGGATCTACTTCGAAAACAAAAAAGGCGGAAAACAAAAACATGCAACTTTGTTGCATTAAAATCAAAGTAGGGACCGCATTCACAGTCGAACTGTAAACTACCATCTGCAACTTAGAGCTTCCCGTGGTCAAAGGGTGAATGTCGAGTTTTTTGTTTTCACTAATGTCTCTCTTCCGTTCATGGAGCAACTCAATTAATGTACATACTGCAAATCAAAGGCTGGAATGAAAATACTTTTCACAAAGATTCCGTTCTTACTAGTATAGATTATGAGTTCATATAGTGTACACATATACATAAATCAACCCTGAGGCTGATGTATACACTTGCATCCCATAAACTTCCTTTAATGCATACTCTCTCTTTCCCTTAGAAACTGGAAATATTTACATAGTTACTGAAAGACAAAAATTCCAACTTTACATTAGTATACCTTAATATCTTTCAAGGGTTTCATTAACATTACACAAATGTATAAGGGCTTGAGTGCTGATTACTTAGATAATGAAGCAGTCTAATCTGTGTCTTAAAGACAGATTTATGATTAAATACAGGATGCTTTGAAAAAAAAAACCCTAGCCTTTTTAGTAGAAGAATGAATTTTTCAGAAAATATCATCGATTTAAAATCATTCACAATCGTTCTTTTAATAAGAAGGAAGATTTTAGGATTCTACATCTAGAATAGCTTACTGTTTTAATTATTATTTTTTTAAAGCTCTGAAGTCCTATGTATATTTATAAAATAGTTCAAATCAAACATTGTTATACTGCGTTAACCATTAGTCAAATAATTTTTCAATGGAAATGGAATAGATTACAGCACAAAATAGCACAAACATAGTTATCCTTTTCCCTCATCCTGAGAAAAAAATTAGAACACAATTTCTGCTTCCTTTCCTATCTAATTCTTCCCCCTTTTTCCCTTTTCAAAGATCAAAAACAAAGTAATTTTCATATCTGGTACTGAACACATCAGCTGATGTCACTGTAAAACCAAAACTCTTGTGAATACGCTCTAAAACAACTAAAGAAGGTAAAATAAGCTATTGAATGAGGCACATTCTACGAGCTAAATGAAAAACTCACAAGAGACAAAAATTACTTCAATGAAACCTTTCTGTCAATGGCAGCTTATTTCCAAGTAAAAGATCTAGCACTGGTAACAGAGATTTATTTTTCAAAATAAATTATATAACAGATCCCATTACCTTCATGTTTCACTCGCTCCAACTTTTTGACACATAACAATGTAATGCTAATATTATTTCACGGAGGCGTCTAGATGCTAGTCTGATAATCACTCACTCAATCTGATGAAGACTATGATGTCTTTTTAAAACTAGTGTATTGTCTGCTCAAAATATTAGCTTTTCATTGAGTTAAATGAAACATAGCATAATTCCTTCTTGCTTCAAACAGATAATTTAGCAACCTTTCCCCCACCATAAAAGATATGAAACCAAAACCATTATTAAATCAGAATTTTGGCTGAGAATGCTTATGTTTTAACTGCATTTGGGTGTTTCTGTCAGCAATAAATTTTAACACAGCGTTGGAATCTTATGTGTTATCCATGCACGTTTGTGAATTCTGCATTTTTATTTGTTCAAAGAAGTTTTATTCATTTCAAGTCTTTAATGTAGGAAAGAAATCATGCCACTAAACAGTTTGATTTTGCTCACCACCTCTATCCCTGTCACTGAATGACATGACGACTGGCAACCTCCAGCTTTCATGAAGAGCTCTTTCAAAGCTGTGTTATGCCATTTGATACCTTACTATAGCCACCAAAGCAGCTACAATAGCATATGGAGAATGTTCCTATTATATTTGATTATTTTCTCTTCCATCTCTTCTTCAGGTGTACGTGCCTAAAGTTTATGATCTTCCACTTTAAAAACAAGTCACTATATACACTGTACTGGAAGCCACAAATTCTGTGCTTTATTCCTATTTTGCCAACAGTTTCTGGAGTAAATTAAGAGAAATAGCCTCAGGCATTCTTTCCCAGTCTTTGTAGAACAGAAAAATACATAGAGGTCTTGGACTTAGAGAGACCATTCTAGGAAAGGGAAAAAACAAACAAAAAAAAAACCAACAAAAACCCACGACCTCTGCATGGAACTCACAAAATGAAAAATATTTTACAGCTCTCAGCACCTCATACTTTTATTACCAGAAAAGTGATTGCCAGAAAAACATGGATGACCAGAAGATTATTTAAATATAAAATCAGAGTAGTACCGCGTTGCTCTCTGAAACACCTTTCTCCCTCAAGGCTGTGAAACGTTTTAACAATGTATATTATCATTCATACACAATGCAGAGACTGCTGCAAATCCATCCCTATACAATCCATGGTACAGTTTATGTCAGGGAATAAATACTGTTCTACACTAGTAACTGCAAAGTAGAACTCACACCTGCTTCAAAAGTTGAGCACTGCAAGAATTATTCTAGCAGGTTCTCAGTATCTTTCAAGGTAAGGTTTGCTACTGGGTCATATCAGTTTATCCAGAATCCTTCCTCCTACCAGAGTGTCCACAAAATCTCTTTGGTACAAGTTGCTATGACAGGTTACACATTTCCTCACTTTTAAAGTGTGGAGAAGCCACTGCACGCAGCGTACGCCATTCATCTGTAATTATAGAGGCTTATGATTTTGAACGTAGACAACTACATCTTTTTACAGTGAAGATTTGTCGCTCACAAAGGTTATTTTTGAATTGACAGAAGAATGTAAAAAATGCGTCCCTCAGTATTATTTAAACCTATAAATAGTATTTTAGAATTCTAGTTTGTCTGCAAACCCCGGGGCAGAAATAGCTGATTTGGGGTGTCTACATGCTTAGGTTATTATTTTGTTGCAAAGAATGAAGTTCTCAGAAATCACAGGCTCCTTGCCTTTCTTCTGTTTCCTGTCTTCAACATACAGGCCATCATTGGATGTTTTTAAGTGAATGATAATGAATGTGTTAGCTTATGAAGATTTTAGGTGTGCTGCAAAGCTGGATTAAAAAAAACAACATAGCAAACTGACCCTACAAGGACAGCAAAACACAGTTCCGAATTTAAACCTAAATCTTCCTGTATAGCCTCTGTTCATCTGGCTTTTTTCTTCCAAATGCCTGTGGGCCTTGCCTTTAATAGCTGCTACTATAGTTAGTGCTTCTTCAGCTGCTGTTGAGCTTTTGCTTTCCTTAAAAACTGCAGAGGTTGAAGTCGAGCATAATCTTAATAATCTCCTTCCTTCAGACTTTCCATCTTACCCTGAGGTCAGAGTGAAGATGCAGTTCCAAGCTACTACAGATGACCAATTTCACTTTAGATTAAGAATTGGCTATAGGATTAAAAAAATAAATAAATCATTTGTTTTGTAAGGGAAAGATACAGTTGATCCTCTTTAACTCAGACAAATTCTTATCTATCTAGAGTTTAAATAAAACCTGGCTTAGAACTACAAGATTTTGGAACCACTTTAAATTAACCATTTCCACATTGAAAAACAAAACAAAACAAAAAAATATTACATGAATTACTGCCTTTTAGTGCATGAGTTTTATGCGTCTAAAGGACTGCTATAATATTCCAGATATGGAGTCCCTGTATTTTATTTCTGAATACCTACTAGTCAACCTAAATAATAACAAATCACAAACAGCAAAAGTAATAAGGAAGCTCACAGAAAGGCACAGCTAACAAAATTTAGTATCCAATGAACTACTATACCGCATAGGATTGATTTTGTACCTGAGTTGTGTTAAAGCCACAAAATGAGTTTACTCCTTATTAAACATCAAAAAAACCCACAGGAAAGACGTTCTACATGTCTTTGCCAACAAAAAAGCTTCAAGCAGTGTTCATGACTTATAAGACATAAGAAAATACACTGAAGACACAAATCTTGACAGAAGAGAGGTTTGTTTCTGGCATTTAACAGAGCATGAATTCTGACTGAAGCACTTTCTGGGATTAGAAGAATGTTCATGATTTATTTCTCCCATCTTGATTCTCAGTTTATAAAACACAGTTGCATAGAAGATTCAGCCTGTCCTTTAGGTGGCAGTAACAGAAATTACCTCCTTTAACTTGTATTTATGAAATTGTAAGACCTTCATATTTTTGAGTCTCCCATCCTCCTCCCATATTCCTTTGAAATGGGCCAGTAGGCTCAAAAAGTTCATAGGGTAGAAACAAGAGAAACATGTACGCATACACAACATAGATCATTCTATGGAAAGAATACTTACTAAATCTGATTCAAAATCTACCATGGCTTTCCATCACAGAACTTATTTAAGGAAGAATTACAATCCTGTTGAAGTCCTTGGCTGAGCTCACCATAAAAAAGTGAAAAATAGCAACTGGCTCAACTGACACTGCATACACAATTCAGACAGATTAACAGTTGTTCTTCAGACACTCTTGAATAAGGACAACCGTAAGAAACTTCATTTTGCTAGGTAAATCATTTGTCAAAATCACTGCTGTAAGAGCTTCTTAGCCTCAAGACTGCTAATATAACATCAGTAACTGTCTTTACAAGGAGAGCACACAGGTGCATACTCAAATAATCATTCTCAAAAAAGTTTGTTAAACCCGAAATGCCAGAGGAGAGTATAACTCTACACAGGAACAGAGAAAAAACACATTGATACCTCTGATGAAGGGAAATTTCCACCAGTGAGATAAATACATTAGTCCTAAGGAAGCTTGAAAAACAGTATTCATTTCAAGAAGTTATCACATATGGAAAACCTCAGAAGCATTTCTAAATAAAAGAAACAAAAGAAAACATTTATAATGGAAAAGATTAGGCAATTTCCAACTGCAGCAAATTTCAAAGGTTCTTAGTTCTCCCAGCTTCCAGCTTTACTGGAAAGCAGGAGTTGCTTAATACCACTGAAAATCTCTGACAAACTCTTTTTAGTCTAAATTTAGACATATGACCAATTTTTTCCAGAGATTTAAAGCAGGACTCTATTAGTCTTTATAGTACACTTTGGGACGCATTGTGTATATTTTAATCTCTTCTTGGGCATACCTACACTGTAAAATTTAAAAGTGTCCATCAGCCCACTTGTCTTTTTTTTTTCTTTGAGCAGGGAGCTTGTAATAGAGAAAAAGCTCCAGAAATTTTAGGAAATTTCACAGTAAGTTCATTAATCTTGCTCAATGGGTGGGAAAAGAAGACAAGTGATTCAACAAGGGACAAGAATGATCAAAATACCATAAGGTGGTATGGAACTTGCCTATGTTTGCGTGGATACAGCAGAATACGTGGAAGTTTTAACATTGATTGTTAACTTAGAGTAGCTTTTTGTACTGTTCAGATTATCCAGTTTGAATGTAGAAAAACAAAACAAAACACGTCTCACAGAAGGGTCCAGTTTTTGCAGAAACCAGCTCTCCTTATGAATTACCCAATCCCAATGCGATATAAAAAAACACTGTACAAAGAAAGAAATATTGGCAAATGTCCTTGCAGCTCTTGTTTTCTCCACCATATGAGTTTTCAGAAAACTCTGAGCAGATTTTCCTGATCTGATATGCTGACAAGGAAAAAAAAAACAAACAGATCTGCTGTTGGAAATTTCTGTCTAGCAAGATTTTCTTTTAAAAGCTACTCATCATTCAGTTTGCTACCTATCTACTGTAAAACAGTTGCCCGTTATGCAAGGATGGTTATCACTCACAGGACAAGAATCTCTTCAGCACAGAGCAGAAATCCTGCTGTTTACACTTATTTGGATTGTCAGAATAATTCCCTGGATTGTAAACTGTCTCCACATTGACGAGTACACAGAATGCTCTTGATTGCAGTTCTACAACTTAAGGAGTTTGGGTTTTATTGTTAAACCTCACTTTAAATTCTCACAGGGAGGCTCAAAAGCCAGGTTATTCCTTGAAAGGGTCAACAGCAGTCATCTTCAGCATTGTGTTCTCTGCTGCACTGATGATGGGTACGGCGTGGAAGAACTCTTTAGGAATTTGACATTAACAATCAGTAACCAGAGAGCCACCTGTGTGTGCAATCTCCACCACGGTTTTGCATCGCCACGTTAAAGGAGGCTGCTCCTCTTTCAAGGAGGTCAAAACATGCCAATCTAAGCCAATATATAAAGGAAACAGAGCCTGGCAAATAGGTCTTTGCTGAGGGTAAAAATCATTCTTTGGTGCATGTGCATCAGTCTCAAGACTCTAGTAAGACTTTTCTGTGCTCACACAGCTTGCCCTATGAACCAAAGCTCTGACAACAGGAAAAACAGGAACATTTCTCTGAACTTCACTTTCAGCTCCTTCTGGAACAGCTCCTTCTGGATCCAGATCTTGCTAATTTTACCTACTGATGAATTCAGAGTTCCAGTTGGAAGGTGGTTCACACACAAGGGAACAGGGACAGTACTGTGCTACCCTATAGTAGGAGGAGGCAATTTTCAAAGACAGGCTGCACAACCTCCCAACAAATGTCTTCCCAAAATGGTTTTGCTCCAGTGAAGGTCTCCCTGAGTTCTGAGCAACAGCCCTATTCCAGAACCCTGCACTTGGTATGTTTGGGCATACGCGGTATATAAAGGGCGTATTAATTCATTTTCACTAAGTGGTAGTCCTACCTCACAAACTTAGTGCGGGTCTTTCAAAGAGTCACTAGGAAGTCTGTTTGAATGAGATGCTCCAGCAACAGCGTTAGACCAGCTGGGGAGTTCAGTAGCGACTTTAAGTTATTCAGAATACTAATAAATGATCCAATCAGCAGAAGAGCTCATGATATGTGATATGTTATTTCAGAGAATCACAGAATTGTAGGGGTTGGAAGGGACCTCAAGACCATGGAGTCCAACCCCCTGCTAAAGCAGGAATCCTACAATAGGTCACACAGGGAGGTATCCAGACACGTACTGAGTATTTCATTAGAAGGAGACTCCACAACCCCTCTGGGCAACATGTTCCCAAGTTCTCTGTCATCCCTACTGTAAATAAGTTCTTCTGTGTATCTGAATGGAACTTCTCATGTTTGAGTTTTAGGCCATTGCTCCTTCTCCTATTGCCATGCACCACCAAGAAGAGCAGCCTCCTCTATTTGCCTCCCACCTCCCTTTAGATATTTATAAACATTAATCAGGTCCCCTCCCAGTCTTCTTTTCCCCAGGCTAAACAGACCCAGGTTACTCAGTCTTTCCAGATAAGAGAGATGCTCCAGGCCCTTTATCATCTTTGTAGCCCTCCACAAGATATTTAGGTCAGTGAAGATAAGTTTCAGCCATGAAGAATAATGAAAGGACTTTGAAGCAGAGTTAAGTGGATGATAGCAAGAAATGTGAGATTTAACACACAATGATAATACAAAATGATGCACATGGAAACACAATCCTAACTGGAAATATAAAGTGACAGACTCTAAGCTGAACATTCAGCTGATTTCTGGATTATGACTGACAGTTCAATTTAAATGTCAGCTTAGCAAGCACTAAAAGGACAACACAAAGAAGTAATTTGGGAATTAAGAAGAAAGAGATAAGAAAAAAATAAGAAAATGAGGTGAAGAGCCTGTTTAAGGCCTTAAACAACCTGTGTTCTGCCAGAACCTGTGTTCTGGAATAGTTTCAGTCTCACCTCCATAAAAAATAAAATACAAAAACAAACAAACCAAAAAAAAAAAAAAAAAAAAAAAAAAAAGAGAAGAGAAAAAATTAACAAAGGTATGGAATAGTTTTCAAGTAAGGAACAGCTTAGAGTAGGACACCGCAGTCTGGTAAACAAAAAACAAAAGCAGGAACATGACTGATGTATGAAGTTCGGAGCAATGGGGAAAATGTGAGTGAGCACTGACTAGTTAACTGTTTCTTGCAATACAAGTATGGGTCAGCAATAAATCATGCTTATTAGGAGCTGGATTCAAAACACAAAGAAGGAAGTTCTCCACACAATATGTATTGGAGCTGTGGAACTCAGTGTTGCAATGTGTACAAAAGGTAGACTGGACAAGCCTGTGGAAGAGAAATTCATTCAGGATTACTGAGCATACATGAACCAGATAAAGTACTCAGGCCACAAATGGCTGAGGGCTGGAAAAGTATTAAGGCAAAGTATCACATAAGACAGCAGTGTTTCTATGGAGTTCGCTATCAACTTTACTTGCAGCTTACTAGGCTGAGAATTCTGTATGTGCACGTGATTTTCTATTTGGGCATCACATTAATATTTAGTTAAAATTGTAACTAAAGTTCTCCTGCTTTCCCACAGAAAACTGTAAAACAACTAACCTTGTCATCAGCAAATTGAAAGGTATTGTATCTTCAAAGATCCTCTTGCCCAGATTGGATGATCTGGATCTCATTTAAAACAAAGAAAAAACAACACAACAGCTCAAGAACTGTGAAAGATGACCTGACTTGTCTGACTTGAACGCAGGCTGGGTGGAACACCTGAAAAAGCACACTATCTGAAGGTGTAGGACCCTGCCCTTCCCTACAAGTACAAGTGATGTGCCAGGGATCACGCTGACATTTAAAAAAAAATGCATAGCTCTGCAAAATGCACTGTGCTAGTCTCCCCACCCCAGCTTAAAATGCAATCCCCCTAACAATATAAGCAGTTGCCTAACATCACATTTCACATACCACCATGGTTTGGATGGCACGTCCCTGTTTGAAAAAGAATTTGACACACTAACAGTTACGGTGAGGAGGGAAAGAGAGGAAGTAACCTGAGAATCAAGGTTACAAAGTTGCTTTATCCATTCCTCTGTGGGGATGAAACAGTATAAACAAAACAACCAAACCCAAAACACTATTTACTTTGGGAAACAGAGTACATCGAGTTTCTCATAGTAGGTGGAGTCAAATAAGGACACACTTGGCCCCAGACACTCCAAGAGCCAGATCCCATGCAATGTTACAGACTGGAGCTGCTCCCCAGTCTGGGCTACCACTATTGCTACATGATGATCACATTCTGCACAGGTACAGTCAGCTCTGAGAGCAGGGGAGGGGAGGGCAAGCCAATTATACCCCCAAGCATGGTGGAAATTTAGGGTTACAGCAGCGAATGCTAATTCACAGGCAGCATCACAGTTGTGATAAGCAGATCAATTACAAACATCACTGCGAAAAGCCTCTTACATGAACCCATTTTGTAATTAGCCAATGCTGTGCTTGACTCTGTCTAAGTGCTGTTTGTTTTCAAACCACCACAGTATGTGGCAGAGATGTGGGTAATAAAAGATACAGCTAGCTCTGCCTAACATCTCTGGGAGGTGGGGAAAGCAGGAGGGAGACAAATACAATCATTTTACCTGAGGCAACATTCTTCTCTTTTGTTTGTTCTTCGGGATTGCTACAATGCAAACCTGAGTTGCTACTTGAGGCACTTTTATTAACAATACTTAGAATACAACTAGAAAGACTTATTTAAGTTTTCTAAGTTAGCACCCTTCAATATTGAAATTCACGGACAATGGAACAATTTTCCCTAAGGAGAGCCATAACAAAAGTCAATATAAGCCACCCAAACCGAGGATAAAAACACAAAGAAATCCTCTCTGAGCATGAGAGGTAAGTTCAGTAGCTACAGTCGAAGTCATTCCTCAGCTACTTCATTGGGTGTTCAGACAAGACTTATCTGAATTATAGCACTGAAGATCTGTATAACTGGAATTAACTGAATTCCCATCCGCCATTGAGTTTCTCTGCTATGTTATAATCAGATCACAGTCCTTCATCAGTCATTTTCCCAGCCTTCCCTTTCTTCTCAACTTCCTGCCATCCTCAAATACAAAAATTTGGGGAATGAATGTTGCCTTTTAAGAGACAGCAAAAGCCCCAACAGTAACTTAAAGAGATTTCCTACCATGGAAGAATATAGGTTGCATATTTAAGCACGAACAACCTCATTAAAAATATATCACGGAAAAAAGCACTTCAGGGTAATATCAACCTTAAGGCTCGTCTTTATTGTAAACATAAAGTTGTTAAAGTCAGAAGGAAGGGGGTTAATTATCCAAGACACCTAACACTTGCATTTATCATGAAATTACATGCTGAAAGGTTCAAGGAACAAAAGTAGAAGTGGCAGAGAAGAATGGAGCTACCTCATTCTTTTCTGACAAGCAAGTTGTCTGAAAAACTATTTAGCCTGCTTGAAGCACCTGAGCTACACAACTTCTCAAACTCAAAGGAAATAATAATTTGCACTGCCATTCTAACAGACCTGACCAGGCAGCTTTCTGTTAGATTAGTGATTGCAATAATATCACTGAAGAGGCTGAAGGTCATGGTTATATACACCCATAAAGTTTTTAAGTACAGCATAATAAGATTTAGGTTATTCCTTGTAGCTAACATAACACTGTATTAAAGTTAGCCAGACCAGTGGCCTGTAACTGTTAAAAACTGATCTGGAATATCACTAAGATTCTAATATGATTGATACCTTAAATATTTTCAGAGCATGAAAGATAAAATTGTTTGAGGAGAACACACAGTTTTCATCTTTCAGGTTGATCATACCTGAAAAAATATCTGAAATGCAGAGATTGAGTGCCAAGTTAGTGACTTCAAATTCAGTGTATAGCTGTGGGAATAAGGAGGACACTTTGGTCTTTACGTGACAAACTTGCTCTCTTTTGGTTTACGTAACAACTGCTTCAAACTTCTTTCTCAGGAGAGAGCTACAAAAGAATGAGTAGAGGGGGAATAAAAAAAGAACTCAGTATTAAAAAATAAATTTATATTAATTAAAGGAAACAGGAAGAGATTATTCATCAAGGTCTGGCAAAATGAGGGAATTATGCTACTTGAATAAAGTGACAGAGAAGATAAGAGATTTAAAAAAGCATCTCCAAAGCAGCAGCTTTGAGAATTTGATGTGTGCAAGGGAGAAAAATGGAGGAGAGGCAAGGAAGGAAAGAAAAGGTCACCACTGGCACGGAAAGAATTATGGAAGCATCTGCATATTAAAAACATACTCATTAAATATAATTTTATTTTCATTTTTAATTTTGTAAAAACAAAAAGTACCTTTGCATTAGTTGGTATTTTTTCCTTCTTCTTCAATACCATATTAGCATCAACATACTGAAACAAGTTTCTCCTCTAGCAGATAATTCAATTAAAGACTATACTTCAGTTCTGTTGGATACTCTCAACATAAAGCAGCAGTTAAGATGGACAGAGCTGTGATGTTCCAAAAATCAGTTTGTGGGACTGGTATTCTAATACAGGAAATACAGGTACAATACCAAGACTCTCCACACATTTCATTTTCAAAAGATATTTGCATTTTTTCTTCCCAAAGATTTAGGTCTCGAATTGCATAAGAAAATTTTCAAATTGAACCCATAAAGGCCCACTTTAACATTCTGAAGTCAAGTTGAATTCATACTATTTTGTAGGTACCAATAAGCTAAAATCTTGAATAACATCATCTTAATTTAAGAACTGTTTTTCCCAAATGCTCAGTATATGCTCCCCATGACTTCCCGGAAAGTAACTCTGTCCTCTCAAGTGTTACCTATTATTGTCACTCCTAGACAACTATGAAGGCACAGAAAAATAAACTTAATTTTAGATAATTGTGTTCAGCTTAATGGTACAATCCACAATAGAGACGCTACTACATTAAATAGCTACTTTTGCAAGGTTATGATAAAGGGACAATTCCAGGTCATTTCTCCTAGCAACGCACAACAAGCTATAAGTTTCCATATGCAATACCAAATTTATGATTAAAAAAATGTAAAAATAAATAAATAATTTTTCCTTATAATAATATCCAACTGACAAGCAAAACAATTCAATTTCACAGCTCTATTTTCTCACAGGTGTGAACACAGCAATTGGAAAATGCACACTTCCTCAAACTAATTATTTCTTATTTCAGAAAAAGGCATTCTGGGAGACTCTAAATGCCACACAAGCACAGATGATACAGCATTTAAAAAGAACTCTCCGAAACAACACACTGGAAGCCATCTCTGAATTACTACTGCCTATTAGGTTTCCACACATCTCTTCTGACCTCCTTTAGTAGAATTCCATTCTGCCTAGCCTGAAAACAGGAAACAGATTCTCTCCTTTTGTCCTTTAGGATTCTTAAGTTATTCACCTATTTATTTGCTGGTCTAATAAAATCAAAATCTGTGTTGAGAAACTTACCACAAGACCAACTTTAAAATATTCCTTTGGAGGGTAGCAACAGTTTCTATGTTATTAATCCAATCAGACAGGTTTATGCCTGTCATCTTTGCCCAGATTTGAACTCCTGTTGCCCAAGAGAATAGAAATTGGTGATGCAGGAAGAAATGCTTAACTGTACAGTATTATTTACTTGTGGCTCAGCAATCAGTTAACCACATATGTGAAGCTCTGCCAAGATGTCCTCCTACAATAAAAGCATTTTCAAAAATCCACAAAAACAAACATAATAGTCAGTAATTGACATATTTTGGATGGAACACTATTTACCTACTATTTGTTCTTAGAATAGAATCCAGTATTTTTACAGATTTTTACCATTGAAGTAAAAGAAAAGGCTTTTCTGCTTGCCTTAACATACAATTATAACCAGATTGCCAATTGCACTATCTTTACATTACTGACATATTCTGGCAGGGATCAAGGCTCAAAAATACACTCAACCATTACAAGTATCTTTTTCATGGTGGAAGACATACTTATGTATGTACTGAATATTTTATTTCATTCTCTTTAGATAATGCTGCTTGAATAACTACAGTGAAGATGCTACAGAAACCTGTATCATGTGTCAGTGCACACAAATGCGTATAGCCTCAAGACAGTCCATATATACAGGGCAGCAATTAAGGACCATCACTAAGCAGGAAGACAACATTTGATCATAAAAGAAAGAGACTAATCCATTTCTAATTCTAATTTCATTTTATTTGGTGCAGACTGACAGTAATCTAAGGGAGTCTCTACTGGGTTCTAGTTTCCTAGTAATCAGCTCTTTCGGAAACACATTGATATATTCACAGATAATGATGATATTTGGTAATCAGTTATCCCAGAAGGATACTAGTATAAACATATTAAAATCTGTGCAAAACTTTACAGATCTGCAGATCAAAAACAAACAAACAAACAACAGTAAATGACTGGAAAACATTTTGTCAGTAGAACAGCACTAAGAAAATGGTGTGTATAGTACACTACTTGAATAATTTTAAGTCAAAAACATGTAAAGATCTAACAAAAAATCTCTGATATTCTGGTTGTAACTGAGACATTTGAGGCATGTCTTGTTAGAAATAATTTTAAAAAGAAAGAATATTTAAAATTCAAATACTACCCACAGCTGCCAATTTGACTATTTTAAACATGCAAGTTCTCCTTTACTCCCAAAAGAACTGCAACAGATTACTGTTGTAAAAGACTTTTCCACAAGTCATCTTGTTTTCATGCTATTGTTTAAGAGAATCATGTAATGACACCAGGTATTACAGGGCTATGTACATGCAGTACAAATGTAAATTGTCCAACATAAAACAAGAAGAGTATCAGAAAATAAAGATATATTAGAATGAAACAAAACCAAAACAGCATAAAGATATATTAGAATGAAACAAAACCAAAACAGCAAATCGTTTTGAAACCATCTCCTTTAATGGGCGAGTTACATAGAACACATTGCTTCTACAAGGCCTCAACACTGTATGCCTATAAATTCTAAACACCCCTACATTCTTGACTTTAAAGGGAGTCGGCTGTAGGACCTTGTTAGATGTTAATTAACAAAAAACAGGGAGTTGCCTTGGTGAAAAGTAAACAACATTTCAATTGCAGAGTCTGATGTAACATGGGTGGTTGCATCTAGACTCTACCATTAAACTATTAAATAAAATACGCTGAACAGGTTGGGAGAGAAACAAAAATAGAACGCTAGACTTTCATAGCATTAGTATAATGAAGAAACTTCTTTTTCCTAGCATTTTAAGTGCACTCCATTGGACACAAAGTACTCAGCAAGGCCAATTACATTGCCACAATCAGCATGGAGAAGCATGTTGAGACTAACTAAAGAAACCAAAATTTATGAAGGAGGCACGTGGACTTGACTCTTCATCTGGAGCTGGAATTAAAGAATGGTAGCTCGTGGATGAAGTGAAAAGAGGCTGTTCTATGATAACATCCTGGTAAATGGCATAGTGTTACAACATTGTATGACACTGGGAAGACAAGCAGCACAGCTTCAGTCCAGAGGGATCTTTACAAGCGCCACGACTGGGCCAAGTGAAACCTTGGGATTCTGAGACCGGACCTCCAAAGGAAGGTCTCCTCTAAGGAGGGCAGGCAAGCAGCAGGATGGTTCCTCAGAGAGGCTGTGGGATATCCTCTGCGGGAAGTGTCCAAGACTTGGCTAGACAAAGGCCGAGCTATACAAAACCTGACCTAGCGCTGGCAATAATCCCATGCCAAGCAGGAAGTTGGACTGGATGAGTCAGAGTTCATTTTGAAAAGAAACAATGTCGGAAAAAAAAAAGTAAAATACACGTTTTTAAGTGTTGTAAAATAATGTTAGACTGTTATAAAATAAAGAGAGAACAAAGGCACTGAAATTTAAGACAGTGCAAAAAGATTGTTGTGATCATGCTCTGATTCTGCCTATCACACAATTAAAAGGGTTGTTGGATTTTTACTGATCAAAGAGTGCCTAAACTTTAGATAAGACTTCCTTTGTCCTGATGTATGCTCATCACTCACCTCTCCTTGCAGTTTCTATGCCAACAGCAGGAAAAAGTTCTACCAGATATGCAAAGAGATAGAGGCTCACTGCTTAAAAATAATAAAAACATTTTCAGAGATCTGTGCAAAGTGAAAGAGAAATGGCCAAAAGAGAAAACAGAATACAAAGACAGAACTTAGGAAATTTAAAAAAGAGCAGCAGCTAGTGAGGGAAATTTAAATAGTAAGTATGTGAACAAAAACAGAGCATAAAACAAAAAACAAAAGGATTTGAGGCGGTTGGAATCAAGTTAAAATTTTCATTACAACTACAAACGAAATACAGACTGTCTTTTTAGCAATGGAACAAGTTAATATGATCACTGTGTAAATACACATACATGCCATCTAATCATTTTAACATTATGGAGTATAAGAAAAACAAAAAATATCTGGGAAGCCAACCAAAAATATGGCCTAAAGGAATTACCTCCTCAAGTTATATCAGCAGAGCACTATTTTCTCTAGAAAGGAGAGGTGAAGAGGAGCAATGGGCTGCTACTGAGGTATGCAACCTTCCAAGACAGACAAATGTAACACAGCTGTTTGGGTTATTATCAAATGCAAAAACAAAGAAAGGAAAGGAGAGAGAACAGCAGCCACAGTAAAAAGCAGAATTGCCTTTCATGCAGTACTTAACATATGGAATAAACAGTACTGAGGGAACACAAGGGAACAATTAGTATAAATGGTTTTGTAAATATCTTGGACAAATCCCAGAAGAAAATAATACTGAGGAAGACACTGACTAATTCAGAGGAGGGAAGGGGCCTCATGGCTCTTCTGGCCTCCTTATGTCCTTATGTGCCCTGTATTTATATTTGTGTGCTTGCATTATCCAGCATATAGGCTATTTAAGGTCAGAAAAGCATTGCTGTAGCACAGCTGCCTCCAGCAAGTAGAGCTTGACATCACTAACCACACAGAAGAGCACAGCTCTTTTATTGGCTTAAACAGCAAATATCTGCAAGCAGAATTGTTTCGCTCTATTTGTACAGGTTTTTCCACAGTGCTATGGTGCATGCAACTTTGGTATTGACAGAGTTCTGTTCACTGAAATTGTTAAATGGCTTCTTTCCTCACGTACTGTCAGTGGCCACTGACCAGAAACAAGCTGTGAGAATTTAGCTTTAATATCCAACAAAAAAATAAACTACATTTTCATACACTGAAGATTCAATTCCTGCCAAAATTTAATTTGCCTTTCTCTGCAGAAGGTTTGACACATAATACACACACATATCAAATATCACACATGAGATCTGAAACAAAATCCTACAACACTCCACTGACACACACGTATGTTTTCTAAAATATACATAACATATTCCAGACTTTTTCCATTAACACAGTGGCTACACAATTTGCAGAAGTAGTGAAGGACTAAAGTGGCTTATTAACCCACTGAAATGGAAGGGCATCAAAACACGGTTACTCCACGACATGGTTGATAACTGCCACAAAGAAAGTATTTTCCAGAACTAGGTAGATAGATACCTCAGTGACTGCACCAACCTCCTCCTCCCAACAACAAGAACAAAACAAACAAACAAACATGCCCAGGTGTGCCTCCCAGCATACAGGAGTTTGGCTCTTAATCACCCAGATCAAAGGCCTGGGGGAGTACATAAACTGCTCCCTGTCCAAGTGATCAGGGTTTCTCCCAGTGAAAATCAAGGTGCGAAGTGGCACTTTGTACATCCAGGTCTCGTCCTGATACCAGCTTTAAATTTGATGAGGGTGCAGAGACAAGTACCACAATTTAGTCAAAGCCTGTGGCAACTTGATGATAGCCAAAGAATTCACTGACAGACAGTGAAACACAGTTGGGAGCAGTAACACTCATTTTTCCATACAGAAGATGACCACAGGTACATTATTTTTTTCCCTGAATAATATGCAACTCCCTGGACGTAACCTCTAACTACCTCTGTGTTTCTTCCAAGCTGCAGATTAATGAGGCCCAGCCTGTTCCCAAGAAGTGTTGGTTGTAAAGGAAGATAAAATGTACAGAAGTCACGTGAAGCCCTGCTCTGTACAGTTTTCTTTTTAGCTGTCTCCATTTTCTGCACAAATCACTTTACAAGTTTTTCGAAAAGCGCAACTACAAAACACAAACTCTATTCCATTCAAATAAAAGCTTCTCTAAGTTGTGTACAATCTGCACTCTTATTTAAAGAAAGTTCAGGATGTGTTTTAGTTTCAAATTCATCAAAACCTCATTTTTGGGAATTACCCAAAAGTAACCTCTTAGGAAAAAGTTCTCAATATCTCTGAAGGGCGATCTGCTATAAAGGAACAGATTATTCAACACCAAGTTTCACAGGTGGGAATATGCTTTTTATACATACTTCCAGTGTAAGTCCAATATGCAAGAGCAAAAAGCAAACAGGACTTCAACTAAGATCCACACGAGATCCTAGTAGCAGTAGTAATAGGACATACTGTAGCCTTAACTGACATCAGCAAAATGATGAATCACATTCTTGACAATAATTTGGAAAAATGAAACCCAATGGTCATGATGCAAAAATCAACCACAATTTATTCCGTGGAAGTAGTGTCTTACTATGACAGATAATTAAGTAGGAACTAATTTAAAGAAGACTTCAAGATTAAAAAGTCACAGATTATGGACAGAAAAGTGGGAGGTGAAAAGCAATAAAAATCGAGGTGGTACTTAGTACTGCTGTGGAGTGGAGAAGTTTAGATGAAAATAACTGGATGGAAGTGGTAGGATTCTAGCTTTAGGCTGAAGTGTGACTTAAGAGAATGAGGAAGCATAACATGTGAGATGCTAACTGCATGGAAAAACAGTGTTTGAGAAATGGGAATAGAACAGGAGAAAATACAAAGGTTGTGAAAACTGCTTCTCAGAGGTGTCTAAACGCCCTTCTCAGCTACGTACACTGAAATACGTGTTTTCAATCTAGCCAAGCTTGCAGGATAGAAGGATTAGATAGATCAAAAAGAGTCCAATGTAGGAAGTTGTGAACCATGAAACAAGAGACTTGTGTTCTGTTACTGACTCTGCCTTTAACTTTCTGGGTGACAGTAATTTCCATTAACTATCACTTTTGCTCCAAAAAGGTATAATGATAATGACCTCTCTGTTGTACATATGAGCTCAAATACATTATATGCATTATTAGCTAGACACTCCTTCTGAGTTTGTGATCTGTATAAACGATTGTTAATTTCACAAAGAAAACTTTTCTTGGTTATAAACCAAAGGAATCCCCCATCACTACTATGCTTAGAAAGACTCTTTCTTAACTGCAAGTTAAAACAACCCAGCCACCTTTAATGTTCTTCTAGAACACCTTGTCTCCTCCCCACTGGTCCCTCCTTCCCCAGTTTCCTTGCACTGCAGCTACTCCATGTCCTCCTTGTACCACACTTCCAACATCACCCAAGGTACCCACTGAAAAGGCAGCACACAAGCCAGGGAAAGAAAAATACCACAACAGCAATGAAAACTGACGTGCTTGGCCTTGGCTTATTTTAATTCTGTGTTTCACGCGTTTTAGCAGTTGGTTTGAAAATCCTTAATTTTTCAGTTATGAGTGTTCAGGGGTTTGCACTTACTGAACATTAGCATCTGGAAGGAAGCACTAAAAGTAGCTAACTTTTTATTAAATGTTTTAAATAATAAAATAGGAAAAGTCTGAAGATAGAATACCATAATGTGCAGCAGCTTGCAATTACAGTGAAGTTCTCTGAAAACAAATGACTGAGTCACCACATTCAGAAAGTAAGCCACATATCCCAAACATGCAAAAATCCACTTCAGTAAAGCAGATTTTGTAACAAGATAATGTCATATTCTGTACCAGTGGCTTCTGAATTACAAGAACTGGGAAAAATATACACATGGCAACAATAGCAGTTTCAAAGAATACTCTAGGAAACCTGTGTCGAGGAAATGGTTGAGTAAAAGTACCTTTCTCTAATCACAGCATTTGCTGCCAAGGCAAATTCTAATTAACTCACTGTGGCTACCATTTCTCAGTTTTGGTAATTAATATGCAGTTAGAACTGATACCGTTGACCAACAAAACCTCAACTTTGAGCTTCAAGAAAAATCCTCTGTAACCTACTCATGTGATTACATTTAAGGATAAATTGCCAGGAGTCTCAGTTTGTGGAAACCTCAATTCACAGACTCCATTCAGCTGTAACTGACCTAGACAAACTCAGAGTTAAGTTTCCTCACATATAGATTCTACAATTCTGTAGGACTTAATTTTTCCATTGCACTTTGAAGAAACACCTGCTAAGGTATTTTTTAGGGTAGCATTTAACCCCAGTTAACAAACCTTTGCTCACTCTATTACCGCTATATTTGCAATTTGGAGTAAAAAGAAATGACTTCTTTCAAATCTCTCTGGTCAGCCTAACTAATTTTACAGCAGTCACTTCAGGGAATTCACACTGGCTCCAGAGCTAGCCCTTATAGTTCTGCAGAATAAAAGACTGTACGTTAAGAAACAAAACATTCCTAATAATTTCTACGTAAGAAAAAAACCAAAAAACTGTCATCTGCAGCAAACATATTTTAGTACAAACATGGATATACTCTGCTCAGCAGGCTTCCTTTCCCCTATAAAAACATCTCAGGAAACAATGATGAAATCTGCTATGCATGCTCTAATGTGCTGGGAAAATAGCTGAGAAAGGCACTTAAGTACTATGCACCAAGGATGTCAGAATGGCAGTGAAATACCCCTCAGCGTATGCCACAGTAAAGCCAAAAATACTTGATGTATCAATAAATAAATAATGCCTTTGTGAAAACAGAATGATTCTCAGTATCAAAGTAAAGGACACATAATCCAAACAACTTCTAGAAAACAATTAACAGAAAAATTCCAACTGCAAATACAAGGTCAGATTTCAGATGTATTAAATACCGTTCCAGCTAGTAACTGAGACAATAGTAATTCCCAATCTCATTGCTAAAATTAGATCTTTTCTGGAAATATTCAAGACCTGCCTGGATGTCTACCTGTGCAGCCTGCCTAGGGGGCCTGCTTTGCCCTCCATTGGACTTGATGATCTCTGGAAGTCTCTTCCAGCCCTTACAATTCTGTGATTCTGACCAATTAAAAATGCTTCTGACAACCTCAATGTACAAGGATTCATCTGATGATATGAGCAGCAGTAAAGATCCAGGAACAACTTTATGAATAGTACTGCGTAATGTCCAAAAGAAACATTACTTTGTTTCCTTTGTCCCCCCTCTGTTATCACTCTTGTAGGAGATAAAAACACCTACAAGCAGAGTGATACCACAGAAAAAAGGTTGAGAATATTTTAGAAGAGTGCAGTTTTATGACGGTGCTTCAGAATGACTGTGTTGACAGGGATTATTACAATGAAACATGTTATACTCACAGCAAGGGCCTGTATGCTTAATTAGGGTATCCTAAAATAAACTATATAAACTATATAAACGAAATAAACTATATGCATACTGGTGAAAAAATGCAACAACTCAGTGGAAAGATTTTGTATCTGAAGGAAGAAATGCTTTTATTCAAATTTTTGAAGAACCTTCCACTCTAGTCAGAAATACGTAGACAAAAGGGAATCAGAGAAGGTTGCCTTAAAACCTGTTTTTCTTTTGAAATTTCTCTCAATTTTCCATGTATATTTTTCTGCTTTACAAAAAATCCTTCGAGATGTAAAATAAGTATTGCAACATGTAAAAATACACATCTGTCAGATTACAAAGAGTAAGCTAACAAAACCCCAGGAAAGACACAAATCTGCAGAAGTCTCTCTAATCAGAACCCCATCAGGACAATTGCAATACCACTGCTGTCATATTACAAATTAGATGAGATAGAACTATGAACAAAGGAGACTCTGCCATCAGAAGGCTACAGTTTAAGAAGACTGGACTGATGGGTATACGGCAAAGGTAGCAGTCAAGAGATTTTACCAATTCATTGGCCAGGCCCTGTGAGGAAAGGCATGACCAAACTGGGCTTACTGGAAGATAGGGCCCTGCAAAATCAATAACAACTCCAGCTTCCTTTGTCTGCAAAGATGCTCTGGGATTTGAAGAAGTCATGGACTGCATTGGTTCTCTGCTAACAGTTGCAAAGAAATCATGATTTTGGAAGAATAAATCGTGCGTTTGGAAGTTTTAACTTGTCAAACAGAAGACCTTGCTTCTATCTTCTACAGACAGATAAAAAGGCATTAATACAACCAATTATGTAGAGACAGTATACTTCCACTTACTGTAAGACAGTAGGCTTTGACCAGTGACATGCAATCACCAGTATGGCACACCAGCATGAGGTGAAGCCCTTCACAGTGCCCCTGCAACTTGGCATCTCAAATGCAGCAAGAGACAAATCCACCACATGCTATAAATGGAGAATACTTTCGTCTTTCAGCTCCCAGCAACCACAACAGAAGGGATAGTTAAGAGATGGGAAATAATACCTCAAAGCAAATGCACATAGTTTATTTTCTCTCTCTTCAGACCTTTTTTTCATTGGGGAAAAACAGATAGAAACATTCAAAGTCTAAAAGTTCAGACTAGCTTCTTGTTATTTTTCCTTGTCCATACGAGAAGGTTAAGCACAGTTGCCGAACTTCAAATTCCATCCTCAGTCACGAAGAACACTCTGGCACAGCTCCCAGACTCGTAAAAAATGACCACTTCAGTCCCTAAAGCATGGAGCCTGATCCACTAAGGCAAAACAAGTTCTACTGACAGCTGGTTTTCTTAGCATATTCACATCCATGTATTTATCATAGAAAAGCCCTCCAGGACAACAGTGTTTATTACAGGATTATTTCTGTGAATCTAGGGAACGAAGAATCTACTGAGCAGCAGTGTTTCTACTCTTATTTCTTTTTTCTTAAAACGTGAACCAAGATAAACCCGCTTTATTTATTTCTTTATTAACATGGACTACCCATGAAGATTAAAAAAAGACATAAAATTTGGTTTTTATCATGAAAAAATATAACTTCTGATCCACATTAATGTGTAGCACACTGACAAACAATTTAATATAGAAATTAGCTGTTCAGACTCTTTCCCATTTCCTGGATTTAGATTCTGGTGACTTTAAGCAGATGAAAAACAAAGATATAACAGATTTTTAATCATAAGTTTCCTATCCATAGGGATACCTAGTCTTCTACCACTGAGAAAGATAATTTGAGCAAGCAAAAAGTGTTATAGCAAGAGACTTTATGAATAATGCATAGAAATAAGGCAGAGACATAAAAGGTAATTAGTCCAGCAGTTCCTCACTATGCAGAGGAGTGTGCACAACAGTGCAGGCAAAGCCTCAGAATACCTGTTTTCCTAACCTAGCAGGGGGAAGAGGTCAAATGGATCAGCACGTGGGGAACTTTGGGTACTGATGCTGCTCAACTCTGAACATTTCCCCAAAGCAGAACAGCTGAAAGTTGGGGATGAGGAGCATCCTGTGACCACCTCTGCTCTCAGAGCAGGAAGGAGGACTAGCTACGCACAAATGGATGCTGACAAGCACCATCCTCTCAAGCTGGGTGGCCTGTCTGTGAGGTTTACCAGCATATCATTTTCTCCAAAAGCGTGCAGGAACTTGTTATTATGATACTATGGAAGTGCTGCTGCTTGCTTGTTTTTGTTTTGTTTTTTTTTTTCTTTCTGGTTGTATTTACATATATTATATATAACTGTAACGTATAATCAGTATCCCATGTGTCACTCTGACTGAATCTACCTTTAAAAATAATTAAAAGCAACTGTTATTAGCTCTGTGTCTGTCTACTGATGCAATGTAATGAAGAATAAGAATTGTTAAAGAAAATAGAAAACATTTATAAATGATTGATTTCAAAGGAAGGATATATTGACAAGAAATTGCGGATAACATGTTTTAAATGATTGGTATTTAAAGGAGTGCTTTTAAATGCAGACGTTTTAATGAAAGAATTAAATCACGCACAGTTATGTTTAACTGTTGTTGAGATGTTTACAAAACAACAGGCTTCCCAACCCTACGAGCTGGTTTTGAGGGTTTTTCGTTTGCTTGTTTTTCAATTGTAAGACCTGGGCTTAACACTCCTTGCAATGAAGTCAATGGAATACCAACATCGACACCTGTACAAGCAACAATACCTTTGCACTGCATTTTTATCTCCCACTAAAAGACAACCTTTTTCAAATCTAGCATCTTATCTCCAAACCATAAAAAATGGGTATTTCCCTGATTTCACAAATCTCTTTGAGAGTCTCTGGCAATGAGCAATCAGTCTTACCAGTACTATGTTTACCATTCACCTAAAAATAGATCAAATGTGCTTTACAATAACACTTCAAAACAAAAACACTATATTCATATTGCTAGGGTCCAAATTTGCTGACAAGATCTGTGGGTAAGTGTCATTTTTAGAAAATGCAACGTAGCAACACATACTTATATGGTGGATCACAAAAGCAATGAAATCTCTTGGGAAAGCTGGAGATAACTCACTTTACACAGACAGTTCATTCTTATTTCTCTCCAAAGTTGAAGCATTTTTGTTTGCAAATGTTTTTTTATACATCAAGACAATGCTATTCCTGTTTGCTTGTTCTTCCTAAGGTGAACAGAATTAGTATAAACAAAATAATTGTGGGAATTTGGTATTTTTCCTGTTTTATTTAATACTTGGGAAGGTTATGGGTGGAACTGTCGACTACTAATTATTCTACCTCAAAATCTGATGCATAAAAAAAATACACCAGTAATTTGCTTACATGGTGCTTGTAGATGCAATTATTGTTAGCAGCGGGGAAGAACTTTCATAAGCAGAACACAATTCAAATGTAAAATGCCATGGCCTCAAGTCATTAAAATTAATCCTCAGGGCCCTTTGAGGCTTTTTGTACTTTTGGCAAAAAGTATAAAGAAGTACGCATTGTTGCTTCAGTTCCCAAACATTGGAAAGTTAAATATCTGGACTGTCAGCCTCTGCTAAACAGAACAGAGATTGGTTTGGGAAAGAGCAAAAGACAAATGTCTCTTTGTTATTATAGCTCAATTGAACAAACACTGAAAACATACCTATGCATTTTTTCACAGAACAAAAAGTAACTGGTATAATACAGGAAAGTGCAGCAGCTCACAATCAAGCAAATCTCCTTCACTGGAATTACATTACATTATGCCATGAAACAGTAAAAGCTGATTACATTAACACCGCATTAGGTTACTTTGAAAACTAACATAGTGAACGTGAATCATAGGTAATCAATCTCATTCCCTCTCAGCTCTTAGGTAAACTACAGCTTACCAATGTCCAGACACCATGATGAACATTTTTAAACAAAGACAGACTGAAACAGAGCCATGCTTTCTGGGTGCAGTATCTCCAAGATTGATATACAGATACCGTAAGAAGGCATGGCATGAAACTACAGGTAACACTGGCATGATTTTAAAGTGACTTTGTAAGATCTAAATTATAAAGCAATAAATATGTCAGACATATCAGGTACGTATTAACACCATCCAAAAATCATTCTGTTATACTGCTGTACATAGCACAATTAAAATCAGATGTTCTTCAGCGCACTGAAACAAAATACAATATTTTATGGAAAGCAAAGTGCACTTTTGTATTGCTACTCTGCTCTGCTACTCAAGAGGTTAAAATCTTTCTAATGACACTACTGGAAAATGGAAAAAATCAGCAATACATTAATTAGCACTAAGGTCATTTACATATACCTGGGTGGCCTAAAACACAGTTAATAGTCAACATGTGACTAGAGCTGAAAACACAACAGAAACCAGTGACAGCTCATTTGCCATTAGCAGCAGTTGAGAAAAGAATCCTTTGGAACATTGATGGATAACTACATGTTTGAGTACAATTATGCTCTCAACTTTTGATAAAAGGTAGTGAATTGACACAAATATAAAAATTGAAAGGTTGCTAAGCATCTTATTCACATGCATGTATATGAACAGGTGTGCATGTAATATACATTTTCTTAAATAAAAAAAGTAGGAAATCTTTTGTCTTTATCTAAATCAAATATTGAATTTGTTTTTTTAAATGGCACCCACCATCTTATCCAGACCAATGCCCTGCTGAGTGAAACCTCAACTTCTCTACCAGTTCAAAGGAAAGTCACTGCAGTATTGACCAGAAAAACAAAACATTACTGAAATTGTGTTAAATTACCCTGACTGGTGAATACTTGAGAAGTCTAATATTGTTACTTTTTTTGAAGCAGACAGTGCACTGAAATAGGAGGAGCACTAAGGCATTCTTAATTCCAGAATCTGAAGAGCAAATTAATGAAAATGGACTGACTTCCTTCCATTTTAGGAGTTTTTCAGCAATGGTGTTTGTCAACTGCATTGTCCAACAACCTTAAAATTAAATATTCAGATATTCTCCTGGAAAAAAGTAACCTTGTAAAGATGCAAATTCATAAAACGCAGTTTAAAAAGCCCTCGGCCTTCTACAGCTCTTTAAACAAAGGAGTTACATACAGTCAGAGAACTTACCCATACACATATGTGTATTTATATGTATTCCTTATCCCTCAATGAAAAAATAATTAAACATTACTCCACAAAAAAGGTACCAGTGTGTTGTACCATAGGAGACACTCAAAATATGCTACAGGAAAACTCAGTATGATACTCATGGATTAAAATGGTACTACATGCGGCCAATGATTTCTTCATCCATATGTGATCCCGTCAGATATAAAACAAGCAAGAAGATCTGTCATTTCTCCACCACGCACAGACTTATAGTAAACATTATGACTTTAAGCAGTTTAAAGAAATATGACCATGTCAGCTAGCCAACATTTCTCAGGGAAAGTACGAATAGTTCAAAGATGAAACAAAAAAACATTTCAGAACAAACTGTCGCACTTACTGTTCAATGCGTGGAGAGAGATACAGCTTAGGAAAAACCTGAGTAGCTTCTGCATCCTCAAAACTAACAGAGAGAAGTGCAACATCTTCTCCAGGATCTTCATTCACATCCTGTACATAAAAATAAGAAAGATACAAACAACAGAATGAATACTTGTAAGCTTACAGATAATGAGTCAGTCAAGTACCAATTTATTTAAGAGATGCTTTAAAGTGTGACTGCTGAAAAATAGGTTGAAAATTTCTTATTGTATTAGTACTTGAAAGATATTCTGTAGTGCTTAGTTCCAAGTACCAAAATAAAATTACTTATTACTTAACAAGTATACAGTAATGTAGCTCTTCTTCAGATGGCAGAAAAACATATTTAAGTAAACATGCAGATTTCACTGTTAAGAATTCTCAGTTCAGTATTAACATCAGACACAAATACCAAGGAATTTTATGTTACAGTAGCATAGGATTAGGACAACAGACTTCACATTTGTTATTTTTCAACGAAGTGCATGGTGCATATTTTCTGCTGTACTCAACTCCTTTGTTTTGAAGAATTTTTTTGCAGTTAGGAACTTGTGTCTAGAAGTTACTGTCCTTGAACTTCCCATAGATTGAATCCCTGCATTACTTTCAGAAGGCTGCATGCATAATAAAGAGTATTGCAAATAAATAAATAAATAAATAAATAAATAAATAAATAAATAAAATACACTAAGTATTAGGACAGTCAATATAAACACATTCACAGTTAAGGCTCTCTTTGCATAAGAACAATCAGGCACAATTTTCGGATCAAGTAGAACAAATTTTGTTTCTGGATAAGACCTGATATCTCTCCAACTCATGAATCACATACAGCCCAGATAGCTGAATATCTGCTGAATACAACTGCATTTGAGCTCCCAACTTTGTGTTAGAACCGTGAATTAGCAGTACCAGCATCTTCACCTAGCACAAGTAATACGGTGCTACTTGCTGCACACAAACAGAAGTCCCTTAACATGTTTGTGCATATGTACATAGCAACTTGCCAAGATGCATTTGTTTTTATCCGCTTTGGAAAACTATGAGAGGAAACAGATAACCCAGCAGATCTGCACTCAGCACAGGATCAACATGGTGCAGCGTGCCCTGGTGTGGTCTGCCTTACACGCAGCTGGGAGGAAGGAACATGCAAACCACTTAAGACATTGTTTGAAGATCCTGCCCAAACTGGGGGAAAAAACTGACTGCTGAGTGGTTTCAGGAAGAAAATCTCATGCCATGTGAAGCTTTGGCAGGACTGGAACTGTTAACGTCCAGAGAGACTTGCTGCATGTTACCTACTACGTGCAGAACACAACATGCCAAGAAATTTAGTGATAAGCTGAAGGGAAGAGTAGGTCTTAAAAAAAAAAAAAACAACACAAAAAAACACCCTAATTGTATTGCATAAAAATGAGACAGATCTGGAAGTGTTTTCTTAAATTCTGCTATGGTGTACTGCTCAACTTTAATAGCTGGAAGAAAAGTGCACTCCTAAGAATGCCTATAAAATGGCTACAGGCACAGTCAGGTTGGGAATGAAACACTGCTTTAAGCTGCAGTTGCAGGATAACCCTCCATATCAGTATCAAGGATGACAATAAATCGTTTTCATGATGGGGTACCATCATACATTACAGACAGGGTTTCACTGCTGTAGCCAAGTATGGCATCAATTGAATTTTCACAATTAACTTGCTAATTGTCAATAAAATGAAAAGAACTATTAATATAAACTAAACAGTCATGCTAATTATTTAAAATATTTTATTGTAAGAGGCATTCCACAAGAAATGACAAGTATATATAATACATACCTGTGTACGCATGTAGCTCTCTCAAGACCACATTCTTTTTTTTTTGTAATTCTTGTCAAAACACTTATTAGAAGAGAGGAGAATCTACATGCTTTTCACAAAACTAAATCTACTTAATGCTTAATTTGGTGCACAAATACTTTGCTATCATGCATATGATCAGCTTCTAGAATATCACTCAGGTGCTTACTGATCAAAGAAAAGCAAAATGAGAAAAAAAAAATCACTACAACATCCATTACCACTTACAGTATTATTACAATGTATTCATGCACTCATTAATAACTACTTTAATACAAAGACTCACAGAAGAAAAGCAAAAAAGTACATAAATAAATGTAACATCTTGGCACGTTGAGATACAATAAGTTGATGTGTGCATTAAGAGCAATAAGCTCAGATGTAATATTTTTCATTTATAAAACTAATACACAAAATACAACTACCGTTGCCAGCACATCACCACATTACATTCATATAGCTACTGTCCAATGCAAGTCTGAATAAAGAAATCAACATTCATCTCTAACTACCTCTTTTCAAGTAGATGTATGTTTTTTGCCTGCAAACCTGCAAAGTTAAAATTGTAGCTTAAAAACAAACAAAGAAACAAAGAAACAAAAAAACCCACCACAAAACAGGCAGCATTCCCATAGGTTTTAAAAAGACGTGATGCAGTAACACTAAGGAGTTGCTCAACCTGGTTGCTCAGACGGCCACAGATTTATTTTGAAGTCTGTTTGTATTTGCACGATAGTGATTATTTCTTTCAGACTTTGCTCCTTTTATTTATGCAAGGATCTGCTTGGTAGAACTGCATTCATCCATAGTATGTCTGGTGTCATTTATAAAACTAAACCAAAAACACATGTCCTACAGATAAACTGTAGAGAGACTTCAATTAACAGACCTTTTTGATGTTGCCTGCGCCAGCCACAGCTTAACTCCTTCAATGATATCTCTTCTGGTCATTTCTACAAGCTTGTTAATGACCAGGTGAAATGATGCATGTCTGTAGAAGTAGGCAATGACATTTTTCCAGCACAGGGGCTGATATCCTTCTCTTTCATCAAGGGGTCCAAAGGCAAAGGCTGTTTATACACTCCTTATCAAATTCTGACTGGCAATGTCTTGTCTTCCCTTTTCCCATTTCAGTATGTCTATTTCTCTCAAAAAGCAGGCAACTTTTAAACAAAGCAGCAAAACAAAATCACCTCTCTTTTTTTTCTTTTCAGTTGGTGTCAAGAGAAGGAGTAACTTCAATTGCTTCTTCAAGACTATTCCCTTTTAGGAAACAAAAGGGGCTGTTGAACTCCAATCACAACACATTTTTTAAATTAAAATAGCCAAGGTGATTTTCATGATTCGTACTTGTATTTGACACACACCACTTACTGCTGAAGGATTTTATTAACACAATTCTACATTTACAAAAATTCGATTTTCTAAGATCTAAGAATGGCAATTTCACACAAAAATTAGCATCCAACGTTAGAACTGCCATGTTAGAAAGCTAGTTCATACTCACAGAACTTTTTCTACCTAAGACTTTATGTAAGATATTATTAAACTGATCTTACACATAATGAAGGATACATCTGGACCACAGGAATTTTGAGGTTTGAAAATTGAACGTTTCTAAAAAATCATCTGAGATCATTAGCTAAGCTTGTGATAATGCACGCATATTAGATTTTCCAAAACAGTCTTATGATTGCTAATAAAAATCTCTGGCACACTATAATATAAAAGATCCAACATGAGTTTTCTTAGTGTCTTTCTGTCATCCTGTTATTACATGTTTCTATTTCAAAAAATAATCTTCCCCTCATTACAGAAAGCACCTATACAAATCAAACATGAAAAAAGTGTGTACAAAACAAACATTAAAAACAAATAGCTTTCTATCTCAAGAACTACAAGTGTTTTCCTGTGTTTATACAAAACTTGCATAGCTGATCTTTTTAACTAAAAGTTCCATAGTGCCCTGGAACTGCAAATGTACATAGTAAAGCAATGTGGTGAGAAAGAAAAAAAAACTGCACATTTTCAACTCATATTTTAGCTCAGGTTTTCTTTTTTTTTTTTTTTTTTTGTGTGTGTGTGTGTGTGTGTGTGTGTGTGTGTGTTTGTGTGGTGGAGGGGGGACTGAGGGGAAGGAAGAGGGTTTTTGTTTTCCACAAGGTAAGCGTAATGAGAAAACTCATGATATTTCATTCAAATTTACTCTTTGTCAACTTAGCCAGTGCAGATGAAATGCTCATTAAACATGTACTTTTTACACAAAAGGACAAAAGGATACATGAAAATACAAATACAACACAGGACAGATGAAATTGAAAGTTACAGGTGATTTTAGAATTCCTTTTTTCCTCAAGGAACTTCAGGAAAAGACTTCAGGTATTGCAAGACTCAGAGAAGTCTCAAGACTTAAATATTCTATTCTTAACTGTATCACCACTGTCTAAACAACTATTTGTTAAATGTCATTCATATCAAGCTACATTTACATTAAAGCATACTATAACACTTATAGTTGCTCTGTTTGCAAAATGCTTCACATTTTCAGGAAGTTAGTATGATTTGTGTATGATAATCATCAAATACACTTTAAGCATATCATCTAAAGGGCATTGTTTTCTTATATCCTACCTACTGTAATTGAAAACTGGGAATTTACTGGAACTGACAATTTATTATGAGTCAGATGGTTGATAGCCAGTCCAACCAAAACATCTGCTCCACACAGTCACAACTGCTATAACCCATTTCCTCTTGTGCCTGGAGTCTAACCAAGTTGTACATTAGAGCTTAAAGATGCAGATTCTGGAAAATAAGTTATTACCTTTTTTTAGTTATCAAGAGAAAAAATCTCCTTTCTTCCTTTTATTAGAATATTCTTTCAAGAAGTATTTTTATCACTGGCATGGAACAACCTGGGCAGCGCCAGGACTTGCTTTTTAGTTCAAGTGGAACACTTGAGAGGTGGAGGCTATGAAATGAACGGACAAAAGCATGCAGTGGACTAAGGTATAAAAGTCAGGTTAACTCTAAAGAAAGAATAAAGAAAAGAAACATCAAATTTGGTGGAAGGGATTGGAAAGGCTGTATGGGAAGAGAGTACTGGTGTGCTTTGGGAACGACAAGCAATTTGGGGTATGGGAATTGGTGGGAAACAAAGTAAGGGTGCAGGGCTTCTGGTAAGGATGCTATGTTTGGACCTCTGGAAATGAAAAGCATATGTCCAACCCACTGCAAGATCCTCTGGGCTAAGAGAGGCCACAATTGGCTGGTGTTGCAGAAGCCTCTGGGGCAGATAAGCTAGCTAACATCCAATCTATATGGGATAGGCCAAATCCACTTCAGAAGTCCCCAGTTCATCACTCCAATCTCTTCCGGGAGGTTTCTGGCCTTTAGTTCTGACAAGTGCTGAATAACTGTCTTTGCAGTATGATTCTGATGGGATGAGATTGTTTGCAATAACAAAAGCAAAGGATACTCTCAATTTACAACCTGCAAGATGTGAAGAAGGAGCGGGGGAAAGGTGGAACCGAGAGGCAGAATACAACTGAGAACATAGAGGAGTGAGTAGCTGCTGATGCTACTATCTACAACCAGCTTATGACAACTTGAAGTCTTAGCACACACATTCTCAGCCATACCACACTAGTCAGCTTCATGGAGCATGCAATTCATATACTGGGATTCTTTCTGATGAAAAAGGTTTCCAGAGGAGAAATGCAGAAGAATAACAATCAGAATGCTAATTCACCTCATGGCTGAACTTAACATGTGATATTTTGTGATAAATACCTATTACAGAATCACGCTTACTAACAACTGAGAAAGGAACAAAAGAACTTGCTTTTGAAACTGAAATATGAATTGCATCAGAGAAGAGAATACATACTTTTGTTTGCTGTATCAGTACCAACGGGCTACTTGCATTGTATTGGTAAGCAATGCCTGGCGTTTTTGTTCCAAATGACAGCATGCAGTAATACGAAAAATAACCATCAAGTAAAGTACAAGCAACTCTTATAGCGTAGTAACTTCACTAGCCAGCTTTGATACAAGTAGTTACATGTTCTCCAATCCTTCTTCTATATTTAGTGTTTGTTTTTAAAATGAGAAAACATGGTAGGGGAACATAGGCTAAGGAACATGAAGTGGCAAAATAGACTAAGAAATCTGCTTCACTCTAGGGAGAATATGTAATTATACCAGGAAATTCTTTTTACTATCTTCCAGGAAATCCACCAGGTCTGATCAAGGATTGCTTATTCTTTAAATAGGATCTTGAATTAAAACAAAGGCAGTCACCTTGTATGCACTGCCCACAGTACTGAAATGTTCTAAAAACACTCCTTCTCCCAGAGTACGACAACAAAACTTTTGCCTAACTCAGTCAGGGCAAAGAAATGGTTTAAGCACAGTAGTTCCTATTTTAAAAGAAACTTGTAAATCATAGTCTGGGAAGAACTTTGAAGAATCTGATAGAGAATTTTAGGACAGTGCACTGGACTTTTTCATTAAAATAAAATCAAATGATTATGTATCTTCTAAGCACTGGGCAAGACATTTAATTACACCATTGGGCATCAAAAATGTTAATTTTTTTCTGAAAGTATGAGTAACAAGTATTTGGGTTTTTTTATTTGCTTATTTGTGTTCACTGGTTGTTTTCTCATTTGCTTTCAGACTTTTATATAGAAATGCTTTGCACTTCTCTAAGACAAGAACTGAGATGTGTTTTGCCTAGACAATTTTATTACTGTTATAGCAATTTACCACTACTCAATATAAGTTGCTGCCAGAGTATGGTAAAGAATGCTGTTAGGAAAAGCTTAGGAAAAAGCAAAAAGGTTAAACAGAAAGAATGATGTCCTTGTCCATAAAAATACATGTGAGTATTCACAACTTTCAACATTCATGCCATTTAGGTGAATAAAATTTAATTTATTCTGACAACATGAAAAGTTGTGGTGACACATTCATCACAGCAATACTGTTTGCTTTGGTCTGAAAAACAAAGTCTCAGAAAACAAGGTAGATACCTTTGAAGGTCAAGAAAACACTTTGTTAAGTGTTGAATTCAAAATTAGAATATATATCCTATGTGCAGCCCAGTCTAAAATTAATATTGGGGTAGCCTTTCTGGTGTGTTAATAAAACTGATTTCAGGTGAGCAAAAATGCTTCTAAATATTAATTTTTATACCAGACACTCAAGGAAGAGGATCATTCCCACATGTTGACTGAACTGTATTTATTAACTACGTTTTAATGACACCAGAATAGCAGATACTTTATAATTTTTAAAAAGAGGCTGACAAGTAGGATGCTAATGATCTTAAACTTCAATTCATTCACTCAAACCTAAATACAAGTACAATAGCTCTACCAGCTCTACTATCAGATATCACATTTGTATTAAAATAAGACTAAAACCCCAATATTTGCATAGCTAGAAATGTGCACAAAAAGAATAAAAATGACACAGAACAGGGAGAAACAATATTAGGAATCTAGACTGCTGGTTTTTCTTTTTCCTACATTCATAAATCCTGCTTTTGTTTCCTAGGACTTAAATTTATTCAACACTTCAGAGGGACTTAATCTCTTAATTTTGGTTTTGTTTGCTTCAAATTTACAAGCACAATGGATAATTTTTAATATAACAATATGCTTTTACCATTAAAAATGAACGCTAACCTGGAAGATCACCCTATTACTCCAATGAAGTTTTGTAGGCAGAATACAGGTTCAAATAGCACCATCAAGTTTCCTAAGACCTGAAGCAAAGCAATGACATGTCTCTGCCATTATCAGCTAAACAGATAATCGTAGAATTGTAGAATCACCAAGGTTGGAAAAGACCTCAAAGTCCAACTGTCCATCTACCACCAATATTTCCCCATTAAAACATGTCCCTTAGTACAACATCTAAAGTTCTTTTGAACACCTACAGGCATGGTGACTCCACCACCTCCCTAGGCAACCCATTCTTGCACCTGACCACTCTTTCAGAGAAAAATTTTTCCTAATATCCAACTTGAACCTCCCCTGGCACAACTTGAGACCATTCTCTCTAGTCCCATCGCTACTTACGTGGGGGAAGAGGCTGACCCCGCCTTGTCACAACCTCCTTTCAAGTAGTTGTAGAGAGCAATAAAATCTCCTCTGAGGCTCCTCTTCTCCAGACTGAACAATCCCAGTTCCCTCAGCTGTCCCCCATAAGACTCATGCTCCAGACCCTTCACAGTTTCACTTCCCTTCTCTGGATACACTCCAGAGCCTCGATGTCTTTCTTGTAGTGAGGGGCTCAAAACATGGTACTCATCATAGCACTGGAGACAATCACCCCCCTGCTTCTGCTGGTTGGACTATTTTGGATACAAGTCAGGACATCATTGGCCTTCTTGGCCACCTGGGTACACTGCTGGCTCATTTCAGCCAAGCACTGACCGACTGCTCCTTTTCCTCTGCACAGTCTTCCAGACACTCTACCTCAAACCTCTAGTGTTGCCTGAGGTTGTCATGGCCAAAATGCAGGACCTGGCACTCGGTCTTACAGAACTTCATCCCATAAATAATGGGCTGCACAAAGTGCCAAGAGATTTCAAAACTTAGTTTTTTACATGGATCATCCTGTCTCTTCTTAATCGGCGAACAGCTATGACACCCACTTACACCAAGACCATGTTGTCTTGTCAAAAAAACTTTTTCTCTTAATAAAAAAACGTTACATAAACTCTTCTCCACAATGAAGACGTTCTTTCCCCTGCCAACAAACATACCAATACACTGCTCTGCTGGCATCAGTGCTGCTACTGGCAAAATAAAGGACAGCACAATCTGAGCATCTGTGTGAGAATCTATTTGAAACCACAAGACCGATAATGTAAATATTTTCTTATAAGCACGTATCTGAGATAAATGACTGTTTAAAGTTTGTTGTAAACAATGACTGACTTTTCTTTTTTTTTAATTTAAAGTTATCTGTATGGAAAACATGCTCTCGAGTGCCTTAAAAAGTCTTGTTCAGTTAGGAAGTCATGGATAAAGAGCAAATAAAGGATAAGTAGAATTAAAATTAATACTCGGACTAATAACACCAGTCTCCTAAACCAAGAATCATTTAAGGACAGCAAAGCAGCAAGAGAGAGGAAAAGATTTACTTTGTTCATTTGGGGTTTGACTAGCAAACTGAGCAAATGCTAATTTCAGTCGTATGCTTTACATTTGCTTCCGTGTTTGCATTTTAGGGAGGACTCATTTTCTTTGCTGCTTTTGATGTCCTCTACTTAAATTTCTCATCTGACACGATCAATATTGAAGATTTGAAATTTATGTACTTATACAACTAATCCCAGCACTGTTAGACTCTATCTGTACTGCCTTGCCACATGCCACAGTGTTTCCTTGCTAACAGCATACACTACAAGACGTTTCTTTCACACCTCTCTCTGCATTGTTATCTGTTTTTCACACCTTTAAAACTTGGAAGAACCACATTAGGAATAAAAAATGTAGATCTATAGTCACCCTGTAGGACCCCCACATTCAAACACCATAAAACAAGACATCTTTCACGTATATATAATTAGAACTAATTACTTGAAACAACAATATTTAAAAGTAAAGCAGATTTGCAATATTTCTAAATGCAAAAAAACAAACTTCAAATGTTCTTAACAAACAAGCAAATAGATACAAAAAAAACCATGAAATACTACGCATTTAGATGACTTATGTGGAAGGTCACTGCTGCATGGTTTGTCGCTTTACAGATCCCTCAAAGCCATCAGGCTGTTTCTGCAACATGTAGTTAGGACCGATTTTTAAATGTAAGCCCCATGTTTTTAAACTCAGTTATAAATATTTGCGTATTTGTACAACTTGGAATCTTCTACTAGGATTTCACTGAGATTCGAATCTCTCCAGCTCAAGTCTTGAGATGACTGAAATACAGTTTACTCAGAAAACAATATTCACATTCTTCCTTATACTACTGATTTCCAATCTGTTTAAAAATGGTAATGTCCTTGCAGAAATGAAAGAGCAGTTACCTCATGTCGCACTGGAAAACAAGATCTGCTAATAAAGGTCCACACACTTAGCTAGAATATGAACAGACAATTAATACAGTCGGAAAGAAAATAATTTTCCTGTCGAGTCACCTGTCAAATTTTCAAGTTTACATTTTCTATACTGTGGATATTCGTATATACAGATATTTGTATTTTTGAAATGTAAATCGACAAAACAAACATTAATGGATCAGTACATGATTTCAATTAATTTAGAGGGAATCTGGCATTTCTGTAATCGTGATGTGGTTGAAGGTCAGGCTAAGAATATATATATTTTTAAAAATCAATCCAACTTTTTAATAAAAGCTTTTTCTTCATCTCCACATATTCTTATGTGCTCCTGGTTCAGTGACTATTGCTCTGTAAAATCAGAAATACTATAGATTACATGGGTCACAACAGAAATGCCAGTGTAAAGCCATATTCTGAGACATGTCTTCAGTGAACCAGGAAGTACCAAGAAAGATTTCACAGATGAAAAAGTGAATAATCAAAGTGTAAGGTAAAAGCAAGCAAAGTTACGGTTGCTCAATGCTCTTTCACCGTTGCAGCTTCGTACTGCTGACCTGATTTAAAAATATGAAATATTTTCTCTTAAAAGGAGATGCAAATGCAAGTATTAAGTTTTGTCAGTTGTTGGTTCTTGAAAATAACAGTAATGCTTTGTATTGAAGTCTACAGCACTTTTGATTAGAAAGCTATTTATTATGCATTCTTATTTCAAATGTACAATATTTGTAATTCTTTTCAACAGAATTCTATTACCCCTTTGTCTGCATATTACTCTTATTCCTCTGGGATCTGAAAACAGTGGGATGAGGGGGTGGTGATGCTTTTTCTGCTTCGTACAAAAAATGTGCAAGTTGGAGCATCCTGTCTCCATGAGCCCTATTTACATTCATTACTTCAGCAAGCAATGTTCATAGTGTAATTGAGTACACAAGAGCATAAATACACTAATGTCAAACAGTATCTTGCAAAAACCAGTTGTTTGCAAAAACCAGTTGTGGAAAAGAAATCTTTTGGTAAGAAGAGAAACAGCTCATTTTCTTGCATTTGTGTGATGGTAGATCCTGCTACAGGTAAAAATACAGATGCTGGAATGAGTGATAATAGTTGTCTTAGACAAAAAGTTCTACAATATCAGTCTTTCAAGGTTCACATCTACGCACAAATGTAAATCAGGTATACAATATGAGAAAAAAACTACAGGATTATTCTGTTTTATATATAATAGAAGTCACATTCTGATCTACACTCACAGATTTTACACTAATGTCTTTGTAAACAACTGGCACAGGATCACAGCAGTTTCACACAGTGAGCCCTAACATTCAGTGGGACACAGGTGCCAATCAGCTAGTATAATACTGAGGTGCACAGCAGCATTGACCGAGATCCTTCAGATGTGAAATGGCTGGATCTTTCCAACAGCTGGCTGCAGACAGAAGATACTGATGCCAAGGATTAGGGAAGGATGCAGGAACCCCAAATAACACAGAATCTGCAAACATGGAATAGGCTCCGATAACATCAGTTATCATCTCATCTGGAGATTCCATCACCAGATATTCTCTCATTTCTGCCCCACCAGTGCATTCATCACCACCAATGCAGGATAAAGAGGATATCTGTTTAAGGGACAATTATAATACAGTAGATTTCTTCAGAATAAGTCTATCTGCATTTTCATTTATATTTGTAAAATCAATTTCATTCATTACTTCAAATTCCATCATAAATTTATAGTTATTCAGTGTCTATATCTCATCTTCTAAATCAGATAAATTTAATTGCTATTCTAGCATCACTGAAGAACATAAATCCAAGAAAACAAAGGTTAGATTTGTAAATCTAATCTTAACTCAGACTGGTTTAATTTTATAATCCAAGCGCAGCTCCACTGAGCTGCACACACTGGAAAAGGACTCTCCAGTTCTCCTGAGTACTTCTTTCAGAAGTATAGATAGCTGCTACAATAAAACCTACAGCATTGTCTAGACTAACTTCAAGTAAATCAAGAAATGTCATCAACTCATGGTGAAGCGGCCCATGACTGAATGTGTTCAAAGATTATGTTTCAAGAGAAGATATGCCAATGTATTAATCTTCATCTTTGTACAAATTTACTGTAAGCTCTTCAGATATTCCTGTGGTGTATCTGAAGGTTCTTTTAAAAGGTAAACTTTAGTTATGAGCTAGCTACTGCAGTAACTGACTCAGATTCACCCAGAATAACTGCACTCATTTGACAGCAGTTTGTCTTAAGGCTACGCTGTGTCCAAACATACGTGCTAACAGTAAGTGGTTGTTGGTCTGTTTTTAATATATATAAAACAGATCTACTTTTTTTTTCCCCCCACTGGAACTATTCAACATCTACTTACATTTGTCTATATTCCTCTCCAAAAAAAAAAAAACTTTTACTTCATTCATTCTGAGAGCAGATTAAGCCATGCTCCATTAATCAAGGACAGTGTGCTCTCAAATTAAGAAATGTTCTCTACAGGTATTTTCGTATCTATGAAAGTGGCTTCCAAGATGCGTTATATTAAAACTTTAATCTTTGCAAGATTACTATAATTATTAGTTACACTATAATAACTGGTATTGTGGCAACCACATGTTTGATGGTCTATTGTTAAAAGACAAGCAGTCTCTTTTATAAAGTCTTTACTATCTGGAAGGCAGATGCATAAAGATATCTGGAAAGTCCAGAGACAAAACCAAACATCCCAATTTTTTTTTCCTTATGTTGGCTTTGTACTGTAATTAACTCATTTCTGCAGCACTCACAAGTTATCTTGGAACACGAAAAGGAACTAACTGAAGACCACTCTTTCTCAAGTCAGTTTCACTCCGGAACACACTGGTATACGTGGTACAGTAACACCCCTAAAGTTTTACTGTTCTACACAAATGAAAAGTTTATCTGAGATAAGAGATGGTATTGAGAAGAACTGCTTTACATTATTTAGCAGAATAGTAGAGAATGAAGATTTACTGCACAGATGACAGCTGTAATAGTTTTAGTTCAAGGCAAATACAAATAGTAGTGAATTCTGTATCTTTTAACACAAACCTACAGGTTAGAGGACTGAAAATAAAAGGAAGAAAATATTCTACCAAGAAAGTCTAGGATATAGAAATGAACCAACAAGGAAGTGAAAAAAAAAAAAAAAAAAAAAAAGATTCTCAACCTTGGCACTAAGAAATAATTTAAAAAACTATTTCAAATAGTTTCCAAACAATTTATTCCAAATACACATAAGTACAAGAATCCACTTAACCATAACTCAGGTCTTATGGACAGCATCAGAACCAACAAGTTTGAGTAGAAGGCATGGTCTTAAGACATGATGCAGTGTTTTAAAGCCTCTGTTAAATAGTAAATTTTCACTTAAAATGTTAGGTACACTGAAGCAGTCCACTAGATAGCAGAGAAATGTGCAGCTTGATTCCTTATACACTTTGCCAAGTGACAGTGTTTCACAAAACATCTCAATACTTAGATTTCAGAAAAATCTGACCATGTAAGACATGCATGTTTCTGTAAGCTAATCCTTTCTGATACACTGCTAATGAAGACCACTGTCTGTGGGTACATATATATGTTGGCAGGATGCACTCAAGCAAGTTTTTTTTCCTATTAACATCACCTACTGTAACAACACACACTTGGGTTGTTTCCCTAACATCATACAGGATGGAGCCAGATCTGTGACCTATATTACCTCAGCTCTGCTGCAGTCAGGATTTGGTACTAGAAAAAAAAAAAATTAGAAAGTATGCTGTTGTCTTTATGTGCAATTCACATAATAGACATTTTATGTCTCAGATTTTAATCACTATACATAAAAAATCCAGTATAATTTCTAAACAGCAACTGATGAAGGGGGCATTGACTTGTTCCGTTCCTGACCACAAAAACACTTCGTTGGAGTTTGTGTATTCTGTAGATGGTTGGACAATAGCACAGGGTCATGTAAAGAGAAGACCTCTTCAAAAAGCTTTCACAAAAAGCACCAGAAGTTGCACAAGCTTTTGGCAAATGAGCTGTTATTTTAATACATTAAGCTTTGAATCAGTCTATCAGCTGATGGAATCCAAAGATTCTTTCTACTAAGATATCTTCACAGATGGCCTCTTCACAAACCACAAACTGTTTAGATTTTTCAGCATTGCTTAATTCCATTATGATGATGCATTCAATGTATAGCCAAGGACTTCAATTTTATTTTCTTTTTCAGTTTTGCAGAAAGCAAAAAGTATTTTTTTCCATGTGTGTCCTTTTACCCCTACATTAGTTGTGAAGAAAATCCACTTCTTTCTTATGCTCTTAATGACACACATTGGGCAATCGAATTTTTCACTTTCACTTTTTCTTGACTGCACTGAACATAAACACACATGACTGGCATGCAACCCAACTAAGTACATTAAACAATTGATTTTTATTTGCAGTTTTAAGTGGCAGTGCTATTCTTGGTATCTCTCCCCAAAAAGGCTTAATTATCTAACTCTGAATGCCTTTCAGATAAGGTTAGTCAATGTATTTAAAGTTATTTGAGAAAAGGGAAGGTCATAACTGACATCATCAGACAATATAATTACTTAATGCCTCATTTCCTTAGGAAACCAAGCTAAAATGAAAGAAATGAAAAATCTAATTTATCTGAAATTCTGAAATATTGAAGGTAAACTCTTGGCATGAAAATTTATAAAGAATTCCTTTGTGCAAGTATGTACAGAGAGTTGTCAGCAATACTCTATTACTCGTAGAGGTTGTTATTTCTGATTGAAAAGCCATGCCTGAGAAGGAAAGATGAAAGCCTGCATGTTGTTGTACAGGCAGATAGATGGCTGACTAGTAGGGGTACATGAAGCAAGTTCCAAGATCAGCTGTTCTTAATGTTCAGAAAGCCTAAAAAGTGGAGATTTAAGACAGATGGTGAAATGACTGCTGTTTGTATAGTTCCTCAGAAAAAGTCATTCATTTAGTTTCTGAGATACAATGAAAACAGTTTACAACAAAATGCTGCCTTGATTTAAAGGAAGGTTAAAAACAGAACAGAGGTAAGTCTGAACTGTTAGGGTTCAAAGTCTGTAAACATTGCAGTCATCATGTGGGGAGGAGAAGCAAAGCAGAATTCAGACTATGTCTTGTTGATTTTAATTGTGTTTAGAAATACAAGGGAGAGCTATTAGAGAAAGGAAAAATAAAAGATATAATGGACACAGATACATGCTAATTTTCATCACTCTATAATGCATTCTTGAATTAAGCAGGTGATGCCTTCTCTTATTGCGTGTTGAAGAAAACTGAGATGAATGCTACTGAAAACTATCTTCCACAGCCTATGTCAGTTGGTGAACACCTACCCACTTCAAATATTCACTATCAGACCGCAGCAAAATGCTTCACTTGAAATACTTTTCAGAGTAAAAAACATTTTTTTTTTAATTCAAATAGAAGTATTTTTGTGCAATGTCTGCTAATCTGAATAATGCAGCCCTTTCTTCAATTCTTAAAAACACTTCATTTTCACTTATTATCTGAAAAGATAACCTTTCCATAAATGTCTGTACTTCATCATCTGATAACTTGATTATACTAAAAACACTGGTGGACTAATTGGTTAGAATACAGAAGTGCGTTTCCTGTGAAGATCACTGAAACTGTGTGAGATGAGATTGAGGCCAATAAGAGGCAATACATTCTTGAATCTTCATGCTACAGAAATTCATTTCTAGGCATCAGGCATGAATTTTCTATGAAATAAACAGTGAGTGCATTCTTGTTTTTATATTTTCATGAAATAAACATAGCAAAAATGTGTTATCAAGACAATGAATGGAACCGCAACATACTTTTATGATAGGAGATAGGTGACAATACCCTGACTGTTAAGAAAGTCTCCGACAAATATTTTTAGCATATTCTGTGATGCTTATGATCAACTCTTTCAGATAAATAAAAATTTATTCTTAGAGAAACACACATTCCCACTGACCTACACAACGTTCTTTAACCTTACAAAGTAATAATATTGTTAATATGATGTCTATTAGAATATCCTTTTTCTTGGCTGTTATTAGAGAACTTAAGCAGCTGAATAAAAAACCTGAACTTTATAGAGATATTGACACGAACATAGTTCCAGTAACTACTGCACCTTCATGCAATGTAGATACACGGTGTCTGTTCACTACGCTGGACTTGAATATCTTTTTATAAGCCTCTGACAGTTAGCATATCTTTACATTAATTCCTACCTAATGAAGTAACTAAGCAAACTTTGGATGTTACAATCCTCACCTGCAGAACTGATGTAGAACACTATTCTAACAAAGTAATTCAGTAGATACTTGCCTACTTTGACAACATCTATTGCTAGTAGCTATTGCCAATAAAGCATATTAAGCTCTTCAATTTCACCTATGTTATCAACGTTATCAATGATTGCACTTCATATATTTTGAAACACCAAAAAAATTTGTCTGCCAAAATATTGTATCAAATCCTTATTTATTTATTTAAGCACAAAAACTCTAGTATCTTCCACATTTCATCACTTGGGACCTTCATGATAATGTGGTCTGAGGCTACCCAGCTGTAATAGTGAGAAAAGTAAGTTACCCCCATTAATTAACAATAGACATTCACCAAGAAAGATGATAAACTTCTGCCCATTACCAGCAATGATAAGGTAGTCATAAGTAAAATCGATCTATCTACTTTGGGACCTACAGATTTGCTATTTGAAAGAGAACTCTTCATTTAAGTTCCCGGTATACAATTAGAAGACAAGTCTTGCACAACGTAGAGCTTTTACATGCATGCAGAAGGTCCCAAAATGTTGCAAAGAATACTGAAAGCACAAACAAGGCAGCAAGAACTGTCCCAACCAATACTACTCCTGAAAAACAAGATGCCTCATTTACCATGCTTTCCTCTCAAACAGATTAAGTAATCAAACCTCATATAAGGAAATTCTGATGTACTACTGATGACTACCACTGATGTAGTAGGCCCTTAGTAGGTGTCGCTGCAGATGTAAGCTGCTGTGTTAAGAAGGGCAAGAAACACTGTAGCACACAGTAGTCTACTCCTGGTGCTGAGCTTTGAGCTCTGTGCTGAAAAACCTGGGCAGATGCACAGGTAATCATGACTTTTTGCCATCTTGCCAGAGCTGGTTCTGAACAACCTACATGCTGGGACCTGGCAACTCAGCACAGACAATACCATCACTTATATACTGGATAGCTGGTATCATAATATTTATAATTGTTTCTTTCAAGGAGTGCTGGATCAGTCGTAACATAGCTAAGAAGAAGACAGAAAGAACCAAACCTTCTGAAATGAAGGTTTGATTTGATCAACCTGACACCACAACAGCTTGAGTTGCCATTTGCATGTAAAGGCCTGAATGCATACTCGCCAGTAAGGGCAAAAAAATAAAGATATTTAAGTCTCACCACTGGAAGTCTACTTTGTTTTAATGTAATGTGAATTTGATGCATGACATTGCTCGTGTGGATAGATGATAGTATTATTTCCCCAATCTTCTGCTTCATTTTGACATATTAGACTGACATTAAATTATTTTTTAAGAAAAGCAATATAGAAAGCATTTCCAGAGTGTCTATCAGACAAAATGTTTGTAAGTTTAAATTCACACATACTTAAAGTTGATGGCAGCAATTCCAAATATGCTTAAAATGGCCTAAGCTGTATTTTCAAGGTATCTCTGGACTAAAATCGAAGTCTAAAAGAAGTCTTTCAAGTCTTTTCAGTGTGAAATGATTAAAAATACTCATTTCCTCCCTCCTTCCAACACTGCTGCATCAAAAGACATTACTTAAATATTTAAAAGCATGTACTGAATGACAGCTCTTTAAATTGTGTAAAGTTCAACCATGATAAACAAATACTTAAATGGACAAAGACTAGTACACAGAACAGCCTGTACTCACCTATTAATAAGTAACATACTAAATGTAGGTCGACAGCCACAAGAAAAATAAGCAGATAAAGTAATTATTGTATCTGATACTCCATGGCTTGAAACCGGTAAATACCGAAATCTATTTTGTTCTGATACTGTATGACTCTAGAAGAACATCATAAACCAATTCCCCAATTCCAAAATGGGGATATTAATACATGTTACTAAGGATAGGAGTGTTACCAGGTGCAAGTCAGTATTTTTCAGCTTTTAGATTTCAAGTGCAAAGTTCTGCACCCCTGTATAAAAGAGTATTTATATTATTCCTTTTAATTACTGTTTCACAAGATAAATAAATAAACCCATGACAAAATTTCAAGTTTCAGAAACATTTCCAGTATCAAAAAGCTTTCAATGATAGTAAAATATATATATATATATTTTGAAACTGAAAGAATAAAGTAGTAATTCCTCTCGTGAGTCAAATCTCATCTTATATAGGAGTAATGTACCCTTGAAAATAAGATTCATAATATTGATGCAGCAGTACTGAGAAAAAAACTGTAAACTATTAAAGGTGAAAAAGACACCACTTCAAATGCTTTTACCTGTCTGAACTGGTTTTGCTGCCTTCACACACCCTCAATTTTTGTATATATTTATCCCTCTGAAACACAGAACAAGCACATAACACAAAGAAGCCTTTCTATGTAATGCCATATAATTAACCTTCATACTTCAGATGGTTTGAAAATCTATGTTTATGAATATAGTTCTCTGATCATACACCCGTTGACTTCAATGAGCACAGAATACAACTATCCTAGAGATCTCAGCCAGATCTTGAACTGGCCAGAACTCCACAAAGTGAGCTATTAGAACGGTCTTTCTAGAAAGGTATCCGAATTACATGGTTTTAAGAAATTGCATGCAACTGATTTCATAACAGGAGTATTAATATTTCTTGCCTTGATTGCTTCCCAGGACCAGAAACCTCTTTTTTTCTAGCACAAACACAGGGAAATGAATCTACTAGCCAATTCTTCACTGCAACATGAAGTATAATGAATATCTTTGCAAATCGGGGAAGAACATTTGAGCAACTGTAATGTACTTCCTTGCTAATCACTCCAGACAAAACATCAGCTTAAATCTAAAAATCGGGTATTTTTTAAACATGGATGATTTTGTCAGGGCTTCCTTGTCTCCAAATAAAGATAACCTGATTATTATTACTGACAAAAAAATAATGCACACATTCAATTAACTGTATTACTGTTCAATGAATTTGTGGAATAAAAACTGAAAAAGTATATTCACTCAAGCCATATCAATCTAAAATTTACATGGCAATACATATTCCTTACTTTATACTTATTCATATATTTCTTTGTAGACATTTGATCGATCAAAATCTGAATTTTAAATCTTTTATTTGTAACATACTAAGCTCCTACAAAGCACACTATAGCAAAATACAGCTGAAATAAGTAAACTTTGTCGTCATTCTCCAGCCTGTTTCTGAAAATGGGACAAGCACTCTTCTGAGTCTTTTCACTGCTCTGAAACTTCAAGCACGTATTACACACACAAATGCGCTTACTAGAAAGTTGCCCACTTGCCTTTTCAGTGTGTAATACCTCCAAATAACTGGCATGGATATACTATCTGTAATGTTCTATAGAAAGAAATTTTAAAATGTAATAATAAAACATATTGATGTGAAATTCTACATCGCGAGTTTCACTTGAGGGTAAGGAAAATATTGTTAATACTGATAAATTTGAAATGCAATCCTAGAAGGTGAATGCCTAGAAGGTGAATGGAAAACCAGAAGTGGTTATTTGGTCCTGAACTTTCTTTTTTAATGATGACACAATTTCTTAAAACAAAACGTGTCCGTTCCCACCATAAATAATATCAATGTCTAGAAAAATTCATGTTGTTCTCAAAAGCATTAAAAAGTATTTTGCTGCCTATACACATCTGTATATTATCAGTGTGGATCTACTCTGAATAACTCTCTTCTGCAGATTCCAGCAAGCACACAATGCAAAGTTCAAAGTAAATGCAAATTTACTTTTTTCACCTCACAGGTAAGCTTCCAACCACTTGTCATTGGAAATAATCCCCAGGTAAAGGAAACTTACAAGCAACTATCAGGGATGGCGCCCACAGAAAGATTAACACAAACAGGTAGAAAAAAGAAAGTAGCTGTCAAAAATTAATGTTATCATGTTTCTGCAGTTTGCCAATTCTGAATTTAAAATATATTATTCACCTTCAGCTAAAACATTTATCAGCAACAGCATGTAGTTCCTAGCAGTGCTTCCCCTGCCAAGAAAATCTTTTTTCAGACACACTATTCCTTCGTGTACTATTTGGAGGGAAATACTTCTCTGTAATCAAAATTCCTTCTGTATTTTTTTTCACTCCCTTCCAACTTACACAAAACAAGAAAGCATAACATGCATCTTTTATGGCTAAAAAGATCGTGACCAAGGTTCTTAATGTTCTTGGACAAGCGATGCCCACATTACCACAACGTGGTTTGTTGGTTTTTTTTTGACTTAACACAGTTTGAAGATGAGGATGAAACCTTACATGCTCCAGGCTTAAAGATTTGTTAGGAAGACAAGTCCTGACAGATATGCTTAAGAGAATAAGGTCATTGATTAATCAGGGAAAGAGTCCATTAAAGTCATGGAACTAATACGTTAGCAGACAGTTACTTAACACGACACTGTTGAGATATTTTCAATCTTCAAACATTCTTTTCTCAGTAAGCATTGATCCATTATTTGCCTTACATTTCATGCTTTCAGCATGTTAGAAACTGATTTACAACTAATGGTTGTATAAAAAGTCCTGAAAAAAATCATTTATTTAAAAACAACAAAATGGGAATTCTCCTGTATTTAATTCTCCATGTAATAGTTTTGCAACAATTGGAATGCACAGAACCAGCATGTAAATACGTGAAGAGAACGCTGTAGAAGTGTCAAACTAGTGTTTTCAAAAGTTTACACGTGCTAAACTGCCAGAATTTTAACCGGAATCTCGCAACACATTTTGCAAAGAATCTTAAATTAGAACATGAAGATGAACAGGTAAGATTTGTCACCATTCTCGGTGACTCAGAAAGCACTCTAGTGTATTTTGTATAGCTGTAAATATCTTAATTGATAGTGCCTTCCAAAATTGCACCTAACTATAATAACATACAGATTATTCATTTTTCCTTACAAATTCAGACTCTTGCCTTTCCTGTCCACCCCAAAATAGCTTTTCCGTATCAAAAGGAACCATTAAGCTGTCTTCATACTGAAAACAAATTATTGATTCTTAGCTTATGTGAAGAGAGAACAATTTCCATCATGGTAACAGTGATGAACAAGTCATACGGAAGGAAACAGGAACTGCATTTTGAATTACCAGAGATGATCTTGCCCAGCCATGTGACTTGAGAAGTATAATCCCTTACACAGGCATTCTCAAAGTGAATGAAAGAAAGCTGACAGAGACATAGTTTGCAAGAAAGAGTTTACAAACAAATTCAACCAATTTTCTCAGTGCTAATTAAGTGTAAATATCCTGCTTGGGCATTCATTCCACCTAAACAAAGTTTTTTAGATCATGAAAAACAGTTCAGTGTCACCAAACTTCATAATGTTCTGATCTGCTTTTTTTTTCCCCCTTGTAATTTGGTTTTAGATCCAGCGTATAACCGACCAGTGCAAGCTCCCAAGCCCTGTCTCTGTCCCATTTTACAGATCTAGGGAGTTCACAGGCTCCATGAAGATCAGCAGTCAGGTAGAGGTGACAGTATCTGGCCATTTGGCCAAATACTCAGACAGGTGAATGCAGCTTGCTGTACATGTTGGCAACCAGTGGTCCTCTCAGCTAAAAGCACTTTCCATCATCTCACTTGATAAACGGCCACAGGAGCACCATGACGGCACAGTGCAAAGAGTAGAGTCAAGGGATTAACCTTGTACGTAATGAAGCTTCACTATTTTTCCTGCTCACAAACAGGCTCTTTACTTAAAATCTTGACACACACATCTGTGTTTGTCAGAAAACTGCACACATCGCCTTGCTCCATATGAGTAGTCCTACTAAGCACATGCTCACCTTTTATCTTGTTGAACTGTAGAGCAATTTTTCTTTTTCTACTTCCTGTTTACAGAGCTTGCTTCAAGTTTCCCAGAAATACAACTCTCCAAATCTACAAGATTGGCATTTTTCAAGTTTATAAGCACATTTTTTCTTACTAGGCTTCCTATGATTCTCAGTTCTATTATATTACCTTTTTAGTTTTATTCTTTTTTAATTAAGGAATGGAGCATTTTATCAACACTTTTTTACAGTCACACCACTGAACATTTCTGTATTGCTAGTGTAAGGCCATCTACACCGTTTTTCTAGGTAAAAGTTATTCAGCTACTTGCAGAAGCCTTATAAATAAAGTAGTGAAGGAAAACTAATTCTCAGACTGCAATACTGGCCTATATGAGTCAGACAAATAATATATGCCTCTACATGGCCTTAACAGGCATGGTCTCTCAAATCTGATAATACCATTGCCTGAAGGCCTATAAACTGGGCTGCAGTCTGATCACACATCTTTTCAAGAAGGAACTAGCAACATGCTGCAAATAAAAAGAATAATATCTTAAGCTGCTGCCATAAAGTCAAACTGATGCTGCAAAAACACAATCCTAAAATGCCACTCTTGTTTATTACGAATTCAATTCTTATCATGGAATATTTGCTACTGCAATCAGAAGAATCCCTCTGGTAATTTAATTCCAACATCACTTTTGTTTTAGGAAAGCTCACAAATCATGCAGTTTTAGGGTTTGATATTATTAGCACCATAGCCCTTTAGGCCTACCAAACAAATGACACAAATCCTCTTCATTCGTCTTTGTTCTCCAAGGTACATTGCTTGCTCTAAATAAGTCTTGCATTCTTTATTATTGAATATCCATCTATTTACTTGCCAGTCATTAAATGTGGTTTCATATTTTAAACACAAAAAATGAAATTGAAATTTGCAAGAGCAGTTTGAGTTACTATTCTAAAATGAACTCTTAATACAAGATAAAGACTTCTATTCATTAGCTCTTATGTAGTCAAAGTTAATTACACAGAACTATTTTAAAAGCATTTTACATACACTGTCAAAATACTTGCTATGCATAGAACAAAATGGACAAACAGAACTACATTCTATCTATGAAACAAACATTCCATTTGCAAAGAAAGATGAAAATTGTAGTGTAGAGAATATAAAATTAAGATTTTCTCTTAATTCTTTCTCGCTCAGAAAGGGCTATCAGACCGTCAGTCAAATTTCAAGTACTCTACTTCTTGCTCTGTGTCTTTTGTTTTCTTTTTCAATTTTTTTCCTTCTTTTTAATCAGAAAAACAGTTAAAATGTTTTTCTGTAATACAGAACACTGTTGTTCTTTGTGAACTCCAGAAGAAAGATATTTTACACGTTCTGAGCATTGCAAGATCTACACTCCACCATTCAATCAAACTCGACAACATATTAACAAGAGCCTAATAATGCGCACTAGTTCATTCTCATTCAAGTCAGTGGCACTCAGGAAGCATCTCACTCCTTTCAGAAATAAAAACTTCACGCTTTTGATTGCTTAGACTAACTGGTAAAATTCTGAGTCCTAATTTTTTAATTCTAGGGCCTTTTGTTGTTTTAATTATACAGGTTTGGTAGAAAAAGAAAAAAGCAACATATAATTTTGCAATGGGAAAAGCAAATTAAATGAGTCAATGTAACATCTTTTAAGCTACTGTCCAAATGTTAAGAGGTGTCCACAAGAACTAAAATCAACAGGAACTTAAGAGACTCAAGATCATTAACGTACTGTAGAGAATTTCAATGGATGACAAATTAAAAATCCGTATCAGCAGTAAAATGGCCTGTGAGAATAACCACAGACGATTCTGAAGTCATACAATTTTGCTTGCTGGCAGAATTAGTTCATTTTTTGGATGCAAACAAATGCACTGGACCTGAAAGATTCCTCATTTTAATTGTGATGAATTGCTATGTTTATAAAAAAGAGTCAGGAGAGGAAGAAAGTCCTTCTGGTTAAGGCCTTGGACAAGTTCTACTCATGGGTCAGGATTCCACAGTAAATCTGCATGCACCCAGTGCCTCTGTGCTTCAGTCAAAAAAAAAAAAAAAAAAAAGTGGTTTCCTCCTCTCCCATATTTCACGATTACTGTGACGATACATAAAATAATCATTTGTGGTATATTCAGTTACTATTTTCATCTAGGCTACGTACATAAAAAGAGACAATACTTATGAGTGTCAAAATGGTAACTGATGCATAATACAGGACAGCTAATCTAACAATTTACAATAGTAAGATGGAAATTAAGTAAGATTTATTGCTTACAAAAAGCAATGAATCAAGGTAAAACGAGATAGAGAGTCTAAGGTGCACTATAAATGCTAAACAGTGAAAATAATTTGGAGTAAGTTTGTTTATTCTGTGTTAACCAAACACATTGTCCTGGGGGTTCTTGCAAATGAGTACCTGAATATTTACATATCATCAGTCAGTCATCAGTCTTAGTCAACACATTAGTCACATTTGTCTAATATTTTTCTAGATCCAGTAAAACACAGAATATTTGCAATATTTCCAAATAATTAAAAATTTATTCTTATAAAAATGCACATATTTCAGTAATGTATTACCCACGCTAATGCAAATAAGCAAATAATGAAAATGACAAAGAAAGACAACAGCTGGAGGGATATGCATTCACTATTTTCCATTCACTATTTTCCTTTAGCAGAAGTACTTCCTACCAATATTAAGTGGAGATATTTAAATATTTTATCTGCTCTCCAGACAGTTCACTGTGTAACTGAAAACCAACATTTAATTCACGCACATCTTTTTTGCCTGAACTCTGATGTCATGGTAACCTGTTACCACCTAAGGAGTGCACTTAATTGCACATAGCGAAGGCAAATTAGTCTTCTTCCCCACTGCCACATTTCTGCCATGGACATGCTGCTTGCAATCATTACAGGTCCCGGCACATAAAAAGAACAAGTTCTAGCATGAAAACTTATATTACTGAAACAAAGAACTAGACAATCAACAGGTCTGAGTTTTATTAATCTTCCTTTTATTGTCTCACCAAGATGCTGCTGGGCAAGGCAGCTTTTCCTTTAGCTTTCCTAATCTGAAGTTACCTCATAAACCGGAAAATAGCTGTATGTATCTTATATTAAAAAAAAGCAACTTCTTTCTTATACAGAAGTTACTGTAGAAATGTGAAGCTTGAGAGAGACATAAAACACATTAATTAGCAATTAGTGGAGAACATCTGTGTGTTCTTAACATGGATAGAAAATGGCACAACAACCTGCTCAATTTTCTTTTACTTTTCATAATACAATAATCAGTGACATCTTCTGCATCAACTGAACAATAAACGTGACGGATCACTCAATCTCAGAACATATACTGTTGAGAGCTTTTGACTCAACGGTAAAACTTCAATATTTTTGGCTTAAAACTTTAAAGCTATGAAATTGAATAAAAGGGAGAAGAGTAAATACAGTGAGCTACAGTTATTTCTGATACACAGTAAACAACAACAAAAACACAGACTGATAGACATTGCTGCAGTTGGTGCATTTAACAGAAAAAAGTTACCACTATAAATTACAAAATCCAAACCAAGAACTACTAAGCATCATATGAAATCATCATACATGCATACAATCATCTTACTGCTATTCTTTAAGAACACAGGCATAACTTAGTAACCTGAGAGCCAGTAATAATAATTAGTGCAGCAGTGGAACTTTTGTAAGTATGTAAATTGACTTTAAAAACCTCAAAATATGAGCTTCCATAGGATAGAAGCCCTGATCAGAAGTCCGAGGAAGGCAGAAAGAAAGAAACTGTGGGCTCAACACTAACATCTGACACCATCGTGCCTTACGCACTACTAAAATGTGATCTGCTGGTTAATGTCTTCTATTATTGCTATGCTCATATCATACACAATTTCTTAATACTATCCCTCTCAAAAAGAAATGGCAACTGGGAACTAAAGGAAAAAAAATCTCACTTCTCTTTCCAGCTTAAGACCATGGTGTTTGCCTGTTTTGCATAGTATGGGTGGACCGTGACATATGAAACAAGCACCACCATTATGTAACAATCCGCAATTATTTTTATGGGTACTGAATTCCATTCTTTCTATGCAATACATACAATGCTAATGTAAAGCAATAGTATAAATTACAAGCCCTAACAAGGCAGTAAACCTGAACCAAGTCATGCAAAATAACATATTATAAACTTTCCCACTGTACACAAAAAAGGTATATGAACTTCAGAAGCTGATTTTTTTTAAACTTGCTTTTATTCAACTTTCATTTTTTTTCTTAAAAAAAAAAAAAAGCAAAACAAAATTCCATCCTTTTTTTACTAATGTCAAATTAATACTTCACTGTGTTAGGGAAAAACTAGGAATTCATATGATTTACATGAGATTTAACACTGGATATGGTGGTTCTTTACTATCACATTATAAAAATAAAACGTTTAAATATAACTGTCATCAGAAATACAGTTGATTGCAGATTGTGATTCACATTAAGATCATAAACTATAAAAATCATCAGCTGTGCAGAGTGAGCTGTTCCAGTTGACAGATCTTATTAGTAAAATCTGCCAATAAATTATAGAAAAAGGTTTTTTAAATTGCTTTTGGCTTCCAGCATATGGAGATGAAGGTGTTTCTGACACTAATAAGTTTTAGTGTGGTTTAAATAACCTGCAAACAAATCCCACTGATGTGAAAAAGTTGATGGTAGCACAAAGAAAACAAAGGAAAATGAACCATTTATATGAAAGTCAAATTCTGTTCTGATCAGAAAGTATACCTTCAGAGGGTTTCGGTTCCCTTGATTTTGGAGCAGCAGATATCTATTAGAATAAAATCACTAAAGGATGACTTCAGTAAAAAGCAATTTCTGTAAGTGTACCTGAAGCTCCTCTGGATCATAGCAGTAACATGTTACCTCTACAGCATCAGAACCAATAGACTCTGTGTCAAAGCAAAGGGGACTGAACTACTCAGCAAAGTAAGGTTAATAACTGGACTGCAGTAATAAAAGTAGCTTAATGGTTTTATACAATAGAATAAGTAAGACTTCACAGTTTTACCAACAGCGAACTCTGAAACATCCCTATAAATGCATAAAAAAAGCCTTTAAAACTAAAACATTGGATGTTTTCAAGCTATTATGGAAAAGCAAACAGTTAAAAATACTTTATCACCAGTAAATCACTTCTTCTGATGTTATAGCTTCTTAAACTGCCTGAAACACTCCATGACCTGGATAATTTTTAAAAATTATTGCAATACTGGTTTGTTTGTTTTGTTTTAATTACAATATTTTTTATCTCACACACTACATAAGCCCCTCTGCATGGAATCTGTAGTACACTGATACAGAGGAAAGCAAACACTTCCTTGAAGGCACTCTATTTAGTACTTTTTGGTGAAAAAAGTGGGCAGCAAAAGTGCAGATTTTTGGGAGCGGACTACAAGGATGGATTCTTAGAGGCAAGCATCAACGATCTCTCTACTTGATAAATGCCTTCCACACACAGGTTACATTCATTTTCATGGCGTCTAGATTGTATGATTTACTGGCTTCAGCTACTACAAACTGCTCTGTTTCAAACATTGCCAGTACTAACTTGCACAGACCTACTTCTAATCTAAAATCTCAATGGCTCATTATAATCATATGCTATAAAGTTGGCCTTTAAATTATTAACAGAAGAAATCTAAACAATCTTTGATGTTTCGATATTCAGTTTAAGTAATTTATAAGTAATAAGTATTCTACTGTATAGCATACTGACACCTCCTAGTAAAACTCCTGTATTCACTCAGAATGCTTACGCTATGTCCTAAGATCAGGAAAGCAATTTTGGAAGTTAAATTTATGATTCTGTCACCTAGGTTTAAGTAGTAAAAGATTATTAGCAATCTGTGTACCAGCTTAAAGCCACTATGGAAAGCATGGTCAAAGTATTGTGAAGTATGAGAACTACACCCTACCTCAGGGTTACCCACAAGTCTTATCCACCTGTCAGTTTCCTTATTTGTAAAGCAGGTAAAATGACAGCTGGCTCCACAGACATGACAAGCTTCAGAAGACATACAGGTCCATCACCTACATTAAGGCAAGGTATGCTGATAGTATTCACTGCATAATGTTTGATGCTATTTTGAGAGGCAGCTCAGGGTGAAAGAGGGCAGTGTAAAAAGTTGAAGTCAGAATCCGGAGACTAATTCCTTGCCATTGACTTTGTGACACTAAACATCAGATTTCAGTAAGCCAGCTTGCAACAAAAATCAAATTAAGTTTGAAAGAAAGTCTACAATATAAGCTAATATTTTTTTTTAGTTAAAAAAATTGGGTTAAACAGCATGGTTACTACATTGTACACAAATACACTTGTGTTTTGTTATTTGCAGCAATGTAACATACAGGTTAAATGCTGTCAAGTCTAAACCACAATCAATTGCTAAATCAAAATAGCAAAAACAAACAAACCTGTCCAGAAAAAGTTTCCTCTAATCCTGCATATTGTACTTTTGTTTGTTGTCTACTCCAGCTGATTTCTCAAACATATGCTTGTATTACAGACTTCTCCAGCATCTGGAATTTGGTCTACATGATACACAGAGGTTGCACTGAAGTCTTAAACAGACTTACTAAATGATGAAATCACAATAAGGAAAAACAAATACGTTCTTATCTTTCAGTTTGAACTTGAGGATAAACCTTTTCCATTGACAGGCTTATACACAACTATTTTGCCCCTGGCAATGTGTCTAGACAATGTTTGTTACTTGTTTCAGTTCTGAAAGATATGCAATGAATACAGTGGTCATCACAAAAAATCTCTTCAGAAAAAAAAAGTTTGGTATTAGAATAAAGCCTTCTACAAAAAGAAAAAAAAGAAATTATGTTCACTCTGTGCATTCCCTTTACACTTGAATAATAAGCCATTATTGGAAGGTTACTGGCTGCAGCATCATGGCTGAATTGGTTCAGATATTGGCTATTCATCAGGGCACAACACCATGTACATAAAAATAGGAAGAAAATCAATACATTAAAAATCATATGTAAGGAGGAGTTGGTAATTAGGGCATTTACTATTAAATTAAAACCTCAAAAACAAAATAATAAAAATACCTAAACGTCCTGTTTTCTAGCGCATAACCGGCAACGTGCTTGGAAGTCCACTCATTTTCAGCAACCACGTTACAGTCACATAATTCACAACAGTTAGGAAATTACTAAGCTAGTGATGTTTAATGCCTTATCACTACGATAACGCAAGTCTCTGTTACTGATCAAAACTATGAAACTAAACAAACAGTGAAGAGTTCCTTTCACCATTACTATGACAAAATTTGCAGCCAAAGAAAAGAATTTCAGTCAAAATGAGTGCTGATCAAAAAATCTCACTTCAAAGAATGGAAAGGGAAAATATGAGTAAACAGATAGGAAGTAAATATTTTCCTGAAGGAGAGCCAAATTCAAACAAGAGAACCTTGATAAAAGGCTGCTCAGTAATGAACCATGCAGTAGTTTGAGCCACCAGCTTGACTCTGTAGTTTGATGCTTACAATTTTAATTTATGTCAAACAGATTTATGTAAGAAAAAGTCAATACAAAGGTCTGCATTTAAATCTTGTATGAAGGTATAATTTTGTAAAGTGGAAAAACAACATGAAAATGAGTCTTTGCCCAGATACGCATTTACACTGTAAACTAACATTCCTTGCTAATTGATTGGTCAGCATGGATAATGAAGTATGTTATTTTTGTTTCCTGCATTAAGGGTATGCCAAGAAAACGTATGAATAGAGATTTATCTGCCACAGCCATTACTAAACTGCCATTTTGCTTCCTAATAAATTCTATCTGAAGAACACTGAGTAGAATTTAAGAATTCAAAGGAAGATGCTGTACTCCGTGCTGCTCTCTTAATCACTCTTGTTCTTCATGGACTCAGCTACTTTTCATAGAAAATGTGCACATTTTAACTGAAATTTAAATATAATGCAGAAAAAAGAAATTAAAATAACCTGGTAAATCAGCTTTTCAAATGCTAACAACTAAACTAAAAATAAAATTTTTATTTATCATAAGGTAAGACAAATATTCTCACCACCGACAGTACAAAACTGATAGAGGAAGATCTAAAGAATGAGGAGTGTATTTTCAAGAGTTGCAAAGATTCTGTAAAGCTACAGAGCATTCTAACAGCTTATTCAAACTTGAATTTTATCTTATTATATAAAGCTTTAAAGTCATATTTCTCATGTGATTACCTAATGAAATTGACAAATACTTCACAGGAGCATTGCAAATCAATGGGTTACTAGGATTAATGAGGCAAGAATAATGGTTACCAGATTTTAATACAAGTAGCATTAATTAAATATTAAAAAAAGAACTCATGGCAGAGAAAGTATAACATGGATTTGAACTGCATAAATCATTACAGAGAAGGTACTGCAGATTATAAGACTGGTTGTAGACTAGAACATGATTGAAACAGCATTTAGTTCTGACATTAATGCACTAACAGCCTTCAGTTACTGACTGCTCTTCCACCTTTCAGGATAATACATTGACAATTGCTTCCTCTGCATCAATGGATGCTCTACCATGCACCATAATTTTGCAAGCAGCACTGGTGCCAACATAACCAGCAGCTGCGTAGCAAATGAATTCTGATTATATTACAAAAGCTACAAATCTGTTTATATCAAAAATCTCATTAAAAGAAAGTAAAAATAAAAATAGAAAGGTGGACATGTATAGCTTGAGAGAAAATACATTTTTTAAAAATAACTTTTCAAATTTGGACTACTTGGAGCTTAACTATCTCAACTATCTACATTTATATTGCTGCCATATGAGATGACATTGATACAGCTAATAATGTCAGAATACAGGGCATTAAAGGCAATAGGGATCTGTTGTAGATCCATGCCTGCTACTGAGTGCAGTTTGTCATAATCAATGTCAGAGCCTGAGTCAAACCCTTCTTTGCTGTCAACAAACACTACTGAAATAAAACTGCATTTCTTCTCCTGTGGCTATTCATCCAGACTAAACATTTCTCATCTAACACAGACAGTTAATCGGTTAGTTTGCAAATTAGAAGTCTAAGAAACCTAAAGATTTCATCATATTACCCATCAAAAAGAATCTGTTATTTCAAAAGAACAACAACAAACAAACAGGATATTACATACAAAAACACATTCACTTAATAAAACTGCAACACTAAGACATTAAGATTTTAGAAAGGTCAAAATAAAGGTAGACTGGGAAAACTTTGATTCTGCTACCTCTGGTGCATATGTTTTCACATCACACAGTCTATAAACACATACAAACAAACACATTTTACTTCAGACTACTGAATCACTCAGTACTCGGGGTGAATAACACCCTAGGGAGCAGAGGTGGAAGATTCACAAAAAAAAACTCAACCTTGCTTAAAGCAAGTGGCAACAACCATTAAGGGGCAGGTGGGTAAGGTAAGAAACGGTGAATTAACACATATTAAAATGCTACTCCTTAAGAAACAAAACCTACTTCTATCACAGAATTCCTACACGATAACACTTCAGTAATTCACACCGCACCTTACAGCCCCAGATTGCTTCATTTCCTCCGAAGCTAAACTGAGGCATAGCAAGCTAAGTGAATGAAGCTAGGGAATACACTGGCTGTACACATCCTGAAATTCTTCATCAGTTTTAAAATGATCCTGGAAAACATGGCACTCCAGTGCTCAATAAGGAGCAGACAGTACAGTTCGTGTTAGCCTTTGACAGCCTCCTTTTTTCCACAGAGCCTTTCAGAAGCCAATCATAAATACATGTTACTGCATCCTTCTAAATGCAAGGCCTTCCCAATCCTCTTACACCTGACTGTCCACCCATCCAGTGAGTAGAGAAGGCTCTGATAAACAACAGAAGCTGCCAGTGTTGCTATGATGAACAAAGCAAGGAACTGAAAATATTTGGAGGCTTTTGAGTAAAATCAGGAACAGGTATTACTCAGTGTGTATTCTGCAAAAGTTAGAGATCACAGGGTACTGCTCTTACACTACAGAATTTCAGCTAGATTACAGTTTTATCTGTTTTTATTTTCATGGTTTTTAGCTCAAGATATATTATTTGGAGAATCACTAAAGATTCACGCTTGCAACTGTGAGCTAACAATAGCTGGAGACTAGTAACAAAAAGATGAAGAGGAGCTAACAGGATCTACACTAACATTTTCTTCTCAATGCATTAGCTGCTAAACATTAGGAAGCTGTTTTGCTTTCCAAAAATTTAAAAGTAAAAAGTTGAGGAGTCAGACATGCAGTTTAAAGAAAGATCTCTGCTCCTAACATCAGCAGACTCAAATCTTGTTCTGGCACTTCATTCTAACGTTAATAATAGATCTCTCACTGTTTTGTCTTCATATAATAACATTGACCTTATGATGAGCTTCCACTGTAACTGCTTGAAAGAGCGATGTCCGCCTGCTGTGAAAACCACTCATTTCAAATTATTCCATGTTAGTAGTTTGTCACAATTCTTTTTTCCCTTTGCTAGCAAATAGAGAAATACTCTCCTTTCTAACACGCACCAAAATTTCGCTGTCCTAAACCCTTGTTAGAATTGAAGTGTCTTTTCACTTCAGTGTTTTTTGTAACTGAATGAAGTAAACACCAATACATTCAGATTTTGTGGTATTTGTTTTCAATCCCTGTTAAGAAGTGGCATATTGAGTTTATTTGTCTGCTTTTACCATCAACATTACTGGTGCAATTTGATTGTTCACCAAAAATTCCAGATAATATTGGTATTCCACACAATCTTCCACAGTGTCCATCAGAGTGACAAATATGTTTATTATTTGGTAAAGCAGAATGCCAAACAACAGTATATTTAATGCCGTATTTCCAAAATATAATCCAACTAGGTTTAGAAATTGCATTTTCAACTTCTTGAAGAGGAGGAGGGCAGTAACGTCAAAATAGTAACTAAGAACATTTCAATAATTCATATTCTCCCAACAAATACTGTCAACTTAAGCATTCATTTTACCTTGAGAAGATACGTAGGAATATTGCTGAAATCTACAGGCAACTTCAAGAGGAAGCGAGCTGAAAATTCACCAGTCTGTGGAAAAACCGTAAGACTAATGAGAGCAAGTGTCCAAAGAGCTACAAAGTAAACATTCTGAGAATGGCATATTAACCAGAAAACACGTAAGAGCTCATACCAAACAGAAGGGTTGAGGTTTAAAACAACATTTCTCAATGAAATTACTGAAGATGAAAAGAAAATTTACAGATTCCACAGGCATTACAAAAACACTCTAAGACCATAAAACATCATTGCCAATATGCTAACAATTAGTCGGAATGCAACAATGTACATGACAAAAATCTGACTACACTTAGGCTCTGAACAAAGATTTGCCTTGTCTGGTCTCATTTCTGGTTCAGTGACACCTGCAAAAGGACTGAAAGGAAATGACAAAGTTTTGAGAGACAAAATACATGCATCTTCACAAACATCACAGATTGATGTAACAGAAGACTTGAGTAAGGTAAGAATGGATCAGAAGAGACCTCAACAAACATAGAAAAAAAAACAAAACAAAACAATGAGCTAGAACGCTTTCTGTCATTTCTTTTCAGAGATACGTGGTTCTTAACACCTAGACAACTGTTTACTGAAAATCTGCCAAGCGTCCCCTGCACATTGAAGGTTTTTTTGCATAAAGTGTATGCAAAGGAAATGGAAAGGATTTCCTTTCTGTTTCATACACTTCCTTAAAACCAGACTTTGTCCACCTGGTTATCAAGCAGTGAAGTTGGCTCTTTTTGAAAAAACAAATGTCTGATTTTCTCTGCCTTAATTTTTTGCCATCCTTACTCTGGAATTCAGGAAAGCATACATACAGGATATACATACAGCAGCTATATTTGTTAATTACATTGACTTAGCTGTGCAAAAAGCATTAAACATTTATTTTTTACAACTCAGCCCAGAATCATGAGAAAAGTTCCTTTTTTCAGTTCTAACACTATCTTATTTTTGCATATATTTTCTATTTATTTGTACAATGACATCCAATTTCTTAAATATAATACCTCATTTTAAGAGGCAAGGGGACAAATCAAAGCTGTGTGAATATTCAATATTTATTCTGCCACAGTAATATACATACATACTACTTCACTATTCCCCAAAAATAGTTTTCTGTAGCTAAATTTTATATTACAATTGTCATTAGAAGTTTAAATGTAAATACATTTCTACATTTAAACAGAATCATCTTTATTGCAGACACAGCTGTGTCTTCAGGCAGGCAGAAGCCTGGGATATACCTGAAACAACAAAAGTAGTCCTTCTATAAAATGGAGCAGCAGCAACAACGTATAGAAGTAAATGACTTCTTGTGCAAGCAGCACAAAGACTGTTTTGGCATCAGTTGGGGCACTTGGTATTTTATCAGACCAAAACTGATATTATAGACAGCAATTCTTGTCTGGACCTCATTTCCAAAGCAGATGTCATACAACGTTTGCCAGAAAAATCTAGAAAGTGATTTCTGGTTAAAGACTAAGTCTGATGAACTGTGAGTGAACGCTGAACAAATAAATGGCCTTTGATCAAAACATCAGCTGCTTCATGGCATAAAAGTACATCAGAGCTTGCAGGCCAGATCTTTTATGTCATTCAATTAAGATTGTGTTGCAATGTAGTACTCCCAGAGAGGTTCTGGACTCACAGCGAGCAGCCCCTGCCCAAATTGCTCAACTACCCAAACCTTGCCAGCTGCTGACAGGCATACGGTGAAGTCAGACGTACTTCTGGCCATAACACAGAGAGATTAGATTCAGGTAGTTAATGAGCATCTGTATCAGATGGAACTCTGCCAACATGAAGCCACCACACTAAATAGCAGTTTGTCTCTGTCATAGGTCTTGGAGGTCACTTCAGGAAACTAGACGTACACAAGCAAATTTCTGTTCCAATTTGGGCCACAACAACTCAGGCCTCCTTTTTAAAAAAAATGTCTACTTATTAATTCATGCACGTAAGATAATTACATTCATAACACTATGCAATGTGCATTCATAGATGATTATTTCGCAAGTCTGTTGAACCAGCACCAGTTCATTAGAGACAGCAACAACAAGAGTTTTCATGAGTTCTAGGCAAAGGAAGTAACACACAGTTAGTTACCTCTCGATTCTGAGAAATGCTGGTATTGCACCAATTGTCAATACTAACAAGAGAATTGTAAAGGATATGAAGGGGAACAAAGATGAGTTTCATAGTTTTGTGTTTCAAGACACTCACAAAGAAGCCTCCATAATACAGGTAACATGTTTACAGATTTTTCAAATGAGACCTTTGAGATCTTCTTGATAGAGAATACAAACTTTGAAAACAAAGCACATGCTACAGAAACTTTACATAGCTTTGAAATAATTGAAAGAATTTGCCTCAAAATGTCTTTGAGATTTATTTTATTTGAATATTTTAAGTTTAGACAACATTTCAATGCCAAATTAAGATAACATTTCAAAGTCACAAAGGACTGGGGAAAGAATCCAAAGACTTCAGCAGACAGTTCTTCCAGAAGGAGAAAAACAAAAAGTTTTCTACAGTCTTCACTACAACTTTGGCAGCTGCCAAAAGTGACAATAAAATCTGAGTATGGTACAGAAAGCACTTCAGTAAAACTGTCTGATGATGTTTACAGATGTGGCGAGTTGCTTGTGATGCCAGCTACAGAAAATAAAACTTAAGAAAAAACATACTGATTTAGAAACAGAGATCTGAAATTCTCTGATAAGAATAATGCCAAGTAAAATTAGTACAATGAGTGAGCTGTAAATCCTCATGTCATCTGTTACTTAAGGACAGTGAAAGTGACAAAGGTGAATTCTAGTCTGTGATAAAACAAGTGCTGGAATTTCATTTCCGGACTACATCTATTTCGTCAGATATTGCTCCTCAAGAATAGTATGCATCAGGATTACACTACTACTGAAAGTAAGATGGGTATGTGTCCAGCATAAGCACTATTACGTATTTTCTGATATAACTTACTCCAAAATTCCAGTGATAAAAACACTATTAATGGGGAACACAGCAGAGTTAACAAATAAATAGGTAGTTAACTTGCACACCAACCCATATGTCTACATTGTCAATAATCTCCACTTAGAAGGTGGAGATGGCATGGCACATTGCCCAAGTAAAGGATGCAATTTCAGGAAATAGATGAGCCAGTTTTATGCCTGAGTGCCATGCGAAGACATGGTTCCACAAAGTCACCGCCTCTAGCCCATGTCACCTCCTCCGATCCTGCAGGAAATCAGTCTTTTTTTTTTTTTCCCCTCACCTATTTAGGTTCCTGGAACAACTCATCTTATCTCTGATAAGCTGCGGTACGATACAGGCAACGGCAACTACCAATTAAATCTGCTCAACCTCAACGTGGAAACACAGTAATACATTCTAGTTCTAAGCGGAGCTGATTTGCCTGAGCAGGGTGTCATACCAGTGCAGTTATTCTGCCTCTAAAATCTTCACAGATGTTTAAGTTCCACATATTGTGCCCTGTAAATATCACAGGCTTTTCAAAAGTTTATCACTTCATCCCCAAATCAGATGAACTAACACTAGGTTGAAAAAAGAATTGCTCACCTCAAAATTTAGTTCAAGCAAGGTAATGGAATGATTGAAAAGGACAAAACAGAGAGTACAGGAAAGGCAGCTGAGTGAAATAAGTTGTGTTCATTGGAAATAAAGCAAGGAGATGCACACAAACAACCTGGTTTTCTAAACCAAGAAATGTCATTTACTAAAATTAAAGGATCACAAAGAGCATTGTAGCAGCAATTCTTAATAGCTTACCCAGTTATTTTTTTTGCCAGCATAGATTTCCATATTTTCTCCATACTGGGGCTCTTCAAGTAAAGTCTGATACTCAAACATGAGACGTGAGCTCTCACGTAATCGGCTGCACTGAAATTGATGATACTGCTGCACGAGCTCTTTCACAACAAGCAGGAGGCATTCAGGATTTGAAGGATTCCAAGAAGCCAAATTCTGTTGAATTTTAAAAGAACAGAGACTGAATTCATTTCCAGCAATAGGACAAGAATTTCCCCCTCCATACCGAAATCAGAGGTAAATACACATTTGGAAGTTTGGTGTCAAAGCTTAACATTAAATCTTCATAATAAATGGAAGGGTTATATCATGCTTTGGAAGGAAAACAGTTTGAAAAGCAAAAGCATGCCTTAATGTGAAATAAGAGCCCATATAGTGACCTACCAAAAAACAGACAATGGAGCTGCTACTAGGCATAGATACGCTCAAATGACCATTCCATTCTTCCCCAGAATTACACTGCCCAATCTGGGGACTTGAAAAGTCTGAATTAAAAAAACTGAAAACTGATATGGAATGTACGATGATAAGATTAAGTATAACCCTGAACAGTATCTAACTCAAAAAACAGCCAAGTGACTATGCCAAGATGACACTAACAATGGAAACTAATTACTCAAATTGTATTGACAGTGACATGGCAAACTGACTCAACTTTATGCCCTGCTTCACCGGGACAGTCTCTTCACTGCCTTGATTCATTCCCTTAACACAAATGACATCCATACAGAAATCTCTTCCATCTGCCTGGCAAATTTATTACAAGTTGACTATATATCAAGAAACACAAGTAAAAGAAATAAATATTAATACATTTGAAAGCAACTGTGTAAGCAGAACAGTCACAGCCTCTCAGTGTATCCACTCCAAACTCACTTAGACCAGTCTTCTCTGCAAAATAAGTTTTAAGTGGATAGGTTTTGCGTTATTAGCGATATCTAACACCATCAGTGTATGTGCCTGCTTCTGATTGACCGAGAATGGGTATGTGTTAATGTCAAATGAAAGCTCATTCTTCACTCCATGCCAACAGAACAATAAGACAGTTCCGACATAAAAACCACAGGGTAACTCCAGACTGCCATATGCTTTGTACTTATGTCCTCAATGGGTCTTGATATAAGCTCAGGGCACATTAACAGTCATGCAGCCTTTGGTCAGCTGTGAGCATAACACATCCCCAAAAATATAAAAGCTATTAATATTTTATGTAATATTATAATCAGACTTGATAAATACAAGAGGAACAGGCTGCCCAAAGAGCTTGTTGAGCCTTGGGTATACTCAAAACCAAACTGGAAGCAGTCCTGGACAACCACCTTATTCAACTCTGTCTGAGCAGGCTTTTTCCAATCCCAGTTCCTCTGCAATTTTATGTGCAGTTATTTATTTTACAAAAAGACAAATTGAAACAGAGAATCTTTCAAGCAAAGACTCTTCTGAGCCAAGAAGAAAGTTACAAGTTCTACCTTCTGATACTTTTCACTCTGCACCTTCAACTCTACAACAGAAACTACTTTTAACCTAACAACTGACGATGCTGCCATTTAATTTCAAAAGGCTTATAACTACTCTTATTTCTGTTAACTTGAGTGTAACCCTTTGGCATAGTTTTGTATGGACTTCATTATTTGCACATGATGACAAAATTTCCTTTCTCTCTTTCCACAACTTCATATTTGTTTCTCTCTGAAGTCACAAATATATTAAGATGCTATCAAAATGGCTTTCTTACTTTCAGCATCATCACTTATAAGACACAACTCTACAAAAGAGTACTATCCTTTCCCTCCTAGACAGAAAGGATACTATAGAATGCAAATATCAGCATCACCATAACTCAAAACATATATTACAGACCAAGGTAATTGGTAAATGTGTGAGTGTAGCAATCAGACAGACCAATACAAAGGGAAAGGTATTACAACAAAGGTGTGATTACGCTATTAAAAAAAAAAAAAAAAAAAAAAAAAAAAAAAAAAAAAAGGTGCTACAAAGGAAGGGAAGAAGATTGCTCACTCATAGCAGAAGAGTCTAGGTTCACAAGGGAAAGCTCCACCAAGAAGAGAACTCATGAAAGAGATCCTTCCTCACTGGCAGTCAGCCCTTAAATGAGGTCTAGAAGAGGTGCAGCCAGGCTCCACCCCTTCTGGTCACGCACTTGAATTGCCTTCACCTGTGCTCCCAGGGCTGACTGGGTCCTTTCCCCAGCTGCTCAATCAGTGGTTCAGGCCATGACTCAACAGTTCTCATACAGTGAGATAGCAATAAGGCTCCTGTAAGCTTCTCACATCCATACCAATGAGTGACTGAAAGCCTTGTTCTACCCTTTCTTCCATCTGCAGCTTGAAAAAAAAATTTATTCCCAACCATTTAAATTTACTCAATTCTAAAAAAACACTAGAGAAAATCTCTAAGGTAGATAGTGTCTTCTAGGAAACACATTTTGTATCATACAGTCTAAAACTAGATGTGTATAACCTTAAATTTCCTGTTCCCAAGCTCCTGCTCAAATAAAGCATTTCCAGAAAGCCAGAGGATGTAATATGCCAGTATGTATTGATATCAGCCAGACAAGTGAGAATAACCTTTCCTCTTAATGACATTGCTAGAACACAATAGAAATGTTCTGTCAAAGGAAATGACCAACAATATCTTAATAACCGACCTAAATGCAACTGTACCTTTTGTTTTTTAAATAATATTGCACTACAGAACAAAAAAAGAGTAAAGAGGAAATCCATTGTTATTTGTCCTACATGGAACTGAAGTATTGCTTTCTTCAAAGAGTTCAAGAACGCTGCATCAAAACAGCGCTGACGCTTTACAGTTGAAGGAATTAAAATGAATTATGTGCCTCTAGGATCTTTACTAAATGCCCTTTGTTCAGCAACCATGGAGTCAAACTAAGTATGAATTGGTTCTAAGAACAGATCACCTGAGGAAAACCTAACTAACAATCCACCAAGTACGCATGTCAATTCCAATCCATTCTCAATGCAACAGTAAATACAGAGAAAATACACAAATTTTCTCTAACAAGTTCTGATTTAAATACACGTTATTTTTTAACTTTAGAATTATATTATTAAGGTACTCTCGAACTGCCTATTGGCCATTACTTTTCTGGTCTTTTTTTTTTTTTTTTTTTTAAAAAAAAACTTTTTAGAAATGTTCTTTTCAAATCTGAATTTATAAATTTTAAACCAAAACTCTTTTGAATATGACTTAAATATGAAATCTTTTTACCTAATTTGAAGTGGCATTTGTCCTAAGCACTGCTCTTTCACCTGAAAGTATTTTTTAAGCCATTTTACTATAACTCAATTTCAACATCATGTCCCAAATACATGCTGTATTGTTCTTCCACAGCTTCAAATAGTACTTTCTTTAATCTTCCTTTATTTTTGAAGTCAGAGACAAAGAAAGCAGCTATCTATAGCACAGACAGAAATATAACAGAAGCAGAATTTGATATTCGTCAAGTTGATCCTTTGTAGAATGTCCTAATCACTACGGTTTCAGCACTGTAATGAATCTCCTGAGAACATGCAAAGATCTGTCACTTAATTCAATGTGCTCTTGCAACAGTAAATTGACCTCTTTCTTTAAAAATGTTCTAAACAATATTTTATTCAGCAGTGTAGTATTGCTTACACAAGTAGCCTTTGGAAGTTGTTTTAAGTAATATCTTAAACTAAAGACTTCAGAAAAGAAGAAGAAAAAAAAAAAAAGGAGCAGCAGCCTGCTTCCTTCATTTTCTGCTTTTTGCCTGTTTTCCAACCCTGGCCAACGCCGTTTTTGTACAAAACAATATTTTAAAGTACTTAAAGCACAAGAACAACAAAACGAGCTTCCACTGTTTCTGTGTTCCATGGCTCGAAGTTCTCTCACAAAAAATTGCATAAAATTTGTGCTAAGGATGTATACATACACAAAATTAAGAAGTTTAGTTGTTACACTTCAGAAAAATCCTGGAAACATTGAAACACACATTTGCTACAGCCAGACTGCAGAAGCCTGGCAGGTATGAAAAACCCAATTAAAGAAATACCCAGCAAATATGTACATGGCAGAATACATGTTGCTTTCCATAGCTTCTGCCTAAATCGCCTTCTGTCTTACTTACCAGGACCTTTAATTTTGTCTCTGACAAAAATGTATGTATTCAAATAAGCTAAAAATAAAAGAAAGGAAAAAAAAAGAGGGAAAGAATTTTTTAAAGAGACAGCTATCAAATTGCAATAAAAATGAATGTTATATCCAAAAAGTGAGCACACTGACAGGAGTACTGACAGTATCCTAACTTAGATATTTCATTCAATACATCTTTTCTAATTTGAAATGAGATTTCTGCAGACTTTCCAGAGAACTAATCAAATTTTACAGAACAATCAGTAATGCATTTAAAATAAAAGAAATCCAGACTTGGATCCAATTCCCTGTCCCGTTTGCCAAGAGATATTTTTAAAGGAACTCTGCAGTGCAAATTTGCAGCCCACCGTAAAACAGTAAGTATACAACTATGAATCAACTCCAACTGTGCATCCACAACTAGTTCTGCATTCATGCCCATAAAGGCTTAAATGCACGTCTTGGAATGGTTACAACCATTTTAATGTTAGTACCATTTTCTCTGCTCATCATGGAAGAATTTGTCTCTTATTTGCTGAGTCCATGGATGGAGTCTCAGTTAAACAATTCTCTTCTGTTTAGGCACTGCTCATGCTTCTGCCTATAACCTCCACAACTAGATGCAATTCCACAATTTGAATTTTAATTTATACCTTTTTAATCAGCCTTCCTATTGCCATAATGAAACTCACGTAACTTTCATTTTCTACAAAGCTGAATTGTTACCTCATCTTAAATAGTTTAGTTCACTAGCAGGTCAGTAGCGTGAGAAAACAACTATGCATTTTCTGTGGAGACAGAAACCTGGCAACGTTAGCTGTGATGGCTGGCTAATCCCCATTCTTCCAATTAGAGAATTAATTCTAAATAGTAGGACTAAGCTGTTCCACAGGAAAAGTATGTGTGTTCCACCTTCCATATGACAGAGAACAGATCCCAGAAACTTCACCAGGTAGCTGTGCTCATGGTGAAGGTGGCACTAACTGCCATCTGTCCACCAGCAACTCTCCATAAGGAAGTCAATATTCTATTGTCACAGAAGCTTCCGCTGCAGTTGCTAACTTTCTTCATTAGCAGACTAAAGTCTGCAGGAAGAGGTCTTTTACGAAATTAGATATTTAGACTTCAGAATGATTCTAATAACGTGCACATGCACTGCCTTTGCTCTCAACCTCACATGCATTGTACTACCATATAAATGGAAATATTCAGTTACTATATTTTGAGACTAACAAAAGATGAGGCATTCATTTATCAATGTCTACATTAGCAAAACCCAAAGAGATTCAGGAGATCTGTTCTGAAGATTCATTAGATCTTAATTTAAACAAGCTCACTGAACAGAATATATTTTACTAGGAGGAAAATCCCACAGATTTTGTTGGGGAACAAAGTCCACCTTCAAATTGTCTCACTCTTACTCCCATCTCCTGACAGAAGCTGACTGCATAAAAAGTAAGCAGTTTGATAAAGGTTTCTAGATTATCAGATAAGACCAAAGTGTTGAGAAAATCAATTTACTTAAATTGTGTATAAAAAGGCAAAGTGAAGAAAATACAAGGTCACCCACAGAGAATGAAATTTAAGCCATTTCAACAGCAATTAATTTAAATAAATAGCGATACCTACTGGATTTCAAAAAGAGACAAAGAAAACTTGCAGCCAGACCATACCACTTTTAATGACATCTTCTTAGAGGTGAGACAAGTGAAAACCTACAAAACAGCTTCTCATCCCTTCTAGGAAAGCGATGCAAAAATTAGCTTTTCAAAGCAGCCACAATATTCAACTTTTGGCAAAGAAAACACATGCGAGTTTTGTTCTGGAACATTTTGTGCATTGCAGTCTTTCCTGTATCCTTCCAAAAACCAAATCAAGAACTTTTGCAAACTACTCAGTATCAGTGATTATCTATTCCCTCCCATCCTTTCTTTTTTTTTTTTTTTTTTTTAAAAAAAAAAAACAAAACATAAAGCAACCATTGCTCAAAAAGCAGCTAATTCATAGCCTCTGTACAGGTTACTGCTTATTTCATAACTTCAGGCAATGTCTGCAGAACACTGTAATTCTACATTATCAAAATGAAAATATGCTAACAATTTCTAATTGATCTGAAATTGTTTTTCTTTGAAATGTGTTTAAAAATCCAGGTTGCCAGAATTTCTTCCAGGAATGTGATTTTAAAGAAGACAGATTGTAACTGTTTTTCCTGGCTATACTACAGGAAACAACAGCAAGATCTTATTTTAAGTTAGTGTACTTTTATATTTCTAAGCAAGAAATTAAGATTCACGAGAAAATGTCAGTAAACAAAACCTCCCAGGCCCATAAGATTGGTAGCACATTTCTACAGCATCTCCAATGCAGAATTATCATAAAAAATAATCTAAGTACAGATTTCCATGTTGTTTTTATCTGAACGCTGCACACATACATCTTATATCCTACAGTGGCTTAAAAGAAGTACTCATGTAAGTTTTTACCTGAAATGAGAAAGACCACACTGTGATACCAGTACTCAAACTGCATGTAATTACAGAAGAGATGTGGGTCCAGTGGTTACAGTATTAGACTAGAAACTGGGAAATCAGGTTTCAGTTTCTGCTCTGCTACAGTTTTCATGGACTACCATGGCGAAACTGCTCACAGAAAAAGGCACAGGATAATTATCTGCCATATGCTCACATCTTCCTATCAACAGATAATTTTCACAGTATTTGCAGGGCTGGAGTGTTACAACAACTTTAAAGGCTTCGGCTTCTTAGAAGCCAGCACTTAAACATCCTACAGTCTGCAGCTTCAAATCAGTCACTGTAAACCTACACACCATCTTCTTGTCATCTTATTTTCACACGTTCTTCTTATCCTCCTTTTACAAATCACCACTGGTACAACTTTCTGGAGTAACATGTCTGAAATGATCGCTTTTGGGCATAAGTAAACATCAAAGATTTAACATTTCATGAAAAGAATTCAACTCGGGAGCACTTCTGTCATGGTAAGTACTATCAAAGAAATTACAGACCATTTATGTTCTAGCTTCTGCGTACAACCACACTTTTTGCATTATGCAAAACTTGGGATAGCCAGTATTTTCTTTTAAGTGAGAGGCTATAAAAACTGGATGCACAAACTATGCTAGTCTATAAATGCTTAGCCAGAATTTCAAATACCCAAAGGCCTTGAATTAGCATGAAAGTACAGACCAAGTGAACAATGTGAGTAGAACATTAAGAATTAATTTTGATTTTGCAAAAGCATCCTACATTTTGTATACCAAAATTTTTTTCTATCATTTTTCCCATTGGTTAGACAGCGTGATTGTGGATTAGAAATTACACACCCAATTCAATTCCAAAATAAAACCCAGTAAATTGGACACACGGAACAGTCTTCCGCATCCACTGAGAATAAATCCACCACTTGCTCTCAGGCATCATTCACCAGGAACAGGAGAGCACAAAAGTTCTAAAGGTTGCCACATATTATTCCTACAACTTGCTGTGGGAGCAACTGAGATAGCTGATCTATGTATTTTAAGGTTGCTCTGGAGATGTAGGAATTGCAACTCTGAGCCCAGAAGAGCATTTTTAGTTGTGTACTCTTCCTGAAAAAGCCTGGCGGCTTCTCCCACAGATCATCAGATGCTCAAAAGTTACTACTTCCTACCATCACAGGAGAGAGAGAACAAAATTATCTAATTACTCTTCTAAAGATTAGGCATGTAAGATGTTTCTTGTCCTACTTTGCTAGTAGATCAGAATAGAACCTGTCCCTTTTCAGATCTCCCACCACGTACCCCTACTTGTTCTGAGAAGGAATTTCTTAGTTCCCTCAACACACAGATCCTGGGATAGGAAATCCAATGCACTAATCATTACCTAAACCAAGTGAGCACACAGCCTTTTTTCACCTTGGGAATCTGTTACTAGAAGTGAGCATGTCTAACCAGCACAGCAAATAGAAGAACAAGAAAAAATGAATTTAAAAAAAACACGTGCATTCATATCTTTTACCTACAGACCTGCTTGTCATGTATGGATGGCAGCATGAATAGGCCCAAACTTCTCAGATTCCCAGTGTACTAGAGAACAGATCACTGGCTCAGTATTTAATGCTTTACCTCAAGAGTCACTATTTAACAGCTGGTTTTTCATTCTTATCAGTCCTTGGGCTTTTTCCTTCCTGTCAAAACCAGTAATTTTAGCTACAGCAGGGAGGTAGAAACTTCACTGATTATATTTTTGGCTGAGTCCACTGATATCCCTTCAGCTTTTACTTTTGGGTGGCATATAGAAAAGTTTCCTTCTAACCATTTTCCTCCCTCTGAAAATCCCATAAATCAAAATCGATCCATCATATTGTGGGTTTCAGTGGCTAAGCCAGCTCGCTGTATTTGAATTTTACTTCCACATTTGCACTACAAGAGAACATGTATGATTTTTGAAAATACAATCCCTCAGAAAAACACCGAGTACCACTTCTTTTCCTACTACACTGGACAAATTAAAGCAAATCAGTAATATCTTCTCAAAAAGCAGTATAAGAAAAATGCTCAGTTCCTTTATGCAAGTGAAAGCTACACCTCCAGAAAGACAGATAAATGGAAAAAAAAAAAATCATGTAAAATCATAAGAACTATAATACCACAAACAATATGTTAACCACATTGGAAATATACTTCTGTATTTATTTATTTATTTTAAAGATAATTGAAGTATATGTGTATGCTGAGGATCTGAGATGGAAGATAGGGAAGAAACACAGGCACACAAGCATGTGCACAGTGAGTAAAGCAGAGAGATTTTGAAACAAACGTATGCAGAAACTTAGACCAGCAAAAAGCTGACAAAACTTAGCTTGAGCCCTCCTCTGTGTGGGAAAATTAATAGAGGTCTCGTCTCTATGCAAGGACATTCCTTTGCCTCAGCAATATCTTCTGAAGGAAAGAATCTGCAGGCTCCCAAGCTTAAACTATTCCCATTGATTTAAAACAAACAAACACACACACACACACACACACACACACAAAAAAAAAAAATCACCAACAACTGTAAGTTTTAACCGAACTCATGGCCTAGAACTTAATCAAATCTAAAACAGCATTATCAGACAGAATGTTTATTTATCAATGACTTTCTATAATCAGATAATTTAAAAGTTTGTTCTGCTTGCATATTTCTAAGCACTGGCTGACTGTCTCTCCAGAAAAATCTGTTTTCATGGCTCAACAACTTGAATTCAACAGGCATATCACATTGAATTTAGATGTGTTCTCAATTCAGGAAGATTGTGCTAGATTTGATTTTTCTTTTTTTCTTTTGAAAAAAAAAAAAAAAAGAAAACCTTGTAAGTGTGTTTCTAGAAAGCTAACAAGCTGTTGCCTTCAAGCCAAGACATTTCTTATATTCTGGAGTTCTTGTGAGGAAATGGAGTATATTGTGCCAGTAACATTACACACCAGGGCCAGAATCCTTTAATTTTTGCCAGCTTCTCTATTAACGACTTTTTTTCCTTCCAAATTTTACTGACATTGTTCAAGTCAAGTATGTTTACACTTCAATTACATGAAATAACAACAAAAAAAAAGATGTAATGACATTGATTTTATCAGTTTCACAGTTGCTATTAAAAAATTACCATATCAGAATTATTATTCCACTTTCAAACATTCAAATAAAAGACATTCTGCTTTCATACATCCAGCTTTGGACATCAGCTTTGTACTGTTGTTTTAAACAAACAATGACCTGAAAATCACTGAGATAAACTAGGATTTATTGTAATACTCTTACCATTAGCAAGATCTTTATTTCCTGTAAAGCAGATATATTATATTTATGCAACTACATGAGCATGCTTAGCCATATTGCCCCATTTCACAAATGAGACTATCTTAACTAAAATGAATTAAAAAAAAAAAATCCAGAGACAAAAGAGGCCAATATTCTGAGTTCAAGTCTAAGCCAAATCTACATATCTTTAAAATAAATACAAGCATTTATTTAAATATATCATTTATTTAAATTAAAATTTAAATGCTTTATTATTCTGGTCCAAGCTTCCTCCTCATGTAACTGAACAGTTGTGGAAAAGACGGTCAAACTTATATGATAGAAGAAAAATCACTATTCTTTCTGAAAAACAGTATGACTAGAAAGCCATTAAGTGTTTCTCCCCATTTTGCTGATGGAGAACAATTATATTTCTCACCATACGTATAAAAGCTAACTTGGCAGAAAAACATTTTCTCCCAGTTTGCCATCCCTCAGTCAAACGAGCCATGCACACTCCTAGTATTCTCTTAAACTAGTATTTCCCAGACAGAAAAGCACTATTTTTTTTAAGAGCTAATATTCTAGATTTTCCTCATTCTAGGGACAAGTGGCATTATCAAGCAAAGAAGAATGTGCCAAAAAAAAAGAAAAAAGAAAAAAAAAAAAAAAGGAAATGTTTCCTTACCTTACCAAGTCCTTCAGTGAGAAGTAATGGAATTAATTTTGCAAGAGTATATTGGCAAGTTTTAAGAAAGGGAGGAAAAACTACCTGACTTATCAAATATTTTCCTTCCAAAAGTTAAATACATAGGATCCAAACATATGAATTTGTTCAATCTATGGAGGTTTTGACTAGGAGGAAAAAAAAGCAAAAAACAGCTAAGATGTTACAAATAACTCAAGCAGAACTTCTGGAAATAGCATATTCTCTTCTGCTTACGCTTTTGGACTGAATTTTCATAAGCTGTGCAAAGAAATGCTGTAATTTCAGAAAAAGTAAGGTAAATAGATACAGTGATTTTACACAAGTAGAAAATGACAGAGAATTATACAAGGTTACTAAGTCCTCGCAGCACCATAAATATTTACAGTTTATTTTAAAATACAGAACATGCAATCCTGCATTCTGTTACACTTAAATTCTCTACAATCAAATTCAAAACAAGCTAATTTAAGGCTTTTAGTGCAAGAGTGGTAGGTTAGTGATCCAAGAACGGAATCCTCTGCTAACATCCCAAATACAAGCAACAAAAGAGGTGGTAATACTGGAAAAGTTCAAACTTACTGACACATCTCCCTGACAAATCCAATAACCTCCCAGACCTAATTGTACAGCCATATCCTGAAACTACCAGTGCTCATTTGCCCTTACAGAGGGGACTTACAATATTAAACATGTAATAAGCATCTGCTCCTCTGCCAACAACACAACAGCAAGGCTTTTTAGAACAAAGTAGTTTAGATGGCATGAGCTAATACAAGCATTGGGTTTTTTTAACAGCTGTGAGCATAGGGACAACTGATGCTGTTAAACATCTGCCTTATGCACCTGATGGTGGATGAAGAACAATTAAAGAAAGGGGGGATATTTAAAGGAACTATTTCACTACCTATTACATGCTCTCTCAAGATGATGACAGTAACAATGATTAACATTTTGAACACAGTCACAGAAGCAATACAGCCTTTATGACATTTGTCATACAGTCATACGATAAATACTACAGAGGCTAATAATCCAAATACAAGTGCTTAAAATAAAAATTGCTCTATACAAGACACATCACGTAACATTTAATATGATCTAGCAGCAAAATTAGCTGCATGAATGAAATCTGTACCTAGTATTAGCAATTTGACAAGGGCAAACTATTTCTAGCTCTTTGTTCTGGGATCAGAACAGCAGTGGTCCATTCTCTGCATTACTGTGATGGCAACACTCTCCCACGTGAATGCAACATACGTATTCCCACATATAGTAGACTGCAAGGACACACTGAGCACTTGCTGGGCTTCAGGAAATACTCATGTCCTCTTGCCTCCATCACCAGCTAAAGAAGTCTTTTCAATAGCACTGAGTGGGCAGAATCTTTCTGGGGTGATTGGCTGAAGTAGGATGCTAAAACAAACAAACAAACAAAAAAAAACTACAAGCCCTTAAACAAACCACTAGCTTGCACACACTGCTATTGTATCCTCTTTGCCAAACAGAATATACTTAAAAATTATTGGAAAAATGGGGTTAACATTTTGCATACGCACTTCAGTTATTAACTGGCTCACATTAACAATCAACTAGGCTAACATAACAAACAATTCTTGTTACTCAAACTGGCGTCATTGTAATGAGCTCCAAATTAATCTCATCCGTACACAATCACTAATCTTGTTTTGTGCCAACTGAATTTTTAATCAGAACAGAGTGAATCATAGGTTGTTTTTAAAATACATTTTTAATACTTGTCATCCAAAATGCATAAACACTAGAGCAGGGAAGAACTTTTCTATTTACATTCTGAGAAGCTGATTTTATTTATGCATACTATACACACAAGTATCAAGCACATGCTATAGCTGAGGATATTTTTAATAAAAAGGAAAAATAAATGTTTATTTCTAATAATGCCTAAATTGTGCATAGCATCATCAACCTAAACAATTTAGCTCTTATTATAATTGAAACAGTATGACAAACCAAAATCAAAGGAATAGTAATCCCTTGACTATAATACCAATCTCTGCATCATTCTAGGAACCCAGAATATACACAAATTATAGCCTACAACCATAGGATAACTTCTGAGACTCAGCCTGAGTTTCAAAATGAAGTGATTTTATTATTTCTGTGAAATACAGAAAGAAAGCAGAGTTTCAAAAGGCACGTTGACTTGATTTTAATACCAATTTAACAAAGGAACTGATTAGATCTGTATATAACAAGTACTCAATACATCATTTCATTGCTAAAATACAAGCCCAACTATTTAGGTATTTCCTGAAAGAAAAAAAAAAAAAAAAAAAAAAAAAAAGACATCTTCACATACAGCATCTACCTTTTAAAATGCAGGACTTCTTGAATCTCGTTAGCTGTCTGACTAACAGCTGCTTAACTGAACACCTGTTACAGCATATAGATGAAAATGTAACTTGAAGGTCTGCCTACGGCTATGGAAACTGCAGGAGAGACTGATGTGATTCAGGTTTCATTAGGGAAGCCTCCTGACAACCTCTAACATAGCCACATAAGCTTGAGGAATCTAGAGTACCTGGTTCTTGTTTCAAGTTGAACATAAAGCCTGACTCAAGCCATGGAACATGTGATGACTTTTGCTTGACAAACAAGACATTCAGGCAGATGAGAGCACTGCAGGAAGGCACAACGTCAGAATTCCCACATATTCCACTGCATGCACTCTTTACTTACAGACTGTGGACTTATCCCTCATTTAATACTATCTACATGCCTTTGTGAATTGTAGATTCTGTTTTGATATCCAGGAACAGTTGCATCAAAAGGATTTGTAGGTTGCTTAAGATTTAGATATTGAATTATGATCAACATGCTAATCTGTTTTTGCTTAACATGTTAACATACCTTTCCACTAACTACAAAAAATTCCCCTAATACATTAGAATCCAATTAAAATCATCTTCATTAAATAGGTCTGAGACATGTGGAGAAAAGGGAGTTATTAAAATGCCTAGCATAATGAACAAGTTACTGTTAACGTAACATTCTGGAGAAAACAAGTCTGCAAACTATGTTGAACATTAAAAGGCAAATGCCAAAGCAAAGGTACACCATAGCTGCAAAGTGGGGACAACTTGCTCTGATAGCATCAGGAGGGACTGGAGGAGAATGACCAAGTATCTTATCAAAAAAAGATTACATTAACATAGTGAATGTTACAGCAAGGCATAATGACCACAGAAAAACTGCTGGGCTGCCAATTTATTTTTCTTTTCTTTTTAATTTTAAAATAGGCTAATTAATATCTTTTGCATCAAGGAGCAAATGGCTCTTCAAGCTGTTTTGGAATGCAGGGAGTGGGAAGTATGTTCCATGTTTAGGCAGAAGAAAAGCAATGCACCCAAATGATGCCCCATTAACCAACCGTGTAAGAAAGAAAGAAAACGAAGGATGTTTTTATTCTTATGGGCTTCTCAGTGGATGAGTATTACAAGCAACTTCTCTTCACATGAGAAATAAGACACCACATCACACTTGGCAAACTTTTCCCTCCAAACAATACTTCTGTTAGATGCCCCAAATTCTCTTTCAGCATTTAAGATCTCATTTGTTCTTTGTTGTTCATTTCAGTTTTTCCAGCACATTAAAAAAAATGCTCCTCCTCCACTAACAACAACTGCAGAAACTGCTGTTGCTATGAATACTTCCCAAGACACTATAGTACTGTGAAACAGTAAAACAAAAAGGGAAAAATAAGAGAACTAGTAAATTAAAGATTGTGAAAACAATTCTAGAATTGGCATACGAAGTAAAAGCTTTCCTAAAAGAAGCCTAACAGAATAGCTATTCAACAGTGTCACGGTTCCTTCCCAAAAGAGTTTGCAAGTTTCACAGGGAAATGACCAGGTGAAGCAAAGAAATAAGACATTCACCTTGACATTCACCTTACAAAATTTCAGCTAGGTATGCTAAAAACAATTATTAATGCTAATTCTTTTAAGATTATATAATTTCCCAGCATAATTTAATGTGAAATGAATAAAGACAAAAACAAAAAATGCAACTGTTATGTCACACATAAAGGACAATGTTCAGCTGTGCAACCACTACAGTGGGGCTGCTCCACCCGGATACCTTGTCCCCCAGCACTGAACAGTACAGAAGAGCCTCAGGAAACTTGCTTTGGGGAGCTCCCATACCTGATACAACTGCCTTGCTGTGCTGGAGGTAAGCACAAGAGAGGTACAGCAGAGTACTATTCAAAAAGCCTCTACGCTGGCATGGCTCTACACTAGGAGAAAGGTGCTTCCCAGGTGTATGTCTGCATCATATGATGCCATGTATCCCACATATACAGCCTGCTTTTTCCAACTGTTGAACAAAATCACACCAAATATATTTGAAGTTCCAACTGTTGCTTTTTTTGGGTCAAATTTCCAGTAAAAGATGAAAATTAAGAAAAAAAGAGAAATGAGATGATAACCTGCTGCGTTGGTCACTGAACAGGAATTACAATGGAGCTCCACAGCAGAGGCATACTTCTCTGATGGAACCACTAACTTTCCACCATTTCCACCAACAAGAGATATTGGACATCTACAGGAAAAAAATATACCCAAACCCTATTGACAAAGAACATTGCTGAGCCAAAACACAGGGCTGCAGGACTGTAAAGGCAGCAGAGTAAGGATGAAACATACCTCAGGAACCAAAAATACCTTAACATCCCTTTAACAACTACTACTAACCTCTGAGCAGAAGTATTTTATATGCATAATCAATGCTGGCTCCTTCAAATAAAGCTTTACCAGTTTAGGCTATTTTTGAATATTGAACAGTACCATTTGGTTTCATATCGTGATGCTTTTTCTTCTGTAGTAACAAGACTATAGAAATACTTTCTAATTGAGTTGATTTTTGACCCAAGTGGGGTCAAAATGGTAGCCCTACCTATTCTGTGTGTGAAGATAAGCTCTTTCCTTGATACTGTGGTTGCAACAATTATTAACCTGGTTTTACCTTACTTGAGGGGAAAAAAATAAAATAATTGACAACACTATACATTATGCTACTTTTTCTGCAAGTAAATGCTTTTAAAAGATACAATCCTTCTTGCTGAAAGAGATCTTTTAAGATGGTCAGATATTAAATATGTATCTTTTTAAAGAAACCTTGAATAGTTATGCAAATAACTACAAATAACTATTCCAAATTATTGCCAATAGCTACTCAACTATTCATCTTGTCTTGACTAAAATATTTAAAAAAATAAAATCACATTTATGGACTCAACTTTAAATCACATTAGAAGACAACTTCTTTATACTCTTTTGACAATGAGATAAAAAGGTTTTTTTTCCTTTATTCTGCATTGTTAGCAAATTCTCGTTGCTGAAGCTATTCTAAAAAAGCCAAATTTATTTGTATGGTATGAGGGCCTCATACTAAAGTACTTACATGCAAGGCAGAAGGATCTGGCAAAAATTCAGCATCCTCTCCAAAGATAAAATCTGGTGGCAGGTCAGGATAGTGAGCATTGAATATTATATCCCCTGAAAAGCAGAAAATGAAAACATGGTTTACATCTTTACGTATGTGTTTAAAAATAAGATATTGTACATAGGATACACATTACATAAGATTTGATAGCTATACTGAATATTTTATGTACTGATCTTCGTGATTTTAACAAAAATTTACATGACAAGACAAGCATCAGATGCTTTGGGGAATTAAATCAAATTCCTGAAGCATTGCTTCTTCCTTCTCTGCAAGCAGTGAAACACGCAATATATTATTGCTTCATATCTCAAACCGTAATTCAAGGACTACTGAGGTAGCCTAAAAACACAACGTTATAGAAGTTTTTTTTTTTTAGAAGTACCACATTTAGATTGCTGTGTTTTGCACGTTAAGCAAAGCTTAGATGCAAACTATCAAGATTATTATTTTGAAAATACTGGAGCCTTTAAAGCATAGTAGCTCCTATTCCTTCTTTTCCTCTCCATCCCAACTCTTTGGAAGAAGAATAAGCAGGCCAATAGAGATCACTAACATTATCAAAATTCTTGCCAAGAAAAATGTATTATCCATTCTGTGATTCTGTGATTTAAACTGAGAGACTAAAATTAACTAAAAATCTAAATCATCACAGCTTGCCACTGAGTTCCCATCTTGCTGGTGTCACAAAATATACAATTAATTACTGACATCATAATTGAAAAAGAAAGTAGGTTGTATTATTTCATTAGTAAGCATGCTTCAGAGTTCCAATAGGTCAAGAGGAAGTGAAGTCATCTGCATGTGAGCTTATGAAAAATCTGACAATCCAAGAAAAGCTGTATCTAGCTTTACTTCTCTACCTCTGAATCACTCTTTCCTGTTGAAGACGACATGAAACAAAACCACCAAGCTATTGCATAAAGAAGATTCACGAGGTATCATAGTGAGCAGGCACTAAAAGAAAGTCAATACCCACTACGTGGTAACTTCTTCAAAACCTACACAGCAAGGTAAAAACAGTGTGGTACGTCTTACAAACAGTTCTGTCCATAGAAAGTTAAGCCATTGTTTTGCTATTTTTTCCCAACAATTAGGAATACAGAACTAGAGAAAAGCATTGGATTAACGAGGCTTACAGACATATTGCCTGATAAGCAATATTACCACCTCAAGACACTCAATATGACAGCTTTAACTGCTAATATTCTTGTAAATATATCTTGGCTCTAGCTGGAAGCAAGGTTAATCTATGCTGGAAGTATAGAGGTTAATCTGCAGAGTGAGAGCTCATGATCAAGAAGCCAGTGGCCAATCCTGTCTAGGTATGCTTCACAGCATCACTCCAAAATATGAACTTGCTGATCATGTGATCCGGTATAGTGTGGTGTGTGTTTCTCCTGTATGCGCTCCTACATTCACAAACATCAGAATCACATATAAGTACAAGGTGCAGGAAAGAGTAGAGGTTCCCCAGTTAATATACCAAATACAATTAACATAAAAGTATTATTTCATTTTAAGAAAGAACAAAATACGCACTAATCCTAGAGGAAACAACATAAAATAGTAACAGGAAATACGTGTGTATGAAGAGAAAATAATTGCTAGACTGCCTAAATTGTAAGACAACAATATATAATTCTGAAAAATTACTGACTACACTGGATTTTCGTACGCCACCTTAAGTCAACCCTTCATATTCACCGTAATGGAAAAAAAACCAAAACAAACCTGCATAGCTCCTTACAATCAATCTCCACATACAGAACGGACAATACTTGGAGCCATATGTTGAAGGAGACAGAATCTTAACACCTCTCAATCTTCACAGATTAAGAGCTGTAGTGCAAATAACTCAGAACTCACCATAAAGAAAAAAGTTGTCCTTTTACTTATCCTAATGCTACTCTGAAGGAAAGGAGTGTATCTCTGTTTTTGTCTTGACATACTTATGTGATGCTAAGTAACTCATTTAACACATTCTTTCCATGTTGACTTGCTAGTTGTTTGGTTTTTCATTGGTCATTCATTTTCATTTCATTTTCATTTTCATAACAACATAAATGTGTTATTTTAAACTGAGTACACAAAGCTACAGTTCATCTTGCCAAGAGCTGAACTCCAACTATCTAAATATTACAAAAAGCTTAAGATAAAAAATAACCAAATTAACTTATTTTATATATTAACTTTATTTTATATTAACTTAATTTTTATATAACGTCTCCATATTTGATTAGAGAAAAATTTTTAAAGAACTTTATATTGTGATTGGTCTGAAAAGCGAGATTGAATATAAGCTGCAATCACAATGGCCAACTCAACAGCAAATCTGATGTTACTTTACATAAATGTTAACACTATACTGTGTAGTGAGTTCACAAAATGTGAAGCGAATCAAAATATTGAACACTATCTCCCAGTCGGCTTAATAAAAACATTCCCTTCTAAGCAACTACTTCCAGGCCAATAAAGTCATTTGCAAAATTACTGCACTCGGTTTGAGAATGGCTACCACTACAGTTTTGAAAATAAGAACACCAGAAACCAATATACCCCTGCATCGTCCCCCCACCTCGCCTAATTAAATAAATACCCCTTCCTTACATCCCCAACTTATGTATGTACTTCCTCATAAGTTTCAATTCTATTTGCCATTAATAGACAAAACGTGTCCATGACCACTCCAGTTTAAGAACAGTGTAGGCAAAACCTTCATACTCAGACAAGTTATCATATTTTTATAGATACACTGGGCAAAGATAACTATAATAAAATTATATTTCCAATTAAATAGTGCTACAGAACTTAACATTAATTCAATATAGTTAAAGCCATGAAGCCAAAGATAAATTACAAGAAAAAGGGTGCTTTATATATCCTTTTGCTTCTCACTATCAAAAAATATCACTTCATTTTTTTTTTTTCTCCCTAGGCAAGAAGCATTCAATTTTGAAATACTTCACAGGATTTCAAAGGAAAAGCTAATATGCTCCTAACAGATGAAAAGATGGAAATATTAATACTTAAATCTATCATTTCTTTTCTTGTACATACACACATACTGTTCTTCTTCTCTTATCTATTCAGCCAAAATGCATAGTAAGTCTAAAAAAGGGGTTAGAAATTAAGAGATGTTTTAGGTGCTTATATAGTTGCTCTCCACTGGCCTTATGTACAGTTTTCTTCTGACAACTTCACCTCTTGTGATCTTTTTTTCTAACTGTACTATAAATTTAGTAGTACTGAAAGATGTTATACAGAGTGCCACAGCATTAACATCCAAATTCACCTCAAGACAACAAAAGTAGGAACAACCTACCAGTTACTGACCCAAAACCTCATAAGCTTTACTTCTGAAATGTTATCTATATCCTTCAGAAATTCTTGGGTTTCGAAAAATCTGAGCACAAAACATGTAAAACAAGTGTGTGTTCACTGCAGCCTGGAATAAGACTGATCTGAATGTAATCCATACCCTCAATCCATTTGGCTTTCAACAACAACAAAAAAAAATGCAATCAACAACAACAAAAAAGAACAAATGCAAGTTCAACTTCACCGCAGAATGCATTCATATGGAATACAGAACAATGCTGAAACATGAGACCAAGCCTACATACAGTTTGGGGAAAATAAAGAAACTGTCTTTTATGAAACATCAAAAAGACAGCAAGAAAAATGTCATCATACATGTATACAGAATGCTAACCTAGCTCCTTCAGTGTCTACACAAATATCACACAGGAACACTGATCAGTCCCTTCTACAAGCAAATCCTTCCCTAAAGCAGACCCTTGGCAATTGTCTTTAGGTAGAAGAGGAACAGGTTATTTCATTGCCATCAGTGACCAAGACAGTGCAATCGGCAGTTTGAAAGGATTTAAATGAACAAAGGCAGACCTGCTGACTCATCACTGGATTCCACTCTAAATATTTTTTGCTCTTTAAGTCAAATATAGCAACACATCACCTCTAGAACCACTTATTGTTTGACAGAAAGAGAAATAGCTCCTGAAATGACAATTCAACTTCAGTAAACACAGAACTACTACTGCAAGAACATACAGGAGTAATTCTATTTCTGCTGTGGTGCTGACGCTGCCAAGCTATTCTACTGTCAAGTACAGCAAGATAATTTTACCTCAGCAGCTCCTCTTAAAATGATTTGTTGAAACAGTTCTGCCCAGATGAGAGGGCAGCTACCTCAAATGGTGTTTGGGAGTACTGTGGGACTCCTGCACACTTGACCCTGAAAGTATAATCCTATTACAGAAAACCAAGTTTAGCTTAAATTTCTTACAGGCTGTTTAGTGAAAAGTCAGAAATATTCCTGAAGCTTAGAGACAACATCTGACAGCAAGAAGCCGTGATGCTTTTAAAATTAATTTCTGAATTCACATGTGAATCAAGGTACAAAATGAAGAAAGACACAGGAATCAGTGTTAAAAATTCAGTAACATCTCTTCAAAGTATTTGATCATATGAAAACAAACAAAAAAACTTATTTCCCTGTATCTCTGACACTCTAGAAGAAAACTGTAGCTACTCCACACATGCTAAGTTGCTAAGGAGCGATCCAATAGCATGATTCAAGTGTTTAATGCCATCTGAGGTGCCTTAGGGCACCTAAGACATGGCAGATATGACAATGTTTTTCAGAGAGATCAGTGCCCTTTGGGGCAGCAGCTGAAAAGGCCAAGCAAGATACCCTAGGGCAACTCAGGCAGCTTTAGAACACCTCTAGTTAGGCAACTGAATCACATCTTGCTTGTTCAATAAAGACACTGCAAGAAAAAAGATACAGGAAGGATTTACAAGATAGTTATTTGGTTCTTCAGGTGGTGGGAGTTGGCAGAGGGTTGTTGGTGTGTTTATTTCTTTAACTTCAGCTAACAAAAAAAAAAGTGTAGGTCAACATACAGAAAGGGAAACACTGCTGTGCCATAAAGACCTGAGCATGGGCAAATCTGTCAATATGACATAAAGGAACAGGATCCCAGGCTGAACAACAAGACAGCAGAACAATCTTAGCTACTTGCATTTATGTAGCTGGGCAACCACTCTCCTCAAAACGCTGGTACAAGAAATGAAGAGGACAAAAAAGAACAACGAATAATACACAAAGAGATTAAATACTGGTAGAAATTAAAGACAACACTGGAGAAATTGTAAGAAACAGAGATACTGAGAAGCTGAAAAAAAGGAAAAGTGGAAATGAAGAACAAATACATTCAAACAAAAAGGACTGCAGAAATTATCAATAACTGGAACTCAAACAGGAGAAAGGAGTAAAGTAGGTAGGCACTACATTAACACAAATATGAGGGACAAACCCAAGCCTTCAAAACCCCTGGAGGTGCACATTTATACATCTATACTTGTAAGGTCACTTTTCATGATGAGAAACACACTTCAAAGATTTCACCTGCAAAAAAAATGTTGTCAATTACCTGCTCGGTCGAAGTCCAATACATAAGGAAAAGTTTCAATAATAGTAAAGAAAAAGCTAGACCTGAAAGTGATTGCTTAAAAGGAGAAAATATTTAAAACTTTGTAGTCTAAGAGAAAATAAATATGAAAAGAAAAAAAAAGATTACATTATCTATCCATGCTTCCTATTAGTAACATTAGCAGATTACCAAAAGAACAATATTCATTATTCCTGCCAAACATATTGCCAGTAAGAATCTTTGGGAGGTACTTCAGGGGAGGTACTTCAGATGACCCAACAAAAAGATACTTACTATGGAAATAATGATATCACCAAAGCATAATCTGAATTACAGGAACCAAAAAGTTTTTCCTGTAAGAGCTCCAGCTAAACCACAACCTGTGTAAAATGAGCTGATGCTGCACAGAAGACTGACAAACTGCAGCAACCTGGCTATGCAAATCATGAATCTTAAAATTAATTGTAAGATAATTTTTATCTTTGTTTGTTTGTTTTTACTGGCATGATAAACAGTACTTAGCAAATAAATTAGCAAAGCAGTTTTTAAAAGGGCAATGAGAAGGTTAGGTATTTCTCTCTGTTTTTTATTTCCTTTGCCTCTTATTACTTCTTTAAAGCAGAAAGCCACAGGAAGACTAGATAAACTTCCTGAAGTACTTCTATCTAAGGAAGAAAACCAGGTAAAATTCTATACAGCATATTATGAGGGGTACTTTGGACTAGCGAGTGAGGCAACAGAATGGTGACTTCGCAATCTAAGGCCCATAACTAAAATGAATAAGAATTGGAGAAACAGAAATCAGATGTGAAAAAAAAAAAAAAGGAAAGAGAAAGAAAAGCTAAGCTTCAAATGACACAAAAGAAATACTCCTCAGGATGAAGGAAACCAAACAAAGTGGGGGCAGCAGAACCCAAAGCCGCGATCCACTCATATAAAAAGAGTGAAAATCAAATGAAAGATGAAAATACTATAGTTCAAGAGGCCACAGAGAGCAGTAGCATCACAAGGGCAACACATTGTTTAATCACCGTTAAATTCCAGATGACAGCACTCAAGGACAGAGAGAGAGAAGGAGGATCAGTGCCTGAAAAAGAAAATATGAAGTGCATAAGAGGAGGGGGGTGGGGGAAAACAGAGGAAGCTTGAGTGCAAAATTAAAACCATGACCAAGAGATGCCAAGGTTCTTTGGAACAAAATCACAGTGACCAAGCGAGTCACTCTTAATGATGCATTTTAATTAAGAATAGGTAAAGATTATTAGAGCTTGTAAGTTTGCTTGAGAATCTCTGCTATGACATCTGCCTTGATTTTTAACCACAGGAAGATCAATCCATCTGCAAGAATTACAAAACACTCCACCTCAAAATATGCAAATATTCCTCTTTATTCATCAGATACTACCGTACAGTTAGCAATAAAGGATATGCCTGCATACCATTCAGAGTGCATTTTGGAATACAGATTCAATTTCATATTAGGTCTTGTACTCATTATAGAGCATCATGGATACTTTGCCTTCTTGGAAATAAAAATCCTATTAAGAACATTGAAAAAATTCAAATATAGAAGAAAAGCGGTGCTGCTGCCTTAAGTTCATTGAGTCTTAGATGACTTCATTAAAAAATTAATACGGCTGTCTTCAATTTTAATTGACAATCTAGCAAAAATAAGCTCAATTTTCCAACCACTCTGGCCACGAAAATAAAACTTACTGTGTCCCTTACAGAAGAAAATGAAGCAACAATGTTTCTCTGAAAGTATAATTTGAAAATTTTTGAAGTGTGACGGAAGACTAATTTAACAACCTAATTTATCTCCATCACTGACATATTCTCTCCAGGATATAACTGTCCCCAAACTCTTACTCCTGACTGGAGCTTAGTAACTGCTCAGTAAAACATTCCAGCAGTTCAGGATAAATGCAGAAGTAAGGTGAAAGTGACATCTGAAAAAAATGATTTATTAGCTAACAGTTGCCCTATGCAAACTCAGCAGCCGAACTCGGTGATCCTCATGGGTCCATTCCAACTCAGGATATTCCAAGACTCTATGAATCTCAAGAAAATGTATTAAAATTACCAGCAAGCTATTCTTAAGTCACATGATGTTCAACGTTATCAAACTTTAAAAAAAAAAAAAAAAAAAAAAAGCTGTTATGGACTACAAAAAAAAAAAAATATTTTACACTACAAGCATGAAAGAGCTACTGCATTGTCTGAATGTACATTTTCTGGTGTTTTAGAAACCAGGACTGTGACTATGCAATTATACTTCCCTAAAGTAGCCTACCAACAGTTTTCAGCACACTGGAATTAATACTTGCGTATTTGTACAGTGGCAGCGGTTATGACTGATGATATGCAAAGAACTGATCTGTTGCAAAGAGGATGTAAGAGAAACCACAGAGGAACTACACACTTCAGTCTTTATTTGGCACCATATAATGAAGACCATACACTGTAGCTTCTGAATATTTTCAGTCAATCTTTTTATTCTAGCAGATTTCGCAACTTTCCTTTACAAAAATATTCTGCCCTTAAAAGATAACATATCTCACAACAGCCTACAACAGAGTATCTACAAATCTTTGGTAGCACACCATGACAATCTTCCTCTACCGTCACTACTGATCTAAACTCCGAATTACTAAAACTTTCTTGAATTTGCTGGCATCACTATTTATTCCACGTGCTATGGGACTGAACAACGCATTGCATTTTCAAACATGTAGTGCTGAAGCAAGGAGAATGATTATCTCTTGAACTCACTAATTGTTAAAACCATTTTCTGCTTTCAGTTTGTCATGATGTTAAAATACGAAGCATGGTCTAATTGTGCTGCTTGGTTTCAGGGAAGGTGGAGAACTATAATGCAATAGCATTATGGTTTTCCTTAATTGTTTACATGTTTTCAGAATATAAGAACTGGGGGAACAAGTTGATTTGTAAATACTGACACTTGATGCATAGTCCATAATCATATTTCATGTAACTGCACTCCTTTACTATATTAGTATAGTGCATATATTCATGTTCTTACATGTGTGCATTTTTATCTACTAATTTTCTATTATGAATCAAGATCAATTTTAGCCTGTTCTTAGTGCCAAGTAAAGAGCTAAGGCTGACAGAATATAACAGTAGGGCCCTGTACATGAGAAAGTTACTACAGTACTACAGAAAACATGAAAGCATTTTCTTTAGCAGTGTCAACCAATGAAGCTTTTTAGTGTATCTTTACTGCAGTCCTGAAACAAGTCTCAAGTAGAATCTACTACACATTGTGATACACATCAAGATTCATTAGATTAAGTCTGCAATCCAACACCAATATTTTTTATTTGTGTAAGTATAGACAAAAATCCCACTTGGTAGAGTTGTATCTTCAAATAATATGGCTGTTATTTGGTGAAATAGTCCCCCTTTTTCATTTAAAGAAAACCTGCTAGGTAGGAATTACTATGCTGCTTTTAGGAAAAAAATTAGTACATCTCTAGAACCACAACTATACTTTAAGAATAGAAGAAATACTCATGGCAGACTGACTTAGGAGCTTAGCCCAGCTCTCTCGAAAACACACACACAAATGTTCAGACCAGCTTTTGAGAAATACAACTTTGTGAGTGCCACATGGAAGTTTTAAAGTGCTTCTAAAAACAAAAAATTTAACCGCATTGACTTCCATTCATAAAGAAGTAGGGCTTCCAGCACACTATGCAACAAGAAGAAAAACTACTAGAGAAGGAATTCAACAACATTAATATTTAAAATGACTACAGCACACGTGTGATAACAGTCCAAATGCATGTTACCAAAGGAATAAGTGTTTTAAATGTTTAACCTTTCTGTTACCCCTCCAGATAGCATGTTTTCACAGAACTGAAGAGTACTTCAGGTTGGAACGTACCTCTGGAGACTGTCTTATCCAGTCTCCTCTGTTCAGAGATAGATCCACTACAGTGGATTTCTAAGGTCCAGTTGGGTTGTGAGTATTTCCAAGGATGGAGACACATATACAACACAAGCTCCCAGCTCAAGTTCTTCTGATAACCATGCTCACAAGTAGCTTTTTCCTAACATTCAGATAGAAATTCCTGTATTTCAATTTCTGACCGTTTCCTCTGATACCTTCAGTGGTCACCACTGAGGAAATCACGGTTCCCCCTTCCCTATTTTCTCTTCACCTCTTCCAATCAGGTTCTTACCAACATTACACAGAATCATATTGATAGTATCTGCCCTGAACCTTCTCTTCTTGAGACTACACAGTTCCAGCTCTTTTGCCCTCTCCTTGCACAATGGATAGAAGAGTCCCTCAATCATCCTCACCATTTTTTGCTGGACCCACTCCAATTTGCACATATCTCTCCAGTACTAGTGAGACCAGAACTGGTCACAGTGCTTGTGGAGTGGTTTCACTGGTGCTGCCCTAAATCTAAAGTTGTCAAGCTTTAAATTTTACTTTACTTGTATTTTGTTGTCTCTCTTATATTTTAGTTATTAGAGATGAAAAACAACACAATTTTATGACTTCTCTTATGCAGATAATCAGCAACTCAGGCATTCAGAAAACAATTCCCTACTTTCTAAAACAACATCAACAACAAAGAAAATCAAACAAAAACACAATGAAAATTTAAACTAATACTTTGAACACAGGTGAATTGGAAAGTGGGCAAATAAGCCAGCATATGCAGATCCTCCAAGAGAATGACAGATATAAACAAAACACTAAATCAGAAAAGCCAAAGCATAAAGCACGTACAAATGAGACTAAAATCATGAGATTGTCTTGGTCATAATGTTTTATTAGAACCATGGCTTTCAGAATTCTTGTTTTCAAATCTGTCAGTCTATTACGGAAGGCTGTAAACTGATCTCAAAAACAGTTGATTGTTTTTAAAGCTTCAGCTCTACGAAAACAAAAAACAGGTATTGTGAAATTTGTGAAATTAGCGACAGTTAAAAACTTAATGTGATAGAGAAAACACTGCTGAAAGAAAGGTCAAGATGCAATAACAATAGTTTTGAACTTACATTTGAGTGTTTCTCCAGCATAAGGAATATGCAGCTTAAACCGATCACAGCTAGGTCCAGGTGTCAAGGACGTACAGCTAAAAGTGAAGATAAGAGAAGAATGTTCTAAGCTGTTACAGATGGCAGCAAATGCTAACATCACTATTCCAATGGCTGACATAATAATGATTTTCTGAATACAATATTCATCCTTACAAACCGGGGAAAAAGAAAAAGGTGGGAAGGATACGGAAGGCCCATTCTCTCCATAGCAGTAATTCTCAATATCATGAGAAAATTTAGGATCTGTGCCAGCAACCGTCTTTCCATTCAAACACAAAATACACGTTAAAAAGTCCTGGTTTCAGGATGCTAATAGAATAGTAACCACTGATCAGTCAAAGCCATCAAATTCTCTTTATATATATATATTATTATATATTTATTTATTACATATAAATTTTCCAGGTGACAATTCTTTACATATGTCACGGTTATTTGTAAGTCTCCAGGTAAGCAGGTTTCAGAATCAGGTATCCTAGGCTATGACAGTAAAGCACATCAGTTCATCAATCTATCACCATTTTATATCTCCTGAGAATCTGGAACACTGCAATGGCCATTGGGTCTCACAGCGAGTGAGCATTTTATGAATATAATAAGAATGAAAAACTATTTACTGTCTAGGTGAGACACAACCAACCTTTTCGTAACTCGTAAGTCATGTATTAAAATCTTTGCATAACAAAGAACCAAAATACCTGTCTGCACCAGGAGAAACAGCATCATGAATCATTTCACAGGCAGGAATGGCAATGGTCCCTGGAGTTCTCACCACTGTAGGCCTACGGCCACAGGACAGGCCTCAGAAGCATGAATGTTGGAAGCTGTTAGCAGCCCATTGCTCTCTAGATTTAGGCATTATGATTGCCCAGCAATCTTCTTCACAGTCTAAGATCACTGAGAATTTTTCATAGTGCTAGCACAAAAGCTATGCATGTTGCAAGCCACACGAAGATCAAAGCTGAACCGGACTAAGCAGTGAAAAGAAACATCATCAGTGATCCAATGCTGTAATACAAACCACTGACAATGTAAAGAAACGAAAGAAATGTTTACTGGGCCATAAACACAGTCAAAGCAAAAATAAGTGAGCAGGCCAGAAAGCACAACAGTTCTGGTCTCACAATACAACATAATAACTCCTGCAGCTGTGCTTACTATGGCAATGGCCTAAGGGTGAACAGAGTATTCTCTCCTCTCACCGATACCATGCTTTAGAGAGTCAGGTCCACCAGACTCCATCTGTGCAGTATTTTCCCTCTTTACCCTTCCAAATTCAGGAAAACATGTGCAGTGGCCTCAGTTTGATTCTGTTCAAGGAGCTACATTTATAAGTTAATAAATTTGTCCTCACATACACCTTCATCAAAGAGGCAGCCACAGAACTACAGATCAATCAACTTCACTTAAGTTTACGTAAAAATATCAGGAAAAAAGAAATCAAAATTTGTGTGCACTCAGCATCTAACATGGTACAATTCACTGCCTACATTGATTTGGCAAAATACATGGTGTTATTTTAGCATCATCATAGAAAGTAGATAGCAGCCTTGGCAAAGCAACAGTTGTTCTGTCTTCACTTTAGAAAGGTTTTTGTAGTGTCATGTGAGAGCACTCTGCAAAACAATCTACAGAACGTAATTCAGATACAGCTACTATCAGATCTGTGCAGAGCTGACTGGAAGGCATGTTTCATAAAAGACAGTGCACATCTTGCTTCACAAATGCAATGAGTGGATTTTCTTTTAGTATAATATTATTTAGCCTCTCAGTGAAAAACTTGGTTGATGGAAAAGAGGTGGTTTTTATTAAACTTGCAAATGATGCCAATGTGAAATATAACAGTATGCTGAATAACAGCACCAGAGCTGAAAAATATTGACTTCACATTTTATGCTACTGCTTTTTAAGTATTAAGTAGGGCTTAGCAAGAACAGTACGCACCACTGCCCTCACTGGGAACAACATCAGTGTCTGTCTGAGAACATGTAAGACTGGAGATGCAGCGCAATACAAATAAGAAAACATCGCTCTTTCAAAGATGCATTTTATTAGAATAGAAAAACAAGAGTGCCCACTGTTTAAGTATTTGAATGGCTGCAATGGATTTAACAGCTACAACGACAGGATTATTATCGACTTTCAAGTCATTCCTAAGGCTCACATCTCATAAGGTCAGTTCTAGGAAGCATTAAAAAAAAGTAACACAAAGGAAAAAACATAACTTGCAAGTTCTAAAATACATCTGCAACACCAGTTAATATTTAATGGAAGTTGCTGTCAAAGTACCACAGGTCACAGTTTCAGGCACGTTTTTCAAAATACCATCACAATAACACTGTCATTAGGTTTTCAACAGACACAAAAATTTCTGATCCTATAAATACCCTACAATCCTTTCTTTTAGCACAAACGGCCATTTGGAAATACTTACAGAAAGTGCAATATTCTTAAACATTAAAATAAAAGCTTGATTTAATGGCAAATGTCCCTAAAAGCAATACTAAGTCTTTTTCCTAGATTATCATATTCCAGCAGAGATGTTTTAAATTTTACTGGTCTGCAATTGATGGAAAATGACAGTATTCACAATTTTTTCAGTTGTTGTTTCCAAATTACACTCTTTGGCTAGGCTGCACAAGAGACTTCAGAAACTACAACAGGCCAAGCAATCAAGTAAAAATGGTAAATACCTCCATATGAAAAGAGGCAGCAACTTTTTAACAGAAACAGTAAAAGAACAAAACTCCCAAGGCAAATCAAAATTTTGGTACGACTAGCAGCCTATGTGTTATTTTTCTGTAGAAAGGCACAAATAACACCTAGGTTATGGGCATCTTCTCTTACTCGAATTTTCTTAAAACACAGAATCTCATGTGATTACCTGACCCAGAATTGTGGTATCCACTCTTTCTGAAATGCAAGATTTTATGTCTTTCAATCCTTTTATTTAGCATCGTCCACACACCAAAGTGAAGCTGAAGGAGAATGATGTGTGACAAGGTCTTTTAAAGATTACTTTTCTCGTCATCACAGGGAACTGACAGGTAGAATAATAATATCTAGTATTAAAAACTAATCTCAGAAGCTGACTTCATCTCATGATGAACAGATGTGCTACCTATTCATGGAAAACATTACACTCATTTGCATAACTTCATCTAAATACTCAATGTTTTACAAAGGAAAGCTTTGAAGCACAGCAGTAATTAATGTTCTGATGCTCAGAGTTGTGATACAAACGTCTTCTTCACAGAGTACTTCAAAAACATGTAGAAAGGCACTTCTAGTTGAGCTTAATATCAAGATTTTATCTTACACGAATACATTTGTAATGACTACTTACAACTCCTGCTTTTTTTTTTTTTCAAGCTAAAAGCAATTGATCCCTTTCTATCTAGGCCACTCTGATACTTCACAGGTTCAAAGCCATGATGATAAGTACAATTCTGACAGCCCCAGGTATTAGTACTCTTCTACAACTATCATTTAAAAGCCTTCCTCGGCCCTAGTAAAATCTTCTCCAAAGGTATGTTCTGTGCTATGTCACAGCTAAACGAAAGCTCAGCTGTTCACACTTTAGCCCTTAAAGTCCGGAGATAAGCAGTTATTCTGTTAAAAAAAATAAAAGAAAATAAACATCTCTTTTTACACCAAAATATTATACTCCAGTCTGAAACTCACTTCTTAAACAATTCCTAGAAATCTGCTTCTTAGAATCATGTAATTCCATAGCACTCAGAAAACCTGCGTGAGTACAATAGGTCTACCAAAGAAATACCCTTTTTTTCTTTTAATGGTAAAAAGATGTACGAACCAATACTCACACTCATTGGATAACTATCAAATTTCCTGACAAAAAGTTATGCAAAGTGCTAAATGACTCAAGTCTTCTTTCTCTACAGCTTTTATGCTTTTGCTATCTGAAGACAAATCATCAATTAATTTCACTGTGCAATAGCAAACAAAAATTTTAAAATGTAAGCGACTTGGAAGGGGAACTTGATGTTGAGTCTGCCTAAATGGAATTGTCAGAGATGCAAAAAATTTAATCTCAGTGATGCTGAGGTTGCTACAGATGCCGTCCTTGAAGATCAGAACTTTTTGGTTAACAAATAGCTCCTGTTGTTCACAGGGCTTTTGGTATTAGTGCTTCACAGGCATTGTAGATACGATGATGGCAAACATTGGTAAAAAACACACACATGCTCAACATAACTAAGGAGGTTCTGAGCACTGGCTGTATTTCCAAACATTCCTGACTCTAACATATCTACTATAAGATTCTAATTGTTTCAGTATATGGCAAAGAAAGACACTCTTAGGGGAAAAGGGGGCCAAGACCCTCCCACGATACAAGAGACTAAATTAGAAAATGAGTTTGACATCAGTAATAAATACAATTTAGTTAGGGGGTTCAGAGGCCAAAAATTTCATCAGCAAGAGTCAAATTTAGCTCAGAGATAAAGATGGGCAATCCATACTCATTGTTCCTAATAAAACTATAGTTTCTGGCTGCAGTATCAAGAATCAGCCACCTTCAGTACGGAGCCAGCAGTGTGAACAGAAAACTAGCACTCTGATATACAAGCCAACTACCATCAACAGAAATTTTCTGACAATTTTGTGAGCTCCAGAGTTCCTGATAACATGTGAACTAACAAGGGCTACAGCGGGAGCAAAGGAATTCTGGAGCGTGGCCACACGTGTCTCCTGTAAATGCAGAAAGAATTGGTTTTTTTTTTCATTTTTTTCCCAGAGGCAGTGAACACTGAAGTCTACCTAAAGCTTTTAATCTGGCATTTGCTAAGAAAAAACACTCAAATTTATACAGAATACCCTTTGTGGAAGCCTTAAGATTCTTTTTTTTTTTTTTTTTTTTTTCTTCTCTATCTTTGTAGATGGGAATCTGCTCAAGTGCTTCTTGAAGACAATATTTCATCCCATTTAATTAAGAATTAATTGCAGAATTCACAACAGATGGATAAGTCATCTACAGAGCCATGAAGAATAATTAGATGGGAGGAGGAGAGTGAAAGAAAGGCCAGCAGCGGGTGACAGGGTTGTTTTTTCAGAAGGGCTGAAGAAACAGAAAACCGGTGAAAATCATCTTTTAGAAAGCTGACACGGACAGAGAAAACCTGAATTGTACTGCGACTCCCTGCCACACACAGCCCACAAAGCTTTGCAGGTTCCCAGGGTCCTGCAAGAAGAGTACAGAGCAGCTGCTGCTAAAAACGAACAGATTCATTACGTGAAATTTGAATTCTAATCCACCGATGTTCATCTTCAATCTCCCTTTTTTATACAGACAAGCATATTACACAGTATGATACAGAGGGACTTCTGCTTAAAAGACAAAGTACGCACCTCTGCTTTTGAGAAACAAAAACTCAGTTACGTTTACAGTGATTGCTACTGCACTTAAAAATATTTAAATCAGCTAAATCTTAATTATTTCAAGAGGCTTTCTAGTAGTTAGACCTACTGTTTTTTTAAGACTCATCTCTACCCTACCTGGTTTGCTTTAATTTTAGTATAAAATTAAACTGTGCACAAAGCCTACTCTTGGTACTACAATGTAAGTTACAATGTTTATTTTAAATCTTACTAGTATGGGTGATGTGCTGTAACTGGAATGGCATTTCAATCCAAGTAGTTATCAACTGGGAACTTCTTTCGTCTATTCTAACTGCTGATTTTCACATATTCATATATATATATTTATTTATATACACACAAACATGCATATATTCGTATTTTTTTGTATAAACAGGACCATACTAATTAGAACTTTTAGAAAAGAGAAGGACACTAGGCAGAAAACATACCTAGAAAACACACTGTACCCATGGGCAGAAGCCTATTTCTTAACAACTAAGTTTCAAAGAACTATTTAAAACTAAATCAGCTGCCAGCAACCTATTTTCAGTAGAAACAGTGCAGAAAAGTATCTAATGACTATTGTAATTATTAAAACAAATTACAGCAGCTATAGCTCAAAAGTAAACGTAGATTTATTTAACACAAGTAGGAGTTTGCCAAAACAGATGTTGCAAGGTGCGGAAAGCTTTGAGCCTGCTTCTAGAACTTCAAACCTTTCACATCTGCCACAGTCTTGTTGTAGATACCCTGCAATCTCCTAAAATACAGCCATCTCTGCACACACATAACCCATCCTCTACAAGGAAGCCATAGAGAGGGAAGGAAGATAAATAAGTGCACCTACGTAGACTTTGAAATCATCTCAGAGAACGTCTGCATTAAATGAGGGTTTGCAGAAATCCCACGTGATTGCGACTCCTCTAGGGTGACAAATTCCCCACTCATTTTGCCTCAGAAAGCTGTTTTAGAAGAGCTTTTGTTTCAGTCACAGTATAGGTAGAAAAGCGCCACCCCAAAAATAACAACAACAAAAATAATAATAATATGAAGACAGAGTCGATAACCAGCATCATGTGTAATCTATGTGTAAAGTAGGCTCCTGAGAGAAAAGCTCCAAAGAGCAGACTATCTCAGAATCTGCGTTCATAAAATCCCTGCAGTTTAGGGTTGGAGCTCATTATTGTCAGGAGCCAATTATGGTACAAATTGAGAAAAATAATTAAAAAGCGACAAAGGAATGTTGCCAACAAAACGTTCTTTAGAAACATGCTTTAGAAACAGCTTTTATAGCCAAACGGATGACTTTTGTAAGCAAGATCATTTATACTCCAGTAATTGCCTATAATTCCCCTCAAAAGCTACACATAGAAGAATTAAACAGAAACAGAAAACAGAAAACTTAATGAAGGAGCCATTGAAAAACTAAGAGACTCGAGTAAATTGCAATAGGAAAACACTAGCAGTGCATAAGACAGTGGCCTATACTTTGTAATAAACCACTGAAATCACAAGCATTGTGAACTACACTTCTGTCACAAATTCAGGAAAGAAAAAGACACTAATTTAAAGTACTTTACCATACTGTTCTGTAAGACCAGCTGAATCCCAAATTCTTGGAATTCACAAAGAAAGTTCTAAAGAAGAGTATGAAAGTGTTGAAGATGCACCTTTTTACTTCATCTTCCTTCCCTCTCGTGAAACACAAACTCTTCTTTGGTATTTCCACAATAGTCATTTGATTACATGTTACTATCCAATCAGTTAGAACCTAAAAATTTCTACTGCTCACTAACGTAAATTTCTGAAGAAAGCAACAAAATTAAAAATTTAAAAAAAAAAAAAAAAATACAAGGTACGTTTTAACATTTAGGTTACTCACAGAAAATGATTCTTTGCCAAGTATGAAATTATCATCTACCACCTGGAGTTTCAGATCCTGAGTGTTCACAGAAAGCATATTCATTCAGCAAGTCTCAAAAGGTAAGCTATTATAAACCTAATCACATCACAGGACAGCTTAGTTATTGGAAGCTGTAACAAAATGGCAACAAGACTAAGAGTATTGTTCATGTCTATATGTTTCCCCCTTTCATGACCCAACCAACCATTAATAGGGTTCCATGGTCCTATATCCTTTCTTCTCACATTTTCTTCCAAAGCTTTCATCTAATTGCATATTATAGCTTTCTGGTCACAGATCTCTAACAATTTAATTTGCTTATCTTACAAACTCTGAGAAGAAAGAAATTTATGTTAATATAGCAATCAAGAATTCAGTTCTTCAGACACGAAAGATCATTTCTTGTTCATAACTCCATTACTTTCAGCAGCACCAACATTCAGCAGGGTAACTTCAAATTGCATATACAGAATCCAATATGAATTGGTATTATCATATTTTTCATATTATTCATATTATTGCATGGATTCATAGGAACACACTTTTTTTTAAAAAAAAGAAAATATACTTGTTCTAGAAGTTCATATAAATGAAGATTTTTTTTTTCTTACATCCTCTCTGTAAAGAAATTCTGCAATACCCTTAATTAATTCAATTTCACTGGGATTCTTTTATTTTACGATGACAAAAACACCCAATCCTAATGATCTAATTTTGTTCTTTCACCCATAAGCTACATATTACAAAGAAGAAATAATGTGACCTGAGTGGTTTCAGTCACTCATATCAATTCCCTTCTCACAGGAAAGGCTCCCTTTTTATATATTTTTTCTTTTGTATGGATTACAGAGAAGGTTAACTGTTACCTTAGACTGAATTTAATAATGTTAATAAACATAACAATTTCAAGAGCAAAAAAGAAACTGTTCACTGATATTATAGCTCTAAGTATTCTTTTAAGATGCTCACTTCCAGTTAGACACTAGCTGCTTTAGGGTACATCTACACCACGCAACGTAGTGTCAGGTAAACGCCCTAGCTAAATATCTCAAGAAGAAGAGTAAAATAAGCAAAATTTGCATTGGTGTGATTATTCTCTTTCAAGTTGAATCTGAGAGATTGTACCAACACTGCCAATTCAGTGCTGGACAGAGTTACCTGAACTGTCAAGAGTTCTGTCAGGAAAAAAAGCACCATGACTGACACTTCACAGATCCCAAGGCGCTTATAAGGCTGCACTTAAAAGTGAAGCAACAGGGAGATGTCAGCCAAAGTGCCAATAAGAGAGACTCCTATCACAATGAAGCTTCTCTTAGAAAAATTTTATGCTGGCTTACATAATGATCAATGCGTTACAAGAAAAGGTCTCTAAAGGATTTGATTTCCCACATAGAAAGAGAACAACTGTATAATCATAGAATAGCGCGTAGATTATGTTTACAAAAATTAGTGGTTTGCTTTATTTACTTCTACTGACCCATAGAAATAGTTTACAGATGGATTTCCATTAATTTCTGTTTGCTGTAATATGAATGTGGCGGAATCAAATTTTAAACACTGCTGCGCTTTGGTCCATTGGGAGTCTCTGATGATCTTCTATGCTATTGAAGCCCCTCATCTTACCAGAAAGATGGCAGCAAGTGGAATAAAAACAAAGCCATAACCTTCAGCTTTATTAGAAATGTTTGTCTGTTTTTTTAATGTTATGTCACGTGTAAGTCTATGCATATAAGAGTCAGGCACATACAAAGCATAACTCCATATGTAAGGCTGGAAGAATTTACCAACCAGCTATGCAAGAATATATTCTTCTCCACTCAGCAGAAGCAAAAAGAAATTAAAAGCCATTTGTTCCATAGTTGGCACTTGTTCCAAAGAGTTTCTTCTCACTGTTACTGAAGCACAAAACTGGCAGAAACAACATCCAGTTTTCACGCGGTCAGATAAGGAAATCACTCACTGCCCCAGCCTAATACCAAGCGAATACATACTGTGCAGTATCTGAACTGAACAGCCCTTAGAAAAAATACATGCTCAAAATTGGCAAATGCTTTCTTTTCCCTGAACAACTTCAAGCACTCTATTTAAAATCAGTGTTTAAAATGCTAGCATATTTGGAGATTATTTGCCAAACCATCAGGAAACGTATGCACTAAACTGAAAATTAAACTAAGATGTTTTCCTTTTTTCTTTCAACATCCAGAAGAAAGCAATCCTGGAAACAATCAATCTTTTGAACCAGTGCAGAAAAATTCACAGATCCCTTGCCTTGTACTTCAGAGCTTCAGCCCATTCAATTTAGCTTGAGAGTGACAACAAACTACTAGTAATAAAATTTCCTGCAGTGAAAAAAATGCATTTGTTATCAGAAATGAAAATGAAACAACATACTCCATGGAAAAGGTAATAGTTTATGACTTAACCAATGTAACAGTAAAGGATGCAAAGGGCATACCTTTCCCAGAAGCACAAAATAGTTTGGGTTGGAAGGGACCTTAAAGATCATTGTTCCAACACCCTGTCATGGATAAAGTCACCTTCCTCTACATCAGGTTGCCCAAAACCCCATTCAACCTGGCTTCAAACACCTCATGGTACCATGGGGTACTCACACAACTTCTCTGGGCAGCCTGTTCCAGCACATCATCACTTTCTGAATGAAGAATTTCTACTTAAAACCTAAAATCTGACCTAAATCTCCTTTTTTTTTTCAGATTAAAATCATACCCCCTTGTCCTATCACCATCAAACCACGTAAAAAGTTGGTCCTCCTCCTGTTTATAAGCTCTCCTCAAGTACTGGATGGTTGCAAAGAGGACTCCCTGGAACCTTCTCCAAACTAAACAAGCTCAACTCCCTCAACCTTTGTCCATAAAAGAGGTGCTCCAGCCTTCTGATCACCTTTGTGGCCCTCCTCTGGACCTGCTCCAACAGCTCTCTTGTGCTGGGGGCTCCTGGTCTAGACACAGTATTCCCAGTAAGGACGCAGAAGGGCAGAGCAGAGGGAACAACCACCCACCTCACCCTGCTGGCTACCTCTCTTCTGATAAGCTCAGGGTACAGTTGGCTTTCAAGGCTGCAAGCGCACAATACCAGCACTGGTTGAGCTCTTCATCCACCAGTGCCCCCCAAGTCCTACAAGGCTGCTCTCAATCCACTGCTGCCCAGTCTGTATTTGTGCTTGGGATTGCTCCAACTCAAGAGCAGGACTTTGTTGAACCACAAGTTGTTTGCATGGACCCACCACTCAAGTCTGTCAAACCACCAAATTCCTTCAAGTATATGTTTTACTCACAACAAGTAGAAACTATGTACACTAACAGTGTTTCATAGTAATTGCATTCAAGAGTCATGTAAAAAAAAAAAAAAAAAAAAAAGAAAAGAAAAAAACAAGCTACAGAAATAAATGGGAATGACGGAATAAAAATTTCCTTCCTTTAATGGAAGTACAATCTTTCGGTTTAGAATAATCAAAGGCAAAGATAAAGAGAAAACTTAAAATAACTGCTACAGTATTTCACAGTTAACATTTCATAAAATACTCACATAAAATGCATATTTACTTTGAAAAGGGAAATGCCCAAAAGAAACGGAAATGCCAAAAGCTTATTGCAGTCCACTTGATAACACAAAAATTAAATAATCATTATTCACTAGGAAATTACAAATGTCTTTATTACGGCTTGATAGTGAACCTGCAAGTTGAAATCTGCTCCTAGTAGTACTATGTCTTTTTAATCGCTCCTCATACAGTTTCAGACAGATGCAAGGAACAAACTACCAACATGGTTTACTACAATTCAGTTACGTAAAAATTCCACAATTAATTTCATCATAAATATGGAACAATTAAGTATAACCAAACAAGTATGAAAGTTACAAAGTTACATAACTTTGTTGTGAACACGTATCTACAAAAATAGACTCTTAGTATCTAGAACTTTCAGTTATTGTATTCATTTTAAAATTCCAACTGGTGCAACACGAAGTAATTTAAAAAATAAAGTCCTGAGTAAGAATAAGCTTGCAACATAATTTGAGGCTCTATCACAGACACCCCCACGAACTGCTGTATGGAAACATGTTCTCAAAGACTATGACCAACACACATGTGTCTCACACCATTCTAACAAGCCATAGGAAAAGCAGTTGGCTCTTAAATAACTGGATTCTACATACACAATAATTACACAGCCTTTATATAGGAAAATTTCTTCTGTTTCTAAATTACTTAATAATCGCTTTTCCCTATTCAACATATTTCCCATGGTTAATGTATGTATGTATAAACACAAAGAAAAATGTCTTAGCCATAATTTAAGATGGTTATGAAGAGATTTTAATATCTAATTAAGATGGGTCATTATTTCAAAGAGACACCATTGTAGATTAACTGAATGATGTAGTATATGGCATTGACTCAACTGGCAGCATTATTTTCTTTGAGTCTAGAACAAGGTAATATCCTATGCAAGAGTTAAATGCTTTGATCCATTCTGACATCCCCAGGAATATCTTTTATTGATGCAACAGAGATGCCTGCCAGGGTTTCCTTATCATCAGAATCAATGCTGCTAAAGGTGCCGTATTTCAGATGTGATCTAACACTAAGCTTCTATTTTAGTTAACTAGGGAGCTCCTTTACCAAGATGATAACATTCTGTAGACTTGATAAAATTCGACTTTGGGTAACTGTGCATCACTTAAGTTCTCATTACTGTTTCCACTAAAAAGTTCCTTTCTGTCCTACCAAGTCGTTCTGCTGAGCACAGTTAAATAGTTCTCACAACTCTTCACTCACTCTGCATCAGCAGCAGCCGTATAATTCCTATGAATAGATCTTGACCTGAAGGCCCTACTCATAGATGTAAATGTATGTGTCTGATGAGACTAGTACTGCCTATTAAGTTTGTAAAACACACAGACGTCGAACTGTAACATGTTATTATAAAACATTTACATACTCAAAGACTGCAAAACAATAGGATTCCTTTCTGTGATCTATTTCCCTTCCACACTTGCAAGTAAAGCAAATAAACATATCATACTTCATACTTTTAAACCAACATCAGCACTTTAATACAGTTTTATAACAAAATTAGGTAGTCTTAGCAATAAGATAGAGCAAGCGCAAAATAAGCTCTTCACTAAAAACATCTGACATGTGGATTGATTTTTCAAACAGTTAAAGACTTATATAATACTTGACATATACAAACCAAAATCAAATGACACAACAGGCTACAAACCTGGTACTTGATCTTGCACTAGTTAAAGAAAAGTGCAATTCCTTCCATATTCAAATTGAGAACTAAGAAACCGAAGTTATGAACAGGCAAGGTGTTGGAGATGCTACCACATCCAACACATTTCTATAATTCCCTATGATCTGCTGCTCCAGTTTCTAAAACCTATGAATTGAGAATGGATGCATCTTGCATCTGTAAATTTTGTTACATAACACAAAGCACTGGTTGGTTAGGCAACCAGAATACTGCATTAACCACTATTTTTCTACCAGAGTAACACTGTGGTGTGTGACAGTGAAGCAGCCATGCAGTTCCTTGCCTTGATCCCCTTGTCAGCATCAAGGCACTCACAAGCTTCCAGAAGTCTTTGTCTTCTAAGTTAATATCTACTGAAAAGATTACGTTACAGATTTTAACACCTTAAAGGTTAAAAAAAAAAAAATCATTTTTTTGTCTCAAAAATCTTTCACACAACACAACAGTTAATTCATAAGACATAAAACATGTTCTGTAACAAATTCAAGCTAGCCTATGGCAAGACATGTTTTGAGTTCCTTCCATATGTCAATGAACTCATTCAAAAGTTTCTGCTCATGGTCACATTCATTTCAAATAAAAAATAGCTTTTTATTTGATTTCAGACACTTAATCTAGTACCTCTTCCTCAGATACATTTCTGCTTTTTAAATTTAAAGCCTGATTCAGCAATACTGAAACTGAAGGGAGTTCTGCAATTAATATCCTGTACCTCATCCCCATTATTAACTTATTAACTTAACTGCTATCCTTGTTTTCCTTCTCCCTGTTCAATCTCTATGTCCTTGTATTTCATACAGTTATTACCTAGATCCGTCCCTGACTTCTACTTCCTGAGCACTGTCATTTTGCTTTTATTTCAAAGTTTAAAGAAAGTAGAAGGGTTGAATAAGAGCATTAAGTCAGGACAGGAGTACAGAGTAGACCAATGCCTTCCAATCTATTTTTTGGATTCTCAGAGCCCTACAAACTTTTCCTTAAGAGGCAGCACCCAGAGGCAAATTTCAATCTCTCTTGGTCACTGCATTTATGTTCTGTACTCTACATTCAATGCAAACAGTATAGAATTTGAATCACTAGGTTGGAAAACAGGCACAGTTAGGAGTAAGTTTTCCATTTTTTAAGTTAAAGAATAAACTCTTGGAAAACATTTAAGACATATCACAGTAAACTCAAGATAATCTCAGTAAGACTACAGGCTAAAAACAGATACTAAAATACCTCTGAAAAGAGTTAGCTAAAAAAACATTGTGTTGAATTATTTTGATCTATTCTAAAGGCAAGCAGCATAAGCACTGTGGGCACTGAGCAAAATTCTTATCAACCTCCCAATAAGCTGACACCTTCATCACCAGACCACACCTGTGTTTTCTCTTTTTTTTTCTATCCCTTTTCAGAAAAGCGAAGGCAAGACAGATACTACCTTAGCCTTCCTAGGAGACTAGTTCAAGAAAAAGAAAGGGCTACAATGAAGCAACAGTTGCAGGTAAGTAACTGCTCAGCCTGCATCATTTAATCTGCAATCCTAAACACTAAGGCAAACACCACAAAGTTACAGCTTCTTAGACCTCCAAGAAAGACGGCAGTGTCACAGAGGATGACTCTTTTCAAGCTAACCATAGAAATCAGACTTTGATGAAAAGGCATTGTATCTACAGGAAAAGCAACTCCTAAACTGTCCAAGAAGTCATAACAAAGCAGACTACAGAAGGACATGAAACAGTTTTCAGGAGAACTAAATTTTAAAGAATTTTCGTGGTAGTTCTCAAAACTTATTGGGCTACACTATCATTCAAATCAAACCAGCAGAGTCTGCATCAAAGTGATGCAAACTGATTTCAGCACCCTACGCCAAAATAATTTCAGAGTCTCTACTCCAGTCTCAAAGAAGTACCTGAGTCAGGAATGTGGTTAGATGTACAACTATTCTGATATCCTCTCATCTTCAGAATTCTTTATCAGCTACTCTGAGAGTTTCCCATCTGGCAACATCCAAAGTAAACTCTACTTTTAGCAGTTCACACCCCCCACGTATTATTCACAGAGGTTACACATCAGAGTTCCCTTTGTACATGTGGATCCCAAACTTTACCAGCAGCTGAAAACCACCACGCATCCTTGTAGAGTTAAAAACAGAAATAGTAGCTTGGCCTATTTCAAACACTGCAGCCTACAGCTATTTAATGTACTAATCTTGAAGAAGGTTAGATAAAGAAGAAGTGCTTTTCTTTCTTATTTAGCATATTTGTTACTACAGTAAGGTCTTGTACATTTATCTTCCACTTTTGAAATTATAGAAAAGATTAAGTAAGCAAGTGATAAACAGCTGGAAAATGTGTTTAAAACAATCTAACTGCTGAAAACCAGTGGCACCAATGAAAGTGTGTCAGCAAGAATATTATCGCCAACAACGTGACAAATTAAATCCCGCAAAGTACAAAATGCTAATAAGACAGAAAAACAATCTAGACAGCATTTCAGTTTCAGATATACTGAAAATGCTTAAGTACACACTGACATAGTAAAAGATCAGTTCTGAAAAGACATCTGAACTGTCATTGAGGGGTTGGGCATTCTTTCTAAACAAGGAACTCAAACACTTACCCAGATTTCAGGTCTGTAATTCGTAAACAATTAGTAGCATCCAGGCCTACTTTTCCATTTCTCACCACACTCGAAATGAACGGTGAAAGAGCAGGAGAAATTCTGTTCAAGGCAACTTCAGGAGACATCGTAGCGTTCTCTCTTCCTTCTGTCTTTAGCTGTACAGGAACAGTAAGGGAGAAAAACAATTTTAAAATATCCTACTTATTTGGTGTAAATTCACATATACTATGCCAACATCAAAGGAAAAATAAGCTTAGCGCTCTAGCGATCAGGAATTGAAGAGTACAAAGTTAACTTTTTTCTCCTACCTCTGCAATGATCAAAGAAACCCGTTTATTCAATTCAAACTCAATACAAAGAATCTTTAATCCTAGGCTCCTTTAATTAAGATCCTATCCCTATGAGAAAGATAAATCAAACGGAAGGTCCTTCTGACCATTCACAGCCTAGCTGTTCTTGTAAGCATTCCCCTAGAGGCTGTAATTGACAAGCCACATTTGTTCTGCTTCTATTGACATCAACTAGACTTACAGTACTGATTGCAATGGGATTGCTCTCTCTACATATTTTCGTTTGTAATTTGTAATACAACTACAAGCATAACCATCATCAGTATTACATTCACAACACTTCACTAAGAGCTAGACAGAGCATTTTGTGCTTCCTTCAAAGACTTTCCTATCAGTGCCATGCTCTGAAAGGCACAAAACACGTTGTGAAACTGTTATACACAAACTTCAAGCACAGCTTCTTCAGAAGCACTTGCAATTGCACAACCTTACGCTACAACAGTGAGGCCACTATAAGCACACTTGCTGCTTTCTAGACTAAATGCAGGAGCTGATCTTGTTTGTAATTTAAAATAGTCTCATGCTGAAAGCCTATACTGTGGGCAAAACCAGGCTGTGGCAGAAGTGGAAGAAAGAAAGGCAAGCGACCTATCTAAATGCTAAATATATATTTACTCATATTCTTGGTATGTTTACAGTTCTACCTGAAAATTAACTGAATTTCAGAGTTTTACAAAATAGGGCCACAAGTGACTCAGAGTAATATAAAATCACCACTGCAAATTTGGGCAGAAGGCCCCATAACTTAACTCTGGCCATTACAGACTCTTTATTATTCATCTACATTCACAAATAACAACACACACGGACTGCTGTATTCACAACATTTCTCTGTTTTTCCTAGCACTCAGCTTACAACCTTCAGTTGGCAACTAACGGATCTTCTGCAAACTGATAATTCCTTCCAGAAGGTAGCATCATTAATCATTTGAGCTACGTGTTTTGTTCTTAGGAAAGCCATTCACATGGAAGCAGTGTGAATGAGTCTTCAAGAGAACTTATCATAGCAACTTGGGGTAAAACAAAGGCCAGGCATTTTTGGGTGATCAAAAATACCCAGGGATTTCCTACAAATTGTAATTAATACAGTTTCCTGCACTTCACGGCAGCTATAGAAGCTCGAGACTGAATATCCATACACTAATATATAACTTGCTCTCCTTACACACACAATATAGCATAACTGATGATGGGCAGCCACTTACACTTGCCTGGCAGACATTTATGGCCACTCAGGACACTCCCTCCCTTTGGTTGGAGCTCTCTTAAAACCCCTTGCCAACTCACCCAGAAACACTGAGAAAACAAACTCAGAGTTAGCCTACATCAATGCAAAGACCAACGACTGAGCTTGAACAGCTAAAAAAAATTAGTTTAAACTAGAATGACAGATATTGCACAAGAGTGGCTAACTCTGGGCACGTTTTATTCCATCATGTTTTATTCTACTGCAGGGAGAGTAACTTCAGGCAGCAGGGCTGATGATGGTAAGGCCTTCTTGAAGCACGAAAAGCATGCTGAAATAGAGGCCATCCTATCACTTCATATACAGAGACCTCAACATTAGTTCTGATTATATGACATCCTTCCAGGGAACTCAGGTATGAGGGTAGAACTGTGACGCGTGGAGATGCATGTGGTGACCAAAGGTGAAACAGACGCTTTCTAAAGCGAATGACAGGGTGTTCTTTACCTTTCCACTAGTGGAGTACGCAGGTAGTGTCAGCACAAGGCACTGCTCCTGGCTTTATTGCATCGCTTCTTTAAGACCCACAATACCTTCTACATCTCAAGCCAGCTATCGCACAACACTTAAAGGCTCCTATTGGTTACACTCACTGATTTATTTTGTAAACAAAGGGATCCGTAAACAAAGGGATTTACAAACAGTAACACAACCATACCATTTCCATAACTTTCAGTTCCCACAGACATCATCTTTTCCCCAGCTTAGTGGCCCGGCAATGCTGGGAACAGAGCACAAACCAAATTAACCCATGGGAATTAAACACCAACAAATAAATAACCCAAGAGGCAGTTTCCCTCCCTATCTGGGAGAAGTACAAAACGAGCAGCGGGACCCTTTCAGACTCAGCAGCCACGAGTTCAGGTCAGTCGAAGGCAAGCTCCGCAACGAGCACACGGAAACGAGCGTCCCCACCACCGAGCCAAACATTCAGCACGGGTTCAGCGACGCACAGAGGCGCTGCGGATGAGACCAAAGCGCACGGGAGCCTCCTGCGCCCGCCCCGCCGCCCAGCTCTGCCCGCACTGGGCGGGGACGCCCGGCGTCGCTCCTCGGCGTCGCTCCTCGGCCCCGTCCCGCTCCCCCCCTGCCGGAGTCGGGCCCTCGGCGCCGTTCCCGGGGCTCCAGCAGCCACGTGCCGGCCCCGGGGCGGCGGGCGGGGCCGACCGAAGAGCCCGGCCCTCCGCCCCGGGATGTGCTGGTGCCGATCCCGGCCCCGCGCCGCCTCCCGGGGCCGGAGGAGGAGGAGGCGGGAACAGAACCCAGGCCTCCCACCGCCCCCCACCGGAGCCAGCAGGGGCGCTGGCGCCCTCCCGCCCGCCCCTCCCGGGCCTTCGCTCGAGCCCCGGCCCCGGCCCCGCCATACCTACGGCGGCCGAAGCGCGGCCCCTTAGCAACGGCCGCGGCCACGCGCCCGTCCCGTCCGCCCGCGCCCGGCGTGCGCGCTCCCGCCCCGCCGCGCGACGTGCGCGCCTCCGCGCCCCGCCGCCGCCGCGGCTCCCAGGGCCGCAGGGGGCTTCGCGGGCCTGAGAGCTGGCGGCGGCCGCAGCGCCTGGGCGGATTTTGTCTCCGCGCAGCGTGGGGGTAGAGCCGGGGAGGTGAGGGGCCGCGGGGAGGCCGCAGCCGGAGCGGCGCGGAATTAGCTGGCGGGACGGGGGCGGGCAGGAGCGAAGAGAGCTGCGTCCCGACAGGCGTTCGCCAGGGGCGCCCCTACCGGCCGAGGCCCCCCCTCTCACCCGCCCGTCGCCGTGGCAACGGGCGAAGCCGCGGCGCGGCCCGGCTCGGAGGCTGGGTTCAGGGTCCAGGGTCCGGGCCTCGGAGCCGGTTTGTCCGCCCCGTCCCCAGCGCCATGGCCGCCGAGGTGGCGGTGGTGGGATCGTGTATGACCGACCTGGTCAGGTTAGTACCTGGCGCGGCGGCACGGAGCCCGTGGCGCAGAGGGAGCTCGGGCCGCCGCGCCGAGCTGCCGGGCCCGTCAGGGTCAGCCCCTTTGCTGGGAGCCTCAAGGAGCGGGGAGACGGGCCTCGGTCAGCCGCCTCCGCCGTGAGGGGGAAGGGAGACTTGGGCTTGCGGTTTCGGCTGTGCTCGGGTGCCCGGCGGCGCCCTGGCTGGAGCGATATGCCCGGGAAATCGTGTGCTCCGATACTCGTTATCAGCACAGAAACGATTTGAGAAAGGTAAATAAATCCGATCGGCTGGAAACGCGTTCTCAGCTCAAAGCAGCTCATTTCTGCCGGAAAAGCAAGAATGAGAGCTTGATGTTGTAAAGAAACTGAAATTAGGCCTGTGAAAAAGTAGAACGAAGCCCACTGCTGCGGCCCACTGTTATCTGACAGAGAGAGAAGGCCCTGAGCTATGCGTATCCATAGAGGTCGGGAAGTGGAAGTAAGGAGCCCTGACAAAATCTATCTCCTCTGCACCACAGAGTGGGTTTTCAAACTATGAAATCCTTTTTTAAAGGAATGTCTTCCTTCTTTTTGATTCATCCTTTGGGCATTTGGGGTTTGGAATTAGGTGCTTGGGCTTCATTGTGTTTTTCCTTCTTTCTTTTTGTACATAGGTAAGGTTTCCAAGCTTCTAATAAAAGTTAAAGCAGACAGATTCATGAAAGCTCTTGGTTCCCACAGCCCGACTTTATAACAAATACTAAATATCAGGAGAATTCAAATGAAATTGCAGGAGTTGATGATGATGAAAATACTAATTCAAACTGCCTGACCTTGTTGGCCCCAGTACACTTGCAAATCAGTCCTTTATTTGCACTATATTAAACACATCTGGCTTTAAACTATGTATGCAGAGTTGGTTAAAATAGGATTTGAAAGTGTGTGTGTCTGGACTGCATCAACACATCCTGCTGGGAATTCTGCAGTTAAAAACACAGTTCCTCAATCTGAATCAAGAGGCAGCTACATTGACGCCTGTGGGGCAAGAAAGAGCAGAATACATGAATAGAAGATTATGCTGAGGATTAAGTGCAGTGTAAGCATAGGCCTGCCTTGCAAAAACTCTTAAATAATCATAGAACTTGTATCAGAAAAAAATTAATGCTTTATATGATTTGCAGAATACACTGCAGTTTACCAGGAAGAATAGTTATCTTGGAGGTCAGAGTAAGATATTGTAGAACTGATCTTGACATTATGTGGATCTGAGCTTGTGACATTATATTGAAACACAAAACATGGCCCTTTATTCTCAGAAAGTTCTTCTTCTGTCTCTCTAAAATGTGGAAACAAAAATAATCAAAACTTTGCCAGCTTAAGCACTACTGCCAGCCATGGGTTTGGGTGCTTTCTTGACAGTTAAACAAAAACAAAGCAAAGCAAACAAACAAACAAACAAACAAAAAAGCAACACCCAGAAAGCTCCCATGCTTTTTGGCTTCAAGTTTGGTGTGATGAAAATACAGTCACTTGTTTGAAACCTTATTAACAGGGCACTGAACCATTAAACCATTGGTTACAGCCATAGATGCTGTTACAGTGAGATTAAGTCGTTGTAAAAAAGCTATTTCGCTTTTCAGTCAGCTGAGAGGGTTTCTTAACTGAACAACTGCTATCACAAGAATGTATCTGACTCACCATTATTAGCCTCTGCTTTAAGGAGCAGTGAAGGGCTTTTTATTAGTGATAAGCTGATTTGACTCAACTGAAAAAGAATGGATAGCTTCATTCTTTGTTATTAGCATAGGATTTCAGGCACTTCACAAACCAGGAAAAAGAATGGGTTTAAATTTAGCTGGCAAATGTTTAATCAGACTGAAATCTCTGGGTAGACAGAGTCTGGATGTAGCCAGCGTTAAAAATCCTGGTCAGATTACCTGAAAGCATGGGACTGTGGGCTGGGATGCCTCTAAGTGAGGAGCAAAGCTGCGAAACAGGGAACGATAAGCAAACTTTATTAAAAAACTACCAGGTTGGAATTCATGCTAGGAGTCTCTCTTAACTGTCTTTATGTCTGCAATGTAGGGGGAGCCATATATAGTATGGGTTCATTTCAGCAGGAACAGAAGAACGTCAGGTTTTCATCCACTTGTCTGTCATTTATGCTGCTGTTTTAGTTTGGAAAAGACACGGAGAGCAGTGCTCACGTGTTACATGCCTGTCTATCACCCATTTGAAGAGTCTGAATAAACTATGAGGGTCGTGCACTATGAGGTCAGGCACGTCTTTGGGCACATTGTGGTCGATAGTCTTATTCACTGCTTAGAACTGAAGCCTGTCTTTCCTAGAATAGAGGCGTACTCATTGAGGCTTTGCCAGAGGCACTGACAGGGTGCAACATTGGCCCTCCAGAATACAGTCTTCACCCTCTTTCTGGAAAACTAGAAAATGAGGGTGGCAAGTATTTAGTGGTAAGCATTCCTAGGTCTTCAGAGACAAGGTACTGAAAATCCAAATGATATGCCTGAAGCTACCATTGAACATATGGTAACCAGATTCACCAAATAAAAGAAGTTGCCATATAATGTTTTTATTCAACACAGTAAACAAGTGATTTAAAGAAGCATAACCTCTGTGTGAAATATGCAATGTGAAATTTGCTAAGTCTTACATAATGAATGAGAAGAGAAGGAAAGGAGGCCTTCAGTTGAAAACAGTATTCACATGTAATTTTGAGAAATAATCAAATTCAGAAGAAAGGGTAGCGTCCCTTAAGATTCTTTTAAAGAGAAGGAGCCCAGTGGTTTGCTTTTAAAATACTGTTCTCATTGGAAATTCTTTTCTTATTGTCCTGTAGCGCTGCAGTGGCAAAATGTGGGTTTTTTAAAGTGAATTTAGTATAATCAAAACAACCTCACGTACATACATGCAGTAAACCACACTCTTTTGGCTTAACAGGACCAGGAACAAAACATACTTGTGGTCACAATCACAATCAACACTTCATCGGCAATTCCAGGCAACAGTAGCAGAAAACAAAAACAGCATTATTCTATATGATCTAGATATCAAGCCAGATGGGTACCATCCATAGTATTATTTAAATAGTTTCTGTTCTGACTCATATTTGCAGTCTGATCGTGGCAGTGTTTTAATTCATACTAAATCAGGACAAGACTAAACATATAAACCAATGAGAGTCAGACACACTAAAACAATTAGAATAAACAGGAGAAACTTTGGCATGGGAATTGAAAACAGCAAAAGCAAGGAACAAAATGTAAGATGGAAAAAGTCTTTAGATAGTCACAATAGCAACAGTTTTTCGCTTGAATTCAAGAGAATGAGACGACAGCCCAAATGCTGGAAAATGATGTTTTTTAGGATGTTCAAAATTTGAAGTCTTAGTTTTTCAGTGGATCTTAATCCTTCTCTCAGATTGCTTATTTCCTCTAGGGAACAGAACTAGAAAGTAGGGCTTCAGGCCCCCTCTTGTAACCATTGTCATTGCAACAAGCAAACCAATTAAAGGCATTCACTAAAAGAAGACTTGGTGGAGGAAGCACTGACCTACAAAGTAGTGTGTTGCCAGAATGGACAGTAGTGACAAATGCATATCTGGAATCAACATCCAGAGGAGTCTGATGGGTGTGTCAAATCACCTTCATTAACAGAGCACAGTCCCTGCTTTTGCATAATGGCAAAGTTACCTCCGTTGGTGAATGAGATTCCTTCTCTCTCTCTTAAGCTTTTCCTGGTGGCTACTGTCTGCTGAAGTGCTGCAGTAAATGACTCACTGTCTCGTTGGAAATCCATAATCTTAAGCAGTGTATGCACTTTTTTAAAGTGCAATACTTGGATCGCTAATTTCAGCCTTTTTCTTTTTTGCAGGGATATGAAAAGGAATTTTCTTATGTTTCTTTTGAGGTAGCAGGGAAAGTCTCACATAAAACTTTGCTTTGTTTCCAGGTCTTTCACGTGTTCTCATTGCCACCATTTCTCATGCATGCAGTCACCAAGTTTCAGAGTTACTGTTCTTTCATTATATTTTTTTCTGCTCTTCAGCTTCTCCTAGCAGCAGAGAAAAGTGTTCTAGAATCCCTCAAACCCATTCCGTTTGTGTTTTTGTTTTTATCTGTAATGCTTCCCCTGCAGCAGCCACTCCTCATTCTAGTCAATCTGCTGTTGCCAGCAGCATGGGAAAGCACAACTGTGAAGGAATACAAGCTTAGTCCAGTTGAGGAAATTAATCTTTTGGATCCAGAGAAAGGCATCGAGGCATGAGAGAATGTGTCATCTGTGAATTGTTTGCTTTATGTAATAGTGAAAAATCTGGGCTTGATTTCAGAGCCTCGTCTTCTTCTCTGACCTAGCAAAGTTTTGGATATATAGTAAATGTAAGATCTGCAGGCTCTGTGCTTTGTTGTTCTGCCCTGATTATAGAAGACCTCAAATATGGTTTAGAACAAATCCCCTCTGACTTCTCTTGCCTTACAAGAAGAAAGCTGCATCCTGGGGGGAAAAAAAAAAAAAAATTGACAGTAAAAATCAGGTTGGTGAAATTCTCAATAACAGACTAAAGGAATAAAGTTGTTCTATACAAATATAGTTTCGAGTATCCAAAATAGCTCAGACTCTGCTTATTTGATGTAAGACCTGACTGACGCAAAGCTCATTCAAATCAGAGGAGGCTTTCCAATGCTGCAAACTGATGTGAAATTGTCTCTGCCCCCTGAGATAGGAGTGTTTATTTCAGGATGCATCACAGTTTAATGTTTTACTGTATTAGAACTATTGGGAATTACATTCCACTCCTGAAGAGCTTCCATCAAAGCTCTTCTAGAAAAAAAAAGAAAAAAAGAAAAAAAAAAAAAAAGTATAAAATATTGAAGAAGAGAAGGTGGGGAAATGGCTGGCTGGATTTTACTTAAAAACACAGGATATCTAAGCTGAGGCCACCAATGACTCCTTTTAATGTATTACAAGAGCTGCATTTGCAACCAAGTTTATAAAACATGAGGAGGAGACAGGGTACCATTGATCCCAGCTGGCACTTTCTGAAACAAACTGTTGTTTGTGTAGCAGAGGATGCTGTGGGTCCTGCTTGAGCTGGACATCTTAGAACACCTGCTATACACTTGTCTTTGGTTCTTATCCATGAAAACTCTTTTTCTCCCTTCTTTATTGGAAACATGTAAGTTTCAAAAGTCTTGGGAAATACAGATGTTAAACTACATTGTTTAAATTAAAGTTTTTTTTTTAATCTTAATGGAATAAAAGAGTTGCTTTCTGGATTCCATTTAATTGAAATCTTCTGCCCTTTGATTTGGTGTCTTTATTTTTTATACTAATCTACTGTGTACTGTAATTAGGTGATGTCTTTCCTTCCAGAAGTAACTTCATTTCAACAATATCTAATATGATTCTTAATTTTTAGATTTACCTAGCTCAGTTTAATAATATGTATTTAGTAGTGCTTTTGAGCTAAAGAATGCTTGTTACAGTACTATAGTCAGGCCTGTACTACATAAATGCCATATTTGAAGTAACTTCTTTGTCTTCCCAGAATCAAAAAGTAGCATTGCTTGCCCTACTGTGCACTTGGAAAAGATTTTGGAGTTCTGGGACCAAAAGTGAAGGGATTTGGCTTTGTAGAAAGATAGAGAAAAGGTGGAGAGAAACTGGAGGAAGGTTTTGAAAGGGCAAAATGATAGGCATGAGGTTTTATAGCAGAAAGTGTGAAGAAGCTGTAGAGCTGAGGCTGAGAAAAAAGGCAGGGGAACTACAATCCTAACAGCTACAGCTCCCCAGCTGTCCAGAGAGCCCCTGTTTTTCTGCTTCTCTTTCTGCCAGCTCAGGCAGAGCTGCCTGCTTGTTTTCTGCAGTTTTCTCACATGGCTGCTTGGCGAGGCTTAGGAAAAAGCTCTGTTCTAGTCTTGCTGTCTTCTCCCAGCAACAGCACTTTGGAAGATACAGCACCCAGTAAGTCCTCTATTACCTCCTCCTTCCCATGAATGAGTTCCCAGATGTCTGCTTCTGTTCCTACCAGCTGCAGTGTCTGGTCTGTTTAAGTTTGTAAATTGCTTTGAGATCCTTTAAGATGAAAGGTTCTACTTAAGTGAGATCATTATCGCCTGTTGCATTTCTCCACTCCCTGTTCTCAGCCCAAACTTTTCTCATTTCATCTTAGGGTCCTACACTGCTCTCAGCATTCCTAGCTCTCAGCAACACAAAGCTTACACACAAAATTCAACTTCCAATCTTTAAGTTGTTTGACGCCTCTCAGATTACTTCAGAGCTGAAGGTTAAATATATGTATTTTCCTGAGCCGATGCCAAGATGCTTAGCACTTGCCACATTGAGATTGTACTTCTGAATTTGCCTCTGACTTCATGTTATTTTGTGTGCTTCAAGAGACTGTATGGTTCTCTTCCTCCCACTTCTGAAGCACTTACTCATTCTAGGAAGCGTTCCAGCTACAATGTTGTTCTGTGATCCTGCCCTGTATTCTCATAGCCCTACTTTGTTCATGCTCATGTGGTTAAACTGTGAGCCTGTCAGGGCAGGGATTTCACTCCTGTCTGGAGCAGTGAGTTTATGGAGAGGAACCCTGACGTGAGTTCAGAGGGCTCTCTGTATTCAGCAATTCAGAGGCAGTAATACAGCTTGGACAGCAGAACTCCTGCACTGTTCAGCCACTCTTTTAGCTGTTGCCTTCATCTTCCATATTTCAAATGACAAGCAAGAGAGGTTTTTTACTATAAAGTATCTTTGTGTGCTTACTCCCAATGTCATTCACATTCCACTGAAATTTCCCTCTTTCCTACTAAAATGAGGTCATCTTAAACCTGTGTTTATGGTACTGCAGTCATTTCCATGGCAGTAGACTATGATATCATCAGTGGAGGATTATGCCCTTCCTATGTGTGTTAGCAATTAAAAATTATGGTTTGTGAGATAAAACTAGTGTTTACCAAGCTTTTAGGTTTAGTCCATATGAGGCAAGGAAACTATTGCTTAATTCTCTAGAGAGTTCACTTGGGTAATGGAGTAAATGAATCCAGAAACATTTTGATCCTAGCAGGTGATAAGTTTTTGGGGTGTATTTTCCAAGTGGGAGAAGAAAGTCAGCTACTCCATCTTGTGTTCTTGCCGTGCAAAGAGCACTCATCTGAAGCACCACGGTGCTCCTTGTTCTGTGTTGTTCAGCGCTACTCCCTGCTTTGATTCACAGCACCACAAGTTTACAGTCTCACGAGACTGGCATTTTTTCCCTTTCGAGGTCAGTAAACTATTAGACACTACCCACAAAAGTAAAGCAGTGTGCCTATCAGTCTTCTCATCTTTTTAATGGGTGCCTTCTTTGCCAGCTATCGGTAGCTGAATCTCTTTGTTGAACCTTCCTGAGTATGTATGTGGTTTCTCATTGTCTGGTGACAGCCGAGGCCAGTTTCAACACTGATGGCGAAGGAAAGTTCAATCATTTACAGTGTAGTGTCCACTGTTATAACAGCTGCTTACGCTAGAAGATGCACGTGGTAGGTTAATAGCTTTACTCGTTTCATCACTTAAATACTTCAGAATTTTTAAGTCAAGAAGGTAGAATTTTCTAAGCAAGAATAGAGAGAGAGGAAAAAGGTTGACAGAGAACGGAGGTCATCAGCCTAGATATTGCAACATGAGCCAAAATTTGTGGCCATGTTATGGTTATGTATTTTAATTACAGAAATATGTGACTCCTGTGCACTTTTCATCCCGCCTGCTTTCCCACATAAGAGAACTGAACTCTCTTAAAATCTCTACTTAAGTAGTCTGGGACAGAGCGTTAGAAGAAAATCTCAAAATGCTGAGCCCAATTACATAAAAGACTTGCGTGTGTCCATTTTCACTGAGTGTCTAGTATTTGAAAAAGTTCTTCCTGAAATTATTCCCACCTTAGTTGCTGCAATACAAAAGAGCTTCTTCTCTCACTGAAGTTCGTGGAGACAGAACCAGGCAATGCCAGGCTGGAATGGAATAAAAAAAGACACAACTCTTGTGTGCAGTCTTTTTGAGACTGATATGCCTCAGCTTTTAGTGAGCATACAGCCAGCTGATGTTAGAGCAGCCACCTGAGTGTCTTCATCTGCCACTGGAAAACCCAGAGTGATATCTCTGAAGAAAGTGAGAAGTCAAAAACTAATAACATTATGATCAGGGAAGGAGGCTGTTGGAATAAAAGCTTAGTTACCATTTTTCCAATAAGAACATCGGGAGTGAAGCATTTGTGTTAATTTCTGCTACAGAAAGATGTAATTTTGCCTCAGCAATTCACAATAGCATATGGCCATTGCTTCACATTATAACACCCCCCTTCACAGATTTCACAACTGTCATCTTTTGCTTTTTGTAGAATTCCTGGGTACTGTACAGTTGCAAATAATTAGAATCCAAACCAGTGATCCACTGGGCATTGCTGTCATCAGTACTTCAGGGTATTCCTATGGCTCCTGCTCTATGCTAGTGATGGAGATAGAATATTACATTGGATTATTAATGTATCTAAATTTTCTTGCCCCACTGAATACTTTTACCATATAAATTCCACAGGTTTTGTTGTTGTTGTTGTTACTTTCCCTGTTCTTATTGGAAATTATTTTTGACAATTTAAAATAACCTATCTTGTCCTTCTAGCTTGGAGATCTTTGCCATACAAGAATACTGAATCAAAAAGGAAATTTTCTAAAGAAATTCCTTAGAAAATATTTGTCACAATACATACAACTGTTAAGCATTACATTTTAACACTCAACACTGATACTCTTGTATTTTCTTTTCCCCCCATCCCTCCGCCCCACAATGAGCCTCAGAGTGATATGATGAATAGTTATGTTCTGTCTTGTTAATGAATTACTTTCTGGCTGTACCATTAATGGAAATAACTGTTTTCCTAGATGTATTTCTAGACATAAATATCTTTGGGTAAATTTTAGTACTCCTGACAGTAAAGAGCTGCTGGCACAAATCAAAAGCTGCAATAAAGATCGTACAGTCGATGGTAACAAATTTGTGTAAAAACACTCTAGGCAGGCATATATATGATGTTGCCTAGAGGAGCTGTCTGAGCTGTTCTTTCCATAGGAGTTCACTAGTAAGGTTTCGGTGCTTGTTTTATAAGGCTCCAGTTGTTAGCTCTTATATCAAGCTCCAGTAAATTATTTGATGCTGACATTCCTGGTTCCCTCCAAGCCTAGCAACGTATACATTGAGCCTGAAGAAAATACATAAAGGTTTTTTACCAGTGTGGTGCCTAAGTAGGTGCAGAACATGGTGATCCTTCCGACACGTAATTATAAAATAAGAAGGTGGTAATGTCCCCAAATATATCAGTTCTGCACTCCTTTATGGGTTTTATTATTTCTTCTTTCCATTTCTGACTTCACTCCGTTTTCTCTCCTTTTATTTCCCTCTACTAGATCAGTAGCATGTCATCCCTGAACCATTATGATTTTCCCTTGCTTATCTCCACCTCTTGTTGCTATCTCTCTGCAATGCACTTGTTTGCTGTACTGCTCTTTTTTCTGCCCCTCATCTTTCCATAAATAACTTTTGCTTCCAAAGAATCAGAATTCCCTTTTGCTAATTTACTGCCTCCATCATTTCCCATACTTCCTATCTTCTCAGTTCCCTGTTTATTTAAAATGTGTAAAACTTGATAGTATACACAGCAAAAAGAAAGTGCGTTGGTCATTGCTGAAAATAAAAGATGGGAAGGAATATGAAAGACAAATCAAATTCATTACTTGTTTGGAAAAACAAGCATTTCTCATGTTCTCATCTGTAATGAGAATGAGCATACCTCCTTCCTTCTAATTCCCTGATCCCGTTAGTATTATTTATTGGGAACATCCTACTATTATTCAATCTGTTGGGTTTTTAGCCAGATAGAACTAAGTAAAGAATGACCTGCTGGGAAAAGCAGTTGGTGGTTTTGCTGGGGCTCAGCAGCACACCATATAGAGGCAGTGAAAATGAGCAGATAATCTGTCAGTTTTCATTCCTTGTTGCTCGTTAAATCGTGGGCATTACTGGAGACATGAGAGTTGTCTGTTGGCAGGTATTGCAAGCCAGGGTTATGCAGATTTACATGGAATCATAGAATAGTTTGAGTTGGAAGGGACCTTTAAGGGTCATCTAATCCAATTCCCTGCAGTGATCAAGGACACCTACAGCTACTTCAGGGCGCTCAGAGTCCTGTGCTGTCTGACCTTGAATGTCTCCACAGATGGAACATCCGCCACCTCTTTCTGGGCAATCTATTTCAGTGCCTCACTTTCTGATATTCACATCTTTCTGATATTTAGAGATTTACTTTTCCTCAGAAAACTTAAATTGTGAAAAAGGTAAATGCAGAGGAGATTCCTACCTGCCGTGACTGAGTTAACCATGACAAAGGCAAGCACCCTCTGTACACTGCCAATTCTTGTCTTTGCCACACAAGCTTTAATGTTGCTGTAATAGAAGACTCTAGTAGACACCTTTATGATGAGAAGGAATTTAAAGTATAGCTTTGTTTATTGGTGAATCAAGGGTAAGCTAGCTTCAAAGCAGAAACTTAGCTACTGAAGGATTTTGGTGTATTTAAATATGTTGGCTACATTTATTGATAAATTGCCTAAGTGTATGTAAACTAAATTTTTGCTTACATTTTTCATTGTGACCCATGTGGATTCTGAAGGAAACACTGTATTTAAAAATTTATTGAAAAACTTTATCAAAATTATTGTCTTGGCCACAAGCTTTTAGAGCAACTTTTTACTGGGGAGCACAAATAGTATTTAGACTGCACCACTTCATCTTGATAACTATGTAGTGAAAACACATCTATGATGCTGCTTTTAGTATTGTAGTTCATAAAGCAAATGTGCTTGTGTACAAAATGCCCATAAATAATGTGGAGGGTGGCACAGGAGGAAGGAGAATAAACAGAGGAGAGGACTTTAGGGAGATCAGCAGCTGATATTTTTTTCTGCATGAGAGTGAAACAGAAGCATGGATTACTTTGTTGATTTACCATTGTATAAGAAATTATGCTGACAAGAACTAGGACCCTGTGACCTATCTAGGCCACATATGTCTTCTTTATCATTCAGAGACATGTAAAGATCACTCTTTGCTTGGGTTGCAAAGGTTATTTTGTTTTGTGGGATTTTTTTCTGTTTGGTTTCTGCTTTAAGCCTGGTATTTTATGAAGTTACAGTGTTCTGTTCAGCACAGGAACTGCAGGAAGGCTTCTGCAGTGCTAGGTAAGAACAGCACGTTTTGGAAACAGTCTATTCTAACATCATCATCATATTGCCTTGAAAATAATTATGTAACTGCAGTTCCAAAAATAAAGTAATAGAGAGGTATCAATGAAGAACAACGTGGGAGGGAAATAATAGTTAGAGAGTAGTAATTTTGAAAATTTCCACAATCTTTTTAAAATACAAAACAGATGTTTTGTAAAAGTGATGGAACGTTTGCTGAGGCTTAAATATCTCAGGTTAGATTCATGCAATTTTTTAATCTCTTTTGAGCGTCCAGTTCGGAATTACATCGCCGGTGTTGTGCCCACCTTTTCCCTGAAAGTTAACTGCTAGAGATGTGAGGAAAGGCTTACTGTTCCAGGAAAAGCTTTTTCCTTTGTTCTGAAACTTTCAGCTCTCCAGTATAATTTAGGAACTCTGATCTCTTGATGATGTCATTTCAGTGACGTGCACTACAGCGTGCTACTGTAACAGCTGCAGGATATTCATCTGAGTGCCTTCTTTGTTCCATCTTTTAAGATCTAGTAGGGCAAAATTTACCCCTGTACAGAGGGTCAGCAGAAACATTCATTAAAATCCTGGAGGAGATTGGAGGGCTATGTACATCCATTCTCCTTCTATATGTTGTTTGTTTTGGTCTTTTTAAGCTGAGTTTGTGATTGCACAATATTATTTTGGAAGAAGTAAAGCTCATATAAGAAGGTACCACTTTTGTGGCCCTCCTGTAGTCTCAGCCATTCCTTTAAATTTTTCACTTGCCAGAGATGTTCACCATTGTGTCAGTTCAACTGTTGACCCATTCAGTAATGAGATCTACGAAATAATCTGCCTTTAGAAAATATATATGTATGTATTTGATAAAATGCATGTGTTTCTTTGATCACAAAACTGGATGGAAAGATTCCTGCTGCTCTGCACTAACTCATCATTTGTGTCATGGTGACAGATTGTAGATTATGTAAAATCAAGCAAGTTTTAGCAAGATCTTCAGAATGTAAGATGGGGTAAAGTTTTTATATCTCACACTGCCACTGTACTGCAGCACTGTCCTGTGAAATGATTGTTCTTTAGCCATCAATTATTTTGCCAGGTACCAGTTTGGATACTGTTATTACACTGTTATGTGTCCTAGTGAGAGAACCCAGACCATCCAAGAAATGGTAGCCAATTTTATGAGTAGTATGAAAAGTGAACTTTTTTAAAGAAAGACTTGTCATATTCAGGGAAATAGTTGGAAGAATACATGGAGTATTTTCTATTATTTCCAATTGTCTCTAATTTTTTTCAGTTTAGAGATCTGAAGTGAGACTAAAACCTAGAACTGAATAGCCCAATATTTAAACCAAGCTGTAGTTAACTGCATTCCTGAGGTAATCTCTTCATAATTCTGAAAGTTTTCTACCTTCCAATAAGATGCTTTAGTGGATTATTAAAAGGGATGAAAGCAAGAAGGAGTCAAGAACATCAGATTTTGAAAAGAATTGTGGTCTTTTTGTCTCCATATTATGGATACTTTCCCATAGTACATGTTCAAATCTTTAAAAATTAAGTGAGACAAAAGAGACTGAGGCTAAACCAAAATGTTACGCCAGATCCAAAAGAGGTCTGAGACTTTTTCACCACAATGATGTACTAATATTCCTAGTTAGAGGCAAGAGCTGTTCTTTCCTTTGTATTTGTTCGGCTCTGAGGAGCATGAAAGCCCAGTAAATTGTATGTACTAGACAGTGGCTAGCTACACCTACTCTAATCTCCCAGGGATTTTCCCCATTTCAGGGAATTCCCAGGAGGGGAAAAAGAGCCAGTTTTATTCAGGGATTCAAAGAGAGCAGAATCAAAGCTAAATTCTAAGCCTTTACATTATATTCCTGTTCATTAAAATACCTTTAAATGCATCATTTCTGCTACTTTTTTCATACCCTTGATTATCTTCACTGTTCTTCAGGAGAAAAAAAAGGTGTTTAAATATTCTTTAGATACTATGTAAATGACAGTCCTCTTAGATAACGTGATATCTAATCTAACATACAAATTCTCTTCCCCTCTGAACTGCCTGATGAGAATATTGTTTTTCTTTTCTCTTTCTTCAAAAGAAAAACATTGACATACATCTTGGTTTTTTTTTTCTTTTCTTTTTCTCATGCATGCTAAAACCACGTTGTTTCCCAGAAATAATCTGAGACTTTATGATTTTCTTCAACGTTCGTACAGAACCAAGTATGTTGTACTATGACCAAAGCCCTGGTTGCGAAGCATCCCACGTCTTCAGCAGACAGGGCAGTATCAGTGGCACAGGGCAGCATGCATGTATGGCCACAGGGAAGGCTCACAGAGAGCTGCTCCCTCACTCACCCCCTCCTCAGTCCTGGCAACATGATCTGGCCCACCCTGCCTGCTGGACACCAGCATGGGTCAGTTTGCTGATGCTAATTAAAACGACCTGTGGAAAAAACACAAAACATTTGGCGTTAGTGAACTCTGTAAGCAATAAGGGTAATCAGAGAATCAGAGAATCATAGAATGGCCTGTTTTGGAAAGGACTGCAATGATCATCTAGTTTCAACCCCCCTGCTATGTGCAGGGTCGCCAACCAGTAGGCCAGGCTGCCCAGAGCCACATCCAGCCCGGCACAATGAATGCACAGTGAACTTTGGGAAAATGCTTCTGTATCAGGTGAAGCTGACAGTAGTAGTGTACCTTTGTAATATTTTTGCATGTTGAAAGCACCAAACAGACACCGGTTAGGCATCAGGAATCGGAAGCAAACCATGATTAATTTCAAGATTAGTTTATGCAAATGCTGCTTATGTGCATTGTTCCCTTTCCCTTCCTCCTTCCTTCAGACACGATATTTCTGATTGTGATCTAGTCGCTGCTAGATGGGAACTGTTCAAGAAAACCAGACTACTGTGGAAAGTGGCATTCATAACTCAGTTAGTTGCATTTCACCTCTGGTTCAGTGCATTACTGAGGTAGTGGAAGGTTCTGTTCTTTTCCCAGTGCCACCAGTCCTAAGGGATATCTGTCTAAAAACACAAGTGCTAACCAGCTCTAGCCTTTAACAGAACTTGTGGCACACACTAGATAAAGGATCAAAGTTAATGCAGTGGTGAAATTGTTATTTGTGTACTTCTGTTTACGCCAAACCTCTGAAGCATAGCTGGATGTAAGAATCTTCATTTCCCACAAAAAACTGTGGGTAATGCTGCTGTGTGTTTCTTATGTTTAAATATTGTTTTGTTAAAACTGTTGACATTTTGAGTGATTATATCCCTTTATTTGTAGCCCAAAGCATTTCAGGATGTTTTAGTCTGAAAGTTCCTCCATGATCTATATTACTGTGCACGATTTGCAAAATATATTCTATAGTTTTTTTTTTCCCCATCTAATAGGTCTTGGGGGATTTCGCGTTCAGTTTCTGGTTGCTCATAAGACGTGAGATCAATATCCTTTACACCATTTATCCTCTCAAAGCTGTGGAGAATTTGACACGTAAGCTAAGAGCAGTCTGTTAGTTAGCAACTTAAACTACTTTTTTCATGTCAGTGTTTTCAAATTATGCCAAAGTTGTAAATAGCTTTACAAAACACTTTATGTAACAATTCTGAAAACCAGTGTGACAGTTTTTCTAATTAACTTATGTAGCCTAGTTTTGGAGTAACATTGACTGTTTCATCATTTTTAGGCCATTCTGAGTATTCTTTGTGGCACCATCAATAAGCCAAGAATTTATAGGGTTCCTTATACAAATTAGTCATCACTGCCTGCTCATAACAGAAGCCTGAAATGCTTATTAAAGTAGTCTGATCTGAACTGAAAGTTAGTGCAGTTGCAGAATTAAATGATAAGAGGAAAGTGTTGCATTTGGGGGAAAAAAAATCTTAAATACCTATGTCAGTGAAAGTGAAACTTTCAGGCTATGTATATAGATCAGTACTTTGAATTTGTTTTAATATAGAAGATAAAAATAGGCTTCTGGAGTGTAGAACTGTTCTGAAACGACTGGTGATTGTGCCTGAAATGCAATGAGGGTGGCTTTTTTTGTTTACAGCGAGCTACAGGAACTCGCTGCATGTTCTTACCTAGGCTGTTAGCCTATTTTTAAAATTGGCTAATTACAAATCACTGTTCCAACTTGATCCTTTGCCCTTTGCCTTGTGCCTTTTCATCAAAGCAATAAAAAAGGTCATCTTCCCGTCTTCAACAAGCTGTTTGATTCCCACAGGCAGTTGTTTTGCTGTCCTACTTGAAACACTGATGCACAGATCCTCACCTCACCGAGCCTGTTTTTTCACCAGTGTAATTATGCTGCTTTCATTGGAGTTGCATGCTGATGCCAACATAACTGCGAGAAGAATCAAGTCGTGGTCTAGCCACTGTTGACTAGAATATGTATGGGTGAACGTGCTTCTCACAAATACATGTGATCTCAAAGCAGCAGCGTTAGCAGATGCCTGCTGGGATGTCACAATTGTTCATCTTTCTCTAAAAATACATGAGGTTTTTGAAGAAACAAATTCTGTTTAGAACGAGCTGTAATCTCCTAAAACACCCTAAGGAAGGAACATGAACTGAGACCTGATACCGATTTCTCAGTGTAGAATTGAAATCAGGAGACTGTGTGTGCTAGAGGATTGAGTTCATCTCTGCTTTTGGTTTTGCTAGTGGCTTCTTGACTGACCCAAGGAACAAAAAGGCAAAATGACTTGCCTAAGTTTCACACCCACAAAACAGGAATAACAATGTTGTTCTGCTTTTTAAAGTGTAGTGAGATCTGTCAAAGAAATGAGCTGTACAAGAGCTGCTATTACTATTGCTTACCAAGGCTGAGCATAACATCTATTCTTTGCTGAGTGACACATAATTCTGGAAGTATGCATGCAGAAGCCCGACAGTGACCAAACAGGAGCTTCCTTGTCTGAGTTTTGTGACCTTCATTCTCCAGTCCACATCACTATTTTGGCTTCCAGTGACACATAAAATAGAGAAAATAGCAATAAATTATAGATGTTACTATTAATATACCTTGCTCATTACTACTATCATTACACTTTGTTCCCTCAAATGTTAGTTACTCTTTGTTGTAAACAGCCTGCCAGAGGCTGCTGTGGGAAACTGCTTTAATTTACCAACCCCTTCCATATATACAAGGTACTTATAATTGTAAATCACCATTACATTTTTAGTTAAAATGCCTTAAACGTTTCCGAACAGAATGCTACCCCGGTTTTACGTGCCTGGAAACAAAGTAAGTGCCAGTAGCTGTACTTGTGAGTCTTTCTGGGGTTTCTTTCTGGTCCTCCATACAAGAAAACCTGCTGAATGGGTACCTTACCCTCACACAGAAACTTGGGGTGCTGTGTTAGCAAACATCCCTAATTGGTGTTTGCATCCCAACTGCATATCTTCAGAAACTGTAACTACTGCTGAGGGACAGACCCATAACAGCTGCCTCAGAGCAGAAATCTTGTGGGAGTTAAAGACTTACGTAGCTTCACTAGTTTAGATTTCATTTTCATTGTGATCCTTAACATTGGACCTATGGATGTTGAAAACTGAAAGTTAATAAGAAGAAAGTGCTTGCTTTTTCTTGAAAACTTTCATTTGGTATGGCTGTGTTCTGGCATTAACTTCACTAAGGTTTTGTAAACACTAAGGTGCCCTAAAATTTGCTGTATAAAGTTGAGAGTAACATGAATGCATCCCTCATGTCCTTTTCAGGCAGCAATCAGTAGTGACTTACTAGCGTAGAAGTATGTCACCTTTTTCTGAATTGGAGAGCTGGCAATTTTAAAGCTGTTGTAAGATTTACTGGCAAAATGTTAGAAAATGACAAACAGAGGTGAAGTGAATCTTGCTTATTAGGACAGATTCCTCTGCATTCCTGCAAACTCCCCTTTGCCCATGGACTCTTTCTTTCCTTCAGACTTTTGGCAGCCGGTTCAGGCTACCTGCATGTGGGCTGAACAGGTTGAATTACCTTGCAGAAGGCCTTTGTTCTACACTTGTTGTGAGCTTGTTTGTAGCTTAGGAGATAGTAGGAATTACATTTTTAAAATGTATCCCTGGGATGCATGGCTTGAGTAGGCAGAAATTTGGGTAATCTGAGTGTCGTAAACACAGCTTTGAGTTCTGTATTTCTAATTGAAGTGGGAAAAGTAAGCGGCAAGTGTAGCTTTGCATTCAGAGAACTTCTCCCCCGTTGTCTTGGGGGAGTGTTTTCTTTCTTTCAACTTTTTCTGGAGGTAGCAAAATGTCTGGTGGCATTAACAACATTGCGATTCTACTTTGTTGTTTTTTTGTTCAAAATGGAAACTAAACTGAACTGTCTTGAATACATCCCCAATGGGTCTCCACTTGTATTAGTGCTCCTCTGTCTGGGCACCCATCCTCAGAAAGATGTCAGTGTAATTGGAGTCAGTTCAAAAGCAACAAAATGTTGAGGAGTTGTAGGGTTTGATTTAAAAGGGAGAGTAGTCACTGCTGAGTGACAGCAGAAGGGAGGAAAGCTTTGATAATGATCTACAATTTTCAGGGGTGTGAACATCAACAAAGTGAAAAATTACTTAGGGTGGTTCAAGAGTATATAATTAGATGTAATGAAGTTAAATGAACAGTGTGTAAAGGTGAGCTGAATGTTGCAGTAAAACAACATGAACAGTAAGACCTATAGATTTATTATGTATCTGTATTGAATTAAGACTGGGGAATCCCAGTCAGGCATCAACTGCTTCTTTTTCTGGTCGAAACATGAAACAGAAACAACAGAAATGCAATCCTAAGTAATAAATTAAGTTTAAGTTTAAGTAATAAACTAAGTAAAGTAAAAGTAATAAATGAGCAGCTTGACTGAGTGGCATATAAGGAATAAACATAAACTGGCGGTTTGTGGAATAGAGACCCTAAAAGGACTTTCTAGTCTTTGATGTTCATATTGAGTGGCTGTTGGACCGTTTAAAATTGTAAGAATGTAACTCTTATTTTGAAGATGGTTGCTATTTTCAGTCATTAATGTATGTAAATATTGCTTTAAATTGGAATAGCTTTACCACGAGATTGCCAAGAGCTGGAGAAACTATCCTTGGACAGAAGTTTTTCATTGGTTTTGGTGGGAAAGGGGCCAATCAATGTGTCCAGTCTGCTCGACTTGGGGCCAGGACCTCTCTGATCTGCAAGGTAAGCGCTGACTTGCTCTTGGATTGCAACTGAACAAAATGTTCATGCAAATTCCAGAAAACCTTTGGTTGTCTAACAAAAAAGAGCTTTTTTGTTGTTGTTGCTATTTTCTTTTTTTTCTTTTTTTAATCCCTCTCTAATTCTCTCTTCTTCTCCTTATTTCAGCTATAAATTTAAGTATGAAATATGATCAGGAGGCTGTTCTAAAAATGCTGCCAGAACCAAAGAGTAGTTGGCTAGAGATCTGGCAGAAATTGCACATAAATAAAGATTGCAAAATTTAAATTGATGTACCACAAAAGGAAGAATTAAGGAAAATTAGAGATGTTCAAAATTCAAGTAAACTTGGTCCTTATGCTCCCTGTTGTTAGAACTGTCAGGGCTTCAATGATGACATTCAGGTGCTAGATACTGCAGTCAACCAGCTACTTTGTAGTTGATTATAAAAAACAAACACTGGTAAAATAGTAACAAATTCAGGAAGGAATATAAATAGACCATTGGACTGATTCTGCCTGGCAGACACTATATTTTGCAGTCCTTTTATTTTTGCCATTAAATGTTATTGGTTTTGAGTGGTCGTTATTAAGAATAATATTGAATTTTGTCTCTTTGTAGCCTTATTGTCTAACCCATACTATCTGCAGATGAAGCTTCAGATGGCCTGGATGCACTTTGTTATTGCCATAGTGGGGAGAGGATGCTGAGTTTGTTGGATCATCAGCTGCTAGGGGTTTTTTATGGAGTACCAAAGACATCTCGGGGAAACCTTTCTCACTACTTATCAACCTTATATTTAGGTGAAAGATTGATAACTATAAATCTGAATTATACCTTCAAGCACTTCTGTGGGTCATTATCTCTAGTTGTTCTGTAGTACTGTTTTTCGTTTGATTTGTTGGTTGGGTTTGTTTTGTTGGTTTTTTTTGTTGTTGTTGTTGTTTTTAAATTTATACTGAGAATGTTTGTACTTTTTTAATATTTAAAGTATTTGATCATCTTTGCATTCAGCAGTGATCAGATTCTAGCACAAGATGAATTGGCAATGATTCTCTGCTAACATTTCCTGCTAAATGTTAAAGAGGTTTTTTTTTCACTGAAAGTGTGAATTTTGTTTTATTTTTTAATGGTCTAAGCTATGTTCAGTGAATACGTGTTCCTGGAACCATTTGCATTCCTAATAAAATTTAGTAATTTCTAGTTACTTTCCAAAATCATATTTATGCCATTTCAGTAAAACCTATTTTTCTTTCTTTCTTTCTTTCTTTCTTTCTTTCTTTCTTTCTTTCTTTCTTTCTTTCTTTCTTTCTTTCTTTCTTTCTTTCTTTCTTTCTTTCTTTCTTTCTTTCTTTCTTTCTTTCTTTCTTTCTTTCTTTCTTTCTTTCTTTCTTTCTTTCTTTCTTTCTTTTCTTTCTTTCTTTCTTCCTTTCTTCCTTTCTTTCTTTCTTTCTTTCTTTCTTTCTTTCTCTCTTTCTCTCTTTTCTCTCTTTCTCTCTTTCTCTCTTTCTCTCTTTCCTCTCTTTCTCTCTTTCCTCTCTTTCTCTCTTTTTCTCTCTTTCTCTCTTTCTCTCTTTCTCTCTTTCTCTCTTCCTTCCTTCCTTCCTTCCTTCCTTCCTTCCTTCCTTCCTTCCTTCCTTCCTTCCTTCCTTCCTTCCTTCCTTCCTTCCTTCCTTCCTTCCTTCCTTCCTTCCTTCCTTCCTTCCTTCCTTCCTTCCTTCCTTTCTTTCTTTCTTTCTTTCTTTCTTTCTTTCGGAGGTATATGTAGCACAGAATGCTGTTGATTTTAGTTTTAAATCCAAATACCAAGTTTGACTAGTGGAAATGCAAACATTATTCCACCTCCTGCCTAAGAATCAGTGGAACTGAGTGCTGTTACTCTGGGTTATCAATATCTATCATAGTATTGATCTTTAAACTGCCTTCTTCAGTTTGCTTGGTACAGTAAAACAACATATTGATGGAACAGATGCAGCTTCGAAAGACAAGAAAGACAATGGTTCAGAGAAGCATACAAGATTGCTATCAGGGAACTAGAGGATCTAAGAGAATAAGTGAATTGCTTGTGTTCATATAAGAACGCCTTTGCAGTACTGGAAAATGCACGACAGTCTTGAGAGGGTCCAAAGTCACCATCATGGCAGTCATTACCAAAAAATCTGCCAAAGCAGCCTAGATTAAGAACATGGAAGAAGGTTTATCTGAAAGACATTGTATGTGCTGAAAAAAGTCCTGTTTTACTTCTGACAAACAATTTGGGGTGGTTGTCACTGGACATTTGTATCATAGCCTGATAACGCATATGCTAAATTCTTCTTAATCCTCAGCTGCATTTCGTTCTTACTCAGAAAGTGCTGGACTACCACATTATGTAGTGATCTCTTTAGGTGATCTGTAAGCCAAACTGAGGAGAAAGTGCTTGAATGCTCACTTAATTGTAAGAACTTAGATATATGAAAGACACAGACCAGATTATGATGGTTATCTCAATTGTTTTTGTGTTTTCTGTTAACACCATACTTTTCTTTAAAACCATTCTCAAAGCAACAGAGAGAGTAAGCACTCTCTAAAAATGTTTATGTAGAATAGATTGAAAAAATGGTCGAGAAGTATACGTTTTTGTTGGAATTAATTTTCAGGTACAGATGAGTTTGATTCTTTCAGCTATTATGATGCCAGCCAGCTCTCCTAGCTGCATATGGGAAACATAGTAAGCAAGGAGAACCCAGGTTGAAAAATACTGATGTAATTCCACTCATGCTAATGTGCAAACCATGAGACCATAATGCATGTCTAACTGCTATTGCTAAGAACTCAAGAAAGAAGAAATGCTGCTTCAGCACATATAACGTTCTGTGGTCAACAGAGTAAGACATTTAGTTTTCTGTTTATCCAGTAGTCTGTCTGGCAGAGTTAGAGCAAAAACAAAAAATGTTGAAAACAATGTTACATAATTTGACATGGTCAGTAAGAATGCCTTTAATCTAAAATGAGTCTGATTCCCAGTACTCTATCTTCCTCGGAGGTAAAGTCTGAATGGAAAGATAAGCCCTTCAAACGCATAGGGATTAACAGGGTTGGATGCTGATGAACTAACATGGAAAAAAGTTTCCAGAGGAAAAGGACGTTAAAAGAACTTCTCCAAGGGCTTCCCTCTAGTTCTGAGATCTGTTGCTGTGAGCAAAAGTGCCATGGCTGATCTCAGTTGTTGTGACAGTTGAACAATAAGGGGTGCCTGCCTTTCAGTTATGTAGGTCCCAGAGCTGAAGGAAGTTGGTTTCAGTTGAGCTTTCGGGAAATAGTTACGAAATACTTCATTGCTGAAATAACTGAGCAAATCCTGAGATTTGTTGTAGAAGCTCTGTGGCAGATAGGGAGGGAAAAGATCCATCAGGTGGAATGCATTTCCATAGTCCAGCCATTAGGCTACAAAGGTGAGCACAACTTATGCTTGAATTGCAGGTGGCCACAGTCATCCAGCAAAAGCAGTCAGAAGATGCATGCCTGTCTGGCAAACTGGGAGTAGTCAGAGATATTCTAATATGCAGAATTATTCTAGTCAGAAATATTCTAATATGCAAACAATGAATAACACAGTGACTAAAGAAAATGTTGGTTTTGTTCTTTTCATTGTTACTGTTTTTTTCCCCTTTCCTAGAGAAGCATTTCATCTGATTACACTGTTCTGATCTACATTGCTGTCCTCTTTTAGTAAAAGACTGGGACCTACTCTAATCATGCTTTATAAAAATCCCTTATAGAAGATGTCAGAAATGAAAGTGTGTTTCAAAACATGGTTATGCAAGAGAATAAGTGAGGGGAAGAATCACTCATCCGTGACTCTACAAATTTTAGAATTCCAAATTGCAGGATTTGATTTTTGTAGGATTTGATCACTGTTAGTACTCAAGCCTTCTCAGAGCTTATTAATAGACAGAATTCATATTTTTATCTATTTAGACAAATTTCTAAGCAGGCATCAGAGGCAGCTGCTTTGTACTTTGTAGTAACTCAGAGACAGCTTTAGCTATTAGTGCTGTTCTATGGGAAGACGGATCATTAGTCAGGGACTCTTCATCTATGGACGATGACCAGGATATTCATTTGGTTTCTTATCTGAAATATGACTTTCTTTCTCTGGAAACAATACTTCTGATATCATTGGTCAGTCATTGATACTGCTCAGATATACAACTTGCTCTTGGAAGTAGGAGCATGAACTGTGAGTGCTGAAGACATACAGGCTAAAATTGGTGAACTAAAAACCATGTTGGCTTTATATTCTAAACACTATTTTTGACATTAAGTTAGACTATTTTTTCCTCCATATACCTCATCTTCTTTTTTTCAGCTTGTGTAATGTAACCAAAACAAATGTTTATTACTCCGACTAAACAGAAAGCAGAAATCTGTTCATCTCAAAGGATTAGTGCAACTGAAATTACAAGGTTTTTAACTTGCTTTTAGAAAAACATCAGAGTATAGCTTGATTCTCTAACTCATCTCATCTGGGTCTGGCGGTGCTGGATAAAACAAACATGTTGAATTCATAAACAATTCATCCAGTACTGAGAAATTATAGAAATCAGAAATGCCATGTTTATAGTCACTTTCTAGATCATAATCACTGATATTTTTCCACTAAGAAAACTCTACGTAGAAAATTCAAATATGAACTGCACTTAAGAAGAACACTGAAGTTGCTACTAATGTTGTCAATTAAAAACCAACTAATGGTCCAGGACTACAAGATTCAGAACACTTCCAGACAGTATCATTTTCAAGGGAACACAGTGGTTGTATGAGAATGAAACTTGAAAACAGAGACATGGGTAGAGGAGGGGTGTAATAGAGAAGGACAGATCTGCAGGATGCTATTCCAAAAATAAGACAAAGTGCTGCAAAATAGAAAATATTCTATTCAAATTGCATTAGAGCATTCTGCTGCCTATGTGATAACCAATCTTTTTTTGTTTTGTACAGGTTGGGAAAGATTCCTTTGGCAATGATTATGTTGCAAATTTGAAGAAGAACGGTGTTTCTACAGGTAAACTTTTACTTTAAAGAAGCCTTTTTAATTATTTCTAAGCTTTAAAAATTAATATCAAATGTGTGTGTTTTTTTGTTTGTTTTTTTTTGTTGTTGTTGTTTTTCAAATTTAATTGCCTTATTGGGTATGTCTTACCATTCAGAACGCCAAATAGTTATTTTGACACAAATGGGAGGAATGAATGATTATGGGTGGACTTCTGATGTCAGCTGTTCCACTAAAAATAAAATGTAATGTTATTACCTCTAAGTCTCAGATGATTGCATCAGTAAAAGTCACTTGAAGATAACTTACTGTTATGCATATGTTTAGGCTGGCATTGATAGCGATAACGCCTGATGAGAAACGGAAAAATCCAGTTTGATTATCCTTTCTCTATTTCATGTTGGGAGAGAAGGAAAAAAAATAGAAATGCATTTGTCAACTCAGTGCATTTCATTTCTTTAAAATGGGCCGCTGTTTATTAATACATCTGTACACAAAAAGCAACAGTGAAAGACTTTCAGTAAAAGGGAGAGTTGAGCATTCACAATATACTATTATCTTTGCACCTTTGGAACTTTAATTCTCTCTCTTGTGTAAATGTATTACTGTGTGCTGCTTAACTACATGATCACAGTTTGTTTAAAGCCCCTCGTCTCTTTCAGTGTGGACAGAGTGGACAGATTAAGTCACCGAGTGGCAATTCAGTATTCTGTTTATTCTGTTTAATATGCAGCATCAAGTTTCATTTATTGCATTATTCAAGTCTCACTTTAAAGGGAGAATTATTAGTATTTTGTGGGCTCCTTTATTATGCTTATCAGTATAGCATCTAAATATTTCACAAATATATACAGAAGTTTATTCTTTGCATATCTTCCAACTTACACAAGCAACCAGGCAAAGATACCATAAAACCAATGTCTGTTAGTTATAAATCAATCCAAAGCAAGCCTACCTTATGAATAAAGTCTTTGATCACGTAAAAATACCCTATTATAATGCATAACACTTAATCAAAATGTATATTCCACAGCCAACCTTACATCTCTTCTTTTCTGATTTAAATGATTGAGTCTTGGATCCCAGCTTGCATTCCAAGATTTGGAGGCAAGGATGATTCAGCGTACACAGACGTTTTCACACAGGACTATCGTATGTCAGTCCCATGACTTGCTTTTCATCCCAGTTTAATCCACATCTAGCCCATCCCTGTAATTATATACGTAAGGATAATGGCTACTGGACCCTTGCTGCAACTCTGCTTCTGTCCACTTCATATCTTAGATCCTTGTCATATGACTTTTTTTTTTAACGCTCTTCTACTTCTTAATATACCACCTTACCCCTTTTCTTTTCAGTTCCAGTCTGTTTCCCAACTTCCCCACTCTTTCTGTCTGCACAACCAACCAGCTACCAGTACTGCTCAGACCATTTAGATCTTTACTGATGTGTGGCTCTCTCCCTCCAATGCTAGCTCTTCTGCATTTGAACTGACCAGTTAACTGCTTCCTCATGCAGCATACTTTCTGCACAAGGAGCACAGAAGACACAAGGTCTTTGCTTTTTAATTCTAATGTGCAAACCTAGCTCATGGTAAAAGAAACTATAATTGCAAGAAAAGTTCTGCTCTGACCCATGTAACTGAGCTAGATAAGGGATCCCTCAAGGCGAGTAATTCCAGTACTTTAGCAGATCTGCATAAGCATGATGTTATGGGTTTTTTTTTCGGCCTTGTTCAAATTTGAACAGGTATTTAAATTTTCCAGAAAGAGCACTGCTTGAGAAAGAATCCAGCCCTTGAGCAGCCTCAGGTCCATGTTCTAAAATGTTAAAACAACGGAGCTTCTTAAACAAAAGGTCATCAGAATTTACCTCAAATACAATAGTGTATTTTTCATACATACACTTTTTAGGGAAAGAAAATGAACTTCTTTGACAGGTGTTTTACTATAGTGTTCACAGAATCACAGAATCACAAAATGAGCAGGGTTGGAAGAGACCTCAAGGATCATGAATCTCCAACCCCCTGCCACCAAGGAGGCAAGGCCAGCAACCTCATTATTTAATAGTAGACTGGGCTGCCCAGAGCCCTGTCCAACCTGGCCTTGAACGCCTCCAGGAATGGGGCATCCACACCAGATGTTAGGTGTTGGGTTTTACCTAACACAATCCATTATCGTTGAAACTTTCGGCTCACTGGTTAATATTTGACAAATTATCTGACGTCTGAAAACCTGCTCTTACAGTAGTAAATATTGAACAATCTTTATAACAGACAGTGCTGCCAGCTTAACTTCTAGATATCTGAATAATAATGCCAAGAGGAAACATATAGCCTCATGCTGCCTTCATACTACGTGTTAATGTTTCTCTTGAAAATGCAAATGTATGGGGAATTAAATGCTGTGTTATTTTAATATCTTTGGTTTCTCCAGCCTTGACTATTGTTCTACTGGATAAAATAAATACTTCCATGTAGGAGTAGAGAGTGCCTGAGAAAGCTGTATAAATAACATGCTTTCTTTAAAGCCGGGATGTAGCCAAATTAAAGAATGTTGGACTCACATTTCTGTTTTGTGGGTGTAAATTAACACTTTTTGTTTTTGTTAGCTTCTCTGGCATTGTTGCACATGAAAGAGTAATTAGCATTTTTAAATTGCTGGAGGTTATGAGTTCGTTTTAGATTTAATTCAATTAAACTGAATCACATGCTATTGGTTGAAAGTGATGTATTGAACTAATGCATGCTGTAACTTTTCCCTTTCTTAGCATTTGTAGGTCAGACTGCAGATGCTGTTACTGGAACTGCTTCAATAATTGTCAACAGTGAAGGTACATTATTTCTACTCAGAGTTGTCTTCTTCATTATGTCTCTACTGCCTCAAAAAATACCATCTTTGACTTGTCATTTTTAACTGTGGAATTAGTTTTTTACATCTTTCATCTTTTTCATGGTCTTATTCATACATTATTGCAAATTTGTAGAATGAGATGCCTAACAGCATCAGAATCAGACTCCTATACTTTCAATGCGATGGCCATAATTCAACCAGCCAGCTGATCTATCCATTTTCACATTGTTCACAGGAGAAAGTGCATCAGAATGAGGTTAAAGCTTTCCTTTTCCTCTATGACTTGCTTAGCACTTCTGCCGTGAGAGAAGTTTGCCTCCTGAGTACACTGAATGAATCATTATGCTCTGAATCAGAAAATATAATTGTCCTTAGTATTAGTAGAAATATTTACGCTATTCTTGTAATATTACTGCAATTCTTGATCCCAGGCTGCATCTGCAGTGTTGAATACACGATTAAATAGCAAATCTGTTTTTCCCCATGTTAGTTTTCCTTTGCTCTCATGTTGCAGGGGAAGAAGGAGAGAAGGGTTATGTTTTCATATTCCTCTTCAAGTCTGCTAAACTATCTTCTGAAAACTTTATTTTTTCTTCAAGCAAACTGTGACTGAGAACTCTTAGGAAAAGCACTTGAGTCTAGATAAAACTTTAGAGCACAGGATAAATAATGTTTATGCAAACATAACAGATTAAGTGTGACTGAATTAATTCACTTTTGGTGCACTAATAGCCTTCACTTGAACAGGTACCGCAGCTTAGCTGACACATCAACTTAACAAGTTCCTATGTAGCTTGATGGTACACTGGGCTACAGCTCAAGAGGGTGAAGGAAACGTGGCTATTTGCTCCAGGAGCAAACCTGGGAAGGAATGGGGACTAAAGGCAAGTCTACACAGGAACATTCAGGAAAATTAAGCAAACTCGTTGGAGATGTGAGTTTAATTTTGCCTAAGAAAGATTAATCAAATGCATGACAGCTCTAATTCAGGAATAAGGTAGCTCTAATACACTGAATAAACTGGATACCTACCTTCTCTTGATTTGGATTAGCAGGTAAATTGTCACAGATCTTAAGCATTCTTTCTTTTGCTGCATGCAGTCACTACTGCAAGCACTGTAAATGGGTGAGACAGTGAGAATCCAGTAGGGCATATTCCCAGGCCTCACAGCTTTGTGCATAATTGGCTCTAGGTCTGTTATCCAGAATGACTGCATAAGAAGCAATCTAAGTATTTCTTAAATATGTATGGCCAGCTAAGGTAACCATGGCTGAGATTGGAAAAAGTAGAAATTAATTTCTGAAGGATAAGAAACAAAAGCACCTTGTGGATTTAAAACCTGTACAAGCATTAGGAAAGGGAAACTGATTGTTCAGTGTCACATGGTTAACCTTAAGTGTTAGTGTGAACGATCTCTGATAGTCTTGTGGTTCTCACAGTGAACAGAATAATGCATAATGTGATGTAGTTTGTTTCTTTCAGAAACTACAAAAAATCCTAAATTAAGTTACCACTGGCCTCAGATTTAATTTAAAATCTAGTTACAAACCTGGTCAAAACTGTGCTGTAAAGCAAACAGATGCACAGAATTGGTAATGGTTCTGGTTGTTGCTTCTGTCTAAAACCATCTGGCGCCTGAATTGAGTAAATTGTAATAAAATAGCAGTACTTATGTGCTTGCTGTTGCAAGAGACACTTCTTTTCTTGTAGAAACCTGGCTGATTTGACCTAAACAGGTTTTACCGCACTTTTTAAAGGGCTTGTCTACACATGCATGCTTTACCACAGTAGTTGAGCTGGCGTAGCTGAGACATCACAGCAGTCAGTGCAGACCCATGTGAAAGTTTCTGCAAGCTCAAATTATATGTAAATGGGAAGCATTTGGTGGTGTGTAGGGGGGACAGGGGGCCTTGGTTTGTGTTAAGATAATGAGAAGCAAATAGAAAACATAGATACTGCTTTAAATCATGATGTTTTAATTGCTGTATTTTTGTGTGCCTCACCTGCATCTTACCAGTTCTTTACAAAGTAGTGACACAGAAAATACCAACTGCAATCAACAGTGTAATATCACAGGAGGAAGTGGGAGAGATTCTCAAATAGAGAGAGCATACTATGATGGAGGAAAAGAAAACCAATGAAACCAGAATCAGAGGAGGTTCTGAAGTAGAGATTCCCTTGTATTACTTGTGTCTGTCTGTCCAGCGCTGCTGCTGAATTTCTGGGAAGATTTTTGCTGAGTTACACAGATATAACTCAACCATTATTTTAATTGGCAAAATAATTAAAAAATGGAAAATTATCAAGTGCATTTTATATTCTCAAAAATGCATTATATTTGGAGACAATACAGTGTCATTTCAGTGAAAGAAAGGTTAAATCCTGCTTTAATTCAAAATGGCGGGGAGATGTTTAACAAGTTTATGGTAGTGCTGGATAATGTACAACCCAGAGATGCTGTAAAAGATTCACTCTGGGCTGGTCTCAAAAATCTGTACAGCACTTTTTTTCTGGAACCTGGTGTTCCTGTCAAGTTCTTTCTTTTATATGACTTCCTTTTCAGATAGGTTTAGATCAAACACAATCTTCAACTCTGGGACTCTGTGTACTTCTAATCTGTACTTCCACTCTCAAGGAGAAAAATTGGTACCTCAAGCCACTTTTCTTAACATGTTTTCTTTGAGGTGCGTTGTACCACTGAACTGCAGCTTCTTCTTTCAGCTTGCTTTCTTTCCACTAGCTATCACTTAACCACACCTTCTGCTAATGGTGTTTTACTGAGTCGTAAGAACTCCATAAAATTATGAGATGTACTGGACCATTATGTATACATGTAGAGAAGGAAAAAAACTCTATGAATAATTTCTTTTACTTAATTATGTCTAAAGCTTATTGCAGCTTTATCCATATCTGGTACTGACTTGATGCTGCCATTAAGCTGCTCTGACTGGACCAGTAGCTTGAACCAATCTGACAACTTTCATATTCATGGCAAATATTCACTTGAGGGGACAACAGAGATTGGCAGGTCATGATTTAAGTGCTCTTGATTATTGCAAGCTAAAACTAAATTCACCTATAGAGAATACTGTGAGATAACCCTCACTTGAGATAGGCTTTACACTGACTTGATGAGGATATTAATCATTCATCAACAGTGAATATGCAATATTTGTAAGTAAATGTACTTTCAATACTGAAGCACTGGTTGTATAAAAACATTCAAAATATACGTTTCAATTGGGCTCAATAAACACAGCAAACTTAGAATACATATGCCAACTTGATTGAATTGTACTTTCCAAAGAGAAAACTTTGTTTTGAACCTTCAGGATTGTAAATAAATGTCACTGAATTTTTATCGAATTTCTATGTATTGACATTCATCATAAACGTGAATGTTCTACATAGAAAACTGTTCAGTGCTTCTACCAAGTCACTCCACAGAAATTATTGTACTATGACACACCCAAAACATGCCCTTGTAGTCATGAATTGTGTGATTTAGCAGCAAATATTTTCCTTGTAACATTATTTTCTGGTCACAAACATGTTCTTTTTTCCCAATTAACTAATATTCAGAAGTTCTGTACCTATTGTTTAAACTGTATTCTTTGAGATCTTGAATGAGTTCTAAGCACTACTGATGACTTTTAGCCTCTTCATCCTGTATTAACAGTAAAGTGAGGATTATTGCACTGTGGTGTTTACTGCTCTCCACTGAGAGTTCTCATCTGGTGGCATGTATAAAAGGATACTTGGAAGAAAAATATAGTTGGAGTTATCTAGCCTTCTAAGAAGGAACAGCAGCAGGGTTAGAAGGCCAGCCAAGAACAGTATTTACATATACATACATGTGCTGTTTAAAGTATTGATTGGACTTAATCCCCATCTGGTGTAAGCTTCCGTAAGTTTATCAGCTTTATTTAGCTATTCTAGTTTTCAAGAGCTGTGAATGTGGCCTTTATTTTAGCTGACATCTGCAAAACTTACAATTCTATAGATGCTCCCTACAAAAAAACGATGAACTTTTAGTTTATGCACTAATATTTTAGAATTAGCTTTAACACAGTGAATATCTTTCTGTCATTCTTAGTATGGGCAACATTTTCACCTCACTGGAGTTGTTTCTAAGTTATGTGAATGTTTTAAAGCTTCATCTACAGTTGAACACAGACATTTTTCAGATAGTTTATGTTCACCTCAAAAGGCTATCTAAGAAACGGAAGACTGAAAAACATCTGAAAATACTTACCTCCTTGTTGAAGGAACCTAGAAAACTAATCCTTAGAAATTAGTTTTCTTAGAATTCTCTAGAATGTAGAATGTTTTGGAAAACTTGAAATTTGTTAATGTTGGACAAGATGAATCCGTCCCCTGTTTACCATCTGTCTTTAACTCTGTTGTCCCTGGTGCTGATTTCCCATCTGATTTCCCTGGCAAGAAATAGTTGCTTCCAACAAGATGGGTGCTGGTAATACAGAATTCTGGTATTAGTTGTTAATACACGGGTCGAGATTCTGCTTTCATGCACACTGGTATAAATTTCTGGTGACTGTTGTCATTCACAGTCAGTGTGGTATGCATAGCTAAGAACAGAATGTGGCTTTTTATTTACAGCTTGAGTTTAAGCCAGTCAAGTCTGTTACAGCGCAGTAGGTACTTCATTTCTCTGGCAGGTATGGTTTGCTTGCTTTAAAGCAGACTTTGAGTCTCTGGCCTTTTGTTGTTACAAAGAAAAGCTTCTGAATGTAATCCAATGCAGCATGGTCTATCTTGAATTTGCACATATAAGTTTAAGCAAACAGCCTTCCTTATCGCCTTGGGCCATTAGCTCTAAAGACTAATAATAATATACATGTCAGTACAGCTAAATAGTTTAGCAAGATAATGCAGCAAGACATGTAGATAGAGTCTCAGATTCTATGTAGCATGGAGTCAAGGCAGAAATGAAATATATTTTGTTCTACCAATTCGTTGTGGTTTATTTATTTATCTATTTACTGCTTTATTACATAAACTTTCAGCATATATGCTTGGCAAAATAGTTGCTTTTTGCCTTTGAAAGTCTCCTTTGCAGGTTTCAGATATCTTTGATAGCATTTGCTTGTTGCAGAAGATTTTTTTCTTTCTGTTTTTTAATCGGAGATGCCCATCATTGTCTGTTGAAAAGCAGGGCGTTGGCTTTAAATGCTGAGGTTTTGCTTTTCAAATGCAGCTGTTCTGTACCAAACCATTGACAGCAGAATTGCTTTGGAAAGCTTGGGCCCCTCCCTCTGAGATCATTATATTATTCTTTCCATTGTCCTGCTTTCTTTTCAGAGCACATTTAGGGAGACAAGCTTTGCACGTTTCTTATTCAAAGGACTTTGAAGTCTTATTCAAGAAAAATAATGTACTTAAAAACATAAATATTTATTTACAGAGTAATTCAGTTCATCACAGAATTGGTATCCTTTAATGATTGGCAGTCCTTAAAGGAACCTTCAGCGGGGGCGGGCTGAGCCTGTAAATCAAGGAGCAACTGACTTATTGAATTTAATACCTGAGTGATTAATAATAAATTTTAATTTGAAGGCACCCATGCCTGAAGGTCTCTAGGTGTTGTAACAGAGATTAAAAAAGAAACAAAGAAACTGCAATAAAAGAGGGCAACTTGCACGTCTGGAGAAAAACAAAAACCTATTTGGAACCTACGTAAATGAACCTCTTCACCTAACTGTAAAACAAACGACAAGACTGAAAAGGATCTTAGAGTGCTTTGAGATACTGCTGTGTGTAAAGCTTTGCTTAGAGCATTCAACCAGCCAGCTTCAAGTTCAGAAAGGTCTGTTATCCACTTTTCTTACTTACTTCTAAGGGTTTCTTCAGCCACAAGCATTATCTCAGTTTTTTTGTAACATGCTGATTCTGGTTTTCATATTGTTTAGGGGCTCTAACTTGAAGCTTCACGAATAGACAGAGAAAGTCTGCATTTCTGAAACACATAATTTGGACGCACATAATTTTCATTGCTTTGTGAAATATCCTGTTACCTGCTCACGGGAAGATTGATCGTGATGCTTTTGTCTTCAAATACTATTGCAGTAATTTAGGAAAAGACACATATCAGTCTTGGTGTATGTTCCATATCTTCAGTGTGACTAGTATAGTGCTTCTTTACGGTTCATTAGAAATACTGAAATTAGAGTGGGGAAAGTTCATTCATGACTTTCCTGAAGAGATATATGCTGCATTTGTTGCATTGTATTGTATTTGTTAATCCTTCAATTGTTTTGATTATCTTCTGATATAATTGGATATTTGAAAATGCCACAAGTATTAAATTGTTTCTAGGGTTTTTTGAAAGAAAACTGAAATCATCATCTAAAAGGTATTGTAGAAAAGCAAAGGACTGTTTTACATACTTTATTGCAAAAAGTTAACGCAAAAAATATTATATCTTCTCTTTAGGACAGAATGTTATTGTCATAGTTCCAGGAGCCAATCTGCTTTTAAATTCTGAAGACCTGAAGAGAGCTTCTGATATCATCTGTAAAGCCAAAGTGGTTGTCTGCCAGCTAGAAATAACCCCTGCTGTTTCTCTTGAAGCGCTGAAAATGGCACGTGCTAGTGGAGGTAATTTAGCATAAGCCTTTCTGTGTCCTTCGCTCGTGTTGCATGAAAACTATTCTTTATTGTGCTTTCAAAGTGAAGATCATGTGGTCTTTTCTGTCATACCAGTATTATTTAGAACTGAAACAATGACCAACAAATTCATGCTACGCTAGTGAAAACCGAATTCAGTTTTTAAATTTTGCTACATTTAACTTGAATGGCAAATCAGTCTCTACCCTTCTAATCCCATATATGGCTGGTACTGCTTTTTCTCTGATTTTCATGCTGTGACTAAAGACACTGTAATGTCATTAGGTCAGGAACTATGGGCCTGACTCTGGTCTTGTGCCAGTGCAGAACAAGCATAAAGAATGCAAGTCAGTTGAGTTCTGCACACAACAAAGTGAATGAAATAACCTCAAAAACAGACTTATGCCCTTGTTCTTGTAGCAAAGCAATAAGTATGACTGTGGTTTTTCTGCATGGAAGTTAATATCCCTAATTTTAAAATTTTAAAAAAAGAGCTTTTTCTTTTTAACAAAGATTCTTAGAGTGTGAGTTGGCATGCTGCCGTTGGATAGATAGTCATGGTCTATGGTCTGTGAAATTATTAGTAATTGTTACTGTGCTGTTCTTTTAAATGTAGGCCCTTGTTCCTTCAGTGTAAAATATACCTGGATAAAAGCTGGCATTTTGCTTGAACAAGATGGGGTTTCACTACCAACATGATGCTTTTGTTCTTTAAGTGTCTGTAATTCCTTCAGTTACTCAAGCACAATTACCACAGTATTTGTACAACGCTAAGTAAATAATTATGCAAGTGAAGCATCTATATTGTATTAAACTTATGTTGTTCTCATTTATCAAGACTGTGGATAGACTATGAGGGATCAGCTCAAATGGTCAGCTGTGCAGCTGGTCGCAGAAGGAACTGGGATCAGAACTAACTGGATCCCTGCAGCTGGGTCCAGACTTGCTCCAGTAGATCATAGCACCTTGGGCTTCTTTGCTCCTCAGTCACCCTGCAGCACTGAGCACTGCTGTGCAGCTGTTGTCATTTCTGTTGTTCATGCACTAGTGAAGGCATCATAGAGTCAGAACCATAGGTTGGAAAAGACCTCCAAGACCAACCAGTCCAACCATCCACCTATCACCACTATTTTCCATTAAGCTATGTCCCTTAGTACAACATCTAAACATTTCCTGAACACCACCACAAGTGACTCCACCACCTCCCTGGGCACTCCAGCACCTGACCACTCTTTTGGAGAAGTTCTTCTTCAGATGTAGGAGAACTTCATGCATCCTTTTCACATATTTTGTGCTGATTCAAGTGGCTATGTTACATGCAAGCCCGAGAGAGATTTTCTTTGGTAGTAATATCGGTAATAGTCCTAAACTGTACGAACTATACTCTGTGCACACAGAAGAATTTTTTTTTGCTTCTATTTGAAATGCAAATTAAAAAAAAAAATTTAAACTTCACTTAACTGAGTAACTAGCACCTGGGATGCTTACAGTCTGCATAAGGAGGGGGCAACAGAACTTGCTATGTTTTAGTTTTAAATTTTTATGAAAATTGATAACATTGTTAATCTAGTGGCTAATGGAATATAATTGGTTCATGAACCAATATCAATGACTTATTTTGTCTTCTTCTAAGTCTGCACATAGTTCTAGTAAAGTTGCTTTATTTTTTTGTCACTTCCTTATGGCAGGATACCAGCCCATGTCAGAAAATCCAAACCTGATACACACAACAGGCATGCAGGCATTTAGCAACTGCAGAGAACACAACATATTGAGGAGAGATTGTGGTAACTGTGGGCCAGCACTAGTTCTGTGCTGTCAGTCTGCTGTCATTGTGCAGGTCTTGTGTCAGCAGAGTTTGGGTTGCTTCTGCTATAAAGCAACTGGCTACACATGTTCACGTGTCGTGATGCAGTCAAATTTAAATAAACAGCTGAGTTTGTAGCATTGTAAAAATCCATCCTTAGCCAATTCTAAATTGTTAATGCAATTTTCTTTTTTTTTTTTTAGCCTGCTATACGCTCATGTATAATGCAGTAATGTGTGTTAGGATGTGCAGTATTTTTGTTGAACAGATGCATATCCAGATGTCTCAAACCACAGCTTCAAGGTTGTTTTTTTTTGCCTGTTTTTCTTCATTCTTACTGAAACGAAATAACCATTAAGATGGAAAAAGAATATGGATGCTCATGGAAAACCCCTTTGCTTCTGTTGAGTGCACATGACACAGATTTGTTAGAGAAGGAGACATCTTGTGTTCTGACATCCTGTAATTGTAGCACTGATTGTTGAAGACAATCTCAGGGTGAAGGAAAGTCAAGAAGGAAGGAAGGGAGGGGTTGTGAATAACCTAAGTGGGTATAAATTGCAGTGGAAATCTGATTGGAAAATGTTAGGTTGTAATGGCCACATGCTGCTTCCAAGAGGAGAACCACTTCATTTATGGGCAAAATATTATCGTGCACCAAAGTCTGTAAAGCGGTTTTCAGGCTCCTGTAATGCCAAGCTCTATAAATGACAGATAACTCTATATAAAGACAGATAACTCCAGCCTGTTAACACTGTAAGGAAGAATGGCATTAGCCAGGTCTGGAAGCAGCTTCAGCTATTAAGGTTGTATGTCACTTTCAAGTAGATCAAGTGCTTCAACTTTTTAATCATGGGTTGCAGTTTTTCATACAAGCTGTTTATTCGTGGTTAAATTATTTGTAGAATTCTGCCAAGACAGTGGCTTCAGAAACTAGGCCATGGAAAACTGCCATCCAGTCTACGTGCCTTTAAAAGGTGTAGACTGGCTACCTCAAAACTTAGTAAAGACTTGATACCAAGGGAGATTTCATTTAAAGATAAGACTTTACAGTATGAAAATCTGCCTAATTTTTACTGTGTTACCTGCTTTTGGAAGGTAACTACCTTCAACACAGACTTTCAGAGTCATTCCTGACTCTGATCCTAAGCAGCTTCTTTTACACTGATATTGATTTCTTGGAGGCCAAGGAAATAGAGGTTCTCCTTTCAGTTCTCTTCCTTCTTCCTCTGACATCTCAAAAAATTAATTCCTTTTATGCTTCCCATGTCTGAAATCTATGCTTCCCCCCCCGCCATTCCAACCCAGCTTTGTCTCTTCTATATTCATACTATTAAGAATGGAGAGTATGTTAGGAGAATGGGTCTTGGCAAATGGAAAGGCAGAGATTGGGCAGAAAATAATCTGGTGTTCCTAAGGGGAACACAAGTCCTGTTTTTCACAGATTGAAAGACAATCTTAAGGTTCTTCCATCTCCCCAGTGCTCAGCAAATATTAAACATGGGAGTGAACTACATAATACCAACATATTCCAACCTGTTCATGATGAGTCTGCATTACTTAAAGCCCAAGCTGGAACACTTCTAGTGCTGTTCATGACCATTGTATATGTCATTATAATACTATAGGACTGAGTTTGTTTTTCAGTATGTACTGTTTGTTGGAGTTTTTTGTTTGTTTGTTTTGGTTATGAATGTATACCTTAAATATTTATTTTTTTTAAATAAAAAAAACTTAATTAGGGTGGCAATTCAGAAAATAGGAAGTGTAAGAGTTAAGTTTGCCTATGAAAGCTTAATTTGTCTCTTTTCTGCATATATATTAGGTTGCAGTCTTTAATTAAGTGTTCACATGCTGTTTTTCAGTGGTATGTGATCATATAATTAAAGAGTTTATTATAATACATACTGTATTGTAATAATGTAAGGGAGCCAAATGAAGATTTTACTGGAAATCCTAATTCTGACGTTTTCTGACTTCTGAGTAAATGCCTTTGTGCTTTTAATAAGATTATTTTTAACGAGACAAATAGACATGATAAAGTCACAGGCAACTTTCTGAAGTATTAATCAAAATGAGTATCCTCTAAACTTGTTGGAGCTGAGATTTCGGAAAGCTTTGAGGATCTTTCTCTTTAGGGAGCTAAGTGGGATTCAGAAGTGTTCTGGGTGTCCGTGTACTATAGCTTAGAGTCTAAATAAACATATAGGGCTGAAAATACAGGCATCTAAATTGGAAGATTTGATCACTTGCAATATTTCTCAAGTAAGAGAGTGCACTTTACATAAAAGCGATGGCCGTGTAGTTAAAAGACAGCAGCATTCAACATAACATTGGCAAAATGAGAAACTAACTCTGAGGACTTCCTGTATTAACAGTGAAGTCACTTACACTCTGTCCTCATGACAAACCTTTTCTACTGTTACACAGAGCCTTAGGCTACAGTTTCGGATTAGGTTAACTAACATATTCTACCATACCTTAGCTAAGGTTTTAGCTCTGCCAGATAACATATTAAAAATATACAGTGCTTTGTCTACACTAGAGTTTTACAGTGTGGCAGTTTGAACAAGTTAGGTAACACATTCAAAACCACATTTAAATCCCTGTCTGGACACGTCCTTCATTAGTCTATATCCCTGTCTCTTCATGTATAGAATGCAGATAACAACATAGAAAAAAATCTAGAACTAAATAGGTTCTTGTAAAACCTGTTAAAATCCTCTAAGAAGAACCATCAGTTAAACAATTTGTATTTGCTTAAGACTTTTCCTGTGCTGTTTTTTTTTTTAATTAATAATTTGTTGCTTTTTTTTCCTGTTACTTGTCTGTCATGTTCCTATTATGTGACTGAACATTAATTAGATGGGAATTTTAATATAATAAAACTTCTAGCAGTTCTATAAAATGAAGACATAGAAAATGAGAGTCATTTGCATTTAATGCTAAACACTGGGGGCTGTGAATGCAATCTTGGAAGGTATTAACCACAATGATATTCCAGGTGTTGTGTTAATCTAAAATACTAGAGGTTTAGACTTTTTTCCATTTTTTTTTTCAGTAAAAACCTTGTTTAACCCTGCTCCAGCCCTTGCTGACCTAGATCCAGAATTTTATACCCATTCTGACATCTTCTGCTGCAATGAAACTGAGGTAATGATCGTATAGGATGCTAAAGAAGTCTTCACCAGTAAAGCTTAAGGGGGATTCTGTTCTCAGAAATGCAGCATGGGGAGCAGAAAAACTAAGCTGTGTTCCTCCTCCATAGGATTTCTGGAGGTAACAGGTTTAATCCCTGACTTAATGAGTAAAGAGGAATATTCTAGAATTCATTTCAATTACATTCAAAATTAAATTAATTGTTTCCAGCAGGAAAGTTGTATCCAGCCTCCCTTACAAGTAGATGAGTAAAACAAATCCATAAAAGGACACTAAGATGCTAGTACTGAGTGGTAAATATTAAAATAGATCCTTGTCCTCGTTCTGCGGTCCCTTGATATGATTAGCAGCAATGCGCTAGCCGTAGCGTTCTGACAGTTTTAAACTCGCTTGCCAGGAGGTGATGCATGCATGCTGCACTTGATGGTAAATAGCAGCTTCATATGCCTCTTCCTGTCAGATCTGTTTGCAGTGAGTCTGTTTCTCTGGCCCTTCAACTGTGCGTTTTCTCTTTTTCTTTCCATCTTTCCCGCTCTTTTCTAATTCAAGCATTTTATTTCTCCCCAAGCAAATTATTTTTGTCACAAGAGACAAATTAAGCGCATCTCACAAAGCCTTGGTTTTAATTTCTTATTTATTAACATAAAGCATTCTGTGTTCCTTCTCTTCACTCTCTCTTTATATAAACAGGAATGTGTGAGAAGCAACATAGCAGATAGAAACCATGCCCTGATCATAGTTATAGTGATCTGCAGCAAACAGGATTTCTGCAACGAACATGGTACCTGTGGGTACAGAGGAGAGGGGAGGGCTAAAAGCATTGCCCTGTTTTCTATATGATTTTTTTTTTGTCTGATGACTGTGTCTGCCAAAATAAGGCTCAGTTACCCTCTTTTGAAATTTCTGTGAAGACCTTTTACAAACTTTATCAGAAGTCCTCAGTTCATGAGTCTTCAAGCATTCAAGGTTCTAATTAATCCAAGCTGACATTGGAATTTTATTCTGAAATGTTCCAATACACGTCTCCATTTCGGATACACCACAGTACTCAGGAATGAGCCAAACATTTCTTTCAAGGTGGGAGATGCTGTGGCCCCTCCAGATTCTGGTAGGCAAAGCTTCCAGTATAGTTGGAAGCAGTATAATTTGTGGTTATCAGAGCCATCAGCATTCAGTTATATGTGACAGTGAGAATGATAAGACAGAGTATTTGTTTTCATTTGGGACACCCATATTGTTTTCTTCATGCTTTCAGGAAACTCTTTTATGCCTGAACCATGCCCCTGGACTGGTTAAATGGGCTACAGCATGCATTTTGGGCTGAGAACATCCATATTCTCCCATCAATTTAATACATGTCATTCACTGTTTGCTTTTTTTTCATCATGTCACTAGCTAACTTTTTTTTTTTTTCCCCCTTGAGAAAACTTATCCCCCATGTGTTAGACACAAAAACTTTGGTTTTCATTACTTGTCTGTTCCTGACTTTTCTCTTGTTGCTCTTTGCAGCACACATGTTAAAGTTTTCCCTTTATTATTGCTAGAGGACAGTCTTGAAAGAAACATTCTTTGAGAAGTTTTACTTGCTGGAGCTAGAGCATATTATTATTACCACCACATGGAGAAAAGAAAATTACTCTATTGGGAGAACTAGAAATACAGGTGCATAATTACAATAGATCCCTGCTCACTCATCCACCTTTGTACCCACCCATGGAGCTGGGGGTACAGTTTGCATTCTTTTCTGCTATTTTCTTTTAAAAAGTGATTACCGTTTGAAGATGGCTGGGATCACTTCATGCAGTCAGGTAAATGAATTCAGTGCTGTTTGAAAGGCTTCTCTCTTCTGAATTTATGGGTATGGTAGACCTATGAAAGTTCCTGCCAGCCGTATCATGGGAGAACAGATTGAGTTGTGGGACTCCTACAGCATATTCTGAGAACACAGAACTGCATATAAATAATTGCTTTTAGCAATAACCTCCTCATATTTTGCAATGAAATGAATTACGTTACCATCTTTTTAATAATCAATTATATTTTACTTCATCCTCTCCATGTCTGGTTTGTTATTGAGTTGATGTTCAAGGATGAATTATTGCCATTTTTCCTTTCTTTTTGCTGAGAAAAAAGGAAAAATGAAGCAATGAAGCACTTGTTTTTCTTATATCCCAAAATCGAAAGATCTTTTTTTTCTTTTAGTAATTGTTATATATTCATGTGCCATCTGTTTTCTGTTTATTTCATTACTTTCTTTGATTTCAGATCACTGTAATGTATGCATTTGAGAAGTTTAATATAGAAATAAATGTTCACATATCCAAATAAAGGTTACCGGTCACATCTCTACATGCCATTTAAAAGCAATGAGTTAAATCTGCTAATCTTAAAAATAATGATGGTTTTCTCCGTTCATCCATCTGCATTTCCTTTAACTTCTTAAATTGGGAATTACCTTCCACTTTGATGGTCCAGAATACATACTGGGGAAAGGTTTCACAGCTTTCTTTTCTTCTTTCCCTCAGTATCAGGTAGTCCTCATAGCCAGAAAAAAGGAATCGAATGAGATGGATCTTTGCTCTAACCCGCTGTGTCCATTCTTATTTTATAGGTTTGGTGGTTGTTTTGTTTTGAATCCTCTGTGGCCACATTTATTGAATGTGCTGCTTAGATCTGCTTTCTTGAGATGTTTGGTTCCAGCTCCGTTGCCGCTCCTCTTTGGTATTTCTGAGCCTCAAATAATTTTCTTCTAACCAAAACCCCATGTATGTTCCAGGCTTACCTCTTTTGCAGATCTTTTGTTATTCAGCATTTCTAAGTACTACTTGAAAACTAGTATTTTATTTCTGCCTTATCATTAGTAAGCCCTTTAATAGCTCTCAACAAACTGTCTCAGGTTTAAAGATGAACTCTTTAGAGCTATGCAGGTCAGCTGGTTCTAAAACATTCTTTTTAACACAGACACATATGCTAAGACAGGATTAAATTTTCACTGATTTTAATTGTTACTTGGTTTGGCTTTCTTATGAATTTAAATTTACAGGTATTTATTATATAATTTTACCTAAACATTTTAATCTTTATTCTTCATCAAAAAACAGCTTTATGTTATTAAGTCCTGTACTTTGTGGATGTCATGTGAATATATTTGTAACAGAACTGTGCTAGCTGTGGAGCAGAGAGCTAGCCATCGAGCCTAAGACATTTCACAGATGGTGTGGAGCGTTTGTTTTGCTAGAGATGAGTAAAAGGGAATAGTCCTTGTGATTAGCTGAATTATTACTGAGTCAGAAATCTCTATTGTTTACTTCCACACTGGTCAGCAGCTTTGATCTGTGATACCTTTGTCACAGAATAAAAATTTTAAAATGTCAGCTACAGTTTTATACAATCTTGGGGTTTTGAGTCCCAAATGTGTAAGTATCAAATGCATCACACTTTGTACTCTATTCTTCATTAACTGCTTTAGGATTTAATGAAATCACATGCAGTATCTGATATAACAGCACAGCTTGTTCTTATGGATTTATGTGCTACAGGGAAGCAAACAAAATTATACTATCAGTGAATTATCTACCATTAGTTTGTCTAGAAGGCTCTTCACAAGCTGTTCTTTTCACTCTTGCTTGTTGCAATAATATTTTTTTAATGTCTGACATTGCTTTCTTTTTATGTGGTTCATGAAGAAAAAAACTCAGAACAAATCTTGCAAGGTTATCAGTTCTTTCTTTGCTTAGCCTGTAGTTCAGTTTTATCTTTTCCCAGAAAGATCAAGCTTGTTGAGACTAGTTTGTTAATTCCCAGATGCAGCACAGCCTAATCCCTGAGGTTTGTGCAGGAATGTGCTAGTTCTCCATTCCCTTAATTCTTCTAATGAAAAATAAATGTATCCAATGTCATCTAAGTGAAAACCAATGGTTGTTCTTCTCAGTCTGCTATAAATGTTGAAAAAGAAACAACCCTATACAAGAAGAGTTCTTTGGAATGCTTACCTTTTTTTTTTTCTTTCCATTTTTTTTTCCTTACTGTAGTATGGCCCTAGGCACAACCACAATGTCAATAGAGTTCATGTGTTGTTTTTCTTGTTTAGTGTGTGCGTGCAATTACAGAGCCCTGCAGGTTAGGAACCAAAATATATTGCATGTCAGCAATTTGAATTTGGTCCTAAACATTTTGAAGAACAGCTGCTTCTCTGCTCAGAGAATACTGAAGAGCCCTTCAGGAGAAGGAAAACTCCTAAATGGTTGCAGCAAATGATTTAGCATGTCAGGCTATTTTTAATGCAACACTGGGAACTGCTTTCTTCCTAATGTAAAATGGATATCAGACTCCTGATCTAAGTAAGAAGGGCCTAGCAAATGTTTAATTAAATGCTGACAGCATACTTAAGGGTTTTGATGGTAGAAAAAGTACATCTAAATATAAATTCATTGCTAATTTTCTTAAAGAAAGCTGCAAGATGTATAAAAATATTACAAAATAATAGATACTATCATTTTGCTTCCTTTGAGCTATTGTCTATTAGTTGAGGTTGAAATATTTTTGAAGGAAATATTAATAATGGGAATTCTTGTTAGTATGTCCAAAATCAGTAGACAGCAATGGCTTTTACAAGATTCAGAGAATATCAAGCTTATACAACTGTATCTGAAGTCTTAGAGCAGGACATCTGAGATCTTGCTTATTAATATAGACTGGTTAATAATAGAGATAGTCTCAGGAATTTGCCTTTCCTGTTGTAAGTAAAGGAGAGCTACTATTTCTTCTTACATAGAAGTTGCTGGAAATTCACAGTATATTTTAATTTAAATTCCAACTTTGTCTATTTTATCTGTTGCTGGAAACTATGAAATTTCCCATATTTAGTCTAAAATGAAAGATGTTACTTTTGGGAGAGGAGAGAATAGCTTCAAGCCAATTCATTTCAATCAGTTTTTAATTATTCTAGCATAAGTATTTCTTCATGTATGTATATAAAAGTTTTATAATTTGAAACAACTGGAATTAGCTTGGCTTATGGCCTGATCTTGCAATTGTATATATACCAAAAATGTCTCTCACTACTTCTTTGGGACTCATCATGTGTTAGAATTAACAAGATCAAGTTCTTTTTCTGTCATTCTCAAAGAAATCTTAGAAATCAAAGATACAGCCAAGTTTGTAGCCAACTGGCTTACTGTATACAAATACTTAACATTAAAAGTATTTTAAATTGTCATATGTAATTTTAGATAAGTTAGCCTTAAGCCTAGTAGTTTGCTTATTATGATGATTTCTGTTCCTGGCAAAAGATTTGTTGCCTTGTGCTAGGTGTTTCGTGGATACTAAAGCAAAAGATGGACTTCTCACTGAAGAGTTCACATTTTTTGTCATCTAATCAGTTTCCATTTGTTGAGTAGGAACAAGCTGGAGACTCAGTAGGAACAACTGGAGATCTCAGTCCTGGTGAAGAAGTGCTAGCTTCGGTCAGATCACTCAGGGTTTCTCCTTTCGAGTTTTGAATCTCTGAGGATGGGGAGCTTGTGCCCTGTTTCGGATACCTGCTCAAGCGCTGCATCACTCTGGTAGTGAAAAAGTTTTTCCTAATGCTGGAATTTTCCATGTTCCAGCTTGTGCCAGTTGAGTCTAGCCCTATTCTTGTGCAGCTCCAAGAACAGTGGTTCTCTCTTCTCTATTATACACACATTAAATCGTTGTAGCCAGCAATTAGATCTCTTCCTAGCCTTAGGTTTTTGAGGCTGAACAGAGCTGCTTCTCCCAGCCACTGCTTGTATGTCCTACGCTCTGGTCCCTACCTGTTTTGCTGGCCTCCCACTGGGCTTGTGTAGTATGTCAGTGTCTTACTTCTGCCAGGGATCTCAAGACTAGATTGTCCTGAAGATTTGGTCTCACAAATGCCAGGCAAGAGGATCCAGCACTTTTCCCTGAAAGAGGCTGTGTAAGCCATGGAGTGCCCCGCATGCACCACTGCTAGAAACGCTTGGCAAAGATCTACATCATGGTTTCTTTATCACTTTTAGCCAGTGCAAACTAGTACTGATGTTGAAAGGAGTTAATTGTTTCACTTTATCTTATTTTAGTTTGGGCTTAATTTTAGCACAGATCTGCTTTTCAATCCAGCTTATTTCCTGGCCACACAAATAGCTGTGCTTGCACAAAAGAATGGGCCATGTGGACAGGAGTGAAAAGCAAAGCAGGACCATTTTTTTCTGTATCAGTGCTGATTTGTGTCAGCGTACTGCAACTAGACTCCACAGTCTAAAGAGACAAGAATAATTAACAGAGAATAATGAGGAGTATTGCCAAGAACCTTTGTATCAGTTAAAAGCTTCAGATAAATTTTTCTTCTACTTTTGTAAACAAAATATAGAAAATTCTCTGTAGTTTAATTATATGTCTTTTTTTTTCTTCCTGACAGCAGGTTTGTGGAATGTCCTCTAGCTTTAGTTAGGCCATCTAAGTGAGGAGCTTCATGAGACCAGCACAGGAAAATAAATTTATTTATTTGCTGCTCTTCTGTACAGTACTATGGCAAATGTCCACTGTGAAGTGGACATTTAGTATTGTTATTTAATTTTTTCCTTTACCTAAATATTAGTTTTTTCCTTCAGTTGCACTGTAGTTTGTTTTGTTTTGCCTTTTTTTTTTTTCTTCTTTTTTTTTTAAATAAGATTCTACTGAAGGGAGGAACTTAAAATCTAACCATAGTATTTAACATCAGTTGACATTTACAGCAATCTCTAATTATTGGCACAAAATCTGTCTGGCTTCTGCTGCTTTTATGGTTCTTCCAGCTTGTTCCAGAGTGTTTTAGTTTTACAATCCTGCTATAGATGAGTTAGATGATAATGGTTGCAAGCAACTGAAGATCTACTTTTATACAGACTTTGGTTCAAAATAAATGTGTTTATTGGTGTAAGCAGTATGAAGGCAAGAAGAAAGGTTTCTGCAAAACCTGTCACATTATCAGTCCCCAAATAACTTTTCACAACCCATACAAAAAAATCCTGTTGGCTTGGGGCACAGCTATCACAAAAAGGGGTACGTTACACAATATATGTCTCACTAGGAAGAATATTATATTTAAATATTTATCTTTCTCATAAGCTTAAAGAAGTGTAAACTCCAGGTAAACAAGCCAAAGTTACACTGTTTCTTTTCCATAACCACATCCATTTTCTTCCTTGAGACTTTACAACATGTTGAACGTTTGGAATTACTGCACATCATTGAAGTACGTTATAAATTCCTTTAGTCAGTTTAATTCAAGGAGTAGTGTGTGCATTTTGGTAATCCATTTTTGTTCTTGTGTTAAGTATTATGAATATGGGAACACACAGTTCCTGCTCCTGAGATCTCCAAGTTCAGTAAGAGACACAGACAATTCAGTCTCTTGGTTATCAGAATAGACTATATGTATTTTAATACTATTTATTATATGTCCCTAGTCACTCCAAAGCCATTATTGGTGTACTGATTCCTTGCAAACCTTGCATGACAATGTATTCAAAATACTTGGTTGGGTATTTTTGAAACAAATTCTCGTATTTGAAAATACTTTTATACCCTTTAAAAAACTTAAATACATCTAATTTGTCTAAATAGTTTCTGCTGCAAGAAAATTTTCATCAGTGTGGTGACTTGCCAAAGAAAAACTGAGTAGAATTATTTGCTACCTTATAATCTAAACCTTACTTTATTTTTGTCTGGGATCAATGTGGCTTAAAAAAAAAAAAGTTTTAAATTGTGTATACATGTTATACCCACCGAGTCTTGCCACACTGACTCCTGCCTTGTAGTTATCAAGTTAACAGCTCCTGAAAACATCTGTGCGTTTGTCTCAGTAGGGACTGCAGGACTAGATCCTGTCAGTTCCAAAATTAAAACCAGTAGGTACTCTGTTCATGATAATACAAACCCTAAGGCAGTGCGTTGGCATATACTGGCCCTTCGGAGCCTAAGGGTGACTTCTCTGTTCTGGGTCAGGCTGAAACACAGGAAATGACAGTGGCAAGCTGTGAGGCCTCTGAGTCACAACTGGGGGCGGCTTGCTTGGGGATGGCTGTAGTAGTTCCTGTCCCCAGCTGTCTGCCCTGCCTCCCTCTGCAGGACAAGCATGCCTGTACTTCTGGAGCAGTTGTTCAACCACTGTGTTGTATATTCTGTTTCGGCAAGAAATATGCGTGCTGATTTCAAGTTTCTGTAATGCAGAGAAAGGTAGTTTGAAATATTTCAGCAGCTGTTTCCCAGGAAGCTGAGTTGTCCATGTGGTAGAAGTTAGGATTCATAGCTGGTGAAAAGGTTCCAAAGTAAGTTTTCTACTGAAAACAAGCCCCAAGACCATGAAAGTTATGTCCAGTTAATAGATGGTTATTTGAAACTGCTTCAGACTGCGTTATTCAGGAAGCAGCAGTCTTGTAGTTCAAGATAAAGTACGACTTCCCTCTTCTCAGACAAGCGAGACAATATATAGTAAAGACAACAGTATACAGTGTGCCAGTTTATCTACAAATAAGTCATACTCTAGTAGGCAGGAGGAATACTGCTTGCTAGACTGTTTCAGTTAAAACATACTGTATTTTCCTTTTCTTCCTGTCCAACTCTTGTCACGGATCATTTGCCAAAAAAAGTACATGGCAAATGAGATGCCATCAGGAAAATGTATGAAGTGAAGAAAAGGATGTTTAGTTCTGAAGTCTTCACTGCAGATTTTTGGGGAATTTTGCTTTTAGGTGCATGGAACTAGAAGAGATTAATTTTAAGAGCCAACCGGGAGAAGTTGACTTAGGGTCACCATCTGTTAGAAGAGAAGTTTATCTCTGTTTGTACAGAGCCAACACAAAAGAGTCTCTCCCTGGCAGAGGACTATGGACATGTCCATAACTCAAATATATAATCATCTTGTGATGGGCCTTTGCCCAAAGTGAGCTTCAGATGACTTTTAGGTATTCTTATCTAAAAATACACATTAAAGTAAACGCAGTGGTCAAGTTTACCAGTTGAGCACTTTTGTGTTTTTGGTTTTTTTTCCTTGAAGAAATTTCTCACTAGCTGAACCCTGAGAACTGTAAAAGGTTTCTTGTATAGTGATAAATATCCCCCAAGAGTAGTGACTGAGCTGCCGTGTAGCATTTTCACATTAGACAGCAAAATGCTTTTACCAAGACTGTGTCATTGTGTCCGTTTCAGAATGAAGAAACCAGGGCATGCAGGAGAAATGTGATTTTGGTAAAGGTTGCATGGGAGGCAAATTGTAGAAGCTGGAACAGAACCCATGCTTCCTGTGTCTCTGCCTAGGCTGCTCTCTACTAATCTTCTGTGCCTGAAGTACATGCTGATTTCAAACAAGGAGCATGACATAGCTGAATATCAGCGTAGGAAGTGGTTTCATGATCATCTCATAAGACACATTTCTAAAATGATATTAAGTACTGTTTTCAAAAGCAACTGCTGTCCAAAACTGAATGCTATCAGATTATGATTTTCATTTGCGTGGGTTATTTTCCAGGCGGAAATTTTAACGGGCATCCCAGTTGGCAACCTTGAAGATGCTGAAAAGGTGGGACGCATGCTGTTAGAAAGAGGGTGTAAGCTCGTAATTGTTACTCTTGGAGCAGAAGGCTGCATGATGATATCAGTAGAAGAACCCATTCCAAAGCACGTTCCTGCTGAGAAGGTCAGGGCTGTGGACACTACGGTACGTTTTTGTGGTTTAACTGTCTTGCTTTGGAAAAGACTGCTTAAGCACTAAGGGATGGCAATGAGTAATCAGCCAAATCTTCGGGCACGAGTACAAAGGTTAATTTATGATGTGAAATTGATAGCTTGCTTCCAGACTCTCGTATATTAAATGTCAGTTCACTTCAGTTTTATAGTCTGTATTGTAGATATGCTAGAATTATTATGCATGAGAGTATCTCCATGTTTCCCTGTACTGAAGTCAGTACCTGCCTCTGACTATAATGTGCCATGCCAGTGGCTTGAGCTGCAGTTCACACTTCCCTACGTGTGTTATCCATAACGTCCAGAACTCCAGTGCTGCGGGAAAAAGGAGATATTACTGCCCTAACAACCTGAAACTGAATGTTTGGCTCTTTTGACACAAGCATGAGTTGCTGTCCAAATGTAGCATAAGGTGTATCAAAGACATAATCTTTACAGAATATAGTTAATAAGAAGGAAAAGTTCTTGCTGCTTCACAATTAACTGTTTTATGATGCTAGCTAATGAATAATAGCTTATTCTTTGCCATTAGGCAAAAACTAAAAACAGGAAAGGCAATAGTTAAGATTGCATTGCTATGAAAACCTTACCACATTGCACATATGGGGCTATTTTGTGTTCCTAGTATTATCTGACATAAATCCAAAATAATTCCAGTGGAGTTACAGAGAGCAGAGCAGGTCACGTTGTATGTACTAACTATACATTTAAATGCCTCTTACAATAACGTCATATTACATATGTTCTGTTACAATAGTTCATTAAAATCCTGGAGATTTTACCATCTGGTGCATTCCATATCTGAATTGCATTAATAATAACTAGTTCTCTTAGCATGTTTTTTATCCGTGGACCTCATACTGCTTCACAAAGAAGAAAAGCAACTGTTTAAAAGATGAGAGAACAGAGGCACAGGGGCTGAAATTACCTAGCTCAGTAGCACACAGTGGCAGAGCTTGCAGTACAGTCACATATGAAACTGAACATCGCTGATAGATCTGGAGTGTTATATGTTAATACTGCGGAAGGTTTTGTTTCACTGTTAAATTTAATTCTTTTCGATACATGAATGCTGTGTCGCCTTTTGCCCCTTTTGTCATTTAGAAGTTTGAACTTGAGTTAGTGTTCATTTTGGAATGCCCTACAGTTCTAAATAGAGGAAATGTCCCTGTACTGTACTGTGTGTAAGGTACCTGATAAGGTACACAGACGCCTACCTGCCTACTTTTAGTCCAGAATTAGAAGTGCTGGAATGAAAGATAGAGCTCCCAGGCCTGCCTCGATGCTTGCTAAGAAGCAGGATTTATTAGCTTTGGAACAAAATGTTGAGAACTTGACTGTATGGCTTCTTGCTCTCTTTTGGTAAATCCACCCTTGCTATCAAAGCTCAGCATGTGAGCCTTCTTTTCTAGTGCACATCACACAGAAGTGATGAAGAAAAAACATGTGTGATGTGCTCCTTCAAAAGAAGCAGAAAATTGCTGCCACATAAGCTATTGTTTAATATCTTAAGATATTTGCTGCTGTTGGTCTAAAACAGCAATCCTGAAACCACACACTGACTGGAAAGTGCTTTTTATCTTCCCTAGCAGTTCAGAGTTTCATGACTGAACTAATTTAACACTCTTTTTTTTTTTTCTTTTTTCTTTTTTCTTTCTTTTACATAAAAGCAATTACTTGAGTTTACTGAATCCTTGCCCTGCCTCCTTGTGGCCAACAGGTTATTGGCTTTCCTATAGCAGAGGATTTTCACAGTTAATTTTGTTAATCTGCTTAAATACCAGTGGGTTGTTTTCAGTAAAACAGCTGTGCTCAGTTTATTCTTGCAGATTGAATGAAAAAAAGATGTGTTGGCCTTCCACTATAACAGTCTTATACTGCTTAGACTGATTATCACTTTGCCTGAAAGCAAGTGGTTTTAAAGCAACCCTTCTAAACCTCAAACAAAATAATATCATCCTCAACTAACCTGCCTACCTCTGCAACTAAAAGAAATACTGAAAGTTCTAATAAGACATGTTACTCTTCTCATATGCATAGCTACAGTGGCTCCTTTCCCAAGAGAATAAACTCAAGTTGTGGTGGTTTAGCAAGAAATGCCCATCCACAGTGTAGTCAGAGCTGTTCATGCACATGCTCTAAGCCTACAATTTAGCAGTAAGCAAAGTTTTGAGGGACTGGGCTGTAATTTTTTTAAGCTGCTGTAATCCAATCACATTTGATAACGTCTGTGTATTGGCATTGCTTGGATCTGCAGAAGGTAAAGTTGCCATCAGACAAAGATTTCAGTGATACCCTTCATTGGATTTTTAAAGGTTACAGAGCCCTTATGTATTAGAATGGAGTTTGCAGTTTAGAGGATATACATAAGTTACAAAATGAGGCACAAAGCCCTCCTCTGCTGTAAAAAGTTTCCCCATAGATCTCTGCCCGAGTCACCTCTGCAACAGTGCAGCTTCAGTACTGCCTCCTGATCATTTTCACTGTCAACAATATTGAAAATTGCTGCTGAGAAAATGTTAGGGTAGGTACAGCCACAGAGATATAAGATTAGAGTTCCTTGTCCCAGGCAGTGTGTCCCCTATTCTCTAGGTGTGTTAGAGAGACTAAGGGTCAAAGACGGTAAAGCCTGAATCTCCTGCCTAGCTCGTGAGATGGTTAATCAGAGAGTTTATTGGCAGAACACTGAGAAAAGCTGGCTCCATCTCCTGCTCTGTGGTGGAACATGAATCTTCAAGACTGAAAATCTGGCATTTCTCACCCACACTAAATCAATACTATAAAGAAAAAGAAAAAAAAAAAGCTTGTTGATTCTTTTTAGCACTAATTATCTTAATGTGGGTTTTACTAATGTATGCGATGCTTCCCATAACTGTTAGCAGAGCTCTCCATGCACAGTCCAAAACATGTAGAGCACGAATAGTCATTTAGAAGGAAGTTTTGCAAGACACAGTATTGTAAAGCTGTAACATCTGTTTCTCCTATTATAGCTAAATAATGCAATAAGGTTTTGTTAAAAAAATAAACTTTCCCTTCACTTTGCTGGCTTCTGCTAGCTATTTTGACATTTGATACACAATACGTAATAATATATAGATAACAGAAGAAAACTAAAATACACGTTGTAATCTCTTTTCATTACTCTATATAGCTGCTGTTATAGCTACTTAGCTACATGTAGTTAAAAATATGCCTTTATTTTTGGTAGAAGCTATTTCTACTTTACCTGAAATTAGGTGCATTGAAATAGGTTTGAGAGTTAGTTATGTAATTCCATTCATATGACAGTTCCTCAGTGGCAGAAGGTTGCACAAGCCACTGACACATTTGATAAGCATTTCATAGCAATCGATACTTTGATGTACACGTGTTCTGCAGTTGCGTGTGTGTGTCTTTGGAAGCCATTCGCCTGCTGCTGGAGCAGAAGCGCAGCTGAGGTGGAGCACAGCAGCTGCTTGTGAGCACAGCTGTGGGACATGACCGAACACTGTCAGGTCAAAATGGTACTTGAGGTAAAGCCGGTGATCTGTATGATGAGCCACACAGTGAACCCGGGTTGTGACATCTGCTGCTGCCACGCACGCACTGTCGTGGCAGAGGCATGCCCACCTGCTGACAGGGATGGCCGCCACATCGTGCATGCTGGAGAACGGTGCTCTGCTCTTTCTGCACCTTCACCCCTGCTATCCCCCTCAGCTTCTGACAATCACACAAAGCGTAATTTACAGCACTGTTTACATCTATTTACATTTACTAATTATATTCTGTTGAAACTGCCAAGAAAAATTTGTCAGAAGAATGTAATTACCCAAAGCTGGAATTTGGCCAGCAGTCAGATTAGTTCCATTTTCAAAAAGCATTATGGGATCTCACCGAGCCGACAGCATCAAGCAGCAGCCAGGGACAGAGCCGAGCCTCAGTGGTTGCTGCCACCACTCACTGGAGGAGCAGAGGCCTGGCATCTGCAAGTGGGCATGGTGGAGGCCATCAGGACTCCTAGGAACCCCAGGCTTTGGAGTCTGAGCTTGAGAGGGTCATTTGGGTTACGTTGGAGCCCTGGGCTCTGGTGCCTTGGGAGGGTTGGCCATGCCAGGTCTCCTCCACAGGCAAGGCAGCCCAGAGGCCTAGGGCAATTCTCTGGGCAGGCTGAATCTCTCCTGTGTGAGGCTTTAGTGGAAAATGGAGCACTCTCTGTGCAAGTAAGAGCTGCCCTACCACAAATCCCGATTTCCAGGCTGCAGCCCTGAGGTCACTCTGGGGAGGGGAGCACTCCAGGGCTACTTTTTGTAACCTGTGGTTTGCTCCAGACCCCAGTTTGAATCAAGATGCTGAATAACATCCATACACGCTTGCATCAGTTTGGGTAACATAATTTCCACCCCATCCAGTATTTTAAAAACACAGTGTAGCTGATGTGCATAAGATGTTCAGCTTCTGCTTGACCTTTAGGTTTCCACGGGCAGGTGTGTGCACAAAGGTCCTGCATCTGCAAGCTTAGAATCAGAAGATAATGAATCTGTATGTCTGGCTTGGGGATGGATGTGTTCTCTGCAAAGGCAGATGGAGACACTTGAGCACACAATATTTAGACGAAAATTTGGAATCTCTGTGGTGCCCCAGTAATCACAAGTCCCTGCTACCTCTTTTAAATCTCATTAAGAACTTGAGTGGTTTAATTTCAAGGTTTTTCTAGGCACAATCATTAGATTTCTTGTACTACTAGCATCTACCCTGTCTAGCTGTGCCTTCCAGGTAAAGAGAGTGCACAACCTACTGCAGAAAGCTGAGGAAATGTAAGTCACCGTACAATAAGTATGCCTTTCTTGTGTGTCACCATACGATAAGCGTGTCACCACCGGTTGTGATGACATGCTTATAAAGAAGCAGCACAGTTCTGAGACATGCTAAAATTCAAATTTAATCGACTCAGTTATGCCTGAAATTTGACAGTGTATAATTCATTCTGCGTAGTCTGCGCGGCGTTCTCAGAGTTGGATGATACACACTATTTGTCATAATCATAAAAGTTACTATTATTTTTTCATGTCAGTTCTCCAAAAGGAAGGCTCGTTGCTACCATATGAATTTGTCAGAAGTTTTATGTTCAAATCCTATTAAGTTTCTCTCTTACAGTATATTAAATCTAGCTCTTTTATGATGGGAGGGGATTTAGAAGGCTGTCTTTAGGCAGCAGAGCGCTCACTGAGCAGCTTTGTGTTCAGCTCTGAGGGTGTCATACAATCTTTATTTTAAAAAAGCCTCGTCCAAGTGCATAGCTATATAATTTTAGATATGTCACAGTATTCAGGCCTGTGCAGTAATTGCGGTCTAAAGAAGGCAGTGTGGTTTACTGATTTAAACAAAGGACTGAGTAAGATTTGCGGGTCTCTGCCAAAGACTTGCTGTAAATCCTTGGAAGAGTTACTTGTCCTCTTTGTATCCCGATTTATCTATCCATAAATTGGAGCTTCTATTAATGTGTTGCATATAAACCATGAGAAGTCTGTTTGAGATCAGGACAGAATCTAGGAGGCCTTTTCCCAGGCTTGTCATATAACCTCAGGCCAGTTGTGCTGCTCTGGGGGCATTACAAACTCATTGAAGTTCTTTTGCTTGAAGTTGAGAGGTCTTGTCTGTCAAAATATGGTTTACACTAAAATTCTCTGACTTAACTGTATCTTCTGGTTTGGAGGAAGCCTGAGCCCAGGGAGTGAAGTGGACACTGAAGTAAAGCCTTAGAATATAAATAAATCCAAAACAGTCCTCCTAATAACAGCAATTCTTTGTCTCCTGACTTTGTGGCCTAACGTCTGAGGCTCAAGGGGATATAAATACAACACTCCGTGCAATGACTAATTACTCAAAATTCTGTGCATCAGCAGAAGTGGGACTTGTGGTTGACTCTAATATTATCAAATGCCTTTGCTATTTAATAATCTTGTAGCCATACATTATTTAGCATGCCGTTTGCACAGAGAACAGTGATTTTATTTCAGTTATCTCTCAACAAAGTAAAAATGCAGCTGGTAGTAAGTGAAGCATTTGGCAGACGATGTGTCTGATGCACAGTTCTGTAACTTGCTAAGAAGAGAAAAATGTTGTTGGTGTTTAACCTCTTCCTATCCAAAGATACAGTACAAAGGAGTAAAATGGCTACCAAGGGCAAGCTCTTTCCTTCTTTTTCCTTTTTCTTTTTTCTTTAACTCTTTTTTTTCCTTTTCTCTGTTTTTCCTTTTCCCTTTTTTTTCTTTCTTCTTTTTCTCTTTTTTCTTCTTTTTCTTATCCCTTTTTCTTTTCTCTTTGCCTAGTTTTTTCTTCTTTTTCACCCCTTTCCTCTGCATTCTCCATTTCCTTTGTATTTTTCTTTCTTTTTCTTTTTCTCTTTCCTTTTTTTTTTTTTTTTTTTTTTTTCCCTCTCTATCTTCTCTTTCAAGGAAAGTGAAAAAGTTACTATTGGGCAGACAACTCATATATCAGTGGGGTTTATTCACACACCAACACAGAGTAATTATACCCAGAGTGCCCATTAGCATCCCGCAAACCAACAGCACAATAGCTTCCTTTCTCTAACGTGCAACCAAAATAGGTTAATAAATAAGTTTAGTTTCAGTCATAGCCCACTTTCTGCATTCTCTCTTTTACAAATATGGAATCCATTGAATTTTGAACCAGAAAAACCATGAAGAATAAATTAATTTGCCAGACACTCCAATCAGCAATCTGCACTGTAAATCTATTTAAAGCTGCATCTATTATGTTGTAAAGTTCAGCTGAACTGTGAAAGGGCACATGACTGAAATCACTACATTTGAGTTGACTCACAGTTAAGTGTAGATGGGAGTTGCTTGGCTCATCACAATTTTCTGCTCCTGATTCAGGCCTTCTCAACACACTTCAGTTTTTGCAGACTTGGTCAGTGGTGTGTGTGTGTGTAGGCAATGGGGGACAAGAGAGATTGCACTGATGCCTCCATTTGCATTGGCTGCCAAATGAGAGGTGGAGAGCTATTGCTTTTGCAAGTTGGATGCTCCCTCTTTCCCTTTTGAGAAAAGAAGGCTCTATTATCTTCACTTTACAGATAGGAAGAATAGAGATGAAAATGTTACCAATGTCAGATTTGAAGCGCTGGCTAAAATTGTTCTGCTTCAAGTTAGGTAGAGGGTTGGGGTTACGTGGCCAAAAATGAAGCACAGGCATGTATTGCTACTCTCTGAACTTCTACACAACATTGTCATGGGAGGAAACACTGTTTATCTGCTTAGTAACTGTTTATGTTAATCGGTAAGTACAAACATTGTAAACATAACGAGCAAACAGAAGCAGGCTTGTACCTTAACAATTTGCAGCCTTGTTTTCCAGTGGAAGATTCCACAGACCACCCAGGCTTTGCTCTAGTCCTTTTCTCAACCACGGAGCATCTAATTAAATCCCTCTCCATTCCTGACTCTAAGTGGATGAGAGCCTACAGTCCTGTGCAGTTTCTTTCCAGATGGAAATGCATAATTTAACAGAGATACAGCTGACAGGGAGAAGTGGGCCCAAAGCAGTATTAGCATTTGCCACAAAATTGCTTTGAATTACAAGGGGATTACTTAATGAAAATGTAGACTAGAAGAGAAGATTAAAACCAATATTAAGTTTTCTAAGATTGCAGAGTGCCAGGCAGCAAAAACTTCATATAAAACTGAATTTCTGTCTCAGTTACTGTAGTGACACTAAAAATTATTTGGTTTTGCAGCCAAGGAACACACCATCAGTATAATGTCATCACATTTTGTACCATTGCATCCTACTGATTTGTTCAGTATACGTGTCTACATATACATAAAGTTGCTAAACACTTTACATTGCTTACTACTTCTGTACATGCAGCATCAGGCCAAGTACAATTCTGTCCTCTGTTTTGCAGATGAGGAACAAAAGCAGACAGGGACTGTTTGTCTGTGGCAGGCAAACCTGCTTCCCTTGATAAAACCGTCTGTGCTTCTCTTTAAAGGAAATTAGTACTGGAGACAGAATGTTGTCAGGGTGTCAACTGATGCTCTTTTAGAACTGGGTTATCATCATAGACATCCACATGAATGAGAAAGTATGCGATAGTTGCTTTGCATTGGATGCTTCTTGAAGGGGCTGCAAGAGGATTGTAGCAATGTGCTACGATGACAGGTGCTGAGGCTGCACTATTGTCATACTGAGAAATACTCTAGTTGGGAGGTTAACCCAAGTCTGGACAGAAAGAGGGAGAGATACTGACAGCTGTTATGCATCAAGCCAAGTGTTTTATTATGGAGCCAGAATGCAAGAAACGTACAGCATAGACCTTTGGGCCTGAGATTACATGCTGATGAGGTTTGGGGAAGCTGAGTTCAGAAATATCTTGATATTTCTGAATATTTTCAGAATATCTTCTGAATATTTTTTTTTTTTGCCATCTCACTTCTTGGCTGCTTTTGTAAATTGAAACGATGGTATAATTTATACAGGTTGAGAATAAATTAGGAAATGACTCTTTTATTTCTTCTCTTGGGCTAACTATGGCTTGCAACACAAATCAGAATCATTGCAGCAGAATGTGCCACATCCCTTTTCTTGATTTGCACCATTCCTCTTGTCTTTACGGTGAAACCAACACAGCCTCTCCACCAAGAGGATGTCCTCAGGAAAATTTGGTCCTAGACACATAGCTCACCCTTGAGTTGAGATTTTATGCCACCAACACCAACATACAAGATAGAGTTACTTGTAATGGCACTTAACTGGGATGTCTGATTTGCGTAAAGAACTGAGAGGAAGGAAGACCAACTGTGAGCAGCCATCCTTTCTAATTAAATTCCCACAGTTAAAAATAGCCACTGGAAGCTGGCGCTTCTGGCACATCCAGAGTGTCACCTTCCCAAGTATCTTTTTCTGGCCTGTGCCGTAGGAAGTTGAAAATGTGATCCACTGTGTAACAGTGCTGCATATTCTTAGCTAAACTACTTGTCATTTTTTACCTTTTGCATTTATGGTTAGCTTACAAATGTCACGTCTCCTTTTCTTCTCTAAAGCTGGTCTCTGCAGAACCAGGTGTCACCCTGGCTGTTGTAGAAAATAACCTCCTTGTCTTCTCAATGTGTTCAAATCGGTTCTGAGTGTGGTGAAAGGGAAGGCAAACCCTGCTCCACTTGGTTCTACTTAATTACCAAGAAATGCCAATTGCAGTAATGGCGATACTGAACTAAGACCTGATTTCCCCAACAGAGTTTTCTCTGGTAATTTTGGTCACTACACAAACCAGAAAGGTTTGCGTTGGATTGGTGATATTGCATAATTAGGTTTTCAAAAGAACAAGAACAGAGAAATGAGAGTAATGGGGAAATCATGCTTCTTGCTTTTGCTCATTCTAACCACAGAAAATGCCGCGCTTACTTCTTATCAGGAGTAAAGGAATCAATCCTTTGTAGCCCGTCCCATGGACAGAATTCTTTTATAGCTTCAACCAGACAAATGGAAGGGAGCTAAAAACATAAAGCTTTGGTGAGCGATGGCGATAATCTATGGCAGTGTGTTTAATCAGCAGTTTTCAGTTGAGCATGTTTTTGTCACTTTCTCCGGGGCTTTGTTTTGTACTTCTACGTGTGCAGGTAGACATCTAGATATAAAATAAGCTCTTCTAGAACAAACTCAGCTGTAAAAAAGCATATTCTCAAGGTCTGGCAACAGTGTTTGCCAGCTGCCCAAGAGGCTTTAAGGTTTATCATTTCTATTAGTTTGAAAGTATAAATAGATACAAAATACAGGGAAAAAGATAAGAAGGTCTCTGGAAGTTTGTGCCACATTACTGGTACCTACAATCCCATTGCCAAATTCATTAAGCAGTTAGTGTTTCCTGGGGGAAAAAAAAAAACCCACAACATTTTACAGGGAACACAGTGCTGAAGGCCGTGAGTGAGCAGGGAGCTCTTTTTCTCTATACGTTTGCCCCATATGTGAAGGACAGTGGAGTGGGTCTGTAAAGGGAACAAAGTTCTGGAGCAAGCAGTTCTGGCTTGTAGGTCACATCTTGCTAACTTCCATAGAGGAGGTGCAACTACAGCACTCTTCAAAAAGCTGAGGCAAGCGCAGTCAGAAAAAAATGCGGGGAGCTGGCAAGAGGACAATGCTAGAGTGAGCTCAGACAAAAAAACTCCTCAAGTTTTGGGTTTGGTTTTTTTTCCAGGATATGTAGTTCAGAGGTAGGCGGGAGCAGTGGCCAGCCAACAAAGGCTAGATACTGTGGTTTTGAAAGAGGCATTCGAGCATATGGAGCTTTCGTGCAAAAAAAGAATGTTTTTTTGATCAATTCCAGGCGAGATGGCAGTTTTGTCATTCTGACTACATCTCATCAGATTACATGGGATCACTAAGAGTATTTTGGCATTTCTCACAGTTTGAGAGAAGAAAAAGCTCATGTGGCTAGTGAAATTGCCCTGCAAGGTTTCCCCCTCTGACCTGGCTGCTAGATGGTGGGGTCCTGGAGCTAGGTCAGCCCCTGACGTGACACTGGGTAACACAGCTGCACACAATTTGGCCAATTCTCTCCTGGCTGGGGAGCTCAGTGGGGAAACCCACTGCCAGTATTTGCAGCGTACTATCAGAATGTATTCTGGGCAGGGCTCGGGCTCTAATTTCATTTGTTCATTACATTAAATTTGTGAATTAACACCCAAGTTTGTGCTTTGTTAGGGACAAATTGCAAGTTGGCCCGAGTGTGACATGAATAACGAAGGGAGTGAAGTACTTCTCAAGGAAGTGATAAACGTGGAGCTTGTGATTAGGGTAGGAGAGTAGCTGTGTGTTGTTGGGGCTTGATAAACCAGTCTGAGGAGTACAAGTCAACCTTCATCCTGAGAAGCTGCTATATTTAGTGCTGAGCTTCTACCACAACTTTTTGATTCCATCCAAGCTCAAACTCTGGGAAAAGTATCTGCAGCTCCTGTAGCATGTTCAGCTGAAAGTAATGGTTTGTCTCCGTTAGCAGCAATGTCTGCGTGCATCCCTGGTGTTGACACATCTTGGTATATAAGCTGTTCTCTGCAACAGTGCCGCTGGAGAGATTTGGATTGAGCTGAAGTGTAATAAGAGTTTTCCAATAGTGTGTTTTATATGTCATAAGTTTCCTATATGTACTCGAGAAAAAGAAAAAAAACACACTTCTGGAGTATTTCCTCTGCTGTTTTTGAGTTTCTCTGTTAGGTATAAACTTTTAGTTCAAATGAAAGGAGGTCACAGATCGTTGCTCAACTGTGAGAACAAGGAAGAACCAGGTACCAAGGCAAAAAGCTAATGGAAGTTTAAAATGAAAATTTACACCGAAACGTATTCTAAATTGAAAACATTCCTTACCAAAATATCTGTATCACTCAGGTGCTGGAATGATAGTAGTGGTGAGTTGTTTGGTTGATGGGAATCTCACAGGGTCTGCAACACAGAGCTGTTGTTGTCATGAGAGTGCGTGGGTTCCTGCCTCGGTGTGCTTACTCCATTTGGTTGCAATGGAATTTGTCACCTCCCATTAATGCTATCCGGAGCTGAAAGGAGTTTATATGAGCATCATCACACTGAATTGTTTTGATCATTCAGAAAACAGAGTGCTCCCTGCGGGCGAATACTTTGTTGGCTTTCTGGAGGTAGCGTGTGACACAGAATAATTTTCTTCCCAGTGCTAAGTGATGTGCTGGGATACCTTGCAGTACTTCTCTGTGAGGCAGGAGCTGCTCTGTTCCGATCCTGTCTGAGCACCTAGCAGAGCTTTGGGCAACTTGAGCAGGTCTGCTTAGTAATTCTATACACCTCAGTTTTGGGGTTCCCAAACCGTGACTCATTTTCTAAGGATCATGAGACTCCCATTGCAGCCCATACAAGATCCAGACCTTAGAGTTCAGCCCACAGGTGTGTCCAGGCGGGTGTCCCTAAAATCTTGATCTTAACTTCAGTTCATTTTCTGTCATGAGAAATGCAAGCCATTGAGCTGACCTTCAGAACAGATGCTGTACAAGGCCTCTGAACATGCTGAGCAGGACTGTCTGATACTACTAGATCTCTAGATACTTTCAGCTCTGCTTTTTAGATGACAAATAAATTAAAAACCGCAGAGTTGTGAACGTTGGATGTTTTATATCCAACACTCACCACAGACCAGATAAATTTCCAGAGGAATTCATGCATCTGTAATGCTTGTCTCTGATCTTTTTAGCAACAGCGAGTAAGTAAATGTAGGATGTAACAGAAAGGAAAGAAAATATATGCAGGAGGCCTTGCATCAAGATTAATCTCTCAGGAATGCAGGGGGTTAACGGTCAGGCTGATTAATCACTGTTAATGAACCATCAGGAAATCTGTCAGGAAGTGGGTAAAAATTCCTGACAGCTGATGTGGAGCACTGTGTGGCGTGCTTTGGTTTTGATATTTCCCAACTGATAGCCTCCAGTGGGTGCCGTTCAGTCACCTCAAAGGTCTGAAGGCATGTGAAGGACTGGATGGCCTGCTGCCACTGCTCAGCTTGAGTAAGTGAGGGAGAAATTTTCTCTGTGCAATGGCCATGCAAGTACAATGCAATATAAATGCAAGAAAGGCAGAAATTGCTCCTTCCCACAGCTTCCCAGAACAGAGTCTGGAAATGATACAGAAGGGTCGTTCCTCACTGCTCAGTCTGAGCCCACAGGGTACAGCAGGGAGTGGGCCAGAAAGCTTTCCCTGCTTAGACGGGGAGCTGGAGCTCTGGGACTTGGATACACAACTGAGTTAATGAATTGCTTTGTGTTGACCGAGGGTGAGGTTTCACAGTTGGCGTGAGCTGATCCAAGATCAGGCGGCTGCTGAGAGTGTTTCTCACCTCTTTCTCCTTTGCATTGGCTGTAATGTGGTAGTGTGGCGGCTTGTGGGGCTGGGTGCAAACTAATGCTTCCCTGTCAGCGCTGGCTGGCCCAGTTCACAACAAAGTAGGGGGGAATGGCCTGCCTCACTGCCTGGCTGCACCGAGGCTACGTCTGATGTAGGCAAGGATAAAAACATGAGCGGAGACAGAGACTTTCAGCAACAGCAAAAATGTGGCTTGGCTTTTAGGCCTGCTTTGAAACTGCAGGCTGAATCACTGGAATTAAGAGTGCACTGTCAACCTACAATGAATGCCAGTTAAAATGTGTTAGCTCACACCTCCTGTGACTTCGAAGCAGTGGCTGATCGCAGCCGTTCTGCACACAGCTAATGGGAAGTGCGGTACAGTGAGGGGTGGCACAGCCATTCCCCATGACATGGTCGGGAGAGGGCACAGGCCACATCAGCTGGTGTCAGTGTACATTTGGGAGGGCAGGAAGAGAGGAAGGGGCCAGCAGCTCTGCCAGGGATTGGCTTGCTGTCTTTTTCTTTGGCTCAGCGTAACATTCAATCTCGTCTTCCTGACAAGACTGCAGAAATGCTCAGTTACCAGCACACAGATTAAGCACAGTAACACGGTCGTGGATCCAGACCCTACAAGTCTGAGGCACAGTCTGCTTCTCCTCATACTTCTCCTTTCACTTCAACACATGCAGCTTTGCTGAGCTCAATCTGCACCACTACAGCAGAAGATCTAAAAAGGGGAGCCCTGCTGTTTGTTTCAAGCTCATTTGTTGTTGTTGTTTTTTAATTGCAAAATGTAGTCGTTCCATTTTAAGGACTTTTTATCTTTTTGTTCCAGCTCAAAACTCCATGCATAGATAGAGGAATAACTGTGTTAGTGGAAAAGCTCTTTGCAATTTTCAAATTCTTTAAGTTTTAGAGACGTGTGAGCCTTTCCTGATGGTATCTTTGTGTTACGTCTGTCATTCGGCTGCAGGGCAGGCAGTGGTGCACCCCTTAAGGAGTGCTGAGCAAATGTGACACAGAAGGGTAACACTCACAGCATAATCCAGTGTTGCGGTGTTGCAGAGTGATATAAATAAGACAGGAATTCTCCAAGGCCTTCAACAGAGCTGGGCATCTCTGTATGGTTGTGTAGTTAGGCTGCACTAAATCGGTGTAATGCTTGGGCTGCATTGGTTTGTGCACTGCTGTGAATGCTCCTAGGAAACCATAAGCTTCGTTACAAGCCAGATAGTTGATCCTATGTTAGAGTGCAGTTTTTTATAGCCTTTGCTGTTGATTTATTCACTGAATGAAGAGTTTTGAGTTACAGGCAAGCCTAACGGATCTGTTGTTTTGCCGTACAACACACTGTCCCTTTTAGGATTTGGCAGTGTATTCTTACAATGTCTTAAATTCAGTGAAGTGATGGCATATATGCAGGGCGTACCTGACTGTGACTTCTTGAAAACCATCCGAGGAAGGTTTTCTGAGGCTCAGGAACAAGGTCAGGGCTTCAGGAGCCAACAGTCGTGACGATTCCTGCATTGCTGCCATTACTCTTCCCCAAGAGGACAGGGCAGGAGGGCGAGGGGTGATCACAAGGTCATCCTGCACAAAGGCAGTGCAACTGTGGCAACACTGGGAACTGCAGCTATTGCACCTCGGCCTCCAAATATTTCTGGTGAACGAGTCATCTTATTGTAGAAGTGAAATGCATCCTATTATTCTGGGCACGACTGATTGAAAAATGCTTTACTTGCTGGAAATACTGTTGAACAATATAGTTTCCACTTACAAAGCAATTTTTATAAAAAGCTTCTCAGGGCAGCATCGTATAAAAATAGTTACACTAAAGTTGTGAACCAGCTTCTGACAAATCAGGGCTAACAAAAGCTAAGGTATAAATAGAAGTATTCTCGTGGGTTTTCTCTTCTCTAGAGGCACAGAATCTCAGTCAGTGCCGGATTGTGATAAACAAAAATGCCCTTTTCCAGACACACAGGAAAACAAGGGCCTTCCAGACGTGTGGCTTAGAATATAAATAGGTTTTAAACACTGCTGCAAAACCGTAGCACTTAGTGGAGACCATAGCATTTGCATTTTAGAACAGGGCACACAGTATCAGCCTGATTTTATGATCTAGTTATTTATTTTATTACATGCAAACTGGCATCCCCTGCTTTACAAAAAGGTCAAGTCAGTTATATTTTTATAATAATGGAATGAACTGACTCCGGGCACTCAAGGATATGAGGATTATCTCAAAGTCTGCAATGTATTAGGGATCCTGGAATACAAATACTGAGGAATGTAAAACATTACAGATCCCGTGTTTGTATTTTGTCGGTGGGCAGAATAAATGCATCTTACTGGTCATTTTCAAAATCATTATTCTTGCAATTATTCTTTTTTTGAGGCTGGTATTTTGTTACCTCCACTAATAATAATGATCAGAAAGACAATGCTCCATCCTGTGCCACTGCCACGTAGAGTTTATGCCATTTGATACCAGATACACTGAGTGCTCCTCATTAAAATAATACCTGGCCACTTACATTACGAAGTGATCGACTGTATGAGAAATATTTCACGTAACAATGACAAGGGCTTCCTGCGAGCACTGCAGCACAACAGATCTGCTTGTAGAAATATTACTTCTGTCTGCAACAGAGGTGCCAAAATAGCTTTAATAATTAATCATGTGCTGATTAGATTATAAATTCTGGGATGGGCCAGAGATTTCTGTATTATGTATCAGACAAAAGATACTGGCAATGCTTAACTAGCAGTCACCTGTTACTGCTCCACCTGGCATTGTGGGAGCGCTGTGGGAAGCAGGGCTGAGACAAAGGCCTCGCAGACCTTGATAAAAACCCTCCCTGGCCCCCGGTCTGTTCAGCAATACAGAACTGTTGAAACAGCTGCTGCCACAGCTGCACGCTGCAGTTACCAAGGTGCCGTTTGCCAGGAGACACCCTGCTTTGTGCCCCACTGCAAAGGCGAGGGCAGAATTCAGGCCGGGAGGGCGTTAAGCAGGGAGTTTCCTGGCTGGAACAGCACAAACAACTGGTGCACAGGCACGGGCAAGCAGAGAGCGGCATGGCACAGGCGTGGGCAACCCGTACCTGTGCTCACCTACGTCAGGGCTCCCCTGCAACTGCCGTGCTGCTCTGCCCCATCAGCTGCTTCTAACAGATTGCTGTGGAAATGGTGTTGTTTGTGGAGAACCATATTACGTGCAGCCGATTCTATGGTAAGTATGAGCTTAATAGTGAGAACCACTAGAAATGAAAATTGGAAAATTACTTCCTATCTGTAATTTCCAGTTAGAAGTTTTGCTCAGCTGTCTTAACTGCCTTTTTCCAGGCCCTCTGCTCTCATCCCATGACTCTGGCAGCCCTCTGTGTCCTTAGAAGGATTTATTAGAACTGCAGCAGCAAACCCCCAGGGGAGACAATCCTTATGCTGGTCCTCAAATAAGATGATAGCACCAGCGTGTACAGTGCAACAACGCTTTGCTGAGATAACAGTATGATTTAAGCAAAGACACCTGAGAGCAGCTTCACGCCACCAAGAGCTGTTATCAATGTGGCCTCAGAAATCAGGCCAGTTTTGGGGGATGGAAGGGTGTGCTTTAGGAGGAGGGAGGGACACTCAACGACATGTGCAAATGAAGTTAGAAGTGATTCATCTTGCCAGTTGTTCAAAACACTACAGAACAAAACAAGAATTATTGTTAAAAAGCATTGGGGAGGCAAACAGTTGTCATTCCCCGTTGGTCAGAGCAGAACTAGCAGCAGCTCCCAACAAAGGCCTGGGGACAGGCAGCTGAAGAGCTGCCAGAGCCCAAGGTGACTCAGCACAGGTGGCAAAGCGCACCCCAGGAATAAGATTGGTTTACACAATAAGACACAGCACAGACCTTTGCCAGTGGGAGCTTCTTAATGAAAAGCAGCTAAAGTCTGGAGGCATCAAACTGTATCGTTCTGCAGCTAGGAAATTTACAGACACCACAAGCCACGTGGTTGTTTTTTTTTTTCCCTTTTTTCTGTCTCTTCTACCACTGCGCTTTATGAAGAACAGAAGTTAAATAAGAAAAAAATAGCTTTAATGAAACATTCAGGTTGAGAAATCAGAATCAACATTCCAACAACAGGAAGTTTCAAAAGCAGTGTTTATAGCAGCACTTTTGCTGAGCTGTAGCACACTTGCCTTTCTTTTCTCTAAACCGTATCAGAGCACGTACCTCAATAAAAGCGTTGGGTTTGGAGTGTGGTATTAGTTTAGAATTGCAGCATTTCCTATGCATAGAAAAGTGAATTGAACTCAACTCTTGTATGATTTCCTGACTCCTGCAGTCAGTGTTACAACTGTTGTCTTTCCAGTAAATGTGTATGAATTGTTTCCCTGTGTGAGCACACTTAAAGTTGTTTATTGTTTTATTCTAGGGAGCTGGAGACAGTTTTGTGGGAGCACTGGCCTTCTATCTGGCTTACTATCCTGAGCTGCCCATGGAGGAAATGGTCAGGAAGTCTAACTACATTGCATCAGTGAGTGTCCAGGCATCAGGGACACAATCTTCATATCCTTACAGGAAGGACTTGCCTCAGGACCTTTTCTAATTGATATTGTCTAGCTCAGTGTACTGATTTTATCTTATCCCAGACAGCATTATTCTCCTGACTGCACAGACGTTCCCCTCCGCTGACTGGAAAGACCAGGAAAGTCTCTTTGCTTATTTGAGAAATCCTATTAGTTCCTGTTCTGCAATAGTAAAGATGGGGCTGGGATGGTTATCTTCCCAACACAGCACAGGCGGTCTGTCCAGCCCCACACATCACCCCTGGGCTACTGCCATCCCATCCAACCTACTGTGCTACGTGGAATGCATACAAAGCTCACAGCAATGCATCAGGAGGGTTCTGCGCTCCTGCTACATTTTGACTTGATTTTAATCAGGCCTTCTGATATGTGATGCCAGGAAATGAAGCTTTGAAATTGTGACTTCAGTTCTCAGTTGCAAGCACTGAGGTCAGTGTTCATCAGCACTCGGCTCACCCAGGGGTCAGCTCCTCCCCATCCTGCAGCTCATTGCACAGCTCTGGGTACTGAGCTCTTACACGCCTTCCTACGTGCCTTGGATGGGAGCTGCAGCATGTATTGGGTCCCTCACAGTGGAGGGGGGCTGACAATGCTACCGAGCCCAACTCTGATACACATCTGTAGCCATACTGCTGTAAAGCCTGCATGAGACAGCTAAAGGAGGAAACCCTCCCAACAAAATCTGCCAGAGAACAAACCAGAGGACTGATGTGATAAGCTACTTTCTTCATGCTTGACAAAAGCCCCAAGTTAAAGCCCTAGCCTACTTACCTGACTTGGAATAATACTGCCCTATGAGCCGTGGTCACAGCTTATCCAAAAGCATCTTATCCCACCTGCTGCCCACTGCTGCTTCCTAACCTAGGAAGAAGCCGCTGCAATGCTGCTCCTCCTAGGAATGCCACTTCGTGGTCACTACTGTTCAATCTGTGGCTGGTAGGTTAGAAAAACTTGCAATCCTACCATTGAATTCCCGCTGTGGAAAATGTTAATTTTTATTGCCTTTAAAAACAATAGTTCCTTTGAAGACTACAGCCTCTTTCACAATGGAAAACACAGACAATGGGATCTGCCATTTATTTTTTTTTAATTGAGTACTGTAAAAATAACTCAAAAGATAAATAAATGTTACTGTGATGATCTATGTTCAGACATTAATAATTTTCTCTCTCTACATTGTTTTCTTCACAATGGCCTTCAAATCACAGGAGACGGTGATCCCAGTTCATTTCCTCTCTTTTCAGCCCATGCTGCAGGATTTCTGAATCAGCATTCACCCTGTCCTCCCCCCGAACCATCCTCTCCTCCTGCATAAATCAAGTCCAGTCATTGTTCAGAGAGAGCGGATCTTTCTCTTCTCTGTGAAGAGGACACGTTGTTTTGCTACAGAGAAAAAAAGAATCTATTAAGAACACTGAAGTGTTAAGATCCAACTCAACAGGCCTACATCCCTTTCTCCTGGCCGGCTTCCCTGCTTAAATGAACTGTCACTGGCACAGTGCTGCTGTTAATCAACTCTTGATGAGGTTTAGTAGTGCTTTTGCTTTACTGCGTGTCATTTTTAGCTCCCAAGAGGTCGGTTCTACCTCTGTGAAAATAAGTATTGGGATTTCAGCGGGTGAAAACATTCAGCAGCTGCTCTGTGTGACTATTCTGAGTCACAGCTGTTTGATGCAGGGACAAAAATAGGTTCTTTACTGCTTTCTACTACTCTCCGGCTTCAGAGCCCAAATAACTACAGCTGACAAGCAGCATTTAGTCATGCTCACACATCGACTGACAAGCGAATGGGAGCCTGCCTCCAACACCTGATGTGGACCTTAGCAAAGTCCGTTCGGCTACACATTAAGCACAGTGGATGCACGACTAAAAGAGAATCCAAACAAAGCTCTTCAATGCCATTTGAAAAGCACCGCTGCTCTGATTACACTTCATTCTATTCATGCCTTTGAAAGCAATGCAAGGACAATCCACCCAGTAACAGAATCACTTCTTCCGCCTAAAAGTTTCGCTTTAAGAAATACTCCAACTTAGCAACGCATTCTGTTGTTGCACTTATGAGGTAGTGAAACTTGGGCACTACCGCCACTACTTCACTAAAAGCTTCGTTCTGTGGAGGTCCCGGGTTCCTGAGAAGAACAAAACATAAGGTGATAATGCATGCCAAGTGAAAATGCTTCCTAACATATTCCTGATGTGAGTTGCTATCTAGACTCCAATTTGCTTCCCTTCACACATGCAAGCACTTTCTCACATCAATTTCTCACTTGTTCTCTACTACAGACTACAAAGAGCAGAGCTTTTTTTCTTAATTACTTCCAATTTCTTCCTTCAGCAACGTACTACACGTTCTGCTAAACAAGCACTACTTTGCCTGAGCTCTCCAATCTTCCCACAGTTCTGCAAGTTGCAAAGTTTCTGGAGGTTCATTTTGCACATAGTTCAGAAGTAGGAAAGAGAATGCTAATTTGAAGTTTTCTTATTCAAGGAATAGCCCCTGCAATCTCTTATCCTCCCTGGGTATGAAATTCAGGAAAGCCACAAACTCCATCAGCACAGGTACTTGGATGAGTGCATACTGCTTCCCCCTTAGTTTCTCTCACTCGCCATTAAGCTCCTGGACTGTTAGATCTGGGCATGACAAGGTCCATCGTCCAACAGAAATGTAAAATTATGTAAAAAAAATAATAATAATAAGCCTGAACCACATAACTACCAGCCATAATTACGTCATTTACTTAGAAAAGCTCAATACGTTGTTTATTCCAGACTTTTTTGCATCAACTTTCCCATGCCATTTGTAGCCCTGTCTGGTTTACTTTCTGCGTTTGCCCAAATTAATCATTTTAACGTTAGCTGCAGACCGCTTGCTCCCCTAGAAGCTTGAGCTCTGCCACCTTTCAAAAACCTGGTGAGTGAAAGGCTTCTTGGGAGTGTTCTAAGCCCTGCCAAATCAGCTACTTAAACTGGAAGAATCTACAAGGACCAGAGCAACATAAAAGAACCCACAAATCATCATCTGGAGAGTGGTATCATTCGTGGAGGAGGAAGAACTTGCGCTTATCTCTTTAAAAGAAAAAGTCTAATTTGGAAGTGATGGCCAACATTTATTGTCTGGAGTACCCAGGGCAGCTGAACAGAACATTTCTATTGAAGCATGCTGCATGCTAGAGGTAACTGCCTAGCAAACCACACAAAGAAACAAAATGAAACAACTCCTGCGTCACTCGGTTTTGCCACTGACATGTGGCATGGCTGTCAAAGACTCTGATGTGCTGGACAAGTCATGACTTTGTTTCAGTGCCACAGTCTGTAAAATGAGAATAACGTTTACTGCCCACTGGAATGTCACGAAGAACAGCAACTGTACAGTCATGTGAACATCAAACGTGTTATGACACATTCTGCTTAGATTGGAAAAATCCTGCTACAGTCAAACCTTTCACCCCAGACAGCCAGAGCCGTTAATAGAAAGCAGGCTGACCGCTACCCCAGGTCCTTACCAATGGGATCGTATCTCAGCAGCACCAGCTTCTCCTGCAATCGGAGCCTCCTGACGTTGAAACAGTAGCCAGTCTCTGCTGCACTTTTCATCCTCACCAGGATGTACCTGAAGTCACAGGGGTATCTCTATGTCAATACACAGCACACAGCAGGGGTCCCCCCACGGTCTCTCACGGCACTGTCATGACAATACTCTTTGGATAAGCAACCTGGCACATTAAGATATTTCATTCCAACTTCATGGATATTTTGGATGGGAGCTTTAAAACCATATGCTAACCTTATTGTAACAGAAAAAAAAAATCCACCAGCCCACAAACCTGAAATTCAACCATCAAGTTTAATTATAGAACTCCTGGGTAGTTCTGATCAGAGTGAAGTAGCTCTTCCATCAAACAGGGTAAGGAGTGAGGGGAAAGAAGAGAAGAAAAAAACAGAAAAGAAAAAAAAATAATAATAAACATACAGTTGAGTCACTGCATCTTAAATGATAATGGCAAGAAAGGAAGGATGATGATAAATTGTGGATAACACAGTACCTCAAACTATCACTTCCACATGCAGAGAGGAACCAAGGAGATAGAATGGAACAAGAGGCACACAAAAAGGAGAAGCAGAGCCCCCTGGCACCCTGCATCTCTCTCCCAAGGAGCAGGACTTGACGTCAGCTCAGCCACCAGGAGCCCTTTTCCCTACAGAAAGTCTCTGTGTGCACGGAGTGGGCTGGCAGCCCCTGGCAGCAGGGCAAAGGGGGCTGAGAAAGCAGCCCCAGGCCCTCACCCTGGCAGCCTTCCAAGACTTCCCAGAAACAGAGGGCATCTTCTGCATTTCAAAAGGAAGGCCAAAGCCTTTAACCTGTCTGTAAATTATGTCTTCATCTTCCACTGCAGTAAAGGGATGAATACAGCTCTGTGCACGGGCACTCAGTTCACTTTTCTGGATCTTTCTGCTTCCAGTACCAAATGTTTTGTCAAAATTAACTCTGGAGAGACACCCATCCTTCCTCACTTGCACAGCTCTGACCGCTGTCCTCTCCTCAGCTACCTCTTTCCATGTTTGCAATCTAATTTACTGGGATTTAAAAACAAACAGAAAACTGTGGATTCCCTTACATCAACTGACTGAGCATCGCCTAGGGACTATCCCCAGTGAATGCCCTCTCCTGCACACCACCAAAGCTATGATGTGTACCCCAATAACCACACAGCCTCCTTCCCTTCTTCTTCACCCACTTCCTCAAAGCCTGTGTGCAGAGTTTCCCCTTTCTGGGAGAATCAGTGGTATCAGGATGACCACGTGTTGAAACTCTTTTGCACCACACAGTTGAGGCCAAGTCCTTTCTGAACAATACACCTCATTTCATAAGACTTACTGCCCAAAGAAGAAATGTGACCAGGAGCACAGGAGAAAAGAACAGCGGAATGCCACCAGGATGCACAGATAAAAACAGGGAGCATGGATGTAGAAGTACTGTAAGGAGACAAGATGTTCCTTATGTGTATGCAAGACCACACAAAGAATGAGGCAAACAAATCACTACACTACTGATATTATTTTTCATCTCAAGGAAACACTCTGCTTTGCTGTGTTCATTTCTGTGTAGAAAGGTGTCAAACTGCAATCTTTCCTATCACATGCATATGTAGAAATCCTTAGTTTCAAAGATGGACAAGTGCACAGAAATTCTGTAACAGAAGAATCTCTCTGAACATAACAAGTGGATCTTTTTGAGGCTGATCCTTAAAAAAAAAAATTAACGTTATAATTTTTCAGTCTGTGCAATACTGAATACTTGTACAGAATGCAGCTTCAGAGATTAAGGCAAGAACGTATTGCTACAAATTGGTTCTGTTTAAACCCTTGGTTTGTTGAGCTAAATTCCTGGTAAGTAGGAATGCAAGTCATTTTCTCCATGTGCTCCTGTCTCCTTACACCTACAGTGTAAACCAGCCGTGTGCAGAGAAGTATATATTCCTTCCCCTCTAACACATCAGCTTTCTGTACAAGCCAGAGGGCTGCGGTTAAAGCTCTCCCAGAACCCACCAACATCTCCCCTCAGCAGAACTACAGAGCAAATTATAGAATGGCCTGGGTTGAAAAGGACCACAATGATCATCTAGTTTCAACCCCCCTGCTATGTGCAGGGTCGCCTACTACTAGACCAGGCTGCCCACAGCGCTGACTGCCCTGTCCACTGCTCACAAGCCAACATACGAATGCAGTACAGTGGGGAAACCTTCCGCATCCAGCCTGGGAGAGGCTCAAAGCACCGCCTCGAGTCTAGCATACAAACATGAAGATCTGCGCTGCACTTCAGCTTGTCCTCAGCTGAAAAAGCGTGAAAGGTCAAAAAGGGGAAGGCTATGTGATGATTTATAGCTTCTCCATAAAGCATTATGGAGGTGAGGATCCCCTGCACAGGGCACTCTGGGTGCTCAGCTCAGGGATGGCCCATAGAACAAAACCTACCTCTGCTGCAATTTTGGAAACTAAGTGGCTTTTTTCACAGCACTCTGTACTCACCTGTGAGAAAGGCACACATGCTGAAGGGCAGAAAGGGCACAGCTAGAGTCGGGGTCTGCAATTCTCTCACATGCATTAGAAGATTATAAACGGGTGCAATATTTTGCTAAGTCACTTGATAGAGAGTGGTAGCAGGAAATATCGGATGGTAAATAAAATGTCACTTACTTAGATTTGCTCTTGGCCACTGTTATTTTGCAGCACGAAGGAGCAGGGGGAAGAAAAAGAAACCACATATCATTTAATCTCATCTCCTTTAAATGCAACACACAGAGATCAGAGCTGTCCACTGCCTGGTGCCCTGATAGCCCCAGAGAGAGCGTGCCAAGAGATTTACTGTCGCAGGAGTAAAACGAGTACACGAGCTGCCTACTTCCAGCCGCCCGCTCTCTTTCACCACCGTACCACCGCGTGACGCGGCATCCAGCCTTACGGCCTTCCGCCAGACGGCACGCCCGGCCTCGCGCCTCCATCGCGGCCCGGCAGGCGGCCGCGCGGGGCACGCTGGGAGTGGGCGGCACAACGGCCCGCTGGGAGCCGCAGTCCCGCTGCGGGACCGGCCGAGCGGCTCGGGTCCGGGACCGAAGGGAAGGTCGCGACGCTGACAGCCTGTGCTCGGATCCGAGCTGCGCCTTGCCGGCGCGCGCCGCGGCGCGGCCCGCCCCAGCCCTCGCCCTCCACCACTCCCCGCCGCGCGCCACTCACGAGCCGCCGCCGTGAGGAACATAACGTCGCCGCCGCGCGGCCGCCGCCGAGCCCTGCCCCCACCACTTCCGGCCGGGCTGGCGGAAGTGCTTCCGGGCCGCGGGGGAGGGGGCGCGGCCGTTGTGTGCCGGCGGGGCGGGCGTGCGAGCGCGGCCCGGCGGGTGGGGGCTGCCCCGTGGGCACCGGAATGACGCTGCACGAAAGTGCCGGGCGGGGAGGCCGGAGGGGCAGTGAGGAGGGTGGTCGCGCCCTTATGAGTGGCGCGAGGACGGGCTGCCGACGAAGGAGTTGTTCCCTGGTGCGGGGCGCGTGGGGCTGGCCGCTCCTTCTCCTCTTCCCGCCGCTCGGGCTGCTGACAGAGAATTCGAGTCCTCGGACACGCAGCAATGAGCAGGGCGGTAAAAATGTCAGCCTGACGTGCTCAGGTGGAAAACGGCGTGGAAGGTACGATGGCGTGTGGTTAACTTGACGCTGCGTGGCAGGAGAACGAGCGGCTCGGCCCGTGGAGCGGGGTGGCATAGCAAGGAAAGCGGTGTCACCCACGTCCATTGTTTCCAATCGAGCAGTTCCACGTGCATCTCTTAATGGTGCAACATTTCGATCCTTACTGCCTGGCCTTCCAAATAGAAATGGAGTAGTCAGCTCATCTGCCCGTGAATATCAGAGTGAGAACTTGCAGACGTTCGATGGTAAAACGTGAGTGCTGTGAGGCACTGCTCTGTGCGTGAGTGCCTCTGGTAGCACAGACTGAAGTGCAGCGGAATTGCCAACCTCCTGACTTCTCTGCCAGGAATGTAAATCAACATTAAAGATGATTTTTAAGAGAAATAGCAAGTTAAACATTTGTACAAACACATCATCAAATAGAGGTTGCACCGCCTCTCTCTAAACCTCTTGCCTGCTGGCAAAAATAAAACTGTTCCAGTGACATTTTCCCTGCTCTGCTGTGACAAGGGCTGCATAAATATAGACACCGTGGATTAGAATAGACTTCAGCAATCTCCATCTTCCTTTCTAGCAGCCGCTTCTGCACTTTCCCATAGCTATGGGTGAAAAACAGGGAGCCTAAGGTGGGTACGTATGGGAGAGGGTGACAGAGTAGCACATCCCTGATGGCAGCAGTCTTTGCTAACCCTGGGGAAGAGGTGTGCTGGCTGGAGGAAAGGAGAGAGTCAGGATTTCTGACCCCAGCTCTGTTACAAATTTCCTGTTTTGGCTAGGTTAAGTCATGTATGTGAGGATCTTTGATGGCATGTGCAAGGAAAATGCAAATCTTTCCTTCAACTTTGCCTACAGAAAGCAAGAAGTGTGATGAACTGTAATGCCAGCCTAGATCATTTTGACGCTTGCTTAAAGAGAAGTCACTCATGTCTCCAGTGGAGAAGCTGCTGGTGCCAAACCGATCAGTGTCACTCAGAATCAAACACAGCATTTTTTTATTTATTTATTTTTTTTTTTCCCCAGCTAGAACAACAGTTGGTTGTGTTATAGGCTAACTGATTTTCTTTCCCATTTTTATGCTTTACATTCTAGGGCAAATCCTCTGCTACTATCAGGAGCTGAAGAGGTTGCTGCTCTTTGCCAAGAAAGTATAGTCAGGTTGCTGTCACACATAGGACAGGCAAGGACTGATATCCAGGGCCAGCAGGAGTGATGCTTCTCTTGTGTGCGTGGCACTTCAAGTAAGTCATCACAGGAAAATGTCAGAGCAGAGGAGAGAGGGGCAGCAGGCTGAATGTTTGCAAAGTAAATGTCCTATATTGGTACTGTATTTTTATATGAGTTACCGTCAACTAATGCACGTAAAAACCAAATGCTGGAAACGAGAACAACACTGTAGAGCCTGGGAAAAGCTCCACCAGTCCTTCCTGGTTACCCACAAAAAACAGGCAAACAGCTAACTAAGCCAAAAAATGCGTACAGCTCGGCGAGCATAGTTGTAAAACAGCCAAGCTATTTTCTCCTCCTCCTTGCTTTCTTTTCCTCAGCTAGTTACAACCTAGCAGGCATCTTGCTGTCCGTGCTGCTAAACAAACACAGGCAAATCACTCATCCCAGACAACAAATGGATTTTTACATTCTTTCTGCATATGTGAATCCATTATCCTAAGAAGGCCCAGAAGAAAGTGGGCATTAGCTTAATGCAGCTCTGAAAGAGGAACTGTCCGGGTCAGGAGAGCAGGAATGGTGGAAAGAGCTGTCTGATTGCTAAATCACTTTAAGCCAGCGACCAAATCCATTTCAGCTGCTGACCTGTTTGTGGCTGGTTTGAAGTGAGCTGGCAATGGCTTTTAGCCCAGTTCTTAGAGGTGTCCGTGTCACAGTATCACAGTATTTGCTGGCAAACTTGCAAACTGAAAAGCTAAAAAAACAATGGGCTTGCATGTTTCCCTTCTCACCCTGAGAGCTCAGTTCCCCCAAGTCAGATATGGGGCACTGGTACGTGGTAGGTCAGGGCATGGCTCCGTGTTCAGAGCTGTACCTGTTCCCTGCTTGTTCTCATCAGTGCACTGGTGAATCTGTTCCTGGAGCTCCTTTCTCCAGCACTGACGTCATTCACATGTGAAGGGGGAAGAACAAAGACGGCGCTCGCCTGTTTTCTTGTGTGATTTTTCAATACCCGTTTCCCAATCCCGACCTCCAGAGCAACAACATCCTTTCAAACCGCCCCCTCTTGAAATGCCACAGTAGCCAAACAGCTGCAAATCAAAACACCTTGTAAACAAGTGACTGAAATCCCGTGGGATGCCCGAGGGCTTGGGCACGTCTCAGAGTGATTATAGTTCCTGCTATACAAATTAGAGTCCATGTCGCACAGTTCGTGCCAACTCCAAGCTCTTGCTTTTTATTTTTAGACCTATTTGTTGAAAGGTTGTCATGATATAAAGAATGACGTTTGGTATCAGTAATACACAGATAAAATTAGATAGTAGCCGGAAGTGATCATACGGCTAATCCTCCCTACTGTGACTTTTACCACAGAATTTGGGATCCTATGGGCCTCAACAACAGCTTTTCTCTGAGTGCATTTCGCTTCTCATCAGCAGGCAGCTGAAAAATTGGTCTCACACGGGTTATGTGTGGTAAGTCGCACGCAAAGAAATGAATGTCATTGTAATTGCTTATGCCAACATCTGGGACCATCTGGGATACTAAAGACAACATTGTCTACGTTTGTACAGCTGATTGAAGGTTGTTTTTAGCAAGCCTCTAAAAAATCTTCCCTTTTTGGGCCAGCAGAGCAAGGCTTTTAATTTCCAGGCATGGTGTTTTGTATGCAGAGCAGCTTAAGTCATCAGCAGGGCCCAGTCCTGAGACTTGTTAGTCCTGCAGACATGTCATCCACACTGATGCTGGAAACTTTATTCCTTTCTTTGGAAGAAGAGGCTGCCAAAGGGGAAGATGGGGTAAAAGGTACACTGCATTACTTCTCTTAAGTAGAGCTTCTCATCTGTTTTGGCTTTTTTTTTTCTTCTCAACTTCAGATTGCTTTTGTACCTTGTAAAATGGGAAAACACAAGATATAACTAGTTAGTAAACACTTCCTACTGCTTAGAAACACATGACATTCAAATAGGTAGCATACCTATGCTATATATGCTATACCTATTTGATGCTAGGGCATCATCAGATTAAGATGGGATTGGTTGCAATTTAGCACAAAGGAATTTGTGCTGTGGTATTGTGGCAGAGAAAGAGTGTATCAAAAGCACAGCTGTGAATCAGTTGCTTTTAAGCAGGATATGTAAAGGTGAATGGAGAAAATAAGTATGCAGCATGAAGATGTGTGACACTGATGGATTCTTTTCTTCCTGTGGCTTATTGTAGGAGAAGTTCAAGTGCCTGGACAGGTGCTGGACAGGTGCGTGCCTTTTGTGCCAAAAATCTGTTTGGTTGGTTTCTAACTCCTGTCACTTTGTGGCAAGAGAGGTTACTTCAGCTTTAAGCTAGAGTAGGCAGCTCTCTGGAAAAAGAAATCCACCACATTCCAATGTGGCAAGTGGAAGTGGTCCACCTATTTTTTAATTCTGGAAAAAAGTTATTTTCTTCTGGAGAACTAGAAGAAGGATAGGGCTTCCTGAATGCCTCCCTAGAGACTTTCTCACTTGAAAGAAGGTCGTAGGGTTCAAAGCTGTTTCTCAAGTTCTGCAGTGTAGCATTTCTGTGATGTCACGCATCATTATAAACAAGTTATTTCATTCAGTGTTTTGGGAAATGATGGGATTGGAACAATACACCCACAGCAGTTCCCTCCCTGATTCCAGCCGGCTCTTTAGCGAACTGCTTATGAGCTGTACCTGGCTACATGATGTGTGTCTGCCCATATCTGGTTACACTCTGGGTAATTGTATGGGGTGGAGGGGTGGGAAGGAGGAGAGGGACATGCATTTGCAGTGGTGTGTCACTTGATGGCTGCCTAGTGTAAGACCCTTGGGCTCACAAGGCCCTGGGGCTGCACTGCTGCAAGCACTGAATGCATCATCTCTCCTTTTCCTATCCTTGTGCCACTGAAATCAGTCAGTCGCTTACATCTGATGGCATAGCAGAAAAAAAAAGCATGCTGGTGTTCCATTCACTTCTGTTTAGCTCAGGTTTGAGCTAGACATGAGATTAATACTTAAAAAAAAAAAAAAAGGAACGAGTGCTAGAAATGAGGTGCAGCAAGGCCCATGTAGAAATCTGTTTGAACCCATAGACACATAACCGTCTCTAGCTGGTTCCCCAAAACTTTCTTCATCTGCTGTAGTCTTTCTAGACTCATTTTACCTAAAGACATTCAATTTAAAAGTTGTGATGATGCACAAAGAGTATGGTCTTTGTGACTAAAGTGACCTCTGCACAATCTCTGGAAAATGACTGTCTTCCCTCTCTCTGTTTCATACGCACTGGCCACCTGGCCTTGTCCTCTAACATACTCAGCTGTGAAGACAGAGTCTCCTGTGCAGGGGAGGCATTCCATTTGGTCAATAAGATTAGCACAAAAGAATTACTCTTACATGGCCTGTTTTAAGGAATTTGTTGATCTTGTTTGATTTGTCACTTTTTAGCCCATGTTAAACTCTTCGATGCTGCTAAACTACTCAATCAAATAATTTAAAGGTAGCTCCAGCTATCTGGCTGGAAATATGCCTTTCCTGACAAAGAACAAGATATTTCTTCACATTGCTAGATAGATAAAATCTGCTTCAGCTGCCCACAAAACAAAACTAGGCTGAATCATGTTTTCATCAGAAGTTGCCCTATCCAAAGGAACCAGAACATTGCAACTTCCTTTTTTTCCACCAACTCTTACAACATAGGCTCCAGCTTCACCTTTACAGGAAAAACTGTTCTTTCTATGATGGTTGATAAGAGATATGTATGCATATATGATGAAGATCTGGTCTATAGCACCTGTCCACACATTCTGTACCCTCACACAACCCAGTCCATCCCCCAGATGGAGTGGAAGAAGACAGGTGGGTTGGTATTCCCAGTCCTGCCTTTCAATAGCTTCTGATGACCTAGCTCTGGATAACTGAACAGATCTCACCACTTCCCTGGTATAAAAGTTCTCTTGCATCATTTTGCAGTCATGATGCTCCCATTGAACTGTGCACATACTGCAGTATTTAGCTGTCTGTAGTGACCTCATGCTGGTATGCAGAAAGATGGTCTCAGCTCCTCATGCAAGCCATAAAACAGAAGGATTTACTGGAGAGGGAGTAAGTTTGTATTTAAAGTGTCTGCAGAGCTGAATCAATTCTCAGGGTTTTCGAGCTGCTGAACAGCCAGAGGCAATCACTGCACTTCTCTCTTTCCAGTTCCAGTCTTTTACCTCTTCTAGTCAGAGGCTGTTTTCTGCTTTCTACTTTTACAGTCACTAGTTTTGTAGGGTACCACCACATCTGATCATCTACACCGATATCCTGGTATACGTGACCCTCCCCTTGCAGGACAGTCTGCAGAACACCTCCCCAGCTGCCCTCCTGTCTGTGATACCTGTAGGTGAAATACAGGCAAAATTCAAGTTAGACATACATCTGACACCAATTGCATCTGGCAACCACTCCAGCACTGCAGAATTCTGCCCCAGGATTTCTGGTTATTTATAATTCAGCATCAGATTCGACCCAGTTGCTCCTGGTTAGAGATCGTTTTGCAATAACAAACTAAGATTACATGAAGAGCTTAAAAAAGAATTTCACCCCTCCAGGGCTAAATTACTTCCACTTATGTACAACTGTCATATCTTAAAAGGGCAAACCCAGAAAGCTAACACTGAAAAATGTAACTCTACGACTGAGGTTATCTGCCTGCCCTCTCTGGGCAAACACATCTCATGTCTGTAAGGCCCTTCCTAGCAAAAACCAAAATTCAAGCTAAGTGGATGGAAGTTTTATGTGCAGAGTAGGAAACAACAGCTTGGGAGGAGGTGTATTTGAATGTAGAGCCAGATAGAAAGACAAACCTCAAACACCATACGACTGCTTTTACAGAGCATCTCACTCATGTCTGGTAAAATCACTCCATGCTCACCCAAACTTTGCAAACTACTAATCACCAACTGAGAAAGGCATGGTGACGTACATGTTACGGTAGCATCCGGCACTGGCAAGCAATCCACTCCCATATGTAGCTCAGAATCTATTCCAGACATTTTATAACTGATGTATTTTTCATGAAATAAAATGGGAAAGCAGGGGGAATAAAAACCTTCTGTAACAACTCACCTGTCACGGCAAAGGTCTCGTGCTGATCAATTCACCTTCAGTGAACTGAATCAGGACAGGAACATGAAGGTCATGCTTTCTCTATATTCTTTGTGAATATTCCCCGTCATATAAGAGAACAGTCACGCTTCACACAGCGGCTCTATTCAGCTCTGATTATATACCTGGATTAATAATTGAGGCACTTGAGGGGCAAATGTATTTCCCTGAAAACACCAGAACCACAGAGGGAGAGAGTTCAACACAAGATGTGGAGCTGCTCACAGCCCTTTGTTCAAAAAATTTCCTACAAAGAGGATTGTACTCACTTCAGAGACCTGGAGGATACAGGCTTTATTGTCAGCTTTCCTTTTGCCCTCTTTTTCTGTGATGGCAAAGGAGAAAAGTGGACAGGAAGAAAGGAAAGATAAGGAAAAGAATAAACATTTTGCACTGTCTTAAAAAAAAAAACAACAAGCATCTTATTTACATAGAAATCCTGGGTTATAGACTTTCATCCAAGAAAAGAGAATTTCCATGTTTGTTTGTTTGTTTGTTTTAGTTCTGCCTATGGAAAATACCTCCTGTCGAAGCATTTTTGGTGGCTTCTTTCTTTTTTATATGTGAAGTCACAATCCAGCACTGTGTATCTTCAGAGAACACCGAGCCCAGTGACTAACCTTGACAAGAATCCTGGTCCATTCTTCAGCCACAGTGATATCTTAATCTCCAGCTGCTACAATTGCATGGGATGGTTCTCTCCTGGTTTGGGCTCTGTGTGGTCCCTCTCAGGAATGACATGAGACCAGACTGTCAGAGAAAGTTGCTGAAACTCTCCTTCATTGAGAGAGTTAAAAAATCACTATTTATATCTCCCTGCCATTTGCTTTCCTCTTCCCATTAAGCGTGTTAGTATTTCACAGAATCACAGAGTCATAGAGGTTGGAAGGGACCTCTGCAGATCATCTACTCCATCCTCCCTGATAAAGCAGGTTCCTGAGGGTAGGCTACACAGGAAAGCATCCAGGTGGGCTTTTAATATCTTCAGAGAAGATAACTCCACAACCACTCTGGGCAGTCCGTTCCAGTTTGATACCACTGACTTTGTGGGCTGCGAGAGACTTACTGTAAGAGCCTGAGTGATTCTCCAGGGTGCACATCCCTGAAATGTTGTCACTGAATTCCACCCTAACTTTACTGCCAAATAATTCTCAGAGGTGTTGCTGTTGGATCTGTGTGGAAATGCTGAGGCACAGCAGCAATGAGTTCAGCTTAAAAGGAGCTGCGTGGTCCCTTGGTCAAATGTGCTCAGCTGTGAGTGGAAGTGAGAGTGTCAGCAGTCCTTTGTGAGGCCAAGGCTGTGTGGCCAGTACCCTTCCATTAGCAAGTGGAACTAGGATGGAAGGTGACCTTCTCCATAGTGAGCACTGAAATCACCTTGTGAAGTGAAATGACTACCGTCTGCTCTGCAAAGAGTGGCAGTGAGGTAGAATGAGTAAATGATGTATGCAAGGGCTTTGGTAACATGAGAGTCAGAGGTAAGTTTAGAAATGGGGGATTAATATGGGCTTCTATGTTCACATCACATGCAGCTGTACCCCTTTCAATACAATCCCAAGGTTTAGAGAGACTGAATTGCTGTAGGCATCCCAAGTTCATTCAGTCAGATGTAATTTTTCATTTAACCTTTTGAAGTAAATCTGGCCAGTTGCCATCCTTGGCTTCGTTGTCTCAATCCTAGAATTGCTTTGCAAAGAGATCCAACAGTATGAAATACACCAATAGGCAAAGGCCATTTCATTTATTCTTACTATTTGCATAAGAAAGGGAACAGTTTGCAATCAGTGATTTAGTCTTGGATGGGCAGAGTGTGTAATCCTCCATAACCCTGCTGCATGCTCAGTTTAGCAGAGAGGATCAAGTAGCTCCCCTCCCTGCTGTGTTCCTTGCTGTTGCTTCCTGTTAAGTTTTCTGTCCTCTGGAAGCAGCCTGTAACTCACTGACTGATTGGCAGAAATCGGGTAGGATTAGTTGAGGTTCTTGATCAAAACTATTAATTTTCCAGTAGATCTGAGGCTTTGCAGAAATTCTGGGCAGCGGAACACTTACACAGACCATCTTCCACTGCTTATGCAGGGGATACTTTGCATCCAAGTCTCTGGCAACTTTGGAAACACTGATTGACTCTCATGCTTGGCTCAGAGTTGACATTTGGATGATACTGTTTCCTCATAAACTGACTCTCCCATGGGAAAGGACCCCCATTCCCAGTCAGAAATTAATGAAACAGTCCTGGCAATGAGTTGGTTCCAGCAGCTCAACTGTTTGAAAATCCAGACTAAAATTCCCAAATCAGAATGATAACCACCACACCCAGGGTTTTCAGATGTATGGCTTTCTTTTAAGTTCATTGGCAATCTTGAGAGATTTCCCTTTGATTTCAGTGAGTTTTGAATGCTGAATTTCACGGAGGGATTTTCAGCTTAAAGAAGTCCAAACCTCATGCTATCTACCTTCAGATGCTTGGAGTCTTATCAGCTATTATAGTCATCTGTAGGGGTATACACCATTCCAGAGAGCAGATTAACTCATATATCTTTCCATTAGCTATAGGTTGGTTCAGGACCATTTAGGTCTTGTTAAATGTCTGACATTAGGCAGTCATTCTGAGTGGTCTCAGTTTATTTTCTCTGTCCCTCTTGACAGCTTGAAGATAGAGGCACTTTTATCTTCCCATAGATAAAAAAAAGTTGGAAATCTTTGAAAAAAAAGCTTTACGAGTACAAGGAATTATTATTCTTCACCAAAGGAAACCCATTGTCAAAGGAATCCACACACACAAGCTTCTGTCTTCACCAGTCCCTCTCATCTCTTTCAGTACAACCACACTACCACATTACTGACTATCAGTTCTTGAGCATCCCAGCCATTGTTCATTCATATTTATTTCAGCTCCAACTAGTGTAGAGTCTAGAGGCTAAGAGCTTTCTGCAAGATTGGTTTCAAGTAGATATGCAGAGAAAGGCAGCTGGGCAGTGGGCCTATTTCCCTTCCAGCAGTTTTTTTGTTATGATTTGAGATGTGAAATCTGCTGATGGGGTGGAGGCTGAACTGATTTGCTGAATTAATTTGTTCACTGATATGAAAACCTCCACATTTAAAAGAAATCAGACCAAAACCTTATGATATTATCTCATGACCCCAAGAGTGGCTTTGCATTTGGCCACAAGAAGTGTGGCATTTTTTTAGTAACATGGAGATGGGATTTTTTCATGCAATGACTCTATTCAGCAAGGGATGCACAGTCGTGACTGAGGGAACTTTTCAGTTCCTTGTGAATTACCAAATCAAGCAGCCTTGTCTAATCCCTGTTATATCCTTTAGAGTTGATCCACTTTTATTTTTTAAATTCTCTGTCAAAATCTATTTTTGAAGTTGTTATTGCAATAGCTGCCAGAAATGAGGATGCAAATGCCTCCCCCCATTTTGTATAAGAGAATAAGTGAGTGGGATCACACAAACATAGACCTAATCTCACAGATGAGGATCCTAACGGACTGTTCAATCATTACTGAGTCACAAGCCCTTCCTGAGATAGTACTAAGTTCCTTTCATTGATGGAAGGCAAAGAAAATGGGCAGGGTGAAGGAAAAGGTGTGTGCAAAGAGGATTTGGCTTGTTTAAGAACAAAGGGAGTGAAGGTCTATCTGGTAGACCTAATTCTCAGTCATTTGTACAGGGCGATGTTGTCACTGGGAGTCTCTCCATTGATCTCAGCAGACCTCAGTGCCCTGATCTCCAGTCTCTCTTTGCCCTCAGTCATTACAAACATGATAGTGCTTGCTAAATAACGTCAATGAACGTTGTATCAGTATGTTCAGCCCCTACCTTCTGCTATCTGTTTCAAATAACTTGCTAGCTGGTTCAGAGATTACAAAGCAAGAAGAAGAAGAAGAAGAAGCCGGGATCATTATTAGTTTGAGCAACTACATCCTGTAAACTGCAAGATCACACTGAACTGCTTTTTCTTGGAAACACAGAAAAACTTTCAGGGCACATTTTCTAGTCTTTTAATCAATCCAGTATCTCTTCTCTGTACTTTTCTCAATGTGTTATCATCCTTCTGGAATTATTCACAAATAACCTTTTCATTAGTCAAGCCGTTCTTCAGATGGTTGAATAATATTTGCCTGATGAATTTACACTAACCTTCCTGTTGGTTGGTTAAATTGTTTGTGAGTTATTAACATGAACAGCTATGGAGGTCTCCTTTTCTACACCTCCACTGGCTGTAGAAAACAGTTTAATGTGTTGTTAGTCCTTCTCCTGGACAAGCCAGTATGCCATCTGCCATCAATACTAGCTGAAGCCATAGTGAAATACCAACGTGCTAACATGTAAAAATGTTCCCGTGTCTCAGGATGGAAAGGGAGATTAAAAGAATGCCATGACAAAGAAACAGTGATTCTTGGGTTAGCTCAGCCCTTCTTGTTTCCTTCAGATTGCCAGATTACTTAGGTATACAAGACATTCTGAGAGAGACATATTTTATACACCAACTGTACTCCTGAACTGCGGAACTCTCAAAACAATGACATGTTTATCACCTCAGTAAGCTTCATAAATAGTTGCTTCAACTAATGCTGGTAACTCTATCTAGTGCTTCTAAACCTATCAATCCCAGAGATTCATTTTACTTACCAGGCTCCATGGTAAGTGACTGACATGGGGTATTTGTGAACAAAGAGAAGGCTGACGTGACTTCTGGGCAAAAAAAAATCACACCGTGTTAAGCTTTTCTCATTGAGAATCTCCTCAGTTATTGTCATTTACAATTGAAAGAGCTACACGTCCACAAGAAAGCTGTGTCTTTACAGTTACACAAATTTCGGCTCAGCTGAGTATAAGGCCAGATTAACTCCTTTCTCTTTGTCTACAATGTTTTGCCATAGCTTGCTGCAGTGAAACAGCCTGTGGAACTTCCACTTTAGCTATTAGTTAGAAAGCCATTTGTTCAATTTCACGTTCTAGGCTTCGGCTGAACTCTCCTTTCTTCCCATCAAATGTTTCCACTGAACACACAACTTGGTGTGAAATAGCCCCTTCCCTATCCTGCAGCCTCCCCTGACCCTACCTCAACCAGATAGGAAGTTGTGGTTGTATTTGCTCTTTGTTCCTCTGAAGCCATAGAGCCAATACAGCCCAATCTCTCTTCTCAGCTACACGACACTCAAATCCCATCAGCCTCTCCCCCAGTCCCACCAGGGGAATATCAGGATGGTGAGAAAGCTTGTATCTAGAGCATTACTCTTTTTCTGCAGTTTGGATCTTTGGAAGCATTTGTCAGCCATCAGTATGGCGAAATAGCCTCTTTCTGCTGCTTTTCAACTAAATTCAGAAAACCACTGCCACCTCCAAGCTTTGATCTTGAGCCAAAGCCAATGACTGTCTCCTTTGTTCCTCAGCTTTTTTTGCTATGACAGACACAAGTACCCTCCTGTAGCTTTTCCTCTTGTTCTCTGTTCCCTCCATTCCCAAGAACTTGGTTAGGACTGTGCAACCTCATCATCTCTGCAGGAAAAGATGCATGTGAACTTCTGCTCATAAGTCACAAAGACAGTGCTAGACCAAGGGCAGTGGTGTTGGCAGAACCTAGGTGATTTGGCTCTAAATGTTAAGACAATGAGCTTTCCTGCTATTGTTTTCCACCAGTGTGCCTTGCTGCAGGAGGTCATGCACAGTCTGTCCTGGATGCTAAACATGCCCAAGAGGGAAAGGAAATGACCTATCAGGTATCTGGGGCCAAAGAAGAAGCAATTTGTTAATGTAGCAAAAAATTTTGAGAGAAGAGACTACAAGTAGCAAAGTATTTCCAAGATGCTCAAAGTCAATTCAAACATGCCACCTACTTGACCTGAGCTTGGAGACTTGGTAGATATGGGGCAGATGCCACTGAAGAACAAGGGAAGATGAGCTTCTGCGCTCCCTAAGGATTTATTGTAAAAGATGGTCCTTCTCTCTCTTCTGGTCTCTGGACTTAGGATAAATACCTCAGGTCTACTCTGAAAGCAGAAAGCTTTCATGCAGTCAAAAGCTGAAGACAGAAGGCATTCAGAATTTCTCCCAAAGTCATATGAGAATAGTCTTTCTTATATTACTTTGCAAAAGTACAAACTTTTTAATGTGGATACCTTGAGTCTACCCGTCCTCTGCCAGAGCCTGATTTGTGTAATGCTGAGGAGATACGGCACATTCTTAAATGTATCCACTCAGTTTCAGCCAGTTTCAGTCTGTGGTTAGGGTGCTAAGCAAACGTCACAATCATTAGTTTCAAAATACTGTGTGTTCAGTACTTCTGGAGCTCTTAATGTCTCACTTTCTTGGCAATTAAAGTGACCCTAGGCGTGATGACGGAGAGGAAGGTGAGCTCTTGAGCTCTTCACCCTGGGTAGAGAATGTGGAGAAATCCGTGATTCATTATCTTCCTACACATCCCAAAGTAGTACAAGTCAACACTAGTGAGCCATGATCCCTTAGGAACTTTGTGTGCTCTGAATCTCACAGAATTGGAGAAGGTAGAATTGAGGAGCAGGTCTGAAATCCTGCCATGAAACTTCCTGTGTCTCAAAGCCTTTTCAGCTCACTGACTTGAAATACACTGCCTGTGTGGCTCATAGGCAAATGAAACCAAAGGAAAAGAGAAACCAACCTAACACTGAGGCAGGTAAGTGTTCTTTCATAGTTTTTAAGTGCCACCGAGGGAGAAGCATTATCATACAAAGCATTGCAAATACAGCTGCAATTTCTTTGAATCCCTCCCTAACGTTTGTGGTAGATCCCTTTGGCCATGTATGTTTCAGTTCTTTCCTAAAACTTTGCCACAGCATTTTGGACAAAGAATTCAAGTACCTGGCAGCTGGAACCATGCTTCTATTGAGCCATCTAAAGACTGACATTCCAGGCCTCCTCTCATGGAGAAGAGTCTTGGTCCTCTAACTGAGCCCCAGCATCCTGAGTATAAAGCCTGTCAGATTTCATTGTTAACGAGTGAAGAAGTAAATTTGCTCTAATTATTCTATGAATAGCCTTGATGGAATTTTACAGGGAAGGAGTTTTGCCTAGAGATTATAAGAGAAGACTCTGAGCCAGGACTCTGAGGTTTTATTTCTGATTCTGCCCTGATTCCTTGACTGGCCCTGATGAATGTTATATCTCAGTTTCTCCCATCTGTAAAAAGGAGGGATGATGTCAAACTGCCTGACGTGAGTGTTCGTAGGCTTAATTAACACCAGTGAACCAATCTAAGTTCTCAGTTGAAAGACTCTATAGCAATAAAGAAATATTCCTAACTGCCTTTGGTATTGGGCATTCTTTTTCATGTGCAGATGACACAGCTCTCAGTGAGGGAGAATGGAGCTTTCAATCTGCTAATTGGTGCCTGAATATTAAGAAAAACTGATGTGCAACTGAGTAATGAATTCACTAAAACTGCATTTCTTCTTCTGAGCAAACTTTTGCTCAACTATTTGTTAGTCTAAAATTTTCAATGAATTCCTTTATGCAAACAAATGTTTTTGCAAACAATTTACTGTGACTGTTGAATAGTTTCTGCCTGTGGAGATTGGCCAATCTACTAATGTGTTATTGTGTCTGCACTTTAAGTGGATAACTCTCATATAGAACTCTCCGAGTCTGACCATTGAAACCAGTTCTTTACCCATTTGATCACAATGTCCTAACTTGGAAGTTGTGATAGTGTCCAGCTTTGCTGAAGTAGTGGTACAATGCCTTCCAAGAAACCATGGCTTGAATAATAATTCATACATTGTGTTTACCTCTGTGTGTGTGTGTTTCTATGCGTGTACTTTTTGAAAGCAGACTTCTGAACAACGGTGTACTCATAATCTAAAAGCCAGTCAGTATGATAATTAAGTGAATTTGTATCTCGAAGTACAATTTCTTGAACATGTGTTGTTTTCCATTTTATGGCTTTCCATTTTACTTCAGACCAGGATTTTTAAAGCAAGTGTCTTTGTCCTTAACATCCCACTGAGTCATGAGTCAAACAGGACTTCTGCACTTGACTTGACAGAGCTACTTGTAGTTATGTCATTCTCAGAAGATTTTCCATCTCTAACTTCAAAAGGAATGCTAATCTTTTTAACCTCTGCTTTCCCCAGTAAATATCAAACATATGGTCTGCAGGAGATATGGACCACCAACAAAATCATGGGAAGCTCATGGGCTTTGAGAATGGATGTGAGCAAGACGCTCCAATAGAACAGGATTGGCAACACTCCCAGCTTGTGTAGGCTTGTCAACATAAGCAATATAGATCCCAGGCACCATCCACTCTGTGTATATCCAGGCTTTAAACTTAAACCAGATCTCCAGCTCCAACTCTCACATCTTTGCTGCTGATGTCCTGCTCTGTCCTGTGTCTGTTGTGCCATCTCCTGTAATTTGGAGAGCCCGCACAGTTGGTTTCCCCTGCAACTGGGAAACTGAGACTCAGCGTGCTCTTCATCATCTGTACTTCTTGCTAGTAATGTTACTTTTCTGATGAAGTCAGTGATTGCTTCTGGGGATGCAAAGTAAGGCCAAGCATGCAGGAATTGGGAGGTTGAGCCTTTTTTTTTCTTTTTTTTTTTTTGTAGAGAAAGAGCTCATTCTTTCTCTAAGCCATGAGACACTTGAGGAAGATGGTGCCTGAAGGATCTGTTCTACTGCAAATTTGGAGCCAACCTCCTCAGTGGGTTCTCCTCAGCTCTGGTATGGTCACACTCAAGGCTGTCATTTGTAATGGACGACATGACACCCGTGTCCTGCTGAGGTACACTGAACTGTCACAAGTCAGAGACAGGAGACTGCCTGAATCTCTTAACCCTCCTCTGTCAGAGATCTCTCACCTAGGTACTGACTCTGATTTACTGCAATTATACACAAAGGCTGTGGCAGAGCAGCCAGAACTGGTGTTAGAAGACAAGCCTCCCTCCTCTTTACACTGTACAAATCTGCAGAGTGCCATGTTTGGGTAATGCATCCAGCCTTCCTTGAACAATGATAGGTATCCATGACACTGAGCAAGAGAACTTTGAGGAAGTTTTCTGTTTCAGACTGGCCTTTGGGCTTATGTCTGAAGACTCATGTTGGGCAGTGTGCTGGAGATAATCCAGTAGTCAAGCAGCACTACAGGCATGAAATCAAGTACCTGAAAATTACTGTATGTGAAAAACGCAGTGGTTGGTACTGACATCTGGCACAGCCAGTGCAGCTTGGGCGAGCAAGTGGCTGGATGTTGTTTCTAGCCTATCCTCCACCAAAAGCGCACCAAGGGCCTTTGTAAATGTGTGGCTACCTCCCCCTAACAGAACTCTCATGAATGTCTCAGTAAGAGCTATTTCCATTTGCCAGGAGGTGTGGTAGCTAGCCTAAGGCCGTCCATTGGGCTGTGGTAAAGCACAGTGTTATGATTCCCAGGCCCCCAAATTTTCTGTGCAATTAAAGACAGAAATCTTTCTTTTATCAGTTCTGTAACATGGCACCTGGTGGCACTCAAGCAGTCATCTGAAGGTTTTCATGAAGCCTTTAAAGCCCTGGAGAGAATGGTTGAACTTACTGTTGGAGTCTCTCACCTTGTTTTCTTGCAAACAGAAAGTCAGATCTCTTGTAACAATATGAACTGTGAATGTATATACTGCAGTATGTTTTTTATGCCAGGGTTATTTACCAAAATTGGGAAGGAGGAGACGATTTTGTGGAGTTTCCTACTTATTCACGAATGTATTTGCAAAATGTGGGCACTCTCTTGAACAGGCTGATCTTCCATCCCTTCCAGGACTGGGTCTGCACCACTAGGCACTACTTTGCCAACAGCTGATGAAGTTTTCCTGTTCTGGGGAAGGGCCCTGCTCTTTACACACCAGGGAGTACAAATTCTGTCCCAGTTACTGCTGTCAAGTGAACTTGGTGTACCTCATGGGAAGCTACAGGTGTTGATGGCACACTGTAGCTACTGGAAGGTTTTGTCTAAGTTGTGGCCAGAAGCAGGAGGAGTGAGAACAGCCTCTTTGCCCTCACTATCTGAAGTGTCTGCTACCCACAGCCCAGCTTGTGTTGCCATGGAGACATTGCCCTGATGGCCTGCAAATTCTGATCATTTCAGTGAAAATAATTTGATGCAATCAACAGAGACATGGGGTTTGCAGTTGCCACACACACACAGATACACACACTCCTGCGACTGCCTTCTTTGTGTCATGATTTCAGCAAGCGAGCACACAAATTTGCTTGTAAGACAGGAGCATGTCAGCCAGAGGGGATGGTTACAAACATGGCTTTCTCCAGCTCAGATTAACAAGACCTCCTCCTGCTGCTTGGAACAATGCATTGTTACCACAACACGACAGCTAGTTAAGTAAAAAAAAAAGCCAAACTCAATCCACCCAAACATTAAAGCTTTCCCCTCCCCTTCACCAACAGACTTTTCTTGTCAGGTTTGAATTGTTTGCCAGTGAGCGGTGGAAAAAAGCTGGCCCATATTTATTTGCTGCCTCAAATCAATAGAAGGTAGTACTGTGAAGCTAACATCAGGGGGTGCAAGAAAATGGCATTGCCTTGTAGTAAAATTATGGCTACTTTCTTAGAGAGCTGAGTCCCACTGGTGTCTATTTTGTGCTACTCCATTTCAGCTACACTGCCTGGGCTGACATAGCTGGGCTATGTGATGTAATTTCAGTTTTGCTAAACTAAGAGCAAAATCCCAGAAAGCACAAGCAGCATTACCCAGCCTCAGTGGACATACCCAGCCTTGGCTACGTTGCCTCTCCACATCTCAGCCCAGTGTGAGGCACACCGGGAGCGCAGTAGGAGAGATATTTGGTCTTGCTCTTACTAGAGGGATGCTGCTACATGCTTGCAAGCGAGCCAGGTAGTGGATGGGCGTTGTATAGAACTCCAGTCTCCCAGTCTGTCAGGCTTGAAAGTTTTTCCAGCTTTTAATTTTGTCTAGAGTTTCTCTCTTAAGACTCCCCCCTTCTTCAAACAGAGCCTCAACTCTGGCTGGGTCCCAGAGATAGATACCAAATGGTGCTTTTTTCCTTTTCTTTTGCTCTTTCTTCCTTCTCATGAAGCTGGCAGACTCTCCAAACACACATCCAACCAACGCACAGTGCATTCGAAAACAGGCCATCTGGCTGAGCACTCCTTGAGAATGAGGAGACAAGAAAAACAACCCTCTTGGAGCTGGCAGCCGAAAGGCAGGCAGCCCGTACGGGGACTTGATCTCGTGGTGCAATCCAAGAGCCATCCAATCCAAGGGCATTGCAAAAAAGCTCTTTCCTAATGAGCAGAATACGGCTGTCTCCAGAAGCGGCTCCAAGTCAACAATTTGAGTGGGATGCTGTAACTCTCCTCGCTGCACATGTGCTCATTAATTAAAGCCACTTTGGAAGATGCCCCTGACACCCCCGCCAGAGCTGCCAGCCTACCCTCCTCAAAATCCTGCTTGCTGCTTTGCAGCCCCCTGCTGGGCAGGGAACTGCAGATCCCAAAGGAATGGTGGAGCTTCAGCATCCAATCTTAACCTCAAAATGGACCCATTGCATCGCTGATGAGCAGCTGCACGGGGAATGCAGTGCTGGAAGGAAGTTGCACTCCATTTGCTTTGCTGTCATTTTCTTCCCATCTGAGTTTGGTAACAACCAGAGAGCTGCAGGCAGAAAACCACTCCGGACAGATCAGCAGGCAACAGGGATGGAAGTGAGCTTAGCAACCGTGTGTTGCAATCCTTTGTTATTTTTTTTTTTGATGGCTAAGGACTAGGTTTACAAAACCAGGATGGCTGAGGTGAATGCAGATTGTTAGTAGCCAAATCCCTTGACACAGTAGAGCAGGGAGCACTCACTGAAACCAGTAGGAGATGAGTTTAGGACAGATGAAAGATGCTACATTACATTAGGTAGGGAATGTCAGGAAGCTGCTGGGAGCAGCAAGCTGCAGAAGCAGACAGTATCAGCAGGCCCAAAACGGCACTGGACAAATTCCCAGACAACAGATCCAGTAAATGTCTGCTGAAGGGAAGAGGTGGGATGTACAGTCTAGAATCCCAATCCAGTAGAGGTGAATGCTGAGGAAATGCAAGTGGAACAGGGAGAGGGAAGAGACCACGACTGTGCATCTTCCTGGACAGCCTCTGCTTTTGTCCCAACTGAGAGCAGAGTGCTGGGCTGGGGGATCACTGCACTGGCTCTGTTTTAGTGAGAATCTCTGTCCCTATGCCAGCTTGATCTGAAGGTAATATCAACAGGCTGCTGATTCTGTAAATTATCAGAAGGAAGCTGGAGTTTGATTTTTTTGGGAGGTGGAAGCTGGATTTGTAGAATATGCTTCCATGAATGTTAACTGTCACAAGCCTAGAGTAATTATATTTCACACAATGACGGAATGATTCATTTGAGCCTTTGTCTTGTAGGGATCTCTGTGTTTCTGAACCTGCTCTTTTAGTATTAATGGGAGAAGTGATGGCTCAGCCTTTGGGAGACCACGCTCCTGTGTCTCAGTCAAGTATACACAAATTTCCAACGGCAAGTTACAGCTCTGCATCTCTGCATAGTTATTTCCCATGTTTATGCTGTGGCTTTTTGCATGCAGTTGTGTTTCCACACTCAGGGATTACAGCTCTTGACTTTTGATTTTTTAACTTAAGAGTAGAGTTCTGTAAGTGAAAAACTCCTTAGTTATCTTGAAAAAATATTAAAAAGTTCAGACAGCACCACATCAGATAATTAGAAGCCTTGTGTTTCTTACCACTAAGGTATCAGAGACATTCAGAGCCTCTTCTTTTTATCAACATACAATTTAGTTGTCCCGGCAGACAAAGATGAGATCTAAAATTGAGATTTTGCATCGCTATGTTTTTATACCCAGTGTTTTATAAGATTTAATGATTACAAGGAGATGTTCCTAGGCCAAAAAAAAAGGGGGGGAGGAAGTCGGGGGGTAGATGAGTTCGGTAGAAGGAGTCAAATATGCCTCTTATTTTTTGGTGACCTAATTCAAACAGTAGTGACCAGTTTAGAAAAATGTGGAAGTGACAACTGGCTGAGACCAGTACTAAGGCAGAATGAAGTCCTGCAGCTCAGTATCTAAACAATAATGGAGTGAATGTGAAAAGTAACTGAAAAGTTTCAGCGTGGAAAAAAAAAAACAACTGAAAAGTGGCACAAAAAATTGGAAGGGATCCCTGGAACACTGACTCTACTTCACTGCTGTCGTGATATCCTGCAACCAATAAAGTTCTTTCTTCTAATGGTTGTTTATTCGCATTGTTCCTCTTAGGAGGTTATTCTGAGCTTCACTCTGCTGTTTTGAAGGCTTCTGCTAGTTTTCAGCCTGACTTTATTTATGACCAGTGTATATCTGTTTTAAGTTCTTTCCATTTTTAAACTCCAACCTGTTATTAGCCACATTTAGTAAAAGTTTAGGGCATAATTCCTTTACTCCAAATATGCGTGATTTGTCCCTTTTTTATTCTTAACTTACAGGAAAGCAGAACAATATGCCAAGACAAGATGAAACAGATGTTTCAGGTCTCCATTACAATTCAGACAGAAATTTAAATCAGCTGAAAACATCAGAACAAAATGCTTTGTAAGTATTTCTGCACTATCAGCTACTCAGGGGATAGTTACAGGTAATATACCTTTCAGTACCTACTGCTTCCCTTACAGCCTTTGATGTGATCTTGTTAAAGGTAGATTCCTTTTAGGAATGTGTGCAGAGATCACCATCCCTTGGTAAAGCAAGTCATCTGGAGCTCTGGGAACCTGGCGTCCCACAGACTGGATTCCAAACTTGCTGGAGATATTTGTGTAAATAGGATTGTTGACACAGAGAATATCACGATGTATCTCCAAGTTGTGCTGTATTTGTATTCGTCCTTGTATTCCAATGAAAGGTTTATCTTTCTGAATTAGACTTTCTTAGAGCCAATTCCAAAATTAGATGTAGAGAAGGACCAATAACTTCAGTAAAAAAGATGAAGGGTCACCTCCTCCCTACCCTTACAGGCAGGACATGACAGATGCCAGTTGGAACAATTTTCTACTAAAAAAAATGAGTTTTGAGAGAACAAATATTTTCGTAGAAAGAGTTTGCTTTCCTCCAAATATGACTCCCTTTCATAAACCCCAAAGATTTAAAAGCAAAAGAGATTTGATTGTTGGCAGTTTGGGGATTCTTCCCCTCCCTTTCCCCCAGCATTTTCCAATGGAAAATATTCAGGGTTTGGGTTTTTAGCCCTTTGCTAAAATGTCAACATTTTCCAAAGGCTGAAGGAGGGAAAAAGAGAAGAAAAGAAAAACATGTTCTGACCAGCTCCAGTCAGAGCCAAATGGCTCAATTCTGGGTATGGTCAGGGAAGTATGCTGGAGGGGAGAAAATGGGAGCGCCTTGGTTCCAAGCGCAGTCTGGGCTGAGGACTGTGTATCACAATCCATTTGTATGAGTCATTCCAGTCGACATTTCACCAGGGGAGCATGTGTAGTGGCTTTTAAGCACTTCAGGTCAATATGTTACTTGCAAACACTGCCTCGCTGCTTACTATAGTCACTCTGGCTCTCTGTGTGCATGTGGGATGTGCACAGGTACACTGTGTTCAAGTCCTCCAATATTTCCATGACGTCTTTAACTCACAGAGGTAACAATAATACCTGGCACCTATCCAGACCTGTGAATTCAGCTCTCCCCCATACGTAAAGAGGAGAAAGCAGTAGAACTAAGCCTACAAAAGCCTTGGACAGCTATGGAACTGGGAGAAGCACTGGTAGAACAAAGTTGACATAAAGGCAACTAAACTACTCATGCATGTGCGTGCACCATCCTGCTTTTAGTGGAAAAGAAATGGCTTCATTTCTCCAATGTGCTGCTGGTCCCCAGCTGCTTCCTCAGTCTCCAGAAAGCTGTCCCAGCATTTGGGCACCTTCAAATCTGATGAAGAGAAGGACTACCTTTGCTTCTGCCTCTCCAAGGCGTCTCCCAGAGCTGCAATGAGAGAGCTCTTGTATGGAAGACCCAGACTAGGTCTTTGTCCCCCTCTAGTGACTTGACTGCAAAAGAAGTTTTCTGAGTACTACCTCCGAGCAAGACAGTCATTACTTTAGGCCAGGATGTTGAATGGTTTCCTTTTCAAAGGCTAGTAGGATATCTAAGCATCATGGGAAGGTCATATATTTATACACACTGAAACATTATCCATTAACAACATAAACAGTAATTAGGAACTTGACTTTCTGCTCTAATAAGCTGTGTGTGCCTGCTTGCCTCTCATGGAGGATGGCAGTCACAGACTTCACATGACATCCATGTAATCCTCCAGGAGACCTCGCTAGGTTCACTGTCACCAGAGAAAGAGCACGCAGAGGGACTCCTGTAACCAAACACTTGCTGAGTCACAGCTCAGTCACCCCTGTGCTTAGCAAGGCATGCCAGCCATCTGTCACCAGCACATCCTCCTCACTGCTCTGTGACTCTGCGGGGAAAACAACAGGAGGCAGATTACATTGACTGAGAAGCCAGGCTCTCGTGCATCTTGACTCTGAGTAATTCCTGCCTTGCCTTCTAACCGGTGCTAAAGCCTTTGGCTCATCTTCGTTTGGCCCTTTGTCGAGGAAGATAGTGGCATTCAGGTTCGAACATTGAGCGCTTTGGCTGACTAATGAGTGACTCCAAACAAAGCCTGCTCTGGCAAGACATTGATAGTGTTGTGCAAAGTGTCCCTACTACAGACGAGTCATCTACACTGGCCTCCTCACCAGTACTCTAAGTAAACCAGAGTGTTCAAAAAAAAAGCAGCAAAATAGAGGGAACCCTGTTTCCTACAGACTTGTTTCCCAACTATGCCCAGTAAACAGCATGTGAGCAGAGATCCTATTCTGTCTCCTGTCCTAAGTGACCTCCCTCCCGTGTTCCCCCTCCATTTAGTTGTGACCTAGAGATCTGCAGTCCTGGAGGGCGCTTGTGGGGACACAGCCCCAAGAGAAGGGCAAGTTTCTTACCACATTCCTGCAAACCAATCAGATGCAGTGCTGCCCAGATACGTCAGCCAACCTGGGCTTGTGCAAGAAGCTTGCTGGGGGTGTGTGTTTGCATACCATGTACTCATGCAAGATTTCACAAACTCTGTGCTGCTTACAGCCAGCCTTCACCACTGAGGTTCCTTGCCCTCCTCTCTTGCATGTTTGAAAGGTTGTTTTCCCTATTAGCTCCCCTCAAGGACAAGGCACCCACACCAGCAATCTGACTGCCCTACTTCATTCTAAAGTGATGAAAGAGTGTGGAGTGGATGGAGCCTTTTTTACTCTGGAGGAAAAAAGTGAACTCAATGCCAGGCACGGATCCCAGGCTGTGGAGTTCAAATCGTACTCTGAGCACATAATTCCCATTTGTGTTTGCGTGCATGCAGGGCGAGGGTGGGAGCTGGAGGGAGAGGGGGGGCTGAATATAAGAATGTAATTGTCATAATTTAATCCAAAACTACTTCTTGGAAGAAAAAAAAAATAGGCCAACACAAAACAGCATGTTCAGTTATAAACACCACATGAAAGAGCTGTATTATGTTCAACTTGGTAACTGCCATCTAACTTCAATGTTCTCAGCTGCCCGTTACTGGGCCAAGGTCTTTCCAGCACTCCCCCAGCCCCAAAGCAAACAAAGGCCCCCAGACAAGCTGCAACACAGATACCAATTTCTGAGGCCATGGCAAAATTCCACATAGAAAGTTCACTATAGACAGAAGACACAGGCTGGTGGCTGGAGTGCCTGGGAGCACAGAGCCATCTGGGACCCACGGCATGCCCAGCCACACTGGGGAGAGTGCCTGCAAATCTCCTACAAAGCCATAAAAAAGCTGGCCTGCACCATGTGGGATGCACAGTGCTTTGTAACCAGATTTCTCAGCGCTGGCCAGTGTATTCCCAGAGCCAGTCCATGCTGGCATCACAGCTGGTTTCTGATGGATGTGTGGGTTGGGAGCAATCACATCTGAAGGTACAGGGGCCCTTTTGTGCCCCTCCTTCTTCTCCCAGGCTCTCAGCTGGAGTGAGTCATCTGGTGCAAAGGAAGCATAGTTACTCAGGCTTGGATCCTTAGGGGCACTCACCTACTTTGGATGACACTTGGCCCAAAATGCTCCCAGGAACGCCAGAGACTTGGCATTGCTGAACATGATCCAGCAGTGTGCCCAGGTGACCAAGGCCAGTGACATCCTGCCTTGTATCAGAAATAGCAGTCAGCAGGAGCAGGGAGGAGATCGTCCCTCTGTACTCGGCTCTGGTGAGGCCATGCTTCAAGTACTGTGTTCAGTTTTGGGCCCCTCACAACAAGAAAGATATCGAGGCCCTGGAGTGTGTCCAGACAAGGGTACTAAAGCTGTGAAGGGCCTAGAGCACAGGTGTTATGGGGAGCAGCTTGAAGGAAGTAAACTGAAGTTCAGTCTGGACGAGGTTCAGAGCAGACCTTATTGCTCTCTACAACTGCCTGAAAGGAGGTTGTGGCTAGGTGAGGGTTGGCCTCCTCTTCTAGGTAATGGCAATAGGACGAGAGTGAATGGCATAGGAATTGAGGCAAAATGTGATAGTGGAGATCCAGGCAGGAGGTCGGTAGCTAGAATCACTGCCACTCATGGTCTAATGAGGCAGCAGGTGGGGGGAGCAATGGCTGGGAAGGGATGGTGCATCTAACAATAGGAGGAGAGGGAACGGCTTCAAGCTGTGTGAGGGGAAGTTCAGGTTGTATATTAGGAAAAAATTCCTTCTCAGAAAAAGTGGTGATGCACTGGCACAGGCTGCCCAGGGAGGTGGTGGAGTTCCCTGGAGGTGTTCAAGGAACACATGGATGTGGCACTCAGAGACATGGTTAGGGGGCATGGTGGGGATGGGCTGGTGGTTGAGATGATCTTAGAGGTCTTATCCAACCGTAATGATTGTATGAGCAGCACGTTTCTTCTCTCCCTCCGTGGGATGCCCCAGGCAGAGCCCTTCCTGCCTGCAGGGCTGGGAAACAAGGAAATGCATTCTTAAGTTCTTGCTGTCTCCTGCGGTGGGGGTGTTCTGGGGTCTCATGCTAACTGCAGGCTTTGCATAGCATCTGTTGGAGCTATAGCAATATGATACCATAAAGTAAATGCCTTCTGCTTGAAGAATATGTTTGTTAGCTTTACGCTGACCTTTATTTTCCATGGGTCTGGGTGACATTATTAGCACCCGTGCTTACTGCTGAAGTGAGGCATCCTTGTTGGAGCGTGGGTGGGAGACAGGTTATAGTCAATATGGAGCGGAGCTAGAGAATGGCTTCTGTTATTTATTTCTTTGCTGTTCTTGTAGGATACATGACACTGTTTCAGAAGATCTGCTTAGTAGAATCTAATTAAAATCCGAATTGTCACCCAGGCACCCTTCAGAGATTGCGCTTGCTTCAGGTGAGCTGAATGCAGGGCTCAGCACGTGCCTGCTCTAATGGTCCGGAGCAAAGGACAGGGCTGAGGGAAAACAAGACAATCGGTAGAGCTGGCTTTGTCGGTGCGTTCCAGCTGCGTGTCCTGTAGCCGAGGCAAGGCAGGCAGCGTTCCCATGCCGTGTACAGTCCCCCTATTGCTGTGCAATCCCCAGCTGCTTCCCAGCCCACGGGAGATACTAACGCCTTGACGCGCGGGGTACCCACTGCGAATAAAAGCAGCAGCCGTCCTCGTCCCCTCCACACCGCCCGAAAGGTGGAATTGAACCACTCTGTCGCTAGACAGCTACAGGTTTGAAGCCTGCACCCCAGACCACTGAGGGTCATCCGGGCAATTCTAAGGGCGCTCCCTTCAGGCAATATGAGGCTGCAAGACGAAGCCGTTGCAAGGTCAGGGCGAGCGCTGCGCACTACCCGACAGCCGCGTTGAGCGGTGCCCCTGTCCGTGCCCCGGCCTCAGCCCCGGCCGCACAGCACGGTACGCGCTGAAGGGACGACAACCCGCAGCTTGCTGCCGGCCCGGCAGCACGCGCGCGTCGTATGCAAATAAGGGGGCCGGCGATTGGCTGTCCCGCGGGGCGGGGGCGGTGGGTGACGCACGGCGCTTCCCAGAAGGAGTGGGGCCGCGCCCGGCGCCCTGCCCGCGCTGGGTGGGGTGGGGTGCGATGGGATGGGAGCGTCGAGCCCGGACGCGCCTGGTTGAGGGATTTCTTTCTTTTCTGTTGTTTTTTCTTTTTTTTTAATTCTTTTATTTTTTAATAATAATGGTTAACGGCAGTATTTGGGAGGAAGACACGCATCTCCCATGAGATAAATCGCAGAACAATAATGTCCTCCGGGAGGAAGGATATGCCTTCCTGACCCCCAGCGGAGTGTCAGCTTATGCCCGCAGTACGGGATTGAAAACACTTGTGTCTCGCTCCTCGTGAACGTGGCTGCGGAGGCTATTGCCACAAATGCCTGAGCCCTTGAAAAATGACCGAGTTATTTGCCTCGAGAGATTCCTCTGAAGTGGGGCCATTTCTGCAGATGCATGTGGTTTGCAGTGATCTTTAATTATATGGCTCCTTTTGGTGCAGGCAGCTCAGCCAGCCTTTAACCTGCAAAATGGGATTTTGTCAGCAAGAGCTGCTTGGAGAGCTGCTCGTGCCCCGTGCCAGTGCCGGGCAGGAAGTTTTCTCCCCTGGCTCGCACGGGTCACATCCCTCTGCGCATTCCTTTCCCTTTACCTGGTGCTGATTCCAGTAGCAGGTGGTGTAATCTAGCACATTCCCTTTGTGCATAAAAATGCACAGTGCAAGGAACCGGGGGTGTGTGTGGGAGGAGGTGCAGGGAAATTACTCATGGGAGGAAGAAATTTGCACGGGGGGGGGGTGAGGAAGTCAGGTGGCAGCAGCCATCCCTTGGGCTCTGACCTGGTCTGAGGGGAGTGCGTCAGCCCGAGGGCCTGTTCTTCAGCCCAGCAGCAAGTGACCTTGCTGGTGATCCCAGCTGGACGTAAAAAGCTGCCCCTGCTCAGGAGAAATCCTCACCTCTGTGTTCCTTCTGTAAGGCTCGGCTTTGGGAATCCTTTCACTTTGCTTTCTTCTCCAGCACCTACTTTTTCTGGATGGCTTCTCGGTAAAGAATCCTGTTAGGGGAAGGTTTCCATCTGAGAGTGAAACTTCTGAGCTCCCCTCTTGCAGCTCCTCAGTTTTGTGAGCATCGATGTTGTCCTTCATGTCTCCCAATCGGTCTCCCTGTGCTTTCCAGAGTGACCATGGCAAGCACACAAGTCCAAGTGAAAAATAGCAGCCAGGCAAAGTACTGCAGCCTACAACCAAAGCAACCATTGGAAAGGCCAGCTCCCAAAACTTTCCTTACTTCACAGTAAAGGCACTTGCTGAGGTATAGAGTGCAACAGTTGCAGAAGGTCAGGCAGTGCAGGAAGGTGCCCCAAGAGGGTCAGCAGCAATACAGGAAATGATGCTAGAGACCTCATAGTTGATGGGAAAGTAGTAACAAAGAAGTTTTGAGAATTCTCCCCTTGACCGGATGCAGGGCTGTCTAGGTTCAGATTGCTTTTGGAACGGAAGCTCAGCTAGCTGCTGGCTTCCCCTGCGCTGCCTGAAAATAACATTTCCAGGATCTCTGTGTGTCTGCTTCTTAGGGACTTTGGTTACCTGAGCCCAGGGGACAGCTGTGGATTGGCTGCCCCAGCTGAATGACCTGGCAGAGGTGTGATGGAGGACAGGAGCTGCAGCCGCGGCCCCACTGCGTGTTATTAAAGAGTCACTGAGCTGTGCTGCCTGCAGGGAGCCTTTGTCCCAGCTCCAACCTGAACCAACCACGCTGCCTGTGTTACTGGGATGTGAGGATCTGGGCTGGTATAGTGGGCAAGTGAACCCACAGCTGATGTCAGAGGTTAATGACTGCCGGTTGGATTGATAAGGCTACCAAAGATGCAGATAGGCACCTCCAAGGATCTTCAAAACGTGTAAATAAGTTAATGGACCTGTTGATTTTAGGGGCTTCCCAGCATCTCATTTGCCTTTCAGCATCTTTTTGGAAATCTTCTCAGTGCTAGGCTTCGTCTTTAGTCCAAGCATCTGAAAATATGACCCCTTGCCATTAGGAGTGTAGAATAAATGCAGTTTATCAGCATAAGGATGGAAAAACTCTCTCTCTTTTCAATAATGCTCTTAATTAAAGCATTTCTCAGTGTCTTTGGACCTAATTCTCCACCTTATGCAGACAACTACACTATGCCAAATGGGTGCAAAGCGCTGCCAATTTAGGTTTGATTCAATGCCCGTTCGAGTTAATGGAAATCCTCCCACGGAAATCAATAGGATTTGGTTCGGGCCCCAAAGTCAATGGGGAATTCTGATTTCACAGTGTTTTACGCCCACACTACACTGCTATAAGCAAAGATACAATGTACAAAGCCTGGGAGGATTTGGAAAGGGTTCTGTGTGTGACTTCTGGAGTGGGCTGTAGCCTAGGCTACTGAAGCAATGCATTGCGCCTAAGACTGTCCAGTGAGGAAGGCTTAAAACAAATCAGTCTGAGTTTTTCCCATTGGGTTTTTGAAGGGCTCTTACTTTTTGTAAATATGCTTTTGAGTTGGTTTTTGTTGTTGTTGTTGTTGTTTGTTTGTTGTCCCAGCCTGACAGAACATGCAGGCATCTTCTGTGCTTTGTTCTTGCTTCTTGTAACCACCGGAACATGATTTGTGCCAGAAAAGATAAGCCTGTATCCTTGCTGTATTAATAAATAATTATTTGGTGGAAGGTGGGGGATGAGAAGGGCTGTTATTCTTAGCAGCAGCAATGAAATTTCAGCAGCTGATGACGTCAGTGCTAAAATGTCAGTGTGAAACAGACTGGAACAAATTAAGAGCGTAATGTCGTCACTGAGAGCCACGCTGCCCTCCGGAGGGACTGTAGCTGGATGCTGCAGATGCAGTTCAGGGGATGGGGTACAGAGGCTGCTGCTGGGAGCTTCTCAGAAGCCTTCAAAAAGCAACCACAGTCATCTCAGTCCCACAAAGGTCAAAGAAGATGCTATTTGAGCATCTCTGCCCACTTCGTGGCATGAGCTCACAGCAAGGGAAGGGCCACATCTTTAAACCAGATTCCAGGAACCGAAACCAGAAGAAAAAATAAATACAATTGGCCATCTTCTAGTCTCTTCGTAAACTGGGCTAAGTCCATCTCTGATGTCACTCTAGTGACTCAAATCAAAATGGAATTTGACCTGAGATGCCTTTTGTCATGATGTGCTGTTAAAAGAGGATGATGTGCTTGGAGCAGAGGTGGTCCTGAAGCATTTTATTACTTAATTGGACTGCACTATTACATTCAAAGAATGCCTTCAGGCTACCCAAAAATCTTGAAGTCAAGGTGTCCAGAGTTTTAATCAAACCTGCCAAAATTCCAGAACAAATGCACTCATGCTCATTTTCGAAAGACTCAACTTTGGGATGTTTCTCAGCTAGTCACAGGTTGCATTGCTAGATCAAGTCAAGCCTGATTGTGGGGGCACAGGCAGTAGCTGAGAGGGTCACTTCAAGCCTGGCATCTCAGGGTCCCTTTGAGCCCTACATCTTCTTGGTCCTGCAGCTGAACTGCCTTGTCTGCTGGGGCTGCTGGGCTGTGGGACAAGCTCTGCTCAGAGGAGGTAGGGATGGCTGTGACTGTCCTGTGCTGAGATCTGTGCTACTTTAGTTGGAAGTATGAAAAAAAGTGGAGATTTGCTGGGTTAGTGTTTCTAGAAAACAGTATTAGTGACAAAACTGTTCTGTGTTGTTTCACCCCTTTCTAGAACTGCTCCAGAGCTGGATAGTTATAGCAGACAAGGGAAAATACGCTGAGACATATGTTTATCTATCAGTCATGCCAGCTGCTTCTGGCATGCAGCAACCGGCTGACCACAGTAAGGAAAGGAGGATGTAATCAGTTAGCAAAGGCACTCCTTTCTCAGCAAAGACGATAAGGATTATTGGCAAACCCACAGAGAGTTACGGGAATAGAGGAACTGGTGTGCTGAAGTCACTTCCTATCACTCGGGAGTCCCTGTGCTTGGAGTATTGTGTTTGCTTTCCTATTATGGGTCCCGGAGTTGTCTGCATTCATTCAGACTTTACAAGAGTACTCATCCTGCCTGAACAAACAGAAAGCTCTCTCAGAGAGATTACCTCCATCTTTTATCTGGTTTGGGGGGGGAGGATCCAGACCAACTGTGAGCAGTGACAGTAGTTTTTTGCCACAGCTTCGCACCAGCACAACACCTTCCTGAGATTTGCCAAAAAAAAAAGCATAAATTAATCAATGCAGGGAAGGGGTTTGTGCCAACAGAAACACCCTTTTGCCAACACAAACTGCACTGCCACTGGAGGGGCTGGCTGGGCACTATCAGCAATCCCACTCTTGTCAGCATGGGGCCCCAGCTTCACTGACGAGGTGCTGCACGGGCAGGCAGTGCAGGAGGTTCCCAGCCAGTGAGATCACTCTAGGCTTTGCAGCTCCGTGCTGGGGTGAGCCCCTGCTCCCTCATTTGTAAAGGAAGCAACAGCTATTTCAGCTGCACCTGTATCAACATAGAGTCAGTACAAGCTGGGTGTGAAGTCCCGCAGACACAGCTGGTCACTGACGCAGCTTGTAGAAGAGAAAAAGGTCTGCTCTACGGGGCACGGTCAGTGTAGGTCTTGCCATGCACAAAGGCAGCTTGGAGTTAGCTGGTGGCTTCTCAGAGGTCTTGCCAGCAAGCATAGCAAGAACTCCTGCTGCAGCACTGCCTGCCACTAATTGCAGCCTGGCACTGAGGCTGGCAGAGTGTTCCTAAATCAAAGCTTCCTTACCAGGAATGCTGGAGAGTGTGGGCGAGGAGAAGGCAGATGAGGAGCCAAAAAGGAGTGTGTTGTCCTGCTGTCAGCATCACAGGTCTAAAGATGGGCTCAGTAAAAACAGGGAAGACAAAAGGCTGAATGCCGCCTGCACTGCTTTTCATCTAGACCAGATTTCCTAGAGCTTGGTTTGGGGATATAGGAATTAAATGTCCACACAAAGAAAAGAAGACTTCTACTTTTTTACTTGATATTTTGGTGTGTGTGTGAAACTGACAAATTCCTGATAGACTGTCAGGGGAGGAAGGATGAATCTTTTTGGGATGCGTTTATAAATATCTGTTTATAAGTTAAGACTTACAGGCAGTACGGACCACAGTAGGAGACCCAAGCTGATCTGTGATTTTTGCAATCTCATCTGAGAGAGCAAGTGAGTGATTCCATGTGGTAGAGACATACAGCCCATGACTCACAGCCCTGAGTCACAGCACTGGGACACTTCACCGTTCAGAAACACTAGTAGTGACAGAAATCAGGATGATGAGCAAGCAGCTGTTACTCATTCTCAGCTGGCCACCGTAAGCGTGTTTGTACCAGCCAGTATGGCTCTGCCTCTTTGTCTCCTCTTGCAGACCTGCAGTCATCTGGATAGCATGGTGACATAGCTCACTTCACATTTGCCTCTGGGCAAGAGATGATCAAGTCTAGTCTCTGGCTCCCAGACTGTCCTGCTTGACTCTATTAGTCTCAGCACAGAGCTATCATGGTAATTTTCACTTCAGATTACTTCTTTCATCTCTGGACATCAGCTCACATTACAAACATGAATGCATCGATCATCACATGGGGTTAAAAGCATCTGCATCCCTATTTATAGCCAAGGCACTGAGCAGGTATACAACTTGCTTCTAATGACAAAGGAGATTTGCAGCAGAGCCAGGACAGAAGAACAGGAGATGTTACTTCTCTTAATCGCCTGCTGCTGAACTCTATGTTCTGTGGCATTCATCTCTTCCTCATGAAGTGGCAGTTTGGATGAGAACGAGTGCCCAGGAAGTTGCCCTGTTTATTCAGCCCTTGAATGCCTGTGGAACTTTTTCACTGAATTCTTTTCATGAGCATCAGCTTTGGTGCGGGAAATGATTCTGAGAGACAAAGACTTGGTTGTGTGTGTGCACGTGCGTGTGTGGTTGGGAGAGGGGAAGAATAAAAAATATATTTCCAGATGGTTGAAAGGATGCATAGCACTTTGCTATTGGCAAAAACAAGCCCTTTCATTTTCAGGATGTGTAAGTCACAGAATCGCAGCTGGAAAAAATAGGCAGAAAGAGAAGCAGTGAGGTAAAAATAAGAATCACAAATGAAAAATAACCCAGCTGATATTTGCAAATCTGACTGCTTCATTTTTATTTAAATGGGAAAAATGCACTCGCTGGGGAGGATCTTTGCAGAGCAGGTCCAAATGTGTATCCTTGCATTTTCTTGTTAGCTTCTTTGCTTTGCATTCCCAACTCCAGCCTCACAGGAAATTCAGTCCCTGGCAAGCTTTGGCTCCAGACAGGAAACGTCCTGAGGAATTTCTTACATACAGGTACTATATTTGCTTGGAGGGATAACACTGTGGAGATATTTACTACAGTTGAATTTAACTAGCAGAATATTATGCATGTTGATTGAGTTCCTGGGAGTGATCTCTGTCTACAGCCACCAGCATGCCATGTTTAAACAAATTGCGCTGCTCTGCCTGCCTGTGGGAAGATATGCATCAGAGCTGGGCCTGATTCTCCTTCCCCTGACAGCAGCATGTCCCAGCTTATGTCAAAGATAGTCACCGAAGCCAGAGTGTAACAGAGAATCAGGTCTGTGCAGCAGGTTTTTATCACATGACAAAGCTGGTCCTGTGCTATTTGCCCCAGACTGACCTTTTGATAGGAGTGCCTGTGCAGAACTGCTGGCTGAGGCATTTTGCTCACTGGTGAAGAAAAGCCCTGTTTTCGCCTTTGCACTGAGGGGACCAGGTACAGATTGTCTTGAGCACCACGCTGTCATTCAGATGAGCTGGAGGTACCGGGTGTGTCCCAGCCATGGGCCAGCCCTCCTACACCCCTTGGGGCTCCTTTGCACACTCTCCCACCTTTCTCCACAAGTTCAGAGCAGGCTTGTTCTGCTTATTAGTCCAGAAGAGATCATACTAGTCTAAAAAACAAGAAGGGCTATCACTTGGTGCTTCTCTGGGTTACTTCGGCACCGTCAATGACTGATGATGTAGTGTGTTACTTCCTCATGCACCCCAAAGAAATATTCCTTCCTTAGCAAAACTGTGAGTGCTTTCCTGTCTTTAATATAGCTCCCAATGTACAAGGTATATAGAAAAAAATACTGATCAGTCTGTGCCACAGTCTCCCAAGAGAAACGTGAGGGATTAATTTATATGGCTGGGAACAGTCCTGAGCTGGCAAGGAAATGGGCTGCATTACCCATCTCAAAGATCTGTGATTCACTACAAATACACAGAACAAGCTGGGAAATGTGCAGTAACACGCAGTGGTACTTTGCCTACTATTACAGTGCAGCCTCCAGCCAGAGACAACCCAGCCACATTTACAGGTGTGCTCTGGGAATGAGCTTTTTCTGTGGGGAGCAATGAAAGACAGGCAAGCGCCTTCAAAGCCTGAAATGTCTCTATTCAACCCTGCCAAGCCATGGAAACGTAACTGTGTGCACTGCTGCAGTATGGATGTTCTCTGTTTCTGGGGCAGGAAACACAAGTGCAGATCCTCCCACTTATTGCCATGGGGAGAAGAAAAGATGCACAGACTCCCCTGCAGTGTTAGAGAAAATACAGCTTTGGCCTTTAGTGCCCTTTGTTACATAAACACAAGTAGCACAGACATATTAATCACCCTGCCACTGAGGGAGGAACAGAGCAGCAACCTCAAATGCCACCCACTCCCCATTCTCGCTCCCATTTGATGTTGCTATTTTAAGCCACATATTATTTCCTGCTGTGATTTTATTTTTTTTAACCCAGCTTCTAATTCTGGGTCTGAGGTAAGCTGTGACATACGTACCCCTCCTCTCCCCCTCCTCTCCTTCCTCCTCCCCCTGCACCCACGTCCTCTTTATTGCTGTCTTTTAGAATCTCTCTACGCACCTTGTAAGCAGCTGGGTCCCAGAGGTGAATTGTTTACCCAGAAAAAAAGAGCAAGGGGACCTACTTCTTCCTGCTTTTGGACTTTGGTGTAAACAGTATTGGAGCCATGGATTGCAGGGCAGAGCATTGTCAAAGTGCTATAGCTCTCTGCTTGGAGGGGATGGAGATGCAGAGAGAATGATCCTGTGGGGAAAAGATGATAGGCCACAGCCATAGCTGTGCTCATCTGATGAGACATGTCTCGTCCCAGCAGCATCTGCTTTGTAGCACAGAACACACAGAGGTCTGCACAGGTTTTCTCCTCTAAGCCTGCTTCTGCATGCAGGTGGCCAGCAGATTGCTAGCCTGCAAGTCAAGCTGCCTCATCTCACTGGCGCCGGATAGCAGCCTGGGCCAGAGCAAGTGTGGAGCCTGCAGTCTCAGAAAGGGCCTGGAGCAGAGGGCACTGATAAGAGCTCTGCCTTGCTAAGTTTGAGCCCTGGGAGAAAATCATCTGCTTATGCATCGCAGTGGAGGAACACTGCTGGTTTATCCTCTTCCACACCCTTGCCCCTTTCCTCCCTGCCAAGCAGCCCATCCTGAAAACTTCCTCCTGCTGGATGCTGGCTGCTGCTAGCACAAGAGCAGGCTGGGCCTTGTTTCCAAACCCAGGAAAATGGAGAGGTCCTTGGCTGCGTTCAGCCAGCCCCAATGTATATGTTTCACACAAACAATCTCACACGTTTCCCTTCCTGCAACTTGCTCTTGGGGCTGCTGCACGTGGCCCATGCCTGCTTGGTGCTTGTGATTCCACAGTGGTCTTTCTGAGGATCCCAGAGAGAGGCAGAGAGCAGGAGCAGGCAGCCCTCTGCCAAGTGGTGGATGTTAGTCACAGCTGCTGGAAGGCTTTGCCCAGGACCGTTATTTGTGTTTCCACATCTTGGATCCCATGCTGGTCCCTGGAGAGGATTCACATCCCAGAGTGGGATGCATGCAAGCTTTTGCACATTTTCACAGTTTGCTGCTTTGAAACAGTGCGGAGAGGACTGTAGCCTGGAGAGGCAGGGAACCGGCCTCTCTCAGGCCGAGCTGCAGCCCTCCAATCCTTGCCTGCGAAGCACTGGCATTTGAATCGAGCATGCTGATATCCAGTGGAGGAGAGGGAGGGGAAAGAGCCAGCATCACAAAATGGAGCGATCACACCAGAATAAAATGACTGTTTTTTTCCAGCCTACTGCATCCCCATGGGCAGCTATTTTAAAGTTTATTGCAGAATAGTTTATCCCACAACAGCAGTGCTAGAGAATTTCCCCCTGGAGACAAGACCTCAGAAAGGGTTCTAGTAAATTGTCTTCACAGAAAATCGCCCCACGCTGGGTTGTCACACCCAGTGATGCACAGGAGCCAGCCCGCAGCTGACAGCACCCAGCACCCTGGGGAGCTGTTTGATGAGGGTGGCTTCCCAGGGCCCGGTGCCTGCAGTGCAGCCGCTGCTGCCATCTACTTCTCAGCACCACGGTGGTGGTCTGCACAGAGGAGGGACAAACTGCTGATGGGGCACCACTGCACAGGAAAGAAAGGAAGTTTATGCCAAGCATTACCAGTTTGCTGGCACCATTCACCAGAGGCCAGTGCTGGTATTGGCTCTGGCAGCCACTAGAACAATAGGAATACTGGGAAGACACTACGGTTTCCAGATAAAATCACTGTGGAGTAGGGGCAGCTTAGGCAAGCTGGAGCAATAGGCCATATTTGTTGTGATGCTCTAGGTATGTGATAAATAACCCGTCTTAGTGTTTGGTTAGCATGGATGGACTGAGTATTACAAAACAAAACAAAACAACAATAAACAACGACAACAACAAAAAAACACCCAGCAACAAGAGCAGAGTTAAAAAGCTCGATCCTGAACACCCACAGCTGGGCACCTGGGAATGGTACGAGGAGAGCACATGGCTGACCCCTGCCTGTGCAGCCCTAAGGTGGCCCTGCCTCTCACAGCCTGGCCTAGCAACCCAGCTCACACCAGGCTGTCTTATTAGGAACCCTGACCAAATAGAGGCCCTTTACAGCTGGTTCCCATCGCTCCTTATCTTGGCAGCTCAACTGTGGCTCATCCAGGTCAGCAAAGGCAGCTCAGGAAGAAGTTCCTGGCAATCTCCAATTAGATCTGCTCCTCCCAGGGCACTTCAGTGAGGCTTGGGCTTGCTCGTCTTTCTCATTCCACACGAGGTTTTATAAAGGCTGTGTTTGTAAACACCAGACTCCATCTCACTGCCTCCAGGGCACTGGGCTGACGGCCAGGGAGGGATCCGAGAGACGGCAGACAGTTTTAAGAGGCTATGGCGTCCGATCGCAGCCTGGGAGAGGGCACGCCTTGCAGTTAAAAGCCGCGGTGGCGGGAGTCACCTACAGTACCAGCAGGTCTCAGCACTATTTTGTGGCTCCCTGAGGCTGAGCTTGGCTTTTACAGAAATGACCTCTTTGCATGCCAAGCCAGCTCTGCCAGGATCCGCAGGGAGGAAAGTTGCCTCAAATGTATGTATGAGACCAATGCCTTGTGATGATAAAACAACACAGTGGACGCGTGTTTGCTTTTGACATGGTGCTGGTTAAATATTCACCTCCTCCCACCTCTCCTTCCCGCAGCTTGCTTTGGAGAGCTTGGTCGTGTACATGGACTTGAGTGCTCCTTTGTTACCAGGGAGGCAAAGGTCTGCTGTGGCTTGGCATCTGGTCACTGACACAGGCCAAGCGATCACTGGATAGGGTCTGTTGAAGCCTCCCAGGCTTCCTTTGCCCCAGTCCTTTGGAAAATTGGTCAATTATTTGCCATTAATTGCCATCTTATAGCACTGTGATTTTGTGGAGCAGTGACAAAGCCCTGCTGCTGAGGACAGGCCTGACCTGGTGGAGTTGGATCTGGGCCCACCTCTTTTCACCAACTACAGCTTCAGTGGGCAAGGAAGACAAGATGCAACCTCACCCAAGCACAAGCCTGAGCCTGTCCATATGTCCAGAATTGCTGTTTTCCACACACTCCACCAGCAGGTACATTCAGACACAGGTTTAGCTGGAGCTGCAAAGCTTCCAGGCAGTGAGAGCTTTCTCATGATCTGGACAGAGAGGGCAACATTAACAACCTGAGCAGAACTATGGCCGTAGCTCAGACAGGAAGCATGCTGTTTGCAGGGCAGTCTTGCCTGCACCTGAGCACATGCTTCATTGTATAGATGTAGCCTTCGTGCCCGGCATCCTGTAGGCCTGAGGATGGGATGGCTCTGGCTTCCCGTGAGGATGCCTCTATGTTGGATTCTCATGGCTTCACTGTTCCCAGAAGTGGGAAATCAGGCCTGGCTTGTGGGGCCGAGACAGGGAGAGAAAAGCTGGTGGCTCCTTTAAGAGAGGAAGCCGAGAGGACTGCGAGGGAAGGGAGCTCTGGAAGCTGTGATTTTCTCTCAGCGCCTCAGGGGCTGGTTACTAAATTTGGTTACTGGGCTTAAATAATGCAGCATGGCAGAACCCAGTGGGTTTGAACATTGTCATATCCACATAATCCTCTCCTAGGTGGCTAAGATCTCTTGTTCTCTGCTGCTGCTATTTGCACAGAAGTTTGAATGTGATGTGAAACATCATCTCAAATAATTATAACTAGCAGAGAAGAGCCAAAGCTGCAAAGACCCATCTATTTCTGCTCTGCTTTGTCTATCTAAGTAATTTCTAAGGTGCCAATCACCAAATCATCCAAACACTGTCTAATCTGGATCCAAGCTCCCTTAGTGCTCATGGAGGCTTGAATCTTAGCATTTTATGTGAGTCTATAGCTCATAAGCAAGCATAGGGATAGAGCTGCTTAATGTGGACAAACAAACTTCCTTTTGTTGTTGAGATCTTTGTTATTCACTGACCAAAAGTCCAGTGACTGGAGGATTCAAGACATCACGGTTGCTCCTGGCCCAGGAAGGATTTAATTCTCTTTCCACTACATCAGGAAGGACAGGGGATGGCTTACCAAGGGAGGGCAGAGTGACACATACCCTGCCCAGCATGTAAGTGCTATGTAGGCCAGACCAGGCAGAAGTAGCTGCATATCTATATGGCCTGTGCAGTATGTGCCCGCTCACCTGCATCAAGCTGGATCCAACTCTGTGGCATGAAGACAGAAGGCCCTCTGCCACCTCTCTTGTAGGGCTAAGCCTTCCCATGCAGAGGCAAGGAATGAGCACAGGACAGGAACCAGAAACCAAGCTTTATACCAGGAGGAAGTGAGTGATGTAACCACCTGTATCTCAGCTGACCTACTGCTACATACTTCTTGCAGATTTTGTGAAACAGATCAAGACCTGACAGATTACCACTCACTGCTAACACAGCAAGTGTTAACAATAGTGAAGGGACTTACCATATAGAACATACTCATCTGGAATAAAATTGGATTATACCTTTCCTTCATTACCAGTATTTATTTCTAATGAGAACTGCTGTTGCAGTGCAGTTACCTCCACTTCAATAGGCTGCTCTTAGGAGAAGGATCTTTCATCTTCTGCCCAATTTCCCTAACCTGGCATGACACTTGACAGCAGGTTTTCATAGCAGAGGTTACTGGGAGAGAGCTTTTCCAACCCCCATTTGTAAGCATTGCATCTGAGTCCTTACAGAAGCGCAGGTCCTCTCCATGCTTCCCTCACTGATCATCCTTATTCTCCATCCCCCTCAACTGCCAGAGTATTTTTGGTGATGTTGAATAAATGCATGTTTAATCTTTCTCCATTAGTGACATGTCAGAAATTAAAACATTAGCTGTAAAGCCTGCAGCAAAGTCATCTTCATGTAGGGCACTTGTAGGCATGGTTGCCCAAGAAGCTAGGAACAATGGTACCAGCAGTGATTTTTTTCACTCCATTCACATGCCTTGCACACTCTTCCTAGTCCTCTTTCCCCATAAATCATAACGCTACCTTCTTGTGCTATTTACTTAGTAACTACCCGCACACTTCCCAAGCTTTGTGCTTGAGAAGAATCTCCAGGTCCCAGCGTTTCATCCTCTGTTGTCACAGACATCACGTTAGACATCATGTTAGGCATTATTCGAGCCTCAGTATAAAAACACAAAAACAGTTGGAATTTTTTGGCTCTTGCTAAGTTAACTATATAGCAACTCCAAAACTTTTTCCATAGCTAGGACTTAGCAGGTAGGGACCTATGTGTATCTGCAACTAGATTTTCCATCCATACCCACAACTGTGTTCATCTTCTATGCAATCTCCCCTCTTCCACATACGCCTTCTCCTCAGCTTTGTCTCTCTTAAGCCATGCCAGCTGTCAGGGACCCCACTCCATTATTTCATCCCTATTTCTCCCTCAGTATCCACCTCTTCCCCATTGCTGTGTTGCTTCACCTTTCTCCTACCGTGTGCTTCTGCATCCCCTCTTACCACTACCCTCCTATCCTTTTCCTTTTCTGTGCATCTCTTGCTGTTTTCCAGTCTAATCCATCTTCTTCAGTCTGAAATGGACATCTCTGCCATCTCTGGTGGTTCAGGCAAACAGCTTGTATCCTCTCCGAGTTGCCCAAGGCAGGAGCTTGCTCTCTTTTGATAGTGCTCCCTCAGGTACCTGGTATGGATCAACTTATGTAGCTTAACTGGAGGAGATCACTCAAAACCTCTGTTACAAAGGAGCTATGGGTAATGGCTGAGGTGAAGCTTAAGGTGGAAGATGCTGAAATACTACAGCTATCAAGCAAAAATATTTATAGCTGTGAACTGCAGAGTGACTGGTTGTGCAGAGTGGGGAAAAGCTGCCCTTAAGGAGGAGGGAAATAGCAAAACAAACATCCCCTTTGGATGGATAGTTAGTAGCACACCCATAAGATTAACAGTTACCTCCCAGTTAAGAAGCAAGATACCGTGTTGTGTTCATTAATCAGGTAAGTTCTCAATTCGCAGTTGCTTCTCCGCAGGTATCAGGTGAGACATCAGGGCTGGCATTCTCAATGGCATAAATTTAGGCACATTTATCCTGAGGCCTTGCTCTTCAAACTATTTAGACTTCAGGCAGCTGACATTATTTGAACGCTTAAATCTTTGTAGGCTCCAACTGACTACAGAACTGCAGACTGCCTGGTTCAAGTCTAGTTTATGTCGGGCCTGATGGATAAATGTTACTGTTAGATATTTGCGTGATGTCAAATCTTTCCCAGAGGCCGGGTCATTCTGCAGGTCCTAATGTAGCCTCTTTTTGGCCGTTGCTTCTGAAGGAGCAGGTGATAACCCATGTCAGATTCTTAATAATGGCTTTGACAGACTTGTGTGGAACACAGATTGTTTTGTAGCTATTAATTCTTTCAGACATGCCAGCCTGCTGCTTGATGGGTTGATTTGTTTCACTGGGGGGGGGGAGTGGGGGGAAGGGGTTGGGGACACAGGGAGAATTTGGTGCCTTTCCCAGAGTTGCACAATGGCAGACTTGGAAGTAAGCCCCGTGCAATTCCAGTTGCTCTGAGTTACAAGCATTGACTGCTGGGCTACTCACTTTTTATTGTAGCGATGGAAGGACACGCAGAGAGCAAACTGTGGCTTGAATGTTGTCACACTGCATGGAGATGCAGTCAGAATTCAGCAACTGCAGGCTTTTCGTAACGATTCTTGAAGTCATAATTTTCCCAACACTTGACAATGGTAAGGTTTGTACATGGATAAGACTTCTGTCTTGATACAAGAAATCTATAGAGACAGAAGGAGGAAAAAGATATCGAAGAACTTGCTTCTGCTACCAGTCTCCTGCTTAATGACCTACCTCAAGAATTACACTGAACCCTCAGACCCTTCCTCCAGGTCAAAGCTTCCCAGAAGGAATAGAGATAGATATCTTAATAATGGAGTAGACTCCTTCCTCAGACTGACAACCAGTCCTTTATTAATGACAGGATCTGATACTCTCCTCCCTCCCAGTTCAGCACCTTTAATCTCTCTGGAGTCAAACCAAGCTTCTCTGATCTAAGAAAACAAGAGACCAGCTTTCCCTGGCAAATCTTTGAGCTGGAAGGAATGACAGCTCTGATGCTAATGCCCTTCTCATCGTTTTACACCTAAAGCACTCCGCCATCAACCTGGCAAGCCAAGCCTGTGGTGGGGATCAGGCTGTGCTCTTTCTGCCTTATGCATCTTGCTGAAAAACAGCAAGCAGATTGGCTGGAAGTTCTTAAAGCTGGAAGGGAGTGGATCACACCCTAACTACCTGGAGATAACAATAAGCCTACAGTGCTATCAGCTTTTCTCATGTTTTGTGGGTTGCTGTACTTCTCCCATTCATCAGTGCGTAGCGTCCAAAAGTTCCCACCAGTCCAGTTCTCCATATCATGTGAATATACTGGAGGGAAAGGCAACTACAGGCCTGCTCTTATACTGCGGGTGCAACTCTTAAGGAAACCAAAGGTCTCTTTCAAACAAAAGGAAGAATCCTGAGGTCCCAGCAGTGTGCAAAAGATCAAAGGATGTCAAAACTAGGGAACATATTTAGTGGGCCTTTGAAGATGATTTTTTTTTTTTTTTTTTTTTTTGTAAAACTGTCTCAGATGGGGATAAGAGGCTTTGAGTCTAGCTGATACAGTGCACTACTAGAATGCAGAGGGCCCTAAATTGTGGATCAAGAACTTAATGTAGAAGCCATTACAAAGCATGTCAAGGTATTTCTATGTGCATAAAGGCAGAGAATTTCCTACCTACCTTTCCAGCCTGTACCATGCTATAGTACTGTGCAGACCTGGCTTCCTATGTGCTTTTATGGATGTGAAGATAGAGCACAGCTGGCCAGCATCACTTAATGATAATCATGTGTCGGGGGGTTGGGTTGCTGGAATTTGCAGTAAAAGGAACACCTGAGATATGATTAAAGCTTTATGACTTGTGCTTTCAGAAGGGCGTAATCTAGGAAGACTTTAACAAGTTGCTCTAGCAAATCTTTTACCTTTGTAGATCTGCTGGAGTGGGCAATGATGGCTGTGGATGCAGTCTTTTACCACTGTTGTTGACAGAATAAAGATGAGCTTGCCTTAAAGTTTCAGGTAAGGTTGCTGGGGAAAGCCATCCTGGGAGGAAGACTCTAGTTGCCTGAGAAGCAAGTAGCAAAGAGTGTTGGCAGGCATAGGAGTGCTTAAAACCATTTTATGACATGCATAGTGTACCTAATGCCTTGCTCCCCAGGGAAGAACATCAGGATAATTGTCAGTTTATCTGTCCCTTGCCCTTAATGTTAATGTGCCTAAAGGGACCAGGGGCTTTATTTCTGTTTTGCACATTGTTTTCTTCCCACTCAATTGTGCTTTCTTTTCAGATGCCGCTGGCTGCTTTTGATGATTCTCCTCTTTTGGTATCTCAGTTGGGCAAACTATGGTTTGCCACCTTTCCCTGCTCCTTTCCTACATCTTTGATGGTACAAGAAAGCCACTGGATGTTTCTCTGTTCATGTTTCACTCTCTACAGTGTTATGTCTAATGTGCTAAGAAAATAATGCATTAGTTCTTCTGAGTCTTACCCACTAGCAAATGAAACATCTTGTGGGAATGTTCAGCAAGTAAATTTGAGGCATAATGTAAAAAGGATCAGTTTACTCTTCATATTTCTCAGCGTCATAAAGACAAAGGTATTTGCTATTTCCCTTACGATAAAGCTATCGGTCGTATTTATTTTGTACTCTGTTCATAAGTGACATGTTTTATCTGGCTATTTCTAAGAACCTTGCTAGTGCTATTTATTTAAATAAATCTTGCATTGCTGCTGTGCAAAAGGCATTTTCCTCCGTTTTGCAATTGGAGGAGCCAAGGCAGTTAGAACCTAAGTAGCTTTTGCAAAACTACAGCATAAACCAGCATTGAGAAAGAGAGCAAGAACCTCTCAGCCCTGACTTACACTTTCATTGCCTTAGTTAATGGTGTGTTCTCCACCTCTAGTTAATTGGCATTCTGATTTTACTTGAGGTTATTATCATAAAAAGATCCGATTGTCATTTTAAACAGATGTAATTAAAGCGCTTGCCAACACAGTGACCTTCACCAGGATGTTCCAACCCCTGAGCAGGTGGGTCAGGTGCTGCCCTACTGAAAATAATGAGGCTCAGAGATGAAGAGAGGTGACCAAGGATTTGGAAAACAAAAGCTCGCTTTGTAATCCAGATTTTTTTTATTTTTATTTTTGATTCTTATGGTCTTGTTCCTTGTTTTAGAGAACACCGCACTCGTCTGTCTTCTCCTCTCGAGTTTCCTAGGGTTTGGAAGGAGGAGGAGACACTCTGCGGGCTTGTTGGTCACCACGGAAGTGACGGCTTGGTTACATGTGAGTTTTACACAGACCAGGCTGCGTCCAGGAGTTTGAAGAACACTGATTCAGCTGACTTTTTTTTCCTCTCTGGTAGTTTATGCTGTCAAGTGACAGCATAGGGACTCTCTGAAGGCCCTTTTCAGTAAGGGAAACGAAACAGTTCTAGTAGGAAAACAAAAGCTGGGGCTGATTCTGTACTGAGCAATAGTTCTAATGTGTCTTTCCTGGAAAAATCCCTTTCTGCCATAGGTGGCCTGAAGACAGTGGTGGATGGAAACTGTAGCGTTTCCAGTAACCCAGCAGGATTCGGTGGGTGGAGGAAGGGGAAGGAACTCGGCAGCCCTGACTCTGGGAAAATCTTGGCAGGCGCTCACATACGCAGTCTTGCAAGCGGCCTCGATGTCTCAACTTTTACAAGAAGGGGTTGCACCACAGCAAAGGAAGTCTGTAACAGAATGTACCTGCACCTCGGGTCTGTGTGCTTTGTGGTGGGAAGGCAGCTCAGTGCCACCGCCCTACTGTCGTGACAGAGAACCTAGAGATGCCCTCTTCCCACCGCCGGGATGGGGACCCAGCTTTCCCCGGGCAGCTGCAGGCTCCAAAAGAGGCGGGCAGCAGCCGTGGCGGGACGCCGCGCCCCGGCGGCCGTTGGAGCCGTTGCTCGGGTCCAGGCGGCCGTTCGTGCGCGCCGCTGCTGCCCCCTGGCGGGAAAGTGAGAAACGCCGCCCAGGGGAGGGCGGGGGGCGGCCGACGGCCAGAGGCGCCGCGAGGGATTTTGTGACGGGAGGAGATATGCCTGGAGCTCGGGGCTGAGCAAGGCAGCCCACACCGACCTGCAGCGGAGGTTCCGTGGCTCCCCACGCCGTGCCGGTACCGTGCCAAGGCACGGGCTTGCCAAACCCCGGCTGCGCAGCACATTTATACGTGTTTTCAGTTACAGGCTGTCCTTCCCGCCTGTGTCCGCGTGTGACCAAGTCCTTGCAGCAGTTCCTGCTGCGCTACCGTGGAGTAGCTCATTTCCTTCTGACTCAGCTTGGTCAGTCACGGAGTGCATTGCTCTGGCTTTAGGCTCAGGCACTCGCCACTCCTGAGGCACTTGCTCCCAGAAGAGCTCTAGGCTCCTCACTGCTCCTGGGATCTGCTTGCCCTTGCACGGCGTGCGTGCAAAACTGTGCTGCAGAGATCCACAGCAAATCTCAGAAGTGGAAGCGCTCTCCAAGCAAACACCTCTAAGCACGGAGGAGTGCATGCTCCAGTTGTGAAAATGAGTGTGAAAATTCCCCCCACGTTTCTGGTTATGCAGAACAAAATTGTAGTGTCTGGAAAGATAGAAACTCAAGGTTAATGTGGAAGAGAGGAGTGAAGACACTTGGAAGTTGAGATTGCTCGTCAGCCAGCAATGTGAACGCCTCTCTGACACGCTCTTGCCAAGAAATCCTTCCTACGTAGACAAAACTTGGTACTTATAAGTATACAGTTTAAGTGCACAAAATTCCACAGAAGTATATATAGATAATATATAAGTGTATATATACATACTGTATGTGCATTTGACAGGGATTTGGGGGCTACATCTGTACTAGCAAATGTTCTGGGGCGCTACATCTCAATGGTGTATGAAGTTATAAGCTGATTCCTATGGATTTATTCTTGCCATAGTTTTGGCCTGTGCCAATTTACACTCTTCAAAACAATTCTCAGACAAGGCTCAGGGAGTTAGCGTGGGCCAGGGGCCGTTCCCAATAACCACTCTGGATCCAAATGCCTTGCTCGAAGGATAAAAGAGTTTAATGTTATGGGTGCAAGCCATCTTGTGCCAGGGACCTCATTGCCAGAGAACAGTCCTGGGCATGTTTAAATTAGCGGTATAGACGTAGTCTAGGAGCCCAAGGGATTAGGCAGGGTTTTAAGAGTTGCGTGCCTGGACTTAGATGCTTGATTTCTCCCAAGATCAAGCTTATGGGACATTGTGGGTGTTGTCTTTTTTTTGCTTTGTTTAGTGGACATGGGCGTTAATTCTTTCAAATCTTCTATCATCTTAGCTGAAAGTCCAGTTCTTCTGGAGATAATGGTCTTTAACTGTGTTTTTGTTGGTTGTTTTTTTTCTTTCCTAAATAGCAGCCACTCTGTGGAAGGTGAAGTGGGTTGTAATTAAAAACTGATATTATCACTGCCATCGTGACAGTGGTACATAACAGTGAGCTCTGTTTAATTAACTTTTTTTTTTTTTAATATATATTTTTAGGAACAAAGGTACCCAACACACAAGGAAAAAATAAAAACATATGATACAGCAGTTTTTCAAAGGGTGGCTAATCTTCATCAGGCACTGTAGAAAACAGCTTCCTTTGCCTTCAGGTAAACTCTGGATATAATAATGCTAATGCTAATTTTGCTACACGAAATCAGAGGGACTAGCTAGATTTTGTGAAGGAACAGTGCTGCAAGTGTATTCAGTTATACTAATCTATACTGATCCGTGTGGTATAATCTCTCTTGGGAATTGTGCTATTGAGTTTTCACTATATGAGCAGACTTGAGATTTTAGCGTTTCTGTGTTTCCTGAAGAATGACACAGAAAGGCTTAGGACAGATAGCAGAAAACCTATGTTAGTATGGAAAAGCATAATGTCTTCGCTAAGGATGCTTGTTACAGTGCTCCAAGTTGCATACTTTTCCTGACCCATCTGTCTGGTCGAATCATAGCTCTTTTCTCATAACTCTTTCTGGATGTTAACCTCTTATCCTGACTCTTACAATAACTTGAACATTGTTTTCATCAGTATAGCCACCACATTAGCATTTAAGTACATGGCCAGGGCACAGTGATGAACATTGACATTATTGTTATCTGTGTGAGGCTGGTGGGATTGCTACTATGCAGTGCATAAACATACAGTACCTGTCCATCCCAACCACAGCCAGCCCAACCTATGAACACGTATTGGGAGGCTCTGATACCACGGTGATGATTTGCTGTGACCGAAGCAAGGAACTGAGCAGAATTATATTGAAAGCCTGTTTATCTGCAAGCCTAGGGAGCATCTGCCATATAGGGTGCAAATTTAGCTGCATCTTCAGAATGCCTTTGGGAGTAAGGTGAAGAGCTGAGAAGTGGCTGAGGTTAACATCTGATCCTTTGGACTGAATCTGTCTGTCTCATTTTTTTGTGATTTGCTGCATACCTACGTGGGTCTCCCAGAGGCTGAATACTGCACACCTGCTATCCATGCTTCTTCATGGTGTGCCAACAGGCTGATTTGGGGGATCCAGTGTTATGCATCTGGGCTCATTACCCATTCAGAAGGGAACCAGAATACAGCCAAAAAAAGTAGTTTTTCAAAAACAAGCTTCATAAAATTACTCATTAATTCCCTCTGGAATGCTAACCACGGTGTAGAAGCTACAATGGAGGGAATTTGTTTCTGCATTGCCTCATCTGTATGCAATCAGGATGTGTAAGTGATACTCATTTTTCTCCTAGAGGGCCAGGAATGTGGTGGCAGAGTGTGAAAAGTATGTGGCTATAGTGCCTCTCTCACACACCTGAATGATGAGAGCTCACGCTAGAGTGGGATTTGGGGGCAGGGCTGCTCCTCTGGCTCTTGCACTGTCCTTGGGCTTACGCACTGAGGAGGGAGCATGTGGAGCCTGGGACTGTTTCCCTGGCTGGCTGTGTGGGAGGCAACCAGACCTTTGGCTAACGAAGCACAGCTTCCTGCTGGATGCTTGTATATGTGCACATCAACACAAGGCTGTACTGCTCTGTGGTAATTCCAGTTCCTGCTCTTAACCCTCGTGAACATAGAGGAAGACCTGGGAAAACCCCAAAAGCAACTAAGGCCCTGGCTCAGGTGTCTTTCACTTCCTCAAGGGGCTCTATTTCAAGTGTGAGCTGGTTTAGAGGCAAATTCGTGGTCTCGTGTGCCCTCTAGGGCCGGTTAGTATGTAATACAGGCAAAATAAGTTCTTGCGGCTTTTAATAAGTTTTTTTCTAGCTTGTCTCTCCGCAGATGAGGTTTGTAGGACAGGAGTAGCTATTGAGCAGCCAGCTCCTGCTTCTGTCGTGACTGTGCCTTTAGCTGAAAGTTTGTAGCTTAGGAACAGGGAGACTTAAGGGAGGAACTTGCAGTAAAATTTCCATGATGTCCCACTTCGAGCCCTTTTCTGTCCCGTAGTCTTTGCTCTCCTTTTCCTACCATTTTTAGTGCTAGCGTGCTTGCATGCAGAGCTTTTGATCCCAGTCTCGTTTCCTCCCTCCCAAGGCCATGTTCATCCTTGTTTATACAACCATGCTGCCTAGAGAACTGTTCTAACTGGGATTTCTGTGGACAGAGTGCCAAAAGCTGTCCTTAGTTTTACAGGCTGATAAAAGTTTCAGTGTTTGGCCTTAGTTTCTAGGGAAGCCTGGGGAATATGCAGCGTGCAGTCACAGAGTTCAGATGACAGGTAGATGAAGGGTAGATGACATGCTTCTGATTTACTCTCGTTGCAAAAGCTTCTAAAAGTCCGTAGTGCTCTCCTGCCTTACTGAGTTCAGTGATCAAAGCTTTTGGGGCAGAGACTCTGAGGACAGGTTGTCTTGTTCTGTTTCTCAAAGTTCCGTTTTCCTGGATGCTTGGACCCCTTCTGTTGGCTTCTGGATGGTTTGTGGCCACACACCCCAAGTCATGAAAGCACTTTTCATTTCTATAGTTATTTTAAGGGCTGTTTTATTTCTGAGCCTTCCTCTGAAGATTCTGCTGTCTTGTCATTGCTGCAGAGGCTACAAGCAGTACTTGTATGCCTGTCCCCAGCCTTCTCTGTTGCCTGAGAGCTGCTGTTGCATTCCACAGCACAGCTTTACATAATGAATTCAGTGGACACAGAGCTGTCTTCCCCACCTCCCATAGAGCCTGGCAGCAGCTGGAGATGGGATGCACGCAGGCTGCAAAGCAGCCCTGACAGTTCTATGAAGCTTCACTTGCATCTGGCTGGTGTTTTCTGATCATCTGACAGCAATCTGAGTGGCTAGGCTTGCCATGAGGCACTGTGCCACAAGCTAGCCCAGCCAGGACGCCATATGGGTGCAGCTGGACTGTTGCTCTCCTCACCAAAGCACCCTGCTCATGCTGGGATGGACTGCATGCAGCAGATTAGACTTGTTCCTCCTGGAAATACTTACTGGAATTCCTTTCTCTGCTGATTCTAACCTGGCTGTTTTTTTTAACTTTCCTTGGGAGTACTAAAGCTGCGCAAAACTGCAGATCTAAATGGCGTGCCCAGCTATAGGAACTGGGAAACCTCTTTGATGTTGAAAGCTGTGTCTTGTTTATACACTTGGGATGAGCCCAGAGGCTGTCTGGGCAGTCAGGAAGTTCCAGAAAGGAATTTCCCCCCCACATCAAACTAGCAACCATAATATTTTCTCCCTTCCTCTGAAGAGGCTGTGTTTGCTCATTTCCTAGGGCTTTTGCTTAAGAGATTTCCTGCTTCTGCAGGAACATAAGCCCTTTCTCTCTGATGCTGCCCTTCTAAGTACTGTAGCTCAATATTTCTTGCCTTTGACCTGAAGACTTCAAAGCTGAGGCAGTTGATGAGTTGGTTGGCCCTCTCGGTGGGGGTAAGATGAACCCCACAGAATATTTCATTTCTCTTTAGACTGACTGCTCTCCTTGCTACGTGCATGACAGGGCTCAGTACCACTATATGATCCCAGCTGGGGACTTATTAAAGTGCTTGAAAAGAAAGTGAGTTGCAGTGAGTGTATCTGGAGGAAAGAAGGTCAGAGATCCTTTAGTCAGATGATGATTCTTCTCTTCTAGGGGTTAGAAGCTATCTAAAGCAAAAGTCATCTCTTCTTTTTGCTTCCATTTCTGAGGAGCCGGGCTGCCCTGCTATCCTGATGCTTTGAGCTGGCCGAGATGAACCACTGCCTCTGTGAATGCTGCCTATGCTTTCCACTGCCACATAGGTATTATGAGGTCCCTTCCAGGCCCGTTCACAGAAAATCAAATGTTTGTAGCTCCAGATACACAGCGGTGCACAGTGTAAACTGCGATTGCAATTCTGTTTTTCCTGGTTCTTAGTATATTCATCACACACTGACTCCAGCTGGCACTGATGATTTGCAGGATGAGAGCAGGCACCAAGGGAATTCTAACAGGAATGGGGCTGCCCAGCAGCCCTGGTAAAAAGATTCTCTTTTCTTACTGCAGTCATGTGGCCTATGCTGCCATGGTCACTGTTACTATACCTAATAGCAGAGATCAGAAATTTCTGAACACCTTTCTCTTCAATTTCTTGTCTGCTTTTTTTCCTACCTCTTGTACCAGACAAAAATGGCTTCTACAAAAACATGAGTCTTAAGTCCTTGCATGCATCAGACATGTAAAAGGTACCAGATACCTACTAGCTCAGTCATGTCTCACCAGTCCTTCTTGACACTCCCTGAATGTCCAAAGTTTTTGCTTGACGACAGCCAACTCAGTTTGGGGATAGATTTGCTATCTGATTTGTAGCTGTTAGATAGCGGTGGCCAGTTTCCACTCTTGGGTGTCTGTAAGCCTTGGTAGAGGGAGTCCTTTGTGACTGCATGTGGGATCTTTCTCAACTGTTTGCCCCATGCTCATGGTTTGAAGACCACAGCGCTTAGAGAGCACTTGTGTACACTGCAGCTTTATCCCTGCAGCAGACTAAATGGTGTTTATGGTTTGTAAGGTGGAGACTTGACTTCCATAGGCCTCTCTAAGGCAAAAAACGTTGCTCAAAGGCAAAGTCAGAGACTAAGTCAGAGAGTCCCTTCTGGAGGAGCCTACTGCCAAGCAATTCACATGCTAAGAGGAAAAATGCCATGGTGGTTAGCTCAGGGACAGAGCTCAGTGCTCTTAGTTGTGCTGAAAGCTGTAGCTGCCTCTTTTTCATTGGTAGTACGGTTGTGAGAACAATTCTTATAATCTTTGTGGATTCTCCTGCTTGCCTGCTTTCTGCTGACACACACTGGACTGTGACTGAGGCAGCTGGTGGATGGCCCTGCTCTGTGCCACCATTCAAGTTGTGCCTGGCTTTGGTCCCATGTCTCTTTCCAATCTAGCCCTAGTCTCAGCTTTCGTCCTGATTCTGTGTTGCTCTTCTCTCTTAGCATTACCCTTGGCAAACAGATGCTCTTTCCATGCCCAGAGCTGGCTGTAGCTCTAGTGTTTGTCTCGGACATCACCCAGTTAGGGTATAAATTTAAGGGATGGATGATCATGTTGCTTTGTTGTTTTTTTTTCCAGCTCATCCCTCTCCCTCGGTGTAATAAGTGGAGATCCCCAGTAGATGGCACTTTAGCCTTTTTTCCGGCAGGTTTTGCTGTTAGCATAGAGATGTTCAGGCTGGCTTTGTGCTGATGGGGCACTGTCGCAGGGAAGTGTGAGGGAAAACGAGGCTGGAAAGTTATTTACTGGCCAAGCAAATCCCCAGGTGATTTCCAAGGATAAAACCAGCATCCCTTTCCTTAAGAGGAGCCTTGGCCAGGCCTAATGGGGCCTTCTGCACTTGCACATGCTTCTGTTCTTGCATCTTTATAGTGTCAGTGTAGGCAGTCAGGAGATAAGCTGCAGAGGGTATTAAGTTGTCCTCCAGGCACAATGGGAAGCACAGCTCAGAGAGAATTTATGCATTAAACTAATCCTCACTGCATTGTCTTCACCCATCCTGGCTTGTGTCTGGTCTGTACTGTCTGGACATGAGAGAAATATCTCCAAGGCAGGGGGAAAGACGTGGCACAGCAAAAGTAAGGCAGTTCTCCTAACAGCACCAGGCAATAATGTGTATGTACTGGGGGAGTGAACCAGGATCCAGGCTCAGCACAGAGCTTCTTACCTTCTCCTTCACCACAGTGCAATGCGTTCCTGCAGAGGAAGCTTACCATTTGCCTCCCTTTGGTTTCTGGCCTGGCCATCAGGAACTTGAATAGATCTTTGAGCAATGCTGGAGCTGGCATGCGGGCTTGTCATAAATGTTGTGCAAAGGCTTAGTCATGTTTTATCAAGTGGCCAGAGGAAACTTGGCCTCTTTGATTGGGTTTGAGATTTGGTTTGAACTCAGTATTCAGATCAAAAATTCAAGAGTGAGAAACCCACAAGAACCAAAACCCAAGCAAACTGATCACATGAAATGCCTGGGAAATAAAACCACTGAATTTTGCATAGCTCCAGTAGCATGATCTAGTGACAGACTAGGTTATAGTCTGAGATAGTCTGGGAGCACACAGCTGGCGTCCAAAAGATACAGCTTCTATTCATGGATGTTCCACAGTTTTCCTGTGACTTTCAGAAACTCAAGTAAACTTCCATGGTCTTCATTTTCTCCATTAGGAATAGTTCTGCTACTTACATGGGAAAATATTTTGTTATCCTTGGATATAAATTACTTGGTAATATTCTGCAACCCATGTATGCAGGGAGGAACACAACCTCCAGACTTCTCACAAAGCTTTCTTTCCAATGTGTGATGCAGCAGCATGACCTGTTTCCAGCTGCACATGTCAAGTCTTGTCACTGGGGAAAGGACAAATCAAGGGGGAAGAGGAAGTATGTTGCAGCTCTTCTCTTTGCAAGGGCTTTTACTATGGACCTCTACTAAATTGCCAGCTGCATGTTGCAGTAGCATGTTGCTGGGCCTTATTCAGAGATGCTGGGTGCCATGGCTCAATGAGGAGCTTGTGATCTGCCAGTCAGCTGCTCTTGGCATTGTGGTTGTGGATCAGAGACATCCAGGGTACTTTACTAGTGTGAGGAGTGAGGTGGGGAGGAACTTGAGAGTGCAAGCTTTTCTTGAGCCTGCTGGAACTCATAAATGCTTACAGAATAAAAACAAAAACACTGGAAGAGTATGTATAACTGAGCCCAAAATGCTGGAGTGTACCTGAAGTTGATGCTTGTGGCTATTTTTGTTATATAAAAAAGGAAGCAAGAAAGAAATAGTTGCTCTGCAGATATCTGCTGAAGCATAGCTAGGCAAAGTTTGCAGAAGCAGAGCTAATACAAGGAATTACAGTATTAGGTTCTTTCACATCACAAGTGCTGTGACAAAGCTTTGCTGACATCTGGTTTTGCTGCCTGTCCTTAGCAGCTCTGGCCTGGGAACAAGTTAAGCATCCTACTATCAAACCCACCAGGCTGCGGTCACTGCTGTGTTCTGTGCCTCAGTGGGATGGTGTGAGGTCAGGGAGAGACTGCAAGCTGTTTGTGGATGAGATGGAAAGTTCTGCTGTTCTGCTTTAGGCAGCTTCTCCTCTGCCCTGAGACAAACAGCTGGGCCTTGCAGTGTGCCTGTCTCAGCATTTGAACACAGAGAGCTCAAATACGGGAAAGCTCTCGTATCCAGAAGTTTAAGATGACCGGACCACCAGTGGGTCATATCTCAAAGACCATTACAGGTGGAGCCAATGGCTCCAGGGCCTGAATGAGGAACAAACAATGCTCTGGGGAATTTGGCATTATATGAGGAAAACAAAAAAGAAGAGACAGGAAAAAAAAATCTTAAGTGATACTCATCAGGGCAAGAAAATGGTAAGAGATTCTCAGTTGTTTTCAGATGCACCTTGATTATCAGCTAGCAGTCAGGAGTCATTCTTACCTAACAACAAGTGTGTTATTGCATATTGATACAGAGCACTTCTGTTTTCATCTGGCATTTTATTCTACCCTGTCAGAAGCAGGACGCTAGGCTAGCGGTCTGGTAACGCGCTGTTACCTATTTGTCTGTATCCAGCAGTAAGGAAACAAGAAGTACATAGAACAGGGTATGGTGAACGATGTATGGTGACCTTACATGTAGGGTCTTAAGGCTGGGTGGGGATTTCAATTTGGCATGAAATGGGGCGAAATAGGTAAAAATAATTCCTTGTTATGAATGCAGAATTCAGACAGCAAATACAGTGTAACAAATGAATTACTACTATTGCCGACTTCTTCAAAGGCAGCACTATCCTAAAAGGCAGAAGGATTAGGCTCTGGCTCAGACTCTGTGCTTGTTGCAGACCTTAAAAAAAATACTTTGTTACTGGAGTTCCTGTCCCTTAAATGAAGACACTTTTTTTTTTCCCTTTCTTCCTTTCTTCCTTTCTTTCCTTTCTTTTTTTTTTTTCTTTTTTTTTTTCCTGCAGTCAGTAGTTTACAAATGCTCTTTCCTTATCTTGTTACAGGCATGCTGTCTGAGAACAGGGAACAACTGGAAGAGAATTCCTCAGGGCTCCAGATTTTTTTTCCAGGAAAAAGACTTGGACAAAAGGCTCTGGTGGCCCCAAAGGCCTGGCAGTGGGTGAAATGAGCCTTTCACATAGGTACGGAGAGTTTATCTCTGGCATGAGCTGGCAGTGCCTAAAAGCCTGTTAGTGTTACTGATGGCCTGCTGGCCAGCACTTCTGGAAATGTTTTGGTGGCTTCCTGTGAGTTCAAAGGTGTTGGGAGCATATTGGTCAGTCCCTGATAGCTTTTCTGACTGTTTTGTCAGGGAAGTGCTGGAGAATTGGCCACAGAAATGGAGCACCTTGCTGTGCCTGAAAGAGCAATTGTTGCAGTTGAATAGGGCAGGTGGTGCCCTAAGAACCTATGTCTTCCCGGTCCTGTGCCTTTACTTGCTATTAGAAGAGGGTCTGGTGAGTTTTCCTGCTACTTCATGCCTTTTGGAAGCTGTCCACATGGCTCAAGGGACTTGAGATGACATACACAACTATTCCCCGTCTGAATCAGGGGACAGGACAGGCAGTGCATGGCGTCTATCATGTTATCTTCCTGCTGTGAGCAGGCTGTGGGTGAGCATGTAGGACTGCTTCAGAGTCACAGCATGGCTGAGGCTGGCACGGAACTCTGGGTCCACCTGCTCCAGCCCTAGCTCCAGCAGTGACACCCAGAGCTCAGGAACATGTCCAGGCAGTTTCTGGAGATCTCCAGGGAGACTCCACAGTGCCTGGACAGGCCGTGGCAGAGCTCTATCACCTGCACAGCACAGAATTGATTTCTGACGTTCAGAGCAAACCTCCCACGTTCCAGTTTGTGTTCATGGCCTCTTGTCCCGACGCAGGACACCACTAAAAAGAGCCTGGCTTTGGCTTTAGTGCATCCTCTTCAGGTGTGAATACACACTGATGAGATTAACCCGAGCTTCCCGTTTCTAGGCTAAACGCTACTCCAACGCAGAGGCCAGGAGTGCCCCGCAAGCTGTCAAGCACTATAGGGCACAGACCCCGACCTCACGAACGTAGCCCCGCCGGAGAGCGGCCCCGGCGCTGCCCCGCGGCCGGGAGGGGGCTGGGCGCGGGGCCCTTTAAGCGGAGGCCCTGCCCCGGCCCGCTCCGACCGGCCAATGGGCGCCGCGGCTGCCGCGCCGCTGCCTGGGCGCTCCCCGCTGCGGGCTGAGCGCGGGGCGGCCGCGGCCGTGCGGGGCCCGGGGCGGTTGGGAGGGGGGGCGCCATGCCCGGCCGGGGCCGCTGGGAGGCGGGGGGCAGGCGGCGCTGCTGCCGCGAGCGGGGCCCGGAGCCTCGGCCGGCGGGGGGCTTCGCCGGCCCTCAGTGAGCGCCCGGCGGCGCCGCGCCTCCCTCCTTCCTGAAGCGTAGCGGGGAGAAAGGCAGGGGAAGTGCGGTATTTATTTCTGTGGGGCCTCGCTCCGCCCCGCGGCCCCCAACGAGGGGCAGGACCCAGGGCACGGCTGGCCGCAGCCTCGCCTCGCGCCGTGCCGGGCGCTGGATGCCAGCCCCGCCGCGCTGCCGCGAGCCCGGCGGCGGCGGCTGGGCGTTTGGAGGTGTGCGCGTGTGCTTAACCCCTTCTTGGCTCCTCGGACTTGTACCATGCTGAAGGTCCTCACCAAAAAGCTCAGGAACCAGACTTTGAACGAAATTCAGCCTTTCCAGCTAAAGGTAAGGATGGGCGGTGTCGTCTCGGGTTTTGGCCCGTCCAGGTAACGAGGACCAGGGGTGACAAGGGGCAGTAACTTGCGATGTTTATTATGCTGGGCTGATTTCCTTTGAGGCGCTAGGCGAGAGCTGGCCTGGGCTGTATCCCTGCTACTGGAGTCGTGTTCTTGCGCACGGTAGGTTACACAGGAGGCACGTGAATGTAAATGGTTTGTGTGTTTTTCAGTCTAGAAGTACTTATTTTTAACGGGGTTGACGTTCAGCTGCGTGTGCATTTGCCGCTCTCTCTGGGTACCTTTGCATGCACTTTATCTGCAGCCTTCCAGCCCTCTCCGGGCTAGAACCCTGCTGCACTAGGTGCTGTGCAAACACGGTTTGCCTGAAATGCCTTTCAGCTCAGTATTTGCGTTTCTCTTCCTTCTGCTCCAGGAGGCTGCAATCTGAGCTGCAGTTTGCAGCCTGGCTCCTTGCATTGACCCATGGTTTTTCAAACTCTGCTTATGTCCTTCTTTAGCGTTCAAAAAAAAAAAAAAAAGCTGAGATCACAGATTCAGCACAAGGAATAGCTAAACTGTTCCTGCTAAATGCAAGGAGGAATCTCTTAGCTGTATGCAATGGGATGAAAACAGAGTTACAATCAGAAGAATTACCACGTTTTGAGTTGGCAAAAGTATTGTGAACTGGGGGGTTTTCGCTCAAATCAGCAGTTATTCTGGACCTCCATCCATACAGCTTGCAGTGTAGTATCTGGCCCTGAATAAAGAAGGGATGTGGGAAAAGAAGCAGCCCTCAGCGCCTGGGATGGGGGCTGGGGAATCTGCACACCAGGCTCCAGTGGAGCCTTTTGTATGTGTTACACAGAGGCAGATTGCAGTGTGGCTGCACTTCTGCACAGTCACTGTAGACAGGCTGATGACAACTTTGTTAGAAAGGGAACTAATGTTGCCTCAAAGTTTTCTGTCTTCATGCTTCGTCTGGTCTTGTGGGAGGCAGGATTAGATTTTGGTTTTTGGAAACAAAATAGCATTACTTTATGTGTGCAGAGGCAATTGGGGATTTCTTTTGAATGCTATGTTTCTGGACCTGTGATCACCTCCCTTAGCTTCATTGTTTGTCTCTTAGAGCCTGAAGTTGTGAAGCCGTAAGGCCCTTCTGATGGAGCTGCTGGGGATATATACAGCATTCGCGATACCAGAGTGCATGCTGGGAAACCTCAGGATGGGGTACCTGCAGCCATTTTGCTCATGGTAGTGCCAAGGTTGTGTGCTGCCAACAGGTGGTCTGTGTTTTTGCAGTCTCAGTGGAGAAAGCAGACTCAAGCTTGTGCTGTTCCTTGCAAGCATAGACCTTCAGAGGTAGCACTGCAGCCTGCTGTAGTGACTGGTACAATGACTGGTATACATGTGTATGGGCAGAAAGCCAGACTTGCAGACTGTGGGTTTATATATGTTTTGTAGGCCTTTGGGGACCACATGCAGCAGCATGCTTTTACTTGAGCTTTGTACCGGTGCATGAACCACTTAATTAGAGCGTGCACACTCTGTCTCTGTGCAGGGCCAGATCTCTTTGCAGGTGAAGAGATGGCGCTAGCTGACCCACACCATCTCCATCTCCTGCCTCCGTCTGTGGGACTGTCAGACACTGGCTGGGCTTGTGTGTCTTCTGCTGCCTTGCATGAGTCTGTGTATGTAATTTGTGTAGTGTGTGCATGTCTTGGCTTGCATGGTACATGTGTTGTTTAAAAGATCCAGTCCTGCTGTCACCGAAACCTGATGGAAAGTTAGTGAAGTGTGAGCATTAAGTCAGGCCTGTAGTAGCTCAAATGCAGAATGAGCAACCAATGAGAGTAGAATTAAGTACTGATCTCCGTCCACCACCCAAACCAAGAGCTTCCTGAGCTTTAAAGGCAGTATGTTTGGCGGCTGTTCTCCTTCACTACCCACTTGCTTTTGCACTTTGTGACCTTTGTTGGAAGTTCCCAAATTCAAGAGAAAACAAACCACTGCTGTGTTTCAGGCTTGCAGCAGTACCGCAATCAGGCAAAGTCCTGGGAGACTGTCCTTGGGTGAATTGTCAACTCATTTTTGTAAACTTGGGAGAGCTGACTGACCTCCGGTTGGCATCCCAGCTCTGGGAACTTTTTCAGGATGAAATTTCTGCCCATTGTGAAGATCTCATTTTGGCAGCATGTCCTGAATTGGCTAAGTGTGGCTGTGATGAGTGTTTCTAGACTTCTCCCCCTAGAGAAGCTGAGTGGCCTCATGTAGTGAGTCCAGGATTATACATGCATCAGCTGCTATATTAATGGACTTTCCTTCTTTCTTTGTGCTGTTGCTCTTTAGGTAGTTGACCACTAAAGCTGCTTGGAGGGCTTTGACTTAAGAGGCGTGCTGGTGTTACTGAGAAACTTCTTGTCCCTTTGTTATCCTTTTACCAGAAGTTACCATGATATAAAAGGAAGGACTGGCTGACTGACGTTTCACCTTCCGTTGGGGTAGTGTGCTCAGCCAGCAGTTCCTGCTCAGAGTGGCTGGACTGCGAAGCTTAACAGTTAGGGTTTGTGTTTGGTCCTGCTGCATCCTTGCTAGACGTTCACTCCTCTGCAGTGGAGGCAGCTTAGTGGCAGCTTCTGAGCTGTTGTGGTTCACAGTCAAGCCCTGTGGCTTGGGCTTGGCTGCAGCAGCTGAAGGACTCCAAGACAGGATGTAAGTTGGAGTCTTATTCCTCAGACCTCTTGCTTTGATCATCTGGTGTTCTTGACTAGAGATTAGACCAGATCTAGAAACCTACACTGTTTGGCTAGAAATGTAGAGCCAGCAACTGCTCTGAATGTACAGATTAGGGATCATCTCTGGTAACAGCTAGCAACTGGGTCTGTTTCAGAGCAGCCTGTGGGACAGCAGAGAGGAGAGACAAAAAGGAGTTGTGCCACATCCTGGTGAAACATTTCAAACAGGGTGATGAGAGAAGCCCATAAATAAAGATCAGAATTTTTAGCTGGTTTTCCAGTATTTTAATCTAGTAGAGTTTCTATTTTTTTCACAGCTTTAGACTGATATCACTGAAAGCCCATCCTGAAATACAAATCAAATTGTTCAAGGTGGCTTTTAAGATGTATATCCTGGGTTTGCATGTGGGTTATGAGAGTCCCGACCCCTCAAGAAATGCTCTGTGCCCAGCTCGCAGGGCTTGCTACAGATGAAATGCTTGTCCCCAGTTTGGGGCAGGGGTTTCTGGCACAAATGAATTCATTCTGAATCCCTCTTCAACTCTTGTGCTCCTGCGTATTTGTGTAATGGGTAAAGTGTAGGTGTCGGTTTTGTAAGCTTTGCAGGCAAGCTCCTTGGGGCAGGGAGCATCTGCTTGGTACAAGTCTGTGCATTGCCAGTCAAACTAAATCCTTAATTAGTGGCCCTAGGTGTTATCTGAATGAAGCAGTTGGGTTGTGGTATATAAAATTAGCTGCCTGGAACATGCAGCTGAACAGAGCTCAGCACTTGAAGGGTGGCAATTCCGCTCCGTCAATTCAAACGGCTTTGGAGATGATGCAGATGATACTTTAATCTACAAAAGTTGTTGAATTACCTGCAAATTGGGTGTGCTTCTTTTAGGTGGGGTAGAGTTTCTTAAGACATGTTTTTCGTTTCCTTAATCAGTGAAATAAAACAAAGTCACATGCAGGTCTGTCCTAGTCACAGAGAACTGCATTCTGTTCTGTGTAATTCTAGCCTCACGCTTGCTTAAAAGGGAACTGTGGACTGGGCACTAATAAAGCCACCATGTTAGCTTTCTTCACGTATCCTTGCAGCTTGCACATGTGCCTACGCAGTGATGGGGACCTGCATCTGCATCTGGAGTCAGCTATGAGCCTCAGGGCTGGCCAGCCCTGAGGAGTGACTGGGCATCATCCTGGCCCTGCCTGTGTTTGGTTGCCTTGGTTGGTCTTGCACAGTGAGCCTCAGGTCTGCAGGAGGTGACTTGTGAGACCCTGGCCCAGTGGGAGCTGGTTACTCTGCAGAGCAGGAGGGCTATTACACTTTTTCTTCTTGAATCAAAATAGAGCCAAGTAGCTCCCTTATTATTGATGCACAGTGGGTGCGCTCTGAAAGATCCGTTTAAGGCTCATGCTTTGTATGAATGAGGGCAGATTAATTTCCGTCTGCCTGAGCTGACTGCCTGTCACGTGCTCAGCCAGCCACTAGCCTTCAGGCTGGCTGATGGCAGCTTGGCACAATGAGATCTTAGCTTCGTCTGTCTCCTGTGGTGTGTGAAGCTGTTCTCTGCTTTGTGGATTTTCAGCACATCCCACTGAACAGGTTCATCGCTTCAGGGCTGTAGGAGTCTGCTTTAAACCAAAGCTTTACCATTCCACCTATTAACACCTGGTAACACTAGATGCTCCTGGCTTGTCTTAGTCTCACTCAGGAGGAGGGCAAGCAGTTTTATGAAAGTGTGTAAGTACAGTGGCTGAGAGGTCTGAAGTTAAAATACTGATAATTTGGACTGAAATGACGTTAGTGGGTCAAAAATGCTATGACAAATACTTAGCCGAGCTGGAGCACAACAGCCAGTCCCTGCCACTCAGATGGTTTTTGAGATTTCTGCCTGAGGCCTTGTAAAATAAAAGGTCTGCAATTCCTTCTACTCAGCTTCTAAGTTCTGAATCTTCAAGGTTTGTCATCTTCTCTGTGCTGCCATCCAGCACCAGTAAAATCCTGAAACAACTTAATTCCAGAGAGTGGGACTTCAGACAGATTTCAGGTGTTGTAAATATGGCATAAAGAGAAGTTCATTGAGATTGGGATGATTCAGTGAGCCATCCTTTCAGTTGCCCTCATTTATAAATTAACATAGACTAGATTCAAATACATGAGAACTCCACACATACACTGCCACAAAGAAATCTCATTACTTTCCCATGTATTTCCCAATTCTTGTTTTCATTTGAATGAAAAATTGAATTCTGAAAATTCAATTTTTGAAAATGTAATCCTATGTATTTAACTTCTGTGTTTCAATGAAAACAGATGAATCCATTTTACTTTGCTGGACAGTGCAGTTCTACTTAATTTCCTGCTGTCGTGCACCGTCTTAAGCTCCTGAATTGCCCTGTTTGGGATGTTTTCTTGAGCAGAAATGTGGCTTATATTTGAAGTGAAAATAGAAAGTGGACTCAGGTGATCATTTATTTTTATGGCTTTTGCAAAACAGTGGGTTCATTTTTTAATTTTTTTATTTTATTTATTTGTTTTGAAGTGCAGAGCTTCCCTTCACTAAGGACATCTCTGGAGTGGTAATTGGGCAGGGGACCACTCTGCTGTAGCATCAAAATCTCTGGCTGCTCCTGGAACGTGTCTGGGGTCACAGGAGTGTTATTGGGATGTCTCAGTATGGGAACCGAGGGCTGTGTTCATTTTTCTTTGGGAAATACACTCCCACCCACAGTGTAGGCAGCGCCAGCCCTTCTGTCTCCCCACATTTATCTGGAGCCCCTATTCAGAGGGATGTGGGTTGCTGGGTGACCCAGCTGTTCCTAGCAACCAACATCGCAGCTATGTATGCGCTCAGGCCTGTTTTCTGCTGCAGTGAGTGTTATACGTGGCTGTGGGCAGAGCCCACGTGTCCTTTCACCATCATCGACCAGCACAGTCAGCCAACACAGCTGTTTTTGAAAAGGAATCAGCACCACCCACAGCTGCTCCATGTGAACACCCAGGCAAGGGTTTAGAGAAGTCGATTAGTTGTGGCCGTGGATTGAACAGAAAGCATTCCCCATAAAGTATGGACTCTGCGTGGACACAGCCTCTCTCCCTTGTGACCCAGGCCTAAGGGTCTACGTAAAGAGTGCGTGACCCAATCTGACTCATGCAGAGCTGTCTCTTTGCAAGCCCACTCACAGGTCTGGCTAAGCTGTAGGGCCGTGGCACACGTGTGGAGCACGGTTCAAAGAGGTCTGTCTTCTTCTGGATCAGCTAGGTCACTACTTGGGGACACACAGCTCATGGTGCTGCTGAGCCCTTCTGTACTCTTTTGCTGTTCTTTTTTTTTTTTTTTTTTTTTTTTTTTTTTCCAAACCTCTCATGCCCATTATAACCTCCTCTCTATTGTGGGCTGGTCTCTCTGCACATTGACCTGGACTTCATGTGCACTCTGGTTGTTGTGGGGCAGGCGCTTTGAGGTTGGGGCATCTTGGAAGCTGGCTGAGTCTCTCTTCCTCCTCTGCGCTTACTGTGGCTCACCAGATAGTGGGCAAGATGGACTTCTTTTGTTGTCTTTGATACCATCCCAGAAGAATGGGACTGCAACAACAGAGCATCCTTTGTGTATCATGTGTAAAGATCACATGGTAGCCTGTGTAGACTAGCCTTGATAGCTGGATGGAGAGTAAAACCCTGTAGATACTTGAAGAAAGTTCCTGGAGGATCTGGATGTAAGTCATTGCTTTACCAGGAAGATTTGTGGCAAAGCTGCCATGAACTGCTTGTGCAGTAATCCCTATCATGGATCTTCCTAGTTGTTCTGTATCGGCTGGGGCAACAGGAGCTAACATAGGCAGCTCTGAGAACAACTGGCAGCTCTGCAAGCAGCTGGTGCAGATCAGCCTGTCAGCAGCCCTCCTTTAGTACTCTTCAGTTTAGAAAGCTGGTCTACTACTCAGGCTCATAGTAGTAAAGCCCCTTCAGTTTGCCAAGACTTAGGCTGTGGTGCTGAGAACAGAGATCACTTGTTGCCTACTGACATGCATCTTCCAAAGTAACGTTGTCATTGTGATGTGACAAAACTTGGAGAGGTGTTCCTCAAGCGTGGTAGACTGTGGGGGCCATGGCTTGTGTTCCTCAAATACTAAGGTGACTGGGTTGGCTTGTCATTGTCCCTGGCAAACGCACCTGGAAAAAGCCCTTTGCAGCCTTTCCTGGAATCAACTACTAACCTTTGCTCCAAAATCAGCTCATATGACTAAACTTAAGAACTCAGAATTGGAAACACCCTTGAGGGAAAAAGTAAGCAAAGCCTGAGTCTAGGTGCCCTAAGGAGATTTTGCTTAGTAATGTTTCTCTCCCACTTCAGGAATAAACAAAACCTTTATTTTAGGGATGGATGAGGTTTCTTACTTGAGTGCAAGGCAAATGGTCCTCATTTGAATTTAAAATTATGAGATCTCTGCATAAAGTACACCCAGATACCCCAACACTCTTTCAGATTTGCAGAGAATGGATAAACCTTGGTGTCTGACACGTGCAGGGAACAAAATGTATTGATTGGCCCTGGGCAGCTGATTAATCAATTTGACCAGGCTGCAGGCCTGGTTTTGAGCCAGTGGTTTCAAGGAGAGTGAAGAATTCAATTGCTAATGGCATAAAGGTCTTGTCCCCTCCCACTGCTGTTGTTCAGAAACAGATCTCACTATACTCCTTTCTAACAGGGTCATGCTGTTTCTCTGATGTAGATGCTTTATTTCTTTCATTCTTTTCTCTTTCTTATTTCATGCTGTTGCCCTTACCTCTTGTCATCAGAAGTCAGTTTACTGTGATCTTTATTGGCATGATGAGAAGAAAACTTAAATTGGTTGAATAGTGAATTTCCTATCTATCTTGAGGACAGTTGCCTGAGAGACAGCTAGGTCCTCCAGTTTGCTAAGAATGGATCTTGTTATAGAATGGGAAAATATAAAATAATTCTTCCACGTCCTGTTACCCAGTTATTACATACAAAGCCAAATGGTTGTCTGTAGCCAGATTGGTTTTTTGTGTGCATTTATGTATTTACTTCATTTCTGAGAATTGGTTATTAAGAAGAACTGAAAGTTTTATGGCCAAAGAGTAATTAACAGAAGAGAACAACGATATATGAAATGGACCATATCAAGCAACAAAATGTAGAAGCTAAAAAAATCAACAACTTGTGTGTGTGTGTGTGTATATATATATATATATATATATATATATTTTTTTTTTTTTTTTTCTCCATAGAGGACTCTTTATTCTGACATTGATGGAGCAAGCTGTTCTTAGGGGATGCTTTGGTTTTGCAGAGAACTTCAGCGTAATGCAACTTCCTCTGTCTCTCACCTGAAATGGTCTGTGGAGGTGCCAGTTTAGTATGCTTGGTTGCTCTCCGTAGTGCATGAAGTGAGTCAGTTCTGCAAGAACAACATTGGGTTTTGTTTTGTGCATCCACTTGTGATGTAGCACCACGTGTAAATGCATGTGCTGTGGTCTGCTCCTATGAATCGGGCTCAAGAGCACTGGGAATCACATAATGTCACCAGGAAAGGATCTGGTACATGAAGAGCAAGGGCAAATTTTTTCATGGACATTCCTCTTCCTTTAAGGTTGTCTGACCATATAGATCAAAGATCTCATTTTGAAAGCTGATGCTGTATTACTGGGTTACTCTGTTGTAAAACAAGGTGGCTTTGGTGTAGAACCATAGAAATGATGCATCTCACGTCTGCTTGTACTCAAAAGGGTTAATGTGGGATTTTAAGAGGAGGAGAAGCCTGAAATGTCTCATGTGCTCCAAATGCATTTTCCAGACTGTAAGGCTTTGTTCCTTGTGTTTGCAAATCTGGCTAATGTAGTTCTTTATGGCTGAGCAGAGGTGAGTGTCGAGTGAGGTCTCCCAACACAAGCAACTTCTCTTCAGCTAGTGAAGTATCTCATGGCAATGGCAGTTGCCCTCTGGGTCTGCAGAGGAGAAAATGGAAAAACTGTTACCAGATGTGTTGTATATGCCAGCTCCTGTCAGGCTGCACTGGCTGAAGAGACCCGTGCGATGCTGGAGAGCTGCTGTAAGTTGTTGGAGAAGGTGGCCTGCATGAAGGGAGCTCTTCTCAGTACAGCTGTGTAGTTAGGTCTCTCGGAGCGGGGTGGGAGTTGGGAGGAGTGTTTTGAAATCCCTGTAGGCTAAGCAGGATGGTTAGCAGCAGTGTGAGCAGCCATCAGCCATCCTACTCTGTCCATAGGTATGAGACAGATGAGGTCAATGCTGTAGGTCCCTCTCGTTCTTGCTGTTCCTTGTACTGTCCTCCCCTCCTGTCTGAGAGAGCTGTCAGCCTGCGATAAGTAGCGTTGCTTTTAATCTGTTTGGAGATGAGGTTCAGCAGCATGTGGGCTGTAAATTGCAGACGGAGCTCAGTCTCTGTATCTTTGTGCAGGGTGGATGGGGCCCTGTAATGGAAGAAGAGCTTCGGTCTTTAATCCTTCAGGCTCCTTCTTGTCTTCCTGACTGCTGTGCTTCATGGTGTCAGCGCTGCTAAATAGCACTGATCCTGCAAGAAGGAAGCCAGGGGAATGCAGAGGCTTCATGCTACGAGTGGTAAGGAGCTGATCTCCTTGCTAGGGAATCTCTTTGCAGCACAACGCTTTTGTAGGTCGCTTCTTTCTGGCACGTTCCTGACACGTTATTTTGACGCTGCTTTATTTGTTAATTCCTTTCTGAGCTACGTACATAAATGCTTTCTCTGTGTGTTGGATAAAAAGGATAACAGGTGGATACTAGTCTTCTGGGAGAATTCCATGAAACTTGAATATGGTTCAGCCATAAATCTCTTTATCACATCAGCAAAGGCACGAACAGAGTAACACAGAAATGGAGAGAAATACTGCGTGGCTCCCTTGCCACAGAATACCAAACAAAAAACAGGAATGGCTTTGCTATATTCAACATTGGATAGCCAGGAAAACAAGGGCCGTGGGGAGTGCCATGTCTCACCAGCCCGTCACCAGTTTCAGTCAGATGGCTGCTCTGTCAAGCAAAGCAGTGTTCAGGGGTTACAGACTCTAGGTTTGCATCCCAGCCATTTGCAGGAAAGTGGGGAAAAAAGTTTGGAGGCAGAGCTATGGTGGAAAGTTAAAAACAAAATCAAGAAAAAATTGAGAAAGATTTTTCTGAAGTAGGACTGTGCTGGTTGGAGTAGCTGTTGATGGACTGCAGCTGTAAAGTCCGTATCTAGTTTGGGCAGTCATTTTTCTCTTGTAGATGTTTGAAGACTGAACTGAGCCTTTCATTTCAAACTCTACTGCTTTTACTGAGGAGAGAGCAAGTATTACAGCTTGGTTTGCTAGCATTAAGTACTTATTGCAATGCTCTGTATCTCTAAAATAAAAATTAAAGAACTTGAGAGAAAAAGGAAGTTAGTTAATTTGAAGGTCTGTTTGACTCACTCCTTCCCTATTCCTCGTGCTGTTCCATGGCTTGTAATAGCCTTTTAGCATCTCATCATCTCCCTTGCTTTCCCTCTCTAATTCAGATTTTCTTCAGAGGTGGAATGATGGCACCTCCTTCTTTCAAGATCAGCGGTGTCCCATGGCAACTGCTGCTATTATTGACCTGGAAAAATAACCGGGGAAATTTAAGTAAAATGTTTTTAGCTAAGTCCAAGTCAGCACCTTAGTTATGGAAGAAGAGGATTTTTTCCAGCTTAAAGGGAACAAGTGAGTGAGTGGAGAGGCTCATAGTTCATTTCCCCTCGCTGCTCCTTTTTCATGGCTTGTCACAGATCTGTTCAGCAGTTGCATCGTGAAGATCTTGCACAGCATTGGAGCAGACAGTCAGCAGAGGGAAGGAACTGTCTCCTCCCCAGTTGCATGGAAATATCTTTGAGATATTTTGCACACCCAGATTATTGCTTATTGAAATGGCTTGGCAAACGCTTCTGCGCTCATTTCCTCATGCTGTAAGATGTTCTTCTGCGTTTGCAGGTGCTCATTGCACACTTCCAGCTCTTCCAGGTTGCATGTGGTTAGCTGGATGCTTATCTTATTGCTCTTCATGCACACAGACTCCACTGTACCAAACAACTCTGCTCATACTTAATTTTTTTTAGGGCAGTACAGCCAGTAAGTGAGGACTGCTGGGAAAGATATGTTCTGCCATAGAAATAAGGCTGCCTTTTCTTTTTGTAAGTTCATAGATGATTATTAATGTAACTAATTTTGATCATATGATAGCTTAATTTCTCCTCTGTAAGCAAAGGCCAGGAGGAGCTTCAGGTTAATAGGATTTCTTTTATTGTGCAAATACAACAGTGTTTCAGGGCATGACTCTAAGGGTGGTTGGGCTTTTTAGTGCCTGGGCTGCAGCTAGTTGTCATTACTCATCTGACAAGCAGCAGTAGGGAAGAGACAGATTTTTGTCTCTAGCTTTTTCTTACATCTGCTTGTTTGTCTTTTATGATAAATCTCTCCCAAAGTTAAATGTTTTGCACTCATTTCTTAAACATCACCTGGCTATTGTACACAAAACCATCTTTACTTACTGGAGGTTGGTGCAAAATCAAATGTATGGGGGAGTTTGTGTTTCCATTTGGCATGAGAGCCTTTAACCTGACAGAATGCATGTCTGGTGCTGGAGGACCCAGGTGTAAAGCTGAAATCCACATCAAAAGGAGGCTTCTGTCTTTGAACTTTAGATCTTTTGCATTTCTGCAAGAAAGAGTGGAGGGTGGATGGGCACCTGTTCTTGTGGTTTTGTGCCATGCTTGTAAACATTCACATCCATGTGAATTGGAGATAAGATCTTCTTTTCTATGCTTGTGTATGTTGAAGTATGGCATGTGTGGGGCAAAGTCCTGGGCAGCATGCTTTTGCTGACCCAGCCTGAGCAGGGTGCAGGATTAGAGGATCCCTTCCAATCTAAAAAGTTCTGCAATTCATGTGCTGTGAATGAAGTCTAGTGGGATCTTTGACATAGAGATCCAAGTTTTCTGTTATCGCAGTGTCACTGTTCAGAGTTCATGAGGCAGAAAGGACTATTCTGCCTAAGACAAAAGCACAATTTTGACTAAGGTAGGATGGGGACTTCAGAAGGGAAGCTGGAGACTTGAACGCTCATTTAATGAGATGCTGTTGAAGTGAGGAAGTTGTAACTGCTGAAGCCTAGAAAGAGTCAATGGAGAGCATTTATCTCCAGCTGGTCAATGCATAAGTATTTGACTTCCTGTATCTTTATTATTTTGGCAATGATTGTTATCTACACAAATGTTCAGTCCTTTTTCCAATCTGAAATTAATATTTGCCTATGTGATATGTTACACATAAAGCTCTTTGCCATAGAATTTGAACATTGTGAATTAATGCTTGTCCGCTATGAATGCTGGTTCTCTGCTAGGGTGGGAGCAAGGGAGCTAGCATATCGTATGGAGAAGGCTGGGAGACTTCATTTCCCAAAACTGTGACATAATTTGTGGAAGGATTTACTAATAAGAGGAGAGTTTAACAATACTAAAATGGAAAGCCCTGACAAATGACTAATGGGAGGGGAATGATTGTGTCTGTGGCTGAAGGATGGGAAGACCAAGCAGGACAGTATTTGCATATGCATAACCCGCACAAAATTTTAGGTGAGAGGATTTGTGAAAGACAGTGCCAGTGATGTGACATCAGAGGGAAAGGGACTTTTGAGTTTCTTTTTTTTTTTTTTAGCCATGCATGACCTGCACAATTGCTGAGTTTTAGGGCTTTTTTTACAGTTAATATTTTCACGATATACATCACAAGCTGATTTCAATCAGCAGTCCAGAGCAACGGTTTAATAGCAGAAGAAATAAAAGTCTGGATGTCTGGAGAGCGTGCTACTGGTCTAATGTTCTTTCTAGACAAAAGATTGGTATTACAAAGAGGAGCACTTTATATTTTTGTTATTAAGTTGTTCTTAGGAGAGTGGATATTTGCTTTCTGAAACACTGAGGATGATTAACATTAGGGGAGCCCCCTTTTCCTGGAACCTTTTGTGTTGTCCTACCACTGTAATTTCTTCAGTGTGTGCAGTGGGACCAAATCCACAAATTCAGTTTCTTCTTGGTTGAAGCAGGGTTTCTTCTCTTTCAAGTGCTCTGGACAAAACCTTTTGAGGAACGTTCAGGGCAACTCAGATGGGCAGCATTGGCTGACTGTGGGACAAGGAACTTAGCAGAGACTAATTATTCATGGTGAAACTAGGGATCATCTAAATTGCACTTGTGCAAGCAGCAGGCTAGCTGCATTGCACTTGTGTGGGGAGGGCTGGATGTTTTGGAAATGCAGGACCAGCAGACACAAAGACCTTCAGAATGTCAATCGTTGACTCAAATCCAACTCCTGTTTTAATCATCTCAGGCCAGTGACATTGGACAGTGGCTCATTGACCTGTACGTGCTAAGTGTCACAGGCTCTCTTGGAAGCAGAATCGTGCCATATACTGGCATTCTCACAGTATCAAGCTCAGAGCTGATGGGTTTCCCACGCAGAGACCTTAAAGCTCATTGAAACTCCAGCGATGTCCAAATTTATTTATTTATTTATTGTTATTTATTTTTTAATGTGCAAATGAGCAACAAAGTAAGGTCAGTACCTCTCAGGTTAGAACTGGAGCCCTAGCTTTTGTTCCAGTGACAAGGCCACTGTCTGTCTGTTCAGCAGCCAGCGCAATGATATCTCAGTGTCAGCTGCCCACCCCCAGGGCACAAACAGGGTATTATACCTGTTCTGGGGACAGCTAGAACTCTGTTGATCTGGCAGAGTTCCTCAGCACTGCCTTTATTAAATAATGTGTACGTGTGAATGTATGCAAGAAAGTTGTAGTTGTGGTAGAAAAGCAACTCCCTGCGTTTACTTCAAGAATATTAGAAACACAGGTAAACCTTGGCCGCTTTCCCCATTCATGGTTTGACAACTGGAAAAATAGCTTAAAAAGACAAGCAAGGTAGAAAGATATTTTATGGCTTCGTAAAGGGCCTTGTAAATATGGAAGGTTATAAGGTAGCTCTTAAAAAAAAAAAAAAAAAAAAAAAGAGAGAGAGAAAAAGTTGGCAGCAGACTTCTTCAGGGGTTAACAATCTCTAGAGGATGGTGACAAAGTAGGTGAGTTGAACTAATATCTGTCAAATTTAGTATCAGTCAGTATTTCCCTGCTATTTCTCTGTGTCAGTTGTATATGTCTTTCACTCGGAGGCACCTAATTAAGTGTAGTTGCACTTTTGGGTGTCTGGGAGGCTGAAACACTCAAAGGACACTTCCCTGGGAACAGTGGAGGAGGGGAGATGAGTCCATATCAGTATAATGGTTGCTTGCTGCCTCACCTTATATAAAAGTCAAGCACAGCTCATGAAATATTTTTCAAGTGGAAACACAGCATGTAACGTTTGAAACCCTTTGTCACTGGATACTGTTGTGGCCAGGTAATTTCTGAGACTCAGAGAAAGCTAAGAGTGATCGGAATATTAGTTGTTATTTGGGATAAAATGTGTAAGGGATAATAAGGCTCATCTTGCAGTGATGGTATTATTCCAGAACTCTTTCTTGTGAATGTTTCTGTTGAAGTATTGCATTATCCTTTGACTCATTTCTTTTTGGCACTGCCAGAAACACATAGTAAGCTGTGTAGCTCCAAGGTTTGATCAGGTGTAATAACTTCCAAGTATGCCCTGTGCAGCAGATCATAAGTCAGGAACTAGGGAGGTAGGGTTTCCTCTACATGTAACCAACTCCTGCTGAGTTTCTGATATGAGCTGCAAAAATTTGGATTCAGATCTCAGTCCTTCTCAGTAGGTTGCCACCAAGTTTGCTTAGTGTTAGAACACATGTAGTGTAAGTGGTATTTGGGTATGCAGTAAGTGGCTTGCTCTAGTCCATTGACTGACTCAATGCAAATATCTCTGAAAATTCCAGATAGGCAAAATACATGAGTTGTCATTACTCTTAGGGCAGTTATTTAAGGGTGTTCAGTTAAATTCTAAGTATTGGTGTTAGCAGGGAGAGTATAGTGTTGTTTGTCACATTGCTGTAGAAACCTGTTTCTTTTATTTCTGTTATATTCTTCAGAGTCATGCTGTAAGGAAAGTGATATGTCTGTTCTTTTGTGGCTTGTGTGTGTGTCTTCAAGGGGAAGTGTGGGTACATACATAAGATGGCTAAAGTTAACATGCCACATCCACTTGTGGGTGCCTTGCGAGATGATAGTGCTGTTGACAGGATGCCTTTTTTTTCTCCTCTTCCCCCCTACAGTGATGGGTTTTGAAGATTCAGTTGTCCACATGATGTGGTTGTGGTAGGCCTTGATGGTTATAAACAGTGCATCTGGGGAGCTAAGGACTGGGTACATTCGTTGTGCTTGGGAAAGAATTGGTGGTGCAGCAAGGTGGAAATAGTGGTAGGTTGTTTGTTCTGTGTTGCTGCAAGTAAGAGGATGTGATGGGAGTTTGAGGTTGGGAGATGAGGATGTGTTTACAGGGAGGTGCTATGGTGGGGTGTGTGCGGTTAGATGAGGGGATGCCTGCAGGATATGAGAAGGGAAGGGTGGGGGAAGTGGCTTGGGCAGCAGCGAGGCAATGCTCAGTATCATGATGAAGCCTTTTCTTTCTCTTTGCTCCCTAGATCTCCTACCCCCCAAGTGATGAGGACAGCGATGACTCTGAGGGAGAGAATCAAGAACTTGTTCAAATCGACAGAGGTAAAGGGACAAGTTAGTGGGGTCCTGGAATACTACAGTTGAAGTGTGTTTTGATTTTCACGTGTGCTCTTGCAAATGCCTCCTTCACAGTCCCCACTGTACCACAACCAGATGCATTAAACTGGGCACCTTGAAGTTTTTGGAACCTCACAGAGAGAAGTGATATCAGATGCTGTAGTCACGCTTTTCTTATCAGTCACGGATATTGTTAACCACACGTTAAGCTGGTAGTACTATAGATGTGGGATGGTCAGTATCTCCTATCAGGTCAGCAGCAGAGCCGGGAGTGAGAATGCATCTTCTGTTCCATACTTGTGCATCCACACTGTCTTTGTTCTAGGTTTTATCTTCCTTTTTGCTTCCAGTTTTGATTTTCCTTTCCCTGTGATCCTGGACTCATTTGTCTAATTATCTCCATCCTGCACCATTGGTATTGGGTACCTCTGTTACTGAATCTAGCTAGGCATTTGGGATAGAAGAAAGGTGTTCAGGTGTCTTGCCATTGTTTTTGGATGTGATATTTTTTTATCTGCAGGAATTGCATCTGTTGAGTGCAGTAAGTCTCTGCCATTTATACATGCCCTATGTTTTATCACGGTTTGGCCAAATTCAAGTGGATTTTTATGCAAAGGCAGGAGAACTCAAATTCCTGACCCATAGAGCATGTCCAGCCAAAATTGAAAGTTGTCCTCATGTACTTACCTCCAGAACGGGTATAGAGTATACTAAGCTTATGACTGAGGGCAGGCTCTTTTATATGAAAAATTTTGGAACAGGAGAAGGACGTTTAGCTCCAGAAAGCAAATCTGCTATTTGAGCTACAGACATGCTTCTTAAAATATTCTTAGAATTCCATAACTTATGTGTTTCCTCTGCCCTGAGAACTGGTCACTGGAACTTAATATTTTAGCTGGAGGTAAGGGCCTGACAGAATGCGTGTAGGACTGCGTTCTCTCTGCCTTTTGGGGTTAAGGTGGGCAGCAGGTCCATGTTCTTATTGTGTGACAAGACTTCTAGCTAACAGTTTGTGAGCAGTATGGCCTAAAGAAAGGTCTGGAAACTTCTGTGGGAAGCATTCAGCAGAGACATTTCATCTGGGAAGAAAATGTGGAAAACAGCTCAGAAGTTTTCTTGGGAGGAAGTAATGAAAATGGGTCAGGAGAAATGAGGCCCATTTCATGGCATGACATAGAGATCTGCTCTGTCATTTCTCTCTCTCTCTCTCTCTCTCTCTCTCTCTCTCTCCCCCCACCAGAGAGAAGACGGAATTGTACCTTGACCCCTCTGGCCACCAACCAGCTCCAGAACCAGGAGAACCAATGCTGCAAGGTCCGAGCTCTTCTCCATGCCAGCCTGGATCGCCACAGCTCGGAAGAGGAGCTGGAGCGCATCAACCGAGAGTTTGCTGCTGAGAAGCGGAAGTGGTCCCAGGTCAGCAGGCTTGCGTGCTGCAGTGACAGCAACAACACCTCCTCCAGTGACGAAGAAGTGAAGAACTTGTGCGCCATGTCCTTCCAGCCTGTTGCAGAGCAGGCTGATGGTCTGCATGCAAGCCCAAGCCCTGTGCTGTTCAGTGCCTCCCCTCCCAAGAGACTCCAGCCTCTGGTGCGCAACCCAGCCTCGAGACCTTTAATCTTGACGAGTGTTGGGACAGGCCTTGAGCAAGTCATGCCATGTAAGAGACATCGACAAGGATATGGGGATAAGATCTGCAGGCCCAGCCTTGACCTGGAAAAAATGCAGCAGGTAAGGCAGAACTTCATACCAGGAAAGTGGCATCACTTGAGAGGAGGTGTTGTAAGCTAAAGTGGAAGAGGATTATTGAGGCAGGGCTCAGTAAACTCAAGAAGTTGTTTCCTGTGATTGTGCCTTCAGAGGCATAATTGATTCTGCAGTTCTTCTGCAGTCTGCCTAGGATAAATGAGTTTAGATACCTCTTTTAAGAGGTAAGGTTGCTGCAACTTTAACGGCTTCTGCTACAGTTGTGCCTCTATCTTGGTACATGTTAAGAATGCAACACATAGTCTGGATTATTGAATGACATAGGAACAAAATCACTGGAATTCAGTCAGGTTACTCCTGCTGCCATGAACTGACTCATGCCATTTACTCTGATAGGAATTAATTGTTCAGGGGTGTATGAATGAGCATCTGTGCAGTGGAAGTAGGTGTAGATTTGATGTTAGGTACTAAGTATCTGTGAGTTTCTTGACCTCTTTGGACTTGTCTTTTTATTCTTTCTGCGAGATTTACAGCAATGTAAAACTATACTTTTTATAGCCTTAATAGTTTACAAAAGCAAACTGCTTTAGTGCAGTTACTCTTGATTTTGCTCTAAGGGGCTGGGACTGAGGTATACTTTGCCCAGGGTGGTCAGCTGAGGAAAAGACATAGGCATACCTGGTATGAGATGTGGGTTGGCCTGCACAGTGCCTGTCTGTTGCTGCTCTTCAAATAGGTGCTGCTGCAGAGTTAGTATTGCAAACTGCTCTTCATTATTTGTTTTTCTTGCAGTGGTATAGTGTCAGTCTGAAAGAATATCTGCAGACATCTGCTGACCCTGCTAAATTGCAGTAATTTAAAGACAGTTATTTTGAGTTCTGAATTTCCTCTCATTAGGGAAGAATTTTGCTGCCTCTGGTTGGCTGGATGTACTAGATCTGACCTCATGAAGAATGTTGCCATTAAGCCAATGAGATGGACCAGTTGGGGGGGAAAAAAAAAAGAATAACACAGAAACAACTATATATTTATTTTCCATTTCCCTAAGCTAATTTTAAAATGATATATTTTGGGAGACTTTAGCATAGGCAAGCCAACACAAAGGGAGATGCAGCCTGAATTTTGTAGGACTTTGACCATTTGTATTTTTATATTTTTAATTGTTTTTTTTCAACTGGTAAGCTCTTGAAGCATTATGATTATTTCTTCCTTGATCCAGAAAGTCTCATTCACTGCATATCTTTGCTTGTCACCTGTACTTTTTTCTGCTATGAAAATCATGAGAGAAGTAGTGTAGATTCAGGCTTTTGCTGACTTGTTTCTTAGGACAATGATGTGAAATCTGTTTTTGATTCTGCAATTCTGCAAAAGGTTCTGCAGAATCCTTATGTGAAGCAGGGCAAGTCTTGGTCAGTATCTCTATCTCATAGTTGGTCAACAGGAGCTATGAGTTTCTTTCTTCATCTGTCTTCATTCTGCAACAAAAATGCCACTTTTATTAAATGCCTGCTCATTTGGCATAATGTGCCTTTTTAGTTATCAAAACAGTGCAGATGAGCGAAGTTGATATCAACTGGCTACTCTAAGGCTCCACCTGGACTCTGTCCGTCAAGCCACTCTTGCTTTGTGATTTGTTTCCTTACTGTCTTACGTGTTTATTTGCCAGAATGAAGCTGATGGATTTGATCAGATGGGTACTTTTCTGAACAGCAGATGTTTCCCACACTTGTCCCTCAGCATTCGTGCAGCTCCATGTATCTGGCAAAATTATTTAGTTCTAGAAGCAAATGTCTTCAGAGACAGGAAGATATGTATATGTGCATGCTATAGTTGCTCAGGTGTGAGTGAAGAGATGGTGAGTGCTTTGCCTTTGCATCAAATCCTATTTCTGTTGGATGGTGATAGAAGATCAGTCCAGAGTCATGGTGTGGAGCGGCTCTGTGTTGGGACACTTAAGCTGTTTTTAGAACTGAACATACAAGGCAGTTTTTGCAGGAAGACACGCCTTCCTGGGCTCCAGTGAATGTATGCCTTTTTATAAGGAAGGAGAACAAATTTGAGAGAGAAAAGTGGGAAGTCTGAGTGCGTTTAAGGGATTAGGGTATTGCTGTGCTTCTACCTCCATGGCCTGTGGATAAAATGGAAATCTCCACCATCTGGACTTTTCAGTTCAGCCTTTCTCAGCAGGAGAGGCTGCATAAGAGCATGTTTAAAACATCCCATTCTGGTTAGGTGCCAAGCCATGTCTTTCCAGCTTCACAGGACAGTGTGATTCTACCCTTTTGTGCCCCAGCCATCAGTTTGGACAGTTGCCGGAGTATTACCCACCCTGGTTGGTTAGCTACCTGCTTCATCTCTTCTCTATTGAGGCTAAGAAGGGGAATTCAATACACGCTTTTCTTCACTTCTCCAAAGGACTGGAAAATTACCTCAGAAGACGTCTTCTTTTCTTCCCTTAATTGGGCTGAAATACCCTGGCTCGTGCAGACGCCTGTATTGCTCCAGTGAATGCCTTCTCCTAGCTGCCCCTTGATCACGGTTCTTAGATAGCAACCTCATTACGCGCAGGCCCTGCTGCCAACCACTTGCCGTTTAATGAAGGCTGTGTGTGTCCCAGAAAGACTGGCAGCCTGCTAACATGAGCAGATCTGGCTTTTGTGGCAGTGCTGATTCTCGAGGTCAAACAGAGCATGGAGAGCTTTTGATGGTTTGAGGTAAAGGCAACAAGGACCACAAAGTTTGACAGACGTATAAGGAGGTCCAGGCGATGAGATTGATTGTTCTTGACGTGCTCTGTAAACAGAGAGGAAGTAGATGATCCTTCCTCCTGTGCCATTTATTGGGGCTTGCTGGAGCTCTGTTGACTTTTCAAGATGGTGAGAGTAGATTTCAGAGTGCAGCCTTTGCAGGGAGGGAGATCGTAATCTGAGAGCAGCTGTGGGTTGGCAAGATGAGTAAACAAACCGTTTTCATTTATATGTGGGTAGGTGGTTGGTAGGGAAAGCATCACTTAAAAGTACAAAGCAGAATCTGCATACCTAGGTTATGCTATGAAATCATTGGGTAGTTCTGAACAAGTGAAACACTTCTGCTATGGTTTACCTGTGTGTGTGAGTAGATAATATCAAACTTTCATTGTCTTAAGGAGGCCTAATGCATCATTTAGAATGCTTTGAGATTCTAGGATGAAAAGGACTAGCACAAAAGAGAAAAATGCACCTGAAACTTGAATTTCCTGTTGCAGACACTGCGCTGTTTTGGTGAGTGAATAGTTTCAGTGCATGATGGGTGATGGAGGCTTTGTCTTGGCTTGGCATTGAAGCGACCTGGGGCAGCGTTATCTCTGATCTGAACTTAGCTGTATGATCAAGCTCAATGGTTCTTCTGATGAATACTTGAATGCTGGCATTTTGGTTGGGCAGGCACTGGCAGTCTTTGAAAGCTTTCTTTTGGGCTGATATCAATTGCACAGAAGCTGCAGGAAAGCAAGCTATGGGCATGCACCATAAAATGATGAAGGAAGGTTCAGTTTGTGCACTCTGGTCCACTGGGGTCTGGTCTTCGTTGCTGCTAATGGATCCAGGGTGAAGTTTCCACATCCTTAACACAGCTGGGCTTTGCCCTTGCCTGCCTCTCCCAAACTTGACAAATAGCTTCCAGATAGAGAATGTGAGAGCTCACATGTCCTTTTCACCTTTCATCCTCTTATTTGAATCCAGCCCTTGTCAGTTACTGAAAATTGTTATCATCTGTTGTCTTTTCTGAGCTTGCCTCTTACTGCTCAGGGTTGCCTGAAAACCCACTCCTGCACTGGTGATATTTTCATCTCTCTCTGCCCTGGGCCTCACTCCCCAGAGTGACTGAGTCATTGATCTGTGCTGAACATAATGGTTTTCACCACTTCTTCCCAGACCCAGTCCAGAATTTGTCTGTTCCAGGTGTGAAAAGCTGAGCCATAGCAGTTCTTTGTCCCCAAGTACAGTTGGTAGCTTCTTGAAGCAATATAATAAGGAAACTCTTGCAGAAACCAGTTGTGCCTTGATAGAATGAGAAATTCTGCTTCTGGTAACCTTCTGCTATTTTGCTTTTATTTTTCACCTCCAAAAAATATCCGATGGCAGCTGTTCATCCCACACTGAAGCCTCTGACCATCTCACCCCTGCCAGTATTTGGCCATGAAGCAGCCAATAAAACAAATGCTATGCATAGCTGCTGCAAGACAATCCTAGCATGGGAAAGTCAGGGGCTGAAAAAAAAAAAAGTATTAGGCTGGTCATCTAGCAAGGATAAGGATATAGTTCTGCTGCAGGAGGCTCTGGCATTCCGGACACATACCGTATGGGGCACAGTAGATATCTCATTTTTTTTTCTCTTTTTGAAAGAAGTGAGGAGATGTTCTCTTCTGATTTGTTGTTTCATGGTGCCCTCCATCTGATGTCTGGTTTGTGAATTCAGGAAATTGTAATCTGATGAAGTATGGTGTGGGGAGGAAGAGTGCCTTCTGAGAATGCCCAGGTCTGGGAAGTAGAGAGACTCAGTAGCCAGGGAAGGCACGAGGAACCTCACGGTATTCAGAGGAGGTGATTACAGTTCTGTCAGGCAGTAAATATCTTTAGCTTTCTCTGCATCCCGAGTGTTTTCTGGATGGTTCTTACTCTCTAATCCATGCAAAAACATACATACCGTAGTGGAAGTGCCTGCATGCTGTCAGGGCTGGATGAATCGGAGCAGAATAGAGTAGTAAGCCATGCAGAGTTTAGCTTACCTGCTTTCTAGGAAGGAGAATGTTTTCCTTTCCTTTCCTGAGGGAGGCAAGTGATGTTGTTACTTTGCTAACAGTAAGGCTTCATCTGCTGTGGTGCCTGCTTCTAAACATCAAGGGCAAGGTGAGTAAGATAAATCATTCTACTCCTAAACTTTTGGCACGGATCAACGTGATAGAGGTTAAGCAATCTCACAGAATGGCTGAGGTTAGAAGGAACCTCTGAAGATCATCTTGTGCAATTTCCTGCACCAGCAGGGCTGAATAGAGACAGTCCAGGACCAGGTCCAGGCTTTTAAATATCTCCGAGGATGCAGACTGTACATCTGTGTATGGGTGCTTCTGCCTGGAGATCTTTATCTCTTTTTCCCTATATGTCTGTCTGTGTAACTTTGCCTTCTCTTGCAAGGAGATGTTAAGTGATACAGTTATTTGAACTGCTGCAGAGCCTTGGTACTGTTGGTTGTGTCCAAGAGTGAGCCAGTAGTGAGAACATCTGCTGAAACATCTGAAATCTGGTTCACTGAATTTCTGCTTTGGATCTTGAAAGATGATATGGTTGGTGACTAGTTTGGTTAGGGTGATCTGGAGTACACCAGAGAGCTTGAATGAGTTAATGGAAGAATGTACTGAAGGGGAGATACGTGAGTTAGGAAGGGGAAGATGAGGATAGAAATCAGTGGAAACAACTAAGAATCTTCTTCTTTTTTTTTTTTTTAATTTATTTTTGGTATTAAGATTCCCAAAGGGACAATAACAATACCTGGCACCAGTGGTAGTAAGTTATGAGCCTGAGGTTAAAGCCAGCTTATCATTTAGCTTATCATTCTTATCATTTAGATTGGCAGGCTTGCTGGCTACCTTCCCAACTCAGCTGTCTTTCTTTTTTCTCTTAGCTCCAAAGCCTGGTTAGAAGGTATTAGGCTAGAGTTGGTTCTTTGGCTGCAGACCAGGAAGAGGAGATCAAATGGGCATATGGGCACCACTGGCATATGTCCTTGGGATTTGATTTAGGGAGATGTTCTGGGTGATGCTGATGGTACTACGTGTGGTTTTATCTACTGGTGTGACTCTGAGGGGTAGGTAGTCCTGGAGGGAGCAAATGGGCCATCCCAGTGTATCTGAAAGAGGGGAACTAGTTGAGCAAGTGAAAGGCAGGCAGGGAACATGCTCCCATCTCTGGTGCCAGCATCTGTCTGTACGTGAATGGGCTTTTGACCTCTGTGTCATTTTTTTATCTCGTGCCAGAGCACCACTGAAAGTAATACCTACTGGTACTAGCAGAAGGCAGAGCCCAGTGTCCTGTACCTACTGGCAGTGGTTTATGGTGGGCTGCCAGCAGGCTGCAGCAAAAATCATGCAGCAAAACCCAGAGATTGTAACTGCAGCAATGACGCAGCTGGTCAAAATGTGAAGTGGGGTGAATGGTTGATTGTCACAGTGTGGGCACTGGGTTGTGTACCCAGGGGTGACCACCTTTTTGACATGTATCCGTTCTGTCTCCTTTGTGTTGTCTGCTGTAGGCCCTTTTTGAAGAAGGTTTTGCAAGGATGTTTTGTTTCTTGCTTTGACACGACACAGTGCAGGATAACGCTGGTACGCTCCCTCTCTCTGTATTCAGCCCAAGTAGCCCTAAGGGCCTGGCAGATTAACAAGTTTTGCTGTGACTTGCTTTTACTTTCCAACAAGACCACTTAATAGATGTTGCCTGTAAATGAAGGTCAAGGCCTTCTTTCTAGTGGTCTCTAGAACAGAGCAGGATTATCCTCACCTCCCTCCTCTTTGACATGTCTGGACTAGAAGGAGTGACTGGGTTGGGTCCCAGTGTGGCTGTTTGTTAGCCAGATACCTCTCCCTTCCCACTCCTCCCTCAGCATGTGGCTCATTGTGATACAAATATCTCATCGTTGCCTGGGGAGAAAAGGAGTTAGCAGGCGGCTTTGCCATATGCTGTAACTGCCCGTGTTGTATTCAGTCTGCAGATGAATGGATTTCTCTTCAGGCGTGATAAGTTGCATCTTTTGCTTATGGTAACAACCTCTGAAGAGGAGAAAGATTTACAGTTAACTTCTTCAGAGGAACGTTGAGGTGAACTTTAGGGGATTGGAAAGGGTAGAATAAGTAGCTGTTTGGACGCAAGGGTTTGTTCCTGTTGTAGCCAAGACAGCGTCGGGTGCTGGTGTCAGTTTTCTGATCACTTCTTTTTTTTTTTTTTTAACTTGATTATGTAGATGAGAACCTGGAATGAGTGGAAGAAATAGGTTAGACCTTATCTTTTGTTCCTCCCCAGCTGCCCTAGTAAATTGAATTCCTATCTTAAGCATTTACAGAAGTGACCAGTCAGCACCCACAAGATAATGGGAGCTGCTTCTGCTTAAAAATCACACTGTAAGAGCAAGTTATGAAAGTTATGGTAGCAAGAGATGGAGTGTAAGAGCTTGTTTTTTTCCCCTCTGCTCTCCCCTGGTGCTGTGTAGCCCTGGATCTCAAGTTAAGTCACTTTCCTTGTCTAGCTCTTATTACCAGTGATGCTTGAGAGGTGACCCAGTTACCTTAGCAATCTGTGTCCTGCTAGGAATCACATAATCACAGAATCGTAGGGGTTGGAAGGGACCTCCAGAGATCATTGAGTCCAACCCCCCTGCCAAAGCAGGTTCCCTACACCAGGTCACACAAGTAGGCATCCAGGCAGGTCTTGAACATCTCCAGAGAAGGAGACTCCACAACCTCCTTGGGCAGCCTGTTCCAGGAAGAGAGGGCAAGAAGGATGGAGGGAGGTGTGGTAGTGCAGGCTTGGAAACAGAAGAAACAGAGACATCTTCTGATTGATTTATTAATGCAAGGTGCTTCAGTTCTGCTACCACAGACTGAAAGTAGGCAGCCTGTCTTGGAGCACGTCTGAGACCCGAAAACCACAGCAGCCATTACTGTTGAGCAGGCAGAAGCTGGCTGAGCTTTTAAGGCCAAGTCTGTGACTAGAGTAAACAGTCTAGGAAATGCTGTTTTTTGAGAAGAGCTTTGGTGCGGTAGAATAGTCAGCCTGGCTGTCATCAGTGCAGCTGTCCTTGGCGTGGGCTGGGGCTTAGCTCTGATTTTCTGCCTTAACTCTGAATAGCCTCTCCGTTGTTGGCTCAAATGAGAACTGTGCTGCTGGGCTCTGCTTTTGCTGTCTTTAAGCTGGTTGATGTCAATGAGAGTTTTGGGCATTGGTCCATGGCTCATCTCGCAGAAGGAGGGACTCAACAGTGGCATCTACTTCACATGTAAATTGAAAAAGCATTAAACCAGTGCAGATTCACCTCTGAAGCTTCCTGTTCTTCTCTAGAGCTTTGTTCCCAGATGTACACTTCTAGTTGAGCTGCAATTGATTATGATGAAATAATGATCAGTAAGTCAGAGACAAACACCTCGAGCCCCATCCAAGAATGTGTCACTACATTTTTTTCTAAATGCAAGATTTCAAAAGCATGGATGTGTCTTGGGGGCCACGAGTAAATTAAAAATACGTAAATGAAGATATTTCAAAGAAACCCTATTAAGTTTGCTGGCTTTCCTCTTTGAAAATGTTATTTTTCAATCTCTTAGACATTGCTAGCTCATTTAAAGTACCTCCTTAGGTTCATTCAGAAATGAATTTGCAAAGCTCAAGATTCTGTAAAGTATAAGGAATTTAATGTAAATGATAATGCTGTGAAAATTGAAAATTAATTTTTATTTTTACAAATACACTTGTTTTAAAATCCTCACATATCCTTGTGAGGAATAATTCCACCTTCATGTGTTTGAACATGGAAAACTAGGTTGAGCAGTTATAGAAATGATTAAACGGTGAATTATTTCATAGGTTACTTTGCTAGTGCTGTTGGTGTGCTCATTTTTGACAGCATAGATGAGTCTTTTGCCTACCTGTGGAGAGTTTAGAAATTCCTTATCTTGAATGTTGCTTCACAAGCTCATCAGACACTCCTGTGGATTCTGACATGGTGGTATGTGGGGATAATGGGATTAAGAAACAAGGAATAGTTTAACAAAACATTTTCCAAAATGCAAAGCTAAGGGAGTCTGTGTAGTTCTGTAATAGGTAGAGGTATCCTTAAACTAAAGTCAGATGCCTGATTTTTGTTACTGTTATAAATCCATACTTGTTATATTACAGATGTTGTGGTTTGCAACAGGGGAGGCCACCACAGGTCAGGGAATGGCTGAGCCAAGTCATTTGCTTTTAAGGGAAATATACCAATCACTCAAACAAATTGTCTCAAAGCTATTCATATAAATGTAGTACAAATTCTTGCTTTTATTATCAACCTGCTTCTCTCCACAGAGGATCACAGCAAGCTAGCCTTGAGACATTCAGGTCTGCCTCTGTACTCTGTTCTTTCCTCTCTTAATGAGATGATCTGAACTTCTCCTGTTATCCAGTGTGGTGAGTGAAAGAGCTCTCATCGTCCTACAATGTGACCATTCTGTAAGCATGAGGACAAAAAAATAATAATCCTAAATGATCTGTGTGTTGAAATTGATGTCAAGAACACCGGCATGTATTGTACGGGCTCTGGTACAGAGCTTACAGAATGTGAAGTTGAATATCTATTTCCAAGTATTGGAAAGTGGATCTCGATGCAGATAGTGCAGTTGCATACGTCAAGTCAGCAGTTCTCCAGCAGTTTCCTAATGGGTGCAGCTCTAAGGGTTGCCATGCTCTGCTAACATCTGCTTATAAGCGTCACAGCCTCCTCCTGGTTCTGAGCTAATACTTGACTGCTTTTTCATAGGAGACATTCAAAAGGTTGGCAAGAGTGACGTGTCTCCTGTGCTGGTGTTCACAGATCTTTGGAAATACTGAAGCTCTTGAGCACTGAAGCATGTGGGTAAAAGAACTGGTTGTGTCACCTCTCATGTCAGAGAGGATTCTGTGTGTTGGAGGTTCTGTGTGTGGGTTCTGTCTGGAACCACATGCAGCCATGAGGGTGTGGACAGAGGGGACGCAGTGGGATATCAAAGTCCATGAGTGCTCATCACCAGCAATGAAAGGAGCTACCTACCTACTTAGAAGGATGGGCAAAGAACCAGCCAGAGAATGTGGGCTCCAATGAAATCCTTGCAAGCTGTTCACGTTGATACAGGCCCAGGCCTGCTCAATCAGAGTTGGTAGATCAAACTCCATCACAAGCTCAGAGTTTTGTCCCACAAATGGCACCCGAAGCCCCATGTGCTGTTCAGTGCTGTGCTGCAAGGAAGGTGTGGGCTGAGACTGCTGCACTGGGATGTGGCTCACATCATAGGCAGGCAGAACATTCTGTAAGCACAGTGGTTAATTACATGCTTTATAAATTGATTAACTGCCTGGAGTAAGAGGCCTTTATCCTGTTAGCTAGCCAGCCACTTCAGGGTGTTTGCTTGTTACTACTGTGTGTGTGAATCTCAATAGGGAGCAGGAGAACATGTAGATGATGAGTTGGAAAACTTGAGAATGGTTGGGTTACTTCATCACTTCTTTCTGTAGTGATTAAGGTTCTACTACTGCAATTTCCAAGATGTTTACATAAAGACCAAAAAAAGAAAAAAAAAGTCTCTCTGGTCTGTTAATCATCTTCTGACCTGTAATTTCTAATATAGTACTTACTTATGTAAAATTATTTTCACATGTCCTTGCAAACAAATGGGATCTCACAAATAAGCATAGTCATGAAGGAAGAAGATGCTGAAATAAGCTGTGCTGACATGTCATGCCACGTGTGTGTCAGAATAAGAAGAAATGGGACTCTGTAACTTGTGTTCAGACTCTGTGGAGCCTCAACCAGCCCCATAGCTTGGGATGTTTGCTTGTTTGTTTCTTTGAGGCAGGTTTGTTTTGGCTTCTCAGAGCTATTTTTGCAGTCACTCTGCATTTGGCTTGTTCAGAGCTTCTCTGCTGTCTACAAATCCAAGTTCTCATCTGAAGATATGACCTTGTGTATTTTCTGTTTAAAGTTGTCTTTGTGTGTGCTGTTGGCAGCACTGGCTTGAACACAAGGTGAGGGTTCCCAAAGAATGGTATCCTTTGCTGTGCTCAGCTGCTGAGATGATGGGAGGCGATTCTAGATCACCTTTGGAATTTCCATTATAAAGAACAGGCTATGTGTGCCATCAGTGCCACTTGAGATAGTTTAGAGCAGTGAGTGTATCCTGTGTTGCTCTGCTTGGAGGAGCTCCATTAAGAGCAATCTTCTGTCTAAGAATTTATGGTACTTGTGTGTGTTTTGGGTTCTGCCCAGACGAACACGCTGATCTCCATTGGCCACTCTTCTGTGATGGGTTAGAGGTGGATACAGTATCTTTCTTACAGTATTTTTCCTCCAGAAAAGTGTCTTTGCCTTTAAGGGTATAGTTAGCCAGGTTTGGGGGCTGGTGAGCAGACATTCAAACTCATGTATCACCATCTAAAACATTCAGGTTCACTTTCAAATTGTGAAGAAATTGGCTTAAAAATCGAGAGCCCCAAAGCAGTTGAGCTTTTTTTTTTATTATTTTTTTTTGTTTGCTCTCCACATGTACAATTCTGTTTTCCTCTGCTGGGCAGAACCTGTGAGAGTGAGCACTCTTCTTGAAACCTGCTGCCCCAGATGTTCCGTCTGTTGGCTGGCTGGTGTGTGGGGGGTCCTGTGGTTGGCTTGTGAAACCACAGAACCTTTGGAGGGAGGACATGGTCAGATTCTCAGTTAGCTGAGGATGCTCGTAGAACGTCAGGGACACCCTCTGGTGTGCCTGTGTCCCTTGGGGTTGGAATGGCCCTCTTTGTGTCTTTGCAGTGTCACATCTGACAAGTCTGTACCTTGCACTGACTTTTCTTGCATTTTATTTCTTTCCCAGGCTATACAGCTGTATGATTTTTCAGAGCCCTCTCTGTGTCTTCCTGCTCACAGGAAACTGTGTTTACTCTATGGTCTGACTTGTGCTAATGTTTTAACCCCTTCTTGGTGCACTGAGGAGGCAGGACTTGAACAGTAAGCATCAGGAAGGGTTGAGGCTGCTTCTTTTGAGCCCCCAGTGCTGCTGCAGGAGACAGAGTGCCTTCTGCCCTCGCTCTGCCTATGGCAAAACTCCGCGGGGAGGGAGGGCTTTGAAGTTGTGTCCAAGACAAGGCTCTGGTTAATGGTCACGAGTTGGAACAGCAAAAGTGAGACAAAGTATAGAGACATCAGATGATATGTTAGACGACTGGATGTTCCCCGTGGACAGCTTTGGAGCCAAAGCTGGGAGTGAAGGGAGGAAAAGGTCACATTGGCAACCCTGAATTTAAATCCTTGTGAGCTTTTTCTCAGGATCTACTACCATGCCTGCCAGCTGTGAAACCAAACCTTCCTCCCCTGCTAAGCTCTAGTGAGCAGGAGGGGTGAGCCCAGCTTTTGAGCTCTGGTAGCTTTGGTGTGTATGGGTGAGTGATAGGAAATTAATGAATCCAGCCCCTTCTTCATATTTTTGTTACTCCACAGGTGCCAGAGTTTTCAGGCAGGTCCATTTCCTGAACAAATGGAGTTCTGCATTTTTTTTTTTTTTTTTTCAGGCCTTAAAGAAAACTCAGCAAGGGATTTGGGATTGGCGAGGAGTGAATAGATGAACCATCTGATGTACCCTGCAGATCAGCAGACTCAGACTCTGCCAGACCAGCAGGGGAAGTGGCAGCTGAGCCAGAGATGCTCTATATAGAGTGTTCCATTCTCCTATCCCAATATCTCCTCTCCATTCAAATCAAAGTGCTAGTGGTGCAAGTGCCAGGGCAAATCCCACCTATTGATCCCTGTTTAGGGAGACAGGGCTTCATATAGATCCAGTGCATATTTAGAAATCTTATGCCACACAGATGACCAAGGAGCAATAGAAAACCAGAGTCATCAACAGACAGGCAAGAAGTCTGTTTGTGTAGGCCATAATTGTGTAAGTAGGTAACAGTGTTTACATTAGCTGTGGCTCTAGTGTGATATTCAGAGAGCTTCAAAGAGCAGATTGTAAGAAGAATAATGTTATCTGCTCCCTGGGCCTTGGGAGTGGTGGGAATTCAGTTGTTATGCCAGGTGGCAGACCTTGCTGGCCAGGCTTTGACTCAGATCCTTCTGCAGCAGGCATTGCCCTGAGCATTAGGTGCCACTCATTGCAATCATTTGTGCATCTTTTCCAATTTAGATTTGATTGGTTTGCTTTTGTTTAGAGAGTGATCCGTTGTGGGAAGATGTACCGTACCTGCAGTTAAAACTGACCTGTGATTCAGGGCCATTTCATATTTGCTGTTAGTTCTCACCCATTGGTCTTAGTAGTGGCAGCCCAGTGCCTCCCAGTAATGCACCAAATAAAGAGACTTAAGGACATCATGCTGGAGGGGATTTTGTGACCACTCTGTTTTTTGGTACACATTTTTGTGAGTTTTTTTTTTTTCTAGTTTGAATTTATTCTTAGCAATCACTTGCTAATCACATTTTTTCTGTGCAGAGACACTAAGCAGTTAGTGTTTATACCGTAATAGAGTCACTGGGTTCATACTGTTTGCTGGCCAGGGGTGTTGCCTGAAAAACTGGGGCTCCTCCATTTGTTAGAGGTGGGGGCTGTTCATAATGATGTTCACAGACCAAATCTGTTAATGTTTTGAAGGAGTTTCAGCTTGAAGATAAGTGTTGTGGCAAAAAAAATTAAAATGTTTTAGTGAGTAATTCCATGGAATATGAAATAGAAATAACTTTCTAGAAAGTTCAGAGGCTTTTCAGGATATTCCAAAATATTACCACAAAATTTACAGCCTTTGGATGCTGGAGTTTGTTTTTGTAGGAAGAGCCTGCTGGCCAAACCGCTTGGGTTGACTTGTATTTTAGAGTGCCCTGAGGCTGTTTAACTTCTGGTGGAGCAGTGTCCCGTTTCTGACAGATGATAGTTGTGATTTAAGGCTGTAGCTGAAATGGATCCTTTCCTGATGCTGTCCAGCTGCTGGGATGGGGCAGAACCTTTGTGGTAGACTTGCATGTGTGGGCACTGCCTTGGCACAGGGCATCCCTGGTTGAAGGCTGCACAGGGGGTAATGTGCATGCAGAGCAACCTCAGGTGACAGCTGGGAACACCTTGCCCCCTTGTTTCTCTGCTGATTAAAGTCACATGTGCCTGGGAGCCTGAACACTCCCATTGCAGGATAGCTAGGTCGTGCACCTGGTGGTGCCTGCACGTCCCTGTGCTATACCCCTGACTCCAGGCTACAGCCAGCTGGAGTTGCTTTCCTGTACAGCTGCAGAGCCAATGACCTACCCTTTTTTCTTGCAGCTCTTATACTGCAGAGTTAAGAGGTGATGCTCATCCCATAGCAGCACTGCTCAGTGCCAAGGAATTTAAATAGAAAGCCTGACATCAGCCTCTAAAACAGCTTAAAAAGTCTTTTGCGTGCTGTCTTTCTAAGCTGATCAGAATGGAAGACCTGGCTTTGTATTTGCAGGCACCTGTCACCCTATAAGAGAAATGAGAGGAGCTGTAGTTTGGTTCCCTTGCTACCTGGGCCAGTGGCTCAGCACCACTTGCTTGGTTGGGACATGCCTGCACTCATCAGTGGTGGTTTTGTGAAGAGATGGCTGGAGCTGTTGTAGAAAGGACATGTCAGAGCTTCAGCCTTGCTGCTGGACTCAGCTTGAGGCATGTGGGGTTTCATGCCTCACTTCATTGGAATGTTACCATTGGTAGTAGCCAGTTCCTTTCTTTTTAATTCAGGAGTCTCTTGTCCCTGTGGCCCATTAGGCTGGCCACTCTGTGCCATATGGTGGGCAGGGGCAGGTGGCACGCAATTTGCTCAGGATCTGAACACCCTCTACCCACCACAGTTGCACCCCAGCCTTGCACCTTAAATTTCCTCAGGCATGGCAGGCAGAGTGCAGCCAAAATTTGACTTTGGGGCTGCTGGAGAGGAGGTTGAGCAGCTCCCAACTCTTGCACACCTTCCCAGGAGGAAAGGCCACATGATGCGCTACTCTGGCCACCTTGGTGCCTTCACCTGCTGTGGCACTGGGCTGGAGCTCATGCAGTGTTGCTTCTGCACTGGTGTCTACTTCACCTCCTGCCACAAGAAGCATGCTGTGACCATTTCTGCCCTTCCCTTCTCAGGCCGTAAAGCTGATTTGTTCAGTTTCTGTTGGTTTTGGTCTTTCATGGATAAACCACTGCTGGGCATGGTTTCTTCCTTCCCGTACTCCTTCTACCTCAGCCTTCTGTTCTGTCCTCAAGTGTGCAGTTTATGTGTTGTTGTGATGTTTCCTGGGGCTTTGCAATTTTTCCTGTTTCAGTTCTTTTTTCCAGACAAAGGCAAATCATCTGTCTGTTTCTACATTTACATTCTCTGTGATAGGCACTCAAGCTTTGACTGCCTTGTTGTTCCTTCTGATTAATGTTCTTCCAGAAGCCTGATTTGTAGTTAAATTGTAGCAAACCTGGTAAACACAGTTTTATTTTGTTACTGCTTTGAAATCGTTTTCATTAAAGAAGTGAAAAAGCCCTTCAAAATCTTTAAGTTGGAACAAGGTGATTGCGTATCAGTATATGGAATTTGAAATGTGCTGATTTAAAGTAAATTAAATGACGGGTTAACTTGCACTGAAAGTTTCTAAGCACTCTTGCACCAAATCAATTAAACTGGTGTGGAAAAATAATATTTGAGCTGTATCCAACAGCTTACAGGCCGTTAGATTTAAAGCTACAACCAGGTAATGAAATATAATAACGAATGATAATAATTAAAAAAAATTAATAGAATTAGGTAAGCAACAGAGCTGTTGTTTTGTCCTGTGGAGATAATAAAAAGGAAACCATTATAAAAACAGAAATGTGCGGAAAAACAGAAATATAAAAAGGTGTGAGGTGAAAGGTGTTTACTAACATACTAGTTGGCACTTCGCACTGTACACTGATTCCAGCAATTCACCAAGCTCCAGTATTTGAAAATTAAGCTGTGATACTTGATTTTGAACTGTTCTTAGCCAGCATAGTAAATATTTATTTTGAACCTCAGTAGCGTGACAGAAATTCCCCTTTCTTGAGGATTGCACTGTTCCTAGAAGGATCTTGCAGTAACGATATCTATATGCTTTGTTTGCTAATATATCTTACAGCCATCTGTGTGATGCTGCGCTTTGTATAAGCAGTGAGGTGCGTGCAGCACTCGCTGTCTGGCTCAGGTTTGTGACTGTTCAAACTGATGTTAGAGGGCTTCAGTTAGGCACTGCTGCCTGACTGGAGATCTTTCCTGAAATGAGGCTGAATGAGCGGGCTGTGCACTCTGTGAGGCAGGCGTGGTGGTTCATTTCTGCTGTCAGTGTGGTATTTTGACGTGGTGGTGACATCCCGCAAAGCTGTGCGTACCAGTTCAAGGGCTCATTACAGTATGTTACTCTGTAAACACGTAACTCTCGAAGTGATACTTTCCAATTCCTGCAGCTTCGTTTTTAGATCCAGATCCAAGAGGGAGGGAGTTGCTGAGTTATGAGCAGAGAGCATTTGTGTAACAGGAGGTGGGAAGGGTGGGAGGGTTCTTAGCCTGAACTGATTCTGCTGTTTTCTGGGACTTTAACCCTAATATGTTCCAATTCAAATGTGTTTTTAGAGTGAAGCATTAACTCTTGTGTCTTCAAAAAAAAACCTTTCCACATTTCCTTAGCCATGTCATTTCCTTCGTTTAAGCAGAAACAACGGCAGATCATAAAACAAACTTTCCACCATGTAAGTAATAGTGCTCCCAGGTTGTAGGTTTCAGCTCTGATGCCAATGCTTCTGTCTGAGACCAGCAGGAGAGACTTTTTAATTGAAATAGAGAGGCTGAGCCTCTCCTCTTTTTCTTCCATTTCTTTCATTGCAGGTGGAACAAAGAATCTCAGAAACCAAACTCTACAGTTTATTCTCAGCTCTGCTATTAATATTCTTCATGACCTTCAGCAAATCTCTGCTCTTCTCCTTGTCATAGCTCTTGAAAAGAGAGGAAACAAAACTGCTCTTCCAGATTGGCCTGGGAGTTAGGAATAATCCCAGGGTTACTAAGCTGATTAATAAACTGAATGTGTCACCTTTTTTATGGGCTGTTCCCCCTGGCTGTAGGCTACTGCAAATCATGTAGGCAAATAAATGTTATTTCAGCTCTGCCTGTATCTATGTAAATAGGAGTTAATGAGTTGCTTTGTCTCATGGCCAGCTCCAAAGGGAGGATGAGGAGAGGCTGCTGTGGAAAGTCCCCAGCTGTTGCTAGGCACTACAGCATTGCAGCTTCCTTCTCCAAAACTCTGCTCAGGTTTGGCAAGGGGAGAGAAAACCAAGTGATGGAAAGCCCTACAAAGATGTGTTACTTACGTTCTCTAACGCATGGCTTTACTGTGCTGGGTGCAGGGAGTGTGTGGCTGCAAGTGAGGTGGAAGCAATTTGGTTAGATAGAATAATATTCAGTAACTGGCCTTCTGTTTATTCATTCTCAGCTGCAGGATCATGTGGCTTGCTTGTTCTCTGTCCCTTCTGTTCCTCCTCCTGGTGTCTTTTTTTTTTGTTTTTTTTTCTTCTGACTGACTCTCTTGGACTCTTGCTGTAAAGCTGGAAGAGCACAGCATCAGTGGTCTTGCCATGCTTCCAGTTTAAGTAGTAACAGGAAAACTCAGCTATTCCAGAGGGTTTCCTCTGCTGAGGTTTGTGCTCCATATTTACAAATTGCAGATGAGGGGGTATCATATTTGGATTTTAGTATCGAGTCTATCAAATAGCACACTGGAGATTACAGCTAACACAAATTGTTTTGTAGAGCATCTTGTTTTTAATACAAAATGCCAACATCCTTGAACTGTAGCAAATAGCGTTAAGATCCTTTTACCATTAAGACTTGGCATGACAGCATCAGTGAAAAGAGCACCTCTGTTTGCTGCCAGAAGCGTAGGACTTCAGATATAGCTGAGCACTTGAATTCCTCCTAGTGAAGTCTGGCTGGTTGTCATCCACCCACGGCTTGTTCAGACTTTTCAGTCAGTCTTTGTCATGTCTTCTAAAAGGTGTAATTACTATCTCTGTTGTTCCTTTCTAGTTGTCCTAATATGAGGCCAGAGTGAATATATTTAAGGTTTTGCTGCCTCTGCTAATGTGTAGATGGGAAATAGTGAGTTTTTTGGCACCCTAATGGAATCATAAGGGGACCAGAGTATGGGACCTCCCTAGGCATTGGGTTACACTGGAAAGTATTTTGCTTTTCCCCTTTCAGCACAGGATCCCATGGTGCTTCTGAGGCACTGCAGAATGCAGTGTTGCTGCCTTGCTCCGCCATCCCTGGGGATTCACCCAAGTGTACTGTGAAGCTGAGCTTTACAGCTGTCTGAAGAAGCAGAGAGTCTACACAACCACACAGATTTTCCAACTTGCAGTTAAATGGGTATGGCAGGATACATCCTGCTGTAACAGTGTTCCTCCCTCCAACAGTGGGGATTGGCACCATGAGTTCCAATTCTCACTTTCATTACCTGACTCCACTTTCTCTTGCACGTTTTATCCCACCAATGGGCTCGTGGCTTTTGTTATCTACCTTACCTGGTTTGTGCAGAGACATGTTGAGCCCTTTCTGGTTAGAAACCCTGGGTCTGTGCTGACATGGCAGCCTGGGCTTCCAAGTCAGACTGAACGGCAGAGGCATTGGGTGTGGCCACAAATGAGCCCTCTGATGACTAACAGAAGTAAGATTGGGATTTATCTGCAAAAGCATTAAAAGAAAAATTGCAGAAATCATTGTAGCACTTACCTTCACCTCTGTGGATGTTTGTACTTTCCTCAGACACCAAAGTACACATGCACAGGCTTCAAGATGCATTGCAGAGCCCGTCTGTTTGCCAGACATACAGGTGCACAGTGAGTGTGCTGAGGGCTGGATTTTGGATCTGAGTAGCTGGTGTGTGTAGAAATGTGGATTTCCAGCCCCCTTTCCAGCTTAGGGGAGCGTGTGTAGATTAGCTCTGCAAAGATGTTTGTGGAGCATAGAGGTGGGGCTGCATATATACGTGTTTTGTTGTGTGGTTTCTTTTTAAGCTTTTTCGAGTTTCTAGTCCTTTACTGTGTTGCATTTTTTTCTTTTTTCTTTTAACTGGAAAAAGAAGGAAGATGTGAACCAAAAGGAGAAAGGAAGCAGTAAGGACTTACTATTTACTGTCAGTGTTAATAGGATGGAGGGATGTTTTTCCACAAGTTTTCTGTCTTATTAATACAATTAGGGAAACACTTCATTTGCTTTGTTAAAGTGTGTTTGTGGGAGGGAAGTGTTTTTCCACACATCACATAGCTTTCCAACTGGAAAGGTAGAAAACAAGAGCTAGGAAAATACTTCGTTGACAGAGAATCTCTTGCCTGATGTATCCCCATCAATAAGATTTTAACTACTAACAGTGTAGTTGAGTACTTTTAATGGAGAAAGTGGTTTCAAACCTTGTTTTTCCACTTTGAGGGTTTTGTTTTGCTTGTTTGTTTGTTTTTGAGGAGAAAGAATTATTTTGTTCACTTGCCAACTTTGAAAGCGCTGCCTCAGAACTGGCATAAAACTGCATCTCACCTGTTTATTTCTGAAATGACACAGTAATTACTGTTTTAGGTATATCCTGTTTGCTAGGTCGTGCGGTTCATGTTAAGCTTTAATGGCTCTTCATTGTATAGCAAAGGGATTTAGGGCTGTGGGCAGGTACTTCTGCTTCATTTTGTAATTCTAAGTAAGTAAACATAATGAAATTTGCTGTTAAATAATGGGAGCATCCACATATACGTTAAAAAGACTATTTTTTTCTTCATAAAAGGAAGACAAATTCACCCGCTTCAGGGTGGAGTACTAACCACTAATTGGCAGAAGTTAGGAAGAGACTTCCTTTTAAGCAGTTGTTTCATTTCTTTCTCTGTGGCATTCCTTCTACTTTCTTTTGAAACCTGGCGTATTGGCCAGTGCTGGAGGACTGTCTAGGCTATCCTAGAATCTCAGGTTAGGCTGATTCCTTGATGGCCACTTCTGATGATTCATGTATTCCTGTCTTTCATATCTCACTTAAACCATCCATCTATCTATCCATCTTGTTTGGTAATTAGGCATTAATAAGGAGAGACTTCCTACAACCTCTCTCTCTCTGTTCCCTCATGCTTCTGCTACTAATCCCTGGATTCTACTTCTCTTTCAGAAGATGCTGCTGAAGAAGAATTGTGGAATGAAGACTAGAGTTATTAAAATTCGTGTAAGTTGCTCTTTTGTGGTGCACTTCATCTCTCCACATATTTCTGAATGTGGTGATAGTCCTTGAAAACCTGTGCCAAGAAGATTATCTCTGGAGGTTTCTTTGGCTTGATCAGTTGAATAACAAAAGTTACAAAGTTGGAGGATAAATGGTAGTTGCAGACTTAAATTGGGTTCTAATGAAGCTAACAATATTTTCCATTTTGGAGACCATGGGTTCCTGCTTCATTGGAGAGGAACTCTACATCTCGTGCTATGAATTCATACACTTATGCATAGCTGTCCTGTAGAGTGTTGTTTGGATCCTTCTTGAGCAGAAATGTTGATCCAAGTTGTCCAGTGATGCTTGACGTGGATGAGAGGTATTGGTAGATAGTCCAGGCAAGGACTGTAGCTATGTGCTGCACTGATGTCAGCAGAACTGTAAGGGATGTGGGATGGGTGATCTCCAGATGACAGTCTAGATCGCTTGGATGGCTTTACAGATGGAATGACACTGCAGTGTCTGAGCATCTCCTATTTTTGAGTGCACAGAAACGTAGCAGGTCTAGGTTTCTTCCATGTCATGCTGTTTGCACCTCTTAGGCTTTGTCCCTAGTACACCATCCCTTGACTCTTTAGCCAGCCTCTGTGGGTACTTTGGCTTTTTTTCAGTCAGTGCTGTGTGGCACTGCAGGGAGGTGTGTGCCCTTGTACATTGCAGCCAAAGCAAGTGGTTAAGTCTACAGAATCCCACATGATCCTTCTCATATTTGCAATACGTGAACAAAACCAGCTTGTAGTGAAGAATTTTGCAGTGAAACTACTACGTAGTAATTATAACCAGCAAGGATACCTTGCAGGAGGGATGAATAGCAGACTGGGACCCTACAGGGACTGATGCCTTTGTGTACCCAGAATTGCTATGTTTGCATGCAGTTGAGTGCCCTTGTCCATCACCACTTTGTAGGTGACTTTTGTTATTGAGAGGAGGAGCAAATAGGACTGGCTTAAAGCCTTGTATGCAGCTGCATGGTGTTTCTCTCACCTCTCATATGCATTCAGCTAGAGCACTTCAGTCCTGTCTTCCAGCTCCACCATGACCTGATGCTTCTGATGCACTATTAATCCCAATCTGCTTTGTATTCTCTTGTGCAGCTGCCTGAATTGTTTTTACTTGAGCTGTTTCCTCCTGTGCCCTCTGAGCATTCTGATTCTGAGCATCAGGTTGTACCTGACCTATGCTAATGCAGCTGCTGTGTTTTACTCCAATGTATTTACCACCTTCCTTTTAGCCTTGTCCCTCATACTTTCCTTGTTCTCTTTTTTTTTTTTTTTTTCCTGAGTGTCCCTAGACTACAGTTAGCTTTAGTACTGCTACTGCTAGGAGCCCTACAGCCCCTGGGATTTCAAGGGCACCTCAGAGCTGTTTCGTCTAGCACCATGAGCTTGTTATTGCAGCTTTCTATGTGCCTCTGTAGAATCTGAGAGACAGAATCATCCCTCCGCTCCCTGCTGAGCTCATGTCAGCTCACGCTAAAATAAATAGCAGAAATGGAGAGCACACCTTTCTGACAGATGGCACAGCATCCATGTTCTCTGGCCAGCCTTGCTGAGCTGGTACAGTGTGTCACTACCTGAGTTGTTCGTGCGGTTTCCATGACAATAGCAAATGATACTTCAGTCTCCAATTGATCTGTCGCGGTAGCAGAGGTGTTGGGTAAATGAGCATTTTTGCTCCTGTTTTTCAAGCAATTCCAAGCGCCCACTTCTGTGTACACAGCTTAGGGAGGAGGCAGCAGGCCCCCAGCCAAATATCTTGTTGAGGTGCCTCTGCTCTGGAGGCAGCTGAGAGAGGTCCATACCTCTGAAGGATGTTGTTGTGCTTGCCGCACAAAGGGAAACCTCAATCCAGCCAGTGAGATATGCTTGGCACAAAGTTCCTTCTCAGCCGTGCCCAGGGAAAGGTCAAGAGATAATGGGCACCAACTAAAACACAGGAAATTCTGGTTGCCCAGAGAGCTTGTGGAGTCGCTTGAAGATACTCAAAACATGCCTGGACACAGCCTTGGGTAGCATGTCGTAACTAACTACTCTCAGAATGTGGGCTTTGAACTAGATGCCTATTCCACAGGCATCTGCCAGCCTCATTCTGTGATTTTTGGCTTTTTCCCTCGCACTCGGTAACTTAAGGCACACCAGAGACTTTAGTGCCCTTGGGAGGGCTCTTCTGAGGCCCTACTAAATACAGCTTTTTGCAAGGGGTGATAGCAGAAGGCCAGGTTATAAGCCTGGTTCTCTATTGCTCTGATTGCTAACAGAGGTTTAGTGTCGTGACTCTGCTATTGTAGTGGGGTTGAAGAAATTGAGGGAGATCTCACAAATGGGTTGTTGAGTTATTACAGGAGGAATCTGACAACTGTCTGCATGTCTGAACAGGAAATGTCATCACGTGAACTTGTGTTGCTGTAACCCTGGGAAGTCCTGGTGTACAGTGCTCCTGTTTCAGTACAGTTGAAGAGTTGCAGTGATCTTAGGCAGGATAACCACATCCAGACAGAGTAGAAGTGGATGGAGATGCAGTGAATGAACTGATCTGAGGAACAGGCCAGCAGAGAAGCAGTGCTGCCTCATTTTTATTTTTTGTTTTTATTTATTTGTTTTTTTTTGAAGAGATTTGAATCAGAGATCTGTTTGCTGGTTTTGTTCTTTTGTTTTTTTGGTTTTTTTTTGCTATATTCTGCTGCTTTCTGCGTATCTTATTGTCACCGTAACCCTCACACTGCAGGGACAAATGACCAACTAGATAGTAGGCATGCTTAGCACTGTGATATCAGTGAAACATTTTCATGCTATTTTTGCTGAAGACAGTGTCTCATGTGGTTGTAAGATAACGTGCTCTTAAAAATGTGTTCTTCCTGGCTGATATTTTTATTATCTTGATGTCTCAGGGCTTTGCTGATACGTCAGGACACAAAGTGATGTACTCTCATGCATCATCCCATGTATGCTGTTCCTCCTTCTTCTTCTGGAAGAGCCTCGCTGAGGAGGGTTAGATAGAGAGACACTGTCTTTGCTATCTGGTACCAGAGTATTTTCATTCCTTTTAAATGTTTGTACTCCTTGGGAGCCTTTCTGGAGCCAGTGTCCCCGGTTGGCTTCTGCTTTTCTGCATGCTGTTCGAATGCTAAGATGACACCTTTTCCTTATTTCTTGTACCTCGGTTTCCAGTGGTGTTAGGCTACAGCCTTTCCACTGTCTAAGCAGCTCTTCTTAAGTGAGGTGATGAAATAGAAGTATGACAAGCCCAAGACAGCAGCAGCAGCTTAGTCACATGTGAAATGTTTTGGATAATAACTGCTGTGAGAGGTCAGGGCCTGTAGTAAGGAGAAAATACTAATTCAATTTCTCTTCTCTCCCTCTGCCCATCCGCCCTAAGTAAGGGATAATGGAACAGGAGAATCAGGCCCTATGGGAGGCAAGTGGGGATAAATTGGAGGTGACAGTGAGTGTATGAAATATGGATTTGTATGGATGCATGTGTAACATAGAATGCTTCAGTGCAAAGTGAGGGGTAGACATGGGCACACAGAGGTGTTGCACAGTGAAGCAGGCGTCTGTATGCAGATTTGATTGCTCATATCTCAGTGTGTCAGCCAGTGTCTTGTCTGTAAGTGGAAGCAAGGTGTTAGGTATGAGTGAGAGGAGCTCACGTATGCATGTGTATTTTAACAAGAAGAGTATGGTTGAGTGTTACGTGGAGGCATGTCCTTGGTTTTGGAAGGAGGATGATTGTACGAGCATGTGTTTTGGAACTTAATTTCCTCAGCCCTTGACCTTACTTGATCAGATGCAGCTAGCTCTGCAGAATGCAGAGATGCATCTTCCAGAATCTATCTATAGTATCACAAGTCTTCTGTTGTCCAGACCCTCTTGGGGCAAGGCTTCCACTTCAGTCATGTACCTTGTTTTTCCATCATGAACTCCTGCAGATAGTCTCTGAAAGAGACGGATGGAGCTTAGCTCAGGGGCAGCAGCTGGGCTTATCTCAGGTGCGGGAGGTGGGTAGAAGACACAACTGGTGAGCCCCTGGCTATCTTGAGAACTCTTGTTGGGACAGGCAGAGATTAAGGATTTCAAGGCCAATCTGATAATTTGCCTGATCAGATAGGTGTTTTCTGCTATGTACAAAATAAAATAAGAATTTTAAATTGGAACATAAACCGCTTGTACTCTTGCATTGATCTTATCAGTTCTTCAGAACATCCCCTGCTTGAACAGTGGCCAGATCCCAGGAATGACTTCCCTGACTCTTATCTCTCATGTTTGTAGCCTAGAAGACCAATGCAGAAACATGCTGAATATCCTTCCAAAACAGAGGACCTTCTCAGCTTAGAGCTGAGCTGTCTTGGCAGAGGCCTGAGATATTCATAAATATGAGGCATGCAAGTTGACAGAGCAAGATTAGGTGCAAGCCTGTTTCTCGCTGCATGGTAAACAGTAAAGATTTCACAAGTCAGAAGATTCTTTGTGTATGTACATACGTACAATATGTTATTCCTTCCACTGTAGATTCCCAAGGCACTTTGCGAGCATTGCTAAATAATAAGCAGAAGAAAAATATCATGATTGCAATTTCAGAGTTAAACTGAGAAACCAGAAAATAGGCTTTGATCTACAGACCGCATTCCTTGAGCTGCATTCTTATTCATACCATACCACGCAGTCTAAACAGCTCTGATATCTCAGGCGGCTTGCTGACAGTTTGTCTGTCACTCCTGGTTGTGTTTAGTATGTGTCTGAATGCCTAAACCAAATCTTGCTCTTTAGGAGCAGCAAGAGAGGCTCACCTTGCTCACATCCTTGAATTACTTGCTAGGCAGAGTCCTAGACAGGCATTTGTCTCCAGATAATGGGCAACTCTCTGCTGAACAAAATGGAGAAGGTCCTCTGTGAAGTGAAGGCATGAATATCTACTGGCCTTCTGGGGAAACCAGCTCCCTCCATGTTTCTGTCAGCCAAGCCAGTGAACTACCTGCTGAAGATTTGTGTATTGATGGCTGGTCCTGGAGAACGTAAGGCCTTGATCTCAGTAAGTTCTGACAGAAGGCAGCATGGGGAGGGATATAGTCTAGCTGAGGTGGGAATGCCTCTGTTTAAAAACTATCCCAAATATCTGGCTCCAGACATTGTTTTATTTAGCACTGCCTTTATTGGATTTTATGGCAAAGGCTAACTAGCCTTCAGACTTTCCATAGCATCTCGAGGAGGGATTTGTCTCTTTACTCTGCTCCATTAAATAGAAGAATTTTCATTGCTTCTTGCTTTTCATAAATCCATGCCATGTATGCCCCTGCACCCAGTAAGCCATGTAAGTGCTTGCAGAATAGATGCTCAGGAGTAATTGAGAGTTTCATAATCCATACAGCACTGGAAAAGGAGTGAGTAGTTGGTGAATCAGGGTTCTGTGATCCTATTTTCAGTTTTGCCCTTGTGTTTGCAGTATGGCTTGGGTTGTGAGTCCGGTTTAGGAGCAAGGGTGAGGAGTCATAGAACGGAGGTAGTGGCTGTGGTTCAGGAGCTGGGATGCGTGGCTAAGAAGGGCCTTGCAGGGTGGCAAATCACATGTCACTGAGAAATGGATTTGGTAGCTTTTTGGTTATACATCTATGTTGGTGCAGAGAGAGAAGGGTAGAAGACAGCTGGAGGGTCATCCACTCTTCCACTATCTTACTCTGATGGACTTTCAAGTCTAAGATGGTAGATCAAGCACGTCTTTTACCACTGCATCCACGCCCACCCCTGTTGCTCCCTGCTCCCCTTTGTTTACGTGGCTGTGGGAACTTGGCACCCAATCCTTCTGCCAGTCCCCAGTGCCATAATCTTCTTTTCTCACACATACCTCCCATAATACACCCACTTCCTGCGCTTGGCTTCCGCAGCTGGAGCGGTTTGACTAGAGGCAAGAGCACTGCGTCAGCATGTGTTTGCAGCCTGCTCATGCCAGGATAATTAATTCTCACTTAGCAGTTTTAATTTGGGTTCCCTTTAAGTTGAAAGCGGTGTGCTGCTCTGTGCCAGCCTGCCTGGCTGGAGGGAAGAGTCTTACCCTGACCTCACGCAAACTGGAAGCCACACATGCCCAAGTGTGCATCACATACAGGCCTTGAAGGAGGAACCCTACCTGGGGCTCCTGGCCTGAAGGGATTGTGAAGGCAGCAGGCTGCAGTCACTTGAGGTAGGTAGGATGTTCTTACCATGCAGAGAAGGCTGAAGAGAGGAAGCTGGGGAGGAGAGAGAGGTTCTACTTATGTGTAGATGAGAGTGTTCTTGTGCCTTCTCCTTTGTACTCTGGAATATGTGGACTATGGGTGTTGTGCAGGAACTGCTGCAGGTGTGTACAGGAAAGCACAGGCCATTCTTTGTTGGGAAAGAGGGTGGTGATAAAACACATCTTGCAGTTAAGTTGAATGAATCCACATTTCCTTTGTTCCTGAGAGATTTGTGTAGCTTTCAGAACATAATCTTCACTGACACCTTAGGATGATGAGTTTCCCAAATTAGCCAGTGAGCGTTGAAAATCTGCCCCTCCAAGTGACCCATCTGTGCCTTTTCATTGTGCACCCTCCAGAGTGTAAGGCAAGCAAAATCAAAGTTTGTAGTCAGCTTTCTCAGTTACACATCTCAAAGATGTATGGGGGTGAGAAGGAAGACTTGTTACACTGGTGCCAGTGAGGACCTGGAACTGGAGCTGGCCTATTTCTGCTCTTGAGCAAATAACCAGTGCTTGCCTGGCCCTTTGAAGTGCCTTACAAGAAGTTCTATGTTGCCTATCTGGTGGCACCTCTCTAAGTCTGGTAGTTGCCATCTGACAATTCTGCACACACTTCTGCAAATGTTTGATAATTGTTTTTTTGCTGGTGGTGATTTTTTTTTCCTTTCTAAGAGAAACAGCATTGTGTTTGTAAACGATTGAACTGGTCTTTGTAATGCACAGAAGGAAGTAGGTGTTAGGCAGCCTTATGTTGGTGGAGAAGGACAGGCCTTCCCTTCCTCTCAGTTTTTAAGGAAAGGTAATGGAGAAAAGAAAAAAAACAGCACTGATTGCAAAGTTTTGCTCTTCCTCATTAGAACAGCATTAGGAGTGGATCATTATTTTTCTTGAAAGAGAAGAGAGAAGAGCGGTTCTAAATTGATATTACGTTATGGTCTATCTTCTGGCTATCCCCTGAAATCAAACTGTATATGAACCTGGAGGTAGTGAGGAGACAGATGGGAAGGAGTTTGCCTTTGAAAGGTTATTTTTTGGTCTGCGCCTAGCTTGTGACCTAAATAAATTGTCAGGGGCTTATGAAGAAGCAGTTAGATGTGAATAGCTGCTCCACTGGAGAAGCTGGTCCTGCTTGTCAATGACGATGTCTTGAAAACTGCCTAAAGCAAGACTGTAATTGAAAGGAAATTACTTCCCATTTGAAGATTACAACACATAGATGTTAATTCATCCTGGCTGCCTGACTGTGGTTAACACATTATGCTCCTGTTTTACACAGGAGAAGCTGAGGCATAGATGATGGGAAGTTGCTTAGTCAGGACCACGTCCAAGATGAGAGCTGTGACTAGAAGCAGGCCCAGGGTCCCCCCTTCTTGCTCACATCATGATTGTTTCCCACGTCAAGGCTGAAGTGTCACCAGTTTCTTTTCTAACAACTTGGCATAGGTGAAAGGAAGGAGGGCAAAATGGAATTAAAAGCACTGTCCATGCTGCACTGCATAGTCATCCAGCCTCTGCTCTCTCTGTGCACTGCCTGAATGTGGGCACACTACCTCTGGCTCTGCTCACCCTGGGCAAGGCAGATGTCTCACAAACCGGCAGCATCATGGGCAGGCGTCTGTCTTTGCCAAGACTCTCCTGGGGATTTATTCCTTTCCACACAGGGTGGTGGTGGGAATCGGATGCGCCTTTACAACTTGCAATTACATGGTACCTTTCACCCCAAAGGACTTACAATAAGTCAGTCTCCAGACTGTAAAGGGATCATTCACTCACCACTGAGAGATGTCCACCACTGGAAGGCGTAATTCTTTCAATGAAGTTCAGCAGCATTTCCCAGCTACTGGGGGTCCAAGGGCAGGAGAGAAGGGACTCCTGTGGTCTCTTGGCCCTGAGTAGGGAACGGGTTGGCAGGGTGCACAAACTGGTCTGATTTTTGGATGCTGCCAGGATGCTAGAGCTCTTACGAAAGAGAACCGAAGAGTACTACGGAGATCGTAGTTTTGTATCATCCTTAGCTCCACTGCTCTCTTCTAGGCCATTGTTGTGTTAGATAACTTCATTTTTCTTTTCCTTTTGTGATTGTTATTTCCACATCTGAAAGTGTACTTGTGGCTGTGCTTGCTTCTCCTTTGTCTAAATAAGAAAACCACATCTCCATGGAGTTTTCAGTCCAAAATTAGTATATTTCACTATATGCACCTTAAATATTTTTCTAGACTTCATTGTGGCAAGGGGGGTGTTTCTGGGAGCAATGTGGTGTTTTGTATTAGTAGATTTACCTTTTACGTGTTGGGCTCTTCTGTTTACTTTTTTCTTGCCAAAACATACAGTTATGTTGTAGATGCATTTATAGAGCAGTTGTCCATTTCTACTTTCTGGGAGTTGCTGATATTACTGCATCCAGTCACAGTTCATACCATCTTGAGGAGTACTTTTTGTTAATGTGTTTCAAGCCTAGTTGCTTATTTACCACCTGTATTTATTGGTAATAATACTGACTACAGTACAGGTTTGTAAGTGGGAAGTGTGTATGAAGGAGAGAATGTGCACGTGTCTGTGCATGAGGATGAACTCATCTGACCAAGGCTGTACATGCTCAGTTGCCTGAAACGTGGGTAACACACAAGTTAGCTCCCTTGGGGTAATCTAACTTGAATTGGGTGTACAAATGCTTGTAGGTACTGAAACTAACTTGTGCTCCTGACAGTTCTATAAGACTAGTGAAGAACTATGTTCCTCTGAGCTGTCCTTGGGATGCTGAGGGAGCTCAGCCCCATCCAATGTCCTGCTTGAACGTGAGTTGAGGTGTGAGTGGATGAAGCCCATATGGGTGGGGAAAGCTCCTTCTGTAGTTCAGAAGTTGGTTCATGCAGAGAGAAGCGTGGACAAGTGACTGAGAAAATGTATATGTACAGGGGGGAGGAAATATGAGGTGTGTGAGAGCAGGTAAGTGTGTGCACAAACTGTATGCAAGTGGGCACAAGTGTGTGTGACAGAACATACAACCCAGCATGTGTGCCCTCTTGCCAGCAGTGGTTTACTTCTCGGGCTGTTTTCCAGCTGTGTAAATACGTTGCTTAACAAATTGAGGGCTCTGGTTAATGATCCCCTTTTAGCACAGGGCCCATATTAGGCTCCATTTTATGCAAGTTATCCAGCTGCCTGAATACCACTAGGGTGATCACACTGGGCTTTAATGTCAAATGCGGAGTGTTTGTACGCTGAGGAGCTGCTGAGGCAGTCGGCCTGGGGTTGCTCAGCGAGGGCTGTCAGGAAGGTTTGTGGCAAGCTCCCCAGGGTCTGCTGTAGCTGGAGAATTCCAAACAGCCTGCCTTAGTCAGAGTGACATCCCTGGCATCACAGGCTGGTGCTGGGTATATGAGGAGAAGGGGTTTCCAGGGAGACAGTTGGATCAAGCAGCAGGATAGGAGGAACGTGTTTCCCTCTCTGGCAGCCAGTCCTATTCCTTGTTCTGAGAGCAGATCTAGGGAGTTTTGCCTTGCATTGCTCATCAAAGCTAGACCACCACATGCTGAGATCCCAAATGGTGTCGAGGACTAAGTCATATCAGGGCCAGTCATCCCCATAGCAGGATACAAACTCCAGAGGAAACACAAACTTCTGTGAAGAGCGGGCCAATTTGGTGCTGGTGCTCATTCTTCTTTCCATCAAGGTCCCTAGCAGAGCTGCTGCTCTGTTATCAGCCATACAGGTGAAAGAGAGCTCCATGCTGCTCAAAGTTATAAACAATTGTGGAACAGTCTTCTTATGGAGGTAATTGCATTACTGCCTCTCCTACACCTGCAATTAGACACGAAGTCTTTCCTGCCCTGCCCTGGCCTGCAGTTGTGGTGTTGTGCTGTCAAAAGCCACCATCATGTTGCTGCTTGAGAGGCATCACAATGAGGTGCAGTGTGAACTTACTTGCAACCACCCAACTGCCTGTGAATCTCTGCATCTTGCTGTCTTCTTGTGTCCTTGTACTTTGCCTCCACACTTGCTCTGTGCCCATCTCCCTTGTGGTGCTCTGAGAGGGTGCTCTGCTTCTGTGTCTTGGCCCCAGATGGCCTAGAGAGCAGCCTCATGGCACCTTCTTATCCGAAGCCTGGTGAGTTTTGTGGATGATTTTCATCTGTCCTCTGGACCCATTCTTCCCCAGCCTCTATTCCATCTGCTGTTTGCCAGAAATGAACTGATTCAGCTGCCTTGCCTAATCCTGTCTGGCATCTCAAAATGGAGGGGACTGCCAGGTTCTTTGTTCCTGTTCCCTCTTGGCACTGGCAGGGACCTTCTCTGCTCTGGAGAAGGACAAATGTGCTGATTTATTCTGCCCCTTAGATTTGAATAGGGGTTGCTATGTTACCCTCAGTCTGTGAGGCTTGCCAGAGCACACACCATATATAACCCCACAGCAGGTGGCTATTGAGTAAAGGCCCTTAAATCTGCCTCTCTTGTTTCTTATGTTGCTGGCCACGGTGTCAGAGGGATGAAGCAGGGCATGATTTGCTGTCTGGAACTCTAGTCGCAGCTGATGCCAAGCACCATGTTGGCATTTTCCGTTCTCAAGTGCCTATCTTAATTTGCAGAGGAGGGATCCACAGGCAGAAACGCACTGCCTGTGCTGGCTTTTAGAGAGGCCATTTGTGATATGAAGGCTGCTCCATGGCGCTGAGTTGTGACCAGGATCTGGGAGGTAGATGCTTCCACATCCTGCTGCCATGACTGCTGCATGTGAGGCCTGGCTTGGAAGCTTTCAGAGCTGTCTAATTTGGTGTGACTCTTTGGGTGACCCTGGCCACTTGGGCAGCTTTCTGGGAAGAGATGCATGTGCCATCTCATATGTGGTTGCTGCTGTCAGAAAGACCTGTGTTTGAAGTGCTTGAAGTGCACTGGTGCTTCTGCTCACTAAAACAAAGTTCCTGAGATATGAATAGAAAACACTTCCTATGTGCTAGAACTGAATTGTCTATTTAGCATCATTGTTCCTCTGGGATTCGTGGATCCAGGGTGACCTAGTGAGGAGCAGCATTTCTATTATATCACACTGGATCCTCACTCTAAATCTGCTTTGACCATACTCTGAACACCAGCAGGGGAAGAGGGAAGAACTATCTTTAGAGGTCAACATTCAACCTAAGCTTGAATGACTTCAGGTGGGATTATTATTATTATTATTATTATCACCAAGCATCTCCCAGCCATTCCTCATCAATTTGTTCTGGAAATGTGTAAATTAAACCATGGGTCAGGCAGTTCCAGTGCTCTACAGGTAATATCACCTCCTCCAGGTCCTACATGTGTGTACCCACCTTACAGACAGGACTGTTCTGGGAATCTGTCTTCATTTAATTTTGCCTCTTCTTATAAACAATCTTCATTCAGGGAAATGCCCTCATAAGAGGCCTGGACAGCCACTCCAGTGTGAGACAGAGCTGGCTTAGGTGTCACCTCCTAGTCTAGACTTAAGGCCTGGAAGGCCTGATTTCCGAAAATGCTGAGCACTGGCACTTCATCTAGTTTCCCCAGGATTCTGAAGAAGCTCTGGAGCTTCTGAATATCAAACTTGCTCACAGAAGCCCTGCCAGCATGGAGATTACCGGAAATATTAATGAAATACTTCTGGGTGTGAAGTGATTTCAGGAACAAATATCGTGTTTGTCTATTACAATGTGGAAAGAGTAGAGAGGCTGCAGGTGGATTAGAAGTGAGATAATTTAAGAATCAAGTCAAATAAATTAGAGAGGAAGAGAAGACAAAAACAACGGGTAAGAAGAAACGTGGTAAATGGGATGGGAGGAAAAACAATGATGAAAGCCTAAACTGTAAAGTCTGGAACCAAAGCTCTGGAGAGTTTCTGTGTGTCTAGGACTTCATAGTTTGAGAAACAGTGATTTGTAATTTCTTACAGGAGAGCTGTTGAAAAACAGGGCTGAGAAATGAGTCTTCAGAAGTGACCTGGTTTATCTGCCTGCTTTAAAAGCATAGTAGGTCCCTGCTTTAAGGACAAGTGAATCTGAATTTTACTCATCTATATATTGCCTTCTGCCAGCAATGGTGATGGGACTCTGAAAAATGTACTCCTGATTATTCTCACCTTGTTCTGCATACCTGAGTGGCTACAGGCACGATGAATGCTGGTGATTTAGATTTCAGAGACTTCAGTCTTGAGAGGGGTGGCATACTCTACACAGGAGGAGTAGGAGCAAGGAAACTAGCCTGGGCAGGTGCTCTTTGTTGCAAGTACAAGTATGACCACTCATACAAGGAGGTGTGATCGTACCACAGAGGGAGTGAGAAAGAGTTTGAGGCAAGAAGCTCACTGCTTGCAACGTATGTGAGTACTGACTTCATCACTCTTTGTGTTCCCCCGCAGAGCATCAACGGAGGCCGCCCGCCACCTCACTTTGTGTATGATCCATCCACCTTTGCCTTCCGTTCCCTCAGCACCTTGAAGCCGCTGAGCCCAATAGCTCCAGTGGAAGAACCGTCATGTGCCTACTGAAGGAATTTCTCCAAAAACCTCAGGAACTATCAACCAACCGCCTGCCTGGCAGTGGGAAGGGACGTGGCAACACCCGGGGGTTGGGTGTGGGAGAAGGGGACAGTGACACATCTTTGCAATGCAGTCTCCCTGGCAGCAGGAAACATACAGCTTTGCAGCAGTGACTGGTTTCATAGCATTGCCACATCTGAGCATTAGCAGGTGAAGAGATTTTTGTCTTTGAAGTGTAAAATGGGACAGGTGACAGGTTCCAGACTGTGAGGACAGCCACCAGGGTGAACACGTGGATGTGATAGTTGGAGATATCCCTGAGGGGTTCAGGGGCTAGTATAGCCTGCATGGCAGCAGTGAAAAGTGATCAGGTCCAAACAATTTTCCAAGAGTACTTGGGTCTACAGTACTTTGGTGTAGACTGACCATTCTTCTCAGAAAAAGGAGGACAGGATTGGAAACAGAGGCTGTACTGGGCTGCTTGCAAAGAAAGAGGATCCCTCTCTGAGACTGTTAGGATTGTATTAAATTCAGGCTTTCTTGAGCGAAGACCCTGGGAGATGGATGTAGGATGGGGTAAGTAGAAGATATAGTTCCACATTCCAGCTAGTCTGCTGGCTCAGTAATATCATCTAAAATGAGACTGAAATGGGAGGCATGAGCATTCTGGTTATACAGTGGGAGTTAAAATAAAGTTATAGAATAAGGATTTGTGTTCAGCCATACAAAGAAGCAGAGTGCCCACCTTCAGTTCTCTCTTGGCATCATCAGGGAGAAGAACATGAGTGTGTCTGTGTACTCCTGGGTCTCCTCTCTGCTGAGGCTGCCTCCGTTTGGGGATATGCAGCATCTGTCCACAGCACTGTCCCAATACTGCTGCACCTGTTGTGATACTGAACACAACTGGCATCATCAGACTCAACAAATCAAGTGTCTCCAGCAAGTTGTCTGTTACCCCATTAGGCTGGCTATTAAATTCAGATAGACCTCCGTTCTGTCCCAGTGGAGCAGGTATTCCTTATGTAGCATAAAGTGGGAGGAAGGAGTCTTTTAGCCATCTGTTGGCAGAAGAAACAAGAAGGAAGCTTCTCTATTAACAGTCTTACAGCAGTTAGGAACCACAGCAAGTCTTGTTACCACTGGAGTCTAGCCTTGAGGCACAGATGTGCTTTGTGCTACAAGGCATCAGCTAATGGGAGAAGCTGTCACCTGTCATAGTGAGGCAGAGAAACAAGGCATTTCCTCTTGCTGCATCTGATAAGTCCTTATTGCAAGTACCTGGTGGAGGGAGTAATGTCTCAGCATTGGAGGGAGTAATTGTCTCAGCATTCTTCAGCTTGAATCTGCATCTGACTGGGTACAAGTGGGAGTGTGTAATTTACTTGTCTGGATCAAGAGGAGCAACTGTGAATAATAATACAAAATTGGTTTTATTTTCAAATCTGCTCCATTGTACCACTTTTTGGATGAGACCAGGGGTCAGTACAGCTCTCAATAGGAGGCCATAGACTGAACCAGCACATGCTGGTACTTTCTGTGCTGTGAGACCCGGGGGAAAAGCCTGAAGGTCACCTAGGCGTGGGGACATGAATCTCCTACCACTACCCATCCGCTGCCTCTCTCAGGCAAGCAGAGTGCCTGGGCAAGGCAGTGAGGGGGTATCCATCCTGATGCTGTCCAAGCTCTGCCTGCTCCTTGGCTCTAGAGTATCATGGCTGGACCACATCCTGCACCAGCACTGCCTCCAAAGGACTGCTTGGGTTTTCTGGTGAGGTGCTTCAGGCAGATCATCGTGATTCCCTGCAAAAGTCCCTTTTTCTGACTTAGGCAAATTTCTCTGCTGATTCTTCCCACTCCTGTAGAGACTGCCTGTTTTGTTTGGATGGCACACCTCAGCTTTTAACTGCTGCCAGATTGAGCTGACCAGGGCAGGACAGGATGCATCACCGCCTCAGAGCAAGTGCCCGTGCTCAAGAAAAGGGGCAGCTGCAGCCCACTATTCTGCAGGAGGAATGCAGCCCTCATGGCCTCTCACCTGTGCTTTTGAGGTGCTTCCCTAGAGCTCTATTCCTGCCTGCATGGATGCTGCAGACTGCCTTCCCTGGGGGCCCCATGAATGGGAATGTGGATGTCCTGCCTGTATTGTTGCCTTTTAGTACCTTTTGTAACTTTTCTCTCTGTCTTTTCTTTTTCAATCTGAAGGAAAAATAAAAATAATGAAATAAAGTGTAACAGCTGCTATATTCACTCCTCTGATAGGTTTCATGCATTTGCTATCTTCTGGGCATCTGTGGGCAGGGGTATAAGAGGGGATGGAGTAGAGCAAGTTGTGATACATCACAGTCTGTCCCAGGCACTCCAAAAATCACAAGCTACACCTGCAAGAGAATGGCTTTGGAAACAAATAATCAAGAACTTTTATGTAAGAAATACCTATTTTATCCACAATAAGTGATCTCCCTTGTGCATCTACTCCTGGTACAGTATATCAGCCCTCACTGGTGCTCCTCCCACCTAGGAGCCCCTTTGGCTACTGAGTAAGCAGCCTGTTGCATGGGGGTTGTATGTGATCTAGCTGGAGGTCTCCATTTCACAAACAAAAGCGTGGGCGACTCCACAGCTGAGCTTGGGCTCATAATTTTAATCCTCTGTAAGTCTTATGCTTTTTTTTCTTCCCACTAAGTCTCTCAGCAGCCTTTTTGCTTGCAGCCAGGTGCTCATTCTGCTTTCCTCAGCAGCATAACAAGCTCACCATTTTCTCTTGATCTTGCTCTAAGAACCCCATTTCAGGTACTAGTAACCATAATCCCCTTCCCCTTGCTATCCCCCTGGACTAATTCCTGCCTCTGCCCTCATGCTCCTAGCAATTTATCTTAACCAATCTCTCATAAGGCTCTTGCTTAAAGTCCTGACCCCTTTTCTAAGGCCTCACAGAGACTAGCTTAAATTCCCTGAGCAGTCCTGCTTAGGCTCATTCCCAGGAGGCCCCTTCTGCTCTTCTATCAAAGCTCCCATCTCCTCTAGGCTCTGTGCCACCTCTCTTATCCTGAAATCCTCCCCTCTCTGTCAGCTGCATTGTTAATTGGCCTTGGCCTGTTTTCTGAGGTTTCTGTAAGGTGTGCTTGCTGCCTCCTCTGCAGGGTTGCTTTTCTTTGTGGTGTTGTTTTATTCTTCCTTCCATCTGTTTGTCCAAAACAGCTTGACTTTTTGGTGTGCCCATCTCTGGTTCCCTAGATGCAGTTCAAAACGCAGTGGCCTTATGTCTCCACAAGCCTAATAACCTGTCAGGCGGTGCTTGTTCGTAAGTGCAAAAGTGCATAGAGGGCTGTGCTTAACTCATATCAACTATGCTGTACGTACCCTCCTGAAGCCAGAGTACAGCAGAAAGCTGGCACAGTGCTTTGCAGGGTGCAGTCAGCTACTTGGTCTGGATGAGCCAGGGCCCCCAAGGCTGTAATCTAGCTCTCCAGTGTATATTTAGGTTACATTATATTTTGCCCATGCCTCAGTTTTCCTATAAGCCGGACTTCCTCGTTATTGACAAAACAGGACAATTGTTGTGGTAAAACATTATTGTAAGAAGCCTTGATAAAGCAACAACTTTGAAGCTAACAGAAAAACAGGTTGGTGGTATCTGCTATGGTGTCTGTAGTTCTTTCTAGTTGCGGCAACCAGCGTAGCTTACAAAGGAGGCTTAGGACGTTGGCTGACTTTGAATGCTGAATCCTGGCATGTGGGAATGGGGCTTACTGGAGACAAGTGAGGAAGCCATCAGCAGAAGCCAGAGAAATGGGCACTGTAGTCTCCTGAGAGCCTCCTTTTGCTTCCTCCGGCATACATGCAGGACTTTCCACTTCTGTGGCTCCCAAAATACTTCATTCAAATATTCTCTCCACTGCTGGAAGGGGCAGCACACAGGCTGCGGTAAGAGCAAAGCGCTTTGTGAGTGCAGTCAGCTTGGCATAGGGCCCTTGCGACCTGGGGATTGTTGGAACTCCTGGCTGCAGAGCAGCCTCCCAGTAGGTTTGGGCTGTGGTTCAGTGGGAGGGGAGCCCATAATTTCTAAGCTGAAATCTTTCTCTGCTCCTATCTGATCTTGCTTGAGACATGCAGGTGTTTCCCTTCAGAGCAGAAAACAGACCCTGCAATCCCTCTGGAATTTAAGTGGGACCATTATAGTCTAATAGTGTTCTCTAGTTAATGAATCAGGTTTGGTCTGTTACCTTTTTAAATTAAGGGAACCAAGCTCACAGCAAAATGGGTTGTTCTATGCATAGTGTGAGTTATCATCCATTCACAACCACCACACAAGGTCAGCTTGTTGTGCCCTATTTTCTTCTGTGTATATACATGTATATGCACACACACGCACATGACACATGTTTGTTTCACTGGACTAAGAAATCTCTGTACTGTTACATCCACTCACAAAGCAGTGTCCTCTGTCCACCTGGGTCTTTGACACATGTGAAACCCACCCTGCAGTACACTCACATACACCTGCTGAATGCTTAGAAAAAAACACCTACCACCTGTTTCCAGCTGAGGGCTGATCACTGTTTACTTACTAGATTGAGTGAGAAAGCAGGTGAAATCAGGTTGCTGCTAAAGCCAGGGTTCTCAGCCTTGGCTTAGATGATAGAGATCTTAGAATGATGTGATCTAAAGATAGAGATCTAAGATGATTAGAGATCATCTTAGAAGATGGAGGCCACCAAAATATGGCACAGAAGCACCTCAGCTACAGAACATTCCTCTGGCTGGATCATCTCCCCTCAACAAAGTAAGGCACTCCCTTGTTCTTTCTGAACTTGCACAGTATATTGTGGCAAGGTGGGGGGTGGAAGAATGCTTTTATGTGTGTGTATCAGGTTAGAGTTGGAGGGAGTATGCGCCAGCAGTGTGGTTGTGTAGGCTCAGACTGTGCGTACAGAGGCATTTCCGTGGTGGTGGCGTTTATATCTAAGTGGAAGGAAACTTCAGAAGAGTAAAGGCACTGGATATGTATGCAAGCATTGGCATGGCAGGGTGATTGCTGGTGGATGCCCAGCTGGGGCATGGACAGAAGATCTCGTGCTGACAAGGGGCACTTTTGAGACTGTGTTTGCAGCCTCTGTAGGTAGAGGAGATGGGGAATATTGATACAGGACATCTGAAGGCAAGGGTGATGAGGAGCATTTGCTGTTTCTGCAGTCTCAGTCGTTTGTGGTGACAATTAGCAGACTTTTGTAATGTGTCCCACCAGTAATGTTAGGGGAAAGTAAAGAAAAAAATTATGGATGGCTGTTCTGTGTCCTTGAGGCAGTTGGGATTTTTCACCCCTGAATTAAAAAGAAGGAGGCACCTGGACAACAGTGACTCAAAACAGAGCCACCTCGTTTCAACATAGTGCTTGTATGCACTGTTCTCCTCAGACAAGGCCTTCAGGGACATCAAATAAAGCTAGCAGGTGGCAGGTTCAAAGCAAACAACTGGAGGCAGCTCTGCAGAGTGCGGGGTTGCACTAGGAATCCTGTGCCACAGGACACAGCGACTGATAAATATTTACATGGCTACAGACATGAAAAGAAAGAAGGAAATCAAATCCCCCCAAGAAATACTGCATGCACAAATGCTTCCTCCAGCTGAGGAAGGTGGGGCAATGAGAAGGCTTCTTAGGGCAGTTTGCTGCGTGCCAGCCCCATATTGTCCTTCTCTGGGGATTCTTCACCTTCCTGTTCTTTCCTGGACTGGAAGTGAGCAAGTGCCTCCAAACAGGCACATCCACTCTATTTTCTTACCAAGTGCCTTCTTTGTGTTATTATCAAAAAAGTTTAATTTCATTTTATTGTCTTGGATATCCTGAGTAGGTAACAAAAGGCCTGGATAAAGGCTAAGCCTGGTTCCACGGAGGCCTGAGGCAAAACTCCCAATATACATCTTACAAAAAGGGCAGTGAGGCATTGGTACAGGCTGTCCAGAGAGGTGGTGGATTCCCTATCCCTGCAGACACTCAAGGTCAGACTGGACAGGGCTCTGTGCAACCAGATGTAGCTGTACGTGTCCCTGTTCATTGCAGGGGAATTGGACCAAAAGGCCTTTAAGAATCTCTTCCAACACAAATAATTCTGTGATTCAATACTTTTTGAATGTAGAAAAATCTCAGAACAAGTGTCCTCCAGTGACTGATAATCCCTTGTGCAGCAGTGAGCAAGCAGAAGAGGATGCAGCCAAAACAGCAGTGTGCTGCAGGAGGAGGTTAACATCAGTGGTGAGGACTACGTGTAATCATGCTGGTATCTCACCATTTCCTGAGCTAGATTTTAGTGGGCTGACTCACGAAGTGAGTGAGGAAATGGAAGGTGCAGGCACTCCAGGAGCTAGCTGGGGCTGTAGTTGCATGTGGCCTGACAGGCCTTGACCACATGTTTTCAGTTAACTGGGGACAGGATGTGCAGATAGCTCCAGACACATGCGGAGCCCAAAATTCTGTTTTCCTTTTTGTGGTTGCTCACATCATTGCCCGCTGTAATAATAGTTCAGTCTGTTAATGGGTTGGCCAGTAGTGATGGCATGTTCCTATCCGACATGTTTGCTGCATCGTAGCACTGAGGTCAAGTGAATGAAGGAACTGAAAGTGCTATGAGATTGAGCTGCCGAGTGGAGTGACAAATGGATATGACAAAGCCCCACTGACAGGAGAAACAGGAAGAAACTGAAGGGTCCCATGTGGACTTTCCTCAATCTGGTATGTCCCAGAGAGCCTGAAGGGGGCTATGTTAACACTGCTCCCAGGCTGCTGTTCTCAGTGTGGAGCAGCCTTGGAACACCCTGGCATGCTACACCAGCAAGTTTCACCATGTTTGCTGCCCACTGAAGAGTGGTATCACTTTAGTGCCCTGTACTACACTGCTGTTGATGTGAGAAGCACCCTTTTCTCTCTGTCTGGCCCATTTTTTTCTCTGGCCTCTCTGTATGCCTATCTTCTGTCTGACCCATGTCTTCTGCCATCATTCTCTGTTTCTTCACCCCCTCCTGGTTACAGATACCTCTGAGGATCTGCATTGAGCCACCCAAAATGTTTTGGCATCAGGGTCTTAGTGCAAGGAAGTGCTCTCAGGTTTTCTCATCCTTGTTTTCTGCCTTGTTTCAGTCTTTAGTGTTGGGTCAAGAACACTTAAATATATACAAAACTGTACTCTCCCCATAAAAGGCTGGAATACCTTTACCATTTTTTTCTCCCAAGTGATTTCCATCATGGATGGTTTTGTTGCCAACACGTGACGTTTAGCCCAGACCTCAGAGAGGCTCCTGCTCAACAGCAGGGTGCCCAGCAGACCTGGTTTCAAGCTGTGTGACTGAGGCAAATAGAGCAGAGCAAAAACGGGGCAATACAAAGCTCTTCTGAACCCCAAAAGCCTTTGTCAAACCTCAGTGGAGCATGTTCACTGGCCCTGTTTTGAAGATGCTTTGTCTTCTAGCTTTTAACAGTTCCCCAAAATAAACCCACTGCTATTTACTGGTATTGTTTTCTTTCTCGAGTACAATGCTGATAAATAATCAGGCTCATTATATTATATTTGTGTCTGCTCTAGTGGAAAATAATTACAACAATTACTACCAAATCAAAATGCTTCTGTTTCTCCTGGTGTCATTAGCATGTCCCAAACATTTTGTTCTTGTGGTTTAAAGTGCAGTAATAACACAGTCCAAGTGTAGCACCCGGCAGAGCGGCGCTTCCCCACACAGCAAGCTTCCCGGCCCTGATTGCCTCCGAGATGCTGCTAATTTTCAATCATGGTGTCAGATCCTCTTCTACCGCAGGGAGAGCAACTGCTTAGCCTGTGATTTACCCAATTTATTCTGGTAATAACCGGGCTGGCTGTGCAGCCATCTGTCTGCTTTACGTGCTCCTCCTGCCCCCAGCTTTCACTGCGGCACAGGCAAAGTGGTTTCTCTGTCCTTGTGGCGGTGGAGGGAGAAGACCTTGCTTCAGCCCACTGATGAAGAGGGCCTCTGTGCCCTCAAAGAGCACCAGTGTTCCCTTCTCTGCCCACAAGCGGCAAGCAGTGCAGCCCCCTTCTGGTGACCTGTGGGTACTAGAGCTGCCGGGCGCATTGCCAGCAGCGTTGCTTGTGGTGCATATTTCCACTGGGCTGGGAAGGAAAGGCCCGCGTTAGTTAGGGCACACAGCCCTCAGCAGGGCCTCAGCTCCTCTCTGACTCACGCTGGGGGAGCTACCGTCACCTTGTGAGGAGGAAACTGAGGCACAGAATAGTCAAGGGAAGAACCCAGTGCTTGTGACAGGCTGAGCTTGTCCCTGCTCCTGTTGAGGTCACAGAGGAGGGCTGTTCTCTGCTCCTGCAGGAGAACAGTTCCAGCGCCAAGTCTGAAGCCCAGGCCAAGCCCCATGGAGGAGCTGCATCGCCCAGGTACGATGGTCCCAGGTGACCGTGGGGATTTACTTCCAGATAACAGGAGTGTGCACGTTGGCTGCAAAGCCCATGCAACTCATAGACCTCTGGGAGGACCAGGATCACAACTGTGTTGGGCATGTGGTTGTGAGCAGGATGGAAGGCTTGGATCCAAAGAGAGAGATCTGAGCGCTGCTTCCCATTGCTCAGAGTACATTCTCTGATCTGCAATCACACAGCTGAGAGTAGAATTTCTTGTTGCAAAGATAGTGGAAAGGTGTACATGTTAGCCTGAAATTGAGTCCATAAATATGAAAACCATAGTGGTCACATGCCTCTGTCAGAATAAACACTGTGCTGGCTGGATCGTTATAGAGTCTTTAATTGATGAGCCAAGTTGTCTGTGCCCTATGTAGTGTTGTTCAAACAGACCTGCACACAACTGCTTCAAAGCAGATGTTAGACAGGGTACAGCCCTAGACCAACAGTCATTTAGGATCAGAATTGCTTGAAACCGCTGGATAAAATCAAATATAAATAGAGCAGAGTGTTTGAAGCAATTATGGTCTCAGGGGAGATTCATTCCCCATAACAAAGCCAAGAAAAGGGAAGATGATGCATCATTTTTGTAATGCAGCGAGGACACGCAGAAGCTAGATTACTCAGAAAACTCTGAGCAGCACGTATGGTTTGTATTAAATCACCTAACCTTTCTATCATTGATGGTTTTCTGTGGCTTTCATTACGGTGGTGCTCTATGGACTGCAGCCTTGTGATTGCCTTTGAGAGACAACAGGAGGTGTACAGGATTTTTGCACTTCTTCTGCAGACCAAACTACTGAATTTTCCTGCTTTTCTTGATCTGCTGTAGCACTGCATGGAGAAAAAAAGCCTCTCTTCGAGCCTCAGAGCAGACCAAACCAATCACTCCAGTCATAGAATGGTTTGAATTGGAAGGGACCCTTGAAAGCTGTTTAGCCCAACTCCCCTGTAATGAACAGGGACACCTACAGCTACAGGTTGCTCAGAGCCCCATCCATCCTGATCTTGAACATATTGAAGTTCCTTATGAAAACCAGTTGGTAGCACCAAACTTTGCCCTGCGTCTCCAAGGCCAATCTGGAAGCTGGAAACCCTGATGCAGTGCATAGCCAGTAGTCCATTTTGATCAAAGCAAACTTCCCTTTGGGAAAGCCTGCCTGAAGGGGAAGTCATGCTCCAAGAGCATCCCATGGCCTGCTGAGTAACAATGCTGTAATCTGTTGGAGCACAGGATTTACTGGTATGGAAGCCCTGGAGACTGCAAAATCCCAAACGAGGGCACAAATATCACAGCATTGGCTTTAAAACTACAGAAGCGTGTAGTTTGGTGTCTGATTACTTCTGTTTTGGTTCTTAAAACTTTTGGATCGAGCTGGGGCACGTTTTCAGCTTTCCTTTGCATCACAGTTGCAAGGTCACAGTAATTACTGCTGAGAAGGGAGTTCCTTAGTTGTTTTGCTTTGGAAGGAGGCTGAGCATTTATACAAGAAACACTGGGAAGGAGGGAAAAAATGAAGAGGATCTCACTGCCTAGGAAGACATAAAGACAGACTAAGAAATAACCAGGTGCTAAGCCAATTTCTGTGCAACAAGTGGTGAGGCAATGACAATGCAGTGAAGGCTGGTTAGGAAGCATTATGTTATGCATGGATCTGCTTTGCACAAGTGTGTTGTTCCCTGCAGAAAATTGCAAGGAGCTAAAAAACCGAAATGTCCGGAGTCCAAAGGTGAAGTAGCAACAGAGCTTTTCTTGGTCATCTTGGCTCCTTTCAGAAGGAAGTCCAGGCCACCCTTTGATCAGGGCAGCTGGAAGCTGGGACACCGAATGGCTGCGGCCACCCCTTCACATGCTCCAGCCCCTGAGCTGCTGTGGAGCTGAAGCAGAGTGGGAGGAGAGCCCGAGGGAGGCTGCTGGTGTTTCACAGAGGCTGCAGCTGTGCGTGCCGTGGTCCTGTCCTCCCCTTCTCCTCTCCCAGCTCCTCCTCCCAAAAGTGGAGAGCAATTCCCTGGGGATGGCTCAGTACAAAGGCTCCTTTGAGGAAACTCAACATCGGCATTTTGCTGGGAATTTATGGCCTCTCAGTGCTACTTTGGGTCTGAATGCAGAAGAAAGGGTAGGAAGATGTGAAAAACAAAGAAGGGACAGTTTGGACTGGACAAAGTAGGAGTAGTGAAGTGTCACTGTGGCCTGAGAAACAGGGTGTTTCAAGGTGCTTCTCATTGGATATCCCCAAAACCAAAGCCCCTATGATGGTCGTCCCCAGCACTGTTTCCACTTGTCCCAGATTTCTGTCATGCGGAGTTGAATGCCCCGTAGGAGCTGCCAGACTCCACTGAGATGGAGCCAGTCTCACTGGGGAAAATGGGGCTGTGTCTGATTGTCACCCGTGAAAAATTAGGGGGCTATGAGAAAGAACAGGCTCTTTCACAGGGTCTGCAGTGACAGGACAGGGGGAAATGGTTTCAAACCATTTAGGCTGGACATAAGGAAGAAGTTTTCTGCAATGAGGATGGTGAGGTACTGGAACAGGCTGTCCAAAGGTGTGGTGGATGCTCCATCTCCGGAAGCACTCAACGTCAGGCTGGGGAGACTCTGAGCAACGTGATCCAGCTGTGGATATCCCCGATCATGGAAGGGGAGTTGGACTACTTGGCATTTAAATATCCCTTCCAACTAAAATGATTCCGTGATTCAGTGATTCTATTAATGATAGAAATTATTAAATTTAATTAATTAATAATTAAAAATAGAAATTATACTGATCCTTCTGCTGCTGGGGAAGGTTTTGAAGCTCCTGACTGCTGCAGTCCAACTTCTCACTTCTTTGTCACTTCAGCAGTCTAGCATTGGGCTGCTGTGGCTGGGGCAGGAGGGCTAGCTGACCTTCCTCCTTGGGGTTACAACAGAAAATTAGGCCCTTCAGAAGGAACAACAACAAAAAATCCTAAAAAGAAGGGGAAACAAAAAAAGAATCCAGAGTTTGAGATGTTGTGAGCTGCTTTTCAAAGCCCATGTTTGAGCATCCAAGGACGGAGATGTCTTCCTTGAACAAAGCTGCAAAAAAAAACACATCACCTCCCAAGTTCGGGGTGCTCTGGAGGGCAGCCATGCTGGAATTGTGATTAAGTGCTTTGGGCCATGCCTTTCCCTGCAGCCTGACAGATAAATATTTACAGCTGACCATGGAGAAGCAGGGAGAAGGAGAGGAGAGACATCTGTAAATTCTTTGGAGCCTTGCTGCCTTTTAATTTTAATTTAATTCTTTTTTATTGCTTTTCCATCCACACATCATTGTCTCTTTTTCTCAGCTCACAGATCACTAAAGAAGAAATTTTTGAGTGAAAGAGGTTGTTTCCAAAGCCTTGGGGCTCAAATCCTGGTTTTAGTGACCATAGTGTAATCTCCAAAGCTGTGATAAACGAATGTTGTGGAGAGCAGACAGTAACCTTTGGTTTACTAACCAGTGTAAATCTGATGTAGCGTTATTGATCTCAGTGGATTTACTCTGTCTCTCATTCTCTCCTTCCTTGTTTTATTTGTTTATGTACTTATTTATTTATTGTAGTTGTCTTCACCAACATAAGCCTTACTGGATGTAAGATGCTGGGAAATCAGGGTATTCCCCACAAGTCTCACTGGTGTAAGTGACTCCCTCAGTTTAGCCTCTTCAGTTCTTCATGCCCAGTGGATGAGCTGATTATCAGCAGCTCAGAGCATCTCCTCCTGGTAACCTGGACCGTGGAAGGTGTTCATAAACCCTTCCAAAGAGGGAGCAACCAGGAAGGACATGTGGAAATGAAGGAACTCAGCCCTGCAGGCTCACTGCGTCTTGACGTATAAACATATACGTCCTGCTCAGAAACATATGCAGGAATCTGTAGTTGTAAACGCCACTGCACCACCCTGTAATCCAGCCCAGATGTGCTTCTCCTTTCATGGTACACTTGAGGGACCACTCTGAGCCAAGGCAGGCAATGATTGAAAGCATTGTTCAAATTTACTCACCCGAATGAAAAGAGACCCACAGCAGACTGCTCACAGAGATTCAGGAGGAGGCTGGTAGGAAGCGTTGACTTCAGAAGGGAGACTGGGGTGTGAGCCGATGGATGCTGTCATCAGAAGCCTTCTGAGGTCACCAGTGTGCAGCAGGAGCTTGGCGAGCTCTGGGCCTCTCCAAGTGACAGGCATTAAAATGTGCAGGGCAAACCTTGGTCTTGCTCAAGCTCCCGAAGCCTGGTGTGAAGAACTGTGCGGACAACTGAGCCTCTGGTAATAATACATATGGTTGGACTGCTCACCTCCTTCAGGGATGTAAACCTGGAAAACAGAGATCAAGAAATGAGGGCTTTCATGCTGACCTTCTTGGGAGAACAGACAAAAGACTTCATGATTTGTTGTGGGTTGTATTCGCTGACAGGCCACCAGGATCTCCTCCTCCCCATGTAGTAGCAGTGAGGGCTTGTGCAGGAGGGCTGGAGATTTATCCCCACTCTTATCGGTGACCTTCTAAGTAGCCAAAAAGTAGTGTTTCTAAAACTTCTGTGCTCACTGCAACGCCATCTGGGAAGTTACTCTTTCTGTTCATGTCATAAAGCTGCAAAGCTCTAAATAGAAAGTGTGGAGGCAAAGGTCTTGTCCCAGGGGCTCCGCAGTCTCAGCACAGAGAGTATGGTTATAAAGCAAGTCACAGAGTCCAGGGAGTAAATTTATGGCTGGGAAGATGGATAAATAATACGCCAAGATCAACAGTGGTTGTAATGTCAAAGTGCACGGTGCGCAGTTACTCTGCTTTACAGCACTGTAACCACTTGGAAACCTTGGACTTGAGCACACAGGCTACCAAAGAGCTGCTGTGGAGTCAAGGCCCAGATTTGCACCACCACCATCTGACAGCCTGGGGAGGACCAGTGCTTTAAAGGGAGGCAGCAACGCCACACACCAATGACCGACTTCCCCATCGCAGTCTTCTTGCTCTTGGGGTCAGCACTGGGTTGTGGCAAACTGGTGCTTTATAGCCGTGCTGTCACATATTACCTCCCAAAAGCTCCCAGCGGTGGTGTTACCTCATGGAAAGCTAACGTGGCTCTTGACTCTTCATTTGTAGACCATCCGGATGCCTGTCGGGCCTCCAGGTGTGGCAAGATAAGGATTGGGCTTTGTGTAGCTCTTGGATTATACAAAGAGACAAGAATGACAATCTTTGTAGATTTTTTTGCTCCTTCTTTTGGCTTTCCCTTTCTTCTTACTTTTACTTGACCCCTTCCCCTTTCTTTCCTTCCCTTCTCTTTGTCTAGTCATTTCAGTGTTTGTTTTGTTTCCTGCTGAGTCTGCTAAAATGTCCTGGGGCATCCCTGCTAATTGTTCACACAGGAAGTGATGGAGATCTGTTAGTGGTGGAGTTTCATGGGAGAAGTTGGACACACTTATGTCAGGAGCAGCGTAGGGATAGCTGATACTACCTTGGGACTGGTGTTGGACTAAACAACTTCCTGAAGTAATTTCCAGCCCTGATTTCTGAACTTCTGAGCACAACGGCCAGGACCTGGGAATATTCTTAGCTATTCCCAATGGCAGCACTTTGCTGTGCTTTGGCATCTGCTTTGTACTCATGGTGTCACACCCGTGAGCTGTGCAGCACCCAGCTACCATTGTGCAATGGCTTGGTATGCTGGGGTAGCACCTGGGGGCAATCTGTGAACAGGGAGGGTCAGAACTGGCAACTTCTAATGTCCATGCCACCCAGTGGATTGTAGGCACCGTTTAGTTCCATACTTATTCTCCACTCGAACAGTTTGAAAACAGAATTAATCATTCTGGGGAAAACACTGACCACCCCAATCGCTCCCAGTCACTGCATATCCAGCTCCTGTTTTGTGCCACCTGAGATAATTACCTGGAAAATTACCATGGAGGGAGACCCATAATGGGTGACAGGGGACACAGTTCTCTCTGCTCAGCCCTTCTGCCTGTGATTTACCACCTGCATCTGCCTCAATGCTGGCACTTCCCTTTGAGTGTCAGCACCCAGCAATGCGAGGTCAGCACAGTGTGCCATGTGGGGAGGTTTGGGGATGCCCATGTCAGACAGCATGCTGCAGCAGCTGGATCAGGTTTCAGGGTGCTGTGTGCACACACGTGTGCTTTTAACTCACTCAGCAGTCTTTCCAGGAAATTAATTTGTGTCAGATGATTGGGTTTTTGTCCTTCCTTTGCGTTTTGGAGGGCAGGGGTTGGGGAAAACTGCTGATTCAATGAGCTGCAGCTATTGTCCTGTTTATCTGGCCCCATAGCTGTGAACTTGTCCCCAGGCAGTAAGCCTTGGGCTGTAGTGGCAGGAATGAGCCTAAAATGCATCTTGGATTTGGTCATCCTTCCCTTCTTTGTCTCTTTCCCCCTTTACTCCTTTGGGTCCATGTTTTGACACATTGTTGGACCGATACATTGGCAAACTGTATTCCCATTAAAAAATGTAGGGGAGAAACTGAAGGTCTTGTTACTGAGCAAAAGGCAATTGAGCAGGCAATTGGGCAAAAGGCAACATGGCAGCTGGGAAGCATTGGAGATTGTCTAAGACCTGGCAAAGACATCTGAGCTGGATATTTGTGATGAAATGCCAGTAAGTCAAGCAGTGTTACTTAAACCAATTTTGGTCCCAGAATGAATAACTTAATATGGAATAAAGGCTTTTTTTACCCCTCACAGTTTAAGTTTAAAGCTCTCTTCGGACTCCAGGAGACAACATTGCTTTAACTAATCTTGTTGCACACTTTGAGCCTGCTTTCACATAGTCATGAGAGCTGAGCTCTTCACCTTCAGCAGGTCTTGGTATTCTGAGATTTGAATCATGGTTTACAGAATGGCAAGATAGATAGAGGCTGGATTACAAAGAAAGTAAGCGAGATTGAAAGGCAATGAGCCCTTTTTGCTGTTCCCCAGGATTTCACACCATGCACAGATCACAGATTTTTCTCATCCTGATTTCACTGTCTTTGAACTATGATTTTTTTTTCTTCCTATTTCTTGTCCTAAAATGGCCAATCCACAGTTATATTTCTGGTCCAGAGGAGCTGCATTTGTGAAGTAGGTGAGTGATACTCTTGTGATCGATGCTCTGCTCATAAATTGCATTGCATCCCTTCACCTGCATGACTGTGGTAGACATGTGAACTCAGATCACCGCTACTACAATGACAGTACAAGGCTAAACTAAAGGAAAAAAATAGTTTATTATATATATTTATCTCTGAAACAAAAGGATGCAGAGGCTGTGAATGTCTGAAAGATGACTGGGGGCATTCTGTGGAGTGTCATTCAATAGCCAGAGGATTTCTGCTTGGAGAGTGAGTGAACATGAAGAGATCTCTGCCTCCAACAAGGGAACAGATGTTGAGATAGAAAACCAGAATGGTGAAGTGATTGGTACCTCGCTATTTTTTCACTGTCAACAGCTGCCTGCAAAATCCACGGGCAAAGCGTTCAGAGCAGGCTTACACAGAGGATGACAAATAGCTGCTGCCCTTGCTTATTCTGCTAGTTCAAGGGCCAAGGTCTGCATAGTCGATCACATAGATGTGACCCTGCTAATGGTCCCTGGGGATTTGAGAAAGATATCGCGCAATAAGATTTCTTCCCTTTCCTCTAACTCTGCTTTAAAAATAAACAAACTCTACAATTGCTTACAACCACTTCCTGTCCTTTCTACTGAACCACTGGCTTTTTCGCTACACCTCAATTCTTCTCCTTACCGGTTTTTGAGAGGCCACGTCTTTTATGATGTTCTTTCACCCAAAGGCTTTGCACGCACGTGCGTCTCTGTGAGGGTGTACATTGTGTGTGATGTCCAGCTTGGATCCCTCTGATGTCCATTGCCAGTGGCAGGGGATCAACAGATTAGAGCACAGCGGTTTCAGCAGGACGTATGCACATGCGTGGGTTCATATGTATGCAGTGGAGGTACCATGCTGCAGATCAAAGGGAAAACGAATCTCTAAAATGTTTGGTTTCTAAAGTATATTGTTGTTGCACTGCCACCCAAGGTCTTCAAAGGGACCCAAATTTATTGTCTTAGTGCAGTTCAGAGATACTTGCTGCAGATTAAAAATGGGCGAAATAGGAAGGGGGGCAGGCCTGTAAATTACTGGGTAAAAATAGGAGCTGTGCTTTTGTTTGCTGTATAGATTTGAGTTTTGTTATTTTCTTTTCCCCTGCTGGTGGTTCCTTCCCCTCCCCCTTACATTCGTTCCTTAGAGCCAAGGGTTGTCTCTGTGCTTTCTTGTGTGGCCACATGGAGTCTGTCCTGACAGCTCTGCTATCTTTTAGGTAGAAATGGAGATTATCCAGGCATGGCTGTCCAAAAGGAAAACTCACTGCAGGCAGATCTGCTTTGCTTTTTATTACTGGAGGTACCGTTTCATCTCCACCCCTGACTGTTCCTCTCCCCACAGCTCCTTTGCTTGGAGGAAGGTCATCAACATGACAAAGAAATTAACTGTCTTTTGTGGCCACAGACTTTAAACCATTAAATTATTGCTTATTTTTGTCTTTACTTGCCTGCATTGAGCTCTTTTTCCCCAGTGCAGTGAAAAGATAGAGAACTGTTCAAGCCTTCATGGTCTGACTCTATAATGGAATGGATCAGGATTGTTCGAATTCAGCGCTAAGAGAAGATTTTAAAACACTTATCCTCATCACCTCTTCCTGATTGCTTCCTTGGTAAAATGTCTTCACTGGGATGCTGGCTATGACTTGCGTCTTGGAGCTCTCTTCTCAAAAATCCCATGCTGCAGATAGAGAAGAAGGTCACAAGGTGGGAGACACAAGTCCTGAGAGGCAAAGTGAGGTGCTGATTTGAACCAGAACTGGCACTGAGCTTACTGTACCCCATTTATGGCCACAGCCACTGAACCACAGTGTCTGTCAGTTCTTTGAAGTTCTCCCTGGTAATCCACAAATGTGTATTCCACAAGATAAATTCCCCTGTGCAACTTGGAGTCCTTTCTGTCCTGGGGAATTGTTAAAGGGCTAAAGTTTAGGACCCTGCATCCTCTTGCTCTGTGCTTGAGAGGAACATATCTTCATGCTAGATGTGAGCCCTAGCTTTGTGACACAACCACTGCTATGAAGATAAATGTTTCATCTGCACTGTGACTCTGTTTGGTGTTAACAACTTCAGATTGGGATGCTTTGCACCAGAGGAAAACACAGTTGTGTACACTAGGCATAAACCCAGAGCATGGCCCTATTGCTAGTGCTCATCTCCCAGAGCCATCAGTTAGCTCTCCAGCAGCTTCCAGCACATGAGCTGGAAGCAATACCTATCCTGCCACACTCCAAGATCCCCACTCACCTGTGCCTGTGGTGTTGGTTAACTGAATGGAAACATGCACCACGTCCACTCTGTCACTATTTACCTCTGCATTTTGCAAAGATGTTGGTCTCATGCACACAAGCCCCTGCAGACCAGGCACTGAAAGATGCAGTTGCCTTCAGTGAGGTTTGTGTATGGATTTTAGTATCATAATTATGGCATGTAAACAAAATACCACTTGGTTATTGAAACCATACTTACTGAAGCCAAGCTCCCATGCGAGAGACACATCTGAGTTTAATTGCTGTTAAACCTCTGCGAATGTACTGTCAGTAAGATGCTTGTGTTAGTTAAGACAGATCAAAACAACTACTGCGATCTAGAGCTGATGCTGGAGATGGATCAGCTTGGGTTTTGGCCATCCCAGTGTACAACTGATTATCGGTGGGGCGTTTTCTGCAATTTGGCAGCTGGCAGGACAGTACTGTGCCCTACGCTCCAGCCTTCAGCCCTGGCTTCAGCCCCATCCAGTGTTTTCCCTTGAGCTGTCCTCTTCATCTGGAGGCCAAATGAGATGTGGCTCTGTGGAACAATGGAGCCAGGCTCTCTTTCATACGTTCAATAGCATTGCAAACAGCAGTGAAGCTGAGGTGGTGCCACAGGCCCTCTGTAAAGGCAGAACAGTGGTGATGCTGGCTTTGCATGAGATGTCCACCCTGCTGGGCCCGCTTTCCCTAGTCAGCGCTGCTGCCTCTCCCACTGCTCTGTCATTGACAGCTTAGTTGCTCAGCTCTGCTGGTGACATCTGGAGTAAAAGCATACACAAAAGACTATACAAAGCAAAAACATACACAGAGGAATGAGATTAGGCTCTTTTGAGCCTCTTCCAGGCCCAGCATCCCCCAAAGCTCATTCTTTGCTGTGTTTTGTTTCTTGTGCTGAGAGGAAAAGATCCTGGTTGCAGAAAAAAAAGATTAATTAAACCTAGATCTGATCCTTGTGCTGCTTCCCAGATCTTTTCAGAAGGCCCCTGGACCACAGGGCAGCAGCAGCAGCATGGTGGCACTGCTGGGGTCCTGTCTTGAGATCTCCTGGCCATGGTACCATGCCTGGCTCCTGATGTGGAAGTCCAAAGCACTTCCAGACTACATTTCTGCACCTGGCCACACTGCCTGCCTCACCAGATGAGGTTACTGTTCCTCCATGAACCCTCCATGAAAATTTGGGTCCAGACCCCTGGGCTGGTCTGTGCTCCCCTTCAGCGCCAATGGCCACGGGCTGGCAGGGGGCTGAGGGGTAGGGCTGTGCTCAGAGGAGATATGACATCAAAGTCCTGGCCACACACAGAAGTAGATAGTCTACAACTTCTTTTTTTTTCTTTTCTTTTTTTCACAGCAACAGGGTGCCACCCTTGCTGTTTTTGGCAGTTCCCAGTGGGAATAATTACATTGTGCATGCCTTAAATTCCCTCTTTTGCAATGACAACTGGATGCAATTTCCTTAGAAGCCTCACAAATGGAGCTCTCACATGGTTGGAAGCCATTCAGTAAGTGCTGCAATGTGTTTAGAGGTGGCTGCTTCTCAACAGGACCCCAAATGATGTCTAGAAATATTTCTATAGCCTATCATGCACTTGGGGACCTGCCATGAGGGCAATACACAGGGGTCTTGGGCAGAACCTTTCATCTAAATGCAAGCTTGATTTTCTGTGCTGCAAAATACTGAGATAGATTGTTGGAGGCATGCACTCATGTAAGACAGCGTGAAATGCAGACCTGAGGTTTTAGAGATTTCAATGTGTTTGGGATTTGGCTCAGGAAATGCCAAACCAGAACCAAAAACTGTTCTTGAGGTTAGATTGTGGTTCATATGTAGCATAAATATTACTCTTGCTGTTCAAAAGTTCCCCTGAGTAAATACAGAGAGCTAAGAACGTATCTCTGAAAGGGCTTTTATGACACTGTGTTGTGTGACAGCAAAGGACTAGATGCAGCCCAGCAGGTCTGTTCCATTTGTATCACCCTGTGGTTAGATTCCAAGACTTACCAGAGAGAGCTGCTTAGGGAATCCTCTGCATTGCAGCAAAAAGCTTTGACTGTTGTTTTTGTGGTGGGATGTTTGGTTGGAAGGGGCAATAGTCATTTTGATCCCAAGACATGGAGAAAACAAGAAATATTTCCCCAGCAAAAAGTTGGACAGCACAAAGCAAAATGTCCTTCTGACATTGTAAAGTGCCACCTCCCTCCTGCCTTCACGCAGCGCTCTGCTTGAGATGGGCAGTGTTTGGTGCCACATATTCTCCAGACTGCTTCTGTGCCAGTGGCTGGCAAGACCTTCATGCCAACACCCTACCAAAGTGCTCGGACACTGAGGGACAGCCTGCTGTGTGCTTCTAGCACACCTCAGGATTGCCCTGTCTGGGAACACAGGAATTAACTCAGTTATTAATCAAATGCTTTGGCCTAGTTGGAAGGCAAAGCGCAGTGATGTGGGGCACATGAGGATCTACCAGCACATCCCTGCCACTGAGGCAGGCTGGACACAGGGAGAAAATGGATGTTTTTCACCAGTCCTCTAATTCACCTGGGCTCAGAGGACATCTCCGTCCAGCCTCCCTGAGTCCAAGGGGTATCCTGGAGGGTGATGGGGACCTTGCAGGCCTTGGGTGATTCAGAGATGTTGGTCTAAGACACACAAGGAACTGCAGAAACTTTGCAGAAGAGACTGAGAGTGAGTTAAATGTGTGGTCACCCATGTGCTCAGATGCAAACCCTGCCCTGCAAAACTAGGAGTGTGTGATGCCTAAGGGCTGCTGTTGGCTTTGAGGAGTTCATCAAGACTGTGTTGTATTTCTGTGGGTGCTGCAGGCTGGTATTTCACACAATACTGTGGACTGGTGCCCTGGGACTCTGCTGGGTTAGGATTTATGGAAGGCTGGGGACAGGGAATTAATGTCTCAGTCTCTATAGATCCAGTATAAAAATGGCTTTCTGTCTGCAGGATGGGTGAGGGAAGGTGTTGGACACACTCAAACCCATGGATAGCTAGAGTATATGATGGCTTCCCAGTCTCTGCTGTAAGTTCTGTCTGGTTTTCATACTCAATGTGGAAAAGGAATTTGCCCCAAAAGGAGGAAAGTAGGCTCGGTTGTCTCTGGTTCTCTCCCATATCCCTCAATGTTTGCTTATTCTTGAGGAGAATCACTGCACATCCAAGTCATCAAAGCATCTAGTACTGATAGTCAAAGTTCTGGCCTGGGATAGTCACAGCCAAAATTGGAAGTGGAATTGGCCACTTTGCTGTGGCCTTTGCAAGTGTTGGCAGCATTTGGAGTTGCAGTCCCATGTTGATGGTGCCTGTGTGGTCTGTTTACCCTTTATTGCTACTCTTGCCTGCCTGCTTACTTTGCATGTTATTTTATTTGTCCCAAGATGCGCTTGCGCATCTGTTCCTTATTTCCTGTGTATGCATTTGTTTTCTTGCTAAATACTGAAAGGAAATTAGATGAAATGTATTGAGGATCTTGATTTACAGCTTCAGCCTTTCCCTGAATCTCTTAAGAACTGTGTTCTCAACTCCTCCTTCTCTCTACCCTTCATGACGAAGGAAGACAGCCCACAAAGGCACAGCAAGCTCTAACATGGACATGCGACAGACAATCTTACTTTACTGGCCATAGCAAATGATGGGAAATTCAGGCCCCATGCGCGATTCTGAGTTTATTTTTATGATGTCTTTACCTACTAGTGCAGCATCATACACTCCCTGCTCAGTTCTCCCACCAACACCCCTAATTTGTGTTGGAGTTGATGACAACACTGGTGGTGATGTGCAGGGGCTAGCACAGGGTGCAGCTCATCCAGCAAAGTCTCCCATGATGAGAGGCTGGAACCAGGTACCAGATAGGCCACTGTCCCCGCACTACTGCTGCTGAAGACTTGTGTGGGCAGCAGCAGGCTTTCTCCTACACCAACACATGAGTTCACCAACACATTTCTCCTTCGCTTAACCTAGGCCTTTCCTCACATTGCCAGTGAAACCATGAAAGTTTAGGGAATGGTATTTCTCAGCTTTTGGAAAGATCTTAATTTTATGATTCTGCCGCTTGCCTCATTTGATGCTTGCCTAGGCTTGGGCTGGGGAAGAGAAAACTGAGGCAATACTGTGCCACCACAACTGTACAGCTTTGGGGCATTTGGCCACTTCATGGCTCTAACCCACATACACTGGGGACCATCAGGGAGGTGGGAAAGATCTGGAGGACCTTTGGAGAAGGCAGCACAACTAGTGTTCTTGTCTGTGCTAACTCCTCTGGAGGGAATGGAGAGTAAACACCCCTCATCTTCAGTTTCACTGGTGTTCCCAGGCCTGCAGCAGACAAAAATTGCTGAGCGGACTGGCAACTGCAGCATGGAGGAGGATACTTTATGTGCCTGGTATACTGCCTGATAAAACTGCTGTGAACAGTTTGCGGCAGGGCATGAGCTGTAGACCTCTGCAAGGCTGTCCTGTACCCTAGCTCACCCAGCTACCCTCTGATGCCATCCAAGCTCAGTTCTCTGCATGGAAAACCACCAACCATGCCAGAGAATTAAGTGAAATACCATTTCCCAGCTTAACAGACAGATTTGTTATGTATACAATGAATTACCAGCTCTTTCAGTGCAATAATTGTTCACACATTGTTTCCCTGCCTCTTTCACTGTTTTTTTATGATTCATGCTGTTTGGTTGCCCAGCTGACATTTCCAAAATGAAGTTTTTAAGCCCCAGCCTTTCTCCCCTCCCTTCTCCTCTTTTTGTTTGCCCAGTTTATGGGCCTGAGAGAAGTGTTTCCAATCATGATCATATCTTCATGTTTTGTTGACAAAAGGTCAACCTAGGAATAAGCCAAACTGGTTTTAGGAAAAAATATTTGCTTATTTAGTTAAGGGATATGTGTTGGAGATCAAATTTATGAGGGTGAAATTGAGTCTGGTTATTTAAAGGACTCTGAAATAAGAGCTTCCCACCCACTCACAAGGGGAAGAACAAGAGCTATAAATTGCTTTAGGCTGAAGGGAATGTAGAAATAAACCCAATTTCTGTGCAAAAGGTAATAGGATCCAAAGCAAGAACTAAAAACAGAGCTTAACTGACAGCAGCCCATTCACTCCCTCACACACAGCCCTCATTCCACACTATTATTCCTTTCAGAATAAAGGTTGCAATTTTCCCCAGTATCTGAACATCCGGTTCCACAACAACCATCTCCATCCATTGGCCAGGCACTAACTTGAACTCACAAAAGAAAGATCCAGCAGTTAGATCCTGGGAATCTGTTTTGTAGCATGCTTTCTCTAGTTTGCCTTCAAATTATTGTTCCAAATCAGATACTGTGAGCTGTGCCCATGCTAGGAACCCTACCCAACACAGAAATAGTGAGCTCTTCACTGAATTTTGCATGAGCAAAATGTGCTGAAAAAGCACATCTGAAGGATCACATTAAGGGATCTTTTTCCACTGAAAAGACAAGTCAGTAGTGCAAGAGGTTAAGCTGTCCTTTTTCACAGAGAATGTGAATTTGAAGAGAGAATGTACCATGCAGCTTGTGACTTCTGCTTCTGTTCTTATCACCTATGCACACATAGAATCATAGAATCACCAGTGTTGGAAAAGTCCTCCAATATCATCTAGTCCAACCATCTATCTATCATCAGTATTTCCCCACTAATCCCTTAGTAAATCTCCTCCTTTCATGTGATTACAGAGGGCAAACATACACACACACACACACACACACACAGTTTTCTTCTGCTTCTTCCTCTGTACATCCAACTGACAGTAAGTTGAATAGAGCCTTGGCCCAGTGCTGCTATTCTTACTCCTAGTGAGCTCCAAGCAGCTGTGAAAAGTCAACATTTTCCTCTTTCTCTGGCTCTTGCACAGTTCCAGCTCCTTTGCGTTGTTTAGCCACATGCCCCCTCGTGGCTTGGGACATGAGATTACTTTCCTCTTTAAAGGTGATTATTACAAAATACAAATTGGAGCAAGACCTGTAGTTTAAAAAATTCTTCTAGTCAAGCCTCATTGATGCTGGATAAAGCACAGCAGAATGTTAAGCAAGTCTCTGCATTCTTAGATGGTTTAACTGGTTAGGGTTAACCCTACTACCCTTACAGATATCAGCAAATTACAGAGGGGAAAGAAGACAGAACAATGAAATCTGATTTGCTGTAATTTTTATGTCATTTTTAAATAAGACAACAATATTGTTTATAGATACTCTGCAACCTTCGCTGTGTACAGCCACCATAGAACAACTCTACCTGTTGTAAAATGCTGTTGGGCGCCACGCTTTGAAAGTTGGGCACAGCCACTTGTATCTTGGCTTACAGCCCAACAGTGAAGCCCAGTTATCTTCCAGCATAAAGGCAAAATGAGGAAGCTGCCTGAAGACGAGGTGATCCTCTCGCTGGGAAAGCTACTCCAGATATCAGACTCTTTCTGTCCCTTAGCAGACCATGCCTCATGTGATCTAGTCTGTGTAAAGAAGATTTGAAGGAAGTATATATCCAGGTTTACGGGAATGGAAGCTATTTCTGGCAGTTTAAAAAAGATTAAATTACTCATACGCGTGGACCACCTGGCCTGTTCTCTCCCTAATGGGTGTCAGATTTTTTTCTTTTCTAATTTTTTAAGTTGAAAGCAATTGTGCGGTCAGAGCTATGGTATCTACCCACTGCTCCACACCCAAAAATAAGCGCATCTTCACGTTTGTCTTTGGGGAGCACCAAGGACACTAATCTAAGACAGGATTTTAAGTACCCAGGTACCAAGAGCTAACCAGGATGAACTTTTCTTGGCACAATAACACTGCATCTTCTGCCTACTGCACCTCCTGCTCATTTGCTGTTTCTCAGAGGCCCACCCAAGTGTTCCTCCACAGTCTGCCTTTTTCTACACAGAAGAGATCCGGTCATTCTTTCCTCTCTCCCTTCTACCCCTAACACCACTCACACTTCTGAAGGATAAAACATTGATGGCATCCTTCACTCCAGATCCACACAGTTATTCACAAACAAGATCCTTGACCCACTGCCAGCATCCTTCAGAGAGACAAAGATTTCACTCACTGAGTACATCTTGTTTCTGTTAAACTAACCATGTTTCACTGCTGGGAAAGTTGGGCAGCAAGTTAGTGGCTGTAAGCTGCACCAGGGAAGGTTCACATTGGATATTAGGAAAAAATTCTTCTCAGAAAGAGTGGTGAGGCACTGGCACAGGCTGCCCAAGGAGGTGGTGCAGTCACTGTCCCTGTGGATGTAGCTCTGAGGGATGTGGTAGGTGGGCATGGTGGGGATGGGCTGGATCTTAGAGGTCTTTCCAATCTTAATGATTCTGTGATTCTAAGGAAATGCTGTAAGAAAATCAGGGCTGTGAGTGAATCACAAAAGGTCAGTAGTTGATTCTGCTTGGGCCTGAGCCTGAACTGTTTACTACGCATCTGCATGTTTTGAACAGCAGAAGGAAATCTATCTGCAGATCATCTGTGCTTCACAGTATGTTTCCTTCTATGATGGCTTTGCAAGTGCAAATGCAAGCTCTCAGGCAAATCTGCTAATTTGGAGAGAAAAAATGGCTTCATCTGTTCTGCGGTGAGACACCTGAGCAGCCAAGAGAGCTGTTTCAGGAGGAAGCACAGAGAAGGTCTGTGTAGTTACAGCTGTGCTTTCAACACCAGAAAATAAATCATCCTTCCACCACAGACCCTGTTATAATTACCTTAGCATGTAAGAGCAATTAGGATGTTACTGAATTGCTGTTATGGAGCAGTCTGGAATGCTGTTTCCTTTGAAAAGGTGTAATGGGAATGGGGTGGATGGATGAATGAGCGTATTAGGAGATTCACAGTGATATTCCTCTGGCATCCCACCCTATCTGGAGCTGATAGCTCTGCTGTTCATCCCCTGAAGAAATTCAGGAAAGTAAACCTCAGAGCTTCCCCAACTGTTCTGGTTAGGGAAGAAGGCAGAGATGCAGCCCCACACCAGCAGCCTGCTCTGCTCAAGGTGGGCTCCAGGGTCAAGAGTAACAAATGAAGTGGCTCAGCACAATGCTTTGCTACCCCACAGAAGGAGCAGTGGCAAAACACCAGAAGCAGGGAACCAGACCAGACTGAGTAGAGTGGGAGAAAAGACATGCCCAAGGGATGAGATACCATCCAGAGAGACCAAGGCAGGCTTGAGCAGTGGGCCCAGGTGAACCTCATGAGGTTCTCAGGAATGGCTCATGTCTAGATGTTACGATAAACTGGATCTGAAAGAGGTACTCAAGCAAAACCAGACGGTCTCTTGAAACGCCCAGACTGCAGTTTCAGCAGACTGTGTCCAGCAAAAGCAAAAAGCTGAGATTCAAGTGGTATAACAGGTCAAAGCAGAAAAACAAAGCAATATATTTATGGTTGAAAGTGTGCATACACCTGCACATACATCCACACAGCTGCACAATCAACAAAACACTGCCACAATTCAAGTGTAATTAAACAGATTGAGCTGATGTATTGCCCTTTGCTTTAACTTAGAGAGCACTTTCCACATCTTCCCTCAGATTTCCTCTGAAAATGAGAGCTCCTAAGATAAAATAAACCAAAAACGACTGTATAATGTCTACAACTACACACAAATACATATGCTTAACTTTGTGCCCCAACACAGTAGAATGCACTGCTATACAGATATCAAAATGTATATTGCTTTGCTCAGAGAGCTACAAAACCGTAACACCTTGCAGCCAGCTGCCCAAATACGAGGTGCTCACGGACCTTGTGGTGTTGATGCTCTATAAATTTAGGAGTACTTATTAGGTGAATGCAGAACTGGAATTTTCATAGCAGCGGAAAATAAGGATGGTAATGAGGTAAACACATGCTGCAAAGAAAGCGCCAGCTAAGTGTATGCTCTGTGCAGGAAACTGCAGCTTTAAGCAAGGAACTTCTTCTTCTGGAACCCCTGAGCAAGGCCTGTGAGCTGGCTACAGGATGGCATGCTTGTTAATTACATATCTCTGTGTCCTGTAGCTTTTTACTGTACTGCAAACTCAGTTTGACAAGTAGGTGACCAAATAGGTGTCATGATCCTTTGAAGGCTTTGAATAACCATGTGAATGCTCTTTTCCTTTCCAAAAACGTGACCATTACATGCACGGTTATAGCATCAGTTTTCTTCTGACCATTCATCAGAGGCCCATACGTACCCCCAATCACACAAGGATTCCCTTCTTGCCGATGGAGAGCTCAGGCACAGCGAGGTCTGTGCATTATGAGCTCCCCCTGGAGGTTATATGCTCTAACTTGTGGGTTTTAAAAGAAGCGGAGAGCTAACCTAATAGCACTGGGTCAAAATTAGCAAGGACAAGGGGTAGCTGCAGAGATGTCCTTGCAGCCTGGAGCTGGCTGCTGAATCAGGAGCTGGATGTGGATGTGTTACACTGAGGGGCTGGATGATGGGATGGGCTGTATGGTGGAGGAGGATCATATGTTGAGCAAATTTCTGATGACTTATACTAGATATTAAATCTTAGTCACTTCTTTTTCTAGCTGTGTCTTGAAGCTGTCAGCATGCACAGCTTCAAACAGCCTTTCACTATGAGTCTAGGTACTATGTATTCAGAGAGAAGCTGTATAAGTGTGCTGATACAGTCTAGAGAGAGCACTGAAGTTTTGGTCTTGACTTGGTATTGGTCTTCCTGTTTGTCTACAGTGGCAGTAAAAGCTGTTGGGAATGGGCTGTGTAAGGCCCTGCAGTCAATCATCTTTCTTAAGTCACAGACAGAAATTCCAGTCTCTGTTTTGCTGGAAGTCTCACAGTGCTTACAGCAGCAAGGGCTCTGACTGATGTAGAGCTGTTGAGTGTGGCAAATGTGTGGAAAATGGAGAGGTTGGTGCACAGAAGAGCCATACAGAGTGAGATCCCCTTGTCTGAGGATGTGCTGCAAGTTAACCTTAGGTTAGGTTAGATAGTAGGAGGAAGGTTTTTCAATCAGAAGGCGGAGACGCATTGAAACAGGTTGCCCAAGGAGGTTGTGATGCCCCATCTGTGGAGGCATTCAAGGCCAGGCTGGATGTGGCTCTGGGCAGCCTGGTCTGGTGGTTGGCAAGCCTGCACATGGCAGGGGGATTGAAACTAGGTGCTCTTTGTGGTCCTTGAGCTCTCCTTATCCCTTTATGAACTTTCAGGTTTTGTTTACCCTGATGCTATTTTCAACCAATATCAGAAGCAAAACAGTAATGTCAGTTTAATTGCATAAAACCAACCTAAATTAAATGTCAAGCCTGGAAGTGTAGAGGTGTTTAACATCTTTATTTACAAAAGGAGAAATGAGTCTGCAGTTTTACACCAAATAAAGATAACAAGGCTAACAATAGAGGGATAAGGCAGAAGAATATGTGGGCTCAGGAGTCGGTTTTTTGTTTTGTTTTTACAAGTATTTGGAAGACAAACAACAGGACACAAAGCTCACAGCCAGCACAGCTGGAAAAGAGTCTGAAAACCCATCTCTTTTATCACTCAATGGGTGGTGAAAGAGTCTGAAGTAGAGCAGACCTTCAAGCTTCAGATCTGTTCTTGGGAGCTTGAAGTTTAGTAGCCGTATTTCTCATTGAGATGCGTCTTGCCATCACCACTCTGATCTAAGGAACAAAGATAAAGTTCTAAGTAGCCTAGGACAACAGCATAACCTACCAAAAAACTAGCACAAGACAGATTTGTAGACAAGTATTATTCTCTAGCCAGCACCTGCCAGACAGGAATAAAACCTGGAATGGATACTAGAGACCAAATTGTCTTTTGATGTATAACTCCTCTTAACACAACATTAATATTAGTGTCAAAACTTCATCTATTCCTGATTTGTTTCTCTTCTTTTCCTGGGATCCTTATTAAGACAGCTGACTGTAGAGAGAAAAAGGAGCTCCCTCTTACGGATGCAGTTTACTTAACTTTTACTTACCTACTGCCCTTGGAACCTGCCCACATTGTAAGGTTGCAACAGCCTTAATAAAAGTTATAATCGTGAATCTCGTAAATGAAAGTTGAGCTTTGATCTCATTATAGAAACTCCTATGCACAAAAATAAATTTTCAGTTTTGGAGCAATTAAGAATAACCCCACTTCACTAAAAACACTCTGGAATGAAGGTGTTCAGTTTTAGCTCATCTTCACAAAAGAATTAGCAAGATTTTTCTCTAAAAGATGCCCCAAAGTTTGTATTTACAAAAATCTGCAGAACACTTTCAGATTTCACAGGCTTCCATAAGAACTGGGAATGCTGAGGTTGCTGGAATATTTATCTTTAGTGAAGTTTTAAGCTTTTCTTTCAGATGTGTCACTGTATGCAAATACAGTTAGGTCTCCCAAGTGTTAGAAAACTGAAAAACAGAGTTCAGGTGCACCTGACCATTGAAGTGGAGCTGCTATAGACTTGGTACCATATGGTGCTCTAAGAAATAAATATGGAGCATAACAAGCCAAAAATTGTTGTGTTCTCAGTGAAGTATTCCCATGTTACTTTTTCCTCAATACATTACAGGAACACCCTGACTATTTGTTAGATTCTCAAATTATATGAAAAAAAACAAAGAAATAGTCAATACCTGCAGGAGGAATCCAAATGCAGTAGTCTGGGTCATCATCTGGGTATTGTGAGGAAAAAAAAGGTTGTTGGACCTGCAAAAGGAGCAGAGCTTTTTAAGGTGCTGTGCCAATTCAGCAATGTGTCAGTCAATAAATCTCTCATTAATCCAAATACAAACGCTGACAGATAAGGATTATTTCTACAATGGTTGTGGACTAAAACAAACAGTAAACACTCTATTTCAGTTTATTTCCAGTAGTGTTGCAGAACCAATGGTTAGACTGGATCTCTGGAGATTGTCTAGTGCCAAGTCCCTCTCAAAACAGTCTATCGCCAGCACCAAATCCAGTTATCAATGGCATTCAGACAGTAGAGCTGGGCAGACTAGTCAGGGAATATGAATTCAGTGCAACATTCCACAACTTTACTGAGTAACAGAAGTATATTTGAGAACATTTGGTTTCAAAGAAAGCTCTCCACTTGCTTTCACAACTCCACTTCCAGACAGTTTGTCTCACTCTAATATTTGGCAGTGTCATTCAACACTGAGTTTCTTTATGCAGTGCAAAGCTTTAGAGTAGGATTTTGAAGTACTTCGGTGCTCTCATAGCACAGTCCCACCAAAAACTTCAGGTTTAATGTGACTCGTAGAAGTACACTACCTGTTATATACTTTTAAATGAAAGTTCAGCTATAACTTAGTTTTTCAAAAGAAAACCAATTTTTGTGAGGTCTTACTGGCATCACTGCGATATTTAAAGCAAACAAAAATAAGCTACCGTTGACACAGCTGTATGACAGCTTTTTGTCACATCAGCATTTTCTTGATGCCTTTTGTTTTCAACACGTACAGGTAGCTCACAAATAAAACCATACCACTGTAAAGTGAAAGGTTTCAGAGTTCAAAATGTACCCACTTAGCACTGATTTGCATTACTCTGTAGTGTCGTGACACAGTCCTAAGTTACGCAGTTGAAGCAATTTTTCATTCCCTCAGAAAGCTTTCTTTCCCCAAGTAAACCTCTAAGAGAGTTCTTCTGTAACACTAATGTTTCTAAAAAACATTATACTGGAGCTGAAGAGTTTCTAAATGCGGTTTGAAAAGAGCCACTTAAAAAAAAAAATAAAAAACAATTGCTTTTCCTGTTTTGTACAATTGGAAGATATTCTTCAAATAGCTGAAGAGAAAAAAACATAGGCTGACTTCAGGTTGATATTTTCCATGCAAGATCTGAGCCTGGTAGCAGGCAGAGCCTGCGGAAAAAGTGATTTGTAATGGGAGAGCGAATACAGCTAAGCCATCTGGTATTTGGAGAATGCTCAGTGTTAGAGCAAGCTCTGTACTGATGAGAGGTGCTGACTTGACTGCTTCAGCATGAGAAGCTGCCTTGTTCTACCATATCCATAGAAATGGTGCATTCTGGGCTCTAACAGGCTAAGTTCACCCTTACCTTCTTTATACTTCAGGCCAGTAAGAAAGGATGATTCTAAAGGCCTCGTCTCCAAAATCCTTGGGTCCTTTGCCAGAGCTAGTAAGAGCAGCAGCAGCATACGCATGGTACAGGGAGTTAAGTTTCTTTAAATAGGCTAAACAAGGCTAAAACTCAATGGCCACTACAAAAAACTATCATAATGCTCAGAACTCATGGCCCACCAACTAGAGTAATTGTCTCTGGCAGCCAGCATAAGGGTGGGATGCACTGTAAAGGGAGGAGCCTCACAATCACTAGGCTAAGTGCAAACCATCACAGAAGTTCCTTCCCACCTTGCCAGGAAGGCAACATTTTCCTCTGTCCTAGAACATGGAAGACTCATACTTTACATTTTACTGCAAATCTTATGCATGGAGACCACGTTATTTGGTATATCCACTCAAATTTAATAATAATTAGGCTGCAAAAAACAATAGTCATGTTAGATATCTTACCATATCTCAGTGAAAGGAATGAGGCTTGGTAATGGCAATACAGACTAGCTACAATTTTAGTCCAGCATGTCCTGTGTCAGTGTTTCCCAGGCTTTTCTCCATGAAAGTTTTGCAATACTACTTTGAAAGCCCAGAGATCACCTACGCTCTACAACACTTGTGATAAAGGAAAAGAAGCAATTACCAGAGGCTTAACTTCAGCTCTTCCAAGCAAAAAGCTAGAAAAATAAATTTGTGATTCAATTGGGAAGCCTTGTTAGCTTACTTCAGCTTTGCAGAACACCCCTGTTATGCTTGAAATACTGTGCTTTACCTTCTCACCAGAGACTTCAAGAGCTGCATCCAATGTCAGTGTGTAGTTCTATGTTACTATTACTATTTCACTAATGAGGAATCTACCAAGTGATTCCTTAAAATTCCTAGGCTGCAGGAGACACAGTTGTAACTGACCTTGCTTGAAGTATTACTTTTCTTAACTTCCTCAGATGTCTCTCTGGATTCCTTGCATACTGCCTCAGATACTGAGGGGGAAAAAAAAAAAAAAAGATTTAAGATGCATTAGAAACTTATATTAGAAATAAGCTCACATGAAGACGTATTTCCTTTGGAATATATCCATCACAGCTCACTACATAGGGCCATCATGTTTTTTCTTTATCATTTTACAGTAATGTAGGTGAGAGGAAGTAAAAGAAAAGTATCTCTGACTTTTTTGCCTCTTAATCTATGAGATACTGACCTTTCTGACTGAAGTCTATGGATGTGATGATGAGGACAGGAAAACATGCACTAAAAGAACTTGAGTTAGGGAAAAAATAGAAAATTCAAACAGCTCTCTCCAGTTGCTCGTTACACTTACACACACACACACACACACACACACACACACACACTGTTCATTTTGAGAACTGACTTTTTTGTGTGTGCACGTTCAAGTAGAGGGGTAATTTGGGTCATTAAGAGTGCTAACTAACATGATATAGTAGTGGACAGTACAGAATGGCAGAACTTCCCTTTTACGAAATGACACAACTTAGTGCAAGAAAGTAAAAGGGGGGGGGGAAATGCATTATATTTACAGTCCTAAAAGAATTGTTACTTCTTTTTTTAAACAAAGAATGTCAATGCAGTTAGTGACTATGAAAAGCAAAACAATCCTTCATTCTGATTCTAGAGTCTAAAATAAGGCTTAGTTTCTTTCTCCTAATAAGAAAGCACTAATTCCTTTAGGCAGTTTCTGAATGTAATTGCTACTTTACTGCAGTAATCTAAATTGTACATCTCACCTTGAGGTTTCTCTTGTGAAGGTCCCACCTGAGATTTATTCCTTAGTATCTTTGGCTCAGGCTGAAAACTAACTCCTGTTAAATACATAAAAGGAGTTATGTGAATGCTATGCAGCAATTCCAAGTAGGAGTGCTAGCATCCCTGAGGAAAACAAACTTAAAAGGAACTCTTAGCTACGCTTGTTTCAGGAAGAAGTTTTCTCTTGGAAGTCCTTCACGTTACTTCATCTAAATCCATTGCAATACAGTAATAAAGGAAAACTTGTGATCAGTTAGAACATACTTTTCAAGAGCAAACTGCCCAACATTCTGACAATTAGAATTCTAGAAGGTAGAATTAGGTTTCTGCCACCAAACACACCATCATTACTACACTTTTGCATACATCAATACATTTGGCAGGGGGGGTTGGTCTCGATGATCTCTAGAGGTCCCTTCCAACCCTTACATTTCTGTGATTCTGTGATCAAGTTAACTTAAAAAAGGATGGGTTATAGACAAACCACATAGGTGCAAAGGAAATACCTCTTCCTTCTTACTTATTAAATTACTTTCCTCCTTACAAGCTGTCTAAAACTTCACACAGGCATTTCTTTTCTTATGAAATACCTCTCCCTGCCAAGAACACATTACATTTACTATCACATGGACACTCACCCTAATGAAAGCAAGACTTATCAAAATATGACCATTCTTGAGTCCGGGAGATTATTGCTGTTTTACCAAAAGTGTGGAAAAACTGACTGCCAAGCAGAGTTCCAACTTGAGCCAAGTGAAACTCACCTGTTTCTCCCCTGCTTCCATACAAACGTTGGATTCATGGCAAAAATCTGTGGAAAAGCTATAAGCTGTTGGAAAACCTGTGACCGAAATCTTAGAGGATTCCCATAGCTCTAGACAAGAAAATCAGTAGTTCCAGGCTCAGTTTTGCTACTGGAAAAATCAAAACTCATCATTTACCGTCTTGAAGAGATTCTAGTTTCTTGTTATTACAGGCAGAACCATTGCGACCATTTGCTTCTTTTCCTGTTTCTTCCTCTGCTGTCACCTTCATCTCCACATCTGATGTTCTGCTGCTTACTGCATCTACTTTCTGCTCCTCCTCAATTTCTTCCTCTTCTTCCTCCTCCTCCTCCTCCTCCTCCTCAGGTCCATCATCTTTCATTTTTAACAAACTTTCAGGAACATGTGGACGCTTGTCAGGCAACTTCTGCACGACAAACAATTGTGCATTAATGCGAGGATAATATGGAAGCAGGTGTCACCAGTACTTGTTACAGGACAAAGGATGCATGTTACAGTCACAGGTAGAGAACACTCACAGGATGAAAAATAGTTAAGTTGTAAAGGAAAAGATATTGGCAGAGGTGGAAGAGGAAAAAGGATGTCTAACCCATAGTTGGAGAATGCAGGCTTTTCCCAGGAACAACACTGAGTCTGACAGTAAATGCTTGCTGCCCTGCACATTTCTCCACTCCTCCAATCTTGCTCCTCCATGGTGTTTTTTGTACATGTGATAAAACAGTTTCCACCTGCAGGCTCCATAGCCTGAGATGATGTCTGAGAACTAGTGCCTGACCCAGAGCACTTACCCCTAGGCTTCCAGTTTTCAGCTTGAATTTGCTCCCCCCTTTCATAGCACCGAAGAGAGGGAGGGTAATCTTTTTAGACTTGCTGTTTGCTTCCAGACTGTAACTCCCAGTCCTAATGAAAATTAGATACAAAGAAAAGCAGTATATAGAGTATCAATCAAGTCTTATATTTACAAATGCAAACAAATAAAGATGTTTGCATAAAGACTCTATTTCTCACTTGAAGCATCTAAAGAGGAGCTTTCAGGAGATGACTCCTCCATCCTACATGTCTGTTTTAGGAGTCAGACACTTGTCATAACAGGAGAGAAAAAAACACCTATCTCTCTCAAATTCAAATGCCCTTATATACTTACATATGTATAATATGTATGTGTATACATATAAACACTCGGAGGCCAAACCTCAATTTAAACAAGTTAAGCAATTAAGCCTCTAATTAAACCTCTAAGTTGCCATTAGCAAGTGATGAGCCCAGCACACGCTCCCTTGAATAGCTGCGCAGTATTTGAACAGCCATTGCACTTGACTTCTACCTTTCACAAAATGAGTTTCATATTGTAAAAAGTACTGTAAAATTCTTCAGTTCCTTCTGGATACAATTGGGAAAAATAGTTTAAAAAAAAAAAAAAAAAGAAAAAAAAAAAAAAAAAAGAAAAAGCTGACACCAGGCTTCCAGCTCCTTCCAGCTCTCATCTGGGCTTACCTCCACCTGCAGTGCATCTACCTTGGCCACAGAAGCAGCAGTGGCTCTTTAGGGACAGGGCAGGTAGTTGTGAAGGCATCGTTGCTTCTGCATTTGGAAAACTGTCTACTTAATGGGAGGGTGCACAATTGCCCATAGAAAGTAACAACATTGGTTTTTAAACTTTATCCAAAACTTACGGGGGCTTCAGCTCAGGCAGTTCTGCAGGCTTGACGAGCTTTATTAACCCTTTCAGCCTCTGCTGCTCTTTCTTCAACTCAAATGACCGCAGATGAAGTTTCTTTCGAGTCACGCTGTCTAAGGTGCTTCCTGATTTTATTTCTGTCATGAATTCGTCCAAGGAATCTTGAGCTGCTGGCTGGGATTGGCCTAGGCAAGATAATGGTAAGAGGCATATCGTTGTGAGGGGGGAAATGAGACTAAAGGGAGCAATATAACGTATACAGGAATGACTATCTTCTCTGGAAGATCTTTTTGAATGGGAAATAATGGAGGTTGACAGATCTGGAAGGATGAAAACATTTCTCCCAACAAAGCCTAACAGTAAATCTTAAACCACTTAGATATCAAAGCCTCTCAAAATTGAATGTTTATTTACGAGCAAATCTGTCCATAATGTACATTGGTCATCTCAGTTCAAGATCTGCTGTCCCTAGAAAAAAAAAAGTGGCTGTTGGGTCCTTTTTGTGGTCACAGTCCAAAAATAACCACAGCTACAATGTATCCCAAACCACTGCATGGGGAATCCTGTTTTGGCTTTCCTGGAATGCTGATGTAATTACATTTGCAAACCTAAAAATGAATCACATGATGCTGCCTCCCATCTCTGAAGGACTGAGTATGTATGAGAATAGTTTTCTACAACCACATAACATCTACCTGTGTTTTGACTTGATTTTGTAACAAGAAAACATTGCCCTGTACTTGGGGGGCAAGAGGGGAAGGCAGAGGTGGAGAACAACAAAAACCAACAGTCCTTTTACTTCATCTTATTTCAGATATTAGTATTTCTATGCATATTTGACTAACTAAAATACAACTCAAGAGGAAAAAGCTCAAGCTCTAACAAGTAAGAGAAATAAATACACAGTTCTAACACGAATTTATAAACAAAGCAAACCAGGAAAACTTTTCCTGGGCTTGGACACTGCTTCAAATGTTTTTATATTATGCTCAAAAATAACTTAGAGGCAAAGAAAAACATTGTTGCCATTAACACCTTTACACAAGCAGTCTTCTGCTGTTCTACTTTAAAAACTGGCAAACCTGATATTTATTTGCAGCTTTACAAGCATTTATCTTTTTATGCACATGAATAATTGTGACTAGTGAGTTAATTTAATTCAGCTGTAGCTGATTAAGTAGCACTTGCAATTTTAAATATGCACAAATCTGAATTATTGTTATGAGTATATACTTAAGCAGTTGTACGTGACATGAAATATTTACACAAAAGTCTAATAAGTCTAACATTTTCCAATGTACTCAAATGGAAAGGATGTTTCTGATTTGGAGACAAAACCTAGTTTGCATTTTGCAATCATAAAAAGCCACAACAATAACTGAAGACACACAAGATTAATAGGCTCCAAAAGACAAGAGCATCCATCTTCAACCAAATATAAATAACAATGAAATGTTATAAAAGCTCAGACATAGTCTTTCCTAGCTGCGTGTATGAACTTAGATAGAAATGATCATTGAAAAGTCAGTTAATAAGCAGTCTGAATCAGCCAGCAGAAGCTGAGAGGAACGACCATTTAATTGAAGCATTGAATTGCAACAGTAGCATTTCATGTCTAGTCAGGTAATTCAGAACAGCTGAAGGAACTGCAGTTTCACAGCTCACTACTTTAGTCCCAGACCAGCATAAGGGTGCTTCACTGGATGATCTTCACTGTGTCAGATGATCCTCTTAGCAAACAGGTTTCTCTGATTCCACCCACAGTGCCTTACATCAGGTAGTTGAGCACACAGGGTTACTTTAGCATACAGTATCTGCTGCAGCCCTTTTCCAAGCTATTTAAGAGAAATTTGATATTGCTGGGAGGTGAATCAATCCTGGCTATTATACTTAACATTCCAGGGAATAAAAAGCTATTGGGCTATTTACTGCACCATCAGCTTGGCAATAATTTTCCTCTGAACTGGCAACCAAAAATGAGACTGAAAACCTCTGTGTGTTATTTTTTGGTTTTGTTTTTTTCATTCAGTTGTGTCAGTGAATTAAGAGAAGCCAAGTCAGTCTGTTTGTAGTTAGTTCTGAAAAACTCTAATGGACAATTTATGAACTTTCACAGAGACTTTTTCAACAGCCACTTAATCTTGCCGAGTGCTTGGTGAGAGGTGTTGCAATTTAGCCACTCATTCACTCATTGGTCTCTCTTAGAAAGAGCCAGACAAAATGCCTTACAGCTCTGAAACTATATGTAATGCTGCAACTGTGCCAGACAGCTCCAGAGAGTACATGGATCACTCACGACCAGTGTGTATGCTCCTGTCTTAAAGATGTATTCCACATCTCTGATTAACCTGAGGCAACCAAAGAAATCTGAGAAAATACAAGCAACTAAAACACGCACACAAACTCATGGCAGAATACTTTGTTCTATCCTGGCCTAGTTTTAGGAAGTTTGCATTTGATACTGAATCATTTTGTATTGCAGTACCTTACAGGCTGTTAAAGGTAACTTTTGAGTGCTGAAATTGCTATTTTTCTGAGGCTTTAAACTAGCTATATAACAAGCTACAATTTACCAAACTATGACAACATATCATTGGAATTATATGGTGTTACTAGCAGTCTATAAATGAACTGATTCTTTGTTCTCCTAGTCTGTATTTCAATCATCCTTGTTGAAAAACAAGAAACAAAAGCTTCATGACACATGAGAGATGGGAATTACCCATCTCACACCATTAGCTTCTCCTACTAGTTAGTTGGTCATGAACTACTTTTCAGTAAATTCACTTTGAAAACAGTTATTTCAAAGGCACTGAACTGATCCATTGGCTCACTGAAAACAGTAAGGTTTTCTGAACTGTCATTTAGTAGAATCAATCATCAACACAAACATTCGTTCAAATGTGTTTGGGTGCAGCTCTGAATAACCAGGAAGAAATGTATACACATAATTCACAAAAGATAGCTCTGCTGTCAGATTGCTGTCTTCTTGCAGATTGCAGGTTTGCTGAAGAAGTTCTGACAAAAAAGGCATTGCAGCCTTTAATAAAGTTGATTTGATTAGAAAGCTTTTTGTATTGTGAACCAACCTAAAAAAGGTTTCCTTCATGCCTCCCTTTAATTCCAAAAGATGTTATCAGTAATTTAAATTAAATGTACTTCTTTGTGTAGAATGCTTTAAAATTAAAAGTTACTAGCCGATATATTTTCATAGAATCATAGAATCATAGAATCATAGAATCACTAAGGTTGGAAAAGACCTAAAAGATCACCCAGTCCAACCGTTCACCTATTCCCAATAGCTCCTACTAAACCATGTCCCTCAACGCAACATCCAGTCTTTCCTTGAACACCCCCAGGGTCGGTGATTCCACCACCTCCCTGGGCAGTCCATTCCAGTGCCTGACCACCCTTTCTGAAAAGTAATACTTCCTCATGTCCAGCCTGAATTTCCCCTGGCGTAGCTTGAAACCATTCCCCCTGGTCCTATCACTAATGACACGAGAGAAGAGGCCGACCCCCAGCTCACTACAACCTCCCTTCAGGAAGTTATAGAGAGCAATAAGGTCTCCCCTGAGCCTCCTCTTCTCCAGGCTGAACATTCCCAGCTCCTTCAGCCTCTCCTCATATGGCCTGTGCTCCAGACCCCTCACCAGCTTCGTTGCCCTTCTTTGAACACGCTCCAGGGCCTCAATATCTTTCTTGCAGTGAGGGGCCCAAAACTGGACACAGTACTCGAGGTGTGGCCTGACGAGTGCTGAATATAGGGGAACAATCACCTCTCTGCTCCTGCTTGCAACACTGTTTCTGATGCAAGCCAGGATGCCATTGGCCTTCTTGGCCACCTGGGCACACTGTCGGCTCATGTTCAGCCGAGCATCAATCAATACCCCCAGGTCCATTTCCTCTTTTCCCACTTAGGAAGTGGTCTGCCTTCATACACAGACATAATCCTGAAAACCTGAAGGATTCCCTAGCTAGCAAGCTCAGTGAGCTTTCCTTTTTAAGATGCACTTGCAATGAGAGAAGTGAAATGAAAAATACTGTCTTTTCCCTTTCAGTCCTTTCAGGTTGGCTTGTCCCTTATAAATGGTTCTGGAAGAGATAGAAAAATGCAGTGCTTGAATTGGGTCAGTTTTGCTATTATCGGCAGATGAACAGTAATAATGTTCACCCTGTTCCAGGTGATGTTCCAGGTATGCTCTCCCCTTTACCTTTGATGTGGTATACTTCTGGAAAAAGTTGCATTCATTAATAAGTGACTAAACACACAATAGCACATAAATACTGGATGATGAGCAGCAAGCACCCTCCTTCAGATAACTCTGTTACCTGCACACTTTCCTGCCCTTTTATGAAAAGAGTATATGAAAAAATGCACTTAAGCATGATTCTATGATATACAAAAATGCATTTTCATTTGTTGTTTCTTTCTTTTTTTAATGAAAAGCACTACAATCAGAGACTTTGTGTCCTACCTTTCCCCGAAGCCTTCAGCTTTTCTGTTATCTCAGAGAGCTCATTTTCAGCCTCCTTTAGCTTTGTAACCTATGAGACAAAAAACACACTTGTGAGATTTTTACGTTCTTAAAGATTTCCTTCTAAACGTTCCTCAAATAGCCTACCACATTGTTTCTATTTTTCTGTTTCCTGATTTTTGATCAGGAATTTGTGGGATGAAAAACATATTGTTTTTAAGAATGATCTAGATTATATCAGAAAGTTATTTGAACAGTGTGAAAGAACTTCTTGAAACACAAGAGAACATGTAATGCTTTTAGAGCTATGTTCTGCCATCATTACAATCCTCCAAACCTCCCTACACCCACCTCCTTGCTTCTCCCACAACCTATTGCCTGTGTAGAACTTACAGTTCACTCGTCTCTCCTAGTTTAGGACAAATTAAAGACTGTATACAGTGACAGAACCTCAAGAACTGAGCCCTCCTCTCTGAAGAAGCTGAAGCAGCTGAAGACTACTTCTTTGCAAGCTAACTTGGTTTTAAGTTGTGACAGTTCCTGGTAACAAGGCAGTTCATGCTCCATAGCAGTTATCCTTTTCGCATAAGGTAGCAGATGGGTATGAGTTAGTACCAGTCCCAGTAATGGTTTGTGTGATGTACATCAAGTATTATGTTTAAGTAACAAATTACTTTCTGATATTAAGGTTTCTTTTAGATCCAATTCTTTTTCTCTCAAGACTTTAAAAAGCATTGCATTCTATAACCATCAATGTTAACCTGGTCCATTAATAAAGATCTGAAATAATACTAGAGTTCAGGCTAACAACAACAACAAAAAAAGATCTGGAAATGTTTTTAAACTTCCCTTCTTAGTAATTATACATTCATTAAAGAATAGGCCTGGCATGTCATAATTACTCTTACCAGTGAGTCATAAGTCTCTGGTTTTTCTTCTATTTTACCAGCTTTTTTCATTCTGTTCAGTCGCTTCTTTTCTACAGCACCAGTTCGATCAAGGAAGGTGTCATCATCACTGTCATAAAAATCCTCATCTTCCCAATTCTTTGACTTCCTTTTTCGAGATACTGGGAAAAGTTTAAGGGAGAAAGCAAGGAACAAAATGATTTACAGGCCACTGAGAAGTCAAAGAAATTCAGTAGAGCAATCTTGAATTCCTAGACCTTCAGTTTTTTTTAGAACTAGCTCAGCACTTAACAGGTTATTTACCTGCTTCTTGCCTCAATACTCCCCTAGCATCCAGTAGCCTGCAAGCTTCCAGTGCACACTGGATCATTGCTTCTTTCTTCTTTCCTGAATGGAGAACCTCTGCTACCAGCTGCTTCCCTGATGCATCGTCCACAGGCAATCTGTTCAGTTCAAAGTATTACAGAACAGCTTCAACAAAAACAGCTTGTCATGGATGCTACTCGCATATTGTGTTTGTCACGCTGACATTGTTTCTTCCACCTCTCTATAGTCTTCTTTTGTGGGTTACCTATTTTTACATTTCATCTGATACACTACTAACCCAAACACAAGCACGCACTTTCTAAGCTTAAGTAGATTTTTATTTTGCTAGCCCAAACAAGAAATCTTCCTCCATTCACATTCATCTTGTATCTACACAACACCAGTAACAAATACTTTGTGCCATACTGAAGCAAAGCTTCCTTAAGAAATGATGAGATGTTGTGCCCACTTTTTGAGACCTATCCTGCTTACTTCTCACCTGCTCACCTTCTTCTGCTTAGTAAGAGAATGATGTTACTGGCCAGTGGAAGGGATTCAACAAAAACTACATTATACCATCACATAACTGAACTGGGGTGCATAGTAGAATAAATGCTTTTTTCCATCTTCTTTTCCATTAGGAATTAAAACACTGCTTCCTAGTTTCTTGTCTTGCATTTCAATTTCACATATTTCTGAAAACAAGGGGAACTGAGAGAACCTGCAGTTTTCCCAATTTTTATCTTTTAGTCGTATCAAATGCTGACAGATCAGGAAAAAGTAGTAGACACTAAAGTAGACACTGATCCTTGACCTTTTTAGTATCAGGACTTAAGTCTAATTCCGGCTGGCTTCCTTGGCAAGCATGATAGACAAGTAGTTCCTTCAGTTTTTGTTTGTAAATTCAATGAAGCCAGTTTCTATGTACAAAAGTGAATGAAGTTATACATACTTAACCCTGCATAGCCAGCTATTGTGCCCACGATCATCATATTCGTATTCTAACTCTTCTCCTGGAGAGGAAAAAATGAAAGTTGATGTAGTTAGCAAAGATGAAGTAAGAAGGAATAAACTTTAGAGCAGAGAAAATTTGCCTTTTTCTTTTTTTCTTTTTTTTTTTTTTTTTTTAGGCCATGTGATCTTCAGTTGATAGTAAGCTCACTTGGACATTTTTCACAATCAAGGATCTTTAAATGATCTGTTTGGTAGAACACACATCAAAGAAAAAAAGAATCTTGCACCTGCAGGCATAGAAGTAAATAACACTGAGGCAACAACAGTTTGCATTTTGGGTTTACAAATATTGTTTCCCTTGAAGATTAATTTCTCATGTTAAAAAGTACCTAAGCCATTGGTAAGTTTAAATCTATTCACTGTCTTTCAGTACTTTCCAGTTCTATCTCCTGAATAGCACCATCTGGAATTTAATGGTTTGGGACTTTTCAATAGTTTCAAAAGATGGATGTGATTTGAGTGCCACTCCAGAGAAACACAAGGTGCTCTCTGCAACTTCCAGTTGAGAAGTTAGAAATCAAAAAACACCAAAACCTTGACAAAACAAAAAGCCCTGCCCACAATGTAAAGTTTTACTTTCACACTTTAATTCCCAGAGAAAAATGGGAAACACCCAACTCTACTAAGCAAAAATAATCTACAAGTAAAAAATACCTTCTCTGTCAAAAAAGCCCTGCAGAGCCTTCCTGGGATCCTTCATATAGAAGGCATCTTGTACATCCTGAAATTCAATAGCAATAGGGTTTTCTTCAGCCTCATCCTCCTCAGCATCCTCCCCTGGATGAGCAACATACAAAATAAAAACAAAATGGTGAAAAGTTAGAATGAGAACACCAAATAGTTTCAAATATTGTCATTTTGAAAGAAGTATCAGCTATATCATCCTACAATGATAAGCTTTAGCTGTTTCTGTATCCAATCAAAAAACACTTACTAGTTATTCTGTTTTAAGATACAGTTTTGCACCTCAGTGCTGTTTCTGCACTTCCAAGGGTTTACGTGCTTACACATTTTAACTCACAAAACAATCCATTTGTACTGAAAAGCTCATTAATAACTATTTAAGATGTGGACTTCATATTAAAAACCTGAAGACAGCCTCCTTGCATAAGCAGTCTCAAGTATTAAAATTCCACCTGCCATGCAAAGACATCAGTGTGGGAAAAAAAACAACCCAACAACACTGCATAAACTAAACTCTCAGTTTCATGTCATTTTTTAAGTACAGACAAACCCCCTTTTCCCCAATTTAAAAAAAACAAAAAAACTCTCCCTGTTTTGCCTTCTCACAGCACTCCTATTTTTAAAAAGGGCCGATTTGTACTCAAAAACATTCACTGGTGTATGGAAACTGCTGAATCATGGCTTGAACCTCTGATTGATCACCTGAGGCGAGCAGTGAGTCAGCCACCAAGCAAGGCAATTCACCTGTGCTGCCGGAAGGGGTGGAGCCTGGCTTCACCTTCCTAGACCCCATTTAAGAGCTGACTCCCAGTGAGGAAGGATCTCTTCTGGAGATCCCTCCTCTACAGTTTTGCAGCAAGCCCAGGATGCAGATAAGCTTTCTATCTATTCTCTTTTTATTATTATAACCTGCTTTGCCTAACTCTCTAGTTTATTTCATAATTACAACATCTATATATTCATTGATAAAACTCATTCATTATAAAACTGGCTTTGGAATCCAACAGGAATTTCAATGCCAGTGCTCACTGAAAATTCACTTAAAAGTGTCCCAAGGTGTATCAGCTCATCTATGTATCAGTACTCACCCATTCCCCATGAGCAGCTCATATCAACGTTCTGACTGCTCTCGTTTCCTTGCTCCTCTTTTCCTTCTTCCTCATCAGAATCCTCTCCCAGCATGGTCTTTTCCAGCTTTGCTTGCTGCTGCTTCCGCAGTGCCTTCAGCTGTGTCACGGTCAGCTCTGACTCAGACTCCTGGTCCTCTTCGGGTCCCTATGTCACAAAGAACAACTTTATGGAAGTGTTTTAGATAGGAGAAAAAAAAACACTTCTCTTTTCAATAGGCGTGCAAATTACAGGCAGTAACATAAATGGATCACAGTGCTCATGTAAAAGCTAAATTACTGGACCAATTGTTGTAGATTGTATGCTCAGATATATCAATTTCAGTGGCCAAAGGGGGCAAAAAGAGATGAGCATTACTGTTTAGTTGTAGGCAGCTCAAACACAGTTTTATTTAAAGGCAGAAAGCAAGGATTTCCATCAGTGCCACAATAGAAGCATTTGAGGAACAAGCAGCTAAGTCCTCTGATCCTACTAATACAAGCTCTCTTTTGGGCACAAGGAATCACAAAATGGTTTGGGATGGAGGGACCTCAAAGCCCGCTCATTTCCAACCCTCAGCCATGGGCAGGGCTGCTCCCACCATCACAGGTTGCACAGGGCATCATCCAACCTGGCCTTGACACCTCCAGGGATGGGGCATCCACAGCTCCTCTGGGCAGCCTGCTCAAATTGATACGAGTGCAGCCGAACCGCCCCCCATCTCAGACGCGTTTCCTACTCGCTCCAGGCCCCTGAGTGGGCACAGCCACCTGAACTGCCGCGTGTGACCGGGGGAAGCCGCCGTGCAATCTCTGATTCCCGGCTCACCTGCAGGAGGAAGAGGCGGGAGCTGCCGCCGAAGCGCAGTCCGTGGCCCACCCGCACACGGCAGTAGGTGCGCGGCGGCACCCGCGCCTTGTTGAGGAAGGTGCCGTGCGTGCTGCCCAGGTCGTACACGTAGAAGCCGGCATCGGCGTCGGGGCCATCGGCGGAGCGGCCGCGGTACTGCAGCACGGCGTGGTGCCTCGACACCGACGGGTGCTCCAGGGCCAGCGCGCAGCCGGGCAGCCTCCCCACCAGGAACCAGCTGCCGCCCTCCAGCCGCACCGAGCCCAGCAGCACGCCGCCCTTCAGCACCTCCAGCCCATAGCCGGCATCGGCGGGCGGCCGGCCGCCCCACGGCGGCTCCTCGTAGCGCGGCGCCGGCACGGAGGCGACCGGGCGGGGCGGCACGGGGCCGGGCGAGGGGCTGGGACTGGGCGCGGGGCCGGGCTCGGCGTTCTGCGGAACGGGCAGCGGGCGGCTCGGCCGCTTGAACTCGGCGGGCTCGGTCTCCGTTTCCATGGCCTCCGCCATCTTGTCTCGTCCGTCCCCAAATAGGGTCCTCCGGGCACGAGCGCCTCCGGGGCTGTGGTACCGGGCGGAGGGAAGGGCGCGGCTCTGCCGTTCGCACCGTCCCCTCGGCCACGGCTGGGGGTAGCGCGAGGGACGAGACCGGCGGGGGTGGGCGGGAGGATAACGGGGAAGGGTGGAGGCGGCCGCTGGAGCTCCGTGCGGGAGCGCGGTGGCTGCGGGGTGCCGCGTTTGGCGGCGGACCGAAGCCGAGTTCCGGTAGGGCGGAGGGGAGCGCGGTACGGCGGGGCCGAGGTTGCGGCCTTCCCCTCCGCCGAGTTTCCCGGCACCAGTCAGAGCCCGGATCGCTGTGCGGGGCTGGGGCGCAGCGCCGTTCTGCTTAAAGTCTTTCCCTCCTCGCTGCTGCTTTGCTTTCTTCTTTCCCCCTTAGGAGAAGCAGCTGTGCGATCTGTTGCACGGACGTTGCATCCTGATGCTGTCTTGAAAGCTGGGTTTCTCACGGTGACTTCGGAAGAGTGTTCTTGCCGTCGGTTATTTGCTCTATAGTCTGTTCTACCAGTCTGTTGCTGCCCAAAGCTGAGAGTTTCTCCCCACAGCTTGTGTTTGGGAGCCTTCCCGGTGCTGTGAGGACGATCCTGTGTCACAATGCTGCGCTACTGGGGCGAGATCCCGGTGCCATCCAACCAGGCCAACCGCAGCTCTTTTGACCTGCTGCAGCGGGAGTTCCGCACAGTGGAGGTGCAGGACCCTCCTTTGCACCAGCCGTCAGCCAACAAACCGCGGCCCACCACCATGCTGGATGTCCCCTCCGAGCCCTGCAGCCTCACCATCCACACCATTCAGCTCATCCAGCACAACCGGCGGCTGCGCAGCCTCATCGCCATGGCCCAGGCACAAAACCAGCAGCAAGCGGAGGGCATCAAGACAGAAGACAATGAACCTCTGCCTTGTCGTCCAGCCTCGCCGCCTCTCCCTGATGACCTGCTTCCTCTGGACAGCAAGCCCCCCAAAATGCCATTCCAGCTGAGGCACAGTGACCCAGAGAGTGATTTCTACAGGTGTGTGGTATTTCCTTGGCTTCTTTCAAGTTGGAAATTAGGAAAAATTTCTTCTCAGAAGGATCAGTGAAGTGTTGGAACGAGGCTGCCTAGGGAGGTGGTATAGTCATCGCCATCCTTGGAGGTGTTGAAGAAGTATGCGGATGTGGCAGTGGGGGACATGGCTCATGGGCATGGTGATGTTGGGTTGGTGGTTGGACTGGCTGACCCTAGAGGACTTTCCAACCTTAATGATTCCACGAATCCTGTCTGCAGGACAGCTGAGTGTTCTTAAATATATATGCTGTTTTGTCAGTTCCCTAAGGCTGATGAATTGTATGTAAAGAATAAAATAGGCCTAGGAACAGAAAGATTGAGATGCACGCAACATACAGTTTGTTTAAAACAAGTGTGTCTTTGCTTTCTGTCTATAAAATGCAGATGTGTAGTGCTGATTTCTGTCTCATTAGCACTCAGCTTAATGGTTGTTTTGCCATCTTCAATGGTATTTTGATAAAGCTAGTTATTGAATGCGAAGTCTTTCATGTTTAGGTCACTTACTATTAGACTGTCTGTATTCTGACAATTCAGAAGATACACAACTGGGTGTTGGCCCTTTAGGTTCTGAGAATATGCTTTGTTAATTAGTAACTTGTAAGATTTCAGTGCCCAAGGATGAATGGTGTTGCCATCTCATCCTACTGTCAGTGTTTGTGGCCTGGTCAGAGATGGCAGTGAGTACTGGTGAAGGTAGTTCCTGTCTCTCCAATGCTGGTTCCGCCAGCCAAAGACTTAAGGAAATAGAAAGGAAGGTTGCATTGCTCCTTTGCAACTGATCTTTGTTTACACAATATTGCCACCTCCTCCTTGCCAACTCTCTGATGAACACTACATTCACACGGAGATGCTCCATTTTTTGCAGGGTCTCATGGTACCTCTTAGACCATGCATTTAAATTCACAGGTTAATCCTCACTGTTCTTAAGGCTGCTCTAATAAATGTGATATAGGAGAAAACAATATCTTTCATTTATTTTCAAATGTGGAAAGCTTACATCCATGAAATATAATCGGTTAAATGTGTCAGATCTTTTATGGCCTGGATAACATTCAGTGATTTTTTTATTGAAAGATGTTCCTTTTGGTAACATAGTCTCTCTGCATAGTGGAGCAAGACTTTAGTGCTGTTTTTGGAGGAACATTATGTCCTGGTTTCAGTTGGGATAACAATTTGAATATTTCAAGCTTGAATTCCTGTAGTATTCCTGAGTGGATTGCCATCTGGTCCTGGTGATTTGCAACTGTTGATGTTACAGTTCTTGGAATACACAATAGGGGATTAACGTTTGATTTTGGCTGGTATAGAAACAGAAGGTAACCCTAAATTATCACCTTCATCCTTCTGGGATGAAATAAAGTGATTTGCCTGAAGGGATGAAGGGATATCCCATGTGTATAAGCTTGAGCCCTGTGCCTCCTGCTCCTTATTGCGTTACGGTTTGTAGAGCTGAAGTAGCCTTGTGTACCTTACAGTCTGCTGTGCTGACCTTTCTAATGCCTTTCGCTGTAACTTTAAATTTTCAGTGGCCCTAACCGTGGTCTGGGGGCCGCTTTGCCCTTTTATTGTCCCTTGGGAGTCTCCGAGGTGCTAATAAACAAATGTTATTTAACAGTCAACCACATGGGGGAGTTTAAGGACTAGATTGCAATAAGTAGATGGGCGGTTTGGAAATGGATCACTTTGTGGCCGACTGATTTAGTGTGAGCCGTAGTACAGAGTAGAATTTAACTATATGCCTGCTAAACCAAACACATTTCTGCTTTTCCAGGAGGCAAGCTTTTGGTTTGCTGTTGCATATTTGCTGTTTTAAGCAAATGACCTACAAGATTTGTCAGTGCTTGTTTTTAGTGGGTAAAACAATCAAGGGAGGGACTGTTCCTCTTTTTGCCAAAACATGATATTGCTTGATTTTATGATGCCTTTTGTGTGTCATTGCCAGAGCTACAGTGTTAGACTAAATGCATATTTTAGTTTCATTTTCTTTAGTAGTAACTTCAGTCTCAGAAGCAGTGTGTAGGTATGTTTGTCCGTAGGAAGAAAGGAAGAGTGGCCAGCCTGAATTAGACCACAAGTTTCTTTAATATAGCCGTGTTCTCTTCTTTTTCCCTGTTATTCATTTTTTCCTTTGAGCTCACAGCCTTGTCTTTTATTTCAACAATGTTAACCTCTTGGTTAATTTTTTTTTCTTCTTTTTTTTTTGTAGCACATTCTGCCCCACACCATACCTGTAATCCCTGTTTCCACATCCCTTTTGTGGTGAGGAGGAGGCAGAACCTAATTTACTGCTACTTTTCAGTTTTCTGGCCTTTTCAACCCCTTTCAGAAATCTGTGCCAGCAAGAAATTTAATTAGGACTCTGTTCATTTTCTGCATTTTTTAGGCTGTGGATAAATATGTGGGAAAAAAAATTTGACTCTGGCACAGGTCCTTGAGGAATGCCCTTAGCTTTCCAATGTAGATCTCTTATATACTTGCTTGTCAATGGCTTTGGAGGGCTGTGGAAGGCTTGTGAAGCAGGTTTTCCACTTACAGGAGCTGTCTGGAGTCTTTCTGAAGGTATCACATTTACCCATCTGTCCTCTAACTCTGTTCTTATCATTTCTGTGAATTTTCCTGATGTACCAGAATAGTACAGGCTTACCAGCCTATTTTTTACCAGCCTTTTTTTTTTTTTCCCTCTGAGTACATTGAAAGAGTATTATCACACTTCCTACCTTCTGGTTCTCATGGGCCGTGGCACCTTAAAGCAAGAGGTGATTCACCACAGCTATTCAGATGTTTCATCCCTGAATTTCTGTAGTATTCCTGGGTGGATTGCCATCTGGTCCTGGTGATTTGCAACTGTTGATGGAATACACGAATACACCGTTCTTGGAATACACGATAGGAGATTAACATTTGATTTTGGCTGGTATAGAAGCAGATGGTAAATTCAAAGCATAGTTGATGAGGAATAAGTAAGGAACTGTAAACTTACAACTGCCATTTCAACAGGAGATTCTTACCGTAATATGGCTGTTAGCTCTTCCTTCCTCTCTGTTCAGCTTCCCCCTATTAATATGGATCCATTGTCGAAAGAAGCCTAACTTACTAATTATACTGCTCTCCAGAGGATTTTTTTCGTGTGTGTGTACATGGTTGCTTTCTTAACGGATTTCTCTGTCATTCTCTCATTTGTGTTCCTGACCACATCACGTTTGCACTTTGTATTGAACTGAGAATTGAACTGGGAGCTCGCAGTGGGATGAGAGCTCATGGCAGAAGGTCTAATAGTTAAATGTTTGTACAGAAGTAGGGAAGTGCATGTTGGTGGGATAGCAGGATTAGCGTTGAGGGGGATTTGGAGTAGTAGAAATCAGAGCAGGCAGAACATGCTTAGCCTGTTGGATAAAGCATTTCAGTTCCACCTCCTAAACTTTATGGCATTCTGCGTTGTCCCACTGGGACCCAATTTATTTTCCAAATGTTAGCTATTACCTGTTGCCATTATCTGCTGAACAGTTTCTGTATATACCTGGGCATCCTCCTGCAGACAAAGCAGAGCTATTTGAAAATAGGCTTACTCAGGATGAGGCAGAAAGAAGCCCTTTCCCAAAAGGAAGCTTATTTTTCATTTTGAATTGGTGTTTTTGTTCACCAATACGCTCTGATTAGTATAATCTCTTTTTTTCCCCCCAATGTTGTCCTTTATTTTATCGTGTTGGGAAAAATGGCTTGATGCACCTAATTTGGTAGAAATTCAACTCTACGATGAAATGTTTCCTAAAACTAATGTGTTCATAAGAAAACAATCCCTCCCTCCATCTGCCGCTAGCTTATGCTCTCCTATGTGGGAGAAGAGCACTTCAGTCCATTACCGCAGGTGAGTAAACCTCAGCTGTTGATGTTTGGGCTGACTCAGCCCAAACACTTTCCCTGAGGTGGCACAGCAAATGGACCATAAGGTCTCCTTTCCTTTCAGAAAAAAGTCTTTACAGGAGAGGAGCTGGGGTGAATAGACTGTGGTGCTCTGGGGGCTGGCTGTGTGTCATGTTAACTGGCTGAGGAAACGAGCCTTTTGTGAGTTCTGAAACCTTATGAATAATGAAAATGAGCCCAATTGGTGTAAACTGGTCATTTTTTCTCATGTGTTGGTGTAAAGTTGTACGTGTTGCACGTGGGTTGGTAACAGTAGAAGAGGGCTCAGCTTTTGGACCGGATGAATTTGTTGTATCTTGGCAGGTTGATTTCTGTCTGGAATGTCATCTGGTGTTAGTGACCCATGGAAATGGCCATGGAAATTTGGGAATATGAAACTGAAGAGTGAGAAGGTGGCCAGTGTTTGTGATAAGTTTCATACTGTATCCTCCATAGGGATGATCACCTCTAAGTCATAGGCCTACCTGCTGGTCTTGTTAATCTCTAGGCTTGGTTTCAGGTGGCAGCTAGATGAAGAGCCTTTTGGTAAAGCAGCAAGTACTGCAGAGAATGGCATTCTGCATAGTAGTATTTGGGGAGCTGCTTGTGGAGCTGTTGGGCATCTGGATGAGATCTAAGACCAGTGCACTTTACCTGTGATGACTGGAGGAAAGAAGTTTGCTGGGAAGACTTGGCATTAGCTGTTCTCAACTTAAATGTGTCTGTATGCCCATTTCTGTTTATTTTTCATCTTATTAGATGGTACCTGGAAGTTAAAGGAGATGAAGAACAAAGATATTGTTGTTTTCTGTTAATGTCTATAGCAGTGTTTCCTTTTTTTTTTTTTTTCCTGTCTAATCAGGTTTTTAATCATCTTCCCTTTATTGTTTGCCGTGGAAAACAGGAAATCAAAGGAAGGAAAAATAAGAAAAACAAAACAAAATTGATTGACCTTAGCAAGAACAAGAAGTGGGGAGTTGGATTTGAGTACAGTACCTGAAATTTCTTTTCTCTCTGTCTTTAATTGATTAGACTTCAAGTTGATTATATCCCTTTCAGCACAGTGACCTAGCTGCATTTTAATGCTGGCAATTAGTTTCTTCTCCTCTAGGAATTTAAAAGAGGTATGACATTCTGTGCTGCTTCCTGAACAGTGATATGCATTCCTATATGCATATTCACTTCAGAATTGGCTGAATATTCTGCTTGGGCTGCCACGTTCTGTGTCTAGCGCTTAAGTTTGCCCATAATGCTTTGTATGACTGACAAACCATCAGTAGCAGCTATTTACTTCTGTATTAATTGTAAACTAGTGTTTAATGTTTTTGGTACCAGTTTTGGTACCGTTTTGGTACCAAAATCCCTTCCTAGGTGCACATTTTGATGGCTGCTTTCCAGTTGTTTTTCTTTCTTTCTTCCTCCTCCCACTCTGCCTCCCCCCCCCACCTCCCTTTTTTCCCTTTTTTTTCTTTCGTTGTTGTTGTTGTTGTAACCTCCTTTTCCCAGCACTGTATGAGTTGTACAGCTCTTTGTAAGCTGCAGAAATCTGTCCCTGAGAGATGGAGGGCATAGTTAGGGAGATGTAAAAACAGCACGGATGACACTTGGTTTAGAAGGGTACTGATGAGCTTTTAATTCATTTTGTCAGAGCACCGGCTGTTTTCTTTCCTTAGTACTCACATAATTGAGTAGGAAACTGGGATGTGAGTCATTTTCCAGCAATTAATGACTGGGATGAATCCATGACCTGAGATCCACATGCTGTTCTTAATATCCACTTAGTAATATCGTCACCTGCAGCTCTTAATATAGTGCGCTTGCCACCCCTCTGCCTCTTTACTTGAATAAGCAGAAAGTGTTGAGCTAAGCTGGTTCTTTAAAATGAACCTCTGGGCTTTGGTTCTCATAGCTCTGAGCTTAACCTCCCATTGTCAGTTCTCTGTAATGTTATCTTTTTCTACTGCTATGTTTCAGTATGGGTCAGTTCTGAGGATCAGCGGGAGCTGTGGCTCTGTGACCCAGTGTCTCAGTGAGAATGAAAGATTCTCAATGGCTTGTTGGAGAAGCAGAATAGTGAGAATTTTACCAAGACTACTGCTACCTTCTATGTAAATCATTGGTGTTGTTTAATCAGGTCTTGTTACTGGAGAGGTTGTGTGCAAATAGTGTATGGAGAGTGAGACAAAGTCTCAGAGTGGGCTGAATGAGATGTTGGGAGAAATTGATCAGAAACAAATGAAGGGTGAAATTGCTAGCTTTCTTCAGCCATTGATTCCAAATGGAGTGGAAGAAAGTAAATAAACACCGTACTTAGCAAAAGGATACTTGATTTTTGACATCAGCAGCTGAGGATTGTTATGGGCGAATAAATGGCATACGTTTAATTGTGAGTTTAGAAATATGATAGAAGTGTGTTTACATTTCTTGTTAAAACTTCTCCTAGCTCATCTTCTTTGTTTCCTACGTGGAATATCTGTTTGTTATCACACTGTGTTGAAAAATTTGGTTGCTTGACTGTAACTGAATGATTTGGGAAGTGCTCATGTCAGTTGTGCTGTCTCCTGTGTCCTACACTGTCACGTATTCCTGCTTAGCAGAACAGAGAAGAGAGGTCTCAGGCCCAAGGCCAAGGAATGCTGCTTTCAGGGCAGAAGCTCTGCAGGCTTCCTGGGAGGCTTTGTGTTTACTTGCTGCGTCACAAGTTGGGATACCTAGTTCTCTGTCACGCTCTGTGATTATTGGGAGAAAGGATATGGAAGTGGTCTTTCTGGCTACAGTGTAGCTTTATGAGATGTTCCCATTTCTGACTTTTTATGTGTGTCTTGTGCATTATAAATTCAAATCTTGTCTATCCCAGAAGCCTTTGTATCTGACTATTAGGCCTATGACATCAGAGATAATAAGGAAAAGAAATGTAATTAACTGAGAGGGGAAATGATTTGCATTTGTTATTTAAAATGCCTTTCTTTGTTGTTTGTGTCAAGTACCCATTTAATTCACATCTCTAGGAGAAAAGCTCTTTGGTGGGAAGGGAGTTGCTTAAGGATTCAGAAGATTTGCATCCCACACTTATGAATCACCCAAGGATTCTTATGGCATTAAAAGTGAAAATGGGACTCAGTAGCAGTGATTTTGAGGGAAAGGGAAGGAAAGTTGATAAACCTGTTCTAGATGTATTCTTATGTAATGGAGAAACTGTGGTGAGCTCCAAACAACTTGCTTTCCCTCTGTAGATCATATTGAAAATATGTTTTGAACTGATAAATCATTTGAGTTTCTGCAGATGTGCTCTTTTCCTCCTTTCTGCTTTTTTAGAGGAAAAGGGGAACCTGTGACTGAGCTGAGTTGGTCCTCCTGTCGGCAGCTTCTCTACCAGTCAATGGCCACTATCCTGGCTCACACGGGCTTTGACTGCGCCAACGAGAGCGTCCTGGAGACCCTGACAGACATAGCCCACGAGTACTGCTTGAAGTTCACCAAACTGCTACGCTTTGCTGTGGATCGAGAAGCCCGACTGGGGCACACCCCTTTCCCAGACGTCATGGAGCAGGTCTTTCATGAAGTGGGCATTGGCAGCGTGCTCTCACTGCAGAAGTTCTGGCAGCACCGCATTAAGGATTATCACAGCTATATGCTTCAGGTGAGAGGAGCAGTGGTGTGAGTGGGCTGCATGGCTCAATTGTTTGTTCCCTTAACAGTATGGAGGTTTTCCAATTAGAAAACCTCATGGTATGGAGAAGAGTCACAAAGGAAAGGGGAAATAGGCTTTTTTGGCGGAGATGACTTATTTGTGTCCCTACAGAGGCTAAGAGTGCTGTGTTGATAGTTTGGGTTTAAGGGGAGGCCCCCAGCTGTGTGATGACCCAAAGTCAAAGTAAAGTCAGTAATGACAGATTAACTGAACTTTTTGCTTTAAACGGATGTTTGGCTGCTTACCAGTTCATAAATAAAGGGAGCAAATGAGCAAAAATTACTTAGCTGTACAATGGCTTGTTTTGGCATTAGCAAGGGGTGGTTTGCTTAAGCAATTAGAGTATAAGACTAATACTGTACTGATATGAGTTACTGAACAAGATTATCTATAGGGAACTGTATTTCTGTGGTGAAAGGAGAGGAACTGTTAAATCTCCTGGGAATGAGAGGTGCCCTGTAAATGTAGGTTGTATGAATAAGGGCATAGTTTTTCTTGGTCCATATATTCTGTGGAATTGAATGTGTGTTTTATTTGAGTGACAGAAGAGCTTCAGGAATGCAAGAGTTGATGTGGGAACTTTATTCAAACTCATCAAAAACTGAGATTTGAATCAAGGAGGTGGCCCGTGACCAAAGGCAAAACCTACTACAAATAATCTTTCTCTTCCTCATTGTCATGCTGTTTGAAAGTGCTAGTTGACTCACCTTGGAGCAGCTGCTTGTGCTTCTTCCTATCCCATGGTTGTCACCTTGTGTATTACAGAGGTAGCATAAATCAGAAACACCTATAACTACATGTAGTATGTAAATTGTGATGGACTCTGGCTTGTGCATAAAAATAGCATCATCAAGATTTGTCCTCATTAAAAGTGTTTTTGTTCCAAAGGACTGATTGCATGATTGCATTAGTTAAAAGATACTCTTGTGTTGTTGGGCATTTATTTATTTATTTATTTATTGTCCTCCCTGGTTTGAAGGGCTGTGAAGCTGCTTGTAGTGAATGTTTGCATCCTGATACCTAGGTGTTGTTTCTTTCTGGAATTCAGGTTTTCTGTAGCTGATGTAATTCATCCCGCAGCCAGTTGCTGTCTTTCTTATTGTGGTTTTAATATAGGCTAACGTCCACGCTAACCCTGTGTTTAGAAACTTGTGTTTAGAAGGGGGAAATAAGCTCTGATGTTATTTTTCTTTCTTCTTGTTTAAAAAGGCTTTGGGCTTTTCCTGAACACAGTTGACTGAACATTGGGATTCAAGTGGTACAAACCAGTACTTGTTACAAGCAGACTAAATCTGGAAGTCTTAATTTAATTGCTTACAGTTTTAACACTTCTAGAAGCAAGGAGATTGTTCCAAATCTCATTCCTGCATTTCAGTGGTCTGGAGAAAAATGCTTTTTTTTTTTTTTTTTTTTTTGCTATGAATCTTATTGAGGGTAACCAGGCTTTGCTAGTGATGACTATAGAACCTAATGAATTTCTGATCTTGTTTCTTAATGCTGGAGTAAGTTTTAGTACTGATAGACAGAAAAACCTTAGAGGTACAACCGAAGAATAAAACTGAGGTACTTCTGTCTTGATTTTTTCCTTTGCTTAAATTTCTGGGCCTCATAGTTTTTGTCTGTGAAATAAATCTGCTCGTGTATATCAAGCAGATGTGTTAAGGAATTAAGCCTTCTTTTAAAGTTCCTTGATAAGGGTAGAAGGTTAACTTAAAGGGGGAAAGGATCTTTTTTTTTCCTGTAGCTGACGACTCTGTACTTGTTCAGCCACATCAGACAATAATACTCAAGTGGAAAGCACACTGCAATGTAACTGTCATCAAAGTCTCTGAAATCACTGTGACCTTTCCTGTCTCTCTTTTTTTTTTTTTCTATCTTCCCTGATCTTTGACAGGTTAGCAAGCAGCTCTCTGAAGAGTATGAGAAGATTGTCAACCCTGAAAAGGCAGCAGAAGACACAAAGCCTGTGAAGATTAAGGAGGAGCCTGTTAGTGATATCACTTTCCCCATAAGTGAGGAGCTGGAAGGAGATCTTGCTTCTGGTGACCAGTCTTTGCCTGTTGGAGTTCTCGGAGCTCAAAGTGAGAGATTCTCTGCAAATTTGGAAGTAGAAGCTTCCCCACAGACTTCAGGTAGTTGCTTGTTGTTACTACAACAAACAGTCCATCAGCTGTTCCGTGTGATCAGGTAGTGACAGGACAAGAGGGAACAGTTTCAAACAAAAAAAGGGGAAATTTAGATAAGATGTTAGGAGGAAATTCTTCATTAAGAGGATGGTGAGGTACTGGAACAAAATGCCTATGGGTGCTCCATTCCTGGTGCTGGTTAAGGCCAGCTTGGATGGATCTTTGAGTAACCTGGTCTAATGGAATGTGCCCTGTCCGTGGCAGGGAGTTTGGAACTAGATGATCTTTGATGTTGCTTCCAAGCCAAATCATTTCCCCTGAAGAACACAAAATGGTTTGTTTATATGGTGCTTATTTTTAGGGGATGGTCATTCTTGGCTTTGTTACTAGTAGCTGTGAGCACTGGAGTCTTTCTCCCAGTCTGATGTAAGGAAGACAGAAATAACCAGAGTTCTATTCTCATTCCTACTCAGGAGGAAAAGGAGTGCAGGTGGGGTCTTCTTTGTTTCTTTGTTTTAGTTTGGTTTTGTACTTTTTTTTCTGAGTAGTCTGGAATTCTTGTCCAGAGTTTCGTGTTACTGAGATATTGAAGGCTTGTGACTAGAGTAAAGTCAGGAGTCTGTGTAGGCACTGAATGAGTTTGGAAAATACTAACGATTCTTGTGCAGACTTCTGTATTTGGAAGACATCCTGGTAGTCACAGCCATTGCTTTATGAAAGTTTATCCTTGATTTAAGTGAACTGTACTTGTGGGAGTCTCTTGTCCTCTTGCAAGTTTCCTGAAAGCCTGCTGTAGTTAGCTGCCACCATGGAAAGTGAAACAATGAGTGGAGTTGTTATGGAGTCTGTCCTCTGTTTCTCAAAGTCATCCCTGTGTGTTGGCATTGAAGCATGCTGGTGGCTGACACTAAACAGTCTGCTGCTGCTGTACTGTTTCTGTGTCTATATAGGCCAATTTTATTCTCTGCACCTTCTGATAGCACTGAGTTTTACAGAAAGTGAAGTCAACGTTCTTTCCTCAAAAAACAAATGGTGTTTTTTTGGTGGGTTTTTTTTTTTTTTTGGTAGAACCTTCTGAGCTTTACCAGTCTTTGCAATAATAAATGTTTCCCTTAAAAATCTGGTTTAAAAACAATGAAATATTAACCTTAACATATGTATTATGTATCGAGGGCAGAGTGTACCTCTCAGTTCCTTAGCTTTTTTAAAAAATAGCATATTCTGTTGAATTAAAAAAAAAAAAACAACAACAAAAAACAAACAGGAGCAACAACACAGAACGTCCACAGATCCATCTGATGTGTTTCTAAAAGCTTACATTGTTTTCCATTATACTTCTGAGATGTGAAGCAGTCACGTTTTTGCAGAAGAAAGAATAGCAGGTTCTTCTGGCCCATCTGGGGTTGCAAGTGATTCATCTGAAAAGTTTGGTATAGCATCTACCACTTGAGACTCAGAGGTTAGCATGCTAGCTGTATATTAAATGTCTTTTGCCTCTCTGATACCGAATTGATGTTTTCTAATTAAGAATACAAGTGCTCTGTTCCTCTCTGAAAATCCCTCTTCACTTCACAAGGGTCTTTGGAAGTCTCATTGCTGTTAAGAAGTCCCAGTCTAGAGATGGGCAGGCTGGAGAGTGTAATATCACCAGACGTGAGAGAAAGCTGCTGCAATTAGGACACCATCAGCTCAAATATGCAAATGTGAGACCTGTAGAGAGGGCAGCAGTGCAACGGTGTCAGATGGCAGAATGTCCTTTCAGCCTTCTCTGTTCTGCATGTGTTTTTGCTTATGCCAGAGGTTACAGCTGTGGGCTAGCTGCTTAATTTCAGTGCAGCTGGAGAAGTAGAGGCCAAATTGGAGATCTTGTTCCTCCACCCAGACAGACAAATGAGGATTAGCTCATTTGTAAAGTACTTGGAAGTTGAAGTGCTTTGAAGATGAAATGTGCAGTGTCACCGCTTAAGTACTGTTAGTCCTTGGTGGCACTCTTGATGACAGATAGTAGAGCTGAAGGGAATAAGGTTGAGCAATGCAGAGCAATTGATGAAAGAAAGAAACAATAAGTTTAGTGAGCACCTTTGATTATAGTGCAGGCTGGAGCTGCAACTCTGTGGAAGTAACAGCATTTTAATGATGTGTCCACTGTTGTTGAGAGGAATACATTCACTTGTGGTTAACAGAAAAATAACTTTTCAATAAGGCAGCTGGACATCAGCAAGCACTTCAGCTCTGGCTCGCTGTCTGACTACTGAACTGATGCAGGTTGTGTTTTCTGCCCTTGTCACCTAAGCCCTGGTATGGGCTGCATGGCTATTGAAAAGATTCCCAATCCATACATAAGAGAAAGTTCACAGTACAGACAAGTTGGAAGACTTGTTCTTGGTGTAACTAGTTGGTAGTGAGGGAATATTGATAGGCATATTTTAGTAACAGAGAATAGTAATGGTACATACGAGAGGTTTGGTTGTGACTTAAACAGTTGCAAAGCTTAATAAAACCTAGTTTCTTAGTTTGTGTTACTATCCGCATGAATTTAACCCCTCAAAAGAGGGATCAGATGTAAAGTGAGAGAAGATTTTAGGCTTTGGTAAGATTTGGGCTCATTATGTGCGTGTCAGCAAGGGGCCCAATTAGTGTGTTTTTAATAGGATTTTTGTCTCTCTTAAAACTTTAAATAAGAAGATATAATGCAATCTGTAATTACTACTCTTGGGGACAAAGCATTTGCTGTTTTTAAGAAGCAAGGTTTCATAATCTTAGAAAATCCTCAGTCTGCTCACAGTTTGCACACTAGTCCAAATGAAAAACAAAACAAACAGCAACACATTACACTAGCATGGATTGGCCTATCTTCCTCTGCAGGATGAATTAAAAATGGGAAGATTCCTCTTGAGTGTCTGGCCACCCGTGTGATAAGAAGTCATTCATTGTTGCTGTCAAGTTACGTTCAAACAGGTTTTGGAGGAATTAAACATTTATGGCCTATGTTTTGAACCATACTAATGGCTTAGAAGGGGGTGGATTTATTACTTCTTATCTGCAGTAAATGCTCTCCCTCAGATCTGTTACTCCTGTTAGAAGTTAGGAGAAAAGGGAGCATGCAAATGACACAGCGCAAAGATTTGCTTTGGATCGCTAATCCAACTTTCACAAGCATCCTGAAGATGTTTGTGGTCCAAGATTTGAAAAGTTGTTACTAATTTTTTTTTCATTTCTTGGTTTTTTTTTTTGTTTGTTTGTTTTTTGTTTTTTGTTTTTTGTTTTTTACATTTACTATTAGGAAGCCCCACATCCATTCTGAGTTAAATAGTGCAAATCTGAGCAAGCTTGAAATACTGTAGCTTTACCATGACTAAACTATGTTACAATGGTGTTGATAAGGCTATGTGCATGAAGAGTGCAGTGAGGGAGCAGGGAAGAGCAGGTTGAGTATTAGGAAAAGTTAATTCTCTGAAAGTGTGGTCAGGCACTGCAATGGGCTGGGAGGTGGTGGAGTCACTGTCCCTGGAGGTGTTCAAGAAATGTTTAGGTGCTGTACTGAGGGACGTGGCTTAGTGGGGAGATATTGGTGATAGGTGGACGGTTGGAGTGGATGATCTTGGAGATCTTTTTCAACCCTGGTGATTCTATGATTCTATGGTAGGAATCCAAGGAAGATTCTGCAAGTTAATTTAGATAAAATATTCAATGGTTTTTTTCTGTGTTTTAATGGAATTGTTTTAATCAGCCATTTAAAAAAAAATCCATATGATTCCCTGGACTGTTTAACTTCCTTCTTTGTAAAATGACCTGGGACTCACCATGTACCTGTTTCCAGTCTCCAGCCTCCTTGCACAGATTTCCCCTATCTGAGAACAGCCGGGGTTTACCTTGACATAATGGGAGGCAGTGAAAAGCAGTGCTTCCTATCAGCAGCTGCAGAGCCACAGCAGGACACACGGCTTTCACCCCTCTTGGCCCCTGGGTTGATGGCCGTCCCTGGCTGAAGCCATGTAGGCCTGGCTGCTGCTTGCAAGGTGGGGCCTGCATTGATTCTGATAACTGGATACAGGGCATGAGAAAACTGCACAAGGCTGTGTCAGGGGAGATAAGACTGGATATTAGGATAATTGTTTTTACCATGAGAGTGGTCACATTCTGGAACAGACTTCCAAAAGAGGTGTGTTCAGGGGTTGTTTGGATAATGTCCTCATTAATATACTTTAACTTTTAGCTAGCCGTGAAGAGGTCAAGTGGTTGGATCAGATGATCTTTAAAGGTCCCTTACAACCATTCTGTTCCATTCTAAGTCCTACTTGTACAGTGTATAGTCAATGTGCTGTTGGCATACTCATTGCTGCTGAGACACTCCTTCCTTGTTATTTCTAAGTTGTTGTTTCTCGTGAAAGAAGCCACACAGAGAATAGCATTGTATTTGCTCTGAAAGCGTAGCATCATGTTTTTTAGAGCTGGAATTACTGGGCTATTAGAAAAAAAAAACAAGCTAACAGATTTTTTTTTTTTTTAATTTACTGTTTCACAAAAAAAAAAAAGCTGACAGATTTTTTTTTTTTCAATTTATTCTTTCGCACTGGTTGATGGTTATTCTCCAGATAATTTCAGCTGTAGGTTTACTTTTACTTCTTCACTGGTGCCACTGTGCCTTGCATCGGCTTACTGTTTGTAGTTTATTTTTTCACTTGGTTGTTAATGTATGCTTTTTCTTTCTCCAGGGGCTGAGGTAAATGCTTCCCCACTCTGGAACTTGGCACAGGTGAAAATGGAGCCACAGGAAAATGAGGAGGCCAATGTACATGGCCATGGAGTCCTAGGCAGTGATGTCTTTGAGGAGCCTATGTCAGGCATGAGCGAAGCTGGGATAGCACAGAGTCCCAATGGTTCTGAGAGCAGCTATGGTTCTCATTCTGCTGACAGTCTGATGGGATCCTCACCTGTCTTCAACCAGCGCTGCAAGAAAAAGATGAAGAAGATGTGAAGAGAGAGGGCCTTTTTATTTAGTTCTGATGGACTTGAAACAAACCAAGAGAGTTCTATGATGGCTGTGATGCATAAATGGGGCTGGCCCTGGTGTATGAGGAGGCTTGCATGAAATTGTTATGAGAGATTTGATGTGTAGTGCACTTCATCTCCCCTCATAGCTGGCTTCTGTGCTCCATCCTGCCTGACTCATGAGACTGAAGATAACTGGATGCGTTTGAGGGTGTCATGGCTTGCTTTGGCAGACTAATGAGGAAGTTACAAGTAGAAAACAGCCGTGAGGAGATTTGTTAAGTCACAGAATCATTGAATAATTTGGGTTGGAGCTTTCTAGTCCAGCCGAGGCAAATAGAACAGGTTTTCCAGGGCCTTGTCTCATTGAGTTTTGAATAGCTGCAAGAATGGTGAGTGAAAAAAGATGGTGAATGCTCTCTTGGCAACATTTGCCAGCATTTGACTACCCTCATAGGAAAAAGATTATTCTTACATCCGCTGGAATTTTCATGTTTCAACTTGTGTTCATTGTTTCATTTTCTATCACTGTTCATCTCTGAGTTCAGTCTGACTTTGTCTTCTCTAATCTGCATATTAAGTGGTTGTAGATGATGAGATCTCTCCTTAGCTTTTCCTCTTCTTATACCTGTAAAAACCAAGCTCCCTCAGCCTCTCCTTGCCTTGTGCTACAGTCCCCTACCCATCTCAGTGACTTTCCAACAAAATTGCTGCAGTGCCCTTATTGTAATAGGAACCGTGGAAGTGGATAACATCCTCCAGATAAGGTCTCACAAATACAGTATAGAGAGAAATAATAATTTCAACATTCTGGTCACACAACTGCCAACTGTTGCAGGCAGCAAGACAGTCTCAAGTTGAGTTATTTTACTGGGGGAGATCCTTCACTGATGATGATGATCTAGCAAAGATGCTGGAGTGTGGCCTTACGGTGCCATCAGCTAGCTCCTTTGGTGCCTTCAGGTCCATCTTGTCTGTTTACATGGACTTGAGAACGTCTAGCTGGCTGAAGTTCCTGCTAACTCATTCTTCCTTTGCTCTACATAATACCTTGTCCCCTTGCACTCTTCTAGTAGACCCAGGGGGGCAGACCTAAATAGTGAAAATGTATACTTGTGTTGAGTACATCAGTCTCAAATTGCAGCCTTTGTTTCCAGGTTGTCAAACAGCAAACCTGCATTTTCTTCAACCTTTCTTTTACTTCCGTTGCATGTAGAAAAGCCCTTCTTCGCATTTCTGTGTGTTTCGACTCCAGCTGAACTTTGCCTTCCCTAATTCTCTCCCTTCATGCTTGGACTGTGTCTTTATATCCCTCCTGGCCAGCCCATTCTCATTCCCATTTCTGTGTACATTTCTGTGTACATTTCTGTGTACATTTCTGTGTACATTTCTGTGTACTCTGTCGGTGCAAACTTTTCCTTCACTCCTGCTGGATTGAGTGTAGCCACTTCAGGCCAGTTGCTATCTTGACAACTTAGTCTGAAGCAGAATCTGTTTTACTGCTTGCTTTTATGGCTGAGCTGACTGATGACAATTTTTGTTCTGCACAGTCCTCAGTTGATCAACTCAGTCTTTATCTTGATTCAGTGAGTATCTCTCTCAAAAGAAGCTAGCATGAACACGAATCAAGAATGAACAGTCACTTAAACTGGTTTTATACCTGTAACCCACTGGGATGTTTGAGGGAGATTTATCAGACCTCCCATTTGTCCTTAGTATTTGCAGGTTTATCTTTTGAAAGGATGAGCTCCAGGCATAGTATTTTTTTCCCGTTTCCTTATAACATGCCTAGTCTTAGTTCTTTTTTCCAAACTGTATTTCTCTTCCATTTTGCAGAAGTGGAAGCCAAACGTTAAATTCCTCTATGTCTAATAAGAATGTGTAGCTACAAGCTTTTATGGACATTGGAGTTAAAATTGCCCATTGCAGTTTTAAGGGTTCCTCCTGGGAGGTAAATTCTAGCTTTTTGAAGTCTAGTCAGTAGTTGAACAGAGGACCAGTGTATCAGGAAATCTTTATTTTGATTCCCTCTGAGTCACCATTAGGAAAACTGCAAGGCCCCTGTTTTCTCAACTGTAAAAAAAAAAAAAGAATAATAGTATTTGCTACTTAAAAGTCTGTGAGATTTAGTTGCTATTTAAAAAGGTACTTTGTTCCTTTAGAGAGTTTAGTTAGAGCTGTGAGCTTTTCTTCCATGGGAGTATGACTGTTGCTGGCTGGAACATGCTTCCGTGCGCACTGAAATGTTAGTGACCTACATTATACTTGTTTTAAACAAAGCAGCTTATTATAAACAAGTATAGGACAGCTGTGCTATCTGACTGCCATAGTACAAGGAAAGCATTTTAGACGGTGTCCTCTGACTGAACTTTAGACTTCTGCAACTGAATTTGTTGCTCAGGGCCCTATTTGCAGCTGAAAGCAAACAGTCATTTTTAGGTCAACATGGGTCTGACCTAGAAGTAGAAGTCTAAAGGAGGTCAGAAGAGTGTTGTTTTAGAAGTATCTATTTTTCCACTATGCGCCAATAAAGTGAATTGATCTTGATTACCTCAGCTAAAGGCATCCACTCCATCAATATTAGTGAAGCAATCTGAATTCAGCCTTTCCTGTCTTCCTGCTAGGCAGATATTTTTCGTCTTCTTCTACACATTCAGTATTGCTTATCATTGAAATTGTAGTACTGGTCTAAAAGCAGAATGCTCATTTTACTTCAAACAGCAGATCCAGGGTTCTCCACAGCACACAGGATGTGCTAGACCAGGGTCCTGAGGTTCAGCCTGGTTTGGCTCTTGGGTCTGTCCTTAATACCGCATTAGAACAACTGTACATGAAGCATTTGCCAAACTGTTGTGAAATATTTTTGAATTTAGGACACATAAGCAAAGTCCTTTGCACCATTTTCAGGAGCTAGAGGACAGAGTGGCTGCTGTCAGCATGGCTTGCTCATTTGCAAGATCTCAGAGGGGCTAAAAATCTGCTGCTCTCCATGGCTTTAGTTAAACCGCTTAAGCCTCAGTCTTAAGTGCTTTCTTTATATTGCTCAAGTACAGATGCTCTGTCTTACTTTTAATCGTGCTTTCGTATTTCATATCCCCTTTCCACACTCACTTCGCCCTGTTATACACATGCTACAAGCCAAACCTGAACCCTCTATTGATTCAGCTGTGTTGTTGCAGTATAAGGGAGATGTGTTATTGATTCTCTTTGGGAAGCTTGTTTATGCAGGGATTAGAAATGCATCAGCATGGTTTGTACATGTAAAAAGTGGTGGCAGAGTTAAATCTGTACCTTCTGTTTCCCATTATGCTGGGTTGCTTTTGACTTTTGTGCACTGGATGTTTTCTTTTGTGCATATGGAAGCTTTACCTTGTAGGTGAGCCTTTCCCTTCTGAATGTTTGCAGACTTGGAATTTACAGCGCTGTACATCATGCATGAAATAGTGAAATTTCAAATCTAGCACACCAGCTCAGATACATACAGTATGCTCTTCTGACGAATGAAATAAGATTTTACTAGGTGTGAGGAGCTAGTGAGAAGTTCATTGACCATGTAATCCCCAAATTTTAAGCTACACTGAGATTACACAATGGCTTGGAATGAAGCTCTGCTCTCGCAGTTGGTTCTTTTTTTTCTGGTCCCTGGTAAAGTGCTCTGCTGGCCTATCTGCCTCAGAAGTTTACTATTTTGTTCATTCTTTCATCTTTATCCCTTCCCTTTCCTAAGGTGAATGAATGGAAAATTGGAATATGGAGGGTTTAATGCATCCATGTCCAGTAGCACTGATGTCCTTAGAGATTTATTTTGCTATGAATTACTAGGCTTTTGAGGTACTTTGCATGGGAATGATAGAGGATTGCAGGTGAGAGAGTACTGGGCATGATATTTGTTTCCTTTTTTATTCCTTTGAGAAGTTTTACCTGGCGTCCAACAAAGTTCACTGTCAATGTGAAAAGTTTAGCGTAGGTCAGACTATGCTACCTAGTGATTTAATTCTGAGACTATTCATGCTAATTTGAATATGCATAACGCTGTACAGAAAAAGAGATGTTCCCTGCTTAGAAATTTACAACTGAAAAAGAAAATAGGAAAATAAGATTAGATGGGGTAGGTGAGGCCAATCTGATTATATGCTGAATTCTGACACTAATGCTTATGTTATGTGTGAAAGATATTTTACTTAAGATGTTTTTGAACGTGCATGGGAGTGAAATACATGACTTCGTTTGTGTTTATATGGAACAAAATTGCTCAGAAATATTTCAGGCTTTTTTGCTTGTTTGTTTTTGTTTTTTCTCCCCTGCTCTCCTGGAGAGAGTATCTTTGCAATTTCTAAGGAAACAAAAACACTTCTCCAGAAATAAAAATTCTTGAGGTTTTATCTGATTTTTTTTGTTGTTTGTTTGTTTGTTTGCATGGAAGCATGGCATGGTGAATGCAAAGCCCAGTTTTGGAGTTCTGTCTACCCTTGTGTGGAATTTGGAATTGATCTTTTGCAAGCCTAAATAATGCTGACATTATGGAGATTATATTGGTGTTAATATAATAACTAGAGAGATAAGATGTTACTCCAGGATGTGGCTAGGGGAAGTGGAAGTCTTATTTTTTACGGGTGCTACTCCTGGCATGCCCTAGAGGAGATGTTGGTACCACAGTGTTAGTGTTGGCATTCATCTGACATCTCATAAACAGTTTGATATTTCTGAAGCACCACTGCCTAAATTACCAGACTACCTAGGAGCCCTGCTCCAAGCCTTGTGATTTACTCTTTTATGTGCTGGTCTAATTGTGTACATACTGCTTTATTTATCAGGGACCACGATGAATGAAGAATAGGATATTTTCCCCTCTGCGTAGGAGCAACATGTTGGATTTGATAGCCTTGTGAAATGACTGAAAATTTCTTGTCATGAATTAAGAATTAAGATACACACCTGTATTACCTGGGCAGGAGAGTGGGAACAATGACAGTAATAATGCCCATCTTATTTTAAGCAGAGTGGAATCTGTCCTCTGAACCACGTAGAATTGAATTAATTGAACAGTCCGTGGGAGTCTGGGGAGTGCTTTGCACTTTCCTGGAGGAAAAGGACAGTAATTACCAGTTCAGGTTACATGCCTCTGCTTTAAAGCACAAGCCTACTTGTGTCCTGGGTTCACGTCACTCTACCCCAGTGACTGTGCAGTATCACCTGTGTCCTGGAGCCGGTATGCTCTGAATAATCTTCTGTGTCATGGAAGGTGCTCTCAGCTGAATGATCTGATGCCGTATGGACGGCTGCAGGAGTTTAACTACAAACTGTTCAGTGGAACAGAAAGGAGAAACAAATGGGTTTGTGCTATGAATCTATACGGGAAGATCCATATACAGAATGTATGTTTTCCTCCATCTCCTTCCACTGTTTTCCACTGGCCAAGCTTCCAGGCACACACCTCTGGCCAGGCCCAGTAGACATGGAAAGGGCAGACTTGTTCTGCAACACACACCGTGCTGGCAGCTCCAGAGAGGTCCCATCTTGGAGTGCCACAGCATGGGGACTGACTCCATTTCTGGTTGTGCTGCCTCAGCCTTAAGTGTGCTGGCAGCTGGGAGGCAAAGCAAATAATGAGTGAGATCTCAGCAGGGGCATCTCACAAGCTCTCCCATGACTGTGGCTTGCCTCCTGCCCAGAAATGATGCTCAGGGGCTGGCAGGCTGTGTGCCGCGTGGTGGTGCTGGCTGCACGCCATGCAGGGGCTGCCAGCAGCTGCAGATCCTCTCTCCTCCCCAAAAAACACCAGACCCCAAACCATGTCATTTTAACGGCATCTTTTATATGGGAGATTAGAATCGCCTCTGCTTGTTGCTATGGAAACACTGGAGTGAAAGGAAACGACCTCATCATGATTTATGATGAAATCCCTTTGGGGTGGGCTTGCTGCCCCAGCATGCTTGCTGTGGGGGGAACAAGGCTGGGGGATGCCTGGCCTTGGTGTGGGGGTCCTGGAGCCTTGCCTCCTTTGTGCCCTCCTCAGCAGTTTGTCTTCCTCTTGGTCTTTTCCCTTTGGCTCAGCAGGTCAGAAAAGCTCCTGCTGCTGGAGCAGCTTTTTCCCTTGGAAATCAGCTCCAAAGTTGTGGCTGTGTCACTTCTACATGGTGTTCTGAGTGCCTTTGGGAGGGTCACTGCTATGGGAACAGGGTCCCATCAGTGAGCTGGACAAACAGCTTGGATATTGTAACAGGTTTCCCAGGGCCCTGGTATCCTTTTGCATGTGTTTCCTTCAAATTATGGCTGCTGCCTTGGAGCCCCAACTGTCTCTGGAACTGTGCCTTACTCTCAGCTTTGTGTCCAATCCAAATGTTGCTGAGATGCTCACGTGAGCTTGCCCTGACTGGAGGGGGAAAAAAAAAAAAAAAAAAAAGAAAAAAAAAAAAAAAGAAAAAAAAGGATTGTTTATGTTAGTTTTAGCTAAAGTTTTCTTAATTTTCTCTTCTCTATTTTTCTTTGAGGAAAAGAATGCTCTCTTTCTAGAGAGGCTAAGCAAGTTTGTGATGTATCTTTGGGGAGGTGACCTTACATCCTTTTGTTAAGAGCATTATGTGGTCACCAGGGCTGACTTGTCCTTGTGCTCATGAAGTACATCTTACTGGGAGGAAAAGAAGAGGTGAGATGCTGCATTGTGAGGAATTTGAGATAAACTGGGCTGTTACTACTAGTACATGTGCTAATGTATCCCTAGGAGGCTGTAGAGGTTGGTAAAAAATGAGCAGCTGCCTCCAGACCCTGCTATAATTACTGGTACAGCAGCTGCTTCATCCTGCTGCTCCTGACGAGCTGCTGGCCAACATGGCATGCATACTGGCCTCCAGGTCCAGCATGAGAGCTCCTCCATCCCTGTCGTATCCAGACTGCAGGGCAGGGAGGGGCAGGACTTAGAATAGGCAGGAGGGGGCTCTACTGCAGCCTGGGCTGGACTTGGAGTCTCTTAGGGTCTGTGCCAAGCAGTGGTCACCTCTGTGGCTCTGGAAAACCTGTACCCCCAAAGTTGCTTTTGGGACTTGTGGGAAGAAAGCTGGCAATTTACCCTGTCCCCTGGGTGAAAGCCTGTGCAGTCTGAAGGATAGTTCAGATCTTGGAAAGCATTGGATCCTTGGCCAGACAGCTTTTCGTTGTTGCTCCAGTTGATGGCTTCATTTTGACAAAGCTCACTGGGAAAGAGCTGCTAAATGGAACAGCCCTTCTGGCTGTCACTGCACCTCCCTGTTCCCTTCAATAAATACTAGGGTGTATTTCACCTACTTCAGTTTACATGTACTTGTACATGTACATGTACTTCAGTTTACAACTGAAGACCACTTTTTTCATTGGAAAAATCTGGAAGATATTTCTACCAAGGTGCCATTTTTTTAGCATGCATCAAGGAACGCAGTGCTGTGGGCTGACCCAGCACTGTCCTTGGGCAATGAAAGATTTCAGCACGTGAGGAGAAGAGCGTGCATGTCCTATGTGCGCACAGTGGGAGTTTGCCACAGGAGCACGTGTGCTGCCATGCTTTGCTAGAGCTGGCATTTTAAGTGGTAACCCTATGAAAGACTGCAGAACCTTACCCTGTCTGGGCTTTGGAGTAGTGGAAAAAAAAAAAAAAAAAAAAAAAGCTGGAAAATGACAGCATTTGCCAATACTAGCACTGTATGGGCACTGCTGAGTCACGGCCTGAACCTCTGATTGATCACCTGAGGCGAGCCACGAGCCAGCCAGAGGAGCACAGGTGAAGGCAATTCTCCTGTGCTGCCGGAAGGGGTGGAGCCAGGCTCCAGATCTATTTGAGAGCTGGCTACCAGTAGGGAAGGATCTCTTCTGGAGATCGCCTCTGCTGGTGTTTTGTGGGTGAGCCCAGCATAAGGGTAAGCCTTCCATTTATTCTCTTTTGTTATCATAGTCTACTTTGCCTGACTCTCTTGTTTATTTTGTGACAATAACATCCTAATATTCTTGATTATACTAGCACACAAACAAGCGAATAGGGAAAACAGGCCTACAGGCCTTTGGTTTTTTGTTTTTTTTTTTTTCCCCATGCATGGAGCAGCCACAGTGTTGGTTTTGGCGTTCCTGATCTTGCTGGAGGGAATTTATTGTGCGTGGTAAGTCTGATGTTTGTGCTATTGCAGTTGCTTTGAAGAGAACCATGCTGAATATTTAGCAAAAATCTTTTTTTTTTTTTTTTTTTTCTTCTGCAAAGCCCAGTAATAAATGGACTTTAATGACCACAACCAGCCCAGTTTAACATTATCCGTCTTCCTCCATTGCTGTTTTCTTAGCTCTTGTAATACTATAATTTTACTATTATTCAAGTCAATATAGACTCTTCTATCATATGTCTGTCCTGAATTTTTCTAGTAAAGAAACAAGGAAGCCAATTGCTGGTTGTTCCTAATGCCTGAAGAAAGTAACATGAAATAATTCTAATCTAAAAAGCTTAGTATCTGAAAACATTTTCTGGGATTCCCTCACATTCTGCAAAATAAAAGTGCCACTCAACTTCCCAGCATCAGAGATTATGTTGAAAATATAGTAGTTGTATTTATATTCTGCTATCTTAATTAAATTTGTCTGATATGGCTGAGATGTCCTGGCCCTGTTAACTCTAGGTGCCCTATAACACAAAGTATTTTTGAACAGGCAGATAGGATAAAATATAATTATTTGTCTGCTGAATTGATTTTACTGTGGAAAAGAGTGAGCTAAGCAGCCACATTTCTGTATATCCAAATCTTCCACCACAACTTCAAAGAAACTGGAGAAATTAAATGAATAAAAAGATGCTCTCCTTTATGTATTCAGATCCGCAAGCCTAAAGCTCAGAGACTTTTCTAGACTCATTTCCAATCTTTAAAAAATGAGCTTTGCACAACAGATCCATGCGAGCTCCACAGCTCTCAGTAACTATTTCTTTACTTTTCTCTACATCTCTTAATGCTGCTGGTATTCTCAGCTTTGATGAGCCATAGTCTTAGGTTTGATGCAAAATAAGCAGCATTGCTCCTTACTGAAGGCACTAATTAATGCCCAGTCCTAACCAAGCACAGCTGAGGCAAATGGGAATTAAGGACACCTGGCCTTGCAACTGTAGGCTAGAAAGGTGGATTCTTGTTGGTATGGCACAGACCCTTATGTGCTGTTTATTTTGTAAATTCTGCGTGAGCCTGGCATCTCTCAGAGTTCTAGCAGTTTCAGAACTGTAGATACAGGCTATAGTACTGTTCATGGGAGTTTTTAGAACGCTTTAATGAGACACAGAGGCAATTTTGCGGAGTCATGCTGCAAGTCGACATGTACCTGTGAGCGCCAGTGTGGGACTGTGAAAGAACTGAAGTTCCTTTTGTTTGAAAGGCAGATGGAAGAAACAGTGACAGTCAGTACAGAAAAATCTGTGAGAAGGCTGACGTGGAGGGAAAGCATGAGCTCTTGGAGTGCCTACTGAAATATTGTACTTGTGAAGGATGTAAAAGTGGAAAGAAAGGCAGAGAAGAGAGAAAGATGAGACAGATTCTTTTCAGTGCTGCAGAAGTTTAAGATGACATCTCTTGATTCTTGCCTCCCCCTCTTGCCCTGAATCCTGTTGTATTGCTGAAATTCCAATGATTCAAAGTGACCTAACAAACTCTCCAGAGGTGGAGAAAGCAATCTATGCAGGTATGTATTTGAAGAATTCTGATATAGTTATTATTGGTACCTGCATTTAACTATGAAGAGATGTACGTAGCATATATGTATACGTGGTTTTGCAATGCCTTCTTTATAATTTACAGTTCCCCAGGGAATGTTTCCTAATTCTGTTGGCACACTGGCGTTGTGGGATTTGTGACCACAAGAGTTTTGGGTGCTTGAGATAGCCATGTGGTGCTCCTAGATTTTCATCTAACAATCCAGATAGATGAGTATGTGTAATTTTAGGCATGTGAACAACAGAATGTGGCTATGCTGTGAATTATGTGCGTACCCCATGCTTTTCTGGATGAGAGCAGTACAGTGCAGCAATGAACAAAATTTAAAAATGCTCACTGTGCTAATTTTAGATCAGGATTTGCAGTTCATCTCTCTACATAACTGATGCCTCTAGCTAACCGGCACGATTGGGCTGCTCTGGGAATGATTTTGTATTCCACTGGTCTGACAGCACCCATCATTTCCATGTATACAAGTGTCCATACCACTCAGTCACCTCTGCCACTGTTAGTGCTAATTGCCTCCCTCACTGTAATACCCTTAAAGGAGTGTGAAAAGCCTGGATGGGAGCTGAAGGCCCGTCTCTCCACTGAGCAGTGCTGATGCAGTTCCAGGGACGACCTGTGAATATGTAACAACTTCTGCTGGCCTGTTATGCTTCCTGGTCTCGCTATAGAGAGGCTTCCAAAATCCAGGGCTGTTATGCTTGCCATTTCCTGTCAAGTCTGAGCTTTCCCCCTCAGAAGGAACAAGGGGCTTCCTACCTCAATAAAGGTGAGAGAAGAAGGGAAGAGACAGAGCTGACATCTATAGTTCATGCATCAGAAGTGAGTTCCACTATATTAGTTTCCTTGTGAGGATTTATATAACCCTGAAATCTGATTCTGAGAAGGGAAAAATGGAGTGGGCTGTGGAGAATGGAAGTGTCAAGATTTTGTTCCAAGGAAACGGAGGAAAAACACACAGTTCTTCAGCAGGAAAATAATGTTTGTTGTCCTCTGTCACTTCTGATGCTGCCCCATCAGATGCAATGGAGTTCCTAAGGGAAATAGAAGTAACCAGAAGGCATAGAAATCATTACACATTTTCAAAGCCTGTCTGCGATTGAAGCTATTTATATTCTGTCTTTATCTTGTCAGTTCTAGGCCCTGAGGGCCTTCCTATCCTTTACCTCTCAACGTGTGTGTGTGAATGGTGACATCCTTTTGCTCTCCTCTATCTCCTTTAAGGTCTCTGCTTGGTTGCCAAGTGAGATACACATAGATCTGCTATCTGACAAAATGCAGCATTGTTATTCTGTACTTTGCTCTAAATCTTATGCGTCAGTCTCCTTCCAGCTTTACAGGTTTTGTTTGCATAAATGAGTGAATTCCTACCAAAAAGAGTCTGGATTGGCAGCTGTGAAGACTTTATCCTCTTTTCACTCACAAAGCAAAAATAATGCAGCAGCAATGTGCCTGGGATGACTACTGTGCTGCCTAACAGTAGGGGTCGAACTGGGGAACTTCCAGAGTTTAAAAGCATGGCCTTCTTTATAACCTGAGCTGGAGGCAAGAGGTCCATCAGAGATCTGTAAGCTCTAGGGACTGGAAATGCAAAGGAAGCTCTAGATCACAGACTGCCTTCTCAATTGTGTGATCTCCCTCAAAAAATGAGATCTTTCCCAGTGTTTGGGCTTTACAGCATTGCAAATCCTGTTCAAGTCACTACTTAAGTGATGGAGGTTATCTTACTGGTCATACCAGAAACTGCAACTCAGTCCTTAACTGGAGGAAAAGTAATCCTTGGGTCAGGTTAGATTTAGATTCTCTGGAGATGCTGTTGACGGATTCTCTGGGCTTGTTCTACGGGCATGATTCCATTGTGATTGCCAGGGTAAGTGCACCTCTAACTGTCCCAAATATCAAGCTTCTGGGTCTTGGATCAGCTGAGTAATCCTCCTCCTCTCACCCTGTCTGCAAACCCCTGTGTAGCAATGGAGTGGCTCCACCTCTCCTAGACCCCATTTAAGAGCTGACTACCACTGGGGAAGATCTCTTTTGGAGATCACTCCTCTTGGAGTCTTCTCAGCGAGTCCAGGACAAAGGTAAGCTTTCCATCCATTTTTCTTTAGCACGATAACCTGTTTAGCCTAACTTTGCTGTACATTTCTTAATTATAACATCTGTATATTCATGGATTACACAACCTGTAAGGCAGTCAGGCTGCTGCAGGCCCCCATGCTCCTGGGAAGCTCAGGGCCACCCTATAGGTTCTGTGTTTCCATGAAACACAAACCTTGTCCTTAGCCTGTAGCCAAGGGTTTTGGAAATTCTAAATACGGTGCTGGCCACCAGGCTTTTCTAACAGAGGGAAGAAAAAGATGCCAGCTACATACATCTCATCCCAGATATGTGTGAGTTGTTGTACTTATCATTACTATTGTTCATTTGTTTCAAAGCAGGTGTTAGCTGAGAGAAAACATAAAAGCTGCATTTTGTATTGTTTGTTCCTCGTTAAAATGATCTGGGCCCCCGTGGGCATGTGTTGTCTTAATATTCTGGTGCTGGGAAGTGCCACATTTTCATAATGAAAGCTGTTGCAGAAAAGCAATTCCGACCTCAGATAAAAGGAGAAGATTACACTTGCCACTCGAGTTATGGTATTAGAACAACTGATTTTATTTGTTTTCATTTCATTTTCCTTGTCAGCTGCTGCTGAACCTCCGTGCAGCATTCTTCAGAGATGTTAATTGTATTTTGTGTGTCTGGATCCCCCTAAGAAATGACAAATGTTTTCACTCACAAATTAGATGTCTCTTTTCATTTAAACACCAACAAGGAAAGCTAATTTAAGAATGGTGGTGCTGTTGTTGCAGCAAGAACCTTGATATGTGATAGAAACTGATAAACAGGCATAGGGACCTGGAGCAGCAAATTCTCTATTGGGAATGTAGATTGGTGAGATACTCATTTAATTTTTCCTTTAGCTGGTTCACAAATGAAAAAAATACAGGGTCACATGCATTGAGTAGAGCACAGGAATAAACTACTGTACTTCAGGCTACAGTACTATATTTTTAAGTACAGCGTTGAAGCAGACATAGTTATGTTTGGTCAAAGTTCCTGGGGTCATCCGTGGGTGCCTTGTGTGGAAAAAATACTGGAAGGATTCTTCTAAGTTTTCAGTGAGTCTAAAGGAGGAAAGAATTGGTGAATAACATGCATGTGGGAGAGGAGAATTTCAAGTACAGTGATCTGTGCAAAGTGGGATGCTCAGAGGAAATTGGTGGTACTCCAGACTCCAGTTTCTGAAGGGAGAGAGAAGGTAACTGGTGCAAACCTTGCTCTTCTGGCAGAGGTACCATGGGAAATTCACCCAACAGAAAGTTGTGCTGTAGACCCACATGAGTGTAGACATTTAGATCTGGAAACTCAAGCCTGAACTTGAGCTCCATGTCTGACAGTAACATGGACAGGTAGCATAAAAGCTACTATAACTTCACATTGGGCAAGCAGCGATACAACAAAAATGCTCAGAAGGTGTTAATAGTTCTCTGTTGTTAGTGAATTTATAAAAGGAAATGTAGTAAAAATATGATGGCAACAGAGATCTCGCCAGATTGTCTAGAAGCCTTCATGGAGTACAGTGCCATCGTGAACAGAATTACCTCCTTGGCTAGAAGAATTAGTTGTTTCTCCACTTTGCTTGTTCTTCATGTGTACTGGGGAAATCAATGCAAAACAATGTGTTTTATTAGGTCTCTGGCTACCATTAAGCAGAATCAAAATTCTTACAAAATTCATCCCTCTGGCTCCATGACTTATTTAGATTGGTGGAGTTATGATTTTTATGAGTACTGATTGTTCAGGGACCTCTAGAGGGGAAAAAAAAAAAAGCACATGCAAGTTGTTAACTTCTTGCATTCAGTCACAGTGCCTCACATGCAGAGCCATCATGGATTTGGTGGACTTTGGAAGCTATGAAGCGGCTATAGCTGATAGGCTCTTTCTCCTTGCTTTGCACAGAGCAAAATATATTAGACTGCTAAGTCTCCACAGAAATAACGATGGAAAAAATACACCAGCGCCCCATATGTTCTCCTTTCAGGGAGCTCTTGCTTTCTGATTCTGTGTGGACAGATGTTTAATGGAAAAAGAGCGTGTGAACATCAGGAAGGCAGTGGATTGTCTCCCTCTCCTTTGCAGATCAGTATATCCTACGCATTTCAGTGTTCTCCTCCCATGTGTTCAAGGGAATGTTGCTTTTCATTCTGTTTCACCATGCTGGTGCATTCTGAGCAGAGGCAGCTTTACAGCATTTAGCCAGCTGGCACTTTCTGATAGGTGTTGTGCTCCCCGTGAAAGATGCAACAGCCTTTGACCAGAATCAGTCACTGTGTTCATGAGTAAATGCTTGAAGGTGAATCCAAAATGCGTGTCCTAGACACGTTTTTCTTGCTTCAGTGGTCGAGAGGAAAGAAGTCATCTCATAGTTACTGCAACAGGGCTGCTAGCTGCTATGGATCCTGTCAGCCTCTGGCCTCAGCTTATCCATTATGGAACAGGCTTTCTTATCTGCAGGTGTGCCAAGCATGCTTCTAACTTCATACCTTTATCTTTTCCTATGGATCCAATGACTTGTTGAATTGGAAATTCAGAGGAATTTAAAGCAACACTTCTCCTTACTTTTTGACCTATGCAATGTGTAGGTTGTATAGCTTGTAGAGAATGTAGCTAATACAGATAGCCAGCAGACACCTTGTCCCAGCCATGGCCAACCAGGAGCTGTGGTCCTACTGGGGTAAGTTCCTACCTGAATAAGTCAGGCAGCAGCTGGTCTTTAAGAGCTGGGAGTTAGAAGTCTAGCAAGCAAGCTGATTAGAGCTTATCTGCATAAAAATGGAAATGAGTCAGAGAGGGGAGTACCATATTTGAGTGCAAATGCAAGCAATTAGCTCAAAGCCATTACTGTAATGGCTTGAAAGATTTTTTTTATTATTATTATCATTACTGAAATGCATTAGCAACATCTTTTTAAAAAATGTAAATATACACAGTACAATCCCATCTCTCTGCAAGAGCATGAAGTAACCCCGTGTCGGTGGTACACACAGAGGAGTCTGTGGAGGCTCTTAACCACCAAATGCAGCAGAGCACAGAGGAATACGAATGAAGGCATTACCAGAGAGCACTAGAGAAAGGCAGCTGTGATTAGGTACCAACGCAAATATTTACTCAAATGGAAAGCTGAAAAATTTTCAGAAAAATTTCTAGAAACATCTGCCCAGCAGTACCCCTTTCTGGCCTTAGCCTGCACTGATGGCTCTCTTGCCCTGAGAATCACTTTCCCTCCATCCTCAGCAGGGCTATTGGAGCATGCCTGGCTCCGGCATGGGACATACAGGTCCCATCGTGAGGTATAGAAGCACTGATGACTTTCAGAGTCCTGGTTACGTGGGGAATGGGTGTCAAGCACAGTAGAGGTCATCTGTCAGTTCCAGGGTGCTCTTGAGCAGCCTTGGAGTTCTGTACAGAGAGGATTTTTCCCTTCTCTCCATGTGCTCCAGTTAACATTGCTGAAGAATTTGGGATTGCATGATAGAAATAGATGCTCAAGGAAATTGAGCTCCTTTCTATAGGAAAAGTGGTGAAAATGAGAAGTATTGTTTTCAGTTGAGCTGGGAGCATTTGGAGGACTTCTCCCCGATTGTAAATTTTTTTTTTCTTGATCTTTCCTCCCTTGAAAGAGGAAGAGAAAGATTTAAAAAAAACAAAACAAAAAAAACCAGCAGTTGTTTTGGCCTGACTCATAGAATGAAGTGAAGGATTGCTGTGAGCTGGGAGTGTAGAAGACTAGGAGGGTTCACGGTGAACTTGTCCTTTCTCCTGAGATCTTTCCACAGCTATTCCTGTTGACTAGAGAGGCTGCCAGGACAGCAGGTCCTGCTGTGTCCTATGGTTCTGCATGCTGATCTTTGTGTCTCCATACACTTCTTTGAAGGGCTTTGTAACATCACTCTGAGATAACAGCATGAAGCCATACCGTAGGAAACCAAACTTCAATGCACATATGGTTCTCAAGTGCCATTCAGTGGGAGACGCTCTGTCTTGTTGTAGAGTGGATGAGTTAGCCACATGATTCAATCCAATAAGCATAATTACACACATTAGTGTGTTTCCATTGCTGTCAGAGCAGACAAATGGGAGAAATGTTCTTTAGTTGAGATGAGAAAGTTTCTGTGTTTTCTGAGTCCTGAGCACTGCTTCTTTAACTATAAATCTAGAATATGAACTGGGCCCTCCTTGGTAAATCTTTGTGTTTGCAGGATTTTAATCACATCAGTAGGTCTGAGCCAGTGTTGTGAAGAATAGGCAATAGCAGTGGGCTTGTTTGACGGTATGGGTATTTGCTCCATTGACCGTTCATGGTGCACACCAAAGACAGCAGAAATAAGTAGAGGTGGGATGAAAAAGGCTGTTCAGTCCCTGCAGACAGGGAGTGAATTTACTGAACACTATCTCCATGGAAATACAGTGTGTGTGTTACTTATGCCTGCCTCCAGAGCTTCACTGAGTTTGAATCTGGCCCACAGGTGGCACGGAAGCCATTGCCTCCTGGAAAAGGATGTCATATTTTATGCGCGTTGTTTTCGATTCAGCGAGGTGACAAATGTAAGCCTGTTTATTATTACTGTGTGGCTGCTGTATTTCTCACAAGTGCTTATTGAGAATTGTCTGACAAAGACAGAAAGCCCAGGATTGTGCATTCCTGTATTAATATGCGAGGCCATTCTCTGTAATCCTTTCAGAGAAATGACTAAAGCCCTCAGCCCCACCAGTTCAGCCTGGCGCTCACCTCCCTGCTTCTGTCTCCCCAAATGTCATAGGGTGGGAGGCCAGGTGTTCCATTCTTCTCTCAGGCTCTTAGTGGTGCTTTGAGTCACATACAGGCAACCTCACCAGCTTCTGGTTCATTTCATGGCTGTGGCCACTTTCACCTGACACAAATCACAGACTAGCAGAAGGGCTTTGTGGCAGCAGTGGTAGGTGACCTAATGCACAGCTAGTCCTCACCATGAGGCATCTTTTATTTCATTTCAGAGGGCTCCAGTTGAGGCCTTCATCTAGCATGGTAGAGCTGCTTGGAGCTGGGCAGCCACAGCCTGGTGCAGGCGAAGACTCCTGAGCTCTCACCAGCTTGTTCCAGCAGCCCAGTTGGCATCAGTGCATATGGCAACGACTTATACTGAGACAACTGCATATTGGTGGAAAAAATTATTTATCCATCTCTGGGTTCGGGAAATGGGAGCTGATTTCTGGGGTGGGACAGCACTGTGAGCACAAAAGAGCTGGGGATGAATACTTGGGTGAAAGGCATGACTTTCCTGAAGTACTTTAAAGCAGGAAGAGCGGAGCATCCGTAGGAAGAAATCTCCCATGAAAATCTCATATAGGTCTCTGGTGTTCTGATGCCCCACGCTATTTAAATGAGTCAAGGAGTCTTTGCCAGATGTGAAAACATAGCTTGGCTCACTGCACACGCCACAGACCTTCAGAAAATAAATGGTGGCACCCACTTTGACCGGAAAGCCTGACATGAAGGACTTTGCATCAGTGTGTGGGCTGCTGCCGGAGCAGGGACCAATGGGGTGAAACAAGCCCCAGCAGGATGCAGTTCATTTCAGCTCAGGATGGACATCAGTTACTGACACGGCCCATTAGTGGAGCTGTTTGTTATACCAACTTAATCGTGTTTTCAGAAAGGGGAAAAACAATCAATATTCTCAGTTCATTTTAAAACAATAAATAACCACAGGTTTCTCTCCTGCCTCATTTATAGTACTGCTCTCGATTGGGAGTGCGAAAGACTCTGTGTGGGACTGTCTGACCAGCAAGAACAGGCACTGCAGTGTGAGCACTTTTCCTGCCTCCAGGCATGGGAGCTCTCACTTCCCATGGGTGATGTGCAGAGCAGCTGCAATATCGTTTTGTGACCTTAGCTTTCACATTCATCACGACTCCTTGCTGCAAACTGGTTTTTCTGCTCTGGACACTTTACTTTCGCAGGCTCAGTCCATGGCCGTGGAATAATTTCCTCTATTCATTATGCTTAAAGGAAGGCTCTGAATCAGAAACGGTGCAAGGACTGTGAAGGCAGTAAGTTAAAATGCCTACTAGTGAGCTTGCTCTTTTCTTCAAAGCTTGAGTGATTTTTTTTTTTTTTTTTTTTTTTTTTTGCTTCACAAAGCACAGGGACCGCATGCATCCTGGGATGCAGAGAGGGCAGGCAGAACCATGCTGGGTCCAGCAGACCAAAGGCAACCCAATGTGTGCAGTCCTGAGGAGATCAGAGAGCATGCCTTCTATGCACCCTTACATTGCATGAACTACAGAATGGGAAAGTGTGACCACGTCAAACACAGGGTATTTCCTTTCTCTTTGCTTCAAATGTGTAATTTCACCACTATTGGCTTTCATTAGGTTTTCTCATGAAGCTTCCACAATTCATCAGATATTGAGGGTTTGGTGTGAAATCATATGGTTAATAAGAAAACATTAAAGGTGGGTTGTACTTTTTTTGTTTGTTTTTCTAAAGACTTACTAGGTTTCTATATGTTTTATTTCACTGAAAACACAAGGAAAAAGAAAAATGTAAAACGAAAAGAGCGCAGAAGATCTAGGCAGTAGGCCTTTAAGATGTGCTGTAAATGTTGCAGAAATGCCAGTGAGGCCACAGCAGTTTGTGAGAATATCTGTCTATTTAAAATACAGCCTCTTAGTGCAGGATCGTAATTCAGTCTTGTGCGTGGAGAAATATGCTGTAAGTGCTTAACAAATTTTAGAAATAATAACAATTAATAATAGATGAAACCTGGGCAAAGATGGATCACTACATTAGAGAGCCCAGTGAATATCTTTGGTTTCTCGTCAAGGACCCCATGGTGACAACCACAGCAAGATATGCTAGAAAAATGCTCTAAGACAGGGCTTGGGTGCACAGTTTTGTAAGATGAGTGATGGCATCTGGGCGGCAGATTGTGGGTAGGATTGTCCCACAGTCAGTGTCTCCCCTTGCTCCATGCAGCTTGCTCAGCCGTGAGGGGCACAGCATGGTGTGGTAGCAGGACTGTGTCTCATGGACAGAGCACAGCTTATGGGAAGTAGCCTGGGGAACACTCCCCATGCTCTAGTCCTGGAGGGCGTAGCATGCTGTGCAGTTGCCAAGCACAGAGAGCGCATCTTGGCTTTGCCAGCAAAGCAGAAATTGCTGCTAAACAGCAAGTGTGCCCAGGGCTCACCTGAAGGCAGAAAAATCCATATAAGTGCGGAGACACTGAATGTTTGCTAGCATTGCCCTTTCCACTTTTAGCATCCTTTTGAAGACACCTTTCTGCTGGGTTGTTCACTGTGAACCAAACAGATTTGTACATCAGGAATTGATTTTCAGTTATAGAAAAGATTCCTTTTGCTATCTTGGAAACAGAGGAACCATACATTAATAATAGATTGTGTTTTTGACTACGTCCTCTTTACGTTGCCAAAATAATGAAAATAGTCCCAAGTATAAAAAGGGTTTTAACATAAATGGCAAATCATTGTTCTTCTCCAAACCTCTGTCATCTTATGGCTTACCCTTATAGTATGAGGTCTTGAGGGCTGGCTCCATCCTTCCTCAGTGTTTGGAAACTGCTCAGCACATGTGACAGGCTGCTGTAAGCATGTAATAAATAAGCACAGCATGACAGGTTACTACTTGGGTTTCAGATTGGTTTGAAGAGGTAGTGGGAGCGTTACCCAGCTCAAGGCTTGTTATACTTCAAGTAGACAGAACTTTTAATGAGAATTTATCCATACAGGTACTGGAGAAGGCTTCTAAGGTGGTCAGTGATGCAGTGAGATTTTGTCACTGTCATAATCTTCTGTTTCCTTATGAAACTCTTATATTTTTTTCCCCACTGGAAAATTCTCTTATTACATGTTTTCTTCATTTCCTCAGTTCAGTTCATTTGGCCAAAGTCACCCATGCCATGCCTTATGTAGACACAGGGCAAAATGGTAAATGCAAAAAAAATCTCCGTTTATGTGATACAACACAAGAGGGTTGATGCAACAAAGCAGATGTGGTCATTGTTTTTCAGCATCGCATGCGAGACTCTGCTATGGAAGGACACTTCCCCTTCTCAGCTGAGCTCTGGAGAGGAAGTGGCCTGGGAGAGAAAAGCAGCTGCATTTAAACATCATCTGGATGTAAAATTGCACCACAGTTGATGAGAACATCCATCTCTGCCCACCGCTGCTGCATTTACCCTGGTCCCAGTCACTCAGGACTCTTAATGCAACTTCTTTGTCAGCTCTTTAGTGTACTTAAAGGAAGGAAGAGAAGAATTCTGGGTCATTTCCATAGCTATGTCTCCTTTTCCTTACTTGGAATGACAGCCTCACACCAAAGTTTCTATTGTCAGCTGTTCCTTAGAGGGGATGATGGAAACCTCAAGAATTTTTTATTCCAATTACAAATGTAATGATCTCTGCAGAACGAAACTCAGTATCTGTCTGTAATGCAGACAGGTTGAAAGAGAAGATGTGGAAGAGAAATAATAGGAAAAAGAGCATGACACACATAAGAGATGCTTCTGACATCTATCCCCCAATGATCTTCCTTCATTATTTGCTGAAAAATTCAATTTACTTCTTTGGGGATGAAGAAACTGGAAAATACAGAAACAAAAAGATCTGTGTGTCTTGAAAAGGGGATGTTCTTTTTTCTCCCACCATCTCCAAGGTTTTGGAAAAATTGATCCCTTTGACATAGCTGGACATCCTTGTGGATATCCAGTGATATGTAATGTCTAACGATTGGCAGCAGTTGGCATATTTTAATTTTATCAGGATGTTGTTATTGATTTTGTCAGCCCTTAGACCCGATTCGCACCTCAGCTACATCAGCAAAGTCAGACCCTTGCTCTGCATCCCCCCCGGGGCCACCAGAGGCTCTCTGTGTGCAGTCAGCTTGTGGATCATCTTTTTCATTTCTCTGACTGCAGAAAGCATTTGCCCAAGCCTGGAGGGATCATGATCAATGTGCTAAAATTAGTGCAGCATAGAACACTGGAAGTTTCTGGTCTGGTTATCTGTGCCATTTTGGGGCTCTTCTTTTTTGAACAGAAGCAAAATCAGAAACCTTTTCCTTTCCATTAATTTCACTTTACCCTATTTGTTTTCCTACTTCCTGAGGGCTTTTGTAACCAAGCATTTCAGACTATTTATCAGGCACATTTGTAGGTGATAAGCTGATGACTCAGAAGAGCAGTTAGTGCAGCCAGCAGAGGCACCAGTAACAGCGTGCTTTTGCAGAGTGGTTTAGGAAGAAATGTTATCTGCTTAGATGCTGTTCTTTCCTGAACTTAACGTTTCTTTTGATTATTAGAATTTTTTTTTCTGTGTGTGTGTGTGTCTTTGTGTGGAGGAGCTGTTTCCACCTGTGAGATGATGTACTGTCTGAAGCACTGAAGGGCTCTGGAATGGGAAAACTGGAGGAGTCTGGCCAGAGTGCTTAAATTGGTGCCCTTAATGTGCTGAAGGGCTGGACCTCTCCAGCTGGCAGTGGTTAAAGGCTGTGAAAGTGCATGAGAGAGGATGAGGAATCATGTAATTAACCCTATAAAGAAGCAGGCAGCATGCAGTAAGCTGGTGAAATAAAAATATTCTAGAAAGGATAAACAGCTGCCAGGTGAAGTTGCTTGGGCATCAGGTGGCTTCATGAGGGGAGAGGGAATGGGATAAAATCATAACTGCTTGACCTTTCCACCTCCTCACATCTGAGAGTCTTGTGGCATGTTGGGGTTAAAGTTTCTAGGCTACAAAAAGTTAACTCGACTGGGAACATTCCCTGCTTCACTTTCAGATGAACAACCTGAGATGAACTGAGTATGTACCTGTGGTGGCTGGAAATGCAAAGGATGGGCACTGATTAGCTGGCTTCCCCTTCAAGTCTGCTTTTCCTTTGAAGATTGTTCCATCCTGCTTCCTGAAATGTAGGAGAATCTGAGCATTTTGTCCTTTTCATCATCTCACATGAACGTACTCTTTGCCTGTCGGCTTTGCCCTTGCAGTAGGTGGGGAGGGTGGATAAGGCATCGTTCTACTGGTTAAAAAAAGCAGTTTTCTGTGCTTCTCTGCTTATTTTAGTTTGAGAACTCCTCTGAACCAAGATGATAAAAATGGGGATATTCTGTGTATCTACCACGAAGGCTTGCTGGGATAATTATGGCTCCATGCTTATACTGACTAGCCCCTGTTACTGTGCACACAGCGTTCAGATGTGTGGAGTGACAGCTTCTTCAGGCTCTAACCAAAGTACTGGGATGCGCTTTTTCCCATGTGTTTTAGTTAAGTGGATAAGAAGAACCTTTGTACATAGCATGGCATGAAACCTGTCTAACAAGATCTATAAGAGCCAGGGTCTCTGCTTGAGCGTTTCAGATCTTGTCCTGGAATACACATAAATGTACACCAGCATCCTAACTGTGACTGTAATGTATTCGATGTTCCTAATTTTAAACTAACTACTACAGAAGAAGGCAAGTCATGGAAAAGGGCAACTTGCACCCACACTGAGTCTTCTGGCATTGTTATTACAATGCTGGCTGAGAGAGCTAGTTGAAATCTTACCCTGGTTAATCTGTGACCTTAAGACAACAAATTGTTGAGGGTTGTAAATTACAAATCTTGAAGATTTCTGTTCAGAGCATCACCTGATGCAGAGATCCCCTAGTGCTCTGAAAGTTTGCTGAAGACATACAAGTGTAGATGTAGGTCTTTAGGCAGCTCTTCCAGAGTGTCTCTCCAGAGCCTTATCTCCCTTTGGAGATTGCAGAAGTCATCATGTTTTGTGTCTGTTGGCTCTTCACCTGCCTCTGATGTTCAGGATCAGAAAGGTAAGCAGGTTCTTACCTCCTTGCTTCTAGGTGAGGATGGTGCATTGCATTCCCCTGTGGGAAGGAGAGGAGAAGTTGACAGCAAGGAACCAGCAAGTGATTTGGCTGAACCAGAGAGGCCATCAGGCAGTCACTCTTCAGCATGGACACTGAGCAGGGTGCAGAGCAGGTGGGCAGGACATGAGCCATTGCTGCAGGACTTGTCAACCAGTAGTCATATCCCAGGGGCAGTGGTGAGGGGCTATGGGTGACAGGGCCCACGAGTGATGTGCAGGGATGGATGTATAGGTCTGGCAGCAAGGACAGGGCTGCTCAGCAGTGGGGTTCACAAACTGAGCTGTTATTTTGTTGTTTGTTTGTTTGTTTGTTTTCTGCTTAGTTGATGTTATGCACCATCTAAATAGATTTAAATCCTGTTTGCTGCATCTGAGGCAAGTGTAGTCTAAATGCTCTGATCTCTAAGCATGGGATTTCAACTCTAAAACATAGTCTTGGTTAAAATGCATAGATTTCTGGGCTTTTAGGCTGCTGCTGGGGATGAATTTGTTTCAGATTTTCTCCTGTACTGCTGTGAGCTCAGTGCAGCCACATTGTGCAATGCTGGAGAACCAGAGAGGATTAACAGGAAGTGAAAGGGATTCAACCCTAAAGCCAGGGAAATATTCCTCTAATGCCAGTTTTCCAGCTGAGTAGTAACTTGACTTCAGTGGAATTACCCGGATTCATACCAGTGTATGTAGAAGGTCCTGGATACTGACCAAACCTCTATTTGATTTAACTTGCTGCTGATTTTTTGATTTCTCCAGTAGCAAGTGTGACTTTGATATTGATCCTATTTTCTCCCAAATCCCTGAATACAAATCTGTAGAAAATACAGTTTGGATTTGGACCCCATCTCTGTCAGCTGGTCCCACCCAACTTTACCATCCATTGTTGTCTCCAAGGACAACAAATAGATTTGAAGAATGTGTTAGAGTTAAGATGAGAGATGAAGGCTGAAACAATGAAAATTTTCCAAACCCACCTTGCTTTGTTAATAAGTCAAGAGAGGAGACATCAATTCTCCAAATGTGATTTCTGCCCTGGTAATGTTCCTTTAAGAGGTGTGAGGCATAGTGAGATACTATAAGGTTTCATTCCTGTTGATAGGGTCTTTGCTGTGAGCGTTGTTATTCTGATCAGCTTTGACATCTTATGAAATAGCACTTATTCTCTGAGTAATCCGAGAAGCTCTTCAGAATTCATGAGGCTTAAGTCCAAATAATTACATTTATTGATCTCTGCTATGTGAAGAAAATTTCCAATTTATTGCAGACTTGTTTGGTGTTAAACCACAAATTAGGACATGTCAGGTTTTTCTCTTTTTCTGTCTCTATTTTTAATGCTTTTTAGGGGCCTGAGATTGTTCACTGATAGCAAAGGCTGTCAAAAGTGTTGTTACTGAGCAGATAAATTGAGATGCCTGGTGCTGCCAGAAAGCCCTGGCCTGGGGCAGCCCCTGCAGCACTGCAAGGGGAGGATAAGAGGGCTGAGGTCCTGCAGTTCACAACCCTGATGTTCTCCTTCCCACCTTGCCACAACCTTGCTGCAGGACAGTGAATGTTAACTGCTCAGATCTCCTCTGAAGAATATAACAGGGCTAGTGGTTTCTGCCAGAATAATCCTAACTAATGCCTGAGTACTTGGAGATCCATAGATTCACCCCCTGCCCAGAGGTCTCCTCTCTGGGAGAAGGAAGCTCCTATTCCCTCTGGTCATGCCAGAACTGAAGGAGAATCACCAGTATGGCTTACTGGTTGGTAGAAGAGCCATCTGTGCTTTGTCTGGATTAATTCCCAGTCGCACCAGCTAGTCTTTGTGGAGTAATGATGGTTTCAGGTAGTCTTCATCCCCATGCACCCACTGCTAGAGGACCCCACAGCAACAGTGAAGGAGAGGAAGACTCAATGTATGAAAAAAAGACAGTCTGCTAAACAGCTAAATGATAGGTCTGCTTCTGTGACTTGGTGCATCCTGCTGACTTCATGAGTGATGGGGCATATACAGGAAGGCAAACTGTAAAGACATTCACTGTTGCACTGTGAAGTTCAGGGCTCGGTATGGATGGTTGGGTCTGTTTACAGAACAGTCAGGTTGAATGTATGTGTTTCTCCTTCTGAAGGGAGTGCAGACAAAGAAAACACTGTGAACTTTGAGCATGGCATGTGCCCAGGTGCTGAGCAGTTTGCTAGCTTGGAAGTTCAGAAGCCAAAACTGATGAATACAAAGCCATGACAAACATTGCAGGGATGTCTTAGTACACACTGCATTATGTGCTGGCTTTCTGCCAACGGAAGCAGGGACTTCACAGCTTGCTGATCTTCCTTGCTGCTGGGCTCTGCACCAAGGCTGTGGACAAAGAGGCTCAGTAGGCATTCCCCACGACTGGGACACTGATCCGGCCTGGCTGCAACCATGACAAGACTATCCCAGCGCCCTGGGATGTGCGGCTTCACCACTCTCCAGTATGGCAGTGGAGGCTTGACTGGAGCTGGCAAGGGATTCAGCTAGGCAGGAAGTGGAGGCTTGCGTGGGGCTGAAAGGCTATTGGCAACAGTTTAATAAATGATGCCTTTTCCCAAATATATCTTTAAATTTAGACCTCAGTTTAATAAGGCAGTCTTCACATGTTCCTTCAGGGCACATATATTATTTTAAAAATGTTTATAAAGGATTAATGCACACCAGAGCCCCACTGACACAAATCCCTGTCATTTCCAGTGCCAAGAGCCAAAACAGTCCAGTTTATTTGAAGAAACTCTTTTCATCTGTGTGTTTATCTCTAAATTTGGCACTGGGAGAAGTGTTAGGTTCACAATCTTTTGTTTACCTACAGGAGTTCTTTGTTTATCTAGTAAAGAGGGACAACAAAAGCAGCAGGAATGCTGTTTCTGCCCATGCTTAGTCTATCCTTGATGTTTTGCATATAGTAAGTTTCCACAGAAGAACTTAAAGCTTTTGATAAGTTTGTATTTATTTGGCTGTGTAGGCTGGTGGCCTGTGCCTCCGGTGTCTTGGGCAGGGAATTGTGAATTGTACCTGTCTTTTGCAAAGCATTTATTTATCTGTGGCGGTTAACAGAGGCCCCTTGAGGACAGAGCCATGTTTATTTTAACTTGGCTGATAGCTGTGCAAGAGAGAGCACCAGCACTGGCTCCCTCCACCACCTGGCAGTGGGCTCCTGGCGGTTGCCCCCGTGGGAGAGCAGTGGGTTTTGTTGCTCCTTTAGCTGGAGCCAGCAGTATTTCCAGATGGGGCTGAGTTTTGGCCTTCTTGCTCTGCAGAAGGATTGGCTGAAGTCAGCAGAGCTGGATGTAGGGAGTACCGGTTCTTATTGAGGGAGGAGCAGGAGAGATTTAAGGGGGCCTTACTGCTCTTCTGGCAAGTTTCTGAAGAACTTCTGTCTTGAGCACCATCTTCAGATGTTCAGTGCCAGTGATAACCTCACCAATGCTCTAGAAGAGTGGTGGAGACTGGACACACTCTTTTGCCTTGTTTGAGCTGCTCTCATGCAGCCCTATTTCACTTCTGGGAATGTTGGAGTTCCTGGGATGCTGTTTGTGATGTCCTTCAGTGGGGCTGCTTTGTTTAGCAGAGGGGAAAATCACTGCTGGGAGGAAGGAAAAGGCTGAGTGGAAGGTGAGCTGTGCCTGGAAGATGTGGAGGCTTTGCTTCACCATAGGCATTGCAGGAAACAGCTTGTCATTAACAAGCTAGGTTTTGCTTCACCTAAGGTCTTTGCAAATTATTGTTGTGCACTACTCCTCTCCTGCCCTTTCCTTTCTCTGTGCTCCATCCCGCTGGCCTTTGATTCAATAAATCAAAGCTTAGTGCCAAATCTTGTTAAATTCCAACTTCCTCATTAATCCGTTTCTGCCCTTTGGGAGATGAAAGTTTGGAAATGTGTTTAATAATGAGGGTTGTGATATGTGAATAAAAGACACAAGAAATGTAAACTCGGACAATGATCAAAGATGATGCATTAGCTGTGATGAGGAACTATATTGTTACTAACGTGTTGACCGAGCTGATACAGAATGATAGCAAAAAATACCTACTGTGGTGCTGCTCATGAAGTCTCAGCTTGTGTTTGGAGGAAGCTGAGAGTATCGTGTAAAGGAGAGGACCTGTGAGACTTGCACTTCTTGTGCTTGGGGCAGAGCTGAGTAATTTCAGTTCCTGAGGCAGATGAAGGGCTATCGCATACAGAGATGGTGAAAAATATCCAGTTAGGCTTTCATAAAATATACTAGGAAGTATTCCTGTTTCTTTTTTCTTAATTAAGAAATGTGAGTAACATTATTCTGAATTTATTTTTATTGCTTGTCTGCCATCTTTGAAAATTGATGATACCAGGTTTTTAGTTCCACTTTTTTATTTTTTCTTTCTTCACCAAGTCATTTTATTTCCATCATCCTGTTTTTGTTTTTTTTTTTTCCCTTGCACTCAGTAGATTAAAAGGAAAATAAAAGAGGAGTGAATCCAATCTTCTACTAAGGTCTAGATCAGAAATGATGAAAGAGTGTGTATTTTTAAATTTATTTTCAAGCACTGAAAAGGAAAAAAAGTCAATTTCTGTTAGATTTGTTATTCCAAAATGGAAAAAAGTTTGACTGACCGGATTACATACGTTGACATTATTTTAATGCTGAGAGTTAGGAAATGCTTGAAAATCTGCAGATGATGCTGTGCCCAGAGGACATGCTGTTGTGATGACACCGTGGTTTGCCTTTATCCCACTCAGGCAGTATCCGTCTGGTATGACCAGCCAGTGGCCTTATAGCTGCCCAATGGCCCTGGCCCCAAGACATGCTTGTCCTTTGTTGTAGAAGATATTTGCCACTTTCTCTTTGCTCAAACTTCCCTCCCATTGGTGCAGGGAGCACGACACAAAACACCTCTCTAGCCCTGCAGCAAGAACCTGAAGCTTTGCAAATGGGAAGATGTCAAAGCACAAACCTTATGAGGAGCGGCTGAGGGAGCTGGGATTGTTCAGTCTGGAGAAGAGGAGGCTCAGGGGAGACCTCATCGCACTCTACAACTTCCTGAAGGGAGGTTGTGGTGAAGAGGGATTTGGCCTCTTCTCCCAGGCAATGAACGGGACCCAGGGAAATGGCAGCAAGTTGTACCAGAGGAGATTTAGGTTAGACATGATGAAAAACTTTTTCTGTCAGAGAGTGGTCAGGCACTGGACTGTCTGTCCAAGGGAGGGTGGAATCGCCATCCCTGGCAGTGTTCAAGAGGTGCCTGGATGAAGAGCTACAAGTTTGTGGTAGCAATGGTGATGAGAGGATGGTTGGACTGGATGATCTAACAGGTCATTTCCAACCTTGTGTTCCTATGATTCTATAAAGGAAGAGAGGGGCAATGATTGGTCCCTTTGCAACAGGTTGGGAACTAAAGAATTTCTGAGCTTTCAAATCCAAATATAGCCATTTTAGCTGCAAATTTAGTGTTTGGTTTGTTTGTTCTCTACATTCTTCACTGGACATGGAGATCAGCTGAACACCAGTCTATTTATAACAGTTTTCTTGAAAGTTTTCTTCCCTATTTTCTGGACCGAACAATGCTATGTCCTTCACCATTTCATTTGATGCCACGCCTTTGTCTTCACTGCTGCTGTCATTTTGTTGAAATGAATAACTGAAATGATATTTTTCTTGATTTCATTATGTTGAGTTTTTTTATCCATTTGTTGTCTTTTTTGTTTTTTCTATGTAGTAGTGATTTTCATGTAGTAGTCTGTTTCTAGTTTTTTTTTGTTTTTTTGGGGGGGAGGCTAAACAGTGTACATTTTTCCATGCTTTCCCTTTGCCATATTTGAAATGAAGATATCATACTTGTGCTTCTTGAATCTTCTGGGATCACTCCCATACCATGAATTTCAGGGATAATTTCTAAACAGTTCAGAGATTTCTACAGCTGGTACCTTCAGTGCCTGAGGGTGGATTTCAGAAGGCACTGATAATTTGGCCGTATCTCATTTATCTCAGCATTTTCTTCTTTCCATGTTCTGGCTTGCATTTCTGTCCCCTTGTTAAAATTAATTTTTGAAGTATGTTATGAAGCCTGAAGCAGAGATGGATGAGGCTACTTTATTCTTCTCTAGATCAGCCATCGTTTCCTCTTTCTTTTCTCATTAAATAATAGACTCTATGTTCTCTTTTTCCGCTTCTACTGATATCCTAGCGCTTTTTCTTATGGCCTTATGTTCTTTACTAATTTTAATTAATTCCTTGCTTTAGCTTTCTGATTTTTATGCTTCTATTATTCTTTTATGTTGGTCTTTATCTATGTGGTCTACTTTCGGCTTTTGCTGTAAATTCTGTTTGATTTTCCCTAAAGAGATGCAAGTATAATGGTCTCTTATTCGGTTTCCTGTCTTTCTAGCGTAACAGGACAGGTTGCCATTGTGCTTTAACGTGGTCCTTCTCAGTAACTCCAGTTTTCTTCCTCTTTGCTGAAATTCACTTCTCAAGAGGCCTCATCTGCCACATTGCTGAGTTTGAGGCTGAGAGATCCTGCATTTCCTTTGAGTTTCTGCTAATTCAGCCTCTCTTCCAAAGAGGATTCCAGAGTTTGAACTGTTTGCACCCAAATGACTTCCCTGCTGGGATTTTTATCAAGTGGCTGCTGCAATCAAGTCTTCATTTTGAAGAAAGTCATTGATTTTTTTTTTAATTTTTGTTTTTATTTTTTTATTATTTTTTGGCCCTTCCAAATCAGGGTATGTGCATTCCTCTGTTTTCACTCTGCCATGATTTTTCTGGCCAGTCTATACCTTCTCATCCCAACATCCCTGCTGTACCCCATTGTCAGTGATTTTGTGTAGTCACCACCTACTAGGAGATACTGTACTTCCTATTGCTCATATTCCCCAGTGGTGGGGAGATGAAGCTGTGGAATGTGCTTCTGTTGCTTATCCCATGGTTGTAGCCTGTCTGCAACCTGTTGAATGGGCCCAGGAGCAGAACCCTGTCCTACAGATAGATAAAGGGCAAAAAATGAGTCAAAACTGTCAACAGTTCTTCACACAATTTTTTAAAAAAGCCAACATTTTACTGTCTGCCATGAAATTTATTGTTTTCCAATAAAGTGAAAATGCTTTAGTTTACAAAACCACCATTTTATCTTTTTTTTTTTTATTTTTCCTTCTTCTTATCTGGAAATTGTCCACTTTTTTGTTTAAATAGCTCCCCTGAAACTTAAAGAAAATGACATTCCTCTGGACAAATATCTGTTTTTCTGTAAAATTGCTTTGATAGAAAGTATTTAGCCAACTCTATAATTTAGTGACTGCCCTCTACTAAGTACAGCTTTCTCCTCTGCCTTTTGTTTGCCTCCTCTCCCCAGCTGTTCCAGAGGTTCTGAGAACTCATCTTGCAGGTACTGTGATGCCATCAGCTGCATTTCAGAAAGCCAAGTAAATATGTTTGCCTTTTTCATTCTCAGATCAATTTAATCCTGCTTGTATGACTATGAACAGTTCTTTTAATCTGGGAGTGAAAGGGAGGAACTAGCAAAGAAGAAACAGGTATTCATACCCACTAGGTAGTCTAAAGTCCATTTAGCCTGGCCTTGAACACATCCAAGAATGGGGCATCTGTGGCTTCTCTGGACCTGTTCTAGCACAGGCATAATTTGGGTCCAGACATCTGTGTTTTCTGTTTGGTGGATTTGGTTGGTTTGGTTGTTTTTAACTCGGACAGAATCAGCCTGTGCTTTCTGTTGCTGAGAATTCTGATTGGATCACCAGCATATTGGCTGAGATACTGCCTGTGAGATGAGGAATTTGCAATTGAAATATTAACACCAACTACATAGAGAATAGGATACCCCTGCTTGCTTTTCCAGCCTGGAAATGTGTAGTGAGCTTGAGGCAGCCAAGCTAGCAATGTAGGTGTCCCAGAACTGCCATGTTGTCCTGTTTTCAGCTGGGGCAGAGTTGATTTCCTTCATAGTGTATGGTATGATGCTATATTTTGGCTTCAAGGGTAAAACAGTGTTGATAACACATTGATGTTTTAGTTATTGCTGAGCAGTGTTGTCTGAAGACAAGTATCAGTTCTTCAGCTTCTCATATTGTCCTGTCAGCGAGGGGGTTGTGGGTGCCCAAGGATCAGGGAGGAGCAGAATCAGGACAGCTGACCTGAAATGGCCAAAGGAATGATCTATGCCATATGGCATCGTGCAAAAAACTGTAGCACCATGGGGAGCTGGCCAGGGGTAGATGCTGCTGGGCGTCAGTTGGTGAGTAGTGAGCAATTGCATTGCGCAACACTTCTTTTTTGTAAATATGAGTATATATGTGTATATATATATATAATATATATTATCTTTACTATTTCTCTTTTCCTTTTCTGTGTTAGTAAACGGCTCTTTGTTTTATCTCCTGAATTCTACTGTTTTTCACATTTATCTCCCCCCATTCCACTTGAAAGAGGATGAGTGAGTGCACAGCTGCTGCTGGGTTAAATCACAGCACATGTTACTGTCCTGACTGGGGCTAAAGGACATGTATGAAGTGATTAAACTTTTCGTAATTATTTATGTTTATTGTAGTTGCAACATTTTCCTTAGTTTGTATAGTCTCTTTCTGGGGTCTGGTGATCAGCTCTGATGGGGGCGATGCCAGCCTGCCATTTTCTCCACCAATGATACTTCCTTGTCTGCAAGAGCTACTGGCTGTGGGATCCCCTCCCTGCTGAGCTCCCGCTGAGCTTTGTGTTTTCTCAGTCTGAAAATTAAACATTTGGATGCTGGAAGCTGTTCTCTTGGCAGTTTCTGTTAATGATGAAGAATTACCTATTATGCCAACGTTGGGTGGCTTTGACAATTCCATTACATATTACTAATAGTGCTAGTAATGTATGGCAGCTTGTCCTTGTTTGTGCGCGTGTGTGCATACATATGTGTGCAGCTGTATGCGGATGCCTTGGAGAGGCAGGGCTGGAGACAACAAATCTTTTGGCAAAATGCAGCAGCCACTGCTGCCATGTCTCCTTTCCTCCTGCAGGGATGCCAGGATGGCAGGGCAGTGTCTGGCTTTTTCAGATCTGGGAGCAGAAGTGAAGGAAGGATTGCTGCTGGGAAAGATGCTGATCCCCAGTGCTGTGGCATCCTCTGCTGCACAATCTGCCTGCAATTCAGGAATCTGATTCTCACTGTTTCCTATTGGTCAGCCATTCTCCTGCTATTCTCCTTTTTTCTCCTCATCTTTATGCTCTATTCTTCATCTGAACCATTCAGGTTTTGGAATGTGTCTATGTGGTCTCAAGGGCAAAACCTAAAGCAGTGGTATGGGGCCAGCCAAGTTACAGGTAGTGGAACTGCTTTGTTTTCCCACCTCCTCAGCAGAAGCCAAGATAATAGGATTAAAAAAAATAAAAATAAAAATAAATATATTTAATTTTTCCTGTGCTATCATACTGCAGCAACCCTTCCCACAGCAGGGTTTTGGAACTAACGATCTTTAAGGTGCCTTCCAACATGAGCCATCCTATGATTTTGTAATACTGTAAAGGATGTAGATATGATGTGCATGTGCCTGGTGCAAAATTAACTTCCATTTCAGTGTCTGTGGAGCTTACACTCATGCAGCCCCAAGAGGAAGGGGGATGAGAGGGATTGCAAGCCAGAATACTTGGGTTTTTTCTCACTTTGTTCCCATAGGAAAGGTGGAGAACCCTGCACAAGAAGGGTGAGATAGTGTTGCAGGTCCAAAGGAGTGCCATGAAATTGATCAGAGGGCTGGAACGCTTTTCCTATGAAGAAAAGCTGAGGGAGATGGGCTTGTTCAGCCTAGAGAACAGAAGGCTTCATGGAGACCTCATTAGGGCCTTCCAGTACTTGAAGGGAGCTTATAAACAAGGAGGAAGACAGATTTTATATATTTTTTTTAACATGGTCTGATAGTGATAGGACAAGGTGAAATGGCTTTTAACTAAGAGGGGAAATTTAGATTAGATGTTAGGAAAAAAATGTTTACTCATATGGCAGTGAAGCATAGGCACAAGCTGCTAGAGAAACTGCAGATGCCCCATCCTTGGAGCTCTTGAAGCCAGGTTGGATGGGGCTCTGATAGCTGATAGCGGGCAGCCCTGCCCGGGACAGGAGGTTGGAGCTGAGTGGCCTTTAAGGTCCCTTCCAAACCAAGCCATTCTGTGACTCTCTGACATAACCAACAGCCTCCAATTGTCAACTTCCTCCCAGGATGCTGTGTTGATCTCCTGCAACCCAGTGGGAATGGGGCAACTGCTGCCAAGCAGGTGAGATGTCAGCAGTGCTGAGGAGAAGGGAGGATGGCTACTGTGGCTTACTCGCTTGTGGCAAAAAGAAAGCTGGCAGCAAGCGTCCGAGTCTTATACCTGGATGGTGTTTATAAACACTGGTTGAGGCAGACGAAAGATGTCTGTATGCCCTTCTCCCTCCTCTAACATCTGGACAGTCCATTTCATTTAGATTTATCCCTCTCTGCTTCACTCTCTTTTACTGATGCAGGGGTGGTGAGACATAGCCACCATCCAGAGCTGCTGCCAGGGCTCCAGCACTCGCTGGTGTCATCACAGCCCTTGCCTACTCTTGTATATCCCTCTTTCCTAGATCCATCTCCTCCTACCTAGTGCAGTGCAGGCAGTAGGTAGGAAATGTTAGTCCTCCCAGCCCTGGCTTGGTCTTTGCTCTGAATGCCAGGAGCCAGTGCAAGATGACAATTTCACCCTCTTTTTTTTTCTACAAGATTCATCTGAAAATGAAATGCAGGGGAAGAAGTTTATGAAGCTTCTGAAAAATATCTCCCTCTTTCATTTTTTCCTTCCCACTGTTTTGATCCACTAGTCCATCTGCAGAAGTAATATGTTTAGAAATAGCTTGTGCATCAGTTCAGGTGAATTTTTCTGAGCCTTGAAAAATGAGAAAATGCCTTCCGACATATATTGACTGTCATTCCACATCTATGCTGTCACCCTAACTTCAAATCAATTTGTGCTTTACCAAGTGGTTTGATGTCACCTCATGGCAGAACGCTAACTTTTCCCCTTTAGAGCTATTTATCTCTGTCCTTTGTAAGGTCAGGGAAAATCACTGTACTCCGACCCCCAAGAAGTAATCCATCTAGTGGAGGAAATGATGAGGCAGTATTATGTCTGGCAGCCTTTTTAAACAAGTCCTCAGAAACATCAAGAAAAATCTCATGTGCTTGGGCGGGGAAGGGGGAACTGAGGATGCTACAGGAGGAAGTAAGTTTGAAAGCAATCAAGGGAAAGCTTGGAATTTATATTCTGGAAATGTTCCCTCTTCATGAATCTATTTACAGACATCTTCCACTGTTACCGAGCAGGAAAAAATTAATAATAATCCAAGCAGGCTTCCAAGCAAAGGTTGGCCATGAGTCTGAATTGGAAGGGTAATTTATTTCCTCTGTTACTTTGAAGCCTTTTAGCCTGGGGGAGATCTCTTGTCTAATGAAATTAATTGAGTGCACCTGCGGTCTGGGTACTCCATCTGAATTCCAGTTTCCTCCTCACTTAGAAGTTGCCAGGTATCTGCTCACCCCCAGAGTGTAGGTGCATTGTGTCCCGTGCAAATCACATCCCAGGTAGTGGTGCTGGCTCTGCTGCTTTCTTGCTGTGCTGCCCCTAAGCATCACAAAACCAACCGAATGTTAGAAAAAGTTATTGAAGAATTTCTGTCCCAGGATGTTTATAAACATGATTGTCAAGAGAAATATTTAAATACCAGATTGCTGGAGGGAGGAGAGAGTAACTGGGAAAGGGTTACTCTATTTTTACCCTTTATCTTTTTGCCCTCCTTGCTACTTACCATGGTGCCAGCTATTGGCAGTCATCAGAGGTGTCCCAAAAGAGCACACTGGGAAAAACAGCAAAGAAATTAGAACATAGAGAACTCCCAATTAAGTGTAGATATAATGGGAAATGATGCAGCCAGCATTCAACTGAGCAAGAGGAGAAGTAGGAGCTAGTAGACCAGCAGCATAGGTTACCAAAGAAGGATGTTACTTCTTCCTTTTTCTCCTGCTACAGTTCCGCAAGAACACAACAGTCATTTAAGTATGTTTACATTTATTTCATGTTTATGTTTTCTAAACCTTTCTTTTACCTTCCCCCACCAAGCTGCATTAATTTCCATGCTCTTCCTTCAGAGTGGATTATCTGATTTTATACAGATTTAGTTGTACACAGCTCTGAGATTGCATAAAAACGCCAGCAATATGACAGCGGTTTGCGTAGGCATGAATGCTGTATTATGTGGATAGCCAGCAGCCCAGCTTCATCTTGAATAAATGCAGATTTGTTATGTATAGATGTGTGCTTATTTGCTGAATACTTATGCCCTCGCAGCTCTGGGAGCTTCCAGGAGGCAGTTGTGATTGCATGACAATCTTGTTCCCGGGGAAGAATAAAGTACTTGTGCAGAAGCGCTGGCCTTAGGCTGTCAGATGAGGAGGTTTTTCTTCTCGTCATGAGGTTGCACTGAAATTAGGACAGAGCAAACTGAGCTGAAGAAAGCTGTTATTGTTTTTGGTGATATTTAGTTTTGTTTCTCTGTCTTAAAGAGACCTCTAGCTGGTATATATCCCTCTACCAGTGAAAAACAAGATAATATTGTGGCTTGCATGAGATTCAGTGGGAGTTTGAGGCACTTTGTTGCGGTGAGGTAGCTAGAGACTGCACATCCTCCTTCTTTGGGGTCTGAGGACGTGTGCTCCTACCTTGCTCACTGTGAGAGAAGCCCTTTCTGCTCTGCAGTGCCTCAGCCTTTCTGTACAGATCATAGAATCACAGAATGATTGAGGTTGGAAAAGACTTCTAAGGTCATCTGGTCCAACCACTAGCCCGCTCCCACCATGCCCATTGACCATGTCTCTCAGTGCCACATCCACATGGTTCTTGAACACCTCCAGGGATGGTAACCTTACCACCTCCCTGGGCAGCCTGTTCCAACACATCATTGCTCTTTCTGAGAAGAAACTTTTCCTAATTATGCATGGCTCCATTTCTGCACAGAAATGTACAGATCCCCTTCTACTGGGTATTTTTTGTCGCCTTGATATTGGAAGGTGTGCTTCATCTTAGTCATGTCCCCAGAAAGACCATCAGGATCCTATGAAAGGGTGGCACAGGGAAGCATTGCCATGGCAGGGTTTGGTAACCAGATGGCCTTGAATGCAAAGATGTTGCCATAATGGAAAGAAAACAAATGTGTCTTACTGGGACAGTGCAGGAATTCTCTTATCTAGGCTTGAATTTTACGCTTACTGGTTGTACAGACAGTACAGACAGTACTTCCAGGTTAGCCCTAAAGCTCTTTCAGCTCTGTTATGGAGCATCATGTTTCAGACATTACTTTTTCACTTCATAAATCTTTCCTCATCTATTGCTCCCCATCCCCGTTCCAACAGGCACTACTACAGGTGCAATTAAAAGGCAGCCTCTTTCCCATGCCTGCATCCCAGAGGGCTCCTGTGCATGAGCTCTGCAGGGATTCCCATTGTCAGCAGGGTTCTTAGGCTGGTTTTCTTACTCACCTTACCAAGATTTGCCTTGACTGAAACTTTGCATTTGCCAGAGGTCCAGAAAAATATGACAGCCCTCATGAAATAAAAAACCCTATCCTACTTTTTTCTTTAAAAATTTAAATAGGACAGTGATGCATCCCTGTTGTCTACATACCTGTTTAAAGCAAACACATTCTTCCCCAGTCAATGCCTAGCAGAAAAAGGCTGCAGAGAATTGGCTTTTACAGGAGATATAAAAGGTACACCAGTGCCCTCTGCAAGTAGAGACAGCATTTGATCTATCTGGATCTACTGTGCCACGAGAGAGGTGGCTTAATGGGAAAAGACTGTCATCCCAGGGAGCTCCCAGCTCCTGGCTTCAGCTCTGGAGAGAAATTGCAGTTTCCTCTTAAAGAGTTGCAGGGAAAGAGGTGGTGCTGATCCCATGTTGCTGCAGGGATGCAGGAGTGTGATGACAGGGCTGAGAAGCACAATGGAGACGATCTCAGGGTCTCTCCTGTCCCACACAAGGGCTGTGGGATGAGCTCAGCAGGAAGGAGCTCACTGCAACGGGGAGGGGGGCAAACAGACCCAAGAACAGGCTTGCTCCCTTGGGAAAGAGTAGCAAGGGAAGTAGCAAGGAAAAAACCCTGAAATGCCCTCTGCAGGCACCATGCATGCTGCTGTTGTTCACACCCCCCATCCTGGATCTGACCACAGGGAGAGAATCAGAGCTTGCTGCAGTCTGTGCAGTACTCTACAGCTGATTGAGTTCACGTGCAGAGTGCTGGCTTTGAAATTAGGACACCTTTGAAAGAGCTAGGCAGACTAAAGTGGCACATGAGCAATAAGGAATGGTAATGATTAAAGCTCTGTCATTTATAGACAGTGAGAAATCAGAACCGAAACCTAAAAGCGGCTTCTAACACAGCTACTTGAAAAGAGAGCTGATGGAGCCGAGCAGCTTTCCTGCCATAGATCCAGAGGATTGCTGCACACTCCAGCACCTTGCCAGGCATTCATCTGCAGTGTCTGTAAAATATGCTCCATCTGGATGCAGCTGGGTGCTGCCACTGCTATAGGCCAAATGGATGTCAGGTAAATATGCTCAGCATGGCACTAGATGGCTGCTGCAAAGCCCACACAGGCAGGCATATTCTCCCATGGTCCTGCTCCCATAACTCTGAAAATAAATTGCAGCAAAAGTGTATTTCCCCATTGTAAATAGGATGAAATCAGACCTCCCAAGCATGGGAGGTCTGATCAGCATATGTCTAGCAGTTGAGCAGCCTGTCCGATATCTACCAACAAAACTAGCTTATCAGGAAAAAAAACAACTGTTAAAAGAGGCTTGTGGAACTCAGACTTCTTGTAGGGTAGGCAAATGTAGCCAGACATTTCTCCAATTCTGTTAGGACTCTTTGTGCTGCTGCCTGCCCAGGCAGACTCGCCACATCAGCAGCTCTTTGTTTCACATCCGTATTTTACAAGCTGAAGCTGAATATAAGAGGCCCAGCTCCTAAGCTACTACAAATGATGTAGCCTCTTGAAATGAGAGCTATTGTGGCTCATTTGTGCCTCTGGAAAGGTCAGCTTCCCAGGTGATGGATGGGTGGTCATACCCACCATGGCACTCTGAATGAACAGTGTGGGATGATGGGGACCTCTCCCTTGGTACCTTTTCATCATGTCTCTCAAGAGGAGAATATTTTCTATTATGCAGGATATTTCTAGTGGCTATACCCGTATAATGCCCTTCCTGGGTGGCTGCAGTGAGCAGTGCTTCAAACCTGCTGTGAACAAGAGGAAGAGACATTTGTCTGGCTGCCATTTAGAGCTGACGTTTCAGTGTTGGTAACTGCAGATGTACCCAGAGTTTAAAGAAAAGTTGCGTCAGCTGTACAGTAATCCAAGTGTGGAGATCTGTGAACCTTGCTACTTGCAGTCCCCCTGCTCCTTGCTCAGCAGTGAGGCAATCCAGCAGAAGAAGCCCCATCAAACATCACATTGTGAGCCACCATATGGAGCCAGCAGGAAGCTGTGCCACAGCTGCTGGCAGTCACTGCATTCAGCGGAGAGCTGTGGCATAGCAAATGATGAGGAGACAGGGTCAGGGCATGCACCAGCTTTGTAATGTCTCTTGGTACATTCCAGCTTTCCAGCAGCCAGGAAAACAAATTGCCTCCGGGCACAGCAAAGGTCAGAGTTGCCATCAGCTAAGCAGAATCACTGGCTGTGATAGTCTCATCGACATTTCCCTCTGCAGCAGCTGCTGTCAGCACGAGGTGCTGTGGGCTGGGCTTTGGTGGGAACATTTTGTATTTCATTTCAGTGAGAGGCACTTCTCACCTGTCATGTTCCTGGTGAGATGACTTGGTAGGTACACCTATTCCTTCTTCCTCTGCATTGCTTCCTGTTTCTCCTTCTTCCCAGGTCTGTTTGTTGCTTTTATGGTTTTGATCATCATAGATTGTGCAGCTCAGTCCCATCTGCTGAACCCAGGGACAGTTTTTTTCAGAGAGTCATAGAATATTAAGGTTGGAAGAGATCATCTCATCCAACTATTGATGCATCACCACCATACCACTAAACTGTCTTCCTCAGTGCCACGTCCACACTGTTCTTAGACACTTTCAGGAACAGTGACTGCCACTTCCCTGGGCAGCCTGTGCCTCTGCCTCATCACTTTCTCAGAGAAGATGTTCCTAATATCCAACCTGAACTTCCCCAGAGCAACTTAAGCAAGGGCAGGTTTCCACCCTTTGGCATTTGGAAGACCACTGGCAGCAATTATTTTTCTGGAGAACAATTAGTTATACCTGCAGTGTCAACAAAATATTGGTCTTCAAGTGGACCGTGACATAGCCAGGGCTGACTGGGCTATGGAGACCATGCTGCTCCCTGGGGAGGCAACCTGCTCTGTGTCCCCTGAGAGATGACAAGAAGATCACCCATGCAATGGGGAGCCGGGAAACACAAGCAGTTTCCCATTTTCCCTGATAGCTAGGCTTTGTTGAATGACTTAATTTTTCTGCCCAGAGTCAAGCAGCCTGGAGTGTTATTTTGTGCTGAATGTTGTGACTTCCATCAGAGCTAAGCATAAGAGGAGTACTGCTGCACTGAGCTGGTGGCTTGTTGCCTGATTTAAATAACTACATGAAGTGCAAGGCTGGCATTAGTCCCCACAGTTGCTACCACTTTGGAAAGTGGCCATCTGTGAATACAAGCTGGGTAACTGTGAATCAGTGCTATACTCTGTGCAGTGCAAGCTCCTTTTATGTGCTCTTTGAGAAAACACACTTGTCCTGTTACACCTAAATCTGAGGTTCCTTTAATGTCAAGTAGGATTTTCTTACCTAATAAAATGCCCAATGAGTTGCAGTTGTGTACTTAGCATCTAACTGAAGCATGGCATCCAAAAAAATCTTATTTGCATTTCTCCCTGCATCACCTTCCCTGCTTCACTGACATACTCCCTCACCTGCCCTTACTGCTCTGCTCTCTTTCAAGTCATTTCTTCTGATCTCTTCACCAACTAATTACAGAAACAGCCCTGAGAGGCATCATGGCTCTCAGCTACGTGTTATAGCTGTGTAAATTCACTTTGACATTTAGACAGCCTCACTTTCTCCCTGCTTGCAATGGGAGTCAGTGAGCTGGAGAAGAGGAAATTGTTTGTATTACGTAGCCATTGCAGTGAACCAGCATAAGTCTTGTGCTGTGATGGAAAGGACTTTATTACATTTGGTGGCTGGAACAATCATAGTCTGGGTAGGAACCAAAAGGCAAGGAAGCTGAGTGCTGGCTTTGGAAAGGGTTGTTTTGGTGGTTCTGCATGGGCTTCAAGTTGTGCCTGTGGCTTCCAACCCCATGAGACTACACTGCTTCGCCGGGAGATGGGCCAAGCAATTCAGTAACCTGGTCAACAAGCAGATGCCTGAACTGCAGTGGCAAAAACTCACAACCCATATTCAAGGGCAAGTGGAGATTATAGTGACTACACATAATCACTTAACTGCAACTCTTCTGTCCGTTTTATTTGATGTATGATCATAGTTGCCATACTTGAGTATAGAAGATATGTTAAGGCACATGCATGATGAAGAGGTGATCTGAGACAGTCATCACAGCTTCACCAAGGTCACATCATGCCTGATGAATCTGCTGGCCTTCCATAATGGAGGAACAACACTGATGAATAAAGGGAAGGCAACTGCTGTCATCTACCTGGAGTTGTGCAAGGCCTTTGCTGTGGTCCCGCACCACATCCTCATCTCTAAATTGGATATGAAGCCTGGCTTATTAAGTGGATGAAGAATTCTTTGTATGGTTACTGCTGTAGGGTTGTGATCTACGCCCAGGCGGATGTCAGTCATAAGGGGCATCCCCCAGGGGTCATTCTAGGGACCGGTGTTCTTCAGCATCTTTGTTAATGACCTAGACAATGTGCTTCTGTCAACTAGACCCTCAGGCAATGTGCCAGGTTGCCAGAAAACATCCTTGTGCATAAAAGACTACTTCATGTTCCTGTGAGACATTCAACATTCAAGGGATCTGTGATTTGAACTTTATTTTCCATATGGGACTTGCTGATTACTTGCCAAAAACATACAGTACTGGAAGTTTGATTTAAATACAAACTATTGCAGGCTGGAACACTGGATTTATATGGAGAAAAGCCTCAATAAACAGCACTCCAGTCTCAATGCAGATAGATACATTTGTGAACTAGCTAAACAAGTATACATACGAAAATGTACTGTGACCTCTAAGGAAAACTGAATATGATGTATTAGATTTGGAATTGATTTGAATTTTTTTTTAATGTGTTTTTCGTGATACTTGACAGTAAGTCAGTGAATCCACTGAAGCACAAGTTACATTGCTTAGGGAGTCTGAAACCACAGGATCTCAATTCTACTTTTCAGTCCTTGCTAGGGAATGGGGAGAGAGCCCTGCATTTTGATGAAATTCAGGGATATTTAGTAATTAGGTTTTGTGAGTGAGTTTCAAATAATCTAATCTGTTCAACTAGTAAAGCAGCAGCTGCCAGACCTTGTCAAGCCTGTGTTATGATTAATGTGCTAAACAGTTTTCATGGATATGAAATATTTTCAAGGGAAAAGTAAAAGCCTTACAGATGATGATGATTCTGGAATCACTTTTCTCCCTTTCACCTGCAGTCTGCCTTGCAAGTTTCATTTTATTATTTATTCTTATTTTCATAGATTAGAGGCTACTGTTGGTTCCATATAGAATTAGTGGGAGCTGTAACTGAAAGTCCAGATATGGAGATGTGAGAAAGCACAAAAAAATGAAGGATGACAAGGATGCAAGCTGCGGGACTTCATGATCACTTTGCTTTCTTTGGAAAATCCTGCTAACTCCTGTAGGAATGCGGGCTATTTTCCAGGGTGTATGACTGAGGGGGCATGTTTAAACCAAGAAGATGGCCGCTGCTTGGAGGATATGCATGCAGAGGTGAGGGAACCAGGACAGGAGACAGTTGTGAGAAGTGTGCACAGTCAAGTCACTGAGATCACACTGGAATCACAGGCAAGAGAAATATTGTGAGAAAGTGGCTGAGACAGGACATGGCAGGATGCTTGAGCAGAAATGTGAGCACAGCATGAAACGGGAAATGTTTATCTATTTGTGACTTGAGTCCATTATGGAAAACTGTGTTGTCTAAGAAGATGAAGACAGCATTATTTGATGCCAAGGGATTTGCTGCATGGTGTTTAATAAACCATCTTCCTATCATACAATGAGTTCTCGGGTGCTTTTTTTGCCTGAGGTCACGCAGTGTAACTTGGAGAGTCTTACTGTGAACATCTGATTCTGTTTCAACGGACCAGGTTTCATCCTCACTCTGTTTCAGCTGTTTAAGATTTCAATTATTGTCTAGTTTGTGAATCTCATTACTTGCCCTCTGCTTCTTAGAGACATGCTTATTGTGGAAAGTAAAACTGCAAGGCAAGCTTTTTCCAAGGGAGCTGCCACAGCCCCTAGAAACCATTTGTCATTTTACACAGTGGCTCTGTCACAAGAAAACATCTCTCCTGGCTGCTCTACAAGTAACATGGACAGCCATAAAGATGAAAGGGACCATTATGCTACTGGAAATTAATAGGATGCTACAGAACCGAGGGTTCTGAATTTCAAGTCTCACAGCTGGCTCCCAAGCTTACCCTGATATCAAGGACAGGGAAGCTGTCTTAGGGAACTCATGGTTTTCTATGTGTCTCACTGAGATTGTCCCAATGTTACCGTCATTCTGCATTGAGTTCACACCACCAACTTTGAAAGCTTGAGCATGAATGAGTTTTCAGCTGTTTTTCACTGCATTAGATTTGAGTCTTGAACGTGTAGGTTTTGTGGAAGGGATCTGCTGTATACTCAGTTTGACAAAACCAGTGAACTTCAGGCAACAGGACAACAGTTTGAGAAAACAGTGAGCTGTTCTGGATGTGTTTGAGGGAAAGAAAGAAATGTCTCTATTTGTGTGCTCATATTTCAGTTCACTTCTGCCTCTTGCTAATTCTAGTATCTGAAATAGATCCTTAGGTAAACTTTACCTGCAGATAAATGGCACCTTTGGAAACAAAGTATGCTAAAGCAGTCAGAGGTCAAGAAATCAGAGCAAAGGGAGGAGGCTGTGGGAGAATTTTTGGGTAAGCTCTCCAGTTTTTTCTCCACACATACAAAACCTACAGTGATGATGAATCCTGATGAGAAGAATCTTTATGTCATTAATGATAATCACAGGATATGCATATGAAAATATACACAACCACTGCAAATTTGAAGCATTTTTGGTCTCATTTTCAATTTTATTTTTTCTTTTATATAAGCAATTTTTCCTCAGCCTAGCTCTGAAATATACATTTTGTATGGGATGCCTATCTCAGCTTGAACAGAACTCATTAATCTTCTGTGGTACTGATCTGAAGGGATTAATGAAAACATCTCTTTTAGATGTTCAGTAATTTTACTTCTTTGTTTTTATTTCTAATTTCCAGTTTGAACTAATAGTAATGAAACCTTTGGAACTCACTGCTCACCGCTTAATTAATTAATGATAATTTTCCATGAGCTGGATAGCTCCATGAATTAAGCTTCTGTAAGCACCACTGAGCTCAGTAGGAAACTTGAGATCTGCAGGGAAGCTCTCCAAGCCACAGCTACTGGAGACATTACGTGACAGCTTCTCTACCTTCCTTAAAAGTGAAATAAGATAAAAATCAAGCTCTGAACTTCCCAGGTTATAGCAATAAGCTTGAAAGATTGACTCAGCCATGTTCTAATTCTCACAGTTAAGAAGGGAGATAAAGCGACTAGCATTTATTCAGAAGTCTCATTGTTTTTTTACAACTGATTTTGTGATTCCTGGATTTTTAACTTCTGACTGTTGAGTTCCTCCAACTGGCACCCTCAAGATTTATTCAGTTCTTTGGTCACGGTGCTCTTCCAATCCAGGCTGAAAAAGGACATCAAGTAAAGCAAAAAGGATCGGGAGATCTCAGTCTTATCTGCAAGGTATCCACTTAGACTTTTTAACCCAGAAGCTTCAGGAAATTTGTATGCACAGTACAAGGGCAGAAAGTTACAGGATAAGAGAGGAAAAAAATAGATAAAAAGGAGAAGAATGAAACCTCAGTTACAAATTACTTCATCTCCACAGCAAATGCAGGAGTGATAATTTGATTTCCATCAGCTGAGCAGCCTGCTCTTGGCCCTCACTGCAGATTGTTCACCTTTTTCTTTTTCCCTTGAACTGAGTAAAAAATTCTATTACAAAGTGTGGTTATAAAACCTGGTATTCCAGGAAAGCTGGCTTGTTCACCTCATAATTGCACCTACACATTTTCAGAAGTGCCATACTTCAAGGCTAAATGCTGTTATGATTTCATAAAGGCTTGCATTATGGTGGCAGCTTTGTGTGCAAACATTTGCAGCTAATTGCAGGAAATCTGAGTGTCGTGTTAGTACTAAAGAATCAGGTGCAAGTGATTTACACTTTAAAGATTTCCCAGTAAGCATTGCTTCAAACATCCTACTCTTGATTTCACAATCACTTATGCAGATGTAATCCAGAAGTAATTTTACTGAAGGCATGAATTCTATAATGGCACAAAACAAGGTCCTTAAAAATGTCTTTGCTTTAGTAGAAGCCTTGCTGGAAGTCTTTATGACCAGAAATAAGATGTGTCACTTTGTAGCTAATAGTGAAACCTCTCCTTACATGTTTTTATTTATTTGATATCTGTTATAGTTGGAAAGATTAATGCAGTGGAAAGGCAAAAGGGACAGAGAGGAAAAGAATACTCACAGGAAAAAAAAAAAAAAAAAAAAAAAAAAAAAAAATTCAATTTCATAGGGAAAAAAATCTCTGTAACTAGAGATCCTTCCCTAATGGCAGTCAGCCATTAAATGGGGTCTAAGAGAGGTGCAGCCAGGCTCCACCCCCTTCTGGTCACACAGCTGAATTGCCTTCACCTGTGCTCCCAGGGCTGACTGGGTCCTTTCCCCAGCTGCTCAATCAGTGGTTCAGGCCATGAGTCAACAGTTTCCATACAATATTCCTTCAGGCTGCTGTTGTTTAGAGGGCTCTGACAGAGCTCACGTTCATGCCTGGGATAAGGATTTTTGCATCAGGTAAGAGAATACCAATTTTCTCTGTAGAAGACGACCTGTTGGGGAAAATACAAAGGCTCCTTTTAGTGTTCTTATTAATTCAAACAAAGATTTCACTTGATCAGCTGAAGTTAAAACAGAACTGAACAGGAAATGTAAAATGAAATGTGAAACATTTTGCTGAAATAAAAGGCACTTCTAAACTGTACGTCCTATCAGTTGACATGAATTCATGTTTTAGAGCTTTTATGTAAAGCTCCACAAGCTGCAAAGCTTTAACATCAGTATGCAAATGTGGATCTATTCCCTGTGGTGATGATGTCAAGGGAAGGGGGGTAGATTCACATTGTCTCAAAGGAGGTACTTCAGCTGATCAAACCCTTCAGAATTCCCAGACAGGAGCGTCTCTGTTTTCCAATGTTCTAAGGACTATGAATGGATTACTCAATTTCTTTGCAGTTTGCTGCTCTCTATTGCATTAGAATCTGCCTTTCATTCCTTAACGTGTATAACCAGTTCATGGAGCTACTTGGGAATTCTCTGTAGTGGATTTGTTATCTCTGTGTAGAATATTATTGTCTGACTGTGTCACTTAACATTTGGAGAAAGCACCTGAGTATGAGGTTTCTTTCTTAAGGTCAGAAGGAGAATCCTGGAGAATATATGCATGAGCCACTTTTTTGTTACTTAGCTGGTAAATTATGTCATTTTGTTTACAAATGCAATAATTTAGTGAGCTTGATATTTATTTTGGGATGACTCTTGAGAGACATTCGCAGGTGCCTTAGAAAAAGGAGAGTTAGACTAGATGACCTTTGAGGGTCTCTTCTGTAGAGGAATCGTTACCTCACAGCCTGAACTGATGATTGAGCACCTGGTGAAGGGGAGTGGCTGGCGCAGGGAGCACAGCTGTAAATGCGTTTAAGCAAAGATGAAATTTTGCTTTTCCTCCTTAATAGGCAATATCTTGCTATTCCCTAGTGCTAGTGCAACAAAATGGGAGCCTAGAGGCAAGGATATGTCCTGCTCTTATATACTGTAGAGGTCTGTATGTGAGTCAAACTGTTTAATGTGATGGATAGATCAGGGAATGGGCCTTCTTCTGTTTGTTGTTGAAGGCCTGGCTATCACAGGTGATCAGTAGCGTGTAAGTTCAAAACACTTTGGAAAGGTATCTGGTCAATAGTTTATTATTTTTTTTTTTTTTTAATTCTACTTCTGTCACTTTCATTCAGTGTTTCAGTAGTAGCTGATCACCTAATGCTGTCTTTCGTGTCACTGAGTTGTCTTTTTTTTTTTTTTTGAGATATGATCTTATTTGCTCATAATCTGTTATAAAATGGTCAAGAGAGAAAGTAATAGCAGCTGTAGAATGCTTTAGAAATGCTATGAGGAGATTGCTGTTTCTTTTACCCTTTGTGTTACTTGTGATGCTTCATTTAAAACTTAAGGTGCTGCAGCAGAAGGAAACCCTCCATACAGAGTAGTATAAATCCATAGGACAAACCTGGTGATAGAGGATGTTATGAGTTAATTTCAGGGGCTAGAGAGTTGTGGGCATGGTGGAGCAGCAGGAGGGCTCTCAGCATCTGTGGTTGTACCGGTTTGGGCTCTCGCATCCCTTGTATGCGCTCCTGCCATGAATTACATGATTACAGAATATTAGGGTTGGAAAAGACCTCTAAGATCATCCAGTCTAACTCCAGCCCATCCCCCCCATGCCAACTAACCATGTTCTTCAGTGCCACATACACACAGTTCATGAACACCTCCAGGGGTGGTGACCCCACCACCTCCCCAGGTGGCCTGTGCCACTGCTTCACTGTTCTTTCTGAGGCACCACTGTTGTTGGAGGTGATCCTGCTGGAACTACGGGTGAGCCCATGGATAATAGTCCTCTGGGAAGGCTGTGAGTTTGAGGTCTGGTTGCAAGGGATGACAGCCTTCTCAGGGAGGGAGAGGTATCAAAGGAAAGAACTGGAGGATGCTGTGACACTAATGCTGCCATCTGACAGATGTGATAGGAAAAAGAAGCTGTGACTGGCTATCAGTTTTCACTCTCACTACATTTAGTATTAAACATAACTCTGAGTTTTAAACTGTGAGGTGATTAATTACATTCATTTCCTATAACTTTCCTCAAAAATGTTATCCTTAGTTTGTCATCTTAAAATGTGCTGCTGCATGAAATTGTGAATTGGTCAAAGCAGCTGCATTCTAAAGCAAGTATGAGTCTTACACACATGTGCATAAAAACTGTCAGTCAGTGTGAGCTGATGCAATCTGTTTTACTTCAGCTGAGACCCTGGTCTCCAGCTATTAAATTGCCTCTGAAGACTTCAGGCCAACAGGTTTTCTCTTCAAGCATTTCATTAAAATTCACCTCTTTGGGTTCCTGCAAGCTCTGCTCTCCCCTAGGGATACGTTCACTGTGAATGACACCACTGTGTTACTGTTAAGTGGAATACAAACAAGATGGAGACTCATCCTGCCAGACAAGGGCACTTGAGGTAGCCCTTGCTCAATGCACTGGTCGAGTCCTCCAGCTGCCCGTCAATTCCCCAGCCTGTAAAGCTACTTCTGTGGAAACATTATTCTGGCTAAAAAGCTTTAAGGACTTGAGATTCTTCTACTTTCTGTTAAGCAGCAAGCTTTATTTCTGCTCTGATAACTAAAATTATATGTGCTATTGCATATGCGGGCTTGTTGCTGTTTCTCTATTTCCAGTGCAGAGTTAGACTCACGATTATCACATAACCATAGAGCCATTAAGGTTGTAAAGGATGTTTAAGGTCATCTCGTCCTTCCCCACTGTGCCAGTTGACCTTGTCCCTCAGTACCAAATTCACACAGTTCTTGAACACCTCTGCAGATGGTGATCCCACCAAATCCCTGGGTAGCCTGTGCCAGTGCCTTGCCCCTCTTTCTGAGGATAAGTTCATATTGAACCTCCCGAGCACAACTTCAGGCTGTTCCCTCTCATCCTATCAAAAGAGAGTTCCTGTGGATGTGTTCTTGCAGCCTGCTACATTTATGATAGAATAGGGTCTAGAGCATGCTGGGTTGTAGGAAATTTGAAAATGTGAGCAAACCCAGATGCTAGGCACACCTGTTGTTACTGACTTCTCAGAATGTCCTGAGAAAGTCATCAAGTCTACATCTTTTCTTCTCCTCTGCGTATATGGAGGCTGCACCACTATCCCTAATGAGGGAATGGTATGGGCTAATTAATAAATATTTGTAAAGTGCTTTGAAGATGAAGTCTGCTACATCTTATAATTATCTGATACAAGTCATCCCAGGAGAGTGCTCCAGATGGCTGGTGCTCCATCCATCAGCCCTGCTGCTGAGGTTAGTATGGGCAGTGATCTTCAGCTCCTTCAATGCAGCAGATGGGGAGCCCTCGGGGACACACATGACATTTTCTTTGAATTGAGATTTTACTTTTTTAAAAGAAAAATCACTTTTTAATCTCTGCAAAACTGCTTGAAGCCTCCCTGTTTCCCTTTGATTTGCACTGCCTTGCTTTTTTTATTTGCAGTTGGGCTGAAAGGACTGGAGGACTTATGGAGAGCTGATCTCCTCAGCTGTTTTGTTGCAAAAAGCTGAAAGGGATTTCTGGGTACTTCACATGATTTTTCTAATTCTAACAGCATCTGTGGTGTGGCATTTTAAAATGGAAGAAAAATGTGCTGATGCAGAATGTATCATGTACAATACAACAATAAGTTGTCCTGAGCACGTGGAACCACACTCAGTTTCTTCCTGGCTTCTGTATTATTTCTTCTGCCATGCTGAGGCCTCTCACTGCAACTGCTACAGCTCTTATTTCTTATTGTTGTTGTGGGGTTTTTTTTGTGTTTTTTTTTTTTTGCTTTAACTTTGAAACCTGTCTCTTAGTGAGCTATCTATGATGCCCAGAAGGAAAGGAATCGGATTGTATAGAGTCTGAGAGATTGCATTGTGTGATCAATGTGTTTTGTAAGAAAGACTTTCAGGTAATACAGGGAGAAAAGTTGGGAAAGGGTTCAAAAAAAAAAAAAAAAAAAAAAAAGCCTAGGGGATGATTAAAGAAGACAGCCACTTTGGGAGCTTAATCTGTTCAGTTTTTCCAGAAGGAAGGCTAAAGTGAGGCTTGAGCGGTCTGATCATGGCACTCATTTAATTTTCAATCTCTGCAGTACAGATATCTGAACAAGTGTCTATCTTGGGGCTGAGATGAACCACACTGGAGATGGGCCTATTTCTCATCCTGACAATACAGGTAGTTCTCAAGCAGGTACTGTGGTCTGGTCTATGCTCAGTTAGTTGGGCAGCCTATGAGACAAAGAGTGCCAAGGACTGGAAGTTAAAATTGGTTAGGTTTATACTGGGAATATTAAGTAGGTTTATTACAACTGAATAATTAAATAGGAGTGATATAGAAGGAATACGAGACAAAATTCAATGTAATTTGGAAAGTCTAGGTCAGATTTCTTTTAATCATTTGGTGCTGAGTCTTTTCATAGAACAGTAAAGCAGATGAAATCCTCTGTTTAGTGGTGAATCAGAGGTCAGCTTGTATTATTTGGATGGGCTTTTCAGGCTGTATGAATACTTGTGCTGTCTCAATATCATGTGAAAAGACTACTAACTATAGGGTGAAACTCCACACCAGAATTTGTGTGGCTTCCCATCAAAATTGTGTGTCAACAAACTGCGAATGCTGGTAAGAAATGATGCAGGTGTGTAGATTTGCCCAGAGAGACTGTGGATGCCCCATTGCTGTTGGTGTTGAAAACCAGGTTGGATGGGACCCTGGGCAGCCTGGTCTAGTACCAGATCTGGAGGTTGGTGGCCCTGCTTGTGGCAGGGGGTTGGAACTTGATGATTTGTGGTTCTGTGATCCTCAGGGTCCCTTCCAACCCAAGCCATTCTATGATTGTCTATACATGTTTGCAGAGATTGGACTGAGAAGTGTCTTTGGTATATCAGGAGCTGACATAGATTGGATTCTTATTCATTTTAGGAAATGTGCCCTCTCCAGGATGCTCAGGGAGCGTGCTGGGTTTTATTGTCCTGTGCTTTCCTCCTGTATGGCCACATGCGCTCACGTGGGCTGAAACACAGGATCTGACACTGGGAAATGCACAGTAATAGCTAAAATAATCAGAACAAGTAATCCATCTTAGTCATCAGGACACAGATGACTAGCGAGAGCAAAAGTCAGGCCTGAGGAAACTGTCACTCTGGGTACAAAACAAGAAGAGAGTGGGGTCCAGACACTGGAAGTCCCTGAAGAATAATGGGGCAGCAGCAGTATCCCTTTCCCCTCCTGCATCAAAAAAGAGATTGGTTTCCCTTTCAAGTAGACAATTTGCATCGTGTCTCTTCTCCCGTTGCTGGTTAAGGGGCTCAGCAATCCCTTTTTTTCCCCCCCATGTTATTCTTTGCATTTAGGTAGGACTTCAAGTAAACAGGCACACATACCTCATTATCCTCTGGTAGGTCTCTCATTATACCTCCCCTCTGTGTAGCCTGCAGAAAGGTCAGTGTGCCTTATCTACAGGGTCTGCCACCTCTCATACTGACCTGTAGTCTCATTATTTTCTTGTGCTTGGGCTTGACCTGCTGTTTATTGCCTTCAGTAGCTTGGAAAAATTTCCATTCTCCTATACACTATTGTATTATTTATTACATACTGTGTGTGTGTATAGATATATGTATGTAAATTTATATTCCTCTGTGTATACACAGTCCTTTTTGTTCATGCACTTGTGTAAATTATCTCATCCTGAAGAGGTACCAAAAAGTGGTCTGGTGCAAAACTGCTTCCTGATAAATCCCAGTCCGTCTCTCTGTTGCTGAAAGTGATTTTGTGTACGTGCTATCACGGTTTACTACTTCAGCCTTATCCTCTCAAACCAAATCTTTCCTCCTGAACCCTCTACCATTCTTATGGGTTAAGAATGTTACTGAGTGAGGCTGTTAATTTTCACATCTATTGCTTTACAGAGCCTGCCTATCTGCCATATGCTGTACCTCATATCTTAGGTTATCTGTTTTTATAATTCTTTCTAACATCTGCTGTAGACGATTAACATGTTTATTTTAGTGTACTCTTTGTAGTCCTCTTTCTCTGTTGATTTCATTTTCAGAGGCCACAATAATGCAATTAATATTAGATCCTGCTATGCTGATATAATTCCTTGTGCTTCCTCCTTCAAACTGGTTAAATGTTCTTGGCAGTATATTAGTGGATCAGTTGAGATGCAAGTTATGGGGAACCTCCATCTGAAGGCAGTTGCTCTAGCTTTATTATCCATGCAATAAAGTTTGAGGTTATAAATAATATAAATGAAGAAGCTCAAGTGGTTCTCTTCATGAAAGACCAAGGCTGGGGGTGGTATGGGTACTAATACTTTCTTTCTTCTTGCTTGACACTGGAGTTCCATAGCAGAGACACAAGACTCTGGTTTCAGAAGCAAAAGAGAAATGTTTACTGTAGCTGACAGTTCTCATTACAACCTTAAAGTTATCAGAGAAAGAGATTAAGGTTGTGCCATTTTCAGTTTTTGTTACTGTCTTTGTCAGGAAAATGAATTGTCACAAAATCTCAAGGCCTGATCTCTTCTCATTAGGTCTGTTTCTCAGTCTGAGACTTGGGGAAGTTGAAATAAGAACAGAAATTGATGCAAAATGAGCATGTTCCCACTAGTGGCTACCCTAGTGGTAACCTGTGTATTTCCAATTGCTAATCCTGCTGGAACTTAAAAATATGCTTGAAAAGAGAAGATGTCCATTCTGGGTTTGAGGCATCCAAGTAGTCTTTAGGGCAAGACATAAATGAACAGTATAAAACCAATCGAGCCAAAAAACACCATGAATGAGTGTTTCCTCATTTGCATATTAACAATGTCTACTTGAGTGTGTGGACAGATATACGAAAACAAGTCATTAGGCAATTCCTTAGAAAATGTAGTAGTCAGACGTGATGTTTTAATGAAGATGAGAGTGTTGTCTTCAGTGTCAGTAGCTTCTGGTACAAAAAGTAACTCTTAAAACTCTAAAGGCCATTTCTATTTGGGAAAAGCATATACCTCTCCAATAGAAAATGAGTAGGGGAGAAAATACTGAAGTCCAATGCCTAGAAACATCCAGTCCTTCCTCTCAGTACTTGCTGTACCACCTTTCTTGTGTAAGAGGTTATTCCCATTGTTGCAGAACTCTAAATTGCTCATAATGCTATATGAAACAAAAATTTAGACAAACAGAGGTCTGGCCCCATCTGGTCTCTACACAGGAAAGAAATTGTCACATCTCTTAGGCTTGTTTAGCTTTTAGCTGCTTTCATATATCCTTCCTTAGGATCCTTCCAAATGGAGCAGTAATAGATCTTGAGTTATCCATTCTTAGTATTCTAATTGCACTGATAAACCTGATTGGTGGATATAAGCCTTTTTAACTCTAGTTTTCTAAAACCTTAATCTGAATGTATGCTGTAGCCTCACAGATCTCAACCATGAGAGCTAGTATGATACGAGTTTGCGTGCTCTTTTGAGATATTAACACATGGATGCCTGCACTAAGATGTCAGCTTAAAACTACATCTTGCAGATCAACACAAAGATTTTTAACTTCTTAATCTATTTGTAGAGTGATAAGAATATCTTACTTTACCCTTAAAAATTTAGAACAAGCACAACCTTCAGTCCTCCTTTACCTTGTGTTTTATCTGTATCCTGATTAGGGTGTTCATACTCAATTTCATGGTATTGCTAGCACAATGGTATAAGCCACTCATCTATTGTAAGACCTGTTGTAGCTAATGCCTTAGTAAAGCCTTTATCTGAGCAGTACAGGGACTGATCAGTACAACAAGACCAGTGCAGGCACCGAACCTCCCAGCTTTAGCAGAACTGCTGGTGTTCTGTGCTTCCACAGATTGTTGCAAGCTGAGCAAGAAGGAAATCTCAACTCTTCTATTTTTTAACTCAAACCCCTTGCTAAGACCATCTTTACATTAGGACTAGCCAGAAACACTGCAAATGTAGATATGCTGAAAATAATTAGTCAAGTTTCTGAGCCTCGCCTAGCAGAAATTTTTCAGAGCTCATTAGTAAGCCTGACCCTACAGTTCCGAGTAATGTATCTGAACAATATCAAGGCAGCACATGCAAGAAAATAATCCAGAAACTAACCCTGTAGAGTAGGTTAATTTTAGCAGATAGGAAGGGACATACATCTTATTTTGTCAATGTTCTTTTCACGTTCATAGGCAGTATTAAGGTTTTGTAAGAAAGAGGTTTAAAAAGCATTAGTTTACTGCTGAATCTTCAAGTCCAATAAACTGAATGTGAGGGCACTTCATCAAGAGGATTTTTCAGTGTGTCCATATTGATCAACTGAGCATTGATATGTTTTAAGCAAAGTTGAAGATTAAAGCTAAGGTTTACTTAAGGGTGGATAACAAAAGACAGATGAAAATCCTCTTAATCTTTCAGCCTTTGCAAACATCATTCCTCATTCTTGGTGCATATTCTAGAAGGGGGGGAAGCATACAAAATTCAACTTCTTCTGTGCTTTTCAAAGGTTCACTCCTTAGCCTAGATTCTGCAATATTTGAAAGGGCACCAAAATTGCTAAGTGTCACTTAAGCCTTTCAGGTACAAATATCCAAGAATAATTTAGATCTTGTACTTATGGACATGGTTTAGTGGGAAAATATTGGTGGTAGGTGGAGAGCTGGGCTGGATAATCTTCCAGGTCTTTTCCTATCTCATTCTGTAATTCATCCTAATTCAGCAGAATCAAGAAGTCAAAGTTATTTACCCTTTCACTTTCAAACTGCAGATTTAGTTTCTGCATGAACTGCAGTCTTTCATAGAATGAAAGCTTCTGTACAGTAATCAGAAATGTTAAATCTTAAGCACTTGTTTACAACAGTCAAACATACCTCATATTAACAAGCAGAAATCTGAAATCCCTCAGATCTTATTTTCTGTCCCTTTATGTGAGCACCAAAACCTTAATGAGTTAAAAATATGGAACATGTGATATTAGTTGCTCTACAGTATTTCACAATATATCGTGTGCAATTAGTCATGTTTGTCAGGTGCAGCAATATGTAGCATAGACAAATGTATGGTTTTGGGATTTATTTACCATTTACTTTTATCTCTTCTAATCCACCACCCCTAATTAAACCTAAACATTTTAGAATGGTATCTGATACCTTTGCTGAATACGTTGACCTTCTTGACACAGATCTCAAATTGAGATAAGTTAGTTCTATTTCCCAAAACAAATACTCCAAATATCTAGTTTTGAGAGACTTTTAGCGAAAAAGATCAGCTGAGGAATTCAGCAAGTGCATCAAAATTTGCAAGAGAAATGTTGTGCGCTACTGCATGTGTATGTATGAATATATCCCAAGATGTCACATAACACCAAGAGGTCACGTATCTGACAGGAAGAAACCTTACCTAGACTTCAGCACTGTCTCTTAGCTTTGTGATAGCTGCAAACAGATGTCCAGTGCCTTCCCTAAATATAAGCCACCTGTCCTTGCCAACAGTGTTCCCCACTTTAGGTAAGAAGGTTCTGAAAACAAGAGGTGAAGCCCAAGCTGCTCAAGCTTGTTTTACGTGCACCTACCACTGTGTTTGTTCTTTGCTTGTGCTGTAAGCACACAAAGGTTACCATTCTCTGTGCCCAAGGTAAACGCACTGAATGCCTCTGTTTACAGCAGTCCTCTCTCTAACTCAGGTGTACTATGAGATCTCCATTTCTTCTTTGGTCTCAAAACCTTGTTCCAAAGTCCAAAATACAGTGGAGCTTAAAAATTTGAGGTAGCTGCACCAAACACTGTGTATACGTATTAGTTTATGCCCACACAAACATCCTACTTTTAAGTCTAGCTGAGATTTTGTGATATATTAGTTTTACAAGACTATATCATTGCACCTGTGCTGATGTCCAGCTTCAGATGCCTAACATCCTGTCCTGTAAAGAGAAGGACCTGACAGAGAAATGGACAGCATGTCCTTCCTGTCATCTGATGTAAGGTTTAGTGATCCTAGGGAGAGTTCTGTTTCTGCTCGTGCAGCTTTGGTGTGGATGAACTGTGGTCATGCATAAATACAAAGAGGAGCAGAAATGTTTCAGTGAGATACTCAGGACTTCATTAATCGAAGGAAATTTTGTCTTTGCACTGAAGCAATCAATATGCCAGTCTTAGGGGAAAAGAAGGACAATTTTCCCTTCAACAAAAAGACTCAGGAATGAACAATGACAAGTCTGGATTGATTGATCTAATAGAAGAAACTTCCATCTTCTTCTAGATGCTGTCTTGCTTCACTGACAACAAAGTGATACATAAGCATACAGTTAATAAAGTTAAAAGAGTTTAGTGTCATTCTTAATATTAGAAATCTCTTATTTATAGAGGTGAAATTCTATTCCTTGTATTTCTCCTAATACAAGTGTACGCATCTTGTATACTTGAATTTGTAATGCTAGCGAACAATTAACTGCCAGTAATACAGTTACCAATGTTTACTTGGAGAGTGTTATGGATATAAACTGCTAAGGTAAGGTAGCTGGAGCCTAATTAAATGCACACAGATAAAATGAAAAAGGAAAAAAGACTGGGGATGATACTGATTTTTTTTTTTTTCAGGTGAAATTAATATTACTGTATATGTGTTATTACTTGTCAAACATAAATAATGATCTTGACAGTACAAAACTCCTAACTTAGAACTATGTACTTTTTTAAAAAAAGAAATCCACAGAGCATCAACAGCTCCTGCAGAGCCACTTGTAAATACTACACACTTTACAGCCTTCTTACAAAGACTGGCATATGGCCATATATTAATTCTTCTAAAAGCCTATCCTAACCCCAGCCACTTTTTTTTTTCTTCCCAATTCCCACTGGAAAATTGGAATTCTCCCATGAGACAAGAAGGGTAACAAATCTAAGCTGTGGATGAACCCATCTGGAACAAGAAGCGTACCTGAGAGTGAGAGCCTCTTTCACGAAGTACATTACAAGCTACTCAGCTTCCCCCAGGGAGAAGTTACATAAATATAATCACTTCTATAGAAAATTACCTTGATTGAGTGATCTTGAGAAAGATCTCCCAGGAAACCATGGCCCTGACTATCAAGAACTGTAAGGATAAAAAGTGAAGAGGTAGCATCTTGAACTCGCCCAAACCAGGTGGGGCTTTAACAGCTCCTGGCTAGTGATAAAATACCCAAAATCCTCATGAAAAACGCCTGCCCCAATCATCTCCTACAGAAGAGAGAGCACTCAATCATCTAGCACCAAATCCAGGGGACTTCCCTCTGAGATCTTTATTTGCACTTTCTGTTCTGTAGAATGTGACCTATTTAAAACCGGCTCTAGAGAGGAGGAGGGGAAAACTCATGTCAGCCATGCAAATCAGGCTGATTTATATTCTGATGCAATCAGCCACAATCATGAAATCCACTTAGCTGGGTGAGGACTCCAGCTACTTTGTTCAATTATGCAATTATCATCTTCCATTTAATCCCCAAATCAATTCCTGTATTTAGAATTATTTAAGATGCTTCAGCAATTACATCCAATTAGGTTCTATCAGTAAAGTAAATAAATGCTGTGATGTGCCAATCAGATGGATGCAATGGCAGCTGGAGGAAAAGAAACTCCCAACTTTTGTGCATCAGGCAAGGATGTAAATGACTGTTTGGGTGTTACAGAACTGTTTGTTAGCGTGACAGTGAGATGAAAACCACACGAGGCCAAAACTGTTGTAAACCATTCAATCGCTTCAGGGATGTGCCTTCATCAAACAGCTGCAAAGGTAATGATCATTCTTGTTGTTGAATCTAGTGGCTATTTTGTTCTACATGTACAGGGGAAGTCGTGTGTTGGTTTCAGACGAATGGAGGCAGTCCTGAGTATGCTGTAGGTATGAGTGGGGAAACCTGTACCCAAGATGTGCTTGAAGGGTTGCTGTGCAGGGTCACTGGCAGGACTGGAAAGGTCAGCATTCTCTCTAGCGTTGCAGTATTCCTTCTCCATAGCCAGACTGGGCTGTCTCAGGGATTTCTTGTTGACTCCTAAATTCACAAAGCCTACAGCTGTGCATAGCCTGTTACCCCTACAAATGTGCTTTGCCATAGGAAGTATAAAGTTTTGAAAGTACCAGCTTTTTTTTTCTTCTTTTAAAAAACACTTTATGCATTTCTTATAGCTGTTACTTTACATCAGCTTGAGTATTTGTCTTTTAAGGAACAGAAAATGATTTATTTAATGCCATCCCACACTGGTTGGCAGAGAAACAGGTTTTGAGACAGATTTTAAAACAGACTGTAATGCCAAAGTACAGCTTTCTACAATTTGAACTAAAGAACAATTCCCTCAGCTGGTAGCATGAGCAGAGTATTATCTCCCATGCTATTTAAAAGAAACATGATATGATGTACAAAGCTGCAATGTTTCCAATAAGAGGAAGCTTTGTTTAAAAATAAAGGATATTTTATCAACTGAACCCATGTCGTGCTGAGAAACAGTAGACCTAAATGATTGGACTGAAACCTTTTAGCTGCAGAACACCAGTGCCATGCAAAATATATTTTACCTACAGATCTGCTGTGGAGGGATTACAGCTGAACTCAGTGTAAATACTATCTGTGGTAACTGCAAAGTGTCAGCCTTGTAGATGGGTTTTGAAAGTGTACCCCCACAGCACCTACTAGTACTGACCAATGGCTGGTACCCTGGCTTGCTCTCAGCACTGTTTGGATGGGGGTAGCTGTTGGAAGAAGAAATTACCTGGAGCTCTTTCTGATCAGTCCCACTGACAAAAAAATCCAAAACATGATAGTATTTGGTTTCTGTATTCCTCCTGGAAAAAAAAGCAAAAGAAGCCTAAAACTCTTTTAATTCAAACTGGTATGGGTCAGGAATAACTCACTGGGCTCAGTGGGGTAAATGATATCAGCAATCCTCTTTGTACACTGCCCAAAGCATGTAATTAAATATCTAATGGTTAGTATAGAATTCCATTTAACCAGTGTTCCTGTAGTTGGAAGTGTTATTGTAGGGAATGTTGTCGCTGCTTTCAGCCTTTCAATTTATCTTCCTGTTGGAAGGTGAAAGCAGGTGAATGCTCTGCCTGCTTTCTGGCTATGTTGTAGGTTGGTTCCCACTAGAGCCACTGAACAGCCAATGGGAATCAGTTGACTCTTTGCCAGCAGCTGGGTGCAAAGATTTGTTGTTCCTGGAAGCTCAAACCCAGGTGGAGGGACCTTCAGTTCCCACATTTATAACCAAGATAGCTCAGCTCCAAGCCTGTTCTCATATTGTGATAGATCTGCTGTATGGCAGCATCCCACTAGCTGTTAGTTAGTACCTGTGCAAATCTACTTGTGGTGTAGTGGACCACTGCCCACCAAGCGGTAGTAATCTGCTGCTACATTTTTGCATAGCGGATTCTGGGAAACAGACTAGTTTTAGGGCAGATGAGCTCACTACAGAGCTCTGTCATCTCTCAGTGTGAGCATCTGGAGTGGTAAGAAGTTTGTGATTTGCTGGTTATGGAGGATGGTGAGCATTATAGATGATGTGCTGAGAAATATATTAGGCGCTCATCCACGTCCTGTGGATGATCCTGCAGTCACTTTGGCGTAGTTATTAAGAACCAGCCCAAATGATATTAATAGGAATACAACATTACTGCTTAATGACACTGTGCCATTAAAAAAGCATCAATAATGGCAGGATGGCATTACATATATAGATAAACCATTGAGTGTCAACAAACTAATGAGTTATATTTATATCCCCTTATGGTAATACTTATTGATGTGATTGTAGAAAACAAGGGAAACTGTTTTATGAGCAGGCCTAATATTAGAACTAATTGGAGTTTGTGAGCCAGAACATCTCCTTGCATTAAATATGTCTGCTGCAGAAATCAGATGCTTTCAATGGCTTTACTCTGAGGCTGTTTGAGGGAAAGTGCTTTAAAGAAGGAAATGTGGAAATGACAGATAATCAAAATGTAACTAATTTTCCTTGTGCATAGACTTCCTCAGTCCTGCATTATTTTGTCCTTCTGAAACAAGTTAGAAGTGGATTCAACATTTTGTATTGCTTGAGCTAAACCACCTGTCTTCTTTGTCTGCAAACTGTTCTAAAGATTTCTCCTGAAGTGATTACAATGCTTGTAATTAAGGATCTTATTAAAGCACTTTCAGGTATCTCCTCAGATACCCAGCAGTATCCTGTACTGGACATACCACTTCTAGCCATTAATCCTCTCCCAGTTTGGCAGGTCTTAATGCCTCGCTGCAAAGAAGACTGCTGGCATCAGGAAGGATTTTGGGTGCAGCATAATTTACAGATGCATCAGAGATTTGAAGAAGGAAAAAAAAAAAAAAAAAAAAAAAGCTAGACACTTCTTAACTAACCACTGCTGGTTATGGCAGTCTTACAACTTTGGCCTGCTAGATTTAGAATAAATTTAGTGTATGAATGCATGAACAGCACTGGGGAGGGGTCTGGCGCTTGGGATACTTCTTTCTTTGGGAAGAGTCTCAGAAATAGGCTGAAGAGTTTGGCTCCCTCTATGTGAGAACAGAGAAGACACCTTACAAGGGCATGAGTGGGTACGTGGCTCTGAAGCTCTTCAGGGGAGTGGTGGGAATTAGAAGTGCTCTATAAGAGAATGGCCACAGTCACCACTATGTCCTTCTCTCTTTTTCAAAGTGACTGCCATGTTTTGTGCAGGTACCCACCATAAATTCCTGTTGGAGAGGAAGGCACCTGATGGATTGGGTCCCTTGAGGGATCCAAACATTTCTTCCCCCCCCAATTAATCCCAGTCTCCCTTTGGAGAATCTATGCAGCTAGGAAGTTCTGGTCATACAAAATTATTGTGCTCTTTGATTTTAAGCATTGGGAAGTGCTGACTGTGTTGGTCTCTGAGTCTTGAATGCCAAATGCCCACATCAAAATGGGTTGCAGGCTGAATGGTTTTCCCCCAAGGCACTTTGCATCCTCTGAAGTCACGCAAAGGCCATGTTTTATATGAAATGATAACGTAATTTTGTTTAGGAGTGTATGTTAAGAGTTATCTTGTGTCTTATTTTCAGTAAGACAGACATAATACAGACAAAATTCTGTGCCATTTTCAATGCCTGCTACCTCTGGACAGGTGCTATGGAGAGGCTCTCCACTTTAGGCCACTAAAGAAAACTTGTCTCCATTGGGGTGTTCTAAATCAGCACAGGCTGGTGAGGCATCTGTGGGCTGCTCTTCATCTTGTGCTGGATCTGGGGTATGTGGGAATACTGGTCAGGCTTCTCTGTGGTTGCTGCCTTTTCATTTGTGGGTTGAGTTACTTCAGGGTAAGAAGGAAACTCCAAATACAGTCAAACTATGAAATTATGTTGCCTTCAATTTCAGTCAGATTCCACAAAAAGCCTGGGAAAATCAACCTGTAAAAGGTTTCTGATAGTAATATCTGGACTGCTTAGCTTGCCAATCCCCCTAGCATCATCCCCTGAGGGGAAACAGCACCCCCCAAGCTGCTTCTGCAAGTTACTCTGCATGAAGCTCAATTCAGCTCACATCGCTGGTACAGAACGCTGTAGCTGGTGGGTATGTTCTCCTTGTGAAAGGCTTAAGATATATGAATGCTGCGTTAATGTTTGACCTTTATCTCTGTGTAACGATGGGGACATTTATTACAGCTTTCTTCACTCTCCACACATTTCTATAAAAAATAATGGGGCCCTTCACTGGTGCTTCCAGTTCTTCCTTGTATCCGAGAAGTGATTAAAACAACAAAGTAGCTAATTAAACATTTTGTCAGTGTGGCATTCAGAAATAATTGAGATCTCTAATGATAGTGCTGTGATAAATGAAGGAGTTAATGTATTCCGATGGCACCCAGACAATACGGATGAAATGATCAACTCAACCTGTATCTTACTTCCTTCATCTGAGCATTCCTTCTCCCCCCTCCCTCCCACCCCTCCAAACTGCTGTTGCTCCTCCAGCCAGAGCAGGTTGGGGAGTTGAGGAAGCTGAGATCACAGTTGGCTATTTCGGTAGAGCAACCCTAAAATAATAAATGTCTGGTGGTGCTCTTCCTCTGGGGAGAGGGAGCACAAGCACAGGTACCACACAGCCAGATAGACATGAGGAGATGAAACTGCCAGTTGGCTGCAGCAGTATAAGGCTTTTATTTAATTTTCCTCTGTTGCTGACAAGCTAAAAATAAAAAATAAAGACTGTGGGAAGGAAAGGGTAGCTGATAAACTTCAAGGGAATGGAATCTGCTCGGTTGTGCTGTTACTGACTGGGCCCCATAGATGCACCTGGGCATAACCTGCTGCAGAACTTGGCCCTGGAACACAGTAGAAAAGCAGGTTTTGCTGCAGCTGTGGGGCGATTTTGTAAACAAAAGAGTGTGTTAATTAAACTTAGAATGACATTTTTATTAAGAATCTGTGAGTAAATGTGATATTTTTATCTCCCTCCTGGTGTGTGCGTGATTTTAGTGCTTGCAGAGCGTATTGGCAGAAATGGAGGCTAAGTTCTGTCATTTATAGTGTGCTAATCCTGCCATCACCATGCTGCTGCCCCCATATGAGTGCTGTCAGTATAGGACATAGGTGTTTACTCAGAGAGGGGGTTTGGCCTTGGAAGTCAACAGGATGAAAATTGTACCTTCTCCATCTTTCCTTCTCTTTGTCTCCCAGAGACAATTCTAGATTTCAAAAACTTTTCCTGTTCAGCACTTTACTGAAGAAAAAAAATAAAATAGCAGTTTTAACAACTCAGTGTATTCCAATGAAAAGCTGATTGCACCAAAACATTTCTAGACCAGCTATAGTGAGGACAAAGTCATTAATATATGCCTTCCAGCCTGCTTTGTTTCGGGTGTCATAAGAAGATAAATGTACTACAGCTTCTCTCACTTCAGATGATGTGCTCAGTAACTGCTCAGTGCAGATGCATAGGAATTGAGACAAAAAGTGATTGTGGAGATCCAGGCAGGAGGTGGCTGATAGCCACTGTCACTCATGGTCTAACAAGGCAGCAGGGGAGAACACCTATGGCTGGGAAGGGATGATGCATCTATCAACAGGATAAGGGGAATGGCCTCAAGTCGCATCAAGGGAGGTTCAGGTTGCATACTAGGAAGAAAACTCTTCTCAGAAAGAGTAGTGAGGCAGTGGCATAGGCTGCCCAGGGAGAACGTGCAGTCACTACCCCTGGAGGTGTTCACAAACTGTGTAGATGTGTCACTGAGAGACAAGATTTGTGGGCATGGTGGGGATGGGTTGGCGGTTGGACGAGATGATCTTAAAGGTATTTTCCTGTCTTAATAATTCTGTGACTCTGTGATCCTTCTTTGAGCAGGGGTGGCTTTGTCTCTCCAAGCCTTTATCTGTCAGAGATGAAGGCAGATGTTACTGCAATAACAGGCAGCTGTTGTGACCAGAAGAGTTATAAGCTGGAACTTCTTTCTTTAGGCTTTCCTATTAAAGGTGAAGGTAATGGCTCTTCTCTTGGCCTTTGGAAATTCTCAGAGCAAGCTCTAGTGTTGTTATGGTTTGGATGTTGTGGTCTTGGAAAGATAAGATGGTGAGAAATCACCTTTTCCGTTTTCAAAGGTACCATGGCTATTGCAGTAATGTTGCTAATTCTTTGCATGTGAGATGCACAGAAGAACAACAGTAAAAACTAAATAGAAAAAGAGCTTCCATGTGCTGTGAGTTAACATTCTAGCACTGTAGTGTTTGACACTTGCTGCTGTTTGTTGTATTCCACAAGCATGAGTATGCAAAGTATGATGCAACCCATTGAAACAGAGGGTTTAAACAAATTCTTCAGCTGTGTATCTAAGTGAAGAACTGACCCTGAATGATCACAGGGTGACAGTGTTTGCAACGTGTCAGGTGAAACACAGGGAAACTAAAGGGCAGCACCTACTGAGGCAACAAAACATATTTTCATTCCACAGTCTCTAACAGATCCATGGTATTAACTGCTGTGGGATAGATTTTTGCAAAAGGGTTGAAAGGACAGATAAAATATTGGTTAAAAATAAATAAATAAATAAAAAAAATCAGTTGTCCATTTGCCAGAGTTGACTCCCTCAGAAAAACTATCCACTGTTTACTGATCCATGGGCAATTTATGTCCTTAGCTGGAGCTTCACTGCAGCAGATGATGTACTGACAACGTGGAGAGAGTAAATTCCAGTTCTAAGGTATTAAAAATCTACGTATATTCTCAAAGAAAGGATGAAGATATTGATAACCAAATGCCACTGTATTTCAATTTTTCTATACTATTGTTTGAACTTTAAAAAAAAAAAAAAGGCAAAAAGAAGCTTGGAAAGAAGCTTTCCTTGTAAGGATTAGGTAAATAACATATCTATATTCAGAAATTAGGGAGGCAGTGGAAGGATGTCACTGTTCCTGTGAAGTTGCAGGTAGTGAGTGTTAGAGACTGGACAAAAGGCAGTCTTGTCTGATACAGAAATTCTGTTTCTGATTATAGAGAGTACAACATAGCTGAAAAATCTGGAAAGATGTTTTTCATCAAATAGTGTTTTATTTCCAGTGCTGACCACTTAAACACTGTGAAACTTACCCTGCAAATAATGAGACTGACTTTTAAAATCAGGGGGCTTTGAAATGATAATGTTGGAGGTCATCTTAATATGCTTTCAGTTGTATAATCCTTTGGGATTAATATTAAATATAAATACGTACTGTATTCTGAGCAATAGCTGGGGCAGCCAGCCCAGCCTTCCTTTGCAGCCCCCCATTTTATCAATATTCTATGTGTAGAAATGTGCCACATTCTTAGGAGAGAATCAGCCCTATTAGAGCTGGTAATTGCTCCGTGTCCAATTGCTGCTGTGAGGAACTTGTTTGGGGGCACAATGAATCCAAACCTTCCACCCATCCCCCAGAGCTGGCTACAGTCCACCACAGAGGTACAGTTTATCTTAATACACCTCACTGCTCAACACAAGCTAAGAACAGACACACTTAAGGGGTACTTCTCTGGGTTGTCTGATGTCATTGCAAGTATAAATAATGATGGAGTCAGTTGGAAGCATCAGAGTAGAAGGTCAGTGTAGGCATGGAGAGGAGCAAGGCAGCTCATCTCTGCCTGGAACGGAAATGAGTCCCCAGGCCTGATATCTGATTGCTGTGTGCTGTCCACTTGAGTATCCCAGCAGAGCTGAGCTTTATTTTCCTCTCTCAGGGAAGCAGTCTCAGCAGAGAAGTGCCAGATGCTGAGATAATTTGAGGAAGTGGAAAGAAGTGAGCTATTTACCCATCTGGAGATGCTTTTATTTTCAACTGCTATAATTTTCAGCTGCCTCTTTGAATTTAGGTCAAAGAGTCTGGTATACAGCTCTGTCCAGATAACATTGGGCTTTAGAAAACGCTTGTTGGGTGTCATTGGGGTAAAAGTGATGGCATTTATTTTCTGTTGTCCCACTTCTTGTGCAGTCACTGAGATAGGATGAAATGTGACAAAGCATGGCCAAATGCGACCAGACATAGCCCAACTTCCATTCCCTGGTTGCTAGCAAGTCTCTGAAATTGGTCTTCACTGCTTTGCTCCTAGTGAACATGGGGAGAGAGAGTCTGATTATTTTTTTTCCCCATATTAATGAGATATTATAGAAGGAGGTAAGCAGCTGTGGAAATAACATGAAGAAGAAGACTTGGAGGATCTTATTAATCACAACATTGTGATTAGTTTTAAAGATTGAAGTTTGAAGATAGCGCTAATGTTGGGCTGGGATTTTACACACAAAATTTGTCAGCAGACAAAGTTACTGTTACAGTCACACCTGATAGGATCTCCTTCCCTTAGAGAAAAATCCAGTGTCAGATGCCTTTCATCTCCAAAGACAATTCATGAAAATAAGCCCATGTGAATCTAGCAGCTGCCTTTCCCCTGACCTGAGCTTCTCTGCTGCCAATGTTTTCCTGGAGTCCCAATCTATATTTCTATCTTGAAATCCCTTATCACTGAAATTGATCCATATCCTGTGATTCTCTTGTATGAAGTTAAACTGAATCTATTAGAACTCACCTGTGCCTCAGGCAATGATCTGGCTTCATCTCAGCTGGCTCTGAGAACCTCTCCATGAGAACCAAGTGCAGTGGTTCTGGCTTGGAGCAGCATAGACTTAAACATGAAACTTGAAGGCATAGATGCAAGGACTCCTTAAATGTACACACATAGGTGTACACATGTTCACTCACACCTGTACCTTTTGTGGTTTCTTTTCTTTTTCCTAAAAAATATTTTTAGTCTTTCTGTCTTGGGCAAAAACAAAATAAAGCAATTGGGCAGTTTTCATATAGAAAATCAGTGCACTTTCTGCACCCAATTTCTGACAGAAGAGAAATCCAAAGGGAATTCTTATAGCAGCTTAGAGAAGCTTCCTGACTTTTTACTGATCCTTTGGGTGATCCGAGTCCTAACATTAATTTCCTCCTTTATGCCATTTTCAGCTGTTCTGTGTTGCTATTAGGATACAGTGCAGGTTAAGGATTAGCTGCTTCTATCTGTAGTTCAGACTTCAGGTAGAGCCTTTCTCTTTCTTTCAGGTATAATCATGAATAATGACCATTGTGTCAAACACTGTCCAGATGTTCACTCATAAATATTCACAAATCATTGTTGTGTGTGAACATAAATTTGCATTACCTAAGCACGAATGTGAAATTGCCCAGGCAGATGATGAGTATTCATTGTCTAAGTTGACTCTGAATTTCACACAAACTGTTTGCCGTTTTAGCAGCTTGATCTAACGGTTCTTTCACAACGAGTCCACAGCTCTACAAGTCACTTCTCAGAGTGAAAACAAAGAAATTATCATTGTGCATGGTGGTTTCCCATGATCTTCTGATCGATGTACAAGGCAAGCAAGAAGTCATTCTACATTTTTCTTTCTCAGAGCGGAAATGACCAGAAACGTGGTCTTGTGAACCACCGCCCCAGATTGCATGCATTCATTCCTTGTTTTCTTAGGCTTTCTAGAGCAATGAAGAATAAACCCCAGAAAGTCTACGTGAAGGTAAGATCCAGCTTATTTCTGTGGCTGTGCTAGAGCTGTGCTTAATACTAGGAGGAAGTGGAGTATTCTCAGACCATTTGAAGGCTATTTTGTGCCATTGGAAAGTCACCAGTAGTACATAATACCTTGGCAATGTTTTGCTGCTCCATCTGCAGCACCTGTCTCAGCAGCTATAAATTTCTCTATTTCTTTATTTGTAGTTTAGCCTGGCAGGCAGCTAAACTCTGCACAGCCATTCACTTATCCCTATGACTTTAGGATGGGGAAGAAAGTCAGAAAAAAGGTAAAACTTGTGGGTTGAGATAAAGACAGCTTAATAAGACAGAAAATAATAGAATAAAGGAATCACAGAATGGCTTGAATTGGAAGTGACCTCAATGATCATCTAGTTCCAATCCCCTGCCATGGGCAGGGCTGCCAACCACTTGATCTCAGATAAACCCAACACAGTCAGCCCTGCATTTGTTCCATCACTCCTGCTTTGTTTCCTCTGTGAAACATGCTCTGGGTAGGCAAACACTGTGGTCAGGTTGGGTAAGCTTCATCAGGATTCCTCTAGTATTCGTTTACATTTGAGTGAAAATAAAATTGTGTGATATCAATCAGGTTATTATAAAAGCTGTGAGAGCGTTGAATATTGCTGCCTGAAAACGTACAGGTGTCAAGAAATAAGCTACCAGTTTTGTTGTGACAGTACAATATTTCTAACATCCTCTTTCCTTGATGGAATCCTTCTTATGAGGGGACTGGTTGTGATGGATGTTTTCTGAGATTGATCAGTAGCTAAAATGTTAATATCAGTAGTAATAATTACATGGCAGAGTTCAGAGGAGCACGTCCCGTCACAGGAAGAGATGTGATTTACATGGAGAATGAGAATCCTGGATCTGGAGATCAATTTAATTTAATTGATGGTGTCATTAATTTTCTGACTCATTGCAGAAAGTCAGGATGTCACATTCCTTAGCTCACCTGTTTGCTTTTTTTTTTTTTTTTTTTTTTTTAAAGAGAGTGTAGCTGGGATCTGACAGGAAAAGCAGATAAAATTCCTTCATATTTGATCAGACACTGGTTTTAAAAATATTTCCTTTGCTGCAGCCCAAGTGACCTGTTCAAATTCTTTTGTAAGTTTTCACTTACAAAAATGTCTGTCCTTTGTGCTAGTGATTTGCTGAAAACAAAACAAAAAAATCATGAAAGCTCAGGCAGACAGGAAACATGGGTCTCATCGAATGGAGGGACAATAGTGTTTGACATTACATGGCACTACTTGGCTGATGAGAGAACAGAGTGGCTTAAAATCCCTTTAGATAAGGGGAGATAATGGTCAGGGAGAAAAACAATAGTTTTAAGAGCTTTCCTGAGCCAAAGCAGAGATGAACAGTTTACCAACTCATGCCTGCGGGATGGTGATGTGAGTCACTCCTTTTAAAGAGAGAACTCTGGAGAGGAGGAAAAAAAAAAAGGGGGGGGGAAAACCCCCACAGAATAAAGATTAAAAAAGGTAGTGACTCTTCTTCAGGAGAAAGCTCACAAATGGAAGCTCACAGGAACAGAGGTGATTCTGACAGGACCTGCTCATGCCCCATGCAGGCTTCAGCTGCAAGGTGAGGGTGTACGGCAGCAGGATGGAAAGGGCTGCATGTGTGCTAGGAATTGCAAGCTGTTCTCCAGAACTGTGTAAGACCTGGGTGTGAAGAAGGGCATGGATTACTTTTCTCTGAGATTCACGGAGCCTTGGCAATATGGATGCTAAGAAAATATAATTTCTTTTAGTAATCTGTTGTATCCCAAAGCTGGTATCTTGCAGATCATTTCAAATATCTCAGGGTATTCTTGGCCACACTGCAGCATAGGGTAACTCTGTTGGCAGCTGAAGAATTCTACCTGTTCCCAAAATAAAAGTGGGACCTGTTTGCAGCCAGGCTGGAAGCTAGTAAGGATAGCAGGGCTGGCTGCACACCTCACTCTGGGATGTCACCATGGCAGCATTGCTACTTCACAAAGTCACATTCAAGACCCATTAAAAGACCAGTTTTATTTCCTGAATGCTAACACAGAAGCAGCTGTTTACTGTAGTGTGGAAAAGAAGTCTGAACTGCAGCACATAATGGTTTAGCTGTACCTTTTCTACCTTACTGCATAAAAACAGTGTGGAAAATGTTCTTCCCAACAGTGCTCAAATTGGAGACTCCTAAGCTCTCCTCTTGGGGAATTTTATTCAAACTTACATGTTGTTTGGGAATTGTCACAGACTTGCTAGTGGCACTGACAAAATCCTGTAGCAATGACAGCGATTGCTATATACTGCAAAAGGGAATGCTGTTTCTGAGCACTCTTTTATAAGCCTGCCTATTAAGAGAAGCTGTAGGTTTTGGAAAAAGCGTTTTTGTTTCCTTTGGCCTCTATGCATTCATTGTCATAGAAACATAGAATGGATTGTGTTGGAAGGGACATCTAGTTCTAACACCCTAGAATAGGGTGGGTAGGGTTGTCATCCGCTAGATCAGGTTGTGTGCTATTCTTTCCTTTTTCCATGTTACCCTCTTGAGAGTGTGAGGTAGCCTGTGATACTGTGCCCCTAGCATGATTCTCTGCTCCTCAGAGTGAATCCATGTCTATGTGTGCACTGCTTGTTCTGGAATCAGAGCCTGCTATATAGCATCTGTGTTTCAGGAGTGTTACGCTGAATGCTTTTCATTAAGGTGTGTTTTCATCATAGAATCATAGAATGGTTTGGGTTGGAAGGGACCTTTGTAAGATTGTGTTGTTTTAACCCCCCTGCTGTAGATAGGGACAACTCCCCCTAGACTAGGTTGCCCAAAGCCCTATCCAGCCCAGCTTTGAACACCTACAGCAAGGGGCATCTACAACCTCTCTGGGCAGCCTGTCCCAGTGTCTCATCATCCTCACTGTAAAGATTTTCTTCCTAAAATTTAGGATAAATCTACCCTCTTCCAGTGTTTCCCTAGGAACACATATATGCAACTCCAGAAGGTGTCATATACCACCAGTAAAAGTTTTTGCTGATGAAAAGCCCAGCACGGATTTATCCAGTGGCAGGATGTTACCTGCTGTTGACTCAGTTTGCTTGCCGTGGTGTGTTTTATGAAGATAAACTGTCATGAGAAAACTTTACCTTGTATTCACTGTATGGAGAATAAGCATTCCAACTCTACTTTGTATTTTATCTGAAAACAGCCTGAGTTTTTTCAGACATCTGCAGGCATAGGGCAGACCTGATGTGTTCACCTGGCATATAGCAGCACCCTAATTTGAACATTGTTTCTGTGTTCAAACCAGCGGATAGCTGAGGATGAAGCATGACACTGACTAGGTCCTTTTAACATTTTGATTGGCAGGTCTCTACATCCTGCTGCTCACATTGCCTGGACAAGGAAGCCATCTCATTAATAACAAAGAAAGAAAAAACTGAAGGCCATTGCCTTATTTTGTCTAGGTGTAAGTTATGAGCCTTTGACACCTACAATGTGGAGTAAACACCAGCATTTTAATCGTTGTAAGAGCAGTCCACACACATGCTCCTCAAAGCCCAGAATTCAAGTTGTCTGTGCGCAGGAGCCCTATTAAAAAGCTAACAGCCAAGCAATAGAGCTATCCAGCTGTGCTTTCCCCAGGGAGGGCAGTGGGTGTTACTGGCTGTCAGTTGTTAGCCTGTTGCTCAGCCCAAGGAGAGCATTGCTGGAGGATCCCAAAGGAGAGGTGTATGTTGCAGTAAAGTGCACATGTACAGCATCAGTACCTACCAGGCCAATAGCTCCAGCAACTGGGAGCAGAGCCTAAGCTGGAGCTGCCCCTGCATGCTCAGAACAGGAGATGCACCTCAGCCCTCCCGAGGAGCATATGAGGCATTGCTGTCACTGCCTGAAAATGGGTAGATGTGCAAAGGAACTGGAGAGACCACTAGGGAAGAAAGCTAATTCAGATGCAGCAGAAATGCACTGTTTCCTGCCTGCCTGTGGAGGCAGGTGGCAAGCCAGGTGCCCTCTGACAGCCTCCAAAAGAGCATGAAGTACCAGAGAGAGAAATAAAAGTCCCTCAGAGTAAAACTGAGTAGCACAGAAATTAAAATTGAAGGCAGAAACAGGGAAAAACTGATGAACAACTCTTCAGAGCTGACACTCTCAGACACAGGCTGCAGTTCTGGGCAGGGAGCTGCAGATGTGGATGTCTGTAGCAGTCCATGCAATGCTTTAATTAAATTGCCTGTTTTTATTACGGTGTCCCATATAATATCCTTCTTGCTCAGGTTTCCACTGGCCAAGTTCAGTCCAAAGCAGATTCAGGATTTTTTTTTTTAACAAGTCCGTTTTTTCTATTCTACTGATAGATTTCAGATTCATTTTCTTTGGACTGCTTCTTTTCACCCTCTTGGAATAGGGAGGTGGTGGAGTCACCATTCCGAGCGGTGTTCAAGAAACATGGGGGTGTAGCACTGAGAAACATAGTTAGTGGGCAATATTGGTGATGAATTGGGGTTGGACTAGAAGGGGAGGGTACTGAAGCTGGGGGCACCTCTGTGGTGTTCCAGGCCCTTCAGAAGTCTCTAACGTTCCCTTTGCTTCTGCTTGTTTTAAATGTCCTTGTCCTTGCAGAGGGAGTTCATTCTCCCAGGAATGTGATAGGATGTTGGAGCTTGGGGCCTTGGGTGTGACCTTCATATCTGTCAGTGTCTGCGCTGTGTTCTATAGGCTGGTGATCTGTTGTGTGGACATGTCTTTGTTTCAAGTCAGCACAAGATCAGACCCTTATGCTGTTCAGAGCTCTCATTTTGAAGTTTACTTTTTCATTCTTCGCTGTTGCAGAGCATTGTGTGAGCCGTAGTGAGTTCTCAGAGTCTTCTGCTGTTAAATTGCTTTATTTTCTGTATTAAACTTCCTGCTCTCCCCACAGTTCCTGCATCACTTTCTGAACACAAAAGTAAGCTGCAGGCAGTGCAACAGAGTGGGGGTAAATAACAACTTGTAAATTAATCCCAAAGCAAGATGACTTCAGTTACAATAGCCTTTTCCACAGACATTTCTTGCTTTAATGCAAAATGAAAGAGATCCGCACCCTGGTGGAAATGCAGGCTACTTTTTGAAGGAACTAATACCATTTTATGGTAGCATCCCTATCTTGACAGCTTAAGGGAAAGACCTGAAAAGGTAGCTGTTGTACCGCCTTACGTGCTTTGTGTAGCAGCATGAGTTCTCTCTCTGCTTCCCCTGGTATTGCTTGTAAAAGAATTTATCTTCTCTTAAATAAATGCTGAAGATTAAGCTAAATAAGCATCACATTTTACTCTGCTCTCCGGCTGTAAGCCCCATGGTTCCAGTGGGTGGGTTCATCCTGCATCTTGAGGCCATCTGAGTCTTGCAAGCTGTACAGGCTGCACGATCCCCTGAGCCTGAATACATCTGGATGCTTAATGAAGTCTGCAGTCCATAGGTTAGCTATGTGGCAGGAGGGCAGGCAGAATACACAGCTGCATTAATGATCAATGTGCTGTGTCCTTACTGAGTGGAGAGAATGAGAGGGAAATGGCTTTCTTCCTTGGAAGTGAAAACAGTTATTCAGGGGGGTGTCCTACTTCTCTCCTTCCAAGACAGCTGAGTCTGGAGGAGGGCTGTGTGTGCTGGTTGTGAGTAGGAGCAAAGAAAAGCCTGGAGTATTTTCAAAATCACCTCTATGCTCCCATGAGGTCAGTTTGGTGGAGAGATTTCAGCAAATGGAAAATTACACAGTGTACTGGGCAAGATGAGGGCATTCCTTTGGCGCCCAGTTCTGCTGGTGCCCTCTGCTGGTCCAGAGGATGCAAGCTACCCTCTGGACTTCCCTGCCTTCCACAATCACCTTCACAGGCAGCCCATGCCATGTCTTTTATCAGCCTATGATCAGTGGCTCACAGTATTTACACCCTTTCCTGCAGCAGCTGTACAGTGGAACAGAGATGAGGTGTGAGCATCCAGAACTGCCATCTTTTCCCACAGAGAGATTTCAGTCCAGATTTCAACATCCTGATTTCCACTGGGGATCTGGACCATTTTCTCCACCTCATTACTGTCTCCCTATTCTAGGGCATGATAAGGTTAGCCATCCACTTCATTCAGGAAAGTGTCTTGATGTTCTTCAGTCTCTGTAGTACTAAGGAATAAAGACTCATTTTTTTCTACATTTATAAGCCACAATTCTTATCTTGCTGCTTCCTGGGGTCCCATGGAGAACACTGCAGCCACAGCACCACGTTCTCCTGTGATTCTACCTTCCCCCTTGTGATTGCAGCTGTTTCTGTGCTAATTACCCTGCCTAGCTCAGTTGGTTGAGTGCTTCTGTTATTAAATAAACACTGCTGTTGTATCAGCCTCTGGTGAATTTCTGGAAGCACTACCAGAAAAGTTGGAGCATCCCGCTGCTTCTGCCTCTTGTGGGGTAGATGTGGGAATATGATTTGGTGTGTGTATGTTTTTATAATAGCACATTCATCTTTTTACAATCACTTCTAAGTGAAGATGTTTTTTCTTGTTTTTTTTTTTTTTTCTTTTTCATTTTCTCTTTTTCCTCATAATTTCCACTGGACATCTGTTCTTTGTTGACATTCAAACTTTATTTCATTATGTCTATATTTTCCATCTTAGTATTGCTCAGCAGGAGGATGTATTAGAGACTAAAAAGCAAAATGTATATTCTGTGTACCTGTAGGATAAAAAATGATGGGCTCCTATCATAATTTAAGAGGGGATGTATGTGGAAAAAGGCTTGTAAGTGGTTTCTGCACCGAATTTGTGTGTGCTCAATTCAAAAAGACGTCTTTAAGTCCTTTTTACATGTAGATGTGAAAAGCCTTTTGTCTGATCTGGCAGTATTTGACTTCTGCTTTGTAAATTAATTTTCCAGACACAGGAAACTGGGCTCATCCTTTCCAAGCTAACCCAGCATCTGATAATTTAACCCAGGTATTTTTGCATATCCTTGCCAGTAATGATTAACCTTCCTTTGGAATTTAGTAATATCAATCCAGAGATATTGTGGGATATGGCTGATTGAACAGTGAGAAAACCTGTGTAACTTTGTTGTCTAGAATGAGGTTCATTGGCTATTTGCAGAGGCACTGCAACTCATTACTCACCAATATCTCAGTGACTGCTGGGAATTTACGAAAATGTTTGCAAACTGGGAATGTTTTGAGAACACATTTTGAAAATGAGTTATTTGCTATTTGTTGTTCAGTGGTCTCCTGGATGAAGACATATTCTACGATTCTGTGATATCCCACAATTCTCATCATTGAGCCCAAGAGCAAAAGTTATGCCAAATGATTGTTCACGTTGCATGAGTGACTGGGAATAAAAGTGAGACAGTTGTGAACAAATTATATTCTTGAAATTATTTATCTGTACTAAGTAGCAAAGATTTATAAACAAGCATGAGTTGAACTGAGCTTGCTTGAAGGAAGCCAGTACTTATATTTGATGCTTTCTTAATCTGTCCAAGAATCCTGTTATCCATTAAGACACGTGATATTATAAACACACAACATTTTAGTCTCTTGCCTGTTTTACTGTGTGGCAACTTTCAAAATATGGGCAAGATATATCCAATACAGTAATGTATTCCTGAACCCACAAACAACCTAGTCCCTGAAAGACATGTGAACTGTCTCATTCGTCTCCATTGAACCCTACATATGAAATGTAATGAGCATGAGAATGGTGATGACTAAAATAGTATTTCATTTCAATAGTTTATTAAAGATTGCAGAAAATATGTGCACGGAGATGGTCACATATGAAAGACCAGGAAAATAGACCAGAAAAACCTGGAGCAAGCAGCAATTTACAAGTAGAATGAGCCTGTAAAATTAGTAGAGATTGAGAATGTTTACTTCACTTGAGTTTCCCTTCTTAAATCCCTGCTTATGAATACTGAATGCCTTGATTAGTTTATGAATAATTCATCAACACAACACACAGAAAAACTGAGAAAGTGTTTGCTTTCGTGAGTTTTAACCACTGTTTTACTTGAGACATAACAGAACTCAAGGTATGTAGAGGAATTGCTGAATAGGTGTGGCTGCTATGAGTCCCATGGGAAGCTTACTTTTGAATATTGCTTGTCCTTCCAGGACTAGCTAGTGATGAATCTGGGCCCTGAAGGACAGATCATCCAAGGAGGTAGTTCTTATGTAGCAGAACTGTGAACTTCTTACCCTTCTGGGAGTTTTGTAGTGTGGCACTACAAGCGATGTCCATTCACTCATGTATTTCTGTTGCAACAGAATTGTATCACACTCTCCCATCTCCATCTCAGAGTTGTATCCCACCTCTATCTCAGTAAGCTCACTCATTATTTTCAGGAAAGGGTAATGGTGCTGCAGGAGCTGCTGAGGGCAGAAAGAGCCTCCTGTTACCCCTAGGATGGAACACAAGTCTGCTAATATTGGTGCATTCCTCAGTTATGGTTTGTGTAAACTACATCAGGCTGGTCAGATGAAAAGTCTCTCCATCTCCTTGCAGTCCAAATCTGGTCCACATCAGTGCTCCAGTTGACTGATGTGAGATGGGATTGATGAGAGTCAGGAGGTGTTAAGCAGAGGCATGTAGATGTATTTGCCACAAGGGATCGTGAAAAATGGGACTGCTTCTCTTGCATGCAATCATAGAATCATAGAACTACAGAATGGCTTGGATTGGACTGCGACCTCAAGGATTTTCAGGTTGCAACCATCCTGCCACAGGCACAGTTGCTAGTTGTTAGATCAAGTACTGGATCAGATTGCCCAGGGCCATGCTGCCTGGTCTTAAACACTTCTAGGAACAGGGCATCCACAATCTCTTTAGGCAAGGTGTTCCAGCACCTCACCACTCACTCAATTTCCACTACACCACATTACATAAGTGATGGGGAAGACTGTGGTAGTAAGGCAGAAGAGGGTAAGGCACAGTTCCTTCTGCCGTGGAAGGTATGGCAGGAGCCTGCTGTTAGAGGACTGTGGTTTGTACATCACACAATAATGGGAGTGAGGCTGAGAGGTGGTAGAGCTGTGTCTGAATACTGCTGTTGGTGGACAGGAATTACGATATCTTCTTCTGTGTTTAGTAGTTTGTATTATCTACCTTGCTCTACTAATGTCTCATCCTCCGCCGATCCATCTGTGCCATGAGAGAAATGACTATTACCCATCATTTGAGAAGGGATGGGAATAAGACTATGGAAAGAGCAGGCAAGCAAAGAAATAGTACAACTAACAGGGAGAAATTAGTATACATGTGAAGCAAAAAAGGTAACTGAAATCAGAGACTCTGAGTGTATGGAATCAGTCGGAGGAAAACATTGGGAAATTGATAAAAACTAGAAAGGTCCTTCTTGTTTTCAACAACTTTGGTTGCATAGATGAGGTGCTGTTTACCATACTGTTGCTGGCTCAATTTCAGTAAAGGCCAAACACTTCTGTGTGTATCTGAGGGAAAAGAATATAAATAGAACCATCTGGAAGTAATGAGTCAAGGATAATGCAAGATGACAGTAATTAATTCTTCGAAATAAAATTCCACAAGAGGGGGAAAGAAAACAAGAAGGAGTGTTGGGAATTAGGCCAGCTGGGAAGCTCATAGGATGATTCTGGGAGTGTACAGAGGAATACCAAGCTGCTATCCCCCTCTTCAGCCAGTTGAGGGGTGTCTGCACCAATAAAGGTGCTCTGGAAAGCATAGAGGCTCTCAGCCTGCTGGCTGCCATGGAATCCCCAAAGATGCACTGACTGCTTTGTTACCCCTGGAAATCTCCCCCAGTCCACACCTGCAGGGTACAGGGAAAACTAGCCTTCTCTGAAGGCTTTGGTCACCTGAATTTTTCCACCTTTTTGAACAGTGATTAATTCTTGCAACACACTTCACATCTTCAGAGCATCTTTCATATAGGACTGATATTGCTCAGGCAAGGTTTCAGAATAAGCAACCGTACTCTTACTTGTGCATGTAGGAAACAAGCCAGAAAGATCTTAAGAGATTTAATCAAAGTTGTGTGAAGGGTTCATGACAGATCTAAGGAAAAACTGCACATTTCCAAATACTTGGGCCCGGAGTTTGTTGCTGCTCTTCCCTGTTGCACTCCTATGTCTCACTGATTTTTAGTATCAAGACATGGTAGCCTTTGTACAACATTATGTCAGCATGAGGTGGGAACTGCCTGAAGCAAAATGAAGGTTGAAACCACTTTTCTGCTAATGCCTGATATTTTTGCTTAGTTTGGAAATCCATACGCACACTGAGTAGAGAACCAGAGTTGTTCTGAAAGGGTTAGTAAGCTAGGTTGTCTATTTTGTGGGAAGCAGTACGGATGTACGGGTATTTGTGCCATGTTTATCTTCTTACAGCAAGAACTTTCATTTGTTTAGTTTATAAAATAAGGTTTTGGGAGTACACAAGCTGACTACATTCTTGAAGTTGCTACACTGACAAACAGCAGCTCTTGCGTAGCCCTAAGTAAGTCATTCTGACATCCAGCCTCTTTAATTTCGCTTTAAATATTGTAAAACAATTTCATAATACAATAATTTTGACAACTCTCTTGTTGGTCACAATGCATATTTGGATCATAGGGATTTTTTTCAATATATTTTGGAAGAATTCCTTTTTCTTCTCTCTTGCTCAGTATTTGTCATCAGGCAGATGCTGTAATCTTGCAGTGTTGCTGTGGAACATCATCTGAAATCCTCATTTGGTAGGTTCTCTGCTGATGAATCACTGAGCAGGTGCAAGCAGGTAATGCTGTCTTCTGTGGAGCAGCAACAGGGAAAGGTCTTGCTTATTAGGTAATATTGTCTCTTGACAAAGGAGCTTGAGAGTAACAGTCTGCTCTCCACTAATGGGGAAGCTGTGACAATGCAGATGGTGAGTCCAGGCAGTTCTGTTGGTTTCCTTGAAGTAAAGTGGATTTTCTTGGGCTTCAGAAACAGAAGAAATATTTAAAGTTTAGCACTGGAACTTTTGTCCTGTCAAGCTGCTCTGCGTAAACACAGAAAGTGAAGACCCCTTATTCCTACCCCAAAATGATTGGAAATGTAGCCTCACCCCATACAACCTCTTTGTTCAAGATCATCAAAACTGACAGCAGAATAACTCTCCTGCATCCTGCCTGCAGGTTTTGGTTCCCCACAGATGGAGTTTTCATTTAATCAAGCTCATACTGAATGAAAGCAGTGCTATTAATTAAACAATGGCCCATCTGGTGCATTGCAAGTATCTATGACACTGGGAGATTAATACCAATTACATCAGAAGCTGGAGGGATGCTAAAATGTGCAGAGACATGATGTTTGAATTCTGGTAGAAACCAGACAGAGAAAGGCTGTGGTCTTGCACTGAGATCTCTGACCAGGGAACCGGGAATGCTGAAATCTTGCAGCCAGATTTTGATGCTAATACCTTTTGTGTGATTGGACAAGTCACTCCTGGGGAGGTGAAATTAAAGGAGAATTTGGTGCATCACTCTCTGCTGTACTTTTGAAAATACACTCTGCATTGCTATGCCCCAAAATCTCTCCACTGTAAAATGCTGCAATATTAGCCACTTTTCTAAAAGAAGAGCTATTGAGAAAACTGTATATAAGCACCAGGGGTATAAAGCTGGAACATATGTTTTGAAATACCAATCTATAGAATTTCAAAGTTCTATGTGTCATTTCCTGTCTCCAAACCAGAAACCTTCCTGTTATCAGTCAGATGGTTCTTGCTCTGATCTTCTACTTTGAGTAAATGTGGATTTGGAAATCAAATTGTTTTCTTTCTGCAAGTCATATTCCAGACTACTAGCACCATCAATGACCTCCTGTCTTTCCTATGTCCATCTTTCTGCAATAGCAGCTATCCAGAGATTCAGGATGTAGCTGTGGAAATATGAGAATTGAATTCTATTGTGTGCAACAAGACTGGCACGTCTGAAGCTGTACAGACAAAATGCAACCACTGTGGTACAAGCTGGACTTCCACTTTTGACTGTAGTGGCAGCACTAGGTTTGTGTGTAATTTCTTCGTAGCAAAGCCTGTCCTGTGTTCACTTATGACTGCTCAGAAAAGTGGGACTTGAATTATAAATAAATAAAAGAAACCAGATCTATTGCATTGTTTTTAGAGCAGCTAGAGACAAGCAGTTGTGCGTAGTAAACAGTGAACACCTGTAATAAATAGTTATTCAGTCAGAGATGGAAAAGCATCGCTTCATGGTAAGAAAGGATAACTTATATCTGAGACAGCTGCAGTGACAATGGATTTGTTATCAGATCTATGAGACTCACCATCTTCCACATTCAGTTCTTCAGGGATGCTAAAAGGTTACAGTAGAGGATTCTGAAGCAGATTTTCCCCATTTAAGAGTCTGGCTGGCAACTTGCACCAGGTTTTGTTTCCTAGAAGGCGGAATTGATTGCTCCAGGTCAGCAGACTTTTCTCTTGAACAGATTAAGGCAATCAGATGCCAATGTGTGGGTTTTTTGTTTTTTTGTTTTTTTGTTTTTTTTTCTTAATAGATTTCAATAATTATTTTGGCTTTGAGCTGAGTAAATTCAATGTCAAGCACACTGACCTGTTCAGATGTAAAGCTGCTTTGGCCAGATGGAATAAAGCAAGGTGGGAGAGTGGAGTTAGAACAAATGGAAACTGTCCTAATCCTCAGACTTAATAACCAGCCTGGCTTGCCAGGGTTTGAAGGCTAGAGCGGTCTTTAAACGAATAAATGCTCTTTTGCATATCCCCACAGCTGAAAGGTTCCTCAAAAGTTTTCTGTCCCACGAGTCCATTGGTGGGCAGATACATTGATGCCTCTTACATGGGTGTTTCCCCTCATATTGAATAAGCAGATTCATGAGTTGGTCACACAACTTTGTGCTGCTTGGTGCATGGATGGGATCTGAGTGCAGATTTTCACACTTGTAAAAGGTGTGACAAGAAAGGGGCTTTGGGCTTGGTTCTTCAGTCTCCAGTTTATACTGGACACTGCTGAATAGGGCGTAGCTCTTACCTGGATGCACTTACAGCCTAGGGGATTCTTCCTTTGGGGAATGGGATATTGAAAGTATTTTGATGCAGCTGTCCACAGTCCTGTGAACAACCTACTTAATTTCCTTTGTTTCTCAGGGCTTGAGGACATAGTGACACCTCTTCGGCAACACAGATTATATTCTCTTATCCTTTTGTTGCAATTTGTGAAAATCTGGAGGCAAGAATGGTTCATAGTTACTGACTATAGAGCTTGCAACCCTCTCATGACACTTGTATTCAGGAGAAAAGAGTTGTCCTTGAGTTGATACCAGGACACTTAGCCGTGGCTGATTTGTTCCCTGCTCCATGTCTGCAATGGAAAATCTCCCTTTTTAATCTATCCTTTGCTTTTGCTTCTCCTTTGTTGATTTTATTTGTATTTTTATATTTTATTATATTTTGAAGTCTATGCTTGAGATGGATAGAAAAGTAATGTTGAATGAGAACTGCTTGCAGAAAAGCTCAAATATTTCAGCTGTAATTCTATCTCTGTTCTATGGGCTGCTCCTAAGAGTGAAAACTGAGCACGCACATGTAAGCCTCCAGAGACAGTTTGAGGAGCCATCCATATTTAAGACCATGAAGAAGAAAGAAATGAAATTGACCTTGTAGATGCATCAGAACAAGATTTTGGGAGATTTTTAGGTTAAATCTTGTAGATTTAAGGCAAGTCAAGGAAGGCAAAGGTCTTGTGTTTACTCCAGTCTAATAGTATAGAAGTGAGTGGGTTAATTGTTTTCTGCTGATCCCATCAATCTCAGGTCAATCCAGTGATCTAAACTAAATGAGGGTAAGGTCTCTTTGGCAGAGACAAGGGATTGTTGCCATTTCTTAAATAAGATTTGGAGATGGGACTCAACTGTGTGGATCTTGTTTGCATGTCTGTCCTCTTGTAAAATCTACAAGCTTATTTTTATTGATGCTTTCTCAGTTTGACAAATATTTTTCTATGAAGTGAAACATAATTAACGTAAGTCATTTATATTAATCAGAAGGGGAAAAAAAAATCATGCAAAACCACTAATTTTGCATGGAACAAGTTGGGTAATCTAATGAATATAGATGATACTGATTTATGTGTTTACCAAAAAATTAAAATTGGGGGAAGAAAACAGGCCAGGAAAATGTACTCTTAAATGATGTTCCATGATTTCAGTGGACTCCTGCTCAAGAAGTGTTTCAAATATAAATGCGACTTTTCACTGTGTTTATTGGGACTACATTACTCAGAAAGACAAACCAACGCATTATTGGATTTATTGTTTTTAAATAATGGGCTGACCCACAGCCTCACAAATCAGTAACGTTGGAAGGTGTTTCTACTTTTTTTTTTTTTTTTTTTTTTTTTTACTCAACTGTAAGTTGTAAAGCAAGACTGAATTGATTGAGAGCTCTTCTAATGTCCTGAAAAAACATTTGGATAAAGACTCTTTGCACTATGTTTGGAAAAAAAAAACAAAACACTCAAAGGGGTTGGAGTTTTGGTAGTAGTGTATTCTAATTTGTGCACGTGCTTTGGAAATTGGGCCTTAATGTTTTGAATGTTTGAAAATCCCACCTTGTATAACAAAGTTTTTAAACTCTTAAACCAAAACCGAAGCCATGTAGGAGCTTGTGCTGATAGGTTACAAAGTCAAACTCATTGCCAGGTAGAGGGTGTTTGAAAAGACTTTGTCTTTGTGATTTTTGGAATGTCATTGCTCACTACTCACCACTGCTGATATGTAACAGCTCCTGGTTTCTACCAGAGATGTGTGTGTTGCAAGTAAGGCATCAAACTCACTGTCTTTAAGAAATACTTGGCAGAAAAAAGTGGGATTGAAACATGAAACACGGTATTAGTGACAAAATTCCTATGGGTTCAGAGTTGCCAAACTTACCTGTAATGCATCAACTAGTTTTACAACTATTTGATGCCACTTGATGCCATGAAGTGTGAATAAGAAGGCTTTTTGTAGAAGTACTGAGGTGACCAAAGTGTCTTGGTCTTTTAAAAAGCTACTAAAGCCAGTAGGAATCAACGATTTACGTTCAGAGATACATTTAGCCTTGTATGTTTGGCCTGGCACAAGCACTGGATGCCTTAGGGGAAAACTGAAGTTCTCCTAAGATATCTCAATAGGTGTGCAATGGACTCTTTAATGTTTCCTCTTTCCTAACACAAGCAGGAGAAATCCAGGCACTCGACTCTTCTTACCTTCATGTCTCCTGGAGGAATCATTACCTCAGATTTTCAGTGCACTTCTATCAGAACTTGTCGCAGCTCAGAAAATGGCAGTCTCAGATTCACGGCTTTGTTTGCCTAACGTGAAGAGATTTTGGAGTCATATTTTATTAATCTCTTCAGAAAAATCAATAATTAAAAGCAATAAACTTTGTTGGGAAGCTCCTTTTATCCCAAAGGATTGCAGAGAGGTTTGCAGACTGCGTGCTGCTGTTGTTGTCATTACTAAATCTGCTCGCTGCAGACAATGACCAGAGGTTCCAAGTATGCAGTTATACAAGGGATCCGCAGTACCACTGGATCCTCAGAGCAGAAATGGAGTAAAACAACTCTGTGATAAATTCAGTGCTTTGTGATTTACGCACGTTTGCAGGAGTCCCAAAGCCTGTCTTTGTCTCACTCTTTATCATCCTCAAAGAAAGAATACAAGAACCTGTGATAACAGTCCCTTTGGAAAGTCGTTGCAATAAGGATCTTTTTTCCCCACAGTGTTTAGCTCGGCTGCTGCCTCTCTCTCCCTTTCAGCAAACACATAAGTGGTGGTGCAGAGCAGATAAGTGGTGTCAACTGGGAGTGCTCTCGAGTCGCGGCTGTTGCACGGCTGCCTTTGACACGCAGCTGGGTGCCAGAGCTCCTAGCACTCAGTGTTCCTGCAAAGTAATGGGAGTAAGAATAGCTGGTGGGAGCTGGAAAAAAAAATAAAATAAAATAAATGTCGGTTTGTTTTTCAGAATAAGTTTTGATTAGATAATTGCTCCTGTAGAAGCCCAGCCTGAATTCAGTTTTATCTCTCTTTAAACACTGCCATCTATTTATGTTCATACTTCCTCCTTATCCTTTGATCCCAGCCATGCCTTCACCTGTTCTGTCCTTGAGTTTCTCTATAGCTGAGAAAACTCTTTGGTATGTGCTACTCAGCATCGTGGAGCCTCCTCCCTCTCAGGCACTTTCATCTCTTCTTTGAACTCAGTGTCTCCTCCTGCTCAGCTTTTGTTTCTCTGTTGAGCATCTTGTTATTCTGAGGGTTAAGGACGCTGCATAAAAACAGAGGGCTTATGCTTTCAGTTTCTCGTATGGAAAATTTCAAGTGGCTGTTAAGAAGCTTGCCAAAGGATAGAGATTGCAAAGCAAAGCATTGCTTATGCTTTTGAACACCAGAGATTAAGGGCAAGGGCACACAAACACCTTACATCTTGCTGCACAGCAGCAGCTTCACAAGCAGGCACCTGTGTGCATACTCTCTTCCCTGTTGCATGTGCAAAAGAATGTGCCTCTCTTACCACAGAGAATAAACTGCCTCTCATTTACCACAGATTAAGAGCTCACTCATGCATGGACAGTCACAATAGTGTGGCTGGTGTGCTGCAATGAGTTCCCAGTCTCTTTGTATGGGGCCTTGTTCATCTGTTAATCGTGAATGTTACTCCCCATCACACCATCAACAATTGTGTGTAGCTTTGATGCCTCCTATCTCTTCTCCTCTAGTCTCATGCTGCATAATACTGAGTCTCTTTTGTGTTCCCTATAGCTGTTGTCTCTTCCAGTTGCATTCCCTATTAAGGCAGGGAAGGGAGCCTCTCAGAGTACTTTCTCTTCCTAAGAGCTAAGAGTGATAGCTTGTAGAATACAGCAGAGCTTGTATTTCCAGAGCTTTGCCCCCATCTTCCTCCCCCTTTCCTTCCATCCAGTGTGGATGACAAAAAAACTGTTGGTAATAGAGTCTGGAGGATTATTTTCCAATCCATGGAAGAGCTACTTGCCAGTGATGAAAGCAAAATATCACCTACTGCTTGTGGATGACGTGCCATGGTAAGGAACCTGTTGTTGGGCAAGGAAAGCAATCTTATTTTTGTAGACACGGTTTTCACTCTGTAACTAGACCAAGGAGCCAGGCACAATCCCATACAACGCAGGAAACCTTTAACTGCAGAGAAAACTTAAGGGCTGCACAAAATATTTTCTTTCTTTTTCTTTCTTCTCTGTGGGATGTGTACTTTTGTCCATAACTGAACAGACGTCAGAAATAAAACCCAGTTCTGAATATCTATGGTGATGGACATTCTGCAGGAATTTTGTCTTTCTTGACAGATCTATTACCTTAGTCAAATTTCTATTGAGAAATTAGTCAATAGCTTCTTCCCTAAGAAGTCAGTAAGACCTATGATGGGCTTATATGCCTTTTAAAACAATTTGATGGAAACAGTTTCACCATCAGTATCTCATCTGATTTTGACTATACTAAGACTTCACACTTAGTCATATTATTGTGCAAATATGATCAAATGATGCCATCATTTATGTTTTATAGATAAAAAGAGTGGGGCTAAAGGGAAAAATGGTAAACTCAAAGATAGCACTCAGCTGAACTTCAAGCTTTTTGCTGTACATATTTCCTCCCCAGAAAGTGCTCCCTTCTCTCTGCTTCCTCCCTGGATTTTCCCTTCCTACCTTCTTGTATTCTGTTCTGATGCACTATTAACAGCTAACACATTCCTTCCTTGAGGGGTAGCACTCAGCTCATGAAATTGTCCCTGTGTATGCCCTACCTCCGTAAAGCATTTGGAAAAAAGATGTTCTTGAAGTTATTTCTGGAGATAGAAGCATGTCAAAATGTCCTTGACTCTGAAGGCATTTCTGAGTCCAAACGTTACTGGGGTTATAATTCAGTAGAATAAAAATCAGCCAAATCTTTGGTCAGAAACTCCAAAACTTTGATGTTTGGCTCTAGCTTCTGTGTTTGGAGTCTCTTTCTGATTGTTTTCAACATGTGGATCTTGCTGGTACTTTGTCTGTAGATCTTACGCTCATACCTCTTTTGTTGTTGTTGTTATTGATATTCAGAAAAGCTAATAAATGTATTAAGTATTTCCAGAACATTCCCTTCCTTTCGAAACAATCACTGTAGCTGATTCAATAGCCTTTGGTAGTGCTGGAAGGCTCTGTGTATTTTGCACAACTAGAAAAGAGCCATCACTGTCATTCAGACGATTGTGTGCAAGGATCTGTACTAATACTACGGAGAAGGCTGAAGCAGCTTTTTTTTTTTTTTCTAGGAAACTGAGTGTTAAATTGATCTCCTTGTAATCAATGGACCATGCACGTTTTTTTTTTGCTTTTGGTTTTAAGAATCTTACGACTACTGTGAGCCAACTGCAGTTTCTGAGGTTGTCAGGTGTGCTTATTTGTTTCTTATGTGCTGTTTTAAAACTATACCTATATCTAGCACTTCACCTAGAAAGTGAGTTTTAACACTGTTCACCAGCAAAACGGGATAAATAATGTTTGTGTAGTTCCCATCAGATGGCCTTGACCAGCTGTAGACCGAAGATGGGTTGGTGACTGGTGAAGGACTTTTGCCATCAAAGGAGATAGGGTTACCCAGGGCTGAATAGGTAACGCATTCATATTCCTATACCATCGCTCAGGTATCCTCAGACAATTAAGCAGGGGAAATTAATTTAAAATTGAATAATCTTTGGTACAGCTTCTTGAAATTACTTTTATTAATCAACATTGATTTTTAAAGCATTTTTTACATAATAGTGTCATAATTTCTCTTGTTAAAGAGAATAGCAAGGAACCTGATGAAGGCTTGGGAACTAATGAATCTGATTTTGTATTCCATGTGCCGTGGCCCAGAAGCCAAGCTGTGACAGATTTTTTTTATTGAACCTTCCGGCAGGCTTTCTATGAGAGTCATTTGTAAATGAAGGTTTGTAAGCCGTGACCATGGAAAAGGATCATTGTCCATAACGGCGGTTGGTTCAGAAGCCTGATTAATAGTAGTGTACAAAGGCTTTCACCTTGAAAGTTGTCCATTCAGATCTAGCCCAGTCTGCGAAATTCTTTGCTTTTCAGAAACACAAGGGATAGGAAGGGTAGACGGAAACCCAAGTAGCAAATTGCACCACAAAAGTATACACTAGGGGCAAGAAGGAGAATGCTCATGTCACTAGGGACACCTAGTAAAAGGGATTAATTTGTCTGCTAACCTCCCTGGAGACCTTTTGTGTTAGAAAGCTCTGTACTGGCTGAAGAAGAAGCTTCTCTCTTCTGTGGTCTCTGTGGAGAGCCTAAATGGATTAATCAACTGAACTGGTTAATGTAAATACTATTCTAAATGTGAGTCCTTGTGGTATGCTTTCTGGAAAGACTCAGGAGCAATTATTTTTTCACTAAGAGGTATTCCTACCATACTGTATGCATTGCAGCAAGTGACATTGTGAGCATCAAGTGGGCAATAGCTTTTATCACCTCATGGCACAAGCATTTCCTATTTCCCTCTGTTTTGTGTCTCCTTCTGGCTTTGGATTTCTCTGTCAGATTTCTGGACAGAAAATATTTCCTGCAATCATAGAGTGCCTGGATCGCTGAAGAGAGCTGATCCTCTTACTGCCTCTGATTGCTATTACAAAAGCAATATGTTGCACAGAGGATAAGGAAGAGATAATTTTGCAGGTGCTGTTTTTGCTGCCTCTATTTCGTGAAAAGATTTTGGACTGTGTTAGGATTGCAAAGAAGTAAGAGGAACAGGGATGCACAAACTGTTTTCTTCTGCGCATGCAAAATCTGTGGAGTTTTATTTGTGAAATGAGAGATTAATCCTGACAAAATGCAAAAATTCCATATTATCTTTAAACTTACCTATACATAGCTACTGGACTGATTAGTTAGTCAAGAATTCACTGAAAATTAAGAGGAAAAACTAGATACGTGTGTTCTTTTTGACATTTGTGATGCAGCTAGGTGTAAAATGGGGAGCGAGGGTGGTAATGGGAAAAATAAATGATAAACATATGATAAAGTGCATCTGTAGGAATTGGGAGGAAAAGGGTGATAAAGAAGTTTATGGCTCTTTAAGCGTCAGTTAACCACTCCATTAATCAGAAAATCAAAATCAGACTGCTGAATGATTGGGTCAAATCATTAATTGTCATAAGCAGTGAGGGGGAAAAAGTGAAGGTAATGGCTGATGTGCCTTCCCTGTACTGCTCCTCAAGTGATTTTGGAAAAGGAGATGCCAATAGAAAGAGGAATGTGTTAAATAAACTACAAAATATGGTGTAGCAGTGGCTCCTATGATAGAGGGAATGAGAGTTTCTGCATAGGACTGGATGGAATAGTTAGTTAACTCATCTTCCTATCAAGGAGCAGGTTTGCACTTCATGGATGAGAGTCGGAGGCCCTAGCATTATGCACATCTTCAAAGATGTCACTGCATCCTTGCAAGCAAAGTGGATTTTACTTTGTTTACAGTGCTATTTCCTATTACTTCCCAAACACTTTTTATTGCGTACCTCCAAAGTCCTGTGTAAATTTTGTGAATTTAGATTCAAAGCATGCTCTGCCCTTCTTAGTATTTCCTCCTCCCTGTCCTTATTCTGTTTTTTGTATGTATTTATGGAAGTTAGGGCATGAGTTGCAAATTATAAATTTAACTGTAAGCTGCTCACAACTGGAGTGAACTATCAAAAACTAACTATTCGCTGAAAGTTTATGGATGACTGTGAATAACAGGTACATCTGAGAGCTTTCTAGTTTGCCCCTGGACAATTCATAAGCACAGAAATGGCAACATTCATTGTATGATTTATTTATTGTGAAATGTTTACTTGGCTCTTCTTCTGTGTCTATAACACCAAGCCAACAGCAGTGGAACCAAACCAGGCTTTCTCATGAGATATCCAAAGCTTCCTTTTTCAAATCTAGCTAGGAAATACAAGAAGAATGGCTTTCTAAATGGCATTTTAGTATTCCCAGTCCCTGTTTGATCCCAGAAGAAGCAGGAAAATAAAAGTGAATGAACAGAAAGAGATTTCTTTAAAAAGATCTTTCCTGAACAGAAGTTAGCGGTGCCCAGCTATTTCTTCATCACATCCAAAATGTGCCTATGTGCTGGCTTTAGGAACCCACACTGAACAGTTGTGAGATTCCTTCTGAAAACTGGTGAATGTTAAAGCCTCCAATGGAACATCAGAATAACATCTAGGGCTGAAGTGGAATCAGTACCCACACTTGTCCTGGGTTATTTCTCCTGTATGGGTGGAGATAAATAAAACGTATGCCAGCAGGATCCTGCAGCAGACCTACAAGAAACCTTTATGACATATGACGTGTGATATTTAACGCTGTTGTGATTGTCAAAAGTTAAAATGAACCTGCTTAGCCACTTTGTCAACTATGTCCATAGACTCCCTCTTACCTTTTCTGCTACTGAATTCCTTGAGAGGACTATCAGCTCTACCTCTCTGGCATGGCTTCAAATTATAAAAACAAAACCAAAACAAACAAACAAACAATTATTTTAAATAAGCAACCTTGAAATTATTATTTTGATTTACAGTAACAAAGCTTAGATGTTTTGATGATTTTGATATTCTTGCCTCTGGTTATTGAGAAGTTTGTGTATTCCAAGGGTCGTATTCTCACATCTCAGCCACTATGAGAGCTAGAGTGACTAGAAGGAAAAAAAAAAAAAAAGCTCCAGCAGCTGGAGCATTATCTAAAATACTGTTTTTATTAATAATGGCAAAACCCATTCTTGTTCTGTCTCTGGAGATTGGCCTCATATAGCATTTTCTTTTCTATTTCCAGTGTGTTCTTGTCAAAACATTTCACTCCTTTTCAGTCTGTGGTGAATGCAGACGATCCCAGCTCCTCACTGGACCCCTGCCTTGTTTCTACTTGGAAAGCATAATGCTTTAGGTAAGAGATGCTTGGCAGCCTGAAGATGCAACCTATAATGGGGAAATAATCTCCTGAAATTGAAAGGGAACGTTAGCCTGGGCTTCCACATGTCAGATCTGGGAGAAGAGTGGAAGTGCTCTCGCCACAACCTCAGGCAGAGCCAGGTTGTCAGGGTTGCCATAGCAATCTGTATGTTTATCAAATCAAGGTCTTTGTAGCAGAACAGTAGAAGATACAGTTCAGGGAGCGCTGAAAGTAAAATATACCTATCAGCATGTATTATGTTGCAAGAAGCAAACAAAAAGATAGAATTGTCTCAGTGGTTTATGTACAAATGAAAAGACAGAACCTCCTTTTGCTCCATGTGTCATAAAAGACACACTTTCAGTGACTTCGTAGTCAAGAGCTGATGCTGATCAAAATACAGGTATTATTATGGCAAAAATACAAATCTAGAGAGGTGGTTAGATGTGCAATCTAAACGTGTATTTAGTTCACATAAAGAATTATCTTTTGTTGGTTGATTATATGTTCTCTATTTCTTCAGCTTTCATTGAAATAAGTGGTCAGGAAACCGGGAAGTAGTGCTCATAAGGACATCTTCTTGAACTGAGTGAACAAAACCCATAGAAACTGTGACAGTTTGTTGCATAAATCATTGTTTGCTTATAGGATATTGATTGTCTTAAGGGAATCTCCTATTTTAAGGACCAGATGATTGCAGCTATGGGATATGAAATAGATGGTTGCCAGAATTTATGTAAACTCTTGTACAGTTTCTGATATAAGAGCAATCTTGTGCTTTGCAACCTAGTATACAAATTGAGCAGGTTACAGAGGGCAGCGGGAACAGCCCCTTGTTTCTGGCAAGGAGAAATATGATGGATTTGACTGAAAGAAACGGGCAGCTCCAGGCAACAAGTTTGTATGAGACATCTGATGGAAGCGCTTGCCTCTCTATTAGGCTTTGGAGGTCAGGCTAAACGTTTCTGAAAAAATCATTCCCTTTGTGTTGCTACACTTTGCCTTTGGCCTCAGATTCAGTAGGTGTGAAGGATCACAGTAGGAGCCAGAGCTGAGCCCTGGAGCAGGGAAACACAAGCAGAGGTCTTCACCTCCCATAGGCCCAGTGTCTCTGCAGGCTTCCTGTCTACTGATGTAAATGGTATTCACACCTCAGACAGGGCATTTGCACACCTTGCTGCTTTAATCTGTCCTGGAAAGCTTCAAGATGGAATTAGAGAAAGGGCTGTGTGGGTAGAAGCTGAAAACTGATAGTTGCAGTCTGCTGAGGTACTGACTTCAAGAGTGTTGACAGAGAGGTCTGGAGGGGTTAATAGCAGACACAGCTAAATAACTCTAAAACATGCGCCCAAGTATAATGTAGTAACTGAGTAAATTGCATGTTTCAAAAAATCCCTGCCCATATATTTGGCCAATGTTGGCAGTGTGCCTACTTACACCCCAGTGTGTACATGTGAGTGACTGGAATGATTCCTGAGGTTAATTACCAAACTCACCAAAGGTCTTGACTCATTTGGAGCTGATGGAGACCACTGCACTTAGTCCTCAGATTTATCAAACAAACACAATTATGCAGGTCATGGCACATGGCTTGACTAATAGGGTATCAGACTGAAAAACCCTGCTTTGGGATACATCTCAGCCACAGGGAAGCTCTCACATACCATAAAATGAGAGCTGATAGAGAGGGGAAATCACTGCCCACCCAGTGGATATTCCCCTTGCTGTCCTGCTTTTAAGTTACATTGCATAACTAGAAGTTGCAAAAATGTATGACATTATCTACCTTGGAAGCTTGGGATGTATTTGCAGATAGTTCCTCCTAAGCAGGCTTTTGACTACAGGATGCAAAATGGTCTACCTATCTGTTGCAAGTGGGTCAATAAACAAGATCAATGCACATCATTAGTATCTGTGAAATGGTGTCAAAACCAGCCATCAGTGAAATTCCACCCAAGTTTTGAGAAGGAATAAGACCTGCAAATTATTGGGGAATAACAGCTCCAAACCGTCTGAAAACCTGATGCAACCTGCTTATCTAACATCCACTAGCAGCCTTTGCAAAAAAGCAGCAGACACAGTGTCAGCATAACGGCATGTTACTGAGTTACTGGCACACAGAGGTTCCTCTCAGTGTCTCACCTCCTGTGCAAGTCATTGTTGGGTCTTCATCTGCTTCACCTTTCGTTGTAAATTGCTACAACCCCCATTAGTGTCCATGTTAAGAAGATTTCTTCAGGAGCAACTTTCTTTCCCTAAAGTGAACATCTTTTAAGGTGCATTCTGAAAAATCACAAACCTTTAAACAGATACAAAAGCTAGGCAATGAATCTGTCAGTTCCAAGGCTAGTTAATTTATAATCTGAAGGCCTTTTCCACTTCTAAGGTAATAATTATTATGTCCTTTAAAAATGTGACTATGTCCTGATTCAGTGTTAACCTAGGTGTGCATTTATGGACATTCCTACTTACAGAGCCTTTAAATATATGATTAAATCCTACTAAAGCCCACTCTTAGGAGTTTAGCCTGGCACTTAATTCATTACTGCTTTAATGGACCGTCTACAAATCCAATCTAAATATGAAATAAAAAAGCAGAAGGTACCATTAATAATACCAAAACTATGACATCTATTAACAGAGGTAGTCCCCATTACGATCTACTTTTAGAATAGATTTTCCTCTTTGGTTAACTGTAGCTCCACTTTGGCTGTTCTGTAAGAGCACTGACTGAAGTGTATTTATGTTAAATCTTTCAGCCTCCCATACCGTTTTGGCTGTGAGAAAAGGGGTGGTGATGGATGTTTGGTGCCAAACTTTGGATATCTCATTGGGTGCTGAGCAGGCCCCTGGAAGCAGTTGCAGTACTCAAAGATGGCATGTGATCTTCAGTTCAAGGCAGTGTTGGTGGACATCTGTCATCAAGTAGGGATGTGGCTGGTGTGAGTGTCCAGTGTCCACCACCTATCTTCATTACTGTGGCATTCTCACGCTGCCTTCTGCCTCCTACTCTAAGCTCTGTGTGGCTGCATTTCTGATTTCCTTGTGCTTTGCTTGTTGTCAGAAAAGTATGTGAATGACAGACAGCTGCCCAGTGTATCTATAGAGATTGTAGAACATTTTTAAGTGGGAAAATGAGGAACTTGGCTATAGAATTAAGGGAGGAAGACCTGATCTAAGAAGCTTCAGAACTGCTGATTTAGAACAATAAGTTTCTTAAGGAAAAGAAAACAAAATAAATGAAACCACCTTTGAAACCTGTACAGGCTTTATGATGATCCTTTTTGACTTTCAACTTGTGGGTGTTTCGCACAGCAGGATTTGGCTGAGAAACCAATCTCTTTATCTGCTGCAAGACCTGGTGCACTTTAGCAATCAAAAAACCAGTGTAACTTTGTTTAATAAAATGAAGAAAAGAGAAAAGGGGAAACTGTTAAAAACACTTTTTGCTCTATAATAGGTTTATTTTTTTATGGTTGGTTTTTTTTTTTTTTTTTTTTTTTTTTTTTTTTTTTTTTTTTTGTGTGTGTGTGTGATCATATGAACATTCTCCCTATCTCTGCCTGGTCACAAATATCAGCCTCTCTTTTTTTAGTGAACTATGTGAAAGAAAGAGGTTCAGTCATTTGCCGGAATGAAAGGCATTTTCTCTCTTTAATTAGGAGCCGAACTGCAGGAGTCTGTGCCAAGGAGGAAATAAGATGAATAAATCTCTTGCACTGTGCTAATAAGAATTCAACACAGTTGTTGAGGACAGGTTATCAAGGTGCATATAGCCTATGGTATAGGCACTACTGGTGCTGTAAAGTGAAGGAGTGTGAATTCATGCAGACAGTAATAGAAAGAGGTGTTTCCCATCAAGGACTACAGAGACACTGGTTTGTAGCTGAAGGTGATACAAGGAGAGGTTGATGTATATCTGACAGCTGCTATTACTGGTGGACTGCCAAACCACTTGTTCCTCACACCAGGTGAGGTCTGGTGGCCAGCATGGGACTTGTGTAGGCAGAACAGACACAGTTACCATGCCTCATTTTGCCGTCTGCTGCTCCCTGCACTGGAGAGAGCTGCATTTCCTTGCTGGCCTGCTCTGCACATGGGAATAACTTGCAGGAGTAATTCAAAACACGTAGCTGTCCCTGTGTGACACTGATGACAGCTGGGATCCCTTATCCCTTCAATAAGCTGCTACATGTTTTCTCTGGCTGCCGATCAGCACTGGCCTTGTTTCCCAAGCCTGGTAGATGTCTTCTGGCTCTAACTCCCACAAATTTCTCTGCCTGAGTCTGAATTATGTTCCTAAAGCCTATGAAGCCTTGGGGATATTACGGTTGAAATACCCTAATGATTCAGGATTGCTGTGATTTACAATCCTAATTTGGTCCCTCTGTGTATTACAATGTATTGCAAGATGGCCTGCTGTGCTTTTCAGCAGGATTTTTACTTCATCAGTGAGAGTGATTAGGTTTGCCTGGCAGGCTCCTCTTTGGCTATATTTCTATTCTCTGGTGACTTCTGAATCTGTGGGTCTGAGTACAAACTTTGTGTCTAGAATGTGGTTTATGTGAGCTCCATCCTCTGTTGCAGAAACTGGGTGGGAAAGTTCGCAGCAAATGTGGGAACTGGAGATGGTGGATGGGATCATCATGGTCTAGTCAGTGACATACCTAGAAGAATGGAACAGATGCTGTCTGTACTGCAGCCACAGGATTCAAATGTGATGCCAAGCAGAGAGTTTCTAACACTGTTTTCTGTATTCTACTTGCACACAGTGAGAGCTGCAGGCTCTTCCTTGTAAAACACACAGGAGAAATCAGCAGCTGGAGTCCAAGGAATTAAAGTGACGCAAAACCAAATCAGCCATTTCATATGAAACATCCAGCACTAGAGGACATTTCACATGTAATTTCTCAGTATATCAGTTAATACCACTTAATTTCTCAAGATTTGTTTGATATATCAATTAACTAGATTTTACACATCACTCAGATGGTGCAGTGATGAATGTTGTGAAGAACTCGTGATTAATGCTGTGTTCAGACTAGGTCTTCGCAGTGTACAAAAATAAGGCCTGGGGCTGTTCTTAGAAAAATTGAGCTAAAATGAGCTGCTGAACAGCTGTTTCTACGGGGAGCAGATCTACTGTACACTACAAGAGGTATGGGTGGAACATGTGGCCATGAAATTAAAGGTCATGCCATGGACTTTGCCCACAGAGTACTGAAGAAAGCTTGTAGAGACCACTTTTTATTCTTTTCTTTGAGAATGCAATTTTGTAATCTTTTAATTCATTTAGTGTGATGGGCTTTTTTTAAATGTTCTTCTTGTACCTAGACACAGACACTACTCAAACAACGAATTTACTTGTGTCTGGATACACAAAGTGCTTTCAAAGAGAAGAAGAAAACAACCCTTGTAAAAGGGGAATGCTGGAAATCATATGGTGGATAGTGACATGCTGGTGCAGCTTTATAACAAATACTGTGGGGTATGTGGCCCCTTTTATTTAACAGTTCCTGATGTAATATTCTTTCTCAGGTCACACTACGTAGCATCCCTTTCCAGCCCTACCCCTCCCTGGATATCGCCTGTTGCCTTGTTGAGGAAGTACAGAGAGTCTGCCTTTTCCCTCCATCCTGTCTGTTTCAGATTTCAGGGGCAAAAATGACAGCTGAACTTTCCTCCCATTGCTGGCAGTTGGGCTGTAATTTAGCATGAACAAGAGTTCCATGGCTACTAACGGCATTAACATTCTTGGCCATTCTCTCTGGCTTGACTGACATGTGTCAGGAAGCCTGCAAAAAGGACTTCACATCTGGAAAAGGAAGCTGGCCCCACGCCCTTCTCTCTCTGCTGAGGACACAGCACCTGAGATGGTGCTGTGGATGGAACATCCCAAGGAAGTAATTCAGAACAGCTCAGGTTTTTCTGAAACACAGACTGGACTTGTGCCCAACTAGCAAACAGTAAGTGGTGTAACTCTAAGGCTAGAACTCATTCCCAAGGCTAAATGAAGCTCGGATACAATCCAACTGAAGTTTAAGTGCTTTGTATCCTGGCTTCCTTACACCCTACATTCTTATGTAAAGAATGTAGGGTGAAACCACCCAATGCTGTACCAGCTTCACAGAGCATCAGTAGAATAGAAAATGGAGCATCTCATCACCTGGGATTTTCAGCTGTTTCTCTGCTAATGCTCCCTCAGCTGTCCCTGGAGAGCAGATTCCAAATTAGCAAGGGTGTATTTCTTCTTCTCATCTCCCTTTCCTGTTGTATGAGGACCCTTTTGCATAAACTAGTACTTTGCTGTGGAGGAAGTTCCATCTGTATTGAATTATAGCTAGACCTATCAGAGCTTGCCAGTTTAGTTTAGTTTAAAAACAAACAATCCCGTTTCATTTTCTGTATGTATGTTCTTCCTGCATATTCTTTAGTGTAGCTTTGGTTTTTCTATAGCAGTAGGAGACTATTATCTTGTCAACAATGTTCTATTGCATTGACATTATCTCTTAATTACACATTTGCTTTGTTATGTACTGTAGCCTGAGCAATAAAACATCTGAAGTACTTCAAGCAAATATAGTTTTAAAGGTTTGAAAGAAAAAACCCACAGCTTTGATTCCAATCACTTGCTAAATGTAAGTACTTTCTTGTTCTTTTGATATATTAAGGAAGTAATTGTACAATTAGTACTACAAAAGGTGTAGGTAAAATGGTGATAGTTGGAACTGGTAAAATCGTGCTCTTGTTTTTGTTATCCTGAAATGCATTTCAAGAGAACTGGACTGCCTTACTCACCTCATTCCTTATCATCCTATTGACATGGGGCCCCTCAGATCTGCCCTAACTCACAGTGTGGTTGGCATTGTGCTGCCAACACTGCATCTGCTCACAGCAGCTCTAGGAAGCGCAGTCTTGGGTGCGTGCAGGGTTGCATCCCACCACCACGTGCAACAAATCCATGTTGATTTTTCATTTCAGAGAATCTTGGGATGGGAGGAAGGGGAATGAAGGGGAATACATATTGACACAACTTTTGTCTAAACCTTGGGAAGGCAGTTCACAGCCAGAGACTCAGATAATCCACTTCCACACATACTGCCTCGTTACTTGATGGTAGTACTTTGTGCCCTAGACTTGCACCCAGTAAACTCAGTGACGCTTTATTGCTGACCCTGAATGAGAACAGGATGATGTAGTTCAGATAAACTGGTGCATTTGGCATTTGTGGTGTTTAAGAAACAAATCTCCTTAGTGCCTTAAAAGTCTAACACCTCCAACTGTCAGACTTACCACTTTTTTCCTGCATCCCTTGCTTTGCCTTCTGACAAAATCAATATTCTAAAAATAAATAAATAAGAATACAGTGCAAGCATCTAAATTGAAAAGCAGCAGTTGGCAGAGACATGCATCTTTAATCTGGATCTAGTCATTCAGATAGAGCTAGGCTTGGCAAGAGCCCTCAGGCAAAAGCATTCAGCAAAGCTACCGCACTGCTCCTGAAAAGTCCATCGTCCCTTCAGCTACAGACACATGTAAAAGAGCCACAGGGTGGGAATGCCTGCTGTTACTGCTCCTGGGGTGATGGAGGATGATGTTGGCTGCTGAATGTGGCTTTGTGTACCAAGAGAAGGTGGGAGCAAGTTCCCAGAGACGGAAAAGAGAAACAGGAGGGAGTGGGTTGCAGTGCAAAGAACTGTACCAGTTTCACTGAGTTATTTGCCTTGCCTCAGTCCCTCTCTTTGAAAGGCAATGTGTTTGTAAAGGACCTTTCTGTTTCCAAAGAGGGTGTTGTTTTTTCTCTTTGTTTGGGAGTGCCATGCATGAAGGACTGGAGTGGTTACTTAAGCAGAACTGCTTTTTGTGTTTCACCTGTAGCATTCCTGTGCTGCTGGTCAGGAAGGGCACAGATTTGTAATGTGGGTGCTGCCAGTTGCTCAGCATCTCCCACACTCCATTGCCTGAGTATTTTAAGTCAGACCCTTATGAATGTCTATTTTTGGTAATCAGAGAAGGATATTGTAATGTTGCATGATTGGAGAATAAATAGGAGGGAGAAAATGTCACTCTGTTATAGATCACGCAGAGATATTATATCAGCAGCTCTGAAGCCCTGTCTGTCTGCAGTGATGGACAATAAACAAGACAGTGAACAGAACATACTGGCTTTCACACTGGTCTTTTTGCTTCCTTGGGCTGCTCACCAGGTTTGCCACACAGAGTTTAGCTGAGATTCAATGGTGAGGTACCTATGAGACAGATACAGATAAGCCTGAGCTACAGTGAGGTTTGAAAAGCGGTCTCAGCCTCTGTGGTGTGTTGGAGAGGGGTCTAAGTCATAGAATCATAGAATCATAGAATCACTAAGGTTGGAAAAGACCTAAAAGATCACCCAGTCCAACCGTTCACCTATTCCCAATAGCTCCTACTAAACCATGTCCCTCAACGCAACATCCAGTCTTTCCTTGAACACCCCCAGGGTCGGTGATTCCACCACCTCCCTGGGCAGTCCATTCCAGTGCCTGACCACCCTTTCTGAAAAGTAATACTTCCTCATGTCCAGCCTGAATTTCCCCTGGCGTAGCTTGAAACCATTCCCCCTGGTCCTATCACTAATGACACGAGAGAAGAGGCCGACCCCCAGCTCACTACAACCTCCCTTCAGGAAGTTATAGAGAGCAGTGAGGTCTCCCCTGAGCCTCCTCTTCTCCAGGCTGAACATTCCCAGCTCCTTCAGCCTCTCCTCATATGGCCTGTGTTCCAGACCCCTCACCAGCTTCGTTGCCCTTCTTTGAACACGCTCCAGGGCCTCAATATCTTTCTTGCAGTGAGGGGCCCAAAACTGGACACAGTACTCGAGGTGCGGCCTGACGAGTGCTGAATATAGGGGAACAATCACCTCTCTGCTCCTGCTTGCAACACTGTTTCTGATGCAAGCCAGGATGCCATTGGCCTTCTTGGCCACCTGGGCACACTGTCGGCTCATGTTCAGCCGAGCATCAATCAATACCCCCAGGTCCATTTCATCTACGCAGTCCTCCAGCCACACCGCCCCAAGCCTGTAGCGTCGCCTGGGGTTGTTGTGGCCGAAGTGCAGGACCCGGCATTTGGCCTTGTTGAAACTCATCCCATTGGCTCCAGCCCAGCTCTCCAGCCTGTCCAGATCCCTCTGTAGTCCATCCAGATTTACGAAAGTGTGAATGTTTTTAGAAAGGACTTTGGAGGCAGCGGGCACTAATATTTCTGGGAAAGGAATCTTGTGCCTAGAATCATCAGGGAATGAATGACAGAGCCAAGAGGAGTATGCTGGTACCGGCTCACAACTAAGTTGTTCCTCATATCCCCTGGACCGTGGGTCATAAGTGAATGAGAGCTATTTGTCAGTGTTACGGATTTGTAGTTGTGCATTATATTTGCTAAGTGCTCTGGCAACCCTTGCCTTTAATCTAAAACTGTTTTCAGAGCAGGATTTTTTATATCTTCTTTTTGTTTTGCTGCTTTTGTTTGCAGCACCAGAGAAGTTTAAAGACAGCAGGTGCTGAACCTAAGCACTTTTCCTTATTTTTTTTCCCCAGAGGGATGCAAGTATCAGCTGTCAGTTAGAATTCATTCAAATCAATTCCTTCTGAATGACAAGAATAAACATTTTTCGTACATCTGCATGAAGAAGAGAAACAGGAGATAATGACAGTCAGAAAGGTGGGGATGCGAAGACAGCACAATCATGTTTAAATTCTAGGTGTACTTGAATGGGGCATGCTTTGTGAGCCTCTCTGCCATTAAGTGCTGTATGCCACAGAGCAGTGTGCTTGCTTATCTTCACCTCTGTGGCACTGTGCTCAAGTGGGATCTGCCCTCCTGTCCCTCTCCTCTGCAGTGCAATGGAAAGTGAGTTGTGTTTCTGTAAGCCTCAGATTCAATTCAGTTTCCAAATGTTTTTCATAAAACATCATTTTGCATGGTTAGAGATGTTTATTCAACTGTAAAAATCAGTGCTTTATTCTTAAAAACAAAACAAAACAAAAACAACTTCATCACAAATGGATTCACACTGGCTCCTTTTTAAAAATTTTATTTTTCGAAAGAAAATTTGACCTCTTTTGACACACTTTCAACCTGTTCAACTGTTTAACTAAGAAATGTTATGAAAATGAATAGTTTTCCTGAGTAAAGTTTTGGATCCCTGTTATTGTATTTTGCCACTTCTGCACGTATGCTGTTTTTCAGCAGCTACCAGTCGTTTAGGATCACAGGAAAATGTCTCTTTTAAGCTCTCCATCTTATTCCTTGTAGCTAGGACTTACCCTTAAGGACAGCATAAGCATTTCTTTTTCCTTTCTAATTTTCCCTCTTTGCTCTCGCAGTGTGCCTGCCTCACCCTGCTCCCACTCATTTGAGTCTTTCTGCTTTGTCTGCATTTCTGCGAGTGAATCATTTTTTTGCATCTGTTTTTGTGAAAAGGGAAAAACAAAGCAAAACAAATGAGCTCTGTGAAATGTCAAGGATGCTGCTAAACAACAGTCTTGAAATCGGCGCCTTAATTGCATCACTAATGGGAGTTTTTATCTAATTGAAAAGCAACGAAGTGGATCATTTTTTGTTGTAGTCACCACTAAACACTGCCCGAGAAGTGGAGAAGGAGAGAAGCCACAAAACCAATCTCTACAAGGGCTGGATGTTGTTGTCAGAGAGTGGGATGTGCCTCCCTGGGGATCTGGCTGCACATCTCACTATGAGAAGTGCTTATGTTGCCTACAAATACAGTAGTACATTTTAGAAGCCACAGAGAGTTGGTGGTGGGCAGTCCCTATGTACTGATCAGTGCTATCCACTCTTTACTGTGTAAAAAAAACCACCAAAAAACGAACAAACAAAAAAGAACTGTCTGGATGGCCAGGCCTATAGAGTGGTAGTGAATGGAGTTAAATCCAGCTGGAATCTGGTCACATTTGGTGTTCCCCAGGGGTTGATACTGAGGCCAAACCTGTTTAATACTTTTACTGCTGACCTGGATGAGGGGATTGAGTACACTCTCTGTAGGTTTGTAGATGACATCAAGATGGGAGAAAGTGTCGATCTGCCTGGGGTTAGAAAGACTCTACAGGGAGATCTGGACAGGCTGGATAGCTGGGCTGAGGCCAGTGGGACATAGTTCAAAAAGACCACGTGCTAGGTCCTGCACTTTGGTCACAACAACCCCAGGCAATGCTACAGGCTTGAGGCAGAGTAGCTGAAGACTGCGTTGAGGAAAAGGATCTGCGGGTGTTGGTCAGTGTTTGGCTGAACATGAGCCAGCAGTGTAGCTGGGTGGCCAAGACCAATGGCATCCTGGCTTGTAATAGTGTAAAAATAGTGCCAGCAGAATAGCCAAAATGTAATAGTAAAAATAGCCAGCAGAAACAGGGAGGGTGATAGTCCTCCTGCACTCAGCTCTGGTGAGGCCCCACCTCAAGTACTGCATTCAGTTTTGGACTACTCACTACAAGAAAGACATTGAGGCACTGGAGTGTGTCCAGAGAAGGACAGTATTGCTGTGATGGGTCTGGAGCACAAGTCTTACATGAAGTGGATGGGGGAGCTGGAATTATTTAGTCTGGAGAAAAGAAGGCTCAGGAGAGACCTTGTTGCTCTCTACAACTGCCTGAAAGGAGGCTATGGTGAGGTGGGGGTCATCCTCTTTTCCTAGGTAACAGTGATAGGATGGGAGGGAATGGCCTTAAGTTGTGCTAAGGAAGGTTCAGGTTGGATATTAGGAAGGACTTATTCTCAAAAAGTGGCAAGGCATTGGAGCAGGATGCCCAGGGAGGTGATGGAATCAGAGTTTATTCACACTGTTATTTTGGAGTGCTTATGGTGCATAAATGAAACAAATGGGAGCCTAATTGCACTGGGTGAATACGAAGGATAAGTTCAGTAAATAAACAGGCTCTGATCTTGTTAGCACACAGAGCACACTCAGAGAATTACAAACATCTGCTATTTCAGCAGTTTGCTTTATTCTTTGAAGGTCTCCCTACAAGATATGTACCCGGAAAGAGCTCCCACCAGACAGCTTTTTGGTTCTGCAGGTTGTGTATGTGATGTCCTTAGCAGCCTGTGCTACAGGTGTTGCACAATTAACCCATATCAGTTATAATCACAAATTAAGTAATTGAGCTACAATTGAATAGCATATGCTGCTCAATTGTCCAAGCAAAGAACAGATTATCTACTGGATTGGTTGTATAACTTCGCTTGGAAATAATGCAATTCACTCTGTGAAAAACTGATGCAAATAATATTATTTGTTGTGGAAATGTGCCAAGGGGCATTTAGTGGTACTAAAGAGGTAAGAAAAATTGGAATTTCATAGAAATAGAATAAAATCATTACGCTTGGAAAAAAACCACTAAGATCATCTAATCTAATTCCAGCCTATTCCCACAATACCCACTAACAGTGTCCCTCAGTGCCACATTTATGTGTTTATTAAAGCCTCCAGGGATGGTGACTCCAAACCTCCTTGGGCAGCCTGGTCTGATGCCCAGCCACTCTTCTGGAAAGAAATTTTTCTTAGTACCCAACCTGAATTTGCGTCTCATGAAATAGCTCTGTGTCAGCAGTGAACCCCTGTCTGCAACGATGCACTGGTATGATGGTTTTCGAGGAGAAGCACATTATTTATTTCTTCACCTGTACTCCTTCCCATTCTAATGTGCTTATTTTCTTAAGAAATATTCTTGTCTCTGTTAGCAGAACAGGTTAAGCAGAATTTCATCACATTTAATAAAATGGATGGCCAAATTAATTTTACTTTTGGGAAAAATAATAAAAATCCTGATTGGGTTGAAAAATCCCAGTAGTGACAGTCCCTTTGGTGAAATTCTGTACAATTAGCTTTTGGTATCAGTGACATTTTCCAGTTGCAGAAATCCTGCAGTTTTTGGTTTTTTTTTTTCTTCTGAGACAGAAGCTGCTGCGCCAGTGTTTTCCATGCAGCCCAGCTTCATGGCAGCTGTCAGATGCACTGCTGGGGGTTTCCAGCTCTCAAGCTTTCATTCACCACTGTCATGCATTGTGTCCTAATGTTGAAGATTAGCTGATATCAGTGATCTGTGTCATGACACTGGGATCCAAGGGTGGTTTTCAGAGAACAGCCTTTAGCTGGGTGTTATGGATGGTGACTTTGAGGCCACCTCAAAGTGTAATGGAATATTGATGGGAAGGTTCACTCTCTATTGTCATGCTACTAACATCTGCTTCTGACATTGTTGGCTGACATAACAAAATAAGAGACATTACTTTTGGAGCAGCCCTATACTATATGTAGGCTGCTATTGATACACACTCAAATAGAATAAGTGTCCAAATCTCTGTTGAGAAAGACAGTTGCAAACACTCATGTTTGAAAATGCTGCCCTCGTTGTCTACTGAAATGCCATGCATGGTGCTGCTGCTTCCAGCAGGAGGAGATGAACAGGTCCTACAAAGAGGGAAATCCATTTTCAGAACCTGGTACATTCCCATAAGAGTAGGTTGCCCTGTTTTGGACATAGCCTTCACTACTGCCTGTTGGAGAAGTCCTGAGGAGATGCCCTGCTCAACCCACTCCTCTGTGCCTTCTCTCTGTGGAGCAAGCACTGCAGGCTGGTATGCCTAGAGTCCCCTAGTCCTGTCTCAGCTCTTCAGTTTATTTTCTTTCTTTTTAATCCTCTTAACTATGTTCACTAATTCAACTTTTAATCATAAGCCTATTCACGTGGATGCGCTTTTTTTCATCAGCATTCCCCCTGCTAATCTGAGTTCTCCAAAATATCTTCTTATTCTACTTAAATAACTCTCTTCATTGCTAATGACTTCTATCTTTCCTGCTTTAGTTCTTTAGCAGTATTATTATTAGCTACAAAAAGAGTCTCTTGCCAGGTCCTTTCTAACAGCATTTCCATGGTAAGTACCTCTGCAGGCTCAGTCCTTCAGCTCAAGAGGGGCTGTTGAAGACTCTTCTATACAGGATCCGAATTGCCTCCATCCAAGGCAGACCATTAAAAACATTATTGTTGTTTGTGTGATAGTGGGGCCAACATGGGATAAATGCTCTCTTGAAAAGCTCTGACCACTGTGCTGATTTGGGCAGGTACAGAGAGTGCCTTAGGGTCCTTAGGAAGTAGGGGAGGCAATGGTACTGATGAGAAAGAAGCGATGCTGCTACAGAGGGGGAGGAGTAAAGGTACTTCTGTGGCAGTGTGAGTGAATGACAATGGCAGCAAGACTGGCACTGCAAAGGTGGGAAAATATAGTCAGTATATAACTTCAGTTACCAAGCAGTTTCCTTTTTCTTTCTCATGTGTACTAGGATTGTGCTGCTGGTGCTAATAAGTAGGATTTGACTGTCTTTGGGAGCACCTGGGTCCTAATTTTACTGCAGTGCTGTACATGGTTTACCATAGTTTAAATTTGTCTTCATGTAGAAGGGTATTGATTTCCAAGAGCAGCAGTCCTCTCGAATCATTGCCATGAGTGTATCCCCTGGATCCCGCCGTGCTCATATTTTGCAGAAACTCTTTGAGACTGAATTGAAAAGGAAGGTGTAAGTCTTATCTCTTAAACAAAAGGAGATACTGGCAGAAGTTTGACTCCTTTTATTCATGCCTGTTGGACTGAGGGTCCAAGCCAACAAAAAGAGAGGTCTGGGAGTAGTTACCAATAGGGAAATCTCTGTCTTCATATATGAAATCTCTACACATTGCATGTTCATACAATCTCTGTGTTTGTCTGGAACACAATAACAGACGCTGTTGTGTAACAAAATAAGGGAGGAAAGATTTTCCTTTCCAGAGTAACCTTAAATGATTTCTAGCATTATGTTTTCCCACTGATGAATCTCATCCTGCCTATTTACTTAAGGTTGTTGTAAATATTTGTGCCAAACTCAGGGAAATAAAGTGATACTAAGTGAAATGTGAAGGGAAATAAAGGGGAAAAAAAAAACAACTGAAGGAGGGAGTCATAACAAATAGTCGAGAAGAGTGAGAAATGGTCAGGATGAAGGAGAAATTGCAACTGTGCTGGAAGATGAGACAGGAGTAGTGAATAGGGCCAGGAGGAGAGGATAATCAGCAAGCGTAGCCCCTGGATACCACTGTGTCGTAGGTTTTGCAAGATCTCTTGTCGCTGCTATGGTTGATGTGCTTTGCTGCTTACATTGTCAACAGGTGGTATTTGTGAACAAAGGCTGTCCTCAAGTTCAGCCCTGAATTTCATGTACCCTGTATGTTTTCTTTCTTTGGGAATTGTTACCCCTGCATATATGTGCATGAGGTTCTTATTCCCCTAATGTACAGCAACTCAGTTATCTCCACAAGCATTTCAATTACTGAGAAATGGAGTTTTGCCAGTACGTCCTAGGAATGTGAAGTACAAGTAGCACATGGACCTTCACGTAAAGGCAGCTGGAGATGGAGATGGAGAATACTGCTCTGAGGCGGCCTTCAGTGACTCAGAAATAACATTTTTTCTTCTTTGGTTGAAAACAAAGCCCTGTGAATAGTTTTTTCACTATAAACTGTAGAAACTATTGTGTAGGAATGCTTCTTTTCAAATTGGAAAAGCTTATGGAGTTCTTTTTGTTTTCCCTTTTCTACTAGAGTTTATTTCCTGGCCTGATGGGAGGTTCAAGCTTGCTTTTCAAAGATCTTCCTGCCAAAAAAACCCCTTAGCTGTAACTAGCGCTTCCATGAAATGTTTCAACTTTGGCAAAAAGCAGCGCTTCAGTAAAAACACTTAATCAAAAGTATTCTGGCCAGCTCTACATATATGGTAGTTTCCATTGGCATTACAGAAAAAAATACTTTCTGCAGAGCTGACTATGTTCATAAGCTGTCATTATCTCAGCCATGAACACTCTCCCTTGGCTGGCTGGCCCTGTGGCCCAGCTCCACTGGGGTGTAGATCACAAAACCTAGCTTCAGTAATGTGCTGTAAGAAAACTTTTGTCCCCTAAGTCAATCTACCCCACGAGAATCTCTCCTGTTGATTTGGATTTCATTTTGCTGTTCACTACCTTGCATTCCTCCTTGAGCTATTATTGCTTCCTACTTCTGCCTCTCCACTTGAAGAACATGTATAATAGAGAGCAGGATTTTTGTTCCCTCCTTCGACAAACCTGATTGAGCCTTCCATTTCTTGCTTTGCTTGCTGATCCAGTGGAGCTAAGCTCATATCCTTCATAATCCAAGGCAACGTGACAAGGCTCTTTCGGGATTGTTCTGCACATGCCGAGAATGAGTAGTCCTATAAATGGTCAAATAGTTTTCCACTACTTTAACTTCATTGTGTGGCTCAGCCCTTGGAAAACAAGGACAATTACTTTGTTTCAGTCTCTAAAATGTTGATTTCAAAGGGCTCTCTCTTTCCTTTATTCTTTTTACTGATTGTTGCAGTAGATAATCTTTCTCATATGTAAATATTTCTACTATGGAAGATGTATTTATTGTCATATCCAAACCATGCAGTCTCCTCCCAGAGCCAGTAGTAACCTTTTCTGAAGTGCTCAGCTAATTTTCCTGCTAGAGGCAGGAGTCACAGCATTCATTTCCAGGACCAAGGACCAACCTCACCTCTTGCTGTTTCTCTGCCCATCCAGTCATTCACTTCTTCCCCTTTGGAATAAGAAGCACATTTGGGCAGCCAGCAAGCAGTCCAAGTATTTTGCAAGACTAAAATGGTTTGAACATGAGCCTCAATCTCTGCTTGCTGGAGTCAGCCTATGCTCCTTTTGGGTGCAATATCTAATGGGGAAAAGCTGCCAGGCCCATTGGATTTTTTTTCCCTCTAGTTATGCCATGCGATAAAACCGGATCAGTGTGCTTGAACCTCTCTTTTTCTTTCCCTGCTCCAGGTCTATTCTTTCTAAAGCTTTTTTTTTTCACAAACATTTTCTTTCTAAGCACTGTGGTGCTCTTCCATACGCACCTGCCATGGCTGTCTTTCAGCCAGGGGATTTTAGGGGGATTAAACATGCAGACAATATTATCAATGTCATATTACTTCAAAAGGCCTGAAAAGCTCTATCTTCTGCTGTTTCTATATACTTCTCACTGCCTGTTTGGAGCACCTGAACTGCAGAGACATTTTAGAAAGAGGATCAGCACCTTTATGTAGCTGCTGGCCAGTCAGTGCTTCAGAGCTGAAGCTGGAATGCTGTGAGTGAAGCTGCAGCCAACAGTGCTGCCCTCTGCAGATGAGCAAGCCAACCTGGATACAGTGGAGTAAAGGCATTTCTTCCAACACAGAGACAACATAAGAAGAAAACTGAAGTTACAAAGAAAGAAGGGAAAGGGAAAAATGGCTTTTTGAAGTTTCTTACCTCCTTTCACTAAAACTCCCCCTGTCCTTAACACTCAGTTACAGTGTTAAGTATAAACACACTTCGGTTATTCCTTTCACCTTTTACCGTGTTCCTGCAACAGCAACCTTTGTTGTAACACCCTTCTGTAATAGGTAAAAATCATTATGGGGTTCTCCTTTCTTATATTTACAAGTATGTGCAATTTAGAAGTTCTTTGAGTTTTGGCGGTACCTCAGTGTGGTAAGGACATCTAGAAAGATTCAGCCTGTGTTATGCTATCCCCATCAGTCTCCTGCTGCATTGCTTGTTCTGTGGTATGCATACAACACTTGCCTCTGGTTTACACTTAAGGAGAAAGAGGTGGGGTTTTCTTTCGTAAATGAATGGAGGGTCAGAGTGACCTTTCAGTTTCCAGTAGGCAAATTGTATCCAGCAGCATCAAAGCCATAAGGGTGATAGAAGGTCAGAGAAACATTACTTTCTGCTCATCATCCCTCCAAATTCTGCAGAAATTTCTTTATAGGATTTTATTGCTATTTTCTGTGGCAAATCTAGGTTGCGCTGCTGGATTGTGTAACACACACAAGCACAAGTTTGGGCTGATGCTACCTGCCAATCTTTGTGCTCAGCAGTAATGCAAGACCCACTGCTGGTGTCACCTGCTGCCTGTGCAAGTTCCTCCTCAGGTTGGTTAATAAACATCCACTTCTTCCAGAAGTATGGGATCACAGTCTCAGCCCCAGGGCACAGCAGGGGGCACAGCAGCTACACTGTCATGGCGACAGTAGTGCTACTGTAACTGAAAGGAGATGATGTTGTTCAGGGAATCATTGAGCAAGAATGGCTCCAAATTCTGAGATCTGAAGAGAGCAACAGATGAAAATTCAGCATAAAGGTACTCTCATTCCTTTGGTGAGAGCAAGAGAGTGATCTAATGAAAGCCATTGTCTTTGGACTCTACATACTTCACCTTTCCAACACAAAAGTAGAATGAAACCATCTGGTTTGGCAAAGAGGTTCAGCTCATCTTAATCTGCAGAGAAACTTGAAGATACAGTAAGATTTTTTTCTCTTTCCCTCCTTCCCTTTTTTTCCTTTTTTTTTCTTTTTTCTTTGATTGGAAGTCTTCTTTACAGTTGGAGAAAAAGATGTTCTTGTATATTCATGTTAAGTTGGTTTTCACCCCACGCCTCCTTCCACATCGCTTCTCATTTCTTCTAAAGACAGTTTGACTGCAGGTGTGAAATACAGCATGAGGAGTCCATACATTACTTTCCTTGAAGTAAATCAAGATTCCTGTTACTTCACAGTCATTCTGTCTGAGCTATTTATGTAGCTATTCTTAGGTGCAGGCCTGTTGGCTGGGAGATTCAGGATGCAGTTGGGTTGTCAGTCCTTCCCTTCTCCATTGCTTCAGTGCAGACAGTGCTGCCTGTGCTGGGGTACAAACCAGCCCTGCTCTGTACCAAATGAAAAACACAGCCATTATAATGCTCCTTTTCATTTCTCCAAGAAGAGTTGCAGCTATCAATTATTTGGGAAATTGGAGCCATCTGTGGGGCATGGAAACGTTATCTTTTGCATGCTGAAGACAGCAATGATATGAAACAGGAGTCCCCTAAGAAAAACACTATTATTATTTAAAGAGCTTTCGGCTGTCATTGCCCTGCCCTTTGCTGAGGTTTCTGCAGCTTTCTGATTGCCTGCCTGTTTGGGTTCACAATGATTTATTGGACTTACATAAACAGGATGACTAATGTGTTTTCCAAATGGCATTTCCCCACCCAGCAGTAACCCTCTCTTTGTCTGCACAAAACTTTGGGTGTTCTTACTCTTCCCATATCCATCCTGGATTGCCTTGTTTCTCTTTAGCTCCAGGTGCATCTCCATTACCTTCAGGAAGCTCTGCTTCTCTCACCCCTTACACAGTAGTAGGTGTTTTAGTGATGGAAGAGAGTTTCCTGAGGGTCTGTGAGATCTCTACCACCAAAGATATCCGAAATGCAAGTGGACAAGGCTGTGAGCATCCGGCTTTGAAGCTGCTCTGTTGAGAGCAGGAATTGCAACAGCCGGCAGCAGCAGCTCCTTGCAACCTGAATAATTCTATGCTCTCATTCCCCAAGAACACTTGCCCAGCTCTCCTTTGTCTTACTCTCTTTCTGTGGGAGGGACTGCTGGGATCAGACAGTGAGTGGAGGGGGAATATAATTCCCTCTTCCTATTAACATTATCTGACATGGCTGGCTTCTCCATTTGGCTGGAAAATTTTCTGTAGGGAAAAAGATAAACCAAAGTGCATCTTGAGATTTCTAGACTGCTTTAAATTCAGAAGTTCTGAGCAAAGGGCTTCTGTGCCTTTATGTTCACACTGTGCATGTGCTACAAGAAGTTCTCATCCAGATTTTGGACCAGGGCTTTCCTGCTGTGAGTTAAGGGCTCACATCACAGTCTTGTGGTTTTAGCTAAAATTAAGTGGACCACGGAGAGAACCAAAATGCTCACCAGAGTCATTCAGGATGGAAACTCCTTATGCCCCAGGTGCTTCTCACCACCAGAAGTAGTTTTGCCTTTGCTCTATGCAGGATATAAATGATAGCCTGGGATGGCTAAACAGTGCCATCCTAAAACTCTGCTTTGTCAAGCACGAGGCATTGAATAAATGCAATAAACTGTGATGTGTTGGCAATTAGAAAAGCAGTGAAGCGAAGTCCAAAGCAAAACCAGGCCACTTTACAAATAATAAGAGCACAGCTGATTGCTCCGAAAGCCATGGCAGCCTGATGGCTGATCAGTGTCCTTCTGGGAAACGGACTAGAGGCTTTGTACCTGTCTCTCACTGAAGGCATGTGGTACGTGTGGGAGAGCTACAATCAACTACAGTTCACTTGAAAAACTTCTGCCTTAGAAGTTGTTTTCAGTTTTGGGCCCCCTCATTAAAAGAAAGACACTGGAACATGTTCAGAGAAGGGCAACAAAGCTGTGAGGGGTATGAAGCACAAGTCTTAGGGGAGCGACTGAGGGAACTGGGATTATTTAGTCTGGAGAAGAGAAGGCTGAGGGGAGACCTTATCCAAAAGAGTGGTGATGCACTGGAAAGGCTGCTCAAGGAGGTGGTAAAGTTTAAAACCATCCCTGGAGGTTTTAAAGAAAGGGTAGATGTGGTACTAAATGGCATGGTCTAGAGCAGTTGCAGGAATGGGTTGATGGTTGGACTATGTGATCTTAGTGGTCTTTCCAACCTTTATGGTTCTATGATTGTTTGTTTCTCTACTTCTCCTCTAGCAGGACTGGAAGATGTGAGATGCCCCTTATTGATTTTTATCACCAGCTTGCTTCCCAGCCTGCTACAAGTGAGCCCTCTCTGATGCCCTAGCTTCTGGATAGCTCCTACATAGGCTGTGAGGAACTGGAGATGATATTGGCAGCGTGACAGTGGCACAGTGAGCAACAGCTGAGGAACTGATGGTGTAATCAAACGGTATCTGCTGTCTGTGCTGTGGCTGCTCTGTGGGTCGCTGCTCAGGTGTGTGTGACCGGGACCGTCACATGAGCACAGCCTACCCTAACTGCTGGCAAGAACAACATTTTCAGGGCATCCCTGATGGAAGCAAGTTAAGGAATTATTCAGTTGAGTGAAAATGCTTCAGGTGAGAAAACAGGTTGGTGATAGGTTGAGGAGCGTGGAAGCCAAGATCTGTAATAACAATAGACTATTTGGTTGTGCCTGCACCTGGCTCCTACACTGAACAAAATTTTTTTTTGGACAAGGGATGTAGTAATACACCAGAAATTAAAAAAATAATGAGAGAAGAGAGAAAGAGAGATATATCTCTTATTCTCTTTTCCAGCCTCCCCACTGCTCACATCACAGCTGGTTGTTCTTTGCTTCAGCTCTGTTTAAGAAATACGAAGCTGTGACCATATTTATTCATCAAAAACTGCGGGAGATTTCTTCTTTTTCCCTTCCTACCCTGACCTCATGTTGAAGCCCATGCAAGCACACAAACACACATGTGTTGCTGGCAAGATGAAAAACATGCAGGCTACTGTCAGCATTTCATGTAATACCTTTATAGGATTAAATATTTGAACAGTTCCATTAATCTTGCAGTTAGCTGTGCCGAACTGCATTACCCTCCCCAGTGACAGCTGGAGGAATAAGTGCCCAAAGCTACATCACACTGCTAACGTCCTTCCCTCCCTTCCTTTCCTGGAGTCCTTGGCAATCTGATCTGTGGAGCCTTTTGCAGAGCCAGCATCCCCTACCTGCTTGGTCCTCACCATCCTTTGCAACTCCTTATTGAAAGAGATCCCACTAATTACTTCCTTTCCTTTGACTTTTGGTGGACAAGCAGCAAGCAACATGCAATCTGATTAGCAAACTGTAGGCCAAGAAAGCTGGAGAGAGGGTAATCAGAGACTTGGCCAAAAACAGAGAGGATGCAGCCCCACCTACCTTCTTCTTGCTGCTTATCTCCTTCCAGATGGGATGCAAATAAGTGACATCTCATATGGTGGCATATCTGGAGGCTGTGATTTGCCATGTCAGTCATTGGTCCTATCTCTTATCCATTTCTTATTCCAAACAGCATCTGACTGACTACACCACCAAGATTGAAGCTGGTCTGGTTTTCATGGGCAGATGTTCTGACTCAGGACTGCTTATCACATCTTGATTTTCCCTAGCAGCCCCTGGCATGTACAGAAGAGAGAGTGCTGTATATAACATGTAGATATAGCACTGAGGAACATGATTAGTGGGGCATGGTGGTGATAGTTCAATAGTTGGACTAGGTAACCCTAGTAGTCTTTTCCAACCATAATGATTCTATGAGTCTATGACACAAGTTAAAGGTCTCCCTCTTCTGCTTCTAGTCTAAAGATAACTACCTATATAGCAGACCTAGTTGGATACCAAAGTAACAGTTCCTAGTACATTTATCTGAACAGAATCATTGCATTTAAGATCTTTTTTCACAAAATGATAGAATGGTTTGTGGTCGAAGGGAATTTTAAAATCATCTATTTCCAGCCTCCCCTGCTATAGGTGGGGACAAGCACCACTGAACTAGGTTTCTGAAAGCCTCATCCAGCCTGGTCTTGAATGCTTCCAGGGAAGGGGCATCCACAACTTCAGTGGGCAACCTGTTCCAGTAAAGAATTTATTCCTAATATCTAGTCTAAATCTACTCTCTTCCAGTTTAAAACCATTTCCCCTTGTCCATTTGTTACATGACCTTATAAAAAGTCACTCCCCAGCTTTTCTGTAGGCCCCCTTCAGGTACTGGAAGGCCATTATAAGGTCTCCTCAGATTCCTCTCTTCTTCAGGCTGAAGAGCTCCAGCTCTGTCAGCCTGTCCTCATAGGAGAGGTGCTGCAGCCCTCTGATAATCTTTATGGCCCTATTCTGGGCCTGCTCCAACAACTCCATGTCCTTATGCCATGGGCTTCATAACTGGGTGCAGTTGACCCAGATGGAGTCTCACAAGAACAGAGTAGAGGGGTTAAATAAATACTTGTTGCTGCAGAGAGTCATATTCACCTGATATCACTACTTTGGTAAGGAATGTGGGGAGACAGTGTTGGAGCAGAAATCCCTTACTCATACACCTGCATATAGGCAGGTTCAGACGTCCACATAATTTTTTGGCTCAGTCCTTCTTGCAGGAGAAGAGCAGAGTATCAACTGAAATAAACTGTATGTGAGTATAGTACTGTTCACATGGCTGGGGAGTAAATAATAAGGTTTAAAGCTTGTGCGCAAAGTACAGTCATATGGCAATTTCTGCAAGCTGCACAATGAACCTGCTTAATGCAAAAATAATGCACAGTTTCTTGTGGATCTGGAATGCCTCCTGATTAAAATTGTACATTTACCATTCTTTAAAAAATGTCATATAAGAATGTGCAGATTACATCATATTAAAAAGCAGAGAAAAATTGCAAGTGCCATCCCACATTCCTAGGTACAGCCAACAACACTGGCATCCCTAATATGAAAGTTTTTAATTTAATAGCTTATATTCCATTAGCATCTCTCATCTATCAAACCTGAAGTGCATAAATGCAGCACGGCACACAGTGCTTTGCATTTGCAAAGACAGTGCTGTGAAGTGCATAAGAAAATACTTCTTGAGGTTCTAAAAAACCATTTTCAACACGATTGTGTATTTGCAAAACTAAAAATGAGTCTGGAAATGAATGAGCTGTGTAGATATTATGAAAAACCATTACATAGTTGCGTTTTGCAGACTCTCCGCAAACACTTCTCTGCTTACCCATTGACCAAGCCATTGCCTTATCTAATGATCCATCTAGTCTGTTATTGTGCTGCTCCCAAAAAATAGCAATAAGGCTTGTTTAAGAAGCAAGGAAGAAAATAGTACCCACATAAGTAGTTTTCCTGAAGGAAAACTACTTCCTGATGTTCCAGGCTATAAACAGTATATGACCACACATTATCAGTCTTAGTTTGTTGAATCGCCTAATGAAAATACTTAAATCCATAAAGATCTCCATCTAGGGGTCTAGAATAGGTAATCTCATAGAAAAAGAATGATTTTCTAGCTGTCAGGTGTTAAGTACACTCTGGATATTAGGCTCCTTTTAGTAGAGGGTACCACAAGTCTTGCTGCCCCAAAACACTGCATGTTTTGAGAAGTGATGGCTGCTTCTTTTGCAGAATGATCTTTGTGATGAGCAGAAGGTGTTACACCTCTTTTACTGATGTCAAAAATCCATTGATTTAGAACCCCATTGCTAGCAATGCAAATGTTAGTAATGTAAGGACAGTAGTAACCTATTTGTATTCTATTTTGTACATAATAAGACCATTCTGTAGTTTCAGATCACTGGCTCATTCCACACTGGTCAGTAACATAAGCACAAGAAGTTGCTCAATGATATTAAAGGAAGACAAAAATCCTGACATGACTATTTGTCTCAGGAGCATATAGCTGTACAGCGGGACTTTGTCACAGAAAGCCACACAGGCAAGCTCAGACTTCGATAAAGGACAGATACTTCATGACTACTTGAGCTACATAAGATAAGGTAAAACGAATCACCTGTGATTCAAGATAAAAACCTATTTCCACAGTGCTTCCAATCTTTTCTTGCCCCGCTTTGTATGCAGCAAGCATTACATCAAGAGTTACCTGTCCCTAGCAAGTGCTTGAACCATCCCCTGACATGTTACATGACAGCTTCTCTTTGAAGGGAGATTTCTTCTGTGGCACTAAGGATAACTAGATAGTCCTTTACTCTTACGCATTCTTAGTAACAAATGAAATGAACACTGGGAAGGTAGGTGCCATGTTAGGAGGGATCAGTTGATTACTGCTGAACTATTCCAAATCACTTGCTCTGTAGACTTCAGATCCTCCTGGGTGTATGTTCCTGGCTCAAAGAGGTGGTAGATATGTTGGACTCAAATGAGCCAGGGCTGCTTGGGTACACTTAAACAGTGAGCAAAGCGGACAGGCTCGATCTTACTGTCTCACAACACAGCTGGGGACCAGACTTCTCTGAGAGCTATCAGGAAGATTGTGAGTCATTGGGAACTAGGAGCTGACTTGAGTACTTGAGAAAGCACCTAGTTCTATGCCAAGATTCTGGGACATCCCAAGTAACAGATCTTTCCGTAGTGTTCTTCATTGCTCTTCAGCCTGTATTCAAGCCAGGTATCTAGGGAGGAAGTGAAAAACAACCCAAACCTCTGGTTCAAGTATTCCTGAGATTTGGAGTCATACAAGTCAGGAATTTGCTCTTGCATTTCATGCTCTCCTCTTCCTCTTTTACACGTTCAAAATAGAGCATCACCCAGTATGTGAGAATCCCTATATGGATTTGATATAGACAGCTGAGCCAAGAAGCTGCATCCAAACACAGCCCAAAAGCACCTTTTTTTTTTTTTTTTTTTTTTTTTGTCTTCATCCCTGCCCACTGGAAACAAGCAAACAAATAGTGCCCAGGATACCAAAATAAACTTAGCCATTGTTATTAGCAGATTTTTTTTTCTTTCAAGAAACTAACAGACAATGATGGCACACAAATCACAAAAGGTACTGTTTCAAGCAATGCTATAGATGTGAACACAGACAGCAGATGCTCTGAGACCAACCAGAAAGGGTGGAAGTTAAAAAAAATCAGTTCTGTTTGCTAGTTCAGAGCCAACAGGTAGAGCTGAGCACCTTGAACCATGAAATCTATAGTGTCTTCCAGCAGTCATTATAAAGTACCAACACATGTCCTCCATCACACAGATTGATGGCCTCCCCTCAAATGTACTCTGAACGAAGCTCTTTGTGTGCTAAGAGTAACAGGAGTTCTCATGTGTTCTGAATCAACTCATTCATGGTTCCATCCATTTCAGAGTGGAATTTCAGCCCTATGTGCAGGAGTGCTTTTGCAGTCTCTTTTTAGGGAATCACTGAATTCTTTATTCACCATTTCTTCTCCATAAGATGGTGGAATTATTTGCTCATGGAGTGAAGTACTGCCATATCCTCTTCCTCAAATCTCTTTTCTTCTAGTCTTCGTCTCTAAAGGCTTCATGTCTAGCCCTCAGCTAGCCAGTATTGCAGTTTGTTTTAATACTTCTAGTCTCTTTGCATCTCTGGAATGTCTGTGTTTAGTGAATTGCTTTCACTGTATACCATATGCCTAGTTAAAATCTCTTCTTCTGGGACTCAGCTTTCATGCAGATGTGTATTACTCTTGTTACTGCTTCTTTTCCTCAGCTGCTGTCAGATTCAGATAAGATTCCTCTTCTGGTGGAGATAGATCTTAGAGCAACCTCCACTGTGTTTTTTGTCTCACCTGTGAACTTCAGAGGTGAATTGCCTCTACCATTTCCTATGGGATATTCTCGGAAGGACATAGGAGACATCTATCTACTTTTGGAAACACACAAGAGTGCAGGAGGAGAGTGGCAGGCTGGAAGTGGGGTCTGCACAATGCTCCTGCATGAAAAAACGAAAGCTCTATTGCTTACAGTGCTTGCAATGTTATGTATGCAGTGCTTCTTGTGTGTCACAACATGAGCAGCTGTCTGTCTATATTTTCCAGTTTTCACTGTCCCCATTTTTAGACATTTCTGCATGTTCTTGCTGTAATCTTCTCTGACTTCGGCTTTTGATCCACAGAGGCCATTATGTCATGATAGTTATCCTCCAACAGGATCAGCTTAGATTACACATTAGAGAAGAATACTAGCTCTAGATTTCAGGTGGAGATTAGGTCCTATAATTTAATAGTTCACAAATCTCAGTTATTTACCTATCTGTATTCCAAACAGGAACCTTGTTTGTTGTAAATGCTAGGCTTGGATTTCCATAGTTTAGATGTGGTGAGAAAGAGTACATTGCAGATTTCTCTTTAAATCACACCCCTTGAGTAATGTCTGCCATGAGCCAGAGCCCTGCCTTTCCTTTCCTTATAGATAGGTGTGAATTTTGGCAATCCCTGGTCTTTCATGTTTGAAAAGCAGAGAAGTGAAGCGGTGATTCCCTATCAGATTAAGTTCAGCTGATCAATAAGGCAGAACAATATTTGGCTCGCATTATGTAGAGCTGCTGTCTCAAAAATCACTTGCTTTTTCTCCTCTTTGCATACCCAGTCAACTACCAGATCTTTTATTTTTGGAGCTCAAGCTGCAGAGAGCTATCTTCCAATCTGCCAGCATGGCTACCAAAGGTTAAGATGCTCCTCTCTTTCAACCTACTGACTAGAAATATTGTGCAGTGTCACAGGATCAGAGGACAAGCCACCCTGGAAGGAGCCATAGGAGATCTCCAGTTAATGCTCTGTTCAAAGCAGAGTCAGCTTTCAGGTTGCCAAGAGGTTGCTCAGTGCTTTACTCAACTGGGTCTTGAAAACCTTCACATGGATGGATATGGCAAAACCTCGGAGGGCACCCTCCTCTGATGTATGGCTGTCCTCATGTCTATATGGGAGCAAGTTTTGTAAAGATGTGACATCTGACTTCAGTATTGTATACTCTCTGGCTACAGACTTAAAATCAGAACAACATAGCTCATATCATCTATCAGAGTAATTGTGCTTGAGGGTTTTGCCATTATGTCTGAGAGAGAAGTCAGTGGAACAGAAAAGAACATTAAAAGCTTGCAGGAGACAGTGGCCACATTTTGAAATGTCTGGTAGCAGTGAAGAAATAAGTCCCATTTAAATGAGGTGTCACTCAAATTACATGTCTTTCTGTCTGTACAGAAGGTGCACACTTGGTAGTGCACCAAACTGTTACTTTTCAGTCTTGAATGTCTAATGTTCCCTGTTGGACATATCTGATGAAAAGTATGCTACTTACAGATGGGTTGGTCATCTGTCCTATCTGCCCGTGTCCTTGTTGAGTGGTGGGAACAGGCAGCATCTAGCTCCTTGCTAACCTTGTTCGCACTCCCTGTGGAATGGGGGACCTCCAGGCTAGTGCTGGAGTCCCACAACTTTGCCAGTTCCTGTACCTGGGAAAATCAGCTACTGTGTTTCAACACAAATTTCACCAAATATTGAATGCCAGGCAAGAGCAAGCTGGCTAAAGAACAGCCTGAGGTGCAACAAGCAAACAAATAAACAAATCACCAAAAAGAAAAACCAAAAACAAACCACCAAAAGGAAGGAAATTACTTTCAGTTTCAAAACAAATTCGTTAGATTAAGGCTGGACAAAATCACAGGAACTTGTCTGCTTTCTGTTGTCTTAAATACAAATAAAACTGTATGCATATGTGGCGGAAGATACAGATGAATACGTTAATATTTTATATAATAAACATACATGTTTTATATAATTCTGTTATACTATAGCAAAGTAGATCAGCTTCTGTTCTTGAACGCAAGTAAAGGTGAGATTTTCAGAGCTAAAAACCAAAAGAAGAAAGCCCTGCAGCCTCACACTGCCCAGAAGTTGTTTCTAATTGCAGTCACTATTGCAGATCACCTCTGCTGGGAGATGCAAAAGGGAAGAGCTGAAAGATGATGGCAGAATTGTCAGCAGCTTTGAAAACAACCTTGAGTTACTAAGGCAGAATGTGGAAGGATTTAGTACTGAAAGTTTTGGGGTATAAAAGATGAGCAGGAATAGAGAGGGGAGGAGAATGCACTGGCCTGTCACACAGAGCCCCAGATGAAACCTATTCATCTACATTTAGTCATTAACAAACTAATGAATAACCTGAGTAGGCCCATGAATAGTTATAAGAATGTGTGAAAGAAAGAAAATAAATAATGAGAAAAATATATTTAATATTTATTCAGTAGTTTTTTGAAAGATTCACACCATGAACCAGAACAGATCTGATCTCAACTACGCCGAAACAAATCTCAGTTTCAGTGTCTCAGGGACATATAGGACAAGAATCTAGATTAGTGAGCCTTTCTTCCCAGCTTTTTTTTTAAATACTGGATTTATGCTGTATTTACTCCTCAGAATTACTGCAGCACAGTGAAGTGCTGAATTAGTCTCATGACTTTAGGTATTTACAGATACCTGATAACCAAGTAGAAATGTGATACAAACAAGTAATACCATCCCAGAGACAGAATGCAGCTACTAAGATTTGTCTCCTTCTATGATTTATTTACCATCATCTAGCACTGGTTTTCTAAAGAAAAACCAGGTCTTTCCGCTGTTATTTATGTAATACAAAAGCACAATGATTTTCAAACAGGATCTGCTCTTCATGGAGGCAGATACCCAGAGGAGAGGAGACTTCATACAGAATCCTGACCAGGCAACATGTAGCATCAAAGGGTAAGAAGAGAAAAGAAGGAAAAAAGGATATGAGGGTGATGGCAGGACTCAGAATATGGCAGAGAGGGGACAGGGATTGCAGACACAGCCTTCACAAAATAGCTACTTTGAAGCTACAATCACTGCCTTCAGTAGGCTCCCATTAGGAAGATGTCCTGAGAGGGAGTTACTGTATATGGACAACCCTTGATGAGAAACAGACTAATGAGTCTCATTAGTCTGTTTCTCACTAAAAATAGGTCCTTGGACGTGGAGCCTCTCCTCCCTTCCCTTTCCCCTCTTCTCTCTTCCAAAGAAATCTTTAAGGCTTTCTACCTCTGACTCTTGTTCTTCACCTTGAGATTGAAACTGGAGTGTTTGGGGTGTAAATGCCTGAGTGGATCAGCATTTGGTTCATTAAAACAAAACCTCCAGCCTGTAAGGCTTAGGGAGCCCCAAAACCCTAAAACGTACTGTAACATTCTGACAGCTGAGGTACAGAGCATATGAAATAGTGCCAGCTTCTTCAGTGCCATGGGCTGTTCTGAGCACCAAGCTAAAGAAAGAAGAACCCATAGGGAAATTACTCTGATGAAATCCATGAAGTTTTGACAGCCTGAAATGATGGCATGACACACACAAAATATTCTGCTTTATCTTTTCTTTTTTTTCTTTTTCCTTTTTCCCTTTTCTCTTTTTTCTTTTTTTCTTTTTCTTTTTTTTTTACTCCTTTTCTGCTTTCCTTTACCTTTTTTCTTTCTTTTTTTTTCTTTTCCTTTTTTCCTTTTCTTAAATGCATGTCTTTGATGAAAGGATTATAGAAACGTAACATTGTCTCTTTTGCCTTCATAACCACAGGTTAATATTGAGTTTGTTCAGGAGGAAGGAACTGACAGACTGCAGAAGCTATATTGCCTAACCAAAACATGGGAATCTCTAGCATATAAATTAACAGAATTTGGTGTAGGTGGGAAAATAAACAACCACCAACAAAAACAAAAACTCACTAAAAAGTCCTACTAAAATAAACAAAGTCAAACAAAGAAAAGGAATTGTTTAACCACCTGTTTCAAATTGAAGTCATAGGAGGTCAGGATTCATAGGATTCAGCTGCCTAGAAGGGGGCCCAGAAGCAGCAGATGTTTTTTTCATGCCAGCTTATTATAGAGTCACAGTACATTCAGATTGAGTCAAGGACTGACTACTATGCCCAAATATACTTAGTTAGCTTAAGTCTATCAATCAGTGCATCTACCATATGAAGGTCCAGCTCCGAAAGAACTCAATAAAAATGCAGGTGCAAGAGGGAAATCTTTGTGCTAGTGGAGGCATCTGCAGTGACTTCTGCTGTGTGGTGCTCGATCTGATCTCCAGCGTACAATCAGCCAACCCATCTATTCAGCTGCAAAATCAATGGCTAAAGATACAACACAGATAATATAGAAACTCAGGCAAAAAAACAAACAAACAAGCAAAACAGGATAGAAAACTAAGAAGAAGAGGTGAGGCTGATGCTGTTGGAAAACCTTTTTTTTTTTTTAACCAGAAAGTTTGATTTTTAAGCTTTTATCACCCAAGACAGAACTGTTATCTACCACAAGATACCGTAAATCTTTTGGAAAAAGAAAAGAAGGTCCAAGCTAGAATTTTTCTGTAGAGAAATCTCTAGTTGGGTGAGCCACAGAGTGTCCCAGGGAGATGCAGTTTGGAGGTAGGAGCTATCAAAAAGTCCAACGACAGCAGGTTTTTGGTGTTATTGTCACTTTCTCTGCTTTTTCTTCTTTCTTCTGATCTTATCTTTTTTGTCTTCTGTTGCTGCCAATTTCTCCTGTTACTACTGAACCTTCTGTGTACTCAGTAAAATTATGAGTTTCTTGAAAGTAACAAGCATGATCATTTCCGCATCTGAATAGCTTTCTTCACCATGAATGTATCACTAGGTTTTACAAGGGATTTCAGCAATGTTAGATAATCCTAAAAAAAATTACCTGGAATTGGTCTGTAGTAGCAACTCTTACATTCTCAGGTTTGTTTTATTTTATTTTATTATTTTCCCTCTATGAAGAAGAGAAGGAACTGAATCAGAGAAATGCAGTAGGATACAAAAACGTTGCTTCTCATCAGACTCACTCCACAGGTACCTCTCTTTTCAAAAGGGCAGGAGGTCTTACAATTCCTGAGAGAAATTTAACTCTAGAGAGGAGTAGCACTGGAGGGTTTTAGATGTGGGCGGTGGCTGTTCAGTGTCTGCCTTCTCATCATAGAAAAGTAGGTACATCTTCAAGTGTCTCGCTAAAAGGAAAAGCAGACTGCAACATCAGCTTCTTACAACTTGCTTTCCAGAAGCATTTTTAAAATTACTATGTTGTTATACTATTTTCTACTTAATGTAGCTTGTCAAGGACTTTTCACATCATCTAGAAAGAAAGCGTAGTTGTATATTTTCATAAAACTGAACTAAATATTTTACTGCTTGAGGTTAAACACTGTCTGGTAAAACCCCTGCTACCTAGATTTATTTATTTATTTATTATTTTTGGTAGAAAGTGGCCTATATTGTCAAGAGCCAGCATGATTTTGACCACTGCTATAAAGTGTGTTAGAAATTTCAGATGTGGAAAAGCAATTAGCCCTTCACAAAACATAAAGGCTTTGCTGTATGTTGTTGAGGGCTTCATACCAACAGGGCACAGCTAAATCTGTCTTCCTGCTCTGCGATTGCTGAGTAGTGATCGTTTGGTTGGATCCATGGGCTGAAATATTTGCTGATGTTTTGCATTGCAACCAGTGAGGCAAACATGTATTATTACATCAGGCAGCATTAGAGTGTTCTCTGTACAGTGCCCAAGGTATCCTGAATATAGGTTATCAGATCTTTTGGTTTTCTTGTAATCTCCACCCTACTCTCAGGACTGCTTGTAATGTATGCTGTTAAACAAGTTACCTCCTTGAAAAACTGCCAGCCATCAGACAGCTCCCAGAGGAAATGCCAGCTGTTCTTGTCATGATAATTCTGTTGTTCTAACTGGATGCAACCCATTTTTAACCATAGCCATGTTCTCTCCTTTTTGGACAGGAAGCATCTCAGATTCTGTTATGTTGGGGTTTGCTTTGTTTTTGTCCTTCTTACCCTGAATTGGAGAATAATTCAGAGAATATTCAGAGAATAATCTAAGACAGCATGGTGATTTTTTTCAAGTTGGGTTCCTTTAATCTCATGCATTGGGATATTCCTTCTTATTTGTCATGATTTTTAGGCTCAGTTCAATGATATAAATGAAGACAATGAGGCAAATAGAGGAGAAAATTATGATAAAAACAGATTTTACACTGAAGATCATCATTGTAACACATCATATATTTGCGCCAGTGTTGTTTGTACAATATCACAAGAAAGTGATTCTCTGTGGACTCTGTGGAATATCACTTCACTTTCTGGATTACTCTGGGTAATAATTCGAAGTAGATTGAGTAGCTGATTCCCAGCGTTTCTCTGTACATAGGACAGTTGAGATACATTTACTGTCTCTGGTTTCTCTTCATCACCTTTCATATCTGGAGCTGCTCAAAAGATTGACAGCTACATTTTGTAAGCCTTCTTTTTCCTCTTGCTTATATCCTTTTAGAATAGAATCATAGAAGCACTGAAGCTGGAGAAGACCTCTAAGATCGTCTGGTCCAGCTGTCCGCCTACAAATATTTCCCAAGTAAACCAGGTCCTTTAGTACATCTAAATATTTCTTGAACATCTCCAGGGACAGTGTCTCCACCATCTCCCTGGGCAGCCCATTGCAGTGCCTGACCACTGTTTCAGAGAATAAATTTTTCCTAATATGTAACCTGAACCTCCCCTAGCACAACTCCCCTCTAGTCCTTTTGCTAGTTATGTGGGAGAAGAGCCCGATTCCCCATCTCGCCATAATCTCCTTTCAGATAGTTGTAGAGAGTAGGATCCTAGGAGCCTACAAGCTACATTTACCAAAGACTGAGCATCTCCCTAGCCTTATATTAAAAGCTCAGCAAATACAGCATTTCTGGTTTTAAAAAAATAAATATTGTTCATTTACTGACATCACTGACATGGCATAAAAAGTCAAAAGGCAGAGAGTGAAGGAGGACTGGTGCTCTGCTTAAGGAGAAATTCCCCGATCCCTCTCTTCCATGCCAAATGCACAAGGATATTTTTCTGTACGTGTTTTTCTCTAGATCATATCAGAAAAGAAAGGAGTTAGTTACAGATTGAGAAGAACACGAAAGCTCCTGCCCTCTGGCAATTTAGACTGCTGCTTCAAAATCATAACTAGCAGCAGAATCATGCCCTTTTTTGTCAAGCCCATGCTTCAGACTGGAAGGGACAGCACTTTTTACTGGAGATACACCGTGGAAGTACATGCAGGTACAAGAGAGGCCAGACAGGTAGGACAAGGAATAGCTTTCATTAGACTGGCCTATTTAGTTAGGAAAACTGTTGGATTTTCATCAACCTCGAACTAACTGCCGGAACAAATGGCTGTACAAACCTCCATGTCCTGATACTTTTTTACACAACATTCTTCTGAGAACTTTGCTTTAGAAGGCTGGAAAGATAAACAACATGGGGAAAATCTACTGGGATGCTTTTCAGTAAGAGGGTCCAGGCTGCTCAGGGTAGCTCTGATCTGACTCTGCTATCTGCAGACTCATTTCATTTTCCCAGCCCAGTACTATGATACTAGTAATCAATAATACCCAGAAGTCTCACAGGCAGTAAGCACAGAAAACATACCTGGCCTTGTGTTGTTTACTTTTAACTCTGGATTTCATTATCTTGTAATGTCCTTACTTGCTTCTCTTCTGAGGATAATGCTGGATTTATCTGTCCTCAGTTTTTATAATTTGTTAAGGAAAACATTAACAATAAGAAATTACCACCTTTCTAATGCACATTGCTATGTAATCTCATGCTGGATTAGAATTCTTTTTTTTTCTTATGCACTTTATTCTTGTGTCTGTTTACCTCCATTTTTTTTTGAAGATAGGGCTAAGGTGGGATATTCTACAAGATGGCAAGTTTTGAAATCTCTCTGGAAAGGGATAATTTGCATTGTGTGTTGCTGTTACTTTCTCTTCCACAGCTCTTTTTTCCACACATTTAAGACATTTTAACACACTTACAATGCTTTTTTTTCTTCAAGATTATTTGTGGGCAAGATATTGGTCAGCTAAAAACAAACATTAGTTTGCTCTTATGATGAATAGTCATCCTCATGTTAACCAAATATAGACAAGAAAAGCACTGCACAGTTGGGATTGTAAGCACGAGGCTGGCCTATTATTAAAGGATTGAAAAGGAATTCACTTTGGTTCAAAGCGTGAAAAACAGACTCATGCTATTTTTAAGGAATTAAAGATCATAATTTCCCTATGGAGTGTTACTGTTACAGAATAACTAAAATCTGAGATAATGTTGCTGATAAACAGTCATATAAAAAGATGATTTTTTTTTGAGACTACATTGGTTAGATTTTCTCTTGCAAAATGTCAATGTGAATTGCTCCCAATGAAAGCAATGAATAGATGAATAAAACCATAAAACATCTTTACAAGGCATGTCAGAAGCAGTCGTTTTCAGAATCTATGAGACAAAATCTGATCCAGTGTGATCTGCTTTTCTGAAAATGAAACCATGGGATGTCTAAGCAGGGATGTTGGTTCTGCATTTAGATATCTTCATTAAGGAGCCGGCTTTCAAATTCTGTTGCTTCTCTCTCAGTAAAGATTTTTACTAAAGACCTGGAGTTGAGCCAAACATTGCAATGCATGTAAAAAACACACGTATCCTATCTGTCACTATGGCTGGTGAAAGCTGTTATTCAGTTGTGGATAATACATGTGTTTTTATCCTGGTCTTTAAATGAAGCCTTTTGGAATAGGAGTGTGGAATAGAAGCTACTGGCAGTCAGCTGCCAAAGCCACAGCAAAGAGGATACCTGATCTAGCTTCAGAAAGTGTTTGAACTTTGCACAGATTTGTAACAGATTCAGTGAGAGTTTTGCAGTACAATTAATGTATCATTGTTGTTATCTGAGATAGAATCTTGGATTCGTAATTCTTATTTGCTCCTTTCAATATAAAGCAATGAATTTGTTCCTGTTCTTTCTTATTCTGATGTAAAGACAGAGAAATCCCCTCAGAATTAATACCACAATGTTGGGCAAATTCACATGTTGTCAGTGATATAGCCATGAAAAAGAGAAGGGTTAAAGTGCTTTAAACAACACATCCTTCACCAAGCATGAGGTGCTGACCTAGTCTTTATGCTTTCTGCTAGGAATAAATGTCCATCCTTCCACACCTGCCAAATAAAACTTTATCTTACACTCATCTCAGTATATAATATGCAAACAAGTTGGATTACTATTCTAGATTTATAAATGCATTGCGGTGTATTGCAGTGATATGAACTCTAGCTTGTTTGAATTTGAGAGGAGATAAGTAAATTGCCAGTCATCTTCAATAATTTAGTCTGATATGACATTATGATGAAAGCTGAATAAACTACCAGCAGCTGTGTCCTTACCTTCTGCACTTCTGATCTAGGATTAAGACTTTGCTGGAGATTATTTAGTGGACTTCACTGTCTGTTGGAGGAAGCTTATCACATGGATATTATTAATACTCCATTAACAAGCATGTGGTGTTAGCTGAAAAGAACAAAGCAATTTCCCCAAGAGGAGGCAAACAAGTTTAAAAGCTCCTGCCCCCTTTTCAGTGGAATAAATGTGACAAGCTTGTTATCAACACAAAAGACAGAGACATTAGCAAGACAACAACCATTAAGCTATTAATAGTTTTCCATTTTATTGGCTAGGCTTTTACACAACACAACACAATTTATTATATCTTCCATGCTACATCTCAAGCTGGATCCTGAAATGCTTTTCACTGTTAAATAATACAACACAGTAGATACAATAAATTACAGGAAGTGGTGGTGTGAGAGATGCTGCATGGTGAATAATTTACAAAAACCAAAACGGAGCAAGAAGGAACCAGTTCTGGAGGAAGAAACAAAGGGGAGAAAGTCTAAGACAAGGTCTGAAGAGTTAATGGAAGAGGCAGATTCAGGAAGCTGTTTCAGATGGCTTCAAAAGATATTTCTAAGGCACCCACATTGGTGGAATGGACTGTCTGTGACTGTTTTACTGCCATGTTATACATCCTCAGGAACAGGGTTATACCAAATACTACCCTGAACTCCAGAGCTGCTACCATAATAACGAGTCACAGAAGCCCTTGTGGGTAATGAGCTGTTAGGGACTGCTGATGTGCTGGCCTCTTGAATGTGAAGCAAGGGACTGACATGACATGTTTACTACCACTACCAGAGGAGCAGTCTGAGCTGCCATTGTAAAGTGTAATCAGTAATAAATGATTAATTAGTGGCTTTAAAATGGTCTGAGTTCATTATGCAGTGGTGAGGATGTGAACAGAGCTATTATTAAAAAATTCATATGTTCTTGGCCACAGAACTGATAAATACTCCAAAGTGCTCTTCGATTACGAAGTGGCAGGCAGTTCACTTGCACACCACTTTTCTGTTTTTAATTGCCAGTAGGGGATGGCTGTGCCCATGTTTGTCAGACTCCCTGAAAGCACTCAGTACCATTTAGCACTTGTGGGCACACTGGCAGAGTATATTTTCCTGAGTGTTTGGAGACTGATTTAAATGCTTGAGATGTAGCCTCAGTTCTCTTCACCTATTCCTCCATGTCTCAGTCTCCTACCCTCACACAACATCAGTCAACAGAGCACAGACTGGGAATTAGGAGTCTTAGCTTACCTGTCATTTACCTAATATCTGGTCTTCAGCAGATCACAGAGACAGATTTAAGAGACTCCACTGGTAAAATGAGGGAAACGATGTAATCAGTGATCTACACAGAGTGCTTTGGTACCTAAGGATGATAAGTGTTGTCATTAATTTCTGATTTGGAGAGCTCTGCAAACCCAAGAAGTCTTATTTCTGCAGTAGAGCATTAAATCCTGTTTCCATAAAATAAAAGGGAAGTCAAAGTATAGCCAGCTGATACAATTTGAACCCCCCTTCCCCCACACTGCAGTCACAATTTTGTACCAACTGAGAATTACACCTTCTTCATTGCAGTGACAGTAGGGGCATATATTAGCAGGTAGAGACATGATTCCTGGGTACAGATTGATAGTGAAAAATCTTTTAATAGCAATGCTTGAAATTCAGCATATACACTAGTGGGAATGTGAGATAATTTCTCAGAAATTACTTCTGCAAGGTAGGTGGGTTCCTCCAAGCTGATGCCAGCTAGGTTCATCAGAGGATGTAACACAAGCCACTGCTCAGCTGGGATTTGGGAATCCTTTGCTCTCTGAAGCTGACTGTAGGCTCATCACAGTAGTTGTGCTGGAGGCAGGGTACACAGACCTCCCCAGGCAGAGGACAGAACTGAATCTCTCTCCCCGATACAGTTAAAAAAAACAAAACACAGTGTTTTAGCCATCAGCATTACTGATGCCAGGGTATATGGGAGAGAGAGCTCTGCCCCTCCAGTGCAAGCTGTTCTGCTTCTGCATGACTACCTTAAATATTCCTTGTCCCAGAGTGGCTCTAGAGGGCATGTGAAGGCATTGGAGGAGAGGCAGCTTCCAGTCACTGCTCAGAAAGAGGCTTATGAAATAAAGCTAGAACTCTATGGGAATTCAGGGCAATTCGGGTCAGTGATTTGCAAAAACAGAGGTATACCTCAGTGCACACTGAAAGCAAGCATTGTGGGATCTGAGTGGGAAAGAAGCCTCACAGCTTATTTCACCTGGCTGCTCTGGTGATACCATCCTCGGCTGCCCAGCTATGTCAACACAGCCTGTAGCCTATTGCACATTTACTTTTGGCTCCAGACTCATTCCAGCTGTAGGCAGCAGGATCCTACTGTGAAAGCTTATTCCACAGTCCAAGCAATGCTGTGAGTTTGCCACTGCTTCTTCAAAGAATACAACTTTTCTGTTTTCTTCTGTTCATTGCTTTACCAATGATATTTCTTCTCCTTAGTTTTACATTTGGGGTGAGCAATTTTTTCTCCCAAACCTTTCTCATGTCCGGACTGTTCCGAAGAAGCAACAATTTACAAGACTTGTGGGCATAGAGAAAAATCTGTACCGTAAACAAATTCTAAAGTAAGGACACAAGTACACAAAGAATGGTAGAAGTGAGAGGTTATGAGCAGTTGCTTGGGGCATTAAGTCAGTGTTCCTGTACGCTCTTCTGCTGGAGTACATGTCCAGCTGACACTAAGTGTTGTGCTCCAGCAGTGTTCTTATTGGTGGGGTCATACACAAATGCTGTGTATGACAAAGGAAACCAGTCATGTAGCGTTCAGTCTTACAAATGCCCACCCTTTGTTGATGATTCAACAAAGATGATGTGGTACCATCATGACAGAGGTGTCTTAGAGGTGCCTTGGCTCCAGCTGAGTCTGTGGTTAGGCTCCCTGAGCCTCTGTGCAATAGTGATGCAGGCTGTGGAAGTGTGTCAGCCACTCTGGCAGAGGCATAGGCTGGAAGGAAAGCCAGAGAACAGCTGTTCTGCATTTCCCTGGAGCTAGTGGACTGAGTGTTGCAACAAGTTACTGAGGCACAGGATGGCCAGGATATGCTCTTTTTTGTCACGCATAGGTACAGGTCCTTATGGTGGGGTCTGCTAGGACACAGAGCGTCTGTGATTTGCTTCTGATGTGTGCAAGGGCTTTCTCTCTGTTTTCAAGCTTAAATTATTCCTGAATCCAAAAGGCAAGAAGGCCTCATGAGGTCTTTTTATTGTCTGTACTGTCAGTGGGAATATGGATTTCTTTCTTCCTCTCTACAATATTCTTACATTGTTCTTGAGCCTGTTCTGGGTTGAGACATTTCTATAGCTACTGCAGTCTATGTCTGTGTGGTGAACCTTACCCTACTGGGGCTTCATGTCTTCCCTTTCTCTGGTACTACTGCTTCTGCACATGTCCCTTTGCTGGCGGTGCTTGAAGGCACAACTAACATCTCATAGGCATAGACCTTCAGGACTGGATGAGCCTCTCCAGCTTCTGCTAAAGAGTCTGTCCTGCTAGATGGCTGGCAATTTACTGCACACACTGAGGCCTGAGAGGTTCTAGAAACCACAGGGAAGAGAACAGAGCTGCTTTACCTAAGCACTGGGCACACATTTTCAGAGACAGATGGAAGCCACCCATTTACGTCTCATTCAGCTGTGGCCCTGGGGTCTCTGTCCCTGCTCCTTGAAGGGCAAAGCACCAAGCAGAGCATGGGGTGGGCACACAGCTACCTCCAACATGTTTTCAGAGACATTTAATGTGAAAATCAGAGGAGTTATACAGCTCACAGGTGGTACACGAAGAACAACATGTTTTTCTCTGGCATGAAAAAGGTCTATTGAAAAAAAAAGGTGATTTTTCAGACTGCCTTGCTGTCAACATTTGCACTCTGAGGAACTGTCTTGAAATGAGTAGTGGGCTCAGTTCAGTCCTTTGGGCTGTTGGATATTTTTACAGCTCTTGAAACCATGCGTGTGTAACAAAGAGCATGGGGTTGCACAGTTATTTGTTAGTAATTCCAAACGTGTGGTTTTGGGGTCTCTGTTTCTGTAGGTTTGTGCCCTCTCTGCCTAGCCCTTTTAAGTGAATGAGAAAAAACTTGGTTCTCCCTTAAAAAAAGAAACAAACCCAATTTTTTTTGTGTGTGTCAAAATAATTTTGGAAAATAAAATTAAAAGCTGTGAAAATGCTGAAAAGAATATTACATATGGGTCAGTTCAAAGCAGTTGATCATGAATAGACTTCTAAAGTGTTTGCTAAGTAATGGTTTCAAAATGTTTGCCAAGGGGTGTTTGGTGTTGGCTTTATTGTATTTCAAAGCAGGCTGTGGCTGGAGATTGTACCCGAAATGGTGTTCTGGAGCAGGTTTAGAGAATTTGGAAAGTTGGTATCAAGTTTTGAGCTTGCTACTCAAAAGCTGTATGTCCTTGAACAAATGACTTATCTCCTGAATTCTAGTCCTCCCCCATGGTGATATCAACATTTCTTCATAAAGACCCTCAAAATCCTCACATAAATTGTATTAATGAAGAAAGGAGTAGCAAAAGACTTACATTTGTATTTCTTCCTTATTGGAGGTAAAAGAAACATTTGAATATGTCAAATGGTCAGTGAATTTCAAATCCAAGATTTGAGGAAATAAATCATAGTAGAGTGCTCTTTTACCATGTCAAATCCCCCTCCCCTGAAGAGGTTTTGTTGTGAAGAGGAAAATCACCAGGCGGCTCTGAAGGAATAAATTTGTTCCCTGCTGGAAAGAGCAGATGCCCAAGATACCAGTGTTGCTGCTCTGTGCATATGCTGATTTCCCCATAGGCATGGCCCAGGCTGCTTTCCTTTTCTTCTCTTTTGGAGGGAGAAAGACACAATTATTTTCATGCCAGACGCACACAGTCATGCATGCTCAAGCCCTCACACTGCAAAGCTCTAATTCCCTTCCCATTTAAGCCTCTAGTCTCCAGAATTTCTTCTGAAAGGATTCAGTCCCTCAAGGCCTGAAGACGTGCAGAGATGCCATAATTCCTCCAGTCCTGGACATACAATTTATTCTCATCACCTTGTCCATAACCTCTCATTCATTCTCAGCTCAGTTTCAGCTCCCTCTCTTTCTTTTCCTCTCCCATCTTCTCTCTCTTCCATCAGCCATCAAAATGAGAGACATATATTCTAAAAAAGAAAAGAAAAGAAAAGAAAAGAAAAGAAAAGAAAAGAAAAGAAAAGAAAAGAAAAGAAAAGAAAAGAAAAGAAAAGAAAAGAAAAGAAAAGAAAAGAAAAGAAAAGAAAAGAAAAAATGGAGAGGAGGGGAATATTTTTCCTGTTCCAAAATGATGTGCCCTGTAGCTCCAAGCTAGGCTCCAGTTCATGGGTGCTGGGCCTTAGTCCAGAAGCAAGAAGATAATCACCAAGATTTTATCATTAATTTAGCTATTGGAGAAGTATGGAAATACAGAGTAGTAGGTTTATCTTCTCTTCTCTTCTCTTCTCTTCTCTTCTCTTCTCTTCTCTTCTCTTCTCTTCTCTTCTCTTCTCTTCTCTTCTCTTCTCTTCTCTTCTCTTCTCTTCTCTTCTCTTCTCTTCTCTTCTCTTCTCTTCTCTTCTCTTCTCTTCTCTTCTCTTCTCTTCTTTTCTTTTGTTAAGTTCAGGGCAAGAGGGTCTCATTTATGCCCTACTGATACCTTGCTGTCAAAAAGCATTGGCTGCAGTAACCGTGTATCATCATCTTTCATCTTCTTTGACTTAATGGTGAATTTTATCTCTTCTATACATAGGGTGTCCTTGACTTCCTCATCGCCTTGCTCACATGTCACCAGCACAGGAAAATGCCTCTGGCCTGGTCATATGGATCAGCAGGACTTGATTTCATTTCTCAGATCTTCCTTTATGCAGTCTGGATGTTGTTCCTTCCAAATAGCTGACTCCACTGTGAAAGCACATTTTTATTTGAAGATATCCCACAGAGAGCTAATGTTATAGCTTGGAGAAGAAAGCAGAACTAAGGGTGTGAAAGTTATTACTCTTCTCCTAAAACATTTGCCTTTATTGCTGTTGCTGCTGAAATGGCTGCCACAGTCCTCCCTCAGAGGTGGTCCAGATCCATTGGCTGCTGTGCTGCTTAGTGCTCTGCTTTAAGAAATACCCCAAGACTGTAAACAAGACATTTTGCTCCTGCCAGTGCTCACCATGTATGCCAGTACTGGATAAAGCACATAGAAAGCACAGAAGAATTGTCATTTCATGAAACATCCCTTCTGGACATTTTTCTTTCAGGCTAGGCATACCAAATATATTGGGTCACACCTTTCTCTGCTATAGAGGTGTGATTTCTCATGCCAGTGAAAAACAAAGTTGTTGACAACTAAAGGAAGAGAAAACCAAGAAATTTCATTGCCAAAGAGAGATAAGTTGAAGAAGGATTAAGAAAAAATTGGCCCCAGGTGAGTAAAGCTGTTGAAAAGCTGAGGCTCTACAGAAAGGGATGACTGCTTTTTAGCTGCCTGAACAGAATAGAACTGTGCTAGTGGAAGCTTCACCTGACAGATCCTCCTGAAGGAGTTCCACTATGTCTAGACACTAGAAGCAAAATCCAACTTGTCTTGAAAACCAAATACCTCTTCTTTCTCAATTAGCTTGGCTTGTACTCCATTGTATTCTGCTTCCCAATAGGTAGAGGCATGTGGCCTGTGGATGCAGGGAGGGAGTAAGATTTTTTTGTGGTCTCTGGGAACAAGGAAAGCTTGTTTCTGGGAAGGTCACACACCGCTCATCTCTCACACTAGGCAAGCCTGCTGCTGAACATGGCTTCCTGAAGGACCATCTGCCTTCCAATCTGGGAGCTGGTCCATGCTCACTTGTGCTTCTAGGGGGGTATGATGGCTCATGCTGTTCCCTCAGTGTCCATCTTTTTATACAAAGTCAGTGCTGGCAAAGGGTTCTGAGTTGGCAGCCCTGGAAAACAAAGCCCTTTTGGCAAAGTGCTTTTGGTCTTCACTGTTTACACTGCAGTAATTAGCTGGTGTGCTCAGAAACTCTCTCCCATGATGTTAACTTTGTAGCAGTAGCTAGTGAGAGACTATACTCCTAATAATGAATATGTGGAGACAGAGAAATCTTTGATCACTGTTTTACTTAAAAAGAACTGAACATGTTATTTGCTTCCCCAGATCCTCAGAAAAATCTGGGAGCATAGCAAGAGGTGGTTTCAGGTTTTCTGAACATTATACTTCCCATCTGTACTGCTCCATAAGAGCTTTATCGTTCTATGTCTTGAAGCTAGGGAACAGTCCAGATCCTTTGACTTTTTGTTGTCAGTGTGACGAGCACCACAGCTGTCCTGATGGATATCTTTGTGGGACTCACTCCTACTCACCATCACTGGAGTTAATTTATCAGAATGCCGATTTATCAGAAATTAAACTCCAAGTAGGATTGCTTCACTTAGCATTCTGCAAATCTGAGAATTCCGTTGTCATCGTCTTCTTTCTCTGTAATTTCTCCTGAATCCCAGGCACTCCATCCTGGAGTTCCATTAGAAAGAAATTTGTATTTTAATGCTATCTAGAAAAAGCAATGGTTTAGCAAAAAAATAAATAATAATCTTGGAAAATTCACACGCACAAAAAAGTTCTGCTTTAAACCTCAGTTGACAAAATGAATGTCAACTTGGAGCTTGCTCTATTTGATAGGGGAGAATTTTTTGTTTTCTGTATTATTTCTGATATGTATGAATTATCAGAATATTTCTGGTTGAGTTGAATCTTGCTCTTACTTCTCCTCTTTTGTTTTTTTTTCCCTCTGTAGTGGATATATTATTATTATTACTATTACAGTTTTGATGTTTCTTTTGTAAAGTTTATAAAATTCAATTGCAAGTGAAACATACAATAGGTAGGAAATGAGAGCAGGAATATTTCCATTCTGTTGGTTTACAACCTATTACATTAGCTAATGTAGATGAGTGGCTCTAAGAAGGGAGGCTGGGAAAGCTCTCAGGTCTGATGCCGTGGATTTTCAGCAATTTCTACCTTGGCTCACTCATCAACAAATGCAGACTACAACACTCCTCTTTGCTGTTGAGAACTTTACTGATGAAAAAGACTGTGTAAGTCTATCATATAATCAAGAGGAAAGAAAAAAGGTGAGAGTGAAAGAGAAAGGAGCTTTACTAGATTAAAGAAGGGATGGAGGAGATTGATCCCACCCTACCTTGGGTCCAATAAGTTTTGAGGGAAAGATAATATCTGACTTCATGCAGTCTGCATACATAAAAATTAAAATAATACATTTCCACTGCAATAATCCTTCTTATTATGTACACTGATACAGTGTTATAAGAAATTGTCACTGCCTACAGTGGGAAGTTGCTTGGTTCTTATATTTTGCTTGATTTAAATGCTGAAGCCAGAGCATATTTTTTTTACTCCTTGCTTGCCTTGCCTTAATTTGCACTCATGTATTCCTCCAATGGAGAAAAAGGAGTCCATCAGTGTAATTACAGATGAAGTATAAATCCTTCCCTCATCTCCACATCTAGTCTGTTCCTTGCTCACATGATACAGTGCTTGCCTACCTGCAGAGTAGTGGGCAGGGGGTAGTAGCCCACTGGCTTTCTGGACTATACTGTATTTGCTTTCCCTGATCCCTGCAATTGACCCCTGCTGTCAATTAAATCTATAAACAGCTCATTTCTGGTCAATGGTTTGTGCCACTATTTATATTTTGCTTTACTTCCCAGTCCAGCACTCATACACAAGCCTCCAAGTGGAGTCACTTTCTTTTACAGATGCACCTACTTGTTTTCCTTTAGCCTCTGTAGCTGAGGCTATTGGTAGGTTACCCTCCCTAAATGCTCTTCCAAGGGGCACCATGGCCAGTGTTGAGCAGATGAGTTATTAGCTTGCCTGCAGTAGATGAGATGCTCTTTCTCTGGTCTGACATTACACTAACTGCAGCCTCGTATTCTATTTTGCTATCTGCTGCCTCAAAATGAAAGTCCCAGTGTAGGATCAGTTACATGGGAAAGCTTGAGAAGGAAAGGGAGAGGAAGTTATTTCTTATATTCTCTGAGTATAATTCATTCCTGTTAGCTTCCTCTGTCACCTCTGCTGCTGCTTGCAGCAAGAAAGGCCACAGAAGCTAGTTTGGGGAGTCACTGCCTTTCATTCTTATTAAGGTATTAAAACAATAATGAAGCTGTCTAGTGAAAACTCAGCTGAATAAATGATTTATGAAGTGTTTGGCATAACAACTTGTGCTGCCTGGGATGACTCTGTCTTTCCAAAAGCCACCGAGGAATATCTTTGCTTCAATTTTGACCCTCTCTAGACACAATCCTGGCAAAACCCCAGGCCATTCCAGGGTCTTTATCAGCAACGTCCGCAGGGCAGAGCAAGAGCAGCTTGAGCTGTCCTGTGCCAAGTGATGGAAGCTGGCAGGGAGAGCCTGGCCCTGTGGGAGTGGTGCCGGGTCTGGCTGTGAGGTAAGCCTTGCTGCCTCTCTCTGCTCCTGCTGCCTTGGGCATTAACCACTCTGCACCATGCCCAGTTCTGTCCAGAGCCAGCCAGCACATCTCACACTCTGCTTTTCTGCCCCATGCCATCCAAATATCCCACTGAATGCCACCTTGTCCCAGCTCACTTTGCTACCACTCTGTTTTCGTTCATGGCTCACTTCTAAGTGGCCCCTATAAAGAAAGCTGCATAAAAACCACCCAGCCCCATGTGAGCTTCAGCAGCTCATATTCTATGAGAGATAACATGAGACATTCGTATCACCTAGGCCATTTCATCCTGGAGCCAGAAGCATTCAGAATACTTTTCCACTTAGCTGCTGGCGTAGATCCCAATCCCACAGCTGTCACCACGCTATTGAAGCTCTAAGCCTAAACAGCATTAATATTTTTTTACCTGACAATAGATGGTGCTCTTTCTATAATTATTTGTCTCCACAGCCCCTACGTGTAATTTTTTTTTTTTTTCTAACTTAGAATGAACGTAGCAGATGATCCTTGGTTCTGGGCATTACAAGATATCAAGCAGCAGTAGTATTAAGGTAATCACCTGTAAACAAACATATAAGAGAGATGAACTCTGTTATTTCCTATCTGGTACAAGGATTCAGAATAAATCCTCAAATATTAAGTGCTGAGGACATGAGAGACATTTAGATAAACATATAAATAGATAGAATAAGTCACAGAAATAATAAGGAATTATCCAAATGTCTTTCCTATGTTGCGGCAAACAAAATTTGTGCTGACTCAAAAAAGGCATACCTAAGATTGATTATCCTTTTTTCTTCATTCTCTGAACTAAAGGGAAGCAGTACTAGGCATGACTCTTTTACAGTTTCTTTTCACTGTATTTTATTTTAATAGCTTGTAAAGCACAGAGTAGAATCTTTTTTTATTTTTCCAGGACTTTAAAAAATCATTGCTGTAACCAAAATCCAAGACAGTAATGTCTCTCAGTCAAACTCAGGTGAGGAATAATCATAAAATTCCAAAAATTTACTCCTCAAATAAAACTCAATGAAAAGCATTTAGAATAGTACAGTGACTTGCAAGCAAACACTTTGAAGTTATAACTGCAAGCACGACTTTCTCCCATTCTTGATGTTATTTATACTCAAACGAAAGGCTTCATTCTGATGTGTACCTTCACTCCTTTACCATTCATGCAGATTGCATAATGCCTCTAATTTTATTTCCAAATAGATTTCACGCTTGAACCTCAACTTGAAGTACTCGTTCCTCAGGGTCTTAAGCGACTGAACAAGATTTTAGAGAGTGACTGAGAATCTTAGTCGTTTTACTCAAAACATTTGATCCCCCCAAAATAATCTTCAACATTTTCCTTGGGTGATCATACTACTGAAGCTCTCCTGCTATTACATGCTTTTCTTAGCTAGCATTGAAGAAACTTGTGGTCTGTAGTTTCTTGATGAATGCTGCTCTGTGTTAGACAATAAGACAAATACCAATGCCAACTTACTCCCTTCTTACATGTTGTGAACTTTCCTGCTCTGTTGGTAACACAGCTGGGGACACTTAGGTGATGGTAGCTCACACAACAATCTCAGGTGTTTAAGAGTTTCCCAGGCGCTTCTGACACTTGCTGCTATGCAACATCTTCAGTGCTTAAAGTAAGACAAGATTCTTTCCAACTTGGTTTCTTGAGTGAGCAAGAACAAGGCTTTTGAGATGCAGTTTGATCTCGATGTTCTTTTGCTGGCAAAGTATACAATAGTGCTAGCCTTGGAAGCTTCGGTGATGTTAGAGATCTCATTTTTCTTCTCTCTTGTGATTTTTTTCTCTCATTTGGACAAATCTATTATCTTTTGTTGCTCTGTCTCTGTCTCTGTCTCTCTCTCTTTCTCTTTCTCCTCTTTGCTTCATTAAGACCTAAAAATACAAGACAAAAAATAGTTCTAGTTAAAAAAAAAAAAAAAGAGTGAAAATGCTCCTCCGTCTAATTCTCATCTCTTCTTTTCAATAAAAACGCACTTGATATCTAGGTAAAGTCCTTAGATTAGTAATATGTTGATAAAGATGTTTTCTATGAAATAAAAAATATCTGCTTTTTTTCATTGAAAGTCTTAACATTTCTAACTCTCTTGATGAGAAACATCTAAAACGTTGAAATTAATTCTTGACCAATTAGTAGTTAACACAGGAGAAAATAAAAATGTATTTTACTGTTGATTTCTATTTTTACCCTGTTTTTACTGTTATAACGGGATAAATAAGAAACCGTTTGAATGGAGAACAATCAGCAAGACATAGTGGTCAGTTTATACTCACAACAGTTCTGTATTCGGATTAAAGAGGGATTTTATTTTGGGTGAAAAATGTTGTACTGAAAATTATCAGTTAACCGTCATCTCTCATCAGCACTGATTGTACTTAAGGGAAAAATAATACCATGCTAGAGACTTAGAAATGTCATTACTTCTTACTGAGTTACCAATATTTCCAATGCTTCTAATATTCCTATTTTCAGTGGACAAAACAGACAGACCTCATATCTAAGGTGTAAACTGTAAAGGCCTTAACCTTTTTTTTATCTCTATTTCTTTGAACTGGGATGAGATTATTAAATGTATACCATTATAATTAAGAACAGATGTGGCCTGTGATCTGTAACGCTCCATGTACACCTAATGTATCTTAACTGGTAATCACTAAGGAGTGTCTCTGAAGAAGGCACACAGTGACATTTCAGTGGAGGATACAGAGGTACCTGGATACAGCAGCAGTGAAATCAAATGACCTTTCAATCAGTTTCTGAGAGACTTTGTCATCTCTGCTTCTGAGGCAGCTGGAAAAATGAACAAGAGGACTAAATCTATATCCCAGAGAGCATTTGCTGCAGAGAAAAAGAGTGAAATCCAAAAATACACACAGGCTCCTCAGCTCTTATGTCCCTGTTTGTTTTTCTTCTGTAGGGCTGAGCACTTGAGAAGCTTATGTCCTTTTTACACTCAGGGTGGGCTCTCAGCAGCCTGTCCCCATCTGTATAGCCTCTCCATTTGTTTGTAATATCCTAGAAGCAGTCCTTGAGTAAAGATATAAAATGGATAAGGATTAGCACAAAAAGAAGTTTCTATCTGTTTTACTGCAAATAAAGCTCATCACTGGTCTGCATGTTTGGCAGTTTGCCTTAGCAATAAAATCTAAGCAGGGTCTGCCATTTTGTCTTCCTTACAGGAACTAGTGGTCACAGTCCTGAACATTCAACTATGACTGTCCTGCTCATAATTTGTCCTCTCCAAGGTAAGGCATTTCCTACATCTTAGAAATGTTATGGGGCTGTGTCCACAGGGCAGAGGTTTTAAGTGCCTCTGACCAGTTGAATCTCATGTAAAAAGCGCAGTCCTTTCATGATATGTTGGGTAGCACAGTAATTTGTTCTTCTCAGAACTGAGGCAGTGTGTGGGAGGAGTGTGATCACTGTGGAGGCTCAGGTACACTTAGACACTTCATTAAGGCAAGACCTGAGTGTGTGCTAGCTGATCCCAGGCACCAATATCCCTCTGCACACTTTCAGGCTCTGAGATGTGCCATGTGGTGCTTGGCCGGAACTGATAAGAGTCAGGCAATGTCACAGTTGCTCAACAGATACCCTCAGCCATCCTGCTTATTCCCAGGATGAGGGGAGATACGTGTTGGTGTCTACCTTTGATTGTACTCCTAAGCACTAAATCCAGGGGAGCTAGATTCTAGGAAAGCTGGCACAGATCCACTGAAATGAGTAGAGCCACCAGATGTACTGATATCAATCCATAATTTGTCTCGTCTCAGCTTTCCCTGAGTTTGACTAAAATCACTGTTCTGCGGAGGAAACGACCCTGTTTTCCAGTCACTGCCGTGATGAAATCTTTGGTTATTGTTTTTTGCTGTTCCTTGGAGAGAGCAATTTAGCCCTATGTGTATCTCACAGCAATTGTGAACCAGAAATTCCATTTAATCCAATAGAAAGCCCTAGGGCTAGAAAGAGAATAGGATTGCACTGTGAAGGGATGTAACTAAGGCTTTAATGGCAAACATGCTAGATAGAAGAGTGATGGAGGAAAGCAAACTTGTGTTAGAATTTCTGGCTTCTGTCATTTAACACACTGAGAATTACTGAAGTTATTTACTGCCAGCGCATTCTTAGCCATGTAAAATGTCTACTACTGACATACATGTCTTCTAAAACCAGGTCTTTAGCACACAATGTAAGTGGCATGCTATGCAAAATGTATGCCAGATAGTGTCACATGATTACAGGAATGCTAAATGCCTACTCAGGCTTCAGTATGCAAATCTTCTTGTTTCTGCTGCTGCCAACATTAAAGAAAATGGTGCTGTCATGGTGGCTATGAAAATTTGCAAACAGTAGCTCAAAGGCTTTGCTTGATTCAGTCTTTGAAGGGTCAAACCTTCCCACTGACTTCACCTATTTAAAAATATATATTTCATTGGCTGAAGGATACCCTAACAATCTTGTTTTTTCTTAACTGAGACTGTCTGGATTTTATTGAGCTTAAATCCAGTAAAGTCAGGTGCTTAGAGATATCAGAAGATTCAGGGAATGTAATTCCTGCTCACAAATAGCTAGGTGTCTGCCTTGTGTAGGAAATTTAAAAGGTCTGGTTTCTGAAGAAAAAAATGTTCAATTTAATAATTGATCTTTTTTACATCAAAAATACTAGCTAAGACGATGAGTCACCAGTAACTGCATTAGTAGCTTATGTTTCAAAGAACTGCCATAGAAAAAAATATGAAGAGTTAACATAGTAGTAAAACTTTCACAGTCTGTGCAGCTTAAATTATTCACTGGGATGCGGAACCATAACTACAAATTATAGTGTTATGGATGATGGAGGGTTTTTAATGGCCACTAGGTAAAAAACACTTTGCAAAGCTAAGCCATTGTCAGACTAATTAAATGTCTTTGAAAAGATCCTAATACCCAACCCTGAATTCCCTCATCTCTGCAGGTGTCTTTGCAAGTTAATGTAGGTTGCCAAAAAGTGGTCAAGCTTGAGCTAACGTTCACATCTGTTGCTTGTTGCTCAAAGCAAGCTGAAGCTGCTTTCTTTAGGGAAGAGCAGGAGGCAGGAGCATTGGGTAACTGGCTGCACATCAGTGCAACTCACTGGCACAGAGAGTTTCAAGGCAGGGTGAAACAATTAAAACTTATTTCACTGGTTATTTCACTGGTTAAAACGGGGAAAGGATGGATCTTGGGAAAGGAGTGAATTTGCTCAACAGAGCTTTTATAGGAGTCCTACTCTCAAGTTCTAGCCATTTGCCACTCTGGTTTTTACTCTTCTTGTGAAAATGAAAGTGATCTTTGAAGTGGGTAAGCTTTAAAGGGGGAATGACCCTTATGTGGATCTCTGAGTCTGGAACCGGGGAGCAGAAGTCCTACTTCAATGTCAATAAGGAAAAAGTGAGAATACAGGGGGTGACAGGAAACAGAAACTGCTGTGCAATGAAAAACAAAGGCTGAACAAGGCACAGCTTCCAGCCTGCAAGGCCCAGATTGACTAAGAATATTATAGGGGAAGAAAAAAGAGAAACACATTTTCTACGTATGAATCTTAGGTCTGAGCTGCTCCTTGTAAGTGGGAAATACTGGCATATCTGTGGGAATCAGACTTTGGAAACACGGAGGAGAAATTGCCTTCTGATGGACATGTAGGTAAATATTGGCTTTACACACTGAACAAAGCAGACCAAAAAGCTTTGAAGTATAGCAAACTAAAAGGACACTAAAAAAAAAGAAAATCATTGCTATAAAGACTACAGTCTGTTACTTTGTGATCAAGGAAAAGTGAAAAAGTCAAGATAAAAAGAAATGAAAGTGGCTATGCCAAGTCCTCTGCTCCTTTCCATCTTATTTTGCTTTCATTCATTCAGTGACTTTACCAGTGGTGCTGAACTGTGCATAGTCCTCTTTTGGCCCCCTCAGCCTGATGCTGAGATTTGTGAGTAGAATTTTTGTCAAGATAATGACAGTCTAGACCAGTTACATGCAAGAAGTAGAATCTGCTTTTCAATGAGAAATTCTGGTGAGTCTCAAGTGTTGGGACTTCTGCCCACAGGTCCCTTTGCAGAGTCCCTTTGGAGAGGCACACAGGCCTTTGCTGTTTCAGGGGCAAATGAATGTGCTCGTAGGTTGGTCCCTATGCTTCCAGCCAACTGGAGCTAACATACAAGATAAACTACTCTTGTCTTAAAAAGAACAATACTATAAATAAATAATCAAACAAAACCTGAGATAGGTTCTAAATCTGTCCATGCAGTGGGTTTTTTTTGGTATCTAAGCACTTTTATGCCACGTTGGGAAAGTTTGCTCTTTGAAAACTGCTCAATTTAAATTTTAGTATCTAATAAACGGCCTGACCCACAGCTCTGTTCTTTAATGAAGCAGATGGAAACTGTTTTGAGTGTCAGCACTTGGAGATTTGTGGCTGTGATATCAGAAATAGTGTGTCCTTCTTACTTGAAAGTGCTGTTTCTGTGGAGAGGAGTAGAACAAGCAGCTGATCTCTACAGCTCAGGGGACTCTGACTTGAACTATTGCAAGGAGCAAGTATAGCAAGGTCTCATGTGTGAGTGTATGACTGTGTGTTAGGCAGCTGTGATAGCTCGGTGATTTCAGGAAGCAGTGAGATGTTGGGAACACGGTGATATCAGATGGAGTAGGGTTCATAATTTACAACATCATACGTTTCCCTAGTGGTGGGGAAACAGGCTCTTCAGAGAAGTGGGGAGTATTTTGTATGGCAGATGTATGACAGGGATGCCCTGTGGGAGTGACAGTGGTGCTGCTGAGGGCAGAGGTTCTAGCACCGTAGTCTGGTGCTATGCAGATGTGTAAAAGTGTGATCTGGAAAATTTTGAAATGGCTCTAGGGAAAGCAGGGCAAAAGCAATGGGTTTTCTGGAGCATTAACATGGAATGTGTGTCAGGTAATTTTTGGAAGCTGTGGGCATGAGTGGGTTATCTGTAGGGCAGCTCCCGAGGGCCACAAGTAGCAACTGAGGAAGGGCAAACATGGCACATGAGTCATGGGGAACTAGCCCTGGCAGAATAGAGAGGTTGAATTTGAGGCTGTGTGGGCAGTTGATACAGTGAAAATCACAGGAGGGTGGAATTATGGCCCTGGGGTCTTTCTTGTGGCAGAAATGCTGGGTCATGGGACCACTTATAGCATGGTGTAAGCCAGGTCTGGAAGCTGGGATATGTCCTTGCCAGGAGAGTGAGGGCTGATCCTGGTCTTGGTAAGCAAACCTTGCTTTTTTTGACTGTATCATTCTTTTATTCAGGAAGGGGAGAGGCAGAAATACTGAAATTCATTCCCATTCATCCCATGTCCGTGTGTTAAAGACTCTGATCTTCTTGCTCCATAAATCCCACAATGGTCTCTAACTCCTTGCCGACAGCCAAAAAGTTATCTGCTGAATCAAGGCTTCTGCACTGAAACTTTCAGGAAAGTGAGGAAAGAGCACGATGTCTCACTCTGAAGAAGCCTGCCAATTCAGAGCAGTCAATTGAAAATGAAGCATCCAGACAGAGCGTGGTTTAGTCCAGAATTAGACAGGAGAGACTGAGAAAGTCGTTTTCCCCAAAGACTTCCTTCCCCGGGTTTGCTCTTGTGCTGACTTTATTCCAAGATTTCCTTTGCATGCTAATATAAATAGTGAAGACAGGCAGACTAAAAAGGCTCCTTTAATATATTACTCCAAGTACCCCAGAGTCTCTTACAGATGGTATTAGTCTCATTGCTCGCTGTGCCAATTGCCTCATTGTAGGCACTGAGTTCTGGAGCCACTGTTGGAGATTTTCATTTCTTTTTATCATGCAAAGTTTAGGTCAGCTTTGCTGGACCAGACAGTAATATGCTGTGACTTAATTCTGGCATCAGCTACACTTTTCTGCTTTTCCATAAGAAGGGCAGGCTCTGGGGTGCTGTGGATCAAGGCAGAAGTGAAGATGAGGGGCTATAGGAGATGTTTCAGAGAAAAAAAGGGGCTGGGATTATAGGAGTGGAGACCAGCCCTTCACTGCTGGGAGGTGCAGGAGAAAGCCCACTTCAATGTTTAAGTTAGTCAACCCCTTTCCCACCCCCCACTCCTTTCACTGTAAGCTCATTCCTTTCATGCAGCCTTTCTGTCACAGCCTTCTCATTCAGGTGAAAAATAAGAAGAAAGATTTTTCTTTTAAAATTCAGCAGAAATGTCAAGGCTTAACTCCTAGCAGAATAAAAAGTGCCAGACAGTGGCACGGAAAACATCTTAGAGAAATCACATTGTTTCTGGAAGGGTAGAAGTGCTGCAGACAGTTCTGTTTGGAAAGAGCTGAAATGCATGCTTGGGAAAGGCACTGTGAGAGCAGAAGCACAGCAGTGCATGCACATCCCTTCCTGCTGCTGGGAGCAGCTCTGTGACAGTCCTCCTGCCGCAGCCTTCCAAAGCTCACCAAGTGTTGAACTGAGCTTCCAGATTCTCTTCTGACCATGCAGCTTCTTCTGCCACTCAGTCAGGGCTTCCAGGGACTGTAATGATGGCTATTATGAACGCCCAGATAGCAGCTGTTGTCATGATGCTGTATTAATGCCTTCTCTGATGCCCATCTGACACTGTATTGAACCTGCTTCAGATTGCCTATTACCAGATTGCCTATATCTCTTCTGCAGAGGGTGAAAGGAAAGCACTCCCTCAGTACTCAGGCAGATAACTTCATTCCCTCTCTTCAGTTCCACTAGAGGTGTGGATGTGCACTCAAAAATCCTTGCCATCTTGTTGAATCAAACTCCCTGCCACAGTCCAGAGCCTTCAGGCCTACTGTTGAGTGACATTAACCCTTTCCATGCAAGCCAGAGGCACAGGCACCTGCGAAGCCATGCTGATCACCCCTACGAGGGACAGTCCTCAAACCAGACCACCTAACAAAGCCCTAGCAATATGCAGGATCAAATAGGGATCACAGTGTGACAGGACATTGTCCTCACACTATGAGTTGTGTGGGATGCAAAACACATTGAGAGTATTTCAGGTTCAATATAGGAAAAACTTTCCCAAAAGAGTGGTCAGGAACTGAAACAGGCTGCCCAGAGAGGTAATGGAGTCACCGTCCCTGGAGGTTTTCAGGAAACATTTGGATGTGGCACTTAGGGTCATGGCTAGTGGGCATGGTGGGGATGGGCTGACAATTGGACTAGGTGATCCTAGTGGTTTTTCCAACCTTATTGATTCTATGATTCTGAGTTTTCTTGGGCTGCCCAGCTGGGTTATTGCTTATGCTGTTAGAATGATTGTAGAATGACTGGAGCTGACTCTCATTTCTCTCTTCTATATCTTGAGGATGGGGGTGATTATGCAATGACTGCTTAGATTTATTGCTGAATGATTTAATGTTTTAAAGCATCTGAGATGGTGCTTGTAATGAAACTCCTGGCTCTTGAGCAGTTCTGCAGTGTACTTCCCACCTTGTTATTCTTTCTGTGAGAGAGCCCTGGCATGAGCTGGCAGAGATCATACTAAGGAAGTGGAGAGCAGGCTCAGGTTGCAGCTACGGATCACTGAGTTTGTTCAATAAATCTAGATCTATGTAAGGTTAATGAAGAGCAAAAACCACTCCATTTCTTCAGCAGACTGAAACCAGATTCCAGCTTCCCTGGTTCAGAGCTTTTAAAGTGGAGTAAAACAAATGTAGTGTAAATGTGAACAGAATCTAGCCCCTTGCACCCTGCAGAGCCCTCACCGTCCTGGGGTTTCAGCCCAGGGAAAGAGAACAGATTGACATTTTTTAGTTGGAATGGTCTGGGTTTTTTTTGTTTTTTTTGTTTGTTTGTTTGTTTGTTTGTTTCCTGCTTAAAAACAAATGAAAAGGAAACCCAAACCAAATCCAGTTAGAATGTTTAACAGTTCTTTCTCAGGAGAAAAATCTCTTTGTGGCTGTATTAGGTGCACTCAGCCCATGTGCTAGCAGTACCTGGTCTGGGGAAGCCTGCTTCCCTTTTGCCCACTTGTTGGCTATTGGGAAAGTTTCCGCCAAATGGTTTGGTAATAAACATTCCCCAGATGAATGATCTCAGTCACGCAGGTTTGAGTTCATTACTTTAATGGTGGTTATTCATCAGTAATGAACCGTGTACTTAAGTTGCCAGAGACAGCATGGCTAATTGAAGATGAAGCAAGAGGTTCTTTCAATATTATTATTTTTTCTCCATTTGCTTTCAGTATCTCTTTGCTCCTCAATGAGATCTAATATAAGTTTTAATTACCTCTGAGAACAATAACTTTATCAAGGCCCTACTTCTTTGTGTGAAGCAGTTTGCTTAGAGATGAGCTATGTCATCTGTTCAGGTCTCTGAAGGAAGCAGGTAAATTCCGGTTACCTACTGAAATCTTGGAGTAGTATATTTTTTAAACTATTTCCATTCTGGCCCAGATGTCTTACCTTTCTGTCTATTGTGTTTCTCTCTCTGTTATCTGGGTGCCACACACAGGATGATGTAAGTGAAAATATTAATATCCCTGTGAATTATTCTTCATCCTTACTCTCTCCTAACATTTTGGCTATGGAGATTTCCTCCTCCCTTCATTACGTGGCCTTTCACGTTTTTCTCCTCTGCACAGGTTCTAAGTCTTTAGCCAAAGTATCTGGAGGACCGACTACCAGGAAAAACAGAGCCCAAACCTTTCTGCTCAGCCCAGTCTCTCCCACAGTATCAGCCTAGATGTCACAGTAGTGGGTGCATTAGGAATATAAGAATGTGTGAACTGAACAAATGGCGCTCAGCTGTTGCTATAATGGCGCTGCTATTTATTTCACAGTAACACGATGAAATGTTCCCAAACACGTAGGAAACTTTTCCTGAGAAAGTCTGGAGAAGTAAATTAATAATTGAGAACTGTATTTTCTGGATACATTTCAAAACTGGTTCCATTGTATGGAGTTCAAAATAGGTTTTCAATTTCTGTTTCTTTATTTATAGAATGCTGTGGAAGTTTTTTTAGAATGTATTCTAGAAACTGCTTATGCCTTTACCAAAAATTAAGAAATAATCAATATAGCAAAGATTATGAAGGAAACAAGAAATAAAATATCATGATGACTCTCAGTGATAATTCTGAGAGCGTGCTAAAGAATGTCATCCAACACTCCATGAGAAACAGACATTTTAGTATCATACTTACTCTTTTTTGTGTTTAAAGGAAAAGCCATCTACCAATGAAATACTTCTGTTTTCCAAAAACTCTAATTAGTTCTCCTATATGTTAGAGGACTGATCTGGGTTAAAAAGCAGACTGGCTTGTCATCCAACCCCAAGTTTCATAGGGATTACTTAAGTTCATAAAAGAGTTTTAAAGAATTTTTAAAATGTGGGTATTTTTTTTCCATCATTTCTTGTCCATGTTTAGCCTTTGCCTTTTTGTCTAGGCTCTGTATCCAACAATTCCCAGCCCCACCCAAATTACCACAGATCTCAAGAAGAATGCTATCCTCAGAAGACCTGTAGTCCATGACTTGGTTTTACAAGCGCTGTAATTCCATAGCTGCTCAGAGGATGCAGGTAGTCCCTTCGCATTGAAAATTAATGGAAACAAAGCCTTCAGGTCCCTTAAGTGGATTTGAAGCTTGCAGCCAAGAGGTATAGAGATGCATTCCACTTGAACATTGGGCTGAAGCTGATTTTGTTTCACTGGCATTGCCTTAACCCCACTGAACGCTGCCATGCTAAACTGGGTTGCATCAGGTTTGGTGGGGAAGGAAACAGTAGCAACCAGAGAGCTGCGAACAGCTTTGCTGCATTTAACCCACCAGCAAAGTCCTGCTGATCTCCTTACCTTTATTCTTTCTTTTCCTTCCATATGCACATTATGTTAAGTAAATGCTGCAGAGAAGTAAATCTCTTTGCTGGCCTCTTACAAATGGTAGAGGAGTTTCTATGGAGACACAGGAGGAGGCAGCAGATTTCTGTTGCTGGCAGCAGGAGAAGACTGGGCTTGCCAGCCATGCTGAGCTCTCTACCTGTTGGCAAGAAGCAACACTATACAGACAAACATGTGGCTCTGGGCCACACATTTCCTCATTAGCTTACCCCTCTGTTGAGCCCCCATATTTTTAGAGTCAAGTAGAACAACTGCAGGGACTGGGTGTTGGTGTGAGCATGGAGAGGGCATGAATATGTATTTGGGCATTTAGAAAGTTTTTGGAGTGAGCATTTTCCTCTTTGTTTCAGTTTGTTGCTTTCAACAAGCTGGAGAAGACAGACAGGTGCTGGCTGCCTGGCTTTGTCCGTTGTCCCTGGTACCAACTCCCATCATTGTCTTTGCAACCAACAAGGCATGTATAGAGTGGGAACAGAATATTTTTACAGCAACCATGCTTGGTTTATATCAAAACAAACTTGCTTTAGACCCAGCTTTAAAACATATTGGGTCATTGTACTTTCATGTCATAGGTTCTAACAAGGAGACCAGCAGTAACGTGGCAGGTCCTTGCAACATGATGATGAGTTTCAGGGCAAGGCCAATACTTCATCCAAACTGGAGATGGTAGTCAACCTGTCTTTTTTTGAATGTTCAAGCCAGAGTTCTAGCTAGGGCCAGATGCAAGGCTTTATGAACCGTTCTGTAGTGACAAAGCATCACAAACCATCTGTGATGACAACTGCCATTCAACCCCTCAGCCAAAGAAGGGCTTTATCCAAAGCCAAAGGGCACCGTTATTTCATGCAGAAGGTCTCAGCTAATTGAGGTTCAAATATGTGGCTTTTAATCACTGCTATATACTTTCATAGTGACCCACTAAAATAGCTGAAAAACCACTTGGCAAGTCTCTGCTCTCATCTTCTCTAGGGCAGCAACGAGTATGACAGATGACCAAAGCAAGCTGTGACTGCCCTTGAGCCATCACTACTGAGGATCAGGAATGATTTACTTAAAACTAGTCAGCAATGGTGGAAAAAACTGTCTTTTAGTTAATTAAGTGTGACACGTGTCTGCTCTTTTCCCAATTGTCATGTCATATTGGCTCAAGCTTATAAGTCAAAGGAGTTTATCACTGCACAGGGTCTTGTAGGGCCAGGAGGCTTGAGAACTGGCCTGTTATTTCCACATCTTATTGCTTGAAGGTGCCTGACTTTGGCATATACTCTAATCTAGGAACACCCCTACAGCTGTCATCATCTCTTTTCTTCCCAGCCTTATTCTGTTGAGGGTAAATATGTTTTTTTACCTTAAATGTCAGGGAGTGTGAGATAAACACAATTTATTCTGAGTACCAGCAGCGCATCCAGGCTTATACACATGGTGGTAATTATGGGAGGCTGGATAGTGGTAGAGTGTGAAAGTGGTTGTAGCACTTCAAAGGCAGGTAGAGGCACATGGTAGGGAGCAGGGAATGCATGATGAGGCAAGCAGCCCGATAGAAACTGGGGCTACGGAGTAGGGGGCAGGCACTGGAGTTCAGGGCAGAAAAAAGGTTGTATTGAACAGTGACTGAGTCACTACTGGAAGATGATTGGTGCAGGTTGTGAAAGGCTTGAAAAAGCAGGATCAATTTAAGTCTGCTAGTCTGCCTTAAGAAGTTAGCAAAGAGTATCATCATCTGAGGAAGAGAAAAATAATTGTCAAAAACAGGTCTAGCCTACACTTTCGATTTGTATTTATGTATTTCTTTATTCAGGGACTCATGTCATCAGTGTTAACCTTAGAGTTGTTGAGCTTGTAACTCATTTATTTTGCCCAGCTTTGCAGAGCTCCATGACTGTTGAGGGAAGCCAAAGAAATAGCCTGTGAAATTCAGCTGAAACTGCAGATAACCTGATGAAGTATCCCAGAAATCTGGCTGGGAAACACCATCTAAAATGGATGTCACAGTTTCTGTGTAGCCATCTGCCATCCATTGCTGTCTTAGGCAGTGAGACTTCCATCTAAAATCAATGGCAGCAGTGATGTTCCTAATGACAGGCAGTCGTTAGGAACAGCCAGTGTCTGGCTGATTCCTTGTGGAGTCAAAAGTCTGCTTGGGGCTAGACTCTTGAGTCTGATGTATTTATGAAGAAAATGGAGGCAAAATACAAGAAAATAGTACCCATATCTGAATGTATACTCAGCAGTTACACTCTGACTGTATTTGAACATGGTAACCACATGGTTTAAAGGTACAATAGGAATGAAATAAGTAGTCGGGATTTTGGTTTTGCATTATTACAGAAGATGCCATCTCCAGCAAGCAAGTAATCATATGTCCTACTGCCCGGTCAGTGCTTCTGCTTGTGGCAAAGTAAAAAGCAGTATTTAATCAATCTGTTTGTCAGGAGTAAAGAAGTGATGATTTCTTCTCAGGAACACATTTCACATATATAAGATCTGATGAGGCAGTCAAATGTGCTTCACACTAAGGAAAGGAGAGAAGACAATATGTCTTCTTCATTTTGTGGCTTTTTATTTATTTATTTATTTTAATTCACATATATGTTACATATATATATATTTGCAGAAACTTCACTTTGTATAACCAAATAGTTAATTACTACTTCTGTTGTACATGACTTTCAAACTTGTGATAATTCCTTGATGGTTACTTTTAGCCATCAAAATCCAACCAGGATAAATCAATATTTGCTTTTATATCTCCCGTTGCAAGAAAAGATATTCCAAAACAACATACAAACTATGTCTCTTTATTGATCTGCTTGCCTTTGTCTTTTGAGCTGCCAACATTTTAAAGCATTCTCTTATTTTAAAGGTACTTGTTTTTAAATTCAGTAAAACCAGAGTATATTCCCTGTGGGATATTCTCTTAAAATCTGTGCATTGAGTACTGCTGGCTTGTGTTTTTTTTTTTAAGAAAATGTTTTAATTCAAAGAAAAGAGGAAAGAAAATAAATTATTGCAATTGCTTAGGACATTAAAAAAAAAGTCAAAAGGGAGCTTTTACTTAAGTTACTAGAGCAGAATAAGCTATTCTGTTCACAGATGATAGAAATAAGAAATGGAGAAGGTCAGTAAGGATATCGTCTCCTTTTACCCTCATGATCTAGCGTTAGCAACTATGAAAAAACATTTCTGGTGCATTTTCAGCAGACTAACGATATCTGTGTAGCAACGGGTGAAACTCAGCTGTAGGCAGGGTTTCAGCATAAAGCCTATGACCTGGCCTATCACCTCTGCTTACATCATTTAAGCAAAGAGGGACGAGATCTTCATTTTGAAAACCTGATGTTATCTACAGTTTTTCATGGCATATCTAGGAGCATTATTTCTAATGATATGGGAAATTCTCCTACTTGGAATTACTTGCTAAGGAATGAACTCTCTAAGGTAAAGTGCAGAGCCTGAAAAACAGATAATCATTTTGTTCTCTCCTCGTTAGTCTGTAAGGTAAAGGCCATTGGGGTTATCCTTAGTCAAGCTGTAAATTCAGAGTGCACCTTGAATTTGTCTCAGGGATGGGGCTCCAGTGCCTAGAGAGGCAAATGTTGCTTGGCATCTGCCAGCGAGCTCAGGCTTGAGTGGATTAGACTGTTCACAACTTACTGGATATAGGTAGATCTGAGTTCTCTCTACATTCATCTACAGCTGAAATTCAACTCATCCCAGGCCCTTTACTCAAAGGATGGGAGAAAACTTTTTTTGCTTATCGTACAGAATGATAGTTGGTTTTTACAGCAACCACTATATATATTCAGCATGGATCAAATAGCAAAATACTTTCAATTTCCATTTTATAATGAAGTTTGCATTCAAGCAATGCATGATAGGATTAATCAAGTTGTTCAGCTTATATTCCAGTTCTTTGCAATTTCAATGCGTATTTCCTGAGTGTGAAGAACCGCACGTACCTTTCATTCATAAACACTTTCCTGTTCACTCCCAGGAGCTAAAAACCTGCCAATGCCTTTCCCCTGGGATTTGATTTGTTTACATTTAAAAAGTATTAAATTTGCAGCTACTGTACCTTCTTGTAATTCTCACAGTGATGCTCATTCCTTGAAACTGTATAAGGAACTAACTCATTATTCTTTCCAATATAGCAAAAAGTTTTCCCCCTGAATACAAACTAACCTTTTCTGAGGGTCTGCCCATGCTAGACCTGCTTCTATAACTGGTTTTGTGTAGCCCCACCTCCTCAGATACCACTAGTTGGACTGGCGGGAGTATTTCTATGCTGACCCAGAGAACCCAAAGCACAAAGTAAAATAACTATTTATAATTTTGACCTCCAGAAGCAATCCATGGCAGTGAGTTCCACAGTTGTACTGTATTCTCCAGTAAAAACATCCGCGCATTTGTTTTAAACTGGTCTTAAGGCATCTGGAGGGCATCCTTATATTAACAAGAATATAAGATTTCCAAATGTCCTTAGACAAGGTAGTTCTATCTTCCAAATTTATTTGGTAGCACAATGTAGTTTTGATTTCTATTGTTTAATTTCAGGTTTGCCTCATAAATTAAAAAACAAGCTATTGTAGACTTACAATAGTAGTCTGGCAGAGGGTTAAAAGATTTTTTTCCCTAGGATCTGAGTAAGCTGAGAGGGAACTAAATCTGTATTACATATGGAAGTTCATTCAAAAATGCATGGATAAATGCTAGTACTGTGTATTTTTGCCCCTTTTCAATTAAAATTGTCTTTTCTGGTGGGGGAAAAAAAAAAAAAAAAAAAAAGGTAAGAATTAATGAAAGCAGTGCTCTGCATATGTTAAGGTCCTGCTCTGACCCTGATGCTCTGAGGATGTAACTATGGAAAAACTGCTATTAATGGAATATGTTTCACAAATAAAGCAGTAGAAGCTTGTGGTGTTTTGTGTACGTAATTTGAACTGGGGCATCAGCCACCAGAGTTTCTTCTTCATTAGGAGCACATGAAAAATTCAAACAAACAAACAAATTTTCCTGTTCTCTCTAAGGTTGAGTTCAAGTTCACCTTGTGAATACAAGAAAAGTTTAGTAATTTCTGACTGCTCTGTAACTTGCTTGCCAACCCTGGTCCTCCCACCTGTCAACAGAAACCTAAATATAGCCTCTTACTAATGAAGAGGATCTGCTGCAGCAGAAGTCTGGGATTGCTCACATCAAGTTTAACCAGCAGCCTGGGGCAACTCATGTTCTAGGCTATGTTTGAAAAACACCATCTCATCTTTCCTGGAGGACCTTCTGTCTCCTGCCTGGCTGTTTCACAAGTCAGAAGTCCTTCTACCTAAGCATAGCAATATTATAATTCCCCCAAATCTGAAATCCTCCACATATGACTGTGTGTCACAAAGGACATTGCTGTGCTCTCTACAGGAAGGCCGTACTGATCATCTATAAACAAGAGTTGTCAGAAGGATCTGGTGACTGTGAGGGTGGCTGTTGGGAAATGATTTCATTTGAATTGGAAACCTAAGAGGCTGTGGGCACACGCACGGTCAGGGCAGCATGGCAGTAATCCCAAAGCCATCTCTTTCATCCTAGAGAAACCAAGAGCTACAGTGAAGGACATGAACTGTGTATATAGTGGTTATTTCAGCTCACATATGCTCTTTCATGTACACATCATTCCAAACCCAGGTTGTCAGTGGGTCAAGGATGTCCATGCTGACGTGATATAAACCTAAGAAGCTTCTGGACTGATCTTCATTTTTCTTCCTCTGCTTTGTTTTGCTTATGTCTGTATCTGTCTGTAATCTGTCATCAGGCAGATTACCTGGCCACATACTGCCTGCTGGCTTTTGCAAGTACCTCAGTCACAGCATGCCTTTGCACACAAGAACAGTGTCTACTTCCTCAGTATGATGGCTTTACATCATTTGTCAACGATGTTATTATTCAGTAATTCTCTCTCAACATGCTTAAAAGCTTGAATATCTATGGAAAGGAGGTCATTTTGAGTGGTCTTAGATTGGCAGAGCTCTGTCCACTTAGCCCTCTATTTAGCATCCAACAACAAAGAGCAATGTCCACACAAGAGTCTGTACAAGAAAGTCCAAAGTAGTCTTTTTCCTTTAGCATCCTCTTAGCTTCCATCACTTTTCCTAGTGGTAAGGTAAAGCAAAGAATGGTTAAAAGATCATGTGAGTAAAGCCTTTCACAGTTTCTCAAAATCATTGACACAGTGCCACTGCATCCTGCCACTGGAGGCTAACACATGCCTCCTTAGTTCTCTGCCTTTCTAAATAATCTGCATCTCAGTGAGCAGCCCCTCTGGAAGTTAATTAAAAGACAAACTGCAGTACAGATCATTAGTTTGCACATGGGCCAGAAATGAAGGATCACTATGGCCCTGCAAAATTAGGAACAGATGCCCAAACAAATCTCTAAGCAAGCCTAACTAGCAAGCCTTGGCAACAGATCTTGTCTGGTACAGAGCACTGCTTCACTGCAACTCAGGCAGGAGAAATGATTCCGTCTCTCTGTTGACTTCTCGTTGTGCAATGTTATCAGTTCAAACAAAGCGTATTCATTGGGAACATAGAGCAGGCAGAAAATGTCATTCCAGGCCTTCAATTTGCAGTCAAATTCTCACCTGCTTTGTTGATCAAAGCAAAAGTTATGCAGCTGGGAGCGGTAATGGGAAAAAGTGAGCCTCCTGCTCACAGAAGTTTCTATCTGCAGAGGAAGTGTAGCATAAAAATTCCTATACATTCAACTGGTCCAAAGTGGCTACTCTCAATGCCTTCAGGTACCCTACTGAGTATCTTCCTGATTTTATCCTGCACTCCCCACATGTGTGAGAAGGGAGAACTTGACATAACTTTCTATTTCTTGGCTCTCCATCTCAACATTCCTGAAAGCCTCTCATAGCTCTGAAACCTAGAAGTTTTGAAAACCCAGAGAGGTTTTCTGAGATTTGCTGCTATCGTTAGCCCTTTTTGCTCTGGTCCACTTCTCTGTCTCTCATTTCTCCTACTTGTCCTCCATTGATTTTGGAATCTCTTTAAGCCAGGAGCTGCATTTTAGGTCAACATGTACAGCATTTACACATCTTTAACCACTTACAACATCTCTTCATATTGGAAGAAAATGATACTGATGGGAGAAAAGCCCCACTGCTAAGCTGAAGCTGCCTATTAAACCTTTCATACAGTACAGCATCACTGCCTCTTTCTCTCATGCAACCCCAAGTGCCAGGAATAAGTAGCTGGTTGACAACAGTGCTCAGACAGTCTGTGATGCCTGGTGCTGGCATGGTGGCTGGAGAGAGGATGTGGAACTGTAGGGTGCATATGAAGGTAGTTCAGGCCTGGCTGGGACTAAGCCAGCTTGGGGACCCTTGTGCTCAGTGCACAAATAAGGAGGGGAAAATCAAATAGACCAGTGTCTTGGCCCAGGACTGGTGTTCCTGAGTTCTACAGAATGAAAAGGCAGCAACTAAAACAGCAAAATTACAGACTGTGGTGAGTACAGGGTTCTTAAGCAGTTTCTTTGAAGACATCAATACTAGGAAGAAAAGCACAGAGTGTTCAAACTCCTGTGCATGGCATAATTTGGTCTGGGAAGATGCATGCCCTTATCCCAGCCCTTTTGAACCTGTAAAAATATAATGGTCAGCCCTAGGGAATTTGTGAACAGGAGAAGTCTTTCAATGTCTTTTCATCTACTCAGGGGACAATAAACAGGCTAAAGGTGGAAGGTGAGATTGTTATGAGAAACTCAACAGAGCACAGAAATCTTTGGAGAGGCAAAGATATTGCCTTGCTATGAATGTTGCTCTCTCAGCTAAAAACTCAGACTGAAGAGAGGGGGAAAAAAGCAAACTTGGAACAGTTTGGATGAGCTAGTCAATAAATGACTGCCTCCTATTTCCCAAGAAAGACATATCCCAAGGAGACTACCTAGTTCAGTGTCTACTAAATAGCAAGCAAGAAGTAAAGGAAGAGTAAGAACTAGAGAAGTATTCAGATAACTCTTTTTTATGATGGAAAATGATAACATATGAAGAAAGGGATATAAGATTAGTCTGAGGTGCGATGAGGAAAGAGAACTAAAGCCCTTTCTGGAAGTAATGTCAGAAAAGCAGGTGAAAAAGGAAAACAGATTTAAACTATACTGGTATAAAGCCATCATAAAATAGACATAAGCCAGAAGAGCAGAATTTCATCTATGTGCAGTGGCAGAGCCAGGCCATACCTCCAAGTGGGAGATCTGCAGGAGTATATAAAGGCTGCTCAACATGCTTTTTCTCCCCTTTCACATCTAGGCCTCCCCTGCCACTGACTGTGGATTCAAAGGTTTATTGGACCGCTAGCACACTGTGGAGGAAACCATGCATACTCCCCAGTATGGAGATGGGACTCAGACATGGAATCTCTGAAGCCAGGAGCTAGAAGAAGTCCTACATTTCAGACATTATAAATTAGTGGTCAACTCTGACTTTGAATCTCTGTGGATCACCACTGCACACTTTGGAGAGATCAGACTGACTTTGCCCCAGAGCAACATTTAGATAAATGGGGAGAGGAACATTTTCATTCAGTAGCTAAATCCCTAGGTATTTGCATAGGAATGTTGCAACAAGGATGAGTCTAGGGGACTCTGGCCTTGGAGAGCTTATTTTTCAGCTCGTAAGATGAGTTATAACATTGCAAAGTTGGCATAAAAAGCCATCACACAAGTGTTAAGACTCTTCTACAGTGGTTTTTTATGCTGAGCTAAATGATAGCAGTAGACGCAATGCACAGAGAAACAATGATGCTGTTTTGTCATTAGAGTAATAGTAGGTCCACATTTTCTATCATAAGGAAAGATAGAGTTACAATGAAAGTGCATTTGATGGAGAAGCTACTAAGCATAGCTCATGTGCCAAGTTTCCAATGGGTATAAATCAATAAAGCCATGCTAACTTGTGTTGACTTACAACAGCTGATAAATGAATCAAAATATTTCCATTTAATTGGGAGAGAAAAAAATGTATCTCAGGGATACTCTCTAGCTGAGCTAAAAGAAATGGGAATTTGTTTCCAATGTTGACAGTTTTTTAGATATAGGACAGATTTTTTTTTCTGAGTCCTACTCATACAAAATCCACAAGAGCAGCAGCTTGCAAGAGCAGACCTTAGACTGAGTAAAGCTATGAACAGAGTCATCAAGCACAGGATGTCTTCAAACAAGCGAAGAGTTGAAAATGCACAACCAGTTCAGAGAAGAAATCCTAAACAATAATGTTTTCACTGCAGTAAACGAAAGGGCTTTCTTGACATCTGCCATTATGAAAACACAAAATGCCACAAATCCCCAAAGGCTGAGCACATGTAATTGGACAGATAGCAAATAAAGCAGCTTGGACATTGCATTACCACAAGCTGCTTAGAGAAGAGCTTTAAAAAGGAAAATCACGACGACAAATAGAGACAATAAGTGAGAGCGAGGTGGGCTGCTGAAAAAAATAGAGCAGAGCAATGAGTTGCTAGAGCAGACAGAAAAGAGGCAGTGAAGTCACAGAATTTCAGAGGACAGATGGAAATCATGTCTGGATTTAGTGGTGTTCAAAGGACCAGTGCCTTTGCTCTGTGTGAGTGAACTATGTGTATCTGCTGGTGCCAATGAAGGTGCACTGTGGTGTATGAGCTGAGGATCTGACCCAGCATGCTCTAAATAGCCCTCCCAAAGAGAGTCCTGTCACAGTTTGCATTAGACTCATGGTAAAGCAAAACAGATAACAACAAGATGCTGGATAATGAGATGCTAACAAGGACTACAGTGTTCAGAGGTGCCTGTGAGGCTCGTTCTGGGATGAAAATTAAATAACCGTTTCCTAACTAAACTTCATCTTCTTGTTCAACACAAGGCTTTTTCTGCATTTCAGGATATATCTTTCAGGCTCAAAAGCTCAAGGGAGACATAAAAATCAGTGAAAATGACCACAAGGTATATACTCATCCGAGGCTTATACTAGTAGTGCCATAAAGACACTGCGTTTCACTTTTGCTTAATGTAAAAAATTAGTATCTGCTAGTGTACTGGTGTTTATACTGAAATAATTCAGTAACATTTTAGTAGGTTAATGAAATGTAACCTGTTTTATCTTCTTCCTGCCCTCTGAGATCTCATGCAGGAGCCAATGTTTTGTTAGAACTTTCGAAAATGCCATGACAACTAGCGAGGGAGATAAACTACCTCCACATCAGAAAATAGCATCTTTCTGGCAATCTTATCAAATGCGACTACACAGAGTAGCATACAAAGTATACGTGGGCTGAACAACTAATGAGGAGTTGTTTACGTGTATAAAAAAGACAGCTGGGAGGCCTGATTTCTATAGATGCACAGGATATTGAAAACACACACACACAAACCCCCAAATTTCATCAGAAACGTCCCTTTCACCTCCAGGAAACAAAACAATGCAGAATTTTGGAGACTTGTTAATAATCTGTGACTAGGGAATATATATACATAAAGCCTTAAACCTTAAGGATCTGTTCTTCCTGGAAACATTCAGCACCTTGAAAGCAGCTCCTTCCCTAAGTTTTTAGCACTATAAAGAATTATTTGTCAGAGAAATCTTTCTTTCAGAATGTCACTTTCATAATGGTTTGTACTGAACATAAAAGCAATTGTATGGCTTTTGGATGCAAACATAGACAACTTGCTCTAATTTATACTTCTTGAAAACTAGATTTAAAGCAGTTTAAATGAAAGTGAAATCTGGTTTGCTGAGTCAAAGAAGTACCAAGACTACCAAAAAATGTTGAGATCCCATCTGTGTCTTCTCCCAAAGAGAATAATTACAATTTTTCTGCATATGGAAGGAAAGATAGATAGCTTTGAAAGTGTAAAGAAACAACATGATAAGCACAAAATACAAGCAGCATAAACAGACGGAGTTCAGGTAGCATCAGCTCACAAGGTCTTTAAGACTTTACTTGTGCTGCTTTTGTCACAACAGAGGCTACAGAGAGGCTCCAAAATACTTAACTAACCAACCAAATAAACTATCTATTTGAGGCATAATCTTGTATGCTTATGGTCTGATGGTAAGACAGGTGAAGGAATGAGCTGTGTATCTCAGTGAAACCTGCCTGCACATCTAATAGCACCTGAGATCCATTGGAGCTTCTGGTGCCCAAGCCTGGAGCCGTGACTGGTTGAGTTGAGCCTATTCCTTCCCATACCTGGAACCACTGCTTCAGAGTTCAACACCTCTTAGCCATGGATGCTGAGGTTAAAGTAGCTTATCAAGAAATGGTTTCTGTACATAAACGCAATGGCATGTATCATAGTTGTATACTCTAGAATATTAGATTTTCTTTAAAAAATCTGTAATATTTCAAACCAATTGTTCATTGTTTGATGTGGAAAAGAAGAGCTTGAGGAGAAACATATCTAAATTATGGTCTACATCAATGCTAGCCTCTAACACTACTTTATTCCAAAGAAGTCAGCTCTGTGCACATAATCATGAAGGAAGCTGCAGCTGCTCATCTACATCTGAGTCTTCAGCTGAATGCTGTTAAATACATTAGCATTGCCACCTGGTTGAGCCAGGAAAAGAGAACTGGAAAAGTTCTTTGTCTGTTTGTGATGATAGGCAGAATGTACTTTAATACTGAGTTGAATCAGAGGAAACCTCTCAGGGAAAATTCCTGAGAATTCCTTTTCTTGAGACTGAAGGAGGAAGGTATTAGAAATGCACCAGATCTTTTGGGATTTGTGATAAGAGGCTATTAATAGTCAAGATAAAACTCCCACAAGAGAAGAAGGGATTCCACTGAGCTTGAAGCCTCTCTAAAGACTAAGGTCTTTTTTGAAGCCTTATAACCAGTTATTTGTACAACGCTCACAGGGGAGATGATGTGAAGCATCATATGATCTGATTTAAAATACTGGCTCTACGTCATGCTCACTTTGAAGCTTTTTTTTTGAAATTCATCTCATTGTAAGAAGTTAAAGCAAACCTTAAGCCTACTCTAACAATTAAGAAAAAAATAATTTATTGTTTTAGCTAGAGATTGCCATTGAAAATACATTTGCAGGTATAGCTAGCTAAGAAAAGTAGGATGTCAGAACTTGCTAGTTGAAGTTAGCTCCTCAATTTTCTCAAGTTGAATATGCAGCTCTTTGAACAGGAAGCTTGATTATTACATTAGTAAGGAAAAAAAAAGCAACAACAAAACAACAACAACAAGGTCTTTTTCATATTTGATGAGAAATACCATTATTGCATGGGGAATATGGTTCCTAACCCAATGGGAGCCAGGATCTGCTGCCTTGTGCAGTGGTAAGATCTCTCTGAGTAGGGTAGATAGGAGGCATCTTGGTACAAAGGATAACTTCTCAGCTCCTACTGAATTCTGATGAATGAAAATAGACCAACTCTACCTCAGTTCCATGCAGGTTCAAAACTCAGCAAGAGCTAGAGGAAGATAAGGCTGTACCTCAAAAGAGAAAAGAAAGGCACGGCTCTGTTTCTCAGAGGGAAAATCTCTGCCCTGTGTACACCAGCTCCTTTCCTGGCATGTGCAAAGGACAGATGGATCCTGCTCAGTTTGGACTCTAATTGTCACCCAGTCACTGACTGGGATGTGTTTTTCCCCTTAAACTTCTCCTGGACAAAAGCTAGGAATCCAGCTCACTGTGTGAGATGGCAACTTATTCTTAATATTGTTTATTCTCATTGCACTATGCCTCCTGTTACATGCATTCCACCAATCAGTGCACATTGCTCCAGGGATTCTATTACTGTAATATAAAATTAGAAGATTATCCTCTGCACAATCCTGTTCCACGCATCTTGCAGGCTACAGTCTAAGCTGGCAAGCAGGTAGATCCATACAGGGGTCAAGAGCTTAGCTTGTGTTCAGAAAGAGCTCCCTACTCTCCACTTCGTATCCTGCTGGCCAGAAGGCGCGTTGCCAGAGTAGAGAGAGTTTGAGGAATGATTTCTTGCCCTTGTCTAAGCTACAGATAATGAGGAAGGTCTTTAGTCTCCGGGGCTGTCAATCTGGCAACTTCTCATCTGCATTAAAATTGGTCAAAAGATGTTTTTAAAAGAAAATATAATGAGGGGATGCACTTAGGAAAATGAAAAGCTTGGCTGCTTTTTTATCGCTCCTCAGGCACTTTGTGTCCTTCTCTGATGAGAGCTATTGTCATTCAGGGCAGCTCAACGGCTCCTCGTGCTGGGAGTAGATATGGGCTTGGCACTTTCCTCTCTTGGTGACAGCCAGATATACACTCTGCTCATTTCCTCCCAGATAAGCTTGCCATCCCGCTTTAGCAGCTTCTCATATTTCATGTGACTTGTCAGATAGAAGCCCCTGGTAGAGTCCATTCATGGAGATTATTTTTTGCTTTGGCCTTATATTAGCAAAATAAATTTCTACACTGCCTCCCCCTCCCCCCCCCCCTTTCTTCTTATTTCTGGCTAAGAAGACAGATGTTGTAGTGCCTTTTAACCAGGGTTCTTCCAAGTGCTGTTGGAAATGCTGATGAAGTCTTGCTACTCCCTTGCATAATCTGTGTGTGTTATTATATGAAGGCATATCTTGGGTCTGGATAAGTGGGCGGCCTTATTTTCAGAAGTAGTAGCTGTCTTCTGTTTTCATAAGGTGTTGTTCTTGATGCTGGTCAGGAGTGATATGACTGAGACTACCAAGCTAATCCATGACTGCTGAAAATAGCAATTGGAGATCAAAACTAGATACTCCTCCTTTTTTACTTTTTTTTTTTTTTTTTTTTTAAGTGCAGTCAATTTACACTTGGAGAGAAAAAAATGATAACATGTTCCCTTTTACGGAATGTCATAAAGGATGGTCGTCTGCCTTCAGACACAGAGTTTGGTGCACACGTGAATGGAAATGACTGATATGGAAATAACTGGTGCCTGGATGCAGCACCAGTTACTATGGAAGGAAAGTGCTGTTTGGAGAATGCCATGATATCAAATTTTGGCAAAACAAATAAAAGCCATGTAACAGCAGAGAAGAAAGCAAAGGGTGGAAAGTTAGCATTACCTGTGTGTGTTATACTCTGGCAGAGAAATGAAAATGTGCATTGGTGGCCATCTTGGATTTTCTGATACATACATTTAATGGAAAACTACCATTACCGTTTGCTATTGGAGTATTTCTATTCATAGCAAAACTTTGCCTGGAAATGTGTGCATGCACTGTTGGTAATTGATTTGGGTAAATTGCTCAGTCTGCTCTCTGTTGCCTATTTCGTCTCAAGTACGTCTTTTCTAAAATGATTCTTTCTGACATAGACAGGAGTGAAGGAGGGAGGCCCCTCATGGCTGTTCTCCTTTACTACGTTGGGAACTGCAGTGGGTGCTGGTCCATCTTCAGGCAGAAGACCTCTTCAGAAAGAGCCCTTTTTGTGGAACCCCAATACTGCAAAGGGTTGGCTGGGGCCAACACTGGAGTGGAGAAAGATAAAACAGTGGTAAGAGAGGGGGGCAAGAACCTGCCTCCTCCCTAACATCATGAGTATATCATCATAAATCCTTGAGTATAATACAGCAACTTTGTTTCACAGGGTTTTGCTGGGAAGATGGGATGAATGCTGTGATTGTGAATTTATCACAGAATATGGCAGTAATGGTCCTATAAGAAGAAACACACAAACTGAGTAGTTAGGATAAGCCCTGTTAACAAGTTCTGCTCCATAATTATTCAGTCAATATGCTGTCAAATTATAAAAATAACTTTTTCATGATGGTTTTTGTGCCCACACTGTCACAGAGTGCTACTGTTCTTCTCCAACTGAAGATCATAGAATCAGAGAAATACAGAATATCTTGTGTTGGAAGGGACCCGAAAGAATCATTGAGTTCAAGTCCTGGTTCTATATAGCACCACACAAAAATCAGACCATATGTGTGAGTGTTGTTCAAACACTTCCTGAACTCTGGCAAGCTCAGGGCCGTGACCACTTCCATGGGAAGGCTGTTCCAATGCCCAGCCACGCTCTCAGTGAAGAACCTTTTCCTAACTCCAAACCTGATCCTCCCCTGGTGCAGCTCCACGCCATTCCCTGTCACTGTCATTAGAGAGCACTCTGCTCCCTGTGAGGAGTAACTACAGAACAGCTGTAGTTACATGTAAAGTGAGAGAAGTTAGAACTAAGCTCAGCCTGCCTCATTATATTCAGCCTTAGTATCACCAGTGTGTTAGTCCAAATCTTTGTCTTGCAGTCACACTGAAAGCATTTTCTGTTTGTTTGAATGCAAATGGCAGTGTAAATAGGTCTGAGAAGATGAGCATTATTTTCCTGTCAGACTTGTTCACACTCACTATGAGGAAAACTTTCTTCATTACTGGTACATCAATTAATTGACAGGACACATCAAGAGTGACAGGAGCAGACAATAAAAAGAAAGTAACCAAAGCATCATAGTCACTTTTCAACAGTATCAATATCTTTCACTGCCTGTAAAGGTGAGATGTTTTGAATGAGTTACTTGCTACAATAGGACCCATTAAGAACTATGTCTGCCCTCATTAAGGTACCCTATGAAGCCATCATACAGCAGAAACCAGATTGTCTGAGCTTGAGTGCAGACTAGTCTACCAGAACTGAGGAGGGATGAACTGCACACAAAGTGGCAGTGACCATGTCGAATGACTTGGAAACTCTGGCTAGGAGCAGTGTTTGCACTGGCTATGCCAGCCCTGGGTAGGCTGAGCATTCTTCCTGCTGGGGAGGTGCTGGGGGTATCGTGTGCCATCACAGAGAATTAAGGAATCCTTCAAGAAACCAATCTGATAAATATCAAAATTTCGTCTTATTCCTCCTTTTCCTGAAAACTGTTGCTGTGCATAGCAAGCAAATATAATTTAAAAAACCAGTTATCTTTGTAGAAGAGAGTGAGGTTTTACAAACTAATACCTTCGAGTGGTGTTGATATTCCCACAATGTTTGACTTTTAGATGTAAGATGTTGATTGTCTCTAAAAGTAGCTGCCTCTTTATGTTTCGCTACAATTACAGTGCAGATGCACACACATGCACACAATATGCTTTTTCTGTAAGATTCGTATCTCTTCCTTCTTGTTTTCCTCTTGACTGAATACTGGAAGGGCTATTCAGTCTTTGACCTTTCACATCACTGTACTGTTGAGTACTATTGTAGGGCTGGAGCTATAGGGATGTAGATAACTTACCATTCCCCATAGTGGTTTTCCATACTTCTTTCAACTTTCTTTTTTTTCCTTAGGTCTTGCTTACTGTTCTTGTAGACACACAGCAGTGAGGTAGGACAGAAACAGGCAGAGCCCCTGACTCTCAAAGGAACAAGATCTAGGCATAGGAATTGCCTCTGTTTTTCAGGCAGTCTGCCAGCCTAGCTCCAAGATTTCTCAGCTGCAGCAGTTTAGACTTTGTCAGGGATGAGTGACTTCGGAGCTGGGTGCTGGCCAAACCACCCTAGGCAGCTCATTGCACTAATCCAAAACTGTAATTGGGTGGTAGGAGGGGGCAGTGGGAGAATGTTTTATCCCCACCACAGTCATGAGTTTTTGTTAACTTAGGATTATAAGAATAATGAACAAACCCAGAAGCTTGTCTCCTTTATTTAGTTAGTTTTGGGGCTGCAGCTAGCAATCCATTATTGTCTGTGATGTGTTCCCAGACCAGCCTCTTATCAGAGGTGCTTAGCTATGCAGTGCACATAAGGATGCCCATCAGTATTGATATATAGATTCCCAGCACATCTATTGTGTTTTACATGCCTTGCAATTAGCTTTTGCTTTATCTACTGTGTGCCTACCTCGCTGTAAGTGTGCCAAGAAAAAGAAAAGAGTCACACTGGGAGATGGGGGATGAATTGGTCTGAGGAATTACTGAGGGAAAGTAGGAAGCAATTTGTGCTCTGATGAAAGCAATGCAGGGCCAAATCCTGCCAAATGCTGATGGTGTGGAGCAGCTGTAGCTCTATACTGCCCAGAATGAAGCCTGCTGTGGTAAAGCAATATCAGGAGTTCAGTGAGGTGAAGAGTCAGTATGTGCATGGTGGAGCAATGCTGTGAATTTTCAGAAGCAGGGCTGGCATGCTACAGTGATCACAGGGCTAGCAGAAGGAAAGAGACATGAAAAAGGAATGGAGAAGACAGGAACTTGTCTTGATGCTGTGAAAGAGTGAATTCAGAACACAGCAGTTGGTATTAGTGAAGGCAAATAACCCACCAAAATAGGCCTGATCTAAGGTGTCACCAGTCATCTTTTTCACAGTCCCTGCAGATTTCTTCTGTGAATCCTACTCTTTCCACCAACCACTGGAGCACCCATGTTTCCCTCATATGGGTTTCTTATTGCAGTTGTGGTCTTCAGGGCCTCTGCTGGCAGGTCTCCCAAGTGACCTCAGCCCCTCTTGCTTGAAGCAGCTTGCTGTTTGCTTGCTTGCATGAAGGAGGACCTGGCAGAGACATGGATGCAGACAGGCACTTTCTGGGCATGCGGCACCTCTCCATCCAGGCTCTTTCCTCCCTGATAGTATGTCTCATGTTCACTATGCTTAGTGAGATAAACTAGACATTACTAAAAACTCTGTGCTGTGCTTATTTGTGGAGGAGTCTGATTCAGGCTGTAATTTTACAGACTTTGTTCTATACATCTCAGTTACCCACGAGTCAACTACCAGGTTCTCACTGAGGTATAAACCTCAATAGACTCCAAGGAGTTTGATGACAGTTGAAGGTCTAGCTGTCAGCCTTAGCTCTGCCAAGAAGCTCACCCTGTGCTCCTTACATGGTGTTCAGACTGCTCCTGGGGTCAGAGCAAGGTGACCTTCCACTGACTGGATGCAACCCTTTTGCCTTTTTACCGTCAGGAGACAGTTGGCAGGCACAGCTGTGCTGCCTTTAGCTCCAGCTGCCATACACCCTCAGAAAGAAGAAAGAGAAAGCAGCCGGAGGGAGTAGGGAAAGAAGTAAGTACAACTGAAAGGAGTGCTGCTGCATCTACTTTTTCCACTCCTATAAGCTTCTGCTGTTTCTGTACATCTTTTAATTTGTGTCAGGGTGAGAGAGCTATAACTGGCTCCATCTGGCCCTCTACCTTTAATTACCTCACTGTCACTGTTTTTCATTTGTTGTTCATTACCATTCTGCACCACTCACAGCCCTGAACACTGATGTAAAGAGTGGCTTTTCCTGTCTGCAGGAGACAAGTGATTAACATACAGAGGAGGAAAAGGTGAGTGGCCAACACATGAAAAGTGGAGGAAAGAGTCATGGGAATAGTTTGGAAAAGGTGTTGGGAAGTCAGTGAGCATATGCAGGAGGATATTGCCTTGGTCATTTTTTCCACAAAAAAAATTCAGTTCAATTTTACAAGCATTGCACTCCTTCTTATTATTATCTAGTACATAGTACATGAAAAATCCACCAAATTATCTAAAGGGAAATAAATCTGTAAAAGTGCATAATAAATCCCACTGCGACATCTTCAACAGCCTTCTTAAATGCCAAGGACTATAAGATTACGCTTACCTAAAGACAGAAATTAATAAATAAATAAATACCATATTAATATTGAATTCCATTAATAAATCTACTTCCATTTCAGAAAAAAAAAATCAATAATTCAATATTCTTCTTGTCTTAATTCTTGACATTCTTCTTGTCTTAAAAGTTCACCAGCTGGGCCAGATTACAAACGAAATTAATATATTTTAAAAGGAAAAATAGAAGAGAACAAGAAAAACAGGAGGTATTATTTTTGGAGCAGCCTTTATGTTTTAAACCTAAAACACTATGCATCTGATGATCGTGTGAGAAAAGACTGGTTTTATATAATACAGAAAGTGGGTTAGGGCTTGGATTACTCAACTTTCAACTCATCTCTATTACAGATCTCCTCAATAATCCTGGTCAAAATCCTGCAAGGTTGGAGAAGATGAATCTAAGAGAGGCATTTACACACAAAGGCATCCTCTAAAGAGAGTAAGGTAGTCTCCACAAGGGCTCCACAAGGAGTATTCCCTTGAGTGATACTGAAGTCTTCCTCTGAGTAGTTCCATCATTTCTGAACTACTGCCTCTGCTCTCCAGTGCTGGCAAAATGTCAGACACCTGAGTTTGATATTCTTGTGGGATTCAATCCCACATAGTGGGATTGAGATAGGCTCGATCTTGTAGCAGGTGGCCTATAGGAAGACATGGATTACAGATGCAAAGAGGCAATTGTCCTCTTCTGTGACTTTGTTTCTTTCTGCATACATTATGCACTCTTAAGTTATCTTTTGTAGTCTCAAAAGCAGATGTTGTGTAGGTGCTTTAGGTGCTTTTTTCACTTGTTTAAATTCATCAACTAACTTACTGATTCTATTTCCAAAGAACCTTTTTCAGATCTCTTCACTCGCACTGACTGCATTGGGCCTATGTCTGTCCTTCACTGTAGGCAGCTCTTTTTTATTTCTTGTGTCCCATAATGTGCCTTTGCTGTGTCTTATTTCATGTGAGGAAGAGACTAGCCAGCCACAAGTTCTGTTTTCACTTCTCTGTCTCCATCTGTGAAATGGAAATTACCGTGCTCTCCTGACTTGCAAACATATTATGGGGATAATGTACTGAAAACCTTCAGGTACTGAAGCTGTTTTCACAAAAGGACCTATACACATTTCTGAAACTTGACAAAAAATGTGATCTTTCATAGCAGCAGTTTGTTGAATGAATCTTTTTATATCACTGCAGAAGATTTTTCATTGTCAAAGCCCTTTTTAAACATGACTGCAAGACATCAAAGCCAAAAGAAAAATCTCAGCAGTGCTGATTAAAGACAAATTAGCAAATATTAGTTATTCCTTTAGTGGAGGTCTTTACATTTCAAACTCAGTGTCTAACAATCGTATTGTCTCCTGCTGATAGTTTCCTTTCCTTTCCTGAAATATTGATATTATTAAAAAGAATATTTGATTCATAAATCTTCACTGTACTTCAATAGCCCAGTCAAACAAATCCTTTTTTTCTTTAAGTAATGTATTTGTTACATAACTTTAAAAAACACTTGGTTGGTTAATATTCTGGGCTGAGGATTTCTACTCAATTTAGACTGTAATGTTAAGATCTAAATAGAATCCGAAAATATTATTCTTCTGATGCTGCGGCATTTCTTTCCCAGATCTCCCATGCCTGCTTATTCCTTCCAAGTGGCAGATTTAACTCATTCTCAGCTTTGACTTTGGTTTAATCATTAGAGCTGAGTGGGAAAGTGATTTTATATTATTTCACTGGGGTTCAGCGCAGACATAAACATCCAGCCAGGAGAGTCCAATTACAAGATCATGCACTTGTAAAGTCTTTTCATTACCTGTGTGAACACTTCCAGAGTCTCTGATTGAGGCCTCCACACAATCTTCTAGTGCAAATAATCTAACAGGGTCCATTTCATTCCAACTACGAGCCTGCATCTTACTGCCAATAAAGTCTTCTTACCCTGAAATGGGTAGAAACATCTGTCCTTTTTCCCTTATGAGAGCAGGAGAAAAATAAACCCTTCTGCAAATGAAAGTGTCCCCAAGAGTCTTGCCTGGGAAATGATAGATTTGTGCCCCTCAATAGCTGTGAATTTGAGAGGAAGAACAATCTGCTTATAGGAGATTAGGTCTGATGAGAGGATGCTAAGAAAATTGTTTATGAGGACAGGGAAAAGAGAACCGACTTTGAAAAGGGACAGTAGAAAGGATTGTTGAACACCTTATGCTGTGTAAAAATAAATGATCTTACACAATCTCATCTGAATAGGAGTAGTTTAGTGGTCTTCTATGTGAGGTTAGAGAGTTGCTCAGAAAGCATTACTTTTGATATATAATAGCTGCTGAGTTTGCTGTGCATGTGGCAAAACCAGAACTTACCTCAGTTTTGGTTAGAGCCAGTTCAAAGGAACAAAGCCTGAAGTGTCCTGCATGCATATAGCTCACGTTATTGAGCCAGTACAATGGCCTTGGCATTTTCACTTTTTAGAAAATTTCTTGGTCTGCTTTTAAGAGCCAGAAGGTAATAAAATTTATATGCAAACTCTTAAGCTATTAAGAACTTGCGAGCTGGAGCAGGCATCATGGTTTCTTGAATTCTCATGTTGATAGTTTCAGTTGAGGTGGATGAATGTTATGGGAAATCATCAGCACCCTGACACCTTTCTTAACAGAGTTGGCTTCTTCCTCCACAATTTAGAATATGGTTAATGTTATTTTCATGTGTTTGTAACAGCATTTTATCCCTTGCTCTTTTTTCTTTGGTCTGGAGATCCATGTTATGTCTAGACTTTTGGAGTATTGTACATGTACTATATGCTTGTTCTGTGTTTCCCCACAAACTGTGTTGCTCAGCTCCAATCCTGTATTTTCTGATTGTCCACTATTGAGTTGGCATCTCCAGTACCAGCCTGTACCCTGTGTCTTATCTCAAACCTGTATTCTTCCTCTGTTCCTGCTTTCAAGGCATATGCTATTATACCAAGTCTGCACACCACCATACTGCAGCTTCACAATAGCCATAAATATTTAATTACACATGGAACAATTAATTGTAGCTGCTATCTGCACAAATTAGGGTTTTAGTGTACAAAGATTTTCAAAAATAAAACAAGACAAAGAAAACAACTTTATACAAACTGTTGTAATAGCTGGTGATGGTAAGATAAAACTCCTAGCAGCTTACAACAAATTCAGACAAAGAAAACTTGACAAAACTCAGCTTTGAGTTTTGTCAGCACGAAACCTGTGACCTGTTTCTGGCAACAGTGATGTTCTCTTTATTGCTATATAGATCTTCAGCAGCATTTACTTCGAGCAATCTTTGATTAACTTTTGAACTCACAGTTTATTGTTATTGCTGTATAACTGCTAAGCATGGTTATGAGCGAAAATACAGCCAGCAATTTGAAAGAAGTAACACAACAACCACAATAAAAATCAGCAGAATAGTAATTTATGCTAAAATGTGGTGATTCATGATGATGAATAAAACAGAAATCAGAAGGACAGTGGCAGTTTGTGAAGAGATATATAAGAGGGGTTTGTGAGGGCAAACACTTCCGTGTTGCACAAAACCAATATATTTGGCAATTATTTTATCTACTGCCCTTATTAGCCCCAGAAAGATGTGAAGGTCACCAGAGAGTACCTAAATTCTTTTACATCAGTATCTTGCTGTCACTCTGGAAAGTGAGCCATCAAGCATTTTACAGCACTGCACAACTTGGTAGCATCTCAGTAACTGTGCTCTACTCCTGATACTGATATATAGGGCTGGGGCAGCAGAGCATTTGCTGTCACACATGACTTGGTAACACAAGTGGCATTGCAGTAGCATAGCCTAGTCTGCAGTGCTGGTTAGAAATAGCCAGGGAGATGTGAGTACCTGAGTCAGCCTACCTCAGGGCAAGGCAATTATCACTTCATGTTGTGTAGCACAACCACAGCCATGCATCTGAGATAAAGAAGTCATGAATTAGACCCACCTGAGATTTCCTTTTCACACAAAGAGAAGGAGAGTTTCCCTTCATATAAAGGGAAGAATTAAGCATGAAAGCTTAATAATGAATGCAGACCTTGCTTTTCCTTTCTTCCTTTTTTTTTTTTCTTTTCTTACTTATGAAGAGTATTAGCCCCTTGCTTAACAGGGAAGTGACACAGAAGACAAACAGTACTGCTTGAATCTTACATTACAAAGATGGGTTTTTCTCCAGTCTTGAAGAGACTCTCTGTTTCTTCCCTATGCCTCCCAGTTTCCTTTACACATCTTTACTAATTCCTACTTGGTTGTTCCACTTCCCTTCTAGAGAATGGTATGCAAACCAGTCAGCAGCAGGGTACGAAGTCTGTGAAGTACTGCTGGAGAGCTGTGCAGAGACATCCTGACTTATTCTTTATTCCTAAAAATGCTAAAGACTGGAAACTAAGTCAGTCTTTTGCAGCCCGAAAAAAAAAAAAACACCCAACCTCTTCAAAGTAGAGTGACAATCACTTCCTTCAGACACTGATGTGATTTCTCATGGACTGGCAGAAGTGAAAGCAGTGGGAATCTGGCTTTAGCCCACCACTCTTTCCATTTATGAGTTTTCACTTCAAGATACACATATCAGCATACTGGACTGAGAGAAACAAGAATATGAATGACATAGATTCAGGAGGAAGCTCCCTCTTACTTGCATTGATTCCTTCCTCTATAGAGCTTCTAGCAGCATAGCTGGAGGCTCTTTCCACCACTGTTCATGGGATGGGTGCTGACCAGGACCCATGATGCAGCCTAGGAGTGATCTTGGGGTTTGATACCCACCTGTGTTATTGACATTACGTATTTCCATTCTCCTCCCAGCCCTCCCCCTTGTAAGTGCATTAAGAGCTTTAACAAGGTGTTAGGTTGACTTTTCAAAGGAAACCATATGAGAGTTCCTGTTTATTCTCAGGGCTGGTGGAGCAGGTTTGTGGCAAAGAAGGCTCCTACTCCAGCACCTGCTAATCTGTTCTCTACAGCCAGCTCTAACAGGACTAACTTGTCTCCTCCCTATTTTTTTTTCCTTATGTTGTCAAGGAGATGTCTGCTTTCAGGTTGTAGTTAACTCCCATCTACAGGAGTAGATGATCTATTAGCCTTCGTTCATAGTCTGGGAAAAGCCTTTCTTCTCTTAGTATATATCTGTGACATTTCCCAGAGGCTTGGAAGCAGGTGACTTCCCATGCCCCGCTGTGGAGTTATTTATCTGCTGAATTCTTAAGAAATTTGCAGCAGGGGTATTTTTTTTCTCACTTAACTCACCTCTCTTTCCTCCTGTCTCCCATCTAGACAAGATGCAGATTTTTCTTGTCACCTCCTGTTACCTTGCAATCAAAGGAAATTAAGAAGAAAATATTCCCAAGTTGACATGCTCCTGAAGCTTTTAATAAGACTTCAATCTGAGACTTATCATTTGAGAAGTACGTTTGTATGGTAGAGCCTGGGGTTAGTCTGTGTTAGTGATGTGTACCAGATACATGAACCCCAAAAAATTAATGTGAAATGTTAAGTTTTAAGTGCAGGAGGGGCAAGTTAAGATGAAGCTGTCTGAGAAAGTGCTGACAGATAGTATGGGGGAAAACTCCATCTGCAGAGAGCTAAGGATGAGGCCTTGAGAGACAACTGTACAGTTGCACATCCACCAGAGACAGAGATGTCCATGAAACTGAGTTTTTCCCTTAACAATGGGCTGAAGCCACAATGTCAAGAAAAAAATTCTAAACAGTGGGTAGTTGAGAGAAATTTCCTTCCATAGCCATCATTCACACACTTCAGAAGAACTCCAGTTCAGGAGCTGGGCTACAACAGATCAGAGCAACCTGGATTAGAGCCAGTTTAAGGCTTTCTCCTCCAGACTATCTCTGTCTTGCCCTGAAGTAAACAGTCCAAAACCTGCAGCAGATAACCTGCCTCTTTTCTCTCTGCCTGTCAGCAATAGCCCCACCACTGTGTCTTCAAGTAGCATCCAGTTGCAAGGGCTGAAAAGATAACGAGATTCCTTTTTATTTTTCCTCTCACTGAAAATTTACTCACTTTCTTTTCTGTGATAAATTAGTAAAGAATTTTTGCTGATGACTCCTGTTTCTACGCTTAATCCCAGGGCTACTGAGCTGTAACAATTTAAATGAGTGAGATTTCTGAAAACAGATGAGTTCAATTTTAAACATTTCATTGAAGCACATAACCAAATCCTCCTTTAAACTGCCTACAGGACGGTAGCGTTGCTCTTTGTGGATGGATTGGCATTTCTCTCTCTGTAAGGAATCAGATTAACTTAATAACACGATGTCTCTGTTCTTTGTTATGGACCATCTCTAGTGGAGACCACTAATAGCCCTCAAGCTGCAGAGGCCTATGTTTTTTCAGGTGAACACAATCCTCTCATCTTCTAAGCACAAGCTGGCCTATGCTTTCCAGAGTTTCAATCAATGCCTCAAGGTTTGTGGTAGGTGAGACGTTCAGCTCTGAATCTCTCTTCCCATTTCGTACTTTTTTCACCTGGGACAGGTTCAGTTTGTGCCTCATTTACACTCAGGTGTAATCACAGATTTACCATACTCTGAGAGCGTGGAAAGGATTTAGCAATTACAAAAATAAGACTGATGTAACATATCAGGGAACACTAAAGATGAGACCGAGAAAATGCAGAAGAGTGAGGAGTGACTGACAGTTCAGTTGGAAAGCGTTTCTCTGTGTTCAGAAACTGCCTGAATTTGACCTATCTGGGGTTGTGTGACAGTAGGAAAAACATTTTTTTTTCCCATGAAGTTTCTTCAGCAAATATAGCAGGGTCATTTATCTTTTTTTTTCTTTTTTTTCTTTTTTTTTTTTTTCTTAGTGAAATAACTCAACATTGAATATGCCTTGGAGAGTCAATCTATTAGAACACCTTCCTAGGAAGAACTTTCTATCTTGATCACAAGCACTTCTCTGGGGTCACAGAGAGATTCAAGAACATTATTCTGGGATCAATTTCTGTTTTGTCACCAGTAAGTCATCTTCCTTTTCTCTTGCTTTCCACCTCTTACAGGATTTATTTGTTAAGTACTGGCAGACAGAGTTTACTTTGCCACCTTTGAGCAGAGACCATGGCCAGGGGTCTTGATGGCTCTGGTCTCTGAGAAATGAGACATGGGCTCTGGCAGACTTTGCATAATATGGTTGCTTGTGTCATAGCCACACTCATCTTGCAGCTGCATACTGTAACTGCTTTGCTGTGGTGCTGGCAAGCATTGCACTGTACTATCAGGAATGCATCTGGTGGCTGCACAATAATTTTTGAAGGCTTAAAGTCTGGGGAATAAAACTACATGACTGTTAGATGAGCAAATACAATAAATGGTAATGCGCTGTTACTCATATTTCTTTTTCACTTCAAATACTAGAACTGTGACCCACAGGTCCAAGGGAAAAAGAATCAGAATTTTTATTCCTTGCTGCTCCTGTGCTATCTCTGGAGACCAGCAGTCTGTAATTGAGGCATTATTCACTTCAGTAATATGTACTGTTGAACCTGCCTCTGTTAGTACTCAGCACCTGAGCTGCACAAGTAGAGCTGCATAGTCAGCAGCAGAGGGAACTCTAATAACAGCCTACAAAGGATACATAAACTCTGCATCAATACCTTCCCTTTACATCTGCACTGGAGATGGGCAGGAAAACAATATATTGATGTAATTTTCAGAAGCATCCAGCATTTACGTTTAAAATAAAAACTAGAAAAAATATATATATTCTTTAGAAATAATTGCAGTGTTATGTGGGTCAACTGATACATTCTGTTTGTATCTTTGAGCTCTGATTCAATTTCATCCATTCAGATCTATTTCATAGATAAAGATAATGCTCACACATCACTTTGTGTTACTAAATGCTGTAGAAATACAAACCAGTGTTTAGTTAATGCACGGTGAATAATTAATTAGATGAACCGTACCTAGAATTTGGGTTTTTTCTTTTCCTTCTCCTGAACTACCCGCGGACAGCATTTTTTTTCCTTCATTTGTTTACCGATGAATAATTTCTTTAAATATTCTTTATTCTGCATCTTTTCTCTGATCAGCTTGCCAGAAAGATGCAACATTTCAACTATATGCATATTTTAATTGGAGACATGTTGTGTGTTGCTATTCCATGCTCTTCTGACATACATGCACATTCCTCTGTTTGCTCCAGTGATCTTATCTCTGAAGTTGCTTGTGAACAACAGGTGGGAAAGAAAATGAGGTGAATTCATTTAGTCATCTTTTCTATTTATATTACAGAACGCTTTAGGACTCCAACATAATTCACGATTCACTAGATATTATACTTACACACAATAGGAGGCAATCCCTACCAAAACACTGCATGAAGTAACTAAATGATTTAGAATGGTATCACTAAATAGAGAGGATAATTTTATTTCTATTTCAAAGCTGGGAAGGTGCGATCCATGAGTCGTACCCACACCAAGCCTGTCTCTGTGTGAAGGCATTAGATGATACGTGAGGTAGTGGTTGTTGCGCTCACATCTCTAGTCAGCAGGAAGCTCACAGATGAACCGTCCTTTTCCTCTCCCTGGATTTATCTCTCTGATGACGTGTGGGCAGTGCGGATAACTGGGAAATTTGGTCCTGATGGCAAACGTGTATTCTGAGTAATGCAGACGTGCTGGAGGGAGCAGGCTCTGACACCACAAGACATTTAGTTACTGAAGGAGTGAAGCTGAGCCTGGGAAGAAAAGAGTAGTGGTAGTGGGTGTTGAGAATATTGTTTTAATTTGTATTTGTTTCTCACTATCCAAATCTATTAAAATTATTTATAAATTAAATTAATTATTTCCAAGTCAAACCTGTTTTTCACAGTTTATTTGTAACTGACCTCCCTATCTTGACCTTGATCCACAACTATTTTTTCACCTTACCCTGTTGAGGAGTGAGAGAGGAGTTGTTGGCTTGCTGCTAGCCAAGATCAGTCCCCACAGAGTTGGTTCAGTCTCATGTGAGGTAAAAAAAACCCACCAGGATTAACAAGGAGCCAAGTAAGACATTTGATAAAGAAACAAGGAAAACAAAAAACCATCTTCATTTTCCTTGATGAAAGACTTCAGGGAGATGAGGTCTCACTGGGAAGCAGCAGCCTATATCTTTCCAGCTCTGTCACAGATAGTCTTTCTTCTTATCCCACAGATTTTGTGTTCCACAGCTAAGAAGTAGTTTCAGAGTAATCTTCTATCTCAGTGGGTTTAAATCCACTGAGAAATGCCTTGGTGTGGAGGGAAGTGGCGGAGGGGTGGAGCAGTGCAGAGGTCCAGGCTGGTTGATCAATCCAAATTTCACTCTTCTGTAGTCTGCTAAAATTGTCTTATTTCCCATGCACTGATAAGAAGATTCACTGGGCCAGAAGGTGAAAGGAGGCAAGAGTATAGCGTACATTAGGAGAATTATGTAGGAATGACCCAGCCCCACCTAATACTAGTTCATATGCGCTAGTCACAAACCCTTCAATGTACAATACAGAAATCATGCTTGGAAGAGGGATTTAAATCCTCTCAAAAAAGCCATTAGCTGGGAAAAGCCAGTCTTACTGATACTTCCTTTTCTGGGCTTGGGAATCACAGAATGGCCAGGGTTGGAAGGGACCTCAAGGATCATGAATCTCCAATCCCCCTGCCACATGCAGGGCCAACATCCTCCACATTCAATACTAGACCAGGCTGCCCAGGGCCCCATCCAATCTGGCCTTGAACACCTCCAGGGACGGGGCATCCACAACCTCTCTGGGCAGCCTGTTCCAGCACCTCACCACTCTCTCTATAAAGAATTTCCCCTGACATCCAAGGAATCTTTTATTTATACATACCTAAAGGAGCAGCTTCAACAGAAAGGCTGCAGAGAGCTCAGATGCATCCTTGGTCTGTGTTCTGGTTGTTGCCCTAGAGCTATGGAGTAGTGGCTCTGAGGCTGTTGCAGAGACTGCCCATGCTAAGTGAGTGTTCAACTTCCCCATCATCATCTGGAAGAAAGCAAATTGCTTTTCCTTTCCCAAAGGCTGTTTTGCAGTGCTTCTTTGAGGCCAGGTGCTTTGGCCAGGTACACGGAAGACAGTCAAGATTCTGGATTCTGGTGGAACGTATGCCTTGTCAGGACCATGTCATCTCTGACCAAGATCAGAAGCAGTGGGAGTTGGAGTGAGAAGATTTAAATATTGAAAACTGAGAAACCTCTCAATATGAAATAGCAGATGAGTGGCAGTTTTGAGCATTGCAAAATCTTCCTATGTCCCACTTTAAGTGCTTATGTTCCTTTTTAGATTTGAGCAGAATTAATTTACCCAAGGTCACGTAAGGAAAAGAAACTGATTCTACATATCCTTAGCAGTAGCCCAGTTGTTTACACATAAGGTTACTCTTGGAACATCTGTGGAATGTTTTTGATGCTATTGCTGCAGCTCCTTTCCTAAGTAAGAAGAAGCAAGGGATTAGAAAGTACTGAAGCCAGTGACAACAGCAAGAGAGAAGAACTACAATTTTTGGTAGCGAAAGGAAGAGGAAGAAAGAAGATATGAGGTTGAGAACAATTCTCTCATGGAGGAAGAAATGTGTGAAATGTAGCTGTTTCCCCCAGTTAATAATATAAACTATGCAGCATCAGTATCCCTGGCATCACAGTGGTGAGAAAAGGCACAGAATCCAGAGTGAGCTCCATAAAAAAAAAAAAAAAAAAAAAAAAGTAGAGGATCAGTAGAATTGGAGATGGTTGGGAATCCTCCACAGGAACATTTTTCTGAAGAGAAATAGAGTATGAAAGTCTTTGCTGATGATGGCAGGATGAGTGTCAAAAAAAATCTGCAAAATAAAGTTGGGTATTCTGTCAGGAAATATTGATAGGAATCCAGAAATGTTTGGCAATTTTTTTGAACTCAACCTATTGCAGTTTGTAGTAGGATTCAAAGAAGTGGCTTCTTAGGAGCTTGAGAGCATCTGCTGGCACATTGCAGGTGGTTAACAACGAAGACATCCCTTTCTCCTATTACTGACTGACTAATTATATTTGCATAGTTCGGATGAAGGTGTTCTGAGACATCCCTTCACAGGCAGAGCTGGAATGCATGCTTCAGTTATTTGATCTGTACTCCAGTATTTACATTTGATATTCATGAAAAGGAATAGCAGGTAGAGTCATAATCGGCACAGGTAAATGCTGGGCCAGCCTGGCCCATGTGACCCATTAACCCCCCTCCTCACCCCCCCCATCATTTTAGCCCTGTTCTACGCAGGCATGTGTTAATATGTTCTAGCCTCAGCTCCAGTGCAGCTGCACTGTGTCCTGAATCACCAGTAGTGTTTTCAGTTCAAAGCCCCATTAGTCCTCTGATACTACATACCATGTTATTTAGAGATACAGAAAGTTAGGAATGCCAGAGAATTTGTGAATAGGAAGGATTCTTGTCTTGTTAAGCATCACCCTTAAACTAGAACTGTGTGCTGTATGTTTCTTGTTTTCCTCTGCAATGCTGAGATCCAGTCTCTTACGAGAACATATTATATGTGTAGTAATGCATTGTGCACATTTTAGTGTGTACTAGCTTCTGGTTGGGATGAAGTTAATTTTTTTCATAGCAGTTAGCATGGTGGTATATTTTGGATTTGTGACCAAAACAGCACTGAAACACAACAGCCAGGGCAGATGAACCCAAGCTGACCAAGGGCATTTTCCACACCACATGACATTGTTCTCAGCAATAAAAGCTGGAGAAAGAGAAGAGGAATAGTGAGAGACGTTTGGGGTTAGGGCATTTTTTTTTCCCATTAGGCATGATGAACCCTGCTTTCCTGGAAATATCTGAACACCATCCTGCCAGTGAGAAGCAATGAATGAATTCCTTATTTTGCTTTACTTGAATGTGAAGCTTTAGCTTTACCTTTTAAACTATCTTATTGTATTACCCTTTTGATTTCTCCCCCATCCAGCTTGGGGAAGAGTGGGTGAGTGGCAGTGTGGAACAGTGTGCTACAGCAACATTCAGACGTGCTGGTTTTGATTTTCCTTTAAGGGAATTGTAATCCATGCAGCATTTGCTTGAAGCTTCCAGTGTGTATTAGTATGCAAAACTGCCCAAGAGGAAAATGTACTGTACTAAATGGTCAGTCCTGCAAGCTCTCTTTCCATCCATCTTTCTAGGAAGACTTAAAATCATCCCCTCTCACTTCACTTTGTCCCTGTCACTTGGCTCCTGGGAGCCTTATAGTAGTGGTTTCATTATTCTCATAAAAGTACAGGCAAATATTATTTGTCGAGTGAGTCACTTTGGTTCATATGCTGATTGCTGTCTTATCACAGGCTCCAGTTAGAGCCATTTTAATGATGCTCAGACAGCTGAGTTATTAAAACAAACCCAGAGGTAGCCAAGTGGAAAGGAGCTGGAGTCAGGCAAAGAGACAAGGCTGGAGCACTGCCCTCCTCCTCTGTGTCACTGGGCAGTAGGTTGCAGGGGGTCCTGGTGCACGGGTGCAGTGTTAGCATAGGTGAGCCAAGTCCATCTCTGGTTCATTCCACAAGCATGAATGGTTACTCTGGAAGTTCTAAATTCAGTTATTTAAGCAGAAAAGTTTGCAATCGATTCCTGTGCTTTCATGTGCACATGTTCTCTTCTGCCCCTGAGACTGAGGAGAACAGAGCGAGGACATGCCCAGAGATCTAGTGAGGGCTTGTACCACTAGAATAGTAGTCATGCGAGGAAGGGGCAGGTAGGTGATTCTGGTTATCCACCTGTGGGCTTCACAAACAGTGAACTTCCTACAAGAAGCAGGGAAGCTCTATGTATTTTATTTGCTACAAATGAACTGAAATTTTTACTTGATGCCTAGTCTTTGGATCTAGCTAGACTAGAAGCATTCCCTGTTCTGATGGGAGACCATAGCAGACCACAGCAAATTGATCTCCTATTTCAGCCCAGCTCCTCCCAAGATCAAGCCCTGAGCAAATGATAAAGCCCATCAGTCTCTGCGGTGGATGTAAGAAGGTTTATGCTGCGTGATTCACATGGAAGAGGAGATAGGGTAGGAGTGATACAGCTACTTCCCACTTCATACAAGACTTTGAAAATGTAGGGGATTTAATTAAAATCAAACCTGTGGATCTACAGGGAAAAAGTCCACCTTTCCTCCTTTAACAAAAGACAGCGCTCAGCCTGCAAAATCTTCTCACTTGCACTTCAGGTTTAAGTCCCTTTGTATGTCACAGGGGAAATTCTTTTCCTTGATAATCTCCTTGCTGGCCCATAGGTAATTGAACAGCAGATCCACACAGTAAATCCTTCAAAGGAATTACAAGGATTACATATCTCATATTCACCTTGTTTCACCCTCTGCAGATGTTGAATGTGAGCCATCAGTTTCTTCCTAATCCACGTAACTCAGATACGTGGAGTTTTCTGTCAGACACCTCACCCATTTTCCTTCTTTGCCTAGCAACCATTTCAGAAGTGAACTCAAAATTTTATACAAAAGTTAGCTCAAGAGAGAAATGTGAGAAATGGGTGTTAAAGAAGAAGGAAGAGGAGGAGAGTATGAAATAGATGTAGAGAAGAGTCTTAAAGAACTGGAGAGGGAAGACTGTGGCTTGATCCATAGGCTGATATGCACCATCCTATCTGTGGGCTACAAGTCAGATAAACATGAACCACTTTGCTAGCTGACAACATGCCTTGAGAAAAGGACAGAATGTGGTGACATTCTGCAAGCACTTATTGGCTGTAGATGCAAGGGAGAGCAGTGAATTTAATTAGTGAAGGCATTTCACAGAGGTGAACTAAAAAGTACATTGATTAGAAAAAAAAGAAAAAAAAGAAAAAAGAAGAGTTTCCTGAATAGGCTAAGAAAATATCGCTGAGAGATCTGTCATTAAAGTCCCTTGTCAGCTAAGAAAATATGCGATCTCCTTAGAAACTAGAGAAAAAATTGTATGACTAGAAGTTGGAAAATCATTACCTACTTATTTTTAAGTAGATGTAGATAGTAAGGAACATCTTGAAGGCAGTATCTTCCCTATAAACTAGCTGTCACAGGATACATGCACCATATTTAGAAACTAATGCAAATGGAGTTGCATTTCTATGGGACAATGCTGTGAGTTTGCTCTTCTCCAGTTTGCAATAGTATAGGAAGTCTTGCTGTTTTGAGGAGTATTGAAAAATCACTGCACTGATGACGTCAGTGAAGATGGGATGTGTAACAGGAACCAAGCATATCACACCATGGGAAGAACATAAGAGCGTGATTGGCTTTCTCTCATTATCTTTTTGTTTATAGAATCAGTCTCTACCTCTTCTCTACTCAGCATCTGATCCAGTTTGCCTTAAAGGTAATTTCTTGAGGTCAGAGAATGATCCTTAGGAACATCTGTGATTCAAATCTGACAGTAAGACAAAAAAAAAAAAAAAAAAAAAAAAAGGTCAATACCTCATACCATAGTGTATGAAATTCTTCAACATGGGTCAATAAAGCTGCATCTTAACAGAGATCTGGTCTGCAAATTGGTAACAAAGAAGTGATGGAGATATAATCCCTGACATGTCACCTAGCTTGAAGGCCTGAGCATTTTGAAATTGATCCACAGAAATTTCTTGTGTTATAGAAGAGGTAATAGTCAAATGAAAAAGTGTCTCATTTAATGCATAAACAAATGAGAGGATAATTTTGGTTGAGCACTCTGGAGTGAGCTAGAATTATTACAAAAATGGATCTATAAACACAATGTTGCTGGAGTCAACGTTTGTTTGAGTCAGTATTTATTGTCCTTTGATGACTTTTCTATCAAACGTACTCTGTTTATAAGTAGCACTGAAGCGTTCAGTAAATACACTGGAATTTCATCCTGATTAGCTAGTTGGATTCTTTCTGGCTAAAAAATCATTGCAAGTAATAGGCTCAGGGAGCAGAGCTTCATTAAACTTCTGTTGACAATTCATGTAGCACATTGAATCCTAGCTTCCTTTGGTACGGCTGTTTGAGGTTGGCAAGCCTTAAAAGGGTCAGAAGTTCATGAATCTCCTTACTTGGTGATAAGGGCTCTGAGCTATAAAAGGGAATATTTTGAAACAAACACAGCTGAGAACAATTTCTAAGTTCTGGTGGGATTCATCTTTCTTATCTTTCACTGTTTGAATCTCAGCTAACTTGATAGAAGTAATCTTCAGGCTCCCAGAGAGAGAGAAGCTAACCAGCCACAAGTCATCCTCTCAGTGTTAGACATTTCAATAAGTGGATGCCAATTTGAAGGCATCCATCTCTGTACTTTGACTATAGGGAAAACTTAAGGGATTACATGGGATATATAACTCAAATAACTCAAATCTGGGGAGAGAAATCTAAGAGCCTGCTAGAGACTGCTTCAGTGATAACTTCTCCACTCAAAGGTCATGCTTCATCTAATAGTTTCAAAACATTCAACCTTTACTTGTATTACATTCAGCCTTTACTCACATGGGAAGAATGAATCATGTATAGCAGAATCTGAAGCTTTCTATTGCATGTCAGCAAAGTATTAAGTCTCCAAACACTTTTTATTGAATAGCCAAATGCCATTAATTGTATTGATGGGAGAAGAGAGAAGGGTGTAAAGCTATGTACACTGATACTGCAGCTACTTTTGTTTAGTGCTAACTCCATCAGACTGTATCAGCTCTATAACTAGACAGATGAAGAAACAGCCATATGCATATCTGCTTTCATTCAGCCGTCAGTAACAAGAAAAGGACAACTCCTTTTTACCCTTCTCTCCTAGCTTCCTTTCATATACTCATGGTACACACTTTTTTTCTTTTTTTTTCCTTTGGGATGATGAAGAAAATTCTAAAAGCTCAAGAGAAAATCATCTGAAGGGCAACACAAATCTTCACAGAAAGAATAGCCTGTGTTTTGCCTGACAGTCTCTCCTTTTTCTGTATCCTGACAGATGAACATGATGCATCATAAAAGTTGTGAACTGAAAATGAAAACAAGAAGACAGAATTGAAGACTCTGAATTGAAGAAAATACAGTGATCAATACCATAGCATAATATTACAGTGTTCATAGGTATAAAAACTCTTGGAACAGAAATTATTTATTACTCTAGAGTGGCATAATTTATGTATGTGAAAATAGAGCTACCTTAAAGGGGAAGACTAAAACCAAATTATATGTCCAATTCTGCTTAAGGGAGAACATTTTTCTTCTCCAGGCCGGTTGGCCATAACTTGACAAGATTAGTGATGACTAGCAGGTTTGTAAGGCATCAAAAGTGATACTAAAAGAGTTGTTTGTCATGTACTTTCTGTACATCTTAATTTCTCTTTCTCACCTCTAGCTATCTGTAGTAACTCCTTTGAAGTTTAAGAGTACTGTAGTTTCTCTGCTTAGATTATCCTCTCCCAGATAGTACAGACAATTTATCCTTTTTTACCTCACCCCTGCTATGTCTCATTCATTACATCAGAGCCTAGACTGTGTCTAACTTTTTGTTTCTTCCTTCTGAATGCAGGATTATTACTGAAGATGTCAGCAGAGACACAGCAAAATAAGGAAAAAGCCCAACAGAGTAGAACATCCCCAAATGGGAGAACAGTGAAAAACAGGAAGTTGTTCTCAGAAAAATGCTTTGCTCATTCAGAGAACTCTGCTGCATTATTGTTTTGTCATAGACTTTGTTGGCTCTTGATCTTTAATCATTTGGTGCCTCTACTTCCTCCTTAAACTAGGATTATTCTTAGTAATGGTGGTTATTTATAGCAGTACTGGAGTCTGAAAAAAGTAATGTTTTTCTGCTACTGCAACTGAAGATTCTGCACAGAGGTCTAACATCTTCCTTTCTGGTTTTCAACTGGTGCTCCCTTCTCCTTCACAAAAGAAAGATGTGAACAGAAGAGACTAGAGATATTTGAATGGCACCAAAGAGCAATTTTCTGTGGATTTTTTGAGTTCCTAAATAAATTGATACAGGCTGCAAACACATCCCTTTCAGGATTGTTGCCAACAAACACCAACAAGACAGAGACATAATTGTATATTCACCCACAAAAAGTTAGTTTGAAGATTCTGTGTCCTTCCATCTGGGGAACGTGAATTTTAAATTCACCTTTTGGAAGTATTTGTACTGAATGATTAAGGCTTACGCTCCTACAAATATGGAATAGAAACACTACCTCTAGTTGTGTTATAACTTCCTGGGTCTCTTGTGAATAGCAAACTGCTGATAAAAGCAGTCTTGTAAAAATATCATCAAATAATTTTGGATAACAAAGTGATCTGTAGCAATCAGTGGCTGTGTCTACAAAGCACAAAGAGAAGACCGTCAGGCAAAGATTTTACAACCAGTTATTCAGAAATCATCTTCTCAGGAGCTGGAGCTCAGGTGGTGCTGTGTTGAACTCAGTGATCCTTATGGGTCCCTTCCAACTTGGGATATTCTGTGATTCTCTGAACTTCGGAAGAAACCTGAAGAAAGCAGGGAATGGCATTCAGATCTTTTGCAGTTCACATTGCTGCCTTGGTTACAGGATGACATATCCTCCTTAGAAACTGAAAATAAAACCAGAAGAGAGGAAAAGCACTCCCAGATCCTCTCCCACTCTTTTTCTCCAACTAACATATGATCACGACACTGTCCTTGAAGAGAACTCAGTTACAACACTGTGACCTAACACAGCTTTATCTTACAGAATGTTCCCCGCCTCTGTCCACACCCTCCTCCCTCAAAGTACTGGCAGAATCAAAAGGAAAAATTATATATGAAGGGAAAGAACAATGAATACTTAGTAGTACAGAACAAAAGAGATTTGCAAGGAGGGTGGAGAAATCAAGGAAATTAAGAGCTGTCTGGGATACAGAGCATAATTGTGTCAAGGCAGAGAAGATCTGGTTCACAGGTGCTCCCAGCTCATTAAAGCCAGACTGATGGTCTGCAGTGAGAGCCAGCTTCCTGCAGCACATCCATACTTGTTACCATTTCAGTTTGTAGCTGGAAAGCATTTCAGAGGCTCCTTATGTGAGCAGAGGGGACAATAAAAGGTGCGTGCTGAAACAAGAAGTGGACAGGGACAGTCATCTTCTACTTGTGGTTTGATATCTTTGTCATCTGAGTGGGTTTTTGCCTCCTGTTATTTCACAAGATTAAGTTGATAATGTAGGTATTAATTATTGTAGGGAATATGCTGCTGACTGAGGAACTGCTCTACTGTAGGCACTTTGGAGATGCGGCTGATTCAGTGTATGGCTGCCAACTGGTGCTCCTTGAGGGAATGTGCTTCAGGTTCGTTTCCAGACTGAAGTGGACTGTTACAGGTGCCTGTATGTGACAGAACTGCTTCCAGCTTGAGCATCTGTAATGGGCCACAGGTTGTCTACTTGAAACTGAAAATGCTGATAGAAGTGCAATTGTGGCAGTACCTAAAAAAGCCAGTAGATAGAAACAAAATTGTCACTGGCTAGTTTTGTGTGCCCTTACAAGAACTTGAAAGAGCAGTGCTGAAGCTGGACTGCTTCAGAGTGATGTTAAAACTCAGTGCATTTGCTCTGATTCTGACATTAATACTAAAGCCAAACCATGGTAACTGCTAATCCACTGTATGTAGAAGAGCTCTTGGAAGGACAGAGGATTATTACTTTCTGCTGTTTGAAGTGAGATCTGTGTGCAATCTTGGGAGTTGTGCTGGCAAAAAATGTCAAAGGGTATGCAGCTCTACAACATTTGTAAAATTACAAAAAAATTTAAAAAAAAAAAAAAAAAAAAAAAAAAACAGTGTTAAAACTGACCCATGTCTTCCCACAGCTATCTTGTCCCCCACTCCAGGATGTACAGTACTCTGTTAGTAGCCACTGTCAGTTTTCACCAAGACCTCCCAAGTAACTTTTCAGCAGAGTGATATTTTGAGCTTGGGAGAGGTTTCCCAATTGTTTCTTTCCCTTCCTTTTCCTGAGCTCTTGGCTGAGCTCTGAGTTTACCACAGAAGGTTTGCAATCTGCAGCTGTCACAATAACTTCTGCATTGTCTGCAAATATCCATCTCCTTCATATCTCTCTACTCAGCCAACTGCCTGCTGTGTGCACTTTATGGATATTTCTATCTTTTCCATTTGCTCTGCTTAGAAAACTTAGTGTTTGTCCTGGCTCGTGGTAACAATAGCTGTACTGAATAGCTGTATTGAAAGTCAAGTAGGGAAAGGTATTCAGTACTTCTCTGGGAGACCTGTGGTGTACCCACTTCTTGGCATTTCCATGTCGCTGGTCGCTATGAAAAGAAGAATAAGTGAAGGACTGCTGTTCCATGCTAAAACCTGATGCAGATGCTGTTGCACGGTGAGTTGAAAGGGTGAGCAGAAGACATAGCCCAACTTCAACCTGGGGGCTGGCTGGGCAAAGGGGGATCTCAAAGTGAGGCTCACACTATTTTTCAGCAGCCGTGTGAGCCTAGGCTGTCATTTACATGGCCAAGAACTTGTGTGTTTGTCCTTGAGAGCATCTGACTTGTGAATCTTACAGGAGGATGTGCATTTATTTTTCCTCCTCAGCTATTATAAATTTTGTTGTTAACAATGTCCTTTTAAAGAGTGGAAAGACAATGTCATTGGCATATAGGAAGCCTGCATTTGGTGCCTATATTTTCATATATGATGTTTAACTGGGGAATTAACTAGGAATTTAGGATCTCTTCTGGCACAGTTCAGTTTATGTAAGCCTAAGGATAGGTGTGATTTATACATGCTTGGAAAACAAGTGCCCATAGGAATCACTTTGTAACTATGAGGAAAATCAAGTAGATAAATGGATAAATTTCCTTGAATGGCCACACTTAAAAGGCTTCCCTGACCCTCTCATTAGCAGCTAATCTTCTCCTCTAGCGGGAGTGGAAAGTGTTTAGAAGAGACATTACTCTTTCTCACCTTTCTAAGTACCCCTCACCTTCTCTGTCTTTACTGCTTCTGAACTGACCTGCTGCAGTGTGTCATTCTACTATATCTATTGGCCTGTCTTGACTGCATCTTTAGTCTCTGTTGGTCATTTTCTTTTCCTGCCTTGCGAGCAATTTTTCTCTAGGTATGCAAGCACTTATACTCCCCTCACAAGGAGCTGAAATATCTCTTAAATGTTGAATTCCATCACAACACACAGATTATCAGGCTATAAATATGTCCTTGGTATAAAGGGAGAAGAAAAGCACAGAAGAGCAAAGTTGCACTTCAGAAAGCTCACTCACACCTGTGCTATTCCAGCATGTAGTAGGAAAAAAATGACAAAGGAAGGTTTACAGTAACTGAAACAGTCACTGTGGGAATCCATCTGGTTAACTGAACTGGTCAGGGTTGTGTAGACTGTGGTCATCTGAGTTGGGACCCATAAGGGAAATAGATGATCTGAGATCCCAGAGACAGCTTTACTTTGAATCAAATCAATCTCTCCTACTCCTGAGCCTGTTAAAGCTGCTTGACAAGACACCGTTCAGACCATTCACCCGTGATAGAAAAAGGGAAGGCAGGTGCTTAATGAGTACTAATATATAGTGTTTTATTTCCATGGTAACATTTATACCATTAGGTAAAGTCATTTCAATGAAGAAAAATGGCTCTTCTGAAACAGAAGAGTGCGTCAAAGATTCGCTTAGCCTAACTATAAGCATTTATTCAAGCACATACTTTGGGAATTTTCTTGCGCCGAATTCCCTCAAAAGTCAAAATGAGATAGAGAGACCACTAGAGATGATTCAGGTCAACTAAGGTGTGGTTCACACCATGAAAACTGTACAGTGGCTGTGGACAGAGGTAGTAATCTCCAACTACTACACATCAGCTGGGACCCATTCCAGGTGTATGGATTCTATCTCCACCTGGCATTTATCACTTATGCTCTGTAATGTGGAGGTGTATCTTCACAGCAACAAGTTAGGTGTTAGTATGAATGTGTTGCTTTTGTTTCTGAAGGAAAATGAAGATTATAATAATTCCTTTGCATTTCTCTTTAGGCGTGATCAGTGTTTAAGAAGGACAAACCCTTGCACTTTGCCTGGAGTAGGTGTCTGGTGAAGAGTACATAAAGCTTAAAGACACCTGTTGGAAGAGGTAAGCCACTATAATGAGAAGGTACCAATGTAGGCAGCAGTAACTAGAGAAAATAAGTAGTTCCCTGAAGTCAATTTTTTTTTTTTTTTTTTTTTATCCTGTAGTTTTTTTGTTGTTATTGTTTTTGAGTTGAGGGAATGCTGTGTTGCATGTCAAGATGGTGTGTGAGTTTTCAGGTAAGTCTTATGTTTTTCTCTTGAAAATGCTTTTGGAAACATTATTGTGTTTATATTATTTCTGCAATCACACTCTGAGAGAATGAAAAACTGAAGAGAGGGCTTTAGCTTCCCAGAGGTACTGTGCTGTTATGTCCAATACCCCTCTGAGATTTCAGGTGACTTAAATGTGTCACAGGACCCTGCCACTATTTTTGGAGGCTTGTCACTGCAGTGTGGAATGAAAGAGAGGCTAAAAATGTTTGAGAAGAATATACACCACAGTCCCTCACTGTCTATGTTTCCAGCTTCTGATTCTTTAACTATATACATGTATACATTCCTCTTAAAGCTTGGGTTACTAGTTTCATGGGAACTGTTGAGTCACAGCCTGAACCACTGATTGATCACCTGAGACAAGGACTGAGTCAGCCCTGGGAGCACAGGTGAAGGCAATTCAGCTGTGTGACCAGAAGGGGGTGGAGCCTGGCTGCACCTCTCTTAGACCCCATTTAAGGGCTGATTGCCATTAGGGAAGGATCTTTTCTTAGAGATTCCTCCTTTTGGGATTTTCTGCTGCGAGCCTAGGGTATGGGTGAGCACTTAGTTTTTGATCGTCTCTTTCCACCATGGTGATCTTTCTAATTATAAACCTGTTGTACACTATCCTAACCTTCTAACTGTACTTTTGTTAATTGTATACTGGTATGGAACAGGTTCCCTATTAGTGATTTTGTGTAGGGATATATGGTTGTGTTATTGAAGGCTGACTCTATTAAAGGATCTCTGAAGCGTAATGGGGTTGGGGTTGTTTTTTACTGGAGAATGCACTTACATGGCTCTTTCATAAAATACAAGACTTTTAATTTGCGATCCTTCTCACGTTCTCCAGCCTTACTCTTGATATGGTTATGCAGCTATATTCAAATGTAGGGTCTGAATAATAAAATACATGCGGTTTGTATAATGTACTAGTCAGTGTGAGATAGGGGAACAAGAAAGAAATAGGCCTTATAGTCCAGCCAGCTTCCATTGCTTCTGTTCCCTCATCCCCTAGAGCCAAGACTTCTCTGGTTTCTGTACACCCATGTGACTGGGAAAGCAGTAATCTGCTCTTACTGGTGAGCTTAAGAGCCCTCTTATATTGCACCAGGAGTGTACATAGGATCTGATATGTAGTTAAGAGGATACATGGGCCAGATACAAATCTCATCAGTAGCGGGGGGGGGGGGGGGGGGGGGGGGGAGGGGGAGAAATAATTCATTTTGCTTTAAGGAAATTTTCTTACTTGTGAGCTCAAAATATTGACTTCCTTTTCTTCACCTTCCCCCCCCCCCCCCCCCCCCCCCATTCCTCTTTCTTTCTCTAGGCTGTACAACTCTATAGCAGAGTAGTTCAGTTCCCTCTTACAAGTAATGCATTCAGATTACAATTTTCCTAGAGAGGAAAGATGAAAATATACAGTGTGTCAAATCATATATTTTATCTGTCATCTAAATGGTACAATTTTGTAATATCCTTTTATATTTTAAACTATCATGCATTTTAGATACCGCGCCACATATTTCAGACACCTGCTGTCTGTGATGCATTATGCTGGATTGACTCATGCAGTAACAACTTCTCAGTTATTTTTATCCTCTCGTAAGAGGATAAGACTTGCATACTTTGGCCGTTACTTTCCTTGCTTTGTGCTACCTGGTGGAAATCATGGAAGCAAACAAATGATCTTGTCCGTAACCATGTGGCTAGAAAGAAAAACAGGAGATGATCTGAATCAGAAAATGTCTGTGCATCTGAAATTGTTCTAGTTTGCCAGGGATCCTCCAGAACAGACCCCCTGCAGCTATTGTGCATTCTGTGCACAATACATCAGTTATTCTCCCTTGGACTGATTCAGCATGATCTGCTGAGGGCTTAATTTGGTCCCTGAGCCCTTTGCGTGGAAAGGGATGTGCTGGGCAGAGAGAGATGGCACCAGGCAAAGGAACTCTAAGACTTGGACTGAATGTGTAAACTTAGTTCACATGAGGCTAGCATGGTCTGATTTATACATGTGGATTGCACTGAAATACAGTCCTGTTGAGATGTTGATGGTGGAGACTGTTAATTACAGTGAGTGTATACCAAAATTGATTTGCAGTATTTTAAGCCCATTCTGTGGAACTCAATGAGGTGTGACAGAGTAGAAGGCATAGGGAAACAGATGTGAAAGAAGATACAGTTGACTTACCCAGTGAAAGTCTTAAAAGGAGCTGTGTTGAGCTACCATTTAATGGAAGCTTATCTCTGTTGTACTATACGTAGGGCAGAACTCTCACACTGGGAGGGACGCAGAGATGCATAGTAGCAGTACCTATGCCTTGCAGGGGTGCATGAGTCAGAAAGTTTCTCATGTCAGTATCTGTTTATAGCCAGACAAATGACAATGCTGGTCTGGCCTTTTGCATATTCATCAACTCTCTTGCTAACTTGAAATATTCATGTCTTTTAAGATTAATTGCCACAGGGAGATGTATAGTGCTTCAGAAAAAGTAAATAGCATTTTGGCCCTTTCTTGAAGTAAATCTGAAATGCTTCTAATGTTCTAAAACTCAATTTAAGTTTTCTTTGGTTTTGAAGGAAGTTTCTTCTTCATTTCATCCAGTCCGAAATGTCAAGAAGAAAATCCAAGGTTAAGTATTTCTGATGCATGAAACTTCAAGTAGTACCCAGAATCTGCTAAAAGAACAAACTGCTGCAACTTTTCTGGCCATTCTACCACCTCAAAAACAAAACAAACAAACAAAAAAACAACTACACTACAGCTTTGGTCAAATTATAACACTTTGATTCTTGTCCATTTCTGATTTAAACCTGGATATAAAAATATCTGGTTCTGGTCTACTCTTTATAAAGACCACATAACACCTTGCTGGGTAGGTTTTAGCCATGGAGATAACCAAAACTTTATATTTCCATTTTGTACTTGTCAGAGAAAAGTGATAGTGGAAGGGGATGAGTGGATTCAGTGGGCCACAGCAACATAGCCCTGGAGATTAGACACCAGTGATGCTGACAGAGCAAGCTCAGATCAAAGCATAACAGGATGCTATAGCTCCAGTGAATCTGTTTCTGTTCTCAGGCAAATAAATCTTCTTCCTGCTTCAAGATGCTTTGTAGTGGAATAAACAATTTTTCTAGGGAAGACCAAGCCACTTAATAGCTTCATGTGAATGCATGGCAGATGTTAATGTCCTTTTAACATACATTCAGCTCATCTGGAATATTAGAAAACTCTCTCTTCATGTCTCTATTGTCCAGCACACCAGGACAAGTGCTAGATCCCATCCTCTCTTGTCCAAAATTGAGAAAAACATTTTCCTCTCGTGTGAAATTTTGCAGACAGCTGCACTGCTTCTTAGTAATCGGTAAGTTCATTTTAGGGTATTATTCACCCAACCGAAAAATGAAAATTCAAATTGGAAGTGTTTAGTTGATTTCTAAATATGTGCCTGGAGGAGGTTCTCCATTTAGTGGAATCTGCCAGAAAGTAAAATAACAACTTGAAGACTCCTATATAGTCTTTGTGGGCAGGTGGATTTTAGATAGAATGAAGATTAAGCTGCAGAACCTAATGTAATGATGCTTTTTATAATATCCGAAGTAATTTTTTTCAACCAGCTCCAGAATTTTACTTTCAAGGAGAATATACCTTAGTTTAAAATTAAAATAGATTAAATGTGTTTGGGGAATTGGTACCAGTGCACATATACTATTCTAATGTAAAATATTTCATGCTATTATGGAAAACAAAGGAACATGTAAATATCTCTATTGATTCACATATTTAGGCTATATAATGCACGAAGGAAGAAAAAAATTGCTTGAAAAGGCAAATTTCTGCAATAAAAAATAAAGGTAATAGCTTGTCAGTAGTACCAGGAAAGGGTTAGGGTAGCAAAATCTGTTGGTGGTTCTTTTTCAGACACTCCTCTTGCAGTATCAGAGGTTAGGTTTTACTGTCTTGCATGAAAAGGGATGTCTCATGATCATCATTACCTCAGTAAACTTCATAGCTGATGTTGTAGTACTTCAAAATGAGCACGTCTGTATAATCACTCAGTACCAGGACCGGTGGTGTTCTAAGGAAGGGGTAATGACATTTGTGTGCATTTGTGTTATCTATTGAGCTCTGAGAGAGTGATGTCAAACAGAGATGAAGAGTGGGGAAAAAGCTTTCTGCACTGTGGAGCGATAACTGATGCCAATGTGTGGAGCAGCCTGTGTGCAGCTCCTTTGTCACTATTGCACTGTGAGTCCATGCACCCCAGTCTACACTCTCTGGTTGCTGAGGGGAATGACTCTGGACAGTGATGGGCAGGGTGTGGGGAGGAGGCACCCTGTGAGGATGACTGAGATGTGCGGGGCGGGATAATGAGCTCGTGGCTGTTTGCAGAGTCCCTGGTCTGATTTTTTTTTTTTTTTTTTTTTTTTTTTTTCTTCAAGTGACATTTTCCAATATAGTTCTGTTCTGGGATACAGTATGATCAGATGATCTTGTTATTTTTTACAAGCATGTTTTGAAACTTATTAAAGGAGTAGCTATGTTTTGAGTTCCAACGTGAGCTTAGGCAAGGTATCAATTTGATGACTGGATTTGCCTCTATTTATTGATTGTATATTCCAAATATAAGTGCTGAACTTTTAGGGCAGGGTATTGTTCACAGAAGCTGAATTTCAGTTTACATGTGAAGTGACAGCGGGTACCCTTGTTCTCATGATTATAATGAAGACCTTAGAAGCAGTCATCCCTTAATTCTGAGCCTGAACTTGCATAGCTTTGTGTATCTGGATAATTGGGCTTATGGGCTTGGATCTGTGACAGCTTATTGATTATATGGGTTGTAACTAGAAAAAAAGAAAATACTGCAGTTTTTAAGTAATGGACTCGTTTCTGCTTTTAGGGTTTTGAAAATATTTATGTAGTATTTTCTCACTGAGGTAACAAAACATGGCATTTAGGCCTTCCAATATTCTAAGGGGGAACATGTATACCTTTCAGAGGCAGTGTAACACATTTAAATCTAATATTATGATGGAAGAAAACAAAAGCTTCAGGTCTCTCGCCTGGCTATTCTGGTGAGGGAAGTGATTAGCAGCGATGGAGAGCACAGTCCATGGGTAGCTTAGCTGGAAAGGGTTGGCCTAAAGCCAAAGCTGCCCTTCTGGGGCAGGTAACACTTTGCTAGGTTTGGTCTTCTGCTCATTAACCCTAATTTAATTCAGGCTGGCTATAAGATGCCTTTATCTGACCCAGAATGTTCTCTCTGTACAGATACTTTCATTGCTCAAATTCATCTTCAGTTGCCAAATTTCAGCTAGCAACTACTCTCTTTCACTCAGCTGTGACTAATTTCTGACTTGGGCTTGAGACTAAGATGACCCACCTCAAAGATCCTCCAATGGCACCCCTAAGCTCACTTTTTCCTTCAGTCTTAACCTTAATTTCTGGATCTCACTGGGATTACATCCCCTTCTGTGGCCCATATGACAAAGTTGCTTTCATTAGAGGTCTCTTCTGTTGCTGTAACTTTCCTATAGTTGCCCCTCAGTTAAGTAAACATGAAATAATGTTGAAATTCTGTTTAAAATGATAACTATCCTCATGGGTTTTTCCTGTCCCTTGGTTTGGTGAGACAAAACTCATCTGAAATCCAGTTTGCTTCAGTGACATGAGAAGCCCGGTCTGCTACCTCAGAGTAGAGAGCTGTGCAGAGAGGAGTTCTGAATATGAACCAGAAAGTGCCATTTGGCTTTGTTGCATAGTATTGGCCAATATCTGTTTGCCTGAGAAACTGAGGAAGGAGGCAGCTGTGTTTTGCCTTTATGCCTTACCTATTTTTCTCAAAAGCAAGGAACAAGCTGTGTGCTCTGCGGGGATTTCACTGCATGAATTCAACCTCCATATGTTCAGTGATACCAGCTCTCTAAGACTTCTGCTGTGGAAGCATAAGAAAAGCTGATTCTGAAACGTCATTGTGGTCACTCATTTGAGTAAGTGCCACCCATACGAGTAAAAGCAATAATGTTAGTCCTTAATTCTCTAAGAAGTATCTCTCTGTGAATAAAAAAGTGAAAGTTGACCATTAGAAATCTGGAGATAAATCACTTCAGCTTTCCTACAGACTGTTGTTTACTGGTTCATTCTTTCAACACCCCTAGTTTCAACTTTTGCCATTTGTCAGCAAACATGCCCAGCAACAGCACTCAAAATAAATTTACAGCCATACTTCTCACATGGCTGTCTGTCACCTTGGAAGATAGCTTGCAGGGCCTAGATCCCTTTGGTATTTTGTCCTGATCTGCTCTTGTTACCATAAGCATTAAATGATGTCAGACCAACGAATTTCCTGATTTGCACAAATTCTAGAAATATTTGAAAAAGACTGTTTCATCAGCTTTTTCTGCTGCAGTTGATGTGACAATGTCATGTTGTATTTAAATAATAAAAAAAAGAGCCTAAAAGGTCTTACTAACAAAACACTGAAAACACTAGTTTCCAAACAGCAATTAAGAAGGGAAAAAAAAATATCAAGAGCTGATGGTTTCTCAGCTGACAAATGCTATCCAAGGGCTATTGACTATCTGATTAGAATGAAATGGAGCCGAAATGCAATTGATTCAGGAATAAACAATGCATCTACTTAGGGTGATGGCCTCAGAAAGCATAAGTGGTGAATGAGTTCTGAGTCAATCTGTCAGGCGTTTCTACAGCAGTTGCTCATATATATTCAGTATCTTCTCTCAGTTCTGTGCAAAAAAGTAGCTCCCTGTTCAGTCTTTCTGAAATTGAAAAAGGTCTTGTATATATGGTAGAAAATCATTTTATATCAGCAAGTGCCCTACTTAGAGCAGGGGAAACAGTATTAGTCTTAAAGCTAATTTGCTCATTTTCTCTTTACTTCTTGTGTGGATGAGCAAGGAGCTCGTGCACGAACTCAAAGGAAAGAAGAAGGCCCATGAAATGTGGAAAAAGGGTCTGACTACTTGGGAAGAATACAGGAATGTTGTCAGGGTCTGCAGGGATGCGACAAGGAAGGCTAAAGCCCGCCTGGAATTAAATCTGGCAAAGGGGATAAAGGATAATAAAAAAGGTTTTTTCAAGTACATTAACAGTAAAAGGAAGACTAGGGAGAATGTGGCTCCCCTGCTAAGTGACGGGGGTGTTCTGGTAACGGGGGATGCTGAGAAGGCGGAGATACTGAATGCCTTCTTTGCTTCTGTCTTCAGTGAAAAAGCTCCCCCTCGGGAATCTGAGACCCTGGAGATTAGTGAGAGGATCTGGGGAATGGAAGACCCCCCTTCTGTCAGGGAAGAGGTGGTCCGGGAGCGCCTAGGCAACATCAATGTTCAGAAATCCATGGGACCCGATGGGATTCATCCACGGGTGCTGAAGGAGCTGGCAGAGGTGATTGCTGAACCGCTTTCGGTCATCTTTGAGAAGTCATGGAAGACGGGGAAGGTGCCTGAAGACTGGAAGATAGCCAGCGTCACCCCAGTCTTCAAAAAAGGCAAGAAGGAAGACCCAGGCAATTATAGGCCAGTCAGCCTCACCTCTGTCCCTGGAAAGGTGATGGAACAGCTTGTACTGGATGTCATCTCCAGACAACTGGAAGAAAAGGAGGTTATCAGGAGTAGTCAGCACGGGTTCACAAGGGGGAGGTCGTGCTTGACCAACCTGGTAGCCTTCTATGATGTTGTCTCTGGCTGGGTGGATAGGGGGAGAGCAGTGGATGTAGTCTACCTTGATTTCAGCAAGGCATTTGATACTGTCCCCCATGACGTCCTTACAACAAAGCTGAGGAAGTGTGGGATAGATGAGTGGACAGTGAGGTGGGTTGAGAACTGGCTGACTGGCAGAGCGCAGAGGGTCGTCGTTGGTGGTGCAGAGTCCGGTTGGAGGCCTGTAACTAGCGGTGTTCCTCAGGGGTCTGTGCTGGGTCCGGTCTTGTTCAACATCTTCATCAATGACCTTGATGAGAGGATAATGGCCACCCTCAGCAAGTTTGCCGATGATACGAAGTTGGGAGGATTGGCTGACACGCCTGAAGGCTGTGTTGCCATTCAGCAAGACCTGGATAGGCTGGAGAGCTGGGCAGAAAAAAACCAGATGAGGTTTAACAAAAGCAAGTGTAGAGTCTTGCATCTGGGGAGGAATAATTGCATGCACCGGTACAGGTTGGGGGATGAGCTGCTGGAGGGGAGCTCTGCGGAAAGGGACCTGGGTGTCCTGGTGGACGACAGGTTGGCCATGAGCCAGCAGTGTGCCCTTGTGGCCAAAAAGGCCAATGGCTTACTGGGGTGCATTAAAAAGAACGTGGCCAGCAGGTCAAAGGAGGTGATCCTCCCCCTCTACTCTGCCCTGGTAAGACCTCATCTGGAGTACTGCGTCCAGTTCTGGGCTCCCCAGTACAAAAAAGACAGGGATCTCTTGGAAAGAGTCCAGCGGAGGGCCACGAAGATGGTGAAGGGCCTGGAGCATCTCCCCTATGAGGAAAGGCTGAGTGAACTGGGTCTGTTCAGCCTTGAGAAAAGAAGACTGAGAGGGGACCTGATCCAGGTCTATAAATATCTAAGGTGTGGGGGGCAGAATGGCGAGGCCGGACTTTTTCAGTGGTGAGTGGAGACAGGACAAGGGGAAATGGCCAGAAACTGGAGCATAGGAAGTTCCGCACAAACATGCGCAAGAACTTCTTTACAGTGAGGGTGACGGAGCACTGGAACAGGCTGCCCAGGGAGGTGGTGGAGTCTCCTTCTCTGGAGATGTTCAAGACCTGCCTGGATGCCTACCTGTGCTACCTGGTGTAGGGAACCTGCTTTGGCAGGGGGGTTGGACTCGATGATCTCAGGAGGTCCCTTCCAACCCCTACAGTTCTGTGATTCTGTGATTCTGTGATTCTTGGACTACTGGCTGAGGTGGTATTTTTTTGCTTCTGGAATGTTTGGCTTACTTATGTTCCTATAATATTCCTGTCTCCCTGTAAACATTCTGAAAGAATGAAGTGAATTTGAGGGTCCATGCTGGATGATTTTCTTTGCCACTCAAGTTTTTTTTCTGTGTGCAAGACAATTTTTCTTGGAGCACAAGAGAGCAGCATTTTTTTCCCTGTCTCTTACCTCTAAGAATGTGGCTTCACACAATGTGGAAGAAGGTGGTGTAGGTGTATTACACTTTATTTAGTAGCAACAGATCAAACTGCCCAATGTTTTTCCTATCTTTCCTTGGTGGGAGGAGGTCTCCTCTTCATATGCATCAAGTATCTCAAGCTACAGTTGGATAGTTAAATATGATGAACATCTCTTGGTGAGGCATTTCTTTGATTTACATGGCTACTTGTACACTTAGTTTTAAATTGATGGATATTCTCATCTACTGACCCATAAGCTCCCAGGCTTAGTTTATGCTAATGACTGATAAGTTTTGCAATTCATCAAGAACTAAGAACATTCTGCGTTTTGTGAAGAGTTCTGTTAGCAATCGGTACTAATATCAACCCAGCCTATATTCTTTTGAAAGAGTGAGGAAAAGGTCTTAAGCATAATTTTTCCAGTAGTTTAAAGAGGACTCTGCACTACTCTTGTTAGCAGTTTCTTCCAGGAAAACTAACACAATACAAAAATCTCAAAAATTAAAGCAATAAAGTTGCTTTTTACCTTGTATACTTTGGTCGTGTGAGATATAGGAATTTTAATAACAATAGCAAAATATAGATTTATCCATTGGGAAAAAAAGAAGTGGAGTGTTGATAAGACGCTTCAGAAAAGTGAGTCAGTAGCTAGCGGTTTTCTGGTGGGTAACAGAGCAAATGTAAAATATCTACTGTAGCTAGCATAATCCTGAACAGAAGTAAGAACTTGGTATTACTACCTTTTGTGGTATTAAGGAGGTCAAGATAAGTTTAGGGGGGTGATCTGCACAATGGAGGATTATTGTATTCTAACACAGGGATGCATACGAATACTTAACACCTACAGCCAAAACAAATCAAATTCAAACAAAAGATAGAGCTTTGTGAGATTTTCTTTTCTTTTCTTTTCTTTTTTTTTTTCTTTTTTTTTTTTTTTTTTGCTGAGTTCCATTATTCACAAAAAGAATTAACGTGGTTCTTGATCTAAGTAGTATTGCATAAATTTGTTACATGAAAAGCTTTCCAAAACATATATAATTCAACCACCAGCCCTAAAACAGGTGCACTAAAACTGGATGAAATCTTAAAGCTTCTCTAAGCCAGATTCTAGATTCATAAGGTGGCTTTCAGCTTTTAAGTTTGGGCTTGTTACAATTGGGAAGATTAGCACTGTAGGAAGGCAGTGCAGGAGTAGAATAGTAAAGGGACAAACAGTAACAGAATGCTGCCTTGTCTCCAAAGGATCAGGGAGGAAAAACTCCACAAGGGAGGGATCTCCAACCAGAGATCCTCCCCAGTGGCAGTCAGCCCTTAAATGAGGTCTAAGAGAGGTGCAGCCAGGCACCTTCTGAATGATTTTTACTGGATGCAAATGAAAGAAAAAGGAGGTTTTCCAAATCAAGAGGGGAAAGAATCACTTTCAAATTCAAAGTGTTTTAATGTTTCTGTGTTGCTTGAGTTTCATTTATGCTTGATTATGTCAGGTTTTCTAAGCATGTTTGCTGTGGTAAAAACAGGCCTGTGTCCCATCACAGAATCCTTGAACCGTAATTAACTGTTTAATGTTTTTGGTGCAGAGGAAGAGGTGAATAGCACGTTAACACCTTCAGCACCTTCACACTAATGGTGTTAGGCACATGTTTTTTCCATTAATTAGGAAGTTTTAGCGCTGTTACTTAGTAGCCAGGTGGATACTTATAATGCTTTTCAGGCTGTCTTGGTGGATTTATAACTGTATGCTTGATGGCCAGAAGGATGTCTGGTACGTTTAACATGGGTTAAACAGCTGAAATGAAGAAAGAGGCAATTAATGCTTGAATTATGTGTTTTCTCCACAAAGAGATCCAAATTTATTTTTAAAATTATAAATGTTAGAGAATTCAATGCAAGCAAGCAAAAAGAAAACAGATACTGTTTGTTTATTTTAGCACAAGGGTTGCATAAAGGTTGAGTGTGTGTTAGTACAATTCCTGCTGGTTGGTCTTTTCAGGCCTCTGCTGCTTAGGTTTGCTGTGAGTTTTCTCTCCATCCTTTCTGACTGCTTTTCCATATGCAAGCCTGCATGGGATAACAGTGCAGTGAGAGCAGTTTGGGAATTTGTTACAGTGGATGGCTTTCCACTATGCAAAAAAAAAAGATGGTCTCTGCCCTTGGATGCGTATACATCAGGGACAGTAATCAATCTTAGTGAACAAAATAAATCACTGGTGTCAGCTGCAGTGCCAGGATGCTGACAGCTGATTTTGTTGGCGGTGTTTTGTTGTTTTGTTGTTGTTTTTTCTTAGTGTATGTATTTAATTTATTTAAGAAAAACAGACTAATGATCAAAAGAGAATAATTTATGCCAGATTTCAGGCAGTGTAGATCAGCATATCACCACTAATTGTAATGGAGTGATGTGAATTTCAGTTAGCTGAAGAATTTACCTCTCTCCTGTTTGAGGAGGTAATGCTTTCTGAAAATAAAAGATTAAATTCTCCTGAAAGTGCTTCATTTAACTTTAGTGCAAATTTGCAGGAAGAACTTTCTGGGTACCCATGAATGACTGGAATTTTACCTGAATTTAATATCGGAGAACTAAATAACTGATTCTCTGAGCTTATACCCAAATTTATTTGTTTGAGGTATGTATCGTTGTCTTACACACTTATCCACCTCTGAACAGAATACTGATCCTCTTGAATTGCATAAAAATTGCATCATCCACAAATAACATCTTGCTTCGCATTCCATCCTTTGAAATTATTTTTATATTGTTGTAGTCTCTGAAACAGGTCTTTGAATTTCTTCTCTGATTATAGATTTTTATCTCTGTATTATTCCACCAGCTTTATTGCTTTTTTGCACAGCTTTATTCTACTCCTATTCATGGAACTTTGCTTCAAGTATGTTGAATGAACTCCACTCTAGATGTTTACTTCTGCATTTGATTAGAAATTAATGCTGCACAAGTTTTTTTTCTACTGCTTACCTGAAAACTGTCTTCAATAGTCTGCATTTGAAGGATCAACTGAAATTAGGCTGTATTTGCCAAAGAATAAAGAACTCCATTGTGAAGAAAGGGGAATGAGGAGCATAATATAAATCCTATAAGGAAAGGGGGGATATAGAGCAGAGAAGGTCAGCGTGATTACCAAACACAAGTGAAGTGCAGTAGGACAAGAATTTTGTTTGTTGAGTAGTTTTTCTTCTGAGTGGACACTTGAAAAGAGTTGTCTGTCTGCCCTGTTGTGGTCCTAGGATCCATTTGCTTGGAGTGCTGTATTGATGGTTTCACATGGGGGCAAGCCAGAAGGCAGAAGAATACTATCTTCTAACCACTATTAGCTACTGGATAGTAAAACATGCTCCAAGTGTGGTGAGACCGTGACCGTGACAGCCAGCTTAGGATATTCGTGTGTAAGAGTGAAGGAAACATGCTGGCAATTCTTAATATATCTATTAATATATCTATTTAAATGTCTACCATGGCACCTTTTGTATAATGAGAAGTGCTTAAGTGCTAAACTTGAGGATTGTCCATACTGTTTCACTGCCCTGGTAGTTTTGGCTGGTGCCAACTTGCAGTCTCCAAGATAACATCCAGTTAAGATTTTTGGAGATGGGCTCTGACAAATAGTGTTTCAATAATATGGACACAAATTGACATTTGGATCCTTCCACCTTCCCACGGTTCTCCAGAAGGCTCACTGTCTTCAAACTTCTGCATATTTTTTTGTGCCACCACCTGGCATGTAAAATTTATCCTCTGATTTTCTGATACAAGAAATTTTCTTAAACTGTCTTCTTCTGGTAAGTTGCAACACAGATTTTTCTGCTTTTCGAATGCTTTGAACTAAAATAAAAGGAAATTGAACAGTAATTGTATTAGGGCCGCACAGCCCTGGGTAGGGTGCATTGGAGTCCCAAAGTCAAGTGCCATGAAGTGTGGACACATGCACACAGCTGCTCTATGCTATTTGCCTCAGGACAAAAAGCAGAGTTATTTATTTATTTATTTATTTATTTTTAAATTCATAGACATAACCATTGTCTTAAATTCTGGGCCAAACTTAGGAAATACAAGAGGATTAAGTTCCTATTCTTTTGATAGTAACGTATGAGAACTAGATCATACTGATATTTTTTCTGTTGATTATTCCTGCCTCTGTACACACGTGCTTATGTACATGTGCCCACGTTATTGCCAGCTGCACATAGCTCCAGTTAGATGTACCTCTGAGTCCAAGCTCAGCAGTAAGGCGGGAACCTGCCAAAAAGCCTGTAGTAATAAGTGTCAGCTAATGACATGACTGCGAACATCTCTCTTGCTGTACTACTAGAAGACCGAGGCTGATCTAGCAACGTAGAAAGCAAAGATCTAGAGGAAACATTAAAGGAAGGAAATCCAGGAGGGGAAAAATAAATTATTGCTTCACTTGGTGGAGAAAAAGAGGCTTTGTTTTTTTTTCTCCATCTGAAGCAGAGTATATGTCCTTTGTGCCCTTGCATACTACGCATAGTTATGCAAGAGAATAAAGGATTCTGAAAGGAAAACGATTTCTGGATGAGTATAAAGAAATCTAAGCTGAGGAAATAACAATTGCAACATCACACTTCATGCTGCTGACCACTCACTTTGAGGGAGTTTTTAGCTCACACTGGTGAATGAACAGAAAGACTGTCTCATTAGGCTTGGACCTACAGAACAGATAAAGAACATCATTAAATCACTGAGGAGGGAAGAAAGAACTCTAGAACAAAGCTCTGAGAGCAGATGGGGAATTCATAAAGAAAAGACAAAGGAAAACATAAGGAAAATTTGCTTGATGCTTCAATACCAGTGCAGCATTGCAGGGGAAAACTAAATGAGAGCTGAGAAATTGTTGGCCACAAGATGGCAAACAGTTACAGTTTCGTAGATCTCAGCTGGGTGAGGATCTCCTAGCATACACCCTCCTTCCGTTCTCAACCTACTTACGGATTTTTCCAGAGGCAGTCCCCTAGGGGAATTAGGATAATGTTAATGAGGCGTGAAGCTCACTGAAGGGCCCAATACATGAGGCAGTATCAAGCAAAAAGCTTAATCCAAAGGTACAGAATCTGATGCAGGCGCTGAGACTAAATTCAGAGGGCCGTTGATTGATTCCTCAACATCCAGTGCAGCGTAGTAAGCAGTCAAAGCAGTCGCTGTGCTGCTGGATGAGTTTCAAGTAAGGTACAGATTTTGGTTAAGGGAACACTTTGCTGTTCTTGCCAGAAAGGTTCCCTTCAACTTGCAGTTTGTGTTGATTTGCAGCAAAATACCATCTGCTGCCCAGAGCAGTACTGTGGCTGAAGGCTTCTAGCATCCCAGTTTGAGGAAGTGGAGTTGCTCAGCTATACCTTACAGTCCCCTTAGTGCTGGCTGGCAAAGGAATGGCTTCTGCACCTTGTACAGATATAGTTCACAACTAAGTTATGAAGAAACTGAAGTGCAGTTGTGAGGTCTGTTTTTACATACAACAGTCAACAGATTTACTGCCGTGTTGAAATACATGTTAAAATACATGTGAAGGAAGTGAAATGAGCTCTTCTCCCTATGCTGTGGAAGCCTTTTTAGAAAGGCTTAAAATATTTCATGACAAATGTAGCCTGACGTGAGGTATGATTGACAGTGAGGATTAAATAACTTTTATGTTCAGTAATAATAATATTAATAAAAAGGCTTGTTCTAATCTGTTTTTCCTAGGTATAGAGCACTGCTGCACTTTTAGATCTCCAGCAAATGACTCTTTGCCTTAAGTAAACTCTCCGCTTGCCCTGTTGCTTTGTCTGTCCATTAAACTAGGCATTAACAATCGCATCCAGATCACACTGCACAGAATTAGAATGGATGCCCCTTGCTGCCACCACCAGTAACTATTTTTTCTTTTCTAGGATTCCTTCTTCTCTATTATACTTGTCAAGCAAGATATTAAGTTTGTTACTCAGCCAGGAATCCACCTCCACATGTGCTGACCAAGCAGCTGTCTAGCTTAGGGGGATGAAACAGTTTTTGTTTGTTTCCTTCAGTTCTGAGATTTACTGTCCAGGGACAGGCAGCAACCAGCATTCATCCCACTGGTATAGACCATGCTTATAAACAGGCTTTGGAAGTATCCCCAGTCTCTGAATGAAAGGGTAGGGTAAGACTGACAGAATAGAAGTAAAGGGAGAAGGGAAATGAACAAGCCTAGGGATTCTCCAGAGCAGCTGCTTCACCACTGGATTATTAGCACAAATCCCTCGAGCATCTTCTTGGGTCAGGAGGGCCTTTTTTGCTTCCAAATACTGAGAAAGAGCCTATGAAGCAAAGAAACAAAAGCCTGCTGCTCAGATTATTACAAGCAGTTAAATGAGTTATGACCGTTTCTGCTTGCAAACCTCTTCCCCACAGACCAGTGTGGTGGCGGTGGTGGTGTGTGCCTCTGAAGGAATGATCAATTTGCAAACAAGGACTAATTTTCTCTGCTGCAATTGGAAGATGTTAAAACTACACTGCCTATAATAGGGTTTGAGTGCAACAGGAGAGGCAGGATGTCAATAGCATTACAAAACGGTGAGGCACTGCAGCAAGGAAGGCTTTTTGTCTAACAAAGTGTAGTTTCCTACAAGAAGTTGGAGGCTCTGAAATCAGCGTGGTATGAGATTGCCTGTGCTGTCAGTTTATTAACTCCGTGTAGCTTGCTGGAGACCTTAAGTGTTCCTTGCTAAACAGAATTTACACTTTAATGTATATTACTGAAATATATAACGTACATTTAGACAGCGTTTTTTCATCTTGAAAGGACCCTAAGCTCTTTGCTGATTGTGCATAATGGAATCGCTCAGCCACCAATGACATATAGCCATCTCTGGGGCATAATGAAGCAAGAAAACTTGCAGAGAGAAAAAAATATCTTCTGTTGCAAGTGCATGGGAATTAAGGGAGCCAGAAGGTAATTACCCAAAACAGAAGATGTTTGCACACAGAGCTGCTTTAACTGTTTGGGAAAATTGTGCTGTTTCTGTGGCACAAAAGGAGCAGAGAGCAGCTCTTAAGCTAATGGTGTTGGGAGTTGGTAGCCCCTGGGAGATGCTTCCTTCTACCCCTCGATTTGGCAGACAGCATCTTTTTAAACAGGAGAAAAACAGTGGCAAACGCACCACTGTTATCCTCATCTGGTAGGAGGATTCACCTCGGTAATCCTCCAGACCAAAGCCTACAATCCCTCTGAGGTTTGTTGACGTGAGTGCAGCAGTCAGCCAAAATGCCTGTCATTAGGAAGGAGGAAGAGAGCAAAACCTTTCCTCAGTGCAGGCAGGTAGGTTTCTGCAGCAAGGCAATGGCCCTATCCAGAGAATTCCCTGCTGCCTATGGAGATCGACGTGACTTCTTTTGACCCCCTCATGCAGGCCAAAAGTCAGAGGAAATGGCCTCTGGAGGGTCCCTGAGGCCTCCAGCTCAGGACTGAGGCATGTTATGCAGCAGAGTGCTTTGCCATCTGCTGTGCTAAATTCAGCCCCTTAAAATGAGTTTGGTAATGCAAGAGGTGACCTTAAATGTTTGAGGGTAAGACCGAGCAGGGCTGCTATCTATGAGATTCTGAACCCTGGAAATGACGTTCAAGGTGGACCATATTATACATACACGTATCCTTGACATAAGGTATAGTTTACAATGACAATTAGATTGTGTTGGGCATAATTGATGCTCCTCTGCAGCTCTCCTATTCTTACAGCTTAAACATCACCAGCCTCACTGTGCTACACATTTCTGAAATGAAAAACTGAGAGGGCAGAGAGCTGGGACAGGGGTTTGTCCTCTTGTGTTTGAAGTATGTTGTCCTCAGGTTTGAGAGACAGACAATGTCAGTCTAATATTAATCTTTGGCAGTAGAATTTGCAGATTTTGAGGAAAATAGAAGCAGCCTAAAAGAACAGGATTTCTATTATTTTGAGTCTTCACAGTTGCTACAGAATCAAATGTCATCAAATCTTTTTTTTAATGGTAATGTGATATTTTTTCCTGTCAATTGTACTCATTTTACAACCAAATTTTTCCCCAATTCCTTTACATAGTTTTTGATATGTCAAAAGAAACACGTACTACTTCTTTTTGAGAAAATCAAAATGTTTGATTTTTGTTTTGACAGCTTAAAAATTAAATTTTCTGACATTTGCGTTAAGAACTGTATTAACATCCTCCTCTGTGTTTTAACTGGAACACTTAAATAATCTCCAAAACAAATAAATAAAAACATTGATTTAGTTCAACCTAAAATGAGATTCTTAAAGCAGCTTTTCAGTTTAGTAGAAAAATACTTATGTTCCATGAAAGAAATTCTTGACATTTTGAGCTTACGTAAAACAGTACAAAACAGGTATCTGCGAATCCATAGTCAGAAACCAAAATTGTGACTAGCTAGCACATATATCTGCACAATATATCTGTGATAGACTTGAGGAGTTGATGAGACTGAATGGACATCTGCAGTATGAAGCCTCATTTTACATGGAATAAAAATCAGTGAGTGGAAGAAAAAGTCTTTCCTTCCTCCCTGCTTACTTCTCATACATAACACTTGTTGACTGTACTTCATTGGGAAGGGCAATCTCATGATCGACAGAAAGCTGCTAATTCTCATTTTTCTCCTGGAAATGCAATGTGCTTAAATAAGATGAGGAAAATTTTATTCTGGCTAAAAGTGTAAATTATTTATCATTTAATCACTGCAGACTTCGTCTTCAGTGTTTTATTTTGCTGTGGTTACTTGCCATACTTTGACTTTATCTCTTGCTGCTGCTAGCGTTCTCTAACAACATCTTCAACCACTGACAGCATTTGTTTCAGGAGCAGGATGCTTTGAAATCTGTAGAACTGCATGTGCAATACGTAGTTCAGGGGTACATAGCTCCTAAATGTGGAAAGAATGTGAATTTATGCTTATGTCTTATTGTTATTCTAGATGTAGAATTAAATATGTCCCCTGAGATTACATTGATTCTGCTTTGCCCCTGAGTGGAACTGGAGCAGGACCACACATATTGGTCCATTCTGGTTTTAAGGATACACAGAATGAGACTTCTGTCCCTCTCCCTGAGAGCTGAGTCTAACACAGACATTTTAAGGAACTTCTTCTGTAGCAGGAGATTGCAAGTCCTGTAGGTGGATTATGATCACCACTGATTGTAGGAGTTATTGCCAGTTATCGCCATGAAACGTGCAGAAGTTGAAGTTGAGAGTTGATTTCCCTTTTTTCGTTCCAGTACACTCAAAGCACTTGCAGCAATTCCTGCCTCTTTCAACACTTTACAGAAGCACTTCCATTTCCCATTTCCCACTGCCCTCCATCATTGCACATCAATGCCATGGGCTGAAGCACCACCAGAGTGGGTCCCCAAGGCAGTGTTGGGAGAGAGGAAGGGACCATTTACAACCATTGCCAATACTCTAAGTAGCTTTTATCACCACAGCTAATAAAATGTTATCATGGGCAAAAGAAAGTATAACAAGGCTCCAGGATTGTACACTAACTCTATTTTCAGATCTGTATTTCCTTTGTATTCTTCTAAATGCCTTGAGAAGGGGAACTGAGCAGCTTTTTCTATGAGCAAATAAGCCAAGTGTTCTGAGATTCCTGCATGTGCAGCTGCAAGGAAATTACTGAACATCATTTTTCCATTCTCTGCAGGTCAGACAGTCTCCATATTGGCTGAGTCTCGGGCATTTCACAGTGTCAGAATTCTGGCTCAAGCTAATGTAATAATGCTATTTGGATATGAGGTCCAGTGTAAGGTTGTAACTTCGCATTACTTTCTGGACACATGGAAAGCACAATTAAGTTCTGATACAGTACTCAGACACTTGCCAACAATTTCAGCTGTTTTTTCCATCCGTCCACTAAATGAAGAGGTCATCTACTGAGATTCTTTATTGTGTGAATACCATAGAATGGTTTAGGTTGGAAGGGGCATTAAAGCTCATACAGTTCCAACACCTTTGTTGTGGGGAGGGTTGATACCCACCAGCTCAGGCTGCTCAGAGCCCCTTCCAACCTGGCTTTGAGCACTTCCAGGGACAGGGCACCCACAGCTTCTTTGGGCAGCCTGTGCCAGTGGCTCACCACCTTTAAATAAATAATTTATTCCTAGCCAGAAGTTCAGGGTTCTGACTCTGCCCTTTGCCAGGCTGATATTCTTTGAGATCATGAAATTTACCAGCACATGGTTGCTACTGCCTCTTTATTGATCTCCTCCATGCTGGTGAGCATCAGGTCCAGTAACATTCAATTCTGGATAGTCTGTGTAAGACCTGCACCAGAAAGATATCCTCAATGGCTTCCAGGAATGTCCTGGATTTTTTGCAGCTTGCTGTGTTGTTCTTCCAGAAGATATCTGGGTGGCTGAAATCCTGGGAATGGGAGTCTGCACTGTTGTCATGATGAAGCATTCAAGAAACAGCATTAGTTGATAACTGTTCTCCTCAAATCAGACTGTGTCTATATGTGAAATTTATAAGGTGCTTTAGAATCCCTTACCTTGACTTGATGATTTAAATGTGAAAGTATGGTCAGCAGAAGACCTTCAACTAATATGGGCTGGAAAAATGGCTAGACTGAGCATGTTTAAGCACTTGATTAAATCCAGCTCCTCATGAGAAGTGACCCATAATTTCAAACGTAGATTTGAATTTTACATACCCTAAAGCATGTGTTCAACGTGTGCATAAACAATTCTTTGTTATGTGAGAAGGCAAATCACTTGGAAAGTGCGGATCTCTCTTTTGCAGTCAGTGGTGATTTGTCCTTGTTCTGTCCTTCACACTTTCTGCCTCTTTTCTCAGAAATTATCTAAGCTGCTGTAGATCCAATTTGATTAGTAAGGAGAAGGCCAGATTAGTGATGTGTTAGACCAGATGATACATAATTTAACAGAAGATGCATGAACAGTTTGGGCAAATATTAAGAAGTGATTCGGAATAATTCTTTCTTTCTTTTCTTTCTTTTCTTTCTTTTCTTTCTTTTCTTTCTTTTCTTTCTTTTCTTTCTTTTCTTTCTTTTCTTTCTTTTCTTTCTTTTCTTTCTTCCTCCCTCCCTTCCTTCCTTCTTTTTTTTCCTTTTCCCTGATGTATAGATAATAGTTTGAATTCAGAATCAGTTACCTTTCTTTTACGTTAGGCTTCTGGCTAAAACTGCCCTGCTTCCCGCTACATTTCTGTCCTTGGTTGCAAATGTAGCAGCCTTTATTGTATCAAGTCACCAGCAATACAGTGGCTAGGGGATACTTTGAGGTGAGTTGGAATAAACATTACATTTTTGCTCTCGTTCTTCATTTTATTTGTTATCAAATTCTGTGAGAAGTAAGAATGACAATTACAGAATTTGTTTAATAAGCAAAAAACTTGGGTGATTTTCTACGAATACGGGAATCTGGAAATTTTCACTAGTGTTGTTGTTGTTTTTTTTTTTAACTTGAATTTAAAAAATTGGATAAACACAGTCCAGCTTAGCTGCATAAATAACATTGCTCACACATATTGCACAACAGTTTTAAGGAGCACCTCACTGTGCTCACATCCACTATATTTGGTCTCCATAAATGTTCAGCAAGTGTCAATGAATGTCAGTTCCTCTTTGCTCAATGCAGCCCAGGCAAGCCAAAAGATTGGACACCCACGGTAGTCTTTAACCTTCAGAGGTGAGGATGTAGGTTGTTCTGTTTTCTTTTTCCACCCACTTTGAACACTCCTGAATGCTGCACAGGTGTTCTCCATGCCAGCCCGATGTGTGACAGTCTACATGACAATGGACTTAATGAGGTGAAAGTCCTAGTAGCTTAGGCTAAGTGGGAAGTTTGGTATATAGAGATGACTATATAAGACTAGAGTTAGAATTTTCTTTTTAATTTTTCAGTATTCTTCAAAGCTGAAGTAGAAACAAAATCAGAAGGAAGAAAAAGAGAGTCTATATTCTCCTGAGTGAACAAGGACTTTGGCTGTTTGAACTATCTGAAAACCATTCTGGGTTGTTGTTGGTTTTTTTGTTTGTTCGTTTGTTTTTCTTTTTTCTATTAATTTTTTATTTTGAGAATGAGTGGTTTACATACCTTACTTCTTTTCCTTCATTTTAATAAAAAATACACAAATACCCCAGTTACATGTTTAGTCATGACATAGCTCAAAGTGAACGGTTGAGAACCTGTGATGTACCTTGCCCATCAATCAGGCATGTAGGCCAGGGTAGGCAAAAGTTGGTGGCCTGCCACCTTCTGCTTGCTTGGTGTTGATACTGGGGCTTGCCCTGTCAACTGTGGCTGTGTCCTTATAGTTGAGCAGGAGCACAAAGACTGCGAAATGCAGTTAGAAGCAGGCAGAAGGCTTTGCATTATGAATCATGACAAGCGTGATGAGTTCACTTTCTGTGTTATAACTTCACTTATGCAGTACAAGCTCCCTATTAGGGTGTCAGTGGCTCAGCAACGTGCTGCTCTATTTTGAGATCTTACAGCTCTGCGGGCAGTATGCTGGGCACCTGCAACATCTCCTCTGGCTGAGACACACTTGCACTCAGATCCTGCCATGCTCGCTTGTCTTTCCTGAAATCTGGTTTTTGGCCTCTTCTATGCAGATTCCTCTCTGCCCCCAAGGTCTTTGAGCTGGGCCAGCTTTCTGGCTGGGGCCAGTCCAAATTCCCACCTCTCTCTCCCTATTCTTAGAGCTGAATGTGTTGGAGAAAAATGTTTTTCTCTCACTGGGCTGCTCTAAGAGTGAGATATTATTTACTTCATACAGATAACAGCTTGTTTCACCTCTGAAACTCATGGATTATTTTGTTTTAATTTAATTTGGCACGCTGTAATTTTTTCTTATATCTCACTATTTTTAGAATCCAGCTAAATTCAGTGAAGTCTCGTGGCAGTACATTTATAGGCAAATTACAGGAGCCCAAGAAAATAAGAAAATGATTTCTCAATGCAGGAGGTCTGCTCATCAAGACATTTTCTTCTACAATAGTACAGAAGAAGAATCATACAGAGCCAAAAGCTGATATTAATATAAATAATTTTGCAATCATTGTCTTTTATGATCATACACTGTTTCACACCTTTAGGCTGATATTACGGGTGTAACATTAGTTGCCAATTTTAAGTGAAGTTGAAGCATCACAGAGCAAAGAAAGAACTCCATTCCTATGCTATTGGGAATGACCGCTATGACATCAGTCACTGCTACAACAGACACAAGTTGGCTTTCCTGGTGCTATAGGAACAGGAAGGTGATACAGTCACTATTCCTGGAGGTTTTCAAGAAAAGGATAGGTATTTTTTGAAGTGACATGTCTAGAGCAGTCACAGGCATGGGTTGATAGATGGACTAGATGATCTAAGAGGTCTTTCCAACATTAATGTTTCTATGTTTCTATTCCTGCCCTGGTCAGGGAGAAGGGTCATATGATATTGTAAGACACATACAGGTTGGTCTCATCCCTTGCTCTTTGCTGGAAACCTCACATGTAAATCCTTGCAGGATTCCCTCGGACTGCTCTGTTCCATATTTTCAGTTATTTTCCCTAATGAAACAATCTAGCAGAACTAATCCAAACATCGACTTAATTAATCAACATTTGGCAGTCTATAACTTCACGCTCCAGTCCAAATTACTTGTGACAACTTTCTTAATATGCAACCAAAATATCTGCAGGGAGTCTCTGCCTCAATCAGCTGGCTGGATAGCTTGTCTTCAATTTATTTAATATATGTTAATAAAGCTGCAATAAACCTTTTCCCCCTAGCTGCCCATAGAGCATTTCACAGCAGAAAATAATATTATGTCACCTTAAAAAAACCAAAAACAGTCTCTCATAATGCAGTAATATGTTACTTTGGTCATGAAAGCAGGAGAGAACATGCAGGTACTGGTTAAGGAAAAGCTTATACTGAGCATCTGACAGATAAATGTTCATAGGTTCATTTAGTGCTTAATTTGACCCTTTTTTAAGATTGCAGCTAAAAGCTGACTTACTACCATTAAGAGCCTGCTGTTTTCTGTTGGTGTGAGAGAATAGTGTAAGAAAAAATAAATCCATTGTTGATCAGTTAGACATTCAATACTGTTGTTGTGCTTGAGGAGAAGAAATTGTCTCCACTGCAAGTTTTATAATCAGAAATATTTCTATATTTCTGTTTTCTTTTCAGTTGCAACCTCCATTTTTCAGTTCTGGTTGTGTTTTATTAAGTTGAAGACATAGTTGTCTCAGAATACATTGTGTTGATACATACTTGAGAGCTGAAAATCCTGGTTGGATTCAGATCTGATCTAGATGAACAGCTCCTCTCTTCAGAAAGACTTAAATCCAGTCACTTGACCTAAACATGCCTGACCTGGAAAAAAGTTTACATGCTCACGTGGACATGGATGTGTGCTCATAGCTTTCCTAGTGTGCAGAAGATGTGTGGGAGAACAAAGAAAAGAATGTATCAGTCCTGCATTTCACAGCTGAGGAAATCCAAATCTGAAGTCTGAAGAATATTATTGATTTGACATCAGACAAATCATAACCATTTTCTACTCTTTACTTCCTAACTCTATCTCATCTTAATGAGGACTTAAGTGATTTTTTACAATGCAGGAGGATTGGAATTTGCTGGAGGAACGGAAATTGCTTGCATAAACAAGCAATGGTTTTGATTTATCTGTTATCTAGAGTTATCTGTGCAGTTTCTATGTGTTTTTGTGTTTATGTTCTGTTACTTCAATTTTAGTTGTATCTCCATCTTCGTGTGCATCTTTAGAAACAGACAGTTGACAACAAATTTAATTTGTCCAGACCACCAAGAAATTGGTGTCTCAGTAAGTTCAGGAATGCTAGGATCCAGTGAATCCCAAAAACAAGCAGACTTTGCAGGGATAGCTGTAGGCCTAAAGCGGTGTGTGCAGCCAGCACACTGGAAGAGCACTCACTGGGTGCCTCTTGCTGGATTGCAAGAAAACCAGAGGTGCAGAATCCTACTCCTTCAGGTGCTAGGCAGGTGATTATCACACCAGATTGTATGTGAAATGATTTCAGTCCACAAACTAAAGCTATTTAAAAAAAAAATCAGTGGAAAGTTGGTATCATACACCTCTGCACTGAAGTCCCCAGGAGGTGCTACAGTTGGGATGGGGATCTCAATAAAGACAATTCAGTTTCTACCCTTGGGAAGGACTGTTGGGAAGCAGTCTGAATGCATCTACTGGTTATTTTAAAAAAGTACATTGCTTAGAAAGCACGTCTTCTGTGAATCTATCATCAGCCTACAGTACCAGCAGGGTTTATATCACCTCTGAGAGAGTTATTGAAAAGGGGGAAAAGGAAGGAGTGAAATGAGTACTGATGCAGAGTTGTGGTTGGATGGACTGTCAGTTCCATGAGTGGTGCTTGCAGCCTGGTCTGTTCACTGGCTGTTAACTGTAGACACACAAAGCCTTAAATGGAAAGAGGGGTTCCATGAAGTGCCTTCCAAGTACAGCTCTCAATGCATCACCTTGGCTACAAGCATGACTTATTTTTGTGTGAGGAGTCCCACAGGTTTCTGCTCCTGGTGGTTTGGGGAGTACCACTTCAATGTAAGTAACTATACCCTTCTTAACTTACTTTATTAAATAGCCAACCTAATTTTGTGGAGTCAACTTCAACAAGGGCTGCTACAAAGAGTGATTTAGACTATCTCTATGATTGTTTTCTCTCTGATACGATCGTTTTCGTATGCTTGTGTGGATATCCAAGTAGAAGTGAAAAAAAATAAGCATAATAGTAATTTATGAGGACAGTTGGGCTGGATGATCTGGAAGGTCTTTTCTATCCTTGGTGATTCTATGATTCTATGAACTTAGAGTCATCAATGGTAATAAATTCTACATAAAATTTCTCAAAAAACTGGCTGAGGAACTAACTGGATCTATTACGTTTTTTTCCTAAATATAAGAATATCAGTAGAACTCCCAAAGTGCGGATGCTTATTAACACTGTTCCAGAGTTTAGAAAGGGCAAGTGTGATAGCAAAGATAAGCATAGAGCAATTAACCTGATAAGGTTCCTTGGCAAAAAAATGAAGAAATTGATAGAAGAATCAGCTGATACAAGATTAAGTATGGTAATAGAATTAATACTAGTCAATATATATTTTTTTTTTTCATGGAAAAAAGATCTTGTCAAGGAAACCTAATTTAATTCTTTGATGAGATTATAAGTTTGGTCGATGAGAGAAACTGCAAAGACATAATAGACTTTTGTGTGGCATTTCACTCAGTACCACATGAAATTATTTTAACAAAAATCTCTATGCAATGTCGTGAAGTGAACATTGAATAGATAAAAGCTGACTGTCTGACAAATTTAAATGCTATCTGTTAGTAAGGAAACATCAATAAATGAAAATGTTTCTAAATGGGTAACCAGAGGATTCAGTATTAAATCCAGTTCTATTCAACATTTTCATCTACTATGTGACAGTAAATAATAATAAAATCATAGAAGATGAACCACTGAATGGCAAAAACAATAACTTGTTAGCCACATGGGGCAATCAACTTCCACTGGATCAGCTAGGAGTATTCCCTGTCCAAGACAAAGTTGGATCCATATAGGAAGAGGCAACTCAGTGTCTCGGTGTGATCACCTCAAAGATACACCCCAGTTAAGTGAGTTATCTGGCTGAATCCAGGGATAAATGGGTGAAATAATATGGCCTGTGGTAGACAGAAGGTCAGATAAACTGAGATATTGTCCCTTTCTGGTGTTAATCTCTGTGTCCATGAATATCTGAGTTAGGTACTGCAGTTATATTTGTTCTTGGCTAACTATGGCTACTTTGATTTATTAAAGCTTTCCACCTCTTCAGTGGCATGTATTTTTCAGCTGGAGATCAGAAACCACGGTGCGCACTGCGGGCAGTTGCTCATCTGACCTGAGAAATGGTTTACTGATAGCATTTGTTTGTAAGGAGTTACAGTAGATAATACTTACACAGTTCATATCATTTATTATATTCACAGTGCTAGTGGAATCATTCTAAATAATATTTATACCAGAGCTCCATGATAGTTCTCAGTAGCAGCAGCAAAAGCTTAAAATATTTTTTTGCCTTTGACATCAGAGTTCATTCCTTCCTACCACCCAGGTAGAGTAGGAAGCTGAAACTTCATTTGCTGACTGTGCTACACAACAATATGCTTCTAAAGGCTGCTGCATAGAAGTGCTAGTTTTAGCACTTCTTTTCTACTTTTATTAGTCTTCCATTTTGCAGTGTACAGACCAGTAAACTTACCTGTCCTGCTTGTAGATTATTATTCCTTATTCAACACGCTCACATGAAAAATCATTGCCATATTGAGTTCATTTTTTCAGTGTCTCGAAATATTACCTATTTTAGTGTTCCCCAACCACTGTTCTTATTTACAGACTTGAAAGGCAAAATATATTCAATGGTTGAAGGATAATTACTGTAATGTTTTTGCAAGGTATTCAACACTGTGATCTCCAGCCCATCATTAAAATATGTGTTTAGCTTAAATCATGGAAGTATGTAAGATACAGCTTCATGCATAGTGACTTTTTTTCTTCATACAGGTTTTTAAAAATAATAAATGTATTACCCTTCTGTAAAACCCTTACATGTGCATGTATGTGAAATGCGCACTTGCAGCACTGCAAACTGCTTCTGCTGGGTTGCTTGCAGTGAGTTTGAAAATTTGACATGTATGTGTTTCCTTAATGTTTTCTGAGCCCAACAATATAGGAGAAATGAGTCACTGTCACTCATCTTTTTGAGCATACTGCTGCCACTGATGATGCATGAGATCCTGGAGGGAGTGAGATCTTTGAGCAGGGATCATCATTTTGTTCAGGCACTTTCCTTAGTAACTTGCTTTTTGGCTCACAGCATTGATAACTCATTTTCTCTCGTATTTCTGCCAGTTCCCTCATTGCTGGTGTGGTTTTTACCAGGGGCTGCATCTGCACCATTCCTGACATCCAGTGAGCAGTCCTCCGAAGTGTGGAAAGGCTGTTTGGCTGTCATTGTCCAAGAAACCTCTCCATGTACTGTAGATAGAAAAGGCAAAGGCAAACACCCTCTGGGAAACAATTGGTGGGTCTGATTGGTGTAATTCCTGCAAGGAACTTCCAGTGAGGGGGATGAAATTTGTCAGCTGTTCCACTGTTTGGATAGCCTGAACCATCATCTCTTAGAGATGGCAGGAGGTCTGAGATACACAAGCCACTCAAAGCTCTGTGTTGGACACAAGCAGCAATGTTTACCAGCAGCATATCTAAAATCCCAGGAGGTTTGTAGATAAAGCACCTTGTAACCTTATCATGTAACAACCGACAATGTTCTTGCATTTTGTTTTCCTTAGTGTCTTGACTCTTCCTGTCCACACCTAGCTGGCAAGAATAGAATTAAAGTATAGGGGATGATCATAGCTTTTCAAATTTCAGTGGAAATTGTCTCTCTTTTTCTCCCTGACGTGCTGTTGCAGAGAAAAACAGCTGTGCATGTTGTAGCTATTTTCTATTCTGAGCTCTATTTGTGACTTCTGTGTGTGACTTTAAGTAGAAACCAGGGTGAGTCATTCTCTTACTCCTTAAACCCAATCCCCTGGAGAAGAAGGGCTCTGTAAACCATTACCCAGTCCATATGCCACCCAGTCCCTTGTTGATTTTCATTTAATTGGACTGAGTCTAGATTTAGAGTGCTTGCCAGTAGGGCTTTTGCTTTCTTCTTTAAAAAATAAAAAATCTTGAGGGGTGGATGGAGGTGGTTTTTTGTGAGTGCCATCTTTTCAGCTCATCTTCTTGGCTAAGCTAGGCAGCCTGCCATGGTGATACCATAAATCCATCTGGAAGCAAAAAGAGGAGAAGAAAGTTCCTGTCTACAAAGATGAGATGCATAAATAATCTTCTCTGCCAGATATGTGCAAGAGGCACATAATGTGAGATCAGGTTACACAAAATGAGGATGTCATTGGTTAGAATGCCAGGCCCCCATGGGTTGTGGTAGCAGCATACAAGTCCTTACCAGTTTTGTCAGTCTCGTTATTTTCTTGGTGCCTCAGAAGATCAGATCAGGCTATCAGAGTTCTTTTTATCTCTACACTCTGTTCTCCATCAGATTAATCTCACAAAGAGGCAGGTTGCTTCTCTGTTCTGCCAGCAGCCTCCATATCTCAGATGTGCCTTTTGTTTGAGAAACATATATGCCATAAGGTGTTTTAATTACAGTCATTACTATACTGCCTATATAGACTGGTTAAATAGTATCTCATACTAGGGTGATTTGCTCATTAAGCCCAGGGTATGGGCTGCAAAACAGAAGGTACCATACGCTGGATACAAGAGTCAGGACAATTCTCATGTGAAGGTATAATTTTTAATGGCTTCCTCTGTTTATAAAGTAGTTGCAAATGATCTTACTGCTTTTGGGAGCATGAGACTGACTGCAGTGGATAAAATGGAGGAAGACAGGCTGACAAACGCTAAATCTTTTCACAGCCCCAGCCTATTCAACTCATTTTTCATCTGTAGTGTCCATTTCTACCCATATCTATTTGATGTCCAGGTGCTTCCCTGAAGGCATTAAACACAGACTTTGATCTCAGCATCGTTTTGTTCCGTCAAAGCAAGAGCTGCACTGACCAAATCTCTGTTTTCACCTGCTTCCCTCTATACTGAGGGAATACTCTGAGATTTCTTGTGAGCACACCTCATCCGGTCTTTGTGTCAGTCAGGACACTGCTACATTGTCTTCTAAAGGTTTAATGTTCCAGACTGTGTCTTTTCCCCAAACAGGTTTTTGTATGGCAAACTGAGGTATTTTCTCTCTCCAGGTTTCAAGCACTCCCAAAGCTGGTATGTTACCCTTCACAGTCTTCAACTGTGGGCAGTATTCAGGATCCTTCTGATCAATGCATACATATGTATACTTTGTTTGTTTGTTTCTTTGGTTTTATTGTTTGTTTGTTTTACCAAAAAAGAAAATCTGCAATTGAAAAATGTGCTTAGAGTTTTCCTTCATAATGAGCGGGTGAAATAGTATGTGGAAGAAATATACGTAGAAATGCACTAACGTCCTATTAATTCTTCTCCTCTAATTCTGGTATTGATCCTACTTACTAGGTCTTATTTTCAGAGACTGCTTCTAGGAAGGAGGCACAATGAGGCCCTCCAGAAGCTCCTGTTTAATTGTTTCAACATCAATAACTATTGTACAGCTGTTATAGTTCCAGCTGTAACATATACAGGCAGAATTATCCTGAGTGGTAGAAATATGGAGTAGGACATAGGTTCTGTTGTGTGGGTTTTTTATTATTATTATTTTTTGTCTTTTGCTTCCTGGGAAGTTGAGACACCTGCTCCAATGATATGATTGCCCAGTGTCCTTGCAACAAGTGTTTCCTGGCAACCCAGCCCAGTTAGACAGTTAGATCAGCATCTGTTGTTACATTTATTCTCGGAAGAGAAAGGAAAAGCTGGTGCTTGGTTTAAATTTCAAGCTATTTGAAGTCTTCTGAGGTCCTACAGTCAGAGTCTTGTAGAGACACTCACCCCAAGGCTGTCTGATTCATAGCTGAACAAACAGCTTTTCTAGCCATCTCCCTTGAAGTAATGTGAATTGTACAAGGCAAATTCTGCTTTGTGTTAGCACTCCAGCATGGAGTTCTGTCCTCTGTCCCCTATAATTGCTCATTTTCTCAGAAGGTTTTCACAGGTCTGACTTAGAGGGAAGCTTGGCATTGCAGCTGAATCTCAGCTAATAATTCTGCTGATGATACCTGAGTCAGGTAGTTTTCTGTGCTTTGTCTTGTATATGGATTATCCCTGAGCTACTAGGAGGAAAAAGTGAATGAAATTTATCACTGACAAGATGTAAGCCACTGGGAATTCATATTTCCATGGAAAGAAGGACTGCCGTGACATGTTCTTTTTCAGAACATGCTTTCTTTACCTTCAGATTGTGTCATGAAATTTCTATGGAGAGTCTTAGGGTTTTCTTAGACGGAAGTGTCCAAGGACACCACTACTGAAAAGTAGCTAAAGCAACTGGAGTTTCTTTTTACAACACCGAGATTCACGCAGATAATGAAGGAGCATGATGCCCTGTCTGTGGAGGTGTTCAAGGGTAGGTTGGATGGGGCCCTGGGCAGCCTGGTCTAGTATTATATGTAGAGGTTGGCAGCCCTGCCTACGGCAGGGGAGTTGGAGCTGGATGATCCTTCAGGACCCTTCCAATCTAACCGTTCTATGATTCTAAGCACAACAATTTCCAACCTAATTAAGAAAAAAAAAAAGTTTGGCCTAGGAATGCTGTGAGAACATTACAAATGAAAATTCTTTCTGAAGTCTCTTCCAAAACACTTACAACAAAACTTGAAACTTATGTTTAATATAGAGATGAAGGACTTTTTTTGTTTTTTATGTTCTTGCTTGGTGTCATTCTATTACACTAACATTTCTCAGTTAGACACAAATAGAATGTATTCCCTACTAGGTCTTGCTAGTGAACTTGCAAATGGTGTTTTTACATGCTGGAAATTTTATGAAAACTAGAGATGAAGGAGAAACTACCACTGATAGAGCTAATGAGAGTAACTGTCTACTTTTAAGAAGAAATGACTTAATGAGTGTTTCCTTGTTCTATAGAAAAAATTATTGCACTCTGCAATATTGATGCAATCACTCTCTGCATTTTTTTTAACATCTCTCAAATTATCTGTGCTTGAAATATCCATACAAGGAAGTCATCCAGAAGTACTGTAGTAGGAATGGCAGCTGTTAAACAGCTATATATGTGTGAGGGAGTGGGCAAGAATAGAGCGAAAATGCAGATCTCTTCCCGGTAGTGCATTATCACAGAGTGAGGATCTCAGCACAAATTATTCTCTACCCATTAAAGCACTTTTATAGGCAGAAATAAGTGAAGCTGATTCTTCTTTTGAACAGGCAGCCTCATCAAATATTCAGTACCCAGGAGTACACTGATCACTCTGCATTGGATGTTTTTCTCCATTCCCATTTTTTCTCCTGCATCAGATTTCATGAGCTTCTTTCCATTCCATGTGTCCTGACAGGAGCAACAAATTCCTGTGACAGGAGTAGGTAGGGACTAAATAAAAAAACAAGGAAGAAAATCAGGAGCCACAATTATGTCTTCCTTTCATCTTCAACTCTGAGATCAGATTTCACAGCTACTGGTCGAAGGAAAGAAGATTGGAGAACAGAGGGTAGGGACAGTTTAAAATCCCAATCACCTACTTCGTAACCAGAACACTGCCACTCCCCTGTGGTTCATTGCCTGGCTGTTCTGTCAGTATTGTTAGGTAGATTCGAAGCCAGTGTAAGTGCACGCAGCACCAGCAGATTCAAAGGAGCTACCAGCTAGGAGATAAGCAAAATTTGGACTTTGGTGATCCGATTTCATAATGGTTTTCAGGCACTCAGGGAGAAACCTTTATTATTCTTTCTCAGTGGCTTTATTTTGTATTATACTAGCAGAACTTAATGCAATTAAGAAGACTTGCTTGTATTATACTAGCAGAAAAAAAATTGAATCCCACAGAACTCTTGCTCAGCAAGAAAAATAACCATCTAAGAAGTTCCAGTTGTTTTGAGATTCTTTTTATTTTCTATTAATAGTTGTCCTTCTAGTGTCGTGATTTAGTCTTAGAAGTAATGGAAGCAATGGGAAGTCAACTGTACGTAAGAGGGAGCTGGGACAGTTTGAGGCAAACCCACAGAGCAGAAGAAATGCCAGTGGCTTGCTGCTGAGGAAGGATGAATAGTATCCTAGAAAATTAAAAGCAAATCTTGAAGTCATGATATTTGGCAGTATAGTATTGGAGAGAGAGCTGGAGAGTGTAGGTGGAACTGCTGCAGAAATATCAACTCTTGGTTAAAAATAAATAATTCAATAGAGGACTCCTTACAGTTCACATTTATAGAAGAAAACTAAAAAATGCAATCCAGGTTTGTGTGTCCCAAAGGTAAAAGGAAAGAGCCTCTTTTAGAAAATATTTTTAATTTCGTTGTGGGGAAACTTGTGTCACAGCTTGAACTGATGATTGAGCACCTGGTGGAGGGAGTGGCTGGCCCTGGAAACTCAGGTGCAGGCAATTCACATGTGTTTCCCATGTGACCAGAGCTCTCCAGGCTCATTGAAGGACTAGTCTCTAAACAGAGAACATCTCCTGGTTGAGGGTTACTTCATGGGGAAGAATGTTCCAGAGACCCTCTTTAACACTTGGGTGGGGCAACCTATTATTGGTGTTCTTGAATGTGCTTTGCTTGATAACGCAAAGAAATTATCAGAAGCAGTTTTATTGTTTCTTAGGGCTAACTCTAACGGATGTTGTGTGTCTTGGTTCATGATATCTTATTGTATATGCTGCTTAGGGCTGAAATGCTGCCGAGGTCTAGCCCCAGCTTTCCAGAGGAACAGTATGAGTAACTCTTACATCTTGAGTTCTGGATGTATTTTTGTCTGTTGAGTCCTGAGAAGTCTTCACTGTAGCTGGTTCTAATGACCAACCCGCTCCCTGTCTCCAGGCACCTTTCTTTCTTCTAACGTTCCTCGGGACTCAGATATTACTAAAAGAGAGGCCTTCTCTACACCTTCCTGGAACAGGAGATTGGTAAGTACTGTTTTCATCTCCCTTTCCTTTGTGTTCTGCTCTATTTCTGAGAATCTATCTTTGTTGAGCCTTCATTCTGAGCAGCTTTGCAATGAGTTTGCTCAGTGCTGTTTACATTGAAGTAGAAGGCTGGTAAAGCAAGTTACTCTGAAGGATGAGAGAAAGGCCAGGTAGCGTATTTTATGGTTGAACTTAACCATAGGTAACTTTATTCAGTTCTGCAGACTCTCTCATAAAATGCTTTAAGATGCTGCACAAATTCATTTTTACTTTTCATGATTTTCCCTCTGTGATATTGCTCTAGTCCTTACTTTCCTGCAGTCCTTATTTTCCTCCTCCTACATAAGTAGCAAGTGAACTGTCCTAATGCAAAGCCCTTAGCGAGCTGCCTGCAGGCCCTTCTCTCTTGTATAGAAGAGGTTTTACACACAGTGCATGGCTGGAGTTTCTGCTTGAGATGGCATCGGTGACCTCAGTGGACTGAAGTTCTGGGCTAAATTTTAGTCTGCTGAGGTTTCATAATCAGTGAATTTACCAGCTATTTCCTGATACCAACTGATTTTGAAATAAGTTGATTGCCCTTTACGTTTTTCTCTTCTACATTTATATTTTTTTTAACTGTACTTTGATATATTAGAGTTCTAAAGTATTTGGGTCTTTTATCATGACATGAAACTTCCTGGGAGCAGGTATTATCCTGATATTTAACTATACCTGAATTCTATTTTCAATTTTCCATATATCTGATATTCTTTGGTTCTGGGGATCTTAATGTAATTAAAGGTGGACAGTCATGTGCTGGTGCTTATGTACACAACTCTCATTCCTTCTTTTTTTTTTTTTTTTTTTTTAATTAAGTCTATATGAAGTTAATAATAAATTCAGGCATATTTCATTATATACTTTTGGACAAACACTTTATGTATGTAAGCCTCATTCTCAAAAATGACATTAGAGGATCTGTTCTTTTGTCCTTTTTAAAACATATTGGGATAGGCTTGTTGTGGCTGTAAGACTTGTTCACAGCACTCCATGCTTCTTTGAGGATGTATGGTCTTTACTAAGTCTTCTGTATCTTAGGAGAGTGACCCAACTGCTTGCTATTGTGTGTTCTGAACTGAGCTGTTCTTTTGAAGCTTGAAGTGGAACTACTTCATGTTTGCCTTAAATATTCACGAAGTGGAAAAACTGATTTAGCTACAAAATTAAGGCTATTTATGTGGTTTCTTGTCTCTGTGCCAGTGCATATTTACAGAAGTGTTACCTTGGCTTCAAAAGACAAGAGTGAAATAGGAATGTTTCTGACTGTTGTTCAGCTCAGTGGTTGAAGCAAGCTCTTGTGAGTAGGAGACACTGGTTGAAATCCTTCTTTTGGACATTGTTAGTAGGAGCTTCAATCCCATTCACGGGGGGAATACGCAATGGCGTAACAGCTGTGCTGTACTACACACCCTCTTTTTTTCATTTACTTTCTGAAGCTACTCCTCTGTTTAATCAAATGTGTTTCCAAATGCTATACTTTCACACTGGAATAGAAAGTACTGTAACTTCAGTGTTCAAAAAAATGCTTGCCATTATATATTTTCTGCTTCAACCATGGATCGAAACTCAGCACCTCCACGCAAACTTAGATATAATCCCTCCCATTCCAAGTCTAAGTGCTAATAAAGTGTTCCTCTCTTTGCTCCAACACACTCTCTGCTCTAATATATCTTCGTCTCCACTTCCACTCTATGTAGAGTTTTGAGGAACTTCAGGAAGAAAGAAACTTTCTATTTCTTTCATTGCCAATCATTTATTTTAGGAGAACTAACTTCAGATAGATTGAAAATACCATAACGATCATGACAGCAGTGAAAGGTATGGAAGATATGGACATTGGATAGATTTCTGATGCCATTTCACTGATTGCCCCTGATTACTTCCTGGGTTTTTCCATTATCTTGTGCTAATTTAGGAAGTTGAATTACCAAGCTGTGGGAAGTTAAAAGCAACATATTCAATGTTTTTCTTTTTTAATTAGTCTCACTCCATCTTCCTCAGCTCCCTTTCTCTTCTAGCAGGAAGCCATCTGATAGTTATTAGACAGCTGCATAACCAGCTGGTTGGAGGTCTCCAGGCTAGTGATTACTTTGGTAAGATCTACAAAAAGTCAGCACTCTGTATCCTAACAAAAAGGCAAAGCATCTGCCAGCTCTGCCTGCACTTCTGAATGCATGGAAAGGGAGCTATCAACCTGCCATTCTTATGAACTCAAAATATTGAGAGAACTGGGCTTTACAACAGCTATAGAAGATAGCACTCTCCCTCTATCTCATTTCTAAAGTACCTATTGGTTTGGTGTCTAAATTGCTAGCTTAAATCCTCTTCTTGTTCTTTCAAAAGGCATCTGTTCATGTAATAGTGAAGCAGTCTGGTCCTAACACGGTACCACAAATCAATGTGTGCACAAATAACCTGGCTTTGTGAGTTTCTCTCTCTAACACTCAGCTCCATGGCTATTCTCTGAGCAAAATGATAAGCTTGGGTTGGGGTCAGAGGCACTACAAAACTCTGCCAATGAAAGGAAAATGGTATAGCCCATAGGAGACCTGTAAGCAAGTGCTGAGGAGATTCTAGTTTGGCAAGTGACAGAAAATCATGTGGAGACTAGATAAACAGAAAGAGCATGCTGGGGATATTTAAGAAGGCAGTTGAAGGAATCAACATTTCTCTGCTTCACTAGGTGCTTAATGTCAAATAATGTCAAACTTTGAGTATAATGTATGTAGAAGAAGAGAGTGTAGGTGAATGTGTGTTGGTGCAGCTCCTCAGTGCCACACTGTGCACAGATAGCTGGCTCTGACATGAGAGCTTAGACCTTGAATAGATGCTTGGGAGGGGGAGATGAAAGCAAGTATGTGGGTAATTAACTGCAAAAGTAGAAGACAACTGTTCTTTTATTCATCTTCTGCTCTTTTTAGAGTATGTGTTGGAATTTGTTCTGTGCCCCAGCCGCCTTAACAATCAGTTACAAGTAGTGGGCTAAATAAGGGGTGCACCTGTGAATAGATCCATTGCTGCTCAATGTAGCTTTGGAGAGAAGTGATGGCTTGCACACAGTGATAGCAAAAACGGCGGAGGGTTCTGACACACCATGTGGGTACATCTCCCCTGAGAGACAACAACAGCATATGATATGGACAGAAAAAGCATTTCTAAGCAAGAAAATGCCTACAAATCCAAAAATGGTTAAAACTGTCACCTTGCTTCCCACCTGGAAGCTTACTAGAGGCCAATGAAATGCATGGAGCAAATATAAACTGCTCCTAGTGTGCAGCCTGTTGGGTTGCAGCATACCGTGCTGGCTGCAGACTGAATATTTTGGAGATGTAGCTGCATGGGATGACCATTAAGATCATTCTTGTCCCTTATCTTGAATAAAAGTGTCATGGCCTCAGCGGACAGATGTAAGATGTTATTCTGTTAACGACTGTGTCTCAAAGCTTGCCGGGGACACAGATGGACTTGTTCAAGTCCCCAGCAAGGACTGTGAAATCCTTTGTCTGAAGGACACAGATGAACAAGTCCAGGCAAGCCCTGGGCAAAGGTTGCGAAATCCTTTGTCTGGGGGGACAAGGCCAGGGGCAAGGAGAGCGAGATGAGCTGCAGCTAAATAGCTGTGAAGTGCTCCTTTGTGTGGACCTATCTCAGGATGATGGCCATCTCAGGGGGTACTCAGAGACTCTTGCTCAAGGCCCATCCTTGTTATGTAGGCAGGAGAACAAGGAGGAACCGAAAACCACGAGGGTGGAGGGATTCCTGACGATCAGATTCCTCGTGCGGTGACTCCTGCATGCTGTCGAACTCTCCTGTGCCTGCTGCCTGAGTGCTGCTGCTGCTTCAAGGATTGGCTCCTCGACTTCCTCGTCTACCTGCTTGCTGTCCAAGGCCGGCCTCGCTGCTGCTCCCAGCCTCCCGCTGTGTCTGCCTGGGACCTTGGCAACACCAATGTTCACAAATCCATGGGACCCGATGGGATGCATCCACAGGAGCTGGCAGAGGTGATTGCTGAACAGCTTTCGGTCATCTTTGTGAGGTCTTGGAGGACGGGGGAGGTGCCTGAAGACTGGAGGATAACCGATGTCACTCTGCCTTCAAAAAGGGCAAGAAGGAAGATCCAGGTAATTATAGGCCAGTCAGCCTCACCTCTGTCCCTGGAAAGGTGATGGAACAGCTTGTACTGGATGTCATTTCCAGACAACTGGAAGAAAAGGAGGTTATCAGGAGTAGTCAGCACGGGTTCACCAGGGGGAGGTTGTGCTTGACCAACTTGGTAGCCTTCTATGATGTTGTCTCTGGCTGGATGGATGGGGAGAGAGCAGTGGATATAGTCTACCTTGATTTCAGCAAGGCATTTGATACTGTCCCCCACGACATCCTTATAACAAAGCTGAGGAAGTGTGGGATAGATGAGTGGACAGTGAGGTGGGTTGAGAACTGGCTGACTGGCAGAGCGCAGAGGGTCGTCGTTGGTGGTGCAGAGTCCGGTTGGAGGCCTGTAACTAGCGGTGTTCCTCAGGGGTCTGTGCTGGGTCCGGTCTTGTTCAACATCTTCATCAGTGACCTTGATGAGGGGACAGAGGCCACCCTCAGCAAGTTTGTGATGATACGAAGTTGGGAGGATTGGCTGACATGCCTGAAGGCTGTGCTGCCGTTCATCGAGACCTGGGCAGAAAAAAACCGGATGAGGTTTAACAAAAGCAAGTGTAGAGTCTTGCATCTGGGGAGGAATAATTGCATGCACCGGTACAGGTTGGGGGATGAGCTGCTGGAGAGGAGCTCTGCAGAGAGGGACCTGGATGTCCTGGTGGATGACAGGTTGGCCATGAGCCAGCAGTGTGCCCTTGTGGCCAAGAGGGCCAATGGCTTACTGGGGTGCATTAAAAAGAACATGGCCAGCAGGTCAAGGGAGGTGATCCTCCCCCTCTACTCTGCCCTGGTAAGACCTCATCTGGAGTACTGCATCCAGTTCTGGGCTCCCCAGTACAAAAAAGACAGGGATCTCTAGGAAAGAGTCCAGCGGAGGGCCACAAAGATAGTGAAGGGCCTGGAGCATCTCTCCTATGAGGAAAGGCTGAGTGAACTGGGTCTGTTCAGCCTTGAGAAAAGAAGACTGAGAGGGGACCTGATCCAGGTCTATAAGTATCTAAGGTGTGGGGAGCAGAGTGGCGTGGCCGGACTCTTTTCAGTGGTGAATGGAGACAGGACAAGAGGAAACAGCCGGAAACTGCAGCACAGGAAGTTCTGCACAAATGTGTGCAAGAACTTCTTTACAGTGAGGGTGACAGAGCTCTGGAACAGGCTGCCCAGGGAGGTTGTGGAGTCTCCTTCTCTGGAGATGTTCAAGACCTGCCTACTTGTGCAACCTGGTGTAGGGAACCTGCTTTGGCAGGGGGGTTGGACTCGATGATCTCAGGAGGTCCCTTCCAACCCCTTACAATTCTGTGATTCAGACGCCGTGCAACAGGACCGCTGCTGGATCCTCTTCTTGAAGAGATTTTTTGTCTTAAATTCATTAGCATTCTGTCTCTTAAGATTAGCTGTCACCAAACCATCTAATAGTAGCATCCAGTGCTAGTGATACACTGTTTTTTCCCAGATTCTGCCCTACATTTTTTTTTTTTTTTTTGAAACCCTAATCTTAAAAAACCCATTAATTTTACTTTTTTCTAGTGCTTTTTCATTTCATGATACATATTCTGAGGCTATAAGTAAGTACTGGACTCCACAGGATAAGAAAAAACCCTGCAGAAAAGATTAAAGTTAAACATCACCAGAATCAATCAGAAGTCAATGAGCACTGCTGGCTCACATGTGGATGCTGGGACTCTGTGACTGATGATAAACGTGTAGACCAGATAACCCAGTAGGTCTGCATGCCATACTTATATGGTCATCTGTTTTTATTTGCACAACTATAGATATCAGTGGGGAACCATCTGCAGCAAACAATTTGTTTGATGGATTAGGCACTCTTTTTAGTGTGTTTACAAACAGGCTTTTCTCATTGTTTGGAATGATCAAATCAATGGTTGGTGTGCAAGTTTTTCAGCAGCATATTTCTCACCAGCTAGACACTACTTGGTGAGTGATCGCAGTGGTCACATTGCGTTTTTACTGCATGCTGTTTGTTTGAATCCCAGACAACTTTCATGATGACAGCTGCAACGTAAGCAGCAAGTTCATGTGACAAAAAAGCAAGTACAGAAACTTCATATGCTTAATTTCTTCTTTTTTTTTTTTTTAAATATCTTTTCCTTTTTACTTTGAACATCTCTTTTCATTTTGAAGTTTACATTAAAGAAAAAATATTAGAGCAAGTTTCTCAACAATAGACCAAGAGTTGAAGTGAAAAAAATATTACATTATATTCAGATTAAAATTCTGAGGTTTGTACTTAAAATTAACCAAAATCTCTGTGAAGAGCTTCACTATACCTGTTTTATCTTTTTTTTTTTTTTTTTTTCTTCAGAAAAAAACCAAAAACCCACAAAAAACCTCTCAAACAAACATCACCCATGATTATCATATGGAATACCTTTGGTGGTCATTTTTCAGGAGTACTTCAGTACGTGCTTTAAACTGATTTCTATTCAACAAACCAATAATGCTTATTCTAACGTTTGAAAGACACTTGAGAGCTTGCTGAAGTGAGAGAAATGATTAGACTGGAGTTTGATGGAATGATAAGTGTTCATAGTTACTTGATATGTATGCTACTGTATTTTATGCCTCAGCTGATCACGCTGCAAGTACTTAAATGGTTGATTTCTGCTTTGGGTTTCAAAAACAGAGTAAGAGGTAAAAAGCTGTAGACAAATGTAGGGGGCACACATGCACGTTGTGTTCTGCTTTAGGACAACCACTCATACTGAGATGCACCTTAATGTGGTCTCACTGGAAGGCACTGTGGAAGAAGCGGGATTTGCAGACATAGTTCAGAGAGGAAGAGATAGAATGGGGGCCAGTTCTTAACAGCCATTGTTTCAAATCAGAATCCAAAGCTTTCTCAGTAGGACTTAAATCTGCTTCTAGCTTTTCAGAGAAACTGACCCAGCCGAAACTGCTAACAGAATCCAGAGCTTGGCCACAACAAAATAATCACAGAATCACCCGGGTTGCAAGGGACATCAAGGATCATGTAATTCCAACCCCCCTGCCTAGCAGGGCCACCAAACATACACATTTAGATCAGGTTGCCCAGGACCCCATCCAACCTGGCCTTGAACACGTCCAAGGACGGGGCATCCACAACCTCCCTGGGCAGCCCGTTCCAGGGCCTAACCACTCTCCTTGTAAAGAATAAATAATAAATAATATAAAGAATAAATAATCTTTAGATAACTGTCTACATCAGTGGCACCTTTCAGATACCTGTGGCAGATGCAGCAAAGTGTGATCGTAAAACAAGGTTAATATGCATTTCCAGACCTGCAATCCCAGGGAGTTTTTGAGCAGAGAGGATGTCTTTGTATTTAACAATCAGATACAATTCTAACTACTTGGGCTATTCTTTGTACAATTCTTGTTCTCCATGCATGGAGCTACAAGGAAAAAGGCACAAATGTTGCAAGACTTAGAGTACAGCAAAGGATATCAGCCAGCACTGTCATCCGAAGTCAAGTGTAGGATGAAGGATAAGCAAAAGCAGCATTTCTGAGCACGTATTCTTTACTCATTTACACCATTCACAGTTATCTTGTAATCAGCGGAGTTCAGATTCCTTAGACAACTGGTGATTGATATATCCTTTGAGTCACTAAAATCCAATGACCTTTCTGTGGGTATAATGCAGAATCATTAAATTCTTACAGATTTTTTTTTTTTGTCTGAATATTTCCTTGTGTTCTTTCACATATTTTGACCCCTTGTGGGATTAGATCTAGTGTTATATGCCTCTGAGTGGAGGACTGCTGCAAGACAGAGGATCACAGCTGAGAAATGCTTGTCTGTGACCGGAAGATGATAGAACTGCTTCAGTCCCAACCCCTAGCTTTTAGCTGCCTTGAAATAAAATGAATTGGAAGGGCTTTTTGCATTGATTTCAGAAGGTGATTTCAATTAAACAGCCTTCAATTCCTTTTCTTTTCCCATCTGGATGGTACTTTCTCTCTGAAGTTTGCTGTCAGATTACATGATGAATACTTATTCTTCATATTAAGAAGTTATGTTTATAACTCTACTGTAATAATTTTCAACCATAGTCTCAATTAATACAGCAGTCAAGTGTTGTTATTTGTGAACTGTGTTATTCTCAGGTCAGGCTCAATAAGGTAGGGGATCTTTGCCCTATGCTACAATCACAGGTAACATATTGACATGTTATAGCCTTCTAAATGAAACAAAATTAGTGGGGTTTGGAAGTGGGGAAATATGTTGGAAAAGTAAGAAGAGTCTTTTGAGCAGAACCCCTTCTGGCTTCCTGCTCTTATTATTCACTACTTGTAGTAACATTAAACTAAGATCTGGGTTTTCATGTGTCAGGGTAGTAAATTTATTTTTGTCCTTGGTAAGCTTTTTTTTAAAAAAAAAACAAAAACAAAAACAGAAAACAAAGGGGAGGGGGGTTAGGTGGGGGGAAGCGTTAATTAATTATGTATGTATGACAAATAGGATTCTGTGTGGGGATCTCCAGAGGTCTCTTCTGCTTGAAATTATTATGTGATTAATGAAATAACTTTATTTATAGCTATAGTAACATAGAGGAAAATAGAGGTCCTTGGTTCCTGTTGATGTGAACTTACAGACAGCCTAAGTGATTTGTTTGTGGTCACAGTGCAGCACTGTACTTTGAGTTTCAGGTCGTTACCTTTTATCCTACAAGCCAACTTTGTGCTTCAGATGTACTCTGGAGACAAATCTAGGCAGAGAAATGGTAATGTTCTTGCTCTGGATGGGTGTACTTTGTAAGACAGTTGAGCTTTTCAGTTGGGATATCATGCTGGGATAACCTTTCTACAAAGCCTCTAAGTCAGAGCTGTTTTGCATTTGCATGGCTTGGAACCCTGGCACAGCAGTTGTGATTGATGTCATTGATTTGTGAAGGCAACCTGCAGGCCTTAGGATGCCATTCCTGATGTCAGCTAGTTGTTTTGTTTTCAAAATATGCCGTAAAACATTATCAGTACTATCTTGCTGCATTACTGTTCCAACAAGGCTAACACTACGGAAGTGAAATTATGAACACCTGAGAAGGGTTGAGTACACTGGGGAAACATTTGTCTCCTCATGCTTTCTCTTCAATAGCATCCTTGGTGGCGTGGATTCATTTTATTCTTCTGTTTATCACACAGCTGTCTTTTCCCTTTTGCTGACTGTCAAGCACGAAGTAAGAGCCCAGAACTCTTGAGGAATGGCATTAGCACTTGGTTGGGCTGCAGGGTAAATATTCTTACTCAGGCACATTAGAGGCTTACGGAGGCACACCTTCAGCAGCTGCTGTTGATTCTGCCACTTCAAGTAGGACTTGTTTTCCATGTATTATGTAGTGCAGTGTCAGTTTGCAGGAGCACAGGTGTTCTGTCTGAGTAGATTAAAAACCAAATGAGAATGTGCAAGCATGGAAGAGATAAAGTTAAGTAAGGAGGAGGAAATATAAATAGAAATACAGTGCTGTAAGAGGACCATAATTTTCATACAAAGGTCTACCATCATTGTTCTTATTGTGTGGCTTATTTGTCCCAGCTGATCAGGTATTGTCAATAATGTGTTCATAACATGTTTATCTCCTGCCCCTTCTTTTATTTAGCGAATTGTTTGTGGGCTCGTTCAGATTTCTGGAAGCATATTTGCTATTTGTCTGAAAATTGTTTTGCACTGGACACGTAGCCAGCTGAAGAACAGATTGTCTGCAAAATGTATTATTTATTAGCCAGGTAATGTTTTATATTGGTCAGTGAGGTCCCATTAGTTGCATCTGCTGTGTTGCAGAGAAATGACTGTGAAAGACTAGTCAAGAGATCAAATCTGCTATCCACTCACTTGAATCTCACAACTAATTTAGTGACAACCCTTGTGAAAGCCTTCCTCTGGTCCTACCACATCAGAAACAAGGTATGTGCTGTGTTCTTCCTTGGTGAATGGTACCTAGTACCCCATGTTTCATTCAGCATCTTCTATAAACCTCAGTTGTCCTTTGTTGGAATCAAGTGATTGATATCAAGCACAGGATCCAACTGTGAAGCATAGCAGGATGGAATATGTTAGCAAGATAAAACTGGGTTTATTTTATGTTTCCTACAGAAGAAATATGGAGGTGATATGTCAAGACTTTGGGTTTCAGGTCACTCCCAAACTCCTCAGCCTAGAAAGTAGATGTAGCCTCCTCTCACAGAGGGAAATGTTGTTTTTATTTATTTATTTTTTCTTGAGTGAGTAAAAAAAAAACCAAACAAACAACAAAAAAACAGTGGTGTGGGTATGGGTTTCTGGATGAGTGATTATTAGTGGTTGGTAACAACTGCAACATCAACAGTGGTGCAATTGCCTTACTGCTTTCTAAATGGTGAACAGCAAGACACAATGTGTGTCTACTAGTTGAAATGAACCACATTCAGTGCTTTCATTTAGAAATATAATTGCATATATTTACAAATCAAGCTATTCTATGTGTTCAAACTGATGCGATGATAGCAACAACTGAAAATGTTTATGGATATTCTAATTGAAACAAGCAAAAGGGAACCACTTCTACATAGTCTAAGTTTGTGAAAATAGGTTTTCAGTATGTGGAGTTGCATACAGTGCATCTTACTGCCTTAGTCAATCTCTATGGAGTTTCATCACTCAGTTTCTGAGTGCCATCCACAAATTACCATTACAAGCATGTGCATGCAAGGTATTAACAAAAATTATGAGTTTGTGAAAACAACACTCTTTTGGTGTAAGAGATCTCCAGTAATCACGGGGCATATGTCAAGTATATCAGCATATCTGGAAGTATAATACTTCCTTCCTTAAAGAAGATGAACATAATTCATTCTTAATAGGGCCCTCACTGCAACAGAGGTTAACTGTATACTACCATGGCAGCTATTAAAAGGACCTGCTAAAACCTTAAAAACCTCATTTAGATTATTCCTTGTTCCTCTACAATCTATGAAGTGTGAGTGGGTGGATTGGCTAGGCACTGATGCTGTGACAATGCGCTATAACTCAAGGCTTCATATGTAGATTGGGGCACATCTCAGTTGTTACTCGTGAAAGCAACAGTGCTATTATACACTATAGCAGTTGTGGTCTCTTTGGCTCTGTGGCTCAAAGGACCAATAAGAAGTTACCACATTATATTTCTAGAGTTTACTTTCTTTGCTTTTACTTTGGAGCCAGCCTGTACATATTTCTCTTTTCAAATGTGTAAGTGCCCAGTCGTCCCCATATGCGCACCTTCCTATGGCTTAATGGCCTCCATGAGCAGAATAATTCTTTGCTCTTACCAGCTGTGCTATTGAAGACATTCTTCATTAGAATCCATTTCTATCCTGTGGTATCATATGGTTTATATTCAAAAGCTGAGGTAATTACGTGTTACTTCTTTATTATTTTTATGAGCGAGCATGTGAAAGAGAAATGGCAGCACAGAAAGCAACAGGGTACATTTGCACTTGTGTGCACTGAGTGAACTCCTGCGGGTCTCCAGTGGGGATGTACGTTCCCCTTGAATTCTGGCAAAAGCCATTCTGACCAAAATCAGAAGGTATGCTGTAAGTAGAGGAGTTGAGATCCAGTTTGGCAGCCTAATTCTCTATGTCTCTGTCTGAAAATGTTCTCTGGAATTTGACCCAAAATATTCCATTTAAATTTGATCCTATAGTTCCTAGCCAATCCCTTCACCTTGGTGGTGGTCTGACCCACAAGCTACCTGCTGCAGTATTTCATAACCTTTTGTCTGAACAAACTAAATCAGCTCATCTCAATTGCCAAGGTGCTCAGCTTTTTGCAGCTATTCTTTTCATGGCCATATGTACCTTGGCCCTTTACAGCTTGAATGCAATATATTTTTCGGACAGGGATTGGTAACCTGGCAAATGCTAATGTTCAAAAAATCCCCAGCCGTGTCCTATATGAGGCTCCTGTATTTTCACCTTTTCCAAATCAAATGACTGGAAGACACAAAATACTTTTATTGTTGCTCTCCTAGAACAAGCTCATTTTCAGTGCTTGTCATCATCTGTGTCCTACATTTCTAAATATAAGTGTGTGATCACCACAAATTCATTCACAAGTTAATATGACTACTGCCTGCCATACAGAAGATAAAATGAAGCCTTTTCAATATAGAGAGGGGAGAACATGGATTATATCTGGATAAAAGTTTATCTAAACCATAGAATAAATAGCGTCATCATTAGCTGAAGTTCAGATATCTCTGAGAAGAGTGCAAACTGACAGCCCACCCAGGGAGGGAATCAAGGGCTTTATTGCGATTCCCAGAGCTGAATAGCACTGGCTTAGGTGAAGACCCACTGGGCTAACCCTTGCCAAGGAAACATTCTCCCATTAAGAACCCATGGTCTTCGTGAAGGAGATCTCAAACCAAGAGGTAAATCTTACCTCTTGGAACACAGTTCCAACTGCAGATATCTCCAGTTTTGTATATAGAGACCGGAAATGCAGAGGTGATCAGGCTGCTGTGAACATCTAATTGCAGGATTTAACTCATAGGTAGCTGAAATCGGTACTAGCTGAAGCCAGACTGATAGCCACATAGTCAGTGGTGCGATGATGAAGGTAAATAACTCATATTTTGCCGGCGAGTATTGGCTTGCTCTGCCCATTCTTTGTATCAGCCAGGACCACATGTTTAAACGCAGTGCCTTAGACCCACAGGTTGCCAATAGACTCACCAGCTGGCACTAAACTCTGTGGTAGCTACAGTCATTGAGCTGACAGCTAGATCTGAGTAACAATTCTGAGAATTCCTATCCCTCATAGAAGGGTCAAAATAAGCTCATCACCTGCAAAATATAAAAAACATTCTCCATCATAGTGCTTTTCAGTAAAGTAATCAATGAACTAATTCTATGAGGCATGTGTAAACTGACAAAGAGAAGTAGATTAATACCTTGTAGCAATCTGTATGTGAACTTTCTAAAACAGGCTCCAACTTCACTGGTAAATTTGTATGGGCACACAAATGAAGAGATTGAGCCCCCTGGGACTAACCATCAGCACCAGGCAGTCACCCTTCCACAAGCACATCACTTAGAGACACAAAAAGAATGCTCTACAGAAAAGCCATTTACTTCTGATTAGACAGTTTCCTGTGAATTTCTATATCACTATTCCTGGAAGAATAAAAGGGCACTGGTCTTGACACCTGCCGAGACATTTCTAGAATTCTAATCTTTTTCTAACTAGTATCAGTCTTTTTTGTTATAACTTATTTTTTGGTGTTTTATTTTTTTTATTTTTTTTTTATTTTTTAATTAGGAATAGTGCTGATTTAGATATGATGGAAGGGTTTCAAGCCTAGAGACAGCAGGTATAAGTTGTTCTTTCTGAAGCTCAGTGGTACTCCTTCAAGCATCAAAAAACCCGCTAACTACCTTTACTGAAATCCAGGACTGTCCTGCTGATGTTTTCCTTTAATTTATTTTTATTTTTTTGAGGGCATACAGATGATGACACCTATAACAAGAAATGATTGTTTCATCCTTATGACCAGATCCTAAGCCACTAAATATTATAACTATGTGATGATTATTACTGCTGTATCTTACTCTATTGTGTTTTGACAGAGTAATAGGCTGTAAATGTAGGACCTTAATCTATATCTATGAGGTGAGCTAAGACCTCTTCTGTTATGCAAGACTTTAGCTTGTTGATTTGCCTGAAAGTGCGGACTAGATACCATCAGAGGGAGACACAACACCATGCTGAGGAGGAGGAGTGAAATTTTTGGCTTTTTTGAAATGGAAAATCTTAAGTGTATTAATAAACCTACTCTGTGGAAAAGGTGAATGTCTAAGAAGGATTAGCCCTTTTCTCAGGGTGGATTTCCCTTCTCCACAGGGTTTGAGATATTGCTCTTGCTCAGCTTCATGTACAAGTAAAGACCTAGATAAATGGAGGCCCAGAGTACAGCTAGAGTATTCATTTTCATTAATTCCTATCTTGGCATCTGCAAAGCATAGCTTTATGCTGTGTATGCATATTAACAATAATTATTTACCCAAGGTAATAGAGAATTATTCTTGCTTTTCCTGATGATAATTTAAAATGAGAGCAATATAAAATATTAAAAAGACAGGAAGGTGATGAAAAAAGTATATTTTTCTGTAGTTTGAGATTTTTCCAGTTCTTTACATTTGGTTCAGGCTGACCATGTGAAAGGAGAGCATCCACGGGAATGAAAGTTGCACAGTGTGAAATCAGATATGTGAATGCAAGGAAAGCTTTTGCATAGGGAAGCTGGAATACAGTTTTTCTGCTACTGAAAACCTGTTTGTCCACGACAAAATCTCAGCATGGAATGAGCACTGAAAACACTTGACCTTAACTCCCAAACCAGACTGGGCATTAACTATTTCCAGAGGCTGAGGCTTATGTGTTTAAACTGAGTAACTCACATCCATGCATTTTTGCTTCTACTTTCGTACATTAAGATTCTCAATGAGATGAAGAGCAGAAGTAATGCAAAAGATATATAAGTGATGTTTTTGGCTTGACTGAAGCAGCAGGTGGTTTTCTTTAGTCAAGAAACCGTACTCAAGAGGACTGTGGAAATACAAAAAGCTTTAACTGCTTTTGGAACCAAATCCTGTCTTTTCTGAGCTTCACACATTATGATATCCATCTGCCATATTGTTAACCTTTTGAAGTCAGAGCTTGTTGTAAATTTATGCAGGGAAATGCTGATGTTCCAGATTTATACTAGTTCCATTTAGCTAACCTTCTGAGTGTCTCCCTACATAATTATATATTAAAAAAAAAAAAAAGGCAATATGCATGTATGTCTACAATTATTATAAACAAAGATTAACTGCTCAAAATTTTACAAGCAGTGAGTTACTTCACTTGACTTCCGATGCAACGAAAAATCAGAAACATCAGAAGTACATTTTGTATTTAAAGAAGGTAGTGGGGCCTTCTAAAGAACTGATTATTTATGGTAGATACGTTGTACGATGCTAGAAAATAGGCCTAAGACGACTAAGTTAACAAAGACAGGAACCAATTTTCTGGCACAAAATGAAGGGTCTAAAACTTTTCCATTATTCACTCTTGTTATTCTCACAATAACATGTGAAATGACCATTTACTTATCAACTCATACTCACCTTAGGCAGGAGAGGAGCCTGTTTAAAAATAATTCGAAATGCAAAATAACATACTGCCGCAAGCTGAATTTGCTTAATTGTGTTATTCTGATAAGGATGCATTCTTTATTATCTCCTCTTACTTCATTAAGATTATAAGGAATGTTTTCAATGGACTTTTTTTAACCACTTCTCTGTCATGAGTAAAATTAGTCTTATCATAGTGTGTTGGAATTCCTTGGCCAACTGATGGGGGAAAAAAAATACTGGCCCTTCTGCTACCTACCATGTATGTTTTTAAATAAGTCATTGGCTAGATATTTCTCATCTATGACATATGTCCAAGCTCAAATCACAGGCCTCCTTCTGCTATAGCTATGATAGCTGAATACAAAAAAGTTGCTCAGCTATGGACCCAGAAGAAATACTGGAATGTGGCACAGTGTGATTTTGGAGTATGAAGCAAGGGGAACATCACAGTTTTCTATGTTCTGTGTAGCAGGTTTTTTCTTTTTTTTCTTTTTCATTTCTGTCATCTTCAGATACAGTTGTCATTTTGTGTGGAAGAGCTCAGCCAGTTTGTGATTGAAAACACAGATGGGTCACATACTACTGTGTTTTACTTCATTACTTTCTGTCATTATTATTTTTCAAAGACGTAAATAAGACATTTGGCTTGAGGTAATAAATTTTTCTCTGTAGGTAGCAACAATTAACACTGATGAAACTCAGTGATCGATCTGCGTTTGAAGAATATCGTGGGTGTCACTCACGTATCATTCTTAACATTCTATGCAGTATTTCTGTACCTCTGAGCAATCTAATTGAACCCTGGTCCCTCTGTGTCAGATCCTGTGCAGACATTGCGGAAGAATCATTCTTGCCCTCAAAGCTTCCTTGCTTCAGACATCAGCTACTTACATATAGCACCTCCAAAATAACCAAACGTAAGACACTTCTGCAGTTCTCAACAGCATTTCAAATCCCAGAAAAGCAATAACAACAAAATCAGCAATGCAGATCTTGCATAGGCGAAGGCGTTAGTATGGTGAGGTGGCTATTAGCTGTGCTGCTGATGTTACAATTATTCTTTCTTTCTGAGGGCATATAAAATAAAGTCCTATTTATGCTTTAGGCTCCAGCCCGAAGTGTTTTCTGTGTCGTTAATCTGAGGGGAAATGGATTTTTCATTTCGTAGTGTCCAAGCATAAAGCTCTATTGTGTCAGCTCTGAGAAAATAAGGAGAAAGATGTTGCTCTGATTCCTGCACCTTCATGCAGTCTTCCCTGGTTTTACATGTCTAATTCTTTGTATATGCAGTACTCTCCAAAAAATAAGTAAGTAGGCTTGACATTTTCTCCCCCTTTCTTTCTTTCTTGTTTTTTTTTTTTTTTTTTTTGTTTTGTTTTGTTTTGTTTTGTTTTGTTTTCTTCCATTCATTTCCCCAAGCAAGCACAACTCAGTGCTCACTCTACCCTTCTCTCAAGTCTCTAGGTCGGACTCAAAACATCTTGTAATGCACAAACATTTGTGATAGAAGCAAAATGTTGTTTCCTTTTCATGTTGAGAGCATTCAGTTATTTTAAGTGTGCAACAGTAACACATATTTGGATTTGTCCAGAGTTTCTAGGAGCAAAATTGATTTGATTTTTATCTTATGTTTTTATTCTAAAGAAGTAGCTGAAATTCGCATATAAGGTTTAATTTCCTTCGTAGAAATAATGTCAACAACAACACAGGAATTTAATAAGCTAGCTTAAAATCCAGCTTCAAAAATAATAGTTTTCTAAAGTAATAGTCTGAAACCTGTATAATAAAATTAATACACCTTGTGAGCTGTTAATGTAAAAAATTACATTTTCTGAAAGAAGAAAAGAGGAAAGCAAGCAAGCAAGCTCTTTTTCTACCACTGGTGATGTTTCATTACTATTTTAGGTCTTCTCCTTTGCTCATTTTGTATTTCACATTTTTGCACAATGAAACCTGACAAATCCATTTCACCTTCTATGTGCCACCTGTTTCATTTCCTGTTTCCGGCGCATTTAATACCAGTATATTTGAAAAGGAAGGCTTCATATTCAGCAATACAGTGATATAATTACACCTTCCAAACTCATCCCTGCCTTCTGTGAGGGTTCCTGACTTTGTCTGGCTGCATAAAAGCTTCATTATATCTCACCTTTCTTCTAGAGTTATGTAACTTTTAGTTCTCATCTCATCTAAAAAATCCTTCCTTGGCCTTTCTTTTTCACCCAAGTATATGAATGAGATTGCAAAAGATCCAGCTAGTTGTTTGGACAGTTTTTCCCCTTGATATTCTCTTTGATGTGAAACCGTGACATATTTTCATTGCCTGCTGCTAGAGAAAAAAAAGGAAGTTTCATGAAGTAAATCAAATGTTGCACTACTGGGTCTTAAAATGGTAACTCCCTGGGATTCTGGAAAGAAATTAATTAATAAATCAGATTTGTATACAGGTCTGTGAGATTTAAGCCATGGAAGCAGTGCAGGAAAAATTAGAGCAAATCAGCCTACTAGTGTAATAAATCAAATTTCAAATGTCAAAAATGACATTTGATTTACTCCTAAAATTGTTACCCAACTTATTTAAATATGGTTAACACAAACTGCTAATCACAAAAAGCAGGGCTGGAAAGGACTTTGGAAATATGATTGGTCCTTTTGCCCAAGTGCAGAATCTCACATAGCTATGTGAAAAATATTTTCTAATCCATGCTTAAAAGTTTCCACAGTTGGATATTTCACAGCTTTCTCAGGCAGGCTGTTCCTATAGAGTGTTTTTGCTGTTATAAAGTTATTTCCTGGTGTTTAACCTCAATTTCTTTCATTGTATTGTGTCTAAATGTCCTTGTAGGGAAGCAGTTCTAACCTAACCTCACATCACATCAATTCAAACCACAATAACTTAATTGAAGTCAACAATGTGAAACCATCACAAAGTAAGAAGTAGACCATTATCTTTTAAGATCTTTCCAGTAGTGTTAGAGAAAGCAGTACCAAACTGAACACAATCATCTCACAGTGGGACCTGGATAAGTCTAGTGCCACATCAAGGAGCTGTTCTTGTAATTTCTGTAAAATAATTTCTGAGATTAGATTTGTAAGTGTGTGAGCTGTATGAATACATCTCTGACATAAGGAAGTACTATGTACTCTTGGCCTTGAGATATCTCTAGGAAAATTTGGAGTAGCTGATACTGTTATATTATGAGTTGGTAGTCTTGGTTAGGTTTTTGTTGCCTGTATTAACCCGGAAAACTGGACAAAGTTTGTCTTCTCAAAAAAAAAAAAAAACATATATATATATATCATATAAATATATATATGATAAGGAAAAAGTAAACTCCGTTTCTGATTTTATTTCTTTCACCAAATATATGATTTATTTTGTTCTGGTAGGAAAAAGGAAATAAAAAAGATAAAAGAGAATTTGGAGACTTTGGAGATCATGACCTTCCAATCCAAGGAAACATTCCCTTTTTCAGATAATGCAGCACTACCTGCACAAGTGTCTTAATCATTGGTATGCTGGTCACTTCTCAGTGGACTTTGTTAGAGCTGCCTAAACAGCAGCTGACAGCAGATCCATGCCTCTTGCAAACACTCCCTGCTGCAATCAATTCAGTGCTGTCTAAGAGCAGAGCACAGGGCAGTGCTGGGTGAGCCATATCTTCTGTGATTTCATACCAAACCTATTTCCCTAGAGAAGCTCACACAAAGCAGTTGTGAAGCTTTGCATGTGTCTTCCTTGATTCTATTCATATATGAAATGTGAGATCCCTTTGTGCAGGAGATGTCCAGGGAAAGGTCTTTCTATAGAGGTTGCAACATGCATCAAGACCTAGGCTGAACCAGAAACTAACCTGCCACTCATTTGGTATCAGGGAGCTCATATTGAGAAATATGACTTTATGCCTAGGGTTTTATGTCCAAATGGGTGAATCAGTCTTATTTAAAGTGTGCTGTTATTTTGTAAAGGAGAATAGGGATTCTGTCAATAATTACATTTGCATCCTTAATTCCAAATGCTCAAACAAGTTCAGTGTTGAAAGACTTGACTTCTTCAGTTCAAGCTGTATGTAAGCAGCTGTTGTGCTGTTTGCTTTGGCTGGTCTTAAAGGACCGCTCAAGAGTCTGATGTTTTTCCAGACCTTTGCTGGTTAGCCCAAGATCTCCAAATCTCCTTGGGAGCTGAAGTTTTCATCCACAACCTAACCTGCTGCCTGGGTAAGGCACGTGAAACAGCTCCTGGGGGTCTGGGTGTGTGTCACAGGCTCTGGTGAGGTATTGGAACAGTCTGCCCAGGGAAGTAGTGGAGTCACCATCCCTGGAGGTTTTCAAGAGAAAGGTAGATGTGGAACTGAGGGATGTGGTCTAGAAGGGTCATTGGACTGGATAAACATATTGGTTTTTCCACCCTTAACTATTCTGGCACCCTATCCTACACCACTTGAGAACTTCCACATGACAGCATCAAATATCTCCTGTCTGTGGAAAGAGCAACGGGGGAGCCAGACCACTTTCAGAGATGGAGGAGGCACAAGCACCACATTCTGGCTTTTGATTGAGGAATGCTAATGACAAATAAAATGATAAATATTTTCATTCCTGTTTTCTCATTTCACTAACTTGTGCTTTTCACTTAGGGAGAATTTTCTTTATGAAATGCTGAGGCAGGTTGGAGAAGCAAACATCTGACAGTTTAATTTGGCTAAGATTAAATACATGGAATCTCATTTTACATAGTGCTGCCCTGTGTTCAGACTGAGCAGCAAATATCCTCCTTTGGCCTAATTTGTTTGTTATTGTTGGGCTTAGTAGTCAGGCAAACACTAACCCAGCAAAAGATTTGGGTCCAAACCAAACAGGTCTATAAATATACTTGAAATGGGGAATTGTGCTTCATTCCCACAAATCCACTCTTTTTAGTGCCTATTTTCTCCATTTTCTTTCTTCCCCCTCTGATTTACATTCAGATTAGGCTTACCCTTTCACCTCCTCCATGCTGTTTGTGTGTAAAATGCAGAGCAGACTGGAAACTGTGGCAGAGATTGTTGGCTCTCAGACCATGTGTGTGCTGTGATACTGAGCCTTGCAGCAGCTAAAAACTCTCTTCTAACTACAGCATCCAGAGCTCCAGATCAGCCTATGGCTGGTCCTCCAAGAGGAGGGGCAGCCCAAGTAAGAGCCTGTTAAAATTAAAACACCTAGCTCCACCAAATCAGGAATGATGTGACCAGGTAGCTTTCCTGTATGACAGTATTTCTATCATATTTTGCAAAACAAAGCCAAAACCCCAAACCCAGAGGTACAGAAGTGTTTCCACAGGGTCAAGTTTATTCTGCTTAGCCTGAGCAGAGTCATAATTGCCTTCTTTGGAATAGCACCCCATTTTTGCTGATTGACTTTTGCACTCACAAACTTTAGCCTTAGTGAAAGTGAATGAATGAAGGTAGAGAGAGTCAACCTGGAAAAAACTGGTGAGGGTGGTCATGTTTAGGAAAAGTAACTGGAAACTGTAGCATGGTGTTCTTAACAGGAGCAGTTCCACAGTCTTCAACCTAAACAGTACTGTCAGAATTAGTAGTAATACTTAGAAGTCAGTGTGAGTCCCTTGCATTAAATTACAACAGTTATAGGGACTTTGGCTGTAATTTTTTTTTTGTTGAACTTTTTGTTGCTGTTGTTTTCTATTATTTTTAACAGCTGGCAACGTTCATATGATGATCCCTATAAAATCTTAAAAGCCATTAAGAATTTGGTTTCTGTTCCTTGAAGAAATTTGGTGTATCTGGCACCTTTCCTTATGTGTGTATGCAGTTTCATAACACTGATGCCTCTGCTTATGTGTACTGCAACCCCACACTTCTAGGATGTTCACTTAAATTCAGAGATGGAAATGTTACTTGAGCAAACACATTAAAGGATGTGTGGATGTGCTTTTTTTTTGCTGTAGATAGAAGTTAAGTCCTTTCATGGTCTTTCAGTTTGAAATACAAGGAATGGAGATGCGAAGTGTATGGCTGAAGTTAGCAGAATTTCATTTCAGAAGTGAAAGAAAATTAGTATTTTTAATAGGGTTATGATAAGATAGAGATCACAGATAAGGTGAATGCAGTATTGTTACTCGCTAAATTCTGCAATAATAGAAACAAAAAGCACTGGTCAAAAACTAGTAGACAACAGTTTTAAAACAGAAAGAAAGCACACTTCTACTCAGAGGATAGGGAAATTCTGGAAGCTGATAGCCAAGCAGGCTCCGGAAGAAGAGAGCTGAATCAGGCTTAACATGGGATCTAGAAAAATCCCCAGCTGACTGATCCGTAAATGGCTGCTAAAGGGAGTAGGTGGGATGTACAGTCTCTAGAATCCCAATCCATTAGAGGTGAATGCTGAGGAAATGCAAGTGGAACAGGGAGAGGGAAGAGACCAGGGCTGTGCATTTCCCTGGACAGCGTCTGCTTTTGTCCCAACTGAGAGCAGAGTGCTGGGCTGGGGGATCACTGCTCTGAGACAAAAGGGCTGTTCCTATGCTCCACTAGTAGGTGCTTCTTGGGAATAAAACTACAGCTACCTACTTGTTTGTCTTGTAACTGTGAGATTTTATTCACTTATTTTACATTGCTAATCAGTTTTTGTCTAGGTTTAAATGCACAACACGTTAAAAATAATCCCTACTATATTAATGGATATATTGGAGCAGCTTTTTACTCTCGTGTGTTTTGTTGTTCCTTTCTTTCTTTTTTTTTTTCTTTCTTTTCTTTCTGTTTTCTTTCTTTCTTTTTTTTTTTTTTTCCAGAAAAATAAAATTATGTCTTTAATTTAATTTATTTAACAATTTGTGTTGAATAATTAGGAGCCTTATGAAAAGCCATAATGCTCATCTAACGGAGGAACTTAATCACTGTTCTGCTAGGCATTCTGTAAAAAAAATTAAAATGCTGTTAAATAGATTACTGCTTTTTTAATTAGATGGTTTAATTACAGCTTGTTAATGGAAATATTACATAAATAGCTCTCAAAACCACACATGCCTATGCATTATCACAGAAGAGTGAAGCTGCAGGTGTCCCTAAAGAAGCAACTGTTAATACGGGTAAATGGAATAGGGGAAAAAAACACCTCAAAACAAAACAGCACCCAAATGGTGCGATGTTATCTTTGTAGAGGTAACCATAGCTGCTGTGATGTGTTGACACTACAGCAAGTTACCTGCTTAAACAAAGTCGACTGGTTGACCATTTTGAATCCAGGACTTTCTGTGTATTTCCTCTATGCTGGTGTAAACCTCAAATTTAATTACTGATCATTTCACTTACACATCCAACTAGCTGTACTATAGAGTCACAAGTGATGCTGGTCTGAGCAGTGTTGTGCTGAGTGCCCTTTAAGTCACAACTATCTTACCATTAAAATGGGGAAATGAAATGCATTCATCTTCCTAATGGGTTAAAAGGTTGTATCATTAGATTATTTGTATCATAGACACACAATAGTATTCATATATGCATATACTAGCATGTGACACAAACATTATTATACTCATATGTGTGAATTTGAGTAAATATTTATTAGAGAAAGCATCCATCAATCCTATTTATATCTGTTTAAATGCCAACCTGGGAGTTTTTTGAAGGATCATTGACCAGAAATTCCAGGTACTTTAAACAAGGGTGCAAATGAATCACAGAATCATTGGAAACTTGGAAAGACCTCTAAAATCATCTCACCCAACCTCAGCACACCCCACCCCCACATGCCTAACCACGTCCCTCGGTGCCACTTCCAAGGGATTCTTGAACAACTCCTGGGAGATTGACTCCACCACCTCCCTGGGCAGCCTGCGCTCTTTCAGATAATAAATTTTTCCTAATATCCAACCTGAGCCTTCCCTGATGCAATTTAAAGCCATGACCTCCTGTTGGAGGTAGCCCAAAACTGCTGGTCACTTTGATAATCTACCATTTGTGGATAGATATGCTCCTGATTGGACATGTACATATATGTGCATGCATCGAGATCCATGTATCTACACATATCTTTGCATCTGTGCATGCATTTTTATTTAACAAATAAATATGCACTGAATTCACAGGCAGTGTTGCCTTCGGAATTGAAGACTACCACAAACTGAAATACATATCTGCCTGGCATGATTAAAGACCATTTTGCAATCTTTTAAAATACAGAAGAGACAAAAGACGATATTTGAGTTTGCTAGTTATAAATGTGGAGGGAAATAACTGAAGCTTCCCATGTCACAGCAAGGAAAGAGATGACATAGAGAAACAATTCTGGGTGGGTTCTTGCTCCTCTGCTGGCACTTATTTTATCCTTCCAGCATACCTGAATGGCTAATCTTTCTTTTCTGAGGGCTGAGGAGAGCGGAGTGGCAGCTTGGTTCCTAGTGTTTGTAGAAGGGTCAGGCTCAGGAGATCTGTGTTCAGTACACAGCTGTGGTCAGCCTTGCTAGCAGAAGTGCCATGGACTACGTTTTCACACTACTCAGTAGCATCTATTTTATTAGCTCCTCTTTTGAAAAGAACTGATTATAAATCCTTGCAAATGTGAATCATGCCAGGTCAGCACAGATATACAGACTAGATGGAGAAGAGGAGAAGTAGTTGTGTTGTGAAAGCGTGAAAACCTGAAAACTTGTATTTCTGCCACTTCTAATGAAGACAGTGTGTCTAGAGGGGGATGCTTACATTTCTTCACCTGTTTCATGATCCTACCTTTCATTTGCTGTTTGTTAGGCAAGAATCAGTGGCTTGTCAGGGCAATGATTTTATTTGATGCTCAGAAAACATCTAGGACACTCTGCTTCCTGTTGGAGATCTGGTCCCAGAGAGCCAAACATTTGACATTTTAAACGTGGACTAATTCATTACTTTTCTTCTGCTTCTGAAACAAACTGGGAACTTTTAGCCTGGATAGAAGCTCCACAGAAATCAAAATTGCTTTTTCTATGTCAAGCAGATTATATCAGTGCTCAGCAAACTGCACTGACCACTAAATGGATTTTCTCTTGAAGTGTCAGGCAGCAGTGTGGACTTACAATGATTTGGCTTAATATCCTGCAATCCATTCCTCCAAGTTTTAGGAAGAGGAGATGTTTCACAGTGATTAGCAAGCTTACATACAATAGCACATGTGGAATGATAGCTACGTATTTGGTATGATAAAGAATGCCTAGACACTACAGTAAAGTAAGTGGATTCTAATCTGAGTAAAGATTACAGCTTAGTGTGCAGTATTACAGCTTCTTGGTACCATCAGCTTTTCTAAGAATCCGTCAGCACAGAGAGATGTGCTGAGGGGCTTTTTTTTGAATCAGTATATCAGTAGTTTAACATACCATAAAACTAAGCAGTGTAGAAATGATGATCATTTCCTACTATATTAGTTGCCAGAAGCCTGTACTTTTCATAAGAAAACTGCCAAATATAAGGTTTTGTCACATTGAGTTCCTCTGAGGATTTATAGGCTGTTGGAAAAACTGCTGTTAGTGAGAAGGGAACTCATGCAAGTGGGAGTGATATTTGCCTTGGAGTGAAATTTGTTTTCACCTTAAAGAATAGCAATGAAAAATAGGAAAGTAACTAGGAAATACGCTTGCAGATATACTGTAGGGAAAAGCTGCATCAAAAGAGCCGGTGATCTTCATTGAGTTCAATCTTCAATTTTATTTTGTTGCCAAGACTCTAATATCTCAAGACTTAGTCTACCCAGAGTCTTGTCAAACAGCTGCAAAAAGATTGCAGATTGGCTTTGATCCTACTGTATCTCTGAATACCTGGCAGATTTGCTGCTATAACTCAGATCTGGCACTGCAGAAGGAGCTTGGGACTGGGAAGCAGCACTTGTCTGCTGTTAGTTCCTGCAAAAATCTGTCCTCCAGCAATTTGCTGCAGCAATCCTTCAGGGCTTCTCCTTTTTTGCTGCCTAGAAGATCCCTCCTCTCTTCACATCACTGTGTCTTTATCATATTTTGAGGTTCTCCTAGGAGTGTGCCTAATCATCCTCCTGGTTCTCATTTTCTTCACTCTCTTATTAGACTCATAAGAGAAAGCTGTGTTAATTTTTCACTTTATAGCCTGGTTTAATGCAACCTATATGTTATGCTTACTGCTGTCTTTCAATTTTTAATCCCAAATCATTTTAGACAACAGTTACGTTGAAGAATGCTTCACAGAATGAGTTTTATTGTGTAGTCTTATTACACACAGCAAGATCAGCTCTCTCCCCTTCACTTTATGGGCCTCATACTTTACTTTTTTTTTTTTTAATCACAAACAATATGACACAAACTTTGAAATGGATAATTGTTAGAGTGATAGTGGTCTTGATGGTGACAAAGAGAGTGCTATACCAGCCTCTTCTGAAATTACTCAGGTAATATCATTATTTGTCTTGAAAGAGATATTAACACAGGCTGACATATTCTGCAGGAAAGTCATAATGTCCCAGACTGTATCTGTGGACCTTGTGATCACTCCTGTACTTGTGAGTGGGCACAGGTGGTTTGTGCACCTTTCCTGTGATGTTCTGTTGTCTCCTTTCTTGAGTGAAGACTTGGCAGTTACTCATTCTTGGTGACCTATCCTAGCAAGCATCTGACCTGCATGCCCTGTGCAGGGACACAAACAGGACACAACTAATCTGCAGCTCCCATGAGATAATGCAATGATGCATCACAGTTAAAACACTCCTTGTTCAGCACTTCCTCCCATCATGGAACTAACCTCAAACAATAGCAAAACGTTTTGTAAAAGTTTTCTTAGTGAATCCTACAAATACTAATTGAGAAGAATTCAGAAAATCCCTTTTGGTAGTTCTACATTTCAGACGAGGGTAATCTATCATTGCCCACCTGGTGGCAGCATGCAGGGGAAAGTGGGATAGCTGCCCGGGGAAGCAGCTTCCAGCCTGCCTGGCATCTACACTGGGATCGAGCTCCAGCCCTTCTGCTGTTTTCTCCTGGGAACATTACTCATATCCTGTATTCTTCTTGGATTTCAAATTCTTCAGATAGTGGTAAGATGATCTTAAACTCAGTCATCTTTATCATTTGGACCTCGTTCCCCCTAACTATTGCAGTTACACAGTGCTTGGATTTAGTGGGGCAGTGCAAACATACGCTAACTAGTTGTAACTAATACGTCTTTAGTTATTTAATCCTTTTTTCACACTTCTCCAGCTAACTAATTTTTTTTGTGTTTTGTTTTTACAACTTACTTATAAATTGGAAGGGGAGGGAGGAGAAGGTAATTTGGCATAATCTGCCATTTTTGTTTAGTGTAAAGTTTATTTCAGTTACCCTTTAAAAATTTCAGTATTTTAAACAAAACAGGGCTGAAAATTTTGGTTGTCTTCTACATGCTGTTAGCTTCTTAAATCAAGTAAAAGGCACTGCTCTGGGTCTGCAGACGTCTCCATTTCCTTCAGTATTGCAAGATTCATTTGACAAGCAATAGAGGTGCTCCTTTCCTGGATCCTGCTGTTTGCAGATCCCCGAGGTATTCACAGATAGCAAACTCTTCACCCAGCACTTTCATATTCAGTGTCAACAGAATCTAGATCTGAAAATTAGGATTTTCCAGGCTCTGGTCTGAGAAATGAAAGCACAGCTATTGGCACCGCCTCATCTTAATGCGTAAGGAAAGTCTTCCTCTTTAACCAAGTGTGAAAGTTAATTCAGATGAAGTGTAAGACAGTAATGAAATGAGAGAAATACATTTTAATTAAAATGTCAGCAAGATAATACAAATCAAATACCAAACCCCCCACTATTCAGGTTCCCCCACTGAGTCCTCCTGACATTGTTCCTCTCTCATTCTGATTGCTTTTTAATAACAGCTTCTGTGTGGCCTTTGTAAATAATCCTCTCATTACAGGTTTACTTGAAACATGCAATCAATTTATTAAGGCATTTTCCAGGATAAATTAGCAGGTACAATAAAGTGTAATTATTCTGCTACTCATTCATTTTTAAAGCTGGAGGTTGACCAGGTGCCACCATTGCTTCCGCCAATCTCAGCAATCACTTTGATGGCATTCAGCTCACAGTGATATTCAGATGAAGCCAGGCTGGGCAGGCACTGACATTTTCGGGATGACTGAAAAATTAGAAATTGTCTGCATTTTCCCCTCATAAATAGTCTTTGAAGCATCTAATGAAATTGGATTTTTGGTTAGATGTTCTTTCAATATTGTTTTTATGTGTGTGTGCGTTGTCTAATCCCTGAAGAAAAAAACTAATTCTTGTTAAAAAACAAAGAGTAAATACTGAGAGGGAAAACAAGAAATTTTATAAATTTTCCTTTAGTTTTAAAGATAAATGTGTAATAAATGACATAGTAAATGATGGACAGATTCCTCTGCCAAAAGGGAAGACCACAGTAATAAGAAATAATTCACCTGAGAGCACAATGGAACTCAAAACTCCTCAACCCTCCTTGGAAAAAGAACACCAATATGAGATGGAAATAGTAAGGTTTTGAGTTCTACATTAGAAAAGTCAGTTTCTGCCGAAATATAAAAAAATATTTTTGAACCTTTTTAGTAATACATTCGTTAAGTTTATTTGAAAGTCAGATGTGTGAGGGGACTTATTAATAACCAGTAGCTTTTCATTTGTAAGTGAGAAATAAACATGGCAGGATAGGAGTTAAGAAAAGAAGCCATGCTAGGATTTGGAAAAAATAAGGCTTCTTTCTGAGGAAGAGAACAGGGCATTTCAAATGACGAAACTGATACCAAAGCGGAGAACTTGGATGTAATTGCATTGTGAAGAAGAAAAGGATAACTGTAGTCAGAGCAATCACAGCGACATCCCAATCATCAGTAAAATTACATTTAATGTATGACCTAAGAACATTGTAAAATAATAAAAGAATTCTCCTTTTTTTACCCCACTTCTTAGGAGAAGCCAAAACCAGAGCAATAAGATAGCATTTTATCTGAACCCTTTCTCTGTCAATTTGATGGTCTGGTTTCCAGTTCAAAATTAATTTCTTTGGGCTGCTAGAAAGGTAACCCTGCCAAGTGTAGGAAAAGAACATCATCTCTTTATTGCAGTGAGAAATAGAGAGGAACCAAAAGTCAGCTGATTATTATTGGTGCTGCACAGCACAGAAGACTAAAAGATAGCACAGCTGGCTTTCTCTGAGTTGTTCACCAGATATTGTTTCCAGCAAGCTAATCAGAAATGACTCAAAAGACATACTGAAAGTATATAATGGGACATACCATAGTTCATTTCTGCAGTGCTGTTTCTCAGATCTAACCAGATGTTCAAAAAATACTGAAATGAATAACTTTAAACATAATGTCTGTCTATACCTGGGAACAAAGTGAGCAAAGTCAGCTGAAAAATGTAGTTTGAACCCTTGCATATTTATTATTTCAAAAGTCTACTGCTTCTTCATATTTAAGTAGAAGGAAGCTTGTATTCTGTTAGTGTGAGTTGCTATAGCTATCCCCAGATGTACCTGTTTTCCGGTGAATGCTGATCAAAGAACACATTTATGTCAGTAAAAATCATATTTAACCAAAGCATGTGAAAACCTGATTTGGGTTTATGTTAGTTACCCTGAGCTACTCTGAAAACTTGTGTGCATAACGAGTTTGACCAGCCACTGGGTACTAAATGCTGCAGCTGAGCCTTATGTCTAAAATAAGTGGGACAGTGGTTTACTAAAGAGCTGCTATCAGGGCCCTACACAGGCAAGGATCCTGGTCCTAAGGAGTGGCAACTGCACTGCTGGGTATTTTCATATTGTTTATTTGAGCAGATGTTAAAGGTTTGTGACCCAGGAGGTTAAAGTCTTGCAAATGTATGTACTGTTCGTGTGCACAGAGCACTGTACAAATGCATCCTGAAAACCAAAACATGATAAATTAATAAATATTGTATGACAAGTACTATCACCCTGATGAGATTTAAAGCAGAGGCTAACAAGAGAAGCTCTGTAAATTTCATCTTCTTAAGCTATCTAGTTTCGTTACTAGGAACTTGCTTGCATCAGGGTAGGTGACAGCATATTATCTATTGCACCCTTGGTGTTACTACAGACAGATCACTGCATCACATTTACGCATGAAAAGTCCAGTTTCTTGATAAGCTTCAATGCCAGTAAGGTCCAAAAAGTGAAATTTATGACCTTTAAAATGTGTGAATGGGATTTAGGAAAATACAGACAAAAAACAGAAGGTACATACAAATTCTGGGTTTCATTTGTAAAAGAATACATAAGGAATTTCATTTGATCTGAAACTTTATTCTGCATTTTTCCTCACTATATTCCTAAGTCTTCTGCTAAGATTTAATATTTTCATAATGTTCCCTTCATTAAGATCTTTGCTTTCATTTCTATATTCTAATTCCCTCTGTTCAAAGACAATTCTCGTCTTTCTTGCACGTCTGTGGATTGAACCCAATTTCACTGCTAACCAGCTGAGTCCTGAAGAGATCCAACAGGGATCAATCTGGCAGAACAAATTTCATAACACTACTTGTACTCACTTTCTCTCTCTGATATTCACATTACTTGTCCTTCCCTCCAGAACAACTACAGTCCATTCACCAATCCATTTGACTGCTGATTCATTTCATTCATCTGTACTTCCAGTTCATCTTTTTAATACATCCATACATTAGTCATTCACATTTAGCCATCAGTCAAAATATTCCCATCCCCGTTTCTGTCAATTTTTTTCTCTATATTTTGTCCAGTTATTCTCCCTCTTAATGTGCCATTTATATATCTTTACACTTGATACATAATGATGAAAATACATGTAATTATATATATAAGCTTTTCCATGATCAACAGCACTGCATATTAGAATATTCTCTAAGCTAAGGACTGAAAGGAATTTGGAAGTATTATTTCTAGGTGCAAAACCAGGAATGCTTATAGCAGTGCAAATGGAACATAAAGGCATCTAGCTCAAAATGCAGTGGTAGGTCTTCACTTACTATATTCCTACTACAGCTTTTAAGATTCACTTCTGAATAAGCCATTTTACAGCTGAGCAAATCAAAATCAGATAAAAGTTAACATGTTCTTTTGTCCCGTGATACAATGGACAGTAGTAGTAGTATAATGGAGGATTGCAACAAAATAAATTTATGTTGATGGTAGAAGATCAAAAAAGACAAGTAAATTCTGTGGGCCTGAGGATGGGGAGCATAGAACAGAACAGAGGAGGGCCTATCTGGATTGTATAATTTAGACTGTACGTTTGATAGGACCTCTTGCAAGGTATAGAGATAACACTGACCTTCTGTGTAGCCTTGCAAAACAATTGATTTTTCCATGCTTAGATTGAGAGTGAAGAAACAGTTTGCAAAAATGGAGAAAATACACATTTAGGGGGAAAAAAAAAAAAGAAAAAAAAGATAAGATTGGGAAGTGAAAAGAATGTGATCATAACCTGATGTATTCATAATAGCAGTATAAATGATGGAAGGGAAAAACTAATTCTCTGTGTCGAAAGCTGAAGGGATAAAGAAGAAATAGTTGGACAGTACAGAAGGAATAATTTAAGCATGATAACAGCAAAAGATTCTTACATTTTTACAGTATGGAACTGCAGTATAGAGGGAGTTTTAAGAGAGAAAATTGACCTACTTAAAAAAAAATTGGACATTAGAAATGTGTGCAGCAAGAAGTCTTTGGGTTTTTTAGGTACTCTGGTTGAAATGCTTTGTAGCTCTTGGTGTTCCAGGTTTAACGTGTTAGGATGAGGAATTCTGCGAGGGTCTGAAAGAGACGCTGTACTGTATCCTACACTTCCTGATTTTGTACTCAGGCATGGTTCACTGGGCATCCGTCCTTTCACATGCATACCTCCCTCGTCCTGTTTTCAAGGGAAACCACGGGTACAGGGATACAGAGAGCATTGGCATGCTTGTGCCTGGTTTGGGTGTGGATGAACTTTGTAGCACATGGCAGAGCATGGATAAATACAGGCCCAGCTAGTAAGCCTTATGCTTGAATGATTACAGTCCTGGAAATGTCTATGGATGTAATTTGTGCTGAGGTCCCACAGGAGAGAAAGAAGCCTTTAAAAACATGATTTGCTCGATGAAATACAGATGTCAGAAAAAGGTTGAGTGGATTACTGACCCAAAATTTCTTTTTTTGTATCAGGAAGCACTTTGACAAAGTGTTCAGATTTTACTTATATAGCACACGTGTTTAAGGCTGGCAAAAAGAATCACACTCCCAGACCCAGACTGCCCTGACAGCTGTTCAGGTGGCCAAGTTCTGGGGTCCCCTCAGGGATGTTCAGATTCATGGCAGCCTATACCTTGGGCCTAAGTCTGGCTAGCTGGACCCTGATCCTAATATTAGGACTAGTCCATGAAAAGAAGGAAGTGTGGCCTGAAACAGACATATTCTGAGGCAAGAAGTTCTAGAGAGACAAGAAAAGAAAAAGAAGAAAACGAAAGACAGAAGAGAAGGTATAGATGAGAGTGCAGTCACTTTAAAAAGAGCTAAACAGAATTAATTATCACTTTCTGCAAGATTCAGTTTAAAAATATGGTTCTGGAAAATGAAGAAAGCAGAATGACCCTCTTAGTTTTTTTTTATCCCTTCATCGCCAACTTTTATTGTCTGCATTCCAGGTGGAGGAATAGCTTGGCTCCCTATGTTTCCAGTTAAAATAAGAAGGTAAAGTCACAACATGAATCAAGAAACATGTTCAGCGACATTGGGCAGCTCTGAATTGCCAGCAAAGAATGTCTGCTACTTGCCTTTTCTGAACTTTTTTTAGCTGTAAGGCTTATGGTGCATTTGGACATTTGATTATGTATGAAGTCTTGAATGATAGGTAATTAGCATTCAGAAGGAATACTTCTGTCTATGCATATTATTTGCACAGGTTAAGTATTCCTGATAAAAATTCTCAAATCATACAAACTGAATTTAACTTAATTGGAACTATGAATACTCATGCAGAAGGTAAAAGGGAGCTTGCCCAAGCCTTTGTACCATGGAAACAAGGAGAGAAAGGGGCATGAAGGGTAAGTGTGCAGGAGAGAAAATCACCCCCAATCACAAAGTAAAGAAGATAAGAAGAGAGAGATGTCATGAAATGCTTACAGCTATTCTTGTTCTCTTGCACCGTAGCAAAGAATAGGGAAAGACAAATCTTTGCAGGGTTTTTAGAGTCACCTTCACCTAAGGAACAACCTGTAAAACCAGCTAGGTTATTTTTGGAAGGAGTGAAAATGTAAGTAGCCATAGATACCTTAATTGCGAGGACCTTCAGGCACATGTAAAAGCATGGCTGCAAAATCTGCCATGTCATTTTGGCCAGCCCTTTGGATGTATTTTTTCCTCTTCCCAAAATGGAAGACGGCAAAAACATTTTACATATAACAGTGTTTCATTGTGACATATTGTTTCATCAGCATCAAAATATTCCTAGAGAACATGTCAATTTTGATGAAAGTTTCATTGGAAAGGAGCTGAAACAAATTGCTTCAGCTGTCTTGTTTTATTTCAGCAATGTCAAAACATTTTGTTTTGATAAGGTAAAAACATTCTAGTTTGACGGCACCATTTTGATTAATTGATTTTTGTTGTAGTCATATTAATTTTTCATATTGCATTTACATGAATTTTTAAATGGTATTTTGCACTGAAGTTTGAAGATAATGTTATAGTGTTTTCACATTAACAAAATAAAGTATTTTAACATAATTATGTGAAACATTTCATCTTCAGCAAACCAAAACAATTTGACACTACCAAAATGAAGCATTCTGATACTTCCAAGAGACTTAAAAATCTGTCGTCAAAAATGTGGAATATGAGGCAGTTTAGCTTGAGTTCAAGAGGAAATCAATATTTCAAAACCTGAACTATCTTCACAGCAAAATTTCAGTTTCTCCTACTCCAGAAATCAGATGTATCAAGCTCAGAAAAGGTTTATCCTTTGAGATATGCTCTCATTCACCATTTAGTATCCAGGTAATTATTTAGAGAATATAGGATGCAGAAGAAACCAAGTTCAGAAATTAGCAGTAAAATGTCTGGGCTATGTGCTGCTGGATGTAAATCTGTCCATCAGTTGTAAGCATATGACCTCCACTGTCCTCTACTCGGGAGAAGTCTGCTAAGATAAAAAGTTTTTCACAAGTGGAGACAGGATTTTCTTTTGCGGATTAGTCAGTCTATGCTTTTTTATATTGTATATTTGTAGCTATATCAATAACGATACAGCTGAAACCAGAAATAATCTGTTGATGACTGAAGAGTACAGGAAAAAAAAAGTCAATAGGAAAAATGCTGCATGCAAAAATGTTTTTTTTTTCCTCCCGTACTGACTTTATCTTTTTCAGTTTGAGGCTCTGCAGAAGATGCACTTTATTAGTACAAAGTAATAAGCTATAAGTAATAGTGATAATATGACACTAAGGCTAAAGCATACTGGCTTTAATCATATACAAAAAGCCATAGTCTAGACCATTTCTCACATAGCTGTGTTTCCTGCAGGATATACAGATCGCAGGTCTGCAAGTAGATTTTGAGGTACTTACATAGACAGGTGTTATAGGTGGGGAGACACATTCCTAAAAAACACAAAATAAGTAATCTTATCAATAAGAGGCACGGTGTGGTCACAGTCTCCAAAGCCTTATGTGAACATTCACTATTCAGAGCAAAATGCAGAAAATAATAAATACATCTTCAGTTTTTGTGTCAATATTCTCAAATGTTATCAAATCTCTAGAAATATGAAATGCAAGTATTTCTCAACAAGGTCAGTAAATGTTCAAATAATGGAAAGTAACCTTCACAACAGTGCTTATTTTGTGAGTTCATCATTTGCTTGGACATTTTATCAAAACTGGACATTTTGAATATATATCACAGAACCACAGAGGTCAGAAGCAACCTCTGGAGGTTATCTAGTCCAACTCTACTCAAGCAGGTTCCCTACAGCACGTCACACATAAGCGTCCAGGTGGGTTTTGAATATCTCCAGAGGAGACTCCACAACCTCTCTGAGCAGCCTGTTCCAATGCTCCGTCACTCTTCTCCCTGACCTCCAAGCAGAGTCTTTTGTCCTGAAACATGAGAGTGATTGTATTTTCTCTTGTGATATTTTCCTGGATAACTGTTAGTAGATGCTAATCTTATGCATATACCTGCTAAATCCTTTCTTCAAATTTGCATAGCTTTTTGCCTTATTAAGAGAAATAGCAATGTGGAACTGAGAGTTGCATAATGAGTGGATTAATTTAACTGATTGCTGTGCTGGAAAATAATGCCCTTTTGCCATTGTAAATCTGCTGTCTTTAGATGTCATTGAAAACATTACACTGCATGAATGAGATGTGGGGCAGTCTTCTGTGTGGGACCTGGTTGTATACCTCTTACAACAGGGAAATCTTCTACCAGACACTACCAACAAATACTACTGACAAGTTCTAAGGCATAAAACACTGAAAGAAGGAACATCTGCAAAGATTTTGCTGGCTGTGTGGATATCTGCTTGCTTAAACTGCCTGTCTGTATTGCTTGCTAAACCTTCAATAAGTAAAATGTTTCCTAGCGGTATATTTGTTTTCCACTTTTGCTCTCTCTTTCCACTGAAGAAGTACTCTCTGACTTCCAGTGATTCCTTAAGGCATACAAAGAAATAGAGAGAGCTTTTCTTTTGCGATGACAAAGCTTTAAATGTTTAAATTTGGGATTCCACCAATACATGAGTTTTGACAATTGAAAGAAAAAAATGATACAGGGTAGAATATGAAGTACTGACTCCAGCCATAATTCCACTCTGGCTGACGGAAATTTGATCATTGACTTCTAGCCCCCCAAATGTGATATTTCTATTGTAGAAAGCATAAACCATGTTCCCTGTATAAGATAGAGGGGAGCAGGTGGTAATCCTTCATTTGTTATAGCAGAAGGTGCACAGGTGCCTAAAATGATGATAGAAGGCAGGTAAGACCAGGTGTGGAGAATTAATTAGCATCTCTACTCTTTCTACAAAAGGTGGGTGGCAATGCCGAAAAATTTGGTTATTTAAAAAGATGTAGTGGAAAGCGTTAGCTTGTCCCTTTTAGCAACATGGAAAAAAAAACCAACAAAACAGTATAGTGAGGTATCTGACGCAGGTAATAATAAATAGAATTTTTTTATTTCATAGTGGAGTTTTAAAAACATTGAAATATGAAAGCTTTGTGTGCTAGGTTTTTCCTTTCTATTGTCCTAGAAAATAGTGTGTGAGGGGGTGTCTGTGTCTTTCTTCTACAAGGAAGGAAGTCTTTATTACAGCTATAGCTCTGTAAAGTGCATAGCAGATACCATAAATTTCTACAAAAGCAATAAAATAAAACATCAGTAAATTTTTAAGAAATAAATACCCTCATAATAACTTTATGGTATTCTTAAATGTATTTAGAAAGTACAGTGGTTGCGATGGAAAGGTTCTTCCACCACAGGCTAGGCAGGTTTTTATCTTGTGTTTAAAACTGAGGGTAAAAGGGTCAGGAAGTTGAGCTCTCTAGAGGTTAACAGAAAATTCTTAGTTACCGTTTCTGGTTAATTTACTTTAGGTTGTAGATATTAATCACATGGGAGATGAGATCAAACAATATATACATTTTCATGAAGCATTATTTATTTGGAGAAAAGAGAGTAAGGACGAGTGAAGGAGAATGAGATGTATTTGCCCTAAGTTAAGTTCTGCTTTCAAATCTTCCACTCTGAAAGAGGACTGGAAATGGGATGGGAAGAAAGCATTTTCACTGCTTCTACCAAAATTCCTTGAATGTTCTTATATCAAAGCACGAGCTTGATGTCTGTAGACCTTTTTGGAATGGAAGATCTCTTATGCCTTGCCACTGTGGAAAGCAAGGCTTGTTAGTTCAGATTAATAATGCACTGACAGTAAAAAGGGTATTGTACCAATATCTGAGGAGTAAAGGTGCTTCCTGAGGGGATTTTTAACATGCTGTGGTATTTCATGGAAGAAAGGCTAAAGATTGTGGCTTGTTCTTTTTCTCAGAGCAATGAACCTGTAAGTAAAAGGAAATCCTGCTCAATGAATAATGAAATGGATGGCATGAAGATGATGGCCAGGGGTGCTGAAGTCAAGGATCTGCTTAAAATAGTTCATGGGGTCTGGTGAGTGGCTTTGCCAACCTATCTCTGGAAATCTCTGCTCTCACTTCTGCATTGCTTAAGCTTTCCTTGTGAAATGACCCTTTCTCTTACATGGCCTCTCTTTTGTTTTCCTCTCATTTTTCTTTTCATGCTCTTCCCTTCCTATGCGTTTGAATGTAATTTCAGTCCCAAAGCTCTGTTTCAGTACAACAGAAAGAGTTGTCAACTCTTTCTTTTGGGCAATGGCATATTTTCTGGGTAGAAGCACAGTACCTGTCTGTGATGTGAGGTACAAATGAGCCATTGTTGAGCCTGAAACATGCGTTTCAATCTGACCACACTGAGTGAGTTGCTGATGTTTGGTGCTTTTTTTTTTTTTTAAAGCTATGCCATAACAAGTGAAAGTCTTTTTGCTTTCTACTTATATGATGAACTGTCACAGTTAGAAAGATTAACGTGATGGAAAAGCAATACAGGAGAGGAATGGCAAAAGGACAAACAGTAAAGGAATGCTCATCCATGTCTGAGGATCTGGGCTCACAGGGAAAAACTCCACATGGGAAGGATCTCCAACCAGGGATCCCTCCCTTCTGGTAGTCAGCCCTTAAATGGGCTCTAGGAGAGGTGCAGCCAGGCTCCAGCCCTTACAGTCACACAGGTGAATTGCCACCATTTTAATTGATTAGCTTTTTCACATCACTGAGAAATTAATCCAGCCACACATAGATCTCGGGTTTTGGAAAGCATGTGTTGTGTATAAAATTCAACTTAGGAGGAAGAATAAAAAAACTCCTCTATCCTCTAACTGAGGGATATGGGTTTTGGAGAGAGATGGAAATATATATTTATTCTGTCCGTCAAGGAAACGATTTTTTGTCTCTGTATTGGCAACTATAGTTGTGTAAAAGGGCTAGAAAGGAAGTGTTTTCAGGAAGCTTCTAGGCCTCTATTAGTGAGAATAGAGTAGGATGATTCTGTTATAATATCATAATGTCTCATCACCTGGATGTTAAATTGTGAAAGTTAATTGGGTAGACAGCCACAGAAATCCTCTGATACTTGTCTACTCATTGGATGTTGTTCTTGTTCTACTTCATGTACTTCAGGAGAACAGCACAAGATAGTTGAACTTCTGCATACTTGAGAGTCTTTCACCATCTGTTTTCTCTGGCATTGGTTGTCAGAAAGCATTTGCAGCTATGTTTTCCAAGAAAATCTTAATAATTGGTGTTCCTCTGTGCTACAAAATTGCTTGTCTTAATGTTGTGTGTGCCCTCTTTAACTCATAGCTGAGCTACTTTGAATAGCCAAGGATTTGCAGTTTCCTCTCATATAAAAAGAGCGATTGTTGTCGCTATTGGATTTGAACAGTGCTACAAACTGTCTTCAAACTATTCGCTATGTAAGAGTGTGCTTCTCCCAGCCCCTGATCCCACATGCTGAAACCAACAATGGCATTCTCTGCTTTGGAGGAGAGGACTGCTTTCAAACAGAAATTTATTATTCTGCGCCAGTTTGTTTTGGTTACTGCATTTATCTAATGTAGGAGCATTCTTTTTTTAGAAACAATCTTCACTGATGTTTTGTGGTGTGTTTTTTTTTTTTTTTTTTTTTTTCCTGCACTCCCGGGTATGAAGAAATCAGCAACTGTCCTTTTTTTGAGAATAAGCGCTTAACTGTAAGTTTTCTCCTTTCACAAAAAGCATGAGGTGGCTATGCTGACAAATACAAGCAAAACACATTGTACAATATTTCTGCACAATCGAGCTGCGAGCAAAAACAATTCTTCACCTTGTCAGTGTGTAGTCACAAAACAGTGTTTGCATCTTCAGCAGCCTAAAACAGATGAATTCTCAATACAATCTGAAGGCTGGTGACAAGAAGAAAGCTTCTGAAATGGGTAGTTAATCTTTGGCTCCTGGTAGGGGCTAGACAAAAATTTCTTATTAGAAATCAAAGATGGAGGCCCTGACAATTTGGGGCATTGAAGTTGTGAGAAAATTCTCCACAGAAGTTGTAATAATTTTTTAAAGTCAATAAAGAAAGAGCACAGGGCAATGGGCAGGAAGAGCAGGAGCAGGATTTCTCAATATGCAAGTTAAGGATTATATGAAATATTCCTATGAGAGACTGACTCCTAACCCTTGGAGTTTAAGTTAGAAAGGGAAGCCTTCACGGTATATCCCACACTCTTCTAGCTTCTCTTCCATACGTCAAGAGGACTTGTCTTAAAGATGGACACATGCAGACCTACCTGGATATGGGAAGTACACCCATGGCAATGAATCTGTGCACTATTTAGAATTAATTGTGTGCAGAAATGTGTGAAAGAAAACAAGAAACTAATGGAAATGTCAACCAGAAATTTCAGCTGTAGTAAAGGAGATCTGAGAGTAATTTATTGATTTGGTTTCAAACAGATTCCTCTTTGCCAGACTGCTTTCTTGCTTTTCAGCTATCCGGATAAGGAAGGAGTGGAGATTTTAGCATTGGAGAACCCCACTGTTTTTGCAGCGAACTTGTTTGTGCTTTCTTGTTTTTGATGGAACTGATGTTTTTCTTTTCACCTTGACAATGTCTCCTCTGATTAGAGTCCAACTGCATGGTAATGGTCTTTACAAACTGCTGCAGATGCCAAACAGAAATAAAAGTAGAGAATGTCAAGAAGAGGTGGGGATAACAGATAACAACACAAGTCAGGGGAAAAGAATGATAAACTGCTCTCTGGGCATAAAAGTTTAGTTTTAAAATGATGATTTAAAAAGAAGAGGCATAAAATTTCACTGGTTTGTATCTAATGTAATTCAGTGTAGCCCAGAGTAATACAGAGATATATAGCAGCCTATTGTTTTGTTTCCTACGAGATGCCACTTACAGAGGGAGCAGGAGAAGAAAAAAAAAAAAAAAAAAAAAAAAGAGCAGTTCTGATTTAAATCTAAATCCAGAACAAAAACATGTTGTGTCTTTTCTTTGAAAATATTGTGACCATGTATGTCTCCTTATTTGGCATGGCTACATTTCCTGAGGTATTTCCTGAGTATAAGAATTTTAAACATCTCCCTTTCATATGTCATGTTCTGTTTCCCTGCTCTGTAAGTTCTGGTGTTGTTGTAAAGCTGTAGAAAGCGACATGTCTAGCACCTGTCTCAGGCACAGCCCTGCTCCCCCACCCTTCTAGAAACTTACTGTTAGCATTTGAGAACATACTCATCATTTTCAATGCATCTCCAACATTAAAAGGAGGGTAAATTATCCAGTCCTATCTCTGTAATATTTTTGAGTCCTTGTTTGAACTCAATGTTTTGAGCCCTTTGTGAGAGAGGATTTTTCCTTTAGCCTCTTTACCTGGGAAGTATTTCTGCTTAATTAGCTCTTTCTGAGCTCTTTCATATCTGCATTTATTTCAGGGGAAAAAGAGCTTCATCTTCCTAAGGATTTGAAATCACCTTGAAATTTACACAAGTAAATTTCATAACCCTTTTTTTTTTTTTTTATAGTAGTAATTTATTATGTCTGTCAGAAAAAAGTGAAGCAATTGTGCTATTTTCTTAAAGTGTATTTTGTTTATTGCACCCTGAAAGGGGAAAAAACTTCACAACCAGTATTCTTCACAACTAGTCGCTATCCTCTAGGATGAGGATTACCAGACGGTAAGATAACTGTGCCCTTTGACAGCAGAAATATTAGGGTAACTTGCATTTCAAAATACCAGGTATGTTTAGTTTGCATTGAGTTTGCATGCTTTTCAAATGAAGAATTCATTTAAATAAATTTCCCTCAGTTAAAGAAGTCCTCCCTGAGTATCCACTTAAATGCATCAAAACTAAATTCAGATGGAGACAGTTGGCCTGATTCTTCACTTCCTTGCACTGGTGCAATATCATTGACACCTGTGATACTGCAGAGATATGCAAAAGGAGTAATACAGGGGGAATGTGCAACCTTATCTAGTGCTGATGCCCTCTGCCATGTTTTCTCAGAAAGACACAGTGAGGAGACAGTCAACGCTGCCTAAAACAAGTTTGTCATAATTTCCTTCTCTTTCTCTATTGCCTGAATTTTTTTTCACGCTTTTGGCCAGAAGTCACTTAAGTTTCAAAACCTCAATTAACGGGGTGGTGGATTTTGTTTGTATTGCAGCTGGCATCCTGGAGAATTTGCTTGCAGTTAACTTGATGGCCAGCTTTGCTGTGAACTGTATGTCACTGATAATAACAAGTGACAATCTTGCCATTCCAACAACTTGACAAATTGACTGGGCTTCAAAATAAGTCAATTTCACCTGTCACAAAATTTGGCAGGCTTTTTGATTTAAATCCCCAGGATCAAGCATTTCTGACAGAGATCTCAAAGCGCACGAGCTGGCAGGCATGCCAGGCAAGTCAGTTTCTTGATAGAGCAGACATTTACAGTGCAGAGGAATGAAGAGTGTGAAGGTATGAAGTGGCAGCTTTACCTTCTTCTCTAGGGCTGTATTTGACTTGCCCTTTTGTGCTGCTTTTTCAAATAAATCAATGTTCAGTGCATTCAAACACTTCATGTTAAATAACTTACTGTACTTAACCAACATGTGCAATGCTCATGTTGAGGGTTCTCATTAAGACATGTGAGTTTCTTGAGGCTGCCTTTATCAGCAGTTAGGTGGTTTAATTTGTGTTTAGTTTAAGGCACTGTTGTGCTAAAAATGAGCGGAATGGATTTTTTTCTTGCAACTGCAATGTTCTATTTTTGCTGTGTAGTGGGGAGATACCTCTCTACCAGACTGCCTTTGTGGGTTGAGGCTCAATGTGACAATGCTGTCTCTTGTAGAACTAGACTGGAGCAATCTGCACTCTGTTTTCATAGCTGTTGGCCACGTCACTGTAGGTACCTTTTATGGCCTCAGGATCTTTTCCCTTTTGCTTTTAAGAAAGAGGGAAAACATTATTATTATGATTATTATTATGATTATTATTTACATGGTTAACATTGATATATAAGTACTTGTGTACCTTAAGTGGAATCATGTCCTTATTTCACTCTATTTCGAGGATGGTAATTCTCACCACAAAAACAACTCCATTGGAAACTTCAAAGAGTCCTCAAGGCTTTCTTCTGATTCTACAGTTATAGTGTGAGATTTGATATTAAAGTGACAGCAATTCTTGTTCTATTTCAGAGTGGAGAAAGTAGTACAATTTCATTTGTACATCTAAAAGATAGCTCTGTGACTCCAGTTCAGATGTACTGAGTTTTCTTCTGAGGCAAATACTTGCATATAATGAGCCACATGCCTATTGCAGGATATCTGAAGCCAAATCAAAAGCTCAGGCTCCTGCTAGCATAGCTGTGTAGATCAGGCCTGGGAAAAAGAGAGATCCCAAGCAGATTTAGCTCTAACACTCATACTACTGTTGATCTATTTATACTAGTAATCCTGTGCTTTTCTCTATCACAATAGAGGTCTGTCCTGTGCTGTTACAAAGATACATGGTTTTGCAGGAACACTTTCCCTTGTGCTAAAAGTACTGCACTCTTGGGGTTGGCTTTGAAATGGCAGTGCAGCTTACTAAATACCAGTACTGAAGTGTGAGTAGGGAAAACCTCAGATCCTCCAGGCAGCGGTATTCTTGTTTTTCTTTATTTTTTAAAATTCATCTTGCTTCTACCATGAAGAAAACTGGAGTAATATGGGAAGAAATAAATTGAAAGATTCTAGAGCAAGTAACATTTTGCTTTTGCCATGCTAGCAGCAAGTTGTACTTTCTCTTGATGAAAGTTTGCATAGGAGGTGTGTTATACTTCCTTGAAATAGACCTGACTATTTTTTCTATATTAAAACAATGATCACATTGTTATTTTTCTTTAAGTCCTTTAAGATCTTTAAGTTCTTTAAGATATTCATAAAAAATCATTATTTGATAAGCACATAGAAGAATTTGCAAACTTAAAATTATCACAATTTTAAGATCTCACTAAAATTATTCAAGTATGATAATATCCCCCATTCTGATCAGTGCTGAGAAACAGCTTCTAGTAGAAGGTGACTCTGCATTATCTGAGAATGTTGAATCATCAGGAAAGAGAAATGATACCATAGAATATCATACAGTAGATTAGGTTGGAGTGGACCTTTAAGATAATCTGGTTCCTCCCCCTTGCTATAGCAAGGATTGCCAAATATGTAATTTGCTAAATATATGTTGTCATATGTTCCAACAACCCTGGTGGTCACATATGAAGTCAGTAATATATATATAATTTAAAACAATGGAAAAAAAAGAAAACACATCCACAAGTTAAGTTTTTCTTCACAAATAATCTTCCAAATAGTTGTGAATACTGAATAAGTGAAATGCAAAATGAGGTAAGACCTCAAGAGACCAAGATGTACTTCTGTGCTTTATCTCATATTAAATATACTGAGAATATCCTTGCTGGATATTTGTTCAACCATTCTTACATTGTTTCTGAGAAAAACCTCTTGCAGCTCTCTCTAAAAAGTCTCTCCCAAAGCTTCGCTATGTTTTGGATTTCCTCTAGTGTCTACTGGAAGAAACTAATTCTAAATACTAAATAGAATCCCTCCAAATATCTTTACTTTTTTTCTTGGTCCTTACTAGCTAGAGAGCTCTTGATCTGCTTTTTACAGCCACTATTTTTTAAAATGGAAAAATGTTAATATATGTCTTCCCCCACTCTCCTTTTTCTTATTCTAACCATTCATTTGCCTTTAATCTTTCTTCACAGATAAGATGATAAACAGAATCCTTCTTACTTTTTCTCTTTAAATCAGTTTTCTTTCTAAAAACATCAATCAAAATTGGCAGCAGTAACTTTTACTGGTTGTGTTAGTATGTACGCTGGAATAATGACTGTTTTCTTACGCACAGCATTTCTAAGTAACATGATCCAGTATGAGATTTTCCCTTTCTGCTACAGTATCCCATTTATTTTGTCATATGCTATTTGTGACCTGCTGTACTTACTGATTCTCCTCTGCTCAGTCAGCTTATTCGCTTCTCCTCATGGATTTGGCCTTGTGCCTACTGAATTTCATCTTACAGATTTCAAAATGTCTTTCCACGTTTTACTGTACATTCTGCTTTCAGTGCTGTCTTCTGAGGAGCTTGCAGTCTTGTTCAACTTGCTGCTTGTGTGATTTTTATAAGCATCCTTGTTTCTGGATCATCAACAAAACCAAAGGCAGGTCAAATCACTGTGGGATAATGATTCAAAATCTCCTTTGACCATGAGCCAACTATCCTAATGGTAGCTTTAGAATCATTTGAAAGTACTTTTTCCTATTTGATTAGGAGGCTGGTTTCTAATATCAAGAAACAGTCGGTCTGTCAATTCTGTCTGGCATGAAAGCCCACACCACAGACTTACTTGGGAGTTGGTGACTTCTTTGATTTTTAGAGATTTGCTTTTTTGATACGCGTACTTTCATCTAGCAGAGCCAAAGCATCAAGACTTACGTGTGTTTTTTAGTAAGTCTGAATCTCTTGCTAAAACCGGTATTTTAACCTTGGAGAAGTTTGGATTCAGCTTATCTTTGTATTTGGCTTGGTATTATTTTATATCTAAAGAATTTAACAATTCTCAATTTTTCAAAAAAACAAAATTTCAGAGAAATAAGCAGGTTTCTACTCAGTTCAAAACAAATGGGGAGGCGAAGTTTTTTAATCTGGGGAATAAAAGTAATGAAGATCCATAACAACTTAGAAATATAGTGGATTTGCTTCCTTCTAGAATGCACTGCACATGTGACAAAAGGGCCTGTGACTTGTATGATGAGTTTTGTCTCAGGAAAACCTGCTGAAACCTGGAGAGGATATATTCCATCAGAATGGATTTGGACTCTCTCTTCTAATTGTCTTTATTATTGTATTGATTTATTGAAGCTGGAACCTAAATTTAGTTTTATTTGGGGTTGTGGTATCTTGTTTGGCCAACGCTAGACCAGCTGCAAGAGAACATTTTTCAACTGATTTGCATAAATGAGCTTGCCTCCAGGCCTGCTCTCTTTCTCCACAGTTGGTCTTCCTGCTTCTGCTCATTATCTCTGATTTTTAGCAAGTCTTTGAATTTCTGCCAGGCACAGTCTAAGAGACTAGGAGGATTGAAGGCTTCCTTGATGAGGAATAGGAAATGTGGGAAGGTGAAAGCAAAAGCCTCAGGTATTCTGGAGACCTAAGAAAAAAATATGAAGAATCTGATAGAAATGGTGGAGGAGGATCTCTGAAGGATGTGAGAAGGCAAAGAGAAAGTGGGTGAAACCAGCAACTTCTCTTCTGATGAAACATCTGAAAAGTCTTGTTCCTTTCTGTGGTCTTATAGAGATCCATGAGCAATCTGAGTGTGTGGGCATTCCTGTTGTGAATGGAGGCAACGCCTGGAGACATGGCAGCTCTGTTGGCAATATGAACATCCTAATGCAGTTACAGAAACTCTGTAACTGCAGAGAAAAGGACCTCATTGGGTGCTCTTTTGGATATGTAGCTTTGTTATACAGCGAGGGTGGACTGCTGGAAGGGCCACGTACTGAAGGACAGAAAGACTGCCAGTGGAGCTTCTGGGGAGCTGAGCAAGAGGAAAGTCGGGGAGGATATGAAGAAGAGGAAGAAAGCACACAGTGCAGGCTTCATATAGATTTATTCTGAAAGTATTTGCACGCTATTCTAAATATAGCTGAGAAGAGAGGAGACATTGCAGTGACCTTTCTGTATCTAAAGGGAAGCTATAAGAGAAAAAGGGACATTCTTTAGCAGGACCTATTGTAATTGGACAAAGAGAAATGATTTCAATCCAAAAGAAGGAAGATCTAGGCTGAATGTAAGGAAGAAGTCTTTTACAATAAGGGTGATGAGGCACTGGCACAGGTTGCCCGGAGGTGGTGGAAGCCCTGTTCTTAGAGATACTCAAGGTCAGATTGGATGGGGCTCTAAGCACCTGATCTAACTGTAGGTGTTCCTGTTCATTGCAGGGGAGTTGGACCAGATGGCCTTTAAGAATCCTTTCCATCTCAAATGATTCTATAATTCTCTAAGTTCTGCATTGTATGTTGTATGTGTATGGATACAACTTATAAATGCCTGGTTGTGTTTTGGTATCCATACAGATGTACTTGCCTCTTTTCTAACAGTGCTTCATAAAATGCACTGAGTCTTTAAAATTTTTTTTACTCTTTTATATAAGGCTTTTAAGGAAATCCATGATATTATTGTTCCTGTTTAAAGCAGACAACATGGAATAAAGGTGTTCATATTTCAAAGATATATTTTAAATTCTGCAGCGCTGAATGGAATAAGAAAGATATTTCTTCTCCTTCTTTGTACCAGGTAAAATATATATTTTTTTTCAAGATTGAGAAACATTTTACAAGTTCCACAATTACTCTTCTAAATTGTATTAGAGCAATAAGTAAGTCCCACTTCTGTCTGGTTAAAATTTAAAACTGCTTAATATTAATAAATATTTTGGCCCTTTTAAAAGCAGAAATTAAAAGTTCCTTAAGAACAGCAAGTAAGTTGTTTAAGCTACTGTCATATAATAAAGTCAATACAGAAGAGAGAATTAACCACATACTCAGATGATGCATTTTAAAAATGAATTTAAGCAACTAAAATTGGAAGTTCATTCATTTAAATGTAAGCAGACAAAGTAGCTCCAGTATTCGTGAGGCTTTGGGACATAGTGTGCAAGTTGTAGTGCACTGCTATGGTAGAGTACAGAAACAAGAGGTCAGAACAATCTGACCTGAAACGATGGTGAGGAATTAGCTGCCTCTATTTCTGTGTGATAGATAGGCACTTGTAGATGTTGTATGGCAGTGGGTGCAGGGCGTTGTACCTTGTGGAAACTGCTTTCACTGAAGATTCTGGTAACTGTGGATTTTAGACAGATAATTTTAGGAAAGAATGTGTTGGTTTTTTTGTGTAAATATTGGGTTCTCAAGTTTACAAGTATACCAGTTTTTTGTGATCCTTCTATTTTCACTTTTCGTGATTCAAGTAAATCTTAACTGAATATAGGTCAGAAGAGGTGTACCCAGGTGGCACCCTGGTTTGTATCAGAAATAGTGTAGCCAGCAGTAGCAGGGAGGTGATCATCAGCACTGGTGAGTCTGTACTCTGAGTACTGTGTTCAGTTTTGGGCCCCTCACTAACAAGAAAGATGCTGAGGCACTGGAATGTGTCCGGGGAAAGGCAACTAAGCTCATGAGGGATCTGAAGCTCAAATCTTATGGAGAGCTGCTGAAGGAGCTAGGATTATTTGGTCCGGAGAAGAAGAGGCTCAGACACCTTATTCTTTCTACAACTACCTGAAGTGAGGATGAGGTGGGAGTCAGCTTCTTCTCCCGTGTAACTAGCAATAGGACTAGAGGGAATGGCCTCAGCTTGTGCCATGGGAGATTCAGATTAGATGTTAGGAAATACTGTTTCTGTGAAAGGGCAGTCAGGTGCTGAAACAGGTTGTCCAGTGAGATGGTGGAGTCACTGTCCCTGGAAGTGTTCAAGAAACATTTAGATGTTGTACTGAGGGATGTGGTTTAGTGGGAACTATTGGTAGACAGTTGGACTGGATGTGGATGGTCTTGGAGGTCTTTTCCAACCTTGGTGATTCTATGATTCTAAGAACATTCATCATACTCTACATGCTGTAAATCAGGCTTTCTTGTGCTAGATTTAAGGAGGAGAAAAAAATTTACTTTGTTCTGTGCTGTACTTGTAAATAAGCATTTCTTTGTCTCAGTTTCTCTATGGGAATCGAATCGTTATTCTGGTGTTGGTTCATCCCAAAGCTAATGCTGTCTTTTTACTGGAGTTGGTGAATATGAAGTGCAGCCTGTTTCTCCAGTTCACATGGTTGATCTCCTGCTATCCATGGGTCAGGGCTGTATGTGAATGCAATTTCCTCCTCCTCTAAAAAACTGTCTTCTAACACATTTCTCTTCAACTTGGGGGCCAGTCCTTAATACAAGTAGACTGTGAATAATTTATCTATAAAAAACCTAGTAATTATTATCTTTCTGCCTTATTAGTTTAAGAATGACTTTTAATGACAAGAAGGTGTTAAATTCAATTTATTTTAAATGATGTTGCAATAATTTTAAAACTTTTTTGAAGAGGCACAGGACAGGAATAGACATATATACTTGCAAGAGTGAGTAACCATCATACTACTGTCTATAGGGTGGATTAAGCGAACGTAAATCACATTAAGTAGATACAAATATTGTGAACAACTTGTTCTAGAAATGAGACTATATGTATCAGAAGAAATTTTCATTAAGAATTATTTTACCTGCTCTAGCTGTTATGAACACAGCTTATTTATGTCCTCCAGCACAAAGATATAACATTTGTTGTGATCCAGAGGTACTTATCAGACCCTAATGTGCCATAAAAAAAAAAAAAAAGTGGTTTCTATTACCAAATGAATGAGAGGCTTCGGTGCCAGCTGGAGACTAACACCTGAAGTTATCTGAATGACCGTCTGAACAGGGAACCATGATTGTTGGTTGTAGGACACAGTTGTCTTCTCTCATTGGAGAAATGAATATTCAACATGCACTATACAGAAGCATGTTTAGCTTTGTTTCATCTCTTTTTTTTTTTTTTTTTTTTTTTTTTAACTTTCCTGCCTTTGGAGTTTAATCAAAAATCTTGTATTAATTTCATTTAGTTTGAGAGAAAAACACTGCAAAAGAAGAAACTTGCATTTCTGCTTCTAATCAATTTTATAACTTGTTTTACTTGTTACTTGTTTACCTTGAATGAAAGTATGATTATCAGATGAGAGACATCAGAATCAAGGCTATTAAGCCTGCCAAAGCTTGTATCCAAGGCAGAGCTAAGTGTTATTTTTATTTTTTTTCCCCATACAATCATTCTGCTCATGTTGTACCAATTCTTTTTTCCAAGTGTTTTCCTGGAGGCTACTTATGAATGATGTAGATGATTCAAGTGAGTGTTATTTATTAACTTATTTATTCCACTGCTGTCAGGTAAGACTGGTTGCAGTTGGGCATGGCTGTGAGAACAGGTGTTCATGCCATCCTGAGGACACAAAGCTGTTTCTGAGGAAAGGTTCTGAGGTCTAGAAAAGCTTTTAGAGAAAGGTTTAAAAAAAAAAAAAAAAAGCTGCTTGAAACTGTCAAGTAAGGCAGAGACATTGATCTTGCCTTTAATGCTTCTCAGGTGTGTTAACTCAAAAGTATATTTTCATGTTTATATAAATCATAACCCATATAGGACTAAACATATGAATTAGTATTAGCAGTATTTGAGTTTTTGTGAAGTGTCATACCCCAGTTTGGTTACGTAAGTCTCGCGTCAGCTTGTTTTCTGCCTTCTTGATTTTTATTGTGTTGCACCTGACTGACATCCACTGTAGGGCATAGCCCTTCTCTTGACTCATTCTAACAACTCCTCTACTTGTGCTGGGGATCCCAAGTCTGGACACAGTACTCCTGGACACAGTACTCCAGATGGGGCCTCACAATCATCTCCCTTTCCCTGCTGGCCACTTCTCTTACGCAGCCCAGGACACAGTGGGCCTTCCTAAATATCTCAAGGTTCCTTAACCTTGCTTGGACCATGAGTTTTGTCTCCAGCAGCTGCTCCCTATAGAGGGAAAACTGCAGTGAGACTGTAATACTGTGAGCAGTGTGCTCATTTTTACCTTGTGTTTTACCACAAGTGTTGCGTGAGGAGAAAGATAGATAAATTTACCAGACTGAGCTATTCACAAGCTTATCCATGTCTCTGTTTAATACACTGTGCCTCGTATTTGCAGCTGACTGTCCTTCTCTGCCTACCTTACAATAAAAAAAAAAAAGACATTACCCTTCCTCCATCCAAATAACCATTTGAGAAAATGCTTTATGGGGCAGAATTGCAGCTTTTTCAAAGGCTGATTCACAGAGGAACTTGAGCTTTGATTTATAATTAGAGCTCTGAAAATGTTTAATTATGAAGCTGGGAAGAAGCTAGGAAAAAATCATCCTCACCTATTTCCTACATCATTTCACTGTAAACTTGGTTCATGTTTGTCCTCTGCCTCTGTCTGAAGTATTTTTGATAGTGCTGCTATAAACCAATTTCAAAGGAAAATTTCAAGGCAGTAGGAATCATCCTTTCCTCATAATTTCACAACAGGTATTTCTACTTCATTTGAAATCACTGGAAAGCTCACCCATCCTGTGCAAATTTAAGAAAGGAGTAAAAATTGCTCACTTATCTGTTCCTCAGTCCCTCAACCAGCAGACAGTTTCTTTGTTTCTTGACTGTGCCTCAGGGAGTTACAATTTCCATTCAGGACTGGGTTGAACTTCTGTATGTTCACCAGACAATTGTGCTTATGCTCACAAGCTGGCATTTTGCATAACATAGCTGATACCACTTCTACCCAGAACAGGAGAAAACAGACCTCCATCTGCCATGAGTTATCCCTTGGCTTCGCTCCTATGAAACACATTCCATGCAAAAAAAAAACCCAAAAACAAAACAAAAAAAACCCGCTTGTAAGGACGCATCTTTGTGGTTATCCTTTCAGTGAAACATAACTTAATGCATAAGGAGAAGCAGTATTTGTGTTGGATTTTTTTTTTTTTTTTTCCCACTGATCTTCATATTTATTTTCTATTTTCAACATGTTATTTGGTATCTTGTTATTTGGTTTCTTGTTTTGGTATGCTTCCTTGTTTTCTCTTGCTTTCACCTAGCGGTAGTTTTTTCAATTTCTCAGAATCTTTTTTTTTTTTTTTTTCCTCTGAAAAAGCAAAAATTTCTTTTCATAGCTCTTCTAGTGAATGAGTGCATCAATGTGTAATTTCTGTATATCTATAGCTAGGATATGAGAACAGATGCTTGGGTTTGAAAGGAAAGTAGTTTATTAGTTCCGTGTCATTTTTAATCAACCATGCTGGCTATATCTATATGGAACTCCTAAGGCTTGTTTTGAGTCCTTGAGTCCACTGAATCTGTACTTGCACAGTACATTCTATTAGGCACTTTCTCAAGTCACTCCATATAGGAGGTGTTTTTTCTATTGCTAGCAATGATTATGTGCTGTGATGTTATGTACAGTGCTCACCTCAACTAGTTTAGTGAAGAAGTAAAAGCATGTACTACTATTACATCTGTCATTATTATCTTAGCAAAAAAGTTCTGAAGAATTAAAGACTAATATTCATGATTATATACACAATGTGTATAAATCCTTCTCCTAGTAGCTATATGTTCCTTTCAGTTCTTTAATTCTTTTAATTTTTTTTCACTTTTATTTATTTTTTAGACATTACTAGGAGTTACTGGGAATATTCAGATATAACAGGGCCTTGTGTGTCTATTAGTACTTTTGTGAAGCGTAAGAGAACGGCATTTCTCAGTTTTTCCTTTGTATTTCACAGAGGTATCTAATCAAATAATTGATAATGTGGTTTTGATTGTTTATTCTAGACCTCATGAACTGTGGAAAGAATTTTGCAGGTAGATAGTGTGCTTTAGGCCAGTTTTGAGTATACTGGTGTCAATATATTTATAGTTAGAGATGAAATAAAAATTAGCCAGTGTACTTTGTCCAGCTTTACATACATCCAACAAAAATAAGGAAACAAGGCGAAAGGTGCTTATCTGTGAAGTCAGCTGGCACAGGTGATGTATCTAATCTACAGTTGCTTCATGACTACTGTGGTGAATAGTTGAGGGCTTTACTCACATGTGGTCTTAATTTTCCAAGATCTGAAACTCAGCTTAAAGGAAACACTACTTTTTCCTGCAAATAAAGGACTCGTTCCTTTTAGAAACAGAAGGATGGAATAAAGTAGTAGTGGTTTGCATGTCATGAATTCTTTGAGGGAAGTAGTGAGGACAGAGGATTCTTCCTCCAGTACTCCTCAGATGCACTTCTAAGCTAGTTGACAGTTTCTCCCCTTTCTGTCTCCAACGTTATTTCCTTTTGTTCTGAATTAGTGGTCTTGCACCACTGACAGGAGGACCAATGAGATGTCATCATTTTATACGTTAGGGAGCAGCAGCAGTTAAAGGTGAACGAAATGCTTGTGCATTCATACCAACAGTGATGCTGTTCTAATTCAGTGCAACATGGGCAGAAAATATTTTTCTTCCTTTCCTTATCCTTCCTCTCTTCCTGTTGTCAGCTAGTTCCATCAGGATCTTTTCTTCATGAAAGCACGTTCTAATCACCATTGTCTTCCAACCCTGTTTTTAAAGGGAGAGATGAGAGTTCAAACATAGTGTGTTCCCTGTTGTCTCTAACAAAGAACTTTCTTCAGGTCTGCAATTAAGCTTGCTTCTGGTATTCAGCGCATTCAGCAGCACATCACATTAATCAGACAAACTTCATGTTCATCTTTTAGTCCCCAGAAAAGATTTTAAATCAATTGCTTAATCCCTTCTAAACTTAAAAGGAGACATACACAGTAACAATGAAGTATGACACAACAATCTCTTCCAGCCACAAAGATTTTTCCTTCACTTGTACGAGGAGGATATCTACATCTAAATTCAGGAAAGAGAAGAAACACAGTTCTCCTCTCGTTGGCTGGAAAAACGCACGATGTTGTATCTCTACGGAATGCTCTCAGTTGGCTGAGCTCATGGAATTCATTTTATTATTTCTTCAGAGCACTCTCAACAACTGAATCATCACAGAGGAAAAGTATGGAAGAAGTAGAGGAGAGGAAACTGCAAAAAGATGACAGAACTGATCATAAAAGAGGAGGTTTTTGAAATAGATTTGAAAGATAATCATTGTCATTATATACATTGAAGGACTGGGGGCAGTGAGTAAATAGCAGTGTTGTAGCAAGAGGTATGGATGAGAGCTAGGACTTGAGAAGAATCATACTCTGGAAAGTCAGAAGGCATAATCTGTGCAATGTAATGTCTTATTTCCTAATACTCTCAGTCACACCTTCTTCCTCTTTGCCTTTTTTCCTTTTCACTTAGCTCTAGCAGGGATGGAAAATGTGAAGAAGAGGTTCGTGTAGGAGTCTCAAGGAGTGATGAAGATTATTTTCAGAGTAGCGTGTTGTATTGTCTGGGATGGAGTAAGACAAAAGAAAATGCTAAAATCACACTAGTTAAGTTGAGAGACAGTAAGGGTTTAGAAAGCTCTTACAGTGACGCAACAAGAAAAAGACAAGGGAATTTTGTCTTTAGAGATTGAAAAAGAAAATGAAAATATATTGATGAGGAGGGAGAAGTGCCTACAGAGCTGTTTACCCAAATAACATATTGGCCACAGGAAGTAAAAACAGCTTTTCTTCTGTCTAAGCAGACCTAGATAAACAGCACAGGCACTATAGTGGAAGGAAGATCCAGATGTTCTAATTCATATTCACAGAAACTTCTCACAGCATGCTCTCACTGGCCTTTCCAAAGTGGGGAACTAAGGGCAAAGCATGCTCTTTCTTCCCTAAAAAGGCAGACAACAGGCAAGCTGTCACTACATTTTTTTTCTCGTATTGTGAAGATAACAAGAAGACAGAGTTTCTAGGCAACCCTGACTATTGTCCTGACCACAGATGATGGAAAAAATAAAATAGATGGAAAAAGGTTTCATCTGAACATAAAATCTGTTGTGGAGATAAGTGATCACTGGAACGAGTTGCCCAAAGAGCTTGTGGAGTCTCCATTTCTAAAGATATTGAAAGGCCATCTGAACAAGGTCCAGGACAGTTTGCTGTATGTGGCTCTTGTCGTGCAGGAGGGCTTGAACTAAATGACCATGAGCGGTTCCTTCCACCCTCATCCATTGGGTAACTGATTCTGTTCGTTAATCTATGGAGTTTTTTAACTTATGTCCCAGCATTTTCTATGGCTCTGTCTTAGTTACAGCTGGGATGGAGCTGTTTTCTTCAGACTGTCTGCTGTGATGTCCCATTTTTGATTCTAGGAGAAAAACAATGTTGATAACACACCAGTGTTTCTAGTTGATGCTAACCAATGTGGTATAGAAGCAAGATCATTCTTAGTGAAGGGTGCAAGGAAACGGGAGGGAGTAGAATTAGGACGGCTGATTTAAATTGGAATATTCCATACCATATGACATCATGTAGAAGGAGAGTTTTGAAGGGGGTGGGAGTTCATTTCACTCTCTTTCACTTGCTGGGGGACTAGCTTGGCATCAGTTGGGATGGTGAGTACTTGCTTGTGCGTTACTTGTTACATACATTCCTATATACATACCTACATATTTGTCATAATTATTATACTTTATCTTAGTGAACTGTTTTAACTCACAAGTTCCATTTTTTTTTTTTTTTTAATTTTTTTTTTTTCCTTTCAATTCTCTCTCCCCTGTCACTGGGAAGGGGGGAGTAAGTGAATCATTGTGTGGTGAATGAACACCACATAACCACCTACCAGTTTAAACCACAGCAGTCTTTCTGGTGCCCACTGTGAGGCTTGTCACGGTCACATTGCAGTGGTTGTGAAGGGTCATATTACCTGCAGAACCAAAAAACTCTAGAGATTTCGCTTCCAGCTCCTTGGGTTCTGTACCACACTGCTTAGCAACTTTAAACATTGATGTGTTATCAACATTGTTTTTCCCCTAGAATCAGAATATACTGTCATACCAGACACTGAAGAAAACAGTTCCATCCCAGCTGAAACTACCCCAGATTCTTTCTGAGTTTGGGCAAGTCATTTCACTCCTTAATGGTTCCCTTTCCTCATCTGCAAAAGGTGTTTAATTATACCTACTTCCCAGGGAGGCACACTTCATTAGGAATCTAATCCATCAATGCACAGAAAACCTATTCCCCCTGAGTGATATCCAGATCTTTTGACTGGTCCTTTGAGCTGGAATAAACGTTACTTGTGAACCCCCTGTCATCCTCACATGAATAAAAAAAAGAGAGTATTGACAGTACAAACCCTTCTCCTTGCTCTCTGCGTGGGCTGGGGAATGCCACAGTTACCAACACTTCATGAATTTGAGACATTAAAGTTTGTCTGTCATAATCCATACGCTTGAATTGTTATTTTGTGTAGCTAAAATCCGAACATGCTTCTGCGCTGCAGCTAATTAGTGATATGCACTTGGGAGATGTTACAGGCTTGTAGGCTAGTCTTTGCTGTGACAGAGTTGACAGTGATGGCAATGTAGTCTGCACCAAAGGAGGGAAGGGGAATAGTGTTGTTTGGAATTGATTTTTGTCTTCATTCAAGTCTGTGCTTACTCCTTATTTTTCTTTAAGCATACCAACTTCCTAGATTTATTTGGAAGTATAAATTTGACTTTTTACTGCTTCAGTTTTATTACTTTCTTTTTTAACTTATTTTAATATATCCAGTATTTAAATTGAAGCTGTTGTGAAAGTTAACTACCTACAGGTTTTGATTCTACCAGGGTAAACAGTATAGAAGGAATTTATCGTTTACAGCCAGAGTTACATTTTCTAAAAGATGTAGTACATTGGTATGCATAGTATTTGAGTTACAGTAGCTTATGAGGACAAATAAATAAGAAAACTGGAGAGATAGTAGTCAGTAGCTAGTGAAGTGCTTTGGTAATTCAAGGGAAAGGGACAGCGAAGATGTGATAAATGTGAGTGTTGTTTTTTATTGTTGCTTCCTTTTTTTCCTTTTTTTTTTCCTTGTCAGTGATGTCAGTATACTATCAATATTCTCTTCTAGTCTTACAACCCAGTTCCAGTACTTTTCTCTGTCTGAGCTATCAAAACCAGAGTGTCACTCAAATCTCTCTTTAAGGATAAGGTAGTCAAACCTTGAAATACGAGATCTGTTCCTGAAGCCTTAAAGAAAACTGAAATCCTTTGCCATCCATTGTAGAGGATTGTCAGGTATAAGACCATCTAAGTAACCTGGAGGTGTGCAAGTCCGTGGGAACTGAGGAGATGCATATGAGGTCTTTGACCACTATCCATCGTATCTGAGAAGTCATGGCAATCTGGTGAAGTTCCCACTGACTGGAATAGGGGAAACGTAGCCCTCGGATTTAAAAAGAGAAAAGGAAGACTCAGGGAACTACTCAGGGACAGATAGTCTCAATTTTATGCCCAACAAGATCCTCCTGGAGGGGAAAAGATGCTTCTGGAAACTGTGCTAAGGCACATGGAGAGCAGAGAAATGACTGGTGGACAGCCAATATAGCTTTGCACTAAGGGCAAATTTTGGCCGATGGATTTGGTCACTTTCTATGACAAAGTTATAGCACTGGTGGATAAGGCAAGAAAAACTGATATTATCTATCTAAAAACTGACATTATGTATCTGATATTATCTATCTTGTGCAAAGAATTTAACACTATTTCCCATAACGTCCTTGATTAAGAAACTCACACCTTAGCTACAACTAACATGCTGTTTGTGTCATTCAGTCAATTGCAACCCTAACTGTGATAACCAAAATTGGTGCTTCAGCTTCCCCTGTTAGTAAAATTATAATAATGAACTTTCCTTTACTTCTTGAAGTACAAGATCTACAGATCAAAAGATCTATTATTATTGTTAGCCATTCAGAATATATGGCTATTTCTTTGAATATCTTTTTCATGCATATCTCTTATTAATTTTTTTATACTTTTTTTTTTTAAGGATCTTTTCCTCTCATTCCTTTTGTTCCTCCTAAGATCTTAGATGACAGCGTTTTTCATTACATTTCCTGCTTTTTTTTTTTAATCTCTTTGTCTTCATTTATGTAAATTTGGCATGTGAACTTGCAAGATGATGAAATTATGAAAATCCTTGGAGCCTGCTTTAAAATCTCGTGAAGGTCTAATTAAATATTGCACACTGGGAAAGATATATTTTTGAATGTATGTGAAAAAATGAAATTGACTAGCATGAGCACTAGGTCTTAGATGCAATATTTTCTGACACAATAAGTTTCTGGTTAACCCAGATTTCAGAGTGACTTTTCCCTCCTATTCCACCATTTCTTATGATAAAATGTCGTACTGCTTAGTGATGCAAAGATCAAAATCAAATGCAAGCCATTTTTCCTTCCTACTGCTTTCAGTTTTTTATTATTAATATTGTTACTGCAGTTTTCTTGCAACATTAGACTTCATTTTGTTCTTGCTTGTTATTAAAAGAGAATGGGAAGTGAATGAGGAGGAGGAATCTATAGGTGAGATTCTCTCTTTATCACAACAAAAGTAAATCTCCTAAATCCAATTTAAAATCCATAAGCAGCTGAGATCATCTGCCAAACGTGACAGCAGTGGAGAAAAATGAATTCTGTCTATATTTTCATGAGTGAAAGAAACCTAATGCAAAGATTTTTGTCAGCCTCGTAGTGCTTGATGGAATTTAGAGTCTACATTTTTATGCTAAATAAGATCTTCAGTGACATGTTCTGGCCTGAAGACCAAATGGCACAAACTGCCAGTCATACTTCATACTGCTTGATGCTGAGTGGGGGCATGTTTTGGCCTTAAAAAGGAAAAACCTTCTGGCACATGTTGTAAGATTTCACACAATAATGTAAGACAAAACTCTCTGTACTGAGTATGGTGGGTAGACCCTAATATGCTTAGACCTGAGCTGCATGCTCCCTCCTGGCCCTTGTGCTAGCCTCTGACCCACATTTTGCCACCATTTTTGAGAGTGTTAGTAAGCCAAATTCCTTCCAGGGCACCATGCTACCAGTTTTTGAGGACAAATTTATGGCGGTTTAATGGTTGCACTTTGTCCCTAACCCTCTGGTACTTAGCTGTAGAGATACAGCTGGAGTTTCAATAAGAGGATGTCTTGTCAAGTGTTGGTATGCAGAGTGCCTCCAAAAAAAAATGTGGGAACTTTAACTCAATATGATGTTCTTCCTCAGGGCTCACAACAAAGTGCAATTGTTGGTTGACATGGCATGTGAGCTCAAAGGAGCTCTGGGTCAAGAAGCTGAGTGCTGTGAGCTCAGGGAAATGACTCTAAGAAGTGTATCTTCTTCCTGCCCCAATTAAATTCCCTGTCATCATTTCAGTGTGTAATGGCAAGTCTGACAGAAAGTTTACATATTTTCTGGCATTTGATTTGGTTCAAGCATCCCACTGAAACTGTGGGAATGATGCTAGGGAGCCTTAGAGGCATGCAAAAAGCCATGATGAGAAGAGTTCACCTACTTCCAGATGTATATCTCTGCTGTGCACAGCTTGGATGCTGTGAAAATGTACTTTCATGTGCTTTGCAGAATAAGCATTATACAACTTTTATATTTAGATTAAAATCCTTGTTGCTTTATGAAAAACACAAGGTGTTTCAGTTAAAATGATAAATTTTGGGACTGAATAGATAATTAATTTTTTTCTGTCATGGTCACTTCCTGTTACAGGCTTTTCTTTCAACTCCCAGTCTGCAGTGTATCTCCAGGCCACTACTCTGTTCCACAATGAGAGCTGAGTTTCAGTATTAGTTCAAAAAATTATGATACAAAGTATATGAAGTTTCAGATCACTCTCCTGAGAAGAATTGTAAAAAAAAAAAAATAAAAATCTGTTCATCAATAATAATGTGACTTGAATAAAAAATTCTGAAATATGAAGATAATATGTGGGAGACGGAAGGAGAGAATTCATAGAAATTATGAGTTCTACTTGCAAAGAAAAATAGCACCAAAAAAAAAAAAAAAAATTACCATGCAAAGGACTTCTGGAAGCATGAAACTCTTATTCTAATGTACCAAAGCAGTCAGTCTTTGTGCTGTCAGAGTATAGATTAAATAAGAGATCAGTCTTCAGCAGCCAGAAAGACAGTGTTTTCTTCTGTCTTTCTTTGGTCTTTAAATACAGAAGTGGCTCCTCGGGGGAGCCCTAAGTGTTGGGATCTTGCCATAGATACAAGTTACAGTAGTTTGTGCTTTGATGATCAATGTTAACAATATATTGAATTTCAGAGCATACTTGTAGACCACATTTTGTTTTTCTGGAAGTAAGTTACATACCATTGTTATGTTATCATGGTAGAAGAGATCTTAGAACGCTCACTCAAATTTTACAGGAGGTCCAATAGAAAGTTTCATCAGTATGGCTTTCTGAATGGAAGAGTGTCAGCCTTTCCCTGCATCTGACAGCGTTTTGACTTCTGGGATTTCAGCTCCCTATCTGCCAGTCCCACTAGAAATGTTATGGACATAACAGATGCAATGAATAGTTTTGCAAATCTAGTGACATCTAGTATTGCCAAAAGATATTTCGTAAGTACGCTGTTTAGATCAGCTTAACCTTCATTTATTTGTAATGGGTTTCAACAATCGTGTCTTCAAAATAGAAGTAGAAAGTAGAATTCTCAGCTGAGGATGATTTCATTCTGTTCCAAGCAATAGCAGTGCTAATAAAGTCAGCAGGAGACACCATCTTGAATTAACTCAAAGTATTATTACATTTTTTATAATTTCTACTTTATTATTTTGGAAACCTCAAAATAAAGCCAGTCTTCCAATGTACTAAGAAGAAAACTCATGCTATAAAAGAATAAAAAAATAAAACAATGTTGCCCTCACTTTACAGAAAGGGATTTGAAGCATACAAAAAAAACAAAACAAAACAAAAACCACCCAATCTCTCCCTCAAAAAAGAATTCAAAATGTCAGGCAGGAATTTGGCCAACGGAGTTGCAAAACAAACCAGATTTTTTGAGTTTGACACCTTTGTTTTTGGATGAAGTTATAAGTCTCAGGGCAAAATAAGTTTCCTGTGTCAGTCAGGTAGTATCAGTGCCTTACATGTGAAGAGATAATGCCAAGAAAACAGCATCCTCGTGCATTACTTACCTTCTCCTAAAAACATGAGGATGGTAAGCTAATGCATTTTCAGTTGCACTTGATTTCACTGAGCCCTGATTGAAATCCCTTAACTCCTTGTGAGTCCAGTACACTTGAGAATGTTTTCTGAGCTGTCTGCAGCAGGCAAAACCTTGTCATCTCCATCTGTTGCCAGCTTGTCACAACTTTTATTCTTCATGAGAGAGGTACATTTTTATTGCTAGATATGTTTTGAAGGTGCCTTGCCATACTGAAAGGAGCTCCATACTGGATTTCATTAAGGTAGAACTGTTGTCTCCTAGGAGGGTTCAAAGCATTTTCTTTGTTCTGCATGTTGTTTTATCTAGCAAACAAGCATGCCCCTACACAAAAGGGTTCCATGGATAGACATTTCACACAAAATTTTTTAAAATAAAATATCTAATAAAACACAGCTTTCTAAACTATACTCTATACTCTGCCTGTCACTTCCCTTAATCCATTAACTCTTGAAGATACAGAAGGCTGGGTCTTCTTTTATACTTCTTTTGCAAGTGAGCATTATTTTTGAACTTTCTTGTCATGTAAATCATGTTAATGTGGGGGGAAAATTTTAGATTATTCCCCTCTGCTCCTCCATTCAACATTCATCTCAAAAACATAATTGTTTGTGTTTTTATCCTTAGATTTTAGATGATTACTGGACTGAATCTGAACTTTTGAGAGTTGTAGAGCTGCGTATGAGGTTGAACTTTCCAGTCTGACTGACATCTGCCTCTAATCTCCTTTGCCGTCTGTGTGAATCAGGGATGGATCTAACTTTGGTAGCTTAATGCCAAACAAATCTCATCTTTTTGTTAGGAAATGCATCAAGGAAGGGTTGAACATATAAGGCTGCTAAAGTATGGGGCTACCCTGTTACTTGAAAGGTGAAATCCCAGTCGAACTGTAGGCATAGCAATTTCACTTCTAACTGGAGTCCAGATGCCGTCTTTGATATTTGTGTCGTTTTTCCTGTTATCCCACTTTGCTGTCCCTTTCTAGATAGGTAGCTTTATAGCTGTGAGCTGGTAACCAAAATCACAGGATGTTGTCCTGAAAATGGAGCTCTATTTCATTGATCAAGACATTTGTAAGGCTCTCAGAAGTTTGAGTATACAGGGAAACAAGAGTTATGGAAGCCTTAAATGAAATATGCGCTGATTAAAACAAGCTAACAGTCCCCAAAGCTTTTCTCTACATAGCATGCCGGTATAATTCTTTTAGATAAGGAACTTAGTCCATTACTGTCTGGGAAGAAAATTTAACCCTCTTGATTTTTTCATGCTTCTTATCCTATCCAGGAGCACCAAGAGTTAGGCAGTGGACGGCTCTTTTACAAGAGCCTCATCTCATCTGTTCATCCCTTTGACCACTCAGTCCTGACAGCTTTAATTTACTATTTGAGTTCACCAGTTTCTAGGGGATAAGTGAGGCTGTGCCCTAATTATCTGATCATCATCTAACAGGTTCTAGGAAGGGGAAAGTTTGGAGAATCTTTCCTGCTACCCATTAAGAAATTAGGAGCAAATAAAGGTTCATCTTTGTTAATTCAGAAATAGAAGAAAGCTGGACAGTTCAGGTTGATTGGGGGGGAGGAGGGGAGAGGGAGAGGGAATGGAGGCTGGAAAAAATATGTATTATTTGCCTTTGGAAAGTCCACTTCCAGTGCATAATATATACCCTATTTAAGGAAATGCTGTGTTTTTCTGGTACTTTTTTTCTTTGGTCACTAGATTTGCTATTTTCATTCCAAACAAGGTCAATATTTTACCTGTTGCGAACCAGTTATTCTCTTCTTCCAGTTTACTCAGCCATTGTTAACCATAATCAATAAAGGGAAGGGCTGTCATAGTCATGATTGAGATGAATGACACAGGTACTTCTCAATCTGTGGAAGCACAGCTTTCATGAGACTCATGCAGAGAGCGATGTTCATGACTCAGTTGGGTGCTCTCTTCCTTGTCAGTCAGTCTCTACCCTAACATCATGGCATAGTGAGAAAAATTGAGGCTTGCTGCAGTCTGAATATGATGTTGCTTTGGCCATTAAATAACTGCTGCAGAATACATTTCTCATTTCCCTGTCTTTGCATATAGTCATACATAGATACAGAGAGTGCTCTGCTGCACACCAAATGACACGTATTTCAGACTTGCAGTTCTGAAATTGCACATCTCCCCTTCTAGCTTTGCCGAGGGAGACTTGCTGTTCAAAATAATTGACTGAATATAAGAGGGAAATAAATAAGCTCTACACTCTTAAAATGCTGGTCTACAATTGTCAGTATCTACAATTGAGTTCAGTTCCTAGTTTTCAAGGTGAGACATTCCGCATGCATTGTACAGAGCAAGATGATGGTGTACAGATATTTTTTATCTGTTTCTGAATGTGGCTTTCAAGCACAGTGCAATCCTATCTTTGTTGTCCACTGTCTGTGAAGCAATTAGAAAAGCTAGATTGATTTAGTCCACATGGAGGGCTATGCAAAAAAAGTTATGTTACTTCCAGAATGGGACTAACGTTGACTATAATGCTCAAGGCTGTGTAGATGTAATAGCTTACTTATGGCTAATTACTTTATGTCCAAAATTCCACTCCCTTGCTTGGAGACTTCATCCTTTCCATGCTCCTAGGTGAGGCATCTATCCCTAATTTGGAAGCAGTTTAAACTAGGAATTTAAATACCTGGGATGATTTTCTGAGGTGATGTGCAATCCCAGTTCTATTTGACTTAACTGTAGCAGAAGGTGAAATCAAAATCAAGCTGTTTTGGTTCAGTTTTATCTCTTTCTGCTTACCTGCTCCAATGATGATGAAGAAGTGCTTTAACTGAGTTTATGTGAATTTGGTGTACTTTTAGTGAAATATCTGTACACCAGATCCATTACAGAGAGCTCATCATTTAGTTACATCTATCTATGACTTATTTATCTTTTACCATAATGCTGTAGAGGTTGAAGAGTCTTTTATATGCAAACAGAATCTGAATTCCAAGGACCAAATTTTGCTTCAGTTTTCCTGATGGAAATCAGAAATAACTCTGGTGAAGTTACCAGAGTAACTCTGGCATTACCTCAAGGGTAAGGAAAACAGAATGCGGCTTCTTGCTGAATAAAGAAAATTTGGAGAACATTTTAAACAAGCTAATTTAAGGGAGCAGGAGACTAACACTGACATATCATTTTCAACATTACACCTGGTTATATGCTTTACACTTAAAATGAAACATGAGATCCCCCGACAATGGAATCATTTGTCTATGTGGGATAAAATAATCTCTGAAGTGACAAATAAACAGTGGATTTTAGTCCTGAGCTGAGAAAAAAATTGATTTGAATAAGATTTTACTGTTATTCTTTAAACTCATGTTGATCAAAACAACCAGAATCAGGCTGTCCATCTCATTTTAGCTGATGCAGTAAGGACAGCGTAAATAAACCTTTGGAGTTCTTACAGAAAAATGTTCCTCTATCTTTTGTTCCTTCATTGCTGAGCATGCTGCAGTCTAGCATGGCCACATAGTTTAGGAAAGATGCTGTGTTGTTTCTGAACTGCAGGATATAGCTAAGAAATTTCAGGGCCATGTTTGCAACCATGAGTGAGAGAAGTTGTTCCTTGTGACATTACTCCCTACCATCATCCTTCAAAGCATTCTGTATCATATCAACAGTGACAAAGTCTTGTTTTGCTTCCTTAGGAGATGCCGTTAACAGTATGTTGTTGTTATTATATTATCTAATTCTGTAATTATCAGAATTTAATGGTGGTGGCAAAAATTAATAGGTTCCATTTGCCCACATTTAACAATTTACAGTCATAAGTCCTTTGTTCAGGATGCAACTTAAAATGTCTCTCATTCTAAGAAACTGTTTGATATTTGTTGCCTTCAAAGGGGATGGATTTAAATGTTTTCCTGTTTGAGGCCACAGTGTCTACTTCCCCCTGCATCCAAATCAATACTAAACCTCCTGGTTCATTGTAGGCTGACTGAAAAATTGCAGCAATCTTTATTGTTCAGCAGGAATGAGAGTGCTGTAAAATTAAATTAGAGCAAGGAAAGCACTGCAGGAAAGTTTCTGTGAATAAATACGTTTAATCAGTTTATTTCTATTAAGTGCAGTTCCCTTGTGCATTCCTTTGGTCTTGCCACCTGGATGTTGTGCAACGGCACAGAATTGTAAGGAAAATTTCAAAGCCAAGTGCATATATTTTTCCAAATTTCAGAGATTTAAATCTTCACATGCTAATATTTACATTGCAAGCAATCAGAAAATCGAGGAAAAGGAAACATCGTTTCTAAGATACTCAATTAAACTTCAAAGCATTTGTGATCAATCCACAAATTCAGAATATGTGAAGTGGTGACATTATATTTCTGAGAATAATGCAATTTTATGACGAATATTTAGCTAGCAGGTTAAGGAAGTTCTCTTAAACCTGTATGACAAATAATAATAACAAAATTACCTTCCTTACTGTTGCCACAATTAAGCTATAAAAAAGCAAACATAAATCTGTTATCACATATCATTTACTCTGTTTCCAAATCTATTTTCCTCCCCAGGTCTCATCTACACTTCTGAATTTTGTGATTCTAAATTTCTTCAAACCATACAATATACAACATGTTCTTTAGGAAGCTGTTCTTCATTATATTGGAACAGAAAAGAAACATTTTTTCCAGACATGCTGACTGATTTTTCTTCTTCTCTGTATTATCCAGTGACACTGGATTATGTTTACTTACAGTTCCTAAATATTCTATTTCATCCTTGTTATTTTTGGTCTTTGCCTTGCTTGACCTCCTCTTACCCCCTATTCAGGGGAAAAATTCAGGTTTATTTATTTATTTCAGGAGTCAGTCCATCTGTCTCTTAATCATGGGTTGTTACATTTCTCAGAGTCCTTAGGAATTTATGACTATCATTCAGGCCTTAACATTCTTATAGGTATGGTTAATAATCACCTGGGAAAGGGTATTATTTATTTCATTTTATAAAGATGAGGAAAAGAACTTCACTTTCTCTTAAATACACTAGGTAGAGGCAGAGTTTTGTTGTTGTTTGCTTTTGATGTTGGGTTTCATCTGTGTCTCAGACTCAAGAATTCTGTGAGGCTTCAGTTTCCTCTCATGACTTTCAACAGTTTCTTCCCATAGCAGTAGGAATCTTCAGGCCTTGGGTGCAGAGCTGACAGTCTCAACACAAGGGGCTTCCTTCTTTCTTGTAACTCAAAACACTGTTTTCCTTCAAGGCTATTTTTTGCCAGAAGCGTTATTTCATTCCTTTACCTTCTGGGCAGGCAAAATGTTAGTCTTGCCTTGCTTCTTAGGTGACCTGCTTTCCATTTTGGGGAGTCCAAACTTGTCCTGTTCGTGGTTGGTCTGAAAGCCCTTTCTCCTCTGGGAAGACATTATTGAGTGCTCTTGGAAAAGGACTTAGAAATACCTTTTCTTCCACCCTTAAATTGCCGTGCTCTTCTTTGTTGATTCTCATCCCTAGGGCAGGGCATTGTGAGGAAGATCTCATTAATGTGACACTGGCTTGCTTTCAACCAGCACAGAAGGCCAGGGTTGCCAGGGGGCTCAAAGTCCTCTTATTTAGTAAGCATGAGATACAGAGGCAACACTTAATTTAGTGCTGCTTTCAACTGGATGGTCCGTATTCAGAATCAATCTTTACATTTATAAAAGTTGAGTCTCATTTAAGAAAGCAAAATATGATTTCAAATTCTCATTCTATGGCTTTCATTGTATCTGAAAACTCCCTTTACTAAAAGGATCTGTCTCTCCTTAATACCCCTTGCAACTTAATCGATAAAAGATTTCTCTTTCAATCTAATTTCACTGATGGTTGATATGTATGGCACATTCTTATCATTTGCTCTCTGTACAAAAGTAGGGAAATATTCAAAACATGAAAAATTACTAAAGAAAAGAAAGATTCTGAAAGGTGAAAGAATCTGAAAGCTTTTCCCATTTACCTGAATATCTCGAGAGTACAAAATTTGGATGGATGTGTGAATATATTCTGGTGGCATTCCAACATGACTGAGTTGTGCTTTGTGCACAGGCACTGAAGTATTTCAGTGCTCAGTAAAAATGAAAAATACTGGAAAGTGAAGGTGGGACAAGCCTTCGTTTTTGTTTCTGAACCTCAAAACATCTTGAGGTTTGGCCTGAAATATGAATACATTTTTGGGTTTTATATTTTATTAATTCAGACCAGTTAATCTACTCCTAACACATTCTATATTTCCATATAAAAGACAAGACTTCTGAATTGTGCCTTCCCAACAATTACTCTGTATTTTGGCTGTCAGAAGGGCTGGAATAGTTACTTTTTTTTCTTTCATATTTCTTTTCTTTCTTCCTCCAGATGTAAAAGATTGGTGCATCCTCTCTATTTGTTATTCTTGACCAGGCAGTACACTGCATACAAAGTTAAACTGGAGGGAGGTTGTCTAGAAAGTTTTTTTTTCCTAAAAGTATGTGAGCAGTTAAATGTTGGAGATGCAAGAAGACTGCTTTGACTACATCCTACACCAGGTTCTCAGAATACTCAATGCTATAGGCATTGACTTCATTTGGGCTGGAAGATTATTGCTGCTACTCCAATAAATAGGCCAAAAAACCCCCACCTGCATAAAAGGAGTAGGGTTCTGCATGCCAGGAGAAGGATTTTGTGAGCTGGCCACAGAACTGGTATCATTCATAGCCCAATCACATGTGAGACCTTCATCTCTCTGTAACTTGTTTTTCCACTCTGACCAAGAGGGAACTAATACCTGCCTTGGACTGCCATAGTGGGGGTGATGTAACTACTGCTTTTCTGGGCAGACTGATGTCAAAGAGAGACCAGCCTGATCCTAGTGGGTGGCAATCCTGCCCATGGCAGCAGGGGTTTGGGACTCACATGCAAAGACACTCAGCAGCATGGAGATGCTGTGTGAGCAGAAGATGAGTCAGGAAAGGCTTCTTGCATAGAGCACAGTTTGAGGTAGAGAAGACGGGAGCTGGCCTCTGATTAGGCCATTAGACACTCATTGTGCAAGCAGCCTGGGGGCTGTTCTGGCATCCATGGTGTTTCACACCTGTGCTCTACATCTAGGCACCATCCTGGGAAACTTTTTAAAGTACCACTGAAAAAAGCCTGTGTGTGTGTGCCAGAGTGGGTTTCTGCAAACATGGGAGCAGTTTCTGCGTAGCTGAGATGACAAAATCTGCCTTCTGGAGCCAAAAAGCTGGCTGAGTGCCTGTGGGGACTGGAGTCCCGGCATGCAAACTCAGGGATGCTACATGATTTCTATAATTCAGACACCTAACAGACGCTTCCAGTGAAAGAACCTCATTTCGTGTGAGCATGACCTGCTAGAGCTGTACTGGTAAAAGTCAGAAAAGATAAGTTTTGGCAAATGTATTCACACTTGGTAAAGGGTAATGCAAGCTAAGGATAGGCAGACTAATAGCTGTGATGGTGCATTATGTATACATGATTGCTTTTGCTGCTCTGGGAAAGGTATATACTTATTTATGCCAAGATAACTAATGGCTGTGTGCAGGTTTCCTTAGCTGTTTGTTTCACTAAGATTGAATGGGATTCCATGCCTACTACTGCCTGCAGATTTAGCTGTGAAAAAATAGATGATACGAGTTTGGATCTAAGTGGTAAGCAGAGCTCCCATATGAAGCACAAATATTTCACAATGTTGTAATTAGAGTGCACTAAGGGAGCCTGGTGAGCAAACCATTTTTATTAGTACCATTAATTTGCTAGTTTTAGGAGGGAAAAATAAGAAATGTACGTTTTAATGTTTTAACTGCCTTCAAACGTATTGCTGTAAGGTACACAGAAATAGCATAATGAACAGAGACCATAGCTAAGAAGGAGCTGGAAGCCATCTCAAGAGGTCATCTTAAGTCATCTTTCTACTCCAAAGCAGAAACAGCTATACGCAAAGCACTCCTGATGGCACTTGCTTTATCTGTTCTTCAAGAACTATAGTCATAAAAATACCACTGGCTTCCTACAGAAAACTTCTCCATTCCTTCCCTACCATTACTGCCAGAAAATATCCTTTACTGCCAGAAAATATATCTTGTACTGTCCATCAGATGTACGTACAGATTAATCCCTCATTCTTTCCAGGATACTTTTGCATTCCAAGTTATATTTTCCTTTCATCTCCGAGCAGGGTAATTAGTTTTTATCTTTATTTTTACTTCTATCATTCTTTTTTTTTCCCCCCAGATTTAGATCTCTAGCCTTCTGATTTTTGTTAACCTTTTCAGATGAAGTGATCCACACTCTTGTGGATCCCAGCTGAGGTCTTATCAATAGAAGGCTTTTTTTACTGTCTTAGATCATGGGTAAGGGTCATGCTAAGGATGGTGTTTGAATATGGGGACATTTTTGATTGCAATAGTATGGCACCATTGGATAAAATTTACATTGTGAACCATTGTGGTCTTAAGTGTGTTTCTTGACCAGTTGTGCTCTGTTCTATCTGAAATGAAGTATTCCTGCTTGATTAAATTATCTTGCACTTGAGCTTATTGAATTATACCTTTTAAATTCCAGACTGATATCTCTTTTTGTGAAGATCATTTCATATTCTGATAGTGTACCTTGGAGCACTGCAGCCCCCCTCAGCTTGACATCATCTGTATATTTTGTAAGTGCTCTCTATCCCATCTCTAGGTCTATGCATGGAAGTACGGACAGCAGGACAGTGCCAGACTGTCTGATAAGGCACTTGAGACATCCTTCAGTGTAATAGAGGACTATGGATCAGTATTTGCTAGGACAGATCTGCAAAAATGCACAAACATTTCTTAATAGGCAGTCAGTATTTGATAAGTCTATCTTTCTAGGAAAATCTAAAATATACCCTATTTTTCAAACTGAACATTAATTATTGTCTAGAGATCATTGATTAACCTCAAACTCAACTGATTCAAACTGTTACTTTCGGATATGGGAGTGAAATTTAATTGCTCTGGGCAAATTTGTAGTTCTCAGATTGGAATTAAATGCAGTAGTTTCTGTTGCAAAAGGATCCTAACTGGGATTTGAGTTAAAGAACTTTGAACAAAATCTTTTTTTTAATTTCAGTCTTACAATGGTATAATATGGACCCCATTTCTTTAGGTTGCACATGAAGATGCAAGGAGAGACTGGAAAAAGCCAACCCTAAATCAAACAAGTTACAATATATAGATGTAAAGCGATGACAGCCAGAGAGTAGGACCAGCCCAAGCTCCTTGTCACCCTCTCACCAAAATGCAGAGTCCAGGATCCTGTTCATTTCCTCACTTGTCCCCACTTCAGCCCCAGCTGCTCCTGCTTCCAACTTTGTGGAAAGCATAAAGAAGTGAGATCTCTTCAGACAAGTTTTGGTGCTTAAATAGAGCCAAGATTGTACATGACCAGATTTTGTCTTACACTACTCAGATTCATCTGCCATCACCACCGCAAAATTGAAGGGAAAACAAGTACAGCTTCCTGCATATTTAAATTCTTCTTAAAAGCAAACATAAATATGTAAGGAAAATAATTCTGCTGCCATTACGCTGTTTTAAATCATGGATAGAGTTTATCATTGGAAAGTAAAGCTGAGAGTGAAAATTGCCTCTTCTTTAGTGGCAGAAAAGACGTCATTCTATCTTATGAGATACCGTTTTTACATGCAACGTGTAACAAAGCTTCCAGTGACAGTCTTCATGCCACTAAAGGAAGTATACAGAGCATAGAAGTTGCCAGAAAACTGACTTTCTGATGCTTCCAGTCAGTGTTACTGAAGGTAGAACACATCAAATTTTCTTCAGAAGTCCTGAGAACTATTGGTCTCAGGATTGGTACTATTGGTATAAATGAGATCAAAGAAAGGGATTGTATAGCAGAGTTCATCTGTCCCGTTCGTAGATTCATATTGTTTAGTTGAAGTACAGAAGGAGAAAGAGATTGCTTGAAGGACCATACTGAGTGCCAGGACTGCTATTTAGATCACAATTTGTACTGTTTATATCAGAACTGTGGTATTTCTTCTTCCATAATTTTGCTAATTATTCTACAGATGCCACAACTGGGAGTTTGTTTATAATTCAATACCTAAGCTTTCCTCTGATTAATTTTATTCTTATTGCTAATTCTTCGTTCTCTTCCCCCTTCCCTAAGGTTCAGACAAGGCTGAATTTCCTCGTGGGCGATTAGCAAACTGGTCCGTGAAAATTAAAATGACCCTGAGTGTTAATCCTTCGCTTAAAACACATTAAATTTGAAACTGGTAGGAGAATTCAGGTGCCTAAATGTTTAGAAGTATTGATATGGTGGGAGCTCATCTGTATAGAGGACATTTTTGGCATCACAGCACTGGCAGTCTCAGTGGATATGATTCATATGAGGAATAATCTTGGAAGAAATCAAGTAGATCCAAGCTCTAAAAATCTTTAGGACGTTTCAAACTAGTTTTCTCTTTTGAAAAAGTATTCCCATCAACCAGAATCTATTCTGTTGACCCTTTCCATGTCTAAACCTAATGAGCTAGAAGAAGAAAAACACACCCGAAGTGCCAAACTGTAGGCACACTTCTCTGATGAAAAGATGCTGGAAGCTCCTGGAAGGCTCTTGGAGACTTCACCGTGCCCTGCTGCATTTCACCTGGAAGGCACTCATGTCTTAGAGAAGGCCTAGTATTTTTTTATTTTTTTTACCAGAGGGGTGCAAAATCTGAGCATTAATGAGATCTTTTCCTGGGGTAAATCAGAGTAACAACTTCTAGTCCATGGCTGCTGCTCTGTCTCTTGCACAGTCTGCATGGGCTCTGCTGGGAAATAAAATCTTGCATAAGGTCTCACAGCGTCTGCTTTCTGTATCTGCAGCAAAGCAGTAAAAGGTGGCTGTCTCCCTGAAGATAGAGGGAGGTTGCTCTTCATTGAGAAGCAGCACACAGAATGAGCAAACCCTCTCCTCTTCTCAGTACCATTAGCTACATACCCCCCAGTAAGTAATGTTAATTTATACAGGGCTGCCTAATGAAATCAGTGTTCATGCAGTGATCTTACGCTTTACAACTGCTGCTAAAGGCTATTTGACCATACTTTTCAGAGGTCAGTGCACAAAATCATAGCTGAAAGAAAAAGGCACTAGAGTAATTTGCTCTGTCCAATAAGGATTGCGGTGACCTTCCTTTTAAGAGAGTTTTAACCTGGTTATTGCTGATATGCTTTAAGTTATCTTAAGAAATGGTGTTTTTTACCTGTGATTCAGGCAAAGAATTCCAGCCTCTTTCTGCAATGCTTTTTCCACTGCAACTAAGTGGTACTTATTTTTCAACCAAGTTTAAACAAATGGCTACTCCTTTACAGGAAATAAATATACAACAGTGACAATAAAAATTACCCACTGTCTGTGATGAAGGGGGATCAGAAAAAATTGCTGCTGAGCTAACAGCACTCAACAGGATCCCTGGCCTGAGCTAGGAGTGTAACCCAAACAGGAGTAGATCAGCACCTACGTGCAGGTTGCAGTTTGGATCATGACCTATGGAACAGGATGCCTTTTTCCAAGGGATCACATATTTGCAAATGAATATCAGGAAGGGTTATTTGATAGCCCCACTGGGCAATTGCCAAGAAAGCTGAGACACAGAATCACTAACTAAATGCATGGCAGTAACATATCTGGGATAAATCCAAATACTTCATCTTAGTGAAGATGTCTTTTTATCCTTGCACATCTGCTTTGGTAGTACTTTTGTCTCCGTACAGGCTTAGACAACAGAAATTTTGTGTCCCAAAGCCTAGTGGAAAAAAACCTTGTGCTTGAGTTGCTTAATGTATTTTTTGCTTATCTTTATGGTTTGTAGCTATCAAGTTACTGTGTCCTTAGGAAAGTTATGTCTTGACTGCTAGGAACTTGCCAGATGCAGGTGTGATCTGTTGCTTGATAACTGACAAAATCTCATAAGTTAATGAAATTTTGGCAAACAATGCAGCATTGGCTGAATCATCCATTGTGTCATGTCAGTCTGTTCCTACAGCCTATTGCAGGGTTTCAACCAGCTACCTTGTTTTGCATACCTCATTTCTAGATGGGTAAAATCACCTCATCTGAGAGTTTTTTTTTAATGGTGCTGCCTGTACAACATTTATATTACTTGTATGTACTCTGTGGATAGGAACTAACACATCTGAGTCCTAAAAACAGCCCCACTGGGAGGTGGGAGGAAGATCAAATTTTCAAATGAAGCATAACATTATGAGAAATAGGAGTCACTATGTAACAGAAATATATTTTCCTCAGACAGAGACTATTATTAATGTGTCTAAGGGAAGTAAACACATGCCCCAGATTTCCTAGTTTAGATGCATTTATATTTTCTTAAATATTCTTCATATATTTAAATCAGTTTGAGATGTGAGCTAAGTATTTTATAAAGGATATGTTGGTCAAAAATGTTGAAGTTAATGTCACTGGATAGTTTCCATCCTCAAATCTCTCTTCATTCAAACTTCAGTTTCTCTTAAAGTCATTTTAGACTACCGATGGCATCCTTTTTTATTATTATTATTTCTTACATTTTTGAGAAATGAAAGACAATACCTCTTCATGTATTTTTTTTTCTATTGTCCTTTTTTTTAATCAACATATATTACAGGTATGTTTATATATCTGTGTTTTGGCAGTATTTGGGAACAAAAAAGACCTGGGAAAGAAAATAGCTGTTGCCCAATAATTGTTCTTCTATCTACTAAAGATTTCTCACTATCAACCATCAATAAATCTTGTCATAAATAGTGCTTTGAATAAATAAAACAGTACTGAATCTTTTCTTCAATGAAAATTCTCATGGAGTCTTGTTGCTTTCAGAATTTGGCACTTGCTAAAGTAATGAGAAGCCTGGTCTGTGGAGCAGGCTTCTCCTTTGCATTGGAAGCCCCACCATGGCCTGGTCCTATGAAGAGAGTGCTGTGCTGGGGGTGCTGCTCCGAGAGTCTTGCAGGCCTCTGTTATGTGGCCATGGTAGATGGGTAGTGCAGGAAGGAGCTCAAGTGAAGAGTTGGGTGGTATGTAATGACAAAGAGTGCAGCTTGAAGTTAGTTGTGAAGTGCTGGCCATTGCCTGGCTGTTAATTCTTGGAGGGGGCTTCACAGTTCTTCACCAAGAGCGCAGTCAGGAACAGGAACAGCCTCCCCAGGGAAGTGGTCATGGCACTGAACTTCCACCAGAGTTGAAGAAGATATATGGTCTGATTTTTGGATGGTCCTATGTGGAGCCAGGAGTTGGATTCAGTGATCCTTATGAGTCCGTTTCAACTCAGGATATTCTTGTGGTTCCATGAAAGGAGAGAGATCCAGTGTCTAGCAGGTAAAGTCCCTCAGTCGTTTCTCAAACATCTGGGAAAACACTTCCTGCATCATAGAGAAGCTTAAGTTAGGGTGTTGCCAAGGTAGGAAATAGATTTTTAACTTCAGTCTTTTCACCTACAGACAGACACCTGCTGAGGACTGTCCTATGTATTCCAAGGAGCTGAATGCCTCCTTGCTTCTGGTGAGATACTTGCCAGCATTCTGAGGCAACTAGAGACCTTTGCAAATGTAGCCTGTAGCTGCTAACCATTGCAATGTTCTTCAGAGAGCTGTTGGTTGCCTTTAGCTACCATTGTGTTTAATTTGATGTGAAAGCACTGTGAATTCTCAAATGAGAGACGTCTGTAATAATGTTAGGAGAAGTCTTTCCAACTTTCCAGAAGACTGCTTCAAATCGCCGTGCTTTTCAGACTAAGGGGGAACAGGCAGTAGTTATTTGTTTTGTCTCTGCTTTTACCATTTGGCAAAAACAATTCCTAGAGGAAAAAGGATTAAATGTATGTATATCCAGACTGCAGACCCTTCTAGTCTGCTTATTTCAAAGAATAACATTTCTGGGTTGTTCTGGGGACAAAAGGAAGAATGGATGAATTGAAATTTGTTTCTGTTTTTCTTGTAGGTTGGTGGCTTGCAAATGACTTATGTATGAGGGAATGAGGGAGCAAAAAAAACCCTATAAATATCCTATGATAAAAGTACAGTGAACTTTGAATATGGTTTGAAATCTGGGATTGCAGGCTGCAAATGGGTGAAATAATCATTTCACATTGAATGAATGATTTGGAGCCCTGTCCTTTATCCAAACAAACTTGAACGAAAACAATAACAAAGCAAAAATCTTCAAAAATGAGATTCCTCCAGTCTTCTCTGATTCTTTTGAGTTTGACAGCCAAAGAAGGAACAAAAAGCAGAAGCAAGTCGTAATCATTTTATTTCTGCTCTTCCCTGGCCCCTGTGTGAATGAAGTTTGCACTGGAAAGCTGTGTCAGCACTGGGGAAAACTGATGTAACTGCAACTCGTCTTTACCAACCCTATTGTAAATTCTAGTGATAGCAGCAGCAGGTTTTCAGATATTCATTTTAAAGGAATGAAGAACATTGGTTCTCTCTATTTGGTCCCTCTCCCTGTCTAACTGGAAGGGTCAAATTCTCAGCTGATGTAAACTGTGCAGAATCACTGATATCAGTGAAAGGTTTACTCTCCATCTAAAGATCTGATTCGGAGGCAATGAGCAAAGAACAAGAAATAAATGCATCTCATAGTACACTGGGACACTCAGAATTCGCTGATTTCAGCCATTTGGCTTGTAAGAGTGTTAAGCAAAAGCAAATAACATATTGCTTAAATCTACAGTCATACAAAGAAATTCTACCTATTTACAGACTACAAACATTGTTATAAAATGAGAAATCATTCTGCAAAGACAAACTGACTTCATTAAAAATGTCCTTTGCAAAGACCATTGCTGAGCTTGGTTCCAGGACCCAACTCTTTCAAAATGTAAATAGTAATTCTTGAGCCTGTTGTATTAGCAGTTTTAAGGACACAGTGTTCAGTGAAAGGTTATTGCTGAGTTTTAAGTTGTTGTTTACTACTGCAGTGTTTGGAAATCTAGTCAATGGGAACTAGTTTGACTATAGTTTGCTGTTATCATAGTAGAGATCACAAAACGGAATTAGATTGACAAATATATTAATAGCAATGAGATTAACTCAACAGGGTCTCAAAAAATACAAATGAAATCCAATGATCTCACAAATATTTCTATGAAGTTAGGAAAAATTTCTTCTCCAAAAGAGTGGTCAGGCACTGGAACAGGCTGCCCAGGGAGGTGGTGGAGTCACTGTCCCTGGAAGCGTTGAAGGAATGTTTAGATGTTGTACTAAGGGACGTGGCTTAGTAGTGAAATATTTGTGATAGATGGATGGTTGGGACTCAGTGATCTTGGAGGTCTTTTGCAGCTTTGGTGATTCTGTGATTCTAAGTGTGTCACTAGGAATTCTCAGTCTCATCAAAAGTCTGTCTAGCCCCAAATGTTCCTTCCTACATAGATGAGTGGCAGATATTACAGGTGAATGTAAGAAACAGGGAGTAAAGAAGCTGTATCTTTCTTGTCCCAAGCCAGCTTCTTTAAAAATGAGAAATTCAGATGTTGCATCAATTCCATCATGTTTTACATCACACCAGTAGAGCTACCTCCAGGCCAGTTTTGAATGTATTTAAACTTTTGCTCCCATCTACATCTCTTAGTAATGAGATTTGCAATTTACTTGTGAGCTGTGTGAAAAATAATTGTATTTGTTTACTCTTTTCATTAAAAGCATCTCTAGTTCTTATGTTCACTCAAAATATCTTGTAATGCTTCATTTGTCAGATTGATACTGGTTAATACTGTGCAGACCTCTTGGATGACTTCTTTCAGCATTGTCTCTTCTTTTCCAAGATGAAGAGCTGCAGGCCGTAGTTATATGGAAACTTTTCTGTATTTCTCATCACTCTTCTCATGACTTTGGAACTGCACTGTACTGTTGTCAAGTGGATTGAATTGGACAATGTTCACGATGTAGGTATCCTGTGTTTGTATACAGCGGTGTTTCTGTTTTGTTCTCTGTCCATTTCCTAATAACTCTTAACATTATATTAGTGTTTATGATCATTGCAGAACATTGTGCAATGTTTTCAGAGAACCATTCAAATATTTTCTGAACACTGATAGCTAATTTAGAAACCAACATCATTTATGCCTGCTTTTATGGGAGGTTTCCTTTGTATATTAATCTGCATTTCATAAGCATTTCAATTTCTTCTGCCATTCCAGTGCCTGGGCAAATAATTTTCTAAAAATTAGTACTTAGAACAGCTGTAATTTGGAAAAGTAAAAAATGAAGAGTTAGCATCTTTCTGAATCAAGATATTTCAGTCCAGAATCCAATAATAGTTTTTTGTTGAAATGACATTAAGCTGAGTCTACTTTGAGCCACCATGGTGCTTCTTGTCAATTACAGCAGAAGATTATTCATTACTCCATTCTTTTTCATGGACACTGCTTCAGAGCTGGACAAGGAGTTCTATATCAAACAAGTTGTATTGGGAGAATTTATAGATAGTTTTTTGGGTGAATTATTTTGTGTTTGTTCAAAATACAATATACTCAAAGTGGATATTATATTTGCAGTTATGAATTGTAGACTTAAAAATACAGTTGTATTCATTGAAGAAAATAATCATGTAATTGATATCAAAGTCAAAGATAGTCTAAATTCTGATTGTTAAATATTCTTAACGAGTCACTTAGTAGCAGTTTCAGACTAGGATTCTGAAGTCTTATTCTGATGATGAATTTAACAGGCTTTTGGCAATCCATTCAAGAAGTATGAAGTTAAATAGCTGCAGAATTGGCTTTCAGGACTTCTTCAATATTTGTATTTTTCATCAAGCAACAATAAGCTTGAGGAATGGGTTTCTCGATGCTGAAGCAGAAAAAAGCGCCAAAATAAATCGGAAACATTTTTCTTTGGATTGATTTACTCAACTGTAGTAATATTATCCACTTAGTATTCCATTCAGAATACATATAGATAAGTGGATTATTTTTATATGTCAACGGTTTACAGGCTGGTTCGGCCCAGTTCCGTGATCAGTGGGGCAGAGGGATTTCGCAAAATCTGTGCCTCCGGAAAAAGGGAACAGGGGACCCCAAAATAATTAAAAACAGTGGCAATGATCTGAGGAGAAACAAACTAATTTACTAAATATAGTATCGGAATGCAAGACAGCACACTATAGTACAATATAATTGGAATTGAAGCTAATAAATCAAATATAATGAGAGAATGTCCGAAAGGTGGATAGGCCTCACCACAACACTGAGGTGAGATGCGCAGTCCAGTTGAGCAGCAGAGAGACGGGAAGAGAGCCCACGAAGAAGAGCAGACAAAAAAGAGCATCAGGTGACCTTGCCAGGAGTTCTATCTCCTCTCTGTGACTGCAAAGTCCCCTGGGGAATGTAGTTCTTCTCTTCTGGACAGGTACCCAGAACTTGAGCATTAACAGTTAAATTCCCAGTGCCCCACAGGATGTTATGATGTGAAATACCAAAAACCAAAAATCACAAAACCATGACATTATATAATCATATTTTTCCTCAAATTTCAATGAAGTTTTGCTTATGTGAGCAAATATATAGAGTTCATCAATATTTTTTGAATTTCATTCTTAAATTTTAGAGCAACGATTCAGAATGAGTATTACAAATTGCTTGCAGAACTGTTCCTTTCTCAGTCAGGACAGATATAATTATTAAAAGAAAAGAAGAAGACATCAGAAAAATGATACTTCTTTCCTGCTTTTATTAATTTTTACTGTTGTCAGCAATGACATCTTAATATTCTTGGAAATTTAAATGAGATTTAAATGAAAACAAAATCTTAAGAATTATTTCATATTAAGCAAGTGTCTCTCTATGGGGTGTAGGTACTATGTGGGGAAAAGAAAAGCTCCAAAGATAAAGAGGTCCACTGAAGAATAGCATAGCACCTTAATTACTGCTGAATTTTAATGGTGACACTAACAATGCTGCTTAGTATTAGTATAATGCTAGCTTCCCAATTCGTAATTGCATAGTCAGACCACAGTCCATACTGAGAGCACCTGTGTATTTACTCTGTAAAATACAAAATAAGTATTAAAAAAAAAAAAGGGGGGGGGGGGGAGGGAAGGGGGGGGGGGGAGGAAATAAGCATTGTGATAGTGAAGGATTTTCTTCTTGTAACTGAGAAGCAAAATTACTGAGCAATCATATGAGTACTCTCATTTTTGTGTGTCTGTGTGTGTGCAATCCACATTTGTCTCTGCAGCAGCTTTGATTTCACTCCTATACCTTTAGATGTCTGGGAAATCAATTAAGGCAAATAATGATGGAACCATGTCTCTGAAACAGTTAGGAGACCATCAGTGGCACTTTAAGCTTATTTTCCCTCTTCAGGAAGGCATTACATGGTCTGAGGATTATGGTCTCTAAAGGGCAAAGCAAGGGTAGGATTCATATTGAGGTTTTGATTGGCTCATGTTACTGAAGTCACATGCTATACTGAATAGAACAGATTTCCTGTCTCCCCCCAAAGCCATCTGCTGGGAGGAATAGCCCATTTTATTTTAGTTCACAAGTTAGAGATTTATTAGTGTCCTGCTTCATGACCCTAAAGATACACTTGTATATCCTCTAATTAGTTGTTTGTTGTCACTGTCCTATGTATCATGCAATATAGATAAAAGAGATTTTTTGAGCAATAAACAAGTGCGCTGGCTTGAGAGGCGCCTACTTTTCCTGGTTATGCTACTCTATTTGCAATAAAGAGCTTTTGCCCTGATTACCATACATTTGGTCTGTCAAACACAAAAGTCTTTTCCAGTGTTTTTATGTCTTTCCCACTGGTTAATGAATGGATGACATTTGAAGTGGCTGTCTAATATGCTGTTGAACGCACTAGTAATTGGCTTTTAGCTTATATTTACAAATGGACATATATTTTGAATGCCCTGTTCAAGTGAAATAAAACAGTGGCAGATATGGCTTAAGACAAAGAATACTGGAATGCCTTTAGGTGCACTATGTGAACCATGATGGTATCCTCCCAAAATTGCAGCCAGATTTAAATGTAACTTTTTTGGTATTCATTTCTTTCCTGCTAAGATTTCACAATTTCTTTATTGCAGAACAAAGTAGCTACAGATATCTCAAATATGAATGGGAAAATTTAATAGTATATTCTGATGTGTATGAATCAGAACAGATGAATAAAAGAGCTAGGTAGGGCCTCTCCATCCAAGGTACATCTCAACACCTCAGCCAGGAGCACGGCAGATGGAGGACAGCAAGAGCGTGCCCAAACGTTCAGTAGAACCTTGGGATGTAGACCAGTAAAGGACAGTGCAGGTCAGGATCGTGCCCAGTGAGCAAAGGCAGTGTCAGACAAAACCCTGGTATAAAGAAATATAAACTATGAAAAATATTGTATTGTTTGCAGGTAGAGCCCGAATAATGCTGTGTTTTTGGGAGTCTACAACCTCCACTGTCTTTTGAAAGCAGCGGGTGGCATGCTGCAGCCTATAAGGAGGTGCTTGGTATCGAGGAGGTGCTAATTGCTGTGACCACACAGAGGGTTTTACTGCCAGATCCTGTCATTAAAATGCGTGCTTAAGCCAGTGTTCTGCTGTGAAAACAGGCTGTGTTGGATAAGGAAGCATTCAGCTGGAGGCAGTTAGTGTGGGATTTCTTTGGAACTGGTCTTGTGACCACTCGTTAATTAGTAGTTCTATAACCATTTTGTATGCTAATGATAATGATTTTGATGCAGCCCCATATCCCGGGCTATATGAGAAGAAACTGTGGCCAGCAAAGTGAGAGAGGTGCCCCTCTGTTCTTCACTGGTGAGAGCTCACCTGGAGTACTGCATCTAGATGTGGAATCCTCGGTATAGGAGGAACATGGACTTGTTGGAGAATGTCCACAGGAGGGCCATGAAAATGATCTAAGGGTTGGAACACTTCCCGATAGGCTGAGAGAGCTGGGGCTGTTCAGCCTGGAGAAGAAAAGGCTCTGGAGAGACCTAGTAGTGCCCTTCCAGTATTTAAGGGGGGGCTGTAAGAAAGAAGGGGACAGACTCTTTAGCAGGGTCTGCTGTGATAGGACAAGAGGAAGTGGTTTCAAACTAGAAGAGGGGAGATTTAGACTGGATGTAATGAAAAAGTTTTTTATGATAAAGGCAGTGATGCACTGGCACAGGTTGCCCAGAGATGTGGTGGGTGTCATTCCTGGAGACACTCAAGGTCAGGCTGGACAGGTCTTTGAGCACCTGATGTAGCTGTAGTTATCTCTGTTCATTGCAAGGGAGCTGTATCAGATGACCTCCAGAGTCCCTTCCAACTCAATTCTATGATTCTGTGAAATGTGTGGATATTAAATGGTCAAGCAACATCAGTAACAAGAGGAAAGGACTGAAATTTCACAGGAAAATTCAAGGAAAAGGTGAGCAACGAGACTGAATTAATTGAAATGGGAAAATAATGCAAAATGCAAGGAGATGCTTTCAGAGCAAACAGCAAATTTTTCTATAAAAAAGCAGGACCGTGCATTTAAAATGAGAAATATATATAGTTAGCCATTTTTAGATTTTAAGTCAATAATGTGATTTAAACATAGGAAAAGCAAATGTTATCCCAGAGTCCTTGAAGTGTTTTCATCAGGAAGACAGGGTTGCAAGGCAGCTAGCAGACTACTTCGATATGCTTGTGTGCAGGTCCAGTCTGTTAGGGAAAGGAAAGGCATGGGGACAGCTGCAGGGAAAAGGGAATGGAGGAATCATGAATTTAACTTGTGAGAAGAGACTAAGCAGGAAGGTGTTTTCTAGCTTGGTGAAATGAATGCAGAGAGAAGTTGCGGATTCTCTCAAGAAATACATCAGTAATTGAGCAGTACACAGGAAGGAGCTGGACTTGTTAGCACATGATAGAAGCTTTTTCAGTGCTTATATTTTTCTCACGAGCCTGTGAATGATGTGCTTGCTTGTGCTAGAACAAGTCATTTTCCTGGAGGACTGAAAATCCTAGTTGAATTGTGTTTGAAGAGTAAGTGGCACAGGGTGGTTTTGGTATGAAATCAGCGATGAGATATAGCTGTTGCTTTTGGCTCTGCTAATATGCCAGGAATGAGGTCTGTTTTCAGAGTTGTCAGAGAAATCTCATAGACTGCCAAAGTGAGAAGTAGATTATGGTCTACCCAGCAAGCAACTTAGGTACTTAGGCAGAAGTGAGTTTCAGTGCAACTCTCCTAATGTGTGAAGTGCAAGCAGTACAAACTCTATATAGCACACAGACGGGCTTTGGCAGTCCTCAGCACTGGTGATGGGAAAACTGGGGCACAGAACTTTTTTCTGAGAAATTTCCTCAATTTCATATACAGCTTCCATTCCTAAGTGTTGCACACATAAATGCTCACACATTCACCTACCTAGTATGTCTGGAACAGCAGAACTGATCGTACTGAGGACATTTGTGATTGTGCTACCTGTTCCCAGGCAAACTTGGTGTGCTTCAGACACTCACATTTACTTGTTTTTAGCTCACTCAGATGCACACTTAAGTCAGGGATGAAAGAAGAGGAAGGTGAAATTCAAATACAAAGTGATAAGAACCTGCTAATCAAACATTTATAAATTGCAAAATGGGGTGTGTTTGAGAAATGTTCATATGGGAACCCTTCTCCCATCCTTACAATGAGATTTGTGTTCATTTAGTCACTATACCCCCTAACCTTAATAGAAAACAAATTTATGCCTCACTGTGTAGTTCTTCATGATTTATTATAAATTGCTGCTATATGAGATGTGTTTTTAAAATCTCCAGTGATGAAAATGGTGTAGGTGTACTGTGAAGCAGGTACCTACTGGATCTGGGCATTTTAATGTTTGAAAGCATAACCCAGCTAGCAGTTTAAATGCTTTGTTTCTTTCTCATGGAGGAGATATTTAGGGCCCATATTCTCAACAGATGGTTTACTATCATCCTTTGAGTGTGTTGGCCATAGTGCAAACCAGGTGCTGCACTGTGACTATTACAGCCATGGAAATGTTGGAGAAACAGCTCCCTAAATCACTGAGGTTATACTCATCTGTACTTACTTCAATAGTGCCACTGGTAAGACATCATGGGTAGGTTCATCTGCACAAGCAAGACCCTACAAAGAAACTCAAGAGAGAAGGTTATCTGAGAATCATAGAATGGCTTGGGTTGGTAAGGGACTTCAGAGATCACCTGATTCCACACCCACTGCTGTAGGCAGGGTTGCAAACACTAAATCAGGCACTAGATCAGGCTGCCCAGGGCCCCATCCAACCTGGCCTTGAACACCTCTAGGTATGGGGCATTCACAGCTTCTCTGGGCAACCTGTTCCAGCACCCCATCACGATATCACTAAACATTTCCCTGACATCTAGTTTAAATCACCCTTTTAATTTAAAACCGTTATCCATGTCCTATTGTTACGTAAGGGTGATTTCCCTTCTGCAAAATAGTAAGCATTAGCTTTAAACTACTTGCAAGGAAAGGAAAAAGGAGATGTTGAGCACAGCACTGTCATTTCAGCCATATGGAAAGAGACAGAAGGCCTAGCATAGAAAGTCCTCAGAGAGCTACATTTTACACCCTGAATATTTGAAACAAGGCTATAGATATTGTATCAGAAGCAGCTATGCCTATTTTCTCTAATAATTCACATATCACAAGACAATGTCTTTTAATCTTGTGATTCTGATTTCAAATATTATATTTTTGTAAGCAAATAATTTAGTGGCTGTCAGCAAGTAGAGATTACTATCTTGAGGAATGCAACCATGTTACATGACTGTATGTTATACTGAAACTAAACACAGATTCAGATTTACAGAATCAACATGTTGTTGATTCTGTAAAATCTGTTTGTTTCTTTCTCATGGAGGAGATATTTAGGGCCCATATTCTCAACAGATGGTTTACTATCATCCTTTGAGTGTGTTGGCCATAGTGCAAACCAGGTGCTGCACTGTGACTATTACAGCCATGGAAATGTTGGAGAAACAGCTCCCTAAATCACTGAGGTTATACTCGTCTGTACTTACTTCAATAGTGCCACTGGTAAGACATCATGGGTAAAAAAAATGGGTAAAAAAACTGGAGTGTTTTTGTTTGATTTTGTTCCCTATGAAATATATTAAAATGGTGTACATTTTCAGTGCACGTTCATTAGCTATTAGTCCTATGAAAAACAAGGCTTCTGAAAATGTAATCCCTTATGTTTCATTGGAAGAGCTGTTGATCTAATTTCTAATTATAATGTTTTTTGAAATACAAACTGCTTGTATGTAGCCAGAGAGAAATTGAAGAAAAGACAAAGTTATTAACAGATCTAATCACGGGAAGGGGATTTTTGCATTGAGGAAATGTTTCTTCCTGAATTTTTTTTTGTGTGATTTTGATGATAAAACTTGAAGTCTAATTTAGTGAAAACTAAGCAAAATTAGCAAGATAATTTATCTTTTGTGAAACAACCATTCTTCCAGGATGAACAAATTTTTCTAATTGTTTTGCAAACAATAATCAGAAAGAAGAAAAAATAATGGAACAATACATGTGATTTTATAGTCCACCAATGGCAAAATACAGCATCACAACAAATCCAAAGCTTACATCACAAGCTGGAGTGATGTAATAACTTGCTGGGGACAAACAAAACTTTTCAAGCTCGAAGTGTCTATGAAATCATTGTACTCTTCAGGAAAATATCTTCAAAAAAAGGGTTTATCATTATGTCTTTGTCAGACTGTGTTATCCTCTTTCCTAGCTGAGGGAAAGTTTTAGATCAAACAGTTTCAGATACATTTTTAGAATGAAAACTTATTAAAGGTAACATTGCGTATAATGTCTGTTTACAGAGGAGACTTAAAATATGCATGGGTGCGAGTGTACAAATTATACTTTTTGAAGTTTTGCTGTAAAAACCCAATCTGATTTCCCCCATCTCTTTTCGTAATGCTCAGCACATTGCTAAATAAAGAGTAGTTTAACTATAGGAATTTGCTCGAAAGGAAAGAGTCTGAAGCATTCACAAAACGGCGTTCTGTCCTTCAGACTGGAGCTGTGGGTATAACCTTGTGTTCTTTCACAGCTCTCTGTGACCTTGGGAAAATCATTCCTGTGCCTCAGTTTGTTGAACTGGGAAAAAAAGAAAAAAAGAAAAAAAGAAAAAAAAAAAAATGGTGGTTTAGACATAAGTAGCATATAAAAAAAAAATGAATGGCTTCTTTTTGAATTGACTGCAATCAATAAGGCCATATGAATGTATTTGAGATCCTGTATATGCTTAGAAATATCAAGTCAGTGACTTGGTTAGTACCTCTTTGGCTGAAGAAGATTTGAAACAACAGTTAATTGCAGGTCATTTATAATTTCATTGCTTGTATTTCTGTCCAAATGGGGCTTTCTCATTCAGCCAAGAGAGAAGCTAACCTGTTTTCTTGTTGATGGAGGTGGGTCCTATGAGGCAAACAGCATTTTAGTAGTCACTTCTTCCTCTTAAATTATGAGAAGTTGATTGTTGCCAGAACATTCTGGATGAAGAAACCAATGAAACCTTGATTGCCCTCAGCCTAGAAGAAGCTCTAGCACATTTTTATCTCGAGTGGCACTCTGATTTCTAAGAAAGCTCTCAAGCCACCTTGGCTGAACTACACGAGCTGTTGTTTCAAGAAAAAGGCAGAACCGCAGTGCTGAGTGGGGAGGGTTAAGAGAAGGCACTCACACTTTATTTCAGCTCTGTCTTCCAACTGGTTTTATTTGCATGTAGATACTTTATAAATAAAATGTTGCATAAATAAAATCTGTTTTCCCTCAGAACAGCCCTACGTAAGGGTGAGATTGACATCAGATGCCTTGCTTTTCCTATTGGTTGTATAGGACTATAACCCAAACACAATAGGAACAAACAGATAAGAGAAGGACCTGAAAAAGATACAGACAGCAGCCAACACAGAGCCTTAAAAGTAAATAAAGAAATTTACAGGGATAATTTAGGCTATACTTTCAAATATTTTTATTCTAGAATTAGTTTTTTTTTATTTTTATTTTTAGATTATAACACTTCCAAAGTAATATGTGGGAAAAAAAAAAAAAAAAGACATTATCACATTGGCCAAGTGTTTATGAATACAATTGTGCTGATAAGATAGCTTTCCTACACTGACAAGCCCTTGAAAGACTGGAACTTAAGCCTTTTGTGGTTTCAGGAAAACAAATTGGCTAGAATGTTAAAGAGAAGAATAGTTTTCCTTTCATTTTTATATACTCCTTTTCCAATCTTATGGATATCTCTGAAGTTAAACAAGTTCAACAGAATTATTAAGATTGCCAGAGTCCTTGCAGGAACTGGTTGACTGGATAATAATGTGACATAGTTATATATTTCATTAAAAAATCTACCAGTACTTTTCAGACTATACAAATCTTCTTTCTTTGCTCAGTCTGTTTATTACAGTGAAGATTGGGAATACTGCAGCGATAGTTCAGCAATTAAGGCAGGAAACTTGGGAGAAAGGAGGGTGGGAAGAATTTCCCTCAATCCTGTAGAAATCTGTCCTAAACATATGTTCAACCCACTTGGAATTAGGTCACTGTAACCTGAATAGAAAAGAGGTCATTCAGACTTATTGAACAATGTACTGGAGGCCAGAGATCCCCACTTCACAGTTGGCATACTTTACAAAAGGCCAGAGGTGGCAGCTGGATAACATCAAAAAGAAATAGGCAGCTGATGAATCTATATGGAATGGAAAAAAAGAATCAATTGACAAGAGGCAGTGAAAAATAATTCAAAATATATATTTTTTTAATTTAATTATCTAGATTTGTAATGTCTGATTTTTTCTCTAACATCAGTAAATGATGAAATGCAAGGATAGCTGATAAATATATCAGGAAATATTCAAACAGTCTTTAAATTATTCAACTCTTATTAAGTCTTACTAGGACAAAGTACTGGTCAGACTTAGAACAAAATCAACTGTCTCAGAAGTGGCTTTAACATATTTTAAATGCAGAGCCTAGTAATATTTTTTCTTCTTTTGCGCATCCTAGTTCTAAGACTGAAATCTATAAAGCTGCTCAGTGAGAGATATGCCCTCACTGAGCAGCTTGAAGATCTCTGTTTGCAGTGATACCTCTGTGAAATTAAAGAATAGAAGAATTAGCAATTATAACTTCAAGATGTCTGTAAAATGGACCTGAGTTGTTAAGGTTCAGCTGTCTTGTTGCCTTGAGTTTCCTGCTAATGGTGACTGAATACATTGTGATGAGACTGCAATAACATTGCATGCCCAAGAGGAAACATGATGTAAAATTGAGAAAGAAAGGGGACTCATGGAAGTAAGTGTGTCCTAATAGAAGAACACTTCAAATATTGTAAATGTTAACATTAGAGGGTGTTAGATAATATTTTGAGTACTGAAAGAATGAAAGATAAGACCATAGTCAAGGACCATCCTTATATGCTTCTACATTATTGCAGAGTATCAGATGTGGTACCTGAGTTTAGGAGAGGGGATAAAAATGGTTGAGCAGTGATGGACTTGTTCATCTGAGATCAATACTATGAAAAGCTCTAAGTATAAATTTTAAATGGAAAGATAATTAAATGAGTAAGAATATGGATATGGGAGAAAATATATAGGGTTTAAAAAATAGATTGTGGTGTATTAACTCAGTCTCATTTCTCATAAAGTAATTGGTTTTCTAAAGAAAGAACAAAAATGTTGTAGAACTAATTCATCTGGATCAAAGTAATGCATTTGTTAAGGAGTCCCAAATAAACTGGGGAAAAGAATTCACTATAACACTTGAATCTGAAAACAACTGGTTTAAGTGAAGGAACAGTATGTGATTCATAAAACCAAACTGGAGGCAGTTAGCAAAAAAATGCATCAATAATCTATCATTTTACTGGTCTCGTTTGGCCTTAAAGGCTTTCACCCCAAAAGTTGCTTTTGACAAACTACATTTGGTTAACTTGTTAAATGGTTTTTAGAAAGGCCAAATAGAAAGGTGGACGAACCAGCAGGAATTTAACTTCAAGGTGCAGGCTCATTAATAGCACTGGGAAATGGTGATGATAAGATTTCTGGGAAAAAAATCTTATTCCCCAAAGAGATTGTGAAACCAAAATAGTTTCATGCATTAGTGAATCACAGGTTGAATATATCGCAGTCATTCACAATCATATCACATTACATCAATTGCAATCGTACTGATTTGGTACAGCTGTGACAAATGTGTACCAGGAAAAGTATTCCCAGTAAACGTTAGTGAGTATTAGTTCATCACAGCTCTTCTAGGATACAGTGTCTTTCACAGTTCGGTTTATCCTCATTCCAGGAGGTTGTAGTCAAGCTGCAGGAAGTAAAGAGTAGCCTACTAGAGATGAGAAAATAGAAAGGCATTCCCTGAGAGAAGACTGGTATCATGATTGAAACTTGCTCACAAAAGCATTCTGCATGACCATGCAAAGATGAAGTCAAGAGCAGCAGCAGTAAGGTTGGTGACTTGGCATGCAACAAGATATGCAAAGGCACTAGACTTATTCAGTCTCTCAAATCCTCCTTGGTGGTGGTGGTTAATAAAATAGCCTCCCTTACTTGCATAGATCCCAGGAGCACTGGATGGCATCTAAAATGTTTAATGTAAATAACTGAAAAAAGTTAGTTGTTTCCTCTTCTCTACTTAATATATGGGAAAAGAGATACAGAGAATTCTTTGATTTGATAGAGTGGATATTTGATATTTACTTGTTAAAGGTTATAAATGAGACAGCTATTCTGAGCCAGCTGCTTTCTCTCTGGGATGGCAATGTCCTGCCTATTCCCTCAAGATTACATCTCTGCTGAAAAGTGCACCAAATTCTGTCTTCCACTGAGTGCTGGGGTGCTGAGAAGTCTCATCAGCTTAGATATGGGGGTGTTATCATGTTGGCATATGAAATTTTTCTCTAATATGACTGTTCTTCAAAGCAGAGATAACTAACAAAGCAGTCACACTCTGCTATGAGAAGCCTTTGCTGATCAGTCTGATTTAGTAGTGAAGACAATCTATTGTTTTTCATACCTCTAGGTAATTAGAAGAAGCTGGCTGGGTGACCAACCAAGAGAATGTACATTGAAGGCAGGTTCCCTCTGAGTTTTTGAACTCAGAGGTCTTGTTTGAAAGCTCTTTGAAATCAAGTTTGGTAGAAGAAGGTATCAGACAGGCTTAGGTGGATTTTGTCAAGTGTTTACATACATGGAGGAGCATTTGTGCATGTATCTTGGTGCTGCTTTCTTTGTGGCTGGCTGGAACCACTTCTGGGAAACATGAAAGACTTATGTCAAGGCTGGTTCCAGTGAGAATCAGCCAGCTGAAATGAAATGAAAGAAGTGGGATCCCTTCCAGATCCTGACCAGTTCAGTTGTGTGATGAAGCTGGTGTAGCCACCCTGGGGCAATGGCTGTTTGTATACATTTAGAAACTCATGGGCCTTGGGTCACTCTTATTTCTGGGATGCTTAAATGTTCCCTGTGAATGACTCCTGCAGAACCAAAGGGATGCATGCAATTTGTAGCAAAATGCAAAGTTTAACTAGTACGAGGAAATGCTGTGCCAGATACAGTGTAGAAATGAGATTAAGTATATCTAAAATATCTGTTATATGATGTGTCTCAAGACCTTTTTCAGACCTTTTCAGCCTGACTTCACTAAAAAGCATCTATTAGTTTCAGTACTTTAGATAAATAAATAAATAAAGCCTATAAACAACCAAATTAATATCCATTTCATCTCTAACATTGTAAGAAATGTGCTGCCATTTCTGGTTTTGTAATAGATTACTGTTTACTTTCTGTTCTTATATCTCTACTATAGAGCCAGACTAGAGTCTTCTTGAAATATGTCCCTCCTTCTTGTGTTCCACTCTTCTTATTACTAAAAGTACTCATATAAATATTTTATAATATAATACTAGTTTCCCAAATGCTTTTATGCTTGGAACTGTAGTCTAAGAAGCTTGCACCATTTTAATACAGTAAGTTGAAAATTAAACTACTTTTTTCTAAATCATTGCCGAATATCTACCTTGTATAAACAGTTGCTACAAATCCATAACATTTATGTGCAAGTGAATGGTTAGAAACTATAAGAAAAAATGCATAGGCTTTCCTTAATTCTGCAACATACAGTGAAGGAAAAAGAGTTTATACTAATGATTTATTTAAAGAATTCTACTATATCTACACAGATGATAAGAGGACATTTTATTCTGTCTAGAACATTATCTATGGTTTGAGAGTTTCTCTCGGTTTTGCTGTCTGTTCTTGAAGGTTTGGATTGATCTGAGATGAGATTTTAAATGAAAAAGGGTATTATATGTGGCTTTACATAAAAAGGCGTAAAGTTAGTGGTTTCAAGTGCTTTAGATATAAGATCCCTAGAAAATCTATAGCACTCTGTAGGTTTGTTTATAAATGGGAGACATGGTCAAAAGTTACCTCAGTGCTAGAAGAAAATGCAAGGGTATTTTAGGATATCTGGGCAAATAACTGGTTTAACATTGAGTGAATTTTTTTTTTCCTGAAAATTTTGCAGACGAGTGCCACTACATTTAAGTTAGATAAGCAGTCCTTGTTTATGAACCCCAGCACATGGAGTATTACACTTCTGAACATTTAATTTACAGTATTGTATGTTGGTTTTTTTGTTTGTTTGTTTGTTTGTTTTTTAAATCACATACTCTACCACTTCTGATTACTAATTAGAGGAGTAATGTAGGGTCCTACTCTAATAGCCATCTGCATTATTGCCTTTAAATGCATGGATGATCTTGAAAGTCTTTTAAAATGCCCTTGTCTGGCTTGTTTAGTGATTTATTACAGACATTTTACTAGACAGGGTTTGGCCCTTGCCTTCCTTATCCAGTCTATACCATTTTACTCTTTGGCTTCTCATAATTTTTTTCTCTTTTGAAAGCAGAGTACCCACTCTGTGCTGAATCCAGATGCTGTCCTCCAAAAGGACACAGAAAATAAAGAATGTTCACAGGTGATTCTGTTCTGTAGGAATCCACTGTTAAACCATGATTTCTACATTTGTTTGCTTTGCTTGCAAAATAACTGTAACTTTGGAGTGGTGGCGTTAGTCAGAACTTACAAATCTCACTTGTAAGTCCAGTTATTCTACAGTGTCCAGAGGAAGCTGTGATTTGGTCTCTGTTCATATTATCCACGTTCTCACAGTCTGAGCACTGATTGTTTGAGTTCTGCCTCCTCATTGACACAGCCTTCCTGATAACCAGTGGTCTTTACCTTTTACCTGACCAGCACATCCTCAAATCCAATGAAAAGGTATCAAATGTCATCTCTTACATTTTATTTTTTTTAGCGAATCTCAGCTGAAAACATATGGACATTGTGCCTTGGTATAAATCCACAGGCTCTGTTATATGTTTATCCCATGGTGCGGTTGACGATGCACGAAACATGAAGTCTCAGCACATACAGCAAATGCGCTAACATGCACAGGTGCGAGGTTATCTTTCCTGTACTTTCATGTATTCAAAAATACCCTGAGAACATGGGCTGCACCATTCTCTGTAGAAGACTCTGATCCTAGCTGGAGTATTACCACAGGTACATGCAATTGTGGTAAAATACACATCACTACAAAAACAAGGGCTTAATTATGTTTCAAGCGGAAAGGAGTTAAGGGGCAATTATTTATTAGCCTTGAGTTGGGAAGAAAATTGTTTGAGGACCCAGTTTTATTCTTCAAGAACTTAGCTCCAGCTTAATTTGATTGATTTCCTCAACTGACCAAGAGTTATTGAAGTTATTTTTATTTGAATGCTGTACTCAGCATATAGATTCCAATGTAAAAAGTAAATGTGTATAATGGGCTTTTACTTTTGAAAATGCTCTCTTGGAATGATAGAAATCCTTTCCTTTTCTTGCAGTGCAAGCAGAAGATTTTTTTTTTTTTTTCTCCCTCTTTTTATGCAATAAGTATCTGTTGCTCTAATTGTTTCTTGCACCCTCAGAATTTAGAGAAAAATTCCCTTTGACTTTTTATATAGTATCTGGAACAGACATCTCTGCAAGATATCTTTTGGTCTCAGAATTCTTAAGTTTAAAGTACTGTTGGAATTGCCAAATAAGAGCAGGCAATTAAAATGCTTTGTGTATTGATGTGAAGGTGGAACTTCAGACTCTGGGCATTCATGGTGATGAGGTCAGCTTCCCTCTCTCTTTGCTCTTCTCTTCCCGGTCATCCTGTTTTCATCCTCTTTTATCTTTATTCTGATTTCCAACCACTCTTCTCTCTGTCCTCTTCTATATAATGTTATTTTGAAGGTAAACATAAACATGCTAACAGTTGAAGAAGATATCAGCCCACTGGGGCCTTTGTGCTTAGCAGAGTTTCTGATGGATAGGATCATTGTAAGGGTTTTTAGACTCTGTGGAACAAGGCACCCAATTACTGTATCTTCGGTGTCGATGCTGCAACACAAAGAAATAAGAAAACATTGAAATAAATGAAAAGGAAAGAAAATTAAATGGGTGTTTTTGGTATCAGAATACAAAATACAGTGTTTGGGAGAGAGAACTTGGAAAGAATGCTTCATGTGGAGCAATGTTTCCTCACCCAGCATTCTTCTCTGTATCTAGCAGCTGGAGTTTACAGCAGCTGCGTTCTTCTTGTTCCCTTGCTGGGAAGGTTGGGAGAGCTGGGAGATCTAAGTAATTGCTTCTGGTCACGTTTCCAGTTTTGGATCCAACAGCTGGTTCTCACAGTGTGTGTCCTCAGGCAAGTCTTTCCTGCTGTGCCCCATCTGCAGCTTCATGATGCTCCCTGCCAAATTCACAGCCACTTGGAATGACTCATCCATTCTTTCTGCTCCTAGAACCCCTTTTTTCTTTCTCAGTGTAGCTCATTGGGTCCTCACACTAACTTACAGCTCAAAAGGCTTTCTGGTTCATCTTTCTGTTCATTACCTTCACTCCATTTCTTCACATTCCTTTCTTGTGCCCATTTATTTACTGCTGTTTCCTAGACTACACACTAGTTAGCCAGTCACTTTTGGCTGTGTGAGCTCTGTAGATTACTGCTTGTTCTTCGTTTCCCTACACAGAGTGGTGCTCTACTTCTTTAGGACATTTTATGCCACCTTGGCTGCAGAGGGAATAAGAGTAATTGATGCAGGAAATGATTTTGAAAGACACAAATGGTAGCCAGATATCTGATTCTTGATGACTCTTAATGGCAGCTAGGTGACTGATTGGTGTTTACATCTTTGAACATCTCCCCCACACTTTTTAGATTGTAGAACTCTTTCAAGAATCAGTGAGACTCACAATTAGAGTTTCCTTTAACTTCTCAGGGTGAGCTTTCTCTAGGGTGAGCCAATAAACTCTCTACTCTACTGTTGCTTCCTTTCTTCCCTGGCTCAAATCCAGAAATCATCTGGCTTGGTCAGTATATATCCACATACAAAAATAATCAAACTGGATTATGATTTTCAAATTTGAAGAAAAGATATATTCATCTTCAGGGAGGCTAGTTCATGTTTCATCTCCTCTTCAGTTATCACTTAGTATGCTTCATATAAATTGCCATTTCAGGAGAAAAAGAACAGTAGTCATTTATAATTACTGCTGCATACCTGTGTTAGTAAATGTACTTATCTAAGTAAAGTTGATGTAAATGTTAGTGGAAGCATTCTAGATAGGGAAGAAATCACTGAAAATATCAGAAATCAATTTGCAGCCTGTTTGCATTTGTCTTTTTTTTTTTTTAATTCCATGTATTAACTCCTAGTAGTTACTGGAGTCACTTTATGTTCCAACTCATTTTCTGCTTATCATAGTAGGAGAACCACTAGAGGAAGATAATTTGCAGAGATGTAGAAACAAGGAATTTAAAATGAGAAGTTGCTCTCATTTGAATCCAGAGACACTTTGATGAGAAAATAAAAGGACAAAAATTGGTTTCTTTTTTGGAAGTGCACTCATCTCTCTAGCTCTCCAGAAAAATCTACTAACACTGTGTAATTCTAGGCACAGTAGAAAGTCTGGATAAGAAGCTCCTGTCAGAGGGGTACAGAAGTACAATAGTAGAGGTGCATTGTCTTGCATATTCAGAGAGACTAAATGACTCCATGTACACAAACCACTATTCCTCTCTGCCTGGAGAAGAGGTGGCTCAAGGAAGAGCTTATTGCTCTCTACAGCTACCTGAAAGGAGATTGTGGCGAGGTGGGTGTTGGCCCCTTTTCCTGTGTAACCAGTAATGGGACATGAGTGAATGGCCTCAAGTTGTGCCAGGGGAGATTCATGTTATACATTAGGAAAAATTTCTTCTCCAGAAGGGTGATCAGGTGCTGGAATAGACTGCCCACTGAGGTGATGGAGTCACCATCCCTGGAGGAGTTCAAGAAATGTTTAATGTTGTACTGAGGGACATGGCTTAGTGGGGAAATATTGTTGGTAGGTGGATAGATAGACTGGATTATCTTGGAGGTCTTTTCCAACCTTGGTGATTCTATGATTCTTTGAGCTTCACAGTTTCTCTGCAGCCTTGATAGGGAGGCTGCTTCCTCTTCAAATGCACAGTCCCCATCTTCAATATATCACATAAATCTTTTCTTTAAATTATAATCATATTATTTATTCTCCATCTTGGCTTCTGAGTAAGGTATTTCAAACCTGGCAAGTGTGAAAACAACCAGAATGCCCTGGAATCACAGTAGGGACCTCAAGGAATGGGCAGTCAAGGCTTAGTAGCTAATTCCAGAACACTCGATCCCCCCTAAAGGTGGAACACAGGGGAGAGAAAAGATTCAGTATTAGATGCTCACCAGTGTGCTACACTAATTTAGGAAATTTAGGTTTCTAGCGTAGGAACTCTTCATTCAATACTGTTTCTACCTTGCTGCTGTGAGCAGCTTAAAATTCCTATTTTAGCAATAAATCCCTTTGCGTTTATGAAAAGAGTAATATTTCTGAATAGCCACATTACAATTAAGCCAACACTGTTTGCTATAATTGGCAAGAAGTTCATTTACACTGAGATTCCTTTAAGACTTCTTTGTGTTAGCAGAGTGCTGTGAAGTACAATTAAACTTCATTAATGCTCACCTTAAAATTCTTGTAATACCACAGCAGTAGAAATGCATTGCTGTGAAAATCAGAATCTAGTTAAAATACTCAATGGTTTCAATTCCTACAATATGCATATGGTCATATTGCAATATGACCAATCTCCTCAACTCCTCTTTGTCCGTAAGGCTTCCTTTTAGGAGGACAGGGGTATCAAAGCTGTTACTGTTAATGAAAGTCAGGCGCACCATCCATACGTCTAGTTTCACATTTCTGAATTAAATAGAATAGCAATGAAGCACCATTTCAATTAAATCAGTTCTGATTCTTTAGCCTGTGTGCAGGCATGTGGGCAGAGGCCTGATCTTCTAGGAGTCCCATGCTCAGGCTCCTCAGGGATCCTCATTGTCATGGCCAAGTCAGGCTGAGCATGAGGGTCATTAAAATAGGGCTGCCTGATGAAGTCTGCAAAACAACTGATTTTCTTGGGATAGCCTTACTCTGTTCATTCACACTGCTGATTCTCACAGCAAGGAGCCTTCTTCCTAGATATTTGGTGTAATAAAAATTGTAAAATAGCCATAAGAAATTATTTAATTTTCTACATTTTTTACTAAGTGTAGAAAGCCACCATTCAGAAATATTACATGTCTCCCTGGACAGGACCAGTTCTTCCTCTTAAGTGGCTGCTGATAAATGTTTATCCAACTTATTCTTCAAGGACCAGTGGACACTGCACAAACTCCCCGACAATCTATTTGTTTCAGAAGTTCATTATTTCTACTTTTAAGATGATTAATTTGACTCTCCCTTGCTGAAGTCTAAGATCTTTACTCATCTTCTATCTTGATTGAAAACGAATTATTGTTTTTCTCTCTGTGCTCGAATTCTAGCATGCCTGCCGTCAGTTTGCTCATCTCTGATTTGAATAGGTTGAGCTCATTCAGTGTTTCCCATAGGCCAAAAAATCTCTAAGCCCAAAATATCTCTAAGCTAGAGATCATACAGTACCCCTGTCAGCTGTGGCCTGGCAATATCTTCTCTCAAAATAAGGTGACACAAACTGGTAGAGACCTCATGCATGTCTAAGAGAGACAGAATTATTGCTCCACCATTTTATTTTGCCATGAGCCTACATTTCAGTGAGGTAGTATATGCCTGGGGAGTTGTAGGTCTAGATTTTCAGCCTCTACTCTACAGTTTTGTATTCCTCTCCCCCCACTTGACAGATAAGAAATTTTATTGTGTTTATGGTACGCCTAAGCAGTGTCAGAAGTCTTCAAATACTTAAACTCCTTTTCAAATTCCCCCCAAAAAGAGAAAAAGAAAAAGACAAACAAGCTAGAGCAACCTCCTTTATGCTTTTGCTATGTTTTCCTCTTGCCTGGAGAAGTAGCTGTCCACTGAGGTGGATTTGCTTTTACCTCAGTAAAAGAATCAGATGATGTAAGTTGATACAGTTTTTTATCAACTCCTACCTTTTCCTAAGGAAGAGGGCTTTGATTAACAAATGGATTAAAGCAGTCTTCATGATCCATACTTACAGGGCTTGGGTCAGCAGTGCAGTGGTCACAGTGCAAGATGGATATATCCATTTGCTACTAGCTTTCCTTGGGCAGAATTATCAGGACTGCCTTTGAACCTTGTTTTTGCCTTGTCATTTCCCTTCATAAGTAGTAGTAGCCCTCTCTAAATGACGATACCTACAAAGGCTGCAGTGCAGCAATATACTGCTGAAATATCTCACTGCCTTTTGCCAAGATCTCGTGGCCCTCTGAAAAAAATCTTATGAGGAAAGCAAAGAATAAAAATAAGAAAAAGAAGGGGAACTGGATCTCTACAAAGCTCTAGTGTCTCATGCTGCTGATCCCTTTAACCTTCACAGGCTTGAATTACTTACAAGATTAAAAACAGGCTAGTGAGTGCCCTTCAGTTCCTCAGTATACTAATCATTTTATTTCCATGACAGCTATGCTTCCCATAGGCACTGTGAGTGTGACTGCTGCTCCTCGCAAAATATGCCACTTTGTTAACCTGCCAGGCTTGCTAGCTACCACTGAGGTTCCAAATGTAAATCAGTGGGAACATCTGAAGTAGCAAATTCATTGGGTTTATGGACATCATTCATTATAAATCACATTCCTCCCTGAAAAGGCCCAATTGTGGTGGCCCAGCAGGGCTGTTAAAGTCCCCATTTTTGTGAGAAAACTATATTGTCCTTTATGATAGCACTCTACCCTTCTCATTAATCTTGTTGCAGAGCTGCTGGGGAGGACAAACCTCCATGGAGCTGAGAGAGGAAAGGATTTGGATACCTGACATCTCATCATGTCTCTTCTCTTTGGCTTCTACTGCAGCAAATGAGCAGTGCTTTACGTTACTGCATTGTGCTCTTGTTTTGTATCTGTCCAGCTGCACACAGTCACACAAATCAAAGACCAGATTTGTACTGCCTTTAGTGTTATGCAGGCAAACAGCTAACAAGTTTTGCCTACCTCAGCAAGCTTATGTTCTGAGGTGTAATAAGACACAGCAAATGTGGGGACAATAAGGGGACGGGAGTGTAAATTAACACAGCTACAAAAGCTTACAGAAGCAGAACAATTTTCATTTAAATTCTTGTATTTATGTCTCTGCACTGGTTGATTTGTCCTAATCAAAATTAGGAATATCCTGTGTTGTAAACTACAAACACAAACAAAAATAGTCTGCTTCTGTGGAAAGCAGCTCTGCAAAGCTGCTGCAAAGTCAAAGCAAACACAAATTAGGAGAGAAAAACAGGTGATGCCAGAAGTGGCTTTCCCAGTAACACACATTTTATTAGAGCTTTATAAAAAAGCCCAGACCTCATTTCTAAACAAGTCTGTGCCTCTATCTCCCAAAGGGGAATAATGCCTTTGAGCAGAATTTGACAGTGATTGTCAGTAGTTTACTTTGTTAATGTAGAATTGTATGAGAATCTGACAAATAAGATACTGTATTTATTCTTGTTTGTTTTTTTTTTCTCTTCCTTGAGTTCCCCTTTTGTACTTAAATCAGAAGTTTAAATTTATTTTTATTTTCATTTCCCTAAGTATCAGTCACATCAACTCTTCACCCTCTGGGCACCAAAATCTAAGAGAAAAGTGAAGAAGAATGACATCAGAACTGTTAATCAAATTATTCATCTTTCCCACCTTCCCACTCTCCTTTACTTTTATTTTCTCCTATGGAAAGAACAAGTATATTTTCTTTTTGTAACCGTTGATGTGTTTCTTTGAAAAAGAAATCCAGCAAAACTCAGCAAAAGCAAAGTAGTATAAAGCAAGAGCAGACTTACTGAATGATGAGTTGGTGGTTCTGTGTCTGTGCTTTCTTCTGGTACCAACCAAATGTTTAATCTTTGCTGTTTGGCATTCCATAGCAGTGGCTGATTGCTCTCTGCAAATTGCTTACTTTAACATCTGGGAGGTATATGAGAAAGAGGTTTGGCACTGGGAACACCTGAGGATATGATATAGATTGGAGGTTGAAAAGATGACTTTTTATATAGTCTCTAAAGATCTTCTCAGGTCTGCTTTGTCTGGTGGAGGAAGAGGTAGACATCAAGACAGCAAGAATGAGGGAGGGGGAGCGTTGGGCTCAGGGATTCATGCGTTACCTCTCAAGTGAAGTCCCAGTCCCTGAGGGATAAGGAATGTGGGAGTCCTGAAAATGGACAGAAAACCCAATGGCTACATTGCCAAATGAAATTAATGACTTTTTAATAAAAATAATATTCATTTTGCAAGTACCTTAGGCTCTTTTATTTAGGTTCTTTAAAAAATCTTCCCCCAACTCAGTACAGGCACAGCAAGCAATTAAGGTATCCCAGAGTACTTCTGAATCTCAGTGATCCTGAATAATGAATTGTTTATTCTGCAGTTAAAAAGAATTTAAGACCACATAGTCTGGTGCTGTAAAACTAGCTTGTTTTTGCTTGTTAGAAATTCTTATATAAGTTTTCTTTTTTAATGGAAAAATGTAGCCTTTTGAACAGTACTTTTTGATTGGAAAAAATCATCTGAATTTTTGAGAAATTATGTTTCTGATTAGGGGAAAATATTTCAAAGATAAATCTTTGGGATTATTCTAGTCTGTGTGAAATTCTTTTATTTTAAATCTTCAATGTGTACTCCAGAAAAAAAATACTCCTAAATTCAGTAATTTTCTGAGTTTCATGAATTCCATTTTAAAATCAGCCATCATTATTTTCTTTCTTCTATAAAGTTTAACTCTGTTTCTAAACGGTGTAATATAATTGACATTTAAGCAACACTTCTGCTGATCTCACATATTGAGAACATCAATGTATTAAACAATCTTCCTTTGGTTATTTTCTTTGTCACTTACTGAACCTGGGTGACGTTTGTGATGGAAATACTATTCCTAGGTATAATGCTGCTCCAAGATAATACAAAGATAAACTCTTTCTAAATAATGACCTATGAATATTTCATTGTTCACTCTTGCTTCCAACAGTACAAAACATTATGTAGCACAAAAGGATGATGCATTGGAATTAGAAAAAATGATTTCCTTCATTTCTCTGGGCATTAGTCTGCTGTACATAAAGAAAACAGTCTCACTTTTTAGCTGAAGTATGAATACAAGGTGTATGGCAAGATGCTGTGTTCCTGTGTCTTAACAGAACATTTATACTGAATCATTCAGGGCCACTTTTAAAAAAGTTTTGTTAACAGGGCACTAACAAGGAATAGGAATTTTATAAGCTATCCTACTCCAGCCAATTACATACAGCAGGTTTAGCATAAATTATGAGATATATTGGAGAGTGGAAGTTTACGTTTCCATTAAATGTTTAAAAGGGTTCACTTGTCCAAGCTGATCTGTCTTTGAAATTGTCTGAATTATAGAAATATACTCAGAACAGTGATCAATTATTAGTAACTGTCTTGAAAAATTAAAACAAAACTGAAATCATAACTGTACTTCTGGCTATAAAGAAGTCCTTTAGGTGCAACTTGCTGTTATAGTTACAGCAATCTTCTTTTCAGTCTGTTGATTATTTGCATTTCTCCTTGAAAGTCTCAAATTCCAGAGTCATGTCATTAACTCCATAGTCTTCGTGGATGAGGAGTAAATTTCTATTCCTTGAGTTGGAGACTGTATATCAAATAAATGAAGGTGAAATTATAGACTGAAAAATACTTAATGTACATCCTAATATATAGCATTTCATACGTTTCAGAATAATATGCAATATTATTTTGAATATTACATTAGGACTCTCACAGATGTCATGGGTTCGGAATGGCAGATAGTACTTTAGAACCTGTAAGATAGCATGGGCAACAACAGCCACATTTAAAACAGGCATGACCAGCCTCTAGAAGGATGTGCTTGTTAGTTGTCCCTGTATAAATCACTAGTATTTTGCTGTAAAGCAAAGGATAAGGTTGAGTAGTTCTCCAATCCTTCAAGGGAAACACCAAATTAATACTTCAAACCATGAAGCCTCAAACACACATACTGAATTCCCTTTGCAATGAGAGCATTTTTCAGTCCCTAAGCTCATGGGAATTTCGAGGTTAAATTGCCATAAATATTTATGGATATGAGTAATAAAGGTAGCCTATCAGATCTTAAATTTCATTCTTGTGGTGACTCCAAACGGATATTGCATTTGAAAACTGAAATTTGATAAAAACCTATTTTCTCCCATCTTTTACCTGTCTTGTCTCTTTCAACTGTGAACTGTTTGCTGTTAGGACCGTCTTTTATTTAATAAGTGTACAGTGCACAGCACAACAAAGCTCTGACTTTTTTCTGGAGTCTCTGAACACCATTGCCATGCAAATAAATGAGTCCAGCTTCATTCATTTCTATTGTTAGGAAGTCTGGTTCTTCTTACTGTAGGAATTAATTAGTGGTATTTCCATAAACTAAATAGACAGGAGTTTCTCTTGATCTAATTATATATGTATGTATGTATGCATGAATTCTAAGTACAGTGTATATACATATATACTTGGAACAGGACCTGTGAGATCATTAGGTATTTTTTCTAACTGTCTGAGGAAAGATGGTAAAGGCAGTAGCACTGGATATATCCGGTGAGAAGAGTTCCAGGTTCTTAGGAGATTTCTGCTTGAGCTGAGTACTTTAGCCTCATATTGTCTGCTGAAAACCAGCTCTGCCTGGGACCTAACCTCAAACTAGAGAGAAGATGGGCATCTTATAGCAGATTGCCCAATGGTAAATTCAGAGCTGTCTGACTCATACAGTTTCCTTAGTTGTATGACTTGGGCTATTCCAGAGATGACTCAGTAGATTTGTGATACTTACAAGGAGAATGTATATAGTTTCCCTCAAAAAACACTGCTTCTCCTCTTTAGCTATTATCTCAACTTCCTGGTATCAAACAAGTTAAATCCATCCCAGCACAAGAGTTATAAATTACTTTCCAAAAGTATATTCTCTGTGCATTCTGCCAGAGGTGCTGATGGTGCTGATTGGAATTGATTGACTACTGTCTCTACATACATGCAGTTATATGATACTAGCTTCTTCTGATGTCTGTTAGCTTGATGCTGAGCTGTGATGTAAGATGATGGAAAAAAATATGGTATATTATTGCTCGAATGACAAATGATAATAAAGAATGTTGTCTTTTTTGCAATGATCCAATAACACTTATCTATCTTTTCCCAAAATGGCTAGTAGCAAGTAAGGAGATCATAATGAGGTGTGAACTGGGGTGACATGTCTCGAGGTTCCCGTATTAATATGTTTGATTTCAAAGCTCTTACGAGTTATTTGGCCCACTTGAGCAATTTGCATCTGAATTAAAATATTTGCTTCATTCTGCTGAGAGAGAAGGAATGAAGCATGAGCTCATGGCAGAACTCTAAGAATAGCAAGCAGTGTCTGGTCAAAGCTTTAGGCTTTACACTGACTTGAGATGCTATGCCATGTAAGTGCTCTCTTCATCAGATTTCCCATGTATAAGATGAAATTAATAATCTATTTCAAGGAGACACAGTCCATCAGTTTTACTAGTAAATGTAACTTTCTCCAATACTTGAGGATGCATTAAGCCACAAAACTGTCCACTAAACTAATAATTCTATCATGTTAGAAGGAAATTTATAGAGCTATAAAAAGTAAAGCTGGAAAAGATAACAAGAGGTCCTCCTGAGAATGGAGGATCTATTCAAACTCTTATTGACAGGTGTTACCCTAACCTATTCTTAAAATGTTGAGGGTACAGATACTGCTGTCTCCTTAAGCAGTTTGTTTAGTCATTTGCATATATTTCGCATTTTTAAAGTTCTCCTAATGTAGAGACTTAACTCTTCTTTCCCTCAAGTTAAGCCTTTTCCTTCTCATCATGTGCAAAACCAAAAGAATTCATTTGTGTTTTGTGATGTCATGTATGGAGATTGCATGTGAAAAAAAAATCCACAACTTTAAAGCAGCCAGAGAAGACATAGAGGTGCTCTGGAATGTTTTAATGTAGTTTTGCTGTAGACAGCTGCTTTAATAGTAGTCTTGCTCAAACATAAACTGATAATTTAGGACCAGTGCGAGAACTGCTAAAATCAGAAAGGATGTTTTAAACTAACTTTCCTTCAGCTTTACAGCTGAAAATAAATTAATTTTTCAAAGTAAAATGTGATTTAATCATCTCTCCTGTCATGAGAGTGTACCTGTGCCATTTCACTTAGGAATTACGTCTGGTGTTTTCTAGTTGCATTGTTAACAGAATTGTCCTTCCTTTTCATCAAAGGGAGAAGGAGATCTTCCATTGATTTTAAACAAAATCAATACTTTACTTTATTAATTCCCCTGAAATCAATAAGTCATTTTGAAATTAAAATGTTATTCGTCATGAAAATGTAGCCCTGGATGTAAATAGTAGGCCTGCTTTTCATGGCACTTGTGTTCCATGCAAGTGTAACATTACTGATATTTTTCTTGATCTACAATGTAAAATGGGCAAGGACTGTAGTACTCTTCTTTTCCCCACTCTTGATAATCCCAAATACTGAATGCATCTTTCAAGGAAGAAATGAACAGAAAAATCAAATTCAAATGCCATAGATGTATTCTCTTTCTGATCATACTGACTTGAATCAAAACATTAATCTGTGACCAAGCAATATTTTCGCAGTTGTGTGAAGTATCCACACAGTCAATTGGTGGTTGTCCTCTTCTATCACAGGCAGAGTTTCACTGTTGGAGAGTGAGACTACAAGTGAGCCTGAACAAATCAGTAGTAGCAGATGATCCAAGAGGAGGTGCTTTCTGCTGCCCCTCAACGGAATTAATAAATTTGCAAAGAGATAATGTTGCTCAAGATGATCTCAGAACAGCTCAGTCTCATGTGAGTGTTGCTGGTACTGCAGTGGTATACAGCAGTTGCTGGAAACCACAGCACTGTCAGTTCCCATTTCCCTGTGATGCCTTGCAGAGTGTTCAAGGGATGCAATCAATGGGTTGCACCTGAGATATTCTTGCCGGATAAGATGAGTGGACAGCTTTCTCTATACTGTGCTTCACAATTCCTTCCAGACTTTCTAGACCTCAGTTTTCTGCCAGTGCAGGTGATTGATCCTACCCTCTGATCTACTTCTCACTCAGCAATGACATACCTGTGGGATTGTATGAAACAAGTGAGTCTGTCACAACCTCCAAAACGAACCTACTGTAACGTGAATGAGGAAGAGCAAGTATTTAGAAGCTCAGTAGCAAAAAATACATATTTTTCAATAACTCATTGTAAAAAATCGTTGAAAACATTCTTGTATTCAAGTTAGAAGATCTCTTTCTGTCCTTCTCTCATACATGTACAAAGAAAATGAACTTCTTACCCCAAATTAACAGAATCTCTAAATCAAATTGCCAACGGCAGAATCAATTATCCACTTGAAGAAACGCGATGGGGAAAATGTGAGTTTAAAAAATCGTTATATATAAACAAAAAGACTTTCAGCCAGATGCCCTGGAGTAACAAATGCAAAACTGTGTAGAGGTCGCTCTCTGAAACCATCCTGCAGAAAGTACATGCTTAACTGCCATCTTTTGGGACCACAGTGTTTCTTGATAGCTCCAGTTGTATTATGAAGGGTCATTTCAAAAGACTTCTGCATTTGCAGGGCCCAGGGAGCAATCTTTATCAGTTTTGAGGAACAGCTCAACTGAATGTGTTCTGTCCTTTATCTCTGGGCTAAGATCTCTTTTCTGAACATTTTCAATAATCTGCCAAAAGGGATGAGAGGGTGAAAAGTGAGATGCATGGATCGGCATTTTGAGTAGAGTCCACAGAGAGGAATTTATATAACCATACAAAGGAATGAACAAAGAGATGACGAAGACAATGATCCATAGGTGGGAACTGTCATTCTGGCACCTTTCCACTATTACAAATTTAGCTGTATGCTAAGCTCTCTACAATAGTAACTAGCTCAGCAATACATAAAAATCTGGACAGTGCCAAGGAGTACTAGAAGCTGAAAGGATTTTGAAGTTACAATGCTTTTCCTAAAGTTAAAGCTGTAACTCCTTTAAATTCCTTGCCCTATGTCCAACTCGTGACAAGTTCTTTCTTAATAAATGTATAGGCTAAAGCTCTTGAGAATTTCAAAGTTTGCACCAGGATTGCCTGGTAATAAGTGGCTTCATGATAGCAGATGTCCATGCTAGCAAATTTTCTATTTCCATCCAATGTGGGCATGCTGAATCCCGATGCTGCTCTTTCTGTACTGCTTTCTCTTAGGTGCCATGCTCCCTTCTTGTACCTCAAAATGTCAACAATCATTTTTCAGACACTGCTTAGGAATAATAGTACCAAAGCCTCAGATTAGTTTCCAATACACCAATCCAGAAGGCAAGACAAACAAAGAAAGGAGTGAAATATTTGTTGAGGATCAGTGAACAACCACAGACACCTTCTAGGCATTTAGGTCCAGATTCCCAGAAGGATTTAGAAGTGACTTCTATTAAAATAAATTTGGAGTAGGTACGTCTTTAAAATTCAGTAATCTCTTCACAGCACTGATCGCTGTTCTGACAAGTTTAGGCAAAGAAACTGCTGGAAGAAGAGAATTGTAGCTATAGCTTTTGTTGGAGTGTTGCAGTGTTGTTTTTAGTGGAGAAGATTCTGTCACTGTCAGAGTGAAAAGGTTCTATCTTGATTAGTTTAATGCCTAATTCGATTTCATATCCATCCCCAGAAATTCAAAACATAAAGATCCATTTTAGGTAATTTTTCACAGGCGTGAAAGGAAAGGGAGATACAGAAGGATAGATGTAATCAAAATATTAGCCAATTAGAATAATCAAATAGCCCCCCTCCCCCCCCCCCCCCCCCTTTTTTTTTTTTTCACAAGGCAAAGCACCTCAAACCACAGTCCTCAGATATCTCTATTGAGATGGTATACTTCCAGTGACACTGAATTTCCAGGATGCAAATTGTGCTAATTATTTAGTATTTCCTTCATTGAGATCCTGAACTTTAAAAGGCCCCTTTGTTGCTTTTTGGCAAATGGCTAGATGTGAATTCCTGGAGCTGCTGTGTACATTCTTCTTCATATGGTCTTCTGTATGAATAAAAAAAGACTGGAAAAATGTCATTTGTGAACAGGGATGTGGTTTTGGATTGGTAAGTCCCAGGTCATTTTCCCATTGCTATTGCAATACTAAGAGTATGTGTAAGACCAAAAAAGCACTTTTTACACATCAGACTCCCAGATTATTATTAACTACCTTAAACTCTGCTTATTGAAATGCAGAGTAGTCATCCATTTCTTGGGAGTCGTCATAGGCAAGAGGTTCTCACATTTTCTCCTCTCCCGAATGTTAACTCTAGCAGAAGGACCAGATCTGAAAGACAGAGAATATCTTCTCTTCCTCTCTTCCAGAGATAAAGCATTCACAAGATAAGAGGAGACAGCAGAACGTGTTCATCTTGTCAAATGACACTTTAACTGGAATACAACTTCTTAACTGCTGTGTTTGTACAAATTTAGCATATAGAGTGATACTGGAAAGTTTCTGAGATCCAGCATGTACAGCATATCTTTCTCCTCCCAGCTTGTTCTTGTGCAGTCTCTCAGCAATAAGAAGCAGAACAAATCTATTTCACCAGCATGGCTGGAGTCTTTAATTTACTATGCTGAAAGCTAGAGGTGACAGAAGGTATCATCAGCCTGCATTCATTCCATGTAAAGCAAGGTGAGTATCACCCTGTAAAAGATCATTAAATCATTGTCAAACAGACACTTGAAGAAGAGGAAAACAAACAAACAAGAAGGATCTATGGCATGGAGCCCTAACATTTGACAGGTAAATCTACTGCGATTGCTATGAGCATTTTTGCACAGATTTGTTCTTCTTTATGCTGTTATTGTAGCCTAATTCACTTATAGTCTGTATTTCAAAAAATTAGCATGATTACATTGCTGTATTTGCTGTCTCCCTCTTTACTGGCCTTGACAAAAACTCATGCTAATCAAATTAAGTGGAAGAGTATTTTAGACAAAACTTCAGAAAACAGTCAGTGAATACATGCAACGTATTCTTACCACATAGGTCTTTATTTCCTCAGGCAATTCTATAAGTATCAGCCTATTTATTTCTCATTAAGTCCAATGTCACTTAAAGTGAATTGGACCTTTAATATTGCTCCTTATGCTTATTTATGCTGACTACCACACTTTCACAGAAAGAAAAGATGCTTCTTTCCACTGGAGCTAAACATGACGAAGTTGAGTCAGGAGGAGATATTATACAAATGATCAGGAATTCATGTAGGGCTGCTTCTTGAAATAGTTCCCAGGCATCTAAATCTGATGTGTCTGCATAGAGTTCTGTATAGCAAGTTGACATACCATGTTAATTGAAGTACATTAGCTGAGTAGTCCATTGTTACAAGCCTTTACATGATACTTTACATGATCATTTAGAAGAGAAAAATAAGACAAAAAGACAAATGCAGCAGGTCATCTAGACAAAGCAGAGCAGTTATTATCAATTAAATGTTTAAAGTGGATGGCTCACCAAACTTTCATGGCAAAAACTACATGCCAGAGACATCCAAAGTACTGGTGGTTGAAGGGTAGCAAAGTTTTCTCTACAGCTTGAGAGCATATTTCTTTTATTTAGATCTATTTGAAAATACTGAAGTTATTGGATCAGAGCTCCACATCATAGATTACAACCAAAACTACCTGTATACATGACAACAAATGTATTTTCTTCCTAATGGACTTCAGTCTATGCTTGATGCAACCTTTCATAAGAGTCAGACAGAACAGCACATTGGCCTGACAAAAGGAGTTACAGACATTAAGAAGGAATGTGCCTGAAAATTAAGACTGTAATATCAGATGTTGTTTTTCCTGAGGACTGTTCCTAGTGGAGATGTGTGATGGAAGATGCAGAGTTTGAATAAGCAGGGTGATGCAGAGACATGAAAGAGAAATACTGACTTGAGAAAGACAGACTAACCTTTGAACTGGATTCAGGCAAAAACTTAGTAAATTCCTGTGTACTATCCACACATGGATACATGGACATACTAAGAATATTTATACCTATGCCCATGTTCATACAGATCTATAGTTACCTGTATTATTACTACCATATAACCATCCTCCAAATTAATAACTTGCTTTCTTGCAGTTTCTCTGAAAAGATGCTCAAGATCCATTTCCTTAAGTAGGTTATGTGGTATCTATGTAGGTCTTCCCCTTTTCTCTGTTTCCTTCTTCAACACAATTTATCAGGCACTTTGGCTGTGGCAGAGGTTTTGAGGAAGTTGGTCATCTTACAATTAGCTCATTTATTCAGAACAATATCTTAGTCTTTTGTTCATCCTTAATAAAATGCAATTATTATAGTATCTGTTCTTGTGATTAGTTCAGACTATGTTTACAGACAAGGCACTGCAGATTTCTGGTGCTGCTGCTGTCCAATGAATTAAACCACATTCTTCTGCCAGATGTAATTACAGATCCATATCTTATTTCTCTCCCTTTTTTTTTTACATTTACTTTGTCTGTATTAGCCCAAACAGTTTTAACTGTGATTCGTAATGGCAAGGTGTTGTCTCCTTTTAGAGAAAAATTATCTTCAGCAACAGTTCACCTGAACTGAACTGAAATCAAGCTTATTTGTGGTACATAATAATTCAAACATTATTGAATCTGTGAGTTTATGAACAATGGCACATTTTACATAGGTTGCTTTGAAAGTAATGCCTCCTATTTAATTTCATGGAAACTACAAGAGATATAAAGAGCACAATAACACTATTTGATAGAGCAAATTCTCAGCTGCAAAACACTTTTTCAAAATGCTAAGCATCATTAGCTATGAATTTTCACCGGTGATGAACAAGAGCCTGCATGACACACTCATAAAAATCTACACCAGCAAGGTGACCTGCTGTTTCATAGCTGCTGTGGAAGCATAGTTGCTAGAAAACATGGTTTCTAAACCATAACTCACTAAAACATATATCTGAAGGATCTCAGTCCCGATTCTACTGTGGTGTGTAGGACAGTCCAGCCAGGACTGTCAGTGTGCTTCCTGATCTTCAGACTGGTAGGAGGTCTGATGTTACCATGTTGCAAGAGAAAGGTAGTCAATCTTCTCTAGCCTGACTTTGAAAGTTTGAACCTTCAGCTTAGTCAGTTTCACAATATGATGGTCAGAGTTGATGGTTTGTCCAGGTTCTAGGAAATCCAGAAGGATCACTCTTTCTTATCCTAAAAGACAGTGTACATCACTTTACCTGCTGAGAACTGCGTCTTGAACTTTTTCTTCGACAAGAAATTCACATTCCACTCCACTGACTGTTGTTTTGACTCCACGTCATAGCAGTAACACCTCTTCACTGGAACTGATGCAATCCAAGAATCAGCTTCAGCTTTGTACTGATTCAATAGGTCCTGACACACTTGCGTATGGTGTTTATTCTGCCATTCATAGGACCCACCCAGCACAAACATTGCAGTATTCCAATGTTGCCACTATTGTTTCCAGTGCATTGAAGCTGATATTCAGCTCCACATACAGCTCCTTGGTTGTAATCCACCAATTTGCACAGATGAACTGATTGAGATGCTCTTCATTTTGTTCTGTGATAGCTGTGCATCGCCACCTGGAATGTGGCTTGTCTTTCACATCACTGTCACCACTGCTGAAATGCACCATTCACTGCCTCGCTTTGCTCACATCCACTGTTTGGTCTCCGTCAATGTTCAGCAAGTGTCAATAAATGTGAGGTAGTGAGTGCCATTTTCTTGCACAGAAGAATTCACTGAAACACCTTTGCTTCATTCACACTTCCATGTAAGATACCATTGTTTCAGACTGCCCTGCTGCTGCCATCTGTCACACTGCAACAAATTTTAATTTAATGGAATATTTGTAGAAGGTCCAATCTCTACTGCCATTCCACAAACATCTACCTCTGACATCATTGTCCAACACCATAAAGTAGGAGGCATTACTTTTGGATCAGCCTTTGTATATTAGAAGATGGTATTCTTTGTATTAAAAGCCTTTTAGGCACATTCCTTTATATAACTATGTCTTCCATAACAACCTGAGTTATTGATGCTGATAACTGCTCACAGAAGATTGTTTTCTCCATATTCATTCAGATGGTAACTGAGAATACAGGGAAGAAGAGATTTCACATGATCTGTTCATGTGAGTAAAGACTGTCTCCAGTCAGTCAGAAAAACTCTTACTCAGAAAGAAGTTTGATGCAAAGTTTCCTGGGTGAAATTATCTAGGTGTCACAAGTCAGATGAGGAGGTCAAATTCTATCTTTCCTGCATTGAAATGAAACAGTTTGTAATGAAAGAGGAAAAAAAAAAAAAAAGAAAGAAAGAGAAGGGAGTGGAAGGGACAGGTTAAAGCCAATGGAAGTATACATGTGTATTTCAGTGAGCTATTAGGTATTTCTCAATCCTTCAGCATCCCTCTTTTTTCTCTGTTTTTTTCCTCATTTAGAAATCTCAGGCCTGGTATCTTCTCATATCAGAAGAAAAAGGAGAATCTGACACCAACAATTCTTGCTTGGATCCATTTTCAAACATTCCAGTGATGCAGAACAAAAGAAAATAGCCATGTCGTTTCATCCCAATAAGTTGTTTGCTTGTTTGTTTGTTTGTTTGTTTTGACATCATCAGGCTTATACCCAGAAGGATAGGAAAGCAAGACCCTTTGTTAGTTTTTTCTTAGGTACACTTCAGAGGGATATGTAGGGAAAGGGTGAACAAGCTCTGCTTGTGCTCTCAACAGGTCAGGCAGATGTCAAGCTGTGAAAGAGTTGCACTGCCGTGGCTTCTGTCCTTGAGCTTCTAAGACCAGTTGTTCTGCAGGGTGTGGTAGGTGAAGTTTGAAATGCACTAAATGTAGTTTTATGGCCACTGACTGAAACTGGCTCACACTTCATGTTCAAAACATGGAAAAAGGAAAATTTCTCTGCTTGTAATTGACCGTGCAGATGTGCCCTTGGGTACACTCCACATGCTGAGTAATTTGACTATGGTAATATTTCTTAGTTTTGGGTCACTAGGGTTTGTTGTTGTTGTTGTTTTGGGGTTTGTTTGTTTGTTTGATTGTTTCTGTTTTTATGTTTGCCATCTGCATTTTATTCAACCTTAGATTTCAGAAGTGTTGGTTTTCTGAATGTGTGTTGTTTGGCTTTCTAGCACTTTTGTTCTAAAATGCTAACCCAATTATGTCACAAGAGAGTTGCAATTCAACTGTCCAGTCCACCCATTCTTTTCCTCAGGCTGCTCTTTTTCTTTAGAGAGCATTTCCACTGTCAACTGCAGTCTTTTCTTGTGAGGAGGTGAGGTACATAGCCACATAGAATTAGGGGAATATTTTGTGACAAGTGGACAAATTCAATTTTCTCCAGCTCTTGTAATTTATTTTTTTTTTTTTACTTTCTTAAATGTGTGCTGTCATATTGCTGCAATTTATAAACTTCAAAAGAGTTGTGTATTTCCCCTGTTTCATTTTACAACTTGCATACATACATAGGGTTGCAACAGCAGAAATAAGAGAAAAAAATATATACATATATATATAATACATACATATAATAACAGCAGAAATAAGAGAAGACACAATTTAAGAAGAAGAATTTGGGTGGCATGCAAATGCACATATGAATACTAAAGCTTGTTGTACACTTATTATATTAGAGTTGAGTATAAAACCCCATAAAATATGATGCATATTGTCAAAGTACCTTCATATCAAAGTTATTCAAGGACTCCATAGAGGATCAATTACTTTCTGGACTGGTACTTCGTCCTATAGCTGTATAGGATAGCAGCTACAAGACAGAGTATCCTGAGACCCCAATGCCCCCTGACATCTGGTTTATAACCTTGTTCTCTTTGTAACTGCAGGGTGAGGACAAATCTGATCAAGGAAAGTTTTTTAGTGTTATTTTTTTTGTGACCTAAAGCAAGCAATTTCAATTCAGCTAGTAAAAGACAGTCAAATACAAGTAAACATGATGGCTGTGGACTTTTATTTCACAGTTAAGCCTTTATTACCAAAGGTGTAAGTTTGAATGCATTACATGCATTAAACACAAGTCAGTTCTGTGAGAAGTGATTTGACTGCTCACAGTCACTGGTAACATCTGGGGGATGGGAGCTTAGACTTCTGGTGTCTTGTTTTAGGATAAACCACTGTGTGACCCTGGGCAGCTCTACTTCACAGTATCTCAGTTTCTCCAGCTGTGAAATGATGATAAGAATTACATATTATGAGCTTAAGGACAGATTCTGAAGCCTTTATTCAGAACTGAGTAGTACAATCGATTTCAGTCTGAGGACAGGTAACAGCATCTGGCCATTAGTGTTTATAAAGTAACTAGATGCTTGGCTGATTAGATTAGATTTCAGTGCTGAGATGCTACCATGAAGGGTTCTTCAACACGTTTAAAATAGATTAGATAAAGAAAGTGCTTTGAGAGGCTTGAGTAAACAAGAAGCAGAGAATCCTAATGATGCTGGGAAGAACAGGTCCAAGGACAAATAATAAACAGGAAGAAAGTCCTACCTAGAACAAGTTGGCAAATGTACTTGTTCTTTTTTGGAATGTTTTTTTTTCCACTAAGTGTTTGAATAGGAAAAAAAGAAAAAAAAAGAAAAGAAGGGAAGACACAGTGCAAGTAAAATAAAAGCATGGTATGAGTTGTTTTTCTACCTCAATTTTTTTTTTTTTTTTTCCATTTTTGTTATACTGCTTCCTATTTGAGGTATTTCAGCGTTGCTTTTTCTTCAAGATATTGAAGCTAAGTGGTTTTTACCAAAGAATATACCTACTATGTGCCTTAATACTTCAAGTGGCAATGGGCTGTCACTTTCTCTCATACTTTTCACGAGTGTTTAACTAATTTGCTGCTTGGAAATTTCATCCTGTTTCAGAGCTACGTGTAATCTTTTACAGTCACTGGCTCTTCCAATGTTTTTCTTCAAAAGACTGAGAAATACCACATAAAAATCTGTTTTTCTGCAAGATATTGTCCATGTAGAGTGGTTATGTCTCCCCTGTGAAAGCTCTTCTGTGAGACTCACCAGCTTTTGCATTTGCTTCTCCAATGAATGAGATAATGAGATAAGCCAAAGAGGCGAGGGAGGTCAATAAGTGGGAGGAAGAAATCACTTGGCACCATGTACTGTCCACTAGAGATGAGACACTGTGAAATATTGCAGCCTTTTGGTGCTTGGTCCTTCTGTGTCGTCCTTTGCAAAATGGGGCCCTGAGTAGTTTATCTCATCCACACGCTCCCTTCTCCTTGGCCAGCACTGACCATTGCAAGCACCAGGAAAAAATGATGTGGTTTGAGAGATGTTTATTAAACTTGACAGCCTAGTGTTTTGCATCTTGGAGGCAAGACTTCAGGCCCCTCCCTGAAGTAAGCTGCAATGGCTCCACTTCACAGGTCCAGAAGCAGACACAGATAAGGGTACAGTGACTCTATTGAAGCTGCGCTCTGCAGACCACAATGGCCTCTGGAAACAAATCTAATTTGCAAACTTTCTCCTCAGATTATCTCATTTTTCATTTTGTCCACAGGACCAAAACAAAAAAACAAAAAAACAAACAAACAAAAAAAGAAAAAACGGTAATGGAAGGTTTCAATTAAATTAAGGAATGAGAAAATAACTTCAACCGTTTTTTTTCCTGTTTCTCATGAAGAAAAGGACAGAAAGGGTGAAAAACAAGTGACATTTTCTAAGCTCCTTTATTTTGATATTTGATATTTTGAAGCAAACTAAATATTTGCTTTAGAAATGTCTCTTTGCTGAAACAAGTATTTTTTAATTAAAAAGGAAGTTATGTATGAGATTTCATTTTGTCCCTAATAGAAACAGTATTTCCATTCTCTTAATCTAATTGTTTCTCTTTCCATTGAATAGTAGCTTTGCAAACGTGACCGTAAGCAGTGTGTGTGTGCTGGGAAGAGAAGCCCAGAGGCTCCAGCTTGTCTGTCTGCAGCCTCACCATCACTGCTTTTTTTCCACAGAAGTTACTCTAATACCACAGTGATGGATGCAAAAAAGAGCCCCTTGGGTTGAATGAGGAGCAGTAATCATTTCCTGTGCTCATGCTGATCTCTTGGGATGATTTTGCCTGTTTTGTTCTTAACATCCACAGTTTACCCTGGTTTCCCCCAAAGCCCCCTCTCTTCCCTAGGCTGCAAGGTGCTGTGTGTACCAAACCCAGGGCTCACCTTTACCCTTTTGTGGTGTTGCTTGCAGGAGAGGGGCAAGAAATCAGCTCAGATACGTTATGAAAAGGAAAAGCATAGAGCAAGTGAATGCCATCTTCCCCTTGCTTTCTTTGCATAATCTCTTTGTTAAAATTTCAATCAGTTCAGTGTACCGTCAGCACTAGATGAAGCCTGGGTAAACAGACTCAAAACGTCGTGTCTTGGTTCTCTTTGCCATGTAAGCTGATAAAAAATAAACACAGAGCTAATATACAAAAACATTCACATGATGTCTGGTTGCGTAACAACTGTAGGAAGTGAAATTAGTTTAGGCAGGCTGGGTGTGGGCCAGAATGCAAAATGTGTGCTTTAAGTGGCTAGCGATTCAATTGCATTAAATAGCTCATTGATAACCTATAGCTATAGTGGCTGAGTACCTGCAATGGTTCATTAGTTTTTATCAACAGCCATTATGAAATCACTGTGCTATTTCCATATTTCAGCGGGATGCTACAGAAGACCTGGGGAAAAGGGATAGTGAGTGAGAAGAATGGCAATGGGAGTGACCCATAGGCAGTGTTCTTGGGATGAGGAGGGAAGGGGGAGGGTGAGGATGCTGACTGGGCTGTAGGGGTAAGGAGGCACCCAAAAGACAGAGCTCCCGAGCTGGTAAAGAGGGATGATAGATGGCTTGTTTGCTCATGGGTCTGAACATGTGAGAAACATCATTAGTCACAGAAATTTTTTCTCACGGCTTCGCCTTGTTCTGGATAACAGACAAAAAAGCAGTGGTGGAATTCCCATCCCATCCTCTCTTCTACCGAAGCTCTTTGAATCTCATATGCTTTCAACAACTCTTATTTTTCAGTCCTCACAAGGCAACTTAATTTGGTTCTGCTTTGCTGACTTAAATATTTCAAAGCTTGATGGCAAATATTAAAAGCGCTGTTCTTACCACATATATTTGTGTGCAACTGTCAAGCAGGAATGACATTTTTTATACTGGATATACAACATGGCTGCTCATGCAAACAGATGTAAAAAAACAAACAACAAAAAAAAACCCCTTACATCTTTACCTGCATGTCTACTAGAAAAATATTTTTTTAATGAAACTTATGAAAACTTTTCATCTTAGCTTTGTGTATTTTTAAATCATGAAACTTCACCAGTAAGAGCAGGACCAGATGAAAGCCACAAAGATGATCAGAGTGCTTGGGCACCTCCCCTGCGGGTGATAGCAGCCTTTCAGTGCCTGAAGGGGGCCTACAGGAAAGTTGGGGGGAAACTTTTTTTAAGGGCAGGTAGTGACAGGATGAATGGAAATGGCTTTAAAATGGAAGAGAGTAAATTTGTCCTAGATGAAATTCTTTACTGTGAGTGTGGTGAGACACTGGAACAGGTTGCCCAGTGAAGTAATGAGCCCCCTCCCTGGAGGTGTTCTCAAGGCCAGGCTGGATGGGGCTTTGAGCAACCTGGCCAAGTGGGAGGTGTCCCTTCCTGTAGCAGGAGGGTTGGAACTACATGATCTTAAAGGTTCCTTCCAGCCATGATTATACAGTTCTATAAAGAAGATTTCTGCCTGTAAATTTAACTATCCTTCTAATACAAGGAAAAAGCTTACTGAGGAATCTATAGTACCTCAGTCTGTTCACTTTACAAATGCATGAATATATCTGCCCATCACTTACCCAGGTTTTGACATTGCAACCTTTTCTGTTGGCACCTGCTGATTTCTTTGTGGCTGAGAATACCTCAATATCTCTCTTCTAAAATTGTCATGAAGAACAAACCAAGACAACAACAAAAAAAGAAAAATGGTCTTTCACATAAGTGGACTGCTCAAAAATTTAATTTTTAGAATTTCTTTTGAATCTTATGGAAGTCAGACAATATTTGGAATAAATAAATAAATGATTTATTTAGTGCTGAAAAAGGAACACTTCCTTGTTGGGAAATCATGAAAAAGGGACAACTTATACAAAAATTTTCTTTGGAAAATCTCCTTACCTGCAGCATGAAGTGTTTCAGTTGGATAATGGTGGTGCAAGCAACAATGACAACAATGGGATCTTCTGAGTCTTTCTTTCTTTTTAATTAAAAATTTGTAGTTGAAAAAGAACCTTCACAAATTGAAACTTCTGTTGTTGTTTTGACATTTTACAAAAGTTATCAGAAAAGAACCTTTCTGAAAACCTAAACCTTATTTTCTTTTCAGATTTTAAAATCATGTTTCATAGCAAGAAATTTTTTTCTGTATAACATTTTACATGAATTTGAAGATGCAGATTTGCTATTGTTGAATAAAACAATTTTTCTCTATTTACTAACCTGAGAAGAAAAGCATGGCTGGAAATAAGTTTTTCAAGCATGTTAGGAAAAAATTTAAATTACTATGATTGGTGATACTGCCATGTGAATAAGGAGTACAAGAAAAAGAGAATCACAAAACTAGCAAAAAAGAAAAACTGAAATAAACACAGCTGGAGAAAAACTAAAGGCTTTCTCACTTAGTTATACCTGTGGATATTTATTCCCTTGAAATGGTGAAAAGAAAACCCACCAAAACTATTACATATTATGGACTCTAATATTGGTTAAAAAATATTATTTTTTTTCTGAGCTTCAGAAGTATGCTGTGATCTGATGCTCTTTTATGTCAGTCCCAACATGGAAGAAGCATTACAGATGACGATGCAGGCTTTTGTTTCTAATGGAAAATCTAATTTGATTTCCCTCTTTAGGTAATGCAGCTGGGAATAATTACACATTTCTGTCACATACTCTCGAGTGCTCTCTGCTCTGTGGGAGGGTAGGAGACGCGAATGCAGAAGCTTGACCACTCTGACAGAATATTAAAACCCAGGGAAAAACAGCCGCTAACTCCTGGCTGGAGACTGTATTGTGGACTGACTGTTTCATCCTTTCTCATGCATTTGTTTAAATAAAGACCAAAGTGCTATTCCTGACAAAGTCTGTCAGGTCTCTAGAGAAAAACAGCAATATTTATTTTGAGGTATCTCATACGTGCTTGGAGAAGGAGGTGAGAAAGGGCAGGAGATAAGAGGGAAAATTTCCTAAAATAAATGAAAATGGAAAGACAGAGAGAGAAGTGACTGGACTGCCAACAATCTGGTTGCTGATGAGGCAGACAACCCTGCTGGGCAGCTTAAAGCTCTGTGGCCAAGGATATCTTCTCCTCACACCTGCTGCTCTGCAGTTTCTGCCAACCTTACAGCCTTCTCACCACTGCCTGCATCTTTGCAGGGAAGGTACACCCAGGTGCTGAGCACTACCTTCCCCTGTCTACATCTACTACCACTCAACCCTCTGCAAGCCCTGAGTGCTCTTGACCTTCTCAGTGCAATACTTTTCTGAATTTCACATCACTCCTTTTCTTAAGTTTCTCAAAGATCTTTGAATTTGAATGCCAGTGGTTAATAATATGTACAATCATAGAATTGTTTGAGTTGGAAGACATCCATCTTGTCCAACTCTCCTGCAATGAACAAAGATACATACAGCTAGATCAGATTGCTCAGAGTTCTGTCCATCCTGACCTTTGAGTGTCTGGAGGGTCGTAGCATCCATCACCTCTCTGGGCAACCTGCTGCAGCACCTCATTACTCCTATTATAAATAAGTTTTTCATTATATTTGGTCTAAGTCTCCCCTCTTTTAGTTAGAGATCGTTTCTCTTTGTCTTATCACAACAGAGTCTGATAAAGTCTGTCCCCTTCTTTCTTAAAGTTTCTGTTTAAATGCTTAAAGGCCACTATCGGTTAAATACGAGCCTTCTTTTTTCCAGGTTGAACAGCCCCAGCTCTCTCAGCCTATCCTTGTAGGATGGGTGTTCCATCCCTTGGATAATTTTTGTGTCCCTCCTCTGGATGCACTCCAAAAGGTCCACATCTCTTCTGTACTGATGACTGTACACATCTGGACACAGTACTCCAGGTAAGAAATCACCAACACAGAACAGAGGAGAAGGATCACTTCCCTCAATCTTCTGACTACACACCTCTTTCGATGCAGCCTAGGATATAGTTGGCTTTCTAGGCAGCAAAGGCACATTGCTGGCTCATACCCAGCTTGCCATCCTCCAGCACTTCCACGTCCTTTCTAGGCAGGGCTGTGCTGTATCCTTTCATCCCCCAGCTTGTATTATTAGGGGGATTGCCACAACTCAGGTACAAGACGCTGCACTTGGATTTGTTGAAATTCATGAGTTTCTCCTGGCCACACTGCTCAAGCCTGTCTGGTCTCTCATGGCACAGCTGGGTGTCATCCTCAAACTTGCTGAGGGTACACTCAATCCCACTGTCGATATCATTGATGAAGGCACTAAAGAGCATATGTTCCAATTCAGACTCCTGTCAGACTAGGGACAGCACTAGTCACTGATCTTTATCCAGATACTGATTGACCAGTACCCTCTGGTTATATCTGCATCTAAGTATTTATCAATCACCATGTTTAGTTAGATGTGTTTGCTTTATGCATAATGATGAGACACAGCTAAAGTGTTTACATTCATAGTTTAGCATCTTTAATAAGTCACCAAAATGTCCACCTGTACTACACTAATCCTTGTGGATCATGGAAATGGCCTCTCTTAGTTCATCTCCTCATGTGTAATAATAACATATAACTCCCTACATATAGGTACATAAATCCAGTCATAAAACAAAACAGTATTCTTGTGTGTGCCGGAGCATAAGCACAGAAAATTCAGTAGTTGTGCCTACAATCATCAATACTCTTCTAAACATATCTTTTGTGCATCACAGAATTTGTGCTTTGGTACAATAAGTGTGTTTCTTGAAAAATTTTATACAGCTATTCAGGAAAAGCCTCTCTACTTTTATCTTTCTCTTATACCAATACTGCAGCTGTATAAAAGAATTAGTGATCTGCAGCAGGAGCATGTGTTTCCAACTTCAGCGGATTCTTCCAGGTTTTGTCTTCACAATATTCTGTGCCATTCTATTCCCACTGTGCAGCCACTTAGGAGTTCTAATTACTCCTAATTAAGTACCACATTAGTTTCCTACAGGCTGCTGTCAAAATAGTATATTAAAAGAGGAAAAAAATATGTAAGCAAAGTATTGCAGATGGACTGAAGAAACAGCAATGCCATTTTCATTTATAAAGACCAGGAAATTAGATTACCTTAGGTGAAAAGGCAAGACTTGCAAAACCCTAGCGTCACTGTAATGGGCAAAAATTCTGCTCATGTGGATTTTGTGCAGAGGGCAAATTACAGGCACTCAAGTCATACTTACAGTACCATCCAGTATACTTGGAAGCTGTAACTAAACCTATCCTTGAATAAAATAACATATGTTTGCTCTTCTGAATAAATAAGACTGCACATTTCCAGAGGCAGCATATCTTTTTTTCACCAGAGAGCTGATCAGTTGTTGATAGCAATAAGCAGATGAGCTTTCAGCCTGCAGTAGTTGTAGATACGTCATTATAAGGTGAAAGGATTATTGTGTAAACCTATTACCAGTGCGACTCCAAATGAGGCCATTCCTCACATCTGGAAGATCAGCTGACATCTCAATACCCTGTGTCATTTCTAGTCATGCCAGATATGTAGTACAGATTTGCTCCGTTGGTCAGTGATAGTTAGCTGAGTTTTCCAAAAGCAAGCCTAACTTAATTGAACATGGTTTGGAAAGCAAAAAAAAAAAAAAAACAAAAAAAAACCAAACAACCAAGCAAACAAAAAACAAACAAACAGCAAAAAAAACCCAAACAAACAACCAAACAAACAACCACAAAAAAAACACATAAAACGAGAGAATCTGTGAGCTTTTAAGCTCCTCTTTCTCTTCACAAATAAGTAATATTCCAAAACCAAAGCTGGAACATGGCAAAATATGATCACAACAATCTGGTCATATTGTGTGGGAGTTGCTAAGTCACGGCCTGAACCAACGATTGAGCTCCTGGTGAAGGGACAGTCAGCCCTAGGAGCACAGGTGAATTGCTTTCACCTGTGCAACTGGAAAGGGTGGTGTCAGGTTCCACCCACCCCTCCCTAAACCTCATTGAAGAGGTGGCTGCCATCACTCTCCTTTTGGAGTATTCAGCAAATCCTGATCCTTGAGGTAGGTAAGTAAATCTATTTTTCTTTGATTGGCTTGTGACCGTCATCCTTTTTTGGGTAATTTTACAACTGGTTATTTGCCGTTGCGTTTCCCTACATCATATTCTTAGAAAGGTTTCAAGGTTCTTTGTCAGAAAATGCTATGGGAATATTTAGATTTGCAAAAATGCATCAAATATGGTTGAACAGCAATAACTCTAGCAACCTTCACTGTTACTGTGTTTTTATTTTCTCAGTATCTCTGTTTTGAGGTGTTCACCACCTTCTAGGATATGCTTATGCCATTTAATTCTCAGGATTTCTATTTCAATACCTGGGCTTGAACACAACAGCAGTTGACTGGCTAAGGGGTTGATATAGATTGTTCTGAATCTAAAAAAGATCAGGCAAAGAAATGGAGTGTGACAGCATTTGGCAGTGAATAAAATAAAGTTGCCGTATGATCTTCAGAGCTAATGTTCTGATTGTCTTTCTCAGAGAAAACAGGAGTACTCTTTTATTTTGTTACTCATCATCAACCTATAACTGAAATCATTCATTTAACTTGGAATAGGAACTGTCTGTGTAAGCCTGAAAAAGATTTTATTTGCTAGTTATGCTTCTATTTCATATTTTTGATGGCAAATAAGTGAATATTTAATTCAGAGAAAGAATGAAGTTCATAGAGTCAATGAAGGAAGGAAAAATTTTAGCACACATATGCTGCTCTTATTTTTCATTAGGAAGTATGTGGAATATGAGAACTGAGCAGTTCATGGACAGAAGCATGTACCTTTTATATCTGTGGAAATTCTTTTCCTTTTTTCCCCCTGCTTCTCTGCTAAAAGTTTATTCTGAAGTAAATATTAGAATCAAGGATTTAAAGTTGATCTCAGCTTTTCATACAATCATTAAGTTTGGAAGAGATCTAAGATTAACAAGCCCAGCTGTCAGCCCTAACCTACCATCCCCAATAATCATATCCCTCAGTACCACATCCATGTGTCTTGAATGGTGGCTCTGCCACCTCTCTGGGCAGCTTGTTTCAAAGCCTCATCAGTTCAATGCTTCCCAGCAAGTCTGCTAGCACTGGCAGATTTGGAGTCACCAGCTGAGTCACAGGCTAATTGTACAGGAGAGATCAGCTGCACAGCAACACTTACATGGATCCAATTGCTATATTTTGAGTCTTAAATGGGAAACAGACTGAATCCAGATCCCTCAAGGTATTTTGATGTCTGCCTGCCAGTGACTTTGGACTGAGCTCCACTGGGAGTAGAAATGGCCATGCTGCCCCATTGTACTATGTCATCAGGAAATCCTACTACAGGAAACAAAGGTCTGGAGCTTGTAGCCTCCTTCATTGTCACACCCAGCCCCCCAACTGCAACTCATTAAGTCTCCTGATATAACCAAGATGTCTATAAATATTTATGGTTGCCAGCCAATATGACTTTCTCAAAGTCACAGAGGATGTGCATCGTGGAGCAGAAAGCTCATTTTATTCAAACCATGGAGTCATCTGTGATGCTTATACCACCCATGCCAACAGCGCAGTCCCCTGGGTGAGTGCATGTCTGCAGCTGCCCTGCCCTGCCATGAGGGTTCCTGTCCCCACCACTGAATTGGTGCCCATCTGCTTCTGCCCCTCCAACCATGGCTGTGCTAATCCAGATTGAGCCCTGTGCCCTTGCCAGGGCTGTGCTTCAGGCTGGCTGGCTCAGGCAGAGAAGAAATAAACAACTTTAAATGCTTTAATGGCACATTGACTTTCAGAACTTTCAGACATAGGCATGTTTCATTCATTTATTTATTTGCTGGGCATAGTAAGGAATTTCTTTTTTTCCTTTTGTGGTAACAGATTGCAGAGTAAATTCCTAATATTATTAATAAGAGACATTTTTTGAGTTCTATAAAACAAAGTAAAACAAACAAAAAAGAATCAGAACAGTGCATGAAAGTGAATTAAAAAATGTACAGATTGGAGGGTTGCGGTTTTTTTTTTTTTTCCTGTCGGAAGAGGGTAGCTGAAGGAGCCTCCATATAAGCACTTCCTCTTTGAGGACAATTGTATCTTTACTCAGGGACAAAGCACAGAATTGAATAAAACTGAATTCAAAGACAGTTTTGAAAATGTGATACAAAGAAAGAGGAAAGACTCTCTATTTACCCTATTTTACCCTATGGCTGAGCAGCCTTTGCTAGACTTTTTTTTGGAGTCTGTATTTGAGTATCTTTAGACAGATATCGTCTTTGGTGGTGAAAATTAAAATGCAACTTAAGAAAAAATAATCTAAGTCTACAGGGCTGAGCATTGTGTGTGGGTAGATTAGAGTTAAGGCTCATTTGCTGTAGAATAGCCAGCATAATATTTGCAATGAAAAGAATAGAAAGAATCTTGCCCTATTCTTTTTTTTTTTAATAGAGGTAGTTTGGGGAAAATTTTTAATGAATTCTATCCAACCATAAAATCAAGTAGAAAATGAATTGTATCTTACAATAAAATAAAAGTGAACCAAATTACAAGGTTCCTATATTCACAGGACAAATTAATTTCATTTTGGAATACTAATTGTCCACCGTATGGCCTGCAACTATTTATTTTCATTGCTTTGTTTGTTGTCAGAAGAACTTCTGCACATAGCAAATGACATGGTTTTGGCTCTAACATCAAAGAGAAAGGAACAAAGTCTCTTGGAGAAGGAGGGAGAACTTCCTGTGTGCTGCCTGGCCTGCTCCTTGGAACAGTTCATACAGTAAAGCTTTTGAAGAGTGGAAAGAAAGGGAGCCTCAATGAGGGCAGCATTTGGCCCTCAAAGACACCATCTGAAATGTGTCCTCCAACGTCCTTGTGGAAGGGAAAAGGTCCATGGGCAATGAGCCACATGTCTCAAAGAGGCCCACATGTCTCAAAGTTGTCTCCCTGAGGGTAATGCACACTGAAAATTGAAGAGATATTTGTCATTTGACATGTCTTCAGGGACTAACTGCTCTTTGGTGCCTTAAGGAATACTCCAAAGCGAGTTCAAAGGAGATGACATGAGGGGGAAAAAAAAAGTGTTAACACCATGCTGAAACGTAAGCAAAAAATACAAATATATAGAATACCTTCTCCCAGACCAGGATTAAAAAACAGCAACAAAAATTGTAGCAAATATTTGCTTAATAGTTTAAATGCTGTACATACATATAGTGAAACAAACAACCTAAATTAACAAAGCTATTTAAAGAAATGATAATTCAGTATCTAAGACTGAATGCTCAATTCCATAAAAGTTACATTAACATCACTGTTTCTAGGAAAGAGAAATTAGAAATTACTGTACTGAGTTTAGAGCAGTCATTCGTCCTGAAGAAAGCTTATTTTGAAATGCAAGGCTTCTCCTGAGCTGCCAATGGCTCACTCTATCTCCTGAATCCTGGGCATGATATTGACTGATGGGTTTAACTGACTGCTTTTGCTTGACGCCGAAGCCATCTGATGTTTGAAATTAGTTCAGAGTTGCATTACTGACTCCATCCTCCCCAGGACCTTTTGGATGTTCTATCTCTGCTCTTGATGATTTCTCCTCTGAGTTAAAGACTGACCTCCAGCAGCCAGAATTGTTTGGGGTGCCTATAACATCATTAGTGTGCCCAGACTTCAGTACTGAAAATGAGATCAATGGCAGAGGCTCCCTCTCTTTCCAGAATCTTTGTCCTGGCGCCAAATTCTCTTAGTACAAAGGGAGTGGTGTCAGGCAGTCTCTCAGATGGGATAAGAAAGACCTAAAAGAGCTGAAGTAGAGGGCTGTTCCTAGGCTCCCAGCAGGATGGGAAGTGTGCTTATCCATTTCCATGATCTCTGGGGAGGGAAAAAAAAAAAAAAAAAAAAAGAGGGCCCAAAGATAAGGATGTGAACTGAAAAAAAAAAACAGAGGAAAGAAGCTGTAGTTAGCTGTAGAGGGCTGAGTGTTGCAGCAGTCATCCATGGATGTTCTGATGCTCCTTTTTCTGAGGGGAAGAGATGAGATATTTTAGTGCCTAGCAGGGAGTGTAGGGCAACAGTTTTCCTTGAGGACAAAATTATGGGAAATTTTCTATGTGGCAGTTAGATGTAAAGAGGACTCTTCAGCAGGCTAGAAGGAAACATTTGCATGGCATGTCCTATTTCATTTCAGTCCCTTCACGTTTACTGTTTTCTATTTTCCATCTTTTCTTTGCCCTCTCTGCCAAAATTATATTTGAGAGAGTTTGGACCAGCTTCAAAGCATCTCACATCAGAGGAACTGTTCTTATTATTGTCTGATAGGAAGTTTTGACTGAGAAAGTGCATATGCCTCTCACATTTTCCTCTTGCTTGCCTTATGCCTGAAGCCATGGCTTGTTCCATGTGATATACTGATGCATTATGAACTTACTTGCTCATCCCCTTGATCCCTTTCTTCTAGGTATTTAAACTGCTGCTCTTATTCTATGAAAAACCAATTTTAGACACTTTGACAGGATTTCCTACAACTTACAAGGTTTTGTGTTTAAAATATATGTCTGTCAAGAAAGCTTAGTTCTACTGTGCTGGGATCTGTAGCCTTGTAGTAGCCATTCAGTCCTTCTGACACAGTATTACCCCTTGCCATGCATACAGATCTGCTTGTATGGTATACAGGTACCTCATTCGGCTCAATTCGTCCATGCTTCTCCTTGACTTGGAGCTCGTTTCATCTGGAGGGACCTTTGCTGAGACTTGCATGTGTTGTAAAAATAAAGTAAGTTTTCATCAGAACAGATCTCAGACAGATGTGGGAGAGCTTCTGAAGTGATAACAGGGCAGTAACGCAAGATCACTGAGGAAAATAATGGCTGTAATCCCTAGAAAGTGTTGAATGATTACAGTGGAATCACTGCTGAACAAATGGTGTGAACAGATCAAAGCTAGATAGGAAGGAGTGGTGGGGATGGGTGCGAGAGAGAATTGTTATACGCAGAAATGATGGCTGCTTGCATTTTGTTCCAAAGGATTTGGCTTTCCCCACCTGATGCATTTAGGCTTTGAAAATTTTCTTAGAATAAGAAGGATAATCTGCCTTCACCTTCAGAAAGAACAATAGCAAAATCTCTTTCATACCTGCATTGAAGAAGATTACAATGCTTTTCCTCAATTCTTCTGTCTTTGCGGAAATAGCACAAACTAGAGGGTTTGCCAGGGGTGAAACGAAGGATGTACAAGAAGAGATGAGACCTTTGCAGGAAGATGCATTGCTGCTGCAGATTTTAAAGAAGGAGTGGAAGGTTTAGAGTAGAAAAGAAAAGGAAGGGAAGCAAAAAAAGACCGGGACTTTGTCTGAGGATACTTCACCCAAAGTTTCATTAAGAATGAAAAGGAATTTATCCTTCAAAATATTCAGGCATATGATAAAGTGTTACCAGTGCTCTATGGTCCCACCACATTACCACTGAAGGCTTTTTCAGCTCTGATTTGTCCTTTTTTCTGAGTGGAGATATCATTAGCTCGGGACCAAACCAATGTCCCTTTGGAGATGATCTCAGCTAGAGGCAGCCCAGTTCCCCAATCCAGCTATGTTCAGAACTTAGCAGGAACCAGCTGTGAGTTGGTGGTGATGTGAGCTCATGTCTTGGGTGGAATGAATCAAGACCACAAAATTCATAACTTACTTTCTGGCAGCTTTTTATGACTAATGCTTTACATCTAAAATGATGCAGGAAAAAGCTGTGCAACCTTATTCAGCCAGTCTATCAGTAAAAACATGTTTATGCAGCAAGACTCACAAGAAAACATACTGCAAGCATTCAACAAGAGGAACTTACAACCTTTATAGAAAATTAAGGAATAAGAAGCTCGGAACTTCTATTTTACCATGATAATAATTGTGCTCTGTACATTTGAGGTTACGAAAGAGGAGAAATATCAGATTCAATTGAAACATTACATCTTGAAACACGGTGCTACTAAAAAGGAATTTTATAACATAATTACATTCCTATTAATATGTTAATCTCTTATACACAGACATAGAGAAGCAAATACATTACTTTAAATAATTAACTCTAGTGAGTTTTATTGCTGGAGAAAAAAGATTTCTCTGTGACAGAGTATTTAACACTTTAATTAAACTCCTTTTGATAGATGTTTACTATTGCTTTTATTTTTGCTTAAAACAAACCCATTCGATTAGGAGAAAATGTAATTTCATCAGGAGAAAGAAATGATTCCCTTCTGAAGGAAGGTCTAAGATTCCCTCTCCTTTGCTGTCTCAGTTAGCATAAGGAATGATGCAGCGTGTTTTAAGAGACCTGCATCTCTGATGAAAAGATATTTTTTTTTTTTTCCCATAATTTTTGTGCTAATGAACCTTGCCATTGTATTTGACATCCCGCTAGAAGCTGCTTATGTTTTGGTGAGAGCAGGTAGCTCAAAAAGGATGCAAAAAACCATTTAAATGCTCAGGTAAAATCTGCTAACGGAAGCAGTAGTATGGGAAAAGTTTTGACATTCATTTTGAAACAGCATAAGTCCTATAGATGGCAAATATAAGATTCCCTTTCTACAAGCCATCTAGATGATACACGCATGAGATCTGTGGATTATTTAAATGGGAAAATGGCTTTCCATCACTTGGAGCAGCTCTGGATTCATCAGCAGCAATGAGAGATGAGAACTGAGGCTATTTGCCTTGAAAAGAAATTAATTTAATACAAAGAAGCTCTTTTTCACTTGCATTAAGACTGTTTTATTGGAAAAAAATAAATAAAGCCAGAAGTCTATAGTCCATGCTGTCCACTCACTAATAAGGATTTGAAGTGCTGGAAAATATACAGATGTTAAAGCAAGCAGCCCTGGTCCCAGCCAGGGGTCCTGTGGAAAATTACAGTGTTCTGCAGCCTGTCTCTGATTCTAGGACTTCTCAGGTGGTGGTGTGGGCCAGCTTGTTTTACCACCGTGCGAGGTTCTCTCAATGAATATGCAAACCTTGTTGCACTGGCAAACATAGTAATTATCACTCATAGACTAGAAATCCACCTCCTGAAGCTGGACAAGCATGAGTGCTGTGACATGAACACTAGCAGGAAACTTCTAGATGTAATTCGAATGCACATGCTGCTGAGTTGAATGGGTGGGAAGAAGGGAAACCTGCGTGGATCACCCTTTATCCCAAAGAGAAACAACAAAATTGACAAATGTTGGATTCTGCAGAACAGCACAGATTAGGGGTCTCCTGGACCACCACGAGCAACCCAGTGAATAGTTCTGATGAGCTCCACCTTCGTTTGAAATCATCTGCCTACAGACAGAAAGGAGGAGGAGACACCATTAAATATTTATTTATATCTGAGCCCACCATTAAGGAAGGGGCGAAGGGAGAAAGTGGTGAGTTCGGGTGAGCCTGTGGAGGGGACATTTGTTGCTGATAAACAGTAATAAACTGGCAGTCTGATAAACAATGTGATAAACTGATACAGTGGAGGAGAGAATGTAAACAGCACCGCATATGCATATGCAACTGCATGTCAAGCTGTGGTTTTTAGTTCTATGAAAGAGGAGTGTGCAGGGAGTGTCAGGAGATAGTCTTCAGGTTTCATTGGTATTCTCCTGTGGTACCTGTTCCCTTCTGATCTGGAAGTCACATACACAAATTGGTGAGCTCTGTGTTATGTGCTTGTGTTATCTGTCCTTGTGTCTGTTCCTGAGGCAGAGCAGGCATGATCCCAAGGCTACCAAAACACTGCCACAAGCTGAAGTCAGCATAATGGGAGAAATGATAAAAAGGCAGTTGCTGTGTCACCAGGTGCTCTTTTTCCTGATAAAACCTGAAAGTGAAAGATTTGATCAGTGAGACTGACCATCCATTTACAGAGACAACAGGACAATCTCTAAACTCAGTAGTGACAAGAAGTCCAATGGTACCGTTCTGTCTGTAGCTCCTTTCCATAGCTATGACCTATTGATTAGCTCTAGATAACTTTGTGTCTTTGCCTCCAAGGGCTCTTCCACTGCTTGTTCGAGGTAGTTTTGCCTGTCCTTATTCCTATAGTACCTTGCTGCAATTGGATATTAGGAAAAATTTGTTCCCAGAAGGAGTGGTGAGGCACTGGCGTGGGCTGCTCAGGGAGGTGGTGGAGTCGTCATCCTTGGAGGTGTTCAAGAAATGTGTAGGTGTGGCACTAAGGGATATGATGAGTGAGGAAATATTGGTGGTGATGGGTTAATGGTTGGACTAGATGCTGTCTTCCAACTTCAATGTTTCTATGATTTTATGACTCTTTGAACTTCAGTGGAATTACTTGTGGATGTAGGATGCTGGTCTATTTTGTAAGTTTCACTTCTCTGTTTTCTTATTTTCTCTTCTTGATGTCATGATGTGGGATTCATATACCCATGAGTAGTATGAAACTTCAAATCTGTCTTAATTTCATGGATGTTCTGTATTTTTATATCTGCAAGAGTAACATGGGAAACTGCAAACAGTTTTTTTTCTGAAGAAAGCCAGGCATAAATCGTATTTCACTGCCAGGATGCTTTTAACCAATTCCTGTGGAATTTCCTTTGCCTTTACTAAGATCCTCAATGAGGAAAGAATAGGGTGGTTATTTAAGAATAAGATAGACTTTTACTTTGGACTTGGCTGGCACAAAACCATGAGCAAAGAAAACCCAAATCATCAGAAAAAGAGCAGCATGTCTTCTCTGTGTGATACAGAGGAGGAAATGGCTGCCAGCTGGCTCCTCAATGATCTTAGGGTAAAATACAAGTTAAAAAATCCAGTGATCCAGACATCACAGTGTGTAAGCTTGTCCTTTGTTCTTTCACACCCTCCCCAAGTCCCATTGAGGAATGGGCACTGCAAAAGCCCTCTTAACTGTAAAGATTGGCAGCCATCCATGCTGAAGTGCTGCTGCCTCAGCCTAAGATCCCATCATGCTGCCCAAGCCTGGCTGTAAGCAGCACTGCCAACAGGAGCATCCATGTTGTGTGCCAGCTTAGAAGCTTGAGGAGGATGTGGAAGTTACACCACAGGCAGCATGGAGGGAGGAGAGACACAATACTTGCTTTCCTCATAGAAAGAGCTGTGACTCTTTGTATTCCCCTCCCATACTTCTTCCTCTGCCTCCTCCTTTCTGAAGGGCAATTAGAGCTCTCCCTGAGGAGTTCTGTTAACACAGCAGCTGTGCTCCCTGCTGTGAAAACACCATGAAAGAAAGTTTGAAAGGCTCTGTGGCCTCAGAAAATGCTGGAGAGGGAACTTTTAGCAGTGTAATAGCATCACTCAGCCCTGCTCACAGGGGCAACCCTCTCTGAGTGCACTGCAGTTGCGATGGAATGTCATCACAAACATTTTAAATAAATCCTAGCAAATGTTCGTGATGGGGAATAACAGAAGTGAAAACCCACTTGTGTGATGAACTCTGATTTATCAAAGATTACTACAGGTGTTTTTTCAAGGAAGGCCAAGTGACTAATCTCATTATGTAGGTGGAGGAAGATGGGCAAAGAGGTGCTATTCCTGAACATCATCTGGAAAAATGATGGGAAGATGACTTATTCTGGAAGTGAAGCATCCTAGTCAGAAACTATATAGAAAAAAAAAAAAAGATTTAATTGCAGTGCATTTAGTGCATATGCAGAGTAATTAGCAATTAGTAACATTAGCAACATAACCCTGGCTCTCTTAGTAGTACTCCTAGGCTTCCACAGCTTTGGCTACATCGTATCAGCTGTACCCCAACTCTCCCACCACTAAAACAAGGATGAACTAATATCAGTATCCCTGCCAGACACAAGTGAATGTTCCTGAAGCTCTCCAAGAGCTTCAGATGCAGGAAGAGGACTGAAGTGCGAAGTTGCTAATTATTTCAACACTCCTTCTTGTTAATATTAATCAAAGCATCAAGCCGATTCTCTGTAATCTAAATCTAAGAAGATTGAGTTTTCATGGTGGGAAGTGCTTTAAAGTTCACTGTGCTTGAATGACAAATTTACTGTATGCTTCCTGCTTGCTGGCTCTGTGCATGTACGGGTGAATTTCTTTTGCTGTTTCTTCTAATTGTCAGAGCTACTTCCAGTGGCTTTAAACAAATGTTGACTCAGTCCTGCTGTGTCTTCTTAATGCTGAACGTTTGATATTGCAGTTTGCTAGGAGACATGGATACAGGAATAAAATGCCATTTGAGATCCTACCTCATTGGTGCAGAGGCACTATAAAGACAGACTGGCCTAGAAAATCTATTAATAGAATCATAGATTATTCTAGGTTGGAAGGGACCCATAAGGATCATCGAGTCTAAATCTTTGATTCACATAGGACCACCTAAAAATCAGAAGCAATGTCTGAGAGTGCTGTCCAAGCACTTCCTGAACTCCAGCAGCTTGAGGCTGTGCCCACAGCCTTGGGCAGCCTGTGCCATACACAACACCTCTGGTGCAGCTCTGCCCCTCATCCCCAGCTGCCCTCCCCTGATGCAGCTCCTTGCCCTTCCCTCGGGTCCTGTCACTGTCACACAGAGCAGAGCTCAGCGCTGCCCTCCGCTCCCTGTGAGGAGCTGCAGCTGCCATCAGGCTTCCCTTCAGCCTCCTCATCACCAGTATTTAACAGACTGAAAGGGAAGCTTGTAAAAAATTGTTCAAATAGATTTATAAGCAGATCTAAAATATGCATCTGTGGGAAACAAAACAAGATGTTCCTAGAGAGAATGAGTTATCTCCTGGGAAATCATTGCTTGTTTCATAATCTTCCATGGATACTTTGGTTTTACCTTAGGAACTAGGAAGAAATTCAGTGCAAAAGTAAATAAATCTACATTTCATTTGAATGTTGTCAGTAGAATAGATGATTGGATGAGAACTGACAAAAGCCAGCAGATTCAAATGCCTTGCCCCTGCTCATGCTCCTAAGTTCATTTGTGTGGCAGCAGGCAGCATGTGGGCTGTCAGCCGCGAGGCGATGTTGCCTTGGTGCTTCATCATTTTGATCACGTCTCACATTGCTGGGAATGGCTTGAGCCAAAGCTCTAGCATCAGACAGCCACACACACAGCCCTCCCCCTGTCTCTCCCTCAGCACAGCCTGTCTGTTCTGAGCTACAGAAGGACCAGACTGTGCTGAGCACGGGGCAGCCCCAAGGAGAAGATGGGTTTGGTAATCGTAAAGCACAAGGCAACACAGTAATGCAAGAGTGATCCCACTTGGTGAAAGTTCCTGACTTTTTGGAAACTGACATCTGGAAGCATCCAGATCCAAGAGTAGAGCTGCTGACACTGATTTCATTTCCTATGCCAGCTTTATTAATTAATTTATATTAAAAATATTTATTTATTTCTAGTGGAAAATCACCAATGTTATTTAAGAGAAAAAGCCACAGACCAGAAAATATTATGGGTGAAAAAGCTGTGATGATAAAATGTTTTTCATTTTTAAAACAGCCTATTGCTTTTATTCTTTACTGTCTCCCACTCAATGTCACATTTTTGGGGAGGGTATAATAAAACCAAATGCATGTTTCTCACAGCCACTTATAAATTTGATACCCTATGTCCAATGAGCTAATGTTTTTAAAGCTATTTGCTGAATATGGCCTGAAGCATCCCTAGGAGATTTAATCTTAGGGGCTCACTTTGTTATTCAGATGCAAAATTTTGATTGGCTATAGCAAACTGTAAGGACTCCAAAGTTCTGTCTCTTTATTTTAATTTCCCATCTATCTCACGTTCAGCTGGTTGGTCCAGCTGCAGAAGATGTTTTGTTTTCCAGGCTGTCAGCCTGGCTCATTGTGCTGCCACTGAATTTTTTTAGAGAATAAGAAGCAACAGCAACAAAAGGTGTGCAATTTGTTATGAGCTGAGCCCTGTCTCTGATGTGAGACTTCCCAGAAAATGGCAGGCTCCTTAAATGAATCTAAGAACTAGCTGACATTTGCTTCTGGCAGTGCATCAGAGATATTTGGGGGATAAAGTGAAGAGACAGATAGTACAAAAGTTTGGCATCCAGGTCAAGAGAACAAGTAAGATTGAGGTATTGACTTAAGTTACCTAGGAAGATTTTTGAAGCTCCTAAGAACCAACAGTGGAAGTGAGCTGATTTATTTCAGGAAAAATAGATTGTTTGGTGTGTTTCCATTCAGGAGATAGTGTGAATATCTTCACTGCACAATGGAGCCCGGAGGCAAACCTGTGCTTTCCTCCCATGACCTCTGAAGGATGATGAGAATGGCCATGCTGCTGCAGGACAAAGGGGTGCTCAGCAGCCTGCAGGTGGTTGTGAGTAGGGGTCAGTGATGGCTAGCATGGTGAGGGACAGATCTCTGCACCTCTTTCCAGCTCTGCTGACACTCTTTAGCAGAGCTCGTGGAGATCAGGAGCTCTTTATAGAACAGGAAAACATACATCCCTACAAAATAAATGTTTTAGTGAACTGTTTTCCCCCAAGCATTTCCTGCTGGAGTTTCTGTTGCTAGAAAAATGCTGAAGTTTGGGAAAATGCAAAGACCTATGTTACTCAAACAGCTCTGCTCTTTCCATAACTGGACTTGGCCTGGAAATTTCTTTGCAGTTTGCTTGCTATTCTTGCTATATTTCCATTGCTATCATTGCAAAGTTAGAGAATGACTTCCCATGGAAAAACAAAACAAAACAACAACAAGAAAAGATTAAAAAAAAAGCCCAAACCCAAAAAGCTGATCTTGCAGAGCAATGGATGGTGCGGAGAGGTTTAAGGGCCATATTTAAAGCAATCATCTCCAATGAGTTCTTGTTCATAGTATGTGATTTAGATTGTATTTTTTCCTTTATTTTTACATTGCTACAAAGCTGAGTTGTTCACCCTACCTTCTCCCGGTTCATCCACTTAGTTCAGGGCTGAGCCTGGTCCATATAGATGCCTGTGTTCCTTTGCAGTCTCTCATGCATATATCTGCTCTCTGCTGGATCACAAGTCTTTCCATAGCTGCTTACAAATTCATATTCCTCAATACAGGCTTCTCTATGAAATATATGGAGCAGATTCCCATGAAAGCAGGTAAAAAGATTACAAACTATAATTTGAGATATGAAAGTGAAAAAACAAATGTTGTGTGATATATTTTTTCTTGTCTAGTAGTATCCCTGTAGTGAGACTTCACTTTACAAAGAACACTTAAATAAAGCCAAAAGACCAAGTCAGATGTTTGCTGTTGGAATCAGTAACCATCAAAAAATGTCCACTGAGACATGACTTCTGATCTACAGTTTGAAATACCCACAGGTTAAACTGAGACCTTAGATCAGATCATGCCTGGGATACAGGCTTTTGAGAAACTCAATTCAGTCTTGCAACTGGAGAATATCACTAACAGATAACTGTAAAGTCAGAAAGAAAAATAAATACAAACAACAAAGAAATCCTACCAACCTTGGGAGTTAGGACCCAACCTGCTTTCATTCACTAGAGGAGACAGTGTCAACGTTGGCTACAGCCTCTGTATGCTGGGCATGAGATCAGGGATTAGATCCCTTGTACAGTTTCCCTGGAGTTAAAATGGGGAGGCTGTTTTACAACAAATGAGGCTCTGTCCTTTTGTTTTCTTGTCCAGCCACATTTTCGTCTAGAAGTATAAACTTGTTGCTTCCTGTTGGTAAAAAACAAAATCACCACCACACTTTACAACCTTGACAAAAAATAAATATGTCTACTCGTTTAATGCTTGCAGTGTTCAGTGGAAACAATGCATGAGCAGGTGTTTCTTCTATCTCTGGATTTATATAGTCTATGGAAGTTGGGTAGCACTTTGTATTAACTGCCAAATCACATGTTTTTCATTGGTCCTTCATTGGTACTCAGAATAGTAACATTAATCATGGTAAGTTCTTTGTGAATGCTTGCATGATTGTAGTGGGCAGCTGGGAAATGCATTCTTCTCCAGCTTTCACTGGTGTTCAAAGCCTAGAAGGATTCATTGGACAGTTCAGAACTGTTTCTGTTATAAACAGCTCTTACTCATGCGCAGAGATCAGATGATGAGAGTAGATTTGCTGCTCTGGTAACTGAAGTTAATAAAATCATCCTGTCTCTGCTTTGTGGGCCTGGGAGGAAGATGCAGGAGCACCATCCAGAGGGACCTGGACACACTTGAAAGGTGGACACATGAGAATCTAGTGAGGTTTAACAAGACTAAGTGCAAAGTGTTGCACTTGTGTCGAGGTAATCCCAGATATGAGTACAAACTGGGAGAAGAACTGAGAGGAGCATTGCAGAGAAGGAGTTGGGGGACCTGATGGTTTAGAAGCTGGACATGAGCCAGCAGCATGCTCTTGCAGCCCTGAAGGCCAACAGTACCTGGGCACCATCGAAAGAGGGATGGCAAGCAGAGAGGGGGAGATGATTGTCCCCCTCTACTCTGTCCTTGGGAGGCTCCATCTGGAGTACTGTGTCCAAGCCTGGGGCCACCAGCGTAGGAAAGGTGTGGAGCTGTTGGAGCAGGTCCAGAGGAGAGCCACGAGGATGATCAGAGGATTAGAGCACCTCTGCTGTGAAGAAAGGCTGAGGGAGCTGGGCTTGTTCAGCCTGGAGAGCAAAAAGCTACAAGGAGATGTCATTGCAGATTTCCAGAATTTGAAGGGAGCTTACAAGTGGGAAGAGGACTGATTTGATATGATCTGATAGTGATAGGACATAGTCTTCAAACTGAAAAAGGAGAGGTTTAAATTAGATGTTAGGAAGAAAATTTTAATCAGAAGGTGATTTGACACTGACACAGGATGCCCAGATAAGCTGTGGGTGCCCCATCTCTGGAGGTGTTCAAGGCCAGGATGGATGGAACCCTGGGCAGCCTGAGCTGGCGGGTGGCAAACCTGTCCATGGCTGGAACTAGATGAGCTTTAAAGTCCCCTCCAACCTAAGCTGTTTATGATTCTATGCTCACTGCATTCATTTGAGCAGCTGCTGGGAGACGCCCTCTTAAAAAAAATACTTATTTCAGTGTGTAAAATTCACTAGACTATCCAACACTTAATACACAACTGTATTCAAGGAAATCTTGCCTCAAGAGAATGCATGTGCTGGTCTCATCTTACAGGAAAAAGAAATGTAATTCATAATCATATCAGGTTAACAATGATAACCAATAGATTCATCATGCTTATCTGAAACCCTGAGAACACCTGCCTAGGGCATAGGGCCCTTATTTGCCCCCTTAGTTTGAAAAAGTTAATATTGTGTAAAGCCAGAAGTGAGATAATGGATAGATGGACTCAAGACTGCACTGGGAGTAGACAAAATCAGTTTGGTATTGCTGATGAGATATACATGACATCTGCTGATCCGAATCTCTTCAGTCTGAGTGAAATTAACCCCTCTTCAGACTATCAGCTCAGAGCCTTTGGATTACTTATAATATCAGAGATAAGGCTTATAACCGAGTATTTGAATGATTTGCAAATCTTATGTGTGTGCTGTATGTAGCAGTGAATTTCCTCTCAAGGACTAGTTTGCCTATCTATGGAAGTTCAGTTCTGGATCTCACTGTAGTAGGAGGCTCTCTTATCAGCTCTCTTCCTGATAAGTAGGAAGAAACTACTCCTCACCAAGTACTATTCATTAGCACATTTTTTCAAGCACTGAATATCAACCCTGTGTGAAAAGATATGGATAGAGTATGTTTTTAAATTGCCTCTTCCCTGTTTTGCAGAGACTCCTGCGGAGGCTTTTGAAATGGCAGGATGGATCTCATTGGAAACTCAAAGCAGCTCATCAGTACAATTCTTTAGACAGTTATAAGCGTGTACCATTCTGCACTTATAATGGGGAGAGGTTTTGTAATCTCAGCTATAACGTTTTCCTTGTAAAGCCATGCAACTGGTTTGATAGAAATTCCAAAAGAGAATTTTAAGTGTTTCTTCACAGTAAAATGAAACATCTGTTCAAATCTAAAGCGTTTCCAAATGTACATAGATATATATATATTTAAAGAAAAAAATATGAAATTGGAAGTTATTTTTTATGAGGAAAACTAAATTTAAATTCTATAAAAAATATCAGATTTATAAAATTTCTCTCTCTGCATGATTCTCCTCCTTTCCCTCTTCCACAAATAGAGAATTTGTTGTAAGTCAAAGTGTAAACTTCAGTATTTTCAGATCCTTTCCAAAAAGTATGAAAAAGTTTGACCACTTTTGCTGAAAATTTTATTAGAAAAATGGGCCAGATGCAAACAGAACATAGTTAGCAGTGATTCACATAAATAAAGATAGATTCTTTAATGATATTAGAGCTGTGTGGATACTTTAATTCACTTATATGAAGGGCGTTTAGCATAGCCTAGCATTAACCTTTGTACAGAATCTGGAAATTCCCTACAAGGCTCTTAAGCACAAAGAATCAGTTTAGTATTCCAGTCCCTTTTGGGGTGGATAGTTCATTGTCTTCCTGAAATAGCATACTGCATAGATAGGAAATGAATTTTGTATTGTGAAAGATGTATGTGAAACCCTTCCTGAATTTCGTCTGAAGTTCTTCAGTGCTAGTAAATGGAGTTGATATATCTCATTGAATTTATGTAGGTGGGAATTATTAACTAAAGTAGTAATCAACAGCGAAATTGGTATCACTAATTAGCTCTTTTGTGTATTTTTTCCATTTCCCAACCTCTTTAAAAATCTTTGGAGTAATAATCCATTCACAATACCTCTAATAGGTATGTTAGGAATTTGTTGTTCTGTATAAACGTTAGAAAGGAAAACAACAGCACAAGGGTATTCAGTGACTCACTTAAGGTCATAAAGTTCTTGTCTGAGCTAGGTTACTATTTGTGACTTTGTTTCCTGTTCCCATCCTTACCACAAAACTGGACAGTTACAGCATGTTGTGTGATACTGATACATCAAGATGATAAGGCAAATAAGAGGTTACTCAATATAGGAAAGCTACCAAGTGAGAAAGGATGAAATGAGGCTTGCAAGTTCAACAAGAAATTGGCTAGGGAACTTTTCATCCCAGAGCAGCAGAGCTACCCATGGTGTAAAAGTAACTCTTTAGTGAAATCATTATGAGCAAGCACAGAGAGGCAACAATATGTAGACTGCAAGAAATTCACAGCTGGTCACTCACCCAAAGTGCTGAAACCTAAATAAGCTTAGCTTCTAAACAGAGATGAAATCAGGCACCTGTAGACTGTTTACTTTCTGTTAGCTGAGTGGGTTTCTGTCTGTCACTGCTGGCAAACAGTGGCTGCACAAATGTTGGATGTTTGTCACACTGAGGGGCAAATAAATTGGAGCACAAGGCCAAAGAGTTATCCATTTCCCTTGGCTGAAGACCACCTCCAAACCTAGCTGAGGTTGTTGTGATCCTGGCTGCAGTCCTAGCTAGCATCTAGGACTGAGGCCTCAAAAACAGCGAATGCATTAGCATGTGAGGAAGACCTCCCAAACCCTGGCTGCTGGGATACTTCACTATGCTACCAGGCGAGGAGGTTGTGCCCATGATTTCTCTTCATGCTACATTTCCAAGTATGTATAACTGGATTGAAGCTCTTAATAACCAATTCTGATCTTTTTCCAGGCTAGAAAAAAAGCAAAATAGACTGCCTGGCTAGAGCTGTCTGTCACAATTTCAGCCCATGCTGGAGCAGGATGATGTACATATAAACCGAGTGAAGACCAAAGATGCTAGATAATTCTGATATTTCATGATTTTGAAGTGAGTCACTAAGATGTCTTTATTAAGAAAGCCTTCAAATTCTATAAACATTTTATTAGCGTTACTGTGTTATTACTAACAGACAATACCTTGATAAAAGATTTTTGTTCAAAACATGTCTTTTCCTAGTCTACATTGTACGAAGAAGTTTCACATAATGAAAAGTGAAGAAAGGAGCAAAAAAAAAGCTGGCTCCTGTAATACGGGGATTTTTCAACATTAAAGCAAGACTGGTGACCACAGCCTGACAAAGAGCTTTGACTGACTTGAAAGACACCTTAAAGCGTTACAACCTCATTCTTCTTTTTCTGCTGAAAGACAGCACCTTTAGCAGCATAGTGCTTATTACGGTGGCTTGGTGCTAATTCAAAGGGAGGACTGGGACCCACTGAATCCCCATATCTACCACCCCATTGCTTTCAGAATTCTTTCAAATGAGCATTCATCTAGTTCAATTTAAGAGTGCTGACAAAAAATAAAAAATAAAAATAATAATATTTTTAAAAAACAGCTAACATTTGAGGGAAATACAGGAAAACAGTTGCATTTCTCTATAGCCAAAATAATCTTCACGGTTATATACCAAGTAGGTGAATAAACGAATAAATAAAAGTGCATAATTCCACAAGAAGCAGTGTTGTTGAGAGCTACAGAAATAAACAGAAATGAGTTCAAAGCATCATTCGAGGAGTAAAATGAAATATCAGAAGTCAAATTGCAGGGCTGAATTAAGGCAATCATAATGGAGTTTTCAAATATATTTGCAGCTAGAGTAAAAGCTAAGGAAAACAAGGGAAAAAATTGAACCACTTAGAATTAATAATAGCGGTGGACTGGGAATTGGATGCAGAAGCAGCAGACTTGTGAAAAAGATTCTTTATTCTTTGTTTCTATCTCTGCATCAGGAAGGAGGCGTTTAGCCATGACCAGGAGCAGATTCCACTGCCTGATAGAAGAGGCTTTAGAAAGTGTATAGAGAATTAATGCCAAGTAGAAAGATGAAGTCTGAGATTCCTTAGAGTCTTCCATACCAATGCTTTATCTCAAAATTCACAATGTGAAAATAACAGGACGTATCTAATGATGAATCTCTTTTGGCAGCTAGTACGGTAGAAAGTCCCAACAGCATAGCACTTTTCTGTGGACCACTTTAGCTAGCTGTGATGAATACCAAAAGCTTTAGAGAACGAACCAAGCCACTTGGTAAGAAGTGGGTCTATTCTTCTTTACTTGCACCTGAACCAGCACAGGTACATAGTACTTATTTTAAAATATATCTATGGGAAATAGCAAGGACCAGCTGAGAATAACCCTCTAAGGAGGTCACGCTTGTATTTGAGATGAGAGGCTCCTTGAGTGTGGCAGTTTCTCACCTTTCATCTCAGAGGTTAGATGAGCACTGATTTCTCTCAGGGCTCTCCTTTCACAGACATTTATTTCCCATTTTACCTCATTATCTATGATCCTCGTATGCTTAGATTGAGTCACATCTTAAAACTTCTCACATATGTCTGGAGTGGAGGTGACTGGTTGCAAGGAACACTATGTGCAATTTCAGCCTTCAAGTTATGTGCTTTTCCCTCTGTTAAAACTTTCCAAAGCCATTCTGTATGCAGGCTGAGAGGTCATTTAGGCATACCAGACTTGGGACCTGCTCTTATGGCATCTCACATGCTGGCTTTTGCTTTCACTTGCCTCCAGTGCACCAGGAGAAGCTTGTATTTGTATGCAGAGTCCCAAATCCAGAGAGATAGCAGCTCTTCACTTGCATTTGCAGAATGTGCTGCTAGAAGCAATATGGAGATTTTAGTAATTTGGCATCTGTAAGAAAGGTTAATGATATAAGAACAGACATAACTGAGTTAGGACAAAACTCAGCCTAGCATGGCTTCCACTCTCCAACATTGCCTACAGTAGAAGCCTGAGGAGAAATAAGAACCAAAATAGAAAAGTATTAAGAATTCTGTTCCCCGTACTGTCCCACTCTCACACTTTTCAGATGAGAGACTTACTGATCTGAGAAAAATGTGTTTTCTACATGTGTTTTCTACATATTTATTTAGCCTCCGTAGGTTTGTTTTCCAAACGATTTCCAGTTTCCCCTTGAGGTCATATGACCACCCCTTAGCAAGGAGCATTAGAAGTCCACTGATTTTTGCAATTATTTTTTTGCTTGCTTGCTTTAAATTGGACTACAGATAACTGCTATTTTTTTAGTTGAAATATTAAATAAAAGGTCCTAGCATTGAGGAATAAGCTATGCACACTCCTCCTTTCAAACATTTAATACAAGGAAGGGAAGTAAGGTGAAAGTATCACTGATCACAGAATCGTAGGGGTTGGAAGGGACCTCCAGAGATCACCGAGTCCAACCCCCCTGCCAAAGCAGGTTCCCTACACCAGGTCGCACAAGTAGGTGTCCAGGCAGGTCTTGAACATCTCCAGAGAAGGAGACTCCACAACCCCCCTGGGCAGCCTGTTCCAGTGCTCCATCACCCTCACCGTAAAGAAGTTCTTGCGCACATTTGTGCAGAACTTCCTATGCTGCAGTTTCTGGCTGTTTCTCCTTGTCCTGTCTCCACACACTGCTGAAAACAGTCTGGCCTCGCCACTCTGCCCCCCTACACCGTAGACTTGGATCAGGTCCCCTCTCAGTCTTCTTTTCTCAAGGCTAAACAGACCCATAGCCTTTCTTCATAGGGGAGATGCTCCAGGCACTCATATCCAGAATATCATTTTTTCTGGACTCATTATTTCAGGGCTTGGACCATATACTTTCATTTCTAGAGAGATTATCTAATCTCATTCATTTTAATAGTTCTTTTCCCTCATTTTCAGTGAAGCCAATGAGCAAAAAAATAGCTCTTAGTCAACTTTCAGTGGTTATACTGATATTTCTCAGTGTGCTTAGATACCTGATTTGAGAAACAACCTTACTGAGACACAGTGGCATACTTTTTATGTTGGTTTTTTGTTTTTTGTTTTTTTTTATTTGGCTCTCTGGGTCTTTCCCTTATGTACTGCTGGAACCCGTGGGCAATAGACATAAAATATTGCATTCCTTTAGCTTTCTAACCAAATAATGACAGAGCTACTGAATGCTACTAACCTCAGTAACAGAAAGAGAGGGATGGAGAAGTCTTCTTTCCGTCATTTTCTCCACTTATTTTCTTCATTCACTCGCAGAAGAAACCTGACTGCTCCAGGAAGGCTTAGCAGGGTGCTAATACTTAATATTGATATATTTGTAGATCAGTGATAGGTGTTTCCATCAGTCTTGTCAAACTCCCTTCTTTGGTTCCTATCTCATGGTCCTTACAAGTCATAGATCAAGGGTGATGCCTCAGGCAGCTCAGCACTCCTACTGGAGCTCTGAGCACCTAACGGAGGTGGCTGTGAGGTATGAGGATGAATGGTATGAGGATGGATCCACCAACAGACTTGAGTCATCTGGCCTGAAACTGAGACAATTTCCTGTGACTTCAGTGAGCTTTGGTTCTGCACCTCTCCTGCCATTCAATTTCATAGCATTAAGAGAAAAGCAATTTAATGTTCACAGGAAATAAAATTTGTCTATTCCTAATAAAAATATTGCTATATATGAGATTTCATAGAGAAAAGAAAAAAAAAAGGAAAGAAAAAAGAAAAAAAAAAGGGATGGTTTTGTATCCAGGGCTCATCATATTTCAGCATGCAGGCAGTTTATCCCAACAAACAGCACAGAAACTCCTCCACCTGAACAGTAGTTTCATAGGAAGAAGATTTCCATATACCCTTCCCTCATCCCTTCCCTTTCAAAGCAGGTAATTAGAAGTATCAAAGGGAAGTATCAATGTCTCATTATATTCCTCATTTATATGAATATAATACACCAGGAAATTATTCAAAGCATGAAAGAAACAGGAAAAGCAGCCTAACAATAGTCTAGTCCAATGCTGCAATTTTGTAGATAAGAGAAAGGATACCTAACTTGGTAAAAAAAATCTTTAATGTAACTAAAGAATTACAATAATGGATACATTACATATATTTCTGTGATTAACTGGTTGTGTAACATTTTCCTTAGTAGGAATAAATTAAGGTCCTCAATAGTATAAGCATTTATAGCTGTTTACAGCTTGCAGTACCTTGAATCAGAGTCTTGTCCTAATAATTACTCATTTTTCAACGTTGAAGTAAAGTCACTTAATAACACTTTTGTCAAATTAGAAGTTTAATGTAGAAGGAAGCTTATTATCAGTGAGCCAGCACTTGTTTCCAAAAGTGCTTGCTTGTGTGTTCTACTGAGGCAATACACTAGAACTGCTAATGGGAAAGAAAAGAAGAAATGAAATTAAAAATTGCTTGTAATTGGACAGGTTGTCAAACCTAGGTCTTCTGTTTCTTGTAGCTCTGTTACCAGCTTGCTTTTGAATGCAGGATTTTCTGTTTGTAAAAGAGGGTTACCATTGCTTAAGCACTTTCAGTGAGGACTATTTGTAGGAATTGCGTGTGTTTAATACTCATGAGTCATTCCACTGATACAAACAGAACACCACATCTGGTGAGCTAAACATGAGGATTGCTTTGAGAACTTAAATACATAGATTTTATTGCTTTAAATGTATTAAATGCTTTAAATTTGCAGAGTTTATTAAATACAGAGAAAGGAGACAATGAAGAAAGCAAAGGAAAGAGATCTAATTAATAAACACTGTCCCAGGTAAGGCAACAAAAGCAACTCAGCACAGAAACCTTATGCTGGGAAGCACTGCAAAATAACATTTCATTCGCCTGTGTCAAAAATGGGCAGAAGTTGCCAAGTTTAAAGAGAACTTGAAATAATTTGGCTAAAATTGCGTTTATTATATTACAGGAAAAAATAATACAAACAGAACAGACTGTACCCAGAGTGCTTGTAGTTAATGTTTTGCCAGTATTAATTGCAAAAGTTTTTATGCTCTATTTTGAAGTTGGCTTCTTAGGGATTAAATGGCATGATCTCAATAATGTAAAATGATGATAGAACAGAAAGAGCAGACAGTCAAGCCTCTTGCCCTCCTTTCAGTTCTTGAGGAGACATCTAGAGAAAAAGAGATGATAGAGGAAATGGCAAAAAAAATAAAAGAGACTTTCAAAATGCAATTTCAGGTATAATGATATCTCAAGAAAGGATTTATACATGTGATTTTGAAACACATATAATTAACTAATTGTTTCACAGACCTTATATATTTTCTGAGGAAAGAGTAAATTCCACAAGTATGGTTGACAGAAGCTACACAACAGCTTCCAAGAGTCAATCATGGGAGCAAAAGCAGCACTTGGACTGTCCTACAGGGCTCCTCTGACTGCAAGGTTGCAACACCCAAATGCAGTGCTGCACGAATATGCAGGAATGAAGAGTCCATCTCTGTGCTTGACACAAGCCAAACTGGTCCACACTAGGACCTCATGTGCATGTATGAATCTGCTTGCAGAGAGGTACTTAAATCTGGAAGGGAATGTGTGACAAGAGAGCTATAAATCCCCATAGGACGACAGGTGACCATTTACAAATATTTTCACATCTCATTGCAGTGGATTCCCTAGTATTTATAGACCTGGTATGACAGAGGCAGGTATGGCAGGACCTTGCTATATGAAATGGAATATGAAGGACTTAGGACGTAAGGAATTTGTCCTCCGTGGTCTGTCTGCTGTTGTTCTCTTTTACAGATCTGACCTACGCACTTCCAGAAAAGAGAAAAAAGTTAGATGGAGAATAGAAATAGGATTTAAGGAGCCAATAGGACAGACTGCATACACAGGGCTTGAAGACAAATGCACTGAGCTATATCTCAGTACAACCAGTCACTTTGTTCCTCTTCTTCTCCTTTTCCTACACAAATTCATCCCAGCCCACTTTAGTGCCTCCCTTTCCAGCCCTTGTTCTCACCCTAAATATCCCAGACTGAGGATGGCACAGACTCACAGCCACCTCTAGTATGGATAATTTTTTTTTCCACTGTGATCCTTGAATATCTAATTTAACCTCTCCAAGGTTAAATGTGTACAGACTCTAAAAAGTTATCCTCACATCTGGCTGTCCTTGTTGTCTCTACATTCTTGCAGACCTCATTTCTCAGTGGTAGAAATGGTTGGAGAACTTGAAAAACTGTTTTACATGATGGCTGACAATGAAGTGGACATTGATCACAGAGAAAAAAGCTGCCATATCATACTGACAAAGACAGAGTAAATTCATTAAGAAGCTGCTCAATAGGTTTCGTATGTTACATTGCATATTACTGAGGAAAAATGGACATGATATTATGCATAGTTCATTAGAAATTATTGCTGTCTGAACTAATCTAGGGTGGGAAGCCTATAACAATGCTGCATTAGATAGAGAGATTGTTATTTTTTCTGACATGCAATATTGAACAGGGCCATTAATTAAAGTACGACAGGGTATGTGTGGAACTATTTGCATACTCCTTTGAAAAGTGAGAAACTCTACACTGAATTTCCACTTTCTGGAATTTTAGAAAAATGTCAGTGTTATCAGTATTGTCAAACCACCATAGAAATAATTATAGAGATGGGAGTGATGGAGGAAGCACTGTTATCACTTGTTGGGAAGCTTTGTTCTAAAGCAGAAAAAAAGAGATGGTTCACATACATGAGGAACTATTGGACAGAGTCTCTACTTGTACACAGCTAGTAAAGTGAGACAGGAGGAATAAAACAGGAGAAAAGCATGAACATAGTCTAAATCATCAGTATGGCAGGAACTCTATAGCAGCAGTATCAGTCTAAACCTGAAGAATAGCGATTCATTGTCCTGTTGAAATTTTTGTTGTTGCTTTCGTTGGACACAGAGGACAATATCACAGCATGCAAAGGAATTCACAACAGGCAGGAGAATTTCTGTCTTTTCATTAGTTACGTTAGACAGGGTTAGGGAACTTTCTTCTACAGGCACTTCCTCCTCTCAGTCATAAAACGCTTCTGGGAACCATGCAAGAACACAAATGATCATAATGCAAAAGAAGTAACACAGCCAATATTTTTTATCACTTTACTTGTGTTAGAAGAATTTCAGGCATACTAATTAAGATATTCTACAGAGAAACTATAAAACAACCCAATGCACTTTACAGCCTGCTTTATTGTAGTGTATATAGTGGGTCAATCAGACAATAAACAAAGAAAAAAGTCAATTGTAGCTGTCAGGCATATTGGATAAGAGTTATGTTTAAGCTTGGACAAAGTTTTAGAGATATAACACTTTTTTTAGGAATTTGTTAAGCTAAGTTCCCTGGGAGGGTGAGTTGATCACCTTAACTGAGATCAGCTGAGTTGCATCAATAGCAGCCAATGAGAAATGAAGTCACCAAAATATACTGAGCCTTCAATTCAGCTGTGCATCTAAGCAGTGGAGTTGAGAGCACACTGTTGTGGATGGTGTCATGGTTCAGTAGAATACCTGTAAGTAATACACCAGCAAATAATTTTTCTACTCTAGGCAGTTGGATAATCAGAAATGGTGTAGTGCTGTTTGATATTGTCTTGACTTCTACAGTTTTGTAGAAACACCTGAGGATTTTTGGAAGAAGGGGTGTAATTGGTATTGTATTTCCTCATCTAGGCACTGTATTTAGGTGGAGAAGCATTGCAGACTCCTGCCAAAAGGCAAAAATTTCTAGTGTACACCCTGGAAACTTGTATAAGATATAAACTAATCAATTTATTAACAGGATGAGACGAACAGTAGTGTTTGCAGCTGATCACATGATGCTTGTAAGTTGTAAGATATAAATTACAAGTTCTCAAGGATACAAGATTTGAGGCATTTCAACTGAAAATGAGCTCAGTTTGCTTTAAGTCCCTAAGGGAGGGAAGAGTATAGTGTGCAGTGGGCTTTCAGCCTTAAAATAATAGTTTTCATTATAAGCGTTTTGTTGGATGTCATGGCCAGGTAGGTAAGCAAGACTTCACTTATGCTACTAAACGCCTGTCTTCGTGCTCGGAGCATGGGAGAAATTCACTCAAAAGAGCTGTCACTTAGACCACCAGCATCCTGTGAAGAATGGTCATCTGAAGGAGACCAGGCTTTGTTAGCCCCAGGGCTCCTGGGGTGACTTATGTGCCTGTTAACGAAATAATTGCTGGAAACTGAACTGGAATAATTTTAGGGTTTATGAACCGGCAGAATACAGAAGGCATTTCTTTTCAGGTCATTTCACATTAAAACACTCTTTTAAAATACCTTCTATGGCTTTAGGTTTGTTTTGTAAAGATGAATGCAGGGAGGAGAACAGCTGTTAGCTAATCTGTCTATCCCCTTAGTAGCCAAGCAAGCAGTTTTTCCTAGATGTTTTACCAGAGCACACTAGACAATTATTCCTAAGATTGCTCCTTTGCAGGTTGACCCTTTCTGTAAGTTAAGAGTGAATAAAGTGTTAATGGCTTTGAGGAAGAAGTAAAGGAGTAGAAAAACCTGTTTTCAACCAGGCAATTTGAGCTACTTTAATTACTCAATTGCTCTGTCCCTTGTCAAAAATCTACACCCAGATTTAAGTAAACATCTTCATCAGGCTACTAAAGTTTTGCAGCTGAGGGATTCAGAAGACAGCCTTATTCTCTAGTTGTTTAGTATGGGAAGACCTATCTACAAGCCCCTTAACTAGTTGTTCATGGTTCTTGGAATTAGGAAGTGTCATTTCAATGAAATGCCTTTTGAATGATGACAAGAGGTCTCCAGTTGTTCCTCACTCCTCCAAACTTAGAGACTTTGCAGAACATGATTGTAATCAGTTTCAGCTGCATCTTGTTCCTCCATCCAGAAGGATGTTTGCTTTCTTCCCTTGACCAATTTTTCTTCAGAATTTTTGATTGGCAGTTTTTCCTCCCCTACAGTATCGAAGTAGAGCTGCAACTGGAAGAAAGCAGCATAGTATGCTGTATGTTTGAAATTAGGTGCTATCTGCTTCCTGTTTAGAGGCTGAACAGGCGTTATTCTTGCAGCAAGGCAAAGTAATTGAAAAGGGTATCCTTTCTGGGCTAATAAGTATCAGAAGAAATTCCAGTTTACAGTAGCACAGGTAATTGCAACTTGAAGAGATTTAGGCTTAGAGCTTCTAGCTGTGATAGCAACTGCAGGTTACTTTCAGAAGTTGGCATGGCAGGAAGAGAGCTGAGAGAGGAGTTCAAGTATGAATCTACTCTGTAATATATGTGAAACCAGTATGTTATCACCCCAAATTTTGCTGCTCCTTTATACTTGCTGTGCTCTGGTGACTTCAATTTCAAAAATTGAGAAAGATATCCCAGAATATAAATCACCTGGGACAGAAGACTATAAGGAGCACAGTAAGATTTATCCTTGTTGAGGACAGTTCTGCCGTGTAGAAGGGTCTATGGAGGAGATGCTTCCTGTGTTATTTCCATATCCTTAATTCATACTAGTGTTAAATGATAGAGGCTACAATCTCTTAGAGGTATGGGATTGAGAAGTCTATTATTGTTTGGATTCTTGAAGATAATGTTTCTCTTAATAAGCTTCTAATTCTCATTCATCAGGAAAGTAAATCTTTTGCTAATCTATATCATCACTTGCCTGCCATCGTTACAGTTGGTCTTCAATTTACTCAGCTTTCACCCTCCTTTCTTGTGTTTCCAGGTTCCTTGGTGAGCTGTATGGGGTATACTATTAAAGTTGGGATAGACACATTGATTCTGCCCTCCATCCCAGTTACTTAAGTGCGAGCTGGTTCTGAGCCTTTCAGTGACAAAGCAGTCTGAAAATGTGTCTGTTTGTCTACAAACTTTCTAACTATCCATAGGAGATCTCTTTTTTTATTGAAAGCCCTGAAGGAAGCCTGGAGAAGAACTTGCAAGTGGGATCAAATATTAAAATTGCATATGTAGCTGCTCGCTTTAGAACCTGCACTACGGCAAGGAAAAAAGGGGAGGAAGAATACATAGGGAACAACCCAGCTTCTGTGCTCTTATTTTGTTTGTTTGTTGCTTGGCATTACCAATGTAGCCCAAGTTTAATAGGCATTTTGTTAGTACACTTAGACCAAACCATCAGTAAGCTAAGTGCAGCAAGGAGCTGTGACGCTGTAGAATCCTGGGAGCAAAATAAACAGTCTGGACAGCTGGGTATCAAAGTTCTTGTTGAAAAGACTTCCCTGTTTTCACATTAAGCTTATCACAGTGCTTTGTGTTCTTAATATGTTCTTTGAAGTTCTAATCATTGTTGCTTTGCAAGAACTGATCAGGAACTGTGTCCTGCATGACTTTGGCTTCTGCTGTGATATCCAGCCTCTGATCTGCGCGCTCCTTACTCTGTATGACTTGAAGTTGGCATCTCTCATTACTGACTTCTGCTTGGTGACTGTTGCAGGCAGGGTATATTCTAACGTATACATTGCACATCATTAGCCGTTACCAAAGCCTAACCCCTCCTCTTTCTATGTAATATTTATAATGTAATCCCTCTTTCAATAGAATTCTATTGAACCAATTAAGAGATTGTACTCTGCCCATAAATCTTCCACTTCTCAGCTTGCATTTGATAAATTGGGCTTGGTCATTACTGGAGAGGCAGCTGACTGCCAATTACAGATACCTATCCTAAGGGCAGCATCTAGAGTGTGGAATTGAAGGTTGCCAAACCCAGAATATACATAAAATCTTGGATGCTCCAGCCCTGGAACCAAATTCCTACAATGCTGCCAGCTTAACAGTAAGTAGCAGTCTCTCGTTCGGTCATTCTGCAGACAAAATGTTCTACTGTGGACTGGAGAATACCTCAAATGTATCTTTCTCTTGCTGCTTTGTGAGCATCCCAGCCTGGCTGACAGAAGACCAGTGGACATATTTACTGTTATATGCATGTACAACAAATAAAGCATGTTCTGATAGTCCTGTAAGAGATTAATCTGATCTGTACATCATTTTCCTTTTTGACGTTAGTATACATGACCCCAGGCATTGCAGACAACTTCACAACTTTGATCCAAAGTAGAAGAGAAGATCCTGAAATACTGGAGATGGCATGAAAGCTTGTTTTTTTTGTGGCCTTCTAGACTTTTTTCAAATAAAAAAAAGAGGTGAAAAGGCGAGTTGAGAAGGGCATTATTTCAATTGAGAAGTGTTTTATGGAAGACAAAGTACAAGTTATTGTTCATCTTATTTAAGATGAGGGTTGCTATCTGTAGCTGTGTTTCAGTCAAGAGTTGTAAAAATTTGGACAGCATATAAAATTACTTTTAGATGCAATTAAAGGTAAAAACTATCTGTTAGTTAGCCTATTATGTGTAAAGGCATTGTGGGAATTCCACAAAGTGTATTTTGACTAGGTTTTGTGGCTTAACTTTTTTCCAGTTTTTTGAATAGCACTTTCTACTCCTTACTCTGTATTGTAACGTAAAAAGGCATAGGTAAAGCCTGCATTAATTTTATTTCCTTTATCCTACTCCTTTCAGCATAGGGCAAGGATTGATAGCTAATTCCATGCACTACTTTTCAAATCATTTTTCACCATTCTTAAAGCATATATTAGTGTTCTTTCTGGTGATTTGATTCTGCTTCTCTAACTCTGCAAACCTATCAGTGAGTGAGTCATCCTCTGAAGAGGTAATGTGGAGGTTTGCAGGATTTCTGGTTTGTCACCCAAATTCATCCCTTACATAAGTCTTAAATTGTCAGTGGAGTGCATCTCACAAAGGATTATCCTAACTGGTTAACAAGGCACTGCAGCTCTAACACTTTCATTGCTAGACTTCTGTTAATCCCTGATGGTAGTTACTAATGAAGTCAGAAATACAAGAGCTGAGTGATACTTCTCAATCCTGGATATGTGGAGTTCCGTGCAAGAGATGGTCAGTATTTTTCAGAATGCAGGAGGGCCATGAAAACTTATGTTCTGAACTCCTATGATAAACTGAGAAACAGAACTGTGCCTTGAGGTGGAAGCAACATTGTTCTTCTGAGATAAAGCACAATCTTATCCAAAGAGGAACACTGCTTATTAACAGAGCTTTGTGCTGAAAGCTTTGGAGGAATCTGTACACGCAGCTCTGGGTAGGCTTGCCGTGTTTGTATCTGCTGCAGTGACTAATGTCTGTTGTCACGTATTCCCAAAAGAAACATCTCAGACAGTGAACTCTGGAAAAAGAGCCAGGAAGCCTTTGGCGTTCTTGTTCAAACAGTTTGGCGCTTACTGTGACTGTAACGCCTCTCTCATTTCTGCCCAGCCTGGAAATGGAAAAGTGAGGCCAGGATTGGCTGACAGTTTCCAGGCTTGCGCTTCTTTGTCCACATGTAGTGTCACTACTGAGATTTGTGACTGCTTTTTAATGTGTCTGACATTATGATCAGTTGAGGTAACTGTCAACTGGATCTATTCAAGACAGAATTACTGATCCATTTAATCATATAGATATTTCAAACTGCAAAGGTGATTTAGGACAACTAATGTTTTTTCTTTTCAGTTCACTTAGCTTGCTGTTGTAAATTGTCAGGTAGATCTCTGTGCTTATCTTAAAATAGGCTTGTTTAATTTTTCTTTGACTGTCAAGTTTTCCCCACGCTTGCATAGGCTATATTTGTGTCAGTGTCTTCTACTTGGAGCAAATGGCCTGCCCCATCTCATGTTCCACATAAAACCAGGATTGTGCAAGGTGGATTAGTCCACAGGGAGGAAAGTGGACTTGTAAGTGCAGGACTCTTTGCTTCCCTTAGTGATACTTTGACTTCCTAAACCTTTGGAACCTACTTATCATATCCACTTTCTTACCTTAACATCTTGCTATTCCAGGATGTCTTTTTAAGTTAAGTGTGAAGATAGAACATAATCTCATCTTCATTTTTGAGACAAAGTGACCTAAACTGTTGTTTTCTGATGCTTGTGTGAATGTGAGCGCATCTGCACTTAGATCTGATGGGTTGGATGCAAACTGAATTATATTTGTTGGGGGAGGGGGGGTGGAACAAACAGTGAAATCATGGTTGATACCTTGTTGTTGTATTACTCTGTAAAAATGAGAGTGGTGGGAATCAATTGGATATCATTTCAAACAAATTAATCTCAGCTTGTTTGCAAGGTTCTTATTAATTTCATCTGAAAGAAAATTCCCTTTTACTTCCCCAGAGGAGTTATTTCAAAATATTTATATAGTATTAAAACATTTACAGCGTTCTACTTGCTGACATACCTCTTACTTTAGAGAATAGAGATGAGACAAATACAAAGATGATGAACCATAACTGATGAAAAGGAAGGAAAGAATCGAAGCAGAAGGATTAAGGAGGAGTGGGGGGAGCACTGGGCTATGAGCAAATATGGGCTGAATCCAGAGAAAAGTTATGTAGTACCATAGGAGGAGAAAACTGAATTATTTGTATGCCCCAACACTTTTTTTTTTTTTTTGAGGGGGGGGAGAAGTGGTTATTAATGAGGAAGATAAACAAAGCAGTGTAAATGGAGAAGAGCAAATGTCTAATCGACCTAGTGTGAGTGTATGTGTGTGTGTGTGTATATATATATATATATACTTTTTTTTTTTTTTTTTTTTTTTCATCAAAGGCATTCCTAAGTGTGACTGCAGAAGCGTGAGATGTTTGCTGGGAAGCAAAGACAGTTAAATTAATGTAGCAGTAATATTATGTTTAGAGACAATAGATGCTCAGTTATCTTCTTGCGTACACTCACCTAAATCATCTGAAATCAGAACTGCATGTTACGGTTTAAAAAAAAAAAAAATGCACGAAAGGGAAATCAAAGTGCCAGATGTCTGCACTGCTTAGAAATTGCTTCCAGCTTGTGGGGGTAACGAATCTGATTTCTGCTGTATGCAGATGCAAAGTTCAGGGAGAGGAGCTCCTTTGTAACTAGTATACTGTTGCACTTAAGCCAAAATTACTTTCGGAGTTTTAAGTCTGAGCGGAAGTACATCAAATAAGGTTATAGCTCATAGAAAGGATTTGCTATATGTTGCATTACTTTGATTCTCTGAACTATAACATTATTTTGGTACAGCTTGCATGGAAATCTACAGACTATAATGTAGGTTTTCTGTTATCATGTGGAGAATTCACAATTAAATCCTGAATATCTGCATGCCTCTGTTTAAAAAGTACCTGAGCATCAGATATTACTACCTTATGTACAGTGAAGATGTTTGACTATAGCATTAAAAGCAGGTTGTGAGAACTGTATAGTTTTGTAACACAGGCCTGTGTGAACAGCATTTAAAAAGTTAGTTGTGTGTATGCAGTTGGCTGCCTGCCATTTGCCAATTGAATTTTTTGGGGTTGAATTCCTTCAACATGGTAGTTGTTTCTTTTTCTTTGTGTCAAATATCTTCTGCTCTTTGCACTTCCCTGACACTGAGTCCAGAGAAATTAACAAAGCCTAGGGAACAAGAATGTTTGAAATCTTTGTGGTATTACAGGTGAAGCCTTAATTTGTTTTCCCTGGAGAGACAATCAGGGCGTGTACATCAGAATCTGTAAAAAGTTAGCCAAAGTGTTAGATGTTTGCTCACTTTATGATAGATAGGTGGCTCCAAGGACTACTTTTTCATGTCTTAGGGCTGTCTGAAAATGTTAAGAGATTTCTCTGGATTTTTTTTTTTTTTTTTTTTTTTTTTTTGCTGGAATACAGAGATATTACTTGGAGTGAAAACAAAACATTTAAATTGCTGAAGTGAATGTGATTTGTTTGGACTGATTCTAGGGAAAATTTAAATAGGGTATGCATATATAGCTTCAGCCAACTAATCTAAATAGTGTATGGTAACAGCTGAGTCTTGGCCTGAACCACTGATTGAACACCTGGGGAAAGGACTTGGTCAGCCCTGAGAGCACAGGTGAAGGCAATTCAGCTGTTACCAGAAGGGGTGGAGCTGGCTGCACCTCTCTTAGACCTCATTTGAGGGCTGACTGCCACTGCGCAAGGATCTCTAGAGATCATTCCTTTATGGAGTTTTCCTTGTGAGCCTAGATCTTCAGAGATGGGTGAGTATCTTTGCTTTTCCTTTGTAACGTGATTTCATTTGTGCTAGTGCTACTGCATTCCTCTATTGCCCTTCCACTTCCTGAAGTGTACTTAGTGATCTTAACATCTAGTAACCAAATGAGTGACAGAATTCTAGGTATTAACATCATGGTCTTTCCCCCTCACCTTACTTACAGTAAGGATGTTCTTGCATTGGCTTTCCCTGACCATGGCCATGATATACTGTTTAGATTATTGCTTAGGCCAGTAATTTAACTCTCTGTACTTTTCTGGAAATCATTATATCTCAGGTCACTGTAAGAAGATGCTAGCAACTGTTAGCAACCTATAACAATGTATATGTAGAATTAATGTATGAGCAATGTAATGTAGAATTAATTGTGCTAGTGGTCCTGGGTGAGATGATGATTTGGTAGTAGTGTTTGAGATCAGGGTTACTTGGCAGCTTAAAATGCTCATGAACAAAACTTTTCATTAATCTGGCTGAGATATGACAGCATATGAATATGCCACTATGAATGGCCACTCCTATTAACTTATACACGTACGTATGTACTTGACTTGTTTTCCTGCTCCCCTTCTTTCCTGCCTGAGAAGATGCAGTATTATGGGGGTGCCTGCTTTTGTGTATTGCCCTCAAAAGCTCCTTTGCTTACTGTCCTGGGGTTCTTACATATGTGGGACCGAACAACTCAAAATGTACTTCTACACTTGTGAAATGCAAGCCTTGTATAATAGTTGTTGTTTTTGTGCATAGCGCAGTTTGAAGGTGGGAAGAACTCATGTTTTCCTAGAGAAGATGGTAATGGTACCCAACTCAGTTCGTTGCACTTATCCTAAAGCAAAGATAGATATTACTTGGTGTAATTCCTGAAAGCAATTACAATCTTTTGTGACACAAAAGTACTACTTCTGGTCACTGCCACATCTTTCTTGTTCCCCTGCTGAGTCATGTTAAGCAAGGTATAAAATGGAATTCATAATTTGATCTAACTGCATCCCTTCATCTAAAGGGTTGCAACAGAAGGCCTCTGTACAGGGATTCAAGAAGAGCTGAGGAGGGAGTGAATTTCATAGAAGGAGTATCTGCCTCATTAGAGATGATTAATGTGAAGGAAGAGCTCATTTATCTGCAGAGTATGGTGCTGAAGATACTGTAGGCAGAAGGGGAAAATATCTGGCTGGAACAAAATTCTTCCCTGTAAAAGGAAGGAGGGAGAGAAACATCATAAGTAGTGAAGAATGAAGGAAGATCAGGGAAGCCATGTTATCAGAGGAACAAACGTCATTACAGGCTGTTAAAGCCTTGTAACTCCTTGATTCTATCTGTGTCTGAATAAATATGGACCATCTGCCCACTGGCATAGACATCCAATGGAGCACCCACCACTTTCCAAGTGTTTCCTTGCCCTCATTTTCATCTACTCAGTTTGCCAATGAGCCTGCAGCAGACACTGCTAGCTGGCAGTAATAGACAGTCCCTTTGCTTTTGGGTACTGATGAAGGGCTGACAGTCTTTTCTGTGTATCGGAATTCATCTGATGCCTCTGGTACTTAGAAACCAAAGCATTTGGCAGGTGTGATTGAAAAAGGATTGTCTATCCTGGAAGTTCTGCAATTGTTATTTCTAACAAATATTCTTGAGAATGCCTTTGCTAATGCTTTTCACTTATCTCAAGGTATAGCAGCACAGTAATTATTTTTGGGAAGGCTCATAACTAGTTCTCTGAATGCTCAGCAATGAATCATAATAGGGAAACTGAAGAGCTATCTACAGGACACTTTATTTCTGGCACCCATCTTAACAGTACTTTGCTGTTGAATTTGGTCTTTATTTAGTTCTTTAAATCAGTGCTTCCTGGTGAAGATGAACTAAAGACATTAGCTTGATCAGAAGCTTGTTAGTATCTTTTTCTATATGGTAACTGAAGTGATTTAGGAAAATGAATTGGAAAAATCCAGGGAATGATCAAAGGAAAAAATAACTATATTAGTGCAACCAAAAGGTCTTTGAGTGGTATTTAACTAAAATGAGTCGAATGACAATGTCTTGGGCACCTGTAAACATCACTTTCTTTGAAAAGTTTTCACACAAGTATTATTTTGATGAAGCACTGAGTAGACAGGTTTCCAGAGGCAGTTCATCTTCAAATGAATTCTGACAGATTCAGCTTAAGGGCACTGCTTCTAACCTGATGAGGCCACTCCAAGAATGAATCTGATTTTTTTTTTTTTTTTAAGTTATTTTTAGGGAAAAAATCAGGACCATTATGTGGGAGAAATTTATGCTACTGTTGCTATGCAAGTCTCTATTGCTGGTATCTGCAATATGTCATTGTATCTTATCTGGAATATTTAATTTTTAACGTATAAAGAAAACTAAAAATTAAGGGGAGTTTTTCAGGTTGAGAGACATGGTTATGTGCTTCTCTTTGTAGTAATATATTTTTAAAAGAAGCACTTCAGAAACCTGAAAATGTATAGGAACATCCTTCAAATAACTGAAAACCAAATGTTCTGCTGGGAAATTAATTATAAGAAATGCTCTGCGAACTTAGGTCTTAAATGCCTGTCTTGACCTGCTGAGAATCTCAATAACATTGCAGTAAACATAAAGGAATCCCACAGCTGTTACTGGATTTGCAGAACATAGGGGTGAGTTGAAGAAAGTTGAGGCTGGTGGATTAAATTCTGCTGGAGCAGCTCAGAGGCAGCTGCGGAACCAGAGCCTTTCATGCTTCTGTAAGCTTGTGTCTGAATAGGTCAGGTAAATGTGAAGCTTAGATGCACTCTTTTGCTATCCTGAGAGTGATGGATAATAGGAACATCATAGTATAGCTGCAACTTTCAGTTTAAAGATGCCTAATTTGTGACAGTGAGGGTTAGCTTGTGTTATTTTGATTGCTGGACAATATAGAGGTCTCAAAGCTGGGGCTTGAAGTACTCCCAGCCTCCAAAGTACTTCTGCAGAGTTCTGGGACTGACTGAGTATTTAGTATGCTGGGACAGAGAAGCATCTGTACGTGGTAAGGAATCGTATGACAAGGGATGCTGAATATAATGCATAAAGGACTCTAGCAGAGAGGGTAAAATGAAGAACTGGGCTTTGTCTGATCTTGTCTGCATTATGCTTAGTCTCAGGCAGCTGCTTCTGTAAGGACATGAGCTTTCACGAGCATCTGTTACCACTAACTAAATCCAATACTTAATTCTAGAGAGGATATTGGTTCCAGGTGGGTGATGGGGAGCATTGTCAAATTCAGCACATCTCATCCAGCATCTGAGCCTGACTGTCTCCTACTGTACATTTTGTCCTTATCTCTGGAACTGACTATTGCTGAGCTGTTCTTTTCTACACACGAGACTGACAGCTATTTTTTTCCCTTTGCACATATGCTGCTGCTTGATCTCTCTTGCTGTACTGTCTTTTGTGTAGACTATCAAGAGGGATGGAGGGGACAGGTGGACAGTTACCAGTGATGCAGAGGAAGCAGATGTGTTGACTGTAAAAACAACATAAGACAAAAAAATTCTGCATTCATACTTCAGAGAGAGGCTTTTTTTTTTTCTTAGTGATTGTTCAGCAAACAGCCCCAGAACCAATGCAGGTGGTGTAACTCAGGAACCCGCTGGCTTTGAGGATTGTACTGAAGCTAAAATACAAAGGAATTGTAAGCTGTGTGTGTCTCCCAGCAGTTCAGAGAAGGCTCTAGCTGCAAGCTGGGGTCTGGCCCTGCATGACCCTCAGAGGGTGTCTGTGGTTGTAGACGCTTTCTCTTTCAGTGGGATTTGGCAGCCAGTGTACCTTTGGCCAGGGAGCACTGGCTAGAAGGTCCCTGCTGCCATTTCACTTGTAGTTGCTAATTGCCAGTGGACTGTCTGCTCAGTTGCTGGCAGCTGTGTGCAGGCTTCCTGGGCACATTTAGCTGCCAAATGGTTTCCATGTCTGTGTAAACTGTTTCCCATGGGCATATACCAAAATAAAGGAAAATAATGTCAAGGTGTAAGCAAGTGAGGACAGACCCTGTTTAAATATTGCTCTCATACTGCAACACTTAACGGACTTCCTTCTAAAATGCCAAGACTTGTGTTGGCTCAGGTGCTTCAGTAGACCTTCCCTGGCATTGTGAATTTTCTGGAAGTTGCCAGAAACTATGGAGATGTGAGGTAATCTTGTATTTCCTATACTCTCCTCATGTTTCAAAAGTCAACTGAAGGTTGAAAGCAACAGATCTGATACTCTGTATAAAGAAACAAGGAAAGGCAACTACATGGTTCCTTCAGAAAACAGCTGTTAAAGTATTTGTTCTATGCACAGTTTGTTCCTTTTGAATCCAAGTAGAACCTTGGCATTGAGTTCCCCAGCCTGACTTCATGCTGCTGAAAAGACTTTCCTTCCTCTTCTTCCATCTCTTGCTATTCTTTTTCTCCTGTGAAATGGGAGTGGACCAGGTATTTGCCCAGATTTTTCTATTTTTATTGGATTAGAGCTTTTTTTCCCTGAGAAATTGCTTACTCAGTACTACTGATCCTCTTCTAGTTAGGGAATGTCTTGTTTGGATGACATGGGCAACACACAGTACTCCAGGGAAAGCCATGCTGTTCTAAATTCTGTATCTAAGAGAGACTTAATAGCCTATACAAGATAAACAAGAGTTCCAAGTTGGATGTGACCCAGAAAACAGTCTAAGTACCTTATGCTTCGTGGAAACTTGGATTCATATCAGAAGTCTTTTGACTTGTATTTGGAGTGTGGTCAGCAATTACTTCCATGACTGCTGAGCCCAAGCAAAAATTTAGCGCAAGGTTATATGTGGCTGCTTCAATCTAGTTTATAAAATTGTCCATTTCTGTGCTAGCCAAAAACTAAGGAATTGAAAAGGTAGCATAAAGCCACCTCTAGCTCCTTAAATCCTACATGGAAAAGAACTTGTTACACTAGAGGAAGCATCCATTTGCTGTTCTTTTGTGAACTTACCCCCTTGCACTGCCTATATTTCCTGTGTTTTGCCAGTCCACTTGATTTGTAAACAGAGCTAGAGATTAAGGTCTGTTGAAAAATAAATTCTTAGTATCTGTGTCCTTGTTCCTGTGAAGGAATGTTCTGTTCCTGAACTCTTGTGTTACCAAGTAAGTGAAGTTTTCTTGAAAAGGTAGTGCTTAGATCTGAACATGTTTTTCTTTCTTCATGAAAAAATGTAGAAGAAACTCCCAACTGACTTGATAAACACTGAAAATTGAATACAGTAAAGGAAGTATCAGAGACTGGAGAGAAATGCAAGATGTCAGAGATAGAAGCTTGAACATGTTACTACTGAAAAAACACTTTTATTCCTTGCTAGATTTTTCTCTTAAACCCCAGCAAACAAAGATGAGAGGAAGTGGTGAGCTGTCTCTACTGGGCCCTAGTAATAAAGAGCATTGCTTTTTCTGCTCTGATACTGAAATACTGACAAGAATTTGCTTTTGCCAGTTTTTTGTCCTCTGAAAAACATGTTCCCCACTGCTTTCTATGTTTCGAGTAGTAGTAATTGAGCTGTTGGTAGAGATACTTACTTACGAGCTGTTGGTAGAGATACTTACCAAGTGAAAGAGGAGCTGTGGCTACTTACAGGATGCCCATATTCTTACCCTATTGTCCCTTTTCATATAAATAAGGGGTCAGTATTAGACTTAAAACTGAAAGACTAGCTTATCATATAGCATTGCTCGCTACAATTTCCACAAGAAAATGTGGAAGGGAAGGGCAAGCAAAGCCTGCTAGTAGCTGAAACTGGAATTCTGTATTGCCAGAGAACACTTAAGATCTTAGACACAGAAATGTACATAGAGTTAATACCATTTTGTTGTTCAGGGAAAGCATAGAGTCAACATTCCTAGAAGAGAAAAAGCCTGGATACCAAAATAGTGTAAGAAAGACATGAGAAAACTCTAAAAACTAAAATGTGTTAAAGGTCTACATTTGCAATGTTTCCATAAAAACTTCATACTGTAACTAGTAGTACTGTGTCCATGTCTGGAGCCCACAGTACAAGAAGGACAGTAGAGGGTCCAGAGGAGAGCCATGAAGATCATCAGGGGACTGGAGCACCTCCCCTATGAAGACAGGCTGAGGGAGCTGGGCTTGTTCAACCTGGAGAAAAGAAAGCGGCAGGGTACCTCATTGCAGCCTTTCAGTACCTAAAGGGAGCCTACAAAAAGGAAGGGAATCAATGCTTTGAAAGGGTTGATAACTTCAGGACAAGGGGAAATGGTTTCAAGTTGAGGGAGGGGAGATTTAGGTTGGATGTCAGGGGGAAAATTCTTTACAGAGTGCTGAGCCGCTGGAACAGGCTGCCCAGAGAGGTGGATGCCCAGTCCCTGGAGGTGTTCAAGGCCAGATTGAATGGGGCTCTGGGCAGCCTGGTCTAGTATTGAATGTGGAGGTTGTTGGCCCTGCATGTGGCAGGGGGTTTGGAGCTTCATAATCCTTGAGGTCCCTTCCAACCCTGGCCATTCTGTAACAAGGGGTTGTTCCATTTGTCTGCTGGCTCAGAAGTACTTTAATTCCATTTGGGTTGCACGAGCTTTGGGCAGGGCCAAAGTTTCTACAGCTTAAGGGATCAATATTTTTCCTAATTATTTTTGAGAAGTGAAATTATTTGTTCAGGAGAAGATAATACACCAGTAAATTCCAAATAAAAGAGTGCCTTGGCAGGTATGCTAGGAATAGATCAAAGAATTAGCAGCAGAAGAAACAGCCCTTTCCTCCTCTGCAAAAAAACCCTCAGATTTAAGGGTAAATTAACAGAGTTTATCACCTTTAGTATTTCTCTATTTATGCTGCTGGACTCTCCTTCAACCTACTGCTTGGTACAGATCCATTTTGCATTCCAGGGAACCCCCCCCCACATAGCCAGCTTCTTATATGAGGTTGTCCACAGGACTCAAGTTCTTAATAGCAGTCTCCTGAGGGCTTTTTATGAGTACACATAATCCAGTCTCAGAGGACCAAATTCCCTCTCTGGTTCTTGTCCCAAGTAAACAGTTGAACTGGTTTCTTTTGCTTTCCTTGCTTCCAGGCAGCTGGTGGTTAGCCTCAGGTTTTTCTTTGTGGTTTTTTTTTTTTTTTTTTTTTTTTTTTTTTTCCCAAGGGAAATGCTACTTCCATGGTTGTATTTTCCAATGGAAACTGAGATTGCCTATGTAGCACTGAAAAGCTTGCAGTGGTGATTCAAGGGACTATGGCTTTTTTCAGTAAGACTTTAGCAGTCTCTGGTAGCTCCAGGCTAAAGTTAGGGTCCAGAACAGAAAGCAGTGGTGAAGGGCAAGGTTTGGGTACTAAATATTGTTTTCTTTTTACCCCTTACCTGCTAATACTGTATTTCTTCAGGCTGATAGCTTTCTCTTACTAATGAATCTTTGTGTAGATCAGAACCTTTTGGATTAGCTGCACTTACTGTTGTCTAAATTTGCAGCAGAATCTTTGCCTCTGGAGACTTTTTGTCTCATTTTACTTCCTTGAGATAAGGTTGTGAAGGTTTTTGAAACTGCACAATGTTGCGGTGTAAAATGCCCCATAGTCAAGGGCAGAACCTGATAATCCTACTTCCCAGTCTCATACAATCTTCACACTAAGATCCTGAAATGTAATCCTAAGGGCATCTTGAGAAGTTAGTCTTCCATTTTATATAACAGAACCTCCACCTTAGCAGACTTGCAGTGTAATCCTTAATATGTATGAAATGCTTTCCTTTAAGCATAAATGTTGTGGGTCACAAACACAAACTGATTTCAATATGGGAAAAAATGTTTGCAATCTTTGGAACTGATGACCATAAGAAATTGAGATAAATGACTAGCAGCTTTAAATTAGGTGTAGGGCTTTGTCATTTAGTACATTTATTTGTTGTTGCCCTATGGAGCTCAACTTGTTGAACTATTCATTTTATACTGTATTCACAGCAGGTGGATTTTTATTTTTCGTTAGTCAAAGTTCCCAACATGCCACTGATTCTATTTTAATATATTGACAGATAACCTACATGTAGATGTTTACTTATGAAAGCATGTGGATTAATATTTTCTGGATTCCTGTTTGTTATGTATTTTACTTAGTTATTTGTTAGCTCGGTTGCCTGTGTGATTAACAGATACTGACAAGGAAAAATAGACTGTGAATTGCAGATAGGAACTTGCAAATGAACCAAGAGATGAGATTGTGAATTCATGAGGAAATGGAAGAAACAAACTTTTTCATGTGGGAATATTTTACAGTTGTGTGGCATTTATAAAGGTACTAACTTTGTATTTTCTGTGTATTCAGCCTTACTATGACTGATGTTAACTATGTCAGTTATTTAAAGAATGGTCTCTCTATTCTCATGCTTGAAGCCTGGTGTTACTTGTTTAAACTGAAGTCAGTATCTTAGCCTTAAGATATTTGTTTATTGTCTTGCATGGTATGTGTTGCATTATATTTCTTAAGGATGGAGGACTTAAGATGATGTGGTGAGAGGATAATTGGCTTTTTAACTGTATTGCTTGCTTGAGGGGGGTTAGTTTATATCTATTCTGGGAATGTTGAGGCATGTCAAATAAATGCAGTTTTGGAGAAATTGCTTTTCCTGGTGTGACAGATTTTCAGTGTGTAAACAGTTTTCTGTTCTTCAGAGCTGAGCCCTTTATGCCAACCCCATATTCCCATAGAAATTAATATTTAAACTATCTTTTTATTCTTCACTTAGTACTAAAGAGATAGACTTGATTGTCAGACGTGTGAATGAATTTGTTTGTTCTGAGTCAAGTTGCTTAAACTAGCTGTGAATGCTGTCAAGCCAGATCCTTTAACAATAGTATATAATTTTTGTCATGTGTTTTGTCAGTTGCCAGAGACACATCAATCTAAAATGAGAGAACCATAGGATTTGGAAAGGACCTGGGAATCATATAGTCCAACCCCCCTATCAAAGCCTGTTCCCTTCAGTAGGTTGCACAGAAGTGTCCAGGCAGTTCTTGAATATCTCCAGTGAAGGAAACTCCACAGCCTCTTTGGGCGGCCTGTTCCAGTGCTCTGTCACCCTTACAATAATGTAGTTCTCCCTCGTATTTGTGTGGAACTTCCCATGTTGCAGCTTGCATGTTACCCTTTTGTACTCTTCCTGTCCAGGCTGTCCCCAGCCATGACATACTGCAGGAAGTTGGAATGGAATGTTCTTCAGACTTATTAGTTGTAAAGTGTAGATGTTGACTTAGTACTGGCAGCACAATCACACTCCTTTTTCTGAAGAATGGAACTATCTGCTAGAAGCAGTCATAACAGCATGCTTTAATCTTTTCTAATCTGGTTTACTAGTCGTATACTGGAGTGCTTTTATTCTACGCAGCAAATATCCGTCAGAGCATTCATGGAACTTTTCCTATCAATAGTGTGTTGCCTCACAAAATCATGCTTTGCCATATGATATGCTTCAGAACTGCAACTATTACAGGTTGTAGCAACTCATCACGTACCTCTTTTCTGCCATCTTAAGTACTGAACCAGGGTGAAGGAAGGAAGCCTGAAGAGCTTACTAGCCTACAGTCTTCTCTAGGAATTCTGAGTTACAAAGCTGAAGTGAGCACCTTATGAGAGGAGATGGCTTTTGTTAACTTTAATACTATAAAATATGCATATTATAGGTCATATTTGGTATATACTCACTCACAAAATGAGTGTGACTGCATTGCCTTCTATGTGGAGTTTCAATAGACTTCTTGCTGAGCTGTAAAATAGTGAGATGGAGCCAAGCAATAGCATAGGGCTTATTCTTTGCAAACTAGTAGCTCTTTATCTTGATAGCTCTGTTAAAATATTTTTAGTCAATTTTCAATTCAGTCCAGCCCTTTGCAGTTTGCAATGTTATTTAAGCTGATTAAGTGAAGCTACTGGAGGCCTTGTGAGGAGCAGGAAGGGTCTGGGAGCCTGGAGGGGTTTTGTACCACTAATGACAGCACCTGGCAGCTGATGGTCCACCAGCCAGAACTAATCCCTCTGCAGGCAAGGAGACAGCGAGACTTTATCAGGCACTCTGTGTCATGGCTCTGTCAGGAAATCAGACAACATGCAGGGAGGGATGTGACAGGACACCCTCACAGGTAGGAAGGTGAGGACAGATGTGTGCAGCTGCATGCTATTAGCAAACTCTCTCCCAGAGTTACCAGCACTGGAGTGAGGTGGCAGCCAGTGAACTTCCTTCCCTTCCTCCCTGCAGGGGATTGTGATGATTATTAGGAAACCTGGGTGATGGGGGAAGCTAAAGAGTTTGGCACTACACTGGATGACACTATGCTGGCAAATATATAGGATGATTAATGCTGTTAAAGAAAGGAACCAAGGCTGAAGAGTGCTGGAGGCAGACCAAGAACTGTGACCTCTTGTCAAAGTATGTAGAACTAGTAAACTCTCCTGCTGAAAAGGAGTTAGGAAAACACTAGACTGAAAGTCCTGTAAAGTCCATTTACCTGATAGGTAATGGGCTTATGAGTGCAGGTAGGATTAATGGGCTTTAACAAAAACGTATATCTCAGAAGATTTCTTGAAATCAGGTAGAGTGAAAAAGGCATGCTGGCTAAGGGAGTAGCCTCTTTGTGGAAAGAGGTCTGATCAGTTGCAGACCTCGAGCCAAACGTGAGATGGTTATGCCATGGCATTGTGGAAAAAACAAGTATAAAAGATAAGCAGTTGATAACCTGAATGACGTGAGAAATGAAGTGGTCAGTACGAATAAAACTTCTCCAAAGAATATAGTGTGTTTCAGAGATGCGTAGGGAGAGAGCATGTTAAGTCCTGATGTTGTAAGTTAAATTCTCACATCTCTCTTTTGTTCTGCAGTTACTTTCAGTTGGGCTGAAGGATGCTGCATTGCCTTTATTCAGCATCTTCTTGATACACACAAGTGTACACTGACACTTTGTATTTTTATCTTGATGAATAGGAAGGGAGAGCTACAAAAGTAATGCATATTTCACAAGTTAGCAAAGGGATTGGATCAAAATGAAGCTAAATATGGTGGCTTTGTTACAGATCCAAGAATTATGTCCTTGATGTCTTAGTTTCAGCTTGGATGGGATTTTTTCCTTCAGGGTGTCTGGCATGATGTTATGCTTGGGCTCTAAGAGAAACAATGTGGATAACATGCCCATGTTTCTAGTTGCTGCAAAGCAGTATGGTATAGAGCCAAGGCTAGTCTCAGCAAATGGCCCAAGTTGCTAGAAGAGAATAGAATTAGGACAACTGACTTGGACTAGGTAAAGGGTTATTCCATACCTTGACATCATGCAGAAGGAGTTTTGAAGGGATTGGGAGTTCATAGCTCTCTTTAGCTGCTCGGGGGCTAATTGGGCATTGTTCAGGGGATGCTGAGCGATTGCATGTGTGTAACTCATTCTATACATTCACATACTTGTCATAATTATCCTTTTCCTTTTCTCTATTTTAGTAAACAGTTTCATCTCAACCCATGAATTCAACTACTACTTTTTTTCCTGTTTATCTACTGCAAAGGTGAGGGACACTGAACTATCAAATTTCTAGATATCAAAATAGAATACAAAATTTCTATATCATTAGAGCTGTGAGAACACAGCTCTTAAGTTCCCATTTCCTTCTGTCAGCAGGAAAACTCTGGGAAACACTTTGACATGAGGTTGCCTCAGAGCCCTTACCATCCCCACCTGAAGCAAGGAGTGTGGAATTGAATTTGTCCATGCTGAAATAATCGCATCCATTGGCATTCATTGATGCATGCTGAAGGTTTATGGTGACCAAACAGTGGGTATGAGCGTAGTGAGGTGGTGGGTTGTGTTTTTCAGCAGTGGTGGCAGCAATTTGAAAGAGAAGTTTGGGATGCAGACTTGTTTGTAGCTGGTGAAAATGTATAGCTAATGGTGATAGCTATTTTAAAAAAATAGGTTTGTAGCTGGGAATTTGCTGTACCAAATAGTGTTATTGTGCTGTTTGTATCAGTTTTAGTTTCCATGAAAATGAATAGGAAGATTTACTTTTTGGAACAGACAAGATACTATTATGTTAGAACTATTGGAACATTATGTAATAGAAACGACTATACAATAAATAGAATGTGTGGGCAAACCATTCATTTTTTCAGAAAACTGAAGAGGTTTCTGAGTCTTTAGGCGAGAGATATAGATCAGGATACTTTCATTGAATATCACCTCTATAAAAGAGGTGCATGAAGTGTATTGGGCTTACCTAACAAGGCTTAAGAGAGAGGAGTAAGAAATGTAAGAGAAACAGCACTGCAAGCACTGAAGTCAATGCAGGAGGAGCTTCTGGCCTGGGAAAGAATCTTTGCAGCCCAGGAGAGGCTCACGATTGAGAAGGCTGTGTGCCCCTATATCCCATAGGCATTGTATGCAGCAGGTTTCCATGTGCAGCCCATGGAGGAACCTGCAACACAATGGTGGATGGGGCTTGAAAGAGGTTGTAGCCCTTGGAGAGTCCCTGAAGGAGCAGGCTGATCTCAAAGAGTAGGCCCTGTGGTATGGACCCAAGTTGGATCAATTTAAGAAGATCTGCGTTCATGTGCACAAGATCTGTTAAGGATGAGCAGTAATTAGTGATCTACCCACCCTCAGCTCAATTCTTGAGCTCTTTTTCATTGTGTCTTCTTCTCCCTCCCTCTTTTGAGGAGGGAGAGAGATGTGGTAGAGTTTAGCTCACACCAGGGTGAAACCGCCACATCAAGGCCTTACATAATTTCTCTTTTCATTCACAGAAATTTGACACAATATTTTAAAAGTGTGAAGGGAAATAGGGTACCAAATCTCATTCACGTTCTGTGGGAAACGGTGGCCTACTCATCATACATACCTTTGAAATGTATGGAAACCTCAATTTACTGGAGCTCGGAGATGTGACTTCTGAAGCAAAGTGCTGTGAGAAGTTGTCCCCAACTAAATTTCCAGTTTTCATTTTCAGTCTTTTCAGTTTTTTCCAAATCTCTTTTCTTGCCAGTGTTGGCAAGCAAGTGCTATTGGCTTTGCGTCTCAAACAAACTTCCCACCTGTTACCTTCTTTTAAATAGAAAGTTCAGATAATACATAGAGCCAATGACAGAGCTCAAAATCACAGTGAAGTGCTTGCTATTGCTGCTATGAACAAATAAAAAGCATAAATATGTCTGGTATTGGACAGACTTGAAGCCCATTAAGCTCAGGGTTGTGATTATCTCCAATGAGAGAAAAAGTGCTTTACTCTAAGATAATTTAATGGCAGTAAATGAAGGCTAAGGTCAGTGTAAAATTATAGCAGAAAAGAGCTATGGATATTATCTGCTTAACATTATTTGCTGTTCAGGCCTCTTCATTTATACCCTATTCAGGGTCATGATAACTGAGCTACTAGTGGGCATATATAGTTCATCATTTAAATTTGTTTCTTTATCTGAGCATGGGACAAGTAAAAAATCATATCTTTTTTTAAAAGTGCTGTTGGGCTGATCTAGATAGATGTTTATTTGCCTTATGTACAGGTTGTAACTGCTATTCTAGCAGTGCTTGTGTGGATGAATATGATATATTGGAAAAGAAGTTGCTATATATCTTGTATATGGAGGCCATGTCTTATCACTGTATATTTGAGTACTTGGAATGAGTTGAAGATGTGGGTGATCTGGTTGGGTATGCGTTCTGTGAACCAAATGATGGTCAAGTTTTTCAATTGAGAGAAGCTTCCAGTGCTTTCTATTGGAATGCCTGCTGGGACCAGAGCTGCTCAACAAATCCATAAGCTGTCTCCACAAAACTAGGGAGTAATATCATAGCATCTGCTGATGTAAAAGGCTTCATCAGATTTTTTTTTTTAAATAAAAAAAAAAATGGATGAAAAGAGCTGCAATAAAAATAGACTGATATGAATAAGTGAGTGAGAAATCATCAGGCTGAGTTTAGTGTTAATATTTGAAAATGAAAATGTGCATGGGTAGATTGAGGATGAAGGTAAGTCTGTATAACTAAAAATTAAGAAATATTAACTTTTTCAGATATTTATACAAAACATCATAATAATCAAGATGTTGAAAAAGCATCTAGGTAGTTGGGAGTAATTGGGAAGAAAACAGAACCAAACAGAATACACTGTTATTCTGTGCTGTAGGTTTGTGGCATTACCACATTTTATACTGCGTGGTGTTATTCAGGTTGTAAAAGGATGCTCTAAGTCACAAAACATGACTGAGATATACATCTACAAAATCAGAAACAACAGGGAAAATATGAAAAATAACTGGTCCATTTTCACAATTGAGTAACTGGGGAAAAACTGAGAAAATAGCAAGATAGCAAGTTTAAAACAAGTTTTCAGTGCTCTTCTGTTAACACAGACCCTGAATGTTTTTGTATGTCAAGAAATTGAATCAAATCTTTCAGTACAGGAATTATACTCAGGACAGGTCTGAATTTCTTTTGCCCAGAATTTGTTTTATGCTTTTAATTAAGACTCAGACTTTTCCTTTGGACTAGACACTCCATAATGAATGGGTTTTTTAATAGTTGGAGAATACCATAGGACAAAGAAATAGTGAGGGAGTGCTACGTGGCTGATGATGATGCATGCTGTGAATTGTTAGGGAGGCACTCCATGTAACCCAGAAGAAAGTCTCATGGCATTTATTTTGCTCTTTTTTTCCCTCTTTTGTTATAATGTGTTAATAGAACAATCTCTTGAAGAATAGTCCTCTGTGTTCTTTGTCTATTCTGTTATTTTCCTTTCCAATGTGAAAAGCACTTCCATACTGTCAAGGAGCTAACCCCATCTGGATGCTCTTCAGTTTTTCGACAGACTCTGTCTGAGGTGCAGTAGACTTACATTCCCTGTCAGGTCTGCATTCATCCAAGTCTTTTCTATGCCTTCATTAGGAAAAAAAGCTGCAGCTCATTTCCTTATTTACGTAGTGGCCTGTTTCAATACCTTTTTTGTAACTCTCAGATGGGAAGGCAATCAGTCTCATTTCTTCCCTTGGCTTTGCATCTGAGGCCAAAGGGAAAGTCTATTCAGGCAGAACAGCAATCAGCAGAACAATGACTGAGTTTTTAAAAGCATGCTCCAAACTCTGAAGAGTTCAGTGTTGTTCTATATTTCATTAGTACTTTTCATCAAAATGAGCTCAAATTTTTCTTTAGTTTGAAAGGAGTGGTATAAATTTACCTGTTGAGATTCTGTACATATGTTTTCATTTCCACTGACACTCCTCTGTGCGCTTAACTTGTTGGAAGGTATGAGCAGGCAGTATGGAAGAGATGTGCACTACAGCTGTTTAAGAAATAGCTCCTGTAGGTAATTAAGACACCACACTTCTTTTATGTCATAAATATTGGCTTTTAGCTGCAATGGATTTCTCTGAAGAAAGATTTGAACCTGCAGCACGAAACTGATTAATGTGTTGTAGTTCACATGCAATATTATCTGGCACCTCCATTGTAAGTATATTTATAGACCCCGTAACTGCAGTTTTATTTTTCTTTTGTTCCTTGTCCTGTTCCTTGTGTCTTTGCACATGCACAGGAGGCCCAAAGAATAATAAAAAAAAGCCTCCCTGATAACGAAAGGTCATGTAAGACTGCAGTATAATCTTGTACAGTAGAAGAGTTTCTCAGGTCATGAAGCATTACTGGCATATTGCAGATCAAAAGTTGATTCAACTCAACTCTTAATAGGCTTTCATATTTTTATGTGGTTACTTTTGTACATTTGTAACATCCAGTAATGCTGTAATGAAGAGCACCCATGATTTTCCAGGTGAATGTGGAAAGGCTTTTACTGGTTTGGGCAATTGGATGCTTGTTGTGAACTGGTCCCACATCCAAGCAACTGAGTTTTGTCCAGGAGCTGTAAAAAGTAGAACCAGAACACTGTTATGAATGATAGGTGACCAGCAGGAGACTCAAATTCTATGGAAGTAGCAAATTTGAGTGAGGTCCAGAATGGTCTCTGTGTGAATTAATATTCCACCTCAGTCACAGAATCACCCGGGTTGGAAGGGACCTCAAGGATCATGTAGTTCCAACCCCCCTGCCTAGCAGGGCCACCAAACATGCACATTTAGATCAGGTTGCCCAGGACCCCGTCCAACCTGGCCTTGAACACGTCCAAGGACGGGGCATCCACAACCTCCCTGGGCAGCCCGTTCCAGGGCCTAACCACTCTCCTTGTAAAGAACTTCCCCCTAACATCCAACCTAAATCTTCCCTCCTTCAACTTGGATCCATTTCCCCTAGTCCTGCTATTGTCAGCCCTTTTGAAGAGTTTACTCCCCTCCTGGGTGTAGGTTCCCTTCAGGTATTGATAGGCTGCAATGAGGTCGCCCCGCAGCCTTCTCTTCTCCAGGCTGAACAAGCCCAGGCTGAACAAGCCTCAGTCCTCCTGTTCTCCTACACTGCTCTAGGAGTGAGGTACTTTAGTCCATTTGAAATCTGCATTTGAAATCTTGAACCTCCCCTATGTGGAAAGTCTGGAGAAATTCGATTTTGGTGATCAAGGGGATAAGAACAGCTGAATCTTGCTGAAGAACTGTTCCTGAAGTGGCACTTCTACAGTCAAGTAAAATTACTTTTAGGTGTTGTTAAGAATTGGATTAAAACCAACTGAAACTTACTGTATGTTCCTGTAAATCAGTAGGCTTGCTCATGAAACTGAAATTTTGTAGTTGCTATTCTGTATGTAACTAATAAAAGCAGATTTAAATTATAGTATATAAGCTTAAGTAGCTGTAAATAAATACTCATTCATTCCAATATTGAATTTAATATGTGCAAGTGGAGACATGATGGAAACAAGCAATGGATTACTGTTTATTATCACCTATGTGTTATTTGCCTAGAAACTGTGTGCTGCCTTACCATGGTAGATACAGTTTGATTTGGAAGTAGAAATGTACTAATGGTCAAATTGAGGGATTTTTCAATTACATTTCCAGTAGGAGTGATCGTCACTGATTGAGGTGAAGGGGTTATCTGCTCAAATGTCTATCTCTTCAGAACATGATTTCTCTCCGCAGACAAATTTCTTCAGGAATCTTGTCCAGAGTCTGAGCTGAAAGAGTAAATTTGTGTTGTACATACAACTTTAAATATCCCAAGCCAGCTATATCAGTATGGAAATTAATTCACCCTCAGCTAAAGAGAAAGTAAACAATCCAATTCTGAGTTTCCTGTGACCAGATAAAACATTTCTTACACAACTGTGGGACTGTGTGATTTTATGCCTATCTGATAATTATCAGCTTTTCCTTCTGGCTAATAGCTTACAATTTTTTTTCCCCTCACTCCTCACAGGTGGTACTTCAACAGTAGGAATAATATTATTTGTTTATAAAGTAGGCTGTGAACATTGCTGATATCTTCCTCTGCCTCCGTTCTCAGTTGTGTGTTTGTATGTCCTATTTTTTTCTGTTTAGTGTAGCTATTTACAATTTAGATTGTACCCTCTTGAAATAGTGGTGCTGTCATTGTACAAATTTCAGTGCAGGAATAGTGCATCAGCCTAAATAGAGTCTTAATGTATTCATGGAACAGAATATTGTTATATTCATAATCATATATAAAATATATTTATTTACATTAAAATTAAATGATACATAAGATAGGAGCCGTTCTGGCAAGTTCTGGTTCCAACCAAAGTACTGCTAACAGCTTAGTAGCTGGATTTCCTTTCTGAATGCAGGCATTTATCTTTAGAAATCACATACTCGATTGAAGCTACGTGTTCGTTTGACCTTAACTGTAAGAGCTAAGCCTCGTCCATGTTAATGCAAGTGAGAACCTGAATCTGTTATTTCTTTGGAAAAAAAGCTTCCTATTTGTTGAACTCTTCCTTTAGCAAAGCTCCAGACTGTTGTTCCTCATTAATATTAATAACATGAAAAAAATCAAGTCACAGTCTTAATGACAGCATTTGCTTTCTAAGTCATCTGGCATACCTTGCCAAATATTATTTACAGTAGAGTCTTTTAAATGCTTTTCTGTCAATGTTCTGAATTAGATATGTTCATCCAGTGCAGTACAATGCTGTGTTTAATGTGTCATTACATAAAAAGAAGTCAACGAAGTATTTGGGCTTATATAGAAAAATGTATCAGCTTTTTAGTTTTGTTTAGCCTGGAATTGACCTGTGTTGCAGTTTCTTTCCTAAAAAAAAAAAAAAAACCCACTGGGGTGTTCCATAATTGCTGTGTTAGGTGAGGATTAGTAAAAGGGGAGAACAGTTGAGACTTTCATGCACATGATCATTGGAAGAAATGAGATTTAGGCTCATCGCTTCAACTCCAATGTGTATTTTCATGCTAGATTGAAACTTGGCCTGTGCTTCTCATGTTAATTTCTCATTAAATATTGGTTGTATGTTATACGCTGCAGCAATGTGAGGAAGGGGCAGACTTTTAGTATCTGAAGTTAAACGTGGAGGATGGGGCCATCAGGGAGGTGAATTTTGCATTTTGATGTTATAGGGCAAAGTTATCTCCCTTGGTGTTTGAATGTTTCTAAAGATTGGGAACAGAGATGGTAATGTTTTCTATGGGCTTCACTGTCAACAGTGATTATAAAAACAAATCTCTTAAGGGACTGAGATATTCTGTAATTTTAATCCACGCGTTTGGACAGGCTGATGTTACCCAACTAATTACAGGTAGTTCATAGTTATAGGATTCTTGTTTTCAAATAAACAAATGTAAAATATTAAACATTTTTAAATAAAATCTTAAATTATCTAAGCAGGGTAAGGATTCCTCAGGAGTAAGGTTATTGCAAGTTGTGTGCTTACTGTTCAAAATCTGTAGTTTTTATACCTAAAACCAGCATAGTTATTATATAATAATTAGGTATTATTTCCACTTACAGAAAGAATTTTAATAGGTTTAATTATTTGAGGCAGTCAATTTGGCTCATCTTTTCAGAATTTCCATGAACTGCAGGTATACTGCTTAAAAACTCAAGTCTTTCAAAGAAAGAATTTACTGCATGAGAATAAGTATGCAATTCATAAATGAAATTATGCTTACCCCATGGCTAAATATTACAAGTTATATCATCATAGTGATATGAGTAGTTTGAGATCTACAGTTATAGGAAAGTAGTTACTATAGAGTCAGAGAATGCAATAAACATAGTAATATGAGTTTGTTGTAGAGATAGTCTTCCTGGCTCTTTAAATTAAACATTTCAGAGCCCAAGGACCTAAAGGTCTGTGACTTCTTCATTTTCTGTAATAATGTTGAAATTTTAATCTTTTTTTTTTTTTTTAATTTGAGTGCTCTGAACATCAGGGAGTTTTTCTTTTGTGCAATCATAATGGGAACATGCAAGGATCTACTGCAGAGACGACTTGTACTGGCACACAAATGAGACGTTTCAGTTTAATTAATAGCTGTGTCTTTGAAACTACAGGTTCCTCTAGGCAAAGGCTTGTCACTGGTCTGTAAAAATACTATGTAAATACATGATAAAATATTTCTTAAAGTCCTTTATTAGGAAGGACCACCTCAATCTGAAGACTTCTGTGTGTGTGCTGGAGAATCCTGGTAAATGAGCTCGTGGCTTTCCTCTTGCCCATGGGGTAGCAAAGCTGCAGCAGAACTCCCAGTTGCTTCATTGTTAGGAAAATCTCTTTACACAGGAAAAACAGAAATACTAAATCAATGTCTGCAGCACTTACGTTGCTGACGTTAAGCAAAAACAGTTTTGTGAATAAATATGCCAACCTGAACTCTTATAAAGGGAAGATCTTTTTAAAGGACTTGGCATGCATACAGTTCCCCTGCTATTGTAATCAGTGAAAAAATATTTACAAATAATTTATAAGTGTTAGAAATTTTTACCTTAGATTTTCCCTGCAATTTCCAAGATTAAAATCATGTGACTGGAATCTCCTCTTGAGGAGTGAGAGAGTATCCAGCACATACATCCTTGTGTGTATGTGCTGGATAAATCAAGGATTCTTTCTTGGGCTGAGCTGCCACTGGCAGTAGTAAAGAGTTTGACCTAAGAACTGTGGACTTTTTCCTTTGATAAGATTGTGAGCTTTATTTCCATTTTTTTGTCCCACTTGCAGGGAACTTTCTCAGTTTTAAAAGCAAGCTAAACAAAATAAAGCTGTTTGGGATTTTAGAAACCTGTAAAGATAGCTAATACTGTTTCATTTCAAATGTCCTAAGGATATGTTTTACAAGGAATTAAATTTTTATATGGAAACAATAGAGTAGATGACAGCATACAAGTAGATGGGGCCAGACTCTTTTCAGTTTGTGCCACAAAAAAAAAAAAAAAAAAAAAGGGGCACAAGGCAAAAATTGAAATAGAAAGTTCCATAGAATAACCACGAGTAACAGTGACTGAGCACTGGAACAGGCTGCCCAGAGAGGTTGTGGCGTTTCCTTCACTGGAGATGATCAAAACCCACTTGGATGTGTTCTGTTCAATCTACTGTAGGGAACTGCTTTAGCAAGGGTGGGACTAGAGGGTCTCTGGAGGTCCCTTCCAACTCCTGTGGTTCTGTGACTGTGTGTGTGTGTGTGTGTTAAAAATTCACTTAATTCCTATCAGATGCTAAGTGTAATTACAGTAATTTCACTGACTTCAGGAAAATTTTCAGGCTTATATCAAAGTCAGGATTTTAGGATAGGTAGAGTCCTCTGATTATCAGATACTACTCATTAACTTCTTGCTTGCCTGGGATTTATCTCACTGTAATCTTTGAGGCTGAACCTATAGAGCATTATAAATGCATCTTTGCCACAGTTCTGCAGCAGGTAATCAAATGATGGACCAGCATGCAGACCAGAGACATTCCTAGAGAACACAAATACTAGAAATAGAAAATTGATTTGAGAGACCTGAGTGATCTTTCTTTACTTATGGAGCAAAAATAAAAAGAAAGAAGACCTGTCGTGAAGGCAACAGGTTTAAATGTGACCCTACTGGTACCAAGCGGAGTGCTGTTGATTTCTTTCTTTTTGAAGAAGCAGGCTGATAATGAGAGTTGTTACTATCCTCAGGATGTCTGTTCTCTATTGGGACATTTCAGTACACTTACTTGCCAGCAAGTCATGCAGAAGAAGGTCCTAGGAAAGTTGTTGTTTTTTTTTTTTTTTTTTTTAATGTAAATTTTGTGATTGTCAGTTTTGTTTTTGCAGTCATTATGTGTTATTACTATTAAATTACTGCAAAGCACTTGCAAAGAGGAGGTATATCCTTCAGAAATATTGTAAAAGCTGTTCGTCTGGGCATTTGAAATTCTAGAAAAAAGGGAGGAGTGTGTGAAATCATGAGTGTTCTCAAATAATATTTTTCAAAACAATTTCCATTCATCCAGCATGTACTAATCCTAATGAGCTTTATGCTACAAGTGCCTCATTACCTTTAAAAACAGAATAGATTCATATTAGGAAAAAGACTTAGACATCTAAAATCAGCTGTATGACCTAGAAAACTGCTGTTCAAACCTCATGCTCTCTGTAGGACTAAGGCTTCTCCAGTGCCACGTTCTTTGCTCTTTTGGATGCTCAGATCTGTACCCATTTTGACTGAGAGCTGAATTTCTCAGCAGGTATCTCCTGCTGAAGGGATTTGAGATCTTAAAAGATGTTCCTCTGACTGTCTCAGTGAAGGACCCAGTGTGCCTTAGTGGGAAGCATATTCACTGCACTGAGTACTGCACAAATCGCAATAGTCACGACTTTTAATCATTGAGCAAGAATATAGAAATTTGAGTTGATGAAAAATGCATTTGTATTTGTGGCAACAAGTGAGTAGAGACTGGATGAGTATAGTCCTGAACTGTGGTCCATAACCTTATATGGTACTGAAAAATGGCTTTAAAAAAAAATAAAAATAAAAGGCTGTTACCCAGACAACTGTCTCATGGATGAATACTAAATGCTCATGCTCTCTGCATTCTCCTAATCTCATTCTTTGATAATCAATAGCACAGTTAGCTACAGCACGGAATAGGGGAGAAGGAGAAAGGATTGTCGAAGGATTCATTGTTAAGAAAATGTCTTTCATTAATGAACATGTTCTGACTCAAGCTGGTTCATCAACAATATGCTATACAGTTACTATTTTCTGGCTCTTCTAGCTCAGGGACTTCAGCGGTGTTCTCCAGTCTTTTGTCTCTGGCTGCTGCCCCATTTCACAGAGTTGTTAATGTTCAGATGAATCAGAATTGATGCTACCTCTGAAAACCTTCAGAGTTTGGGTTTCTACGCAACAAGCAGCATCACAAAGTTATCACTGTGAATTCACTGCTAGGGGGACCACTTCTTGCATACTTGTTATGTGTGAAAATGGCATGCAACCCTGCCCGTGGCAAAGAGCTGGGATCTAGATGGTCTTTAAAGGTTCATTCAAACCCAAGCTGTTCTGCGATCCTTGTTCTGAGCACATCCCAGTTTGGAGAACAATGGGTGAATGCACAAAATATACTGGGTAGAAGGAGGAAAGGTATGGGAATAGCATGTGTGAGAGACCAGGTAATAAAAATAGAAGACAGTGGTAGATGTGTGGTAATTATAAAAAAAAAAAAAAAAAAAAAATTGTCTGCATCTTTACTTCAGCTTAGCATTAGAGATTCTTCTGGAGATTATGGTAAACTCATAGGAGCTTTGATAGCTCAATGTTTAGAGGGCATAAGTAAAAATAAAGAGTGAGTAAAGGTTTGGCAGAGGGCAAGGTAATGGAATGCTCTTTTTTCCATGTCATCAGTTCAATTTATGACTGGAGAGTGGTGGCTTTGTTGTCACTCCCCCAAGTGAAATAGGCAGATCTTTCTCACAGCTGTTTCCTTGCTCTTCCCAATCCTCAAGCACATTGGCATCTGCAGTCCCTCTCTGTGCAAACTGCTGAATTCTGATTCCTGCTTAAAACAACTGCTCTGGGAGTGCTGGGACCTTGCCTTTCCCAGGCAGTACTGTTGTTCAGACACCTTTCGCAACAAATTGAGCCAGGAAATTTCAAAAAGGCAGACACGAGCTGAAAGTTAAATGGATTTTTGCTTTAGGTCCAGTGGGCTAAATCTGAAAGTCTTTTGAGCATATCTCCTTGTTCTCTGCAGATGGGATAAGGTTAATTCCCTGCAGATAAAGTCAAACCCTATGTATTCATTCTTCAGACAAAAAAATATAAAAAGTTCACTGTCACTTTAAAGGGGACTGAATCCATCCTTACCTTTGACAGCACAAGTAATGCGGCAGACTCATTTTCATATCTCATTCAGAAAGCAGATGAGATGCGAATGAAATCGTTTGACAGATGAACACCCTAGAGATATTTCCATTTGTCACAGTCTGTGTGGCTTCTTTACAACTACCACTGATGCAGGAGTGCAAAATACTGGCCCATAAATCTCAGTCATTCTGCTTTCTTTAATTCTTGAAATGTAAAATACTCTGTTTCCTAATTTTAAACATGAAAAGCATCACTAGAAAGGAAATCCTTCACTGGGAAAACAGGTTGTCTTTCTGATGTTGCTTTACAGTCAGACAGAGGAAAAAAAATCACAAAATGAAAGGGTGATGGAGGACCATTTTCTTTTTTTCTTCTTTCCTTTTTTTTTCTGTTCTGCTTCTTCCTTCAAACTCTGACTGAGATAAGCTTGAAGATCTCATGTGCCTACTCCTTCCCTGTTGCAGAAGAGAATGGTTTGGTGCACTGAGCAACTCAACACCATCTTTCTACTAAGACAACAGGCAGGGGGGTGACTAAAAGATGTCGGATGTGAAACACAGGAGAGGAATGACTCCTCGAGTGGCAAATGTCCATGCCATCCTGCTGCAGCTTTTGAAGCAACTGACACTTCTGTTAGTTTAACACCAGGTGTAGGCTTGCTAGGGAAAAACATTGGAGGGAAACGATCTCATTTCTGAGCAATTAAAATAGTTTTGCTGCAACAGTCACAAGATTTCTGAAACCTGTTGGGCTCCATCTTAAAGCGAGATAGACTCTAACTTCCATTGTTTTTTACTGAGTCATTTTCAAATGCTATCGTAACTCCATTGGTTAAAAAACTATTATGTACCTTTGTTTTGAACCAGCATAGTCTTTTAACTTGTAATGTGTTTTCCACAAGGATGTGTATTTGTTTTCTCAGGGCACTAATAAGCTTGCAGGGAAAAACAAACAAACAAACAAACCAACGCATTTTGTTTTCTCTCATTTAGTCCTTACAACTGCTTGTTGGATTTTGGTTTGGTTTTTTTTTAATCTCTGTTATAGAATAGAGGAGATCAAAGAAAAATACCGTGCGTTTTTATGTGGAAATCAAGATGGGGAAAATGATAGATCATATTGTACCCATCTACATCCTGAACTTTCATCATCTCAGATTTTTTTTTTTTTAATCTCACTTTTCCTTTTTGTACAAGATCTTCCCCACAATTGATAATTTTCATACCTGATCTTACTCTCCAAACGGTATAGAGCCAGTTCCAATTTGTTTTGCCTTTGCCTTTCCATTTTCCTCTTGCCATGGAGGAATCCTACAAGTTTGATGCGGAAATGTGGCTTCATTCATCCATTCAGACTATTCCAGTGTGGTTTTGCTTTTCTGCTGTCTGTTTACTATAGAGTTGGCGTTAATTGCTTCAGTGCTGCTATGTGTAACATTTATGAAATCTGTTGCAGTAGGTTTATAAAAGTAATGCCCTTTATTTTTTTACTTTTTGAGAGCATCCTCATGGACTGCTTTTCAAGTTTCAAACTGCTCATTCTGAGGAGGCATGAACCCTGGTTGAGCCAATTGTTTGTATGTAATCCTCTCCAGTTTCTGCATCCTATTCCTGTGAGAGCATCAGATTTTCCAGAGCATCAATAGTTCTGCTGTGTTGGGATTTCTTTGCATAGTTCTGCATGGTTGAGGAAGGGGTAAAATGGCGATGGGAAAGGAAACCATGGCTTCAACTCCTGACATGTTTTAGCCCAAATAAACCTGAAGCAGCTATTAGCCTACTCCAAACTCTGCCTTTAAGGCAAATCCTTAAGTGAACTACTGACCAGTGAACTGCTGTATGTCCTGTTTTTTTCATCTGACCAGCATCTGCTGGGACTCTCTGTTCACCCTGCTTTGGGAAATAAAGCAGAAGTGGTTCAAATCACCACATTCACAGCTACAAGAGCAAAATTCCTACTTGGTATTTCTGAGAGTTCATCTTTAAATGCCCATTATTTTGAGTTTTGTTTTGTTTTGTTTTGTTGTTTTTTTGTTTGTTTATTTTGTTAATAATATGATTTAACCCGTGTTTGATGTTTGTAAAAGAATGTGCGTTTTACATATTTTTCTAATGTTCTACTATAAACTTAGAACTCGTTATTCTTGCATGCGCTGAATAACTGGATAGACATTACACATAGACGTCACAAATATCTACTGTGTTCTTTCTTCTCCAGCTGACCACAGATACGTTCAACTTACTAAGATGGTCTCTTGCATGTTTGTAGGATCAGAATTTACAGGAGGGAGGGCTGGTGAGCGTTCATCCAGGATGTAAAAAGGGTAATTTCAATACTACCCCCAATTTCGAGCTCTTTTTTAGTTTCATGCAAGACATATTTTAGATCAAATATACATACAGGTTTCTTGATCAGGATCCTAGGACTCCTCTGGGACCTGATTAAACTTTAGTTCCATTCTGTTACTCTATTTCAGTGCAGTTAATTTTCTAATGATGAGTAGAATCATTTAATAGGAAGGATTTAGTGTTCCTACCAGATTAGTCTGTAGTTGAGTGGTTGGCACGTCGTTCTGACAGTGTGAAATACAAGTTTTTGCTTCTGCTATTCTGGAGAAATTTCTAATATATCCATAGAGATATATTCCAATATATGGTCCAACATATATGTATATAGATGGATATAGTCCAATAGGGTATTCAATAAAGAATACTGCTTCCTTCTCTTGAGAAGATGTTTTAAAATAATGTAGTGATTTAAAACTGTGTTAGAACATATGCTCTATTTCTGAAAGAGGTTACTTATGAGCTTAGCTACCTAAGTAAGTTTTCAAGGCTGCAGATTGTCATCTAATTTAGAAACTTCTCTCAGCTATTAGACAGCTACCCCCCATGTTTCTCCAGGGCCTCCAGGGTTTCTACAGGTGTACTGGCTTTTGTAAATCCCTTTCTATGGAGCCAAATTTGGAATTTCAAGATATACTTTGGGAAGAAAACAGAAGTAAAAAAAAAAAAAAAAAAAGACATGTGGAAGTTATTCATTCTAATACCAAGCACTGTGACATCTAATTGTCCCTGTGGAAGTACCTTCTATTATATAGTTGGATGAGTTGCACACAGTGAACACCTATATTAGCCAGTCCCAGTTTCAGAGGTTTTGACAGCATAGAGAAATACATTTGCATCATTTATATAATTAATTCCTGCTTTATTACTTCCTTTTACAATCTGTGCAGTAAATTGAGCTGATACTGTGGGTGTTGTGTGAAACCCAAAGTGGTACCAGAGCCAAGGTAACAGGGAGGAGAGAGGGAAAAAAAAAAAAAAAGACAGAAATATTTATACTTCCTCCTGCTAATTATTGTGCACACGAAGTCTCACCAGATGGCCCTGTGACTCCTCTAAAATTGCATTGCTTATTAATCTCCTTACCTTTCATCCTTTGTGAATTTTTCATTGTCACTACCAGACTTCTGATTGTCTGCTCTGTGCAGTTCAATCCATCATGAAGAAGGTGAGTGCCATGCTGGAGAGAAGCAGACCCTGCTCTTTCCCTGAATGCTCTCTCTGGCGACTCAGCCAACTGTCCTTCCTGCTTTCCTGAATGTCACTTACAAGGAGCTCTGGCACAGTGCAGTTAGGGACCTTTTATGTTGCAGAAGATATTGCTGTAGCTATATATAATGGGAACAAATAGGGTATAGAGGTGTCTGTGCACTCAAAGACCTTCTTTTCCATTGTAAGTCCTACAACAGTGAGTTAATTTCAAAATCCAAGTTGCTGTGCTAGTGAGCTGATTTGGTTTCCAGTTTCATCTTTTGACATCATTTTCCTGCTGGACATTTACGTCCCATTTTCCCAACTCAAGCTTCTTGAAAGCTTTTAATACACTTCTTAGGTACTGAAGTTATTGCTACATCGTGTGAATTTCATCACTTTACTTTCATCTGAGCTTCCCACAAAATGAAAGCAACTCTTACTTGCAATTTTTTAGCAAAAATTAGCACAAAAGATACAAGGAAGATGAGAAGTGTAACATCCATATGTGCCTGTACAAGCTCCTTCCACCTGAAAGGAGGATGTAGCTTGCATTCTGACAGCTTTACTCTTTTTCCTTATTCTGTACCATTTGTTTAGTGAGGAAGATGATTTCAAAACTTTTTAAAAGCTCCCCTTTGTTGTAAAAGGCCCCTCAAAAGATTTTGAACATCAAGTATGAGATTTTGTATTTGAAACTTATTTAGAATAGCTGGGATTACGTTTTGTGTGTCTGTGTTTTAACATTGAATGCATGTTAACTATCTTGACCATCCTCTGCAAACAAATCCTTTCAAAGATTTTTTGCTACTTAGTTCAGTAAGACTGATGGGTCATTTGATGAGTAGGGAAATCTTTCTTCTAGTACTTCTTTCACTGCAGCATCACTGAGATGAAAACTCCCTGTCATCAGTCCTGTATACATGTTACACATGAACTGATGGCACTCCCATGTGAAGATCTCAAAACAAAAGACTTGTGGGAATGGTAGAAATGCAGTAATATAAGTGCATTTAAACAAATGCTAATGGCCGAATTCTCTGTTATCTTTAGGCAGCAAACCCCATGTAACTTCACAAGAAATGCATCTGCTTCCGTTACCACCTGATCTACTACCTACCAGCTGGGTAGATGTGAGACCCTTGTAGAGACCCCCTGGGTTTCAGACACCTGCTCAGTTCTCCTCTTTTTTGGAGTTGGTAAAAAAAAAAATCTGACTTGCTTTTATTTTTATGTCTTAAAGTCTTGTTTTATGTTTTAATATTTCATTTGATTTAGTGTTCCTCTAAATGAACTGCTACACAGGCAGCATAAAATCCAACTTTCATATAAATAGAATAAGGGAAAGTCAGATATTAATATAAAGGGTGCAGAACGACATCAGAAACCAACTATAAATGCAATCAATTAATGATTATTGACAAATACATAAATTGAGATTGAAGACTCTTGAAGATTGTTGTTCAAACCTCATGGCTTGTGTAATTTACAGCTCATGACAGTTCTTCATTGAAGTGAGAAATGCCATGCTGCTGGAGTGCCCCATGGGTGTGGTAGTATCTGAGCTTCCGTGGCCTCCCTCTCTGCTTGTGGGACCTGATTCTATGTCATCCTCTGAACCATCATCAGATCTCCTCGTGGCTGAAGTGCTTTAGTAAATCCAGGGCTTGTGAAGAGAAGGAACACTGCCCTTTCTGTATTAACTAAGCCACCTTCAAGATCAGCAAATCGCTCACAAAATTGTTCCGGTCCAAAAACATTTACATTAACACACAGTAATTCATGTCTTGGGCCATAAGTATTTTCTTTGGTGAAGGAATTAGCTTTATCTATTTGCTCATCCAACACAGACATTAAAATGTAGGGCCTGATGTTGACATCTTGTTTTCTTCTTTAGTATGTAGTCTGTAGGATGCTTTAAAGGGTATTCATTCATCTCAGTGCTGGTACTCCAAGGAAAATCCCACTCTTCCTGCATGCTAGTCATAGGCACATTGCTGAATTTGTCTCTCTCAGGGTTCTGAAACACTTTTGAGGTAAGAATGGTTACTTGGACCATTGGATTCCATACTTGGAAGCGAAGATTGATGTTTAGGCAAACATGGTGACTTTTGAGAAGAAACAGGAAAGCATTTATTTTCACCATCACATAGGGTATACTGTTTTTCTCAGAACTTTTACCTAGCACTTGTAGTTAAATTTTTAAAGAAAATATGGCTTCTGTAGTTGAAAATGTATTATGCATTCATGACTGCTTAATTTCTGCAGAACTTCATTGCTACAGTTATCAAATTGTACTTTTTACATGTATGGTAACTGTTGAGTCATGGCCTAAACCACCTGGGGATTGAGCACCTGGGGAAAAGACCCAGTCAGCCCTGGGAGCACAGATGAAGGCAATTCAGCTGTGTGATCAGACCGGGTGGAACCTGGCTGCACTTCTCTTAGACCTCATTTAAGGGCTGACATCCACTGGGGAAGGATCTCTGGTTAGAGATCCCTCTCTTGTGGAGTTTTCCCTGTGAGGTGGGTGAGTACTTTTCCTTTGTAACATCATTCCATTTGTGCCGGTCACTTTGCTAATGCACTCCTTTATCACCTTTCCACTGTGTTGACCTTTCTGATTGTAACAATACATTATTCGCTTTAATCTTTCAGCAGTCTCATGCCTCACGTATAAGGAGCTTTAGCATACCTGACTCACCATCGCCTAAAATGAAGTAGAGTTTTGGTGATTTAGAGAGGTCAAATATCTAATTTTGTTTAGATTTCTGCATCTTGAACAGGCAGTTTTCACCCACTTATCTGTTCATCTTTGTAATGCAGAGATTTATTTTTCTTTTTGAGGAGCTTTTTGTAATATACAGGCATATTCCACAAAGCAAAATAATAGCTTGTTCCTTGAATAGCGTGTATGACAGGTCCTTGTATTTGGCAGTGCTGTCTGTGGTGACTGGCTGACTCCAGTAGAGTAGCAACTTCCAGCTAATATCTTCCCTGTGATGGGACATTCATAACATTTCGCTCTGCATGGACTCTTGGTGTAGCAGCACTGCAGTACTTGCCCTCGTGAAGGACAATTATAGTGGCTCTTATTCTTCTCTGTGAGGTTTTTGTAGTATTTGTGTCTTATTTATACTTCAAAGTCCTCTTTCTGCCTACTGGATTTAATTTGACCAATTGCCCGAGATACATGAGGAAGAAGAAGAAGGAAAGGGTTGGATGGAAAGATGAGTTATCTGCTAATTTCTCTCTCCCAAAGGTATTTCTTTCCTTTATCCTTACTGTACCATTCCTTATTCTTAGTTATCCTTAAGTTTGTTGTGTTGGTTTTTATTTTTACTTTTTTTTTTTTTTTTTTTTTTTTTAATTCAGATTGTATGTTTATTTCCTGTTTTGATTTTTTTTTTTTTTTTTTTAAGCTACCAATGCTTAATTTTATAATTTAAGGAAATTTCACAGAGGTGTTTGAGGTCACTGTTTCATTGCCAGCTTTCTCTGCAAGGAATTGAATTACTGGATTTTATTTTACTTTACTTTTTAAAGCATCTAGCTGCATACTGAAAACACCGGCCTTTTCAGGCCAGAAGGAATACAATGCAGAGCAAAGCACCTCTGGCACTGCTTGTTCCTTTATAGTGGAAAGTGGATATCTGGAGGCATGGGTTTGGCTGCTCTTGGGATCCAGCTTGGGCTTGATCTTAATTCAGCTCAGGACATTTTCATTGGCAATCTTAGTCCTAAACAACTATTTAAAGCTACCCAGATGCCTTGAGCCAAACAGTCTCACAACCTAATTTTACAAAGCTTTGATCTCTCATCCTGGGCTGCCTCCTCACTGCTAAAATGAATTGAAAGTGAAATTGTCAGGCACTTTTCTTGATGTTGTACATGGACTGTGGTGCAGTACATTGCTTGCGTTCTACCAGTATGTTTTGATGAGGTTTCTGTCTCACCATTTTCCCCTTCAATAGAAAGCCTAGTCCTACCAGACTTCTTGCAGAGTGCGGGTGGGTGTGCAGGTGTGTGTGGGGGAGGGGAAGAGGGGAGGGAGGAGGGTTGGAGGGGGGTAATCCAGCACAAAAGCTCTGGGCTAAATGAGTCTAGGAGATATAACAGGTGGGGATGTCATTTTTGTGTTTGTGACTGTTATTGGCCCATGTGCAGCTTAGGCTCACTGATGGATATGCCGGCTCTGGGGGCACCTTAGTGCTCGGTGACATAGTCACCCAACCATGGGTGCTCTGTCCTGTCGTAATGAAGTCCCACAGTGAGTCCAGCAGACATGGTATAATAAGGATTGCAGAGCCCTGCCAGCCCCACTCACTGCAGAAATGGTGTAGAAAGAAGTAGTTCCTTCCTTGAGCTTCAACAAGAAGCTGGACTGAGGCCAATAAGGTGAAGTTCCACCAGACCAAGTGCCAGGTCCTGCGCTTTGGTCATAGCAATCCCATACAATCCTACAGGCTTGGAGCAGAGCTGTTGGAAAGCTGTGCAGAGGAAAAGAATTTGGAGTATTAGTTAACAGCTGGCTGAACATGAGCCACCAGTGTGCCCAGGTGGCCAAGGAGGCCAGTGGCATCCTGGTTTGTATCAGACTGTAATTGGCACTGATGGTGCTGCATTTTGAGTACTATGTTCAGTTTTGGTCCCTCACTACAAGAAAGACACTGAGGCCTCTGGAGCTTGCCCAGAGGAGGGTGATGAAGCTGTAAGGGGTCTGGGGCACAAGGCTTATGGGGGTGTAGCTGAAGAAACTGGAATTCTTCTGTCTGGAGAAGAGCAGACTTAGAGGAGACATTACTGCTGTCTACAATTGCCTGAAAGGAAGTTGTGGTGAGGTGGGAGTTGGCCTCTTTTCCCAGATAATAGTGAGGGGGTGAGAGGTTCATTTAAGATATTAGGAAAAATTATTTCTCAGAAGGAACAGTGAGGCATTGGAACGAGCTGCCCAGAAAGGTGGCAAGGTCACATCCCTGGAGGTGTTCAAGAATGGTGTAGAAGTGGCACTGAGGAACATGGTTAGTGGGCATGGTGGGAATGGGTTGACAGTTGTACTAGATGACCTTGGATGTCTTCTCCATCTTTATGATTTTATTATTCTATGAATTCCTTACTCCTGGCTGGGATACTGTGCACTTGGCCTGGAGTTTTGGATATATTCTTTACAACTAATTTGTTGATGATAGAAGAATGGGTTATTAGTGAGTTTTCGGTGAATTCGCGTCTCAGCTGCAGCATTTCTGGACTTCAGCACCTTGCAATGCTGCACTGGCCACAAGAGGGACCCCATTCTGATCCAAAGATGCAATGCGAACTCTCGGAGAAATATCCTAGCAAACACTCCAGAACACACATTGGGATAAGGTATAAAGTGGTCCTGTTCCCTTCCCTTGGGGTGCAAGCCATATTCGGGTAATCAGAGCTTAAGCTGTGATTTATAAGTACATATTCTTTTTAAGGAAGAGGAAAGTTTGGTTGATTTTTGTGCGTATATGTTTCTTGCTCTCCCCTGAAGCTAATCTGATAGTAACAAAAACCTTTCTTTTTAGCACTCTCAGTTATTTCAACATACAGAACAGGCACTTTATCTGCTGTGCAATGTTTGTCAATGGAGAAATAGAGGACATTTTTCTATCAATGTAATAGAGGTATACTGGGAATGACAACAAAAATTGAATATCAGGTATAACAAAATGTATTCCCTAGATCACAGTAAACTTTGCAGGCACAGAAAATGTCATGAAAACCAGGCTTTAACTATGATGTCCTTTGCATTTTAAGCATTCCCAGAAGAGGAGGTGTAACATGTTGGTTTTGTTATTGTTGTTTTGTCTTTTTACCTGAGGGAAAATGTTTCAAAATGGAAAATAATTGTAATTTGCTTTATAAAATTGGTTAGATCTATTCATGTTGGTGAATTCCATGTGAGATGTACCTTTCAAGCATAACGTGTGTCCATTTGCAAACAGCTAACGTGGTCACTGATTCACAAGCCATTGAGAGTGGGCATAAGTAAGACAGTCATTGCACTGATTCTCTATGGGGAGATGAATTAGCTCTTCTTTATATTACCCTGACCTAAAACACAGCTGCAGCTCTCTACAGATGGAGAAGAGCATACCTGTAAACAAAATCCACATGTATTAGCCTCCTTACAATCATCTCCACAGGCAGAGGGCTTACATTTGATCTATCCTGCCCATCCTTCCCCTCACAAATATTTGTGCAATTCACTTTACAAAATGAACAAGATCAGGAAGTCTCCAAGCAGTGACCAAAGTTATTTCACAGAACCTTCGCTAACGTAGTGCATTCTTTATAGGGCTGCTGATAGGTTTTAAGTAGATGCTATCAGGTTGCTTTGCACTCTTTAGAACTAGTCTCTGCATGGGGGTGCAGTTGTAGAATTGTATCAGTTCTGCAATGTCTGGTGCTTTACCATAGTTTCAGGGTATGAACATTAGCAATTTTGAGCTGTTTATATTTGAAATATGGAAATATTAGCCTGTATTTAGAAGATGGAGAGAGCCTGCTTGCTCTTCGTATTTGATGAGGGCTTTCTGTGTAGACTACTTATCAGGATATCATCTAAGAGGGCTCTAAATTTTCTGCAGACATAGAGCTGAAATATGTTCCCCTTTAGAAGACCTATAGAAGGCACAGCGCACAGGCTTCAAATCTACTGGGCTTTCTAATTATTTTTCCCTGCATATCCCAGGAGCTTCTTTGTACTCTCTCTGAGTTGCCCATTCCTCCTTTCAAAGCAGGTAAATTCTTTTTTCTTTCGGAGTCTCAGCAGAAATTTCCCGTTCTTCCATACCAGTCTTCCCAGATGGCTTATCTTATGGCACAGGGGAACGGCTAGCTCCTGTGCTTCTAAGAATTCCTCCTTGAGGAATGACCAGCCTTGCTGGTCTCTTTTACCCTTCAGGACAGACTCCCAAAGGACTCTCCCTACCAGTGTCCTGAATACTTCCAAGTTGGCCCTCTGGAAATTCAAGGTAGCAGTTTTGCTGGCCTCCCTCCTGATGTCACCAAGAATAAAGAACTCTGTCTCTTCATGGTTGCTTTGCCTGAGTCAGTTTCTGATGTTCACACCTCCCACCAGTCTTTCTCTGTGAACAGCAGGTCTAATAGGGCACCTCCCTTGGTAGACTCTCTTACCAACTGCATCATAAAGTTATCTTCCAGACACTCTAGAAGCCTCCAAGACTGCTGCTTCTTCTGCATAGTATTATATTTCTCCAGAAATTATTATATTTGTAATATATTTGCTTCAGAATTGCCTCGTTTTCTTTAAGGTGTCTTTGACAATGCCTTATGAAACAATGCAAATAATGCAGTTGTTTTGTGCACGAAGAAGGTAAAGAATAGCATGGGGGAGAATTCAAAATGGCTTTTTAAAATTACGTGTTTCATACTTTCTTTGTATAAAAATGAAGCCTCTCCAATCTCTATTACAGATCTTCATTTTGACTTCAGACTCTAAAGGACACAAAAAATGTGACAGGAATTGTATGCATTCTTGGACTTGAATTAGCAATGTTGTTCCTGATCAGGAGATCAAGTTATAGTTGGAGTTAATAGCTGGAAGGGGTGAGATTGAATCTCAATCATTATATGGTTATTGGCCTTTTTCAAGTATTTTCACCCCATTTTCTCGACAGTGACCCAGAACATGCTGTTTCTGCTGGTTGTCTTTGACCTCAATTTCACTTTAATTACTTCCTACCAAAGGAACTTCTCTTGTTCGTGCTCTGAAGCTGGTTAAGAAATACACATGGTTGTGGTTTTCTTAAATAATTAACACAATTAGGTTGCTTCATCAGGAATAGCTACTTGTGTTGGCAGTGGGAAGTACTCAATAGAAAACAAGGCGCAGTTGCTGCAACTTTGGGGAGAATTGTAGAATAGCTTAAGTTAGAAAGGATCTTAAAGATCATCAGTTTCCAACACCTCTGCCACCCTGGGCAGGGTTGCTACCCACCAAATCAGGATACCCATTGGTCAATTTAATTTCTATGGTTTTGCTTTTATATGTCTTCTGATTTGATCCTTTTTGAGAAAACATTAGTACATTTGGAAATGTGTATAAACCTGATAACATTAAGATCAGTAAAAGTGATATTTTTAAAGGATCTTGTTCACTGGACAGTGTTGACTTGGAGGCAGTCTGCAGTGGTCCTTGCCTATATGAGCAGACCTTGTTCCCAGCTGGGTTAGTTGCTTTCCTCTCTTCTCATTCCTTTGTGCTCTCTCAGAGCAAGCATCTGTTTTGTCAGAAAGAATAAATGGAACGTGTTTGTATAGGTAGGTTTCTCTGAAAGTAATGCCACCTATTTATTTCTGTTGAAACTACAATAGACAGAAAGAAGACAATAACACTATTTGATAGAGCAAATCCTCTGCTACAAAGTGCTACTTTTCAACTGAGTCATCACTATCACCACCATTTTTACCAGCGATTAAAAAAAGAGCCTGCATGTCACGCTTCTAACAACCTGCACCAGCAGAGGTGACCTGTTGTTTCACAGCTGCTATGGCATTGTTGCTAGGAAAATGTTACCCAAGCAATCCATTGGTCCTCGCAGATGGAAGTCAGAAGGTACCAATTCCAAAATACATGGTAGATGTGGTAGGACAGTCCAGCCAAGATTAGCAGTGTGCTCCACAGTCTTCAAATTGATACAGAGTCTGGCATTATTGTGTTGCAAGAGAAAGATATCTTCTCTGACCTGACTCTGGAAATTCAAGCCTTCAGCTTAGTCAGCATCACAAGGTAGCAGTCACAGTTGATATCACCTATTGAGGGTTACATCTTGAACATTTTCATTGATGGAGAATTCATGTCGTCACTCCATGAAGTGCTGTTTTGACTCCAGCTCATAGCAGTGACACCACATCTCATCATCACTAATGATATGAACAAGGAAACTGTGACCTGTAGCCTCATCATTTGCTCAACAGGTCCAGACACAATTGCATGTGATGTTCTTTCAGTTCCTGTGTGAGCATTCATGAGACCCACCTGGTGCAAACTTTGCAGTATTCTAATGTTTCCACTGTTGTTTCCAATGCATTGAAGCCAATATTCAATTCTGTACACAGTTCTCTGGTTGTAATCTGCTGATTTGGGTGGATGAACTGATTGATGTGTTTTGTGGTGTGACAGCTGTCTATGGAAGGAATATGGCTCGTCTTTCACATAGCTTTGCTACTGCAGAAACACACTGCCCAGCCCCTCACTGTGCTCACATCCACTGTTTGGTCCACAGAAACATTCAACAATCATCAACGAATGTCAGTGGGTGCCATTTTTTCTGTATGGAGGAATCCAGTTCCATACCCTTGCTTTATATGCCCTTCCATGTCAGAAGTCATTTTGTCAGACTGCATCTCTGCTGCAATGCTGTCACAGGGCAGCAAAATGTAATGGAATATTGGTGGGAAGGTTCATCCTCTGCTGCCATAGACATCCACCTCTGACATTGAGGGCCAATATAATAAAATAGGAGGCATTACTTTCAGAGCAGCCCTCATATATTAACCCTCATATATTAATGCCCCTCTCTTGAGCCCGTATACGTAAGAGAAAAACTTCTGCTCATATCACAGAAATAATCAAGTGTTTGCATATCAGGCTTCCCAAAATGATTTCTCATCAGGCATTCAGAAAACTTGTGGTTTTATTACCAAAGAAAAGCTTTTGTTTTTATTATTTCTGGTGGAGGAAATTGTCCTGGATTCTAAAAAATATGATCTTCCAACTAAAGAGACTGCTTTGAAACCTTAAGCATGACTGAAATTAGCAATTCAGCTTTACAGTTTTTTCCATTGTGCAGATTGTCTCTAGTTAGCTCCTGTCAGGCACAGAGGTTTTGCTGTGCTTATTTGTTCAGAGACACCTGCCACTGTTAATACATACTTGTGTTAATGTATTAATACAAGATGGAGGAGAAGTATCAAAAAATATTTGCTCATTTCATTGCCACTAATACAAACTTTCCCACAAAATGGTTTATTCTGCCTCATGATTGAAAGTCATTAGCCCCTATTTAAGTTGCTACCGAGAACAAATGAGGGAAAAGACAGTTGTAAATGCCTTCAGACCCTTTCCCTTTTCACTTCTCTTTTTGAGTTCCCATGTCCTCTTTTCCTACATTTATTTTCTTCTCTTACTGTGGGGTCCGCTTTCTTCACTCAGTTTCTGTGTTCTTAGACACTTTTAAGCCTCAAAACCATTTGTCCACATTCATGCTTTGCTTCCTTGTTTCATTGATATGGCTTTGGTCCCAGTTTTCTTTCTGTGTTCAGTTTGGCTCTAGCACTTCACCTTTTATTTAGTTTTAAATTTTTTAGTGGTCATTTTTCCAATGCAGATTCCCTTTCTTTACCCAGGAGCTTTGGGAAACTTGACAGTACTTCTGATTTCCCATTTTCCTCTATTGCAAACCACAACTTAAATTATATTCCTCATGATGGCTGCAAAGCAGCTCTACAGCATAGAAAGAGTTAACACATCAGTCCTTACCTCCTGCAGGAACTTTTCTTGCTGCAAGTTCTGATGGAAGGTAGTGGAGAGCAAGTCAAAGCTGTTGCCGTTTAGATGTACGCCTACGCTTCTGCAACATGATAGTAGATGTAAGATTCTCTAATTTAGAGATGAGGGTGCATTCAAGCCCTCATCTTTCTCCCTTCTTAAAGCAGGTTGTTGTTAGTTTGATGGTACCTGTTTGCAGCAGATGAACATCCTTTTGTAGCCAGTTTCTAAGCAGAAAAATCAACTTTTGTCTAGGTTAAAAAACGAAAACAATGGTTTGAAGTGTAGTGAGAGAAACATAGTCTAAAGCAATGCTCTGAGTGAAGTACTCCTACCTAGTGGCCTAATCCAGCATCCACTCATTTATTTAATGGGCAGTCTGGGGATAACTGGAATCGGCCTCCTGTGGGACTTGGGGTCAGCACACATCATGTTGCTGTGCAGGTTCTGCAGCCAAGGAGATCCTTCAGACCAAAATGATGACCAAAGGACAGTTCTCTTTATCAGCACACATCAATGTGTCTGTCTGAAATCCCATGTGGCTTTAAAGCCTTGTAGATGTGGAAGGCTCTGCTTTGAAAGCAGTTGGTCACCTTTGGACTATTGTAGCCTCTAAAGGACCCTGTAAGTACCTGAGGCAGTTTTGTAGCTATTGCAGGCTTTGTGTGTCTGTGAATTCATATGAATACAGTGTGTAATGTCACTTTTTCTTATCAAGGATTTTTTGCTTGACTAAATTTCATCATAATGTCCAAATTTACCTGCTCTCTCAGTATGCTCTACCTTTGTTATTTTCAGCTGCCTAATTGTTGTGAAAACAATTACTCTCTCCACAGTATCTCATTCAGCTGTACAGTAATTGTCAATACATTCTAAATACCATATTTTGTTCCCAATTACACAGACAATGATTTCCAGGTACAGCAGTAATCTGTGGAAATATTTCAAGCCTCAGTTCTGGTGACCTCACATTGAATTCTACGTACAGAAAATGAGACGGCTATCAAAAACAAAGCAAGAATTGCTCATACTAGTTGGTAACTTATGTTTCTAGTTGCTCAGAGATTTCTGTAGCTCTTTCAGAGTCATTTACTTTTAATTTCTCAGGAGTATTTATTTGATTTGTAGTGCAACAAATTCCTATTTGTTTTTCCTGTTTTTCCTATGCATCCATGTAACCATAAAGACTTTTTCCATTTCCTTTGTAATATAACTTCAGTAAAGACACAGCAGTTGATCAGTAGTCAAGTCCTTTTAGAAACTGTATTTTTACTTCTATACTGATCTAAAACTAAGCTTAGCATGAACAATGTCAGGTAAATGTGAAGTCTTAGAGGTAATTCATTTAATAGCAGAACAGGTTTCATTTGAGGATGACCCAATGAGCTGAAAAGAACAACAAGAAACAAGCACAAGAAACATATTGAATTTGACGTAACTATGGATAGCTAACAGACTATCACCCTGTGAATCTAGGCTGTGCTCAAAACAGTACAGACTGTCTTCCACGTGTTATCACTGCAAACATTACAGACTGAGGAGGCTGGGGAAGAGAAAATGTCTTGAAAAGATTTTCTAGCCTCTGTAGAGCAAACCTACTGCAAAATTCCATTCCCAAAATAAAACTTAGGGTATCGCAACACTGAGCTGTATCAGACATACTTTGCAATAGGTGCTCGATGGTTTAATACATGCGAATAGTTTTTCCCTGTATATGCTTATTACTTACAAACTCTGGCTCTAAAAGTCTACTCTAGGATCTCTGAGCAGAACTGCAGCAGAGCTATGGCATACTGAGATGCTTTGGACACCCAGACTCCCACCAAAGAACCACACTTTGAAAACCAAAAGCACAAACAACAACAAAATGGATTTCTCAAAATATTCTGTATTATGGTCATCCTTAAAATAAGAGCCTATTTTCATACCACGATTGAGATAATCAAAATATTTCAGAATGACTCTGTGCCCACAGCCAAGTGGTTTTTGCTGTGTTTCTTTTTGATCACAAACTTACATATAGGTTCTTTGACTTAGGTCTTGCATTCACTGACGTTTTTAAGGCTGCTAACATTTTCTCTTTGATTTCTCTGATAAGAAATTATGGACTTATTTCCTCCTCCTTTACCCACTTTGGAACCAAACTTTGTAAAACAGTAAAGAACTTCTTTACTGCCAGAGTGATGAAGCACTGAAACAGGCTGCCTAGAGAGGTTGTGCAGGTTCCTTCTCTGGAGATATTCAAAACCTGTTGGGATGCCCACCTGTGGGATGGACTTGCTGTAGGGAACTTGCTTTTGCAGGGAGTTGCACTCAATGATCTCCAGTGGTCCCTTCCAACCCCTGTAATTCTGTGATGCTGTGAAACAGGAGCAGAGACTGAGAGAGGAATCCAAACATTTGTTATCTTTATGGTGCTTATCGGTTCTACATCACAGAATTTCTTTTCTTTCTTTCTTGAATGCACCTACTTGGGTTATGAATGGGAGCAGGATTGTTACTGCACACATCTTCAGAGGTTGTCAAGCTCTCAGATGAGAGCCAAGAAGGAACTGTTTCTCAGTCTGACATACGTCTGCTTTATTGGCATGAGGTTTAAGAAGTGTAATTAGGAGGGAGACCAGGGAGACCATCTTGACCCCAATCTGAGGCCAGGCAGACCAGGTAGAAGTCGTACACTACCTTCTAGTGGCTGGAATTGTCTGTAACTATTTCAGAATCCTTTCAGTTTCTTGTTCCTTTCTGCAACAAATTTACCTGTATCCTTCAAATTCACACTGCCTAGTCTGTTGATTTTTCTACATGGATTATTGTTTCAATTCTTTTCCACCCGAAGTAACATATTGAAGTTCTGTAGAATTTGTTTAGAAAGTAAAAATAAAGCAACAAAAACAACACTCTTTTCCCATCGTGCTTAATCTTCGCTAGGGAAAATGCCACCTTGTGTTGTTTCTTGTGCTCTGTGTGCTGCTAAACCTGTGATACAATCTGAACTCCTTTCAGAGGTCTGAGATGCTTCCTATTAAGTGCCTGGCCTCATCCTTGGCAAGCCTAATAGCTTGCAGATAATTGTGACCACAGAAGCTTTCTGAGTGCTTTGTGACTGGGGTGAATGGTTCTTTCTTCCAACAATTTACAGTGCTGATTATCGAGGTTATTGATGGATTCATTTCAATTTGCCACCTTCTTGCTATAATGTAGCAACTGTTAGCAAATGCTGACTTTATTTATGGTAACGGCTGTAGTTTTGATTCAAAACGAGGGTCTGACCAAAATATTCTTTACTCTCCAGTGTACTTCTATGCTTTTAGATACAAAATTGTAACTATTCCTCTCAACGGTTGAGACATACCATCTTGAAAGCATCAGGTTGGTGCCTGAGAACTAGGAAGGGAAATGGTGTGTAAACAGCTTAAATAAATGACCTTGTCCTAGATATGGGCTTTTGTATGCTCTGCAGTAGAGTTTATGTCTATCTCACACGATTAATGTTAAGACTGGTTTCACAACATTATCCCTGGTTAAGAAATCCTGTCTAAGGTTTACCTGTCCCCAATCTCTCATGATTCTCATCTTCTTAGAGGTAAAAAATTTTGGACAACCCTCTCTTTCTCCAATTGTTGGTTGGTTTGTTTGTTTGTTTTTTTTGTTTGTTTTCTTTTTTTTTTGGTGGTGGTGTTGTTTGAGTGGTAATTAGAAAACAAAACAAAACAAAAATCTGTATCATTTCACAGATCCGTGGTTCAACTGATTTAAATGTAGGGTTGGACAGGGAGTTGTTGCAGCAAGTCCCCACCTGGGCCGAAAGCCAGACCTCGCTTACACTGCTTTTGTTGCCTGTCAAATTGCAACAATAAGATCACAGTGAAACAGCATCCTCTCCTAACAGGGGCCCCCTGCTGCATAACAAGCCCAGGTATCCTTTTTCAGCAGTGAAAAGGTTAGTGTCGGTTATTGTGTGTGTCAAGGGTCAAAATGTAAAATCAAGGCTCTTATCCACATTCGTCTTGTGCCATGTCTTCCTTGCACTGACTGTACATGGAGCATCTGCTCCCCCCATGGATTTCTGTGGCAGCTGAGAGTGTTCTGTGCACGGAAAGGATGAAAACCAGAGGTTGCAAACCCACCAGGATGAGGTCCTGCTTCCTGATGGGCAGGCAGCAGAGTACGCTGCCTCCAGATGTACTCTGAAAGCTAATGCGGTACCTTCCATCAAATTACAAGCACTGTGGAAGCATTGCCAACTAAATCTCTCTATTCTGATGAACGCTGTGCTGAAGCAGATGGCCATGAAACGAGAAGTTTGTTTGTTTGTTTGTGGAGTAAATAGATTGTACCGGTCTCAAACAGCACTCTTTAGTCCCCAGTGTAATAAATCCACTTATCTGAGAGAAACTTCTGCTATTCCTCATTTTGTGTTTTCTGATCAAGAGATACCAGCTATAACTCATAATTATCACTCTAGAGTTTTGGTAAAATACCAGAATCTTCTAACAAAATGAGGTACAGACTTTTTTTCACAATGGCAGCAATTAAAGATGGGAATAACTTACAAAGAGAGTGGGAAATGAATGCTCCATCACTTAAAATCTTTAAATCAAGAGGCCAGCTTTATAAAAGATATTTTCTGTATCAGCCAGTAGTATGAAGATTGATGCAGGAACCACGGAGTGGAATTCTATAAGTGAGGTTATGTGGAAGGGCAAATGAGATGGCTGCAATTATCTTTTCTGGCCTTAACCTATCAATCAAAGGGCATTAAATTTCATTCACTGAGCTGGACATGTGATTATGTGAAACAGAAGTACAAGGATTACCCTGCTTGTAAAGGGAGAACTTGGAAAAAATAATAAACCCGGGGCAAAAATATTGTACTATCCTTCTTTTAAAGCATCTTCAAAGTTACTTTGAATCCCCTTAAGGTTGACAAGTTATCCTGGCTGTTTCAGCTGAGATGAATGCTTAAAATGGAGTAGATTATGAATCTATAATTGAATTTTTGGCCTAAAACAGCTCTTTCCTGGTTTTTTGAAACCCTTCTTCGTGCAACTATGGTATGGACAAAGAAAAGTTGTGGAATTGTTGATGTATTTTTAAGAAGTTCATAATCTTATTTCCTGTATGATTTTGGTCTATGCTTTTTACAACAGTGTGTTGCAAGACAGAAAGCTTCTGTGCTGTCTTGATCTCACCGTTAGTCTCAACTGATATTTGCTTTCTGTTGGATCTCAGGGTCTAGAAATTTGAGAAGAGGATTTCCCCATTGTAAGATGCAGGAAACAGAAAGAAGACACATTCACTTTATCTGTTGGCTGGAGCTGCTTTTAAAAGCAGAAAGATGTGTGGGTGGAGGATGTGAGAAGGATATTTTGTACTGGCATGTGTGTGTGTAAACAGCCATTCAGTGATCTGCAAGGAGCGAAACTGAACAATATGCAAGAAATATACAATTTCTCCCCAAATTTCCAATGTTTCAAAGCTGGTAGGTTCAGCTCCTAACAACAGTTTTCGTTAGCAGAGCCACAGACCAAATGTTTTTTAATCTGTCCTTCAATCATTGTAATTGATTGGCAGCCATTGATTAAACAGTCATGTGGACTGGTGCTGACTACTTCAGTTTAGAAGGAGGTGGCAGGAAGTGGCAATTTCTGGTGTCTATAATGTATGTGCTGCATTGCATTGTCATTCATGGGGCCAAAGGCTTTAAAATATAGTGTCTGCTAGACTCAGGAGAATTAAGTCTGTAGTAGATGAAGTTGTCGTTATGATTGCAAAACATCTCACTTTTTCTCTACTATCCTAATTTAAATGTTTATTGGGTTTGGGTACCATGTTTGGCACTGCATGTCCAGTGAGATTTTGCCCTCAGGAGATCTTTGTAAAGCTCTTTCTTTTGACTGGTTTCTAGTCCATATATGAACTTACATATAAATTTGTTTTTAAGGCTGTATAATTCCATATAAAATTTACCCTTTTGGGGCTCAGAAATGTAGTGGTTTTAAAGGTTCAGTGAGCGAGGAGTTAGTCATCCGTAGTCACGATCTCCCGTATATTTTCTAGATCTAAGACAGGAACAGGGCATTGAACCTTGACAGTTCTTTCCAGAAGTGCATTATAGGCCAGTAAGATGATCAGCGTGTGGATAAAGTAAGCTTTTTTCCTGCAGCTCTTTGTATGGTGAGGTTGTTGCCCTGGAGGTGGAAATAAAGTAGAAGTTGCTAAAGCAGCTGTGTTGGCTGACTGTGAACTAAGGAAGGATTAGAGAGAGGAGAGACCTGAGTGAAAGAGAGGTATGGAAGTGGTCTATCCCTTCTCTGGAGAATGGTCGCTAAAAAGAGAGGTAGAATTCACTGAGAAGTTCCTTACTAAAAAGAAAAGAAATATTAATCTGGGACAGTTAGTGAATAAAAGAACCTACAGGGTGAACCCCAGAGAACTCTAACTTAAGACTGAAGGACATCAAGGAAAGCTAAAGAATGTACATTGGAACTCACTACACCAAGCCTCATGAAAGTCTCTTCTGGGAGACTTTTTGCCAGAGTTATGTCATATTTGTATTTTCCATTTGGAATCAATGCTGACAAAGTTAAGCTTCTTGGAAAATTTTTGGAGAGCATTGATGGAATTCATTGATTTCTGCTATTGCAAGCAATACTTTGCTTTCAAATTAGATGCAGAAACACTAGTCCCAGAGTCTATTATTAATTCCTGATGTAATTAAGAAACGTCTTCTCTGTCTCAGTTGTACTGACATTTATTTTATAAGGCACTGACATGACTGGAGCTTTGATTTGATTTTCTAGCCAAAATGCCTCACCTAGAGATTCCCAGGAGCTATGAATACAGTTAGCTTCCACAACTCACATTTTAATAATCTACCAAATGATGTGGTTTTCTTAGTATTTTTCCTATCAAGTTCAAAAACTATCAGTTTCTCAAGTCTTTCAAACAGGTCATCTTTTTAGTGCCCAAAAAGTTTACCTACCACTTTAACCCTTAGTCTTCTTTCTGGGAGGAATTCAGCACTGTTCCTTATAAAATCAAGGAAAATGGGATATGCTTCTAAATAGGCAGATGGTTGCTTTGTCCATAGTCCTTCCTCCTCTGTTTTACAATGATGGAGCTCCCTTACATGTGACATCTGTGGCATTCACTTGAAGGTAGAAGTCACTGGAGGATGCAGCAGGCAGAGAGCAAGGGTGCAACACTGGTTACAGAAAGGACTATGAATTCTGTAGCATATAGAATCTTTTTCATGAACCCCTCCAAAAAAGTGTGTTTTTTATGCAGTCTTTCTCAAAAATATCTTCAAAGTTTTCAATACAGCTTGTTTTGACTTTCTAGAAGCCAGATTTGATACCTATTTGTTGGTTGAGTGACCTGATTTTCCCAGCTGCACTGGATGTTTTCTTAAAATATATCTAATGTTTCCCCAAGGACTAACGAGTAGAGAGTAACCAGAAGAGTAACCAGGCTAAACTGGGATGCTACAGAGACAAATTTCTCACTCTCCAAACTGCAATGCTACAGCTTATTCTGGACTAATGTCCTTTTCTCATGTGAAGTGTTTACAAAACAGATTTTACTTTTTAGATCAAGGGTGTCCAAAGAAAGGTACACTTTATGCTAACCATTAAGGACCTCAGAATCAGGCCTTACGTGTTTAAGCTGGATGTGCAGAGGCAGACTGTCCTCTTCTCATGCTGCAGTGCATTAACTAATCTTTAAAGAAGGATTAGGGAAAAGCTTGTCCATGGACAGGTTAGCTGTGGCTGTACCTGGCTGCACAAGTTTGTCCAGGATTTTTGGAGGTGTGTGATACAATCAGTGTCTGGAGGCAAGATAGTGGAGAAGATGGATCATAGGTGTAAGCCAGGGTTACAACTGACAGGTAAATTTCCTGCAGAATTATACATCTTTCTTGGGTTCTAATTTTTTTTTTCCCACAGGCAGTATGAATTGGTCTGTTTATTGGTGTACTTATACTAGCATGTGGTAGCATGAATAATTTTTTCCTTGCCCTTGTTTAGTGAAGGCTGATCTTTCCCCTGGTTCTCTCTAGGAGCCACTTCAGCCAGGAGAAGCAGAAAAAAATATACATGTATGCCTGGCGGGTCAGAGGGAGGAACTGGCAGTAGATGTGAAGGGCTAATCAAACCTCCTGAGAACTTTTATCTTAATTTTGGTTTTATTTAGAACTTCCAGTATCATTCAGTACAAAGAGAGAACTATTTCTTACCACCAGCATAAGAATTATTAATATTTAACACAGAAAACATTTGTACATGTTCTTCTCTGTCATCTGAGTTAATAAAATAAAACAAGGGAGAATTCTCCCAGTACTAAATAGCATGAATGGAGCTGACAGGGTTACTCTATTTGTTTACCTCTCCCTGTATAGGCACAGCTATATATTTCCTGTGTAACATCTCTGGCATGGGCACCACCTGAGAGTTCTTTGCAGCTGCAGCTCATGCATTTTGCAGTAAAATTGCTCTCCCCTTTTCCCCCAGCTTCCCCTGCCCCCTGAGAACTGACACGCTTTCCACTGGCAAATGTTGAGTGTAGTTCCTGAGGATTTAGCGTGTCAGGCTGTGTCTACACAGCTTAGGTTTCTATTATTACGCAATGGCTTAGGAGGCAGTGCTTTGCCACATAATTACAGAGCCGATCTGTATTAGGACCAGGAGTTTGGATGCCTTTTTCCCTACCAACTATTTGCTTCCTACCCACTCAAGCCTCCTCCCTGATACTCTTACTTGTTTAATAGCTTCTTTTTATATGCTTCTTTCCCCTGGCTTCTGATTTTCTTCCCTTTCCTATGCTGCATATTATTTTCTTTCAGAAGTGAGGGGACTGACAGAGTTGTGCCTGCCTGGATTCCTATGCAGCACAAAACACTTGCCATATGTTGTATCGTGAGAAGAGGTAAGAAGAAATTCCTGAAGCTGACTGCTAGTTCTCTCGTGGATTGTTGTTTTTTTTTTCCTCCTCTCTCGTCTGTGTGTGTGTGTGTGTGTGAGATGTGTGTGCACATATTGCTTGTCTTACAAGCCGTGCAGGCTCTGCCATCTAGAGCACTTTGTGAGATCACTCCAGTTTGCTGGTTTTCCTTTTTCTGTCTCTGCGAGAGCGTGTATCTCCCTGTCTCTCTTCTCCCCCTCGCCATACGAGTCAACCCCCCTCCCCAGTATGCACGCACATACTCAGAAGTGGGCTTGCTAGTGTGAACTTGAAGACTTGCGGTATCAAAATGCATGTGTTACCTTGGGATGCATTAGGATCAGGATGCTTGAAGAGCTGGCAGGCTGCTTAGTCCTCCAGGACTGGGTTTTTTAAATCAAGCAAGAAAAAAACAAGTTATTCACTTTTTTTTTTCCTCTTTCTTTCCTTTTTCTTTTTTTTTTTTTTTTTTCTTCTTTTTCTCTTTTTTTTTTTTTTTCCTTTGCTTTGGATACCACTGAACAAGGAGTCTCAGGGATTCACACTTGGACTTTACTGAATCAGGCTGCATCTGCCAAACAGTCTACTCTGCGTTTTGGCTAGCTGGAGATCAACCAGGATTTTTCTGATTAAATCTTCTGGAAAAAAAAAGAATGCATGGCATAGAAAAAAGGTCTAAGTGCCTGTCTGAGACTATTCTACCGAACCAGGGATAAATGTTGCTTCTCAAAGGTAAGTGCTATTTTCTTCTTATATGGTATATAAACTATATAGCTATAATAGAAGATATATGCAGATACATACAGATAACTTCTTTATATAATTGCCTCTTTGATGGCAAAAAAATATATTGCCGTTCATTTTCAAAGCATTAGAGAAATGTATAACTTTCTGTTAATGCCAGTCTTGATAAGAATGTTCCTGTAGAGATATGAATCTCTGTTCAGCTTCTGCTTCTCTCTTGTTGTGATAAGGCAGTTCAAAAAGAATATATATATATTTTTTTAAATGCCAAAGGGTATATTTTTATGATGTTGTAGAAAAAGTGATGGAAAGACCTTTGGAAGAAAGGATAGTAGTTTGTTTTCTAATACAGAAAAAACTGAGAAATAGAGTAAAGCTGCAAAAGTTATTTCAGCTTTTTGGTGGAATTTAGTAAATCCTGTGAAGCTAAGGAAGAACTTTGCAGGACAGGTCAGCTCTGCTGTATATAAAAACATACAGTAGAAGAGTGAGGACCTTGGCAAATGTCATGTGAAGAGATGGAAGCCACAGAGAAAGATAGAGAAAGGAAGGGAGAGAGGGGTGTGGAGGGACAGCAGGTAGCCAGTTCTGTGCTCAGTGTCACAGAGGTCAGTGTTCTTGGTAAGGCAATGCCAGTGATGATGGGCATCTGAAATTGGCAAGGTGAACATGCCAGGGATAGGGAGGTATACAAACAGGTATATGCTATGTCATGTCTGTCTGACGTCATCAGACATATATTCTCTCTGCAAGATTAGCTGCACTGAGAATTTGGGTTGGGGGGAGCCTCTTTATGGCAGTGCAGGACAAGAAGTAGCAAAATTGAAACTGAATCTCTCCCTAGCTTGCATGGACACATTCGCACCTTTGTATTACAAAGCAAGTGTGTGACTGAATAAAACAACGAAGAAACTAAAGGGGAGAGCAGACACCAGTGGTTCAGTCAACAAGTCCTAATATGATGGATTGGTAAACTGGAAATGTAAAGTGGGTAGTTGTGGTAAGGTATTCAAAGAAGGGTTCTTACACAAAGTAACTCCTTCCTACCCAAAGGAGATAATACTGCTTTAAAGCAAGATATTATTATTTATTTTGCCAGAACTTATCTAGTCTTCTTTAAACATTGTTATTTTATTTATTTATTTTTAGGGCAGCATCACATCAAAATAAAATGGGCTTTATTTTTCCTACTCCATCTTTGGAAATAATAGAATAGAATAACTCTTCTGATGAGAAGAGACAGGCTTTGAATGGCAAACAATATGAACCACTTAAATTTAATAAAGTCACAATTGATTAAATTGACACCTCTTAATTTTATTATGGAGTGCTCGTTAGATAAATCCAGCAGATACTGTGCAACTGGTATTTTCTGTTTATCAGGAAGGAGGAAATACTGCAGGTTATCAGTATTCTCTTGAACCTTGTTGTGTACAGAAGATACATTTAAGCAAATTTGAGCCTGTGGTGAAAGGGAAGAGAGACCGGTAATTATTTTTGCTCTTGCTGTGTTTCAGGCTGTTTAGGGTTCCACTGTTTACAGCTTGCCCTGGGTTGGTGGTTAGTTTGCATTGCCTACAAATCGCCACTTGAGCACAACAGAGTGCTTTCTATGTTCATCATTGCCTTGTCGCAGCAAAGCAAAGCTCCAGACCTCTCTTAAATTGCTGCTAATTTTCAGGGAAGGATGAGATGCAATCAAATATAGACAACAATGTGAGGAGACAGGGAGAACTCATTATATTCAACCAAACCTTTATTTTGTCAATGAATCCCAGCAAAAATCTCTACCTTCTCTCTTTCTCTTTCTCTCTAAGTCTTAGAAGCAGTAGCTGTCCCGCTCCACTCCCCAGCACAGCTCTCTTGTCCTTTGGACAGCTGTACCTGGCATCACACAGGATTTGGATCTGCTGGGCACACTCAAGCCCTGGGTGTATTGTGCAGAACAGGAAACGTGGCCCTTTTCCAGAGCCACCATTTGCTGCTATCATCTCTCCCCCACAACATTAGTGCTTCTTGTTTAGATTTACATTTGGAACGTGATTTTTCCCAACGGGCAGCCCAAACAGCTCATGTAGCCCTGCCCTGCAGACTCTACTCTGCCTGCTGCACTGCTGGAATCCCAGCTGATGGCTTTCTGGCAGTGCCTGTCAAAGAGCTGCCACTCTCTTTCCAGCCATTGGGCCACTGACTGAATCTTGCAATGTAATGGTGTTAGATCGTTCTGATGGCTTATTTTGTTTTGTTTATTTTCTGTGGGAAAACAAAACATAAAACACAGAAGACCAGTTCAAATTTATCAAATTTTAACCAGATGTAGACAAAGGTGGGAATGCACTTCAGGTGTCTTAGATTGAATTTAACTCACTGGGGAGGGGCTGCAGCTTGACACCTCTCAAAGCTACATTTGTTTTCCACCTATGCAGAGGGAGGGAGGAAATGGTGACAGTGCCTGCTAACCCCCCTACCCCAGCACACAGAGAAATATCTCCTTGCTTATTGTTAATGCAGTGCAACCTTGGCATACAGGCTTGACCATCTGTAGGAGCAAAAGGATAGTTTGTTCTAACTTTGCAATCAGTCCTCTTCCTGGCTTGAACACTCAGCCTTGCTTGTTTTGGGTTCACAGTGATGTGTTGTCATGTAGTTATTTTTATGGAGACATTCACTGTCCTCTTGGTGCTGGACTAAAAGGCAGTGGCACTGTTTGTAAAGGCATAAAGAAGCCATCCATAATTCCTTCAAGCCTGTCCCGATTGCTGTGTTATCTATTCCCCGACACCAAATCAGCCATTACTGTCTCCCTTATGTCTCTCATTTACCTCAGCCACATAGTCTCTTGATTGTTGTGACTAAAAATCACTGCGCTGGGATTTACTCTATCATTGTCCAGGTATGAACATGATGGATGACTTCCAGCCATCAACTGAAACTTGTGACAAAAGGTAGGGTAGCGTCTGGGTGTAATGCACTCTTGCAACACTTACCAAAGTGCGAGTTGCCACTCTGTTACCCAGCCCTTCTCCACTCAGGATGCACAGGAGAGGCTGTACTTCTGCTTTTAGGAACTGAAATTACCATCTATATGGGAAGCTGCCAAAACTCTACTTGAAATTTACAGATGTAAATTGAAAGGCCCACAGTAATAAAGTATGGACAACAGGGGAAAAGGTATGTCATTTTCTGCTCCTGTAGGAGCAGCAGTTGTCTCCATACTCCAGAATATTTGTGACAGTGCTTCAGATTTTTCTTTCTTCCTGTCATTTGTTCTGTCCTATCCATGATTCTGGTCTCTGATACCCTCATCCTGATGCATAATCATTTGTGAGAAATCCTGGATGCCAACTTCAGAATATGAAATGAGCAACAGCAATTTAAATGCTCAGTCAGAAAACATCTTTTAATTAAAAATGCTGATTTGAAAGCAAGCACTGTTAGAGTCTGGTCCTATGTAGAATTCCTGTTGACCTAGATAAAAGACAGAACTGAACAGGAATTTTTTAGTGAAAATGTGCTTGTTTTTCTCATTTATCAGAATGAAATGTTTGGGAAACAATCAGGTTTATGAATTTCCTGATTGGAGGGTGGGGGAAAAAAAAAAAAAAACTAGAGAGAAAACTGCCAGAACACACCATCCTACATTTTTTGGAAGAGGAATTTGATTATTTCTTTTCAGTTTCTGCATTTTGTATCAAAACTGAAAAAAAATTCACATAAACTTTGATCTTAAGAGGGGCTTTGCTCAAATCCCATTTTTCTAAATTCCGGGTAAATCTATCAGTTGCACTAAACGTTCCTAACGTATTAGAAGACTTCATACTTTTTATCTCAGTTTGGGCTAGGCCAATTGTCAGCACTTGCATTCGTATTTATGGGACCAGACAAATTTGCCTGCCAAGCCTTACCTGGAAATCAGTTTACTTGATCAAGTGGGATTGTGCCAGGAGCATCGTGTCAACATATGCTATGGGTTACCAAGGGCTCAGACTCTCTGCTCTTGAAATCAATCTTCTAGACACACAAGATTATCTGCTGAGAGGTTATGCTAGCTAAATAAGAGTAGACATGAAAGGGTGGCTGCACCTATAGTAGGAGAAGTACAATAGGAGCATTTAGGATGCTTCTGCTAATCACTCCTCAGGGCGGAACTGGTCCTTAATCCTCAGGCAGATGTTCTGCTATCAACATGGCGTGATGGGAAAAGGTGAGATAAGGAGAGGGTCCTGTAATAGCAGTGAATCCAAGGCCATGGATTCCGGTTGGTCAAAAGGTGAGAGGCAGAGCTGGTGCATCCCAGTGCACACTAACATAGGTGCTGAGCTGCACAGAAAGCTGGATTAAGGATAAAATCAACAGAAAGTAGAAGATGGTTGAAAGCACCTTGTCTATTTTAATAGTGCTGAAATCCCTGGAAACATGTGTGTGGCACTGGTGCAGAGAGTTATCAGTGTGACTTTTTTTTTACCTGAAGCCAGACGAGATAGGTCATGGCTAAACAAAGTCTTCATGTGCAGGTCTGAGACAAACTGCCACAAAGTCCAGTTAAGACTGTAGAGGCTGAGTAGACATTGCTCCAAAAAAAATAGACATTGGAAGACTTCAGTATGGTCAAGCCACATGTACAGTGGAAATCAGACACATGATGTTGGAGGTAATACATATACTGGAAAGGAAATTAAAAAAAAATAATTCCTCTCACACTTTCAGAGCTGCATTTTGCTCAATCTCGAGAGTAAGGAAGCTCAAAGCTCAGAATGGCATAAGGTGCAAATTGTCTCTAGCCATTCTCTAGTCATGTCTAAGCTTGTCAGAAAAGCTTTGGTCTGTGTGTCAGTCAGAATGAGTAATCCTTCTTTTGTTGCTGTCTGAAGATAAAAATTAAGAATGAGAAAGGAAAAGAGGATGTCTTAAACTTGTCTCTTCCTCTGTTGTGCTAGCAGGACAAGTGGGTTGTGATATCAGTGAAAGGGCAGCACCTGTACATGCAATTGAAAGGAAAAACTGACTATACCAGAATTTATATTGGATCCTACTGTTAACAGACTTTAAAAATGTATCTGCCCTTTCAGTACAGAATGAAAACAATGAGCAGTTAAATGGCAAAAGGAAAAGTCAAGAGGAAAAAAAAGCCTGTCATGCCTTGCTCAGCAGTCTGCATCTGGTTTGAAAGCAGCCAACAACAAATGTCTCCTCAGTGATAAAAATCAAAACCTTCCCAATCATTTCTGTATTCATTTGATCTCCTTCCTTTTGTGAATATTCCTTTGACTAGCTAAATACATGCAATATTCAGAAAGATCTGCATGGTTTGTATGCCTAACAACTTTACTGAGCCAAAAAATGAAAATGGACAAATAGTATTGATAGAATGTAAGCTATTTGGACTGACACCATTTTGTGGTTTCCTAAACTGATGGTTGGCAATTTGTGAGAGTTATCTCCAGTGCAAATGAATGTTATTACTATTACTGGCAGATATTTACTGCATATTGGATTTTAAATAAGGGTGCGACTTTGATTCTTTGCTCTCCAAATTATTGACTGCACTTTCTCCCTGTAGTGAAGTCGGATAACTTAACGCCTCTGGAAATGTTCAGTAGAAATATGTGCTTGAGTTCCAGAAACTCTCATGAAGGAGAGGCTCATGGGTTTTTACAGGCTATCTGTAATCAAAATATCTTTCAGATATCTCTGAAAAATCTCAAACACAGTGAAGTGTACAAGTATTTTTTTAATCCCATTTTGCATGACTGAGAAGACCAAGCCATAAGCACTTCACACGCTTTACAAGAGCAGAGTGAACTTTTCTTGTCACCACAACCACACCTTTTCTTCACAGCTCCCCAAATGAATTTTGACAGTGATATCTTCTTGGGTTGAAGGAAAAGGTTATTGAAGAATTTCCTGATTATGTACTGACTAGGAGTCACATAGAGGGTGTTTCACTTGTCTGTGGTCTGCTGGTACCTCAGCCTGCTGCTTCTCTGGCCAGTGGAAAGAAAGGAAGTTTCAGGTATCCTATTAAAAGACATTCTCTTGCAGATCTAGGTGTAGGTGAAAACAATTTCATGTGAATTGGGCAGAACTGACGTTACTCTCAAAAGGTCAGAGCAGAGGGTAAAGAGCAGACCGATGGATATTCAAGAATGGAAATGCACTCTGGGCAAAGGGGGTCACAATAAAGAAAGCCCAGAGAAGTGTTGGAAGGGTGAAGGGGAAGAGAGAAAGAAGAAGTAGCAGTGAAACAGCCAAGATGTCTCTGTCACTTTAGATATTTGTATGGCCCTTTTCAGTGCAGAGTTAGAGTGCCTGATTAAGGTAAAGAAGGGCTTATGACATGTCTCTTTAGTCATACTGTTCATGAGTAGCTGATCCCTTCTTGAGCCACTGTGGGGTGCTTTATTTGTCACATCTAACCTGTTTTACTCTTTTGATGAACATGGAAAATGTATTCAAGCTCTTTGTGCATTTGTTTCCATTTTCTCCATCTTCCTTTCATCTCCTTGAATCAGTGAGGAAATGGGAATGCTTTTCTTCTTTCTTATTTTTTTCCCATTGCATCAAACACAGAGTTTCTTCTCAGTGAGCTGATGAGTCACTCGTTAATAATTATAAACCTTTCCCTCAACTCTTCATAAAACCTAGCAACAAGCTTCCAAATGAAAATGTGAGACCCTCTAAAACATGATGGCCCCATCTTCATATGATATCTTTTCCACAGTGCAAATGATTCTATGGCTGGGACTTGTCTCTGTTGGACATCACCTGACTACAATTAATTCCCATTGTAATATTTTGTTTTCTTTTTTCATATTGTTTTCACCTGCTTAATTTCATGAGTAGCATAACAGAGGTCTGTGACACACCTATGGATTTGTGGCTCAGAAAACTTTCATGTTTATTTAGATTGTATCATGAAAAGGAAGAAATCTTTTCCCCTTCAAAAAAGCTGAAGTAGGATATGATAAATTTCTGTGCGTTAGTAATTTCCACTCTACATCAGTGTCCTACCACAGAACGGAAAAATCAAAATCCTATCTCAGCTATAGGATTTACATTTAAAAAATAAATAATGCCCTCAGGTCAAGAAAGAGCTACTGCAGTTCTCAGAATGGCTAATTGATCTGGTCTCTCATTTGACACATCCTGCTACTCTCATGATGCTGTAGTAATGTTAAATCATAGACGGCTCAATCAGTGACCTAACAGAAACCAAGCCCTACTTGAGGTAGATGTAAGGGCTATCATATATGGCCCTTACACCATCATCCTAAACACTGAAAAAAAGCCCTGATCGTTAGAACTTACTTGGGCTTTGCTGTCTCTATAACTTCCAGAGATTTGTTACTTTTTTTACTTTAGTCTAATTGTATTTATTTTAAGGAATTGCCTTCAACTTTTCACTTGATGGAGTATGTTACAATTGTGATGAGCTTTGTACACATGTTAAACATGCAGTTTTCCCATGAGAGTCCTTCCAATTATAGAAATTGTTTTTTAAGAAGTGGGATAAAAGCCTCCTAAGTTTAGTATGTGATGTAGCTAGACAGGCATGCACTCACAATCATTCTCTTTTTCCCTTATATTGACAAGTACATAAAGAACAAAAATGAATGCTGCAGCCAGCTGTTCTACTTAAATGTGTCCTGTCTTGTTGGCTTAGACAAAAGGAGAATTGCATCCTGAGTCTTCAGATCTGCAGCAAGTCAGTTCTGTCTTCATAAACTTGTTTCTGCAGTCAAGGTATTTCAAGATGGTTATCTGTTCTGTGCTCATGATCAAAGCTAATTATGCCATCTTTGCAATGTCTTTAGTTACAGGTGGCAAAGACATTTAAGAACAAAAGAACAGATCTGAACCTTTGTTTCCTTTCCATCCATTCCTGACTGAATTTTTAAAGCTTTTCTGACATTTAAACAAAGCATCTGAGAGCTATTTGGGAAGAATTAATATGAGATCTTAGATTGTCATTCTCAGAATAACTTCCAAATTTCTTCAAAACAATCTCTCCTGTAGCAATAAATGCACTTTATACCATATGTTAGGATCTTTGTAATGTTATTTTTATTTTCATTCTTTTTTCTTCTTTGTATAGTTTGATTGTTCTTTTGACTTTGTTTGCTTTTCTCTTTCTATAGTTGTATAAGGATGAAGATATAACTGTTTACCTTGTCAATATATAGCTCCTTTGTGACACTTTTGTAATAGAATAACAGATATTGCTGAATCCTTATGGGGCATAAGTTGATATAATTATACTAATCTCAGATGAGGAAAGGATATATCAGCTTGCCTGTAGGAATTTGAAGACTGATACCCAGGAGGAAGATGGCTGCTTGTACTTCTGTTGACATATGCTAAGCTTTGGGTGACATTAAGTGATATTTGTCACTTGAATTCTAGTGACTCCCATTAATGTTACTGACATTTGTGCAATTAATAAGATTTCAGAATGTTCATTGATTTTACTGAGATTTGTACAATCAGTAAAATTTCAAAATGTTCATGTTTTTAAGTATTTTAATCATTCACAGAAAGATGTGGCAACTATATTACATGTGATTTGGATGACCAACAATCTGAACACAATATGAACAATGATTAAGAAAACCATGAGTATTAATAAGCTGAAAAATAAAATTTCCAAATATACATGAAATGACTAAAATAATGGTAATTTTAAAAAAAGATCAAATCGCAACAAATATTTTTGATTTTTTTCTAACCATCACTAAAATTAAAATAGAACATACTTTGTTATAAAAGTGCATTTTAATACTGATATCCAGTTAATCCCAAAGAAATACAGTACCAATCCCCGTGTCATGTATACGTATAAATAGATCTTCATTTATTTTAAGACAAAGCCAGACAAAATGAGCATACACTTATAATGAATGCTTTGGCTTTAGAGTCAAAGTAGGCTCACAAGAAAAAGCTCATGAAGACTTGGTAGAACTTCCCAAAACATGTTTGATTGCAAAGAAAAAACATAGGACGACCATAAGGATTACAATTTGCTTCAGTTTAGGAGCATTTCCTCTTTTTTTTTTATGTAAGAAATTGATTGGAATGCAAATGGCAATCTCCAGTGAAATGCTGAAAATCATTATATATGTGTCTATAAACGTATGCTGTATCTGTGTGTGCATATGGCTAGATGTATTATTATCTGTAAGCATAAACTGCTTTTCACTTCTGCTTTTGGAGTGGTAGATAAGAATGTATATCATAGTCCTGTTTTTAGACTAAATGTACAGGTGTTTATGAAGTTCTTATAGATTATGGAAAGGCTAGGCAGATTAAGTGTACAACCAAGGGAGATAAGTCTACACTGTTGAAAGGAGTGAGATGACTTAACAAGAACTGGTGAACAATTTCCAATCAAATTTTTTGTTGAAGAATAGGTTTTTGTTAAAACAAAAAAACAAAAAAACCTCTCTCTATTTAGCAATGTGTTTCTTTTATTTTATACTACTGTATTTTATTCATCTGAAATGTTTATCAGTTTTAAAACAGTTTATCAGTGCTTAAAAATAATTGAATTTTTTATCCTCTGAAAAGCTCTAAAAGTTCCTTTTTTTTTTTTCCTCCAGAAAGTAGCATTTTTTAGAAACCACAAACTTTCCTTTCCAAATTATAATTAGTTAGTCTAATTTAAAGAAGTGAATCAGTTTCTAAATGTGACTTTCTTAACATTTTTAGAACCTCTGATAGATGTACAGATGATACCATTTCTCATTGTAGAGCCTCTCTTCTTTTCTCATATACTGTTTTCTTGCTCTGGTAGGTCTGTTCTTACTGGCTGATTATACATTAAGGAAACAAATTGTTCAATTACTTCTCCAAATAAAATAGATTGTAAAAATGCTGAATTTGCTTTAAGGTTCACAGAATTAATATGAAGGTAACATAGCAATGGAAATATAGTATTATAGTGGGAGATTTGGGCTATGACAAAGCAGGCACTAACAGTTCCTCATCTAATTATAATTATTGTCATTAACCTCTGAAAATCAGTATACGTTTATGGCATCTTCCATTAAACTCTGAGGAAGGGTAAATAAATTGATCCTTGGCATTTTACGTGTAAATTGGTGTATGGTAACTGCTGTGTCATGGCCTGAACCACTGATTGAACACCTGGGGGAAAGGGCTGGGTCAACCCTGGGAACACAGGTGAAGGCAATTCAACTGTGCAGCTGGAAAGGGTGAAGCCTGGCTGCACCTCTCTTAGACCTCATTTAAGGACTGACTGCCATTCTGGAAGGATCTTTTTCTGGAGATCCCTTTGTTGTGGAGTTTTCCCTGTGAGCCTAGATTTTTCAGAGATGGGTGAGTGCTTCTTCTTTGTAATACCTTTTTAATTGTTCTAGTCCCTTTGTCATTACATCTCCTGTAACAGCGCTTCTTTGCACTGATCTTTCTATTAGTTACAAGTGGGTTATTGTTACTATTTTATAATGGGGGGGGGGGGGAGGGAGGGTTGGTTGGAAAAAAAGAAAGAAAGGAGGCATGGATTCAGCATTAAACTGGTCTATGGTGGCATGCAATATTTACAGTAGGTCTGTTGACCAGATTGCCTGAATTGTTTATGTGGTGTGGATTAGGCAAGGGTGGTGTAGCTGGTGGAATAGGAACCAGGTTCACTGCCAGAATTGCACAGGCACTGTACCTATGCTGGTAAACCCACTGGAGGGCTTCTTTTAAGCTGTCATTTCAGCAAAACTGTTATGAATACAACATTCACAAAACAAACATTAGCTGAAGTAGAGGGTATCGAACCCTTTTTTATGATAGTTTCAGTGCTTTAGTGAAGTTGAAATAGGTAGTTGCTACATTAATTACCTTCCTGGTTATTGTTACTTGGTTTGTTCAGAAGTCATTTGAGAAGGACGTGGAGATACTGATATCTGGAATTACCCAAAAAAATGGAGGAAAAAAAAAAAAAGTGATGTTTATTTTCCTGACTTGGGATGCTAAAAACCTTTGGAGTATATATCCAGTCAAACTCCATATTGTTTATGTATTTATACTTCTATGTATACTTATTAATGTGAATTGTCAGACTGATTTATTGTCAGTGATGAAGTTCATTGTGGAAGAATATATACTGATAAAGTATTTGCTCCAATGATAGACAGAAAACTTACATAACTTAAACAGCATTTGTGTGTCTGTTGTGCTACACTGAAGATTTATCTGACCTCTTAATTTTTGGTGCTGCTTATTTCAGCTGTTCTAGGGGTATAATTTATTTCAGCTCATGACTAACTTATTATCTCAGTTTTTAAACAAAGAACCCGAGGATTTTGCATTTCTCTATATTTACTGTGCAGGTAAATATAACCTTAGGCTCTATAGCGAATCTAGCAAACTCAGAAAGCTCAGTTGTTCCCAAATCATTAGCACAGTTATCCGGTGAGAAACATATAGACTAATTATGGAGAACTTTTATAGGAAAAATGAGTAAAATTAATCCTCTTCAAAATTTTTAATTACTTGTTAAATTCAGGAAACTTTTCTCATCTCTGTTGGTCTCAGTCTTATTTTCTGTACAAGCCTACCTTTAAGTCTGTGCTGACAAACAACTAGAAATAGACCAACAAAAACAAGGAGGTTCAATACAGCTGTCTCACTAATTTCACATTTGGCAACATTTGGCTGAATTGTAATTATTCCCTTCTTGTGTAGGCTTATGGTCTGATCTTCACGCTTTAACCTCAGTTACCCAAAGAGCAATCACAAACATCCAAGACTGTTAGTTCGATTGTTCTTTTGTGTTACTCAAATACACTGTCTCCAATGACGTTCAGTCAAATGCATTGCCTGTGCAAAGCTTAGTGTTGAGATCTCGCTCTAACCCCCCTCATCATGCAGTCAGTAGCAGTATGTTAACTTGTTTTTCTTGATGTGAAGGCTGTTAACTTGTGGCTACAGCAGCATTGAAAAGCGACAATAGGTTTTCAAAGATAATGATTGTGATTAGCACGTGTAGCCCACAAGAGAACAACAGCACTTACTATAGATGGCTTACTCTCTGTGCTGTCTATAAACTGACGATTTGTGAAATGCCTGAGATTTTTCAGGTGACACTTCATTTATTATTTTATTTACTCTTCTGTATCACCGAATTAGAATGTTAGAAGGGAGAGGTTCTGGCTGACTGACAAAATCTGATCTGCTGAGATTTTTTCCTGAGCTCCTCTTGCTAAGGAAATAAACTTCATGGAGCTCCCTAGAAAATGCTGTGTGAGTTTTCTGGCTGGTAAAAAGTAGTACTGTTTTGTAGGTGCAGCAAATTATTGTCCAGTAATGGTAAATAGGCTATTGCCTTTAGAGCTAGATGTCTAGCAGTCACCCAGTGAAGCCTCCTGTTTGATCACAGCAGCCCATATACATCCAGCTTGAGCATCGAAGTGACTTCAGTGCTTTTACCAATGGCGTCACACAATTCTGGTCCTGGAAAAGGAACTGCAAAAACTGCAGAGAAAAGCAGAGTATCCGTATGGAGCAGTTTTTGCACGAGGAATGGTTGAACAGACTTTTTACTCCATAGCCAAAAGAGGATTTACTCTGGCTTGATATGCTAAGTACATCTGAGACTTTGAATGATACTTCTATGCCTTGTCTCTTCTAATACACATCTTAAAAGACTATAGATGAAGCTGGCAAGTGACAGGTCCAGCACAAATGAAAAAAACACCTTTTCACTTGGGATTTTGGAAAGCTGTGAAACTCTTTCCTGCAGGACATAGAAATGTGAGACGTTTTCATTGATTTATAGATCAGTGGATCAGCTGGAGAACTAAACAGAAGGAATACTTTTATTTTTTCCTAAAAGAATTAATACAGCATCTTCACTTTACGATGTTAGCTGTACCACAAGAAACTAAAAGTCAGAGAGAGCGCACATTCTGGAAAATTATCATTGCAAACTTTCTGTGATTTTAAGTTTTTTTGCTTGTTTTATCTTATTGTCTGTTAGTACAGATAAGATCCTGGATTAGATATACCATTGGCATGACATAATTCAGGCATCTGATTTGAATTTGTGTACTCTGCTTTCCACATTTCTTATGGCACAGCCCCCTGCAGTTTGTCTGAGCTCACAGCTGTACCCTATCTGTGTTTCAGCAGGGTATAGAGAGGTGTTAATTACTCGTTGCTTCCAAATGTGAGCGCGCAGGGTGATCTTGTACCTGGGTATTTGAATTGAGCTACACTACTGAGTTCATGAAGCTATTAGCACCACTGGTCTAGAAGCAGTGATGATATAATCACAGTCTCTGGTTTGAGTAATTCAGATGGTTACAGCTCTTCACACAACATTAAGTGAAAATTGTTTTGTCTCCATTTTGGACTTCTTGGCTGCTTCAGTTGTTTGTTGTGTTGGTGGGAGTATCAGGAAGTTTGTGGAGCTCTGGAACTGGAGCAGGTAGCCTCTGCTTACACTTTGGCAAGCAAACACTGAGCTGTATTACAAGTCTCCTTAAGATAAAAAGAGAATAAATTCCCTTGATAATCTGATGACCTGGGAGACTAAGAATGATAACTTGTGAATCTGTGGAAGGAAGGCTGCAGTGTGGCCAGAGTGGAAGCCACCTGGAGGACTACAATTCCTGATGTATGAGGTCTTGTAGGGGGCTCAACAGTGCTCTGTCTGTACTGCAGGTTGGGAGGCAACCATGTGGCAGGGTGAACTGCTCCAGGTAGATAAGTGACCTATTAACAGATATTTCAGCAATTACCTGTGTTGCTTCAATCTATGGTATTACTTATATGCTTATTTCCTGACTGACTTCTATTTTATAAGGGCTGTGTAGTTCAGTGGCATGAGCCTTACATCTCCAGAGGAGTTTCCTTTGATCAGTCCAGTTATTTGTAACATTTTTGTCTAATATTTCATGTGAGACGTTCATGGTTGATCCATCTTGGGAGTGAATTCTTGAACAGGAAAGAATAGAGGGAGGAATCCAAATGAAGTTGCAACCGGACTGGTAAAAAACATCTGTTTCAGAAAATGGAGGTAATTCCTTTCTTCAGGCTGATGCATCTTGTTAAAATCCTTTAAGCTGTGAGCTGTAAACAGACTTCTCAGGAATTAGCATATAAGAACGTTATATGGTATGTGCATATAAAAAGTCATAGAAGTACCATTTTAAGCATGGTAGAACTTATATACTGAAATGTCTTTATTTTCACTAATTCCATTGAGTGTTCAGCAGCTGAGGATAAATTTTTAACACACTTTTTTTGGGTGCTGTTGAGCTAATCTGAAAGCCCAAGGACTTTCTGAGTTATTTTATGAAACAGTTGGGCCCCAGAAAGGGACTCTTTCATCAGAATTCTCAATCCTCTTCCATATGCTTTGACTATCAGTGAAATAAATGAAACTGAGTCAGGACGGTGTTTACATGTACAGACGTTAACCATTGGATTTTCACCTGAAATATGAGGCTAAGTGTCCCTTTTCTTGGGATCCCACAACCATTTATTTATTTAAAGCTTTAGATTTCTGTGATGTGGTAGGATAATACCGAACCTAATGGGAACAAAACCTGTTCCCAAAGTGAAAATAGTGCTGATACTTTTTCTAATGTAAGCGTTTACAGAATTGCTGGTGTGTCCTAAGGAACATGAAGGCTCAGTTTTGTGTTTAGAAATTACTCAACAGAATTATCAGATATTTACTTTTTTTTTTTTTTTTTTTCCCCCCTCTTATTTTTGCCTGCTGAATTTTTCAAGAGCCAGCTTTAGGCTGAACATACAGAAAAGATTTCCTGACAGCAAGATTCATTAGGCTGTGGAATAATCTCCCAAGGGAGCTGATAGAAACTTCGCCACGTGAGATTTTTTAAAAGTAGCTAGGAAAAAAATACTTTTTAAAAATGTACTATGAAACGTTCCTTTAGTAGAGAGAGACTGGACTGTCTTGACAAGGTTATCTTTTTATATCTAGTTTCTGTAGATATTTGCACAGAAACACGAGCATTGCTAATTAACTGCTCATCTGTTTCATGTGCTTATGGCTTACCAGCTATAGTCAAATCCCATCTGCCACTTGAGGACAATTAAGTGGGCTGAGAGTCATCATTTTATGACTGCACCTGGCCATAAGGAGGTATTCCAGATGGACAGCATGGGAAGCGGGAGACACCTAGGAGAGAGGGGGAAAGCTGTCTCTTCAATAAGCAATTGCAAGTTGTTCTAAATCCATTCATGTAAGGAACAAAAACTTTGTTTTGAGGTTGTTGTAGTGGAATGGTATGAAATCCATATGTGTGGTTTCAGTATCAATATAAGAGCAGTGAATTTTGCATCAAACTAAGGTTTTTTGTCTGCAGCTTTGTATCAGATTTGTTACTAGCAGCCATTGTCACTGGGGACAGGCAAGGAGGTTAGGAAATTGCAGGAGGTGACTGAAAGCAAGCAAATAGCCTCAATGAGGTTAGAGGAGCAAAAGACTTCATGTGATCCATATTATCGAATGATACCCAAAGAATCAGTTTGTACAAAAATTAGTGATGCTACAATGTGATACCGTGTCTTGGGTCTGCTTGGGTCTCAGTCTTGGAGTCATATCTGCACTATAAAATAATCAGGCTTAGTTGTCCATGGTGCTTTCATAACACTCACTTATCTGCTTCGCATTCAGGCAGTTCTTGTTGTGTGCTGCCTATGGCTTATATGCAAAGACTCTTTCATTTTAGTCAGAAAGCATGTGATGAATAATTAAATTTTTCCCAAAATACAATGTCTTCTCAAAACTCTTCAAGCAATGTCACTAACACTTCAGAGGCCGTTTCCAAAGCTTACAGCGGTATCCTCTGGTAATGAGGTAATGATATTGTCTCAATTATACTGGAAAGGAAGATGAAAACTAAAGCTGCCACTCAGCCTTAGAATTACTGCTGTAATTTTACAAGTATCTGCTCTCTCTTTCTGTTTAAACAAAATTACCCCATTCAGTTGTTAAGGAGATGCAATCTGTGGCTGGGGAGAGCCTCTCCTTGCAGGGTGTGTGACTTGAAGGACGAGCCATCAGGCTTTGTGCTGACACTTCCCAGAAAGTTTTTATATCTGCATACGTATGTGTGTGTGTACGTGAAAGAGATACTCAGGATTGCAATTTGCCTTGATGACAGAAATCTTAAAAACTTTGTCCTTGCTGTGGGCTCTGAGGTAAAGGCAAAAAGCTTGTATTCAGATCAGTGGTGTATTTAGACTGCTCCTCCTGTATCTGGGGGGGGGAGGACATGGGTCTGGCATCTCTGTTTTCACTTGTGCGGTCTCGCTTGTGGTAATGTTTCAAACAAACTCGCCTCCACTTTGTAGATGTCAAAGCTGGGTAAGTTGTAAGATAATTGTGAGGAAACAGTAGGAAATACTAAGTCTTGCTAATGCTAAGTATTCAAAAATCTTCAGTCAAATCTCAAAGCGGCAAATGTGATGAAACTTATATATAGTAATCCTTCTCTTGCAGAGAGGTATATTTTTAGGTTCCTTTCTATTCCAATTTTTGAATTATTGTGTGTCATGTTTAAAAATGTTTTTCCTTTATTTTCCATGATATGATGGAAAACTGAAGAGGGAGTGTGGGAGAGAAGAAAAAGAGCAGGTCTTCCTTAACCACCAGTCACCAGGAGCTGACAGCTTTATTAATTTTTACAAAAAAATCCTGTTTTGGTTCACTGACCCCTTACTATCAGCATTCCCCATGCAGCTGTATTAGGGACAATTTTAGAAGCAGACTTGTCTAACTCTGCTGACCAAAGCAAGAAAAGTTAAATAAATGCCAGCAATATAGGTGTACTTCAATTTTTCCCTATGTAGCAGAACTTCTGTAAGGAATAGGTGAGAAAATTTCAGATAGTTGTGTTCAATTTGTGCTCTTCTCATTTTTAAAAGGTCTGACTAAACAAATTATCTTCAGCAGAAAAATGAAATGTAAAATAGGAACTTTCAGTTGCTCTTCACACTCATATAACTTCTGTTTTAGATTTAGTATGAAAATCAAGTCATAGACATTTGTAAAAGTTCAAAATGTATAAAAGATCTTGAGTGTTTTTATTCAAATGCTTATTTAAGTCTCATCACTTTATCTCCTTGTAAGTTGCTGATATCTTATGAATTACTAGGGAAGTTGACTTTTCTACAGACACCAAAGTAAATTTTGAATCAAGTTGTGAGGTTTTTCACAGATGTGAAGGGGTGAGAAGTCATGTATATTAAATATATTGTATATGTTCTGAAACTTCTTGCTTCCCTCTAACTGAGGTTCTAACAAGACAAAAATCATGCTAAGTTCTCTGTCTGACATAAGCATAGCCAACAATATTCAGGCACATTCTGGCAACCTAAACACCCAGTTAAAATGACTATGATTATGTTTTTCTTTCCCCTTCTTTTTCTCACAAGTATGACAGCAAGCACAATTCCTTCAAAAAACACATTTAGAGATTGTCAGAAATAATCACTTAAGGTCAGGTTTTTCAAATGCACTCAGCATACTGATTGTGAACAAGGTACGAAGCTTTTCCATCACACACATGTACGCACATTTGTATGTGTATATATTATAAATCCTACAATAGGTCTCTTGGATACCAAATAACTTTGAAAATTCCTCAGGTTCATTATGGGTTGTTATTAATAACTTTTAATACTAGTATTATTAGTATTAGTTTATTAAAAGTATCTTGGTTGTGGGGTCTTATGGCATTCTCACTCTTGGCCAAAACTTTCTCCCACTGAAACTAGTGAAAATGTTCCTAGTTTGAATCAGTGTTTTTTGATGTGGACATGAGCCTATCTGTATATTTGGTTATATTTGCTGGTCTTATTTTTTGTGTTTAGGAATAAATTTCACCTGGATGTACAGAGGACCCAAGCAGTACCTCAGTGTGGGTCCATGATCTTTCTTTGTGTAATCTAAATGATGGAGGCACACTTGCTTCCAAGCAAGTTAGATCCTAACCTGCCAGCAGAAATGCTATGTGGGGCTTTTACTTAAAGCTTACATCAGAAATGCAGAGGAATATATGCCTATATTGAGTTTTTCTACATGTGCTCCTGCAGTATTGGTGTAGAGTTCAGTTCTTCCTGAAATCTTTATGTACAGCTCAGATACTGTGTAGCTTTACTCCTCTGCTGTGGCAATTTCCCTTTAAAAATTGCTTGTTTTTTTTTTTTTTTTTAATTGTAAGACAGTTTGTCCCTGGGACAGTTTCAGGACTGTGGACACAGAAATGGAGCAGTGGCTGACTCACTCCCAAAGACACAGTGTATTTGGTAATGCATCCATCTGTGGTGTGATGCTACTCTTCTTTATTTATGTTCCTTGAGCTCTCTAGATGCTAAATTAGAGAATCCTTTTTTCTTGTGAGCTTTTCTGTTGTTGGTATTGCTATTGTTCCTAGAGAAAACTAACAGAAGGAGATAAACGACCTGTTTGTTTGTTGTTTCTTTTTCCTCGTTTTTTATGAAAAGATTTTATTTCTAACAGATGAACCTAAGACGAAAGAGACCAGATCCTAGCACATAAGTGCTTTTTGCTTCTGTTGTTGTAAATGGAATACATTTTTCCTTTGACTTATCACAAGCCAATATAATTCTGTGTGGTATTTCTCCCAGCTCTTCCTCCTCCTGTTTTCTTAGAGCATATGCTGAGGATGCCACCCATAGAAGAGGATCAGTGTGAAACATCTGTTGCAAATTTTCCAACCAAGATTGATTGATTGATGTGTTCATTTTATGCAATAAACTCACTTTTTTTGGTTTTCAACTTAGACCTCAAGCTTCAATAATGATGTGCTCCAAGACTTATCTGCTACAGAGCTTCTGAAATTCAATATATCAAACCTTGGTAATTAAATTATATTCACTCGCTCATTGACCTTAAGCTATACCAATGAACTTCTAGGGAACTAGCAGAAAATACACAAAAACTCTTCAAACTTGGTGCCAGTGGATTAGGCTACGAGGGGTAGGTAGCAGTGAATCTGAATTTTTGAGTTATCTTGCACTCAAAGGTGGCTTGTCCTGGTAATCCTTGTGAGGCTTGAAGTAGTTCTTTTAGGGTTGTTTAAGTAGGATTTACAACCAAGCAGTAAAGTAAACTAGCACTAAAATTCTCAAATTATGGTGCAAGGCAATCTTCTAAGCTGCACTGCAAATGTAATCGCTTTCACTTATGAATCCTGATTTATTGTTTCTGGGAGATACCATATATACTCTGGTGATACTTTAGTCAGCTTATTTTGTTGTGGCAATAACTATGATGTACCTAGTTGTGCTGTTTTTGTCCTTTTTTTCCTTCCTCCGTATCTCTCAGTATTTATTGCCATTAGAAATGAATCTTATTCAGTTCAACAAAATTGATGATTTGAGAGTGGGGAAATTCACAATATTTCTTGCTGGAAAGAATAAAGGGTCTTTTAAAGCCAACCAAGTGAAGTGGTCATAGATTTTCTCAATCCAATTGGAACATATAATACATAATTATGAAGATGTTTTTTGAGAATTCAAGACCATCTTTTTTTTTGTATTAGAAATAAAAAATGTATTTTTTTCTCTTTTCAGTGAGATACTTTATAGTTAAACCAGGAAGGAAAATGTGGGTTGCAAGAGGTTACACTCTAGATATACTTGATGATCTTGGAAAGTGAAGCATGCTAGAAAATGTATCAACCAGAGATGGTTGATTGTTTGCAAGGTTGGTTTTTTTGTCTATTTTTCCCCCATGTTTCCATTTCAAATAGAGAAATGTGAAATCTTCTTTCTCAGTGTTTTGACTGTTTTCCACTTCCCAAAAGGACCTAGGTGACCCAAATCTAGTGTTTTCAATGTTGTGCTATAAAACTGCAAAGCCTGATAAATAGGCAATCACAATTTGGAGACTCTTGGCACAGAAAGGGCTTTGAAACTTAGACAAGGTGCATACAGTGAATAGGAGGTCTATGTAAATGTCTGTGACATTATCGCAAATTGTAGCATAAGTAAATGAGTCACATTTTCCTAATATTACTGATGCTCTTTGGGCTTTCTACTGAACAAGAAACCTGTAGTTAGAAGTTGGTTATGGGGGAAAATAGAATTTTAAGTGTGGGATTGAATTTGTGGAAAATACAGGGAAATTCAGGTGGTGTTGTAGTATTGGTTACCTGCTGCAAAACCAGAGCAGCATATGCAGGAAAGCTCTATCTCTTCCACCACTGGAGAGAAGTGAGGTGACATAGGCATACAGCTGGGTCTTCTGCCTTACTTTGTTCCTCACCAGGAACATGAAAACACATGGCTGTTATCATCACTGACTTGCAGGAAAGGAAAGGACTGGGGTTATGTGCATTTTTGTTCCTACCTACCTTACAATGGGTGCCTTGGTCTCTTTTCTGATAATTCAGTTTATCAAAAGCTGAGCCCTCCTATCTGCATTGTATTCCAGCAGGTGTATTTGTTTTCTGTAACAATGTCATCCTTTACATTGTCTTGAGCTGCTCTCCCTATGCTGAAGTAAATCAAGTAAGCCTATTAGAACAGACTGCATGAGAACTGTGCAGTAGACACTAGGAGAAATGTTGCCTGTTCTGTGCTTGACTGAGATAAGATTAGGGTTCTGTATGATGTAGCAGAAAAGATTCTTTTTTTGTTGCTGAAAATGACAGTGACAAAAATAGTTTGCTTCTACTTCAGTCACCTGGATTCATATTTCATGACGGGCTGGGGGTAGGAATGTACATGAGGAAAAATTCAGTCTTGTTATAATAGTGCAATCTTCATCTTTTTTTTTTTTTTTTTTCTTTTTCCAGTAGTTACCTATAATCAAAACCTTTATTTGAGTTGGAGGCAAAATGAAATCTGTTTGAAATCTGCCCTAGAGCACAGCTGGGAGCACTTTAGGTTAGAATCATGTCTATATCTACCATCTTTCATCACTAATAATTGTTCAAAATTTTGAGCTGCTTACTAGGAAGAGAATAATAATACAGATGTGATCACTTAAGATAATAAATTCTCAAGGATGGAAAAGTTCTTCTCAGTGCATTACGCTGTTTCCTGTTAGTAATATTAGAATTAGTAGTAGAATTAGTAATATTTCCATGAGCATAGCAAGTGTTTGCTTAATAATCATCTAGTAATCTTCTAAGAGGTTTAATACTGGAGAACTGAAATATAAGTAGTTCAATCAGGATAGCTTTTTGTTCCTGTGTTCATTTGTTTTGTTAGTTTATTTTTGTTTTTGAGGAAAGTAGCTTAATGTCTCTTACTTTGCAGTGATACATTGCTATTTTAACTTGGTAAATCAGGAAGCAGGTTGGTTTTGTTTGGTAAGTGGACAGTAAAAGAAGTACAGGTTTGGGGAACAAATAAAATGCCCTGTTATCTTAAGCCTTATTCAGGTGAACCCAAACCTTCAATTTTAGCTTGAAAGTGGTCAGGTAAGTATTTCCTTTCCCTGAGTCCCAGCAGGTAGCCCAGTTGCTGACAGTAATTCCTGAGTCTTACTAGAGCAGGTAATTTGAGCTAAAGCATATATTGTTCCTTCATGTTGTGTTCAGAAGACAAGGAGCTGATAAGTGTTTTCTGAGGTACACAAGTTTCCTTGAGGTTGTGAACTTAGATTACAGAAGCAAATCAGAATCCAGAGAAAAGAACATTTCCACTAGATGAACTTCTGTGGTGTGATTTCACTGTAGGTGAAAGATTGTGTACTGTCAGAAAGAAGATACTGTATTAAGTTGCAAGGAATTCATCAGAGGCAAGGGGCAAGAGTTTTTATATTGTAAACTGTTATTCACCATGAACCTGAAGAGTTGTTTGGCATCGTCTTGTTTATTTAGTATCTAAAACACTTTTTCAGGGTTCTCTGGGTTTCTTTCGCTCAGTCACTAGTAGATGTCATGGAAACCTTTGCTCATTGCTCTTCCTTTCTTCCTTTATGAGAAGAGGGAAATGAATGAGTTAGAATCTTTTTTTTTTTTTTTTTTTTTTAAGTGCATGCAATTTACCCTAAATATCTGGAAGACTCTTGGGGGGGGGGGGGGGAGAGCACTGAAAAAATGTTTTCTAAGATGAGAGTAAGAAACATTTGCTGTCAATGAAAGCACAAACTTCCAATCACTAGGGCTTCTGTTATTTGACAGACAAATGTGTTTTTCTTTAACGGTCCTGTTTAGCCTTGATGATCTGGGTTGTATCAGTTCTGGCTGAGTATGTTGCTAGTGAATATTTTGACACGGTTCAGTATGGACTGCCTGTCAGTGGAAGTATGCTTACAAACGATAACATTACAGCTGGAGATGGTCTTTTTTTTTTTTTTTTTTAAGGCTCAACTGAAACATAGCATTGCTTTCTGCTCTCTGTGAAGTCGCTGGTTTCTACAGCCAGCATCCCAGCAAGACTGGAGCTTCTTACTCCTAGCATCCTCCTGGATCCAAGTTGTGTGAGGTTCTAGAATGGTCAAATGCCAGCCTCCTCTCCCTCCTATTTGTCACAGCCGCTTCCTCAGCTACGAGATTGTTGGTTGTTTTTGTTGCTTTATTTGCTTATGCAAAAAACTGAGAGCAACCCTTAGACATAATTTCTTTGCTCAGAAACATGGTGCCTGTTTATGTCAGTGCTATACTTTGAGCTGTGTGCTGCTGTGTTGGCCATCAGAAGTCTTGAGGCTGGCTTTAGATACAGGCAGGTACTTGCCAGGGAAGCTAATAACTAGGAACCAGAAAAGTAGGTTTTGGTTCTCCATGTTATTTTGCTAGAGGTTAGGAGTCTGGGAAGCTGAACCTGAGCAATCAGGAAAAGAGACAGTAGCTGCTGTTGTGGATGCACAGCAACCATCCTTTGACCTTCAAGAGCTCTCATTTATTTCTGTCCATTATCTTGTTTACTTCTGTAGCTGGATTTATGTTTCCATGTTATAGGCCTAAGTTTTCCTTCCCAAAGAAAGTGATACTCTCCCTGCATTCCTCAGAAGCCCTGAAGTCACTTCATCTGTCACTGTGCATTTGGATTAGTCTACCCTACTTGCATAGCTGTACTGTTTCTGGGAGTTATGGATGCAATGGAGCAAATGCTTCCCCGCATCCACTCGTAGAAGATTCTGGCAGCACAGAAGGAGCTCACATTATGTGGAGAAGGCAAAGGTTTTGCACATACTTCACAAATGCCTATCCTGTGCACAGTGCAGCTTTCAAAGCAGTTGTGGTTTTCCTTTTTTGTGGATATGTTCATGTTGCATCCTGACGTGCTTCTGACTAGTAGCTCTGCTGTTGCTGTTTCTAAGGTGCCTGTCAGAAGACATCTTTCTCCTATGTGGTCTCAGTGCAAATTGTCTTTCACTTTCAAATGCTACAAACATATCTGAAATGAACTGTACAGTGAGTGATTGCCGTTATTAGCTAAATGAGTGGGCTGTGTTAATCCCAAATGAGCAGGTGTCTATATTGTGCACTACACCTGGAAGGTTGGCACTCCTCCAGACAGCTGAGATTGAGGGTCAGAGATCTAATGGCTGTCCTTAGATGTTTTCTGAAGCAAGCTCAACATTAATTGGGCCTCGTTAGAGTTTTACTTTGGCAGGAATTCTAGTGCCTGATTTTTATTTATGTAATCATCTACTTTTTTTTTTTTGTAAGTTTCCATGATTGATGTTGGTGGAACATTATTTATTTTTTCCATTGCTTACAAGAAAAAGAGTGAATTAGAGACCTGAGTTCTGGGAGCATAGTAGCATGCCTCACTTCCAGTTGTGTGTGTATATACACAGAGACTCCATCTAATGTAGGGGTGACCACAAATACTATTGGAATTATTTTTCCAGAGGGTTTGTGAATAGACTATAATAAGTTTACCTTGAGGTCTGATTTCTTTCCTGAGTTCAAGTCAGTTGCCCACAACCAATGCTATAGTTTTTATAGTTGTGAATAGGACATATTTATAACTGTGTTTCCTTGCACGAAAAATGAAAACTCATGAGCATACTATACTTGTACTGTACTGGGAATAAACTGTTAGAATCCACTTGGCTTTGAGAAAACTTGAAAACAGAAGAGCACAGAGTGAAGATGCTGTCAGTCGTATAGTAAAGTGAGTGTATTCACTGCTGGCTTCCTGTATGGCAATGCCAAGTTCTTTTCAGTGGTGCCCAGGGTTAGGTCACAAACTGAAACATCAGAGTTTCTGACTACCAGAGAACGTTTATTTTTACTTGGGGTGGCCAATGCATTGGCGTAGGTTCCAGGGAGCTTCAAGGGTTAAAGTGTGTTTATGGAAGTCTTGAGTTAACTATCTTCAAATAAATTGAATTGATTTGCTCTTGTCTGTGATAGGAACAGAATTTGATTCATAACAATAAGAAAAAAATAGAGAAACAGCTTTCACCAAACTCCATGTAGCCTTTCAGATCAGCTTCAAAAAGCCCTTTTGTAGCTGCCTACTGGGAGAGGTTGCTTTAGAAGGCCCCCATATGAGTTATCTCTCCAGTCATCAGGGAAGGTTAGCAGGCTTAATGTTTAGATTGAGAAGGATTTTCTTGAGTTTTGTTTCTCTCATTGAGAAGCTCCAGAGTATATGACTATGTGATGGGTAAAAAAAAAACCAGGGGTGCTATATATGAATGGAAGAGTTCTACAAAGAGCTCTGACAGTAACTTCTGTCCTCTCCACTGTGGTCTTCCCAGTGCTTCTTTTTGTTTTTGTCTGTGATAGCTGTGCCTAAATATAGGCCTATTTATAGCTTAACCCAGAGCTGCAATCCCACCTGCTGTCTTCACCCCATTCTCCTAGCATTTCCAATGCATGTTTTACTTACACTGCAGAAATGCAGTTGCAGGAGCTGCTACTGTGTTCTGTTAGTCTACAAATTCTTCTGTTATATCATCTTCTAGCTATTTCATCATGCTTCCTTTTTCAATGTGATTATAAAGTTAAACTTACCTGTACCCCTCAGTCTGAGCATGAAGTACTCCATGATATCCACCTTCCCTTGTTATGAAAATTTCATCTTATTTGTCAGAAAGATGATCCCCCACCATCTTTTATGTCTGTGAGCTAAGATTTAACCTCTCTATTCTGCCTATTTCTTGAAGATGTGCAGTGGTATCTTACTAGCAGAACTCTCCTGGCATGCATGTTGGAGTACCTGATAATGGCCTGGTGATTTGATCAGTCTATGAGAGGAATAATTTTCTCTATTTTCACAGAAAGGAATAATTTTGCCGGCTTTGTAGTAGTTAGGGTTGCTGTTGATGGAGATAAGCCCTGGTGGTCAGGGCAGATCAGTACCTGGGAAGAAAATCTTTCAAATTTAAGCCTGGCATAACTTTTGGATTTTTATTTTACTTAAAAAAAAAAAAAAAAAAATTATTTAAGTTTTAAGGAGATGTATAAGCATCCCAGGAGTAGCATACAACTGTTTCTCTCCCTTTCTCAGTCATTCACTGAATGCACGTAGATAAGTCAGCCATGAAGTCTGTTTGTACGGAACTGTTCTCTCATAGCTGTTTTCGAAAGATCCATATATCCACGAACGTTTCCTTCTGATATTCAGATATAGCTGACTGTCCTGCCTTTATGGATCCAAACAACTCTATCCAGCTTTTGCTAAAAGAAGTGTCTAAATGAATCAACAAGGCAAAATTAGGAGGGGGGGGGTGGGAATGGAAAACATGATTACATTCCTCCCATTCATCTGTGTCCCCCTGCTCCTTCTCCCACCCTTACTAGGGTGCTCAGTACAAATTTTATTGGAAATTGTTCCTGGTAGTATCTGCCACTTTGCCTCTTATTTTCCTTTTAATTCTGTTTTCATCTCACCTCATAATAATTTCAGGAATGTTTTTATTTTCTGAAGCCAAGGAAGCAGTTTCTTCTAGGCACCAGTTGCATTTACTGTTTAAATAAAAAGAAATGTGGTGTTCTGATTCAACTCTATAAAGATGACTGTACAGTCTGTACGGTACATTTGAAAATTGCTCCAATGAGACAAGTACCATATGGTGTATATAGTGTCCCTTACCTCAAGTGTTCCCTTAGTCAGGCTGGTATGGTTGATAATGAGATCTTTCCTGAATAAGGAGAAATACGGGTGATAACAAGATGATGGAAAGGTGTGAGAGAGCAGGGCATGTGTACACGCAAAAAGAATGAGAAGAGTTGTTAGTCTACTTCAGCTTCTCACATGATTTAGACATAGAAAAATCAGAAACTTAATTAACAGAAGTTAATCAAAGGGGTGGATTTAACAGGTCCCATGTCAGAAAAATCAAAAGTAAGAATGGTTTTTAGCCCTTCTTGCCTCTAGTATAGCTTGTAAATATGAAGGAAACTAACATGACAGGCTGGTGAAATGCAATTATCAGCTGGCTCTTGTTGGTCAAAAAGACAACAGGAAATCTAGTGGGAAATGCTTCTGTATATTGCATTCTTCCTTCTCTTGGAAGCCATCTTAGAGTAAAAACAAAAGAATCTGAAATGAAGAGGTCAATAATAACTTTCTATGAACTAGTGTGTTCCCAAAAACCAAAAGCAGAGAGAGACATCTGCTTAGACCATTGCTGCTCTTAGGCAAACACTTGCCTGATCTATCCCAGATAGGAAAAGCCAGTTCAGGGAAACTGCTGTCTTGTATGGACAAGTCAGCAGAAGCTCACTGTTCTAGCCTCTTTACTATCATGTCTACTATTCCTGCTGTTATCCTAATAAAAGATGTGCTTTCAGAAACAAACAGTAGATGACCTGAAGGAAGCTTGAGGTGATTTCCTTTCCCAGTCAGATGACTGAGATACTTCATTCTACATCTATTAAAGGCATAGAAAAAAAAAAAGAAAAAAAAAAAAGATTTTGCCAGTTAAATGTGAGGAAAAATCAGCACGGATCTTGTGAAGTGCATTCATAAAGGAATAGCACTGGCTGTCCTTCTAAACTAAGAAGTAAAAAACCTTAATGTTTTGCGAATGTATTGGTATCTAGATTTTCTTCTCAAAACAAAAGTAACACTGTCTTCTATGCCTGCAACAGTGTATAGCTCTACAGTCAGTCAGTCTGGCCCATGTTATACCTTCCCATTTCCTTAACAGACAGATGTTCATTCTGATCCTTTTGTAGTCAGATTCTTGAGAAAAAGCAAAACAAGCAACACAGTTTATCCTGTTCTTTTTTCTATTTAATACTGCAGTTGTCAGGTATGCATATGCCAGCCAAGAATACTGCTCTGCTACCTGTTCTTTTTGAAATAACACTTGTTTGTGATTGCCAAGTCCATGTGGAAGTTAATTTAAGCAACTCAAATCTTCTTTGAAAATATCTGTTTTGGCTTTGGTTCTGGAAAGATGCACAGTATTTATTTGCTAGTAACTGGTTCACTAAATTATGCTGTTGGTAGATACATAGTTTGGAGAATCTCTAATGTCTAGGAAATTGCATTTGAAGAAGCACCCGTTGTCTTCAGTTTTCAAGACCTATGACTAATAGAAAGCCTATTTCAGGGCAGTCTTATATTTGAAATGAAGGAGGATTCTAGAACATTGAGGTGTTTTTTTTTTGGTTTTTTTTTTTTTTTTTTTTTTTTTAAGTTTTCATGTGTATTTTGAAGTGTATATGATCATACAGTATTTTTTCATGTTTTCATGAGACTTATAAGTTGATTCATTGATCCTAATGAAAGGGAGCATTCTTTGTCAAAAAATAAAAATGATACCTTCTAGATATTAAGTGAATATATTAATAGAATTCATATTAAATGAATTGAATCATAGAATCACCAAGGTTGGAAAAGACTTACAAGATCAAGTCCAGCCATCTACCTATCACTAACAGTTCTCACTAAAGTGTGTCCCTCAGTACAACATCTAAACATTTCTAGCAAGGGACTTCTCCACTGATGTGTTTTTCCCACGAGGTAGTTCAAAGCCCCAGACTCTCTCCACAAATTGATATTGCCCTATTGCTCTTTTCATGAGGTTTCAGCTAGGCAAAGAGAATAGAGCATTTGATTGCTGAACATAAAATGAATGTTCTAAAATTAAATTATTTCTTAATGAAAAATTAATTTTTCACAACATCTGCTAAGAAATGGACAATTAAATGTGAGGTAGCACTACTTCTATTAAAATGCAGGTGAACGTGAATTCTTTAAGTTGTACTTCTGAGGTTTCCAAAGGTTGTGGGATTTTTCACTATTTGTGTGGTGGGCTATGGAAGGAAAGCATACCAATTAAATATTCAATTGAATAACTTTACATGTCATTACATGAATGGAAAAAATACATAATACGGATACACTGAGATTAGTAGTCAATCACTTATATCTTTACAGACAGAATCAGGATTTAATTGTCCAAATTTTCCATCTTATTTTATGAATCTGCAGAGTTTAAGATGACCTGATGTTGATTCAGCACAGGCCCTTTGCAGTAATTTGCACTGGCGATGTTAAGCAGGAAGAAACTGGAACCTGAAATTTCAGTGTGTGCTTATTGAGAAAACTATTAGACAGGAGCATGTGTTCTTTTGCTCTGATGTGAGAGCATGCTTGAATTACGTATTTCATAATATGTTTACAATGTGGTTCACAATCCTATTTCCTGGGATGCATAAACCTGGTTCCAGGTCAAGGATCATTTCACTCTTTAAGTGTGAAAGAAGCAATTTTTGTCAATATTAAAAGAGTTGGTATGGGGTAGAGAAAGTGGATTCAAGTGCCATGTTTCTTCAAGGATAATGAATCCTGCTTTGTAAGAAAGACAAAAGGCAATAATAAATCTTTAGGGGGTTATTTCGCAGTCTCCTTGCTCAAGAATTTCGGAATTTGCACTTTTCTTGGTATGTAACAAGCTATATATTGCAACTCCTGGGGACAGGCCTTTCAAACAGAATATCAAATACTGAGAGTACAAGACTGATCCCAAAGATTCTTCACAATAATTACTTTCCAGTAGGAACCTCAGTGTAAATAAAACATTGATCTTATTTGAAAGCCAAATATCCCATGGAACTAGATTGGAGCTTTTCCTTGTAAAATTCAAAACAGGGACAATATTTCCACATCAACTATCCTTCTGAATTCCAAATCATGGTATGTTTGACGGAGTCTTGTAATGTCAAATAACCACTTCTGAGGATGGAAAAGTGCTGGCTTTGTACTTTTTTCCAAAATCAATTTGATCACAGTTTTGGAAGATATATGCTTTCGTACAACTCATTGCAGAAGGCCTTAAGACTTGTAATTGTTCTTACACATGCAAACCTATATCTTCCTTAGTATTCTGAGTTAGAAAGCATGGGAATATTTGCTACTACAGATATGCAAGTCTAGCTGGAAAAATTATGGATGTACCAGGAAGTCTATTCAGCTTGCTGAGTTTCTCCTGATATCCTCTTGACCCAAGCATACCCATGACTACCCATGGTGTTATATATCAAGAAAGAACAAGCTTGAGAAAAGTGTCTTAGTTGATATTTCCCAAACTATGGTTTTCAGATTTATTGTTTGTTTTTATTTCATCCTTTTAAAATGCACTATTGTGGACAAATTTACATACTTAGTTTAGTTATTCCAGCTCAAAGATTGATCTAAAAATATGTAGGCTTTTCCTGCCTCGCTATAATTTGCTTCTTTTCATTTTCAATGTTATCTTGCCAGTCTGTGACCCCTATGCTGCCTTATGCTTTTATCCAAAGACAAAACTCTTTCTGGATTCTATTTGTTTTTCACTGTTATGAGTAAACATCAGGCTATTTACTCTTCTGCCAGCCCTCCTAACTAGGAGATTATGTCAATATCTCATTGTCAGTTAAAAAACAAACAAACAAAAGCCCACTAACCTTTATGGTGTTTAGCACAACAATAGTATTTTTGTTCCTTCTGTTCAGGATATTTTCTCCACCCCATTTCCCCCCCCCCTCAAAAAAAAAAAAAAAAGCAAACAATACAGCCCTTTTGTGAGATATTTTGAATTTCTTCTTTTTATGTGGCTCAATTAGGCTGGCATTCAGACCCTCAAATTTCACACTTCCTGAAATAAAATTCCTTAGTAACTGGTGCAGATTTTTGTAATCCCAGTGCTATATTATCAACTTTGAGCAGAAATTAACTGAATTTTGAAGTCCGATGATGTTGGAATCTGATTCTCTAGTGGGGCACTGAAAATGAACCTACAGTATACCTAAATCTGGACTCTAAGGATTAATGTAACTGCAATCACTTGCCTAATCCCTCTTTTAGCAAAATCTCTGGTGGCCCACTCAGTTTGTCAGGAGGAGGGAATCATAGGTGGTTCCTGTTATCCCTGAGCCCTTGTCTCTTGCTGCAATACCTGTATGACAATTTCACGTAAATAACAACCACCACCCCGGTGGTGCCAGGTTCCGTGGGCAGCCTGGAGTCCTAACACCATGTGGTTGTTGGTGTTTACAAATGAGGTGTTAATAAGTTGTCAGTTATGAAGGGGATGAACAATGAAGGGGAATGGAATGGATAAAGTTGGAAGAGAGACCTTAATTTAATGGAGACTATTGTGATATGTTATGAAATGAATAATCCCACCAACTAGTTAATAACTAGCTTGTTCTCATCCATATCCTTTTTCTTGAGCACCTTCTTTTATTACATCAGTAATCATAGAATCACCAAGGTCGGAAAAGACCTAAAAGATCATCCAGTTCAACCGTTCACCTATTCCCAATAGCTCCCAATAAACCATGTCCCTCAACACAACATCCAGCCTTTCCTTGAACACCCCCAGATAAAGTAGTCCTTACTGTATGTGGCTGGAGGCAAGAAATTAGAAGGTATAAATAATACTTTTTAATTGAAATCTGACTATGGATGTCTGGCCTCTGTGATTAAAGCTTTTATCACATTGATTGTCTCATTACAGGTGCAGTCATGCTACTGAGGAGACTACTTAGCTTAGAAAAAAAAAAATACCTTTTTCAAATGTCCGAATTGAATCATCAGATAATTTCTTTGACAGCAATGGGATAAGTACTGACAAGTGCTTCCTTGTGTGGCATGTATGCAAAATCCTCTTCTGGTCTTTTCTGCTGGATGCTAGTGATGAGCTTTGAAAACACCAACACCACAAAGAGGAGTGTGGGAGCTGGCATTAAATACGCTGAGGGCCAGCTGCCTTGGGGTTTTCCATCCCTATTACAGCTTATTAATCCTGTTCCTAGACCTTCTTAAAAAAATCTGATTGGGCTTGAGATGACTTGGATCAGCTTATGCGCTGCCTGCCTGCATTTCCTAAGTACACAAGCGTGATGCTGAATTTCTCCAGACTCTCTGCCTCCAGCAAGCTTCAGTGCACAGACTTAAAGAGCAGTCTACTGAGATAGCACTGTGACTCCTGGGTGGATTTAGCTGTGAGAATAAAATGGTGTTTGTTTGATGATACACACACTGCTAGCGTCGTCCTTTACACGACATAGAGGGGAGTGAGGCATTGATTACTGTGCTAGAAATAGGAACAGTAATGATATTTATTATAGATTCCTTGATGGGTAGACATACGAGTGAATGCTTTTGGAGAGAAAATGGCTTTTGGTAATCTTAAAATTTAGGAGTGTGTTTTATGACTCCATCCAGAACTTTCTCCTGCCCCTGACCAAGATTCACACCTCTGTGTTGTGGTAACCAGACTGAAAAGGTTTCTGTAGTTTTTGACTGCAGAACTCACAAGTATTTGTTTTATTAAGGTGGTTTGCATTTGCTATGTGATGAGTTTCTCTTGAAGTGAGAGGGTATGCAGTAGATGCTTGATTTACCCTAAAGAAAAGCAAGGAGGAAAACCTTGTGTCCAAGTTACAATAAAGATTACTCTGATTACTGCAGAGAATACAGGAGAATAAACCTAAACTGAGTTTACATTCCTGTGTTAGCAGTGGATAACCCACATAATATATTCTAGATTACTTGATGAAAGATATTTGGCTTGTCATTAAAGAGTTTTATCAGGTAAAATAAGTCTTTGTGGAATGTTTTCCAACCAGAACTACATAAAAGAAGCCAGTAAATACAACCCACCAAAAGAGGAGAAGGTTCTGGGAGCTATAAGAAATGTAGATTTGATTTTACTGCAGTATTCAGCTGGTAAACTCTTCCTTGATTTAAACAGATGTTTTGTTTCCCCACATGCTGTCCACCACGTTCTCACTTGCCCAGCCAAATATCGGGAGGCACTTAAGCTAGGTAAATCAACTGATTTGTACTGCTCTTAACCAATTTGACCATATTTTTAGTGCTGCAGTAATTGTGTCAAATAAATATGGCACAATTCTGGGCTGGAAATCTAGAAGTGAAATCTTACTCCAGGACAACAAATGCTGTTAAGTGAAGAAGCTTGAAAGTGATAGTTTGTAATCTACAGGAGCTACAAAGTGGCAAAAAGGATGTATTAGCCTACATGAAGAAGCTGAAGTTTTTAGACTAGACTGTTAGGGCTTTCTTAAGTCTTTTTTTTTTTTTTTTTTTTTTTTTTTTTTTTTTTAAAACCACATGTAAGTTGTTATAAAGGAATACATGTTCCACACTTAAAAGGTAGAGAATGCAAGAGGCTAAATCATAGGAATTAGGATTTTACAGTATGTTTGTCTTGCAGAAAGGATCCCCCCAATCCATTTCTAATTGGTGAGCCCAATAACAGGGAAGGAAAGCATAGCTCAACTTCTTGCAGCTTACACTGGGTTTTTCCCTAATGTGCATCTGTCAGCTTCCCTGAGAATGTTTTTGCTTTGAAATAGAGTAGGAGAAAGCAGAATTCCACAGGGACTGTGCAAAGAGCAACTCTTCTGATGTATTCTATAGCAGTTCATATGCAGCTAGGGATGTATAAAAGCCATTTTATTGACAAGGGGGATGCTGGGTATGGCACCATGCTTATACAGTAGTGCCATGGGAACATTAAGTTCCACAAGAGCAGACACTGTGCAGTTTAAATTAGTCACCTCTAAAGCATAATGCTGCCAGCAGGGTTGTATCTCCATGCAGTGGCTGTCATTCAGCACTCAGACTTTGACAGCCATTACTCGTGCCTGATACTGCCACATAAACATAGGTACCTCATAAAGACGTCTTTGAAGACCATCTCCTTGTGTAGAGGAGATCAGCATTTTGTAGCACTGTAAAACTCTGTCATACTACATGGAAAATTTATTTTGTTTATAAATTGGTGCCAAACAATCTCAAATTTAGAGTGACAGTCCAGCTAAGAAAAGAAAGAGAGATGGAAAATATTTGAAATGACATTTCAACAGCAGGCATTCATTATTATTGTTTTAAAACTGCAAATAAATTCTAGGCGAGTGTGATAATGTTAGAATTTTGTCTCAGTGCTGTCAATAAAAATTTGATGCAACCTTAGTTGATCTTATTGTCTGTTGGTGAGGCCAGTGGAGAAAATGGAGGAGAAAGATTGAGTGGACTATCTGTATAAATTGCTATTGTTTTCTGCAAAACAAATAACTGTTTTCTGTTGAAGATGTATTTTACGTATGTGGATCAAGTCTGCTCAATGCTAAGAAGTTCTGCTTTTTAACTTTGCTGATATCATTAAAGTGGCAAACAAATGTAGAATATAGTTATTGTGAAAGTAAAAGTGCTTATGTCAGTGTATTTTATTCCAGTTCAGCAGGAGAAATAAGTTACACCTCCATAAATCACCTTATGTTATTCAGACTGTCTCTGCACTAGGGCTTTTATTGCAGTTCTTCACTGGCAGTCAGACTCACAACTTCCCTTTCTACCCTGACACTGACTCAGAAAGTGCCAGTTGGCACAGCATTACCCTTGCCTCTGTTTCAGTTTTCCCTCAGCAAGCAGAAGGTAATTACAAGATCTTGTCAGAGAAAGTAGAATTTCTCTCTACGTGTAAAGTATAAGACCTTTTCCACCTCAAAAAAGTAAACACCTAATACCACAGCTGAAAAGCTGCATCTGAATACTAAATATTTTAATTCAGCATTTTTCCTCTATACTTCTTCAGATTTGCTTAGGTTCATGTTGTCAGCCTTCTCTGTGCTTTTAACTCTCTGAAAGACTCACCTTCCAAGCACCAGCCCTTCATCTTCTGGGCATGTCATAGCTCATCACAGTTTTCAAAGAGCAGAGGAGCCAGGTGGTGAATATGGCTCACAAGGGAGGACTTTTGCTGCCTGAAGAGCCACAGTAGTGCTTACAGGTGAACTTACAGGTGAAAATTGGAAGAGAAAAATATATTGGTTCTTTGTAATTTTTTTTTCATATGAAACCTTCAGGTGCTTGTTTTAATCAAAATTTTCACAAGAAAAGGAAAATTGAAGTCCCCTATTTCCCTTTCTTTTTCAAAAGAAAGAGATTACGGGGAAAAAAGGCACTGATGAACCTGATTTCCTTCTTTTGTTGAGTAGGATCGAATTAAAAGCACCATTTAGGTGATAAGCAGTGTTTCAAGAGCGCTGAGACCATTATCCTCTGACAGAGGAACATCTATGTGCTTCCTTTACAGTGCTGTATAGGAACTGTACAGAAACACTGTGACAGTCTTTCCAACTATAACACCTGTAAAGCACCATGTTAACCGCACTACTCTTCCAACTGTACAAGTGCCTTTGACCATGATAGCTAAGGTCAACGTTCAAGGACTGAGCTTCAGGAAGTTGCTAAAGAAGTTGATGCTGAAGCATCTGTTAAGAACTTATTAAAAATTGCTTCTAATGAACACAACTGTAAAGTATAAATCCAGACAACTTCAGGTTTCCACTTGCACGGATGTTGATATTCTACGTTGTTCAAAGACAAAACAAATTTTGTTGCAAGGGGCTGACTGAAAAAATAGCAGTGAGAAGGCTTTATTTCTTTGCCCACCAGCAGGAGCTCAGATTTCATGCTGCACCAGAGTTTATGATGTTGTTAGTGTTTAGGAATCTGTGTACAGAACCTGCTCTCTTCTGCCTTGAAATATGTTTACAGCTGTAATTTGAATGTTAAAAGTTAACATTCAAAGCATCCAAAACATGTTGTGCATTGTGTTCATTGCAATTAGAGTTCACTGAATCAAATTACTGCCAAGAAATTCCTCGGAAATGTAGAGATGCACATAGGCAGGGGACTCTACAACTTTATGGTAATTTAAATGCAAACTCATTTTATTGATCTGCTTATTTGATGCTATTTCCCTGTTCCTCTGGTTGCTGGTGTAGGTTCTACTGTGGCGCTATAAAATAAAATCAAGTACCTGCAACACTCACTATTTGAATAGAAGCAGAAAACTTGTGGAAACATTAAGTAGCCTGTTCTGCTTTTGTAGGATTCTTGTTTGCATTTTGTATTCTCAATATTTTGGGACTAAAGTCTGAGGTTTTCGTGCTTACATGAAAAGAGTGCCTACGCATTTTGAAGTTGAGACATTCCTAGTTATAATCTCATCAAATTACAGATGGGTTAAGAACTGATTTATCCAAACCTTGGGCTTTTATTTGCATCAGAAAGTGTTGCTATGGTACTACGGTAGCCAATAGTTTGCAAAATCAGGATGTAATTTCTTTTATTTTCAAACCATCCATGAGTAGTTTCGACTGCAATCAGGTTTCTGAAAGGCTGTGCCCATTATTCCAAGTAGCAGGGCTGGCATCTGAATCTAAGCAGCAGAGGGAAATCCCAACTGATGTATTTGTCCATGTAGCCTGCCTTCCTAATCTTGTTTTCTGCTTTCAAGCTGTGATTTTTCTCTCCCAGGAGATTCTGTCTCTTATGTGCTCCACCCTTGCCTACTTTTCATAGTGCAGTCATAATTATACCTTTCTAGTGCTAGTTAATGGTGGTCTCCTTGTCCTGTTCAACCTTACTCTTGGCCTTTTTATCCAAATTCCTGTGCAACTTTGTGCAGAATATGCATAAGCTTTGCTCCAACCCTGCATCCAATCTTGCTCTTGCTTCTACAGAGTTTCTCAGGTTCCTTATTTTTAGACACTAGTTTGAAGGTTGAGATGGAAACAGAATTTCCTTTGCTTCTCCAACTTCCTGACTGAGGTCTAAGCCTGGCCACTAACTGTCCTTTATGCCAAGTATGGTAGTATGCTGTATCTTTTGGTTTCTCTAGATTCCTCATTTAGGCTTGGTTCAACTTTATTAGGTCTGCTCTGTTTTTAAATTAACTGTAATCCTTTCGAAGATTCTCTAACAAAAATCTAATGTGCCACTGTAAAAGCATTTCCTTTCACTACTCTTGATCAGAAGAGCACTTAAACTACAGGGAGCTATCTTGACATTTTCTCACTACTGACCCTTGCAGTTAGACTAAAGGATTTGCTGCTCCCTCACTGGTTCAGCTACTGGTCATTTGGTTGCATATCCCTGTACTTCACTTTTATGTCCTATTATGACGTGTGGAATGATCCTGCAGGCAGGCAATCTCTGATAAAGAATCTCAGTGTGCATTTCAAATTGTTACTGTCCCCAAGATACATTTTCCAGACAGCTGGTTCAGCATGCAGAGGCTCATAATTCAGTACCTTCCATCAATGTCTTATGCACATTAGGATTGTCAAGGGGATTATTTTGTCAGGACCGTTTGCAGAAGGAGTGGGCTAATATAGAGTTGTTCAATTCAGTTTGCAACAAATTTGCCAGACAATTCCTAGCAATAATAATGGTGATTATGATTGTTAGTGTTTGTTTCTCTGGGATGTATATCATTCAGATGTAGATTTTGGTCTGTTGTGGCAGTTTTGTTTGCAATCAGATTTTCCCAGGGGAGTGAATGGATTGCTCTTTGTACAATGCAGCTGTGTTTTTGTGTAGTCTGGTATATAAGCTCTGGACATGATTCTTCTCTGCTATGCTCTAGTTTTATTTCCATGTAACAACTCTAATTTGCAGCTTTTATGATTAGCACGAATGGTGAATTTTCTGCAGTCTCATCAGAAAATTGAGGAACTTCATATTTTTAAGCAATTCTAACTAGTATCAATCATAAAGCTCCTATAGTGATGAAGTTACGAGGGGAATAAAAGGGTATAAAAACTCAGTTAAAATAATAATTAAAAAAAAAAGATCTGTACTTTCAGGAATGGACCTTTCCTTCAAAATGGATCACCAAATTAAATAATGCAGGAGAACTGACAGTATAATATACGGTGTTAAATTCTGCATGGGAAATTCTGTGGAAAACTTTCATTAAGAAAAAAACGGAAAAGACAAATGAAGAAACTCAGTAAGATGAAAGAGATTACTTTAAAAACCACATGATGTATTACATCAGATCAGAAAGTACTTCCCTCAAAGCTGGTCTTGTACTTTAGCAACAGCCAAGAAAAATGAAATTCATCTGAAATGCATTGAGGCCATGGTAACTCTCTGTTATAGGAGAATAGGGACTGAATGGTATTCACTGAGGTGGACTGATATGAATGGATGTGAAACTCCAAGCTGTCCCCTAAAAAACTACAACTCTAAACTTTCATACCTCTCTGTAAAGATAGAAGGATCTACCTAGGGAATGCTGGTATTTACATCGTCTTCTTGAAGAAGTAGTATTTTAAAATCATTACTCAACACCAATTATTTCTTAAGGCAGGTCAAAGGGAGTATAGTTGTACAAGAAGGGAAACCAGACACCAGTGTTGTCAGAGATAACACCTTTCGAGAAGAGGAAAAAAAATATTCTTCCTGCTACTTGATTAGGAATGAGGGGATGAATGAGAAATATTTACAGGGCAAACTTCATGGTGCTCACAGGCCATTTGTAATCATTTTTTTAAAAATATTTTGATTTGGTGGAGAGCAATTTATCATACTACATAATGATCTCTGGGGAATGACAAGTGTTGGCAAAACTTAGGTTGGCTTGTGGACCAGGAATCTTGGATCTCAGCATGAGCCTATATACTTCTGTGTTGGGAACCTTCACCTTCTTTTGAGGGAGCAGCTTTTAATGTCTCATTTTTCAGATGTTAGTTGTGAACATACCCTAAGCTATATCCCATGTCCCTCTGTTATGATATCCACCCCAAATTCTGTGTATATAGGGATGCACACAACATCCTTTCGCACACTTGCAAAAAACAGTGACTGCTTCTCTTCTAGCTACAATAGATGGAAGTAAAAAATGAAAATGTTCACATAGTGTCCAGTAATAGTTGTTTATCTTGCTTATTTCTTTGTGTCTCTGAAGCTATAGTGGAAGAGATGAAGAAAAATGGCGGGAGGGCAAAGATTCAAAGACTTACAGAAATAGAAAAATAAGCATGGCAAATTGTTTATGAGTGCAGACCTGATATTATGCCTATGAGATAACAGGGATGCCATCAGGAGGTAGAACGCTGTATGGCTGTTGAGTCCTAACTGTTATCGAAATAATGGACTCCCTCCCAAAGATAGTTATCAGAGCGCCATCAAAAAAGGAGTGTTACTTTTTCACTTCTGTTTTATTTTCTCCTTGATGCTGCTTTTTTTCAAGGGTCCTTCACATCTTTGCGTTATAGCAGGTTTCTGTGTGTGCTTTTGCATGTTTGTGTTTTCACACAAAAGTACATAGGTGCTAATTCTTGAAGGATCCTTGAGCTGAAATAGGTAAATGCATATCTATATACTTGTGAAGTTGGTGGAAACTTCCTCTAAAGAGAGAATATCTTTTTATTATAGGAACTCAATTTATAAAGCTCATCAGACTAGAATGCCATAATCCTATAAATCTATATGTTGACCTTGGGGGATCAGGGTATTCTTTAAGCTACAGATAGGATAGGAAGGATTTACCAGCATGGGTTTGGAAGGATTGCATTACTTACAGGTAAATAAACTGAGCTGTGGGAGTATCTAAAATAGAAAAAAGAATGGCAAAAAGGACTTAGCAACAGGCACAGTTCAGTAACCAAGAAGCCATTCAGCCAAAAATGTGGAGTTCCATTCACATTTGAGTGGGGAAAGGAATCTGTCAGTCCAGCCAATGCAGCAAGGGTACCTTTCCACATGTACCTCATTTAAAATTAAACCATCTACAGAGTCCAAGTGATGTCACTTACTGACAGTTTTGTTGGATGTTTTTTTCTGAGCCATATGTTTTGAGTTTTAAAACTCCGCATTGTTGCTAGTTTGACTACTGTGCATGAACACAAAACATAGCTTCAGCCAGCCAGGTCCCTCATCTGGGCAGCACCTGCAGTGTCACCTCCTGTGGTTAACCAGCAGGCAGACCAAGCGTTGTGTGGAGGCACAGGGCTCTAAGTACACCTTTTCTGTTGCACATCCATTTCTTTTTCCTCATTTGCACTATCCTACCAGGCCTAATCTGCAGTTGCAGATGTAAAAGCTTTATCCACTGCTGCACTGTGCTCAGTAGTTCATCTCAGATTAATCCAGCGTCAGCATAAAAACAGCTTTCTCACTTTGCAGAGAGACTTCCAGCAGCCTCTTACTGGATCCAGACAGCTGCTTCTTTAACAGCAGGGACTGCATGTGCCAGGAGAAACGTGGCTGTGCATGGACTCTTGAATCTTAAGAAAGCAAGCAAATTGATGACCAAGTCTTTCATGGCCTCTGGCATCTTCTACCTGAGTACTGATTCTGACATGTAGACAAGCACAGCTATGTCATATCATGAGGTGAGGAAGTAAGGCTTTACTGATTTTGCTCAGGAGACAAGCCAGTCTTTGATCACAAAGACATAAATATGTATATGTATTAACAATAATGTAGGATTTTAGATAACTCTTTCCAGGTGAGATAGAAAGTGTCTTTATTCTTGGGTAATTTTGATATTTCATTGATTTCAATAAGAGCTGAGAAGAACACGTTTGAAAAACACTCTGGTATGGGTCATGGTTAGCATCTAAATATAGCCATAAATCATGGAAAAAAGAGATGCCTGTGATCTGTTGAGGTCATGTGGTCCTCAATCTGGGTAATAAACCATGAATCCTGACTTCAGCTCCTGAAGGCCTTTTCAGCTGATTTCCACTCCTGTATCCAGTAATGGGAATGAGACCACCATGTCTGAGCCACAGAAGAGGAGGTGTTCAAATCACAGGGGAGATGTGTTGTTTCTGTGGTCTCTCTCCAGCTGGGCCATAGCCTGCTTCATGTGGTTAAATGCTTAGCAGAGGAGAAATTGCTTAGGTTGAGCAGTGTGTGAATCTCATAGCAGTTTGAGTTTTCAATTTAGATATGTATCAAAAAGGTCAAATGTTTCTAAGGATCGCCTCTGATTTCTTAGCTAGAGAAATCAAACTGACAGGTGTGTCACCTAAAAATCTATATTGCAAAATGTATCAGAAGTGCCAGGAGGTGCCAATTTTGTGTGCAAATAAGAGACATACTCTGAATATTTGAAGAGGTGGCATTTTTCCTGAGTTATGTGGAGAGATGTAGAAGGTTGGAGTGAGAATTGGTTGGGAAAAATCCTGCTGTACGTCCCCAAAGCAAGGAAAGCTCCTTAAGTATTGATAGTGTATTTTCTATTCCTTATTTAAATAAAAAGGGAACGAAGAGACTTGACTTTTCTTATATGGTACAAATGGATGTGAAACTGCTGAGCCTGAGACAAGACAGAAAAAATTACCCTTTTTTAGGGTGCTTAACCTGTATCTAGACTGATACATGAAACATCCTCAGGACTGCCCACTTTCACTGAGGCTAGCAGGAATAGCATGACCAATGTACTAATATTAAATTTACATATTCTCCAAAATAAGGGAGAATATTAAATAGCACGTGTAAAAACTGCAGTAAACATCACTCTAACAACTTTACCAGACTAGAGAGTAGAGGCTCCCTAGTTGGAACATCTGATATGGTTTAATTTACTATAGCACAGATATGGCTTTTATAACAAGACTGACCAGAAGAGGTGAGTTGGCAACAGCCTTACCTGGTCAAACAAGGTCTCTGCATGCACCATTGCTCTGAGACCTTTGGATAGGTCTCTGTTCCTTGAGGCTGATCTTTGAATACAGCGCATATAACTCTTTCCATTGCAGAACCGTATCCCAAAGTTTGCTCTGCAGTGATCTTGTTTTGAAAGAAAATCTATTATGTTTTTCAAAACCTGTATAGTTCAGTGAGAGCACTTGATAACACCTACACTTGCTCTATAGTTTGTTTATTTTCCTTTTCTCTTCTATGATACAGCTCTGAGTGAGTCAGAAGCTGACCCTTCAACACTGACTAGTTATGAAGTATGAATTTGATAGAAGTGTTATTTATTTTCATGGAGTTTTGAGATCTGGGAATGTTCAGATTTTATTTTTTCCAGGTATGGAAGAAGAATGAAAGCTTAGGAGAGGTGGTGATTTTAATTTTTATTAACTTTTTAACTTTACATACTTGTTTTGTAACACAGAAAGTTTTTTTTCCCAAAACATGTTCCCACCTTAACTCACCTTGAAACTTATCATTCCTAGATGATGCCATGGATTTCCAAAATTTCTCAAATCATCAAAGGAACTGCAGTAATTGCTATTTTTGTAGATATACATAGCTGAGAGCCTAGATCATGAAATTGAAACGCCAATAAGTGTTGTATTCAATACTATGAAGATACTTCCTAGTCATGACAGCAATTTACATACTCCTTTGTTATGTCACATTAACTAATTATTTTGGATGTTGCTCTGTAAGCAATAACTCAGATTAATAATCTTCGAATACAATTATAAATCTGGAGGTAGACTTCTTCTCCTGGGTAACTGTTGACAGGATGGGAGTTAATAGCCTCAAGTTGTGCCTAGGGAGGTGCAGGTTGGATATTAGGAAAAACTACTCAGGAAGAGTGGTGAGGCAGTGGCACAGGCTGCCCAGAGAGGTGCACTGACCATTCCTGGAGGTGTTCGTGATCTGTGTGGATGTAGCACTGAGGGACATGGTTAGCGGGCATTGTGGGGGTGGGCTGATAGTTGGTCTAGACGATCTTTGGTGGTCTTATAAAACCTTAGTAATTCTATGGTTCCACAATCTGCATTAGCAGTTGTATCACTCCAGGTGCTCTTTATAAAAATTTTTTTTACAAATCTATTCGCTGTTGTGGCCATGAAAATGTCTTTATGTTAAATGGTTCAGAGGAAAGTCCTGTCTAGTCTCAAAATGTTAGTTACAAGATTCTTCCTGACATGGTAAATAACACTGTTGGGGCTATTGGCTTATAAGAGGCTCACCAAAAGTTATCTTTGTCAAAAATTCTGACAGTGTAATTTGATGATATCATCTTCTCTGTCCGCCTCATCATCTGAAATGTTTCCAGTTTGATCAAGTCAAGGGAAAAAAAAGGCATTAATCTACTGAATTTTTCTATAAATATATTTTAGTCTATCTTTCTTCTTTCTTAGTTTTTAATAAAAAGGATAAGAAACGGAGTTGTTCAAGAAGCTATTCAGATTCTATATACATGTGGATTGCTCAGCTCCTGAAATTTAAGGAGGGAAGACAACTCAGATAAAATCACGCTACCAAGTTTATTTCAGTAGCCAAAAGCATCATAAATGTTTTCATGCTGATATTCAGAAAATATCAGTTAAGAGAAGTAGATGGATTATTAATAGAGGAGAAAGCAGGTGAAAATGTTTACAGACAAATGACTTAAACAATTTTAGAATTTCTTACATTTGATTATTAGGCTTTTGGTTAGATCTAGGAGCATCTGGAAATCGATGAACCTAAGAATTTTGAGGAGAATTCAAGAGGAAAGACAGCAGATATCAAAATGTCCATCCAAACAACAGCTGCCTACTGAGCTAAGGCATTTCTCAGCGTTATCCTGCAATGCTCTTGCAGTCAGGATTGCTAAGGAATCTCTGAGAATTAGTAGGGGAGGATAGAGAAATTGATTCTGCTCCACTGGCAAGGTGATCTTTTATTCTCAGAGACAATTTCCAATGGGATCTGGGGGTGAAAGGTTTTCTATTCAACTTCAGCTCTGTTTGTGCATATAGACCTTCCCTATTCTTTTTTCACTTACTTGAAGCAAAGTTACTAATAATAATCTCTTCTAAATGAGGATCTATTTTGCCAGTAGGGAAATGGTACATTTATACGTATTTTCAGAAGTGCTTAATTGGCACCATTGTAATGAAGTTAATAATGCTACAAAATTCCACTGAACTGTTGAGTTGATTGGAGAAAGAGAGGCCTGGGAAGTCAGAGCAACAATATCTAACAAGACAGACTTGCTTTTTTTGGTTGAATTTTTTGCTGCCTTCTCCAGGAAAACAGGAGAAGCAGTAGTAGGGCTTACATTTAGTTACTTTTTTCATTGATTAAGGTTCTTTTCACCAGATATTCATGCTGAATGAAAATTCCATGAGGTGATAAGGAGGAGCACTGAGAGCTTGTGAATGACAAAAAGCAGAGATTATTGCTTTTTGGGGCACTGTAGAATATGACATTGATAAGAACAGTTATAGGGCCCTGGTGCTGCATGAAAGGCTTTATGCTGGTTTGTGAAGAAGGTGGACAAAGACCATATTCCCTCTGTACAAATTTCAGTCTGCTGGCTCCAACATTCAAATGGTTATCAGTAAGCTGATGGGGGGGAAAAAAAAAAGTGCAAAAAAGGAAAATGTTCTTACAGGCTCTGTGAATCATGTCCCAGGAGCTGTTAATGATCATCCTTCAGCTGCTAGCACAATGCCTGTAAGTGCCTATTTAGAAAAAAGAGCAACATGAATTCTAATGCCAGTGATCAGCACTCCTATGGTTTGTAGTTACATGTGTAGTGTCATTTTGTGAGGTTAAATCATATCTCTCTTTTCCCAACCAAGTGTTCAAAATGATTTTGTCATTTTTCTTTTTTCTTTAGAGCTCATTAGAGAAATCAGAAATGGGGAAAAGCCACTGTGGTTGATGTGTTGCCACCCTCTGATACTAGGAAAGATAGCCAATATATTTTCTCTGGGAAGAATGTTCTCTCTTACAAGGAATGCAGCAGGACTGAGAGCAGAAATATTGTGTAGAGTTCACCCTCTTCTCAGCATGGGTACTTGATCATAACAGTTTTTTTATTGCCTTATATTTTAGTCCAGTAATTCTCCTCCACCTCTGTATCCAGGGCAAGTGTTAAGTGAGTCAAGTCAGAATGGTTGACATCATGCTTTTCTGCAGGATACTTTTCTGCTGCTTCTTCCTCCACAATGTTATGGTACTTTTCCTTCTGTTATATATTTAATTTCATTTAAGTTCACATCATCTCCATAACACCATCCCTTATGCCTCCTGATATCCTTACTGCTATGTTTTTAATTTAATTTACATTTAATGTATCTTTAGACATTTTATGCTGTATGTCTTATTTTTCCGTTTCCACTGTACAGTGGAGCTCTTCAGAAAGGCCAGATGTGATGTCTAGACAGTCCATAATCCCACTTAATTTTTGAAACAAAACTGTATCATTCCTGTTCTTCACATTTGCTCCTGCAGCTTGGTGGAAACTGGAGAGCCCCATAGAATCTCTAGAGAATGAGTGTTTGTTTTACTTTGTTTTTCAAAGTGGATAATGTAATTTTTTCTTGGACTTCTCCACACCAAATTTCAGCCTAAAGTACAGTTTCTCAAACCATGTTTTGTGTTTTAGAGTTGGGTTGATTTGTTTCAGTACGTCACAGCAAGACTTTAGGCTCACGTTCATCCTCAACACTACCATTTGAAAGCCTCACTGTTTCCTGTAAAACTGGGAATGGTAGACTCAGACTTGCCAGGAACTCTTATATTTTTCTAACAGTGCAGTGCTTAGAGAGCAAACATCTGCCCGCATGTGCAGACCTATCAGTGAGGCATTAAAAGGTGAAAGGAGATTGGAGGAAGACATTTTAGAGTTCCTGCTGTGTTGCTCTTTAGTGTTCCTGTGGCAGGTTTACGTATGCCTGTTTTGAGGCATTTATTCATTGTTGATTATTTATATTAAAAAACAGAAACAAAAAACAAAGATTTGCTTCAGGGGCAACAGAAGGAGAAGTAATGCTTGATGAAGAAGGCAGACAGGAAAAATTGATTTCTTTAATTGGAAACTGAAGTCATATTCAGAAAATAGGTTTTCTCCTTCTTTAGCTATACTCCTGTGTAAGCCTTTGTCTCTCTGATTGTAGTAAAACTTTCCAGACAGTGTGCTCATAAAACATACAAAACCTAGCCTGTTTCCCTCTCTATTTCTGTTCCTCTGGGATGCTGGTTTCACAGTGGCGTGTCCCAGTGAAATGGAGCCCAGATAAGGAGAAATTCCATAACTAAGTGTCATTTGGAGAAAGCATATCTTCATCAATACCGTCAATTCACCTACTATATGCTATTGGGTTGTATCTCAGCCTTATAACACACTCATCTGCTTCAGTTTATCCCCAGTCACATTATGACTTCGTTCTGCAATAAAACCCTTAGCTTGAAAAGAATCTGGAATATAAGCGCACTTACAGATCAAATACCATGCCCTGCTTCCAAATCAATAAATAACAATTTGTGCTACTTCTGAGTTAAAATTTCACATTCTTTCCAGCTGAGGAAAATTTTTAGGTCTGTCCATTCTGAGTGCCCCATGCAGTCAGGCAGCAAGCTCTGCAGTGTCCCGCCAAACCACCTGCCGTAGAAGATAGAATAGAAAGCAGTGAAGCAATGCTTCCTTGCCAGTAAGATTTTACACAGTACTGCAGATGTCAGAAATATTAAACCGATGTTATTCAGGATAAAATCATTCCCTGGACATTCCATGCATCTGCTGTTCTGACAGCTTGGATTGGTAGAAACAGACTGGGAAATGTGTTCAGAGGTGAGAAAAAAGGCTGAAGAAGGTAGAGAGGCAAGATGGGATGGTAAAAGGATGTGTGTAAAGCAGGATATGTTAAAGTTTATTGGTGAAGAAACCTAAACCTACTGAAGCCAGTGGAAGGTTTTCTATTGATGTGGAAAAGTTGTGATGCAAGTTGTTTAATTTATGGAGGTCAGAATGGATATATATACCCCTACTTGAATATGTTATTTTCTCCCTAAGTAGAAAGCTTACTATGTTCTCACAACTTGCATTCCTAAGATTTTACGTGGTCTTTTTCATATTCTTCAATCTCTGACTTCACAGATGTTCTGGATGTCTTTGAAGACTGTGGAATGATTGATACCAATGGTCTGCAGTCTTGTTCTTAATACATTTTTCCATAGCCTTTTTTGGGGGGGATGCTGGGAGTCCAGATTGGTGTCTAGCTTCGACAACATATGCCAGTCACCCACCTTGTGTCGCTTTCCATTAGGGTAGGCTGCAATAATTAAAGAATAAATTTCTTTTCCTAAGTTTTGGCTGCATCCCACTCAGGAGCCCAGATTATGAAATCAAAGGGTAGCTGTATTGGCTCTTAATATAAATAGCTTATACAGAGCACGGCATTCTACTCTGCTCTATAGGATTGCAACAGAGTAGTATAGCTCTGGAATTTTAATATTGGAAGAGAGAACTGTGAAGAACAGAGAGGCGCAAAGCTAAATTATTAGAGGTCATTGATAACCTGCTATAAAGAATTGATAGATTTATTCCATATAACAATATAACCAGCCATTTTATCAATACATTTTCTGTACTTTACTGTAAATTTAGACTTCTACAAATTAATTCAGGCAACATTTAACCTTATGAAGTAGGTGTCGGAATGTTGTGGTTTGAAGTGTCATAAGCAGTGTCTCCTGCTGTGTCCTTATTCACAGTGCCTGAACTTCATCATTGTCATGTTCTTGACAAAATCTCTATGGTCTTTCAAGATGCTGGCTCCTCAGAGAATTCTTTGAAAAACTGTTCGAGGAACAACTTCTAGCTTCTGTTTTATCTTCGGTCTCTTTGGGTGTATGTAATGCTTTATTTGTGCAAATCATTGCCTGATTTTCTCTTTGCTTGAAACAGGAAGGATGATGAGAAGCATGTATTAAAAATGTGCAGCTTTTCTTGACATCATGGAAACTTTCATTGCAAGTAAAAAACAAAACCAAACAAAAACCAAAAAACGAAAAACAGAAACCCAACCTGAATAATAAACAATTTGCTGCAAATGATGAGTTGACATGTGGGATTAGTAAATAAATACTGGATCTAGGTATCACTTTTTTGCCACCCCGCAACTTCTTTTGGTTCACTTTATTCCCTATGGAAATTATGCTGTATGTATGGTTAGGCTACTAACAAGATATCCAATCTATTGTATAGCAACTTAATGGCTAGATTTTGTGGCTTAGGAAAAATAGCTTCCTGGATATATTCAATACCATAAATATTTTGAAGATGCATTCTGTTTACCTATAAGTGACAAAATGTATGGGAGAGATAAAATTTCAGGTAATGTGTTGAATCTTTCCATTTTCAGATTATCCTAGCAATCACAGGAAAGAAAATCAACTCTCCAAAGCATGCAGTAGTGCTTTTGTGGCTTGTATGGCTGTGTCTGCACTGTAGAAAGTCTCTCTGTAATCCTCAGTCCTGTTCTCCAGTTATCAAAGACAGGGAACTCAAGTTCATTCTGAAAGATTTCCTTCCTCTCTGTTTGCTCAGATTCCCTTCCAAACGATGATTAGCACTGTTTTGTAAATAAACTTGGTATTTTGATTAAAACTTACATTTAACAATTGTCTATGCCAGGCCTATATCTTTCCAGTGATCTTACATAATAACTGCTGGAGATTTGAGTTTAACTCACTGGTGGCAGAATGGTTCAATTAATTCTAATCTTTTAGCATTGTTGCTGAAGACTTGGGGTTGACTTTGTGGTATAATTTACACCAGCAAATGGGTTTTCACTCAGTTATTTTCAGGAGTCTGAAGCAATTTACAAACTTTATGCATTTGATAAGATCCAAAGGGTTTGAGAATGAAAGAAACTGTTCATATTTATTAGCATTATTATTAATCTAACTGAAGTGACAGTTTATGGTCAGTGGTGTTCTTGTTGATGAATGGCAGGGTATTTCAACTGTACTCTCAAATGCTTTTACAAATACATGTGGTGTGATTGACAGCTACTTTAAGGTTTTAAAAGTAAATGGAAGTGTGTTATGCAAGATGCTCTTGACTGAAGATTACATTCATTTATATGTTTTTCAAGTCCATACTTGCATACTTATTTTCTTACTTACTTACTAGTCTCTCTTCTCTTTTTCATCTAGAGTCAGAGTGCTAATGGAAAGTTTCCCTGGTTTTTAACTCAAGTGATAATTCACCTTTGAATCATAGTTAACAAACTGCAAATCTCCAATTTTTCTACTGATTGTTTGAGGTTGATCTGGACTAGCATTTTTATATAGACTACTGCAAACCTGTTTCTACAATTCACAGTGAATTAAAGCTTTCAAAATAACTGGGTTTCATGCCAGTAGATTTAATAGTGATGAAAATTCCTAGCATGTTAACTAGCGTTTTCACATCGAAGCATTGTATTCTAACTTAGGCAAGCGCTGTTGTCATTATTGGTATGTGCTCTAACTTTCCTGAAAAACTTGGTAAATCTTTAGAAGTCTGGTATGCATGTGGGTAAGTAAGGAAGCAATATATTTCAGAGGTCTGAAAAAACACTCAAAGTTAGAACTCGGGCAATATGCAGCAAAATTATCTTCTGTGTGTATTATATACTTTTTTTTTTTTTTAAATCAAAGTGGCATAATTTCAACAATAACGTACTCAGATTTGCAAAGAAAATTGGTGCATTCCTGTTGCGATGCTTGAATTGAGTATCATAATCCTTAAGAAGTCTAACAGCGCACACAGAAATCATACAGCTACAAAAGAAAGTTGCTGTGATATTTATGAATTAGAAATGCTTTCTATTTCACCTGGTTCAAAGAACTGGAATGAAAAGCACTCAATTTTGAGATGATTTCCTGTTTTCACAGTTTTTGCCTCCGATATTGTTTTGGTATAACCCATATTTTCTCTGTTCTGTTCCTTCTTGGATGTGAAACAATAACATTAGGTCATGAAATTCCTTTTATTTCTTGCTGCTTGACTTACCAAATCTCTCCAGACATTCACAGTAATAGATTTATTATTAACCTTTCCCAGATAAAATCTAAGAACAAGAAAGCCAAAAATTTTGGTCACTTGAAAGCAAAATTAAAATAACCATGAATTCAGGTATATTATTTTTAGTTTACTGTGAGTTACCTCCTGAAATTAGCTTTTCCTACGCAACAAATATAATAGTACTCAGCAGCCTTCTACAGAGCTGCTGTTTGATTTTTACCTCAAGGTTTGTTATAGTTATTCTTTCTCGTCTTTCCATAGCCACAAGAAATCACTTTTCCCTTCCAATTCTTTCATTTTCTCAGCAACTCAAAAGATTCCCATCCATTTTTACCAAACAGCAAAGGTGAAAGGATCTCTGTAATGAAAACGTGTGTGAGGAGAGCAGATCAATTTGCAGTGTCACAGCATTATGACACTGGAATCACAACACAAAGCTCAAGGGCTGTGCTCCCAGGCAAGGAGCATGCCACACAATCACTCCTGTCAGGGTGTCAGAGCTGTTCCTGATTTTTCTTGTCCCCTGCTGCAACAAAGATAAAAACCTTCAATCCTTATTATGCACCACAATTATAATACAGTGCAGCTAAAAGCAAGGGGAAAAGGACGAGGTTGTCTTGAGGTTTTTGAGGAGAATTAGCTGTGTCACTGAGCATTCTCTACTTTTAGTAAAAGGGCCCGAACAAGTGTTCTTTTTGGGTCTTAATATTTATGATGCAGTTTACACTCTGCATAGCAGTCATTGAAAAGTGATGATATGCTCAAATCTACGTTCATCAGTTCAGGATCCAAACTGGGCTAGCAAACCAGATAGTGACAGCCATTTAGCAGAGCTCTGGGCAAGAGGCACCAAGTTCCAGAATGTGCTATAGTATTTATGATGACCATTGTGTTGTGATTCATGGGTTTACCACAGGGTTTTGTTCAGCCATGCTTGCTCTGTTTCTGCAAGTGCAAGGAAGCTGCTAGCTTCAAAATACTTAAAGTATTTCTAGGTGAAAAATATGAACTCTTTTCCCCAATGCCAAAGATCCACCTTTTCAGTTCGTATTAGACACACAACCCCTTAACTCACTAGGGCAGCTCAAGTCTCCTGTTAACATTAGTAGAGAATATGAGGAGCATTTAAGAGATCAGCACTGCAAAACAGGTGCATTCTACAGTGGGAGCAGTAGCCACAGGATGCATAGATGAATTACTGCAGAGGAGTTGGAACTAGATGATCTTTAAGGTCCCTTTCAGCCCAAGCCATTCTATGATTCTATAGTTTTATGAATTATGGATCATTAAGCAAAAGATTACCCTGGCCACTATCTATCTTCTGTCAAGGAGTGATTACCAGTGGTCATCAGTGCAGGGAATGTCATCCATACTCCACGGTTGCACACTTCAATCTTGCTACCGTAAGGAGCAGGGATGGAATGAAGAGAGAGAAAATGGAGGTGGAATGAATCTGATAGTGTTATAAATGAACCCCACTGAAATCTGGCCAGCATTAGGTCTCCATGCAGCACAGAGGAGTTCCACAAACAGTATTTTGGCATTGTGAAGCTCCCAGGAGAAGCAATGTGAGGGAAAATCCTTTATGTTCTCTTTGACTTCTTGTCAAGGAAATCTTTGTAGTGCTTTATAATGTGTAGCTGTCATGATACTGCTTGTTCAGGTGCTTGTGACATAGAAAGGGACCACAAGAGACTTGTATATTTTTTTTTCTCCCTCCCCAATCAAAAGAACAACAAAAAATCACTTCTGGTATAAGTATGTTGAATTCCTGCAGTCATCACATAAAATATAGAAATCTGACTATTGTTAACCCTGATTACTACCTAGTTGTTGATTAGAAACATAGCTTATGCCTGTCAAAACTCTTGAAACCTCAGAAGCCAAGGACTATCCAACTTTGTCCAGTTTAGAGAGGGCTAACTTGAATCATCTTCTCCCTCCTTAGAGAGAGGTTAGCGGTTGAGATTAGCTGGCCAGCTGTGGGTGTCAGGTGCAATGTGCTATTCAGAGCCAGCTCTCAATAGCATTTTTTTTCTCCAGGATACAGTATGAATACATACACCTCAATAACACCTTAATTTGTACAGCTACTTACCCTCTCCAAAGCTGATAAGTGCGAAGTCCTGTGATCAAGCCCTGTTAGCAGGAAAACACATTTCTAAACTGTCTGTAGCACTGTGTGTTGGTGCAGGAAATGAAAGAGTCTGTCTGCTGTTCTGAAAACTGAAAGGATAGTTCCTTTCATAGTCATTAAACCTCAGTAAGGACATTTTAAAAATAATCAATTGTTCTAGTCCAAGTGAAATAAAATGTCTTGTTTTCTATATAACATAAAGAGAGCATTTGAAATTCATCTTCTCCTTTTAGATATTTGGACTGATTTAATGGAATATCTTTAATGCTATGAGAGAAGTGGTATGTGGCTAAGTTACACTGTGCCAGGATGCTGAGACTCAGCAAAGATTAGATAACCTTACAAATAAACAATAGATGGCCAAAGGCCAAATGCTTTGCTTTGAGTGGATGTGACAGGGATTTACTCTTTCAGCCTGAAGAAGGAGCCTCAGAAAGGCACAAACCACAGAAAAGTATGACATGCAAGCAGCCACGGTTTCTTATGGGGATTCGGTCTGAGCAGATGGTATTTGAATACAGAGCTATTATTAGGCATCTGCTTCCCATCTCCGTTATACAACATGTAAGGTTTAGATTAAATTCCCCATGGAATGCCTGGATCACTTATTAATTTGTTCGTGCACGTTGCTGTGTGTCTTACTTTGGATTCAGATGATGGGCTACATCCTGAACTAGGTTACGGACATGTACATTTGTAGTAACTTTTTAGATTTAGTAAAGTGATGGCAGTGTAACTGGAGGCAGCATCTGATCAGTGTTATTCTTGCACAGAGAACTCCTAAGCAGTAAGACATTAGGTAAGGATTAATACCTGAAACAGGCAGAAATTGTGTTGTCTGGATAAACGTGAGTGGAATCACTCGCTGTGGAGGTAACAAGGTGTAAATATTCCATTAGAACTGCAGCTAGGTAAAAACAATATGGATCTGGATATCTTTCTGCCTCCTCTATGTTTCACCTACTATTTAGGAATGCTTCAGGATCAGTGCTATGATGCCTTCATGTCAGCCTGTGCTGGACTTAAGGCAGAAGCAATCCCAGACACTCAGACGGACCTTTCGAACATGCAACAAACAAAATTCTTAAGGCATTTTTGAACCTTGCTTTTTGTACTTCCCATGTGAATAAAGTGAAGTTTGCCAACTGGGTCTGTAGAAAACAATGATTTCTTGGCTTGAGAGGCCAATCTACTGCTTGCTTTCCAGCAGCAGTGTTTAATGGCCAAACTGCACAGCTGCCCCAGGGTGGATAAATATATTAGGGTTGTATGTTCTAACAGCAAGTTGTAATATCCCTTCACACCTTCCCAAACCCCATAACATGCCTTCTATCAGAGAGATGGAAAAACTAAGAAGAGCCCTAGTGGGGCAAGGGTCTGTCTGTGTTCACCTGATGACATTATTTTTTACCAGCAATCCTGACCCAGCACCTTAGCCCCTTCTTTTCTAATATTTGATGTGTTGTAACACAGGAAAATACTGGCCTAGATGTATTGTAGAGGTAACAGAAGCTGCTATACTATCTATTGGATTCCACTTGGGGGGAGAGAAGGAGGCTGAACTTCAGCACCAGCAAAGTGACGCAGCCTCTGATAAATATATATAACAGAATTCTGATCAGATCAAAGAAAATAATGTAGCTGATAAGTTGTACTTCTCTAAAGCACTTTCAGGCTAGCATAAGCTGCTCTATTAATAAATAAACATACAGATTTAACAAGCAGTTCTCCCTCTTTATGCAGAGAATCCAAGGAATGAAACTTAGCTATTGAGATCATTCTTCAGCCTTTGAATTCCAACTATATTTGGGAAAGGAGAATATGCATTAATTTACTGTTCTTGTCAGGTTCTTTGCTACATCACTTATGGTTCAAGCTGCTGTATTTAGAAATGGGTATATGTTATCAAAGTTATCAGTTATTGAATGTGAACAAGCATGTGATCTAGAGTGGGAGGGAAGGTGTCAACCGATGTCCATCATTTCTGTGAGACTTAAGCTACATAAACATCCCATATCCTTTGTTTTCCATTTAGACAAGTTTCCCAGCTACCCTAGACAGTGCTCATGGAGTAAAGGGTAAATATGACACCTCTTCTCCATTATTTCTTTAACTCTTAATCACTGTCTCAGTTAAAGCCAACTCATAAGACTGCATGAGAACAACCTTATCTCTCTCAGCAACAGTGTGCCTACAACCTTATTTAACACCTCGAGTACTGTGTTCAGTTTTGGGCCTTTCTCTACAAGAAAGACACTGAGGTCCTGGAGTGTCCAGAGAAGGGCAACGGAGCTGTGAAGGGTCTGGACTACAAGTCTTATGGGAAACGGCTGAGGGAACTGGGATTGTTCAGTCTGGAGAATAGGAGACTCAGGGGTGATGTTATAGCTTTCTACAACTACCTGAAGGGGGTTGTAGTGATGTCAGGGTCGGTCTCTTCTCCCGTGTAACTAGCAATAGGATGAGAAGGAGTGGCTTCAAGGCCAGGGAAGATTCAGGTTGGACATTAGGAAAAATTTGTTCTCCGAGAGAGTGGTCACACACTGGAATGGGCTGCCCAGGGAAGTGGTAAGGTCACTGTTCCTGGAGGTGTTTAAGAAATATTTAGGTGTTGTACTGAGGGACATGGTTTAGTGGGGAAATATTAGTGGTACGTGAACAGTTGGACTGGATGTTCTTAGAGGTCTTTTTCAGTCTCGGTCATTCTGTGATTTTTGCTGAGTACTGAGCTAATCTCAGAAGGTTACAGGTCAGATGAGGCATGATTAGTAACAAAGATTTCAGAGGAAAGGACAGAGTGGAAGAGGATGAGTGGAAGTCTAAGATCCCATTAAATCACTGCAGATGGGTAGGGAAGGTAACAGGGATGTGGGGCATTTGTCAACTTATTTCGGTCCTATTTAAAAAAAAATCAGTGTCAAAGGCTATTCTACTGACTGAAAAAAAAAATGTTGTGGATTGTTAAGTTTTACATTTTCATTTTCAATACTGAAAATCATTTTAAGTGAAGAGGGAAAAAATAAATACAAAAATGGGAATGGAGAATAAAGACCCTTTCATGAAAAGAGATGTAATGAGCAGAGAAAATTGCCTCTTTTCATTACAGCCTTAAGCTTGACCTCATGCTCTGTCTCGCAAGCTGTATTTTTTCATTATTATCCTCAGAAATATTTTATATCCCATGTGTTTTTTTTCTTCCTATTGAAAAAATTCAGACAATGATTGTGATGAGGATCCCTGTTGTATGGGAGCTAACTTGTGTTAGTTCATCCACTCAAGGTTTCTAAAGCACCCAAAAGTTTCCCTCTCAGCATTTGTAGTCAATTATCACTTCTGACCTCTAGCTGATGATATATCAGATTGGATAAACTGTATCTATCATTATTGAAGAGGAGCCATGAGATACACAAGCCCCAGATTTCTTTAAAATAAAGGAAGAAAAAAATAGATAGAAAGGGTTTATGTTTTATAGATAGGTAAAGCAAGTAGGAGTCTACCCTAGCATAATTTTCAGATGGTGTAAAATGCAAATGCCAATCTTCTATTAATCACCAGTAACAATTGTTTCATGTTAAACTTAAAACTTGGCAAGAAAATTGTGTCTAATTCTCTTCATACTTTACTGAGGAGGTAGTCATTTCTTTTGGAGTAGAAAGTAAGGTACAATCAATCCTGAATACTGCCTTAGACTTGACTTTAAACAGAGTCTTTTGAAGAATAAAAATCCTTAGTACAGCTAAAATCTTAAATTAATGACTTAATGCTATATCCAGGTAAGGAGATCAATGATGTGAAGTGTCAATAGGCAATGAAATGATTGTGAGCAGGAATTAAATAAAACACAGACTTAACAAGGAGAAATATGTGATTATGATTATTTCATTTTTTTTTTTATTCCACTATTATTCTCTTATAACAGAACTAAGCTCTGCTGCCAGTACAAAAATGTACTGTTTGGGGAGCTCAAATTAGAGTTGCTTATCAGTTGAAACATATGGCATTATTTAAGAACCACGGTTTTTCTACGGTGTATGTATTGTTTTGCTTTCTCAGTTTGCTTGCTTTTTATTTTAGTTTTAATTTATTGTTTTTATTTCTGAGTACATCCTGAAATCCTGAGGATGTTGTTGTGCATTTGGTACTATATTACTGGCTCATCTTATCATCCTTCATAATATTTCTTGTATCTATTTTCTTCACTCTTCTCATTCTCTCTCCACTTGATAACTTTCTAGGTTCTTAGTCACACAGCCTGGTTTTATCTGAAATTTTGCTTAATTCTGGTTAATTCTTTTTCACAATATTCTATTATTCCAAATTAAAATAGTTATAATTACATGAATAAAAACCAGATTTGCAATTGGATGGAAAATGTATTCAAAGTATTTTTCCTTTTAAAATGTTTCAAATACCTTCTTCCCTCTCTCCCCCCACCCCCCCTCTTTGTCAGAAAAAGCAGACTCCGAAATGCAATTATTCTGGGACAAGAAAATAATTGCATTCTCTTACAATTTTTGTGGAAAAAATATTATTGATAACCCAATGTAAGCGGAAAAGAAAGTAGTTTCTAGATCCTTCCTAGAAGCTGAAAGCTGTAGTCATTTACGTACTCCACACTAGCATATTCCACTCTAATTCTACTAGTTTATACCATTTGGGAAAGCAGTATGTCACAGGCTGAACTTGTTTTTTTTGGTCCTAATCTTGTCTAGTTGTGTATTCCTTAAATATGAACTCTCAAATCTCTCTTAAGATGCGCAGATCACCTGAATAGAAATTTACTAGTTTAAGATACTCCTAAGAAATGCAGTTTAGAGGAGCTGATGTATTTTCAAACTTGGTTGACAACCTACATCTTTAACAGAAGTTGACAAAGCACAGCTCCTTCTCTTCCAAGACTCTTCATGTTGTCTTTAAAAAGCAAAATTACTTTCACTATTCCTGCATCTGTCAGGATCATACATTCATCCTTAGATGGATGCCATATCCAGTATATTATGGTTAAAAAAAAAACAAAACAAAAAAACAAACAAACGAAAAAAAACACCAGTGGCAATAAATCCCGTAAGAGATTAACACATCTAAGAAGCCTAGTGAAGTTAATTCTGTTCCTGTGCACCGGTGCTTCCCAATGAAAACTTTGCAACTGAAAAGGAAAGACCTTCTCTAGCAAGTGTTTTCCTTACTGACACAATCTTTTATTGTTTATTCATGCTTACCATAGCAGGGAAGACCTATTTTCCTCCGAAGAGCCTATTTATACCGCTTTCTAATTTTCCATTTCAGTGGCTTTATGACTTGTCCTTCAGCTTTATACACTTTTCTCTGCTAGAGGATTTTTTCTCCTCTTGCAAGCTGAGAGGCACAACTTGAGAAAGTAAAAAGTACATCTTATTTTTTTCCCCAATTAAGTCTATGAAAAAAAAAAAGAAGTTAAGAACATGCCTGCTGTAATTCCAGCATATATGCATCTAGCTCAGCTGAGTGATTTAATCATCAGTTTAAAACCCTCTAATGAATCAATGAGTACAAATGCAAAACTATTTTTATGATAGATTCCATGCTCTCTACAGCTGTTTTGCAGGTACAAGAGAGATATGCCCCAACTCTTTGGAGTTGGAAGAGGGAAAGACCCTGGGGACACAGACTCAGTGTCAACACAGTTGAGTAATACAGTTTCATATTGAATACTGACATATCTCGTACTACTTTTTCAGCCAAGTGATTTCTGTGATTTGTCATGAAAACAAAGCAATATGTAAAAAGGGCATGTGAAAAGATTATTTCCTTCTCCTCAGCAACCACTGTGAGTTAGAAATACCCAAAGAAGACCTTATGTGAAATTTGGAGCTCACAATACATGTTAAGTCCCAAAGGATTACCATTCTGGTTGTTTACCACTGATTTTATTTTTTGAGGATATACAACCAGCTAAGGTAGCATTTTCTATGGAGAAAGTAAATCTCTCCAGTAGTGAGCACTTTGCAGAAGCTATTATGCTTTCTTACAGAACACAGGTATCACAAATGCTGGCATTTTTTTGTCAGAGGTTAAGGACAGATCCCCATGATGTAGAATGTGCTGACTGCAACTTGAGATGTCAGAGTGAAAAGTCATGGCCATGACCTTCCCCATCACTCTAGACATGTCTTTGGTTTCATGTGCTGCAAAATTTTTATTACTCTGGCTACTGAAAATTTCAAGCTACTATAGACAGGAAAATATAATGCTGAATTCTTGTCTTTTTCCTGCTTCTATTGCGGGCATCATGTAGAGGACTGACTTACTGGTTACTGGCTGCTTTTGTGTCTAGTTAACGCAAAAATTTCAACAAGGACCATATTTATTTTCCTCTCTGAATGCCTTGATAGAGATGCAAACTGGTCCATAATCATGTCTTTGTCATAAAGTGGTAGAACTACATAGTTTGTAAGGGACCTAAGGAGGCGTCCAGTCCAACATCCTATTCAAATCAGGATCAACTGTGAAGTCAGAGAAAGGTGCAAAGGTGCACAGAACTTTATCCAGTCAGGTCTTGAAAACCTCCAAGAACAGAGACCAATCCAATGCTTAATTGTCCTTAAAGTGAAAAAGTGTCCATAAATATCCAGCCTCAGCGTTTCCTGCTTCAGTTTTTGATTATCATTTTTATTGTCCTTTTGTGCTCCTTAGTAAAGACTCTTTTTTTTTTTTTTTTTTTTTTTTTTTTTTTTAAATCTCAGTGTCTTTCTTGTAGGTATTGAAAGGCTGATAATAGGTCACCCTCCAAGCATTTACTTCTCTATCCCAGAGTTGTTTGTAGGCAATATGCTTTCTCACTAGTGCAAGAGTCTACTAATACCAAGGTTTTGCTTATTGTTTGTCTATTTATTTCATAATCTGTTACGTATTATAAGTAAAATAAATTTCTTTCTCATCTGCCTCATAATGATAATCATGGATATAGTGAACCATAAGTCTGAGAATGATTAATTCCTTCCTAAGCTAGATGTTAAGGACAGTTTGGATCAACAGACTTTATCTAACGATACTAAGGAAAAGACTAGTTTCCTATCCTCACTACAGACATCTACACTGCAAACTTATAAACCTAGATGGCATGAATCTTCATGGTTTCCCTCAGCCTCAGTTCTTACTCTTAAAATTGCCAGCTATCTCAGGAGGGATTGATGGATGGACAAGAGTCTTAAGGATTTTAATGCATCCAGGTACAATGTAGTAGTATGGACTATGGTTTAGCAATGTTTGTGCATCTAGTAAGACATAGATAATGTAGTTGTTTTGGGTGAAAGTAGTTCAAAGTGTATGATGGGAGATCTGTAGCTAAAGTCTGCTGAGACTCTCAGACCAGTCCTGCACATCAGCAGGATGTGGGAGTCGCTGGGGCTTGTGATGGCATGCACAAAGGGCAGCTGCCTCACGGTGCATCATCCAACCAACAGAAATATCACAAGAACACCTTCCATCTTCCTGCTGTCCTGACCAGCCTGGGTCTCAGGGCATGAGGAAGATTACCCCCTGCACCGCTGCTCTGTGCTGGTGAATCTGTCTTTCATCCTCAGCACTGTATTAAAGAGGAGGAATGAAATTAATGAAACTCCGAAATTCACCTCAGCTTCTTCAGTTGCAAATCGTGCTTAAAATTTTTATGTGGAGTGGTGTTATGGGTATAATGTACAATTCCATTTCAGGTAATTACATTCTGCCTGCTTAAAATTCTCCCTGTAGTTTCTACTGGGAAAATGATTCTTCATTTCTCCCCCCTGTACCCCACTGGGTAGGTACTACTGCTGTCAGGCTGGCTGCTGTGTGCCACCCCCATGCCCCCCACGTACATGCATACACAAATTGCAGTGATGTTACACTGAGCCCTGCATATGCAGATTTTTGTCCTGCCTGCAATTGAAATTGGCTGGAATTGTCTGGGCGTAGCTGAGAGCAAGGTTTGACCTGCGGTTTTCAAACCACAGGGGATGAAAGGCAGCTGTGAAAATTCAGTGTTATAGTCTGTCTTTGTGCTGGGAGAAAGACTTTTTATCAAGGATCCAGAACAGTGTAACTTCCTTATCCCCTGGTGAAGGAGGTGAATATCATCTGATGGATGGTGAGACCAGGTTATCTGAAGCAGAGAGAGCTGAAACAACTTGCCTGCTGCCAGGCAGTGTGTACAGAGTACGACAAGTACTTACTGCATGGTTGGAGCTCCTTGGGAAGATAACGGCTTCCCAGTTAGATTATGTGGTCCTACAAGGGGTAATTTAAGTAGGCCTTTTTACTGGGCATACAGCCTAAGAGCACCCACGTTGTCACTGCTTGTTGAAATAGGTGATAACCAGAAACTGAGAGGGGATAGCTCCTCTTACAGCTCCAACCAACTGTGAGCACTTTTTAACTAGGCAGTGACTCAGTGGGAAAGTGGTAGCTGAAAGGCAGGTGGAGACCAGCTTTCTGCTCTTCTGCCAAACCCCCATGCAGAGCAGACTTTATTTTGTGGCCTTGAAGGCTAATCTCACTATTCATTTGGGTTCAGAACTCCTTAGTCATACCAGCTTTTCTTTTTCCTAGGCTTTCTCCTCCCAGGCAACGCTGTGGTGTGTGCTGGCAGCCCTGGAGCTGCTTCCTGATGGCATGGAATGAGGCAGGAAGACCCAGGTGTTTGCTTTGCAGACTGGGATGCTCCGTTTTTCTCCTGTGTTCCTACAATTAATCCATTTCTGCTTTTTTTTTGCCTTTTTCTTTTTTCCCCAATTCCCTTGCAAATGTTTCCTTCTCAAGATATATTTACATTTTATTCATGACTCTGTCAGGATTAATTTCAGCGCTTCACGCTGCCTGTGACTCCTCATGTATAATGAATGAAGCAGCAGCTGCTGCAGCTGACAGCCTGGGCACTCCAAGGGCATACATACACCAGCATCACTGGCAACTTCTTACCAGAAAGGATTTTAGTAACCCTGCTGTCTGGACAGCATTTCTGGCCAGGGCACGCTTTAGCAGCTCTAAGCAGAAGTAAGTTATTTTTCAAATAAATGACTGTCTTGCTCTTTGACAATGTGCATGGGTAATAGCAAAGTCTTTGGGTTCGTCATTGTCTAAAGGCTGTAAGGTGCTAAGTGTCTGGACTTGATTACAGTGGTGAAATCCTGGGGAATTACTTAGCCATCTCATTACCTTAAGAAACTAATCCTGGATCTAGAGTAGCACGCAGAAAGGGTCTCCGTTTATCCTTTTTCATCACACAGAATAACTTATTTATAACATGATTATCCAGAGGCCAAGAATGGTTTCTCACCCAATGCAGTTTCAGGGCTTTGAAGGATCACTGGCTCTGCTATGGACTTTTTGGATGACTGCTGGCATGTCACTTCATTTTGGCATCACATAGTGTAAAGTTTCACAATGTGGGGCTAATGATGCTTCTTTTCTTTCCTAGCTTTTTGCATATTTAGCTTAGAAGCTTCTTGAGGGGAATGTATTAAATGTTTGATGGATCCTGCCAGTCTGGCACCTTGATCTTCCTAGGATTGTTAGGCTGAGTCATAATAAGGGCAGTTGCATTAATAAAATAATGGTTTTGTGGTTGCTAATTGAATTGTCTGTCAAGTTCCACAACCCATTTAAGTCATGCAAAAAAAAAAAAAAAAAAAAAAAAGAAAAGAATTATTCCAGAAGATGGTGTCCTCTCTCTCTATCTCTCTCTCTTTCTTTTTTTTTTTTTAAATGAGGGAAAAATCAATTTTTAGATAATTTGGAAAAAAAAATCATTTCAGATTAACCTTTAAAGATATCAAAATGTCAGCATTTCTAGATAATCAAATTTGCTTAAACAGAAAAGGTCATTATTTTGAATTTCAATATTTCTAATTATTATGGACTTCTTTAATTTTATCTCTATAAAAACTTTTTAACATTTTGACTTCTTTGCCACCTTTGAGTAGTACAGGAAATTTCAGCATACCAGATAGCCATTTCAGGAATGAACTCTGTTTTCAAACCATTCCAGTTAAAACCTGAGATGACAGAACATTTTTTTTTCATCTTTGTATTCTCTTGTGAGCACAACCTACAATAATGGAATATAGAATCCCATCTATATCATTGGTAATGGTTATGATGTTACTCTCATATGGTTTTTGTTGTTGTTTTGGGTTTTTTTGTAGCTTATAAGTTCATGTTTCCTTTCATAAAAAAAAAAAAAAAAGATAATCAGTATTGAATCTTACAAAGTGATGTTATTAAAACTTCTTCCGAAATACTGTGTAAATATTGCAGTCTTAGAAAATAATTAAATGTCCAATCCTAGTGAAATTGGGCAGATTATCTAGCTGAAAAAGTATTCCTCCAGGGAGTAAGGTTTTGTATGCTGAATCTCACTGACTAATTTTAATACTGTCAGTTTGAAAAACGAAAGAGTTGGTTAATTTTTCACAGATGGGAAAGGTGAGGCCTGTGGTGTGGAGATGGTTTGTCATGGAGTCAGTCAGTGGAACAATCAGGATCACTGTAGAGCAGTTCTTCGCCCACAGTGCAGCATACAATCCAACACATTTGGCACCACAACCTGATACAAATAGAGAGGCACCACCGAGACTAGAGCACCTGTCTGAATGGATTTTCTGGAGGAGTCCCTGGCTCTTCACCCTACCCAGTCCTGCAGGAGGTTGCAAGACCATTATTCCTACAATGTCTAAACAAAGACATTTTTTCCAGCTCATTTGCCCAGTATTCTGTTAAAGCAGTTATACTCAATTACTGTGACTTCCACTAATTTTCTTTTCCTCTAGTTATTTTGTATGTGCATCTGCTTTTCTTCTGCTAGATGAGGACAATGCAAATTGATGAGGACATGCTAGATGAAGACAATGTAAATTGTTCCTTTCACGAAATAAAAATCTCTCCTGTCTATGATTCAGATTCATTCAGATAAGCTGTCTCTTAAGCATTTCTTGACTCATTTGTTGTAACCTTGCAAATTGTGTAACCCAAACAGACCTAACTGCCTTTATTGAACAAGAAAATTTAGGTGCTGAGAATTGTGAAGATGCCTCGTTTTCTCTTTGCAAGTGGTAATATATTTTAATCCAGAATGCCTGTTATCAGGACACTAAACAGTTCTGACCCTTTATGCACAAACCTTTCATCTTTTCGATCATCAACTGCCTGCTAACTCTTCTATTGTGAGATTTAACATCCTGGCAATGGTCCAAGCTGTACTGTTCTTGCATTTGAGGTACACATTCTAAAACGTACCTTGCATTTTCATCAAGGTACTCTGCTGTTTTCAGCTCCCATAATGATAAGCATTGCTGTACTCACAGTTAAACACCGAGGGGCAGCTTTGCATTCAGGTGGGTAACACTACCATTACTGAACTGCATTTTCTGCTTTAGAAACCTCTAGATTCATAGTTACCAAACTTGTGAAAGCCAAGTCTTCGTTACTTCTTAGGGAAATAAAGTCAGACATAACTATCTTGACTCCAACAAGGTATCGGAAAAAGACTCATTTGTGCATAGTCTGATTCTTGGACCTTCACATCCTCTAGGTTGGGAAACCTTTTGTTTTCTTGTATCTGGAATCTGTCAATAACCTGTCTTTGTAGAAAGCCATAACTCTCCTAGAAGGGGTTGTAAAATATTCTTAACAGCTGAGAAGGAGCGAGCATAACTTAATTCTTATAACTTTCATACGCTTACATAGAAAGGCTGTTCTGGTGCAGACTGCCTCTGAGAAGACTGTGTGTTCTTTGTGTCAAATGTCTCCCTTATCTTCTTTTAATTTATTCAGATATATTTATATCATAATGCCACAGGCTGTTTGGGTGTTTGATCCCAGCTGCATGGAAATTAGATTGTTCATTGTTCTGTCATGGAAAAATAATTGAAAATCCTGGGGATTTTCAATACAGTCAATGAATAAAGCCCCTGGTCAAGAGCACAGAGTGGATGTCTTTGGACTTTTCTCCCAGCCCCTCCTTGAGCCAGGGGAGATGTGTGCTCAACTTCCTATGGCTTCATTCAACCAGGATCATGTGAAGGACTTTCAGGAATAAATAAAATTTAGAAGAGCCCAAAAGTAGATTGTGTTGCATGGATTTTAAAAGAGGTGATCAAACACATGAGTAGCTAACAGTAGCTAACTTAGAGATTTTCTACTGGTGTTGGGTTTGACTTGAATTGTCCATAGACTGAATTAAGCTTTGCTCTGGGAAAGAAAAGAGCTGGCAAGCATATCTGCTGGTTTCAGTCCTGGCCCTGCTCCATTTGCCTAGCTTACTGTAGTGTTTAATAGAGGGCAGTTCATTATTTTCTACCTCCGGAACAGCTATCACAACTATGAATAAATTGTTCACAAGTAACAAGGCCATCTGTATTTCAAAACTGAGCAACATAGGCAGAGCAAGCCTCACTTGTTACTGGCAGGGAACCAGCTAGGCTAGCCTTGTAAGGTCTAATAGGTTAAAAAGTAATGTTTTGTCCTCAAATTAGTGTGGACAGTCTCCATGGACAATCTTACTTGAAAGTAAGATCTTGGTTCCAAGCCACTTGCACTGCCCCCAAAGAAATGTGTTCATAGCAGTTTCTCAGTCTCACTGAAGAATTCACAGCAAAATTCTTCACTACCTAATAAAATGGCCTGGTTTTATGCAAAAAAGAATCAGAACCAAGTGTGTTTGTATGTATAACATTTAAATGTAAATAAAGTGACCTTTATTTTCAGCTGCCAGCAATCCCTAATCCAAGTTGTTATGGTTTAAGCAACTTTGGTATAGCAGCACTGAGCCTATTATAATTCAGGATTTCGAGAAATGTTGGAAAGGGTTCCTGAGCACCTGAATCTAATTGTTTCTATTGTTGCATGGCTGGAATGGTCTCCGTGGGGGATCTGGTCCATGTATGCTCTCAAAAATCACTCTGTAGTTAGCAGGAGCCAAACACTTCTCATAACAGGCAGCCTGGATGAAGCGGCCCTGTTGGAAAGATGAGGGAATTCAGTGGTACAGATGTATGCTACAGATGTATGCTAGTCTCCAGTTTTTCTCCTCAATGCTAAAGAGAGTACTGGCGTAAATGATTTAGGAGTTTGAAAGGCAAAATCAGACCATCTCTATATCTACATGCAGAGGGTTTGTTGTTGTTGTTGTTGTTGTTTTTTGTTTTTTTTTTTTTTAATGGGGTGGATAAGGTCATTGCTGCATATGGACTTAATTTGCTCTTACATACAAGAATCTAAATTTAGAATAACGAGACAAAAATCAATATAAGTAATCCTGATGGACCAGCAGCAGCAGAGATCAGAGTCGTAGGAAAAATTATGTTCCACTTTTCTTAATGTAGGGTCTAACACATAATAATAACTATTGTTTGATACATAAAATCTAAACATGGGACCAATTCCCTTAAATCCACCAGCTTCTCTAGAGTGCTTTTCTATCCAGATCCTTAGTTTCAGTCGCAGGTATTGAGTAAAAGAAAACTGCAGGCAGTATTTCTATTTAGACTGTGTTTGATAGCATTAATACTTGTGTGTTACATAAGGAGAAATTGATTAAGACACATTTGTTGAGCTGTAACAACTGTTGTTCTTACCAGTAATAACAGCCACCGTTATGCATGCAAAATGCAATCAAATCTTGTGCTTCAGGATGCCAGCTGATTGCTTCTCTTGCTGAAGGTATGCAAAAGAGGATGAGGAAGCAATTTCTCTTCCTTGTGCACTGCCATAATTTAAGGGGTGAAGAAATGCGGACATGATGAACTGTTGGTCTTACAGTGAAAGGCACATAGTACTAAGCTCCAGGCTAGTTTGTCTTCCTGTTTTGTCTGGGTGAATAATACCTTAGAAAGGCTCTTTTTTTCCTTTGTTTTTCACTGTGCTGGGAAAGATCTTCAGAAAACTTTGGCCTACCTCCAAAAGGCAGCCACATCTTGTGCTTCAAGGGCATCCTGAAAAGGTCGGTGGGTGAGTAAGCAAGGATAACTCAGATATTAGGGCAGAGTAACAAGCAAATGGTGGGAAGATTAATACCTATGTGGCCCTCAGTTAACAGGCCACTGTTCTCTGTTTCTTAGAGAAGCAATTGTCTCTGATTAACCATTTCTTTCCAAAGCACCAACTGGAAATATCCGATAGCTGCGTACTGTCTTTTCCTTTAAAGGTAACCATGCAAATCCATCTGCCCACCCTACTATGCAGCTGCTTCTCCACTACTTATACAACCAGCTATTAGATCAGGTCAGTATTTTCATTTCTCCTTGGACCATAAGGTACAGAGCACAGAGCCTACTCTACACCAACTTTTGCAGCGTAACTCCAGCTTTGTACCAGAAAAAGAGGAAGCAGGTTCAGGCCAAGCAACTGTGAGTGTAAAGGGGATTTGGCAAATATCATAATATCAGGAGACATTAGAGGGAAGTTCTTCATCAGTTGATTCCCCATGGTGCTGTGAAGAGTCATTGTGTGTGCTGGTGGGATTCTTAACTTTTTTACTTCCTCCTTCACAGAATCATTTTGAGGGGGAAGAATAGCTCTTCTGCCACATAATCACTTCTTTCCTCCCTCTCCCCACAGCACACTCATCCTTCATGTTCTTGTTTATCATGCTGAGTCATGATGCAAGGATTCTACTCTTCTGTTTCTCCCCTGACCCCCTCTCTCTCCTTACATAAATCATTATTGCAGAAGCAGAGACTTCAGAGATTTTTGATCAGTGAAATACTTTATTAATTGCTTCTGAGTCTAAACGAACTCTGCAAGGAACTGAGTGAATGCTAATAGTGTGCTGAAAAAAGGAGGTCCTGTTTCATGTTCATCCTTACATGTGCTGGGTACAGACAGAAAATGGCTTTAACTGACTACTGTATCAGAGACAGATTTTTATGAAAGTTGAAGATAATAAGAAATCTATGGAGTCTGGGGTTATCCAGCTTTTTCTGACTGTTTTCTTCACCCTGTAACTGATCTAAGGAACTTCCCTTGCTATCTAGGCAAAGGCATTTATCACATTTGGGCAGTGTGGTGGAGACTATTGAGTCAGACAGGAAACGAGAGATATAAACTCTACCTATGTGGTTATATAACATATGTCTTAGGGGTCAGAACTTTCTAAAGATTTAAACTAGACCAGAAGAAAATATTAGTAAGAGAACCTGGGTGAAATGCGTGTCACTTGTTTCTGGATTATATTGAATTATTGACTTGAATTGTTGCAATATTTTTGAATTATTTGTTGTGGCTGCTTTAAAACATTAGGAGAGATAAGGCTAACTGGGCAGAGTAACATAAGGGTCAAAGAGACGAATCGTGTATAGGGGCAAAATAACAACAGTCCAACTGCAGAATGAGTATTCATCAGGCAGGAGTGGGGGGGAAGAAGGGAGCAATGTAAAATGAAGACTGATTTCAAAAGCTGATTTCAAAAGCTTCAAGGAAGCAGCAGGATTTTTTGCTCCAATGGAAAATAGATTGCTCCAGGCAGAGAGCAGACTGTCACAGAGCCAAGGGGCTGAGTATCCCATTGTCTTCAAGGCCACACAGAAAGATTTCCATGGTGGTGGTGGAGTTGCACAGATTCCACTTCAGTGCCCTGAAATCTGACTTTGACTGGGTTTATTGGCTGAGACTGTCCGAGGTAAGGATCTGGAAGATGAATTTGTGCATATCCACCCCTTGCTTCTGAAAATAGTTCTACTTCAGTGTCCTCCTGCTGGAAGTGGGAATATCATCCATGGGTGTGAGTGTGCACTTATCTGTTAACAATATCTCAGGTTTTATAAATCGATATTTGAGAAGCCTATCTTGTTCATGCACTGATTTGTCTGGTTGTTTATCTGAGTCCAGTTTTGCATGCTTCAGCTGCACACGGTAAACATGTTGAGTAAATTCCTAATGAAGTGATTACTCAGCTTAGCGTTTAAACTGCCACATTTAACATCCGCTCACCCTCATAAACATATTGAACTACTAAAGCGATTATGGATGACAGGTTTGCTGTGTCATTCCTAAAAATTAAGCTAGGGATTTAATCAAATACATCTCCAGAAAGGACAACTGAAAAAGTGGCTGAAATTTAAAAAGAATATAGTTCAAAAGAAAATTTCTTTGCACTGACAATTCATTATCAGAAAGTCTTGTTGAAAGCACATGTGAAGGGCACAGATGTGGTATTTACCTTTAATACTTGTGCAAAGGTATATACTTCATTTTTTAGCAAATGATTTCACATTCTCAGTGTTTTGTGCTCTGTTAGATTGGCTGGTTTTGTTTTGTATTTTTTTGGGCTTGTATTTTTTGTTGTTGTTTGTTTTGTTTTTATTTTGGTGTTTATGTAAGTGCAGGTAGGACTGAATTTTTAAACATCTTTCAAAGCCAAGGATGTGAAGGAAAACTAACAGGTTCTTTTAAATCAACAATAATATTTTTATAGATTCTGTATTTTCAAGACTAAGCAATGACATATATACATATGGGGAAAAAAAAGGCTGAGCCATTTCCGTCCATTGAAATTTTCAGACAATGCCTCTTGCACAAAAATATGAACATATACATATATACATTGTTTTCAGAGGAATTGAGGGCATGCATTTACCCCATTTTTTGATAATGAGATTTCCTCTTCTTGAGACAGGGCATCCCTGCCTTCAACACTTTCAAGACTTGACAAGAATTGACTTGCTCTTATAGAAAATCAATACAGTCTACTGAAAGCAAGGCCCAAAATGATTAAGCTGTGTTGTTCGTGTAGTATAGCTGGGGCACATTTCTTCACGGGGTGCTGAGGACATCACAGGCTCACAAAGAATAGTAAGTAGAAGATACAGAAGTTCAGGGAAAAAAAATCTAAGGAGGGTACTTGGAAGGTAACTTGGTTTGCTGACTTATAAAAGCAGTTTTATTTCATCAAACTTACAGGTGTTTCTTGGTATCTAGGGAGAAGGGAGACAGCAAAGTAGTCCTTTCATGTGGGAGGAAGACATACTTATCACTGGAAACATATTAATTTGAATCATCTACAAGAGGAGATGTTTAAATGTCTTCGTTTGTCAGTTGTTTAGGAAGGTTCTCTACAGCAACTGCATATAATGCTTCCTGAGTAACAAGCTTTCAATAATAATCAGGATTAATAACACCTGATGCAGATGTACAGGAAAATCACAGAAAAATTTATGTAGACCCTAGTGAACTTAAGTGAGGATTGTTGCTTCTATTTCATCACATTTTGTCACCACAGGGATATGTTGAGAAAACTGCTGTTCCTTGCAAGTGATTTCCTCTCTATTGAGTAGAAAGCAAGATGTTTCTCTTGTCCTTCTTTTTGGTTTGTGACTTTAAGGAATCTCTCTTTATATTTTGGATATCAGATTTGTGACCAGAGCTGAAACAAAGCTGTTCAAGTATATTTTCTGTTTTCTCAAACATCTTGGTTGTATCTTCACCAGATATCTAACTAGCAAAATAGAGATGGGTTGTTTCGCACTTTTCTTTGAGGCTTATTCTCCACAATCTCCCATTACGTATCTCTAAATTTTGCCAAAGGGAAGGACAGAAGATGAATAGTATAGAAAAGGGCAGAAATGGGCCCTTTAGATACTATAAGTGTACTGTAAGTAATAACTGACTGACCCAAATCCAATAAGCATTGTTGTCCTCCATTACTCTCCTTTTATTCTTTTAGACCTGAGGTATGGCAGTGATGACTAAAATTGTTACAGATGTCTCTTAACTCCTGGATGCTTCACCTTTAATTTGTCATCCCAGGACAGAGTCCTTTTGTATTCAGTAGTAGGCTGCAAAATCTCAGCAGTTTTAGAAAATAAATCACCAAATGTCATATTGAAAGTCTGGATGATGCTGAAACAGTGGTGAGTTCCTGTGCAAACCTTTGTTAGGAAACATGCTGAAATGTCCCCTAAGAAACCATTGGCATTGGCATAGCTTGGATGCATATGCCTAGGACAGACTTCAGGAACAGTCAGCCATCTGCTGTCCTTCAGCAGCTTATGCACTTTCACATATGTAATTCATAACAAAGTTCTCTGCTTAATTAGTAGCTCTTCTGTATGGTGGCTACATCATGGCAAATCCCACTGATAAAGTTGTTTTCCCACTAGTGACATACAGCTTTTCATACTTTGCTCTTATGCCTTCTCTCCCATTGTCTCTGACTCCATGCTGAGAGTATAAATCTGCAAGCAAAGGGCAGGATGCTCTTTGGATACTGAAATTCCAGAAGAAGAGTCTATGTAGTCACATCTGCTTCACAAGAGCTGCAGAACTGAACCTTAGTTGAGGCAACAAAGTTTTTTCTCAGTGTTTCGTCAGTGAAAGTGTTAATTTTAACAGTGAATTTTTTTTTCCAGTTTGTCTCACTTAGCACTGATCTGAATGTTAATAATCTTTAGATGGTTAGCAGGCACTTTATTGGTATTTATTTTACCTGTTCCTTTCAATTCTTATTGCATAAATTGTAGAAAATGAATGGAAATGTATCAAAATAGAAATCTGGCTCTGCAAAAGAAGTCATGTTGCTTGGTAACAAGGACCCCGTGCCTGCCAAATGTTGATTATGATACTCCTGCTTTGTGATGCTTTTGAGTCAGAAGATAACTGTAATCACGAGTCTGCATGAAGTTTGTCATGTATAAGTTAGTTGCATAAGATGGCTAAATGGCTAATTAGAGATGTTAATGGCTCCTCGAGCCACCTCTCTCAACCCATTTCTTCTAGAAGCTCTTTTTTGCAGAGTATAATCCTTTCTTATTTCTGTTATGTTACAACACCATTAATCTTCCTTTTCTTCCTAGTTCTTGCTGTCACCTCTTTTTGTAGCTGGAAGGCACTGCCAAACAAGAAGCCTCCTGTCCTATAATCTGGTGACAGCACAGCATATCTGTTTCTAGCAGGGCAGCTTCAGGGGCTGTGCTCTCTCATGAATATCAACCAAGAAAGAAGATTAGGAGAAAGAAATTCCCTCCCAACCCATCAGAGAAGAAGGTGTTTGTAGTAGTTGCTTGCAGGCTGAGTTGCTGAGTATGTGATTTTTTGGTGGTTTTTTTTTTTTTCTTTTTTGCTTGCCTTCTGGATTCAGATATTTATTTGCAGTGCCCGAGGGCTGCCACAAACAGAGCTAGAAGTTATGAGAGATTGAGGTAGGTGACAGAAAGTGGGAAGTTTCGTGCAACTTTCAACTATACTTTTACTGTTTCTGAATAATCCTGACACAGAGAGGGAATGTCATGGGGGAAAAGCAGGAATCATCTGCTGTTTGGGTGATGGGAAGGTCAAAATAACCTATGCCATATGGCATTAAAGTATGTTTAGAAGTAGGTACTGGAGCAATTAAGGTAAAGTACACTAATGCTAGACAGGAATGAATAGGGTGAGACAGATGTTGAAGGAAGCAGAAAGTAGGTGTCATCTTGCTCAGTACAACTCAGGAAAGAGTACAGGGTTCAATGCATTCACAGCAATGCCCATCAAGAGGAAACTGTCAGTGTGACATGGAGCAGAAAGCAGTATTTCAGGCTGCTTAAACTGAAAGTGAAATTCTCTGCACTTGGCATGGGTTAATCCACTGTCCAGTGTCTGCTGTGTGTGTGTTTATCCAGTTTCTGAAATGTATATCAGCTTTGAGGGGTTTAGATGTGTTGATAGTTACTATATATGCTGCTGCTGACTGATTTATCCTGATCTGAGTAGGTGCAGTGCACTCTTACTGATGCTTAGAGTTTAGCAGAGAAGGCACAAGATTAAAATCAACATTTTGGAAGCTGTTATGTTGCTGGCTTCTGTTTTCTTGAAGAAACCATGCAGTTTAAGCTTTCTGCCTGCTTGCTTATCACAAACAAAATACAACAACACAGCAATAATAATCCTGTGATTAATTTTAGATAAAACATCTGTAATTATTTTTAAGGGCTTTCATCTCTCCCTCTATTTTTCTGGGTTTTTGTATATGCACCATCTTTCTTCTATCAGAGTGCATAATGGATGACAGCTCACTGATACCACACTGGTGTACTAGAAAGTGTCATTATTGTCGAGACAGAATGTATTTTCTTTGTGCTGGGTTGAAGAATACTCTGTACTGTACACATTTCCTATGTTTAATACACCTGCCTCTTGTCAAAAGCTAGCAAAAGGTAGGAATATGCTTGCTCTCTACAAAAGAGGATGTTTTGCTTGGATGAATGCTAATCAAATGATTACATTCAAGCCAAGTTTTTCTTCTGTGCTTCTGCAGAATATTATGGCCCAGCTACAGGGGATTACTAATCAACAGGTTTTGGTTGAAAATCAGGTAGTTCAAGACCTCTTTTGACTAATGATCATTAGGCATTATGTTGTTAATTATAACCAATGGGAACTTATACTTACAAATCCCTTCCATTGTTTTGCCACTTTATAAGGCACACAGGCAAACTGAGATGTTAAAAATCTGCATGTGCTCCAGAAACAAAAATTTTACTTTTAATCTGAGCAAGAATTTATTTAATCAGTGGTAGATAAATTAATGCATCAAAAGCTTCAGAGTGTTCAAATTACTCCACATCAGGAACAACAGATGCAGAGATGATCAGGCTAATACTAATCGTAGATTAGGAACAGTCCAGCTGGGCAAGCACAGTGTTTTATTTGGTCCCTTCTTACCCTCGTTCTTGAACCTGATATTGGTTATTTCTGAATGGCATTGCAAAGTAGGGGAATAGTTACATGGCCTGGAGTAGACATTAATCTCAGATAATTTCATTTTTAATGCAAGATTTTCTGTTTAAAGTATACTACTTCTGTAGTGCTATTGTTCTGTTTAAGGTTAAAATCCATCTTTTCTTGCAAATCTTGATCTTCTTACCGGTGTCATTCTAGCAGCAGTTTCAAAGCCCAAGTAATCTGAATAATGATTGAGTTGCTGAATTTCTTTTGTTTGCTTTTTGGATTTTTGGGGAGGCAACTACATACTCTTAGTGGGAGAAAACAGAATGAAGGCTGCTCTCACAATTTCAGAAGTACAGAAAACTTGGGATCCCACAAGACAGTATTATCTATAGTCATATACATAAAGGAGCTACGTTCAAATGTTGTGACATAAACATAAAGACCCAGTGGGACCAACACACATCCTTTTTTGAAAAGCAAACAGAAAATAAGTAGCTCACATTCACTTTAAAGAAATTTAAAGATCTAAAAACATCTGGAGCTCAAGAAGTGTTTACACAACACTCTCAGATATGTGGTAAATATTTTGGTAGTTCTGTTTAAGCCAGAAGTTGAATTCAGTGATTCTTCTAGATTTCTTCTGATTTGGGATGTTCCATGATTCTATGATTTCGTAATGAAAATGGCAAGCAGATCGTGTACGAGATGGAGAGGTCATTAATCGTTGTCTGCAGAAATGCTTGCAGTTTGCAGCTTGCTGATGAAACTCAGATCCCTGCATCTGTAGATCATCTCTTTAGGTGTTGTCTCATTGTAAGTCAGTTGTAGAGAGTTAGTTTGTGAATGGTGGGTTGATAGGATCAGTCATTTCTAATAATTGCTATCTGCACTGACATTTGCATCAGAAAGAAGCTATGCTGGCAGTATCAGAAAAGACAAAAAATTAAATGCTTAGAGGTATTAAACCGTTCTTATCCTGCTTTAGGTGTCTAAGAGTTAATTGCTTTAAAAACACCAATCCAAGCAGTAACACTGGCAGTTAAGGCAAATGAGTACAAGACCTGCAATGTTTTACTGAATCTCTGAGGAATAGAGCTCCTCCTTCCACAGGACTGCCTGTGTATCTTCCCCAACATTAGCAATAGCCAGAACTGACCAAATTTATTTCTACTGTCTGTTCTTTGCATTTAGTCTGGAGTGACACAAGCCTCGAAAACTGGGAGCCTCAAGAAGATCGCATGGGATATATTTCATGTTATTTCTTATACAATTATTATGAGGCATCAAGGTCCACTTCATTGTTTTCTGTTTGGAACACACCAACAGATGGTCTTCAGCTTTCAGATAAGCCAGGGCACTCATTGCTTTTGGGCTGTTCAATGCGAATGACATGTTTTGTCTCAGGAAGTCCCTTACTTGCAAATTTTTGGGTCATCTGAGAATGTTCTAGAGAAAAGTGAATCAATGCTTGCCCAATTCTTCCTTAAAAATTTGATTTTAACTGCTATCAGAGACAGAAAATTAGGGAGATGATTCTATCACAGACTTTCCATGTGAAGCAAGATGCGAGATCTAACACTCGTGTCCATTAGCTCCAAAAGCTTGGTTTGCTGTTTAATATAGCACTGTTCAGAGAGAATCTTTGCCTGCTTAGAACAGTCATTAGGAACAGCTCTTACTATTTTGCTAGTATAAATGATGTAAACTATGCCACTTGTGCTGTGGCAGATTTTTTTATGTTCTTCTCATATCTCTAAGGTAAAATAATATTTAGAGCATTACACTAGGAATTTGAAAAGCTAGGTATTAGTTTCAGATACGTTTCTGGTTTCCAATATTACCCTATGCAAAACACTTCTGTGAGCTTTTTCATCTGCAAAATGTGAGGATGATGATGACAGAGTTCTGTGAAACCATTTGGGAATATTGATTCAGATAGCACTGTTTGGTAGCACTGTTTGATAGCTTAGTGCTTATTATTATCACCATACATAATGCAGGGCCAGCAAAATAAAAAGCATGGTGAAATGCCTGCTATCCTCACTTACGTAACTTAGTCCATGTACTCTGGAGCATTTCTATCTGATGATCCACATCAGACAACAAAAAAAGTTAAGAAAAACAAAGCTTCTGTATTTCTTTGGGGTTTAGGTTCAAACCACAAACTGGATAGCAGCCTCAGCAAATCTGAGCAAGGCTTGTTGGTCTCCTGCAGGACACCAGCATATTTCAGCCTCTGTAAGATAATTTGAGCAGTTGAAAGGGGAAAACTGATCATTAGCTCAGCAGCTCCCTGGCAGCCCCACTTTCTCTTTTCAGTGCTGCTGCTGCTGCAAGTTTCCAAAGCTGTCATTCACCAAACTCACTGCAGTGAGCTGTTCCTATTGTATTTTTTTGTAATTTCCAGGCATCTCTGCTTCATTCTTTTCATAGCATCATTTCTATTTGTAGTGTGATGTTGCTATTGGTCCAGTGAGGATATTTAATGAGCAGATAATCTTGTTCCTTCAAAAGGAAAAATTACTCAGCATTACAGTTTCTCCACAGAGCAAACAAATTGTCAAATAAAATAGCACATCATGCCCTAAATAATTAAATAATGACAGAGATATTTGTCATTCTGCAGACTGGTGTTGGTTGAGAAAGTAGATATCTTATTCCAGATGATGCTGGCTTCCCTTTTAAAGTGCAGTTAAAGAGGGAAAGCATTGTCAAAATGGCAGTGTTGGATTCCATATTTTCTCTCTCTGTGACTTCCTGAGCAAATTTGTTCAGTTTATATCTCAAAATGATTTTTCTAACTGTCAGCATTGCAACCTCAGACTTAGAAAATTGCATCAGGATTCCTCTGTTTCTCATGTGCTACTACCAGAGATCCTACAATCACCATTTAGCTGACAGGTTTGATGGTGAACAAATTGGAATAGGATTCTGCTTACCTTCTCATAAGAATAGTATTTCAGTTAGCTAATCAGAGTGTTTTTGTTGTTTGTTACATGTGTGTGGTAGTTAGAATTGGTAGAACAAATGTTGTACTTTTTCCTAGTGATGTATGTTATTGGGTTAATAAGTAAAAAGCAAGTTTTCAACTGAAATTGCCATGATATTTTTGTGTTTCATTGTATGACAAATGGATAAACTGGACAATGGTGCATATTTTGAATTTAATGAAAGATGTTCCAAATATGCAATGCAGCATCCAATTGCAGTATGTAAACATTTGTGTTAACAATGTTGAGAAAGCATCCATGGTCTTTCACTTAGATTTCAAAGAATTCAAAGCAAGCCTACATGCCATGCCTTTGTGTCTCTATGTTCTTCACTAGTCCAGCCAGATTTTCCTTCAGGATCTTTCACTTGCAGTTAGTAGGCTTCAGTTCAGTATCAGGCTGTTGAGATTTGGTGTCTTACAAATCATCAGAGCCAGAAAGACCTGCTGGGTCCTGTTGAAATGTGGGGCTATGATATAACCAGCATGTGTTCTTTTATTTGTGTCAAGTTGTGAGCTATATAACCTTAAAACTGTACCTTCTGATTTTTAGGCATTTGAGCTTAAGTAATTTTGAGGTATACAAAATGAACAAGTACTGACTTTCTATCACTCCCAAAACTGTGGGCATAACTAAATCAACCAGCCTCACAGGCATAGGAGATACAAAAAAAAAAAAAAAAAAAAAAAAAAAAAAGAGAAGTAGCAATAAAGATTTTATTACTCTAAAGTATTTCCAAAATAACCTTTTCCCCTCTTTCTTAAATGGAGAGTAAACAGCATACATGATAGTGCAACAAGAGTGTTTTATTGGCGCACCTGAGTGAGGCAGCCATTTCAAACGCATGCCAATAAAAGTCCAGCTCCTGCTGCCATTACTCATTTGTACAGTCCTAATGACTTCGGTACGATGATATGCTTGAGCAATTTGAGCAGAATTCAGTGCATCTCAGAACTGTTTATTGGAAATTAGAAGTTTTTGTCTGTGCTATAAATAATACTTGGGCCTTTGAAAAGTCAATTGACATTTTAACGCTTAATTCATGTTACTAAAATAATGGCAACCTTCTAGGCTATTTCTTTACTTTTGCCCTCTGTCTGCTGGCGCTGAAATTGGACTGCTCTTTTCACTTGGATTTTCAGTCAATCTCACTTGCCTGTTCTCAGTTCAATGATGGGTGCTTCAAAGCCAGGGCAGTTATTCACCACCTTCTTTTCATAACTTTGCTCTACTTCTTGAAACTGAGCCAATTCCTAATAAAGCCCATCTGTTTTAGATAATTTTTTCACTTTGGGTTTTATGTGTTGAAGTCCCTTCTTAAAAGCTTGTGATTGGCCCTTGATTCCTTCTACTGCCACCAGTAGCATCATAAGGACTTTTGTGGGAAGCACAACGTGCATCCCACCATGAGGCTATTGAGATCTGATTTGGTCCCCACATAGGCTAAACTATCTCAGCAATGCAAAAGCACCAGATATCAAGATCATTTCAGTCATGTTCATTCTCACCACCTGTGTGCCTCAGAACATCTCCTGTTTTGGGTCTAGTGGTGATAGCTCAAACAGAATCAGCAGAGATGACACAGGGCTTTCCAAACAACCCTAAAGTTAGGAAACTTGTAAAGTTTCCTAATAAATAATGCTATTCTGCATTGCTTTGGTAAAAAGTTGTTTTCAGGCAGCTAAGGAAGAGGCTCATTGAGCAACTACTCTCTGCTTCATTGACCCAGCAAGAAGATGATTTGTCGTTAGGACTCAGGACATCCATGTCTATGGCAGGGCAGACACTGACAGTAATAACAATTGGTGCAGTAGTAACAATTGGTACAAGTGGAGCAACTGTTCCTGTAGCCAAGACCTTCTGAAGCTGTAAAGCCGACATTCCTCAATCACTATGCACACACTTCTATATGAAAGAGTTGGTTATCCTGCATCATTATTAACCCACTGAGCTCCTGCTGTGCCACTCTTTCCTGTTACCAGACATCTGCCAGTGGTAAGCAGTCTGCTACTTGACAATTAGTAAGGGAAAGTAGATGCTATTTCTTTGTATCACTCCCAGATGTTTAAATTCAGGAGCAGAACAAGAGAAAGAATTTTCCAACCTCAAAGCTCTGCCGATCATTCTTGTGTAGCATGGCTTATTGTTTCCCTGGCTATGCCTGAAGAGGATGTGGTTAATGTAATTCTTTTGATGGCTGGAATTTTTGCTGCTACTATCATTGGCTGCCTTTGCGCAAACCTTGGATTATTTTATGTCTTGAGATTGCTAACAAGAAATTGGCATGCTTCAAAACAAGAGAATAACAACAGAAGGATTTTCTTTCACAAAGAAAAATCATGAACATAAAGAAGATAAGAATTGGGTCCAGAACTATCTGCGCTGGCAATTAGCACCCTCCAATATAATTGTTGGACAGGGTAGTTGCTTTTAGTTTATCAGGCTGACACAGGAGGTTTTCTTTTGAGTAATTTTGCATCTGCATGGGCGGGTTACTGAGATTAGAGTAAGTGTTTCATCTGTGTAATTGAATCTCTAATACATATCAGCAGGACTGAAGAGCTTCCATTTTCAACTGAAGTATTGTGTCCTGGTTTGCATATAGCAAGGGAGTTACTGCTGCAAAATTTTCAGTGTATTCTCCAGGGCAAACCAGAGGTGGGAGTAGAGAGAATAGCCTAGAGAAATAAATGAGAATAGTGAGCAGATGAACAGCAAAGAGAAGAGATCCAAATCTCATGAGAGATTTGAATTTATGTTAGACCATGCCATATTTTGTGATTTGGTGGCATTTACTGTGAGTCATGTTCTACACCAGGAAACTAAACTGTCAAGAACTTGAGTCAGCAACACAAAGATAAAATTCCTTGAGGAAACTGCAATTGACAGAAGAATGTTAGCATCTCCTGTCCTGTTTTTCTTGTATGAAATGCAGCCTATTTCCACATTTGGAACTGCTGCATCTTAATTGAAAAAAAATGAAAGTGTATTGAAGTTCCACCAAATGTAATCTGCCCTGTTTTGGAAAGTCTCCATTGCCCCAATCATTTTCTGTTTTTAGTTTTAGTTTTGGCAGTGTGGAGAGAGCAAGTAGAACCAAAGTATTCACAGTCGTTGCATAAATCGTACAATCTATATGGTGTTAAGTAACACCTTATTGTGTCTGTGATAAATCAAACATCATTGTTTTTGTCGAGGTTGAATGAGTTACTTCTGTCCCCACAGATGCAAAATATTTTACTTTGATATTTAACTTTCTATTTTCTCCAGAAATCTTCTGTAAATGTTTTCTTTTTCAAGAAATCAAGGATTGTTAAGGAGAAAGGAGACAAAAAGTTTTGAGTATATGTTGGCACTTTGCTTGTTAATTTGAAGTACATATGATCAGTTGAGCAAAACTGTCTCTGAGAGTTTGAGTGAGAGAGCAATGTTGTCTGAAGATATATGAAGTGGGAATTATTCCCTTGCAAGGGAAATTGTCCTTTTCTGTATCCCAAAGCATGCACTGAGTTCTAGACGTATTAAAAGATACTACAGCCAGATTAAATAAGGATGAGAAAAATCCTTGTGTTCTCTCCTCTTTGAGCAATGATGAACAAGTTTTATCATCTTCACATCTTGAACCTGTGTAGGATCTAAGTTTCTTTGGAAGAACAGTGTTAGCAATGCCTTCGGAAAGGAGACTGTACTAAAGACAGTTTTTGGTCTCCTTTCTCAGGTGACAGGATGTGAGAAGACAGACTCAAGTTGCACCAGGGGAGGTTTAGATTAGATATTAGGAAGAATTTTTTCACAGAGAGAGTATTCAAGCACTGGAACAGTCTGCCCAGATAAGTGGTGAAGTTGCCATCTCTGCCATCCAATTGAGATGTATTTAAGAGATGCATTGATGTGGCAATAAGGGACGCGGCTTAGTAATGGGACTCACTAAATCAGGTTGAGATTTGGCCTTGATTATCTCGAAGGTCTTTTCCAAACTAAATTGTTCTATAATTCTACTATGAACTGTAGCTAACTGGTGTAAGTTATATGTTACTGAATCTGCTATGGAGTCCAAGCTGAATTTTGATAATTCAGGGTCAGGGAACTCTAGGGTATACTTCCTTGAGAAGATAACTTTAAAATGTCTGCTATCAACTGTTAGGTTAGGTACATGCACACCATCATGTGGCCATCTCACACTAATCTGTGAAAAGAAGAACAGAGAATATGACAGAGAATCCTTTTCATCTTTGCCATTTACTTGTAAAGAACATGTGCAGGGATGCTTGAGTGCAGGGAGGTATTAACTTCTAGTTACTTCTATGGAATAGTCAACATGCAACATGCTGCCATGCTGCACATCTGCTGGTAGCTAAGAATAGCTGATCTAAGCCCTATCTGCTGAAGCACTGTAACAGATACTGCTGATATCACGATCCACTCCTTGATCAGCACCTTGGGGAGCCACACAGTGCTGTGGGAATGTCATATCCAAAGCACAAGACAGGAAGAAGCGGAAGAAGCATGAGGAGGAGGGAACTGTGGGAACATTAACAGCTTTAAAAAAGGCTTTCATCAAAAGCCTCCCTCTGTTAAATGGGACCTTGCTTATCCAACTCACTGGGGCTGTAACTTTACTCACAGCAGCAAAAGTATATGCTTCCACAGACAGTTGAGCCTGTCTTGTTAAAAACATTTTTTTTCACTAGGATAACTAATGACCCTCCTTAGCATAAAAATCCTTATACTGACAGTGAAGGTGGTAATAAGTTAGTGTCTTACTCATTCATTCACATTCATTCTGCAGTAGAGGATTTTCACCTTTGCATGTGTTTTTTGTTGTTGCTTTTGGTAAATGCTGCTGGTTTGATGGTTCAGCAAGCTAGTTATGAGTGTTCTCAAAAGTTAGTCTTTTTTTTTTTTTTTTTTTTTTTTACTGGGAGGAATACATAACAAAGAAGATACAGAGCAATGGATAAATGCTGGAAGAAATATTTTATATGGCTGTCTTAAGCATCTGATCATGAAAGGTGTTATAGAGAATGAACTAAATAGCCAAAACTGTTAGGAATGAGCATTGTTTTCTCAATATGTTTGTGGCCATAGTGGAAAGAAGTATTCCCCTGGAGTGCCCTTTATTTGTAATTCTAAAAATAATTAAAACAAACAATTTTTATTTTTTTATTTTTTTATTTTTTGCAATTCAGAAAAAAATGTAATTAATACCACTCAATCACTTCTCTGTCTCTTGTTATTTCTGCACACCGCATCGATGCATATCGGAAGTCAGTGTACTAGACTATATTCTTGAGCACTGCTGAGAGTAAGAAACACTTTGAAATCCCAGGAAAATACTGTTCATGGGAGATATTGAGTTTATTTTTAAAGAGCTTAGCTGTGAAAATGCAATGCAAATGATTTAAATAGTCAGTGATAAATGCTGACAGGAAAAGATTTGTTTGTATAAAGCCAGGAACTTTCTGCTGAAGAAAAGCTGTAATGACTTTGGCATTTTTATGTTTCTCTCTTGGCATGCTACCAGGGATTGGCATTTTTGTTCACAGGTTTCAGTTCTCTTTGTAAACACTGATCAGCTAAAAATTATGTTGTCACTTATATTTGGGTATGACAGATAGTCTTCTCTCTTTTTTTAATTATTATTTTTAGGAAAAAATGACTTCATTAAGGTTAAGGTTAGAGGCAGATGAGAATTCAACCTAAGCACAAATGATACAGGAGGTCTGTAGGGTGATATCTTCTTCCAGACCAATCCAGGTTTCTCCTTCTCTTTGCTCATAACTGACCAGTAACTCCAGGATCTCAGAAATCTGCCAGCCAGACTTTTTCTGGCATCTTAATTTTTCCTCTAGGGATGTGATTAATCAGTGTACTCTAATGATGTGGTATTTTGTCAAAACATCTCTCAAAGGCTTTGAGCCAATCTGTTTGAACAGTGCTGTAGTCATGAGTCTCAGTCCTCACCCTCACAGCAAATGCAGAAGTTCTCTTTAAGACCTTGAGAAAGGATCTTCTCTACTTCCCGTTAGAAACGTGTTAACAAGAATTGACAATTTCCATATAAATCACACTCAAGGTCAGTAACCAAGTGGGTGGTTCCTGTGGGCTGTCTTGAAGAACAGTAAAGGAACTTTTTCCCAGCTGGCATGCCAAGCATAATGCTTTTTGTAAATTTGTGGCAGTTGAAATTGGCATTTTATGTGGTGTTGAAGTTTGTAGCTGTGGACAGGAAACAGACAGCGGTGTAAATGGACAGCAAGTGATGCTGGTGTGCCCTAGGGTAGGAGTAACTGCTGCAGGTAGTATTTTCATAATTTATGATACCAAAGGAAAATAATTGACTTCTGAAGTTAGAAATCATAAGCTTTTGTTTCTTCAGGAGAAATTCACTGTCGGAGAAAAGTGGCAGATTGGATGTTTAGAGTCTTTTTTTTTTTCTTTTTTTATGTGTGTGTGTGCACGTGCGTGGAATGGTTTGGGTTGGTAGGGACCTTTAAGATCACCTAGATCCAACTCCCCTGCGATAGCCAGGGACATCTCCCACTAGACCACTTATTGAAGAGCAAGTACCATCTTAACAGCAACAGTACATACTTGCTCTCGCTGACATCTTCCAGTGAGATAAGGCTGCTTTGCTTACTCACAGTCTTTTTTTTTTTTTTTTTTTTTTTTTTGTGGTTTTGTTGTTGTTGTTTTGCTGTTGAGATTACCTTCATGGTAGTCATTTTTATTGATGATTCTTTTATGTGCATTGAGTTCATAAACTGAATGTGAGACTGGTCTGAAAACCCATTGGTCTCTTGATTCAGAGAGGTTTGTATGGAGCTCTCTGAATGAAGATATGATTGCTGGCGCTTGAAGGACTAATGTAACTTAAGCATTCTGATGGCCTCCTATCAGATTTGCTGGAATTATGCCTTCTTCAAAGTTTAGATGTTTACATTGTATGCCTTTTAATCTCCTTCAAACACTTGCAACTCATAACATTACTAAACATCAGTAAGTACCATGAGCAGACTCTATGAAACAAGTATTGTAAACAAATAAAAGCTAATTCCTTAGTCTTGACCTTTTTGTAATTGCAGATAATAGCTTCCAAGTGCTGTGAGCATGTTCAATGGCTGCAGTCATTTTTTGAGTATACATGAGAACCCCAGGGGATGGGGATGTAGTGATCTGGCCCAGAAATGTCATTTTTTTTCTAAGTCAAATAACATAGTAATAAATGTCATAATTATGCATGACTTTGCTAGACAGTGATATTTTTTTCTCAAGTGGTCCACACAGGAAGATAGACTGTACTTAGATCTAACTTGCATTCTGCTTTTCCAGTCTAAATTATTAGCTACTTATTTTGATGTTTTTCTTCGCCTAATTCTTTGGCATTTATTATTTTATTGGCTGCTTTTGACTTGGAAGTGATACTTAAGTGAATGTATCTGTATCTCAGATGACAATCTTCCATCTCCGGAAAACAGACAGGTATCAGTGACTTATAGAGCCATAGTAAAGGCCTGATCAGAAGGGACTTCCAATGATGGTCTGGTCAAAGATGATTTTTCCCTTCTGTGGAAAAGAGTGCTTAAATTAAATCTGGTACCCTGATCAATTGACTTTCATGTGTTTCCTGTGATGGGGAATCCACCAAATATCTGTGGAGTTTGTTACAGTGAGTGATTGTTCTTACTGTAACAAATTTCTTTCTTACATCAAGATGAAACCTCTCCCAGCTTAGCAATGTACCCATTGCCACTTGACTCAGTCCAGCCAGTGTTTTTACAATGGGCATCAGCGTGTTACACATCAGCTGTAAGATGACTCTTGCAGTTTCCTCCATTGCACGAGACAGGCATCACAAAGATTTATCATCTTAACATTTTTAATGGTATATAGAAACAATGCCCATCTTTCCTGGCTAGAGTTGATTATATAAAGGATTTTGTCTGAGATGTTCATTTTTAAGGGACAGAAAGACATTGCAGCTTGTTGAGGTGTAAGTCCCACCCACATCTTAGAAGGGGAGCACAACAAATAGACTTAGAAAATCTAAAGGAATTGCTGGATGGTGACCATTTAATTTATTGCAGTACTTTCTCATCTCAGCTACATTTTTTTTATTTTATTTTAATTTTTATTTTACCTGCATTACAAATAAAGACCTTGATCCTGTCTCTAACTAATTTGGTGGGATATTTTTTTCTCATTATTTTTGTTTTAATTTTTTACTTAAATGAGCTTTTAAGTGTATTTAAAACACATTCTTCAAATTTCACTTTCAAATTCAAAGGGTTGTTTTAGTGCACCAAAACTATACAGCCAATATTCCTTTGTTTTGAGTTGGTCCTTCCTGTTTGAATTATGGACCTTAGATCTCCCACACCCTTTCAAGAATGAATGTTTAGGTATTCAGAGTAAGACAGTTTTAAAGAATTTCCAGAGATTTCAAGAATGCATGTTTCCTAAAACAAAAGCAAGTTCTGAAGCCACTGGTTGGAATAAGGAGCTAAAAGTCAAAGGGAGGTTGAGCATAAAATGTAAGAGCAAAACTAAAGAAACAAAAAGTTTATGTACTTCTGAAAAAACTCATTAGTACCATAAGTATTAAAGGTCAAAATCATCAATTTCCTCCACCAGCTTATTCTTAATAATACTAAAAGCAAAGCAAAGCAAATCAAAACAAAAACTACTCACACACCAAACCAAAGAAACAAAATTTTGAAAATGATAGCAGAAATCTTATGATATATATGTAGTTGAGAATGGTTTTAATTCTTCATCCACTTGGTTGTGTGCAAGTATTAACACGTGCTTTGTAAGGCTTGTAAGATGCCTATGTGCTAACTTTAGAAAATACAGATCTTACTTTGGCTTATAGCTAATAATATGAAACAAGGGTTTGTGGGAAGGCTAAATTGTATTTCTTTTACGTCCAAAGACTTATAGTGTATTTCCTCTGCCTCCAAATTATTTTCTACTTTGATGTAGGATACAAAATGAAAATTATGTGGTGGGAATTTGGGTTAAGTTGTCAAGTCCTATGTGCATTGCAAAGAGCTCTGTTTAAATGCTGAGGCTCTAAATACTGGAGGATGCAGAGGGCTATTGCAGTTAAACAATTTTATCTGAGGTGGCAAGAGGCAAAAATGAAGGAGAGGAGTCAGTGTCACCATAGAAGTAATTCTGCACCAGTATTTTTGCAGATTGTTGGAGGGTTTGTCAATCTCTGCAACTTTAAGCAGAGACACACTGATTGAGAAAACTAGGAGAAAACTGTAAAGCAATAGAATTTTTTTAATAAGGATTTCTGGTCAATTGTGGTTTTCTACCAAGTATTGCTCATCACATGCTACAAATTCATTTGGGAAATTTCACAATGTAAACATTGCAGCACTTACTCTTTTCCCTCATACTTAGATACAGTAGATGGGCTTAGCTTCAGAAAAGAATAGCTTACCAATTTATTGCTTGATGAATAGACTTTTTCTACCTGATTGCTGTAGGTCTAACCCCGTTACGATATCAGAAAACAAAATGAAGGGGAGTAGAAGAGCGAACATATGTATTTCCCTCTTTGCTTTTCCCATAAGTGTTTTAAAGTAGGATTTAATGCCAAATTCTAAACAACATTGTTTGTCGGTTTCTTCAAAATAATATTGTTTGTCAGCTTCTTCAAAATAAATCCACCAGTTCAGCCATCATTTCAACAAGGTGTTGACAGCACTACAGTGAATTTAAGTAGCAAATGGTTCTGTTCACCTGACTTACTTAATTTTTAGGATGCTTCCTAAGAATGTCCTAGAGATCTTAAAGTCACTGGGGAGCAACATGTTGAGTTCCTATCTACGGAGTCTTATAGCTTGAAATGAGCTGGTTGGGCAAAGTTTGTGCAAGACAATCCATCTTCTGTTATCAGACAGAGAGTAACAGATCTGAGAACAAAGTGGGGAATAGGGATTTTGTTTGGTTTTTGAGTTTTCTGGATAATGTAAAGCACTGATTCTGTTACCATCTGAAATTCCAGAGCAACTTGAATGAATCTAGCCCAAAGTTAAAAATCTTGCTGCTGGAGCAGGCTGTGCATCTTATCCCATACTGAGCTCAGTGATAATGTACTAATAACATTTATTTTAATGAATAAAGATTGCACATCAGGGCAGCTGGCTGACATTTGCTCATCTCCTTCAGGAGAATAGTCATTTATGAAAGATTTGGCCTTTTTCTCCTTTTTTTTATCTCCCACTAGGAGATAAATGATCCCTTTACATCTGAAGTGGACAGTACTGTTGACTAACTTTATAGAGGAGCCAAAGTTCTTTTCCCTAGCAGCTCCAGGAGACTTAAAAATAAAGGTCAGAGCTTTTTTATGTTGAATTTCTGTTGCTTTTCTATGGACTCTTGAAGGTTTCACTGGTCAGTTCCTACCTGTTAATATTTGAGTCAAATGCACTTCTTGCTTCTTTTCTCAAGGTCAGGCAGTTATATTCAGGGAACTTCCACAAAGCCTATTTTTTTTAGAGGAAACTGTCTTGCAGCTGCTCTCTGTTCACTAAGTTCCCTGAAGCATAAAGACACTTCTAGGAAAGCTGCAGGCATATATAAACCCATCAAATTCACTTCTACTTCTGCAATTTAAACTGATGCATAGAGTTGCAATGTTTAAGATGGAAGGTATGTCAGTTAGAAAGCCAATATTAGCGTTGATGCTTAAAATTAAAAATACATGTTCTGGAGAAATGCATTCTGACCTTTTATTTCCCCTTACTAGAACAAAACATTCAAGTCTGGATTAATCCTGTCTGCATAGTCACTTGAGCCTGTATCTGCTGAAAGACATTGGACATAAATGCCTCCAAATAATAACCCCATTTTGAGCTATGATGAAAAGCTCATCTCATTCTACTGACCACTGAAAGTGACCTTATATTAATCTGCATTCAACTTCCTTACTTCAACTCTCCCTAACTCTCAAGAGATAAATGGAATTATATAGATTGAAAACTACTGAAGATTCACCTGATGATAAAATTGAAACAAATTGCTTTTTTTTCCTCCTATATGAAATTGTTTTGAGTGAATGAGCTGGGGAAAAGACAAGAGAATATTTTAGTTTTGAACACGGTTTTCTATCTTCATTCTGTAGTAGAGATACTCTCTTTTTTTCTGCCTTGCAATATCTCCTATGTAGATGAGGAGAAAAAGAAAAATCCAACTTTTAGGCAAAAAACTTTTTAGACAAAAAATTTTATTTGGAATAAAATAGAAAACCATTGTGAAATTTCAGCGAACTTCTGAAAACTGAGGAAATAACTTATTTTTATTTAATAATATCACAACTCTTCTTCAACTATCAATTTTGTAGGTAAAGTGGTAGGAACAGAGTGAGAAACTCTTAAAAAAATAACACTTAAAAAAGTGAGAACCCATTAAGTAAAGAACTACTGGTAATAAAGACATGAGCAAAGGTTTTCCTGGTGCTTGGTAATCTGAAACTGCAAAACAAATATTAATTTGGGAGAATTTGCAATATACATCAGTCAGGCAGAATGGATACTAATATGGGGATGAAACAAAACTTAGGCTGTAAGTCAATTACAGGATCAATGAAGAAATTGCTTGAAAAAGCAGGAAATTAAGGAGGCGATGTGTTTTTAGGCAGGTATCTAATGTACTGGATATTAGGGCTACCTGGAGATGACCAGTACTGGCAGACACTGTGATAACATGGAGCAGCCCATACTACTGTTCTAACAAGCAATGATAACATCCACTCTGTCTGGGGAGAGGACAGAGTTCTTCTCATGTCTTCCTGCCCCCCATCCACACCCAGTCTGGGACAGAGACTGCTGCAAAGCCCTCGTGGTGATTGCAGGCTTAAGAAAACCCAGTTACTACTTATGCCTCTGTACGTACCATGTCCTGTTTTCTTCTAAAAATCTATAAAGTCATATCTGAGATGATGTACTTTCATGCTAGGTGGCTCGTGGAATTGAAAGCCCCTATCAAATAAAATTGATCAAAGTAGCCGTAGAAACCAAACCTGGCAGCAGCATGTCTCTTGGGTGCATTTTATCATCGAGTACTCACAGAGTTACAGACTTAAACTGGCCCCACCTGAGAGATCCTTTGTGAGGGATTCTGCTGTGCAGCGATAGAGACAGTGGTAAATAGCATTAATATTGAGTGACAGTTGTGCCCTACTTTCCCATGTCACCCAGCTGTCAGTCAGATACCTTTGTTAGGTGATTCCTTGGCTCTTACATCAGGCTGAATTTTGGATTGATTATGCTGTGCTTAGTCAGGGGGAAGAGGTCTATATCTTTTGCAGCAAATGGACTGGAAAGTTCAGATTCCATACATGGGAAAGAGCAGAAAGAAAAGGAATGAGCATCTGCAAAATCTGGCACACACAGATTTGTACAACTAGACAGAATCCTGAAGCAAGAGGAAAGGTATACTTCAGTAAATAAGCTACTTTGTTAAAATGTAAATGACACTAGAGCTATAGAATGAGTGCCAGCGTTCTAGCTTACTCTGGAAGATGATGGTAAAATATGATTGACAATTTCTTATGCTGTTTAAATTATCCTTTTGTTCAGTATCTCAAATATAAAGCTATTGGTTGTAGAAAGTGTTTATTAAACCAAAAAATGAGCAATTCAAACTCTTGCATGAGCCACAGTATAGTGATAGATGAAGAAGAATAGAAATAAAAACAGTACTAGTGTTGGTAATATTTTCATAAAGCCTGAAAAAGGACATTGCTTCTATAATCTTAAACATAGGTGTTTCCATAATAGGGAAATATTTGAAAAGTTATAGCAGGAAAGTGTAGGTGTTGGAGCAGCATTAAATCAGTATTTGGACCTATGAGAGATAAAATAGAAGGTCAGAACACTGGCTTATTCTTCTATGTGTGCATGTGATTGTTGGTGGAATTCCTTGTTCAAATAGCTAAAATGCTTTGAGATATGCCATGATTACTGGCACTTAATAATGTGAGCTGTGGTCATTGTTAAACATTATTTTATTACTGTTGTAATAAAGCTCTAGAAATAGACACATCAGACATAAATTAGCTTTGCTCTGTTGACTTTTGATTTGGTCGTGCCAGTGAGCATCACTGAAGAGTAGTTTAGCGTCTGGACCCAGATATAAGGACAGGTTCCCACACACAGGGGAAATATGTTTCTTTTTTACTGGAGATATATAAGCATACTAACTTTTCCCTATTTTTTTTTTTTAATATGTACAATGAAATGGCTAGTTATCTGTAAAATACTAAGCACTATGTTTTTGTATATTCAAAAGTTAGTCGTTTCTTTAATGTTTTTTATCAATGACTTTGGATACAAGACTTTGGATACAAGTATACTGAAGAAGTTTGCAAGAGACACTAAACTGGGAGGAGGTGTTGACTCCCACAGGATTAAAGAGATCTTGCAGAGAGATTTTGACAAGTTGGAGAGTTGGGCAATCACCAAACCCACGAAGCTGAACAAGAACAATGCTGGATCCTTCATCTGGGATGGGGCAAGCCTAGATATTTGTACAGACTGGGGACTCAGAACAACTCTGTGGAAAGCATTCTGGGGGGTTCTTGTTGACAGGAAGTTGAATGTGAGTCAGCAGTATGCCCTGACAACCCAAAGGGCCAACGGTACTCTGGGGTGCCCCATGCCCAGCGCTGTCATTGGGTGAGTGGAGGGGTTGTCATGCTCTGCTCTGTGTTGTGAGACCCCGTCTCAAGCACTGAGTACAGGTTTGAGTGCTGCAATGTATGAACGACAGAAAACTATCAGATAGTGTCCAAAGGAGACCTATAGAGATTGGTGAAGGGTCTGAAGGGCAAGGTGTATGTGGAGTGGCTGAGGTCATTTGCTTTATTCAACTTGGAGAAGAGAAGATTGAGGGGATTCCTCACGGTGGCCTACAGCTCCTCATGGGGAGTGAAGGGGCAGCACTGAGCTCTGCTCTCTCATGACCATGACAGGACCTGAGGGACCAGCATGGAGCTGCATCGGGGAGAGTCAGATGGGGGTTAGGGACAGGTTCTGCACCAGAAGGCAGCGGGCATGGAACAGGCTGCCCAAGGCAGTGGGCACAGCCCTGAGCTGCTGCAGTACTGTAAGTGTTTGGACAATGCTCTCAGAAATATGGTTTGAATTTTGAGTGGTGCTGTGTGGAGCTGGGAGTTGGACTTAGTGATCCTTGTGGTCTCCTTCTAATGCAGGATATTCCACGAACCTATTATCTTTGTTAGGAGATAAAGCTGTTTTTCCTGCATTCTTCCATGTGAATGATAAAGCTTTTGCTGTTGTTCTAAGTATCTTGAGATCGTTCAGAACTGGTCAGGAGCTTGCTCCACTACCTATGGGAAGACTTGCATGGGGTGAGAGACTGAGCGAGGCTGGCAGGTGGGAGCCCTTTACTCACCAGAGCTGAGCCAGAACCTCTAAAATGCTTCTGGCAGCAACCAGGCTTCTCCTTTGGAGGTTCAGGAGTGATTCCAAGGCATCCTCTGCAAGGATGGTAGCTTCCATTTTCTAGCAAGTTCCAGCTCATCTGTTTGCTTTTTGCTCTACAGAAATTCTCCATGCAGTTTCTATAGAGGGTATACCTCAGGCTTCATAGACAGGTGTCATTTCTGGACCTGGATGTTTTGAGACAATATATTCCCCCACAGAAACAGCTGTATGTCAGTAAGGGACTCAAAATTATTATTCCTGCATATACCATACACGCTATCTGCACTGCCTGGGGATCCACTTCTTCTGGATGAAAAGAGCTATAAATGTAAGGTATTATTAGCTCATGGCTTTGTAGTGAGCCACCCTCAGGCCACATTAAGGTTTTTGATGTTTCTCCGTTGCAGCCTCTGAAGGGATATAAACATGATTTCAAAAAAAAAAGAAAAAAAGAAAACAAACCCACAAAAAAACAAAATAAAGAAGCTTCTTTAAAAAAAAAAAAAAAAAAAAGATGATGCTTGTATTTTAATTTTTGTTTGGAACTGATATTTTGCTAAAGTGCAGAACGAACATCTTGATTATTCTCTTTTAAAAATGACCTTGATCATTTAAAACTGTAAATTAGAATAAATGATCTAGTGACCTTTTCATTGATGTTTCCAAAAACCTGAAAGGAGCCTCGTGTTGTAGCAATACCTCCTGCTAGGGAGCACAGTATCAGGCTGTGTTAAAAATACTCCAAGGGTGATAACTGATGGGGGGAAACTCATTCTTTACGGCCTTTTTAACATTCAGCTACAGCATAACTTGTTTGTTTCCTCCGTGTTGGAAATGTCAACAAATGTCACCCAAGTTCTTTGTTTTCCTTTCTAATATTTTGGCACATTATATGATATGCGTGTGAGAGTGTAGGGTATATTAATAAAGGAGGTTTATTCTCCTAAGAATTAAGTGTGAATGTTAGACTGTACTGAAGAAAGGTTTCTTCTATTAGTTTTGCCATTAGGAAAAAAAAAAAAAAAAAAGCGGATGCTCTACAAAAGAATTACTAAAGAGAGAGATCAGAAGAAAACCTATTTACTCTTAGTGGTCTGTCCTTCCGTTTGTGTGGGGTCACTGCTCATTACTCTAAGATGCTCCTTCTGAAGAAGTGTCAATATGCTTCATACAGACCATTTAAAAATGTTTTTAAACAACGTGATCCATGTTGATTTCCTGGGAGACTAGATCAAAATTCCAGAAAAGCTTAACTCTCTAACATAACTAAATATACATACATTTTATAAGTGATTCAGTTCCCTAAAAGTGAGGTACTCAAGGGTTCTCAATGACACTAAGAGCCTGTGGATCCTTAGTTGGTTTTCTGAAACTTGTCTGAAATACCTAAATGGCTACCAGTTGTGTGTTTTTTTATTTGTTTTTATTATAGCCTTTGTCTCTACTGAAACTTCTGGTACTCAGTTTAACCTTTTAAAAACATTAATATACTGTACATTGTATTAGTAGGTTCATAATATAAATTATAACATTACATCTAATGCTTTTAAGGCACTTTTTGTAGTAGGACAGTGTTTTAATTGTGGCATTACTGAAAGGTCTCCAAATCAATTGGAATTAGAATTAGAACATCCAGTGTGAATGCACAGAAAGTGACAATTTCAGCCCAAACTACTTTCAGATGTGTTGACAGGATGGAAATCAATGAGGGGTTAAAGTCTTTGTTTTCATTTTAAGTACAAAGAATTATCAGAGAAAAATACTAAGAGACTTTCCAAAGCACAAATACTACTAGTCTGTGGCAAAGCTGTGAAAATAATTCCCTGTGCATGACAGGATCATATTTTCTTTTCATCTTCATCTATCTTATATGTACTAAATTTTGATGATTTATATACCTCTGCAATGTGTTAAGCAATTCTTTTTCATCTCAAAGTCACACATTTCAACTATTTGTAGGCAATTAGTCATTGCTATATATATTTCATTTTTATTTCTCTTTTTTTTTTCCCTATTATTCCAATCTGTCCCCTGGAGGGGGGATGGGAGGGGGTAAGTTCTGTTAAAACATACCTACATACATCTGAGAAATTATACCCTGCAAAAGATTAAGAGGTTGTATAGCAGTGATGTGCTGACTCCTAGGTGCGATGTGCTCTGACTGATGTCAAGGTGAGACATGATGATGAGGTTAAGCTGCAGGCATGCAGCCTCATCTCTTGCCTTTGCATTCACAGACCCATGGAAAATGCACAGAATCATGGCTATAAAAGGCTAAATGAACATCTCATAAGTGTCAGGAAGTTCCTGAAATGAATCGGTTCTTGCATTGGTATAATTTTTTAACAATTATAATTAATAGAGGGTTAAACATAATAATATATATTTTTTAATCATCCTACAGGAAATATAACAAGTTTTGTATAATTCTTCTGTGTTCCATTAATTTTTATCCACCTGAGAAAATCCTATTAAACCATCACAGTTAGCTTTCAACTTGTTTTTGGCACTGTTGGAAGGGAAACTTCTTAAATTGTACATATAATTAGGAGATTCCAGTGGGCAATCTCATCTGAGCCAAGTTTCAGCAAACAAATTTGGTAAACTGATAGAACCAGAGTACCTTCTTTTTTTTTCTTTTTTTTTTTTAACGAATGATTTCCAATGCAAAATGATTAACAAAGGGCTGAATGCTGAAGTCCTTACCTGTTCCCTGTTACAGCAACCTGCAACTGAAGTATAACTTGAGTCAAGGAGTCAGTCCTCAGTCCTCTGTGATTTTCTTCCATGTTTGCTCTATTAAACCTCTCATTCACTTTGTTTTTATCCAAAGAACCTTGGGGGCTGCTTGGTTAGATCAGTCCCATCATTAAAGCCAGCAACTGTTACAGCAATGACAAGTTCTAGCAAAGAACCAGTAACAATTGATTAAGAGATGCTGGAAAATAGTGAATTAGGCACCTGGAATAAAGAGAGGCTTTTTTAATTCTCTCCCAGCTTTGTCCTTTGATTGATCTTTTCTTGCATCTTGATTAGGTAGGTATCTGCATAGCGTGAGAGTATCTGAATCTGGAGATGTTTGTCATCTTGCATGATTTCTGACTCATTGGTAAAGAAGTAACGCTCTTACTGGATCTTAAGGATGGCAGATTCCTACAAACTGAGGCCTCCTATGCAATAGAAACATTATTAAGAGAGGCTGGATTTCTTTCATGCTTCAACAAAACAGTTGTCAGGTTATGAACAGTTTTACAGAGGAATTATTTGGCTGTAAGATGGCTTTGACACAGAGGCACGAGTTTTCTGTATGTGAGAAGGAACGTAGTAAATACTTCAGGCTTGTATGTCTCTTCAGCAATGATGTACTCAGGTACTGTACCTGTACTTCCACAGGTGGCAACAAATTTGTTTAGTTCTCAGAGGCTCATGCACTGCAGAGCAGTGGCGCAGTTCACAGCTTCTCCTGAAAGCTGCAATGCTGGTGTAGGATTTTCCCTTCTGTTTGCAGATTTCTTTTTGGCTCTCATCTATCCTACTTCATTGCACTGTCTGGCCATGGAGATATTTCTGTACATCTGGTTAGGTTCACACTGTTTTCTGAACATGTTTGTCATGTCCTTGCTGCGTTCTATTGCTCTTTACATTATGCCAGATTTAAAGATTGAGATTTTCTTTAGATTTTGGAATTCTTATTTTATTTTCTGAGGTTTTTGTCTTTTTTTTTTTCTCCTTTCTGGAAAGTGATTACTCAGTGTTATTTGAAGCTCTTTACCTTTTTTACTGGCAAAAGCCAGTGAAAATTTCTATCTTCAGGCAAAAGGCACTGCATCAGTGGACCGAATGTATGGAACCACCAGGGCAGAAAAGATGGAACTAGCCGGAGAAACTCATCTGCCTAGCTTTCATTTGTCTTCTTGCCATAACAAAGCTTATTTTATCATTATTTTCACGTTTCTCACAGTGGTGAGCAAAGATCTTCATTCCTCACCCCGCTACTCTGCCATCCACACGACAGGCTTAGGAAAAAGTGAGACGATGACTTCACTGCAGCCACAATTGTCGTACATTTAAAAAAAAAAAAAAAAATTAAAATGTTGAAATTTTAATTGATTTCCAAAGAGGACAATAAGTACTAAAGAGGGAGTTTAGGATCCTTGCTGCCCATCATTTGGTTGTAATCATTCTCAGTCATTTTAACAAAGGATTGATTTCTAGCAATAGCTTTACCATAATTTATCAGCAAGTGTAATCTGACCTCCCCTTTGTGTCTGGAATATTGATCCATTAAAGATGACTCTTCTTGGCTCAGCAGGGTATCTCAGCCAGGGCTACAAAGTGTGATGGATGGAAGAAATTTTTAGTTTATGTTCAGAAGAGAGGTACTTGCTGAATAAAGTCTAGTTTGATAGCATCATCTTTACTAGAAATGATTTTCCTTACAAAAAAAGTACGTTATTAAAAAATCCACTAGACTAGTTACTATCCTTCATTATGTTCAAGGTAAGAGAGGTAACACTGCAGATAGCACAAGGGCAAAAGCTGTTCTGGCTGTGCACTGAGATCAGGACTGCCCTTTAAATATGTAGAATAAAAGTATGTAATCAGTTTACATTGCAGAATCAAAGAATATTGAAGGTTGTAAGGCAGCTCTGCAAAAATTTAATTCACCTGTCTTTTCAAAGCAGGGTCAACTAGAGTAGGCTGATAATAACTGTGTTCTGACATGTTTTGAGTGTCTCCAACAATGGAAACTCCTCAGCGTCCCTAGGAAATCTGTATTGGAGTTCAGCTGCCCTTAAGGTAAAATAAAATTTGAAAAATAGTGGTTTTTTTATGTGTTTAAATGAAATTTCCTGTGTATCTATATGTGCCCATTTCCTCTTGTCCTGTCACTGAATATCACTGAGCAGAGCCTTGCTACATCTTCTTTACTTCCGGAATGAAGAGTCTCCATCTCTCAGCATGTTCTAATATGTATGTATGTATGTATGTATGTATGTATTTATTTATTTATTTATTTTCCCCTCACATACAGTATATTGGGAGGAACAATTTTCCTCTTCTTGTTCTTGGAGAAAATATAGAGGGGGACAACAACCAACACAGAGCAAACAAAGTAAATTATGGGCCTAACTCTTAGCTCAGTTATCTGCATTTTGTTTCCTTTTCATTTGCTCCAGTTTATTAACTGCTGTTACCAAAGAAAGCGAGAGACTTCTTGGCATCTAGCACACCCACAGTGCATCCTTACTACTGATAAATGGGAAAGTGAGCATGAATGTACTCCAGTGCATGTCAGAGACCCAAGAGAAATCAAGTTATTGAAAAAGGAGAAAGAAAAAATTGTCCTAATGAAATCAAGAATTACTTTCAGGGGTGGTTTTACTGTCGTGATCATTTAGTTCTCTTCAGCCAGCTTAGAGGTTTATGATGATTGTTTGAGCAATAAATGACAAATACCCAATAATGTCCTGGCAGTGATACCCTGCAGAGGACCTGTCACAAATCATATATTCATCATTTCTATTATTATTGTCAGCAAGCACCACTGGGTCCCTCTGTAGTCAGAGAATTGAGATGTTTGTGAGACTTCATTGCCAATTAGCACGATGGTTTATGTTGGTCAGGGTTTCTTTACTTCTTTTTTTTTTTTTTTTTTTTTTCCTGGCTTTTTCAAGAAATCTGTGATTCAGAGGCCCATGCCTTAAAATCTTTACTCACATTTTACTCATGCAAACCTCCCGCAGATTCTGACAATTGAGGCTTCAGGACTTAGTCCGGAGGAAGGAGGAGACAGATGAGTAACATCCTTAATAACCAGCATGAGTGTGGCAGTTTTAGATGGGAAAAATTAGGCAGGAGAAAGCTGTTTCCTGCAGGATATATGCTTCCCCCTCCTTCCCCACTTTTCAAGTAGCTGCTATGGGGTTACATGCATCTCTGCGTACATTCTTGCAAGTGAAAATGAGTTGTGTGTGTGTCAAGAAGGTAAGTTTCATCAGGAGGCTGGGTTGAGCTGGAACATTTTAAAATAATTCTGAAACTGAAAGGTGTTAGGACTTGGAGTTACTTGAGGTAAGAAATCTGCATCCTAGGTCATTTAAACATCATTGGAAACAGTGGGACAGTAGGCTAGATAATCCAAGAGTTATTATTTATGAATTATGATCCTCTGATTTTCATAATCTCTTCTATTATATGATTTTTGTGATTTCTCTTAGTTGTCATAAGTATAAAGATAGCATAAGGAAGGAAAGAGTAATTTTTACCCATATCTAGAAAATTAAAACAAGCAAAAAATATTTCATTGATGTAAAAGAAAACATCTGTTGATGGTCATTGTGAAGAAGGAGGCACTTTCAAGATCTCTCCAAGTGTCAGCACCTCTCCTTAAAGTCCAGGAGGCCAGAACGTCATCCCTTAGGGTAGCATACACACCATGCCAGTTTGAGTCTCCAGCTTTGGTGGAGGACACTGTGGTCAAGAAGGAGCTCTGATTTTGGCTTAGAGGGCTGAGTTTCCTTGATGCTTTTCAGTCTGAGTCAGGCACAGCAGTTGTACTGCTCTTATTCAATTGTAAGCTTTTGACAGTGGGCAAGAATAATGTGTTCACGCTGGTCTACTTAGATTTGACATCATCCTTGAGGGGAACTGACTAAAGTGGATTGAGGCATCTGCAGATCCTGTAAAACACAGAGATGTACTTAATTAGCTCAAACTAATTCAAAGAGACCTTTGCCATACCTCGTGCTCACTGAGCACACACGGTGGCATGGTGTAGTTTCTATGCTGTTGTCACTGATCTCTGTGTCCTTCTGGTTCTCCACTAACTGCAGACTCTGGAAGCAATGAATTATAGTAAGCAGCATGGACATGGTTTTCCGTTTTCTTGGATGAAATATTGCTTTTTTTTTTTCTGGGTGAAAATGTTGCACTTCAGTTTTTCTTAACTTTTTCTGCTGAAGATATGAAGTTTGTACTTCTCTACTGAAAAACACAACTACATACTTGCTTATAGAGGTGAATTTTTCATGCGTATCAGACTGATAAAATTTATAAGAGCTATCTTCTATCTACTCTGGGTGCTATTAACGCAGCATATTTTGCTTTGCAGATGTTCTACAGGGCTCTTGATCTTTCTTGAAGTCACATGTTTGTGTTTCCACCTCAAAGACTGAAATATCTTGCCAGCCTTTTCTGGAGTGGTAGATGATAAGAGCTGAATTTAAAAAGGAAAATTCCCATAGTGTTGGGCTTTGTTTTCATAATAGCCTAGCAGAAATTAAACATACAGACCTTTGGGATGTCTTGTAATTTGCTGAAAAATGCAATCTATTCTTTGACGATGCTTATGAATGGTGAAGGAAGTGCTTCTCTTGCAGTATGAGAATACCTCTAATTGTTTCCCCTTGATTTTCCGTTGAGGCATCTAAACCTAAGGGCAAGGAAGAGTATATTGTATCCACCACAAATAAATCAGTGCTATTAATTGCTGATATATGCAGTATGACCTTCAGAACTAATACACAGCTGCTTCTAATATCAGGAATACTGGTTCAGAATGGTATTAGTGCAGGGATCTGGCCCTAGATCAATGAAGGAAATGTCTTGAACAAATTGGGACCAGAGAGGTCAGTCTTCTAAAAAACGTAATTAAATTGGGCCTGAACTGGAAGGCTCACACATCAAAGACCTTCAGTGATCAAATGATTAGGGAATGAAGGGAGAGGGGGAGCAGCAGAAAGGGAAAAAGAAACAGGCAAGAGTGTGTGAGACAGCAGCTTTAGATACTGTATCTGAGAAGCAGAGAGTGTTTAGAAGCAGAAAGAATGATATTTAGTCAAAGGCAGATTAAGCAAAAAAAAAACAAAAACATAAAATAGAAATGTTTGAAATAAATACCAGGATGTGTTAGCACACGCTAGAAAGCAAAGAGCAAATAAGGAAATGAAGAACAATAAAGCATGCAGGAAGACAGTATTAGGCATGCAATGAGAAAATCCATGGGTAATGGAGCCTGTTGTTTGCAATATAAATTTAAATGCAGCGTGTAGCATCTGGCCGCTCTCATCTGATAAGATCCTTGTTCTGTGAGTAGTTGGTAAGCAGAAACTGCAAAGTGAAGCAGAATACATATTTAAAATATTTGGGGTTGTATGTTTTATTTTATGGCATGTTTTCTCTTCATTTTAATTTTAAGAGACTTCTTGTTTTTCTTTGCTTCCTTAGCGCCAGGGAAAGGTGCTATATGGAAAGCCTGGGGGATTGAAAGCTTTTGTTTACTCATAAATAAACACTGTAGGAATAGTAAAAAAAAAAAAAACAAAAAACAAAAAAACCCAGCTATCCTTGTCTTGCTTTCCACTCATCTTCCTTTACCCTTACCTAGAAGACTCCCCATCTTTCCTGGGACAAGATCTCCGTCGACCAGTCCATAACTGACAGAAAAATAGTAGTCTCTTCTACAGTTTTACATTCAAATCCTCCAGACAACCTCACCAATATGACTGAAATGTCACAATATGCTTATGTTATTGTTATTTGGAAAGTAATAGACTACGAAGTCTTTTAAGTCTGCGTTCACCGTGCTGTTTGCCTTTATATTCCTTTGCACTGGTCAAGAGTTCTCCATAACCTGAAGAGTTAGAAATGTGCTCTACTATTTATTTACTCATTGCTTGTGAAATTTGAGACTCTTCACTATGGTTAAACAGCCAAACTATCAGGAAAAATATCAGGAAAGCAGGCAGCACTTCTTCCAATGTTGTCTGTGCTGCTGGTACTTGGAGCGGCAGAGGGAGTGCTGGGGACCACAGTAATTTCAGCCTTGCACGGCATCCACATCTTCTGGCTCCTGGTCACATTGAGCCTTGCATAATAATGAACCAGTGACCAGCCAGTGAAAGAGCTGTAAAAGCTGTCTCTTACCTGGAATATCCCTTTCTGTGCAGTGACGTTCATATTAACAGCCTTTACATGCACACTGACTTCAGGTATGTTACAAACAACTGATTGTAGCAGTCAATTGGTATATTTATTTTATTGGAAATTAAAAAAAAAAAAAGTGAATTTTACCACTTGATAGGTAGCTTAGGGCAAAGTCATCCAAGAGTTAGAGGCCAGATTTCTTCCCAAGAAGTGAAGCCCCACCATTTGTGTTGGCACAAATTTAAGTGATGTTTCAAGCTAGATTGTGTCTCCTCTCAGTCATCTGTAAAAACAAGGTAGGAAAGGTATCTTCTGTTAAATGCACGGAAGTATTGATATGAAAGAACAGGCACTGCTGTCAGAAGTTCAATTCTCCTTTCTCTTTCCTGTCCTGTGACATAACAATTTGGAAATATAACTATACAAGCAGATGTGACATCATTAAAGCCTATCAGTTTAAGTGCCCACCTTTCATGTGCTAGAAATAATGGGTGTAAAGACCTCCAAAGGAACAATTAATTATCCTCTTGCATAGGAATCAGTGACTAGACTAGAAAGTTTCACTGACAAATCTTGTTCCAGCCAAACCAAGTGAAAAGCAGGAAAATACAGTTAACTTTGTCAGGCTGAAGAAAGAGCCTGGAGGCCGTGCAGGATGTGTGTTGAGTCATGCAATGGGACAACAGGGATCCTGTTTTCTTCTCAGTTCTCTGCTGTTATTTTTCACCAAACCATAAGCCAACCACAGCTACAAACCAGTGGGGTGTACCTCCTGAAGCACAGGGCCTCTTACTGAATGTTCTTGCTAGCTTGTTTAGGAATCCTAACCTGGGTATTCAACAAAGAGACAAATGCAGCATCTTATGAGTGTGAACTTTTCCTGATGTGCTTCAATTGGGCTTGTCCATGCTTCATAGCATCTCTAAATCTAAAAGTAACTTTATGTACTCAATTAAATTTATGAGAAACAACAAAAAAAGGTTTTTATATGTATGTTTTGTTTTGTTTTCCCTAAGACTGACTCTGTATGTATAGTTTATACATGAAAGGAAAAATGCAACAGATATTGCAAATAGAGAATACTGTACAGAGCTTGTTTCCAGGGCTATATGTATGGTCAGGAAAAAAAAAAAGGCAACAAGCTCAGATTAAGAAGAGGATACCACTTTTAATTATCTCCCTTTTCCTTTGATGTGGAAGGAAATAAGATTATATGAAGGTTTTTATAAGAATTAGAATAAGCTAGGGATAAAGAGCCACCTGTAGAGTTGGTGTTATGAGGAGCTTGGATTCAGATGATGAGAATAAACTTTGAATATTACATCTCACATCATAGGCAATATCTCTGAGAAGGTTGCTCCTTAGTACATACATTTGCAGTTCAAAATGAATAAGAGACAGAATAAGTGATAACTTCTCTGCTGTGCTGATGAAGCAAAATGCAGGATTGCTCTAAAGAACCAGATAAATAAATGAACTAGATGGTTAAAAATAGAAAAGGGGCTCATCTTAGCTGACTCATGAGTTTGTAGATTGAATCTGATGGAGACTGACGTAAAGCACTAAAAATAGGAGGTAAAGATAAACGCCAGGGTGCATTAAATGAAAAGGAGAAAATAAATGGACCTGCAAATAGTCTGAGATAAAAATTAAATAGAAATTTCTAGTTAGTGCATTTGAAAATGGTGCTACATATTCTCTGCCCCTGTCACTGAGAAGTCACCACCCTCCACAGATGTGGATGCACTAGAAAACTAGGTAAGACCAACAGTCTGAACTGCTGTTGGTGCAATGTATCCCTATGCCCTGGGAAATGTATTATTTTATCATCTGATCTGGAGCCACCAAGTAGCTGCTGTGCTGCTTCAGGCTTCTCTTACTGCCCACCCACTGCTCCTCATCAGCTGGCTTAGGCGTTTAAGGGACAGTGTTTTGCCCTTGAAGAAAAGGGGCACTGCATATAACTGATGTACAAATAGATGCACAAGCATGTATCAAGTGGTACTAACTAAATCTCTCAAACACCTACACCCAGATTTTCTAAATAACTTCTTTCTTTGCAGTTTGTTTCTTGTATTCTTGCGTGTAACTGACTGCATATTTAAATTTTGTATGTATTAAAAAAACACTCTGGTTGCTAAGTGGTTTTTTTTGTCTCAACAAATGAGGCAGTAAAAGGCTATGATTTCCAGTCACTAAAGGCAGAATATGGCAAGTATGGTTAATTTCTCAGATAAAAACACCCTTGTCAACAAAGTCTAGCTATGATTTTTAAGGTTATAATGGGCCTTATAATGAGTTCTGCCTCAGTTGGGTAACTATTGTTTGACCAGAAGTTTTACCCATTGATATGTGTTAATCTATATTGACCAAAAGTATTTGTGTGATTGTTATGGTTTTGTGAGACTACTTTAGGAATGCTATGAAATGAATCATTTTGAATATTTGTTTCCAGTGTTTCTGAAATGTGACATTTTCATTTTGAAATCATGTGTTTTATGTGGGCATTTTATCTGCAAGTAGCATAATTTTTAATGAATGAGTAAATCAATCCTGCCTATTGGATTTACAGTATAGGACTGAGTTAATTCAGTTACTGCAATCAGCATTCAGAGACTGAACCACAAGCTTCAAGACAGATACAAATGAAACTGACCTTAGCATTGAAGGTAAACATCTTTTCAGAGTAAAAAATTCCATCTTCTGTAGCACAAAAGATTTAGGCTAATTGCTAAGTAGCATTTTGAGCCTGTACTTCTTTTATCCTGTTCTCTGTGTGCTCCCAGAATGAAATATTTTCAGACCGAGTTTCAAGTGCTGTGATACCAGATCAGTCAAGGTCTAGGGGTTAGGCATAATGGAGTGATGGTATCATTTATGTAGAAACTCTCTTATTTTGTAAATTAGATCACAAAAAATGCTGAAATATGTGCAGCGTGGCTACAGAAGCAGTAGCCACCACTATAGCAGCAGTGTAGTAATTCTTAAGAGAGTGAGGTTAAGATTGTTTAAAAAAAAATCTCAGGACTTAAGACCCACTGAAACGAATTGGAGTGGGGCATCAAGGTTCTCTGGGTGTTTTTCCATATCTGGATTGCCATCAGCAATGTCTCCCCAGGCTGCCTGGAACATACTTTTTTTGTGGAAACTAGTGGTAAATCTATCTTCCCAAGGATGTGTGTGCCTGAATAGTCTACTGTTCAACTAAGTTGTATTAGAACCATAGAATGAGATTGCTGCGTAATAGATACCGGAGAACCTATACAGTTCAGACCACCTTAAAAGCAAAAAGGCCTCTTGTCTAAAAATGATTAAATTCAGTTAAAGCCTTTTCAGTAATCAGGATTTTAAAAGCATCTCTCTTCTATGTGGCTCATGATACATTATTTCCTTTGTAAAACTCCAGTAAAGCCAGTAACGTCTCTACTCCCTTCCTGAAACTTAGCCTATATTCTTGAAATTCATGAGTAGTAAATATTTCTGAGGTTCTATACTGCAAATTTTATCAGAAGTGATGAAAATGTCCCAAATGTATTGTGGGGAAGTGCCAGACAGGTTCAGAAGTACATGGAATATATTCACTAAATTTTATTTTCTCAGGAAATGAATCTCAAAAGCTTGACTAATTTTCCACATTTTTCGAAACTAAATGTATTATAAGGATGTCTGCATTTCAGCAAGGTGCTAGTAAAAGTTAGGTAGGATCTAGCAGTCTTGCACCTGGTTTTCTCTTGGCTTATGAACCCTAGGAATTTCCTAGGAATAGGAGATGTAAGTGCTGTAGGGTCACTAAGGCTGTTTAACATACAGACTATTCAGCAACCTGTGGTCTACATATTTGGCACATAAGCTACATATTTCTCCTTGATCTGAACCACCTCAAAAGAAAAACAAAATCCTTATGTAGACACACTTTTCCAGATGCCCTTTCCAGAGTGCTGCCTGTATACTACAAGAAGGTGACTCTAGGAAGAAAATTTTTAGCATGTATTTCAAGAGCTCAGCTAAGCAGTAAAAATGGATACAAAAAGCACTGATATTTTTAACTGATTCTGAATTTTGTTTGATAACAATTGGGATTCCTGTTGTCCTTACAAATTTACAATCTGTACACCTTCATGGTCAGGCTCACAATTGTTTTTTTGGCCTAAGTAACAAAAAATGTGAAGAAATGACTTGATTGAGGAGGTTAACCATGATGAAACAAGAGCAAATGGATTTACTCTGCTCAAGTTTATGCAAAGCACTGCTTTCAGTGAAAGAAGTGCTATGCCTCAGTAAACTGGGAGTCCTGAAAAGATGAAGACTTATCTGCATTAAAGCACTGAGGCTTCTGTTCCAAATACTATCAGTGTTACTGTCTTGTACTTCAGCAGAAAAGCTGCTATGAGATTTGACCTTCCTCTACCAAATTCCTGCAGTGAATAGGGGTTTGTGGGTTAAAAAGTGCATTCCACCAAGATCATAGCCTAGTGCTGCATGGATGCTCATGTTGTAACTGAATTACATCTGGCCTGTCCCTGAACAGCCACACTGATTTTTTTGAGCTTTTGATAAATGGATAGTTGTAGTCTTGGGAAAAGTAAAGGAATGGGTAAAAATAGTGTTTAAAAGAAAGAAAAGACTGGAGGCAGGAATAGATAAGTAATTATGAAAATTGAGAACATTTTTCCAAGAAATGCAAACAAACAGACATAAGTTTTTTTCAGTGCAAGATTGAAAGAGACCAATAAATTTCTCTGTGAGACAGCTCTGCAGAAGAAAATAGTGGGTTATTTCCTTAGGAATTTTTTGAGTGGATTAAATCAGACTTCATAAAGTGAACCCTCTTGAAAATTGCTTTTTTATGGATTATCCTTATCTCTGCTCCAGTCCAGTTTTTTGATATCCAGCCATAAAAGAAATGTTCTCACATTTAAGGCCATCCTATGAGTTGATTTCATTTGGAGGCATATGGCTCTTTAGAAGAACTCTTCCTGAACATGACCAAGCCTGGCAAGGACAGAGGAGATAGGATGGACCCTGAGCAGTTTGTAAAGGACAGAAATCCAATGAAATAAAATGCATAAATGAACCTTATTGTGATAGTCTTGAAGAATATGTTGTACAAAGGGCAGTAAGTCCACTAAAATTGACCAGGGGTGTGTTACTGTGTGTTGTGGTTTGACCTGCCAGGTGGCTGAGTACCATACAGTTGTTCACTCACTCCCCCCCTTCCCAGTGGAATGGGGAAGAGAAGAAAACAAAAACAAACAAACAAACAAAAAAAATGTAATAGAACTTCTTGTTGGTTGGGATAAAACTATTTACTAAGAGAAAAGGAAAATGATAATAGTTATTACCACCCTTTGATTGATGCCCCACTAGCCTCCTGAACAGCAGGAGAGAGAGCAATTAACTCCTACCCGTACTTCAGAACTCCTTCTGCATGATGTTGTGTGGTATGGAAAATCCCTTTGCCCAGTTTAAATCAGTTGTCCTAATTCCATTCCCTCCCAGCTTCTTGGGTCCTTCACTGAGAAGCTCTTTGGCTCTGTACCACACTGCTCAGCAGCAAATAGAAACATCGGTGTGTTATCAACATTGTTTTTTCCCCTAGAATCAAAACATGACATCACACCAGGCACTGCAAAGAAAACAATTCCATCCCAGCTGAAACTAAGACACTATGGAAGCAATGTTGATCAAATTAATGCAGGTTGACCTTACTAAGGATAGCCACGAATACCTGAAATAGTGTGTGTTTGTAAATGTTTCCTCTCTGTAAAAGGTAGGATAGCTGGAGAAAGCAAGAATTTCACATGTTAATGCTACTAATTATTATAAATTATAATTATAAAGCCAGCTCCCAAAAAGGCATAGCTAAAATCTAAATGGCACTGTACATCTGTACAGCTGATGATATGCAGCTTTACCCCCAGAGGAATGCTAAAACCTAGGTGAACACAAAAGACAAAAGATAAATAAAATTAGTGTTAGTGTCCTGATTGTGAAACTGTGAGCACCTACGTACGACCAAGTTTCAACACCTAAACAGCTTCAGAGATGCTCATGAAACTAGCAGTGGCTGAACAACAAAACTGTTTCAATCTGTACAGTCCCGAGGACAGATTCTGATGCAGAGGTGTTATTCATCACTAGGTGAATCAGACATAAACAAACTGTATGTATCAGGGCATACTGAGACCTCTACCACATAGTTAATGGAAATGTAAAGGATTAAGGAATAATTTTCTCCCTGACATGACTCAATCCCCTCTTACAGGCTGTCAATTGCTTCAGAGAATACCCAGAAAACTTCATCCATCACTGCAGTCCATCAAGATCTGCAGCTACAGGGTAGACAGAGTGACAAGACATACAATGAATACAGAGATAAGAGATGAGAAGGTTAAGAGGAAAAGAGTAGCTCCTAGGAAAAAAAATAAATGCAGTTCTTCCAAGAGCACCTACAAAACTGAAAAAAGTGTAACTCATCCATACATTCCTGGGAAGCTGTATCCCTGTGTAACAGGAGATAGACTAATGAGAACCACCACCCATCCACCCTTCTTCGTATTTATTTTTTCTCCTAGCCCGCATACTGCAGTGGTACCTTTCTTGTCTGACAGCTGCCTTGTACTTGGTGCTATGGTATGCAAAGGTTATTGGAATTTATATGCAAAGCTCAATGAATACAGAATTAAAAAATGCCTCAGAGGCATTCTTGAAATGAGATGCCAAATCTCAGAAGTTGTATCTTTATGAGGAAAATTTGAATACAAAACACCAAGGTTTATGACTCTTGCACATATTAATTCATACCAATATATGTTATAAGAGGACTAAAGAGACTATTTTTCATCTTGGGCTGAGAGAGAAACCCTGCCAGATTTACTGACTTGCTGTGAGAAATCTACTTTAGCTGGCTGATGGATACCTTTTAAATGTAAATCAGAATGGTGAGTTTATCACAGGGCTATCACTAACAGCCTGTAAAATGCTTGGTGTTGCAGGTCACAGGAGATTTGGGAATAAGGTGAACAAACCTCTTGGCAAAAACAGACCCTAAACTTAACAATTCATATTCTGCTTTGTATGAATGTTACCAGAACTGAAATCAAAACAATTTTTATTATACATCCATCTTCTTGGCAGCTACCAATTACTTTGACTCTGTTGTAGAGACTAGATTTTAGAAGACAGTCATATAATAGACTCCCATATTCTTTCCATGTCTGCTGAGTTGGTGTTTTGCCTTTCTGGAGGGGAAAGAGAAAAGCAGTTGTCCTGCAAAAGCCCCAGATGTTCTCTTTAAAGAGTCCTGCCCACAACAGTTCTTTCCAATCTGCTGTTTGTAAGCACTTGGGTGTGTATCCTATTTGCTGTGTCATGATTTTGTCATGTCAGGACAGGCTCAGAAGCTTGAAGTACAGATGCTGGCAACAGATGATAAAGGCTAGAAATGTCCTCTTTGAACAAACAGTATTTACGTTAATATTTCCAAATGCATTCAACAACCAGAGAGACAATAGCAATGATATTTGCATCCTGGTACAGATGTTACTGATCTGTTCTGCTGGTAAAAGAAAATAATGTGCTTTCTGCCTCTTTTTCTTGTGCACATGCAAGCACACACAGACAGATGACGAGCTTTCAATCCATCCACAGATGGTTTCCCCATCAGGGCTTACTTTGCCGTTTAGATCTCCTGTTTCATAGTCTCCTCTCGGTGTTGCAGTCCCTATTTTCTGTAATTAAATTCTGTTCCTCCCCCCAGTTTTTCTTTTATAAATGCTTTTCATTCTGATACTTAGAGTCAACTGTCTCCCCAAAGCTCTGTGATATTTAACAGCATCCGGAAAAAATGTGGTTAGAGAATTGGGACACTTAAAGGAGATACTGCTCTCCTAAGTGTGCATTCACATTTATGAATAGATATTTAGAGGGTGGGAATGTAGATAAAGGAGAAGCTATGAAAGGGCTTATTACTAATTAACTGTATCTATTTCTCCCCCTTTTAAACTGCTTTTTTTGTTTATAATTTCAGCTGGTAGGGTAATGTGCTGAATTAAAGTTGCAGAACACAATTATAATTAAGATTCAAAAAGCCAATTGCCTGTTAGTAAACTACTAATTGATAATATAAAGGATATTTACAGCATTTTGCTAAGTATGCTGCAGATTTGCATCAGTAACTTAGTTGCTAAGCTCCAAACATTTTATTCAGAAGCCTTTTATTTACTACTGGAGGTAAAAAATTAGTCTTCCCAAGCCATCCTTTCTAAAAGTATTTTGCTGTTATCTTGTTTGCGGAGTTCAGCAAAGAGATGCTTTCTCTGCTCTGATCCTTTCCTCTCCTAAAGAACAGCGTTAGTGTTATGTAACTACTAGCACTCGCCATGTAGAAAACCTTGGCATAACTGAACTAACATGCATAGTTCAGCAAACACAGCGTCTTGCATTTCTACAGCTCTGTGTTACTCCATGTTCTAGACTGGAGAAACCAAACCATCTTACCTATGAGAGGAAGCAGCTGCTTTTGTGTGCAGGCCCAAACATAGTGCTCATGTTATCGTTTCTTTCACAGGCAGGGGGAAAAAGTGGTTTTAAGAGTTAAAAAATACTGACTGAGGTGATAGATTTTCTTCTCTGTTTGGTGTGTGCTACTACTGGATTAAAAACTGACCTTCATAACTTATTTTAATTTTACAGAACATCTGCATAACTGTCATTTCTGCAGTGGGATGAAGTATAAATAATGTCGCTGTGACTTTTTTGTGAGATGCATTTCTAGTGTCATATGTTTGTTAACATTTGAGTGGCCTCATATTAGTTAATTATTAAAGCTATTATGAGACTTTGCATGTTATCCTGTCACGTGTACAGCAGTTAACAGAACCAGCTTAGGCACAGGTGACTATCCACCACCTACGGAATGCAAAGAACAGCATGACTTTACACTTCACGTGCCCACTCACAGACCATCACGAGCTGCTCTGCAGCAGGAGGCACAGAAGGTGGATAGTTGCTATTCAGCAGAAATGGCAGTGAGTTGTGAGGCATGGAGATCAGCTCTACATGTGTACTGAGTGCAGCCCTCTGTGTCATGCCTCCATGCATCCAGCAGTGGCATCTTGGAAGGTCAACACTGGAGAGGCAACTGATAAAGCATGAGGATGCCTCACATCTTATTGTGTTGAGGGCTCCTCCCAGCCTCAGTCAGCCCTCACAGACAGGCTGTAAATCACAGAATTGCAGGGGTTGGAAGAGATCTATGGAGATCATCTAGTCTAACCTCTCTGCCGAAGGTTCTCTATAATAGGTCACACAGGAAAGTGTCCAGACAGGTCCTGAGTAACTCCAGAGAAGGAAACTCCAATACTTTTTTGTTTATTTTTCAAAGAAACATACTTTACAGTTCAAGCCAGAAAAGTGTATAAGAGCTGGGGGGGGGTGGGGAGGGAAGGGAAGGGATAATGGCACAAATGAAAAATGGGTGGGAAACAAGGCACGGCTGTAGGCATCATGAGGAGCTCTGCTGTGATTACATTAGGAAGGGCTGTAGTGTGAGAGCATGCAGGAATCAAAAAGCTTGCAAGAAGCCCAAGGTAACATGTTTTCCCTGATTTTTTTTTCTTTAAAGTTATTCAATGTCATCTTTCCTGTAGGATGGCTGAGCAAAGGGTGATTCCAGGTGATGATTATGCAAGAGATTTCTGCTTCCTAAGCTGCCTATCGTGAATTTTATTAGGGGTGGGCAAGTGAACTTGCTTGCCTCGGGACTTGCCCGATAATTATGTGGTCATTTAGAACTATATCACTAAAGGGTAAATATGTAGTTATTTTTATCCATAAAATCAGCTCTTTCAACTCTAAGATTAATTCCACATTTTTATGCATCAATATGTAATTACTATAAGACAGATTCTACCCTCGAAGAAGCAGGCGCTATTCCAAGTGAAATCTTTCATAGTTTTAAATAAACCTTGCAACATGACAGCAAGATTTGTCCTCTACCTAATGGGAATTATAAAATTGTAAAAAGAGAAAATATAGTTGTAATAATCTATTAGCTGGCAGAAGTTCCAAGAACTCCTATTCTGTTCAGTTTTGGAATCAAACATACATTTTTAAGAAACAAATGCGTGACTGGGGGAAATGCTGCTGTAGCACTTAAATTTGCTATCTCAGAGTGTTGACTGCTGTGATAGCAACTCCTGAGAGAAGGCACTGGGTAATGTCTCTAGAAGTAGATATCAGATAAAACGTGGGTGAAGGATACCTGTATTATAACTGCTGACGCTCCTTGTAACTGTTTCCATTTCTTACAGGTACTGCTACGTGATTTACCATGGAAAAATTGCTCTGTGGCATCCTGGTGTTTGGAATGGCTGTCATGGTCAATGCTTGTCCCAAATATTGTGTCTGCCAGAACCTGTCTGAGTCGCTTGGGACTTTGTGTCCCTCGAAGGGTCTACTGTTTGTACCGCTAGACATAGATCGAAGGACTGTTGAGCTTCGACTTGGGGGAAACTTTATTATTAATATCAGCCGACAGGATTTTGCCAATATGTCTGGGCTCGTTGACCTCACATTGTCCAGAAACACCATCAGTTATATACAGCCGTACTCTTTCACTGACTTGGAGAGCCTTCGGTCTTTGCATCTGGACAGCAACAGGCTGCCTGACATTGGAGAAGATATTTTGAGAGGCTTAATTAACCTTCAGCACTTGATTTTAAACAACAACCAGCTAACCAGCATCTCTGATGAAGCCTTTGAGGATTTTTTGCTGACATTGGAAGACTTAGACCTTTCCTACAATAACCTCCGAAGCATTCCCTGGGAATCTATAAGGAAGATGATAAACTTGCACCAGCTCAGTTTAGATCATAACCTGATAGACTATATTACGGAGGGGACGTTTGCAGATCTTCAGAAATTAGCCAGATTGGATCTAACATCCAACAGACTTCAGAAGCTTCCCCCTGACCCTATCTTTGCCAGATCTCAAGTAATTCCATTAGCTGTTACCCCGTTTTCTCCACCTTTGTCTCTCAGCTTTGGGGGTAACCCACTACATTGCAACTGTGAGCTGTTGTGGTTGAGGAGACTTGACAGGGATGATGATATGGAAACTTGTGCTTCTCCTCCGGGTCTAAAGGGAAGGTACTTCTGGTATGTACGGGAGGAAGAATTTGTTTGTGAGCCTCCTCTTATCACACAGCATACTCACAAGTTGCTGGTTTTAGAAGGGCAAACTGCCACACTGAAATGCAAAGCCATTGGGGATCCCACACCCATCATTCACTGGGTGGCCCCTGACGACCGCCTCATCGGAAACTCTTCAAGGACATCTGTCTATGACAATGGCACCTTAGATATTCTCATCACTACATCCAAGGATTATGGGACTTTCACTTGCATAGCAGCCAATGCTGCTGGAGAATCGACTGCAACAATAGAGCTCTCAATTGTTCAGCTCCCTCATCTCAGCAATGGCACAGGCCGAGCTGCCCCACCAAAGTCCAGGCTTTCAGACATCACCAGCTCCAGCAAGTCTAATCGAGGGGAAACAAAAGGCCCACCAGAAAGGGCAGTCCTGGTGTCAGAAGTGACCACTACCTCAGCTTTGGTGAAGTGGACGGTGAGCAAGTCAGCCCCCCGCGTAAAAATGTATCAGTTGCAGTATAACTGTTCGGATGATGAAGTCCTGATCTACAGGTAAATGCAATTGCTATTTTGTCCTTTGATGGCAGGAGGAGAAAAGCAGGATATAAAGTCTTTTACTCATTGGCCACTGATTTAAATTTGAGCTGAGATAGACATCAGTAGTACTGCTAATGGTGTCTGGTAAGTCTATGTTGCATTTGTCAATCTGTTGGATTATCTGTTGGTCTGCTCATCACTTTTATGTCTGTTTTGAACCATACGTTACAAGTCTCTATAGTATTCTCTGACTACCGTTTTCAGTAACATTTCCAATTTAGGAAAAAATAATAGTACCTCAGTTGGTATCCTCGTTACAAGTCTTAACAAAGAAAGCAAAACTTGACAGACTGGTAGTCAGAAGTTTCCCTTTCCACCTCCTGTAGGTGGAATTGAAACATACTACTGTGAGAGGAAGCAATGTGGGAGGAAGTTTGTGCTGTCTACCCATAACACAGGCTCTAATTATTCAGCAATTCAAGATTCAGGGTTGTTAACAAGAGATTTTTCACCCATTTGAAATAGCTTGTTTCTAACTTCACTAACATCCATTTTGCACAACTGTAATTGCTGACAGCTTTGGAGCATTTAATGTTTTATACCATATTAAATACAGGGAGAGAGATAATTTTGAAAGCAAGCCTCGAATTCATTAAGCTCTTCCAGTTCTGCTACTTCTTTGACTTCTGCTGATGTAAAACAAGTGTTCCTCTTGCAGTGAACCTGACTATGAAAAAGAAAGAAGTAATAAATTTTCAGGATTAAAAGTGGGTAGGAAGCAGCTTAACAGAACAGAAAAACAGTGTTACTGCTTATTCCTTCTGTCTGGGAGGAATGATTGATGTAGCATACTCGTGCTAATGACAATTCCCTAGAATCCAACCTTGTCTGCTTTTCTATTTCTCTTTCCAGCTTTTCTATTTCTGTACACACACATCACGTGCATTGAGCTAAAGTTTGTCTTTGGATATATATTAGCTACCAACAGAAGTCAGAATCAAAGGGTGAAATAGAACCAAACGCATAAATTCATATAGCTTTGAAAGATTTCTGGAGCCAGTGAAGAAAAACTGGATCTGTCATAAGAACGCTGGTGTTTGGGTTTTGATTCTAATTGAGAGCAAACTTTGTCAGAGGAGTATTTATTCAAATATTGAAAATAATATGAGGAAACTCAATTCTGTTAACTTTTATTCCTCAATTATAAAAATATGTTGAAATAATGAAATCAAATTATCAGCTAGGAATTATTCGCCTTATTAGATTTAGCTAATACACTGTGAAACTGTCAGTTTGAGACTGGCATCTATGTAGAGTTAAGTAGAATGACAGAATAAGGTAAAATTTAAGTAATATTGGAATATTTGGAATGCAATCAAAGAAAATGTGCTAGTTTTTCTCATGGCACAACTTTTGGAATGTACTTAGAAGCATTTAAGTTCCTGAGCCCAGTGCAGGTCAGCAAAAAGTACTCTGAATGATGTGTATAGTCATGTGAAAATGTATAGTCAATTTGGTGCAGTGAACAAGAATATCCCTGCAACAGAAAAAAGAAGCTTGTGGAGGTTGTCAGGCATTGGAAGTAATTGGATTTGCTGTGAAGTGGGTAGCCAGGGTAAATAAAGCAATGCAGAAGTGAAGTCATGCAGAGGTGAGAGAGTTGAAGAGGGTGATTGGATGCGATGGGCAGAAGCAGATGCCATCTTGCTTGCCAGATCTGGTGGAATAAAGGTCTGTCTCAGTGAGTTTTTCACCCTGTTGCATTACTTGGTTATAGCTCGGTTTTCCAGAAGCACAGTGAGGACATTTCTATTTTCATAAATCTCCCAAGGGGGCTTTATGAGGATTCATTGATAATGTGTAGCTCTTTTCATTCACAGCTCTCAAAAGTGCTTCAACAAAGAAAACAAATTTTATTTCCCTATATTTTGCACTCGGGGAAAATGAAGCATAGGAAGATGAAATGAATTGTCCAGCGTCTGAGAGCTAATCGGTGGCACTCATATGCATCAAAACCAGCTCTTATGACTTGCAGCCAGGGAATCACATTGTCCCTTAGCGTTAATTAACTAAAATTATTTTGCTTTAATTGGTCAGATGCATGTCACTGCAATGTGTGTGTAGAAAAACACAAGGGAAAAAGATTTCTACTGCTCTATAAAGTGTTGTGTATGTGCTAAATGGGATGTGATACTCCTTAGCTACTAAAATGATGGCATTCAATATATGTTCAAACACAGTGGTGTGCCAGGACTGAGGGCCACTGGCTGTGCTCACTTAAGAGCAATTCTGCCTTGCTAGTAAGAAATGTCTTATGCATAAGACAAAAGTTTGCTTTATTCTCCACTCAGCATTTTCATGGGTGTTGTACTCATGGGTAAGGATTGAAAATCAGTTCTTCCTACCCATTAGTATTAACCTACTTCTTGGTCATCATGTTCTCACCAGTCTCATCTCTGCTTCCGTCCCAGCTTTGGATTTCCTTTTGCAGGAGCTGCAGATGGTTCAAAGGGGACTACAATAGAATGTAGTGGCCCCATGAAAATTCAGCAGTATGGGAAATGGTGACAGTGATTTTCTGTTGGGCCCCCTGATTTCACTGCTGGACTGGTATCAGAATCTTAAGTTTAGCTCTTGAGACACCAGTGCCATCATACTGTGTATTAATGGAAGGAACACTGCTTACTTGTTTCCTCCATCTGACTGTCCTTTGTATTTGCCATCTCAGGACCGCTGCTGAATCTAGCAGCAGGATTTTTTCTGTTTCAGTGAATGCTGGATGCATGTTTCTGATACTGATCTAATGAGCACAGCACAGCACTCAATCAGTGCTTTGTTCCACGTGGCTTCCCAGTGAGAAGGATAAACACAAAGGGAAGGAAGCAGCAGCTTGTGCAAATGTCTGAAAGGCAGTTCAGTCCATATTAACTTGCAATGACAACTGCTGCCTCTAGTGTCACAAAATAAATAACTTAGGGTGCTATATATTATTTTTTCATTACCGTTGGCAAAAGGGAACGTGCCTTCTTTTATAGAACATGCACACAGCTATGTGTGGAATCTCAGTGCTTTTCTTTTGTGCTTTGATCTGTGTCTTTATGGGTAGAAATCCTACAGGAGGGGTTGCTGGGGTTGTATCTCATACACAGGTAAACACCATTGCTTTTATGATCTATATGTGGTCTCATATAGCTTTTCCTCTAACGTGTACTTGCACTGCTTCTACTAATCCTGTCATCAAGACAATTAGTTTAATCTAGAACTGAACTAAGATTCCTCTCTCTAGGAGACTGGGTGCAAAGGAAAAATATCTTGGTATTCTAGAGGGTCATGCTGCCATCCAGAGGGACCTCATCAGGATGAATATACAGGCTGACAGGAACCTCATGAAATTCAACAAAGGGAAATTCAAAGTTTTTCCCTTGAGGAGGAATCTACCCCGTGCACCAGTATGGGCTAGGGGTCACCAGGCTGGAAAGTAATTTTGCAGGAAGAGATTTGAGGGCCACGGTGGACACCAGCTGACCATAAGCCAGCAGTGTGCCCTTGCCAAAAATAAGCTAATGGTATTCTGGACTGTACTAGGGAGGGTATTGCCAGAAGGTCCAGGGAGGTGATCATTTCCCTCTGCTCGGCACCAGTGATACAATAGTTGGAGTGTTGGGTCCAGTCTCCTCAGGGCAAAAGGCAAATGGATGCAGTGGAGTGAGTCCAGCAAAAGGCCTTGTCTAAGAGAGTGGAGCACTTGACAAATAAGGACAGGTTGAGAGAGCTGGAACTGTTCAGTCTAGAGAACAGAAGGCTCAGGAATGATCTCATCAGTGTTTATAAATACCTGAAGGGAGGGTGAAAAAAAGAAAAGTCAGGCTCTTCTCCATGGTGTCCAGTGACAGGACAAGAGGCAGTAGGCACAAACTGAAACACGAGGCTCCATCTGAACATCAGGAAACGCTTCTTGCTATGAGCAAGCACTGGCACAGGTTGCCCAGAGAGTTTGAGTATCCATCCCTGAAGATATTTAAAAGCTATCTGCTTTTGTTACATGATCCTGGACAGTCTGCAGGAGATAACAGTGCCTGAGCAGTGGGTTTGGACCAAATGGCCACCAAAGGTTCCTTCCATCTCATCCATTCTCTGATCCTATGAACTGTAAGATTAGTTACATTTGTCATTATCTTCGTTTTCTCAAAACCTTTCCCCACCCATACCAGTGCCTCCTGTTAGAAATCTTAAAGACTGAAACTTGCTAGGAGATTGTGAGATGTAAACAACAGATGGTTCAGTGAACTTCCAGCCTCCTTCCCCCCCGCCCAGAGTAAAGGAAGATGTTCTCACCGCAGCCAGTGGTACAGCACAACAGGTAGAACTATCTGTTGACACTGTGAACTAATCACTGAAGAAAAGATTTCCTTCCAGAAAAGCACAATACAATTTGCAAAGCTCAGAGCCAAGTGACTATGGGTATGCTTGGAGATTTATGTGCTTTTAAATGCAGCAGCTTTTCCATTCTTTCATCATTTTTTTTGTAATGTAAATCACTCTTACGCAGGCACGACTGACAGTAAATGTGTATTGTTCTCATCCATTTTTGCCAACACCAGAAGTCTGTTCCAAAATACACTAAATCACTTCTTATTTGATGGAAACAACAAGTAACTGCCATGAATTTAGGAAGAGTAACCCATGTCCAAGAGAGAAAGGGAATGGGAAAAAACCAGATGCCTCTCCTTAGGCTTAGGCATGACACTGGGAGCCTTGCTCTACCACAGAAAGCCTCTTCTGGGAATGTTAGGAGTACAGTCTTGCTCAGTTTGGATTCCCCTCAAAAATCACTGTAGATATTTAGGAGCATCAGATTAATCATCAGTAGAACTCAGGCATGTGTATGCTTAACATATTTTAATATAGGATTGAACTAAGATATGAACATTTGGAAAACAGACTCTTTGGGCCTCAGTTTCCCATCTGTAATGGGTGACAGCGCTATCTTGACTCATAGGGATGAGCACCTTAGAAAATATTGTGCTAAAGGAGTCCACATAAATTAATAGGAAGACTTCCTTTGAAGACATTGTGTGGCAGCATCAGGGATAGGCATAAATGATTAAGACACAGCATTACATAACCATAGCAGTTGAGTTAAGTAAGGCATCTGGGAATGGAGATTGTGTCTTTTTTATGTGTGGTGTGCCCTACATGATTTGGGATTGCTTCTCAGTATTGGCCACCAGGCATTGGTGTAATTAATAAATGCACCATAATTTAAAAGATGAATAAATCCGCAAGTGTTCTGTAGAACTTCCTAGGTTGTAGTGAGCCTGCCGGCTGTGTTTTGAATTAAAGCACTGATGTAGCCACTTTAAAATGTGTATCTGAATTGTGACAGCTGTTAGATTTATAAGAGATTTAGGTTGGTTTTACTTTGTGCTATTTCATACTAAGAGTAATAAAAACATCTGCACAAATTAAGAATTACTGTAGCACTACATGCTTTCTAGCTTATAAATTCACCACTGGAAAAAAAAAATTATATATTTCTGAAAGCTTACTTTTTCCATATATATTTTATGTAGCAGGCAATTTAAGCAGTAAAATATGAATAAACATCTCTGCAGCTCGAGCCTATTTAAACAATGGTTCCATGGGTTTGATTACTTTAAACAATATAATATTGATTTACATTTACACAGTGCCTTTCACTGCAGGTGCTTTATAGACTAAGTGAACAGAGATCACTCCACTAACCACTGCTATCATGTCACCTTTCTGTTAAATATTAGCTGCAGTTTGGCAGTCAGGTGATAGTGCAACTGCATTTTATGAGCAAATAATAACTTTAGTGTTTGCACTTATGAATACTCTTACCTAGGGTAGGAAGAAACTAACTGAATTCAAATTTCCCACAGCTTAGTATAAATAATATATACATATTATATACATAAATATACATATATGTTCTTCTATTCCATTGTGTTTACTCAGAGGGCAGGGATGGTGCTGGCACAAGCTGCCCAGAGAGTCTGTGGGTATCCCATTCCTGGAGATGTCAAGGCCAGGCTGGATGGAGCCCTGGGCAGCCTGAGCTGGTGGGGGGCAGCCCTGCCCACAGCAGGAGGTTGGAAATGGGTGGGCTTTGAGGCCCCCTCCAACCTAAACTCTTCTGTGATTTTATGACTCTGAGACATGCTTAATGGCTAAGGTGCTGCAAACTTCAGAAATATCTTAGGTGTGTAAGGGAGTTATGTCCAACAGTACGACATTGAACACCACACTGCATCAGAGGATGTTCCACTGTTTAACTGCTGACAGTGAAAGCCTGCTGTGAGGAGGCCTATCAGCTAATGTCTGAAAAAAGAGGAAGTCCTGTTGCTTAGTTAGGGCAAACCTCAACAGCCTGATACCGTCGTAAAGCATGATTACATTATTTTTGCTCTGACAAAAGTTGAAAATACATAATTCTGGCAATTTTAGAGAAGACAGAGATTTAATTTCTTCTGAAAGTCCTGATTGTCTACCTTTACTCATGATTTGGACAGTGGGTTCGTAAAGATGAAGGCATATAAATGACTTTCACTCTTTACCCTCCTTTTCTGTTGCATCCCTGTCTCAAACCTGGCTAGGCATTGAACTGTCTTTCCAAGTTCGGAGATGATAAAAAGCCAACTCCTCAGCCTCAACATGTGAGCTGAGCTATTCCAGTAGCATTGTATCCAGGATACAAGCCTTTATTTGGTCAAAGTATTTATATATTTAAACACCGGATAATAAAACAACTGTTGGTATAGAGGACATCACATGAAGATATTAATCATCATGTATTAATCATTTGCATTTGACAGGCTGAGATAGCAACTATATAAAAATAAAAAAGTGAAGTCACAGTTCCAAAGGGAAGAAATCCCTCTAAGCAGAGCAAGAGAAAGTCTGGCATGGTTGCTTCAAGTGCTTCAGGTCCTTTGAGAGTGGTTTGCCGCAGTAGTGTGCATTGACTTCTAGAGGATCTGCAGCATGTACAGACTTCCTGAGTGGCTTCAAACATAAAGGAGAAGCTGTTTCACAGATGCATGTGTTCTGGCACTGTGCAGTTTTGTTGACTTCTACTGAAAAAAATCCATCTAGTTCTTTAATATCTTTTTTCTTGCTGGGTGAAATACAGTGACAGAGCTTTTTCTTTCTTTCTTTTATTCTCTCTTCGTTTTATTTTGTTTTATTTTGTAATTCTTTCCCTTGAAATATAAAATGCCTTTGAGGAACAGCAAATAAAATACAGTGAAAATGGCAAAAATTACATTTATTACCAGATTATAAAGTGAGAAATAAAAATATAAAATAAGAAATAAATATTAGTAGGATGCAAGTACAAAATATAAAATTAAACAAAAATTAAATGAAAATACATGTACATCTTAAAATTGTCCCTAAAGTTGTCCTAGATTATTGCGATGAACTGCCATCCATCTGATACTCATACAGCAAGTAATAAAAAAAAAACACTGGCCAGAAGCAATCCACTTCATCTTGAGCAGAAGCTGACCATGCAAATACTACCTAGGCCAATATTTTGCTTGATAAATGACACGTGAAGTCAAAATACTGAGTAGTCATTATCCTCGAGGGACATAAGTCCTTTTGTGTGTGCATGAGGAGTATATGAGGGCATGTGAAGAAGGAGTTTGTGACTCTAGACCACAGGGACTGGTGGGACAGCACCTTTTACTAATTTCAAAGTATTCCCGTTTCCTTTGAAGCTTAACAAGTCATATAACATTTAGTGAGGTATATGGGTAGTTTGTATTTTATACCTCTGGCCCTGAGCTCTGCATCAGGAGTTGAATACAAAGGCAAAGAGTCCAATTCTCACCTCAGCCCTGTGGCGCTGCTGGGAAGTATCCCTGCTGCAGCCAGGACTGTTGCACAGGGTGAGAGTGAATTCAGAACCCATTTTCAGCATGAGGCAGCAGTACTCTTGTTTTATCTCTGCTGCTAATTATTTATTAGAGCTCATCAAAGGCTTAGCATTTTTTCTTGAGGGGAATTCACAATGAGCTAGTGCTTGCCCATAACATCTGCCACATCCCCTCTCTTAGCTGCTCTGAACCCAAATGCCAGGAGCTGTCCCCACCCATCACTGCAATAGTGAGCTACACATTTGATGCCAAAATGAACCATAGAAAAAAAAAAATTATTAAGATTCAGGTGAGTCAACATTTTGATGTCTAAATGAAAAGTTTTAATGTATTCAAATTCATACCATTCGTGAATATTAACGAGCCAGAACACAGCTGCACAGTTACCACTATTTTTGCTATTTTAAATTTGGGACAGGTTTATAGCAGTTCATGCGCTGCTCCATGCAAAAAATAAAATAAAGTAAAAAATCCACTTATGTCCATTGCTGGTTACCTAACAGTAACAACCTCCCATGTCATTTATAGTCATACAAAGTAATAACAGCACTGATAGTTACAAACATTAACTAGTTAAATATTTGACTGAAGGCTGGAGTCAAGACCCTTAGAAATGAGTAACCATCATTCATTCTGCTGGGCTTTAGATCAGCTTGAAAAGCTTGTGTTTTAGGAATTATTGTTGTTTTCTAAAGAGATGGATGTAGAAAGAAGGAGGTTAAATATCTTGCTCAAGGTGATTCAGTAAGGTAGTGGAATAAACATGCCTCCGGAAACACAGCTGGGAGCAGTCCTGATTTAGCTTTCAGTGCATTCTCATAAAGTCCTTACTTGCATTTCAAATATGATAATTTCCCCTCCTCATGTCACGATTTGGGAAAATACAGCAATCTTAATGTTGTTACTGTAGCTAAATGTGTGTTATAAAACTGTTTGACTTGGGAAAGACATCTTCAGTAGCACCGATCTTAGATCAGAGCTCTAACAGTACAACATACAACAGAGGACTGTCCCCTCCTTAAAGGAACAGTGCAAATAATAAGGCTGTATTTTCTCCACAGTTTGTATAAGTAATGCACATTTAAGCATGCAGGATGCCCCACTTGGTGTCTAACTTCTACAGGTGGTGTCTGCAGCAGATTCACAGTGCTCCTGTCTTTCCACTGCTTCATTGACTACCAGGTGGTGCACCACTCTAACTGATTCCTCATCTTGCTGACATCTGAGTCCTTTCAGGAGATGTTAAAAAACTATCAGTGATCTCAGAGTGTGACCACTACAGCTCTCCTCTGAGGTCATCAGAAGGCTTTTTACCCATTTCAAAGCTGTCTTTGATTTAGATTTTGATACTGGAGGTATTTGGAGAGGTTACTTTCTTCTGCAGCCGGTTCCTAACATTCCTGGTCTTCCAGTCGTGAGCAGTTAAGGCCAGTATTGTTTTGGGTTTCACACAATACCTTGTGTATAGAATTTTATGTAGGACTCTTAAAATTCATGAGACAGATGTAGAGGTAACCAGGATTCATGAGGATAGCACAAGTATCTCCCTTATTCTTCTCAAGTTCTGATGTGAAAACAGGACCTAAAAACAAGAAAAGATTCAATGAAAACAGTGAAGTCTGATAACAGCATGGGGCTCCCAGACCACAAAAGGATAATGAAAATGAAATTCTGAGAGGGTTTGGACTGTAGAGCCATTCTGTAAAAAGGAAAAATGTTGCTATATCAGAAAACTCAGGAAAGAGTGAAAACAAATAGGATAAGCGGCATTTCATTGTCACTGTGACAAGGAGAAAGTTGCCCAGATGTCACTATTATGTCCTTTAATCATATTCAGAAATACTTTTTTCTAAGAATATGAAGCCTTTAGAAGAATGCAGTGTGATTGCATGACTTGCCCTGCCATCCCATTCTCATAAGTGCATCCTGAGAGGAAGACTGACCCCCCAGGACAGTCTTACAAAAAGGAATTCAGCTTTACCAATTTTGTTTCTGGCAAGTCTGTCTTTGAAAAGGATAAAAATAGGACCAGCACCTTGTTATTTGCTTTGTCTTCCCATCATTAACTGATAGAAAATGCCACTTCCAGTAAGGATAAGTTTTGCTTTGAAGAAAGGAACACAGTGAACAAATGAACAGGTTTCATGAAAAGTGAAGGTGGAAGAAAACATTTTGGGTAGACCCAGGATTCATCACACAAATCAAAACACTAAATAGTAACTGACAGCCAGCACGCAAGCTGCCTTTTAGCCAAGGGGTAGTAAGGCTTTCTTGGGTGTCATGACCCATAATTAATTACAGGATTGCGTCAAGACCAGATGCTTATGGCAATAGATATCCTATATAAGAGACATGCCTTTCCTTAGTGAGCTTGTAGCCGGCAGAAGAGAGAGGATTCCTCAGCCCATGTTCAGATATCTTCAGAGTATATACATGTAAAATATTGTGCATAGAGCAGCCCAACCTTATTTCACTGCTATATCTACTCAGCTACCTAATTCTTTGTTCTGAATTTCCTGTTATATCTTCTCTTTCTCATACCAGGCCTTCAGCTTGTGTGCCAAGGTTGTTTCAGAGAGAGTATATCTTTTTGTATGAAGATTGCACTGGTTAACTTATGATAGCAATGATTCAGCTTACTTCCATAGAGAAATTACTTCAGACTCATCTTTTGAAAAGCCTAGAACTCAAAAAGATATGGCACTGGAAAAATAAAAGAAAGTAGGAATGCACTAGATTGAATAAGCTATATAGTAACACTTCATTACCTTTAGTTCGTATGATTATAGCTATTTTTGGATTTACCTCTAGTAGGAAAATGCACTCCAGGTGAGGAAAAATCACTCCAGTCACGCAGTACAAAGTGATTTGATGTTTGTTTCTAATTTAAATAAGTTCTGAGGCTTAAATTGGGATGGTGGTGGTGAGCAACCTTTGTGCTCTGGTCAGGGAAGGATGAAAGAGGAGGATTTCAGAAAGCTGAGGATTGTAAGACTTGAGGCAGAAAGCAGGTTCATATTGCATGTAATGTTTTGAGTATGGTACTTGTAGATATTAATGAAGGCTTGTGCTACAAGGAAATTGTTTATTCCTTTTTGTTCTTAAAAGCACACAGCAAAAAGGTAGCTCAAATTTCTGGTGGTGAATAAAGAAAATGTGAGGTAATGTATGTCTTTGAAAAAGTGATATGGGCTATTTCACTGTCATATTACCCTTTTCCCCTAGTCATGTCTTGTTTCAAAGTCTGATAAGAGGGCAATACAGGCATCAACCCTGTAATCTATAATGATCTGTAACAGTGCCAAACACAACGATACTCCAGTCCTGTCTGAGGGTAACAGGCTGCTGCTGCAATCTAAAGGAACCTTCGAACTATCATGAAACTAAAATGAAATGTTCTGATTTTCATAGTCAGAGACGAAGTCCAGAGAGCAGGCTGATCTGCCCTATTGTCACAGCCCTGCTGTTGTCCCAGAGCTACAGTATGATTATGCTAGATCCCAGAGTATTTGACAATACCACAAAGCGACACTGCCTAGAAAAGAAGTTGGAATTTGCTTTAGTTTTTGGCAGATCTTGTTGCAGAATAGAAGCAAGATAAGTTCTGTGCCAGAACAACGAAGTGGACTATGTGAATGCTGGGCAAGAAGGAAAGAAGTATACCTAGCCTCGTGCCTCTGATAGGAAAATTCTTACCCACTGCTTTGCTTTGGGTAGGCTAGAAATTCCCTGTATGGTGAGGCTGTGTTATAACCTCCCTCTGCTCAGCTGCTCTTAGTTTACAGATCAGTTTATTTGCAGAGATGAACAGTTTGAGTCAGCCAGCACTAGGTGTTAACTTGTGCTGAATCCACCCACCTGCCCTCTCTCTCCTACCCTTCCTATCATTTTGAATTTGCCCAGGTTTAAATTTTGTAATGTATTTACTATGTCGTAGTTCAGTTCATGTTGACAAGAAAGTAAATAGATGAGCTGTTTATTCAGTGACAAACTTTTTTTTTTTTTTAACTCTTTATTTGTTTATTTAATTGGCTTGGGTGATGGAATTGGTTCACATGTAGACATACCCAACCATGCTCTAAATTTTTCTGAGTAGGGATTGCACAGGCAGTAGCTGTCCAATAGACATATGGATAGCTGACAGCATCAAGGCACCCCACCAGCAGCTCTGTCGTCTGGCAGATTGCCTCAGAGAGATGGGTTTGATGATTCAGTCCTTCTGCCGGTGCTGGGATGGTGGGGATGTCTGCATCTCTTCTCCAGAAGGCTGCTGCAGAATGAGAAGGATGCCTGGCAGCAATGGTTGTGCTCTGAGCCTCCCAGCATATTGTACTGAAAACAAGGTTGGGGCAGCAGCATCCAAGAGAGTTTGAGTCCTGCCAACTTATGTGGAGAAAGAATTTTAGCTTAGTTACTCCAGGGGAAGGACATATCATTACCTTCTGCCCACCCTTGTTGCTTCTGTGGGATGAAGACTGCTGTGGGGAGGAATTTGCTGCTTCTGCCAAAGTTTGGCTATAGCAGTGGGGAGGAGGAGTGAAATGGGCTCACCTCTCTGTGCCTCCTCTTTTGCATGCTCTCTTGCAGCTCTGTGGCATCCTCAGCGGCCCTAGTAAAGCTGCAATCTCCTTGCTAGAACAAAACAGTGCAGAAGCATCTCACATGCATGCTTGGCACTTGTGATTTGCTTAGGGGGACAAAGCATGCTAAGGACACAAGACTAAATGTGTATCTAGTTGTTTACATTCTTTCCCTTTCAATACTAAGACCTTTTGAGGTGAAGGACAGCTTGCAAGGGAGGGGATGGAATAAACTCTATGAGCAGGATTTGTGCCTGGGAAAAAGCAATAATAGAGATAATAAGTCCCATTTCAGGGTGAACAGCACCAGTCTGGAGTGGGGTGAAGAGAAAGCTAGAATTTGTGCTATACAAATTCTGTCTAATGGAAGCATCTAAGGTTATAGTAATGGTTTTGTTTTGCTTTGTTTTATTATGGTTTGGCTTGGTTTGTTGTTTTTTTTTACACTAAAATGCAATATTGTTTGTTTCACCTTTATGCTTTGCTTTTCTCATACACTCTCTCTAAAAATAGATAATTATACTGGCTGTGGCTTAATTAGCTAATTATGCCAAAGCTGGAGTATTTTTCAGAGTAAATATTTTTATTTGGTCATTCTTAAGCAGCTTCATTTCAGGTTTTCTCTCAGATTTTTCTTCATATTTCGTTGTGTGGCAACGCAAGTGTTGATAACAGTCAACCATTAGGTTTTATGATTATGCTGGCAATTCATGTGGAAAAAGAGGAATAGCACATTGGAGGGCAGAGGTGCCAAGCTGCTGGGAGTATCAGAGAGGCAGACAAATTCCTGCAAAAGTTGATATTTTGGCTTTAGTGTAGAAAATAACTGTGATACAGCTTTCCTCCTTCCCCAAAAAATGATTTTAATCTTTATATTAACATCTTTAAATGATACATATCTAGCAAGTATCAAGCTTATTGAATTTGGCCTTTAAATCTCAAAACTAAAAAAATATTTCACTTTTCCCTAGTAGGGTTAGTTCATCAGTAATGTTCATCAGTAAAGCATCCTGGTTCTGTTGCTAGCTGTGTTTAGACCCTTACTTAGATGCAGGGCTGGCGGTGAATGGAATCAAATCTGTATTTATATACCCTATGAAGAACACAACAAATAGCACATTGAAGTTGGTAAAAAGAGCTGCTCCTTAGCCTGATTAACATGTAGCATGCTTGTTTGTGTTACTGCAACATATGTAATTGTTACACATGTGGGGTTTGTTTTGTTTTTGTTTGTTTGTTCTCTAATGGTGCCTACCACCAGCAAATTCCTCCAGCTTCCTCTTAAAAAAACCTCATATCTCTGCAGTGGTGATGGCTGATCATACATACCTATTTCAAATTATTCTGTACCTGTCCATTTAGAGAACCTAAAAATGTTATTGTGCAAAGTCTTAGTAAGCTTTTCACTGTGCATATTTGGGATTGTGTTATAGACAATGTTCCTCTTTCCTCTTTCTTGGCAGCACCTGGATGCGACTAGTCACAGTAACAATGGCAGAGTTGTAGTAAAACTTCAGAAAATTGCATTTGCCATGGACCTAGTCAAGCTGTCAGCTGTGCCCTTATGGCTGCATGATGCTGAGGAGCTTTGATAATCATCATGGCGCCCAACCTCCTGACAGATTCCCAGCACTCAAGCTCTGCTAGCTAGGATTGGATTAAGGTGTTTGCCAAGCTTTGTGTCCATCAGTGAAACTGTATATGCCTGAGCTAGGTTACAATCTGTTTCCTACCCCTCTTTACAAGATTTCAGTTTTAAAGCTGTTTCCTCAGTTTACACAAAGCAAACTTTCACTGCCTGTATGAATCACAGTGTGGTAGATTTTTTCCTTGTGTTGGACAAGAACCAAATTTAAAAACTAATTTAGGAAAAAAAAAAAAAAAAAGAAAGAAAAGAAAAGATCCATACTAGTTAGTCTCACAGTTACTGCAGCAGTGTGCAACATCTGTCCGGCACACCCTCTAACCACCTGCCTCTGCAACGGCTATGAAGAAGTAAACCATATATCAACTCAGTTTTATTTTCTAGTCATGTTTAAAATTGAACAAGCCCTGGAATATCTGTCCCAAGGGAAATTCCAATATTGCAACATCTGTTTCTGTCAAGAATCAAGGTGAAAATTCTCCATAACAGTTGTTTTCTTTGCTTATGGGGGAAAAAAAAAAAATCTTTTAAAAATGTTTCATTCAGAAATCTGGAAATGTTGCTATCAATCTCTTTGCAGCTTTGGGATTGATATCCTCACCCAAATGTACATTATGTCAAGGGGGTTGTTGTTTTCTAAAATGGGTCATATTCACTTTGCTCCGTGGTCAGGGGCGAGAGAGCAAAGTGAATATGATCCATTTTCTTCTCCCTCCCTGCGTGTTCTCCCTCCTTTCAGCCCTTGCAGCGGTGAAGGGATGGCCAGGGTGTAGGAGGGGGAAGGACAGCTTTTTGTTGGGGACTGTGAAAGGAGGGGAAGATGCAGTGAAGGAGCAGAGCAAGGACTGGAAGCAGAGCACCCCTCACAGATACCAGGGGAAGAAGAGTACTGGGGCTCACCACAGCTATAGCTTTCATTTTAGTCTTCCCAACAGGAGACAATAAAAACCTGTATCTAGCAGAAACTTCTATTTTAATGCTAAAAATATGTTTCAATCGAGGTATTTGAGCAGCTTTGCCCTCAGGATACCAAGGTTTTGTGAGATGCTTCTAATGTTAGTGTGAGTAGGAGTTTTGAGCACACAGTCCAAGAGACATCAAACTTGTGTAAGATAGTTGTGCAGTTTTCACAAGCTCCCTGAGCGACAAGATGATTTGGTGTGAGTAATGAATCCCTCTACTGGGCAAAACCTGAACGGCTCTGCCTTAAACAGCTACAGGAGCCTATTTCCTGCTGCTATTCATGGCCGGGGAGCCTTCACATTTTCCAGCTGTTCTCCTACCAGCAGCAGATTCCTACCCCACTGCCACCACTCTCACTAAGGTTGGCCCCTCACTTTTTCATGTTTGGCTTAATTCTGAGCACACATTTTGTCTTTTTCATTTGCAAACCCAGCGTAACTTAACCAGGTGACATTCGTTGCCATTTACCAGCAGTGCTGTCTCATATGTGATGTTTTAGTGAAAGTTCAAAAATGTGGAGAGCTGCAGAACATTTACCTAAAGGCAGAGAATTTAAGATGGAAAACACAATACCAAAATGGGGGATATATGTGAGCACATGAATAGTATATGAAGGCAGAGAAGACATATTGTGGGAAACAAATCTTTATTTTTCCTCCTCTTCCCCTTCCCAGATATGAACTAAATGTAACTTTGATTAAAGCAAGGCCTGCATCTTTTCATCTTGCTCTCCTATGAACTTTGGCTACAAATCAAGAGCTGAGTAGAGCTAAGCTAATAAGTCACAACAGGCCATATGTCAGGACTGGATCATCTTTTCCGACTTGTGATTTAAACCGGGATCAGACAGATTTCTTCAGCTTTGTTTTCTGTTCAGAATTATCAATATGATTTTGTGAGACTTCTTGCTAATTAGTGTAATTATGTCAGCTATGACTTGACATTTCTGTGCAGTTTTTTTTGTTGTTGTTGTTTTTTAAAGTCTCTATTAGATAAATCATTTATGACTGTGTTTTATGACAGGCTGTTTCGTTTATTCTTCTCTATCTCACCCCATTATTTTGAGATTCACTTTATACTAATCATTATTTTACTGAGAATAGGTAGATTAGTGTATACTTAGGACATAGTTTTGTCAGCCAACATGGGAATGTCCTATGTATCACATATGTCCTATGTATCTATGATCATCTACATAAGAGTAACTACCATGAGATTATTAAGAAGTAAAGGCAACTTGCCATTAGTACTCAGATATAAGAAATGCAATACTGCTTCTCAGGGTGGTATAACACACAGTTCTCTAAGAATTCATTATTTTCTCTACTTCAGCAAGGGAATAATATGAGGTGCTTTCATTTGCTGTAGAACAGGCCAGGAATGGAAGCAGAAAAACAACTTTTTTGGTGGGTTCCAGTCCTATTTTGCATCCGCAGAAGCTATGGAAATTTCCCTGTTGTTCAATCAAATTTGAATAAGCAGCAAACCTTTGCAGAGTCTGACTGTTCAAAGCAATATTCAAGCTTTTCTTCATTAAGCTGTTGCTAATCCTAAGTACCTATAGGAAGAGCAACTAAAAAAATTGTAAATCTTTTTTAGACCAAATCGGAAGTAAAATTATACAACATGCAGGAAAAAATATGTAGGAAATAATATCATATTCTCTGAAAAATTTGAAGGTTTTCACTGCAAAACGAGTAGTTACAAAAATCTTCTTAAATTCTGCTTTTGAAAATGGAGAACTGAAAAGGCTAGTGCTCACATAAAAAATAAAAGATGTAAATAAAACTATTTAACTTTAATTACCTTCTTTTATTTTCTTTTCTGGAAATAAATCACAGCTTCTCAGAACTACAGGAGACTTTTCTGTTATGAGTTTGGAAAAGCTCCACGTTAATCTTTGAAGCAGAACTCTGTAGTGTGCAACTCATTGTTTCCACATTTAGCATTCTGGCAATTTCACGCACTTTGTGTTTTGTTTATAAAGAAGTCGAGTGCTGTTGACCACCATGCAGACACACCGTTTGGCTCCCCAGGAGAGGTTTCTGTATTACCTAGCTTCAGCATCCAGTTTAGGTGGTGATTAGAAGGGCTGCCCTCAGTTTCCATCATCAGATACAGCTGGCTGAGTGGAGTGACAGCTGTTCTGCCTTTCCTATGACTTGTGTCTCAGCAAGGCACATTGGCTGGGGTTACTATAGCCCAGGGATAGCAGGGCTGGCACCTGGTGTAGCCAGGATGGGAGCAAGATTTCTCTTAGATAAAATATATTTTGGTGGCTAAAGTCAACTGTGAATGATATGGCTGGTATACCACTTCCATGGCAGTCCTTTTGAAGGCTATTTTGTGATATTATTATACAGATGCTTCTGGGATAAGTTCCGTGCTTCAGAATTTGCTTCCTAGCACAGCAGCAAATGAAGAGACTGCAGGAGATAATTGATATTGACAGACTATGGACACTAAGTGATGTCCGCCTGCCTCACATTTTCTTCCTGCAAAGTGAACAACAATGAATGGAGTATAGAAAGTGACAATTACTAAGCCTTAAATTACTTATTTTTTTCCTACTGGTGATCTGTTTTTCCCCCTCTTGTGTTACATGCACATATTAATCTGAAAACTGCAGCCTAACTTGTGAACAAACTTCTAGAGAGTTGACATTTTTTTGTTGGATTGAAGGGATTTATGGATTTATCTGTTCCAGAGATGTTCCATCATTCTCAAATGCTGAAGCTTTGAGTGAGTTATGGCCCTGAGGAGAGTGAAATGTAACTATTAATCACTGACAGCAGTGGGATATCCCTTCCTCCATTGGCAGCTTATGCCACTGTCAGTAGATCACAGAGCTGCTGTTGACCGTGAACAGAGAAAAGTAAAACATAAAGGTCATTTTTATTTCATCTACATGAAAAAGTTTTGAAAATAGTTTATCATGAAAATATTGAAAACATACTGCACAAAACCCTTGGGGTGAATGATAATGGCATCTTCCACAGGCTATGAAAAACAAAGTGATAGAAGCGCATCAGCATTGAGTGATACTGTAGAAACTGGAATGAACACGTTGAGCTGCAAAGACAATGGTTTTATGCTGTTCTTCAGCTAAAGCTTCTAAATATTTTATTCTTTGTCACTTTTAACAGTGATGATAACATACAGAAGTACTTCACAAACACAGGGACGTTTCAAGAGTTTGGATACAAAACAAATGACCCATCTCTGGACAGTCCAGACTAGTTGCAAATACCTGGGACCACTTTCTCTTTCTTCTTACACATGGAATGTTTTAGTCTTCCTTTTACCATGATCTTTGCATTCTCTTCAATATTAACCGATCATTCTAGCTATTTTTCCATAGACAAGTTCTGCGTGCTCATCTTCATATTTATAACAACATTGGGCAGGTTGCTTATTTCTAATTGGGCTTTTGCAAGCCCAATTAAATCAGTTTATGAGGAAACACTGACTATTTAGGAGTCATCTTGGCCATTAGCAGACCATCCAATACCCATGGCATTATTCTTTCTATTCCAAATCTCAGTTAGCCCTCCCGTTTCTCCCAGGTACAGAAACCCATGCCGTCCTCTCAATCTTTCAAAAGAAAAAATCAAAAAAATTGGCTTTAAATAGGCTGACTTTGTCCCCTTCTCACTACAAAGTATACATACAAAGTATATCTATTGGTTTGGCTCTTATGCACATGAGTAAACTGCTCTTTACATTTCTTGGAAGCTAAGACCTATACATACAAACTGGAAAAGACTTCTGGCATTTTAACTTATGGTGTGAATGGAGGTGGGGTTGTCAACTACTCATCCCCTTAGAAAGCCTTAAGATAATGTGTCTATTAAAACACTGTGCTGTGGTTCAGTGAAAGAATCCCCTGATAAAATCCCCAGCCTATGCTGGACTCTGCTGTACAGAAGATCAGACTGGATATGCATAATGCTCTTAGCATTTGTGACCCAGCCACGTATAAAAGTAAGAATGTAAAAGCAGTCAAGCTGTTAATCAAAGTCTTCTGGTAAAGTTAGCAGGTTGAGTAAATCTCAGTGTCTCCATGTATATTAATGCTATAACAAATTTCAATTGCTTTAACTTTTGTGAGTGTGAATACTCATTACTTTAACTGACAGTTATGTGATAGCAGTCATATGCTGAATGGATTTTCTTAGGCCTTATCAAAAAATAGATATCACATGGTCTCTCCTTCCTTGAGAACTAAGCAGACTGTATTTAAATGACGTGGTAGAAGGATGTCAAGCTTTCAGTCAGTGAATGTCTACAAATACAAGACCTCTCCTTACAATCCTGAAAGTAAGGCTAATGAAAACAGGCCCTGATCATTTCAGGGACTCTGGTTGAGGACTTTGATAGGAATGATCCTACCAAACCTTAACAGATCCACAGGTGTAGAATGTAAATGTCAGAATCAGTCTCTCTATATATCATTTATTCACTGGCCAGGCAATTAGGTTATGATCCATTAACCTCTCCTAGTCTCTTCTTCTGTAATACTTACAATAGATTTTGTCTCTATTAGAGCCAGCTTGCATGGAATATTTGTACTTCTGAGTAAACTGAGAAAAAGCAATTATGATCCTTTGCTTTGGGCTGTAGTCGAGACGGAAAATATGAAAATGTCTCATTCTTCCTTGTGTGAATCTAGTGATGCTCTTAGCTAACTGTCCCTTGGACAAATACATCTAAAGAACTTCTGAGCACTGCACACACATTTCTCTGCCTTTCAGTTCGCCTTCTGCACTGTAAGTCATTTGTGAAAGGAACGTGGACTAGATCTGTCTGTTTTGGTGTATTGTTGCAATGGTTAGAGGTTACTCGAGTCATTCCTCAGTGTCTCTCTCTTTGCTGCTTCCGCTTGTGTTACTGACACGTCAACATCAAGGTCTCAAGTACTGGAATGTTAGCAGGGCTGCAGTTGACAGACTGCAGCATCAAGAGTTCTCTTAAGAAACAATAATAGACTCAGCCCAGTGGTATAGGTCTGGTCAGGTATAGTGAGTAGAAGCACACCTGTAAAACACTTCTGTTGATATGCACTGAAGAAAGCGGTCAAGCATTGCATGTTGCTGCTTCTGTGACTTGTCTCAGTACTCTTCTGTTTCAACTTTTATGGCCGTGCTGTCCTACTTACTTTTGATTCGCCCTTCTCTGAGTCACACTGCAAACGTGCTAAACTTTTCCTCTGTCCACCCTGAAAATGATGCATTTCTGACTCCAGCTACCACCAAGCTTGTAATTTCCACTTAGGTAAGAGATCTGCATTTCAGTCAGGTTTGATAGCTAGATCCACTTTGGTTATGCTTGAGTAAGCTTTCATGTGGGCAAATGCAATATCAATTGTTCTATCCTGAAAAGCCTGAAAATTATCAAGCCTGAAATCTATTTCAGTCAGTGCATAGAAGCATCCTAGGAGTTGAACCTACATGTCTAGGATTGTCTCATATACAAGAACAGAGGCAGGAGTTACCTCAATTCAGGATAGCTCTCTCTTGATTTTTACAGAGCTTTTCCATTACAGACTATTCTACAGACTTCTAGACTATTCTGCAGACTCTTCTGGCTAGTCACTTTTGAATAGTGGTTAAAATATTTGGAAGACCTAAAATTATGTGCTTAAAACTGTAGTGAATTCCTGTGAAATATTGATCCTTTGCTTTCTTCATGTGAAAAAACATCTTCTCTCTGAAGATGTTTATAAGTTCTTAAGGGGGAGAAACCTTTCAATCCTGAGAAGATGGGATAAAAGATCATGCTACCAACTCTTTCAAACTGAGAGCATCGTAGGAATTTGTAATGCTGAAAATCTCTCTTCTCAGGTGATTGCAGGCTGCTCCCTTCAGAGGCAAAAAATTGTAGCATAATTTCACCAAATACTCCAGAATCTGGATTTAATTCTTATGGAGAAAGAATCTAGATAAATCTATAACAATGAACTCAGAAAGAAGAAAAACTTGTGTAGGTTTCTTCTGCAGCTTATACAACTAGCTTCTGGCAGTAGAATGGATCCAAGTTTGCTGAGCAATACACAAAAGGCCAGCTGTAATGAGAGTGAGCTTTCATCTCTCGAGGAATCATGAGCATGTTGGAAAGCAGTAGGCAAAAAAAAAAAAACAACCAAAAAACTAGAGCAGTTTGAGGAGACAAAAAAAAGAACCTCCTAATTCTTCCCCAGGGGACTATGTAATAAGGGATCCATACAGATATACTCCTACAAGATAACCCTTTTTTAGGCTACACCATATGCTTGGGAGCAGCAAGCACGATTGTCTTCGTGCCAGAGGGAGGGCAGGATGATTCACTCCATAGCAAGGTTGAAAAAAGAGATTAAAAAAAAAAAAAAATCAATCCACAAATAACAGTGGATTCACAAGTATGAATGTTCTGGGACACTTAAAAGAATAAATTGGCCAGTATCTACAGGCAAACCCAGAGAGCACAAGGGAAAACAAGACCTAAGTGAAACTTGTGGCAGGCCACCGTGTATTCACATTATGGAGAAGGGAACTGTACTGGTAGTTACAAGAACACTTTCATCCATTCTCCTTTTCCATGGTGATGCAAAAAGTTGCCAGTGTGGTCATTAGAAAGGAACTAATTTTCTGAAATGCAGTTGTGAAGTTTATTCATGACAGAATAAATTCTTTTATACTGCTGAGGCACTAAAAACAATTAAGCATCTTTTAATATTTCACTAAAATTTAATCACTGTGAGTCAGAATTATACCTTCATTAGGTGCATAGCTACCAGGAATTTAGGACCAGACTCTATGTTTGTCTTGTTGCTTATACTCAGGCTAACGTGAAAAAGAGAAATACATGCATTGTGGGGAATCATTTGTCTTTCTCTGTGGTTTCCGTTGACTGTGATAAATTAATTTTAATCTGCCCATGAGACACATTAGATAGTAACTTCTTCAGGTTATATAAAAGACAGTGGCTTGCAGGCTTATTGCAGTGCCACAGCTATCTTCTTTACAGCACTTTCCAAACACCAAATCTGTGGCTGTGCCATAGTAGAGACAGCGTTTCCCAGATCAGGTCTAGGATAAACTTTCTCACTGAGTGGGGGCATAGCGCAAATACACACCTGCAAAGATAACGTGTGCGTGTCCAGGAAAGGACTGCACCATAGATCTCTCATATGAAAATAATCCTGAATTCTAAAATGGATAGAAAAGTTTTGTAGTGGTTGGACAAAAGATTTTCACACCTGTGTGATCTACCGGAACAGCATCAGGAACAAAACAGGCATATGTTCTGTTTGAGCTGTCTCCAGAGACTGCTGGAACAACAAGCAGTCTTAAAGGAGACCATTTTCATTTTACTTCTTTTGCCACACTTCCTGGGGGAAGCATGGATATTTGTTTTATAGGCACATGGAAACAGGCCACATCTTCCCCTCTTGTGTAGCCAGAGTCCAGAAGGTTTATAGCTTCACTTCTTCCACTGGGGACTTGTCATACTTCTGGAATTTAGGTGAGGTAGAGAAATAAGAAAGGAAATCAAACATTGCCAAAAGTAAATCACTACACTCCAGAGCTGCAAGAGTTTCCCAGCAAGAAAGAAGGACAGGACATCTCATTGGTCACAGTGACAGGCTCTGCTCAAGTTTAGTTTAGCCCTAGTTCCCTCACAAAGCAAAAAAGGCTTATACTGTGCCTTGCTGAATTCCTACCACAAGCTGAGGTCAGTGCCTATCCCACCTTCGCACACTATGCAGAAAGCACTATCTGGATGTGATCTAGAAAGAGGGCTCAAAAATGATATAGATAACTAAGAGCCAGGGAACTGCATATTAAGTGGTGCAGAGGCAAGCTGAAGATTTCTTCCACCCCATCCCAATGCAGGGAAGCCAAAATCAGATCTGCAATGTGAAGCACAGCTTGACAGGCCTTCACAAGAGAATGAATTTCCTGTCTACTTTATTTCCCTGTTCACACATTCTGAGCTGCACTCTGATACTTCTGGGGTGATTGTTTGTTGAGAAAAAAAAGCAAACAAACAGAAAATGCTTTAGTAAGGGCAACAGAAGGTCATTCCCTCTTGACTGCAGAGGTAATGAACCCTCTCAGCAATGGTAGCTGTTAAAGAAGGACATGTTCAATTTTACTCTGAAAGATTACATGAGCTATTAGAAATGATGAGTCAAATGCACATACTGATAACACGACAAGTGTGTGCATGGAAGTAGTATACCCTAAAACACAATGCTGGATGTGCTTTCCAAGAAGCTGTAAATCTTACATTTCTATGTAATCATTTTCTTAGAGTATTTTACCCTCCATTCTGTGAATAGTTCTGGAGGGGTCACACTGAGGTTTTGCTGCTGCTTAATGCTCTCTCTCTCTTCTTTTTTTTTAAGCTCTCAGGGTCATTTTTTGTACATCCTACTTACTTACACTATCTGTAGTTTACAGAAGGAGTTTTGCAGATTTGACAGCAACAGACCTCAGAGAACCTCTTTGGATTTTACAGAGTGAAGAAGACTTTTTTTCAAGTTTTGCAACTGAAAATCTACAGAGCAGAGAAATCTGCCAGTCTCTTCCTTCATTACTCACTGCTGTGGAAGTTTTTCAAGGAAAGATTAAAAACAAAAAAAAAAATCCATAATTTCATTTCAAATACAACAATATGTGGAGTTATTGCACATTTGATTCTGATGTATTCAAACTTATTTTTTTCAGTGAAATTATTCAAAAGCTCTTTTCTCATATCAGTACTGACTTCAAAAGGAGACCTGCAGTGTATAGAAGCTCCTTTGACTTTAATTCTAGTAGTGGATAATGAAATATCTGTGACTGCAAAAACCTTCAGATATGATGACTAATAATCAGTCACTGGAAATGAGTAATAATGATAGCAGATCTGTATATAGCCATATAAACAGACTAATGGCAAACTTAGCATTTTTTCTAGTTAGTTTTCTTGTAAAAGTTTATTTACTTGTCGAGCAGCTGTTTGCTGTCTCAGTCCAGTTGATCCTAAAACCATATTCATCAAAACTGCACAACTAAAGCTGTAAATGACTAAATCTTAGGGTTCCTGTAAAACTTTAGACAGTTAGAGAACTTGAACCATGATAAGAAATTCTAGTTTTTTCTTAATTTTACACCATCAAACCCTCCACAGATTAGTTGTTTTACTCTGTAATAAAGGGGAGATATCACATTTGACCAGTCTTCAGTTTGTAAACTTCTCTTTTAATAGATCACCTTGCTTAATATTAGGATTTAGTTCCTTTCCGAGTACTTCCAAACTCTCTGTGTACTTCCTGTGAAGGAGAAGTAACATGAGGAGGGTCAAATATATATCTGCAGAAGTATATGGCTAATATCTGGAAGAAGGTAATCCAGTAATAACTGGATAACTGCTCATGCTTACCTCTTTGTGATGGATTCACAACTGGCAACCACGACCTGGGATTTCGGACTGCCGTCATTCAGTTTTGAGTCATGCCATTACCCTATCAGATGACCCATGTTGCTTTCCTTCTGTTCTGTGCCTCTTTGTAACATGGAAGCAACACTACCGGACTACTTTTTAGTACATTCTGTTCATGTATTAAAAATCCATGACACTTACTTACCTATGACCCTTAAAGAGAGAAGTTTATTTCAAGGGGAGAATACACTGCTACTATTGGAACCTATCACTGACTTCTCCTTTTCTTTCTACTGGAATCATTCCAAATGAAAACTTGATTTCTGACTTGATGGATTTTACTTCCCATTTCAGTAATGTATTTGCCACTCTTCACACAGTTCGCTTTTGGCTCAGGCTCAGTCTTGAAAAAAGCAGCATATCTCTTCTTGCAGAGAAATGCTTTTATCTAATTTTGGCATCACAAACTCAAAGGATGCAACGGTATTCTTGTCTCTTGTGGAAAATTCCTTAACTCAATATCTCCATGTCTTCTAGCCTTCCTTTACCTTTGCTTTATATGCAATACCCAGAAACTGGCACAATATCAAACCTCTGCTTCAGGAATATTTTCATTATGTATCTATGCTTTTCTTTTTATTTTTTAATATGTTATATATATATATATTTACATAGGAGACAATACTTTTGACCATCAGTGACTTTTGTACTCTTTGTTCTCCTTTTTTGCAAAAGTCATTCTGACTTGTCTTGGTTCTTTTTACCTTATCCATTCTCGCATCTTTCATAGAGAATTTCATCACAAAAGGCTTTCCTCTAATGCAGTAACTAAAATCTTGATGGCTGATATAAAAAGTTTGTTGCTCAAACTTTCCTCTATTGTTTTTCATTAAGGTTTTTTTTTTTTTTCCTTTTTTTAAATGTACAGAAACCAAGCAATTCTACTGTTGATATTGAAAAAATATATTTCCATTGTTTGCTGAGAGATTAGATACTTGGATCCTCAGTCTTCAGTTTTCCTGCATTCTCTCCTTGCTTTTCAAGCAGCCTGTGATTATTAAAATCTCTTCAAATAACTCTTGTCATGTTTCAAAACTGTGTCTGTGTACTTCTCCAAATACAGATATACTCTGACTGTATCTTTGTGAGTAGATTTAACTAATTATAGATTAGAATATAGATTAATATAGATATAAAATATAGATAAATATAGATTAGAATTATAGATTTGCTAATAAACAAATGTAGTTCTCTCATCCTTTCAATTGGCAATTAAACTATCTTTTTTTTTTTTTTTTTTTTCCAGTGAGACTTGAGATTCTGGAAGGTGACCATTTCCAGTCTCTTGAGTTTAACTACAAGTATAGTCACAGGAATGTTAGCAGGGAATTTTATGGGAAAACTGAAATGATATATGATTAAACTGTATCTCAAACAGATGTCAAAACAAATTTTTAATATAAAACAACAGTCTGTTTATAGACTTACTATGGGTAGTGAGACCTCCAATTCACACTTTGAGACTCTTTCAGTTGACTGGAATGGTTAGAATTGGCTATGAGCTGGCACCACATTTCTCTGGCTAGAGCATGGATTTTGTGACAGAATAGCCTGAAACAGCATGTTGGTGTTTGCTTTGATCAGTCAGTTACAAAGAACACAAGAGCATGACTTTGAGCAGTATATGGCATTTTTGCCATTCCTGCATAACCTTACAGAAATAAAATTTGCTTGTGCTTTAGGGCACAGAGTCTGCAGGACACATGAGTTGCAGCCCAGCATAAGTTCTCTGCATAGTAAGCAAGAAAGAAGTCACTGAAAATTGCTCTCCTACCCTTCACCTCAGCTCACATGAACTCTTACAGACAAAGGGGATGGGCAGCTGTCCATAAAATTATTATAATTTGCACTGATTTCATTGCCTGAAAATAAGAAGGAAGACTTAGGTGTAACTCACAAGAAAGGGCAGCATATGCCTGAATCACATGGCAGTGTGCTGACAGGAAAACAGCAAAATCCCTTTAGTAAATGAATTTCCTATGAGTTTCTAAATGTACTCATTATTTAAAGTGGTGTTTCTATTCTGTGAACTTCTCCTAATATGGTAAGATGACCTTTTCTGGTATAACTATCCAGTTCTGTATTATAGATTTCTAAGTTGTTTGAGTCAGAGGGAATAAGCATGAGACCTCAGCCAAGTGGATGGGTCATTTGTTGACAAAAATCTGGGAAGAGACTATCCCAGGTCCACACTCTGCTTGAAGGCACCTTCCATGGATAACTCTTACCTCTTCTCATTAGTTGCAATGGTGTTGTGACTATCAGTAGAGCAGCCTGGTGACTTTATATATATATTTATTAATCTCTAATTTAAAGTCTGGCTTTTTGAAACATTGCTGTGAATTATGATAGCTCTGTATTAACGTGATAAAGAGTGAATTTATGGCTATACTTTGTTTCCATAAATACTTCAGCTTCACATTTACCAACAGAAATACTGTGCAGGCTTTCAATTACTCTGCTAATGAGCTTAAATATGTTTTAGTTGGATTTGAATTAGTGTGAGGATTTTTTTTTCCGAGGCAGTTAATATCCCGGACATAGTGAGGTGGAAGGTGCTTTATCTGCAACTGAGTAACTTGGGTGTGTCTGGATTTATCTTTTGTGCTCTCAAATGTTCCTGGGGTATGTCTTTAGTTTCTTAGAAATGAAGGGCACTAAATGTCTGCTCTTGTCACATCTATATGAAAGCAATGAATAGTATAGAACAAGAAGTTTAAAAGTCTCATTTTGTTCCATTATGAAACGTTAAGCAACAAGGTTTTTACAGTACACTAACTTGAACCTAGAGGATTGAACTCAGTGACCTCATTGGTTCAGGGCATAATAGGGTGATTCTGTAGAATCACAGAAGGAACCTATAAGGGTAATCAAGTCCAACCCCTGGCTTCACACAGCACCACCCAACATTCAAACCCTGTATTTGAGAGCAGTGTCCAAACGCTTCCTGAACTCTGACAGCTCAAGGCTGTGCCTCCTGCCCTGGGCAGCCTGTTCCACGTCCACTGCTCTTTGGAGCAGACCCTTTCCCTAACCCCCACCTGACTCTCCCTGACATAGCTCCTTGCTGTTGTTCCCTTGTACCTTGATGCTGTTACCAGACAGCAGAGCTCAGCACTGCCTTTCCTCTCCCTGTGAGGCACTGTAAACCATGATGTGTGGTCTTTATTCACTCTCATGAAATCTTCCTGCTTGTAGATCCCTATTATATGGAAGAAGCTGTCTGGGAATAATAATGAGAGGAACATTTTCTCCTAAAGTAATGGCTAGGGGAGGGGAGCAGAATACCTTGTACCACAGCACTCCCTTCTGAGCCTTGTGCAGTAAGTTTCCCTGTCACCTGTTAAATGATGTCTACATCCTCAGTAGACAATGTTCAGCAACATTTCAGATCTCACGAGAACTTTATATTCTCTGAGCTAGAAGTTTAATTTGTGTGTGTGTGTGTTGTTTGTTTGTTCGTTCATTTTTCTTCTTTCTTTTTTCCCCCCTCTCACTTTGCTCTCTGTAGCACCGGGAGTATATTCATTATTGGTATCTCCCTGGCTCACCATGACATGACAGACTTATCTAATGCTTTTGGCTCTGTCCTCACTTTCTCACTTTTCCAAATGAGCAGAAAAAAGCATAATGAAATTAGGAAATAATAATGAAATGATGTATACACATGTATCATTTGGCATCTCTGCCCATCTCTGATGGGCAGCTGGATGCACAAGTGATGAGGAGACAAGATTCATAAAAGCAGGTAGAGATTTGTGTTTAATAATACATGCTCCACCTGAAAGAAAAATTAAGAATGCATATCATAACCCTCCCCCCAAAAGTTAATGAAATAAAAAATGCAGGAATTTTTTTTCATGCTGGGTTGAGCTAGTGTTTACTGAATGCATGTGGCTATCTTCTAGAATTATCTGACATTTTCTTCTGTTGACATGCCTGACAGAGAAATTACATCCCTAACACTAACAACTATCGTTTTCCCAAGACACCAGGAGAAAGCAGATGCAACTGTCTTTTTTTTTTTCTAGATGCAAGTCACAGTAGGCCTTGGTCTTTCTCAAATTCTTAGACTCAAAAACCTTGATTCAGGTACCAAATGACTGTGACATTTCACACTGTAATGTGACTGGATCTCTGTATTTGCTTCCTGGTTCTTCAGGCTTTAGGAGGAAAGGCTGTTTTTAAAAAGTTTTAGTTTTGCATCTATAAAGCTTATAAATCAATTTTCAATGTTAACTTAATTAATTTTTAATAAGATTTCAGGCCCTTTATTCATTCCATAACGCCAGAAGTTGGGGCTTTCAGGTGGAAAAAAAGCACAGCAAAAATGGCAACAGTATACATATCAAACTTTCAAGAAAATCACAAAACAGTGCCAATTGTGCAATCCATATTAGTCAACTAATTGCTCCCTCTTCCAGGTAATCAATCACATGTGAAATTTCACTGCTATTTAGATCCTTCAGGTCTTCCTCTCAATATCTGCCCACTATTTGACCTCTTTCCCCTCTCCTAATTCACCTTACTATTTTTCTGATTGTTTTTGTTTTGCTGAAAGATCTTCGCTAATGAAAATTAGTCAGATTCCAATATTAACCTTTTCTGGATCAATTTATTGTTCTTAGAGTAATCAAAGCAGCATTTTGCACTTATTATGAAATTCAACTCTATGTTCAAGGAACTTTAAGTACAAAAAGTTAACTAGGGAAAGATTTTACAGGACCCAAGCTATTTCACCTTACCACCTTTCTCCCTCTGCCTACTTTCTTCTTCATTACTTGCTTACAGAGCATGGTGACAATGTTAAACACTGTAGTTACTTCGTAATTAGTGTATGGGGTCACATTTATCTTGGCAAATTAATGAGTTCATAGAAACATTCCTCATGTATGCTGACAGAGTCTTTATATGATTGCTGGAATGATTTTTACAGCATTGCTTGGGAGTTAAAATATTCCAAAAATCATTCTGAATGTGCAGCTTTCATAGAATCATAGAATCGTAGAATCACCAAGGTTGGAAAAGACCTAAAAGATCACCCAGTCCAACCGTTCACCTATTCCCAATAGCTCCCACTAAACCATGTCCCTCAACACAACATCCAGCCTTTCCTTGAACACCCCCAGGCTCGGCGACTCCACCACCTCCCTGGGCAGTCCATTCCAGTGCCCGACGACCCTTTCTGAAAAGTAATACTTCCTCATGTCCAGCCTGAATTTCCCCTGGCGTAGCTTGAAGCCATTCCCTCTGGTCCTATCACTAATGACACGAGAGAAGAGGCCGACCCCCAGCTCACTACAACCTCCCTTCAGGAAGTTATAGAGAGCAGTGAGGTCTCCCCTGAGCCTTCTCTTCTCCAGGCTGAACATTCCCAGCTCCTTCAGCCTCTCCTCATATGGCCTGTGTTCCAGACCCCTCACCAGCTTTGTTGCCCTCCTTTGAACACTTTCCAGGGCCTCAATGTCTTTCTTGCAGTGAGGGGCCCAAAACTGGACACAGTACTCGAGGTGCAGCCTCACTAGTGCTGAATATAGGGGAACAATCACCTCTCTGCTTCTGCTTGCAACGCTGTTTCTGATGCAAGCCAGGATGCCATTGGCCTTCTTGGCCACCTGGGCACACTGTCGGCTCATGTTCAGCCGAGCATCAATCAATACCCCCAGGTCCATTTCCTCTACGCAGTCCTCCAGCCACACCGCCCCAAGCCTGTAGCGTCGCCTGGAGTTGTTGTAGCCGAAGTGCAGGACCCGGCATTTGGCCTTGTTGAAACTCATCCCATTGGCTTCAGCCCAGCTCTCCAGCCTGTCCAGGTCCCTCTGTAGGGCCTCGCTACCCCCAGGCAGATCCACGCTTCCAGCCAATTTGGTGTCATCTGCGAATTTACTGAGGGTGCACTCGATGCACACTCCATGTGTGCACACTCCACTTTCTGGAGCTACTCTGAAGGCAAATAGAATGTGCCAGCAGAAACATGAACCATTCCTAAGGTATCTGTCCTGGGACACATTTCATATCAGCATGGCATGACTTGCAGAGGTAAAATCATGCAGGAAGAGGTTGTGTCAAGCAGCAAAGGCACAGCAAATACGTTTCTAAGCAAATTCACATGACATTCCGTTTCAAATGCCTACTATTCAGTTAAAACAAAAAGGATTAATTGTATTGCAGTGTAGATAATGAAAAGCCCAGGACAATACAAAAATAGGACTTCAAGAAAAGCAGTGTAGTCTAGCAGGTCAGCATAAAACTGAGTCTTGGGAGTTGCAAATGCCTCTTCAAAGGAGCTACCTTGATGTCTCTCTGCAAGGTCTGTGACTAAAGCAGTTTCAGGCTAAAACTAGATGGTATCACACCTTTCATGGATGGAGAAAAGGAATGGAATTGCCTAGCCAATTAGCCTAATCTATCTTTTCTCTACTTTCTCTGTTTTGCATAGCCACAGTATTAACCAGCAGTTCACTGCTAATCCCCAGTGCTACAAAGAAGAAAAGAATCCATTTGTGTATTACAGTGTAATCATAATATCTGCTAATTTCCTCCCATACACTATAGGCTTCTTTTGAAAGTAGATTGCTGGCATTATCCCCATTTTATAAATGAAGAGATTTACAGTACAGCAAAATGGTTTCTCAGGAACTGAAAGTTTCTGATAAAGTAGAGCCTGATATCAATGTAAGTGATAAAGTAGAGCATAAAATGCAGATCTCTTAAATTCTCAGACCAGTTCACTGCCTGCAAGCTTCAGTGCTCGCTCAGATCTGGGATTATGTATGAAGTTTGCAGCAACTCTTTTTCTCCTGCATTTCTAAGTCATTTATTTTTGGATTTTCTTAATAACACCACACAGTACAGAGAGTAATTATAAATTTCTTTTAAGGACGCAATAAGGACTTTTTAGCAAAGGTATAAAATAGGATTGAACGCAAAGAAAGTGGTAACACTATGCTTTTTTTTGTCGTGGTCTCAATTTTGTGCTTTCAGAGAGCAAGACATGAAGTCTCCATGAATTTGTAAAAGGTTCAAAAACATTCCTCTAACCTTCCTAACTCTTCATAACACATGGGTGCATGTATCTGTTGATAGTCTATTTCACACAAATGCCATGCCCCAGTGCTGGCCATATCTCCCCTCCTCTTCCAATAAGTGACAATACTGTGGCAAAAGGTGAGAGAATAGGGCTTTTTGTTCCTTACGAAGGTCAACTGTAAGACCTCCTTGCTTGTTTCATTCCTTACAGGCAAGGTTTTCTGAGAGATTGGAACCAATTTCTTACAAGAGGATTTTTAATCTTCACTGGTATGATTCAGAATCTACCTTAAAAGACAGATAACAAATTCAAGTGCTAATGTGGAACACATTTACCTGCTGTTCCCACCACAGAGAAAGTAAACTGGAGGAGAAAAACTGAAATTATTGTCTTATAAACAGTGAAATTTCATAAGGAGAAAATAAAAATTTGAAAATATTCCCAAATTTCTTCTTCTTTCACTTAGATTTTAAATGCCTTTTGTTAAGTGGATTCTCTATCCAAAGCTTGTTGGTTTTAGATCCTTTCCTGGGAACTCTTATCAGCCTACGCATATTCTGTTAACATAGTTGAGGACACTGCTTTCCCAGGCCTCGGTATTCTTGGGCTTCTTAAACTGTACACCTATCAAAACTTAGGATTAGTTTAAAATTAAGCAGGTGTTTTTCTAGTAGATTTTCTCTTGCAGTTACTCAGCAGTTATTTTTTTTTTCTTCCCTAAAGAAAGGCTAATATCAAAGTTAGATCTTTACTCCCACTCTGTGATAAGAAGTAGCTCTGCAAGATTGCACTGTCCCGCAAAGGTGGTGGACAATATCAAGCTCATTGCCTCAAGATATAAAGCTGTTTTTTTAAAATGTCCTCTGGAGACCCAGGCAATAGAATACCTGAAACCATCTTTCTGTGTTTAGTTGCCCTGAGTTGACTGAGCAAAGCCTTTCAGCAGCTCTGCCTGGCCCACAGATTTAAAGAGCCCTTTTGTTTTTGTGGCCGCTCCTGACTATTGAGTCCCAACTGCTGGGCATGATGATCCGTGACTAACAGTGCTGGATGTGTATAGCAGCCACAAAGAGAATACCCTTGTCATGCAGCAAAGCCTATACTGAAGTGACATCTTGTCTGCCTTGGACAATCGAATGGTCATTGGTATCCCAGGGTGAAAATGTGTCCCTGTGCATTTGAGGTGTGGGGAACATTAAGACATGTCATCTGTCAAAGCTGTCTAGTAGGCAAGCTGACTGAGAATGCCTAGGTAAGGCACACAAGGAATATCGAAATACTTTCTCAATTTGGCAGCTTCATGAACATGAGACCTTCCCTACAAGCTTGAAAACTGAGATTAATTACTTAACTCTTAGTAGACTTAAATTTGGTGCCTACTCCTATGCTCAGCTGTTCTCATGCAATAATGTTGATTTGAACATTTTACAAGAACATTTAAAGTTTATTTACAGAAACATCCAGAAATCTTCATTTTAGATGTACATGGAGAGTTGACTGCTTTTTCCATAACTGGGATTACAACTATGTTCTTTTATAAAGCTATTATTAGTAGCAATATTATCACAGCCGTAGCTCCCAGGACTGACTGAGCTTAGAAATGACTCCATTTCTTTCAAAGACTAAGATGAGCTTTTATGACAAGTTTCAAGGCAACTAACCTATCCATGTTTTAGGCCTGGTTTTGGCCTCACTGTTGCTCTTTTTTCACATGGACTGGCTCCATCATGGCCACTATCACCCGCTGCCACCCTTTGAAATGTTCCAAGTAGCTACATTTCCTTGAAAACTTGCATGTAATCAGATATGAAGAAAACAAGTTGTAAATGATTAAGGTTACTAGTGTTCATTCTGTATAAATTAGCATGGAGTGTTAAGCTGAAATACTATACTTCTATTCGTGTAAGATATGTGCAAGTGTATATGCTATGTAAACTCAGTTGTTTGCTGTTTGCTCAGAGAGAATAAAAAGATCTCTCTGTGTTTAATCAGTGTAAAGCAAAAGGAAGCACTCTAGCAGATGGTGCTATAACTCTGTTTCTTGTGAGTTATGATCCAAGACTGAGACTCAGTTTTACAGGGCTGTCTATTCTTTCTGCTAACAGTGCTATTTTTCTTTGCAGTGATCTTTCGTAATGAAACAATTTCTGAAGGCCTTATGCCCTGCAGATTTTTTGTAAGCATGTAGCTGACAGAGTGGAAAGTGGACTATAGCACACTAATACAGGAGAGATGAAGCAACTGGTGAAACTGCTCATGAGCTTGAAGATCTTGTAATTGAAGCTTGATTCTTTTATTCTGTGTATCATCCTTGGTTTGTGTATATGACATTCCCTTAGCAGGATTGGGACTATGAAATCTATGGAAGACAAATAAGAATGGAGCAGAGCGAAGTGTGAGATAGATGACATCCCCCTGTAGGAGAGTTTCTGAGTTTGTGGGACCTGGGAGAGATGAAGAAAAGAGCTGGTTGCAGGGTCTGCATTGACAATAAATGCAGAGGCATTTTAATCAGCAGCAGCAGACGTTCCATGAAGATTTTCAGTATGTCTCCACTTGCAGATCATCTGGAAAATGTGAGAATATGTGTCAGATAGAAATAGATGAAATAGGTGTCCTACTGTTACACTTATTCCCAGGCCTGATAATACTATGGTGAACTATAATAATAACTGAAGGTAGAAGGGAGAAATAGAGTAACACACAGGAACAATAAGTGCTGTGGTCTGTGGATTTTAGTTATGAAGATGGTACAAAACTGTTCCTTGAACAATTCAGCAGTGTGCAGGCGTGGCCCCCATGCTGTTGTGCCAGCTGTGTGTTGTTGTCAGAGCCACACAGAGAGGAGGACAATTAGAAATGACTCGAGACCAGCCACTGTGGCTATTAGTAGTCATTTTAGCTATAGTTCCCAGCAGTTTCCAAGAGGGCTGCTTTATGTCCTCTCATCTCATACTGAATAGTTCATCCGTGTTTGAGCAGAACATCTCTATTATGATGATAAATGTGTCAGCGATCTCAAATATAACATTGAGTAAATCTGCCAGGTTTATCCTCCAAGTTTTTCTCATCGATATTACTTTTACCTGCAGAATTTTTTTGTTTGTTTCTGTGTTTGCTTTTTAAAATTGAAATAGAACGTTGCCTGTGGCCAGGCAGGTGTGATTTTAAGTGCAGTCTAAGTAAGTCTAAGTGCAGGAATGCACAGATGCAGAGATGATCAGATATTCACCTTTGTAGTGCCCTGATGCTGCTTCTCTGTGCAGGTCTGTTCCCTCCCACTGCACTGAGAGGTCCCTGGAGTGTTGTAATGTATGCTGTCTGTGAAGGTTGTTTGAGGCTAGGAAATCCTGGCACTCCCAGGAGTATGCCTTTTTCCTATGGCCATGCTTTACCATCCCAGTTACACTCATGCCAGCTTGCTCTGTGTTGCACATTGTTGCCTGTGCTAAAGATCTGCATCTCTAAGTCAGAATGGACTGTTTCTAATTTCAGCTATTTTCTCTCCCTCGAGCCTGTAATTATGTGGCAGTAAAGAGAAAAAAAAGGCAAGGGGCACCTCTGGTTTTATTCTCAGCCACTGAGAATGCCAATATTTCTTTTTCTCCGAAGCAGGAGAGGCTGCCTGCCCTGCATTCTCAAGGAACGCTAAAACTAAATGTAGCCTCTTGTCTTCACAAGGTAAGCAACCTACCAGAGTTATATAGTACACGTTCAGGCACCCATGAAGCGCTGTCACGACTGCCAGGTTCAGACTTAGGAAATGCAATGGTCATTTGCACACTCAGAAAGAACTGCTCTTGGTAGGCATGTACTTTTATTCTGAATTGTTTGTTCAGGTTTAAATGTATTTAAGATCAGTACAAGAAAGGAGAGAAAAGGAGCAGACTGCTTTGCTTTGGTTTTCCTTACTCCCTTTGTTGTACATTTGAGAGTTGGCCTTCAAAACTTCTGTATTCCTGAATACTGGGTTGTTGGACCCACAAGAACCAGGAAGTTTGAATGCTTGTTTGAATTTTATGGCTCTGAGTCCTTCCTGCCAGCTCACACACTGTTCCCATGACTGTTCTCTTGTTTCCTCATTTTCCTCAGTAACATATTTTTTCTTTTATCTTTTTTTTTTTTTTTTTTTTTTCTTCTTAAAGGATGATTCCTGCTACAAACAAAGCATTTGTCGTAAACAACCTTGTTTCTGGAACAGGCTATGACCTCTGTGTTCTGGCAATGTGGGATGACACCGCCACTACTCTTACTGCCACCAATATTGTAGGGTGCGCCCAATTCTTCACCAAAGAAGACTACCCTCAGTGCCAGTCGATGCACAGCCATTTCCTGGGTGGGACCATGATTCTGATCATTGGGGGCATCATTGTGGCAACTCTGTTGGTGTTCATTGTAATACTGATGGTCCGCTACAAGGTCTGCAACAACTCCCAAGGGAAGATGTCCAACGTCAGCAACGTCTACTCACAGACAAATGGAGCACAACCGGTTCAAAATGGAGTCCTGCCCCAAGTCAACCCCAAAGTGGTGGTGAGAAACGAACTTATGGAGTTTAACTCTGGGTCTGTGCGAAGCAGCATCTCCTCTTCTTCCAGCTCTATGAATAGCCGTGACTGTGATAACTATAGCCTCCAAAGTGAACAGGGCACATTGTCCAGTAAGTGGAGGCCCCCCTCGAGGTCAAAACACAACATTGACCGTCTAATGGGAGCTTTTGCCTCCCTGGAACTGAAATGTCAGAAAAAGGAGGAGACGACAGACTCCAGAACTTCCACGGCGGCCCGCCATTCAGACAAAGAACCACTGCTGGGCCAGCCGGAGTCCAAATTTCGCAGCCTCCTCATGTTACCTCTGGAGGGCAAAACTAAACGTAGCCATTCTTTTGACATGGGGGACTTTGCTACATCTCAGTGTTGTACCTACCCAAAAAAGATAACGAACATTTGGACAAAGAGGAGCCTCTCGGTGAATGGCATGCTTTTACAGTACGATGACAATGACCTAACAGGGGCAAAAGGGACTTATGGGAGTTCAGAGTGGGTAATGGAAAGCACAGTGTAAATATCAAAGTCTCCCCCCATCTTCTCCACTCATGTGTTATATATTGTGGTTTGCTGCAGTAGCATGCTGCTGCTGCATTTGGAAAGAGAGGGGAGGAAATGTTTTCAGTTGTACTGGCAAAACGGATAGGTAAATAAATAAGTAATTGGGATGCTGAAAGAGAAAGAAGGTCTTGCAATGTGAATAGGCACATATGGTACCGTTCCTGTTGGTCCCCAGCTGAAACGTGTGAATGTTTCAAGAAATTTACTGTTGTATTTATCATTGCTTTCCAAAAGTTTTTCAAATTCTTGGTGAACTGTCAAACAAGATTAAACAGAGGATGAAAAGGGGTTTAAGAGCATAAATTTAACTTTAAAGGTTTTCTTTTTTTATATAAGGGCAACTCTTTTATCCACAGAAATGCACTTCTGTGGATGTAAGACTGGTGCTAGGATGCATCTGGTTATTATTGCGAATGACTTTCTCAGATGCACAGGCAGGGCATCTGCAGGGACAGATTAAAGCAAATTGTTTATCTTGTAGCGTTAACTGTGACATCTGGGAAAATAACAATACCTGTCGAGTGGGCTTTTGGTTTGGGATTTGCTGATTTTTTGTTTTGTTTTGCCTTGTGAGTGCTTCTGGGCTGTTTTGTTTTGATGGTTTCTGTTTTTTCTTTCCCAGCAGAAAGTCTGTTTCCATGTTTTCCATTTTTTGTTTAGTTTTCAGTCTCCCAGTAAATCCCCTGGATGGAAAGGAGGATCCGTAAAAAGGTCAAATTTCTGAAGTTCTGTATAACCCACCTCTGATACTACCACTTCATGTCCTAGAAAAATTAAAATCCAGGGCCTGATAAGTTTTTAAAAAGTCCTCCTCTTCTATCTTCTTCATATTCTCTGCTTGTCAGGGCTTAAGGCAGATTGCAGCAACTATTGGTATCTCTGGGGGTTTTGCTAACAAAGATGCAAAAAGTTGTTATCAAGACTTCATAGTAAAGGAAAAAGAAAGGGAAAACCAAAGTGTCTCCCATGAACAGTCTACATTATGAATGCCAGTTGCTTCTGGCAAAGGTCACGCTGTCACTCTCTACTCAACTGACAAAGAGAACATAGTTTTCCACCCTAATGTGACAAAAGCTCCTTCTACAGTCTCCATGACACAGCTTGACTGTACCACTAGCATCACATGAAATGTAAGTTTTTGTGTGTTTCAGGGGATTGGATATGTTCCCAATTAGCCACATAAAAAGAGTTAAATTTGAGTGTCAGGACAAGGAGTCTCCCACGTGTCCCCTGCACACAAACAGCCTTTCCTACGTACCCAAGCGCCCCTGTCCCTCACCCTAACCTATTTGTTAACTAAGAACATAAGCTCTTCAGTGCTTGTAAACTGATTCTCAGATTCCTTGTTGGGGAGCATTTCTGTGGTTTTGGAAATGCACATGGTCCATTGCCGTCGGTGACTTTATTGTCCTCGGTGACTAGACTGTGATTTCCAGCATTCTGGTGGCTACTGCAACTGTCCTCGTTTATTAATTTGTTGGCTGCCAATGATCAGCTGCTGGGAACCATTCTGAAATTGCACATAGTTCCTATGATTTTGTAAAAGATGTGGGGAAAGGGTCAGGGCACAGAGCAAATAACACATGAAAAAAACTCTATGTATATTTTTTTTAAAGGTGCAGAGATATATTGTGACATGGCTGTGTACTTGATCTTGTATTTGTCATGTTTCCTACTTGGAGTTTTAGAAATGACATCCCTGTGATCGGAATATTTTTTCCTTTTTTCTTTTTCTTTTTCTTTTTTTTTTTTTTTTTGCTACAAAATGTACAGTAAAAATATTCTTGGGGAAAAGTACCTGCTTTTCATTTATTTGCTGTTCTGCGGTCTTCTATGAAACCTAAACAAGGAGCGGTGATCATTTAAAAAAAGGTCTTAAAAATATGTTTGCTTTCTCTCTCCTGTAAACTATCTTTGACTTCAGGGTGTTACATATATAAAGTAGGAATCCCATAATACAGACTCTTTTGGAATACAATCTCCTTTTTAGAGAAAAGATCTTTTAAAAAGGCATCTCACCTTTTTTTTTTTTTTTTCCTGTGGTCACATTTGTACACATTTATATCACTAATATAGAGAACAGTGATCTCTGCCCTGATCCAAAACACGAAGAAGAGGAAACCTTTTTGATGGCTTTGCGAGCTTTTTCTCATAGCCAACTTTAATATATTCAAAAGAGATTCAGTAAAACTTTGTTTGCAACATCTTTCAAAGTCTGATTTTCTTGTGCTTTCCAAGAGGAATAGCACCTCTATTGCCAGAATCTACATTATCCAACTGTCCAGATGGCAGCTTCCTATTAACGACATTTACATTTATGTTGCACTGAAGACTCTTAAAGAGGTTCATGTATTGATTTTTCTTTTCCTTATTACGCTGTGGTGCGGTTCAACTACAGTTTATCATGATGCTGCTTCCCTTTGGGCATGATGTTTGGGTTGTTTTTAATTTAGCTGTTGAGTTCATCATCAGGATTAGTAGCATATGCAGTCATGAATTTTCAAAAGCAGTATCTTACACTCTTTATTAAAAAGCAAAGCATCTATTTCACTTTCTCACATAGGATTAGAATATGTCAACAGATGCTGCTTTAAAATAATGGATAGCTGCCAAAGAACCCAGGTAATAAAGTGCACAATCTAACAGCTGTATTTATTACTGTTAATCATGATTTCAATTCATTTAGTTTTAATGGATGAGGCTTGATCCACATCAGCATATTTGCACATTGTGAGCAAAATGAAATGAATGCCCAACAATTGTTGCCTTTGGTACTCACAACATTTGGGACAAACACGACCAAAGAAGTTGTACATGAGGCAGGGAGCCACACAACAAATCAGCAAGTGAACAGCCCTGGGAGAAGGTTGGAACCAACCTGGCGTGATGGCACCAGTGCTGAAGCACCTGATAGGGTAATAGTGTCCATGTGCAACCAGCCACGGCCCTGCTCTCACAGCCATCAAGTCCTCTCAAGTTAGCCTGCAGCTTCCCCTGTACAACTCTGAGTGTTTCAGCACTGCCAAAAACAATGCTTTTTGATTACATCCTGTAACCATGCCCTAATTGCTAGTGCAGGACTGTGACCCCCAAGTTCCTCCCCCTCACATTCTTATCAAGCTCTTTCTGCCGGTATATTTGCCTCTGTTTCCACAGGTGCATCTCATTCAGCATCTCTGGATTATTTCTCTATATTGCTGTTGCATGGTAGAGATATTTCTTGCTCCATTTCTGAGGGCAACTACACATCAGTGGCTAGTAAAATTATATATATATACACATACTCATTTTCTGAGCGCAATACATGTTTTCCATACCTGGTTGAGAAGCTGAGCTTCCTGTATCATAGTGAAAATATTATCCTAGTAAAAAAGATGACAAAACGGAAATTTCTGAAACATGATGAGATGGAGTGCACAAGACATGGCATTTGTTAGGAACCAAATGGTCAATTTGAGCATGAAATCTATGTGTGTGTATGTGTCTGTCTGTGTACATATGGAATTGTAGCAAAGCAGACCATATTATTTGTGTCCTCCTTACAAATTTCATGACTTGGACTGTATTCCTTGTTTCAAATGTCTTTTCTGACTGCCAGCTCTACAGGACAGCAACTGATATGCTTCTCCCTTTGGGGAAGATGATCTATGTTTCCAATCTCCACCCAATTCCTGGCTACAATTTTGATTAATTCATTCAAAAATCAATGCATAACAACAAAGCAATGAAAAGTATCTTGGCTTTACATGATGTAAGATTGAAAGGTTGTACCATTCCCTTAGCTAAAGCTGTTCAAATCCTACAGTATAAGATTGATTTGCTCTGGAAACAGAAGGAAATAGTGTTCCAAGAGACAGCTTGTTTCATTCACACACTACACCCAGCAAAGGGTTGCAAAGACATATGACCAAAAAGAGCCCTTGGAGGTATCTGAATAAGTGCAGTAAATGCAGCAGTGATTTAAACACTTTTGAACCTGGAAGCCAATGAATAATTCCATCTGATAAGGAAGAAAACGTTTTAGCCTTTGAATAGCTCAAATGTCACATCTGTTTCCAGCACTCTGTAACCATTAACCCATGGGTAACACATAGCATACCATATGGTTCATGCAGCACACATCTTCTTGCAGTTTATTTCCAGAGAAATAAACTCAATGATTCTCTCTGCACTGTTTTCAGTGTTTACAGTTAACTACCTGGGCAATTGTGGAGTTGTAATAATAATGTAGATGCAAAATTAACAAGTAACATTATTAACATATTTTATGGTTCGCTTTTAACAAAAATTGCCCTAAACACAGTCAGGGCATCCCGCCAAAAAGCATTAAATCTGATGTTAGGCTGTACGCCAGATGAAAAATAAATCTAAGAGTACCTTGACATTCTTGCTTTCAGTATAGGAATTTTGTGTTCTGCAGTATGTTTACCTACTCCTAATTAATTATTTGGTAATCCCCAAAGGTACAGCATTCCCTAGCATCAGCTGTCAAAAGGCCCTACTATATGAAACAGTGCCAGATGCTTATTTCCAGTATTACACTGCTAACAGATGGCAAATGCCACAGATATAAATATATAGAGAGATATAGATATAACAGCATGTTTTTGCATTTGTATTCATGCATACATGTTTATGTAAACACAAGCACACATGTCTATGTTTTGCTCTTTAACTTTATGGTTAGTTATACACAGATTTTCCTGTTTGGTAATGATGGAATTTCTTTTTTTTTTTTTTTTCTTTTAATGAAATACTAATTAGATGAAAAAGAGACCAAAAGCCTCCTATTTTAGGAAAATTAACTGATAATCTACATCTCATCCCAGCTGGTGGAGTTCGGTGCTTCAAAAGAACTTAACTCAAGGTGAGGGGTTTCATGTGACTGCAGCAGAGACTCCTATGTTAGGGCACTTATTCACCCAATTCTTCCAACACATGCTATAAAAAGTGAGAATTTTTGTTTTGCAGGGAGACATAGGCAGCAACTGTTTTGTACTGTTCCTGGTTATGCTGACAAACTGATTCTTTTGTTGGCTGGCTTGGATTTTAGGAGGATCAGTCAGCTGCATCAGATGTTAAACTCAGTCATAAAAGGAGCCTGAACACAGAAACAGTGATATTCCACACCCTCCACTAGGAGAAAGTGCATTCTGGATTTACAATCCATGAACTTCAGTCTGCAAACACAAGAGGAGTGCTCCATTAATTACTTGTCAGATTGCAGGGTTGGTCATCACAGTTTGATTCTTGATGCTGTGCAGATCAGTAAAATAGGAGTCAGCCCCTGGCCGTGCCAGTACAGAAACAGGCATCAGACAATCTGCAGGGAAGGACAAGACCTGCAGCAGATGAGGATTTGTGCAAAAGTACATTTAACCTTAGGAGTAGAGACTTCCTGCACACTTGCCCACAAGATTCACATTACACGTGGAATTTACTGAATGGTCAGCCTTTGTAACACTGATTTAAAAAAAAACTTTTTTTCCACATTTGTGTGGGCAATTTTGATGGGAGAATGTATGAGAACTGCTGAATCATGGCCTGAACCTCTGATTGATCACCTGGGGCAAGCAATGAGTCAGCCAGAGGAGCACAGGTGAAGGCAATTCACCTGTACTGCCGGAAGGGGTGGAGCCTGGCTCCACCTCTCTTAGACCCATTTAAGAGCTGACTATCAGGGGGAAAGGATCTCATCTGGAGATCCCTCCTCTGGAGTTTTGCAGCAAGCCCAGGATGCAGGTAAGCTTTCTATCTATTCTCTTTTTGTTATTAGTATCTGCTTTGCTAAACTCTTTGGTTTATTTCATAGTTATAGCATCTATATATTCATTTACTATACGGGGGGGGGAGAGGGGGGGAAAAAAAACCCATCATCACTGATAATGCCACCAAAGATTAGGAAAGACTCATTTAGTCTTTCCAAGCAAGTGCGTTTCAGTACTCCTCATCTTTATTGCTTGAAACCTCTTAGTCTCACAAACCCCAAGAATGCATCTAATTTTTATTACCTAGAGTTTTATCACATTCTTGGTTTTAGTCTAATCTCTTTTTCTACTGCCATATCCTTTTTTTTTCCCACTCCTTCCATGGTTCCTGGTAGTTGTCCATGTAGAGCACACAAGAGAGGTAAGCCCTCAGCTCCAGTGCTATTGTAGTATCAAGCTACCATGGGCAGGGGAAACCCACAGCTCTTAACTGTAGGCAGTTCAGTTGCTCTGTTACAAGGGTGATACATGTGTACTGAAAACACATGCAGGAGCTGTGAGGAGATGAAGAATGCATAATCTCCATTAATTTTTACTAACAAATTTAATGAGGTCTTTGTGGTGCATGTTTTCTGCAGGCTTTTGGCTAGAGCAGGTCTCTGTAATGTTCTTGAAGAATAACACAAGGCACATCCAAGAGAGTGTCCCACCACTTGCAAATTATCTAGGTTGAACTTCAAAGCACAAACACCACAAAAACATTTCATGAAGTGTCTTATGCTTGCTCTCTCTGGTTTTGTTTTCTTAATATAAGAAAAAGGAACATTTTTTTTTCCCCCCTTCTTTTTCTCTTACAAACAGCAGAATCACTTTGGCTGAAATTTTCCAAATAAAAGTTTGGCTATAGAAAGACAGAGCTCCAAGGGAATGTGCCAGACAATTCTAACAATGTTATACTGCCATGTTTGCCAATAATATTTGTCAAGCAATGATAAATTGAATGGATGCCTCTCATGATACATCTCAGGTTTCTTTCAATGGAACTAATTTATTTTTAAAGTGCTAATACTCCTATCCTCTTCTCAGCAATTAACAATTCAGAAATATTTTAATAACAAGCTGTTAATCACAAGATACTTGTCTGCACAGATTTAAAAAATAGACTCTGTTGTTTCAAGGTTGTTGGCTGTCTTTGCCAATGTTATTGGTACACTGGTATGAAATGTAGAATTTGATAAGACATAGGCAAGGCTGCATGCTGTGAAACATCTACTTTTTACCCTATGGTAATGAGGATGAAACAAATCCAGAGAGAGGATGTGTTAATCTTGCTTCCTTTGAACATGACTCAGAGATGTGAAACTTCAAATAACTAGGCCCACGTATCTGATATAAAATGGCAGTCAGTGGGCTGACATGATCCAGATGTCATTGCAGCATACAGATGCATGCTGGTCACTGCTGGAATAGGTGTCATACACAAAGGCTGGCCTAGATGAAGTGGGATCTCCAGAAAGGGACCACTGCACAGATCACAGCGTGAACAGGAGACATGGTCATGTAAGAACACATTATACCTCACTAGTGTAATAGATTTCTCTATTTGAGTATCCTGTGATAGAATTTGGCACTGGTCACTTCAGGAAAACTCCCTAAATCTTTGCCTCAGAGCCTGAGAGACTAAGCCTTTATCCTAATCTCCATAAGGAAGCAAAGAACTTCTTCTGAAATTCATACCCTGACAATCAAAACTGGAACAAAAGCGATTTTTGAATTACTCTTCTTGTTTCAGAGCTTCTGCCTCTGAGCCTGTCAAACCTGACTTTGAGGAAAAATCTCTTGTTAACTGGGAGGGCATTGTAGGGGAGTGTGGAAATGCACAGGCGTGTGTTTGTGGAGATGATGGCAGAAGTCCTCATCTGCAAGAAGGCCAAAGTGCACCTCCTGTCTGTCTTAATATTTCACTGGAGACCAAATATACAGCAACAACAGAATCAGTAGCAACTATATCAAAGCAGAAACTGTGCCATAAAACAGAAACAAATTAAAACCAAAGAAACAAAAGAAACCAACAAAAACCACCATCACCTCAAGAAGTACCTTTCTCATTTGATTTTGAGAAACAAAAGACCAACCATTCTCTCTTCCATTCAAATACTGCTCTGGATATAATGCGAAATTTGAATAGAAGAACAATTTCATCTTCCAGGATACTTCATTGCATTGTGCCAGATTGTATTGTGATATCTGGAGAAGACACACAGAAAACACTCAGTATAGTACTGATTCTGTCCAGATAAGCTGCTGTCCCTAGAAGACTGTCTTCTTGTTAATAGAGGATATAAGATGACAGATTTCTGTCAAAGAAAGCTCAATGGGATTGTGGATCTTTACAGCTGGGTTGCAAGGCCAGTGCAAAGCTCAGTAGGCACATGAAAATGTGGTCTGTCTGGGAGTCGTTAGTACAAATGCTTTCAACAGCTGCCAGAGAGCCTCAGCTTGCTATTTGGTTGGGTTGCTACACAAACAGATCCAAAATGACTACACAGATTCAAATGATTGAAATGTAACTGTCTGCGATATGCTGAGTGTTGGCTAATGGTTAGCATTGGTTAGAAGTCATGAATACAGATGAGAGCAAGGCAGCTTTGGCTGCAGCTCATGGGCTACAGCTGTCTGCAACCTGCTGGGCACCCAGATCAGTGTGTTGCTGGCAGCCAAAGGCTGGCTAGAGTCTGCGGGTCAGAGCCACCTCAGCTGGACTTCCTCCAGGAAAGACCACCAAGCATAAGGTTGAATGGGATTGAGGAACTTATCCTTCCTTGCTAAGAGTAATTTACAGAAGCTGGAGGACCCTGCTTCTGCTATGTACACTTGGTCTTCTGGGAATCAGAACCTCCTCCTCACCATGCTCCTTACCTCCTCCATTCCCTGTCTTCACTAATTTATCACTTGATTTCAGGAGAGAGGATATTTTTTTATTTGCTATACACCTAAGCCCAACTGACAATTGGCTGATAATTAACAAATAATTAGCTAATTTGATTAAAAAAACAAATAATTAGCTAATTTGATTAAAAAAACAAATAATTAGCCAATTTGATTAAAAAAACAAATAATTAGCTGAATGGAGCTCCTTCATAGTTCACAAACTGAGGACCCAAGTTTTCTGAGAAGCATTTGTTACCACTCAGTGCTCTTCCAAGAGATGGGATGAATGTATTTCAATACTTAGGGCCTTGCTAGCTCTTCACTCTTGATTAGTTCAGCAGTGGCTCTTTCTGGACAATTTTAGAAAAAAAAAAAAAAAAAACCAAAAAACCAAAACAACACCAAAGCTTAAAACAAACAGTGAAAACACTGACCCATTGTTTTGTTATTGTTTCATATAGAAAACAAGCTATAGCCTTTTTTGTTCTCCCTTGGGAACATCAAATTGGTGACCTAGATTTCAAACAGCTGAAAGGTATTACTATGTCAGGTATGTTAGATTTACTGTTAATGACACTACGGTTAAATTGCATATGGCATTAATATGGATTACACCTAGTGATGAGCTTCACAATTAATCTCCAGGACAGGTGACCTGGATCTCATTTTAGTCAGGAGAGGTTCCCATACCCTTTTGGCTATTTTTTGAGACTAGTTCTAATGAGCTAATCATTATATATCCAGTTCATATATGTATACATAAATTCATTTCTGTAAATACAAAGCAGTGTGAAGTGTTCCCCTTATCCATATTACTTGTGGTGATTACAAGCAACTATACTTCTTGTTTGGCATGAAATCCTGTTTGGCCAAATCCTCTCCAGAATGCACCAAGAAAAATCTACAATTTGCATTGGGATAATTTTTGAAGTGCTTTTAGAGGAGGGCCACAAAAATGATCCAAGGGAGGGAATATCTCCCCTACAAAGCCAAGGTGGGAGTTGTGAGGCTTTTCTGCCTGGAGAGAAGGCGGCTCCAGGGAGACCTGAGAGCAGCCTTTCAATATCTAAAGGGAGGCTATAAGAAAGAATGGGACAGATTGTTTAGCTGGGTATGCTGTGATTGGACATGAGGAAGTGTTTTCAAACTAAAGGAGAAGAGATTTACATTGGATATTTAAAAAAAAAAAAAAAAAGTTTATGACAAGAAGTCAAGAACTGGAACAGGTTACCCAGAAAGGTAGTAGATATCCCTCATCCCTGGAGACATTCAAGGCCAGGTTGGACTGGGCTTTGAGCAACGTGATCTAGCTGTATGTGTCCCTTTCATTGCAGAGAAGTTAGACCAGATGACTTTCAAAGCTCCTTTCCAACTCAAGCAATTCTATGGTTCTATTTATTAAAGCTAAATATGAAATAACCCTTCACAGAAATATTAATATGTGCTTTCTGCACAAAATTTCAGCCCCAAATGTGCTGAACAGAGATAGAGCTGCATTTTTCTGACCTTAGCCAGCCTCATAACCTCCCAAGTAATATAATCAATGCTAGAGACCTATATAGATTGCAGCAGCTTTACAGGTTGCAACAGTGCTTCCTTAGGTCCACATTTTTGTCTCCTTTTCTGTCATCCTGTCATCTTAAGCACAGTCAATAAGATTTGTTGAGTAGACCTCCCCAAAACAGTTGGGGTATGGTCTTTTCCTGTGCTGGTAGAAGTCTGTTTTTAACTATTTTTATCCCTGATACTTTTTACTTGTTGAAAAGTAGATGATGAGGAAATCGGGCTCTCTTTACCACCTGCAATGGTGAAAACCCAGCCAGACTCATAATGTGTTTGGTTCCAGCACGGCTTGCCCATCCTGTGTTGTCTCCAATTAATGTATGTTCATGTCACTTATTTTTCATTCATATGATTATGTGGGGAATGGTCCTTTTACCACTGCCTGTATTAGCATATAGAACTCCCACATGAGTACAAGTACTCTCCATTCATTATTTGCTGTTCATCATGTCTTCATTACTTGGCCACATAAAAAGTTATTCCCATCCAGCAAGGGAGTAGCAGTAATAACACAGTAATAGCATTTGATCTATCACAAATGGCTACATGGGGAATGTAATAGCTGAAATTAGCAATATAAGCATAAATCCTAGAATAACATCTTTTCTTCCAAAACAATGTGCAAATTAGACAAATATTTGCTAAAATTAGGGTAGTTCAGAAGTAATCCATGAATGAAAACAAAACAAGAACAGAACAAATCAAGTTCATTGAATGATTTACTTGGAAAATGTAATTCTAAGAGCTTTAATGGTCAGTTAAAATGAAAATAATGTTTCCTGAACTGCACAACATCTGCTGCATGCATAGGGAAAGAAAATCAACTGTGAGGGTAGCATATATTGCAAACATGCAGTTTGTAGCCTAATAGCATATAATTTCCAAAAGGGCATTCACGAAGGAATGCAATTACTAGAATTGAGATTAATAATAATTAATGTAATTTGAATGTTAATTGGAAAGGTACTTCCTTAATGTCCCTTGTTGAAGAGAAAGGGACTATATTTAAAAGACTTTTGAAATTTAAAAAAAAAAAAAAAAAAAAAAGTAAGAAAGTGGATTTACAATCCAGGCCTAGTGCTGAGTTTGTTCCTAGACTTCAGATTATAGGAGATTATCACAGATCAACTCTTTTCACAGAAAAGAACCTTTTAAATCCATCTCAGCATTGTCCTTATTAGGAACGAAGGAGAAAGGCTCCTTCCACGGGGACAAGAGAAGCTCTTAATTCATAGCTTGTCAGAGGAAAGGCGTTTGCTTCAGCACTGAAACAGGTTAGTTATGGCTCTAATTTACACAGCAGTGTGTCATCCTGGTGCAAGGGACAACACCTTTAAGTAATAATGAACAAGTGTGCATTGACAGAATAATAATCAGGGACTGAAAAGGTTACAGTACAGTGCACGGTAAAGCTAAGTGCCTACTTTCATCCCATTGGGTGCCATAATATCAGGAGTTAGGAACTGCAGTTACTATATAAAATAACATTAGTGAGGCAATTAGGACCTAATGGTTTGTGGAGAGAAGTCTACAAGACTTTATAAAAACACCTGAACTAGACTGTATTCAAGTTTTACCTCACTACTATTTTTTTATTGTTTTTAGACCATATTGCCTTCTCAAGGGTAGAATCCTCTTAAAATATAGTGAAGAAATACCAGAGACATCAGAGAAACTTCTCAGTATATATGGGTAAAATCTCATGGAAACTTCTGCCAATTAATCCCAAATCCATAATCTGATCTCGGGTACCTAATGATGAAATTACTGACTGCAAAGGAAATGCTACGTCATGGCTTGAACCAGTGATTGAGCACCTGATGGCAAGGCAGGGCCAATCCAGGGGAACTCAGGTGTGTGCAATGTACCTGAGTGACCAGAAGGGGTGGAGCCAGGATCCACCCCATCCCAGGCCTCACTTAAGGGTTGGCAATGGAGGCAAGGGTATCTTACTGGAGAGCTCTGCTTACCTGAGGCCTTCTAAAGGTAAGCAGCTTTTTTTTTTTTCCCCTTCATTTCTCTATCTGCAGCTGCTGCAAACCTGTGGTCAGCAGCTACCTCCAGGGCACAGCCAAGATGTTGAAGGGATGGAGGAGAGAGTTCTACTGTTTTCAGCAAAAAAGGAGTGAAGTTTTTGCAGCGTTTCATTGACCAGGAGCCATAAGAATGATGGCTGTGTTTTAGGGCAAATGCTGTATAATAACTCTTCTCCTATGAAACCATGAAGAATCTACCTTGGTTATGTACTTTTTAGCTTTGAGAACATTTTACAGAGGCATCAGTTACAGGTCTGATTGTGCATCAAGTTTGGTTCACATGGATTTTTCATGACTTTCTTCTCTTCCTTAGTTTGCAGCAGAAGAGTGCAAGTCAAGAGCAATGAACACGTGACCAGAGTTGGGTCTCTCTAAGTTCATCCCAAACTGGTGCATGGGAATTTGAGTCTTTAACTGCCAAGTTGAAGATCTCCCTCAGATTCACCTTTCAAGAGGTTATTCTGCTCTTCATTATGATTGCTTTTTGGGAAATTTCATCTTTTAAATAGATATTCACTTTCACATATATATTACCACTCTTTTAAGTGGATGCCTCTGAAGCAGAAGGGATTTATATATTAAAATGTACAAGGAATTGTACTCCCAACTTTGATCTTGATATCAAGAGAAACAAAATAGGTTTGTCCAGCACAATATCTTGTAGATTACTTCACAGTGGAGCTCTGGGGGTTGTCTCCCTAAGAGGAGGAATGTGTATTTGCTGAGTCTCAGGGGAATTTTAATTTTTTTCTTGTTTAGACTTCCTTTGCCATTTCTAGGACAACAGTTGAATGCAGTGGTATTTGAATATCCCTATACAGAAGGGAACCTGACAGAGGGGGCAGAAGATGCAATTAATCTTCCTGCTTCAGTCCATAAAATCGCAAGTTAGTTTAGTTAGATTAGCTAATTGAGAAAAGCTAAAGAAGTTTGGTGGCCAGAACTGCAATATGCTAGTGGTGGAGGATATAAATTTACAGCTTCCATTTGTGCAGAAATACAAAACTTTTTTTTTGCCCAGAATATCTGATTACCTGGAGAACTATCCCCAGTCCTTTGGTTACATAGTACTGAATCCAGTATATTTATATTATCCTGAAAAGCAAGATCTGGTTCATGAATCAAGAAGCCCATGCTAACAAGAGGGACTCTGAAATCATGTTATTCACATGGTTTTCTTACTTAACATTGTGGTTATAATCTTGTCAGGATAAATAGGATGTTTACAGAGCTATCTATGCCTCCTAACTGAAGACAAACAAATAAGATTTACAAAAGTATCCAGAGTATTGATTTCACTTTTCAAATCCAGTAGATGATCCATGTAGTCTCTCTGTAACGCTTTAAAGAGTGTCTCCTGGACTCATTTTTCATGTCCTCAATGCTGTGGATATAGAAGACCCTGAACAACCTATACTGTACCTATACAGTAGTCTTTGACTGCTGTTTACATTATTATTCTGTTGGAGCAAAAGATGTTGTTTTCCTCCGAGACAGAAATCATAAACAATCTTAAATTATGTATAATGTCTGATTTTGCTCTGAACAACTAATGATCAAAATGACAAACCAGCCTGATCTCAGGTTCAAACGTTATCTCTTTGAAGGCGGTCATCCCATGAGTGACAGACTAAGAAGTATAAAATCATATGTAAAACAGAATAGTCTGCTCTTCATGGAAAGGAGAGGGTACTTAAGACAAATAGGTGGTCACCTTGAAATTCTTTAGTTTTACAGGCTACTCAGATACCAGATTGATAAGAATTGTATAAGTACGCAAGCAGAATTCACTACATTATTAGGGCTGACGTCTAGCTAAAAAAGATTCAGTAAAAGCATAATTCATTTCATTTGGGTAAATAATGATAGCCTCTTGCTGGCTTAAAAATTCTAAGGGTTGTCACTCAACAAGCTTCAGGGCAAGAAATGGGTTCAATGTCAGTAATTCACATCATGAGTTTGCTGTATTTGCTGTCTTTTATAAAGGTCCTATACTTATATTGATATAACAGATTGTCAGCTTCCATTAAAAAAAAAAAAAAAAAGTTCTTACCCCTCCTGGCTGAGGCAAAAAAAAAAACCCACCAAAAAACAACTAAATTTGAACTAAATTTGAAAATCTGAAGGTAATTCAAATGCTGACTTTATCATCTTAGTATCACAACATCTTGTGATTAGATTGAAGAAAGTGGAGCTCACAAATTTCAAAAACTTGATACTGTTCATCCTTATCAACCATAAGGACACCACCACATCCTCCCTCCCTCCCTCCCTCAGAATAAAGCCCAGCTAGCTACAGCCTGTTGCCTTTGTCTTTTACAGCATCTGGCAGAGCTGAGATCCAGCTACAGGACTCTGAAAACACAAGAAGCCCTCTAGGACAATCAGTCCTTCTCAGTGCTGGTAGAGAAGCCCATCACTGCATATTTTCCAAAGGTATATTTAACCCAATTCTGAAAGAGGAGAACAGTAAACCAGCCCATCATTCCTTGCTGTCAATTAATTGACTATCAGCCAACTGTCACAGGCTGCACCTGCATCTCCTCACCTCAGTGAAGGCTCACTCATCGTAAAACCACTAACTGGATCACATTCCTTCTCCACAATGAGGTCACAGGATTTTAGAAGACAGAGGAAGGTTTAAGGTTAACCAAGCTCTTTCAGAAGTTTACAAATAATGAGGCAGGCCAGTGAAAAGACACTCTGGCCTCCTATAAGTGGGGAACATTGAAGATCAGGCTCCTGCGTGGGTAGCTGGGAATACCCCACTGAAGATGTGCAGACCCCAGTGTGGGGATGAACAGGCTCAAGCTGCGGGTTGTCTCCTGTACAGCTCTCAGAGCCATCTGCTCTGAATTAGATGGGATTAAAGGCACAGCGTGGGCAAATCCCTTCTGTCTGTTTGTGCAACACAGGTTTATCCCATGTGAAATAAGGCTTAGAGGCAAGGACTGCCTTTCTCACATGCAAGGGAAGGTAGTTAACAACCAGAGCTTCTAAAGCTAGATAAAAGAACACAACCCTGTAAGTGAGATATGGCACTTCGGCGGGTCTTTGTTTTGATAGCCTCAGCACAGAACAAAACAAGACAAAGCAGGCAGCAAAGGCTCTGTGTGAGATTCTCTGCAGGCAAAGAAAGTCACAGGCAGGAAAAATACAATCCATATAAATAGCACTGGATTCACAATCACTTTGTGGAGTGAAAAGGTACATAAGGAGAACAGGGAAATCTGAAGATCACCACATCTCTAAAGAACACAAATACCCATTTCCTTCTTCTCTAGGTGCTTGTCTTGCAAGTATGCAACAAAAAATAAAAACTGTAGAACCAGCCTATTATTAAGACAGTTTCAGGACCCTGTACTTTTTGTTCTGCCGTATTTCTGCCCACAAACTGCCCTATTAGATGCTGTCCCGATCCCAGCTATGCTTAACCACCATCAGCCAAGTCTGAGAGGGCAGCTGGTAGCAGTAGGTGTGCTCACTTATGATTTCCATGCCTATAAAATTCCCCTTTGGTGGAGGTAGTCTCCCCTTCTCCTAATCAAAACAGCTGCTAGTTCTGTGTTAAAGATGCCCACTTCAGTGAACGAAACACAATGGAATGCATAAGGGAAAGATCAAGTAAGATACATTTTACACAGACATGCTGAACTCATATTTTACAAAAATACATTCTCAAGTGAAGACAAGCCTCATACCTACTTCTTCAAATAATATACAGAAGTGAAAGCACTTTTCCATGGTATTTCCACCTGCCTTGGTTTTATCGGTATTCCATGTCATGACATCATGCAACAAGCTGTCCTGACAGGGGAATGGGAGGGTGAAAGGGGCCATCCCCCAACTGCCTTCTCCTCTTGTGCATGAAACCATGACACCACTCACAGTTCAATTATTTAAAAATGAATAGAGCAAAGGAAGGGGAAATGTGACCCCAGTGTCATGGAAGAGAATGGAGTAAGGTTGGAACAAATGGAAATTAAAAAGGGGAGAATGGGAAAACTAGTGAGAAAGAAGGAAAAATGCCTTCTCTTATCACATTCTGGACAAAAAGAAACATTTATCAGTGAAAATATATCATTGTAATACCAGCAAGGTTAAGTGACAGGCACAGCTTCAAGGAAATTTCAAGCAACATGATATTGGCCTCTTTTACAAGAGTGAAAATTACAAGCAACTACAGACAGTGAAATTATTCCAGGTGTAGTCTTGGAGATATTATATTGACTAGAACAAGAAGAACTTTTTTGACATTTCTTTTCAGAAAATACTAATCAATAAAATAACATAAATTATATAAGCAGGCCATTCTGTTTGAGCTTTTTTTACACAATTTTTTAGGAAAATATTGCAGAACTGTCAAAACAGAGCATTTTATCTTCTTTTCAGAAATAGAACATATAGTTTTCTTTTTTTTTTTTGTGAAATGGAATACAATTCAAGAACTAAGCATAAATTAAAGAACAGCTTTACGCGGCACCTCAGTTGGAAAGGAATGGTATTTTTTTCAGTATCTAATTTTCATAGAAGAAGAAATTCCCTTCCTACCCATTATTAATAAAAAAATCTGTATAGCTAATCAAACTTTTTTTTTCAACATCATTGACATAAAAAAAAATGCCTTTTTTTGAAAAGCTCTAGTTTTATATGTCCTTTTGTCAGCTACATAGCATCTTTTGGCAGACAAGGTGCCGTGCTATTTAGTTTGTTTATGCTGCAAAGCTTAGTAGAAACAATATATTTAATGTGTTTTGGCTGGTCCACACATCGAGCTTTTCTGTATGTAATATAATTATGCCACTGCAAAGCTGTGCAGGCAAATACTTTAACTATGATATTCAGATTTTATGATTCTTGTGGCAGACATTGTCTTATTTTATTTCTATATGGGCTCCAGTGGTGGTACTACACAGGTTTTCCTGCACACTACTGCAATACAAGTTAAGTGCATTACCTTATAGAACATGGAGACAATTCTGTTGTCATATTCCAGCCAAATTCTTAGAATGCTCCTGGAAATGATCATCAAAACATTTCTGATTCTATTCACATTCTGGATCTCTACTTGTAAATCAAGCAAGTATATTTTTGAAAATATTTCTTATATTTCTGTTAAAAAGGAATGAATGATTTGCCCAAGATATTTTAATAGCATACATGGCATTGAGATCATCTGTAAGTAGGACAGATAAGGTCAAATGATATTGCTTACAGAATAAAGCAGACTTCATACTGGATCAGAGCAATGTCTGTCTAGCCTTGCTATATCATCTCTGACAATTTTAACAGCAGTTTCACAGTGGCTCTGTCATTATAAGCTAAATATAGCCCTCTTCTTCAGTTTCACAATAAACTCTATCCATCAAGGTCTCTCAAGGCCTAGCTGAAATCACCAGTAAGCAACTTACTGGAGTTTATTTACAGGATAAAAAACAAAACAAAACACATGCAAGATCTTCTGGCTAATAGACAGAAGAAAAATAAAGGGAAGATTGGCTTGTCTTTTCTACTGAGCTCTACTTGTGGCCAAGATTGAAAGTTTCCGTGGTCTGCTACTAATTCCATTACCTGGCAGTTCATAATGATACAGTCAGTCATCCGTTACTTAAGACAGATGACTGTTCTCAACACCTCTTAATAAAATTAAGACACTCCTTTCTGGAGGTCTTACTTAATTACTAATCTCATGATATCTTTGTAATCTTCTGATTTACCTTCTCCTGCTTGTTTCTCTGATCTGGCTACTCTTCTGAATGCTGACTGGTAGGTGGCAAAATGATACTGTTGTCACTACCAATTACTCCTGGTAGGGAGTCCAGCCAAAGGCTGTCGTGGAGCTAATGAAGTGTACCCAATCAGGAGAAAAATGCAGCTCCATTTCCATCCCCTGGTGGTAACTTAGTTTGTAAAAGTGATCAATTCTTGGTTAGGTTAAGAAGAGGAAAGAAAGAAACCTGCATAATTACCGTGTGATCTTCTGCACAGCTGAGTGGGAAGGGAAGCTGGCAGCCAAGAGAAGTACAGAAAGATCCACAGGCTGAGAGTCCTTAAACATGCTCTGCCTCTGAGGTAGAAGCATCTGTCTTTCCTATTTAATACGTTATCCCAAACAACAGGGGCATTAGACTTGATTCTAAACTTACGAAAAGCAATGAAAAAATCCTACTGCTTTCAGGAAGAGCAGAAGGAAATGCTTTCACAGGATACAGTGCTGCTACATGCTCTTTAGATGAAGACAGAGAAGGAGTAATGTTAAGGAAAAGTATAAGATATAGAGAAGCAGAGAACTTAGATTGGGATCCATCTTACCTACTTTTAGCCATCTAAAACTTAAGTGTCTAATGCACATCAGTCATTTAAGCTACCTCTGTAGCCATTGTGCAGAGAGACAGAGGCACTTCAGACAGCTGATTAATCCTTCCCACTCTACCAGCAGCATATAAGAGTGTTACTCATACAATTAAATATGATGCAGACTCCCATAAATAGGTCATATAATCTCTCTGGGTGGCCACCTGCAACAAGAATGGTGAAATTCTTTCTGGCACTCCCCAAAATCTGTCTCACTAATAATCACTGTACTCTTTCCAACACGTTTTGCTGGTTATATATTAGTCCTTATTATTTGGGGAATATATTAACACTGTCAAAGGACCTTTGACAGTGGATTACTTTATGCAAAAGATGTTTAAACGTGAAAGTAATGCAGAAACATATGGGAAGAAGCAGGCAGATATGGGTAGAAGGTAAGAAACAGCTTGCTTTTTTGGCTCTACATGTCAGCTTTGATCTATCCTGGCAAACTACCTCTTGGCACTTGAAGCTTTGACTGTGCAGGTTTGCCCAGTTCTCCTCTCAAGCTGAAATTCACTATGTAGGGAGAAAACAACAAGAATGCGTGTCACAACCCACATACAGAGACATACATTCTTGACTTCCATTATCTCCTGCAGGAAGAAAAGTCGGGAGGAATTTGACAGAGGTGTGTTTGTCTTATTCAAAGTAAAAAACTTGCTTTGCAGTAAATCACGTTTAGTATAAGTTAGCCTTTACTGACTAGTACAGTTGCTCAAAAAAATATTGCATATAGGATATTGAGATAGGATTATTAATAAATAATGATTTTTAGTGGGTTCAGAAGGTGAAGGCATGTACCAACTTCAAAGTTCCAAAAGGCATTAAAAATAAAAGACATAGAGGAAAAGCAAGACAAGACAAAGCTGTCTCTGTGGATAGCTGGGAATCATCACCAAGACAGCATTCCCCTCTGTGATCTCTCTAGCATAGCAGATTGTGACAGTGATAGTGACAAACCACTGCCATTCTTGTCTGTGAGCACTGTACTTTCCATCAAGATGTGCTCAAGATCCTGTGGGTTGTTCCCATTCATGGTGAATTTTGTGCCAACAAGACCATGTTTAGATGGGCATAAGCATTACATCTGGACTGGTGCTAATGTTTTGTGATTGAATTTCACTAGAACAGGTGTCTAGATGACCTCTGCTGTGCTCTAAGTTTTGAGTTCTGTTAATGTAAACTAAAAGATAGAAGATGGGGTATAGGAAAGGGGCAAGAAAGGGTGACTCCCAATGTCCCTGGCGAATGCATCCCATGAGAACCATCCATACAGTCAGTATAAGGGCTTGCAGGTGCAAGGCTGTGAGGAAAACCATGAGAAACCAACAGCAGGAAACAAGGGAAAAAATATTGCCCTGACAGCTCTAGAAAGCCCTGCCACAAGAGCCTGAGTGAACAGCTGCAGCGAAGCTGCAAAGTCAGAGAGCAAAGCAGCAAATGGAAGTGCTTCACAGTGATTACAAGGCACTGTGCAAGAACAGAATGTGTTTTGGCTAGATATTTCTCTATTCCAGAATCTAGAAAAACAAAAACAACAAAAAAAAGCCCTACCAAATACACTGTTTACAGCTTTGAAAACACTGCTATTTGGCTTCCAAAGTTTCCAAACAACAAATGTTTGTATTTTCAATTAAATTGAATTGACAAAAGTGTCATCTTTTCTTTCCCCTGGAATTAATTTCAAGTGTATTTTACAACTCTTTTATTTGTTTAAAACAAAATGAAAACTGGAAAAAAATATTTGCCATTTTCATTTCCATGCTTAAAATCAAATCGTTGAGCTGAAATCAGCTCTAATGGAACAGCATTTCTGAAGAGAATATTGTTACAATATGACAATATTGAATCATCTCTTTGAAGTTTATTCTCTGTAAACTTTTTTTTCCCCATTTACCTGTTTTTCCCTTTTTACTTCATCTCAACCATCTGCACAAGACCTTCAAATATGAACTTATCTCTTTATAAGCAGACATCCTGCTCTTTGCTAGGTTATTCCTTTTCTTCTACTAATGTTCTCACACCATCCATCTTGTCAAATTGCCTTTACTTTGAAGCTCGCTTATCTTCTTCTCTTCTTCAATATGTCCAAGGCAAACCAACTGGCATACATAATAGAGAAAAACCTGCCTACATGTGTCACTGAGACAGAGGTTCTCTAATTCTCATGGGAAATCTAAGATTGCCTTCTCACCTTGAGGAATACTCTGCTTTATGCAGTCCTTTTCCTCATCCTCATTGGGATGGGCTTCTTCACCCAGTGCAGAGCTCAGCTCACCACATCTACTATCTTTCTTTGTAAGCTAAGTGGCAAAGGTTTGCTATTCTGAGCCATTCAGATTTTTCCCCATCATATCACTAGAGAGGTGACCATTACTTAGTAAGTCAGGACATCACAGTTGAATTAAATTATTTTGACCTCAATAAATAATTAAATTTTCAAGCACTTCATGGAATGCAAAATTCCGCTTTGCTCAGAAGGAGAACAAAAATTCAAGGCTCAGGCAAGTCCTCTGATGTCTGTGTATTGTATATTGTATATTGTACTCTGTCAGTGGAATCCTGTTCATAGAGAGCTGAAAACAATCCCACGATTGAGACCTAAGATCATGCATTTCTAGAACAGCTTTTCTTCCATGTTACTTCACAAACATTCCAACTCTTCAAATGTATTTTCCCGAATTTCTTTTGCTAGACTCAGAGAGTAAGGAGAAGACATAATAGTGTTTCTACTCCTATCAAAAACACTCAGTCATCATCAATCACGAGTCAGCTAAACTGACCATAATCCATTATGAAGGTGTAATTAAGTAAAATCCACCTCTCAGCTCCTAGAAGTGTGCTTGTTTTTTAAAGAACATGTTGCAAAAAACAAACAAACAAAAAAAAACCACACAAAACAAACAAAAACCAAAGAGCCCTGGAGATTTCCAATTATCAGACACTGCATTCCTCTGTGCTCAAAGTTTTAAATGTTTGTTGGGATTATAAACTATGCACAACACTGCTGATGCTGACCTTGCAAAACACAGCTCTGTGCTTTATGAATCAATCATCACAGCCTGGAGCAGAGAGAAAATAAGCCTGCAGAGAAACCATTGGGAGAGAAAGTGAATGAGAAGTATTTGCTGTATATGAGGACAGTGATTCCAAATTAAGCAGAATTTATGGTTTTCCCATAAAGCAAAACACCGAAGGCAGGAGAAGCTCAGACATAGAAATAATCACTTTATCTAGAAGATATTAGGAATTAGAACATCATAAAGCATCAGATGACCTCAAGAACTGAAGGGAAGAAGGAAAATTTTTAATCCAATTCATTTAGACCAGTGAAAAGGGTATACATGAGCTGGTCCCCAGGTTCACCTCTGAGCAGCACAGCAAGAGGGTCCCGTGAGCCCCCTGCTCAGTCACCATAATATTGCAAAAAATGCAAGTAACCCTTCTGCAATTTTGAAGCTGCCTGATTTACCCCTCCCAATCATAATGTAGAAAATGCTTCCACATTTTTATGCTTGCACATTTTCCTATTCTAGCTAGTGTTCAATGGCCTCGCAAGAGCAGCCTTAAATGAATTAGCAGGAAAACCGTTCTGCATGCTTGGAAGATCAGAAAGAAAATGCAGAAGAGAAAGATGCACATTAATACTGTGTTTGGTATAAACAGAAAACTGCCATTTTCTTTTCATATCCTCAGTGACTCTTATGGGGTAAGATAAAAGAAATTTATAAATAACAGGAAAACAGGCATAATATTCTTGTGAAAAGGAACAGCATGTATATTTCCCGTGTAAAAATATTATATCTGAAATGAACATAAAACGCCCTTACCTCTTATAGATAGGAAGCTCCTACAAATATGAAGATGCACATCACAGGAAAGTGTTAGCAGCTGTGTGGTCAAATATGCAACATCACAACACCTGGGATTTATTTACATCACAGTTGTGGAACCAGCACCACTGATAGAACATTCACTTGCTCCCATGTGTTTAGGAAGTTTAGAGGCAATCAAAACTGGAAGAGATAAACAGGAACAGGTTGTTTAAAACTGAAGAATGCATACACAATATGTAATGATAATAATAACACAAACTTTGCAGGTTGAAGTGTCTTAACTAACAAATTTCAGAACGGTCTTGAAACATTAATGTGTGCTTAATTTTCCCAATATTCTTGTGACATAGTTAAGTTCTGCTTAACCTTATTTTTCAGGTAGAGAAAAACAGGTATAACTGATTTGCTGAGTATTGCCAAGAATGAATCCATCTCAGTTCATAATTTATTTCCATAGCAATCTGTAGGTTCTTTAGTCTTGTCAGCTGCCGAACAGTCAATCTTTCTGATGAAGGTTTTAAAATATGAACGCAAGAAGACCGATAGTAAAAAGCAGCAGAATACATACTTATTTCTTTGTGAAATAATTTAAGCATGAATTCAATCAAATTTAATTAAAAACCTAATTATATCAGTGGTCCAGTTCTCCTTTCTGCAGAAAAGTGATAAACAAAATATCCTTGATTTCTGCCCAAAGGGAATTTTCAGATTATCTAAACTGTCACATAAGCAAGGGTTCTATCAGGCAGCCTAACAAGTAGATAACATACATTGTACTTCATATGTATTATCTTGCACGGTAAAGAAAAGGCTCTAAATTTTTATGTAGTCTTTGTTCCAGAAGTAAAAATGTTATTATGCAATCACAATATCTGACACGTTGAGAACACATGATCACATCAGTGTATTTTAATGTATTCACACTCCCAGATAGTTAAGATCTTCCTCCTTCATTTTAACTAATTCTTGGTGCAGCTCTTGGGCTGGGGATTCAAATAATCTTTCTCTAAGAAGTTCCCTTCAATGCACACCTCAGCAACTCATAAAATCAGACAGCAAATATCATGGACAAAGCACCATTTCAAGTGAATTGACATCAATTCTGTGAGGTTTGTGCGCCATGCAATACTTCAATTTGTTTCACTCAAATATTAATATCTGTTTTATTTTAACATCCATTTACAGAAGTTTACATTCTGGGAAAGCATTGAAGTGTCAATCAACAGTTCACACAACCTCTCTAGTAGACAAGCAACATCCAAAAGAAATGTGTAAATTGGAGCATCTAGTCACTTACTCTGACAGGTATTCTTCTCATTGCTTTGTTACTAATGAATGTAAGAGTCCTGCAGAAGCAAGTGCTGGCAAGGTCACTGTCATTTTTGAAGAGTTGTGGCAGTTGAAAAAGGTCTCTAATTACTGGGGAGAAAAAAAAAAAAAAAAAAAAAAAAAAAAGCAAATACTACAGCTATCATCCAAAAAGACAGGAAGGAAGAAACATCAACGTTTATCTGTTCCAGTCCGCTAAAAAAGAAAACAAAAACCAAAACCAAAAGAGAATAAGAAGTACAGAAAACAAACATCCAAACACACACCTCAGCTCTCAGGGCATTGAATGGCTTCAGATGGATTCGTGAAAAGACTCAGCATTCACAGATGTGATTGGTCAGTTTACTTTCATCATTCTTAATGTATACAATATTTTATTTTCTTGGCTCATCTATGCAAGTCTACCAAACAAGGCTCATGTATTCCCTAGTACAAATGGAAGTGTAAAGGACAATTGCTGAGCAAGAGGGACTCATTTAACAGAAGACATATCTGAATCTGGTATAGAGCGGTTCGGGAAGTTGTATATCCCTCATTTGCCACAAGGTGGAAACAATCACAGGAACTCATCTCAGTAACATAGCTGTAACAATTCAAATGTAGTAGTTAAATGCCATATGTTGTACATATGAATGCAGATGCAGCTGATGACTTGGAACAGCTTCGAACAGAGCACGTGATATGGTTTTAAATAGGTTCATGAATGCTTTTTTATACCAAATAGAACAGCATGGCTCTTTGGTGCTGTTCCAATCTATTACTTAAGCAACAAAGTAGTTTTCTAAAATGTATAGTAAGGCTTGTATTTCTTAATAAACTAGATAACTATAAAGAGTCAGTGTACTAATGAAAAGAACTGGAACTCAGATCCCAAAGTTTTAGGTATCTAACACCTACAGTTATTTATCTCTCAAAAGATTCTGAACGGGTCATTTAGGATATAAACTGTGCTTCTGTGTTCAGGTAAGAGTCTCGCTCTACTACATCACTAGCTTAATATTTTACAATGATCAAAGACAAACTATGTCTCTAAAGACAATCTTTTCATGGTGGAGAGAGGAGACAGCATAAAATAATGCCCTGTGCAATCTGATGTAGGGAGCCTGCTTTGGCAGAGAAGTTGGACTCAATGATCTCTGGTGGTCCCTTCCAACCCCTATTGGTTCTGTGATTCTGTCATTTTCCTCTGCAGAATTACTGACTCGAAGAGAAGAATTTAGTGAATTCTCCTGTTCCTCCCAAATTCAGGACAAGCTAAAGTCAGTGGTGTGAGTTGCAGTAGTGAAGTTTGCTGCTGCTGAACCAAGTAAGCTACCTCTATGTTCTCCTTATACCTACTTGATGGAAAAATATAAGACTGTTCCTTAAATGTGCTAATTCACCAGTTCTACAATATAGAATCATAGAATCACAAGGTTGGAAACGGCCTGCAAGATCACCTAGTCCAACTATCCTCCTATTACCGTTTCTATCACAAGCACTAAACCATATCTTGTAGCTCCTCATCCAGACGCCTCTTGAACACTGCCAGGGATGGCGACTCTCCACCTCCCTGGCCAGCCATTCCAGTGCCTGGCCACCCTCTGAGAGAAGAGTTCTTCCTTATGTCTAATCTAAACCTCCCCTGGCACAACTTGTGGCCATTTCCTTGAGTCCTGTTTGTTGCCTGGGAGAAGAGGCCAAACCCCTCCTCATCACAACTTCCCTTCAGGAAGTTGTAGAGTACAATAAGGTCTCCTCTGAGCCTCCTCTTCTCCAGACTAAATAATCCCCGCTCATAAGACTTGTGCTCCAGACCCCTCACCAGTTTCATTGCCCTTCTCTGGACATGTTCCAGGCCCTCAATCTCTTTTTTGTAGCAAGGGATCTGAAACTGAATACAATCCTCAAGGTGCAACCTTACCAGTTCTGAGTACAGAGGGATGGTCTGCTCCTCCCTGCTCCTGCTGGCCACACTATTTCTAATGCAAGCCAGGATGCCGTTGGCCCTCTTGGCCACCTGGGCACACTGTTGGCTCATGTTCAGCCGAGCATCAACCAACAGCCCCAGGTCCCTTTCCTCTTCACAGTCTTCCAGCCACTCATCCCCAAGTCTGTAGCATTGCCTGGGGTTATTGAGGCCAAACTGCAGGACCCAGCACTTGGCCTTGTTGAACCTCATCCCATTCACCTCAGCACAGCGATCCAGCTTATCTAGATCCCTCTGAAGGGCTTCTCTACCCTCAGGCAGATCAACACTACCTCCCAACTTGGTGTCATCTTTAAACTTACTGAGTTTAAACTTACACTCAATCCCTTCATCTAGATCATCAATAAAGATATTAAACAAGATGGGCCCCAGTACTGACCGCTGGGAGACATCACTTGTAATCACGGGTCACCAGTTGGACTTAGCTCCATTAACCACTACCCGCTGGGCACGGCTCTCTAGCCAGTTCCTTACGCAAAGAAGGGTATACCTGTCCAGGTCATGGGCAGCCAGTTTCCCCAGAATACTGTGAGAGACCGTGTAAAGGCTTTGCTTGCGTCTAGGTAGACTACATCAACAGCCTTTCTGTTGTCTACCACTCTGGTCACCCAGCTGTAGAAGGAGATGAGGTTGGTCAAGCAACCTGCCTTTCATGAACTTGTGCTGGCTGGGCCTGATCCCCTGGATGCCACGCACATGCTGTGTGATCTCACCCAAGATGATTTGCTCCATAACTTTCCTTGGTACCAAGGTCAGGATGACAGGCTTGTAGTTTCCCAGATCCTCCTTACGGCCCTTCTTGTAGATGGGAGTCTCAATATTCATATTAGAATGAGGGAAAGCATATTATTTGACACGAATTGATCAAAAGCTATGAAATCTTATCTGTTAAACCTGTCATGCCTTCCACTCCAGCTCAGCCTATTTGCACCTTTTTATCCAGCTATTTGCGGGTACTTCCTTCTCTTCCTTTTAAGTGGCATGGCAGTAAATGACTTTAATCTGAGAATTGTGTCCTGCTTGTATTTTAAAGCAGCTGACATTTCCAGTACAACACTTGTGCTGTTTATTACATATGGGAACATTCCCTCACAAACCATTATGTTGGCCACAAAATGAGCTAATTGGAGCATTCACAAAAATATCCGTAGCTTCAGAAATGCTCATTTTTTTTAGGCCTTATCTGCTTCAGGGCTAACACCAAGCCAAGTCTTGCAGCACTGTAGCACAAGTTCTCCAAGTTGCTCTTGGCATTCCAAGCCCTGCACAGCTGAGGCCTGCGCACAACATAGTTATGTCTTGTAAATAATTGACAAGAGAGACATACGTTGGCAAATTTGCCAGTGGCAAATCTGCCACTTTGCCATTCCTCTCCAGATATCTCACATTTCTTACTCAGAGGGTTTCCAAATGGAACTGCACAGTAAATGCACTCTCTGTTGTTTCAACTTATGGCGCTGTGATTAATCAATGTCATTGTCTGGGAACTGGGGAAAGCTGCCGGACCCTTCTGTGCAGAGCCGAGTAACTGTTTGTTTAGTCTGCTCCCATAAAGTAAGCGGGGAAAATTATGACAAGTAACTAACAAGATTTTCTGTGCTTCATTTTATGAGTGTCAGCTTTTCCCAAGCAACTACTCACATAAAACCAGAACTAAACCTTACTGTTGCAGGATGTAAGCGAGCAGCTTTACATTTAGCATTGGCAGTGGGTCTTGTCATTGCAGCATGTGGGCCAGCAACTTCCTAGGGCTAGGAGCGCTTGGAGCTGTGGGTGTGCTGGACTGGTGGAGGGCACCAAGGCAGCTGGTTAAAAGCTAGACCAGCTGATGGGACCAACAGCTGAGAAGGGCTGTGGGGAGCCTTGCTCTGATGCAGCCTGGTGGGACAAGGGCTAATAGCCTGAAGCCCTATGCAATGTAGGAGGAGCTGGGCAGGGCCCAGGTAAACAGCTCAGTTCTGCAGCAAAACCGTTGCAAGGCCACGATCCCTCATATTGGCTTGTCCAGGCATGTCAAACATACAGCCCATGGTCTACACATGGCCCAGCACCGCTTGCAATGCGGCTGCCCTCTGCCATCACAGCGGCAACTCTTCCCCATCAAACACCTGGCCCTGCCCAACTCCAGGCATGCACCCATCACTCAATAATAACCAAACATCAGTGCGCTATTAACTCTAATTTGGCTGAAACTGGAGCATGGGTTGTAGTACAGTGCAAACTCAAACTATGGCAAATAATTGTACGTATTTTGATACAGGGGCTAAGCAAAGTCCTGTGAAAAATGAAAAACATGCAGCCATGCTTTCTAGTTTTGATAAAGGAATGCGAGAATACGTTTCAAGATTGCCAAAATGCCTTTTTCTTTTTTTTTAATATATATACCTGCAACTCCATTTTCAGTCAACATAAATACATCACTTGCATATTTTCAAATGTAATGTATGGATACACAATCAAAAATTTGGTCATGCCTCTTTACCAGGCTTGGCTGGCTTTCAGCCAAGAAACACAGATTCTAAACCTTGTCTTACCAGAGAGAAATAACCCTCACTTCACAGTCATGCCTTATTCACATCATTGCTTTTGGCAGTACGTATATTTGTGAACAACTGTTTTGAAAGATGAAGCACAGGAAGAGTAACATTTCATCAAAGATCTCTGATGAACACATTGAGAATCCACTAAAAATTGTAACCACTGCCATCAAACCAGCCTGACATGGAAGAACAAAAGCCCCCACAGTGGAAAGTTAAGTATCTTCTGCAACACACACTATCTGAAGTGAACATAAAATGGTAGCAGCCTCCAGCAAGCTCTTGCAGGTTCAGAATACAATACAAAGAAAGAAAAGCCATAATTGTTCCCAACGGTAGCAACATAAGCCATAGAGCCATAGCTAATAATCACCAGAACCATCTGCTCATCCAAGCAGCAACTCTTAGCGCTGGCAAGTGATAGAAAGATTCTCTTATTTCAGGCATTTACTCAATACACAACAGAAAAATGTCAACAAAAATCAAGCATTTTCCCTTACAATTCAGCATGCAAGAGATTCAACAGCAGGATTATCCACAGAAAATGCAAAGAAAGAAACTGTAGCAGCTGCGATAGTCTCTTCAGCACAAGCCCAGTCCTGTTTTACACAAATGCTGACAAAATAGATAAGCACATTTTCTCCTTACAGTCAGAATTTATAACCTGAAGTGGCTGTTATAATGAAAAAGTAAATGATCCTCTAATACTCAAATCAATCTTGTGAGAAATAACCTGAATAATGAGTTACAATTGTAAGAGATGAAATTAAGACAAGAACAGTTAAATAAGGATCTAAGAGAATAGATAACATTTAGTATGGTGTTGGAAGCCTAAATTAGACTTTAAAATGTATGCAAAGACAGAGGAATAAGGGAAGAAAAAAGGAATGGGAGCAGAGTCCTCAGATAAAGGTGAGTCTTTTGATGAGAAATAATCAGAAGCAGATTTACATTATTTGAGGAAAAATCCCCATTTCAAATGGAGCTTTTGATCTACTTTTTATAGTTTGGACCCATAGAAGGATTTACATTTACAGAATAAGATATTCCAAAATGTTAGCGACTCAAAATGGTTTGTTGCAGATGTGATTAGAAATTGTATCTAAAAGCATGGGGAGCTGCAAGATGTGAAACCAACTAATAAGATCTTTCACCTTGCACACTAATGGGAGCACTTCACCCTCACAAAAGCATAATGATAAGAAAATATTATCCCCATTTAAAAGGAAGATAATGAAATAGATGATTTTTATAATATCAGCTGGAACACTAATGACTAACAGTATTGTGGAAGGATGAAGATACAGTATTGTGCAATAGAATCTTGACTACAAAAGATTTGAAACACAGTTATTTCCAGGAATGAGACATTTTAGCATTGACTACTGTATGATTTGGTACTGTGGTTTTTGCTTTCTAGCTAGGTTTAGTAAAACTGAGCCCAAAGTACTAGCAGAAGTTGGAGCATGTGAGGATGGGATTTATCTCATCTACCTGAATATATATAGTGTGGTGATTTTACCCTAGATTTTTATCTAATGGGGGAGAAACAGGTACTCCCAAAATGTGATTAAACCTGCTCTAAAGCAGATGTCTAACATAGATCAACTTAGGAAATGCAGGAAGTGATACAATAGATAGTAGATCATTACTACAGTTTGCCTGTTTGCTTATTCATCCACAGGCTACCTACTCATTAATATAGTTACCTAACATTAGCCTGTTTATATACTTTCCTATGAAAGGGATTTCTAAGCAATCTCTTAATTGGTCACTTTGCTGTACCTTTGTTAACCTTCTTGATTCTGTTATTCAGACCACAGATCTATGAATGGTGAGGAGATATGAACTCAATCTGACAAAGCCATTACTGAGAATTTAAAAAGTGAAATTGATCTAAGAGGAAATTTTAATTTTTGGATTGCCCCTGTCATGAGGCTAGTTACATCTGCTTTAAATATCTGCAAACAGGTCTTTGGAAACATAAGAGCAAAAGAATTATTTTTTTTTTTCCACAGTGCAATGTGAAACATCAGAGAAAAATCATGGCAGAGGCCCATGTTGTTTACTGCTGCCCAATTTGAAGCTACACAGGTTCCCCTCAGGGAACATGGATTTAGAAAACACATAATATTGCCTCAGGATTTAGTGTTGGGTTTTGCTTTGCCAACAGCTGGCATTAGATCAGGTCCTTCCAGCACAGCCTTGATTATCATGCAGAACCTAAAAGATGTTGGAATAATCAAGCTTTCATATAATCAGGGGCATATTTAAAGTATTAAATGCATACCAAGAGACATGATTGTGTAACAGCTAACAGGCAGTTACAGATCACCAGCTCTGGAAAATGAAACAGAGAAACAAATCTCTTATTTTATGTTATTATTATTTCAGTGACATTTTGTAATCCAACAAAAGCCCTATTAAAAAATAATTAAAGAAGTTTTTATCTTTATTGTCTTGCTCTCTTTAATTATTTTCATGGTGTCTGAAGAGATTCTCCTGGCTGATGATGATTATTAAAAATAAAAGGCATTCTAAATAATAAAGCAATGCTTAATAGCCATTTTTCCATAATCAGAAGATGAAGGTCTTAGCACATTGTGAGGAAAACTGGTATGTTGCAAACAGAAAACTGAAGCATGAGAAAATGTAGCGACTTTTCCTGAGTAAGCTAGTGGCTGTAACAGCTATACCCAGATAACTATAACCCAGATCATGCTATCTACAGTCTTATCTTTTAATGACCAAAATAAAGTTCTGAAGTGATTCCTGAAGTGAATTAATTCCCATTATCAATGATAGTACTAATTCACATAAGTCTGAAGACTTAAGACTAACCAAATTCAAAGAAGTAACTTAATTCCTGCTTGCTGTTAAATCAGTAATGAACAGTTTTTGTAACACTGGATGAGAAGATGTGAGTCATAGAATACCAGTGAGATTAAAGATACGGCTTAGATCTCACATAAAAAATAAGTCATGGTAAATACAATGTGCTCGTAACTGAAATCCACTAAAGGTTGGCTAAAAATCAACTAGGGTTCTCAGTAGCTGCTGACTATGATGCTTGAGTTACACTACCAATAGATGAAAGTGGCTCTCATCTGTGGAGGCACAACTGCATTTCATGAAAGGTGAAAGATTTTTGAAAGAACAAGAGACATTTCTGTAACATAAGGGCTTAGAGCTGAACCTGATCCCATTAAATATTTTTTCTAGACCTTGTCTTCATCCCTAATTTCTTAAATTCTAACCAGAGATCCTGGTGATAGGTAAAACAGCCAGTCCCTTCTCTGAAGGACTTGATATCTTAGTTCTCAGTAAAGCAATGTAGGCAAAGGTAAAATGGGCAAAAGTGCCAGATCAAAGTCATCCTGGAGGTTGAAGATGGAGAGGAATACAAATCACTTCTGGTCAGGCTAAAATCTTGACAATGCATTCCTGAAATTGCTCATTCTTTCCAGAGCTGGGCAGCTAATGTTGAGAAGGGTTTAGAGATTACGATGAGCTTTGCAGAAAGACTCAAAGCTCTAGGAACTATAAAATTTTAGAGTTATATATTCAATTCACACAAGTATAACCATGGGAAGTCCCTGAAACCTTGACTGAAAAGGTGAGCTCCCACTTTAAATCTACTGGATACATGCTTCTGCTGAAAGAGTTCTGGGAGTCTTCAGGAAAACTTCACCAACACCATTACTCTCTTTATGTTGGGAGTTTCAACAAAAGAAGAACAATGATTAAAGAGGACCAAACATATCCCTGATCCTCAGAAGAGATATATTCATCTGAGAAGAAAGCAAGTTAAATCTGGAAAGCTTTCGTGATCTACTACTGTCCATGCAGGAGCTGGTCTAGAGTAGAGCTGATTTTAACTTCCAAGGCTTTCAATTTTTCATTTTTGTTGTTGTTGACAGTTTTAAGAAAACAAAAGAGAAAATTTTGTAAGTTGGGAATTCTCCCAGGATTCAAGATGTTGCTATTTTCTATTTCTAGAGCAGAAAAGTCTTTTTTTGAAAACACAGCTGTCTATAGGTGCAGAGATGCAGAGATGATTGTTTTCTTTCTTGCTTTTGGGGGGGAGGAGAGTAGCAGGGGGGAAGAGGAAGGAGGTAAGCTTTTTTATTTCTCATTTACTATCTCTTTTATAATAATTTTTTTAAAAACTTCTGGGACACTCTCCTTCAAACATCAGTTTCAATGACAACCATTCGTAAAGGCATTTGGATTACATGGGCTGCAAAAGGTTTTAATCAAATGATGAATACAATTTTCATTTCACCCTAGTTTCATATATTCCCTGCAAGAAAAGGTTGGGAGCAATTTTGCAGCACATGGCATTTTAAGCCTGAATTTATTTATTTTATTTGCATTACAAACTGTGGACTGTAGTGAACTTGACAGAATTCACTAGATTCTCCCTAGAGGAAGTGAGAAGACTAGAAAAGTTGTAAGGCTCTACTATGACTGGATGGTTGCACTTAAAGAGCTGTGGTCTACATCTTAATGTCCAGTAACAGTGTTCCTGAGGGGTTGGTATTGAGAGCAACAATATTTACATCTTTGTTTGTGAGATTGAGTATCGGGAAGAAATTCTTCACTATGAGGGCACTGAGGCACTGGAACAGGTTGTCCAGAGAAGGTAGAGATGCTCCCTCCCTGGAAGTGTACAAGGTCAGGTTGGATGGGCTGTGGGTAACCAGGGGTAGTGGAAGGTGTCCCTGCCCATGGCAGAGGGTTGGACCTATGTGATTTTAAGGATCCATTCCAACCCAATCCATTCCATCATTCTGTGGTGACACTCATACCATGATCATTTTCATTCATTTTCACATCAGTTTTGACAACTGTGGTTTCAGGATTCCCATCCCCTCTTCACGCTAGTCTAAATAACTGAAGAGAATTCATTTTTCACTTCTGGGCCATTCAACTAAAGTCCCATGGGCAGACTATTCTCAAATTAGTCTGGTGAAGGAGATGATAGAAATAATTTTACAGAAAACTAACCATTCTCTCCTTGTGAAGAAACGTTAAGAATCCTAATCATGTCATTTTTGTTAAACTTTAAATCTGGACGCAGTTAAGCCTCAGATCCACACTCCAGCCCAAGCCCAATTTGGATACAAATTAGGATACAAGTTTTTATCCAGCACACATCTGGTTAAAGGATACACAACATTTTTGTCTGACTTCTTCCAGAGCTCTGTCTAGTGATTACAAATCAACTAGTTTAAACTGCTCAGACTAAAGAACAACAGTAAATGTACCTGACATTTTGAAAGAAATGCTCTGAAATAATCTGAAAAGAACTAAAGAGATAAAGTTTGTTGAAGAAAGAAAAATAAAAGCAATTCTAGACTGAGCTTAGCTACAGGGTGGAATAGACATCGTCCTTCCATTCCTGCCCATAGCTGTAGCAAGACTGCATCATGCATACCTGAATAGAAACTCCAGAGATTATTGAATTTGAGGTTTGGTGAAAGTTGTTAGAAATATCTAGGACTGTACTCACATACATAACTAATAGCAAAAGCAATCAAAATTCCTGCTGAAACAAGAAAGGGGAAGAGCAGCAGAAATATTTGAGATTTCTATTGGAGAAAAATGCAGATGACTTGTATGGAATAATTATAATTTGCTACTATTGGTGAAGAATGAACCAGAGTGAAAAAAGGTACAGGAAAATGTCAATTGGAAGAAAAGAAATATGCCCCTAGTATGGCCCCAATGAACAATGTCTTTCCTGTAGTGCCATTACAGCAATGTTTTTCTATTTTGCTTATTCACACTGCCCTATCACTCAAGAAAGGGAAAATAAATCAGGCTATTGCCTGACCTTTAAAAACACTGATTCTCAGTGAATCATCCCAACTACTGACACCATTTGATTGTCTCCTCAAGTCTCTTTCTACACATTCAACAGCTAGTAATAACAGTGCTCTGGGCCTTGAGTTTTCATGAAGCAGCCCAATTCCCCTGGTCCTTAAGGTAAATAAAGTATAGCAATTTGAAGCAAACAAAAGAGAAATTTATCATCACATCCACTGTTCCTGTAGAGAGAAAGTCAGTGACAAGAATGAGATCTTTGTGACCCTCTAACTGAAAACTCAACATGGCATCAAACAATTACTTCTCAAAATATTGAAACCTTTGTTACTTTCCCTTCACAGTTATTTTTAACTTCTTGTTCTGTCTTCCACTAAGATGGAGAAAAATGTCCAACTACCAGAAGAAATTCTTTCTGTATTTATAGTTTGAGTTGACGCACAAAGGTCTCTGGGAAAAGCAATGTAAAAGAGAGTTCCATAGTTATTTATGAATACAGTAAGGTTTACAGAAGTACTGTGGCTATTATTCTAGCATTAAAAACTTAGAATGCATTAACTTTGTTGCACCATGCTGTGCTGCAACCCACTGGAAGAGAAAACAGTAGTAATTTGTAAACTAGATTCTGCTCTTGTCCTCCTCCCCACCTCTACTTTAACTTTTTTTTTTTTTTGGTCAAAACTGCCAAAATGATGGGGAAAAAGAAGTAAACATGACCTGAAATTTATTACTTTCTTTGGAGTGAGAAAAATAAAGAAAAAAAAAAAACACATACGTTTTCAAAATAAAGAAAAAAAAAAACACAAAACGTCTCCAATGCAGTTTCCAGTATCTACTATAAGACATACATACCTGATCTGTACAAAATCGTCGTCTGTCCTCCAATTTCCTCTGCAGATTCTTCTGACTCTTCATTGACTGTTATGGAATAGAAATGAAAATAGGAAACTGAGACAACAGAAAGTGAAAAAAATGCTAATATAGAACAACTTCAAATTAATCCCTATTTCAGCTCATTGAACTTTGAGGATGAACTCCTTGAGAACTGATTTATCTAAGTTTTCCATTTAGGTTACCAAGGTCATTGAATCTCTGCCGTCAGAGGAAGAAATCTCCTATAGCCAACAAACAGCAGTGACCCCCAATAATTTCATTAAAATTCAGTGATTATTTCACTCATTTAACTATTTTTGCCATTGCTACTTTCATCTTCAGAAGCCTTTTTCTCATTTGTAGATTAAATTTATTCATAGTCAGTTCATATTCATTTATTCTCATACCAATGTTTTCCTTTAGCTTAAAATGGCTTTTCTTCCCTGATCTTTATTCCCTGGATGTATTTATAGAGAATAGCAACATTCCCTCTCTGTTCTCATTTTGAAAGGCTTGAAAAGGCAAGTTTTCTTCTAATGTCTCTTGAGCAATATACTCATTATTTAGCTATTCATCTAGTAACTCTTTTTTGCACCTCTTTCAGGTTGATTTAATCTTCCTTGACTACAGATTTACAGAGTTTTCAGTGTTGTAGAACACTGCTATAGAGTTAGCATGATTGGAAAGTTTCCCACATCCATCATATATTTAATTGTGAGAAATGAATATCTATTTTACTCTTTAGTCAACGCCATCCTGTATCTTAAATAGCTCTATTTCTTTACTGTTTATCCTGCTTTATTCCTAGGTAGTAATCATCTGATTTCTCAGTTTCTGTTTTGCTAAGCTGAACAGCTTATGTTCTCTTCCTTTTCTTTCACAACTGGATACTCACTCATTTTCTTAATCATTTTAACACTCGTTCTCTACGTTTACTCCAATCTGAAATCATTTTTCTCACAAATTTGGAACTCACTGACAGCATTCCGAACACCTTCCCACAACATTGCTATTAATTCCCATATATCCGTCTGATATATCCAAGGAGAACTCATTTTTAATGATGGCATCATACCAGTGGCTCAGCCGCTGACAAATTTTGGGACTAATAGATATATATCATTTTCTTTCTCTTTTAGTTCTGGATAGTGAGATCTCAGGGAATACGATAAATTCTTGTAATTTAACCTATATTGCATAATGGTAAAGAGTCGCTTATTTTGCCCCTTTCCTATTACTTTGAATCATCTGAAATCTAATTCTTCATGGATATTATTTTGAAGCTGATTACTATGGCTGTTACCTTTTGTGTTTATGTCATCAGCTCTTTTTCTGTTCCAGGACCAGAATCATTCACAAAAGCAATTTATTAAATCACTCTTAAGATTAATTTTTGAGGAAAAACACCAGTTTTACTGTGCAATGATTCTTGTTCTAACACTACTCCTCCTGTTCATTGATTCATTCTGACCATTGAGCCACATTCTTAACAATTTTGTGTTTTTTACAGATCTACACAATACTGATCCACCTACATAATACTAGTAATGAACACAGCATCATATCTGAAATAACTTACTGAAGCCTGGCTAGAGAAGAGCAGATGTGCTTTCTTTGTATAGAAAAAAAGGCCACAAAATAAATCAGATTAACCTAGCATTATGCACATTCAATAAACCCTTGTAGCATTCTGTACATCAGTCTCTTCAATGATTTTTTTGAATACTTAACAAACTTCCAAGGTCTTACCAAGGATTTCTTGCTTTTCAGTTCATTTCTTCTTTTACGTAAAAGCACTGAAATATCTTATTTCCAGCTTTATGCTGTCGCTACTTTGAAATGCACATTTAAAATCCTTCCTGAATGAATGAAGATTTAATTTGGCAATTCTCTCAGGGTTCTGAGCTGAAGAAGAGCTACCCCTATCATTTGAGAGCATTCAACACTTTGCGTTCAGCTTCCTCTCAAGTTCAGTTTGGAATTCCAAACTCGTTCCAACTACCTACCATCTCCTTTTCTTCATGTATATAATTGGTCTTGTTTAAGACTATCAGCTGTCCTGTTCCTTCTGGCATTTCGTATACACACTGGGAGATTTCCTATCTTTCAGCCACCCCTTTTTACTTTTGGCTAATTTTATCCATTTACACTCTGATGGCAATTTTTAGGGATGTATTTTTCTTCAGATTGCAAGGGCTACTTGAGTCAACAATATTTTTAAACAAAACTTCTCCATACCTTCTGGGATCTCAATAACAAACAAAGCCAAGGACCTCTGGACCTAGCAAGAACTAGCTATGCAGAGGCTTTCTGAAGAAAGGCTATAGAACAGAGAAGATGAATGTATGTACACACGTGCAGGAGTAAAAGATACCCTAGTTTCCTGTATCTGCTCAAGGTAACTAGAGCAAAACAGTGGAAGTTTTTCAGAGTTTTAAGCACTCTCCATGGATCACAAAAGCCTCCAATTTCATCAACACATTTCTTTCCATTGACAGTGTTGGACTGGTTTAGGAAATAGCTTTTGTTGTCAAGAACTAAAACCCTATCTTATAAAATCCTTTATTTTTATCTCTAAGTACACTGGACATTATACAAAGAAAATAATCACAAGGACCTATCTGTCTTTGAAAGTTCCTTATCTGCATTGACTTTCAGTGGATGGAGTAATTTACTAGGTTCTCCAGCATTAGCAAAACATTACTGCATTTTCATCAGAATTGCATATACACAAACTCATTTGAGAATGATTTCTGGATAGGGATAAAAAATGACTTGTGCAGTACCACTGAACACATGTAAATGAAACTAATTATAAAGTACATCACTCCTCATGGACCAAGTAACATCTTGTGTGGCTCCACTGGCCCTCTTTGCTCATTTGTCGAAAATCTGCTAATGAAAGTATATTTTAATTTGCAAATCATTATCTGCACAGCTCATCCAGCACAGAATGAAGGGAGGTAGCAAACCAGCTCTGTGACATCCGGGACACTATAACTCTGAGTAAATCTGCTTACTATATTTTGCATTATTTTAGAAGAAGGAAATGCACCTGCAAGGCATTCAGACACTCCACTATCCATGTCTCTTACTGCAGATGGCAAGCACAGAATCCTATCACGTCCTTGTTCAATGTCCGGTTTCTAGTATTTCACAAAAACTTCCCTACCCATGCAATTCATTCACAGTATTTTTTTCTCATAGTCCTTTCAAAAGCCTTAATTTACAGTCTGTTTTGAGGAGGGGAAAGAAACCTAGTTCAAGATAACAAATGAAGAGTTTATCAGCTAGTGAATGTTTTAAACCACTGGTCCCCATTAGGTGGCACTGCCACTTCTACCACTATCAATAAATCTACACAGCACATGAAACTATGCAAGAAAAGAGACAGAGCTCATAAATATTTGCATGTAATTCTGGTTGTGCTAGTCTGTAGGACAGAGACCAGAATGCGAATCTCAGCATCTACATCTGTGACATCCACATCATCTTTCCTATAAAGTTTGGGCCTCAATCTTCCAAGACAACTCATGTTTTCTCTATTTAAAGACTTGGGGTGCTCAAAGGTTTTAGAAATGTCTGGGAACTTGTATTTGTTTTCTTCTCTATGAAACCTAGGTGAGACACTATAATACATTTTCAAAGTGTTGGGTTTTCAGAAGGCAAATTCAGAACATTATGGAAAATGGGTTCTCCTTATTACTTCTCATGCCATACATCCAAAATTTCAGGCATAAAAAATTTTAGGCAACCAAAACCTAATGTCCCTTTTGAGATATTCCATCATGCAACTAGCAACTAGTGATTATCTCAGATAAGCAACCATTCTGCCTTCTTCATAAAAGAGCATCTGTGCTCAATTATGCCAAGATGAGATATAATTTTCCTTCTAATCAGTCACTGGACTAGGATTTCAGCAGGTATGAGAGCCACGAAAGCAACTTGCATGAATACGGTCCAAGTTACAGAATAGTGCAGTCAATAATTTTTATACTTGCTTAAGAACTCCTTTAAGGAGCTGATCTGCCACTCAGCAGAGCATTTAAATTACTTAAAATACATGCCCATGTACTTTGTTGAGTCAAGGCCATACTTCAACAAAAGGCCTTCCATAAGCACCACCACAGGAGAAAAAACATCAGTAGCCACATACACTCCTCACACCTTGCAGATACTGAGTTTTTTATCAACTGCACAGAAGCATACATAGAAAATACATACAGAAATACATATACAGAGTCTATATGTATACATACACATTAGTTTATATTTATCTTTTTCTAAGATAATCACAGGAAGCACCACAGAAATAGATACCTGATCCCACCCAAGTGAGAAGAAGTATGTGTACTTTCCACATGGCACATGGTGGGCATGGCAGCCAAGATTTACTTTGTTAGCCATTTAATGATTCTGTGTCTCAGGAAATAAAAGCTACTTTGGGGTCAGAGAACAAATTAATCCTGCTTTCTACAAACTACCTCACTGCTCTCTCTCTCCTTTCCTACCCATAAGTTTCAGTAACTGTAAAACTATTTTTGCTTTCTGCTCTTGTTTTATTGTTAATGTGATTCTTCTTTAATGTCTACCAGACTTTGCCTCTGTATTATTCCAAGAGCTAATGGGAATACGCTGTTCGGGCAAATCCACTGAACAGGACCCTGTGTAAAACAGTAGCATGTAGCAATTAATTGAACAATAGGATTAATCTCACTGTCAGACTATGCCACTACCTAATGACACACACCTGATGTCAGTGACAGTTGATGAGTTGTCAGCAATAAAGATATTTGGACTAGATAACATTACATATATCCAAGCGATAATCTTATTTGCTCACATTGCCCGAGGCAATATAATTCATAAAAATTCAGCTACCTTCATGCTTGCTGATATCGTTTGAGCTGATGTAGACTGCCACTATTCAGCATAAGTGGAATAGAAAGATTTCTTCAAGGATTCATCGTATTCTCGTTAAGTCAGGCTATTCCATTGCCTATTCACTCTACTGGAGAAAGGCCTGACAGTGAATCTTTCAAAGGCAACTGGCAGTTTGGGATCAACTGTTCCCAACTTGGCCCACAGAGGTTCTGCTGTGATTTTACACAAGAACGACGAAGCGTTAATGAATCTGTAGCATCGCCACAGCGTTATCAAGGGGAGACGTCCTCATGCAGGGGCTGGGACGAAATGAACAGCTTTTGTGAAGGGTAAATGCAAACAAAGGAACAGAAAATACTGGCAGAGAAAAGCACCTAGTGACACAATACTGAGAAGTGAAATATGGAATAAGGTGCTTCTTCCACCCACATGCTAGATAGAAGTAAGAAGCACTACCAAAGAAAAAGAAAAAAGTAAATACTCATAACAAATTGCTCTGACATTCTGATATCTTGGCTGAAAGCTAAAATAGCTTGTAGACAATAAGTCATAGCTCCAAGGAAGGGAATTTCTTGCACTTGTCCTTGCTGTGTGCTAGCTGTCGTAGTAAAGCATGAGTTAAATCCAGAATTGAAATGTCTTGGCTTTCTTGCAGCTTCTGGCCACTCACAAATGTTGCCTTCTTCTTAGCTTTCCTATTCAGCTGTGACCTCTGATTTCCTGTGTATATAAGAAAATGCTATTTGGGAAAACATTTGAGGAAATGGACAGTGCAAGAGCTGTCCATTAGAATTCCACTGAATATTGGTTTGACCATGGATAGAAAGTTATGTTTCTCATTCTCAAGCTATATGCTGTAAGGTGGGCATGTCCAACCTGTGGCCTGGCATGGCTTGCAATGCAGCTGCCCACTTCCCCATGCCACCCATGCCATCACAGTGGTGGCTCTTCACCACAGAGTGGCCCCTGGCACACACCCATTGCTCAGCAACAGCCAAACTGCCAATGCATTATCAACACCATGTCAACTGAAACTTTTAAGTTCTCTCTTGCCAGAGGAAAAAAAATCCTTCACTTCACAATCACGCCTTATTCACGTTATCACTTTTTGGCAGTACACACGTTTGTGAACAATTATCAAGGATGAAGTACCGGAAGAGTAAAATTTCATCAAAAATCTCTGATGAATGTTGAGATCTCACTGCCATCAAACAAGGCTGATGTGTTAGTTTCACAAAACCAAGCTAAAATATCTCACTAATTTTGTTTTTGTTTCTCTCTTATTTTTAAGGTTTTTACGACAAATAATAAAATTAAAATGTTTTGTTACTTATATGGTAATGATATTGCATACTTTACAAGGGATGCTCTGAAAGTAATGTCTTCTATTTTCCTATGTTGACCCACAATATCAGAGGTGGATGTTGGTGGTACGGCAGCAGAGGCTGAATGTTCCCACCAATATTCCATTACATTCTGTTGCTATGTGATAGATGGCAGCAGAGCAGCAGGTTGACATGAAAGCAAAAAATGTGGAACCGGATTCTTCCACGTGGAAAAAAATGGCACCCACTGATATTCACTGACACCTGCTGAACACTTACAGAGGCCAAACAGTGGGTGATGTGTTTCAGCAGTGGCAACAGCAGGTCACTTCCACTGGTGCAGATGTTTACATGTTCAGCATACAGACTCTTGTTCATCGCTGGCAAAAATCCAGAGAGCTAACAGTGGTGACTACGTTGAAAAATAGTGTTTTGTAGCTGAGAACTTGCCCTATCAACTAATTATATTGTGCTCTTTGTATCTGCTGCCATTTCCATAGAAATAAAAATGAGGCATTACTTCAAGAGCAACTTAATATATTTGCAGCCCAAGATCCTTTTCACTCAGTGCAGCCTAGGCAAGCCAAAAGTTTGGACACCCATGCTGTCATGCATACCTGGAGTGCACATGGAACACTAACTTTGTAACAAATCAGAGAAATCATGTTGGTTGTTTTCGCCCCATTTTATTTTTCCAATTTATTTTATCCAGTGCATTTTTACAGCCATGACTATCCTGTCCTTCACATCATTGTTGCCTGCAGCCAGGACCCTTTAGTTCTGACAAATATCCTATTTCATGCAACAAACACCTAAAGCTTATTACACATCACTGGCTGCATAAAATTACAAGCTGTCAGTATGTGTTAGATGAATCCATCTGGAGAAGAGAAAATAACCACAAATGAAACTGGATTTAACATTCCATCTCAACTCTGTTTTAAGGTTAAAGGAAAGAAGAAAGAAAAAGTTCACTAACTTTCTCTTCTTGCAAATTAGTGAAGGGGACAAAGGGCTATAAGATAATGCAGACAGCTTCCCAGCTGTTTGAGAATGATATTCCACAGAGGCTATTTGATTTGAGTTAGATCTCACTTGCTCAAAGAGTGGTCCCTCCTCTATTATTTATCAGCATGTTTTGACCCTTGTCTTTTAGCATAAAAAAGAAGCAGAAACACTGAATGATAACAACAAACTTGGTCTATCTGGATACAAAGAGTAATAACGTTCCTAAGGAAAAAATCCTTCTCAGAAAGTTTACAGGAAAATATATATATATATATATATATATATATATATATATATATATATATATTTCATATATATATGAAGGACAAATTGAGAAAAATACAGATACTTAAAAAGAACTTTAGACCTTCTCTCACTGAGCTCAGTAGTTCTGACTTTAATGACTAATGAATGCTAATACCCCTTAATGTTCCCTTGGAAGCATAAGTCGACAATAAAATTGTCTTAAATTATGTTTACACTCGTTTTGAAAGCCGTTTACTTGAGGAAAGAAACATGGAGGTTCTCTACAGTGATTAATAATTCATCTATGTCTGAATGTTTACTACTGGGAAGAGGAATGGAACATTTCCATTAGAATTTCTGAGAATCTGAGTTAAACCATCAAGCCTGTGACGTTCACTCTGCAGTCATAATCACAAGACTACCCAAGTGCTGATGCCTGAGAAAAAGGATTCAACTTTGTTGCATTTGGATGTGGAAACGTGCTACTCATTTTTTCTTCAAACAGAGATGGAGGAATTGCTTTTTGACTCAGAGATTCTTGGAGCAGGAGCAGATCTGAAGTGTAAAAATGTAGTTCTAATCTTGTAAGCAGAGATCACTTTTCTATACTGTAATCCTTTTATTCTCATTCACACTTTGCCTGCTCCTTCTCTCTTTTCTACTCCACTAATATCCTCTTACACAACATATAAGGACACAGTCATACTAGGATACCAGAAAATATCATCCTTAATATCTATGCAATACAAATAGCTCAAAGTAGAGATAATTTGAAAATAAAATAAAAAAGGAGGTACGCAATTCATCTGTGCTGAATATGTGAAGCTGGTATATGTACAAGTCATGCCAAAGTCATCTGAAGACAAGAGCCTTGGGTCAGTGCTGATGTGGGTAACAAACAGGAGAATAAACATGAAACTGAGAGGAGAAAGGCATCAACAGCCCCTCTGGCAAGAGAGTAAAATAATTACTACTGAGAAAGCTCTTTGAAAGTATGAATATCTTAACTACTTTGCATACAGAAAAGGAACAAAAAAAAAAATGGAGAAACTTTCCAACAATTGCTGCAGAAGTGTTCTTTTTTTTTCTTCTTCAATTAAACATTACTGTATCCAACTGAGAGACAATATGGGGTGACAGGAAGGGGATTATCCATTATCCAGGCAAATGTATGAAAACAGGAGGGGGAGGAGTAGGAGGAATGCGTGGGTGCGATTGCAAGCAAGAGAGTTTGTGCACATAGCATTTTATGGCTCTGAGAGACACCCTAGTACAGTGATTAGCCCCTAGACAAAAAGTTAAGAGGTTTAAAGTAAATCTCTGTCTCTGTCATTGACCTCCAGGTGCTCCAGGGTCCCACATGGCAAGAGCCTCTACCCAGAGCAGCTCTGACTCCAGCTAGGGGAAGCTGAAAAATCCTTTTCCCATGAAATTCAGAAAAGGAGAATGCATTCAAAAAAGCCTTTGTATGTGTGTGTGTATCACAGGAAGATAATGGATAGAATAGGATAGGAAAAGAAAACAAGGTCTGTTAGTAACTACTTATGTAGGGGATGCATCACCTCCACTTGGATTACAGTAACTAGTTCCTTACCCTGCAAGCGGCAAGGAACGAATAACTGTCACAGAGAGCCATACAGAAATGCTTATTTCCTGGAGACATGCCTTCAATTTCACGTAAGAATTTGTAATAGTTTTGCAGAATTGGAGCCACAATATTTCATGTAGCGCTGCTACCAGAGCTGAAGAAAAGGCACAAATGGCAGACATGACTGCATCATATTCATAGAAACATAGAATGACCATAGACACAGCCCAGGAAAACACACTTAAGTCCACACAACTAACCCTAGAAAGCCATTACATATTAGATAAATATAACTTGTGTATTTCTAATGAAGATATGCTACCTAATTTGACAAGGTCATGAAGACAGGCTGATGGAGCTGGGGCTTATTCAGCCTGGAGAAAAGGCTGCGGGGTACCTCCTTGCAGCCTTTCAGTACCTAAAGGGAGCCTACAAAGAGGAGAGGAATCAATTCCTTGAAAGGGTTGATAACTGCCGGATGAGGGGAAATAGTTTTAAGTTGAGGAAGTGGAGATTTAGGTCAGATGTCAGGGGGAAGTTCTTTACAGAGAGTGTGAGGTGCTGGAACAGGCTGCCCAGAGAGGTTGTGGATGCCCCATCCCTAGAGGTGTTCAAGGCCAGATTAGATGGGGCCCTGAGCAGTCTGGTCTAGTATTAAATGGGGAGGTTGGTAGCCCTGCATGTGGCAGGGGGGTTGGAGATTCATGATCCTCAAGGTCCTTTCCAACCCTGGCCATTCTGTGATCCTGTGATTGTGTGAAAAGACAAACATATCTCACCATGTGATTTAGGAGTAAGTCCCTTTCAGCAACCTGAAGCATCAGCAAAATACACTGTTAATACTGTTTCGATTTATTTGCAAAAGGAAATTTGGTATGGGAGCAGTCTGCCAAAAACGCAATGCAGTAAAGAACGGAGCAGGTCAAGGGCAGAATGTCGCTTGTTAGCACAGGGACACATGGGGGCATAGTGAACTGTGCTCACTACACCATTTACAGTCAGTTTCTCTATACATACTTTTAACAACACTCCCAGGAAGTGTCTGTTTTTTCCTCCTGCAGTTGAAGACACCATGAGCTTTGTATCATAATATGAGCAAGTGGGACCTCCACCAGGTGTTTGTAGTACAAGAAATCTATTCTACTGAGTACTATACAAATGCAGTTTAAATGAAATACTAAGCTTTTAACTAGCTGACTCTTACGCTCCCTTCTAGATCTTAATAGCCAGAAAGGGCCCATAAACACTGGGGAAGGTAAACAAACGTGCAAGCAAATTGAAATTCATAGCCACATGAACATAAATTCAAAAACAGAGGTCAAAGTACAGCAGCTCTCTGCTATAATCTACAGATACTGTGTATGCCTCAATAAAAAGACTACATACTGATTATAATGGTGAGAGGACCTAAAAATCAAGCTCTTTTTCTTCATTTCAAGGCTGTGATTCTGAACTGCACAGAAATCACAGTGACAAGGAAAAAATGAAAAAAAAGAAGTGCCAGAGAACCAGAGAGGAATATTTCAAACACAGCAGTCTGGGAAGAAGATGTATGATTGATTTCCTTTATAAATAATTTTCTAGATTCCTTTTTTTTTTTTTCATCTCATTAAAAAAGACAAATTTCTGCCTCTAGTCCAACACCAGCCTACTCAGAGGCTAAGTTACATATAGGTTCTACACGTTATGCTGACTGACATAAGCATCTTTCACTGCTAAGGTGTTGTAGGACAGCAGGTGAGATTCCTAAAATTCACAGCCTTAGATTTATTCCATGTCACTGAAAAACTCCCAGCATGCTACTAGTGTCATGCTAGTATAAATTTGACATATATTATGTCATTATGAAAGCCTTGTTATTAACTCACTGAAAATGTCTTTTCTGACTTATCTGAGTTTTGGTTCAAGCAACAGTGAGTTTATAGTCTAGATAACTCCCTGTGCTCCATTAAGATATACACACATAAATGTCAACTCCAACAGTTTGCAATTGAAGTTGCTAAACAAGAATGTCCAAAAATGTATCTTAAAAGCAACCTCATAGTAAATTCATAATATCCAGAAGACAGAATAAAGTATCACACTTCCTTGCTGTAGAAAGTATAGTCTAATTCTGCAAATGGAAAAGTACTAGAGAGAATGTTGATCACAACAAAAGAATTGGAAAATGATAGTTGTTTTGCATCAACTATGTTTCAATTAAAGTCACCTCTCAGGTATGTTTAGGTAATCTTGGTCCTGATAATCTCTTAGTTTATAATCTCAGTATTCAGTATAGGCAACACATTAAGAATGACAGAGGTCATTAGAGAGAGACTGAGACTTGTTTTGGGTCAAGAAATTATAATTCATAAGGAAAGACAGAGAAAAGATTGTCTAGACAATAGTGAGGGGTGAGAAATACAAGAAGGGGCTCCAAAGAGAAAGCATATTAGATTTATTTAAGGCCAAAAGTATTGGGTTTAAAATATGCTAAGGGTGAATCAGCAAGATATTAAGAAAAGTATTCTAACGGTAGATCTCAAGAGCTCATGAGTCACTGAAGTGGGTATGAAATGTACTTTGGGAGACAATTTAAGAACAAGAAGGAAAATCTTGTCTAAGAAATGGCATAATTACTGTTAATGCCACTGGGGCAAGAACACAGATATTTGTCTCCTCAGTATTCCTTTCAGCTCTTTCTACTGTGATTTTAAATTCAACCTTTTCTGTTTTATCAGTATGGGTTTTTTTTGTTGTTGTTAAAAGATCTGTTCATCACATACTTCCCTTTGAACATTTTTTTGACAAAGAAGAAAATGAAAAGCAGTTTGCCTGTTCAAAGATGAATTATTTGTATCATCATAAATCTACAGTTCCATTGGGTCAAATTTAGAAACAAATTCCTAGTTTAGGAAAAAAAAAACTGAATACTGCTTTTGCATTCGAACTCTTTTTTATTATGGGAATCAATCTTTTTAAATATCCCATTCTAAACAGCCACATAATGGATGAAGCAATAAGCTAGAATAATCATTCAAATAAGATGCCATACCCAAAACACAATGCCAGAAATTTCTCAAAATGGAAATTACCATTCTGAAAGCATTTCTTTTCAAATGAAGGCTTACACTGGTGGCTCTTTTAAAGGAACAAATTAATACTTACTATATATTTGCACACTTTTCCACTTTTCTACCACTTAAATTTCAGTGCAGAGAGATAATTTCAGGTTTATCTTCCATACGGACACAAGGATCTTTACATATCTGCTTCCTATGCTCAATTTTCTCCTGCTAACTGCTACTTGGCCGAAACCTGAGTGTAGGTAATAGTTTTGAATAGATTTCTATAAACGGTTGCCCAGGATTTTTGTATATTTATTAGTTTCGTCCCTTACGTACAATTTGCTTTCATTAGTCATGACCAGTTGAAATAGCAGTATGCAGACTACATATTCTCTTAACTTTTCTGTCATTCATGCAGTAAAATACTTGAGTTAGTATTTCTTACTGGGAGACTGGCATTTCAGGTTCAGTCCAAAAGAACAGCCAGTAATTGAGTATAAAAAATACTGTAGTAATACATTATGTAATCAAATAATATATGTGATTTAAATGGTCCTAAAAAGTACACTGTGAACCATCTATGGGCTACAGATTCACATTAAATTATGAAAAGTTATAAATTACAAACATTGGAAAGAAAAGGAACATTATTTCATGAATGATGTATTAACCCAGACAGTAGCAAAATTCATAAAGCATAGTTGGGCAAGTACCACTTCTCATTTTCACAGATTTCTTGGCATCCAGCACATTCAGAACCTGGACTGAAAATTCAGCCACAGAGCATTGAATGGATCAAGTAACATTATTGTTTCCACAAACAGAGAAGAAAAAGGAGGGGAAAGAATATGGAAAAACTCTTAAAAAAAAAATAATCAAATAACAGGATTCCTTAACTGCAATTCAATAAAAGTAATTTCGCAGCTAAGACAAAGTAACGACCACATTGCTGAGATTTGTGATACACAGCAGGATCTGGGCCCAAGGGCAGTGCATACTTATTACTGGCAGCGTCTACGCTTCTTCAATATACATAAAATATAATAAGCTGACACAGTCAGTAGACAAGTCTGCACATTTTGTTGTTACAATAAATCTAATTTCAAGAATGGCTCAGAGTCAGAAGTAAATAAAAAGGAAATAAATAAAACAAGAAAATCAGTAGTGCAGCTAACCTTTCAAGAAAAAGAGGGAAAAGCCAGCGTGGCTGTCAATGAAACCAGCTGAATTTTTGCAATATCATCATCTCTGAAGACAGTTCCACCTGGCAGAACTCAAGTATTGAAAAACATCAACATCAGGAAATAAACAAGGAAGTGAGAGATTAAAATGTTTTTGATCAGCAGCAGCCACAAATAGCACAACTGAAATGTTATAGTCTTCTACGAAGCTCATCAGAATATGGGCTAGCAACTCCTGCAAATAGTATCTTGAGAACAGACTCCTCAGCTTTCTGTATGATAGGTGCAAGGTACTGTTAATAACACTGATACTACAGAGCTTCCTGAAATTAGTTCCTTTAGCCTTCCCCCACATAATCAGAATTTAAGACCAAGCTATTTCTGATAAAGATTAACAGATACCGGATCACGTGTTTCCATGAATTGGAATCAAAAAGCATGTTGCTTTTCATGAGCCCTTTTTCAGCTTGGAAACAAAGGCATGGGTTAAGAAATTTGTTTTTCCGAAGCACCTGAAAGCATTTCACAGTGTCCATATATGTTTAATCTGAGCGAGAATATCAAGATTGTTTTTTTTTTTTCTTTTTTTTTTTTTCCAGATCTTGATGCTTTGAGAGGAAGGGCTAATCGCCTGCCCATCCTGAAAAACTGATGGCTCATCAGACTTTCCCTGAGATTACTGGGCAAAGGAACAGTATGGAATGATCATTTATGAAAAGAATTCTAATACTCATGAGAAAACAATTGGCTCCTAAAGCTGAATAATAAGGATAAAAATGAGTAGGAACTACTTAGAGGTCTATAAAGCATCTGAACTGATATCATGGAACAGAATCATAGGAAGCACTGAGTTGGAAGAGGTCATAAATATTGTCTGGTTACAATCCCATTGCCATGGGCAGGGACATCTCCTCCTTACTTGTTCACCAGCATTTCAGGAATGGGACACCCACAACTTCTCTGGGCAACCTGTTCCAGTACCTCATCCCCCTCATAGTGAAAAATTTCTTCCAATATTTGTAAAGTAACATTTTGTTTAATAAACTAAGCTAATAGTAGTAATACTGATGGGCAGCTTACTAAGTAGAATTTTGGAAGTTCCCAAAACGTAGCATGATTCTATAGAGGCATCCTTTCCTGCTTTACCTTTTTTTTTTTTTTCTTCCCCTTCTTACACAATTTAACACTATTTAACTTATGGCTTGAATCAATTAATAACTAAGTATTTTTTTTTTCAGATGAAACAAATGTTAAAGACTAGAAAATAAAAAAAGATAACAGTGCAATTCAGAATAAATACCTGATAAAATGCAGTGGATAACATGTCAAGGAGCAATTTATTTTCCCCTGCAGTGATAGATGTATTGTTCCATAAAGAAATGACTGAAGATTTCACAGAAATCTCTGATTTCACACATCTCTGTGAAGATGTCACAGAGCGCAGTTCATTAAGAGGAAATTTTAATATGGTGTCATATAAGCACATACACATAGCCAGTGTATTGTAGTTTCTGGCAAGATTTACTCATTTAGAAACCAGGAGATGAGCACATCTTTGTTTTCTCTAATCAGGAAGATAGCTTGAATTTCTTATTTCAGCTGTTCATTGGAGAGATTCCTTCTAAGCCAAAATACTCAATTGACCAAAATTACACTTGGTGTGAAATTATCATTTAACCATAAAGGACTGCAAGCAAAATTTAAATCAGAAACAAAGTACTGGAAAAAACAAACCAACAAAAAACAACCAACCAACCAAAAAAGAAACAAATAAAAAAAAAATCAGCCAAACACATATGAACACAGGTGAATGAAAAAAAGTTCTTCCAAAAACATCTAGACTTCTACTAAGTGAAGTGCCAAAAAGTGAATGACTGATTCAATGAAGAGTTTGCTATTGACCTTCGTGACAACAAAACTTGACTTCCCTGCTATTCAACTTAACTACATTTTAGGAAAGTACTCTACTGGGGAAAATATTCAGAGGCTACAAAAAGAGATTGATTTCTTTCAATTCATTCAATCTGACTTGGGAAAGACAAATGGCAAAGATGTTGAATGGACAAATGTAAAAGGAGCACACAGACTAATGCAGACTTACAATTCCTCCCCACACCAGGATATGCTTTTTAGGTTTATTACTAGCCAAGATGAAGGATGTAAGTTGAAATTCAGAAATTATCCACCTATCAGTCATTCCATTTCAGGACTTCAACAGAAAGTCACAGCAGGCAGAAGAAAATTACCTGAGGCCTTTTCAAAGCCTAAGTCTAAGGCAGTCTTAATGCAGGTTTAAAAGTGCTTTGAAAATCCCCCCGATGCAGCAAACATGAATAGGCAGAATGTTTACAGACAGTGACTGCTGGCTGAGGGTAAGGCAAGCAATTGTTCCTCGCCTTGTACTTTGCCCTCCAAAACCTGCCATCTCACAGTACTAGAAAGCTCTGAGCTCCATTATGCTTACATTGCTTTATATTACTACATCCTACTGCTGTTTGAGGCGGTTTGTTATAGTTAAACTGCTGCCAGGCACGTCTAAAGGAATAAATGATACATTTTGATAAAAGCCTGTTTAGCTGAATTGAATGGCTCAAGGAACTAGTAATGAATTTATTTTTTCTCTTACAGGTCAGTGTTGCAAATCCAGTCAAAGTTGATAGCGCCTAGAAGTTACTGCCACCCAACAACAGAACCAAATCCATGTGGAAGTGACTGGCAGTTCTTAGCATCACAGAAACATAAAATCATTAAGATTGAAAAAGATCTCTAAGATTATCTAGTCCAGCTGTTCACTTACCACCAATGCTGTCCACTAAACTGTGTTCCTTAGTACCACATCTATACGTTTTTTAAACACTGCTAGGGATGGTGACTCCACCACATCCCTAGGCAGGACATTCCCATACCCACTCTTTTAAAGAAGAAATTTTTCCTAATATCCAACCTGAACCTCCCCTGACACAACTTGAATCCATTCCTTCTCATCCTATTGATGGTTACACGAGAGAAGAGGTTGACTCCCACCTCGATACAACCTCCTTTCAGGGAATTATAGAGAATGATAAGGTCTCCCCTGAGCCTCCTCTTCTCCAGACTAAACAATTACAGTTCCCCCCAGCCACCCCACATAAGACTTGTGCTCCAGACCTTTCACAGCTTTGTTGACCTTCTCTGGACATACTCCAAGGACTCAGAGTCATTCTTGTAATGAACTGAACACAGTTCTCAAGAAGCAGCCTCACCAGAGCTGAGTGACAATGTCCTCCCTGCTCCTGTGGGCTGCACTATTTCTAATATGAATTCTTAGTATTCTTTAGTCCAGCTCCTAAAGACTTGACTGTGAAATTACTATGACTCCTAACACAAATTGCCTCCAATGAAGGTTGAGTAGCACCAGCACCCAAAGATTCAGCGGACAAGTGGGGTGGAATGCTCCCTCTGACTTTTATGTGCCAGGGAGAATTGAGGCACATTTTTCTTGTAAAAGGCTTTTTTTTTTTTTTTTTTTTTTTTTCCTTCATGAAGAAGGTAGCTTTACTAAGACTGGAACTTTTTTTGAAGGAAAATAAAAAATTCAACATAAAAATTGATCTTTTTATGGGAAGTGTCAAGCTGAATTATTTTTCTTCTTCTTAAGCTGTTTTTCTGCTTCAGGTTTTTAGTTTAAAAAAAGGAAAAGAAATAACACTTTTCAATGAGTGTTGAAGATGACAGCTAGGGTGGGATTTGTTATACCATACTTAGACATCCATAATGTACGTGTTAACCTCAGAGCTAGTCACCCCAGGATTCCTTTATAATCAATGGAGAGAAATAAGTCCATTTAAGGTGTGATTCATCTGATTTATTTAAAGTATCTACTTTAAGATGAATAATGATCTTAAAATTACTTTCTCCACTCCAATGACTACAATGTGAACCTAAAGAAACTACCCCAGATAAAGATCTACTGGAGACACTTACTAAATGATCAAGAGAATAATCTTCCAGTTTTCTAATTCTTTATCACATATCATTGCTTTTCAGCTTTTTAGTATTAGGAATCTGATATTTTCAGTTGAAATAAAGTCATACCTATATTTCGTTTCAGAATTTCATTTTGAAGAATAAACCTCATTTTCAACCCAGTTCAAAATTGTCCATGGAAAGGTCTATTCCCTAAAAGAAAAAAAAAATTTCTCTTTGCCCAGCACTCTTAATTTCTTCAGTGAAAACCTCAGTGTATAAGATGGGCTGCTCTGGCTGTTATGAAAACACTATTCAATATTTTATCTTTAAAAACAAATACCTAGGGATGATTTTAAAATAGAATATGACTATTATAATATTTCTCTAGAAAAAAAGGAATCTTCCAGATTCCAGCAATTTGCAGACCAAAGAGTTAATGTGTCGTAGGTGCAGGCTTTTGCTTCCATTACATGCAACCAGTGACCTTTTGGAGCCAACTTGCCAGTAACCAGACGCATCTGATGAGAAAGGGTTCTGTGATCTAAAAATATGGTAAAAAAACCACCCACTTCTACTTGTCCTGAGTCAATATCATCTTCTAGTTTAATTTTGTCATTGGTCACAGTAGTAAATGTAATGATGCTCGCTCCTCGTGCATCTTCATGATGCATCCCATGGACAATGATCCACTGTCCCTTCTACAAGAACCACATTGATATGAAGCTGAAGACAAAAAGTAACATCTCAGTAAGTAAGAAAAATGAAAAGTTATTTTTTTCTGCACATCCTGTGTCTAACAGTTCATAAAGTTACTTTCATTTCCAGCTACTGATATCAACAGAAAAGCTTTGAGGCAGTTCAATGAGATGGAGAATTCAGGCATTTTGCTCCATGCTAAAAGCTGCAGTGATTAAAAGGGAGGGAAGGAAACAGTTGAACAGCAGACAGAAGAGATGGGAACTGACTGGGGGAAGCATGCAGTAGAAGGAGACAGCACAAAGAAATGGCTCCTTTAAAGTAGAGTTGAAGAGAAGGAGTGATGAATATCTGAAAAGAAAGCACAATAGATGTAGCAAAAGAAAAGAAGCTGTAGAGACATTAGTGTTTTGAATAAAATTTATAGCTCCAAAATAAGGATCAGTATTTCGTTATTGTTCTGATCACTGTTTCCTACATTTCCAAGCACACATCACACACAGTAGAGAAGATCCATTTTCCTGCTATTCCCTCAATATTTAATGCATTCTCACTCAGCTCTACAGCTGTTTACAGCACTCCTTCCTCTCTCTTAGCATATCCTTCCACATATCCAAACCTTTTCATTGCAGATCTTCAGTTGCTTTGGACTCAGTCCAGACTCAACCACCCATTTGGGAATATAGCTTAATTTGTTCAGCAGAGCCGGGTATATTGATAAGAACAAATTTACATTGATTGCCTCTGAGCTTAACACATAGACTTTCTCCACCCTTCTGCCTAACAGAGCTGTGAAAGAGATTTTTGACTTGCCAATAATCTCACAAACAAATTAGCTTGATTTTAATTCCATTACTCAGAGTAATCTCTCTTGGATTTCATAGCATTTACACAGGACATGGCTCATTCATTATAGATATGTGTACACTGTCTTGTTTTTTTTTAAATTCAAGGAATGTGTTAGGTGGTTTGCGGTGACATTTTTCTTAATAATGTAGGCAGTATAGGAATGTTTTTCTTCAACCACTGTTCTCTCAGTGATTGCACATTTTTTAGTTAGAGAGCAAGAAATTCTCTCAGGTGGTTTGCAAATGCAAGAGAAAGTATCTGCTGGAAAGGTTAGATATAAAATTGAGCTGTGCCTTCATTTAGAATGGAATCCCAGACTGATAATGGGGTTTCATGCATTACATTTCAGCAATAACCTGTTGCCTTTCTCTCCCATCCCTTACTCCTTAATTCTTCAGGCAAACATCCCTGACACTCTCCTACCCCTATGTTTTCAATCTCCAAGAAAATAGTTTGGCCAGTGTTTTGACTCTGAGCCACACTGTCATTTTGAGTTCTCTCACTCTTCCCCTTGTCCTGCAGATTCACTAGTCTCCCAATACAAGGGGGAGTGATATTAATGTTTAAGTATAACAGCAGGATTTTTTGATGTTTTAGGTTATATGACTTTGCAATCACTTCCCTCTCTGAAAGCAGATGATACTGGTGCTGATTGCCTTTCCAATCTCTTTCGTCATTCACATACCAGAATTTTTCAGCTCTACGTTGTCCATCCAGACACTGATCTTCACACTGCACAGAAAGGATGAAGGATGCTATGTCCCCTAGGAAATCCCCTAGGATCCATGCATTAGAAGTGAAACAAAAGCAGATCAGCACTCTGAACAGGAAGCTGCGATAGGTAACATGGCAGCAGGGTAATTCTGGAACACAAATAACTTTTCCTATGAATTTATAAACCACCTATAAAGTACAATTTGTGCCTTTTGGCCAGAAGAAAGTTAAAAAAAAAAAAAATAGCTCTAAGAGATTGGCATTAGCAGAGAGAGGTAAGCAATGATAGCATGATGATATGATAAATTTCAAGTAATTACCAACTTAAGTGTCAAGATAAATTTTTCCAGTAGTACATTTACTCATATAAGCTATAAATAAGCTTTATCATTCCAGTACATAATTATGTAACTAATGAAAACACTTAAGATGCCTGTGCAGGGAAATGCATAGAGATGAGCATTGAGAATGTGCAGTTGATGTTGTTTACCTTGACTTCAGCAAGGCGTTTGACACCATCTCCCATAACATCCTTGTTATAAAACTAGGAAAGTGCAATAGATGACAGCAAAAGTTGTAAAAGTTCAAGTGCAACAGACACCAGCTTTGTTGCCCTGTTCTGAACCCACTCCAGGGCCTCAATGTCTTTCTTGCAGTGAGAGGCCCAAAACCGAACACAGCACTTGAGGTGCAGCCTCACCAGAGCTGAGTACAGGGGGACAATCACTTCCCTGCTCCTGATGGCAACACAGTTTGTGATGTAAGCCAGGGTGCCATCGACCTTCTTGGCCACCTGGGCACACTGCTGGCTCATGTTCAGCTGAGCATCAATCAATACCCCCAGGTCCATTTCCTCTACACAGTCTTCCAACCACTCTGCCCCAAGCCTGTAGCATTGCCTGGGGTTGTTGTGGCCAAAGTTGTGGCAGGACCAGGCATTTGGCCTTGTTGAACCTCATCCCATTGGCTTCAGCCCAGCTATTCAGATCCCTCTGTAGGGCCTCGCTACCCCCTGGCAGATCAACATTTCCAGCCAACTTGGTGTCACCTGCAAACTTACTGAAGGTGCACTCAATGCCCTCATCCAGGTCAATAAAGATATTGAAGAGGACAGGCCCCAGCATTGACCCCCAGCGAAACACCACTTGTGGGGAAACACCAACCCCTGGGGAAACACCACTCACCCTACCTCTACCTCATTCCTCCATCTCTCTTTCATGCTTTATTTGAAAAAAATAAAACAACTGCAGAAGATGAACCTTGAGAATCATATACCTGCTACATTATACTAGTATAAACCATGCTTACCCTATCTATGGGCAATGTCCTACCAGGAGGCCTTAATGTTCCTGATTTCTTACTAGGTACCAGTTCATTTTAGCAATCCAGCTTGAGTGTTCTGTCTGCCTTAGCCACTTCTATCTCAGTAGCAAATTTATTCCCATGAGTAGCCTTGCAGAGTCAATGCAGTGTTCTCCTATTTGTGAAATTGGGGCTTTTCAATCTGACCCGTAATTGCAAGTGACTGTTGGAAACCTCAATCAGCACCAAACCCAACCCCACAGGTAAAAATCTGTTTTGAATTGAAATCTGATCAAATTCAGCTTAGGATTTGGAGAAACCTTTTTTCCATCCAAGTTCACTCAATTTGTTGTTATCCAGAGCAATTTCTTTAAAGAGACAGCTTAAGTGGAAACCATTTGAGTAAAATTAGATGTTTCCCATGCAGATGCTTATGCATGATCTAGCCAGGTGTAATACTCCTGCAATCAGCAAGAAGAAGCCTTGCACATTTATTGAGGATTCCCTTCTGAGCTATTCATCTAAATTGGATCAGATTAACCACACGCACAAAGCAACTAACTCACAAGTGGACATCTATCTTTCCAATATCTAAATATAGAGAAATACAGTTCATTTTCTCCAGAGAGTTGTTAGACTTACAGTAGCTCTTAATAACCTACTTTATTTTTACAAAATTACCTTAGCCATCCCTAGTAACAGGAGTATCAAATAGAAGTCAGCACAAGTGATAGCACAGACTGCAACCAGAAGAGCCCCCAAAGCATTCATTCATATGCTGCCTGTTGACATGCTCTGAAGCTGGCATTGCCTGATTTTTGCAGATATCATCACTCATCAGCTAGATCACAACTGCACAGATAATATAGTAGGTTTGTACTGCTATGCTTTCCGTGGGCACATATATCCCCTGTGTAGTACACAGGGGGAAAACAAGTATCTTTACCTTCAACAGTCTCAGATGTATCTCTGGTGTAGCGAGCAGTGACTCATTTTACATGGGAATACAAAGAGCACAGTAAGCAGGAAATCTTGTGATCCTTCTCTCTGCAATTAGGCTTTAAAAAGCCACTGCTTCTGACTCTTTATTAGCCACCATGGATCCTAGCTACTTCCCAACATGATGAAACTTACCCTTGTCCCTGGGAAACTATCACAGTTCCAAACCTGCAATCTCAGCTTTTAGATAGAGAGGGACTAAGCAAAACAAAAATATCCTGCACAATTAATTAGGAGTTCGGAACACAATCTGCACACAAGAATCAAATAAAAGATCTGCTCATACATCACTTGAAGAAACCATTGATCACTCTGAACAGAAACAATTTCCCTCTCCTGGAATCAGAACTGCCCAGCTGTACGCCGCACTGCCCACACTCAGCAGCAACCACTTCTCCTCCAGCTGTGGTGATAAAAGTGTGTGTTCAGGATACTAAATGTCCCCGCTAAGGTAATGTATCTGATGGGTCCAAAAATTGGAGCAGGATCTTATGAATGTTGCTTCCTATTCAGCTAAACTCATTCCTACAATCTCTTATTTTCTTTTTTCTTTCTCCCAGTTTCTAAACACACTTTTTTCTGTAAAGACACACAGATTTGCCTGAATGCAATTGTTCTATGCAAAACGTTCTATTACGAGAAACATTTTGAAACAAAAGAAAATGGAAATGTTCATATTGTCTGAATTGCAATTTCATTTCCAAAGGTCATTTATTCATTTACAAATTCATTCTAACCACACAGCTAATTTCATTTTCATACTCATACCAAATCAAACTACTACCTAGAGTTAAATAAAATCACTTCATTGTGACTTTTGTTATGGGGAAAAACCCACCTTTTTCAGCTCATATTATTTCTGCTGTCTCTCTTCTGCTCAGCTTCACCATAAATAGGAGCCAAGTGCCTTCTCAGCCAAAATACTGTTTCCTTTTCTTTACTCACATAACCCCATGTTTTTCCATTGCCTTTCAGTGATCATTATGACACACACACAAAAAAAAACCCCAAAATCAAACAAAAAAAAAAACCAACCCAACCCTATGCATTTATGACAAATTAAACTTGAGATACACAAAGGCTCTATAACAGTGGCACAGATGATGTGCCAGCAAGAGAAGCAGCACATCTCACTGGGGAGAGTGCAGAGTCTGAATACCTCAGTTCTGCCCCTAATCCTTGGTGCAATTTTAGGTATGACACACATCACTTTCTGCATTAATGAGCTGAAGTTGCTGGTATTTTATTTCCTTCTTCAAACACTTGGTTATTTTACAATTGAAAGAGCTAAACACAGCAGATTTAGGTAATGATAATATTTTTCTGCTATTGTTAATTTTTACCAACACAGTTTTTTCTTTAAGTAGGTAAAAACTACATACAGATAGCATTGATTCTGAGCATTTCAGACAATTGGGATGATCAGCTCTTAAAAATGTCCTGATGCAGTCTCAAAATAAGAATAATATCAACAGACAAGAAAGTTGGGTAATGGAAGTAATGTAGTATGTGAAGTTCTAAGAACCCATAAAAATACTCAAGTTCCCATGTTTCAATGGCAGTCAGTAGCATCCTATAGATCAATATCATCACCAGTGCTTTTTTAATGCATTACTAAGCCAGCAAAAGAAGTAGACAGCAGGCTATTGAAAACTGATAGAAAGTTAAATTATTTCAGCTAATAACAGCCTGCAGAGGATAGTGAAATTCTCCAGCTATACTCGAAGCCACTGAAGATCAGGGCTTCATGATGGCAGATTAAATTAACTTGGATGAGAAAGAAGTAGAGTCACTGACATGGTATGAAAATCAAAGTCACTGAAGTCTGTAAACCCAGCAGCCAGCTACTCTAGGGGAGAAAGAAATGGAGGAGACAGCATATGCAGTTGAGGAGCTAGATGATGAGCATGGTTTAAGTTGTCAACATTGGAGATAGCGTGAGGCAGATGTCGTCTGCGAGCCTGAGAAGGAGCAGTGTGCTCAGCATATTAAACCACAGAGAGAGAACAGCCAAGAATTTTTTTGTCTGCTTTTGGTCTTTTTGTTTGTTTATTTTGCTTCTTACAGTACAACACACAACTCAAAAGCAGTTTAGAAAGTGTTCCTTTTGGAACAGAAATGATGCTTTACACGTGAAAGTGGTGGGATTAAGGATCTGGCTGGATGCATCATGAAGAACATTTATGATAGAAGTGAGCTGCTTGAAATGTTTGTGGGGAGACATACGGGGTAGATTTAAAATTCTGAAGGTTTAATTTAAAAATAAATTACTCTCTTTATAATAAGAGCAGCCAAGAGGCCAAAAACAAAAAGGAAATGGAAAAAAAATGAACATAAGTACAAAGTTAGCAGCATAGGAGAGAACTGTAGAAGTACCACTGAGGCGATTACTATGATTTTTTTAAAAATAAGTATCAGACAAGTTACTAACCAATACCTACAGTTGTAGCTAGGTAGTAATCAAATCCTGCATTTCACAGTGCCATCTTAACCAACTCATTTCTCATCAAATACAGAGGACAAAATATAATTTTATTCCCTTACACAGGCACGGTAAACTCTGTTCTCCCCAAGTTTGACCAATCTGCTTGAAAAAATGCTTCCAAAAAATTCCTCTGCTATCCCTACCTGCACCTGCGAAAGCCTACAGATCTCACATCTATGAATGGTTTCTGATATCCAGTCCACACGTTTCTTTCCAGAGTAGCTGCTTATCATGCTCCATTCAACTCCTTAGTTTCTTTCTACTAGAGAGCTTAGTTCTCCTTTGACTCAGAGTGTTGACTCACTCTATATTTCCTCAATGAAATTAATGGTGCTTATCACAGAAAGTTACTCTTGAACATAAATGAGTGGCAAGTGCGAATATGAAAAAAAAAAACAACAACTTTGTGTTAGAATGACTAAAAAAAAAAAATGCCTTGATATATAAACAAACTAAGATCTGTCACCATGTCAGGAATAATTAGGAGAATTTGTCTGTTTCTTTATCTTTCGCATAGCTATGGTTATCCCATTCCAGTACTTGTGTGGGAAGGAGGTATTTGTGTAAAATAGAATCAGCATCAGGCTCCAAAATTCCTCTTCTGGGGATCACATACACTTAATAGACAAACCAGCAGTGTAAGAAAGTTCAGGCGCTTTCCCCCCCCCCCGAATGGAGTAGCCTGCTGAATAATGTCCTTATATTAAGCATTTAACCATTCATTTCCTGCCCTAATATAAAACATATTCAGATACATGCTGGCAGAATAAGCTCCTTGAATCATGTAAGGAAAAGCTGCAATGACATTCTCTATTATGCTTCACAATAGGTGCTTCTCTTGTCTCGTTTGGCTTTCTTTAATTCCTCAAATCAGAAAGAGAAGAAAAAAAGATGAATTTCTTTTTTTCCTTTCTTTTTCACCCCTCAGGTTGACTGAGCTTCTGAGAATGTCAGGTCTGGTCTCTCTTGCTTTCCTCAGGATTGCCCAGATGACTCCTTTGAAATGTATGTGTCTAATTTTAGAGCAAGGAAAAGAAGAAAAAAACCCTAGATATTCTAAAGCAAGGTGACTTTTTCCTGCAAGCTTTGATGTGTTAAAATTCTATTGCAACGTTTTTCTCTTTACATTTTCTTGGCTCTGTCTCACTTTTCTTTTTCCCTACAGAGATGCATACGCCTTAACTTAAAATTAATGAAATACAGAGATGTCTCTGATGAATGGAGATTGCTCTGTGGATGGCTGATCTAGAATGCTCTTAGCATGTAAATTACATGTTTGCTTTATTGGTTTTCTAAAGCCAACCTAAGAAACAAGATATGTTAAGGTATGTAATATCAAATTAATGGGGCAATATGCAATGTGGATTTCAAGTCATCAAAGGAGCTGATAATGAAAGTGAAATTATGTATATATATATTATTATTATTTTCTTCTTGTCGTTAGAGCTGAGTGTAGTAGTTTTATTTTGCTTTGAGATTGAGTTCTTGCTATATGTATGCTAATTTATGTATACTGAAGCTTATAATGTATCCAAACGATTCACCAGTTCACAATGACTTCAGGGAATCACGCGGAAAAAACACATTTCAAGAAATCCAAATATCTAAATATTTTTGTTAAAAATCAGTCATTTTGTAGTTCTCCAAAGTAGCATATTCCATTTTTGAAGGAATTAAAAACTTTGGCCAAGCTGAAACTGAGATAGATGGAAAAACAGATATATGGACAGACAGGTAGATAACTAGAACACTGAAGTAGAATGACAAATACAATTTTATTCTCATTGAATATAGAAGTTTCTCCAACTAATCACTGTAGTTGTGCTGTATAATAGCTTTCTTCTGTTTAATACAACCAAACATTTCTTTGTGGTATACACAAAGAAAACAATGAAGCATTTTTAAAGTAAAAAGCTATATAGTTAGATTTAAAGAGATGAAATTACTGCAGACAAAGGGTACAAATTTCAAGAGAGTTTGAGATAAATTTTTAACATCTTTGACCTTCTTAGCTTACTGCAGAATAGCTGCCAACAGTGCTTTGAAATTGTATGCACAGTGCTTTAGATAATTTATAGTTCAGTTTGTACAGACCTTTAAAATAAAAATTCAGCCTTCAAAAGCAGGGTTTACTGTGTTGAATAGGTAAAAGCCTAAGAGAGAAATAGGAAATTATACACACGACAGGAAAGTAAACCAGCTCTGCCTGTCTATCATCCAAAGTATAAGATCTTTACAACAAGATCTTTTAAGGTATTCTAAATCTTTTACAGTGTGAAATGTTTAGCAGAATTACACAATAAATAAAACAATGCATTTATAGCAAAGAACACTGAGACTATCTGTTCTCGGTAGGCACAGCTATTTGAGAGCTTGGCTACAGGCAAAGCAGTGTTTTGTGCACTGTTATGAGTTAGAAGACCAAAACTTTATGCTGTTAAATTGAAATAAAACTCAGTACTACTAAAGTTCCTCTTTCTAGCAAATTACTTTTCTGAAGTTCTTCCTTCAAACAAAGGTACGTTAGAATAGATGATCATTTTTCTCTATGTTCTTTGAAAGATAAAGTACAAGAAGTCTGATGGAGGAAATGCTAGAACGCATTGAATCATATCCACTCTCACCATACAGGTGTAAATGTGTAGTTGAACCCTGAGTTAAGGTCAAATCAACTGCTGCCTTGTCACTGGCTTCAAGAACCTCATTACCTCGTACTCCTATTTCCCTTCTTTCCTGGAGATGGAAGTAAGGATGTTTTTTTCGCTGTTGTTGTCATTGGTTTTTTTTTTTTTTTTTTTTTTTTTTTTTTTTTTTTTTAAGATATGGTAGGTCTTTGAAGCTCTAATGTCTATTTTAAAGCAGCTTTGGAAAGGGTGTCGCTCAGAAGTATTTATCATTTAAATATTTTCTATTCATTATATTCCATGAATGATCCATTAAGAGTAAACACAGGGAAGCACAGATATACATTTTGCTGTGAATGGACAAGGAGATCAAAAGACAAGTAATTTTATTTCAGTAGAAAAGATACTCTTAGCTTCTACTTGTTTTGTTAAGAAATTCACCTTGATTGTCTCTGCATAGAAGACATACATATTGGAATAAACATTTACACTGAACTATAACATAGTTAAGTTTCTAGAGAGCAAGCTCTTTTCAATAAACTTGTGCTGTAATGACGCCTGGGAGTATTAATAAGCATAATATTACAGTGAGACCCACTAACAAGAATGACCTAATTATGCATTTGTAATTTAAAGTCCCAAGTGCTTTAGTGTACTCATGAGGATAATTGCAGCTGCAGTACAACCGATGTTAAATACAGTGAACATAGTTTCTATTTTTCATTTTTGCCTGGTTTTCTTCATCAGAGATTCTTTCTCTTTCAGATACCAGCTCTGACTGTCCCAGACTTTGCCACTGTACACCTATTGCAAACTGAATTTCTCCATTCCAGCTCTCACATTTTACAAGTACAGAAAATAACCTGAAGAATTTTGTGTTGGGGAAGGCTGGGGGAAAATCTCAGCTGAGCTGAGATGCAGTAGATTTGTAAGGAACAGACCCATACTCTTCACTTGCACAGAAAACCAAAATTCTAAATTCAGTCAGCCTTATTGGAAGTAGCAAAACGGGATAAAAGGCCTTCAGTTTCTATTTTTATGTTGAAGAGCATATTTTCCTTTGCTCTCTTCTATTTCCACATCCCATGGCCCTAGGGCAGTTACCCCCCCTGGACACCTATCAGAGACATACTGAAGCCTGCAGACAGAACAGACCCTCAGAAACAGCTGCCAAAGACACCTTCAGAGTCACTTGAAAAAAAGCCTGATCCCTCTTCTTAGAAATGAAAACTTGCATGGTAGTACACTGCTATAAGCCAAACCTACTTAAAAGTATTTTCATAGAACCACTGAGGTTGGAAAAGACTTTTAAGAACATCCAGTCCGGTTATCCACCTATCACCAATATGGCCCATTGTATGGGAACTGTTGTGTCGTAGCCTGAACCACTGATTGAACACCTGGGGAAAAGATTCAGTCAGCCCTGGGAGCACAGGTGCAGGCAATTCAACTGTGTGACCAGGAGTGGAGCCTGGCTGTACCTTTCTTAGACTGCATTTAAGGGCAGACTGCCACTGTTTGTCCCTTTTGCCATTTCACTCTTGTAACACTTCTCACTACATTAATCTCCAACTGTAACACCCATGAAGCCATGTTCCGTAGTACAACATCTGCCCTTTCCTTAAGCACCTCCAGGGTCAGTCACTTTACCACTCCCTTGGGTAGATTGTTCCAAGGCTTGACCCCCTCTTTCTGAGAAGAAATTCTTCCTCATATCTAACCTGAATCCATTTTTTAAAACTTGATGTAATTCTTACACTACTTTCCTATTAACAGTAGATGTTTGAACATTGGAGAAAATAATCAGGAAAACAGCTGTGGAACAACAGATTTTTTAGACACAACTCAGACTTTAGACAATGTATATTATACGATGGCAGCTTTTCATGTGTTTGCCTTTCTCTGAGTGCAGAGTTGTGCATCTCTTTCAATTAGAGACTGTGCCCATTCACACCAGCAAAATCCCACAAAACATAGTGGAACAGCAAAGACAAAAGGTGCTTGGCTAAGATTTTTTACTTTTATGATCAAGAATTTGATGAGAGAGAATACAGAAAAGTCCTCAGAGATTAAGGATAACAGCAGTGCAGTTATTCTTAATTCCATAGCTTGTCTTGTAGGTTATGGACTGGTAGCAGTCTGTGAAGCATGGACTTCAGAAAGGGGTCCATAAGATAATCACAGAGCAGAAAAAAAACCCAACAAAACAGCAAAGGTGCTCTTAACCACAAGAGAGAAAACATACAAACAAAAAAGAATTAAATAAACACAACAGAGAATAAAGCATCACCTGATTTGAATTTGGTTGTAAAAGAGAACCATTGTGGCAACAGTACAAAAGGCAGTTAGTTCATGGCTCTTCCTCTAACAGACTAAGAATCCATGGAGATCTTTTTAAAGTAAAGTTAGAAATATTACTGGGTAACCATGGAGCAATGCAAAGCAATGACAGTGCCTTCTACCATGATAGGAACACACTTGTAAAGCTATTCAACAAGATTTAGTTCAAAAAGCAACACTGGGAAAAAAACAGAAAAAAGAAAAAAGTGACTCACCCTTTCAAAATGCTGGTGAAATCTCAAGAAGGGCACAATCACCAAATGTGAATACAACTCCCTCAGCTGCTAGCCTTTAAATGAGGTAACCTCATCTGAGGCTTTATAAATTGCTTGCACCTGAGCTCCCTGGGTTAGCCACACCTCCTCACCTGGTGCTCAATCAGTGATTCAGGCCACGATCTAGCAGTTCTAATACAGTAACACATTTAGGAGAATGGGCAGCACCTATCTTGTGATTAAGTCTGTGTTTATTACAGATCAGGACAAAAATACATAGCAAAGGGTTGATGCAGAAAAAGCATAAGGAGAGATAAAGGATATGCTGCCAAGGACAGGACCAAAACCTGTTTGTGACAGGGATTGTCCTAGGAAATCCTACCCTAGAAAATTGACAAAGTAATGCTACTGGCATTATTCACACTGCTTCAGTAGCAGAAATGGGATTCAATGGTTTACTTTTGGGGTCACGCCTCTTATTGTGGAAGTGACTACTCTGCTTTCATTTGCAAGAACATGAAATGACCCTATATGAAAAAAATAGCAGTTTTAGCCTCTTCTGCAGTGGAGCATATCAAAGCATAATGACTTTCAAGAAATTGTTTTTCATTGAGAACTGCTATTTCTTGTTTGAAGGAAAAGGTCCATTCTGAAGAACTTCAGATTTTAAACACGTAGCAAAAACAAGCCTGTCAGTTTATGCAAGATCGTGTGAAATACATAACTGAATATTCCTTGTTGTTTTAACGTTTAGTTGATTTCATCATGAGAAGGAGAGAAAAAAAAATGAGTACTAGTGTTTGTCCTGATTTTTATTTCACAGACATCTGTTGCATTTATCTTATTTCAGAACAGTAAAATGTAGAATGTCTTGAAAATTGCCTTGAAACGGAGAAACCAGAGGCCTCTGAGCTCAGAATTTACCTGCTGCCCCCACATCACAAACACCACCATCTGACTCAAGGTTATTAACCAGAGGGGAAGAAACTGCATTGGCCCCCCCATTTTGTATCTCTCCCTTAACTTCTCCGGTTCAGAAGCATAACGGCTAAGAAATAAACTTTATCTGGGAATTTGTCAAAGTTTCTGAGAACTGCTAATTTGCAGCATGCTATTTAAAGAAAACGTCTGCTCATCAGAGGATAATCTCAGAAATCTGTGGGCTTGCAAAGTGGCAGGTACCCAGCTCTCCCTTGGCTGAATACAGCAGAGCATTACTTTCATACCTACCTCCCACCTACAGAAGCTTTTGCTTGGTTTTCTCTTGTTCAGATTTTCGTTGCAGAGCATTTTAGATTGAGCGTTTGAACTTCATTGGAAGTTTCTTTATACATTTAAAACAACGGATACAGAGCCAAGCACTAAAGCTTTCTGTAGAACTGAGAAGACAATGAGGGGTTGTTCCGGAGCCCTATGATCACTATTTCCAAGGTCAAATGTTAGTGCTTTCCAGAGGACAGCCATACCACTCCTCTAGTCATTCCTGCTGCTCATCCTTGAATATTTCCTAGATTTTTCTAAATACCCTTTCTGGATGCGACAAACAAAATGGGACAGTTTTTCAAGATGTGGGAATATGAAGATTGAAGCTCCTAATTTATTTTATAATCCAGTAAATATTAAGTTAGAGTAATGACAACATGTGAGTCAGCACTAGTCAACATGGCTGTGATCACCTGTGCCCAATGTGCCAAAACTTACTAATGCCTTCAAATGGATGTCCTCATCTTGTTTAGATGGCTCTAGACAAACCAAAAGAGTGCAGGCTTACTATGTCCACTGCTGGTGCTCCCAGGTTTGTGCTTACCACTGATCACAAAACATACAGATATAGGCAGGGTTCAAGCAGGGTCATATTTTCACACTTTTCATGGACACCGCCAAACTTGCTGAGTTGTACCTGCAGCTGATTTCTACTTCAGATTGCCATCTGGTTTCTCAGCTGGTCACCTCATGCTGTTTCACATGGGGTGTTTTGAACAAACATGGAGAGGGGAATAGGTCATCTCTGTCACCATTCCTAAGGCCCAAGAAATTTCCTCCTAAAAGCAGCTGCAAATCAGACTTCAGTCACCATTTACACCTTACTCCTGTGCTTTTTATTTCCACTAAGGGCAATATTTGCAGCAGAAATGGCAGATGCATGGACCTAGGCTTGTCCAAGCCCTATGGAACTGTGCTGAGATTACCTTCATAAGGAATCAGTTTTCTACTTCACTGTGAGACACATCCACCTGGAAGCACAATGTATGAAGATGCAGGCTTACCTATGTTTATTTTTTTTCCACAGCAACCATCAATGGCTTGGTTTTCCATGAAAACAGCACTTTCTGGGACTGTTCTCTGCCTTGCTGAGAACTTGATATTCCTCTTCGTACCCTGTTGACCAATTGGACTGTGAGCAGAAATATTAAGAGGGAGTTTGGACGAATTGGTGTTTTGCAGTCACCCGGGTCTTTGAGAAGCAGTCAGGATCAACTCTGCAGAGGATGAGGACATCATGACTTTGTGTTCCAGCTATATCAGACTTCATCTGCAATAGCCCTGCCTTTCTTCATTCAAAATTAATCATGATCTGTATTATGTTAGGGTTGGCAGCCCACAGGAAAAACACTTCATGTAATGGTTATGTTTGCCTGCTTTATATTTTTCTCTCAATAAGATTGGCTAGAATCTCTGCCTTCTAAAGCAGCAGCAGACAGATCTAATCACTGAATTGAGGACAGATGAATAATAATAAATAATAAGCTCTGTAATGCAGCAAGGGGCCTCAAAGTGGAAACTTCATCTGTAACAGCAAATTTTTCCAATGAAAAATTGGTTTGGAATTCATGCTTGTCGGTGGGAGAAGCTGGGCTTTCTAAAAGCATGGGGGATTGCAGCTACTTTATTAGTTCAACCTTTTTGTCTCACCTTTAATTAAAGAAGACATTTGACAACAAAACCTTTTAACATCTCTCCCAATCACCTGTAGGTACAGGGAGGAAAATTAACCTGTGCTTAGTCTTGCTAGCAATCACTCAGGGCTAGCTCTTGCTGTAGTCAGCAGCAACACATGTCACAAATTCAGGCAAACTTTTGGTCTGATGATAGTATTTACAGGCACAAAAAAACTGCAAAGAAATCAGAAGGCATTGTAGAAGCCTGTCCAGAAGCTCTCTAAGCTTCTGAGAGTAGGTCAGTATAGTGAAAGATGCTAGAAGATAAAGGACTTGAGATATACACTTAAATAAACACTTGTGTGTATGTCTAGATGTACATATGTGTACATGGATTGTTAACACATGCATTATATATATATATATATATATATATATATATATACACATACATATATAAAAAACAAACACATGCATACAGTGAGGATTCCTGTTGGCATCTACTCTCAAATGCTTATTCAACATAGATTTCCTCTGCAAGTCTTTGAACTATTGACCCTGTAGAGTCTGGTTCATTCCAGTGCAGCAAGTATCTTTTTTGTTTGGTGGTAAATCAGGGTCAGAGTTATGAGCTTGATTGCTTTTCACTTTTACATACTAAATTAATGGCTAGGAGTTCAATGCAGTTCTTTTGCTTTATTTTGCTTAGAGACTAAAATCAGAATGATTGACCCAATTGTCTATGCAACAAAGAACTGGCATGTAATAATACTATTCTTTTCAATTTTTAAGTGTTTGTACGACATCCTAGCTCTATCAGAAAGACTAATTGCAAATAATAGGCCCAACTGAGCTCTGTGTATATCTACTGAATTTCTTTTGAGCTATCCAAAGGATAAATGAAGTTTTATGATTTATTATGATTATTAATGTCTTATTGTTTTCTTCTCATAATATCATCACGATTTTTAAACATAATCAATAGAAATTTGTCTGGAATCCTATTGGGTACAACACAAGTACAAAAAGGATAGAAACTCCATTTGTACAGCAAAAAATCAGTTCAGCAAAGCACATAAATCCTTGCAAAGCTCAAAGTACACATTTCTATTTTGTTATTTTCTCTGGGACTTTAGATGTATGTCTGGGTACTTTATCTACTCAAGTTCTGATAGACTACATCAGCATCTTCAATATTGTCAGTAACAACAAGGCAGGGAAACATCCTACTTCCTCCCACATATGTAAGACTGCTATTTCAACTGTAAACAAGGAAAACAAATTAAAACAAACTACAACTGCTTTATGATGGATACTACCATGATATTTGGTCCACTCAGGAACAACACAGGAAAAATCCAGTCATGATAAACACGTTAGAACAGTTAAATATTTTTCAGGCACAACATTTCAGGTAAGCACTATGTACCTAGTACTCAACCAATGTACAGCAAGTCATGTTAAGTGAAGTTGAACAATAACACGATAATCATATTGACAGGCAAGTAATTGGGAACTCCACATATGAATTTCCATTACTTCAGGCTAGTTTTATGAAAACATGGAATCAGATCTCAGAAATGTGGGATGGGATAATTTTATTCTGAGCAGTATGCCTAGCCACATTTATACCAAGTTAAAAAGCACTATCCAATAACGTTCTCAGTTTGCCCAGCCCCATTTCTATCAGCAACATGATTTGGTACTTCTTCTGGATCAGAGCTTGGTAGAGGGGTGTACCTATTTTTGAAAGCCACTGGGAGCACATCTGTGACAGCTGGGAATATTTTTCTGTTATTAGAATTTTATATAAATAATGAAACAGTTGAGAAAATAGGCCATAGAAGGACAAGTGGTTGGCTATCACAGTCCAGTGTGGTTGGCTATCACAGTCCAGTAGCAGACTGACAGAACAGTGGACAAGATTTTTTTTGGAAATGATTCCTCAACTGTGTTCCATAGGCTAGTGCTTGCATATGAGGTAACGCTTCCAATGTTCAATTACTTGGATGCTTGGCACACTGATAAAAAAAATCCTCATCTTCGTTTTGGATACATACCTTGGTAGAAGATTTATTAGCAGGGAAAAGAAGTTTAAGAACTTCCAGAACAACTTTAATTTTTTTTTTTTTTTTTTTTTCAAGTTATTTGAGAATAAAATGAATCTTGAGATTATTTCACCAAGTCAGAAATTAAAGTGGCAGCATAAGCTAAATGCATCAGATGAAGTATTCATAATACATAATTCAAGTATTGGAAAAGTAATGTTCCCATCAGTTTCAAGGGATGGGTCATGTGCATTTTGATTGCCTTCATCTTTCTTTTGTTTATCTTTGCTTTTCCTTTTTACATAACTGCTTTCATCTCTCATCACTTTATATATAGCAGCCTATGACTTTGAAGAAGTAACAATTACCCCCTGCTCTACATATCAACCACCTTTGCTCAACGGTTTGAATTACAACCTAATGATGCAGTGCTCTGATGCAGTTTCTCCATAAAGACTTTTTTTTTTTTAACCAGCATTCATCTTCTTCAATCATAAAATAATCATCATATTTCATGGGCACCAATACATACAATCCTCATATTCTCAGCTGGGTATTTTGTATTCTTTTTGCAAGGCTAAAACAAATGACTGCAAAAACTCAATTGACAGCTCCATTTTGTCTGGATCACTGTAAAACAGAGTCTTCCAGTTCTCAAACATGCCAGAAACAAACATGAATTGTCTGATATCAGTTAAGAATTGGAAAAGCACTGAGAAAATTGAGATCTGGATCAGCGAGACTTGTCAGCACAGAAAAAATGAAACTCTTTTGTGCTTCAAATGTAATCACGCAGATCACACCTAATTTCTTATTCAGAATGATTCGGCCAATCATTACCATAGTAAAGAAGAGGAGAAGAAATAAGCAGGCCCAAATCTTCTGCCAAACAGAGGAGTCTGGGAGTTATACAAGAAGCTCACTGTAAGCAGATGCGGGAGTAGTATTCTGTAACATTTCAGCTTGCTCTCTAATGATTAAAAATAGGCTTAAAGTTTAATGTACTTTTCAGAATGTGTTAGTGTTCATTGCTACAGTATGGCTGCATTTCAAGGTATTATTTCTGAACTTGCATTGCAATTATGCTTCACCATATCCTGACAAAATATGAAATTCATTTGGGAAATACTTCCAAGGTAACAAGGTCATTTTCTTAAAATCTACCACTTCTAAGACTGGCTTTCAATTTTCAAGCATTTCTTCTTATAATTGAATAGTTATTTTTCAGTGCATGTTTTCCCTTTCCTTTCTCTTCACTCCACCTTCCTCCAGCATTCAACATGAAAAAATAAATCAGAGAATAGATGTTTGTTTGTGTGAATGTACGGTCCTGGTGTGCTCAGCTGGAGAGACAGAGAAAGGAAAACATCACTCTTTATTTATTCCTGATTTTTCAATAAAGAGCTCTTTTCAGATTTGGGAGGTTCCCCCAGGCGGCCAACCTCCAGAATTATCCATCTCCTGCTCATGTGTTTCTCTGTTGGAGATGGTTCTCCAAACAGACCAAAATCTCTTGCTTGCATTTTTACATGTTATGAGTGGCTAGTCTAGTAAATATTCTTTCAGGCTTTCTGTATTACTGTATTTTAGTGCTTCCTACCTGTAGGAGAAGCAAGTAAATTTTGATCACACATACAGAGATTTCAGCAGTGACTGTGCTTCTAGTGCCACTGCTCTTCCTTTATCATTGCCAGCTAGTATTGACATAGAAGTGCGATGGTAATAATCATCACGTACAACCTGAAACTCAGACCACTCATGTTTGGGGCCCACTAGAGCACTGATTTACAGGATTCTGATGTCTGGAACAGAGATTAAAGATTCAGGGCCCTAGAATTGTCTGAGATTTGGTCAAGCTCTAATAAGTCTGTTCACACACCTATCTCCTGACCCATTTCAAGGACGATGCATACAGTCCCATAGAAGACAACCAATTTCACTATGTATGGACCTGTTGCTCACTTGTACAAGCTGCTAGTGCAGTGACCAAGTGTGAACACCAGCATCCGTTTAGAAATCACCACAAGAGAAGAAACAGCTGATGCTCTAATCTACCCAAATCCACATTTAGGGAAACACCAGGAGCTCTTGCCTGAAACATGGACACTCATTAAAGCAGTACCCTGCCATATGTGTCCTTGGCTGGGCTCTTTGGCAGCTCTGCAATGACAGCAGACAGCTGGGCTGTATAATTGGTCCCAGGAGAACATTAATCCTCTCTGTTCAAACAGCTGGATGTGTGGTACCAATGCTGTACTCAGAACAAAGAGGAAAAGAGCAAAAGGTTTCATCTGCTTTGACACAGAAGCATCCTTTTTATGTTCAGAAGGCAACTTGTTGATCAAGAGAACTACTACTGAGTGACAACTTCTCACTCCCTTAGTTTTACCTATAATTTGTGAATAATGCATGATTTCAAGACATTAAAGAACAGTACTGCTAATTCAAGGAAGGCACACATTTTTCCACAGAGTGCTGTCTGACCTCTTGTGCCAAATACCAGTAACCTAATACATACCTGTATAGGATCTTAGGAATGTAATACTTTTACCACCAGTAAAATATACTAAATAATGCCTGCAGTTATATACGCAGTATGCACGCGAAAGTAAATCAAGTTCTTTCTCCAGGGTAAGCTTTATTCAGTGAAGATGACCACTTCTACCTTCTTTCTTCCAGGGTACAGGCCTGCAAACCTATATCATCAGTTCATTGTAGATAAAAGAGCCACTTTCTTCTGAAGCATCACAGATGTGCAACAGAGAAAGTAGTGATCATGATAGGTACCATTGGTGTCTAACAGGGGATGAAACAAAAGCAAGCTTAATTATAGAAGCTTCAGAGCCAGCAAATTCGGCATTTCTACTGAAGTAGAAATATCTAAACCTCACTCTTTACTTTTTTGTGTGACTGTAGAAGGGTATTTTGCTAACAACTCCAGGGAAACAGAAGCAGGCTGCTAATGTCTTTTGACTCAGTTTCCCAGCTTATAAAAATGGAAAGGCCTTTACTTCTTTCACAGGAGCATAAGCACACGAATGCTGGCTATGCATTTTGAGATCTATGCATTTGATTCCAGAGTGTTATTGAAACTGATTGATGAAGCTCATTACTGGGCTACAGGCCAGACCAGCGTTTTAAGTCCTTTCCAAGGCAGCAAATGTTGGCTGTATAATAAACACAACCATCCCTATAAGCAGATCTGTCATAAATACAACACATCTGTGATGACAAAAGCATAAGTTTATAGAGCAAACAGAAAAAGCAGTGAGGGGACTGTACCCTTGCCACAGTTGGTGGTCTTTAAAGGCAAAAATTCCCATCCCACATGAGGCAGACTTCTATATTTCTTTCTCCTGTGTTGACCTCTGAAACATCTAAATTGCAATATGTCTGCATGACTGTAAACAAGGGTGTACACCGATGCTTGAGGGGAGGCAAGCATTCAGATCATACTGTAATATAAACTGTCCATCTGTGCTTTAGAAAATGATCATTTCTTCTTTGTTATGGTTATTTACATATTCCACTCAGTTGAAAAAAAGCTACCACAAAACCTTTCAAGATTCAAAAGAGCTTGAAATAAACAAGGCCAAGATAAAAAACTTATATTCAAAGGTACTGGCAGGAGATTTGAGTAAGGGAAAAGACTGCTGGTTCACCCTATCTCCCTTTTCAACACATTTTAATGACTGCATTACTTCTCCCATTTTCCATATCTTCACCCTTGCATAATGTAGGTTAGAGAGTGGAATCTAGTTTGTTTCAGCCCTAGGGTCCTATGCTGTCACATTTCATTAGATCAGGTTTTGTAACAATCATATATATTTTTTACCCTAAACTTACACCAACTACTCTCTCTTGCTATTTACATTTTAATACACACTTCAGTAGCTGTAAACTTCTTTCAGCTTGCTAATGTCTGAGCTTGTGTAGAACCTACAAAAATTGCTGCTCTGCTGTGAAAGACTCAGTAGCACAAGTATATACCAACAATAATGGGACCTTGTCCCAGAGCTAACACAATACAGGAATGTGACCTTCATTTATGCTGCCAGAGGGCCATCCTGCTGATGAAGTTTTAGGAGTTCTGAGAACAAAGAATAGCTGAGTTTTTCTACTACTACGTGATCCAGATCTTGGCTACAAGAAATGTGCTATGTGCTGAAAGGTCATGCTCTGAAATAAGAGCCCCGAGGACTACTTTTCCCATTCAAGTTCTACCTACACATTACTAAAGGCATCTGTCTCTGGGTGCTATCTTGAGCAGCCTGGCAAAGCACCGCAGAGCGGCTCACATCCAGACTGCACAGCACTGCCAACTTCTGGAGGAACCAAAGCTTATTTTGTCACCTACTACTAATCCCATATATTCCTGGGTCCTCTGTAACACATCCTTGGGATAATGTGAAATTTCTCAAACCAAGTGCCTCAAATATCACAGTGCAACAAATCTGGCTTTTTTTACACCATGATGATGAATGTGTAATGGCACAAGGAGCAGTGTGGGAAAAGGGGGGAGTACAGAGGCTGCTGATGTAATGCTGAAGGGCTGCGTGTGATAGAAAGAGCCAAGTCTAGTTTGGGGAGGTCCACATAACTGTCCAATGAGATATGTCCAAAGAAACATGAAGATGATTAAGGGGCTGGATCATCTCTCATATGAGGACAGTCTAAGAGAGCTGGGACTGTTTAACATGGAGAAGAGAAGGCTTAGGGAATGGGAAGTGATCTTATGCAAGTATACAAATGCTTGAAGGGAGTTTGAAAAGAAGATGGAGCTAGACTCTTAGTGCTACACAGTGACAGGACAAGAGTCAAAGGGCAAGACTAAAAACACAGGAGACTCCACTTGAATGTCAGAAAACATTTTTACCCTGCCTGTTAGAGCAAACCCGCACAGGCTGCCCAGAGAGGTCATGAAGTCCTTTCTTAGGAGATACTCAGAAGCCATCTGGACATGGTCCTGGGAAATCTGCTGGAGGTAGCCCTGCTTGGCTAGGGGTATGGACCAGATGGGCCCCTTCCTACCTCAACCATTCTATGAACCATCACCAGGACTGAATTATCTTAAAAATACTAGTTACCTAGACAGTAGAAATGCAGTAGAAATAACAATGTTTGTTAAAGATGAACCTGTTTAAATGTTTTTAAGTATATAACTCAGTAAAGGAAGCCACGATTTTGCTTTAAAAAGTTTTGAATATGACAAAGAATATATCAATTAGTAGGTTTTCAGGGGAATTCGTAAGTCTTTTGTTTTTCATAGCTTTTGTTTTTCATCTGTGGACCCAGCATGTCTGCTAAAATTAGTACTGATTTTTCTTCATCTCTGAAATAACAAGACATATGTCATTAAGTTAAAAATTGAAAGCCTTTCTGAAGAATGACAACTCACAGCAAAAAAAAAAATATATCTTTTTTAAAATCAAGAAATGAATGAACTATTTTGATTTTGTAGGGAAAGATAGAAATCAATACAACAAAATTCATAATCAATTTACCTTAAAGGAGTTGCAAGGAAAAGAAAGAACAGAAGAAAGGAAACAAACAAAAAGCACAATCACTTCGTGCTGACTGTGCTGCTAAGACTTTTCTCGGTGCTGTTCCATACCTGTCAGCATCCTCTTTAAGTGTAAAGCATAAGAAGAGTTCTGCATTTTTTAAGTGCTTCAACCACATTTTATTTTAGCTTTCTGTGGAGGTGCGAAGTTTGCTGGCAATTACTCTCTACCCATAGCTTGCAGGACACATGCCAAGCCCTCCTCTGCACGGGGTGGTATTTCAGCTGTTTTTTACTGAAATCAGCACATTTTCTTCAAAGCTGCTGTGGCCTGTAGTTGAGATATTTCCTATTTTTGTATCTTGTTTTTGTTGCTTAAATTGACACAAAGGGCAAAAGTTCAAATCGCTTTAAGAGATACTTTCCAGTTTTTCCTCATACAGTCCGTAGTCATCACTCTTTTCTCAGCATGTGCAGCATTACACATCCATCTATCTATTCATACTATTTCTCTGGCTATCCATCTGTCCATCCATCTATCCCATACATAGTTACTATCTATATTCACTGATTTGTTCACACAGTTAAACAGGCATTCATCACAAGAAATCAAAGTGCCCTCCAATGCTAAAATCTGTAACCACACTTTCCCTTTTATATTCACTATTATAGAAAGCTGCAAATATTGGGGCAATTTGACTGAGATCTATAGGGTGAAATTTCATGAGCTAAGAAATACAAACCCTGATGGATACTCAACAGTGTGAAAAATCAGTCCCAGGCTGCTCTTTCCTCTGTTTCCATTGGGCTGCCTCAGCTATGTTGAATTCATTCTTCATATTACTTTTCCAGCTGAGGTGTCACAGGTCTTTTAGAGAATCAGTGATGTGAAAAAGAATGAAAACAAACACATTGGACATAACAGCTAAGGACCATACAAATCTCTATTTAAAGGTAGCTAGCAAGGATCCAATAGCAATCATCATTTCAAAGAAATGTATTGGCAGTTAACTAACATCATGCTCAGAAAGTTGTGGAAAAGAAATCTACAGAGTAAAGCACTTTTAGAGCATGAGGATTACCAGATCACTACAGAGCTAACAAATCCTAATGAAGGACCTAAAATGAAAACATTCTTCTTCAGTAGCAAGTGCTCACAGATGCAGTGCCTATACCAAAAAGAAACTGAAAACATCATGCTGCTCCAGAATTATTTTTCCATGAAAATAACGGAGAATCTTTTCCCTCAATTTGAATCAATTTTTTCCTAGATCAAAAGCAAATTATAAAATTCCCAGAACCATTCATCAATCTCTGTTGGAATGTCTGTTGTCCTGCTGTCAGTTTTCTTCCATAAATTTAAAGAATTACATATACGTATTCATAAAACCCAATTTTTGAATCAAATGTATGTGATGAGGGGTAAGAGATTTAAAATTACAACATCAGAAGTAGTTTATAATTTTTGCAGTAGTAAGAGTTCCTAAGTCAAACCTAGCTCTTAGACATGACAATCATCACCTCAAGATACAATGCAGTCAGTAGACTGTCATAGATGAATGTCCTTAACATTGGAAATACAAACTTGGATCTAAAATTCAAATATAGATGCAAGTGCATATTTTGGATGTCTCTTGCCTTCTTACTAGCCAAAAAACAAGAACAAGCAAACACAGAGGATAAGAGGAGAAACAAGAATAATAGTTCAATACAAACCCAAACCCTTCCTCCTTGTGTATCTTCATTTACTTAGTATGTCTATCATGAATTATCTCTTACTGCAATTTCCGTATGTTCTATCTAATGCTCCTCAAATGCACCTTCTCCTGAACTCTTTCCTTTACAGCTGATGTTTTTTTCTCAGACCCATACCCTAGTGCAGGATATTCTTTATATCAGTATGATTGCTGCAGTCTCTACAAATGTCCTTTCATTCAGAATGATAGACCAAAGTGTTCCATTAGTTCTGGAAACAGTAGCAACATCTGGGGACAAAATTATTGCACAAAATTATTTGTCCAAGAGAGGAAAATGCATTTGCTCAATAGTAATGTTGACAATATGTAGAATGTATCAGGCAAGAAATCATCAGCCAGTATAAGCTCATGCCTGAGCATACAGTCAGATATAGGAACACAGATGATTCATCTACTGACCAGGATAGTTATTCAAATGACCTTGTTCCTGCCACTCTTCAAGGCTATGTTTATAAGGACACAAAGTATGCCATGTTGACATCTCCAAAAATTTATTGTGAGACTGTAGTCATACATTCCTCCAAAGAAATATTTTGACATAATGGTTTTTAATATTTCTCATTTTGTAGATGGGGCAAATTTCCTTTCCTTCAAATTTATAAACATACGTGCTCTCTAGTCAGAAAGGCCCATTATGATAAACCAATAAAAAAATTTACCCTCAGAGGCAATCTTTTTTCTAGCCTGGACTAAAGGGTGTCCAAATGTAATGTTTTGTCTGAAAGAATTCAGGCAATGGCATACCTATCATCTCCCTCATGGAAATTCTTCCAAAGTTTAATTACCCTTAGTGTTCAAAAAATGTTTCATGCTTGCAATTTTCAGACTTCTAGCAAATTGGCTTTCATTATATCTCTGTCTGGAAGACTGCAAATATTCTCATTATCATAGCATTCCATCTCTAAGAACCTCTAAAAAAATTGATACAATAATCCCTCACTGTTTTCTTTAGCAAACTGAGCAGATTAAACTTCTTGAAGATTAGATGGGAAGCCTGTTTCCAGTCCTACTTTATCATTATTATTATTAATTTTTTTATTATTATTTTTTGCTCTTCTTTAGATTCCTTTTAAGTACACCAATGCTTCTCTTGAAATGTGGACCCCGGTCTTAGATGCACTGTTTTAACACCAGTCTTAAAATTTCTGAGCAAGGGACAAGATTGTTTTTTTTTTTTTTTCCTTCTTCAATACTTCCTCTCCAATACAGAGCCAGTGAATACATCATTCATTTTATCAGAGTACTGCATGAAATGCTTATCCATTGGAAGACACCTATTACTACTACACTGTCTTTCTAATCCAAAGCTTTCTAAGACTTTTTTCCATCTTCTAGTTACAGCTGACATTTCACATACATATTTTATTGTTTTGGATTTGGTCAGTCTCTAACTCACCTTTTTACATTGTGTGCTTTTGAGCAACTCAGATCAACAAGCACACCACTATAAAAGTCTTCCCAAGATCTAAATTTTTTTCTTTGAAGGCACGCCCTTCAACAAAACAACTGCTAGAAACAAAGACAAAGCCAAAGTTAAGGTACAAGAGCCTAAGAATGAGGCACATCTGAAGCATGAAACCACATCTCAAGTTCACTTGTTAAGAGAGACTAGGTTGGGAAAGTTAAAATCACTTATCACTTGAGACACAAACTAGGATAAAGTTCTTCTACAAGGCATGTTACTGTCCTTATTTTCCCATGTCTCCAAATAAAGTTACTCATCCCTTACCTCTGCATTTCAAAGAATAAATAATCTTATTTTAATTTAGAGATTGCCTGACACTGAATATCCCCTTCAGGCACAAAAGATTTCAAGGACTTAATGTCAGGCATTCCCAGGTGCTAGTGACCTCCCATGAGAGCACAAATGCCACAAAGAATGCTACACGAGGAGCTGCAGGTAAGAGCTACCAGCTGACAAATGTTCATTTTGATAGAACTTGCTTGCCTAAATATACCTGTGCAGTGCTGTTCAGATTTCTAGAAAACATCCCACACGGCCCCCAGCTGCTCTTGTGTGGAAAGGCTTGAGTTTCTTGTACATCCTGTGTCATATTTACCAATCCTAGACAGCTGAATCCAATTCCTTAGGGTATTTTTTTATACTACTTTTCTTATTAAATGAATTAAATCTCACCATCTGTGTCATAATGGAGTAATTCAGAGAAGTTATGAAATTTAATGGCATCCCTAGACTTTTGACATTCTGCAGGCTCTATGTCACTGGTAAATGAACAAAGCTGCACCTATAAATAATCTTACTAGGAATTATTTTGGCTGTTGATGTTCCCTATCAACTTCTGGCGTTTCAGTTCTAGAAGATAGAGTATTTCAATCCACTTTAAGTGCGTCTTGCTCTTTTCATATTTTATATATATATATGTATGTATACACACACAGAGTACATACATATATAGACATGCTGTTCTTTTTCCACCCTCAACGTATCACATGGTACTTAATCAAATAAATGCCTTGAAGAAACCAAAGAAATCTACTGTTTCAAAGTTGTTTTTTAATCAACTTGACTTATAATCTCGAAAAACAAAAGTTTGTTTCACAAGGCCTCCTTTCCATAAAACTAGACCGCACAGTATTAATTTTAAGGCCTTATTAGCAAAGTCCCCAATTAATTATTTCATTATCTTATCTGACACTCACATCAGCTTAACTAGTCTGCTGTTTACTGGTTTATCTCCTTTTCACTTCTCAACATGCATAAAGTACAGAAATGGCAGCACTCCACAAGGAGATTTTTTGTTGTTTTTAAAGAAATATTATGTACTCTTCAAACAGTTTACAAAATTCCACAATTTCTAAGCCAGTAAGTAAGCTTTTTTTTTTTTTTTACATGTTGATATATAAAGGTTTACTTTTAGCATATGCTGCTGAATATTGGCATGTTTTTTTTTTGTTTGTTTTTGTTTTTGTTTTTTTTGTTTTTAGTGTGTGTGTGTGTGTGTGCGTGTGTATAAGATAGGCCTTATTGCTATCTGCATTATTACTTCAGCCAGGTAAATCTCTTTGCTTCAATTTAGACCTTAGGCAAGAACAAAAATCAGCACTGAGAAACGTGGATCTGCATGTTAATAATAGATACAATTCTGAAGATTTTCAGGTATAGTGAAGGAGCATTCTTGGAGTTCTCTGTTGACTTTCAAGTTTCTGAAAGCTCTTCCAACATACCATGAGCAATTCTGGATTTTATTCATCTCTCTCCAATTGGTATAGAAAAATATCACTGAATCAGGTCATTTAAACTCTTTGTGCTGATTTCCTTTTTTTTTTTTTCTCCCCCCTCCTTCGTCTGCACATTCAAATAGTAACCACTTTGAAACAAGGTGCATATTGTGCAATCTGTAATAACTTCTGAGCTCTATTAAGCTAAGGAACTTAATCTGGTACCATTACACAAATAATTGATAATGCCAGTGACTTGTCTGAGAGGACTATCTGATGCTACTACAACTGAGAAGAAATCCCTTACAGCTTTCATCTCACAAGACAGCCCTCGAAACACTACAGCCAGTCGCTTACAGAGAACATGCATTTCAGCTGCTTGTTTGAAATTTTAATTAGAATATAAAGCAGAAGTTCTCCTTGCTACCCGCTATTGGTTCTGGCCAATGATTTCTGCCTTCTGACAGCAATGTAACTACAAAGTCTTCTGTAAAACTCACCCACACCTGTAATTTATTATTTTAATTTTCTCTTCCCCTTTTTCTTAGCTTCACACAGATTTTTTTTCCTCTCCTTTTTTTTTTTTCCCCAGTGTAAATGGAAAACTAAATGTATTACTTTATGTATAAATTTTATATATAAGAAAGAAAAATAGTGCATACAAATTTATAGTTAACAACTCATGCTTTTTCCCCAACAAATCTTTCTTTGCCCTCATCTCAGCTGCACTTTTCCTCCTCCTCATATGGCTTTTTCAATATTGGGATCCACGCTTCACATAGGATATTTTTTAAAAGAGCCTCCGTAGCCAAACATTTCACTCAGCAACAAACCTTCATAAAGGGTTATGTAGGTAGCAGAACTGTTGTGCCCATTTAAAAGTGATATATACTAGATATGAACATACATAAAAATGAGCATAAAGTCTAGGAGACACACTATATTGCCAGTCTCACAGAACATGCACAGTGTTTTCTAGTTAGTATGCTACAAAGATGACCTCAGACCTTGAACCCTCTAAAAGGATTTGAATTCATGAAGATAGCATGAGTTCCTGAGGAGGCAGAACTAACCTCCTCTAATGTCCTGAAGTTCTTTTCTTCTCAATTATATCTTTTCTAACCTCTTGGCACTTGCCATATTTGCCTCAACTCTTAGATAGATCCAGCAGGCCACATGCAAAGATGACATTCTAAGTACAAAGGATACAAGTTGCTCACTAGAGTCTGCACAGGTCTAAGAACTGATCTGTATGATAAAAGCTACTGATGTCAATGTGATTACTTGCATGGTCCAAATATTCACCAATGTTAAAACTGCAAACTCCAGGCAGATACATCATACTACACTCTTCTTCACATTCAATAATCATATTCACCCTTACAAATTAAACTATCAGGACCTATATCCCCATAGCATCTTAGTCAGTCCTATCACTGCTTTCAGTCTACCCTGTACTTCATTCTTAAGAATCCTGATTATAGCAACCTTTAGCTCATTACTTGCTGGTGCACTGTATTTTTTATATATGTGTATATATATATATATATATATATATATATATACACACACTGTATTGTGCACTGTATTTATATATATATATATATATATGTATATGTATATATATATATATGTATATGTATATGTATATGTATATATATAAGCACCATTCTCTACATTTTTACAAAGTCAGTCTACTCCCTTCTGGCCACTGCAGCTTTGTCTGTAAAGATACAGATCAATTGCAATTAAAATACGTACCATTAGTCATAAACATATACCTTATTACCTTCACAAACTGCACATAGCAGTAGCAACACTAACAGTCCCAACTAGTTCATACCTTTGGAGACCATCGCAATTTTATTCTTCATTCTTTTTTGACACTTGAAAAACTCAGCAAGATATAAAGCAAATTACTTCACAGCTAAACTAGAGCATCCTCATCCGATCTGTACTACATGCCCAGAAATAACTACCAACAAACTCATCCCTGCTCAGTGAATTATGATTCTCCTTTTCTCAAGTCACTGACTTCAGCCAGGGAAGGCTAATAGCTAACACCTGAGATAAGGCATATACCTACAAGAAATCTAGATTATAACAAATGGGGAAAAAAAAGGAAAAAAAAAAAATGAAAACCCAGATAGCATCCAATCATCAAACCCAACAGATCCTCCTTATCTACAAAATACCACATTGATTCACTTTCATTACTGTGCCTCAACTAGCAAAGTCTTAGACAATTTAAGTGTTGTACAGCTGCATGATTTCCTACTTGAAATTAATAAGTTTGGTTAGATATTAGGCAAATGTAAAAAGTTCTGGCAGTGCCAGCACAGTCTGAAAACAGACAAGAATTTTCAGTTAACTCCAAGTGATCTTGCCTTGTATGGGCTGAGACTCAAGTCTCAGTGGGCATGAAGATGCCAATCACTCTGTCCATAACAATATCACCCTAAAGCAATGCTGTCCTGCAGCAGACAGTTTAACTTCCACTTAACCTCTTCTTGATATCTGTGGTGGTAACACAGGTGAAAGCAAAATCACATGTAGATACTGTGTTTCTCCCATCAATAAATTCATGTGTGTTTTCACACTTGATGTAACAGAAGAGATACATTTTTTTTTAACCTAGTATAGCATCAAGGACTGTGAAATGATGATTACACTGCACAAAGGTGGTGGAGAAAAAAAAAACACAGAATATTAGGCTTTTTCTCTATATTGAGGATAGAGAGTAGCTGGTCAATAACCATTATTTTTCATACAAGGCAAGGAATGGGGAGCCGAGGCAGAGTCCAAGTAGAATGTAGGAATGAATAGCTCTGCTGAACCAAACACAGATTTTGCAGCAGCCCTGGAAACATATTTCACTTAACAACCCTGTAAATTCCAGCAAACAACCCTCAACAGGCCCAGTACCTTGATTTGAGATCACTTCTTGTCTCATTATTGACTTTCCCACAATTTGATTAGAAAAAAAAAACCTAGATTTCTTCATGTGTTACCATTACTCAGGTTAAGACTACAGGTTTCCAGCTTGTTCTGTCAACTCAGTAAGTTCTCAGCTTTTCCCTTCAAGGTATCTCAAACATAAAAGAAAGAGCATGATACTCCGGGGCACCACCTTGAAGTGGCTTACAAACAACTCAGTCCAGAAGCCTGAGCGCTCTCAAATCCCATTGAGATGACTAAGGACCTAGCAACCCAGAACAGTCAGCTCACATGCACCACAGGCTGGGTATACAAGGACTGTGGCACACAGAACCAGGCATGAGCTGAGGTCTCTTAGTGATCCTGCAGCAGGGAAGAGTAACAAAACCTCAGCTCTGTTTATTAGGTACACAGAAAAAAAAACAACACTGCACTCAAAAAATAATACTTAAAGTTGTGCGACTTACTAAGCTTTCCATAGTTTTTTGCAAACCTCAATCAAGAAGTACTACACAAGTGAAGAAAACAATTTATGATTGTTTCCTGCACTGTAGGAGCAATCTTGAGTCAGTCTGCTCAAGAGCATGACGCTGTTGAGAAGAACATTCCAAAAATGTTGCCCATAAACTTCCAATCCTCTTCTCCTATCATTTGCATCCCTACCAGAGCAGAATAACTTGGACAACCAGACAGGAATGGAAACATAAGTTGAGAATAGTTTTCAAAATACTATCCCAGTCTTCAAACATCAATGATTTTACTCACTATAATTGGATGAAAAGAGGATGATATTGTCATATGAAGGCTAGCTTCTCAAACCCAGCTCCAGTCATGCTTACTAATACAATCTCCTTCCCAGGGAGTTGGAAGGAAGCTTGCAGCTATGCCACAAGATGTGCAGGGACAGTCCCTGCCATAGCTCAGGGCTTATTGTCTTGCTTTTCTCATGTTTATTAACACAGTGCCATTTATTAAACCTCTTTAAGACGAAAACAAATTGATTATTCTTATTACACAAATTATATATTTCCTAATGAAGACACAGAGTGCAGCTGTCAGAAAATCTTTTCTTTGCAAAGCCCATATGACAGCTTTGTATCAGTTTCTTTTTCTTAGCCATTTTATTTCTTTTTGGAAGTTCTCCATCCTATGTGAGTGGTGCCACTTGTACGGCTGATTGTTAGAGCATAAATGACTTTAATTCATATTGCTCCTGAGTTTCTGGTCCCTTCCAGATGAGAATATCCATGTACACCCATTTTTCTGCTTTCTGGAGCACGTTTTTGTAAAACTGATGTAAACTTCTTTCATGTGACAGTCTCACTGATGTCAGTACAAGGAACGTTCACATGAGGAATGTAATCTCAGTCATGTACGCAGGTCTTTTAAAAAGAACTACCTAAGTTACTGGTGCTATAGGGTCCTTTAGTCAACAGTGTTGTTCAGGTGATGGGTAGGTATGAGACAGAAACCAGATACCGCATTCTACAGTGTCTCTTTTACCTTGCTTTTGGCCCTCTGTTGCCACATAAAAGTGATCAGAATTGCTGCCTGACATTAGGTAAAAGTGTGGGATGGTGTAGCAAACACACCTTCTTGGTAGCAATGTTGGTGGGGGGAATAAGCAGATAAAAGGAGAGTTTTGTTTACTCCATCCACTATGCACCCAACCATATGGAAGGAGGGAAGCAAACAGTCTGCATTCTCCAAACGCTGCTAAACATTGCCTGTTTCACCGGCTACTTGAATAAGAACAATTTGCTGTGCATGACATAACCACACCTGTAAGCCTCCAAGCATCCCTAAGGAATGTGCTTCCATAGATCCCCTCACCTTAGAGTTCTGAACCCATGCAAAGAGTGCCACATAGCCATAGCCACGAGAGAGCACGCCTTACTGAAAAGGCCATTCTTCTGCCAAAAGCAGTGTGAGATGAAGGCTTTGTCAAGCTTGAGCTGCTTTGACAAATCTACCCACAAACATTTCAAGTCATTCAGTTTGCACAGCTCCAACTACCTTTCATAATACAGTTGTTCTTCCTTTTTGGCCACTAAATTAGTTAGATGAATGTTTGGTTCCCTCAGCATTCTGTACCCAATTTCTCTTTTTCAGAAAAAATGAAGGTGGCTGACTTTTGTAAGAGATGCTTTGTAATTTTTCATCATCTAACTATTAGACAGTGACTGTAATTTTCTCCATATTTTCTGTTTCCTTGTGATTAATCCTGACATCTCCATTAAATTTCATGGAATCATTCACATAATGACATTGCTTCCATTTTGTCCTTCTTCTCGCTACATCTACTTCTCCCTCCAAGACAAACCTTTATGCCATAATAGGATCAAAAGACCTGCAGCTAACACACACACACACACACACACACACACACACACAAAAGTATGAATCTCAGTAACTCAAAAGCTTTGCAGGGCTTTGCAAAGGCTGTACAAATTTAAATCTCTGTTTTCTAGCAAAGCACCTGATCACTTTGTTCCTTTGCTTTCATGCTGACCCCAAATAACACAAAATCCTCCCATTTAAAATTTTCCAAGAAATAAAGCATAGTTTGCTATCATTTTTTTCAGTAACAATGTGCCTTTACAAGACTGTGAAAAGACTGCTGCTCTATCCTGAGCAGAGCATAACATAGGCAGGAATAAATCAGATGATTACTCAGAATTCTCACCATTTTGGTAGTTTTATGCTCATATATTTTGGCAGTTAAGCCAAAGAGTGACATCAGCTTTTTTCTGAAATACTTCATTTTTATTTAAACCCAAAAGACTATCCTGAGCTGAAATGTCTCTATTCTCCAACCCCGTTTTATAATCCTTGTATTTATTTGCTTTTAAAATAAAACTAAGTGTTGATATATTTTGATATAAAGCTGTTATATAAATGCATATGACTGTAAATATGCAATAATTGATAATATATTAATGATTCTATTTTGAATAGAGTTGTTGGACCTTTGTTGGAGCTTCATAGCATTCATACGCGTCTTCCATGTGGTCAAAGTTAAGCATCAGGGAAGAAACTTGCCTGTGCAGAAGCCCTGCATTACCAAGCCCCCAGTTGTCTCACTCTATTTGTAGAGGAATAGCATTTAGTTAGGAGTTACTAAGCCCAAAAGAGAGGATGCCTTACTATTCACAAGTCACACTAAAGATAAGTTTTAAACAAGTCATATGCAAAAATAAAACCAAGTTTATAGACATATTGTTATACATCTCAAATTTACAGAGGTCTTCCACTCAGGTTAATTCCCTCCTTTGACTCTGAATGTCCTTGATAGAAAACTTAATCAGGAACTATTTTATATTATGATTACACAGACCTTTCAGAATACCACTGGCCCCACTGATGCAACTTCCTCCCTTTACCCAGCCACACGCAAAACTATGATGGACTCAGGCAAAAAACAGACCTGTAAAATAAATCACTGGTCACTTTCCATCTGATGCTGTTCTCTACCCTTATCACCATGGAGCCACACAGAAATGACTGAGGCACAAGAGAAAAGGTGATGGCATCCAACACTGGCAGTGAAGATGAGTATGATGATAAGGATGAAACTGAATCTAGCAGGGCTAGATTAACATGGTCAAGTAACTACTGCTTTATCTTCCTTCGAAGTACTGATTATCTTGGGTTCCTCTAGGACTATAACAAGTTGTGAGACTCTTGTGATGCTGCTATTATTTCCAACCCTGGAGAGTATGTATAAATCTGCTGGTGAAGTGTCTGTCACGTTCCGATTTCACACAGGACTGACATTTATTTACAGTCCATATAAACATTAAATTAATAATTTTAACCCATGCTCATAGCACACAGTGTTAATGTGAAAATTAAAAATATCATTGCAAACTGAGAAGTCAAAACGTGCTGTTTAAAATGTTGAAATAAACCAGGTTGGTATTTATAAGTGAAAATAATTAAGTTGTAAAAAGGGCTAAGGGAAATATTCTTGCTTTATTTTAAATGGACCCTAATTTTTTAAATGATACTTGAATCTTACCCAGTCAGAGCCAAATACATGTTGTCAGCTTCTCCGAATGAATTTTGCCAAGTTAGTACTTACCCAAAAAAAGTTTGAAAATGTGAAGTATTTATCTTTTCTACCAAGCTAACGTCTTTTCGCTTTGTCTGACACAGCAACAAGTAAGAGGTGGGCTATGAAATACCTCACACTGCTTGACACCACTCTGTCTCAGAAAAATCACTATTACCTTGACATCAGCTTTTGTCCAGCTGTCTCTGAGCTGCTCTGGAGATCTTTAGTCAAGGCACACAACAAATCTATAAGGTGAGTATATAATATTGCCATTTTGAAATGAAGCAAGAAAAAAAAAAACAGTCAAAACCTTCCTAATATTAAACAAAGAAGCAACCACTACCTGTGAGAACCACAGCAGGACTGAAAGAATCAGATTAACAAGCTTCAGGTATTAACACCAGAAGAAGCTGAAAGTCCGTATGAAAATGCTGGTGCTCATTAGGCTAATCAGCTCTACAAATCCTTTTCTAGCAGCATCTTTCTCTGATCATTCCTGTTTTCTCTTTGCCTAGCATACTGCCTAAGAGGCCCCTAGGCACAATTAGCAACAGTTTGGCCTATTACTACAAAACTGTGGAAAATATTTTTTTATTAATTGCAGATATTACCATCTTCACACTCGCATTCAGGTGATGAAAGCAACATCATCCCTCTTCACCAGGCATTCAGTAAGCAGGAACTGAAGCGGTGCTTTTTATAGCAAGTCTGGTGCTCTCTGCACTGCTCTAGTGTAGCACCTGAGTCATTTTGCTTTGCAAAGGCTTACAGCTATTGGCAGCTGCTAAGCTCTACATAGAGCCAATTTCGGCCATAGGAAGGTCCTAAAATGACCTTCATTTTAGGACCTCTGTAGTTAAGGTGCTTATCTGAACATACAAATTTCTCACTGCCTTTCCATAGACTTTGGATTCTTTGGGGATGTTCTTTGTGGGGGACAGGCTTCACGCCTGAAAAAAAGTCTAACAGTGAGTGGAAAATACAGATAAATAAACAAGGGATAATCTCCTAAAAGGGTAACATTAGAATATGATGAGTGGGATGCAGGTTCAAGCCAACAGCTGGTCTGGTAAGAGATGTGTGCTCACCTGTCTGGAATTACATGCACCCAAGTTGCTGCTGACTATTGTATGTACAAACCCAGTAAGCATCATCTAAATGCTCATGTCTGCTTTGGTTTAATAAAGTTGCTCCTCTATCAAGGTTCACAGTGACCACGAGTTCCCAAGAGAAGCAAGGCCCAGACATAATAAAAATGCTTTACATTTGCATTCATAGATCATCTCTGTCATCCATTGCACAGCATTCTGTAAGTGCATTATTGACATTATCAAACAAAACCTACACTTTCTCTAAATGTTATGTCATTACCAGCATTCCAATAGAGCTGTGGGAAAACAATTACAGGCTTTGGCTAGCTGTGAATATCTTTAATTGTATCTGTAGTTGGTTTATTCCTTTGGAAAGAGACAAAAAAAGCTAAGTTCTGGGAACTGAGAAGTAACTGTGATGCATCTAAGAGTCGCTACAAGAATTCATTTCATATGCCCATTAGGAAAGCAAGCTGTGAAGTTATCTTTTGGGACAAGAATAGAAGAATGTGCTTCTCTTAAATTTTGGCAGATAATTAACAACAAGAAAAAGTAGGTTTACAACAAATATCACGGAAGCGTCTTGTCCAATCTTTTGTTATGATGTAGCACTAAGAGTGCTCTCTGCCAACTAAGATCTAAAACCTGGCATCCAGATCTGTGTTGCCCTGATCTCTTGCAAGCATATTCCACTCACAGCCCACACGTACATTTGTCATTCTTTTTATGAAGGTCTCCTGTAATTACCTAAGAACAAACTAAATGCGCACAGCTGAGAAACTGCACTTGGGAGACCAACCAGGATATAAAACCACAAAAACGAGCTTAAAAAAAAATGTTGAAAAAAATCAAAATAGTTATTGCAAAAGTAATTAGCTGAAACAAACAAGGTGCAAAAGAAAATAGACTTAAATGAGCTGTAGCCATAATAGAACATGCAGAGCTGGAATTGCTGAAATGTGCCAAGACTTGTCTGAATAAAGATAGCAATAAGAGGACAAAAACTTTGTGCTTGGCTAATAAATCAAAGGGAAACTCAATTCCCAGACACATGCATAAAGCACTGTATCTGCTGGAGAAATAATGCTGTATGAGAAATGTGCCACTGAATATATTAAACAGAGGAGAGACAATTCTGCAGACAAACAAGTGGCAAATAGCCAGTCAGCTCCCAATTAGAGATATTGACTGGCCAAGTGCACGACACAAAAAGGGAAGGAGTAAATAAAACAGCACAGCTCTTAGGAAGAAAAACAACTGTATTACCATCCAGAGATTATCAGGAAATAGGTGATGGCAAGAGATTGCTTTCGTTTGGGATGTCACTATCAGATCTATGATCAGAGACCCAGCTGTGCAATGATGAGGCACAGAAAGCAGGTACATTATTCTTTCATTATTATAAGGCCCAAAGGGAGAAATTTAATCATGAGAAGGATTTCTATGATCTGCAGATGGACACCATACATCTGAACACACTGTTCAGACAAACCAGAGCAAATGCCCACGCTTTCACAATTTAACTTAGAGACAGAATGTTTTGGACAGTTTGAAGCAGAGGGAGAGAGAAAGAAAGAGCAGTGACAGAGACAACGGGCACAAACTGAAATACAGAAAATCCATTTTTCTTATGGTGAGAACTGGGATAGAGCTATTTTTTCTTCCTAGTTGCAGGTATGGTGCTGTGTTTTGCATTTAGGAGGAGAATAATATTGATATTACAGGGATGTTTTAGTTGTTACTGGCCAGTGCTTACAGTAAGCCAGGGACCTTTCTGCTCCTCATGCTGCCCTATCAGTAAGAAGGCTGAGGGTGCAAGAAAGCCAAGAAGAGACACAAGCAGGACAGTCAACTCAAACTGTCCAAAGGGATATTCTATGCCATATGCAGTCAAACTCAGAAATAAAACCAGAGAGAGTTGCCCTGGATGGCTGCTGCTGCTTGATGACTAGCTGAGCATCAGGAGGGGTGGTGAGAAACTGCATTGTCCATCACTGGTTTTGATTATTCTTTCTGTTTTTCTTTCCTCCCCCCCCGCCTTTCTCCTTTCTTATTAAGTCTTCGTATCTTAAATCATGAGTGCTTGCACTTTTGTTTTCAGTTTTCTTCCCCATATCACTGAAAGGTGAAAGGCTGTGTGGAGTTTAGCAGCCTGTCAGGTTAAACCACAACAGAGGATGAACAAGCATTGGCGCAGGTTGTCCAAAAGGTTTCTGGAGTCTCCATCTCTGGAGTGCCTGATTTTGCAACCTGCTTCTTTGAAAATTTTTACTTTTTAAATTTTTTTTCCCCAGGAATTTAGACACAGTGAGCACTGTGCAAATGTGACCAGAGCTGTTCCATTTTGGTAAAAATGCTCTAAATTATGTAAAAAGTAAAGTCCTGGTACTGACACTAATTCAAATGGACAATTGCTGCATAAATTAATGTTCAAGCGTTCAAGAGTAATAAAGATTACTCTTAAACTATACTCTGTATAGTTTAAAGTTGGCTTCTTACCTGGTCCTTGCACTGATACGTTTACAGGTGCATACATGCAGAATATTCAGCTTTGTCATTTTTAAATAAGATATTTCTCATTCTCTCTCTCCCCCTCTTCATCTCAAACCCTTAAGTTATTTCAATTCATGGAGAAGATTTAAACATTGCTGTTTCAGGTCTGCTGGAGCAGTAGTCATTCAGAGCTTTCTATACCCAAATGTGTAATACTCTCATTCATTCAAATTTCTTGAAGGGCAGGAAATAATTTATTAGAGTGAGACAGCTCCTCAGCAATAAAGAGGATGATACCAGGATAAAATGAGAAACCATATTCATCTACTAGAGACAAAACAAAAAGCAGCCAATTGCAAAATAAGTACTTAGATCACAGTAAGACATTTTTCTCCTGTATCATTCAATGTACAGTGCCTTTATTTCCATTTAAAAGGCAGCTAAACAGGAGGGCATACAAAGGTGAAATGGAGAATGTTATAGAAGGCATGAGAAACTGGGAAGAGAATACAAGGCTCAGATCAGTAGCTAATCTTGCCTTTTTCAAGCAGGCTGTCAATTGAGCATCCCTACCATCAACTGTAGAACACCTCTCAGACACAATGTTAGGTAGGGGATGTGCCTAGCAAAGAGCATCTTCTCAGCCTCGGTCAAGCTGCTCTCTTCTGAGAGCCCATTTGGGCTGTGGAATTTCAGCATAACGCTAGTGATACTGCTAAACTGTTTCTCTCAGTTAAGGATGAGAACAGAACTTTCTCATCTGCGTGCAAAGAGTCTATTGCATGTAATATGCATTAGCTTTCACATGCAAATCAGCCTAAGAGTGGTGAAAATATTTATATGTACACATGCAGACACAGTAGTATATGCACGCAATATTTTTTTTTTTAATGTGATACTGAGAAAGATTTGTCACTATAACACTTTTGTACGTGTATCTTTACAGTATTAATAATTAAAATAGTAGTAATAATGTCCCTGCCTTAGAGAACACAGAAAAACAAGACATATTAGAAGATCAGTACTGGAAGGGTTTATTTTCCCTTTTTCCCCTCATCTTGCTCAACTATTTTTAGAGTTTCTTGCCCTAGGCCTTATCAAAAGAACAGGATTGAAGAACAGTTTCCACAGGCAAAATCTGAAGTTCCAGCATCTAAACAGAACTAGATATATTTCACTAAAAATTTCCCCGGCTTCATTTATCAAGGACTTTCTTTCACACACAGAAGCTGGACAAGCACATCACGCATTCTTCTCACTTCAAAAATCCCCGGTGTCACAGTTTGGCAGCCAGATAAACCCTTGATCTACTCCCACAGGCAGTTATCTCTTAGAGCCATCTTGCTGTTAACAATGACCTTCTCTTAGACTAGGAGAAAATGAAGAACCCTCTGCAATTTGTTTCCTTCTCCCTAAGGCTGTTTTTCTTCCATTAATGTTTCTGTGTCCTACCTGCAATTAAATCATCCTGCCCTCTAAAGCCACCTACTAAGGGTGAAATTACTATCAAGGAGCAGCCTTTGTAATCTGAAAAAAGGGGTAGTTATTTAACATATCTTTATCCAAATCTGTCATGCTCCTCTGGCATTGAGGAGGTCAGGGGTGTACAAGGAGCTGGAAGGGATTACAGCCAGGATGGCTGACCTGGCCTGACTACTGAATATAACATACCATATGACATAGTGCTCAGCAATAACACTAGGGATAAAGAAGGAGATGGGGAGAATGTTTAGAGTGATTGCATTTGTCATCCAAAATAATCATTACACACAGTGAACCCTATTTTCTGTAAGCAACTGAATGTATTTGCCTGTCAATACGAAGAAGTGAATGAATTCTTTGTTTTGCTTGAGCATATGGCTTTTGCTTTACCTAGCCTTTAAGTCAACCCACTAGTTCTCACACTTTTACCTTCCCAGCTCTCACCCCCATCCCACCTGGGGAGAGTGAGCAAGCAGTTGTGTGGTGCTGAGCTGAGTGACAGGCTGAGCCATAACAATCAAAGACTCTCCATGCCTCACTGTGGGACTTTTTTTCTGAGCTAGAATGGGTTACAGGAATTGAGCCTCCTAGAAACGTCAGCACGTCATTGCTTGTATCTGCAAATTCTTATAAACTCCGCCTAACTAAATACGTCCTCCTCACACAAATACCTGAAAGACTTCCCTGTGGTGGTGTGTCTTACAATTACAGTTTCCTGGGAAGATAAGTGTTTACTGGGCGATACAACTGGCTCTTGTGGAAGGTCAGAAGTGGACAAGGTAAAACAAAGGGGTCACACAAGATCACAAAGGAAATCTTTAGCCAAGCAAAATACAGAGTCAGGTCACCAGGATAACATTACTGTTATCTGCAGATCGATCAAGTAATTGATATTTTCCAATTAAATTTGTCATACATTTACAGATGGAATTCCAAAGTATACAAGAGTTTTCAACAGAAGAACACATTTTCTATATACATAAGTTCAGTGAATTTTAAAACTATATGGCAAATGAATTTGACAGCAATGCTTTTATGATGCAGAAGAGAGCCAGATTTTTGGTTTAATTTCTGAGTAAATAGATACCTAATGATCTGAGACAGAAAGAATGAACTAGGAAAAAAAAGATTTATTCAAATGTAAGAAGCTGCGGTAAGCCATAGCCCTCCCAAAACCTTTAAAACTGGAAGCACAAAAGTTCCTTTCCCAACTGCAGTTGGTGATCTGACAGAGCACCAAAGCCCTGTTTTTGTTACTTTTGATTTTCATTGTGTAAGTCAACAACCAGCTGTGGCCTTAAGAAGAAGAGGTAGGAAGACTAGGACAAGAGTTTTGAAAGGAAACCTACATGCATGACTGTAAAGGAACAGGGATTGAGGTAAAACAAGATGAGAATGATCCCAAAAAGAAGAGCTGACATGCAGAGGGACAGTGAAAGAAGAGAACTGAGGACAAATTCAGCAGATGTGAGAGGAGATAAAAAGGGTTGAATTAATCAAGTCCAGCATAGCCAGGTGGACTACTACAAAACTGTCAGGCTTTACACTGAAAAGGACATCATACAAACAGAGAAGAGATTTTACAATCAGATTTGGAAAGAAGCAAAAAAAGTGTTAAGAACAGAAGTAGAATAAAGCTTCATGAGCTGTAAATCAGGTTTTGTCCTGAATTAGCAACTTAGTTAGGAAAGACTCAGGGTCTTAGGTTGTCTCAAACTGAATAAGAAACCAAGTATTTGTTGCCACATAGATAGCTGTGTGCTGGCATTCTTGCTGTCTGAAATAATACATAGTTCTCCAGTCACATGCATGTAAAAGTTGTATATGCAGACTAAATTGAACTATCAAACCCTAACGCTTTATACAATTGTGACTTGCCATTTCTCTGTACATTTTAGACTTCCTTTCTTTTCTTCCTCTTCTTTTTGAAGCACTGTAGAAAAATCATTTTGTGATTTCTGTTTCAAAGTTCACCGCATTAAAAGGCTGCATTGATCCTCCCCAGAGAGAGAAAGAGCAGCTGAACAAGAGCACACAGAAAAGAGAAAATTCAATACAAATCCAGCCCTTGACACTGTTTGGAGACATGCAAACTGTCATACTGACATTTCTGACATGCTTGTGAGGACATTTAACTTTTTCTTTCAGAAGTTGTCATCACAGCAAAAATACTTTTTTGCTTTTATTAAACTCTCCAGGTCTCATTCTTGCACTGAGGTCAATAACAGCTCGGCATACCCTGCAGAAAGAAGGGTGAGACCATTCCTCTCCTGTGGCTCCGGAGCAGCAGATTCAGAGCCATTAATGGCCTCCATTCGTTTCATCTCAGAGGCTGAGAGGTGGCAAAGTGCTCCCTCTCAGGAATTTCTGTTTGCCTGAGAGCCCTCAAATCACTAATTACTAATAGAAACCCGAAATCTGCATAGATCTCAGAAGTTTGAAGGGGGGAAAAAAAAGCCTTAATTTCTAGCTCTGCAAAACTGATAGGGGTCTTCAATTCTCATTGATTTTGCAGAATTTAGCTTAAATTTTGAACTCAGAATGCTTACTGGAACCACACATAAAATATTTAAGTAGGAGTTGTGAAGAGAGCTAATATTAAAAAGGATTTAAGTCTGTCAAGCTTATGAGGAAGAAATCTTTAACTGCTCTGTAAACGCTGGCAAGCAGATCAGATGAGTGTGCACTAATGGAGAAACTGATCCTAATAACACTGGAATAATCTTGATGTCATATTCTGCTTAAACAGGTCAGTGTTGAAGTAAAATGATGTACAGCAAGTAGAACCCCAGACTCCTTCCCTCCCCGCGGGAAACATCTGCCAAAGTTTGGCTTTAGCTTGCATTAGTTGGAGTTTCCCCTCTTTTCTGCAGCTACAAAGTGCCAACTTTTCTTCCTGGACAGTTGCTTTTAATTAGGCACAGGATGTTTGTGCATTTCTTTGAGCAAGACCTTGATACTAAGAGAACTGAGTTGCTGCACAAGCAGTCCTTGTCTCAGCTTCCCACTAGTCACCCTGCAGTTTAGCTAGAAGATAAAGCAGAGCTTTTCCAATCACCAGCAGAGACTTGCACTTCAGAGATGCTCTCTTGTATTGCTTTTCTTTCTCCTTCACCCCGAAATAAAATGTACATTTGACAAATCTGGATTACTGACCTGAATCAGGTGACAGCAGTTTTAGTTAACCCTTGCTATATTGACTATGTTAGATGATCAGGGAAAGAAAATTCAGTTCATTGTCACCCATATCTTTTGTGTCACACCTTTGCAACAGTAGCAAACAGGATTTGTGCTGAAGAGCAAGTCCTCTGCCAAGCAGAAAAATTCTCTGCCAAGACTTGCAATGGTCTGCATCTCTTCTTAGAAGAATCTCTCACTACTTGTGGATGCAATTGTGAAACTATGTTTTGATTTCATTTTGAAGAGTTTGGGATGACAGGGATTAGAAGGCAAGTGAAACTGCGGCCCCATAATTCACATGTTAAAAATCAACAATGAATATTATTCTACTCTGCCTTATGGTTGCTATTTTAGAGGATCTTGCATGAAACAAGACTCTAACTCTTAATCCACTCACTAAGGAAGAGCTGTTTATAGTCTGACATATGGATACTAGATTTCACAGTTCACTCTGTCACAGTTTCCCCTGTGTGTCTATGGTCAAAACACTTCTGGATGTCTCAGATCAGTCGATCAGATAAATAATGTTCTGTTTTTCTTACAGTACTGCAGTAAGAAAGATACAAGTGACTAAACGCACTAACACTCCCTTCATCTTTTGGGTTTTTTCTTCAGTTTGTGACTAACATATACATAAAGATTCAGATTTTTAAAAAATACAGAACAAAGAGTCATTTCTGCTGCTTGTGCAGTGACTTCAGGAAAATACTGGACTCCAGAGTTGTCAGTCCCACATGCCCTCCATGCATCTTTTCAGACTTTCCCCTCTAGATTTTGATGCCCATCTCAGAATGGTACATCACATTTCAGTCTTTGATTTCACAGACCCAAAAATGCATAGAAAGAATATAAATTGAGCTTTCTCCCCACTCTTTTGCTAGGACTACTGTACCTGTGCAGTCTTTATAAAAGCAATAATGAAGACCCTAATATTGTAGGCTATTTAAGGGCTGCCTGTTCTGCTCTTCACATGCGCACTGCTGAAACCCACCTCTGTCAGAACCTCTATGCTTCTTGATCTTCAGGCTTCCAAAAATCCCAGAGAAAAAAAAAAAAAAAGTCATAATCTTCATGTTTTGCCCAAAGCAAAGAAAACAAAGACAGGAATTAGCTGGGAGCATCCCGTAGCTCTTCCCCTGAAGGCATGTTTAGCTCTATCATTCCTCTTATTTAGTTAATCCTTATTTTTCCTGAAGTAATGCCTGTCTAGAAGAGAAGACTATTTTATGATTTCCTTCTATCTTCAGAAGGGAAAAATAATGTAATAAATTTATTTTCACTGAATTTCTTGATTTAATTTCAAGATAGTACTGTGTGAAATGGTCTGATCAGTTGTCCTCAACCTCAGGAAGCTTTAGTATATCATAACTCACATCTATACTTTTGCAGAAATCAAACCTTGCTCTCTCTTACAGACAAAGGTTCAGATGATGACAAATAAACATAATGATATACAATCCATTTCCACAAAGAAACAAACCAGAAAACAACTGCTTTAGTGGTCAGATAATGAGTTAATGTCTTTCATTATGAACTCATTCGAGATTTCAGTTTGAATGGGAAAATCCGGCATTAAAAAATTTCCTGAAGTAAATCACCTTTCAATTCCACTCTCCTGCTTCCTATTTTCCCACAATGCACACGTAGTTAGATATTACAAATTCTGAGTTACTCCATCTCAAGAAGATAAAATGTTGAGAGATTATAAGGCTGAGGACCCATTTCTATAATGAGCTTCCTTTGTTCTACTTCAAAATACAAAATTAATATACTTGAGGAAAAATTTCTAATAAAAGAAGGAATTAAAAATCAAATATCAAATTTTCTCTGCACTGGATTAATTTTCAAACAAGTCTAAAAATTATGTTTTTTGAGTAGGCCATCAGGAGAAGTTATAAATAAGACCCAGGAGAAGGTTAGCGCCCTCCCTTTTACCAGCAAAAGTCTGCAACAATTGTCAAATCATCAAAATTCCCGGCTCCACGTGTCTGCTGGTATTTTAAGTGTTTCTTGGACACTGGAATTCCTGAAATCTTTGTAAGTGTTATAACAGCTTAAAATTCTGTGGCAGAGAATAAACCTGAAGAGCAACATGTATATGAACCACTAATACTATTTATATCTCTTCTAGGCATATGAGTAATCCAGATGAATCAGTGATATGATGACTATTTTTGAAGTTCAATGTGTATTAAACTACTCACTGAATCAGGATCTCTGTGAAAACAGATTAGAACTGCTCTTGGTTTAAAAAAAAAAAAAAGAACAAAAGTAATCATAAAACAGGGGAATTCAAAAGAGATATCAGCCAGGAAATCTGTCTCAGTTGCTGCAGCCTTCAGGTAGAACTCAGTAACACAATAAAAATAACGCACTAACCTTCCTGGAAAGATAGCTAGCAATAATGTTAAGGTAAAATTACTCTAAACACATCTCTGAAACAATGAATTTTCATTTCCTTCTCTAGAGTGAAATAGAGAAATTGATTATTAATAATTAAAAACATTTTTTGGCATTTTAAAAATTAATGTATTTAATTAACTAACGTTACTTAACGTTAATTAAGTTTAAGAAAAACGTTACTTTGATTTTATTTTCATAGAAGGCATATTCCTGAATCTGGGTTTCTGTTGCTATTCAACACGTGGTAAAAGTTCAGATACAGAATAAGACCTCTTATGACACATTCATCAGCTACATCATCATAAAGTAGCTTTAAAGAGAAACATAATAAACTGTTCTCTGTGAACATACTGGATGAAACAATACAATGTAAATATATTACATCAATGGTGTATGTGATGAATTTATTATATACACCTATATGACTTTTATAATGATAATCAATTTACTTTTCTGATAAAGTCAAGCCCTTAGTTGTCTTTACATTCACAGTGTGTCTCTGCCATGGTAGACAGGTATTAGTAACTTTTTAAGAAATGATTATGTCTTCTAGTCATAGGTCAAACGTTTCTTTGATACTTCCATGCACATCTCCGCATGCCATCACCTATCTTATAATCCATCTCCAGCACCATTCTTTTCAGTTTGGTTAGCAGGATGCTATTGGACAGTAAGCCATGCTCAATGACGTGCACCTTCAAACTGTATGAAGGTCTTTCCCTTCATGCACAACATCAGTCATTTAATCAGAGAAGGCAATCAGGTTCACTGGGCACAGTTTGCCCCTGGGAAAGCTGTGCTAACTTCTTCCAGTTACCTTCTTGTACTTCCAATGCGCAGAGACAGCTTCCATCAGCATTACATCAGGCGTTATGATTTTTTTTCTCAGAGGCTGAAGGGAAGCTGACTGGCCCATAGACCAGACTGATGTTATTGATTTTCTTCAAGATAAGAAGGACCTCAAGTACACTGTTTATAGACTTCCAAATTCGCATACCAGTGGACCTATTTTTGTCTTCCACTAATACATAAAATTTGATGTTATGTTTAAGATAGCAACTGTAATACCTCCTTCGTAATATCAGTACTCTTGTTATTGAAACAAACTAAACTTTTAAATTTTTCAAAGAGCAAATTTAATTTCTTGTTGTGCGTTTATGATTGATTAGAGCTTAGTAGGAAAAAGAAGCAACTCAATACGGGTCAGTACTGTATAGAAAATGATAATTCTCCAGAACATCAAATATTTGAAGTGCTCCTTGCGCAACAGCACAGCTCACACACTTTATGCCTGGGATACTTTCACAGGCATGACATTCATCAATAGGTGCTGGGTTCATACACACTGAAACAGGAAATTCAATAAGGAAGTATGACAAAGTTTGTAACAATGTAGTTTGGACATCAGCAGTTCTTTCTGATTAGCATGCAGGACTGTGGAACTGCCTTCCCTCAATGGATTTTAACAGGCACAGTTAGTCAAATGCCTCTCTGGAATAGTGGGTACATTCAAATCATAATATTGACCTTGAATTAAGGTTCAGAATTAGATAACTTATTGAACTCCCCCACCAACTGAACCTTGCCTTGTCATCGGGACTGATACATGGGATTCAGAAACAAACAAACAAACAAACAAAAAAACAACATGACATCAGATCTACAAAAAACAACCCGCTTCCACTTCAGTTAGCAAAACAATGTTTTAGTGTTGATAAATCACATGTTCCAGGTAAGATGTAAAACCTAGTTCCAAAATTCATAAAGTTGCAATTCCCTAAGAGAAGTGCTGTAATTTTTCAGAAGACTGAATTAACTCCTTCCCTGACTGAGTTCCAGTTTCTGTCACTTGCAGTTCATTTGTCATATGTAGCTACATTTGCATATTCTGTTCTTCATCCTTTTCAGTCACAAACTGTTGGCTCTCTCAAGCAACTCCTGCCTTTCAGAAAGCCACTAGGGAGTTGCTCAATTGACTTCATTTTTAGGGGATGAAGTGACTTGTGACTCTTGTACACTGCTGTTAGAGCTCCTACAGGATGAAAGGAGCTTTGCAAACAGGATAACATTATTCTGCAAACAACGGCTTCTAAGGACCACAGTGCTAGAAGGCAAAGGAATAAGTGGCCTCCAAAATCTGAGAAACTTCATGCTCATCATGCACTGATATATGCTGAAGGTACAAAATCAGGCATGCTTATGCCACAGCAAAATGAATTAACATGAAGTTTTCTAGACACTATAAAAGTTCATTAAGACATCTTTCTCTAAGACCTAATTTATAGACTGAACTTCACTATAGAACAGTCAGTTAGTGGTATCAGAGGTGGGGTTTGTAACAGCAAAATGTACTCCTGAATCTCCTTGGGTTTTAATACTCATTGACTTGGACAGGTAATCAATTGCTGCATCTCTAAAGGCCCATAGATATTGACTTTGGTCTCCAAAAGACTTTATAAAGAGTCATTTGGGGGATACTTTCCCTTCCAATTGAATTGTGGACCATTAAATCTCTTTAGTAAAATACTGAAACAAATACTAGATGTCAATGCTCCTTTTGCATTTTTAAATAGAACACAGATTCGTGTGGCCCAAGATGAAGTTCCTAGAAAAATCCTAGGTCTTTCTTTTTCTCTGGCAGATTCTTTTCATCGTTATAGATTTTATTTCCCCTACAGACAAACTACAATAGCTGTACAACACTCACTGTGCTTCTCTCACTAGACTATAATATGGATACCTTGTCAGTACATGGCATAGATCAGTTGTGCAGGTTCTGGAGAGAACTGAGAAGTTACCTCTTGGTTTGCCTAAACATTTGATGAAGAATCTTATGATTGAAGGAGATGGGAGAAGTATTATTTTAGAAACTGGCCTTCTGTTGCATGTTATCTATCCTGCATCTGTACAGAAGACTAGATCTTTCTGCTCTACTTCTCTATGCTGAAAAATGAACTAAACTAACAGAATCCTCCAGGTTAATGAATGGAGATAACTCAACTTGTTTGGCAGTAACTGATAGAATTCAATTCTTGCCATTTTGTTAGATCACTCCTAAACTATCAAAGTTGGATACTATCTCAGTGGCAAACTAGTACTGCATCCAGGTGTGGAATCCTTAGTACAAAAGAGACACAGACCTGTTGGAGCGCATCCAGAGAAGAACCACAAAAATGATTCAAGGGATGGAACACCTCTCCTATGAGGACAGGCTGAGAGAGCTGCAGCTGTTCAGTCAGGAGAAGAGAAGGCTCTGGGGAGACCTGAGAGCAGCTTTTCACTACCTAAAGGGGAACTACAAGAAAGGAAGAAAGAAGATGATACACTCTTTAGCAGTGCCTGTTGTGACAGGACAAAGGGGAATAGTTTCAAACTAAAAGAGAAGATTTATATTGAATATAAGGAATACGGGTTTTTTTTGTTGTTTGTTTTTTTTTTACTATAAGGTAGTGAGGCACTGGAACACATTGCACAGAGAGGTGGCAGATGCCCTATCCCTGAAGGCATTTGAGTTCGAGCCAGACAGGGCTCTGAGCAATGTGATATAGCCGTAGGTGTCCCTGTTCAATGCAGGGGAGTCGAACCAGATGACTTTTAAGAGTTCCTGCTAACTCACATGATTCTATGATTCAGTGATACCAGGTAGCACGTACAAACGCACACACAGACTCCTTATTTAAAAGGATAGTAGTAAGTGTTTACACAAAAGAATGCAGTGATGCATCAAAGTAGTCTGAAGTAAACTTTTCATGTCTCATTAAACAGCTCTAAGGGAAACATTCCAGCTCATATGCAACATACGAACATACGTAACATATGAATCATATGTAAGTATTTCAGCTTAAGTGTGGCCTTAGTCCAGCCACAACCTCACACCACCCTTCAGTGCCAGTCTGTGCTAAAGTGCTGGTGCAAGCCAGTATTTGTGAAGTTCAGCACACAGGCCCCAGCATCATGAGTCAGGCAGAGCTGAGAAGTTCAAGTGCGGATCAGTGTCACATTGTCAAACAAATCACGACATAACCATCCAGCTCATCATTCTCTTTAGTCCTCCTAGCTTCTTTGAGCCCAGTTACAGAGTACAAAAACGCTTCCTTATTATCAGATACATAACTCCTTTCTCATTCTGGTTATACTGGCTTTGAGCAGAGAGGCTAATAGGAAGGAGAATCCCAGTTTTGCAGGGCAGGGAGTCTGTTTGTACCATTGGGAGACTTAAAAAAAACCAACCAGACAGAGGTGGACAAACAGGTAGGAAGGCAGGAATACAGACAAACAGAAAGACAGTCCGGCCTGAATTGGTATCCGTCAGCCTAAGTGCCTAAAATCCACTTTAGAAAATAGTTCTATAGACATTAATCCAAACATATTTCCAAAACTAATCATAGCAATCAGAAAGATCAGTGTGACGGAATGATGATACAGGAAGCATAACGTCAAAGGGACAAAAGTGATAAAAAGAGCAACACAAAGAAAAAAAAAAAAAAGCACTCACCCATCTCTGAGGATCTAGGCTCCCAGGGAAACACCACAAGAGAGATCTTGAGAAAGAGACCCTTCCAAAGTGGCAGTCAGCCCTCAAATGAGGTCTAAGAGAGGTGCAGCCAGGCTCCACCCCTTCTGGTAACACAGCTGAATTTGCTTTCACCTGTGCTGCCAGGGCTGACCAGGTCCTTTCCCCAGGTGCTCAATCAGTGGTTCAGGCCATGACTCAGCTGTTACCATACTGATAAACAAAGTTTGCCCTGACTTCACTACTGAGCGTGAAGGAAGCATGTAGCACATGTAAGAAAAATGAAAATAAAACGTGCCAGAAAAAAGCCCTCTGACCCTTGGTTTCCTGTGAGGAAGGACTGTCTCCTCATTCATGTCACCTGTCCCACACTGAACTTTCTCTCCCAAGCTGATCTCACTGTCACAGCTACGGAAAGTGACATGTTTCTAGAGGGATGGAATACTATGCACCAGACTCGAGATCTTTATGAGCTGCATGAACTCCAAAGAGAGAAAGCCTCCTTTGGAAAACTGGAAGAGCATAGAGCCTCTTTCAATCCATGAGTAAGATTTGTAATGCTGTGGTGATGATAGACAATGAAAATGAAAAGTTTAAATATTACACTAGCTCCAAAAAAAACATCTAAGGAGATATGCATTGAATAATATATGTTTTCCAGTCAACAAGACATATAGCAAGTGTTTAAACATACCGTCACTCTTATTACCATGCTATTTGTCTCTCTGATGTTTTTAATCTAATGGTACGGAATTTTCTTTTATTTGTGCCTCTGGAACCCCACTTCACAGGTATTTCTAATCTTGGGTGTTATGCGAGTTTTGATTAGCTGTTCTGCACACTAATTTCCCAGTGTGTCCAGGGCAATTTATGATCTCAGTGCCTGAAATACCTTGTTGCTCCTGTCTTGTTTTGTGCCCCTCTCATCTCTGTGTGCACTCTTTATTCATTCTTTCCCTTCACAACCCAGGCCACCTTTCCTTTTCCCCAGCTGCCCCATTAACTTTCTCACACCTAAGATCTGCTAAAAAATTCACCATATGAATCTCTGCCTATTCAGATTTACAGTGGCTCCCATGAAGCTGTAGAACTGAAGCAATTCAAAGCACAACTAAGGGAAGGAGAGCATGCAGTTCAGTTCCCCTTGCTGCATTTGCAAGAAACAAAATGATTTGATGCCACACAGTGATGGGAAACCCAGGCTGGATGCAAGAAGCAGCAGCAGCCTGAAAAGTGTTTAAATGTACCTCTTTATTCAGGCAACATCAAAGGCTTTGTGCATCTTTCTACTTCCTTCCACACCCTCAGAACTGCTCACTTGTGTGCACTGTCTGTTCATTAACATCTAATCAAGGCATACATCTACTGCAGCTTTACATCAGCACTGTGTTCCCCCACACTAAAACTGCCTCGGGCTTTCTGTCTTCTCTTTGTATTTGTTTCCGGTGCACTAAGAGCAAAAGAAGCTGTTTCATGCTGATTGGCAAACAGTGGGAAAACAAACTCTGGGTTTTGTGGAGGATGAAAGCACAGAATATGCTTCTCAGCCAAAAACGATCTCTCCTTGGGGATGTGCTCCACAGAGGCAGGGAGGGTTCTTTTAATTAAAGGAGTAATGTATAGAAAAGAGTACCATGTAGAGAGCCCTGCCAGGATAGATGCTGCATAAAAGCAGGGTTTTTTTTGTTTTGTTTTGTTTTGTTTTTACCATGGGAAGCAATTACATGATGTCATTTTACCTCACTTATTCATCTTTCTATTTCTAACCCATTTCTACATATCCAAAGGCTAACCCAATGCCACAGATTAATAACCAAATACAAGATAGTTACTTATGCAGCATTCATACTATCCCCGAGAGCACATTACTCCTGGAGATCACCAATAACATGCACAAAGATGTTTCGGTAAGCCATGGTAACTGGTAATCCCAGTTTCCTTCTTCATTTTCTTCTTTAAGAGTATATTCACAGCTGTTTCTAACAGGCCTGAGAAATCAAGATGGAGGAAGCAATTCCACCATATGCTACCAAACTAGTCTTGCTCGCTCTTGCTTCCTGCCCATGCAGATGTTACTCCTCCTGCTTAGAAAATACAGAAGATCCTGGGTATTTTTCTATCATCCCTAAATACTCCATTGCTTAGACACAGGACTTCTTGCCCAATGAATGTAACGTGCAAATTCGGAAGATGCTAAAATGCTAAATTCCAAACCAGGAGCAAGATGTATTTTATACATCCAAAGGATTTGATGAGAAAGATGCATGCAGAGTTCAGCCATTGCTTTGTCACAAGTAACCACGACTTCACCTCAATTTAAAAAAATATTCCACTCTAGCATTTCAGCACAAAAATATCTACCATGAAGATGAACTGCATTTAGTAAGGCAGCACTGCCAGCAAGAAACAACTGCCACATGGTCCAGCACTCTACCTCAGACAACATTACATTTATAGATAAAATTAACTAGCTTGTGGCTGTTGTTGCTCATGTTCTGTGAGTTAGTGATGCTCCCAGAAAGACTTGCTGCATAATTGCTTAATGTGGAGCTGTGGAGGTGAAGCAGAGAGAGACGTGACCACATCTATCATTTTCCAAGAAAACCTCATGTATTTTGTTTGTATCTGCTTGAAAGAGAAAAACAGGCTTTGTCCCAGCTGTGAGAAATGGAATTGGAATATCTAGAAGTCAATAGTTTTGTTTTGCTTTTATTTGACAATTTAATCATAATTATTTTTATTCTGCTCTCAGATTCCCTTTGAATTCCCTCTGATATAAAACAGCTGTTATATACACATCTCAAAATTATTTGAATGACTTAAATACTGCTGTGAAAACTAAGTGAAAAAGTTTAATGGAGATTTTTTCCCCACTCCTCCACATTTTGGGCCAAAAATCTCAGACAAATAATTTATTCTTGGAAGTCATATCTTATTTAAGAGTACTAAGACTCTTATCTCTTATAAAGTTGGTGAGACTTGAGTTTAAAACTGCCAATGATAGAAAAACCATCATAACTAGAGGAAAATTGTTCCACTGATTAATTACACTCTGAATTTACTTTAGTTTAGCTTCCAGCTCCGGAATCTCATGGATCCATCTTTCTGACAGAAATACTTCCCACTATCACCTCTTAATTTTCTGTTTTGTGTGCTAAACACATTACATTTTCTTTCTTTCTTCACAGAAGAAAATATTTTCCTACTATTCTTTTCTGAATCCTGTTTCATCATTCATCAGTCTTTTTGAAGAATGACTATTAGAACACAAAACAAATGTATGCCATTAGTGCAAGAGGTTCGTAACTCAGAACATGAGTTATAGCTGTCAGTTAAGCAAACAGAATAGCAAACAGAATGTAAACCCATCTTCACGCCACAATAACTGCAAAAACAGCACTTCCTTATTCATCTATGATTTATCCCAGGTAGTTCTTCTACCTGGGAAAAGTTGTACTGAGCCTAAATAATGTCAGATTGCATACTGCATATTGTATTCAGTTGTCGCATTCTCCAGTTACTGATTCCATTGAGGAAACCAGTTCTGTGAGACTGGTCCACTTCCTGTGTGTCAGGAGGTACAACTTTTGAAAGTGCCTGCAGAAAAATGTTTGTGTTGAAATTCATGCTTATTTACTTCAGAACGTGATCCAGAGCAGCCTCTATGCCCCCACATGTTCTTTATGATTATTCCTCCTTCACTAATTCTGTACCATACCACCACAACTGTGGTATTTACAGATGCAGTCCTCCTGAATCAGATTGGGCCATATCTGAACAGCAGCAGCATCTACTCAGAAATTGATGTGGGGAGGCTGTGACTTGGCCTTTTACTGCTGCTCTCACTCAGTCACTCACATGCTTCTATGGCATGCTTCTATGGGCTCTGTTGGACTTCTTCAGTGGCAATTTTTTCTCTTGAGAACACAGTGGCCTGAAAAATGCCTGGGCTGCATTATATCACAGAGTGGCCTTCAATGGATGCCTCTGAGATCTCAGAAATGTCACTGCTTTACGAGGTCTATCTTCTGTTAATTATTAATGGTGGCATTAATTATACTGCTGCCCCTTTCTGCCTCCCCATTTGTGGCCCATCACTGCCTGTTCCTGATTTTGCCATGAGCGTTCACTTTACTGTTTCCCAGGCAAACTTGCTGAACATTTAAATAAGTATAAAATTATAATATGTATTTTATACACTAGCATGTTCTTATCTTTCCAAGATTTACTTTAAAAAAATTAGATCTGCATCTGAGTTCTTGTCCCATCCTTTTACTTTTTTAACAAGTATATAACTGCTGTTCTTCAATATCTTTTAAGATTAACATTGCTGTAGGAAAATTCTCATCATTCCTCTAACACGTGCGTATATAATTCTGTGTCTTTTGGGGCAGTATGTATTTATAGAAATATATTGAATACTACAGTTTTTTGTGCATCCTAACTGAATATTTTTCAGACTGGATCTTTACAGAGATAAACTATCTTTTTTAGGAGAAATAAATAAGTTGATTACACTTCAAAGTTTTCTGAAATTTTGAACAAGAGATCAGAACTCCACACATAGCAGAAAGGGTTTGTGAGCATGCTTATGAATTCTGAAATCTCATTTTACTCTTTCTTATTCATGTATCTCCAGGTTTCCTGATGTTGTCATTTTCTTTCCAGAAATGAGAGTAGGTAGAGGAACAGCATATGAATTCTATCAGAATTTTACTTAACACTGGCCAGGTATTGTATTTATTGGTAAATCATAATTCATGAAAAATCAGAAGCTGTTTGTAGAACTATGACTTGGACAAGTCAGAAATATTTGATGAAAATTTTTTCCCAAATTAAAACAAAAACAAACAAACAAAAAAAACCCTACCTTTTTTTATTGGCTGAAATAAAATCCTAATTTATTCTGCTACATATTCTTTAGCAGGGAGTACAGATGGGTAAGAAAATTTTTCTATATTCCTTTTTCTGTGTTTTTGCATTATTGAAAAATTGAGAAAAGGGAAGAGCACAAAATACGAAAAAGTAAAGTGTTTTCTCAGGCAAAAATATAAAATAATTTAATTTTATTTAATTTTATTTAATTTTGAATAAAATTTAACTTTTCTTTAAAAACTTTCCGTGAACCATGTTTTTCTCCTTTTGATTGACTCTAGTTATGTCATCCAGAATAAGAGCAGAAACAATCATCATGTGACACAATAGGACAGAGTTTGAATGGCAAATCATTGGGATGAAACACTCAAATTAATATTAGTTATATGAGTGAAATGGGTTGGAACAAACTATTCATCAAACAATTTCAAATAATAAACTAATGAATGCAAATTGTGATGTGTTCATGGAGAAATAACAAATGCATAAAGGGCAACTTTCATTACCAAATGAATTGTTCTCGGGGAATAATTCATAGCTATAGAAGACAGAGAAAAGAGTTGAATGCTAATGCGTAGGAATGAGGAGAGCACTAGTATAGAAAAAGATCTAATTTGTAGGTGACATTAAATCTAATGCCTGCCTGAAAAAAAATGGGAGTATGCACTGCTGAGTCTCTTGGAAAGCTGGAGATGCCTTAGGTTTAGCCCAGGTGTTAGATTTTGAAAGAGACTATAGAGTCTCTAACAGAGTATATTAAAATGAATGTTCAGCATGCAATAGAAAGGAGCTCTGCTCTCAGCTAGGTTAACTAATCTTATCAGGAATTATATCAGTTTTTAATAATACACAATTATATAACTATTTGGTTCATTCTGCTAAATTTTGTAGAACCTCAATAAAATAGAACATATATTAGCATAATTACACAAAGCAAATCCTGCAGAGCCATAACACATTCAGTTTAAATACAGACTGCATTCTTCAGTTATATTTATTCATCTCTTTGACAGTACCCTCACATCTACTTTCTGGACATCGTGGACCCAAAGAACCTGCATCTGTTTCTATAACACAGAGCTGTCACAAGAATTTTGAGTCATTTATGCATAAACCATCTTCTCCGTGTTTGCTATTTCCTTGTGGCAAAGCAGTAACACTTAAACAAATGCATGCACACAATGATCTGAATGTACAGCTCATTTATTTCTGGATCAGATTGATTAGTTTTGGAGAGGGCTTAGAGAGAGGGAATTGTGGTGTCGATTGTCATTGACTTCCAAGATAAATGAGGAATTGGCCAGCAAAATCCTGCCCAGCCAAAAGATAACAGCACTTAGTCCAAGCACTAAGCAAAGGATTAGCTTTGCTGAAGTATCACAACTGCTTTTAGATAACAAATTTCAAGTAGGTTTGATTCAATAATATGCTGTTTCATGGCCAAGAAGACTGAATTTTTCTCTTTTTGTTTTCAGCTTTTTACTGGTTAGATCCCCAGTGGCCATTATGGGATATCCCATTGTTTACTACAAGCTTATGTTTCAGTATAAAAAATAGCTGATTTTGTTCTGCATTCATGACTAAGCCTATTTTAACAACTTAATAATTACATGCAAGCTCTTTAGCTGTCAAATATATGTTAAATGGAGAAACATTTATTAAATGTGAACATTAATGTCAGGAGAACCAGTTACAGCGACATTTCTTAAAAAAGAACAGAAGAAGCTGTTCAACACCTGCATACTCTGTTTTGTACCAAACTGCTCTAATTAGCACATTTTGAGATATGATTAGAGCACTAGAGGAAGCTTTCCAAACGTCATTAATTATGGATGTGATCTTAAATTATTCACTTTGAATATTTTTATTGCTATGCTCCTTTTATCTTCCACTAACTTTTTGTTGCATCCTAGAACAGATCCAATTAAACTTCAAATGGCAGTTTGTTACGCTAAAGAAAAGGTAAACTGAATTATTTTTCTTAAGGTGCTTGTCTTAAAAAGGGAAAAGGTGAGTGAGAATCATTTTTTTCCTCTTAAGCATTCATCATTCTCTACCATAGCCTTTACCAGGACTGAAAGAGAGGGTCATTAAGCATGCAAATTTCCTTTGCTTTCTAAAAACAGATATTGCAGAATACAATAAGGTATTTGCATATACACTCATTGTTATTCCTTTTGTGGATTATTAAGATCATATAAGTTAACTGAGGTTCTGGGGTAAATCTGTGCTGAGAAGGGAGGATGGCTATAGGAAGGAAGGAGAGAGATGCGGGGGCAGTAGTCATAAAGTGAGGAACAGGAAAGAGAAATGTGATTAGCAAAGATTAATATAGTCCACAGTCACAAGGAAACTGTGAAGGAATGGCAGAAGAAAGGAAGGGAGGAGATGGAAGACCTTTTCCTCAAGGTAATGAAGATGGCTTCTTTCAGGTTGCCAGTGGCACAAAAGAGCTGTGATGCCTGGTGCTGAGGCCCAGTGCTGAGATCCAGTACAGTTCTGAGGCTGCTGCTCTCTGCATGGATACCTATCTAAAAAAGGTTGTTTGGCCATCCGCTTTCTGTGGTCTTAGAAAGGCACTGGCTGGAACCTTGGACATCTGGCCCAGGTATCCAACTCACTAGTTTACAGGCGTATATGTGCACATGTATCCTAAATAACTCACCAATAAAAAAAACCATGAAGAACAGCAAGTAAATTTCTTTCCCCCGCTCTTCTTTCTCATGTATTTTCCTTCCTACAACTGACTTACTAGTGCCCTTAGGAGGACAGAATATTTTTGCAGAGATAAAAAGAGAATTCATGTATATCTGCATAAAAACAAAGATCACAATTACATGTAATGCACAGAGACATAAAAGAAGGTTCCCATGTATGTCCTCCAGACTAGATGGTAGAGTTAACAGCCCTATTGCTTGCAGTGACTGAACATTGCCCTGGATTTTGTCTTTTTCTCTAGATCTAAGTTCCTCCTTTAAGGCTTCCACTGGGACCTATTAGAAGCTACCAGCACATACTTGTTTTGTTAAACACTGCTGAAAATATCTAGTGAACAAGAATGACAAATCCTTTAAAATGAGTTTAAAACAAGTGGAAAACAGAAAGAGACAGAGCTTTGCTCCAAACTGAAGTGCTATCACTTTACACAGCATTCACACCCTTCTTACAGCAACTCAGGCTGCCCTCAGGAGCAACCAGCCAAAATATTGTCGTCCTGCTGAGTCAGTGATGTTTGGTTGGTGTTATGTGCAAGTTGTCATCTTTTTCATAAGACATAAAGGAATTTCTCTTGCATTTGGAGGTATTAAAGCACGTTGATTCTGAATCAATGCCTTATATGACTATTACAATCTTCTAAGGCACTCCTGAAGTTTAATGTTTTATTTCATCTTATTCATTAACTTTCTCTTGTTTTGTAAATAACTGCTGTGATTTTGGTGTGAGATGCTGTACGCCTAGACACTACCAAGAATTCACTTGAGTGTGATAGGGATGAGGCTTTAAACATGTAGAGATGCTCTTCCTTATCCTCCTTAAATCAGTGGGAGTTTGTCATCAGCTCTCACAAGGCCATCTTACTATCAGGTCTATAATGATCAATCGGAAACACTATAGAACTTCAAGTGAAAATACAATTCTCTTTTCATGGTCATGGGAGAGAGATTGCTATGAGGTGAATAAAATTGGTAAAAAGGGTTTTTGCTGCCCTTCCAACCTTGCACTTTATCCTTTTTTATTTCTCCATGTTCCTATCTTATTCTTCATTATCACATGGGGTTCTAAGCCACCATAACAAGGATATTAGGACTTTTCTTTAGCTAGTCCTTCCTTACCATTATAGGCCTGACATTGTCCTGTAACAAATTGGTGTGCCAAGCGAGATGCTACCTAGAACCTGTTAATAGTTACCATCAAGTTGACAAAGATCTATGGAAAAGATAACGTTTATAATCAGTCTATCAGAGGAAAGAAGACCTGGTGGTAAAAGCAGATCCTTATAGAGCTGAATCCTATATTTAGTGCTTTGTAGACACTTTTTGGCTTATGCCCTGAAATTTTGAAAGAAAGAAGTTACTGACTTAGTAAGTTCATGTTGCCTTTGCAATATCATCAGCAGCCTGCAAATGTGTACTGGGAAAAAAATAAAAGAGGAAAAATTGAACAAAAAGCAGGGAATTATAATGGAACTTGAATCTTCTGTTATCTTCTCTGCCTACAGTTAAAAATGTATAATTATGGAACTTTAGACTATAAAAATTCAAAGATGTAATGCCAGTATAACTCAGAGTAACTTCATTGACTGTCTCTGTAAAACTGAGAGCAACAGAAGAATCATAATCAAAATCACTACAAGAGATATCTCAGATATGAGCACTGAGTCTTTGGTATCTTAACCCTGCTTTCCATCCTTAATATTTTTATAAAACATTGCCTTTAATATATACTGGAGACAACTCAACAGAGGACTCAGTTTCGAATGCTCTTGGAAATCATCACATATTGTATTTAACTTGCAAAAATTAATGTGGCATTTACATTCATTATATTCAATATTCAAAAGCATGTATCTTCCACATAACTTATTAGAACTTACTCCGGTGCTAAACTCTATGTGAAAAAGCCATAATAGGTCCTAAATGGAAGTTATTCATATCACAGAATCACAGAATCACAGAATCACAAGGTTGGAAATGACCTGCAAGATCATCTAGTCCAACCACCCTCCCATTCCTATTAGTACCACAAGCTACTAAACCATCTCTCGTAGCTCCTCATCCAGGCGCCTCTTGAACACTACCAGGGATGGCGACTCCATCACCTCCCTGGGCAGCCATTCCACTGCCTGACCACCCCTTGAGAGAAAAAGTTTCTCCTAATATCCAACCTAAACCTCCTCTGGTATAACTTCTGGCCGTTTCCTCGGGTCCTACTATTTGCCTGGGAGAAGAGGCCAGACCCTTTTGCACCACAATCTCCCTTCAGGAAGTTGTAGAGTGCAATGAGGTCTCCCCTGAGCCTCCTCTTCTCCAGAGTAAACAATCCCAGCTCCCTCAGCCGCTCCTCATAAGACTTGTGCTCCAGACCCTTCACCAGTTTCGTTGCCCTTCTCTGGACACGTTCCAGGGCCTCAATGTCTTTCTTGTAGTGAGGGGCCACATAAACACTATACTCTAGTAAATCAATACGAAACATAAGCAGACAGGCTAAGGTACCAGTATATCAGAGAAACCGAATAATACCCTCACACTTAACAGCTCATCCTGAAAATCTAAAGAAAGTAAGAATTCATGTTCATTCAGTCTTATGTGGATGAAGAATGTTTTTTCACTTGGGTGCTGATCTTCTTCCAGGATTAAATATTTTAGGGAAATTCTCAAAAAAAACTGCTTTCACTTGCATTAGGAGACATTATGCTTTCAGATGCATTAGGAGAGAATGTGATCAGGAATGAAAGGATGATGCATACCAGGCACTGTTGCAAAAACAGATCCATTCATGAAAATGTTATGTATCTGTCAAATATGAAGTTATCAGCAAGAAGACTTACTGTAACTATAGATCCTACAGGGTATAGGTATATTTATAGTCATGTAAGAGTTTCTTGATTTGCTTAGGACAGTTTATCTGCATAAATCCAGAGAAAATTCATTCTCCTTGCTCTCCTCCCATTTGAAATTCCAGGAGAATTCACTGAGTCCAAAATGGGGATGATAAATAAAGAAATAAAAGATTCTATCCTATCCTATCCTATCCTATCCTATCCTATCCTATCCTATCCTATCCTATCCTATCCTATCCTATCCTATCCTATCCTATCCTATCCTATCCTATCCTATCCTATCCTATCCTATCCTATTCCATTCCATTCCATTCACCTGTAACAGACAAAGAGATTCATAGCCAGTCTATTATCAAAGAGCCAGGCTGGTAAATCCAAGGTTAAGCAATCAAAGGTTCATAGATATTCCAGGGAGTTATTTGCTGCTTTCACAGACCCTCTCCATCCAGCCAGACTCATAGTTATCACTGTGCTACATAAAAAATGCTGTTCTAGATCTAGGAAAGGGTACAAATTAGATTTTACAGTAATTGGACTTATTGTGTCCCTCTGGAATTTAGTTTCTACAAGTCATTTAGTGCAGGAAATGATAGCTCTTCAGAGGAGTAATAACATCAACCTCAACTTTCTGTTTCACAATGTTTTGCTAATTATATCATAGGTGACATTCTTTTCCCCTCCCTGTGTGGAAGCTGCTCTCAGGCATGGCATACAGGAGTGCTAGAAACATTTTTCCAGATGCTTACTTTCATCTCAGCAAAAAATTACCCTTCATACCTTCTGCAAACATTAAAGATAACCCAGTGAGCTTTATGTCTGCTCAGATTCATTCTTGTCTATGTATTCCTGATCATTTTTATAGTCATCACTATCACTACTTCCACTTACAGAAGAGAAAATTGTACCCGATTGATCTTGAATAAAGCTAAAGCAGACATAGACTCCAGCATCTATAAAACACATTAGCTTTTCTGCCCCTTACTTTAGTAAGAAAAAAGGGTTTGTAACCTCCTATAAGAATGCTTTGGCAGTAACACTAATTGTCAGCAAATAACCTGATTCATATTTTGTTGATTACAAATGTCACGCTCATCTCTGCATGCACTATAACCTTTTACACTGTACATTTTAAAGAATTTCTTCCCTCCTGCCAGTGAAATTCATCCCAGTCACTGTTTAGCTTAAGGATTGGTAAAAGATGCCAGATACATACACATACACGCAAGATTTTTGGTACATTGAATATAATGGTATGCATTTAAATTTGATGAAGAGCATCAAATTATCATGTCTTCTCTTCTAAGAGAATCCAATGTGATCGAGTGATCAAACTGTGAGATGCTTAGTTTTATATTTCATCTTTGACTAACTCAGTGTCCGAAGTGACTCAGTGTCCCTTAGTCTCAGCTTGCTTTGTAGAATTGGTTCTGAGTGCTGGGAATGGGAAGTTAAGAAACAAGTTGAGAAACACTTTTGAGAGGAGAAATAGTAAAAATTTTTGAGATCACAAAAAAACATGACCATTAGAAATCTAACATTTATTCCAAAAGAAGACAATCTTGACCCAATAGTTTCAAGCAACTAAATAATATGTATTTTAAAAACTGAAAGCATATATTTTCTTCTCCTTCTCTCTCCTCAGTGGATGTGTAGGTTCAGATACAGCTATTGCTGAAGATGATGAGACTCTTACATTGATTCATAACCATCAGTTCAGGCACTCAAGCAGGTAAAGCCAAAAAAAGCCATTTTTCACTTACACTCAGAACTCATTACTCTGTCCCAAACACACAAACAGATCTTAAAATACGTAATTGCAAATTTTGCTACACCAACAAGGATATTAAAAAATACATATATATGGAAGCGTGAATTAAGTCAAACATTTTCAGAGTAGTAATCCATTTAAAGCATGGCCAGCACTGTAAGAACACAAATATTTGAGGAAGAAAAAAAGTTTCCCATGTGGGTTTGATGGCACTAAGTCTGCAGCTTTAATGAGAGGTGACAGTAACCACTAGTTTGATTTCAGCATTGATTGAGACAGAGATTCCTGCCAGTATTCCCCGTGGATTCTGAAGGAGGAAGTGTGCCAGCAAAAACTGTGTACAGCATGAAGTGCAGAGAGTGGGAAAACAGGACCCTAATATGAAGCACAACTTTTGCTCAGTTTTTCCCACTGTAATCTTATTTTTCTCATCAGCATACTTTACACGCTGCTCTCATTTGGTGACAGTGGCAATGACACTACTTCAACTTAACGTAAAACTTAAGGTATTTTATGAAAACTGAGGTAACAACACAGATAGTGGTTGTACTGGTCATTAATCAGAACATTCCAACTATGCCTTATCTGTTTCAGCTTTAATGTTTGAAGTGTTATCTCCATCTGATATCACTAATGGGAGATTGAAGCAAAGATTATGAAATATAGGTCTGTAGAAAAATTCCAACTCATTTTCTTGGTCATACCAGGGTCCTATGCCAAAAAGATAGGAGAATTTAAATGATTTTTACAAGGTCACCATCAGTCAGATATGAGCTGCAAAGTTAAGTGCCAGAGCCTTTCCTCTGACCACCAGTATACCAACCACCAGTATATCTTGCTGTTGAGGAGACAACACTTCTGTACACACTATACTGTATCTGCCTTTCCCAACTTGTGAACAAAGCATATGCTTGTGGGAAAAACATGAGAATAACAACATCTGCATCTCCCACGCTTTCAAGTTAGTGTAAAAAATGCCAAAGCTACTTGAATACACCAATTATAATTGGTAATGGGGAGGTAGGGACAAGTTTTTTTTTCCTCTCTTGATTAAGACAATTCATAACTATTGCAATTATGCAGCATGCTGCATTTATAAACCCAGCAGACACTGTCAAATGTTCATCAGTCACTTGCATCTAATCTGGTGAGACAGTACCTTCAGCACAAAAACTGCAGTTTCATCAGCACATCAGTAGATGAAACATTAGAAAAGTGTTAATTCTGACCCAGCTAGAATTGAGGAATTACATGCATTGTGGTGACAGCCTTCTCCTGTTAAACTTCATGCCTGCATTTCTGTAAAAATGTTTCCTTACAGGACACAGTTCTATGAGTCTATGTTCATTTATTTGCTCATAGTTTCAAAGGTGAGTTACACTATCATGAATGCCCTGAAATCTCTGCACCACTGAAAATATCTCTCGAAATAAAGTCTCCAAAACTTGCTTTCAGAGATCAGAAGAGATGCATAATCTCAGCCTCATATAAATCAGTATAACTCCATTGATTTCAATAAACTATCTTCATGCATATCTGCTAGAGTTCCCAGTTACAGAAATAATATATTATATAATATTATATGCTATAATACTACAGAAATGTGGTGCACAGAGATTAATGATTCATTAATAAAATTAGAATTACTGCAAAAAATTTGCACTATTCAGTTGATCTATTTTTCTTGACAGCATTTTTATATCACACCGCACATCAGGCACAATGTCTCTATAAATGCCTACAGTAAAATCATGTATCTGTTTGGTTGAGTGTGAATTAAATAATTTAAAAAAAACAGTCCTTGTAGTAAAGGTAGAATTTACATCTAAGTATTTCTCCAAATCTCAAAGGCACTTGCATATGCATATAAGTTCATGACACTGACCCTGATGTCCTCTCGCTATGATCTTTTCTAGCACTGTTCCAGAGCAGAGCAGCATTGATGACAATGATAAGAGCACAACCTACAAGGAATAACTGGAAAAAAAACACCAGTGTGGAATGTTTTTGCAAGGCACACTCAGCAGAAAAATAGGAAGAATGACACAAATGCCAACAATGCCAATATATTTAGAGCATATATTTTGGAGAGAAGAGATTTAAAGCCTTCAAATGCCAGTGGTACACTTAGAAATGCATGCATCTTGTACAGGAACAGGCACATTGATCATCCACTTTGTATCATGCCAACAACATAGCACTTGGGCTTCATAGTTTACCTAGAAGTACCATAGAGCTAGACAGATCTGACCATGAAACAATGCCATATTTTCTGTTAAAATGAACTTGTTGTCAGTTCAGAGAAACGTTGTCTTTCTCCTGATGTGTGATGACAGTTGAGAAACCTTAAAAGATCCTTTGTAATAAGACAACCTGAAAAACCTGCCCATAGTTTGGTGTCTGAGTGCCCCCCAACCTTCACAGAGCTGTCCAAACAAAGAACATTATTCTCCCTTCAGTGAGATTTTCTGTTTAACCATAAAATTAATTCTTGTTCCACAAGGGATTGCAGTTCTTCTTTTGTATTCAAACCTCATCTCAATACAGTTCTTGATGTAGAAGAGTGGATTGTCATGTAGTGTTAAGGGAAAGCATTGTGATGCTTGTGCAGATAATTCAACTCAGTATAGTCTCCTCTCAATGGTCTACTGGTAGCATTTGAAAAGTAGGAGAAAAGTCACAGAAAAAAAAAGCAATGCAAAGTTTTAATTCTTGATTTCTGTATTAGCCAAGAATGGTTTTAGTTAGTTTTTACGCCAGTGCTAAACTAAAATTTCCCACCTGTAAGTAAATATCTGACCTCATTCCTAGGCAGGGTTCAGTCTTCGTTTCAGGCAGTAGTGTTTCTAATCATTACATGCTAACAACCAGATTAACAGTTTTCACTGTGATTACTTTCTGCATCTCAGCCTAGTCACCTACCATAATGCTAAAGGATGTCATTACTGATTCAATAGTATTTATGAATTCAAGCCTATTGAAAGGATGTATTTACTTTCTAATCAGATAAAGGAACGAAAACCTGTGATGGATCAGCAAAGGAAAAGCTATCATTAAAAGGATTCAATGAATTGTCTATAACAATAGATCATGACAATAAAGTAATCCATTATTTTTCAACCAACCTTATAAGCATTAATTGGTTCATCTTCCAATAGTAGAAATAGAAAAAAATGAGCCAGTGGTAAGTCACGTGATATAGCCAACAGCTCCCAGAACACCATGCAGAGTTCCAGCTAGACAGTGGCTATTTCTGATGCCATACTCTCTGCCTGAACAGCTAGCCTTGCACATTTGATCACTGACACCAGCAACAGGCATCTTTCAGGAGGTCCATCACTGGTGAGGCTGATTCAGCTGTCTATACCCTTTCATTACCATGAAGGCTGTGCTTAAAAATCTCTAAATGCAAGACAAAAGGCTAACAGAAAGAGATGGCTTCAGCTGCAGGGCCAAAAAGATCTCAGTGTGACTAACCTCATTGCTGAAGACTCAAAATTTCAGCAAACAGCCTGAGCTAACAGCCAGATACTCACCAAGACAGCATAAAGACCTACATATATTTTTTAAATATGCCATTTTCTAAATTGTAAAAATTGTTTCTAAACACATGGCTTGCTTTTGCCCTTTCGATCCTCTCCACAGTGTTCATTTTCTTGTGTTTTTTTGTTTGTTTTGCTTAGTTTCATTTCTTCATTTGCTTCCAATTGCTTTAAAGGTTATTGAGCTTTCTCATGGGGGCTGTAGCCCCTGTTCCCCACCCCTGGGCTACTCTGGCTGATACTCAGCCTGATACTCAGCCTGTCCCAGGGAGGTGCAGCCCCCTGAAAGCATGATTCAAACTGAGCTGGTTTCAGTGAAGGCACGTTTTTTCAATTCCCCATGAACAAACTGCATGCACACACATATTCCTATTCAATGCTATGCTGATTTTTATTTCTCTTCTTAATAACACACTGAACTTTGAAAGGTGCCAGAAGTAGTTTTTGTTTGCCTAATTAGTCAACTATTCCGCCCCCTGTATTTTTAGCATACACTGTTTTCTTCCTATAAACTAAAAAAGAAACTTTTTCTAAGCAAGCGTTTGATGTGAAAGCATCAGTTGGAAAGAAGAGAAGGAAGCTTTTTTCCAAAGGCATTTGTGCTCAGATAGCCTAGCAGAGGCTCAATGCACTGCCACTGATTTTCAAGCTCAGGCTGTGTAGCTCAAGAAAGAATTGTTTACCAGTTAGCCACAATGTAAAAACAGATTAAATATTCACATTTTGGTGACAGCTGTAAGATTACATTTGACTTCTTTCTCAGCATTTTTTTCAGTCCCTTTTTTAAAATACTGCTACCAGAAATTCATTGAAAATGAGTATAGTGTTTGCTGCCTAAATTCACTGTATTCCAAACAAAAAGTTTTACATAAATGTATTGCCTTGAGGAAAATATTGAGTAGAGCATGAAGATCAAATTCAGCTAATAGCACTATAAAAAGGAGATTTAGAAGGTTATTTGCTCGACTTTCCCGCAACAAAATTATTAATAGTTACCACTGAAGTAGAGGGAATATTTATTTATTTACACCCACATCTTTTTCTGTACTCAATTTTAATCAAGCATCGCAAATGTTTGTGGTGCAAATTCAGTGATGCAGTCAGCTTGGACTCGACCCAAAGCTCCTTAAAACAATGGAAATTCTCTTGACATAACTGTTTTGCATCCAGCCCTACTATGTAGAATTCCTGACACTCTTAATCTCAATGAGAAAATGTTCTTCACAGAAGGCCAGCATCCCAGATGATGGGGAAATAAAAGTTAGAAATTAAAATTAGAAATCCCTGTGTTTCTATATACCAGCTCAGGGCTAACGCTTTCTCCATTGCTTTAATACTCCTTTTCAGATTCAGAATAACTCAGCATTCCCAGTGAGTTGTGAGTGCTGATAAAGATTTCCTTAGGGTCAAGCAGAAGATAACTCCATCCTGCTACTATACCAGTATAAACTAGTATAGAAGATACTGAACCTAACTTGTATTTCTGAAAGCCATCATTTTATGCTTTCAGTTACGAACATCCGAGTTTCGTTGTAGTTAACAATCTGAGCAAGTAATTTTGAAACAGTGTTAAAATTAATAGCACCTATCCTTCTTTCAACTTTTTTAATTTATGCAACCTCCATTGTGAATACTTCTTGAACAATCTACTCAGATCCTCTTCCTATAAATGTTGTACACAAGTTGGGAACAAGTAGGCTTTAAAAAAGATGCCAATATAGAAAGCCATGCAATTATTTATTTCTATTCTTCTATCCTTATAATATTATTGTATTCTGCTGGAAACAGGGCTCACTTCCCAAATCAACCTCTTGTCAGACTCAAGGGAAGCAATTAGTGCTAAAGCAAGCCACCTGGTATGACAGTAATTAGGCTCCAGATCTGTTCTTATCAGGACCCAAAGCTGCACTGTGAAATTAGCTCAGAACTTTAATTAAACTTGTAGTAACATCTTACTTTTGTGGGTTTTTTTTTTTAATTATTATTTTATTGTGAATGCAACTGAACAGAGGGCTGAATGGCTCATTGAACAAGTAAAAACTAATACAATTATTTCCCTCTGTGTTATCAGCAATGATCAGAACCACCTTAGCTGTTACCAACAGTTATTATCACAAGTATCCCTCTGGCTCTTTGGAATCTACAGAGAATTAATTAAAAGGCTCAAACCAGCGTGCAGTTAGCATTTCCTACTGTTGGTTTAGATTCCATGTAAGCAGCAGGGCAATCACAGGCTGTACTTAGATTAGTATTAGCATTATGGTTCCAGGCATTTTGGTGACTCTTCTCAGCATACCCATCCACTGTGCACAGATTGCATTTGCAAAGCCTTCTTGGTGAAAACAAACTAGACTGTTCCAGAAGAAACTGAACCAGGAGGTCTGCTGCAGACCTATGTCAAATGTGCTCAAAATTTGACAGGAATATTTCAGATTCAAACATCTCCAAAACATTTACATAGTCAGGATATTTGGTCCAGGACAATGTGCTAAATTCAGCCCAAACAGAACACCATAAACTTCACGTTTTGCAAATGCAAGGTCTTCAGCACCAGCTCTTTCAATCCACTGAACCTATCCTATTACACCAAATTTCTCATCAAAGTGGAAACAGTCATGATTGGCAATTAATTACTGGAATTTTACAGCGTACTCAATGCAGGCAGGGAACATTAACAAGAACAGGGAAAGTTATCTTCCTTTTCACCCATCTGTATGCAGTAATTTGAAGACAAATATATAAACAATGATCTAAACAAAACCCCCATTTTCTTTCTCCTTTACAACACAAATGTGCAGCCAGATGAGAGGTGGGTGGGGAACTGCAAAAGGATTCCTAAGGCAGTGGTCATGGCACCAACCTTGCCAGAATTCAAGAAGCATCTGGACAATGCTCTCAGAAATATGGTTTGAATTTTGGGTGGTACTGTGTAGAGCCAGGAGTTTAACTAGATGATGTTATGGGTCCCTTCTAACTTGGAATGTTCTATGATTCTATGATAATGCGAAGTTAGGGGATATGAGAGATACTGCTATTAAAATTGTACTGGTACTGTTTTGCAGCTTTGATCTCGGACATACTCTATCATCAGCTCTTCTCTGATGTCTAAAATCTCTGTACACGCTTGCAAGTACTAGATTAGGCTTCTATCCCACAGTATCAACAAAGACAACAGAAACAGCGTCAATTGGTTCCTATTGAATTAATGGATCCCATTTTTGATTAGTGCTACTGAAGCAAAAGATAAATCCAGGGAATTCAATGGGACAGCATTTCACTCCTAGTACTCATTAGCATCTGATATCCCATCCCAAGAAAGGCAGACATCCTTGGACAATGCATTCCCTCAGATTCATCTGCAGACTGTATCCTATATCAAAGGGGAATGCACATTTATGAAGGCAGAATTTTTACTCAGTTTGCAGCCAACCCTGACTGTAAGACATTGTTCTCCATGACTTTTTATATATCAAATGAAAGTCGCTGCTATTCACCAGTGATTATTTGTGCTTTACATTAGAGCTTATCGTTTACTGGTTATGAGGCTGGAATTAGAAGATAAATAAACAACAATTTTGGTGGTGGGTGGGGTGACTTTTTCTGGAGTTGTGCCTCCATACACATTAACTGCATTAATTGGAATGCTCTGCATTAAAATAATCAGTCTACAAAACCTATTAATAAAGCCCATGTGGTTCATTCCTCTTGCCGAAGCACAACTGTTTGCTAATGTAACTAACCACATGCTCTGTATGGTGTTGTCCCTATAATACTTTTATTTAAAATAGTAGTAATGTGCAGACTTTAAAACAGGAAAAACATTTATAATCTAATTTTTACTTCTTATCATTTATGCTCTTAATTACTCTGAATTTTATTCCATTAGGATAACAGATAGCACAACCTGATTCTCACTGTTCCAACACAATGACAACACTGGTTTGTGCCTTTTTAAAATACCTCTACTGTAATACATAATACACTTTTTACTTATTTATTTTTGCATTTCAGATACTGCAAAGAAATGCTGAGATGCTGAGCAGCACACATGATCTCTCTACTGAAAGGAAGAAATCGAATGTCCATAGCAGATGATGAAAAGCCAGAAACAAACAAAACTCCGATTATATCTAATAGGCAACCAAAGAGCAGTTCACAGTATCTTTTTAGATTATGAGGAGAGAAAATGATCTTCAAAAAATCTGTTTTTATTAAACCAATAGTCACAGTTAAAATGTCCTTTTAATTCACAGATACGTCTTCATCATATCTGTTAATGATTCACAAATTTAAAAGAGAAATTACTGAAAAAAGGAACACTGAAGACTTCTGCAAACATTAAATGTACTCGTTTCACTGATAAGCTTGTTTTTACATAACTCTTATCTGTTATATCTGCAGTTGCCAATTTTGTCATATGCATTGATGCATTCTTACTGAAAACTAGAACTTAAAATTTATATATATATGTATATTTATGTAAGTTTACAAATTGAAAAGACAAAAATACCATGTGAGTGTGTGTATTTATATAAATACATGTATATACCACTTCCTTAAAAGATAGAGGTACCATTTTCTTTATCACCAATCTTACAAAAATCTTTGCAAGGCTTTCCAATATGCCTGTACAGCCAAACACCAGTGTCTGTGAGAGACCAGCCCTGGAGACAAGAAGCAAGATTTTCCTCAAATGAAAATCCCAAACACCTGAATTAATATGTTGTTCCAGGTACTTCAAACTCTTGAACAAACCAAAGAGAACATCATCCTACATACCTATACTGATGGATTGGGAAATGAAATAATAATAACAATAACTAACTATTTCCGAGGCAGGCAGATCTCTGCTTCTCCCAAATACCCATTAGGTCCCAGAAGAACATTTGGAAACTGACAGGGGGGTAATGCAGTATATGGTCTTAATTTATTTTATGTTCTATATGGGACATGATATTGTGAGGAAGGTTACAGCTCCTCACTGCACTAGCTAGTCTTTCTGCATGGCAGCTTTGTGAACGTGACACAGCATAGGTGTCATAAGAGAAAAGTATGTTATTAAAGAAAAAATCCCAAACTGGATAAATAAAGAATCTCACAGAACTTGCCAAAAATGCCCATCACTGAAGAATACCTACATCATTCTGCATCCCCTACAGAACAGCTCAGATGTCTACATGCACAGGGTCTGTGAAACAGTGGCTTCTAGCCAGCTTCTTTTGGTGAAAGAAATGTTATGAGAAGCACTGGTGTCTCCAGTAGAAATGTATCACTTTAAGAGCTTTGGCAGTCATCTCTGGAGAACATCTAACAAAATCAATGAGAAGGTAAGAAAAAAAATCACAGATAACCAATAATATAAAATATAAATCATGTATATATATATTTTATATATATATATATGTATATGCATATACATAGGCTTTTTCTTCCACAAGCACCAGATGCCAGTGCAATGCAAGGAAGAGAAGAGACACTGATAAACTGGCACCAGCTGATTGGAGATCCATAATCCCAGCCTGCCTAGTTAGGGAAGAAATTAGGGTAGCTGAGGTTATAAAATCCCTAGAGGAGATCTGAACTAAATTTTTTCTAGCCAATTTGTTTTTCAGTGGGAGCTTTCCTAGATAGTTATTTTGTACATTTTAAAAAACTGCTAAGTAGAACTTGGGCTTTTTTATTTTATTTTATTTTATTTTCCTTTTTTTTTTTTTTTAATTTGCTGGGAACTATGTAAGTACATGCTAACTTTGAAATGACTAACTTTTGTGACTATAGAAGCAGAAGAATTTTGAGGCTACTGGAGGTTTGCATACACAAGCACCTTCTCAGTAACTGCAGTCACCTGACACAGCCTTTGGATGTAGTGAACTTTCATCTTCCTGCCATGATAAGGCACCTCCTCAGTAGCCATACAAGGTCAGACAGAATTTGGCCACTTAGGTTGTTATTTAATCTCTGAAAAATCCTATCAGAGAATCTAGGTCATATCTCAGTCACACTGATCCAAAATAAACTACCTTGCTTCACTCTCAAAATGCTACTGTGGATTTGCACAGATGTAAGAAAAAGCAGAATTAGGCCCACCATTTTCTAATGAGAAATACTCGCCAGGATCTCAGCACTCCTGTAATTGTGTGTAACAGTCAGCATTGACACTGAAGCAGGTTTGATGCCTCTCAGCCTTTCAGCGCTGCATTCCAGCTGGAAGTCCAGACTCATGAAAGATGTATTTAGACTTATAAAATGGTTCTCTACTTTTCATTGCATCACAAAAAGGAGAGTGAAGTTATTTTTGGTGAGTTCTATTATTTAGAAGTTTTATATGGGGTTGTTGCTCAATGGTTTAGTACAGCTGCATTGCTACTCTGAAAATATGTCAAGCTGTCAGGAAGGCAGCTTCCTAACAGCCCTTACAGCATCAGTTTCAGAGCACATTTACAAACACTACTGATCCCCTCAAAATCCCTATAAGGTATGCAAGTCAATATTATTATTATTATTACCATATTTTTTTACAGTTGTTGAAACCACAGAAGAGAAATACCATCATCCTTCATCAGTATTACAATATTCAAAGTAGGTCTTCATGTGGCCTAAAACTTTTTAATGCCATTGAAGTCAAAACTGCAATGAATGCATATTACGTGAGTCTACACTTTCATTTTGTGAGAGTTCCTTAGTTGTTATTGTGGGTAATTTTATTAGGAGATGGGGAGGTTGCAGAGAACAAATGAATTGCAAAGACTGAAATCCTTCCTATCTACAGCTACTAAATTACATTTCAAAATCAATAGCATTTAAATACTGTTCAGACAAAGAAATTGTTGTGATTGCCTCAGAGCTGCCACAGAACTGGCTGCAGCTGAGACATGTTGGGGGCCTTAGCTGTGATCTATCTTCCTCCTTAAAGTGGAAAGTTGCAGCCCAGTTAGAGGTTAGAATTGCTTTCTGGTAATTCACTCCTTTGTACCTCATCCAATAACGCAGGGGAAATATGTAGACTAATGCCAAATATGACAAGGGTGTCTGTGAGACAGCATTGCCTACTAAAGTAGTTTCCAGTAAAGATTAGACCTTTCCACTAAGACTTTCCCTCCTTGTTTTATTCAGTTGTTATTTGTCCATATTTCTACTTAAGGTGCTTTCCAATAGGTTTTTACTCCTACTTGTAATTAGGTATACCAGGTTGTTTATTTTGTCACAGTGCCATTTTCCCATGTAGCTACTAAGTCTGGAATTTGAGCATTTCTCCATTTGGACACTTGATCTTCCCAGGCACAACTGTGAGGCTCACCAGCCTGCAGTTCTCTGGGTTTTCCTTTTTCCCTTTCTTGAAAATGGGAGTAATGCTTACCTTTTTCCAGTCATCAGGAACATTGCCACAACTTTTATGATGGAGAGTGGCATGGCAACCACATCAGCCATCTCTTTCAGGACCCTGGCATGCATGTCTAGCGCCACTGACATCTACACATTCAGCCCCATGAGGTGGTCTTGAACTTGCTCTTATCTTACAAGGGGAGGAATTTCGCTCTCCCCAGCCCCTGCCTGTAGATTCAGGGACATGACAGAGATGGTTAGCCTGGCAGCCAGCAAAGGCTGAGGAAAAGATCTCATTGAGTATCTCAGCCTTCTCCATATGTGCTGAATCCAGTTCACCCAGAGAGAGGGGTGCACTCTCCTTTGCCTGTTTCTTTTGACCAACATACTGTGGAATGCCTTCTTGATTTTTTTCCACATCCCTCACCAAGTTCAGTTCCATCTGCTCCTAGGCTTTCCTAATCCTATCCCTGCATGCCCACATGGCACCTCTGTATTCTTCCCAGGTCACCCATACCTGCTTCCACTGCCTGTACTTTTCCTTCTTTTCCCTCAGTTTGACTAGTAGGTCCCTGTTCAGCCAGGCCAGTTTCCTGCCTCCTCTGCATGATTTCTTATGCTGGGGAGCGGAGAGTTCTTGTGCTCTCAGAATGGTGCCCTTAAAGAGCTGACAACTCTGTTCTGTACCTGTGTCACTCAGAACAGTTCAAAATGTAGTTCATACTATAGCAGCACCACTAAATTCAAGGAGATGCCCATCTATACTCAATGCTCACAATAAACCTGCTTTAAAATGTAACAATAATTTAATATATTAATGCCTCTAAATAGCTAGGGACATAAGAAGAACCTGTCATAAATAAATCTAGAGGCCTGTCATTGTGTATAACTCAGCTGATTTACCTTTGGCAACACTAACTGGCAGAGTTTTAATACCATCAAAGTTAATTAGTGATGATGACAAAAGGAGGTGTAAGGAAAGAAATTACTGCCTGTTCTTTGCTGGCCTGCTGGACATGTCTGTGCAAATGGGAATATTACTGAAATAAGCAGTTCTCAGCTCTATGGAGAGGTTTTTGTATGTTAACGGACAGACAGACAGGTTTCTGAGGTGGAAGATCATTCATACATCTTGCATTTCCTTAATGCTTTTCTAAAAATTCAGTGAACTGTCAGTTCCTATTTAATTAGAATGTGTCTGAATGCAGAAGCCGTAGTGTAAACTTCTGCCTATTTTGCTGCGCCAGTCCGGCCATCTTGGGTTGGCAACCTTGATCTGTACCTGAAAATCTTCTGGTGTTCTCAGGTTTCTGAAGCCAGCCCACCAATTCCATGTGTGGCAATATCCCAGGACAGAGGCAAAGTCAGCACGGCTTTTGTGTCAGCCACTGGTCAAACTTTCCAGAACAACAATTTTTGCTACTTTCCAAGACCAGCTTTGAGTAATATGGTTCAGAGGCACAAGTCTCCCGAATCTAGCACTGATTGTTCTGCTCAGTGCCTGGTCTCTGAATGATTCCACTAAGATAAGGAAACTAAATTGACTCAAAGTATTGTTTCAAAACAAGAAGAATCTCAAATGTCTTGGATCAGCCTTAATTTCTGAACTGACACAGGCAGCACAACCGTGGGAATAAATTTATAGGTAGGATCAAGCTGTCTCTTTGCATCATAAATTGACTGCAACCATAAAAGTAACAGTTTGCACACACTATGGTGTCCAACAATGCTGTAAAGATTCCCCTTCCCAAATACAGCCTGCCAAGTGTCAAATATGTTATTAAGTAGAAGTAAAAGCTATAATAATCTCTCCCTAAATTCTCCTTGGGGAAGTGAAGTTTTATACTGTTCTTAAGACCAGCAAGTGTATTAAAGGGATAGTTCAGTCCTGGACCAGAGCACTAGCTATGAGAAATAACATTTGTATTTCAACATTTTTCCTCCTGCAGGATTTTGGAACAATTATAACATTTTCAACTTTTGCAGCAACTTCCTTCCAAGGACCTCAGAACATTTTAGAGGCAATAATTAATTTAAGCTCCCTGAGGTAGAGAGGCAGCAACAGCAGCACCTTTCACACAAGGTAGATTCCCATAATGTAGATTCCCCCAGGTACCATGTGGAACTGCGCACAGAGCAGGCAACAGAGCTGGAAAATGATCGCTGGTGCTTCCAGTGTCAGTGCTCTGCAACAACCATCAGATGTCCTCCTCTCCCACTCCACATGTGCTCTATGGAATGCTTGGTAAATTCTCATTACGTTGAAGAGAATGCAATGAAATCTTTCTAGTACTTATTTACAGTAAATGCACATTATTATCTCTAGGTGGTTTTGTTTTAATGTCTTTGTTTTTTTTTTTTTCAAGTGAGCTCTTCTTATTATTAAACAGCTGAAGAAATACAGAGTTACCAACGGCTGACTACATTAGTCTCAAATGTCTTTTCAATGTATTAAAGTGTTTTCAATTACCTCCTAATACACCTCCAGGGAGCCTGGGAGAATGGAAGGATTAGTAGAATAATGAGTTTAAATTATTTAGTTTTTTTTCTTTTATTATGTGACTATGTTGGATTGAATCCTAGACCAGAGATATTTGATAGTACAAGCTGGGTTATATCTAACAAGTGATCTTGATCACAAATCAAAGACTTGAAAGAAAAGGATATTAAAATGCAAATTTCCCCTCCTTCTCCAAGGAATATACAGTAAAAAAAAAGGTGGGGATATCTGTTTTATTTGCATTGATGGAAACATGGTGGCTTATTATAGCAGTTACTGAAACTGATTATGAATTACAATGAATTTATCAGACAGATGACAGTTATGAAGAAAAGAGTGCACACAATCCACTCTCACCTTATTGCATCGTGATGTAATGAAACTCCTAAATTCAGACAGATTAATTACTGGTGAAATTTATTTTCAGGAGGGATGATTAGATTTGCTTGCTTCTCTCTGATAGCCACTTATGTATCTGTCACCACTCAAATATTTGAGCATTTCAAAGCAACTAGATGTATTTTATTCTTATAAAATTCTGCTAAGCTAGAGAAATCTAATTTTTATTGCATTCAGGAACTGGAGATACTAAATCAGAAGTTAAAGGTCACATTGAAAGCTTAAAGAAATCCAGAAAATGCAACCAGTATTTTCTGAAACTCAACCCTAAAAACCATCCCTGGTAGACCAACAATCTACAGACTGCAGTGAAAAAGACATGGTGTTATGGGACTGAAAAGGTTTGTTATGGCACAGTTTACCTGTCTCCATTTTTATTCCCAGTCCTGTTGATGCCCTAACTCACTTTTCAAGCAAACCTACAGTTTTCTGTTCTACCCAGTTATCGCTTAAGGCAAATGTAATTTGGCTTCCCAATTAATTTTTATGAATCTGAAAACTTAAGTTATATCTTCTCACTTCTGTCATTGCATCTGTCAATATCTTCACCATAATTAATAAGATTTCCTTAATAACGAAAACTGGTTTCTGTCCTATACCGTGTGTTGGCTTAAGTGTAGATTTGTGGATGACATGTCCTAATGCCAGAACTCCAGCGACTGATTTAAAATGAGGCTCTAGATAGGTTGCTTAGCTCCTACTTTCTTTAAATGGATACCTAATTAATTAATACAAGCATCCTAATTTATGAGAAAATATTGCCAGAGTATACTATACATAGAACCTTTAGTACCTCTTTATCCTAATTTAAAAATACACCACATTCTAATGTCACCAATAGAAAACAGAGTCACAGAATCGTAGGGGTTGGAAGGGACCTCCAGAGGTCATCGAGTCCAACCCCCCTGCCAAAGCAGGTTCCCTATACCAGCTCACACAAGTAGGTGTCCAAGGCAGGTCTCGAATATCTCCAGAGAAGGAGACTCCACAACCTCCCTGGGCAGCCTGTTCCAGTACTCTGTCACCCTCACCATAAAGAAGTTCTTGCGCACATTTGTGCAGAACTTCCTATGCTGCAGGAAACAAGGATCATGAGAAATCAATCAGAAACAAGAAGTGCATATGAAATACTTCAAGTAAAATCCCAACTAGTTTATGTTGTAGAATAATATCAGCCACCTACTGGTTGAAAGAGCTGAACTGTTTAAACTGCAGTAAGTTTGAATATTTTCCAGCATTTTTTTTCCCCTCCTCAGAAATGATTAGTCAAAATAAACAACTTTGGGGAAAAAAAAACAACATCCCCACACCTACTGTGGTACAGTATTGAACTTTAAAAATAGATACCCATCAGCAAATTAAAGACATCCAAGAAATAACACCAAGGAGAGCAAGAATCATGAGTTTGGAATTTCTTATGCTCACACAAATCTTTAATCACAAATGAATGCCTCTTCAGCTATTGTTGTCTTTTCCTACCTTCTTTTTTTAAAAAAAAAAAAAATGTTGTCCTCATTCCTCTCCCTCCACATAGAACAAAGCAAAACAAAACACCTACTGGAGAAGCCTCAGTTCATCCTTGTCTAGGAGACAGAAAAAAAATCTGTCCCTGTTCATCATGATTACTTGATTTATTTTACTCTTGTTAATTAATGTGTTATAAGAGATTGCTTATTTTTGCTAACAGATACAATAATCATTAATCCAAAAATATCATTTTCCTCACTCGTGCTTTCATAAGAATGTACAACTGTTAATGAATAAGTATGTGTAGATATTAAATTTGAAATAAAAATCTAAAATATTTACCAGACACGTGAGATGATTAGAACAGGATACAAAAAATTATCATAGCGGTAGAGAAATTAGCATTAAAGGTCTCATTCATATCTTCCGAATCATTTAAATACTGTATAATTTTAAGCTAGAGATTTTACCAAGTCTTCCACCACCCAGAAATCAGAGCCAGACAAAATCTATTAGTCTCATACTGTACTCAGAAAATCCATTTTCAGTTTCCTTCAGCGTTACCACAATCTCTTGTGACAGGTATCAATTCCTTATGATGAATGCTATGAGAAATGACTAGTGTATTTTCAAGGAGCCTTCACCTACATTCATCTTCATCTCCCTCTACGATACCACAGCTAGCATGCTCAGGACAGTGCCTATGCTCTGCTCAGAACAGATGCAACAGCAGTTGAAGAGGTCTGACAGCTCAGACACTGTATCTCCATTTGAAGATGGACTTCAATATGAAACATGAAGATAGCTCCATCCACAGTCAAGCTTAACTTGCAATACTAATAGAAGCCTTTTTGTTCTGAGACAAATTAGACCCAGCCACCAGAAAAAAATAAAAAAGTTAAGGAATGATGGAATCTTCTGGTTATATTGGCTTTCAAACGTTATGTTAGCAGGAGATTTAAGGGAAGTTATCATTTGGTAAGTAGTTCACACACGGATAAGAGGCACTGTAGCTCTGTTAATTCTTTTGGTAAATCCCCATCTGCATTCATACACAGCCCAGAATTTAAGACACTGCATACTGTAGCAGAACTATACCTGGAAAAACCAGAGCAACAGCAGATGCTTTCTGTGGATGTTAAAAATTTCCACATGTCCCCAGGACAGTCTGTCAGTTCTGAACTGCTACCCAGCAGCAAAGGAACTCAGTTATGGAAGAGGTGTGCATGTATCATTTGAGTGCCCTTCTCTTGTTCTTTGTAAAATGTGTTAATGTGAATAGATTGAAAGTTTTAGCCTGAAGTAAATTAGCTACATTATGAATAATGACAAATTATGCACATTTATACAAGATAATCAGTCAACGTTCTCACGATGGGAGGCTGATGTCCAGACAGAATGGTTTGAACTTGAACAAATAAGTTCAAATTGTCCCCATTGGGCACATCATTTTACAGTCTACTAGAAACTATCTTGTCATTTTCTTTGAAATGACAGTTTCTAATTATACTCATATTTCACCTTGTTCTTTTTGAAATTTAATGAACCTACACAGCCCCACCCTCCCTCAGCCACTTTACTTTGGACACCAATACTCAACAGTTAATTAATTGATGCCATAGCACAATAAATATGGGCAAAAAAGCTTGTGAAAGAGATGGAAGGTCTACGAGGAGGGGCAGGGGACACTTGGATTTTCCAGTCTGGGGAAAAGGAGGCTGAGAGGCAACCTCCTTGCTCTCTGCATCTCTCTGAGGAGGAGAAGCAGAGAGAAGTGCCAGTCTCTTCTCTCTGGTTACCCATGTCAGGACAGGTGGGAATGGCACACAGCTGCAGACAGACTGAATATTAGGAAGAAGTTTTTTACAGTAAAGGTGGCCAAACACTGGTATAGGCTTCCTAGAGAGGTGGTTGATGCCCATGCCTGTCAGTGTTCGAAAGACAAGTTTTGATTTTTGTTAAATCTGAAGAGGTCGGTCAGTTGGCTAGATAATCTTTGTAGGTCCCTTCCACCTGAACTGTTCTAATTCTAATGGGTATTCAGATGTTTCTTATCATCTTGACATTGTATGCAGTACTGCAGAGACCTTGTTTTGGTTAGTACTTGGTGCAGGTGTAAACCTTTTTCTCAAAATACACACACATACGTACACTCACTTCATGCCTCAGGTAGAGTGGAGCCAGATGGCAGCCATTAAACACAACTGATGAATATCCCTCCTGACAGCAAGGTCAGAACACTCAAACCCCTTGCGCTACTTAATAGGGAGTCAAACCTGCAGACTTGCCAGAAATCTGGGATTCACCTGGATGTTCTGGTTCTCAGGTCAGGCATTAAGTTTACAAAGAAATGCCAGATCTGAAGAGTCCAGAGGGAAAGGAAGTCAAATGTCAGTTCTTTCCCCTAAAAGTGGAAATTTTAAGCCCCTCAAAGCAGTAAGCCCTTGGTCCCTAACTCCAAAGGAAGCAGCCCAGAAGAAACCTTCAGGATGGGCCACAGGGCAGCTGCTCCCTCTGAGCCTGGAAAATGAGCAGTAGTGGACAGAGAGGCTAAACCAGGATCCAGAGAGATCGGCTGACTTCCCTGCCTTCAATTATCAGACACAGCTGAGTAGCAAGCTTGGCACAGACTGTAAATGACACTGTGCAGCCATTCTGCTTGCAGAAACACTTCTCTGATTAAATGTCTTATTGAGTAATTGCAAAATATAAGAAATTCAGGATCCCCACCCTCTAACACCACCTTTTTAAATAGTACTATAAAGTTTGTGTCTCTGATGGGCATATTGATTTTTGTTTCAATGATAGTACAGCTTGTTAGGAATAGCGTAGTGGAAGAGTACTGTTTTTAAGTCATTTAATCATTGTGCCTTTTTTTTTTTTTAAATCCATCCTAACACTGTGTGCTGGGACCAGTGCATTAACTGCTTTTTTTCCTCAGCTTGAATATTTACAAGAAGAGCCCATGTAAAATGGTTAAAATATCAGACAGGATTTTTGTCACATAGAAAACATACTGGCCACATAGTCTGGTGTAGTCTGCCACTTCAGAAAGTTTCTAGATCTTTCTGGAAGTAGATGCATAGTCTGATCGTGTTTATCTATAAAAATGCCATTTTACATAGACCCAAACTGCTTGCCTGTCCCTCCCGAGAGAGAGATACTTTTGTCTGATCATGCAATTTACCATAAAAAGATATTACTCTATTTATGAGCAACCAACCAAATATTATACCGTTCATGAATATGCTGTCCTAGGGTTTGTATTTGTGCCTTAGTTAACAGTGACAAACTCTATAGTACTAACAACGTGAATGCCCTCTGCTGTGCAGATCTCACACTACAGGGGAACTGCCACATTAGAAGACCAAACAACTGCACCTTGATCCAGCATTTCACTGAGCCACCCTCCTTGCCGTGCCTCAATCCCAGAGCAGCCAGGAGTCCAGGTAGGATGAAAGACCACAGGCTCTCAGCAGTATGGCTGCTATCCGGGTAGGCCTTTGGGATCTGTGAGTAAGGCAAGGTCATTGCAAAGCTGAATGCATAGGTAGAAGCTGTAGGGGCTGTTATTTCACTCTATGAAGCTTGGGGAAGCAAGCTGATAGCAGTATGTGTGGTACTAATGGACCGGAGTGGCCTTATAGGTAAAATGGGGCTGGAAGCAAATGTTTGCTTCTTAGCATTTCCACAGGTTTATTTTATGATCATAGGCAACTCACATAAGCTTTCCAGACTTCTATTTCCTTATCAGTAACAAGGGTAGTGATATCTATCTCTCAGGGCTGCCATGAAGTCAGATTCATTATGATGTGTTCAAGGTACTCTGCAGTGATGAGTGCTCATCCTAGGCACACTGAAGGCAATAGAAATATCCCCACTGAGTTCAGTGAACTCTGCGTGAGAGGCATTTAGAGTAGTCATTCCCTGTTAGAGGATAGCATAGCATGAATCCTATTAAGAACCTGAGTGTCTTCTCCTTTTCAAATGAAAAAGATGGCTACTGTAGTAATCTCCACCTTTACTAACAGCACATTCAGTGCAAGTACCTTAAGCAAAGACTCATGGAATATCTCATCAAGAAGGGATATCACACAGTGAACCTGTCAGCAGCTGCCCTAACAGTCAAAGACTGCAAAACCCATGATCAGAAAAGTTTGCCTGAAGTAGATGCATTTGATGGGAAAAGTGGACTGTTGGCTACCTACCTGACAAACTCAAGTTTAAAGTAGATAGAGTACTGCATTAACTTACTCGGTGAACATGCACTAGCAATATATTACATCTTGCATTTTGCATTAATTCTAAACTCTTCTCAAAGCTTTGTAAATTTTTTTCCTTAAAATAAATTTTACAACCAAATTCAGCAATTGCAAAATGTCTTCTTTATTATCAGACAGTAGTGAAGAGGCCTGAACACTACTCTTAATCCCTATTGCTTTGATAATACCTGTAAACAGAAAAGGCTGGGCATCATTATCCAGAAATGAGGCTTACTGAATTGTCACAGCTTCCATCAAATCATTAAACACTCTCATGAGCAAAAAAGCACGTAAGCCTCTATTTGGGCAAATATCTTTCCCCTTCTGTCCCTCACTAAAGTTTTCTGGGTTTGTTTCTGAAATTAAATATTAGAATACTAGAACAAATTGAAAAAATATAAAAAAAACAAAAAACAAAAAACAAAAAACCAACAGCCAAACTTCAAATTAAAAATGAGAGGTTTTTTTACCTGTTCTGAATGTATTATGTTTCCACATTTTCTCCATGGCATGTTCTCAATGCAGATAGAAAGTACCATAGGAGAAGTGTTACCTTACACATAGACTTTCCACACAGTCCTTTATCCCCAAGAGATTTACTTTGCTATCTCATCTCATTTTTACATGTTCAATCAATATCTCTATATGCCAGGCACACACAGAAACAGTTATTTGAAAATTAGACCCAGACAGTGTTTCTCATGAAGGTGTAGCTGCCCATGGTTACATCGTACGATCCTTTATTATTAATACTTTTGTGTTCTCAGACCCTAGGACAGTTTTGGCCTGGGCTTTTCTCCGTTGTATTTAACACAGCAAGGGTTCTCCATGAACTACATTATTTCACATGATTCAAATCTGAAAAGCAGTTCAGTAATGTGGGAGCTTCTCTTTGCCTGAGTAACTATGGCAGTACTGATTACCCTTAATAATGTCATCGTGCTGTGTGCACAAATCAAGCATGAAGAGCAATCAGGTGGAGAATTCGATTGTTTTTTTAAAACCAGATCTTTATTCTTGCTACATGTCTACTAGACCTTGAAAACAGTAATAGGATGGCCTTTAAATCCTACAGCTTTGATAAGAGATGAGAGGCAAAGATAAATATATTCCTTCCAGTTTGGTAGTGATAGTTAGTAGGCATTGCTCAGTACCTACAGGTTACTTAAAGTGTGAGTTACAAAAGAATTATGAAAGAAGTACCTGAACTGCATATTTGGTTGGAAGAGAGAAATATTTTATTACAATAATGACATATTTTACTCAAATGAAACTGTATACAGCTCCACAGTGAGCTCAAAGGTATGTGGAAAGACTAAATCTCAGTCAGTCCACAAGACACCCAAAGGAAATGAAAAGCAAAAGAAAGCAGAGGAAATCTAAAACCATCTGTGGCCATAGTGGTTCTGGATGAATCACAATTGATCTTAATAAGAAAACTTCAGAAATCAGAAGACTGTTTTGCTGCTGAGGCAGCTCTAGTTCCTCCTACACCAAAATATCTGGATGTGACCTGAATGCAAGATATGAGCCATGGTAAGATTCTTCCATTTTCAAGGGGTCAGGAACTTCTTAGAAAATAACTTATACATGTAATCACACACAAATGTGAACCTCTTGAAAACTTGAAGCCTTGAACACACAATAGCTCTCAGCCACATTGTTTAATTATGTTTTCTATTTCCAAAGGGCTGGACAAAGACTGAGCATGAATTTAAATACTTATGGCAAAGAGGGCTCTTATATCAAGGAATCTTAGTGGGTCCTTCAGTTTTTCGAGAGAGAATCAGAAGTCCTCACCATTTAAAATTACTTTTTTTTTTTTTTTTTTTCATTTTGAATCAACAAAGCATTCATCAACATCCAAAAAATAACTTGACCTATTCAGTCCTTGTTGGACTGAACTTGGACAATGTCTTCTGGCTCCTCTGTTTGTGCATGTTATGAAGTACTTGAATAACGAACATATAATACCAAATATAAACAAGGTTTGAGAGCCCGTTCATTTTATTCTCCCTGCTTCATTCAGAGATTTTTTTTACACTATCTCCTTACTTCCTAACTTCCACCTAAGGTAATTGAGGCTTAGGCAACAGTCATGAAAATGACACAAACAACATAGATATTTGGTCTAGTAAGCCAAGTAAAAGAAAATACAGATGATTGCTTTGGCACGAAAAAAAAAGGATATTTTTTTTAATTCACAAAAACTTGGCTCTGAAGCAAAACTGGATAAAAAATAAACTAGTAATTTCTAGGAATATTCCTTATCTCACAGTAATATCATTAGAATATTTTTTGTTCTGATCTATTGAAGTGCACAGCCATAATGTATAGCTTCCTGGAAGATGGGCTTTCTCTGCTAAATGCATTTTTAGTGTTTAAGTTCCATCCACAAACACAGTTACTACAACATGGCATGTAATTGTCAAGCTTTTGAATGCACAAGGTAACCCATTTTTCCATGCCATCAGGATGCACAAGTATAGATGGTAAATATGCACAAACCACTGGTTTCAATTTTTGCCTTCAAACTTTTAGCAAAATCCCCAACTGACATAATTCAAAGCACCATTAAGTGGGATCTACTTTCTGAAGTGGCATAAGTCTGTGACAACACTCTGGTGAGTCATACAGTACTGAGAATTATGTAGAGTAGATGGTTTTATATCATTGTCATCTCAGACCATCACAGTCCTAGGCTGATAATAGCTTTGATCCACGATGGCCTTATGATTTAATGGTAAACCTAGAGATAGCAGTTAAACATTCCTCTGACATCTCCATCTCTTCTATAACAAGGGCTTCTGCTGGCTGTTGCCTCAAATGATAAAAATTTTCCTTCTATCCCAGTGGAACTCATAGCAATGGACTCAGTACTTGCCCAGTCATTTAACTACACTGGAGAAATGTCAAATGACACTGCAACTTCCAATCAAGAAGAAAAGTTAAATTTTTCACTGTCTTTTATATGAGATATTGAGTAATTTTTCTGGTGGCAAGCCAGGGCTCCTTTGCAGCTTGTCTGGTCCAGCAGATGATCCCAGGCTGGCCTTGTGGCTGCTGTAACATGCAAAGTTGGAGACAACAGGTGCTGGGTAGAGGAGAGCTGAAGAGATGAGTCAGAAGAAGCTTCACTAATTGAATAAGTCTGCTACCAGGTCTGCTTCCAGTTGGCAGAATGTGCATCTACCTCATTAAATTTCACTAGCTGTGCTGCTCATTTTAGAGCAGCAACCTTTTTGGGAAGGAAGAAGAGAGCATTTTTCCTCCACTCGAGTAAAAAAGTCATAAAGAGATGTTTCCACACACCTCAGTGATGATGTCTGGCAAGAATCAGAGATGTCTCTCCAAGACTAATGCCTTTCAAAGTGTTTTTAAGTTCTGCTTTTCAATTCACATCTAAGAACGCATGGAGAATATCACCTTTTTCTGGCTAGAACAGCAACAGATTGTAGCATAGAAGGTCCCGATGAATGGCTGTGAGCCAAATAATATAAGGTGAGAAATTGTGAATTCAAACGGTAGTGCCAGAGCTTATTTCTTCCTTCAGCAAACGGATTTTCTGTTTCATAGTTAAATTAAAAGTATATTTTGCTTCAACTTTTTATTTGAAGACAGAGAACTAAGTGGCTTCTGATAAACTGCAGAGAATTAAAGATCAGTTTTGTTTTCTTTCTTTTATTGTTTTGTTTAGTTGTTGTTGTTGTTGGAGGTGATGGTGATTTAAAACACAAATCAGCAGCACCACCATCAAAATACTTCTGAGTGTTTCCAGACAGGAAAGATCCCCTGCACCAAGTCAGGACAGGGATGCGACACACTGAAGCCTGCACTCCAGGTTCTGTCTGTTTGTAAAATCTAAAAACTCTCAATGTGGGAGAAAATCCCTTGCTTGGCCTCCATCCTGACAACTTTCCATATCCCTAGTCTCCCAGAACACCACTATAAATTTTATTCACTGTCACCCTTCAGAAAGCCATTTCAAAATAGATTGCCGCAATTAGCCTCCTCACAGAAAACACCCGCAACTCATTTCTTGCTTTGATAAAACATAGTTCTCACAGACCTCAGTGTCCTGTTACCTTTTCCTATTCTTTTTCTTACGAAGCAAAATCACGAGGTCATTAGTGAGCTGGAGCACAAGACAGACTGATTTTACATTCTCAATTGAAACAATTGAAATTTATGTATTTTCATTTTAATAATCATTTTAAGTAACATAGGCCCTAATTCATAAAAGAAGTGGTTAATTGGGTCATTGAATTTAAAAAAACCCTCAATTTAGACTGTGAATAGACACTATGCAATGGGAGGCTCTGCAGCTGGTGTGTATAGGTTGTAGGTGCAAATTTCTTCAATCTTATACCTTTCTTCCCTGTTTCAGCATCAGCCTCTCAGTTTCATATCTGTACAAATCTACAGTGCATAACCACAAATCCCCTTCTGGGTTTAGCACCTACACTAGCCTTCTAGAAAAAAGACTCATTTTAACATGGTGAAGGATGTTGCTCATCTTCATGATTAGCCATATTTGGAGCACTTATTAAAGCCATAGTATTCAGATCAGTGACATTTTGTAGTGAAAGAAATGCAAAATCTTGCCTACAACACAAGCCATGCATCCAGATGCAAACTGTGCTGAGTTAAACCATCCTTGTTCCTCTCCATATGGCTTTGACTCTGAAGTCCTCTGAAGATGGGATAACCAGCAACTAATACTGTTCTGACACAGCCAGAATCTTTTCTGGTCTCTGATATTTTTTATGTTCTTTCTTCCCACTAAAGGGAAAGCAAACCTACGTAACAGACACAAATATCAAGAATAGGACACAGCAAGTATGAGTGCTCTACACCTACCAAATCAATTTTCTCACTTTGCTTAATAATCTGGCATCTCTGATTTTCTGCTTGCCTATCACTAAACTAATTTAAAAGCTCTGCAGAACGTTTATAAATATGCATCAGCAAAGAGTAAGGGACAAATCACATTTGTTCTCTCCATATGAAGTTACTCAACGTAATGACAAAAATTGCAGAAAAAAATCAGTAACCCCAGGTATAGGCTCCCTTCACTATCAAAAGAAAAGTCATTCTTGTCAGCAAAGCTTCTTCCAAACAGATGGCTGTGCTGGACAGTTTCATAATAAACAAAGCAAGAGCCTTGAACGTCTCCAAATCTTTTACATTCTTCTCGTTTCCTTCAGTGCCAAGCCACACAAACCTCTTCAGTTTTGCTTCGCAATCTCATCTGGATCTGAAGGTTCTGATTTCCAAACTAACGCCTGCATCTGTTTGATTATAGAAATGTATGCAGAGGTCCTATTAGCAAAAAATCCTAGCTTGTCTGGCATATTAATGGGCTGACCCATACACCCTGGGAGTAAAGTGTTCAGTGAAAGACTGCTCAGTAGATATTTGATAGTTTGATCCCTTGGTGTTAATACAAAAGTTGAGGTTGTGTAACTAATATAATTGCTTCAATCCTTGTCATCTATTCTCACAGGATGCAGTTGCAGAGAGGCAGATGAGCACAGACAAGATGCAGCAAAGAAAAAAGGCTGCATAAGAATAAGGACTGAAGACAAACAGGATCCAAGATCTGCTTAAAGACATATCACAACTTCTCTAAAAGATGGCATTGGAAGGATGAAACATTGAAATCACAAGTGATAGTGAGGAAAGTAGATTAAGGTTGAGTCCTCCTTTACTATTCCTCCACAAGAATTAAAGGCAAGCAAGGACAGAACCAAGTTCAAAGCAAACACTGCAATATGTAGCAGATCTGTGGGATTCCTTGTGGAAAAAAAAAAAACAAAACAGATGCTAGACACTTATGCGCCAAACAGGAAAATGAAACTTTTTAGAAAATAAATCATTAGTGTTCAGGAAACAGAAAAATCTCATGCAAGGAGTTCTGTTTAAAAGTAATCAGAGGTTTTGAAAGTAACAAGGATAAGAAATAGTAAATATGTTCATTTTGTTGTTGCTCATTCCTGTGTTCTACAGCTAAAACCAGAGTACTGGAGTAGATTAACTTATGTTTCGATGAATATGAACATTCAGTTATGTTCTAATCACAACCAAAGTTTTCCTGCTCAAGTTTGCCATGAACTCTTCACAAATAGTTAACTTTGCTGTAAGCATGAACCCTTTTGTCCTGGTCTGAAGTCACTGTGATTAGGAGAACACTGATTTTAAGAGTTGCTGGCCATAATGACAAGACCTCACACTCAATCTGAGTGTTTGTCACTGATGTTTTCACATCATTTACACTGAGTACTAAACTTGGAGACTTGCTACACTTCCTATTCTCATGAACGGATGTGTACCATCTCTGTTTTCATCATGATACACCATTCAATTTCCATTAAAGTGGATCTCTTGTACAGATTATGAAATCTTCTCCAATTCTACAAGAAATTATCCATCCATGAATGCTCTTCAGCTTATGTTCAGAGACATTTTGCATCCCAGGAACACTTTATATGAGACTGAACCACAGAATCACTCTTCTGGGATAAGCTCACCTAGGAAAATACCGCTACCCGGCTAGGTTTCCTTCCCAGGACTAGAGCCAAGGAGTAAGTATACAAATGGCATCAGCCATGCAAGCTGACACAAGGGCCTCTGGAGCAATTCAATTACAATTAACTAATTTGAAAGATCATTTCTGATCTTAAACTTGTTTGTTTTGCATATTTCTGTGCATGCAGCTAGGCTCTAGAGACTCGCTCTCTCTCCTGCACTTGCACATCTCAGCAAGTTCAAAATACAAATGGCAGTTGTTCACTATAGCCAGACAACCGTGTGTTTCTTAAAGCATACTCTTTGGTTTAGGATCATAGGTTTTTGACTCTGCCTACCCTGAACAATATTCCATCTCATCAACAGTCTCATTGGAGCAATGATGCAAAGTCATTCAGTTTGGCCTTCCTCTCCCTATTTTCCCCACTCCCTGAAGCAAACTCATTCAAGGAATAATGTACAATTTCCAATGCAAAAGAATATTACAAAAAGCAGGAAGTTCTTTCAGGGATTAGATTCTTTCATTGCACTAGTGACTTCAGTTCTTTCAATGACCTAGATCTGTACACAAGAATAAAAAAGTGTGCCTGCAAGTAGTTATGTATATATACATGTATAAGATAACTACATTCTGCCAAGAAAAATCCATCAACACAGAGTTTTTCCCTCCCTTTTTTTTCTTTCTTTTTTTTTTTTTTTTAAGTATGTTGTATGTTGATGTAAAGGCAATGAGGATGCACACTTTCACTTTCTTAAGTACACCTACTTCCTTGCTAATATCTTCTAATGGGATTGCTATTAGGAAGGGAGAGTAATTTATTTTTCATAGTTTCCCTCACCTACTGGCCCTTCTACTGAGTTTGACAACAGAGAGAGACAATTAGCAGCAATGGTGAACTGGATGCATATGTTATGAGTTAAGTGCCAGAGAGGATATACTCCACTTTCTTTAATATGTTTAGACATTGAGCTGAAGTACACCTGACCTGCTGACCCTGTGCAATAAACTACCATACAGAATTACCATCTTACTGAGCTAGCTAACGCCTCAGGAGTTTTTTGTTTGTTTGTTTGTTTTTGCAGTTTTAATGTGACTAATAACAGTTCTTAAAGAGAGAATAAAACTAATGATTACAACACCTGTAGAGAGGAGTCACGCATCCAAGGGCTTGATTTTTTTTTCTTCATAAACACATAGTTGCTGCCATATCTTTAAAATATCGAGATATTAAATCTGAATAACAAGCCAAGTTGCACAGTACTAAGAACATAGTAATATCAGTAGGTGGAATATTATATGTAGATACATACAATATCTACACAAGTAGTAGCAGTGCAGTGGATGTTTTCCTTATAGATCTGTAGTGGTGATACCAACAAGTTGGAAGACAGTTGTACTTCTAGTTGTACCTAATGAGAGAATGCAAAATTCAGCTGGAAAAGAGCAATAACGCCAGGCTGTACCAACCATGGTGATAAAGTATAAAGCCTTGAAGCAATAGGCTATTTTCTTTCACTAACAGGACTGCATGCTATACTACCAGTTTCACCTTTCAATCCAAGGAAATCTTTTTATCATGTCAGACCTGCAGTACATGCAGTAGTCCTCATTCTAAGCTTGAGCACTGCATGTGAATGAAAGATTAACAGTATTTCTGATTTATTGACAAGTAAGAAAATAAATTATTGTAACAGCAGAATTCAAGTCACTACTGGTATTCTGAAAATGACTTTCCCCTGAATAGTTCAAGTGAGGAAGTCTAGATCTTGGTTCCAGTTGTTGGTGTGCAAGTGTTTGGGTGTTTACAAATATCTATTTGGCAAAGTCAAGGAGGGATAATTTAAAGCAACATTTCAAAATTCTGAGGCTATTCCTAGAGACTAGGGCCTTTAGATTTCTTTGAAAACAGCATCAAAATTAATTTTAAATATGGAGTAGAATAAAAACCACAGGCAAAAACAGGTTTCATCTGTGAAAAACTGAACTTGAAACAAGATTTTCACTCAGCTCTTTCGTTTCTTCTCTTCTTTCTGCTCTCCCATCTCTACGACCCGTTGATTTTTCATCTTTCATGTCTCCTTATTGACATCCCCAGTCAAGCACTCATTTGTTCAGGAAATTACACTGACATGAACCCACCAAAATCATGACAGTTCCAACAGCAAACAGCCTTTCTGCAGAAATCTGCTGAAATGGTCATCAGCTGACTCATGCATTTCTAACGTCAGGAGGAAAGCTGCAGATTGAACAAGCTCTTGATTAGCTGTATGACAGAAAGGACAGCTTTTATATTTATTTACTTATGTATATATAGATATTTAGTCATTACAAGCTCCCCCATCTAAAGGCACTAGCAACCTAAATAAACATGTGGCTGATAATTTCATGCACAGCAATTATTTTTATTATTGTAAAAGATGACTGTACTTCATCTCTCTTTAGATTCCTCCAAATAACACTGGACAAGATTTAAGTATACTAGAGGGGAAAGAAAAAAAATATATATATATATATATATATATATATATCTTTATCCACCCTCTACTGATAGCATCAGTGATTTAAATTCCATCTCTAAAAATCTAGAAAAAGAATTCAGCAGAACAATATAGATAAAGTGGCTGAGAATCAGAAAACTGACCTAAAAACTTTCATTTTAATGTTGCTTTATTTACAGCAGTAACTATTTTCCCCTTCATATAGCAACATCTGATTAATGTCACATCCTTGCTGTGGCAGCAGCTATTCTAGTGCCAGCGAGCCTCTTCCAAGTGGGCATGAAAGAGCTCTGGATGGCAGGTAAATTACTAGCTGATGTGCTTCTAATTAGTAGTAGCAGCCCGTTCTAAAGTTTAAGTGCTAAACAAGATGAAAGGAAAAGAGGTGAAGGGAGAGATGAGAGATGATGAGACAATAATGACAACTAACCTGTTTGGAAAATGATTCCAAATGAGCAGAAACTTGACAATAACTACACCAAGAGTTCCTGCTTAATTTAATTCCATTGTCTTGTGCATATTTTATAGAGTATTAAGTCACAGAATCATCACAGAATGGCTGATGTTGGCGCATCTGATCCAAACCCCATGTGTGAGCAAGGCCACCCAGAGAAGGTCCTTCTGGACTATGTCCAGAGCTTTTGATTAACCTAAGAAGGAGACTCCACAACTCCTCTGGACAACCTATGCCAGTGCTTCATCACCTGCACAGTAAAGTGCATCCTGATGTCCAGGATGAACCTTCCACATTTCAGGAATCAACTTGCATAAATTGGAACACAGAAATGTTCACATTAAAACAAATAAGAAATTATTTACTATGAAGGTGACAGAGCACAGGAGTCTCCTTCAATGGAGATATTCAAGATCCATCTTGATACTTTCCTGTGCTACCTACCGTAAAGAACCTGCTTCAGCAGTGCAGTTGGACTTGATTATCTCCAGAGTTGCCTTCTAGCCCCTGTGATTCTGTGATTGGTATCATTACCCTGCTGTTATGGAATTTAAAAGTACATGTTAAAATGGGGGAAAGTAATTTCTTTCCATTGAACGTAGAGCTTGTAAACATTTCCAGGCACTCTGGATTTATTACTGCGCATACAGCTAGGTAGTCACACTGAATTCATATTGATCATGCCTTTGGAGCAAATCCATAATTTAACCTGTCTGACCTTGCATGGAAGAAGTTGAGAAGAGCTCCCATTAGAAGAACTAACGAAGCAGAAACAGAAAACCTAGAGTATTTAGGAGAAAACTGTCTCTTAAATTGATGTATCTGCAAAGATTACTTGCCTGCTTAAAGTCAGACAAGTGGACGTGCTGAAGTTGAGTCTACATTATAACTCAACATCAGAAATCAAACTTGTGCCAGAAGAACACCATTATCCCTGCCCTGGTATTCTGCTTTGAATCCCACAGTATACTTGCATACCAGCTTTTTACCACAAAGTTCAGATGCTGTTTTGATCCAAAATAATTCGTCTGACATAAAAGCAACCTTTTGTTTCTTTTCCATTCACAAAGTAATGAGTTTTGGCTCTGCTTTTTTTGTCTAATCACATCTAAGAAGGCTATTTTGTTTCATTTCTAATGGATGGAACACCTTTTAGGAACAGAAATTCACTCACTCACTACCCAATTGACCCAAGAACACTGTCAGAACTTAAATGACAGTCATGTGTTTAAACACACAGTATTACACTGTGATTAATATATACATATACATATATATATATATTCAGTAGATTTTAGCTTGGTTATATTAAATAAATTTGCCTGATTTCAGGGCTTCTGCCTCTAGTTGAATTATTACTGATGGCCCAAATATATAAATTCCTTAAGTATACTTAAAAAATATTATAAATAAAACTGATCAATCCATTGGTACCTTAGTCAAATTCAACCAACTTTCCCCAAGGAAACCACCAGTTTGTAAACTGGTAAATCACCAGTAAAACTGGGACCTATAACAGAGCATCACATCACTCTGAGTCTGTATTCCTTCTCTGATTTAAAGCAGCCTTTCTGATCTACCCTTGAGATCTCTGCTTCTTTTCTTCTCTTTTAACAATCTTCAAAATAAAAGACAACCCCAGAGGCTTCAAGCAGTTTTATTTTCATTCACTCTTCATCTTCATTTTCTTAACATAGCTGACAGAAGATTTGGGCTAATGGCTGTATACTCCTTGATTATTCTCAGATGCACAAAGCAGAAGAACACCCAGAAAAGCAGGGAGGTGAAAGTGCCAATCTACCCAGCCACAATGCAACTGAGCCTTCAGAACTGAAGACCTGTATATTCTCTTCTAAATTTAGGAAAAAGACAGAGACTTTAAAGGCATAACAACCAAAGACAACCGTAAAGGGATGTAAGGACAAGAGCATAATCTAAACAAGGAAAAAGAGAAGTTCAGTGGGAAGAAAAAAAAAAAAAGGAAAGAAAAAAAAAAGGCACAAGATCAGAGTTTAATATCTTAAAAATATGTATAATAAATGGAGGAAAATTAATTGCTAGTTAGGACAAAAAGAAATAGCCAGAATTGAAGGATGGTAGTGACCAATACAAAAGATATTGCTCCATCACCCTTATCATAAAGAAGTTCTTCCACATGTCTGTATGGAACTTTCTATGTTCAAGTTTTAGTCCATTGCTTCTCGTCCTATCACTACACACCACTGAGAAAAGACTGGCCTCATCCATTTGCCTCTCATCTCTCTTTAGATACTTATAAATGTTAATCAGATCCCTCCACAGTCTCAATCCCCTCTTCCCCAGGCTGAGCAAACCCAGATTACTCAGCCTTTCCTTATATGGGAGATGCTCCATGTTCATGATCCTTGTAGCCCTCCTCTGAAGATCCCTCTCCCTTTTGAGCTGAAGGGAGAATTGGACACTACATTCTAAATGTGGCCTCACCAGGGCAGAGTAGAGGGCTCCTCCCTCAACTTTCTGGCCACTCTCTTTTTAACGTACCCTAAGATACCATTGGCTTTGTTGGCCACAAGGGCACACTGTTGGCTCATGGGCAACCTGTTGTTCACCAGGACATCCAGATCCTTCTCAGCAAAGCTCCTCTCCAGCAAGTAACCTTCTAACCTGTATTGATGCATGTGGTTATTCCTCCCCAAATGTAGGACTCTTGCTCTTGTTGAATCTCATCAGAATCCTTCCTGCCCAACTCTCCAGACTGTCCAAGCCTTTTTGAAGGGCAACACAGCCTTCTGGTGTGTCAGCCACTCTTTTCAGCTTTGTATCATCGTCAAATCTGTTGAGGGTAGACTCTATCCTTCATTAACATTTGGAACAAATAGAGCAGCAAGTTTTATTAAAGTAAATGACTCACTGGAGACATTCAAGAGATTACATGCAACATCACCAAGCACTTGGCAAAGAAAAAGACAAAGGAATAAGATGATCCATGTGGGATGCTTTTGTTTATTGCACCAACTTCATCCTGTCTTTGGAATTGATATGTCCAGAGTACTTGGCAAACATTAAGCCACAGCACAGTCCACTCTGAACTGGTAGAAAGAAAACCAGCAGAACCGATACAAGAGATCTTCCCAAACATCCATTTTAAGATAAAATTTTACACATGGTCACTCATTCTAGGTGATGGACAACACTTTAACCTTCTTCAATCTCCTTTTCTGAAATGCTGTATTAACTGTCAAAATTAGACATAACAAACTTCCATTATGGCCAATAGGGAAGTGACATTTGAAAAGCAAGCATTGGCTCAGCTGGTTAGCTGCAGACAAGCTTTCTTAACCTTGATGAACTGCATGCATTCTCCAAAACTGAGAAGTCTGCACTTCCCAGAGGCTTTTGCCCAAATCCTCATTAGATCCAAAACCAACAGCTGATATGAGACAACGTGCTGGTTTTTAATTCTTTTCTCTCCTCTCTACACTCTCCAGATTGTCAAGTGGGACAGAATGTGTTTTCCAGTTTAGAGGTAGTTACCAAGTCCTGCAACGAGGACTGAGCATTAGGAATTAATCAATCAGGTAAAATAAGAGAGGTAGAAAACTTGTTTATTAATAGATTGGATTATGCAAGATTTAATTCTTTTTAAGCTATCAGTTTGTTTTAATTTTGTGGATTTAAAATTCAATTTCATTTTGTTTTATTATCAGTCCACCAGACATTAATACTCATGGCTCCTCTGTCTCTTGAAATCATGATATTGACTTAAAGAGATCTTAAAAAGAAATCAAAACATATTTGATTTCAGCTTTTGCTTTCTCCTCTTTTAGCCAACATACCAGTCCTGTTTTCACATTTTCCTCTGCTATAGCCATGGGCAGCATTTATTTTATTTAGAAATGTAGGAAATAACATTTTATCACATACCTCCAGCTTCCATATCTCTGAGAAATATATGAAATAATGTAAAAAGTGACAGACATGGTACCCTTCTAGAGCCTAAACTTTGCTGTTCCCCCCATCCCTATTTTGCAGCTTAATGAATAATAAAAACCACTCTTGTTAGCTTTGTGACATTCACCCATAGGATCATCTCTATACCCTGTAAGTTCACAGAACAGAGAAAGAAAATTTCTGCTATCCTAATTTTACAGCCACAGAGTTCCCTCATTCAGAAAATTGCTTTGCTGAGCAAGATGAGATTTCTGTGCATGATTAAATGCTTTGCTGACTGGTGCTGTGAGTGGTATGTCATGGGTAGAAAACAAAACAAAACCTGACCTAAAAGCCTGTGGCTTTTCAGAAGCTTTGTTTACTACATCTTTGGCCAAAGTCTTCATCTTCTAATTAAGCACCTTTCCAGAAATTATATTGAACATAATTAAAATCTCATGTCATATGTTTTACAAGATCCCTAACAAGAGCAAATATGTTAACTAGAGTGATCTGGTGAAAAATCTACTTAGAGAATTAAAATTACAGACCTGGCAAGATGTATGTCAGAGGAGGAGGTCACGCCTGGAGTTACAGACTGCTCTCAAAAGAAGTCCATCTCCACTAGGAATTAAAAATTCTCAGCTCACTTTGTATCCCATTCAAGCAAACATAGCTTACACCTGGTAATTACTTCCTAAAAGAAGTTACACGGTGAATATCAACATTTGAGCTTCTCATTATCATCTCAGGTATATAGCATAGCTATAACTTTAATGGAAGCTAAAAGGATTTTTTTGTGCCTCAGTCAGACCCTTGCTTATAATGTTCTGGAAATGAAAAGTACTGCCTCGGGCAGTTGTCCTTGATGTTTCCCCTCTGCTTCTCAAAAAACAGCATCTGTCCTTGCTTGTGAAAATGATGAATGGGCCCAAACTGACTTGGAATCCTTGAGCTAACCAGATCCACGTAGTCACAGCCTGCTGTCACACCTCGTCACACAACTCTTCTGTTCATTGCTATCTTTCACAGCAGCATACTACCACTGTGCCAAAGGGGCAGAATGACATGTAGCCAACTAATACAAAGTTACACCCTGTTTAAATCTGTCTGTGCACCTTTTCTCCTCTGAAACTAAAGAGTCAAGGCAAAGCTATAGCACAAAGGAATAAGGAAGCTCTTTATACCTAGTTTGGGCTCCAAAACCTTGCTGCCATCACTGATGCTTGCTGCCTGTTTCACCAGGCTTCCTGCTTGCTCATCCCAAGCATGAACTCACCCAAAGGGTTAGAACCTGCTTTCTCCAGTCTCTTTGAGGAAATGTGGGAAGGCTTACTTCTTGAAGGTTCCGTTTTGAGATCTCCTTGAAGAAGGAGTCATTGATACAAATTTTTTAACAACCTTCAAAAAATCAGCACATGTAACTAAGAAGTTTAAGGTATGTGATTATTTAATAGACAAATGGAAGGGGTTTGGCTTCCTAGATGCTGAATACTTTAAATACTGAACTGCAGAGTAATCAGTAGAAACTGACTGTGGGTCAAGAAGGGAGTTAAAGAGAAACAGACAGTGAAGTACAGCAGACTTTCAGGAATATCCTCCATAGCTATAGTTGTTATTGTTCTCAGGTACAAACCAAAATATCTTTTTTCTTGGTCTCTTGTATTTAGTTCAAAAAGAATAAAAAATCTATCATCAAGTATGAAAGCAAAATATCTGGATGAAATACCTACTGCCACATTTTACCTCATGTGCTTGGAATGCTTTGCCTCCTAAGTTCTGTATATACTATATTATATTTCCTTCTTCTAGGATTATTACAATGTTTTCAGTATGGCTTAGCTGCCCATGAATTGCATAGTTGCTAGGACACAAATTTCTCCCTTCAGAGGCAGTGAAAGGCTATCTTTCCCTTCCTTAATCATTTAAGTGCAGACCAGACAGAGAACTGAAAGGCTAGAAAAGCAAAGGCAACCAGAAGGCTGTGACAAAGGTAACTTAATGGGTCTTCGTCATCTCTTTTTTGACAGCTCACACAGCAGCTGAGATCTGCGTAAGCACACATACACCTCAGTGTTGGATGCTAATGCTTCATGGCAGAAACCATCTCCATATAATTAGAATACAAGCTGATGTGAGCTAGGAAACAGCCAGTGGACTAATTAGTTGTGGCAGGAAGCACATGCTTCTCCATTTCCTAGTAATTAACTGGCACTGAATCGATTTCTTTTGAAACAACCCATTTTTTTAATTAAGAGATGAGCTCATAGAAAGTACATAATCAACTTGAACTACAGCAGAAGAAATCCTGCAGAAGTATAGGATGTTGTCAAGGGCTTAGGTAAGTTTCCTGCCACTGAATGTAACATGAGCAAGCAACTACTGCTTACATTACAGAATAACAAGGAACTTACCAATATTCTGTAGATCCCAGGCCAAGATGTGGATATTTCCAGCATTCAGATCAGAAGTCTGTGACTTCAAGACTGTTCAGGTACAGGATTTATTTGCTCAAGAATAGTTATAATCTGCTTACCATAGTAGATATTTCCAATATCTGTATATTAGATACTGCATTAAAAGAAAAGCTGTTCAACTCACAAATTTTACTACAAAGAAATTTGCCTATAAATATTTGTAATAAAGGAAAACACAATTATGAGGTGTATAACTGGAAACTAATAGGACTAGCCACAAGGAAATCACCTTCTAAAACAGTTCTTTCAATTTTTTTCTCACAGAAACCTTTACAGGTAGGAGGAAATAGCACAAGCATTAACAACTAGACTATTCTTGTATCAATAAAAGTGATATTTTCCCCACTATTACAATTCATCCATGTTTATCAGCTGCCTCTATAAACTATGAGTCATACTCCCACTTGTCAAGATCTGACATAACCAGATGGCTTCCTGGTTTCTATGGCTGCTTGAACTTTGGAAAAGACAACTAGGAGAGAAAAAAGCCCCAAACTGCTTTTTCTCCTTCTCACAATTCTTCAGTGCATACACCCAGGGGGATCCTACAGTCTGACAGAGGTTTGCTCACTTGTTTGTTGCAGCTGTTGAGAAAGATGTCTCAGAAGACTTCAGGCTTTCTAAGGTTTGTATTTACTTTTAAAATGTATTAAGACAAAGCCAGAGCTAAAATCCACAAGGTTGTTCTTGTAGAATTGTTGGGACACATTAAGCAAACCTTCTGGAGGGAAGATGCTGGTAACTTCAGCTTTGAGGCACATTCTCAAAGATATGTCTAAACCAAGGCAAAACAAACATCCACAAATATTGCTGTAAGATTATTGAATAGAGGGGGTTATCCACATTTTTGGAAACGAGGGTTAACATCGTATTTTTTTTTATTACTACCTAAGATAATTTAAGCAGATAATTAATCTGACTTCTGAATCACAGTGTATCCTTTCTTGTATGTATCTATCTTTCTTGTATGTATCTATCTTGTATCTTTGTATCCTATTTTTTTCAGTGGTTAAGATGCTTCCCTATATACACAAAGACTCTTGGAACACAAGTAGAATATTAGGAACTGACAGATTTAAGACTGGTGTTGTAGCAACGAATGGAAAGATCCCAGAAGCTCCTTTGTTTCCCACATTTCTGCCCCTTTCCAAGCACATCATCCTTGGGTATCCCTCTAGGAGGGGCACAGGCCTGATCCACACCACTAGAATCCAACACAATGTGTTATGCAGATTCTCCACACTGACTTGACTCAAGCCATCTCCGATCTAGAAACACTGCTACACGAACAATCAGGAGTACCTAGTTTGGGTACCAATCTGCTTCCAAGCTGAAGCAAGACTTGCCACTGCTCTGCTTTTTGTTACTGTCATTAAAACTTATAATTTCATCTCAGCTTGGCAAAACTAAGTGTTATAAATCAGGTCTTTTAGTTTCCTAGCTTACATTTTCAAGATGCACATTATTTTTTCAGGAAAGGATTCAAACATTTTATTATAGTCTATCCATGTAGAACATTTTAGTACATTCATCCATTTTTATTTGCATATGAGTAGGGGAAAATGTTCCATTTGGTTTGCAAAAAATGCATTTCAAAGTGGAACAATCAGTTCTGGTAAGCTTGAGATACAGAGCTTGGCTGCCTTCTCAAACAGCATCTCCCCTGTGACTAGAGACACAAAAAAGCCACGTAGGCAAATGCACACCCCTGCCTACTACTTTGCTTTTCTCCTGAGACATTACTGCTCCAGACAGAGTGAGCAGGTGGAGGGAATGGGGGGTTGAAGGCATTTCTCAGACCACAGAACAAATATGCTTGGCTCTGCCAGCTAGACTGATGTAATATGGTTAGATGGAGCTGAGTAGGTAAGCATGTGATTTTGCTGGGGGGGGGGGAGAAGGTGGGGAGTGGGAGGGGAAGATTTGGTAAAGATAAGAAGCGTCAAGAAGATAAAGACTTGAATGGCCTTTGATTAAACTTCCTCTCCTGAATTTGAGGAGCAGAGTGGGTCTGAAATGATTCAACTGTCAGCATTAGAATGGTTTCCCTTGCAGCCCTCAGCAGTTTGCTACTGCAGAAATAAATTGACAGATTTGCATGTGAAAGGTCTGTATTATCATTTCTGGGCTTGGGGTGGATTGAGAACTATCAAATCTGAAAAGCGGAATAGTTTTCCCTTCAATAACAAAAAAAACCAATTCTACTCCTCTTTTGTCCCCATCCTCATTGCTCAAAAAAGAGAAAAGAAAAGCACATCCTCCTTCCCAGACATCAAGGAACAGAGATGAAAAGCTTTTCCCTTACCTTGATATAGGTTGGCTTATTTAGCAATAGGGATTAGTACATTAGTTTAAGAAATAATATATTAGTTTAGCAAAAGGAATCCATAAGCAATAGTTCTAAAACTTTCTATTTCAGCGTTAGTGTGTGAATAGTTGTGTTTTCCTCAATAATTTTGTACTGGGGACACAATATAATACTTTTATCTTTTGCATCAATGATTTTGCCTCACAAATCAATGATTTTGCCTCACAAGAAACACTACAGTCATAATAGAATTCTTTTATCTTTTTCCTCAATAAATACAAAGACATTTTCCTTGGGTTCCACACTTACCGTTTTAAAAAGTTGCTCACTATGGCCTAATAAGCAATGGAAATTTTCCGAAGTGGATGAAAGTGAGTCAAAAGCCTCAGTGATTAAGTTGATGGTGAGAAATGGGAAGAAGGCGGCCGGTGCTCGAACACCCTAGGTACCCCTGAGCATGCCCTAAGGGATATTAGCACATACTTCTGAGCCCTTGAAAAGGAATGAATATGTATACTAATGTACTGCATATGTATGTCTTAACTGTTCAAATGTTGAACCTGAACTCTGAGAAGGTGTGCTTGCTTGTCAAGTCATCCAGTGCACATGGTGAGGAATAAAGGAATGTCGCTTTCTAACACCACATTGGAGTTAAAGAGTTTTCTTCATGGATTTTGGGTGACAACCCTTCCTCTAATGCTTGCTCCCAGGGAATTCCAGCTTGTGTAAATCTTGAGAAGAAAGTAAAATAACAAAGTTCCCATTTGGCAAGTAGGCCTAACTTCATAAATTCGTATTCTGCCCACACATGGAGCTGGGCTGAGATATCCTTGCATTAAAAAAAAATAAATTAATTAAAATCTCGAAAGTGACCCACAGAAAAAGTAATAACTACTTAACAAATTAAAGTAGGCATCTATTTATTTATTTATTTATTTTTGTCATTTTGTCAGCTGGGCAAGAATTGAAGACAAAGGAAAAGTTCATAGAAAACAGTCTCTGAAGAACCCTCATGTTCTTGATCTTCAGCTAAGCTAATATCTTTCTTAAGCACATCCCCACACTGAGGGCTAATAGAAACTGGAGAGTTGACTCCCTTCTCCCTTATATTGAGTTCATGATTTTTTCTTATTCACCTTTCAGTTGCAAAGTTGCTAACAAACGTGCACTTTCCAGATGCATTTGAATTACAAGCCATATCAACCCGTCTAAAAGCTCCTGCAAAGATAGCGTAAACGAATCCAGGAAGAGGTTACTGTCACAAACACAACGGATTGCTGATGGAAACAGATAACAATGACTCTGCATTCTGTTTTTCAAAAAAAATATTCCTTAAGGTACGGTGTTTATTGCTTCAGATCCTGTACCATCACCCTTTATAATCTAAGTCAAGCTGTGTACTCTCAGCTAAAGGCACCATTTTCCATATGTTTTATTTCTCCTGGTAGCCAGCCATGGTGAACTACATAAACAAGCAATATTTACTGGGAGACTTGGGGATTTATTTTACTTTTGTCAGAAGTGCAGTGCTTCACACTGCATGTTTCTGCCTTGAGTGTTCTGTTCCTGCTTAGTTGCAGCCACAGAACACTTCCAGCCTAGCTATTCTAATGGCTTGTGACTAATGCTGCCCACCTGAAATGCTTGAACCAGATATTGCAAAGTCACCATAATGCAGGGATCACTTGGTTCTATTTCTTCCTCTTTTCAGGAAGATCTTTTTTCATCTTGGTAGAGCATGCACTGGAAGATTCCATGAAAACATGAAAACAAAATAAGTAGGGACCACAGTTCCTCCACTGATCGCAGTGACCACATCTGCTTTCAGTTCCCAGATGAGCGTTACAGATACAAAGATCTATAGTCTGACTACAGAAAAGTCTTTCAAAACACGGTATCCAGCACTCCATAAAAAGCTGAAAAGGCGATCTGAGTTATCTTTATCAACCAAAATCAAATTTTCAATTATTTGAGACTCATTCCTTCTACCAAACCAAGGAGGTATCCAGCCACCTTACTGAGGAACACAACTTCAGTCTGCAGTCCAAATGTTCAAGGATATTGGCCATCTAGCAGTCTCCCATTTGTCTTCTTAAAGACAGTGATCTTCAAAGTGCCAAAGCTTAAGGATTTAAGTTAAATGGACAGTCTCCAGTGATATTCAGTTATCAGTCCCATTCTCCAAATACTTAGACACCTGAAACACTTGCTTCAGCACTACTTCGCTAGCTAGCTAGCTGAAATGCAGACAGTTTAGCATACTAGAGCCCCTCAGAAGTTATCTAAATGAAATATTTAGAACTAATCAAGAGGTTTCAGATCTGACTTTAAGCTGAATCTTCTTACATCCCTGAACCCAAGCATTTTAGAAAAGTTTGAAACAAATATCCTTGTTGAAAACTTCAGGCTTTTATGTTCATTTTCTTTAAATTCATCTGAAATGGAGTCATTCACATGTGATTGGTATTTTTCAAACAAGCAATGGTGTAACCTTGTCCAAAGAGCGTCTTGAAAATCTTATAGTGTGTGCTTTCCTTGTTAAGACAACACTTCATAAAATAACAAGTTTAACACAATGAACCACAGAAACTGATAACTTGCAATTTGGCCCTTGCTTATGACAATAATTTCCATATTTCCTACAGTTAATAGCAAATTCACGTTACACTTGAAATCTGACTAGAGTCTATCAGAAAGATATAGGGTTTGTTTCAAGAATACCATGAAAAAATTAATGCCTTGCATTTCTAAACTCATTAAAGAATGTTTCTTCTCCTCCAGGCAATGTTTTACATTTCAAGTCCTTGCATCAGGGGCTGGGATACAAGGAGTGTGTTCTCAGATTTATTTATTGCTTTTATCACATTCTACTAGAGAAAGCAGTATTTTATTTGATGAAGGATCTTGACAAGATCTATACGAAGTTTGGATGTATGAGACACTGAACTTGTGATCTGCATTTGTGATGGTTCCCAGTGTGAGGGTGAACAGCACTCTGGTTTGGCTCACCGATGCTCACTCATGTCCAAACTTTTCAGTTTACAAAAGAAGCCCATCCCCTTAGCCAAAGACACAAATTCCTCTTTCTGTGGGCAAGCCCACAAATGTTAACCTGGTAGCTGGTGTTGTGCATTGCTTTCCCCTGCAATGCATTTGTTTTCCTCAAGTTTGAATACTCTGAACATGAAACAAACTTGTAAAGTTCATTTGAGTCCTGGCCTTTGGATCCTGTACAGCTCTACAAGTCTAGCACTGGAGAAGGGTTCTCCAGGAAGAAATAAGTGTTTCTGTCAGTCACTTTGAAACTGAGCAGGGTTTCTGCGTGCTAAAAAGTAAACAGGAAAAAAAAGAAAAAAGAAAAAAAAAAAAAAACAGAACAAAAAAACCCCAACAAAGTCACATTTGCTTCAGTATTGTTCTCAAAGGAAATCTTGTTGGAACAAAGACTGAAGGCGCTTTTCCTACAAACACTGGGTCGGAATCCCCAGTAAGCAAGGCACTTCACCCATCTGGCAAAGAATCTGAATTGAAGAAGTTAGTGAAACAACAAAGTGAAGGTGTTTATACCTCCTAAGAGGTATAAACAGAAGCAGAAGATAAAAAATAATTTCAAAAAACATTATACAAAAAAATACAGAACTCCCTCAGATGAATCTAGCCTATGTAGAAAGGAAATGATGATGGTCAGTGTTGACCCAACACCATGTCAGCTGCAAGGAGGCAAACATCAAATACCTGTGGGATTTGACATAACAAGAGACTGAAGTAGTGAGTAAGGATTCCTGGCTTCTTTATTCCCTCAGTATCTGTCCCCAGCCACAAACAATGAACTAAAAACTGACACTAAATAGTTTATTAACTATATGTTTAGCCTTACCTAGCTAGGCAGGGAAAGGTCAAAATACAGTAAATGCTCCTCCAACCAGCAAATGTGCTGCTATTAATTAGCACTCCCAAGACGTGATGAGCATGAGTGGGGCCCCACAGACTCAGTTCACTGTGTGGAACCAGGCTGCACAGAACTGAAAGGTTTAGCTGCTCCCCCCACCTCCCTCCTGCAGCATGACAATTTAACTGAGCAGCTGAGCTGGAACACAGGGTAAATGTGTGTGTAATCGAATTGTCAAAACAGAGAGCAGCGTTATTCCACTGCTACATAATGTTTGATGCAATGGCACTTGCATAGAACAGGTGAGAGGTATGTATGCATTGGGGGAATGAGTCTGTAGGCTTAATAGCTCTGCAGGACATTCCTGTGTTAAATATTACTCTGTTTTTAGAGTGTCAGTTTGATATGCCAATAAAGTGAAATACAAACTTTTCCCATACAGCCTATGTCTAACGTCCACATGTTTAAGTTCTCCTCTTAGAAAGTGCGCTCTGAGGATTAAGGATTTATTTCAGTCTCCATGTATATTTAGCCTTAGGCTCCTCTGATGAAACTGTTGGTGATATATCAGATTAATGGCAGTGTGGTGTCCTCCTCTAGCCACGGCATCACTAAAAACTAACACTCTACAATGGGCAAATAGAAGGGCTATGGTGCTAAGGGAATGGTTGGTAGCAGTGACTCACAATCCAGGTCTTGGGCTCAAATCCTGCTAGTAAAACATTGCAGGATTTTAAAAACATCTTATAGACACCGGAAAATGTTATTTCAATTCACTTCAACAAAAAGTTCTCAGATGTTGAAGATGATGTTTTTTTTTTTTTTGTTTGTTTGTTTTTTTTTGCAAACATCTAGATTTAAAAAACATGTAAATAAATGCTCAGAACTGTACGCTCTGTTCTTTTTAGCTGTTGCTTATATATTTGTTCAACGTCCATTTTTTAGGAGGCAGCAGTCATCACAGACCTGGAACCTAAACTGAAGCAGTTTCTAGGCAGATCAGATTCATCACATTCACCTCATAAAACTCTTCACAAGTACAGTTCCATAGAACAAAAATTACAGATGCTTCCAGAAATCTAGAAAGAGCTTAGCCAGAACATACAAATACCAATTGTATTAAGTATTAGAAGATAAAGACTGACAGTTATGAGAAGGACCCAAGGAAGGTGGTGGACAACAAAAGGCTGTAAGAAGTAAAAGAACTGGGGATTTTACCTAAGAAGTCTCCTAAGAATCTAGGAAGGATTGACTGTCTGAATATAAAATGACAGACTGTCCGGGCAGATTTAGAAATACTTTTCCTTTATACCAAGTGGCATGTGAAATAGCACACAGGAAGAACACAAAGCCCTCTTCCCTTTCTACCCCTGAACATAAATAGTGCCAACCTATATCTTGGCTGTTAAGGCACCTCAGCACGTTCTGGAACAGAGAGTAGAAAGGAGAGGAGTAGTGAAAAATGGAAGACCTTTCCACAGGATGCATGACCCATCAGTAGCACAGCAAATATCCAAGCTTCCTGCTGTCCTCATCAATATGTTGTGCTGCCATCTCATTTGGAATTGTCTTTAAAGTAATTATTATTTTTCTGAAATGGATCACGGTGTCTTAATGTTTTAAGTCATAGAAAAATAGTCAGATCCCTAGAAAAAATTCTAACTGTATTCTTATATACCGACCACAAGCTTTCGTACTATTGTACTCCACAGCTATCCTTTCAGAAGCCACTAAAGCTAGTAATGGATGGGTCAGGGTAGGGGTAATCCTTTCAGCAAGTGTTTCGGCTAGTAATAGAAATTGTACAGATAAAAACAGCTGTTATCAGCAGGTTTCCTTCCGTATCAGCATTCTGCTCCTGAATTCACTGTAGACCACTAAAAGTTGGGCCTGGATTGCTTTTCAAGGATGCAATGAGCAGTGTCTAATATGCTTCTTATGGTAGCTTTTATCAGACATATTTCTGTGTTATTTTGCATCGTGTTGTGTTTTTCTTGTTTCTTTTTTTCTTTTTTTTTTTCTTTTTTTAACTTCCCAAACTGTCGTAGCATTTGCACTATCAAATTATCTATTTCCCAGAGCTTCAGACATTTCTTCTTGAAAGAGATGACTCATATACCAGTTTTTTTTTTTTACTCCAAACCGGTCTTCTCTACAATCTGAGTGGCTAAGTGGTGCTGCCCTGAGTCCATCCTTTTAGTATTCACTTTGCTGGGGTTGATGGGTACACATTTTTCCTTGCTTTTAGGACATCTCTTCACAGACATTGTGTAACATAATAGGTATCTTCCTTCCCCTCTTCAGAAATCACCATGGCTGAAAGTGTCTATTTTGTTCTTAATCAGAACATTCTTTGAGGAAGATTTTTTTATGTTTTGTAGCCTTATAGACACAGCAATTTGTTGTATCTCTGGGGGAAGCCAAAACTCTTGTACTACAGTGCACAAAAAGAGCACTTAACTGCTCCTGCAGTTTAAAATAAAAGGTTTAACACCTGAAAGCCATCACTAGAATTCAGCTTGACTATTTGGCAGAAAGCTAACTCATTACGTATGGGCAAGAACTGAAGCAACATATTCCATGTGTTCCTTCATCTGCTGTAGGCCATTAAGACTACTGGATGCAAATTGCTTTTATTGCGACATTTATTACTAAGTATATATAAGAAAGACTGAATGGCAACTAGGCTGAGCTTTCAAAACAGAGTCCCATTCAACAATTCTGAGATAACTGGAATCAAAAGCAGTTCCACTGGACTTTGTGGCCGAGCCAGGAATGGAGACAGAGCTAAGAATAATGGGGGTGAAAAACAACAAAAAAAAGACTCCTCACTGCTTTTAATTAAAGTCTTAAAGACTCTCGTAGGTCCAGCTGGCTCCACCAAATTGTCATCTTCTGTTTCTCAGCAGGAGCATCACTGCTGTATCATTTACCGAGGTGTATTTGCTTAAGAGTCCTTCTCGTTAAAATTCAATTACGATGAAACCATATAATCCCTCATTGTAACAACTTGATAAAGAACCCTTAACTGCCACACCACGTGCCCATTTAGCAAGGAAATTAGCTCAGTAAAGAGCAGAATCCTAATTTAGCAATTAGGGTGCAGTTTCTATCAGGCTATTTCAATAAGATCAGAAGGCAACTTACAAGGCAGTTTTGCCCATTGAAAGCTTTTCAAGGCATGTCAATGGTGACCACAATTTCCAGTGCAGGTCTGGGAAGATAATGACATCCTTTTTTGAATTGTTAAAAAACAAAACAGAACTTCAATTTGTAGTACTATTTGCTAAACCAATATATTATATTATACTCATGGAAAAGAGGACAAATATTACAAGAACACTTAACAAGGCAAAGTGTATTTCTATGGTAAAAGCAAACACTCCTAGATTTTGAATTCCTTGACTTGGGGAAAGTTCAGATTTGCATTTTAGGTTCTGCTATCTTCAAAGCAACCATAGAATCATAGAATCACCAGGGTGAGAAAAGACCTCCAAGATCACCCAGTCCAACCATCCACTTACCACAAGTATTTCTCCAGTAAACCATGTCCTTTAGCACAATAGCTAAACATCTAAACTTTTAAATGTTGAAAACAGCGGTGCTTCAATTTCCCAAAGAAAAAAGCTATGAAATGAATTTGGTTGCATCTGGATCTGAGAATTACAGTTTTCGTCTGCTCTGGATGCTTTTCCCAGATTTACCTATAAAAGGGAGCAGATCACACACCAAAGACCACAAACTCTTCACACAAGACAGCAGATAGTCAATATGATAGGAAAGGAATATCAATTCCTCGCATTTTTTCTGGGACTGTTATTAACAAATTTTATGGTAAAAATAAACAAAACCTGTAGCTTGCTCTCCAGTATCCAGTACACACTCAGCTGCAATAACTTTTAATTAATGTGATTTATTGGAAACAATGAACCATTTCAAATCAAAGCTAAAAGTTCTCCTAGAAATGAAGTGGATGTGCTCCCAAAGTTTTCGGTACATTAAGGCCTACTGGTACCCTTTGCCAGTGCAGTACAGTAATGAGTTTCAAAAGTTCTTTCAGGTCAAGAGGATTCCAAGAATATACAGCTTCACACTGGGGAAGTTTCAAGAATACCCAGTCAAAATTTGCAGGCAAAAGTCTAAGGAAAAGCAATGCTCTAACCCACAGTACAGCCAGCATTCATTTGGACCAGGATCTGATGCAGTCAAGACATACTGGCTTTGCAGCATCTTTTCACTAAGCCCATTATTAAGCTATGCAGAAGTTTTCTTCTTACTGTTTTTTTTCCTTTTATAACATTTCATGACAACGTACAGAATCCCATTCGCAGCAGCCAGTCAATAGAAAAGAGCTCATTCTCATTATGTATCTAAGCTCAGCAGGGAAAGTGGCAGGACCATGCTTCAGGAATGAGGATACAAACCTGAGGTCACTGAGAGTGTGTTTTTTTTTTTGTCATGTGCCTTCTAGCCATTACTTAGCCCGTATTTAAAACTTCCCACTGGTCTCTCCTCAGGAAGTAGATGTCTCTTGTTTGTATGAGTACTAAGTGTCTTTGGTTCTGTCACGCTATTCAATGAGGAGAATTATTAGCTTTAATTAATGGAATTAATGACTTTAATGTCCTCAGTATTTTTTCGTAACAGAAGTTACTTTCATTATTTAATGAGTACACATATATAAAAAGAGGTACAGACGTGTGCAAAAACAAACAGATAGCTGTGCTGTCTTCATGTGCAACGACCAGAATAACATAAAGGGACTATGTAAGAAACGACAAGTATAGTACTAAATAGACAAATTAAGACTTCAAGAACTTTTAGCTACAGACATACTTTTATATGCAAAAGTAATAAAGTATCTCTAGGCACTCATTTAGTATAAAGGACTTTTGGATGCAAAAATCTCATTCATGTATTTTCTGTTGTGAGTCAATGCTTATATTTTTTTTCCATCAAAAAAGGTGAGCTATTTGAAAATGGTGGAGATGATTTAGCAGAAAGTTAGTACTACATCACAGTAGATGGCTTCAGGTGGACTGTGAAGTATAAAATGGCAAACTAGCAAGATATACAATGATCCATTCTACAGGGCATCCAATCAGCGTTTAGTAGGAACTGCTGGAAAGCAGCAAGAATGGGCTGCTTGGTGAAAGTGGCAGTAAAGCCAACAGAGCATCGCACTCACTGGTCAGTACATAATCCCATAGCATTCAAAGGAGAAGCAGTGTAAGGGCTGGCAATGGAGGCCTCAAATACAGCTGACCAGGCTGCTAACAGAAAAGGCTGAAGTGCCTATTTCTCTGCTCAGTGTCAGCTTCCAGTCTGCATGAAGAGCCCAGGCAGAACACCTCAGAGAGGCTCTAAAATCAGGCATTTTGCTTTCTCTCATTCACTACTATGAAATCTCACCCATTACACTGTTTTACCTCTCCAACCAACAAGCTCAACATAAACAAATGCAATGAGTAGGTAAAGTACTATAGGGTAAATTATAATGAACTATAAGACTTATTCTGCTATAGCCCTGTGATAATTAGTATTCAAAGTAGCTGTACAGTAATCTACTCTGTACAGCATACCAGCACATCACACACTGTGGTGTAAAATAATGTGCAGGGTCCCAAGTTCCTGTATTGTTTCCTGAGCCACGTGTGTCCTAGCTTCTCTATCTGACAAACAAGGCAAGCAGAATGTGTTAGAGCATTATTTCCTGGATATCTGTAAAAGACTTTGAAAACCATGGGTGAAATATGCTATTGAAGGGCACAGCTACCTGCTTGCTGGAAGCTAGCACTTGAGAAAATGTGAAACTGGAAAAAAATGGGATCTGAGCTGGAGACAAAGTAATGCATAGGTTGGAAGAGGGAAGGAAAGAAGATGTGCAACTGTGGTTCTTTCCTTCGATGAAATTCATTTAAAAAAAGAATAAAAGAAAAGGAAGTGGGATGCTGCCAAAACAGACAGGCCTAATTGATTACATCAAATAAATGACCTTCCCACAGTGATTTATGGGCTAATCTCTCAGCAAGGGTGCAACTTATCAGTGAGTAGCCAGTACAATTAGTGCTGCTCCATGAATCACTTGCAGCGTTGGCTCCTCTGGAGGACTTTCACACAGTTTGTTATTATAGTAAATGAAAGGTTTGCTTGGCCCTCCTTCTCCTGGTCCAGCACTTGCTGATGCAGGCTGAAGATTACATAAGCCAGTTTCTGTAACCTAAGCAGGGTGCTGCTTAATTGCCAGGTCTAAGCCAAAAGGGGCACAGGGAGGGGAGGAGGGGACATTAGCTGACAAAGCTTGAAACTCCCGTAAGCAGGAAGAGATGGACAGCTACACATAGCAAAGAAGTGGTGCTAGGAAGGGGCATGGATATTACTGAAAACTTCCCAATGCTCACTTTCTATGTTTTCCAGTCTTAATAAAATGAGACCTGAAAAAGGAAGTCTAATGTTTTTGAATTGAAAGGAGAGAGTACACATTTACTGTTAACAAAATTAATGGGGAATTAATCCCATATAACCCATAAATAGGGAAACAGTTTTGTCTCCTCCACTGTTGATAGTAAATAAGCTCACAGAATTGACTTAATTTAAAAGACTAAGATAATGCTGGTTTACTTTGCCCGAGTCTGAGAGAAGAGCTGCTTTCACAGTTCGCAGGCTAATGGTTACAAATTTTGCTACTAATAATGGTTTCTGAAGAGCTATTTTCAATCACACCCCTTCTGCGGAAGAGGTTTACTTTCTTTCAGGAATGCTCTGAGCCCATAATAATGCCACTATCAAATCAGGACCTAAGTACAGAGAGCTTATGGATGATAGATTAACCTTATGGAAATTAAAAAAAAAAAATTAAAAAAACTTTAAAAAAGCAGATCATTATCTCACTTTTGTTCAGCTTGCATTAGTGTCTAAGACAACCAATCTGAAGCAGGTTCCTTCGTCTAAGAAATATTGCTGAAGAGAACGATTCAGCTTTGTGCTGCATGTGAAGTAGCTCAGAGCAGCAGCGCTGATGAAGGATCGATACAAGCACATCAATACTAGGATGAGAGGGAAGTCTTCAAACCTTGCTGGTTTCCCCTAGGAAATGTGTTACTGCCTCTATAGAAATGATTGTTCATACAGTGGTGTTCGCTGTAAGCATGCAAAGCTATATAGTGCTTATCCTGCCTATTCTTACTCTCCCTCATTGCTTCATGGATACATATGTTTTGCAGAACAACTATGGTGTCCTCCAGGCACATAATGGAATGTCTGCTACAGCAGGGGCTCTGAGCCCAATTCTTCTTGGGCATAAATGGAAGGAGCAATTTATAAGTAAGCAGAATAAGAGGTTTGTCTTCCGTAGGAACTATTATCTAGCAGGTAACACAGACAGTATCTAGAAATAAGGGCACTGGCAAGGCACAGAGACGATAATTATGCAAACATTTGCCCAACAATTTCATTAGGTACACCTTTTCTGCAGGGACAGAGGAAGAAACAGTATCCACTTCCGTTGTGCAACTTCTTCCCTGTCACTGACCTGCTTGGATCAAAGAGGATGTTGGGGGGAAACCTCATTGCTCTCTACAGCTACCTGAAGTGAGGATGCAGCAAGAAGAATGTAAATCTTTTCTCAGGTAACGGGTTACAGAACACAAGGAAACAGCCTCAGGTTGTACCAGGATAGGTTTATATTAGACACCAAGAAGAATTTCTTCATAAAAAAGTAGTCAAGCTGCTCAGAAAAAGTGCTAGAGTCCCAGTCCCTGGAGGTACGTGAGATCTGTCTGGACCTGGCACTAAGGGACATAGTTAGTGATGGGACTCAAAGATCACATTGATCTCTGGGTAGACTTCAAAGGTCTTCACCAAGCTAGATGATTCCACAATTCAACAGAAGAAGAGATCTTCCTTATGGCAGTAACTTTTTTTTTTCCTATCAATATTCACAGAGTAGAAATGAGCTTTATCTAAACAGTATAGAGGCAAGCATGCAAAGAGAGTGATCTTGCACTCCATTTACAGTCAGACAGAAAATGGCACATATAATATCCTGAAGTGGCACAACATCAATTGACACCCAAGCAGGGCACTACATTTCTACCATCTACTTGTTTCTTGCTGTTAAGTGGGAGAAGCTTTCCTGAGCTATGAGGCATTTCAAACAAATCTGTTCAGCTCTGACTCTATCTGGCATCTGGATCCACTAAATGGAGAATTTCAGGTTCCTTTTTGAATCTGTATCTCTCAAAGTTTTGAATGATTTTGAGGAATATATTTTTATTTTAAATCAGGAATCAAGGTAAACGGCAACAGATCTGTCCTGAAGTTATGATGGTAAGGGGAAAGGAATATAAATGAGACACCTGCTACTAGTTTGTAAGTGAAAACTTATTGTTTGTGTGATTTCCATTGTCAGTTGACATCTGTGCGCCAGTACTGACTCCATGCTTGAGATGTTTGGTCATCATCAGATTTTCAACACTTTCATAAGCATTTTTCAATGACTGCCTCAGCAAAGCCAACCGAATTGGAGCAACTTTAGGCACTGCAGAAAGAGTTGGTATTCAGAAGCAAAGCCATGGAGTTGATTCTGAGGAAGTGAGTTATGGTGATCTTCTCTAAATGCCTAACGTTAAGTCTTTCCAAGCCCAGTCTCTGTGTGTGTAATGCATACTTCCCTCATTGTTCATGAGGTGCATAGGAACCACTCAGGGGAGACAAACAGTTTTGTCACCTTTCAGAGCAGAATTGAGTTTTGTCATCTCAGGAACATTATTTAGCAGAGTGTAGTTACAGTTAGGGTAGCATGGTTAGGTTGTAGTTGGACTCGACCTTTACGGTCTTTTACCAACCTGAGCAATTCTATGATTCTATATCTGCAAATGCCTTCTATAGTAAGTCCATAACAATAATAAAAACAGTTAAGATTTATTATTTGGTAATTCATGTAGTAAAAGAAATAGAGCCCACCCTATAGAATAATAAAAATAATAATAAATAAAATAATTTAAAAAAATAACATTTCCACATACCTCAGAATCAATTAAATCAACTTGCAGAACATAGTACTGTACAACATTGTAGAGGACAAAGAAAGGTTCAGAAGTCAAGGAGACAAATTTATCAGAGCAAGTCTTTTGGATACTATCAACAATCATGGTCAAGGTATAATCTTCACTTTAGCAAGTTCAAGTTTGTTGGCACTTTGGAAGGTACTATTGCAGGAAGAAGTAAGCCATACTGAAACTATTCTCATATGTTTCATCTGTTGAAGATGTGAATGACAAAGAAAATACAGGTCTGATCCTTACCAGTTGTATTTCCTAACCTAAGATGTTTAGGAATCATTCTTGACCCAACCAACTTTGAAAATGTCAAATGTAATATTTCTGTTTTCTATTTCTGCTGTTAGACAGCTGTTGCATTCTTTTATGGCTGAATTTATGTGTTGTTTGACATCATATCTTGGGCTGCTTTAAGGGTTTGTAGCCCTAAAACTAACAGGAATTTTTCACTGTGTGTTCCAAAGCCTGGCATTTGCAAGCTGTGTTCTGCTGTTTTTCCTCCACTGGATTAGGATAAGAAATCTTTTTGGCCACTGGCATTTCAAATGCAAATCACTAAAAAAAAAAAAAAAAAAAATACACGTACCAAAGAAAAAACAATAATTAAACATGCTGTCCTGTAATCTTCACTATCCTCAGTCAGCTCACTAAAGAGCAAAGGGAAAAAAAAAAATAATCACAGTTTATGCAGAAAAGCATGGAGGTGGCATGGTAGATAGCAAGACCAAAATCAATTCAAATCTTTTTTGTTATTTAGATAAGACCAACTTTTAGAATTCTACTTTGTTGGCACTGTGCATATACATTGCCCTAAGCTCATATTACCCTCTGTTGGTCTCTGGTGTTATTCTTTTATTGACTCTGAAGATCACAGTGGGAGGAAGTAGGCCCTCTCAGAAGGAGTTAAAGAGTGCTTTTTCCTTATTTGATTATTTCTTTTCCTTACACAAATAGACACAAAGTACAGAACTAAGTGAGCATTAATGCGTGAAATTAATTTCTAGTTGTCAAACATAGAGGAGGTGGGATTGTAAAAGAAAAAGAGTAGTCACAACTAAGAAAGCATTGTAGAATACCTCACCTTGTTCTTCTTTGTCAGTGGCATTGCATCCACAGGACCACTGGCTTCTAGAAACCTTAAGGTCTTCCAGGCATAAGCTCGTACTACATAACCTGAGAGTGGTAGCAGTCAGAACTTACTATGGCCCAACTCCAAAACCCTTATCTGGATACAGAAATCTATTACCAGTGATTATAAAAACCATGAAATAGAGACATGACAGATGGCCTAGATCAAACCACCATCAGATGTCTGTGACATGAAAGATCTCAGCAGCACAAATCTTTTTGCAGAAGAGAAGCTGGAGAATTTATCAGAGGTGTGCAGACAGTTCACAACCATGTGGCAATTTTCACAAGTTGTCTTTGTCAAAGAAGAGCTTCAGCACTCTGCTCCAGATGATAAACCCATCCTTTCTTGTAACTTTCTTGTAAAAGACGACAAACTTTGGTATACCAGAAATCTACTATTTGACTGTTAGGCATGCTTCTAGTGTAGTCCTAATTTGTTTTCAGCTTGTTTTACCTACGTTTTTATATTTAAAAATAACAAAGGAGTTGGTCAGGGAACAGTGCTGAGAATACCTTGATTTTTGTAGTTTCTCTTTGAAAATGTCTGTGAAATTTACTTCTCAAAGCACTAACACATTCTGAACAAAACAGTTTCAGTCCTTCTCCATCTGTATTCAAATTTAGTGGACAAAGTGATAGAAAATAAGCCTACTGCAGCTGTGTTAAAACAAATTGCTTGGCCTCCAGGAAATTAATCACTGGGGTGTTCTGCTTTTTCAAAAAAAAAAAAAAATTTCTGACCATTTCCCTGATCTTCTCCATCCACCAACAAATTAAGTACCAGAGCAGTTATCCCCACTCTTTACTAGTAACATGGCTGATGCAGACATTGCTGCTGCTGCGATGCTATCCAGACATTGCCCAGAATGCGTTTTTCTTTTCCTTTTGAAACTGCTACAATCTGTGCATGGACAATGTGATCCTGTAAAACTAGGGAATCTTCATTTCCAAAGATAATTGCCACATTGCCCATTTTGTCTTTATTAGAATAATCAGTGCCATGCTGATCCCACTGAAGAGTATCAGCTGGTCTGCCTAGCGTCTGTGCACACATTTCATCATTTCCCCTGCAATTCCTAAATGAAGAGCTGCCTCTTCAGCTGCTCATTGCCAGGTATACCAGATCCATGGTCACTGGGAGGCTTCCCATAAAGCCCCAGGGGAGCCAGGCACAGGGGCCCATTAAAGCACTCACCCGGCTGACCTTGTTCCAGCCAAGGTCATACTGGGTCTAGCTACATGACAGTCTGCACTGATGGCACACAAGGAACAACAGCATTATGAGTGCACTTTCATACTATCTTATTTATTTCTCATTGCAGTAATCATTTCATTTTGTGCAGAAGTACTCTTTACAACAGAGTATTTCCATAACCTGTCTGAAATTAGCTGAACTGTGAGAAATCTGAGCTAAAACAACATCTTACTTCCAGAGATTCTTTTAAGAAAGATGATATGTTTCAGCTACCTGATTAAGCAGAAAAATGTATGGATATGCTATGTAAAGCTCTGAATAGAAAAGAAAACTGCCCCAAATGAGTCAAGATAAATAAAACATATTAAGGGTGATTTAGATTAATTGTTAGGAACAAATTTTTTACTCAGAGGGCAATTAAGGACTGGCACAGGCTGCCCAGAGAAGCTGTTTGTGTCCCACTCCTGGAAGCATTCAAGGCCAGGTTGGATGGGGTCCTGGGCAGCCTGAGCTGGTGGGGGGCAGCCCTGCTCATGGCAAGGGGTTTGGAACCAGATGATGCTTGAGGTCTCTTCCAACCCAAGTCATTCTGATTCTATTATATGATTTGCCATAGGTAATGAAAGACTTAAGCGGAGAAGCCTGACTTTCTACTTCTTGCATCTACCATTCCTTTCCATCTTAAATTATTCTGGTGAGAACTTCCTTGAATTAATGCCTGTGAGAGGTCCTAGACGAAATTAAGTCAATGAGGGGTGAAGCTGCCTATGCACAGTAGGCAGAGGGCAGTGCCAAATGCTTTTCTGGGTGCCAGTGTTCAGAGATGCTTATGCAGTGAACTCTGTTTTATGAAGAAAACTCATGGAAAGCCATGCTATCAGAACAGTCTTTCTTCCACAGCGTCACACAAGGAAAACATCATATGTCTTAAAACCCACGCACCATGAGTGACCAGCTACAGACAGACATCACATATGCAGAATGCATAATGAGCAAACTATTTAATCTCTGAAGTGCAAAAGCAGTTAAAAAAACTGTATGAATTTCCATTTGAAAAGACATTTCTAGCATACATAAAGATGATGAACCCTACCTTCACCAAGGGTTTTAGTGGAAAAGGGCCAGCAGTTTCTCATTATTAACTATAATTGCCTCGCCTGCTTGGATATAATCAGTAAAGAGTAACATTCTTCCTGCAAAACTTACTGATGCCAGTGAGTATACTGCATTCCAAAAAAAAAAAAAAAAAATGATATTATTTGGGGGCTTCCTTCTTGAATTTTGAGCTTAGTAAGAAATGAGTTTTGGCAGACTGTAGTTGAAAACTCCTTCTTATGAAACGTGTTCTGTGAACAGTGACTAAAACTAAATAACACAATAGAAAATATTACTGTCAATGTTTCAAAAGCCACAGGTGTGATTTGCTGATACTCCTTCTTCAGCACAGAGATGTTGCCTCTCACAACTCGTACGGCACTAATGCCGCACTCCACACAAAGCTGGCTTCATTTTAATGCCATGTAGTATGAACTTTCTCCAAAGAACTTTCACTGGTAAAGTCAGCATTTCATATAAATACATCAATTATTCATATACATTTCGACCCTCAGTAGTATCTTGTAGCTAAACAGGATCAGACTTACCCTGCTACAGTTACATTTCTTCATGGCTCTACATTGGCCCAAGCCCTACCCCTGAAAGATTTCCTCATTTCACTCCGTCTTATTTTTACCCAGGATTTTGCTGATTCTTATCAATCTCCAAAGCCAGACGACTTCAGTGCAACACTTAACTCAATGTGACAACACTTTAGTGGTTTCCATGCTTTAAAGCTCCTTTTGGCTTGTAGAAGGAATAAAACAGTATATAGTTACAGGATTTTGCTCAGAAAGCAAGTTATAATTGGAATTTTTAGGGCTGATGGAAATAAGTCTATGAAGAATTACAGGCATATTCAGTGATTTTTCCATCTTCCTGAACCTGAAGCAATTTCATGTTAACACCACATAAAACAACATAACCTAAACAATTGCATTTTGCAAAAGGATCTATTTTTATGAGAACAAATAATCCCTTCAGATTCCAGGTATTTTAAAACTAAACTTCACCTTGTGTTTCATCAGCTGCTTACAATATGAAGGAAAACAAATATCTTGCTACCAAGAAAACATCTTTCAAAGTCTCATTATTTAAATATTTCTACTTCAAAGCGAAACTTTAAAAAGTGCTTTAAGAGAGCTGTGTGTGAAGAGAAAAATATGCGAACTTTCAAGATTAGGAAAGAATCAAAATAATTGTTCCAAACCTCCTAATGCTTCTCTTACAAATATTTTGTTCTGCAAAACGACGAAGCTTGCTTTGCCACACTTTCTATTCTCAAAATGCATCATCAAAACTAGTAGCTAAAATTTATTTATTTTACAGACAAGCCTTTCTAGTCCCACAGCTTCATTCTCTCCTCTTTCCAAAATAAAAGATGAAACAAAACAACCTGGAAAGTCACAGTTTGTTGATAATACTGAATGTTTTTTAGAATAGCTGACAGAAAGCCCATAATCTTTTCTTATGGCTCTTTGTCACCTTCAAGACAGAGAGGAACATTACTGCAAGCAGATTTAGATGCAGGGTTTTTTGAAAATTGGCTGAAAATAGATGGAAATTACTTCTGAAGTCTTTTCAGTCAATTTGTTTCTTAGCTGCCATCGCAAAGAAGTCTAATAAAGCTCTGCATTTAGTGAGACTTGAGAAGCATAAGTGAATACACTTCAGGAAAGAAATGAAGCTACAAGTAGAATTAAAGCAAGTATCCTTAATTTTCATTAAGCAACATATTTCATCAGTCTCAATGCATGGTCCTTTTACACCTCTACAAATATCCTGTACTTTTTACTGTATGCTTCACATAATATGCTTTCTTATCTGGAAATTCTGTATGTCATATCTGTACCCCAACACTAGCTGTCTGGGTTTCACACAGAGAATCAAAGTAGTCACCAAGAGGAGTAATCAACTCATTTAATATGCAACATCTGCAATACAGATAGCTGCACTGAAGCCAGTCATCCTCTGTTCCAGTGACAGTCCTTGGGCACAAGTGACAGAGGAAACTGACTACAGCAACTAGCGCAACTACAGATGCTCAAGCTGCTGACGTTAACATTTGTCCAGATTAATCCTATCCCCACCCTAGGGTCTGACTGAAAAATACTACCTTGATTCTATTCCTACTCCACTTCATTTCCAACCCTCTCTTTGCCCTTCATTATTGATTAACTTCTTCTTAAAAGGCTTCTTCTCCAGCTATCTGCCCTGTACTCTTATACCTTGTGCAGATACTATATTCTCTAGGGTTTGTGCATCTCCTGGAACAGAAGTCAATCATACATTTTCATGAGCAACCTTTTCACAGAGAAAGACCCCACATCTTTCTGGCAGACTACTAATCTACCAATGACTGAAAAGTTTTGCCAATTTAACACACTCCTCAACAGGAAATGTAACAAGCTAGCTATTGCTTTTCCCTTGCTAGATGCACTGAATTGAGAAGCTGAGACACAAACACTCAGATTAAATACTTCACTATCATTTGGGCCAATGTTTTACTTTCTCAGACGTAACTGCTTTGCAAAATTTCTAAAATAATATCAAAATTACATAATTTAATTCTCACTTGATACAAGCTTCCTACTCCCCCAAAACAGTGTTTGTCATAAGGAAAATTTTCTGCCCAGCACATGAGGCCTTAGGACTGAGATTTTCAAAGCTGTCTACAGGACATGTAGGCCTTTCAAAATTCCATTGATTTTTTTTTTTTTTTTTTTTTTTTTTTTTCCTCCTGTGGGGCATTTGTACTGTTGAATTAATTCTTCTGAATAATATTAAGTTGCCTCCTCTAGTCTCCTTCAGGAGAGGTGGAATGTTAAAATTATAGAACCATACTGTAGAGTTATTGCTCTAGGGGTAAATAGGCAAAGCTTGGGTCTGCATAGGAAAAAAAATGTATTACAGTGCAAAACACTGCCTTGGAGGGAGAAAAAAATTAATCTTAGTTTTCAAGATCATACACCACTTGTTTGAATTCCCTGCTATGAAGAACAGACTCCTAGAGTCTGCTGCTTCTTCTGCTCTTTCCAATTGCCTTGTTTACATGCAAACAAAGTTCTCTCCCACCTAGGAAGGAAATTTTTCCCCCTTTTTTCCAATCTTGTAGCAATTGGATAGATCAATACAATGGAAAAGGCATTACAACAGAGGTGCAAGAGCAAAAGAACTGACACAATAGAGTGGTGCTATAAAGGAAGAAGAAGATTGCTCACCCATATCAGAAGATTGTAGGTTTGCAGAGGAAAGCTTCACCAAGGAGGGATCCCCAGAAAAAGATCCTTTCCCAGTGGAAGTCAGCCTTTAAATGAGGTCTAAGAGAGGTACAGGCAGGGCTCCACCCCTTCGGGTAACGCAGCTGAATTGCCTTCACCTGTGCTCCCAGGGCTGACCGAGTCCTTTCCCCAGGTGCTCAATGAGTGGTTCAGGCTACGACACAACAGTTCCCATATACATTTATAGACCAAAGCTTGTTCACTTGCTCTTGGAAAAAACATAAGCCTTCCTCACTCTCTCTCTTTTGAACAATAAATATTTTTTCATATATACATATACCTATATGTAATGTAGATATACAAATATTCTTCAATGTATCTGGCATTTTTTTAAACTACTACTAATGAAAAACACTTTTTTCTATTAAGAAAAAAACATGAATTGTTACCCTCTCTGTATAGAACGTTAAATAAATATCATCATTCTCCCAAACTGCAATTCACTTTTGTGCAGTGGAATCCAGTACATGCTGTGCATGCACATCTTCGTTCCTAAAGGTCAACCTGAATACCTCTACCATAATGACTGATTTTAGTCTTCTCCTGAAGGTCATTTCTATAATTTTACTCTGAATTTTTCACATATGTGATAGCTAAATGCCCAGTAAGTGTACACACCAAAGTAGTGGTACAAATATCTTTTAGAGCACAGCATACTTTGATAATCAGTGATCTCAGGGTAAGATGCAGTAGATACTTCTGAACAATCCAAATGATCTGCTATCCTTGGAAGTAGAAAAGGTTTCTAAGCCAAGAGCATCATTTAGATTCTTTATGCACTAATACTGATGCATAAAAAAGCATGAAAAAATATCACTTGGATACAAAATGAGAAATGTTCAGCTGAGTTCAAGCACGTTGCATATGGGCTACTAATTTGGATGCCTTTCAGATACTTCCTTCCAGCAAAGAATTCTCAGACTCATCCCAAAGCTTCATAAACTTCCTAATCTGGGACTCTGCAACACTCTTGTAAAAGAAAGGGGAAGGGAAGAGAAGAAAGTGCCGGGTGGGTTTGGCTAGACAACTCAAATTATACACTCTGAGGAAGTTCCGCCCTTTCCAAGCCCCTACACCAGGGCTGCCCCTGGAAAAACAGCTCCATGGTCTTGTCTGAGCCCAGCTGCTGGAACGATTTACACTGTATGTATGTTAGCAAGTATTCACATAGATGCTTCGCAGTCATGGACCTTCCTCCTGATTAGCCAGTCAGAGGACTAGGATGAAACCCATGGGGCTGCTTATGTTTGTGAGTGCTGAGTGTACCTGTCTGTGCTGACAAGTGTGTCTGGCTGTTTATGTATGTGCTGTATACATGCCTTCTGGGAATTCACACTCAATTAATTCCTGCTTGGGCATGGGTTATATGAATCTGCAGCAGGTTTGTTTCTGGTAGGTGCACACACACACACACACACACACACACAAACAATTTGCATTCATTTTAATTTAGAAACAGGAGCCAAAGTAAGAATCTATTTTCTGTCTGGGACATTCTTGAATTATTATAACTTCTGCTGAATCTTTTGCCAGCTTAGTGTCTGCAGCATTCACTAACAATAATAGCACCATCACAGTGCTTACATTGCAATTTATATCTTAAAAGCTCTTTGAAAATATCTACTAATTAACTTAATTAATTAAAACAATTAGTCTTTGAGAACACTACATAATCCTCAAGTCACCCAAGTGGAAAACATTTCTCCTTCTAGCTTTCAAAAACTAAAAATATAAGTGCATCAAATTCCCTTAATAGGTGTCATTCTTACTCTGTGCTAATTAACGACTCACATATTCCTACCTAACAACTAGAAATAAAGAGAGACAGAGGGCAAGAAAGAAGGAAAGATTATTTCAAGTTGTTAAAAGGAATTTAATTAAGTATTCGTTGAGGAGTAATTATGCATAAATTGCAAGAAAATTAAGTTTTATATTATTAGTACATCTTAATTAGCGTCTTTTCATTATCAGTGTTTAATTTACTCACAATTGTTTTGCTGTATTTTAAACTAAGTACTTCCTTGTAAGCTCTTTACTTAAATCCATTACCCACAACTTCTACATTTGGTACTAGAACTGGTGTTTCTGATGTCATTAAATGTCTACAGGTGCCCAGACTGACTCTGTTGAGTCAGAACACCTCAACTTATTTCACATATTCAATGAAATTAATCGTATTATTTCTTGACTTAACTCATAGTATATTTTTATAAAGCTATATGAGATATAAAAAATACCTGGGCAAAGTGCACTTGTACATTTAGCTGGAAGCAGCAGCCTTCTCCTTAAATTTTTTAAATGAAAGGTTAGTTACTTAATGGTGCTGAAGGAAAGATGATATTAAATAGCAGAACAGAAAGATGTGAATGAAATCAGAGCATCTTTTGATAAATTGCCAGAATAGGTGCGCCAGAGCTACCTTGGCTGTTGGAGGTCGTCAGGTAAATTATTGCTGAATTATGCAGGAACCAGTAATTTTAAGGATAACAAAAACAATTATAGTTTTGCAAAAGTATATTGATTCTAAGGAGGATGTCTTACTTACTGACTTCAGAAGCATGAAGTGTCTGGTAGCTCCTGAAAGCAGATTCTCAATTTGTAGTTAAAGATGCAGTTCAAGATCAAGAAGTCTGTCTTTGTCATAGAGATGTTTACAGATTGCCACTACAAAGTCTGGAGTTCTTGTATTTGTTTAATAATTGTTGTTTAACAAGATTTTATTAAGCACATTGAAAATATCCATGCCTACATCCTCTTGTGACAGAATTACTGCAAATAACTTCAGTCATTACTATATCTAGTTGAATTTCATCTTTCAAGGAGAAGGAAATTAACAGGTGATCCTGTTTGATAACAATAACATTTTACAGTTAAGAGGACCATGCCAGATAATCTGAAACACTTTTCAGAGAATAGCAAATGACTGTGATTTACAATAGTCTGCCTCCTGTTTGGTTTCAAACATCCAATGAAGCAATAGTAAAACTGAGCCAAGATCTGTGAAGTTTTTGTCCCTAACTGCTAATTCTAGACAATCTCAGTGCATTACATGTGGAAGGCATTTGTCATCGCAGAAGAAGTATAATTAAGTGAAGTTTAGCCTAGAAGATGAGTCAGTCCTCAGTGCATGCCATGCCCTCAGAGTAACAAAGTCTCTGCTGTGAGCAAGATGCTGGTGTTTAAAAAAAGCAAGAGCTAGAACTAGGTGCCTTAGTCACAATATGGCTACAACATACCATTAAAGTGTGGACATAGGTTCCACATAAAATGTGGAAATACATTCAAAGAAGCTGAAAACAAGGATAGGTCTGAAAAGAGCTACTAGGACAATTTATGGAACATGAGATAAGCTTAGCTCATTTAGCCTCACTTAAAAGGAGTGAGAATTGAATCACCTGCCATGGTTTCTTCTAGCCTTGTTTTCTTTTTTGTAAGCATGAGAAAAGTTACAAATGTGTGAACTAAATACACACGAAGGAGAGAAAATATTCCTGTCAAAACAAGAAGAAAACTTTCTATATTAAAGCGCAAATGTTTCCAATGAGATTGTAAAACATAATTTCCATAGGAATAATAGGAAAACAATTTTAAGAATGAACTCTGATGCATTATGGATAGGGTAAACAATGAAGTTAGCAGTGATAATTTGAGGCCAGATTTGGTGATCCCAAATGCCTATATTGTGAAGACTTTCTGCTAGAAATCTACACAAGCTTCTCTTAAGGGGATAACACCAAAGACTATTCACACGTGGACAAGAAATGTAAATTGTTGAGTAAGATAACATCAGCCTCGTATGCAACTCTGACAGATAAGATGATGTGGAAGCAAGAGCATCCCTCCCTTCTTGCTGTGAGTTCATTGTCCTGCTACGCTCTGATTACTTCAATACTAAATCTGTAAGTATCCTGACAGGTACCTGCTTCTAAGGACCTCCATGAGAAATCAGCTAGTGGCTAGTAGAAACTTGTCCCTTCAAGAACATTGAGGATTTTAAAAGATGATCATTTGATATGTTGTCTCAATGATAACAAAAGAAAAATGTTGAACATAAAAAAAGACAAGTAGCTCCTTGAGGATCACTTTCTTTTGACTTACTTTGGACGTGAAAACACAGAGACATGCCAAAGCAAGAAAAATCAAGTTAGGGAGAAAATCAGAAAGAATGAAGAAGCCTAGATCTTAACTGAGCTATCAAAGCATAAAATTCTGGTGTTTTTTTCTATATCATATCTTATATGCTGTCAGTGCTCAAAACATGCATGTCTTTTTGCACTCTGACAATTCCCCCATGCTGACATATTGACATCTTAATAGCTATTTCCTGAGAAATTTTCTCTTAATCCCATTTTCAATGCACGAAGAACACAAAGCCAAATCTTGGCACAATTTACATACTTATATGTTCAGTGGACAGACTTTCCTATAAAACACTTGCAGACATTCTTTTAGAATAAATCAGAACTATTAAATGTGTTTCAGGTATGGATATGTGCAGGATCCAGCCATTTGTGATGTAACAATACCAAGATCTCAGAAAGTACAGTACTGTGCTTTTCATGAAAATATGGCTCAGCTAGGGGCCCTGAACTCTTCTGAAAACTCTCCTATAAATCAGTCTGATTATTCCTCATATATAAGCCTCAGTTCCACTTTCAAAGTCAGCTGAAACTTTAATATTGACTCCAACAGGACTACTATCTATCATTAAGCCAATATTCAAAAGTAAGTAGCCAAAGCAGCATTTTTAACAGGTAATACTTGATTTTAAAAAAAGGAGTACAAGATGTATTTGAGAAAGAGCAAGAGAGAGAGAGAGAAAATAACTGCCAATAGGAAAAAAAAATTCTGAAGGTGATACTAAGAAGAGTGCAATTTCCATGTTTTGCTAGTGGAAAAATAGAGTGATTTACTAATGGTGGATGTTGAAGCCCCATCATCACCAAGCAGAGTTTAGATAAAACACCTCCATGCAGAGGATAATCTTACAGTTATGTCAGAATGGAGGATGGGATAAATAATTTATTTGATATTTTGGCTCCTGCCTTCTGCAGTTCTGTCTATCAACTGTGCTCACTTCCCTCTTCCATGAAGTATATAATCATTTCATAGTACTGTGCACTCTTAATCTTGTGCTGCAATTTCTAGCATTTGTGAAATCACTTTTTATGCAGTATACATTTCAAATCTCTTCAGGGTAAATTTGTGGCTCTGTATAACTTTCTTTCCTTATATGAAGTATCTCAAAAAACAAGGTGCAGTCACGAAATGTTCTCTGTGCTGGATGACTGTACATGTTCCTTCGATTTTTATCTTTTTGATTATAAAGATATCATCACATTCTCCCAGGAACTCCCAGTGAAATACCTGAAGAACCTTCTGTACATTTTATGAAAGTTATGATAGCATTCAAATGTTGAAACACAGCTAAATTTTAACAACTGAGGGAAATACAATGTTCCTCATGTTCAGGAAGATTTATCAGCAGGACATGAATAAATAATCTCAGTAACTCGAGCTAACGTATTCATCCAGCAGCTTTGATGAGTCCATTACAATGCTACCAATATTAACCATTATTTAATAGAATACTTAAGTTTGTCATTGACGTTTAGACTGCAACATAAAAAGAATAAATTATCAGCAAAACAAAATCAATCACAGTTTTATCTTTTCTCTTTCAGGATCTCAATTGATTAAAAAACCTTTTTACCTAGTGGTTGCTACTAGATGGGAATACAGTGCCTGACTTTTGATTTGAATTGTTCGTTTGATCTGTATATAGCATCCTACCTTTAATTTTAACCAGCCCTGATTCTTTGCTCGTAGTGGAAAGTGCACTTGTTTAAATCATCCAGGAGGAAGCCAGTTCTGAGTCTTTCATCCCTTTCACTCAACAGGTTAAGCTGAATAGCACGACATACTAGTGACTTTCATTTGTGAGCAGTTTCTCTGTGCTAGTTCTTCATTAACAGAAAAGATAAAATTAGGTAAATTAGGATAAAACTTATTTAATAGTGGACTGTATCTCTTAACAGCTTTTGTTAATGAGGGTAGAGACAGACTTAAATGTTACTGAGGTCAGCAGCTGATGGAGAAGAAAGAGGGAAAGGAGCAAGTAAAACAACAATAATAAACCTAAGACATACAAGCCACCTTTCCCTGTGGTCTGCTGGGAAAAGTTGTGATGGGGCCCCAATTGACAGTCCCCCCTGGGTGGTGTTTTCAGCACAAGGAAAGTAAAACAATGACAAACCATTGCCATTCCTGTTCCACAGCGCTTCGTATTTTCTGTTGGGATCTGCTCCAAATCCAGTGAGTTTTCCTCACTCAAAATGCACTTCTTACTGAGTGGAGCATGATCACTTGGACGAAGGCACACTGACTGACTTTTGTGCATGTATTTCACTAGGTAATCCTGATCAGGCATCTAGATGATTGTTTACATTGCTCTGTTGTAAGTTTTGGATTTCTCTAACATAAACAAAAAGCCACAGGACGAGGTGTAGTAAAGGAGTAGGAGTGGCAATTCCCAGTTCTGTTGGCAACTGTGTCCCTTCCCATGAGAATCCACCATCTGGAGTGCACTACCACCAGGAAAACTGTGTGGTAACAACATCACAAAACAGCAATGGAGAAATATTTATCTGGAAATCTCTGCCACATGAGCCCAAATGAACCGTAACAGCCTGCTGACACTGTGGAACAACCTCCAAGGCTAGCTCCACAGCCTGGGATTGGGAAATGAGGCCATAACATATAGATATCTTCCTTTCTACCACATTCATGGGCTGTGTCTCAGTAGCTCTGAGCATGGAACCTGAGTCACAGATCAATATTTTTTTTCTCCCTGGCAGATTCCATTACATCTCTGTGTGAACCAAATGAGAATTTCCTACAGCAACCTGGTTCTCTCATCATCTACTGATACTGTCTCAAGGTTTGTGTTTCTGTGCAAAAGATTCTGATAACTTGCACAGCTTCTTGGATTTTGTTCAGATACAAAAAAGTGAAAAGATACACTTAATGCTTTTCTCCAATGGAACTCACTCTTGACTTCTCATTTTCAGCTCCCTTCACTCAAAGAAGCTAGCAAATATATAGTGAAATTAGCTCTTTCAGCAGAGGTCAGTGTACTTAATTTACTTTACAAGTAATAGAATATTAATCTTCCATAGAATCTGTGCTATTCAGATTTATAATTTTTATTCCTATAATACTCTTCTTTTAACAAAACTTTAACAATGAATGCCAATCTGCAAATGCATCTAAAAGACCATTTTAAAATATCCTTTTTAACACAAAGCTTCTATAACTAATATGAAAAACTGCAGAAAATCATAGCAATATTTTAATGCCCTCAACAATTTTTCATAGGAAACTGAGAAGATAAGTTTTCTTTTCACTGATATATTTGGTATGCTAGCAGTAAGTTGTTGCAAAAAGTAGTAATTGATTTATGGTTTTAATCTACATACAATGAATGTTTTATGAAAATAGTATAAGTTGTTGACTACTCCTAAACATATCCATAGCAATGGCAGATTTTAAAAAAAAAATCATTCACTTAAAAAACACCTGTTTCATTATTTCATAGAGAATTAGCATATGAATGAATACAATGAATGCTGGTAACACAATGAAAAACAATCCTAAATCATCTAAAATTGCAGCATCAGACAGAAGTTATTTGTTCATTTTTTTTTCTTGTTAGTATACTGTCTCTTAAAAAAGTTTAAGGTATCCAGTCAGAGTGAAAAAAAAAAACAACCATGCAAAATGCATGACTAATCCAGGTCTATCTTGATGACCCAAAATGAAAGGGTTGTATTATCCACTAATAATAACAACAACAACAATGACAATAATAATAAAACACGACTGTGTTTCCTATTGCAAATAATCTCAAATTTTGCTGAATGGTGCATTCAAGAGAGGCAAGGATATCTCAGTGCAGCACTGACTACTTGAAAGCAACAGTTTGGTGATAGGTTGTAAAGAGAGGGATGTGGAAATGCTTTCAGCAGCACCTGCTTGTAATTCCAGTATTTAGTTCATGGTTATGAACAAGTCATAAAACCAAGCCAGGAAATCATGGCTAGCAAGAGTAACTGCAATTGAGGTACACAGGTAGGAGGAACAATACATGGGTCATAAGCAAATGGGAAAGATATGTCAGTGGGATCCTCCTTGATTTTCTTAGATATGGTATTACCAGTAAGAATGAAGTAAACAGTACTAGTCTAGAGAAGAGACAGTGAAAGCCTGAAAAATCCTGATCATTTGGATTAATTAGTTGAAATAAATAGAGTACAACATAATAAGGTCAAGAATGAAGTAATGTTATTCAGTAAGAATTACTAGCTAAGGAAAAATGAACGGGAATTACTGCAACTGGACTGCTGTAAGTGGAACAGCAAACAAAATAATCCAGCATGATTCAGTGAGGTAAAACTAGAAAATTCGATACAAGAACATATAATCATGAATGTCAGGCACAAAAGATTCAGAGTAACTCTCACAATATGCTCCATTTTAGGCTAGATTACAGTGTGTTCACCTTTGTGTGTGATGCTTTAAGAAAGATACAGGAGAAAAACTAGAAAGGAGTTAGTAATGATCTAATAGTCACGATCATGGAGAAAAGGCTGTAAGAATTGAATTATGAACTGAGTAGGTCAGGGTTTGTCTGGGATGGCACTTGCATTTTGGCTCTGATTTGAGATGTTTTGTGAAGTAGATAGCTTCTTGAGTCTCTTCTCCATTTTCTTTGACTTTAAATTCATGATAGGTTGAAGTATATATTAAATTTACAGAATTGGATAAATCCACCCACATAAATCCACATGTATGTATGTATCTTTTGTGACCATTAGAATAGTCTTCATACTATGGCAAAAATTCAGCAATGACAATTCTATCTATTTTGCTCTCTCAGTTACCTATCTTACTTTTATGAGAGCAAAACTAAGTCCTTTAGAATAGAGAAGAATAGAATAGAAGAGAAGGAAGGAAGAAAGGATATTGCTTCCTTTTTGTTCTGGTAAAGCTTTTCATTAGTAAGCTTATGCAAACACAAATGAACAAAAATCACATTTCAATTTTGAATAACTGGCATGTTGTAATGTCAAATAAGGTTTCATAAAAAAAAATCCAAATTTTGCCTCGTATTGGCAAGTAGAGGTAGGAATGAACCTTAACAATAAATGTCTTCCGTGACTTTAGTTTCATAATTAAAAAGAAGATTAACAAAAAACCTGCAAGCCAAACTACAGGAGACAAATTGCTAACAATTTCTTTGCCAGCAGATTTTAATTTTTGTATCCCTGCAGAGCAAGCTGCAGGGTCATGAAGAACTAACCACTCTGACTGCCTCTTTCAGCTGACTGACTTGCAGAAAGGTTAACAACACAGACCATGTGACAAGTGCAAAATAGGGACTAATTTTGTTATTAGGTTTCCCCTCCTGGAGATATTCCAAGGAGTCCTGTAGCTTTTCATGATCAGCAGAGAGAGAAAAAGAGGAACTCCAGACTGAACTACAGTGAACAGATGCCCTCCCTCTGGTGGTTAATTTAATTAATTGATGTTTATTGAAATAAAGCCAATTAACCTGGCTTATCTCTTAATCAATCATGCTTCTGCTTCCACCACTCATCTAGAAAAATGGCATTGTGTGTTTAATGACAGACAAGAGGAACAATTAAAATCAACTTGTGATGCATTGCCTGCAGCAGACTCTGCAATGGAAGATGAGAAACTTTCTTTGGTGTAGGATAAAGCAGTCAGGCTTTTTAATTAATGGCTTTCTGCCTCTGGATCCATTTTAATTCTTTTTAATATGGGATTGAGGAGGAACTGAGCTATACCACTGTCAAAAGCCTTGCTTAAGTTAACAGAGAACAAATTATGATTTCTGGACTCCTGAATCTCAGACTACTGCTGTGGTTAGTAGGAAGAATATTTTACTCTGATGACAACAGCCACCAAAGGACAGCGTTCCAGGTTGATGTTCAGGTTTCACACTGACATGAAGATATACAGTATCTACTTCTAGAGGGCCTGTTATCTTCTCACAGAATGTAGTCTTACATGACCTGTTGTGGTTTATTCCCAGGAGGCAGCCAAGTATCACACAGCCACTCACTCATTCTCCCCAAGTCGGATGGGGGAGGGAATTAGAAAAGTAAAAGTCCTAAACCATGGCATTTATTCATGAGAAAGAGGTGCTCATTAGTTGTCATCTTCTAAATGTTTGTGAACAGATTTGTGTTCCAATATTTCTCTAGCATAAAACTTTACATCTCCCTAGCTTTCCCTTTTTAAAATAGGGTTTATTTTTAACCAGTTCTAATCGTGTTGAACTTGAAGTCACTCCAAAAAAATTCAAAAGTGTATTTTTGGAGACTACTATAGGTACACAGCCCTGGCTCTCCAAAGCTTCTTCCAGTACTAAAATGACCTGAGAAGTGTAGCTTTCAACATGGAAACCATCCTCATGCAGGAAAACACATCTAATTCACAGCTCTGTGGAAATCATTAAGATCTTTCAATGAACTCCTATGTATTCTGCTCAGGTCTCCTATATACCTTAATCCCTTACATCATATACTGTAGAGAATTTGAAAATGATAGTAATTATAGAAGTGAATCTGAACATTTCAATGCACAAAACCAAAGAAATTTGCAATCTGTGATCTCTACTGTGGTGTTAACTGAGATGAATTACAAATGCATTTCCTCTAATAAACCAAATAAATTTTCCATCAAAATCTTGTTAACTGTTCTGTGGGCAATTCTAATGTACTGCTTGTCATTACGTGTACAAAAAGAAAAAAGATTATTTCCAGTCATTTAACTTCAAGCACTGCTCATACTGGAAGCAATACAAAGCAGATGACACATCCCCATGTAGTCCTGAATCCATATTCAGAAATATACATCCTAGACATGCATCCACGTGTCAGAAGTTATACGTGGTAACAGCCTTCTAAAAAAGAGTCTGGGATTGGTTTGTGCTTCCAGCAGTGATTTCAAGACACTGCTTTAAGACCTCAGGAATGAGATGGTGATGACCAGCTTTTAATGTTTAGCTATCTGCAACCTAGCTGCAGTACTAGGAGCACTTGAATTTACAAGTAACAACAAGTAGCACAGTTAGTCTGTCATCTAGACCTCAGCTCTGCCTAGGAATGGGTTAGAAGTCAATAAAGCGGATGTGATCTACGGCAAGCTCTGATGCAGGAATGACCATGCAGACATGGTGAGCAGTCTGAAAACAGAGAGAGAGGAGTGGATTTATTTGTGATAGTGGGCTTGGTGATGGTACTGTCAGTTAGTTATGTCAAAGCAGCATAAATACAGCAGCCTTGTTGTTTGCCTTTGATTTAGTAAGTTTTTATAAGTTTAAGGTGCTTTGATATCTTAGTCTGTAGTTGATACAGTTGGAAGGAAGAAGTACGGAAAGAACACTTCCAGCCCCTAAGCGAGGCTGCCACTATTTGTAAGAAATATTTTTGACCCATAAATATATCACAGGCTTTTCATGATGACCATCTGTCTTTGGAGCTTCACCTCTGTCCAAACCCAGCATAAGAGAAGCAGAAAGCAGAACATGCAAAATGAGAAGGAAAACAAAACACTATGGATGACATTTCTCTCTCTCATTGCAGGAAGTCACTGGCCTCACAGAGGGACAAATAAATATGGTTGCACATACATTATTAAAAGTAATTGCATTGTTGCTTATCGGTTTAATTAAATACCTAGGAAAAAATTGTAACAATTCAAGGCACGTTATGAGCAGCAATGACATTAACCTTTAATAATCATCTTTTCCTTTTGCAATGTGGTAATGACCACATTAATTAGTAATGAAATGATTAAATATGAAGAGTGTGAACAATACCACAAATCTCTGCACGTGGGCACCTTGCAAGGACTGGCTGGCATTGCGTCAAACACACCTTGAAATGTGCATTCAGAGAGTTTTATTACTGCTGGCTGCAGCCTCCAAGCACTGCAGGGACTCTGCAGCGAGGAGGGCTAAATGAATGGACTGCTGTTCGGGTAAATTGACTGATCTAAAACATAGACGTATTGTGCTGCCTTCCTGGAAAATGCTGTGATCTTGACAGCCCTGCTCCCAGCTAAACTGTGGAAACGAAAAATCTCTCCTAATCCTGAAAAATCACATATCTCAAAGTACAGCTGATCTTTTTGGCAGTCTGTTTAAGGGTATATGCACAAAAGTGCAGCTTCAGAGTTGTGAGGAGTACATCAGACTTAGGACACACCGGATGGATGCCATCGGTGTGTACCAGAGTGCACATTATGCTGTGCTAGAGAGAAAAGCAGCAATGAATGGTGCAGCATGCCTTTCTCACTTCTCCCATCTAAACGTATAGAGTCTTTCTCACCAATCCTTTTCCAAAGGCTGACAGTCAAGTCTACCATCTTCTTGAATATTACAGTTCTTTTCTGAAGGACTGAAGTGACAATACCTGCCTTAATTATTCTTAGAGCTATAAACTCTGCACATTAATGGAGGTTGTTCTCAGAGATTTCATGCCAAAATAATGTTGACAAGAAAACTTCTGAGGGTGCACCCCCCTTCAGGTATTTGCACAAGACGTTTATACACATGCAGACATTTGTACACAGTTTGATTACTTGCCTTCTTCCCTTTTGCATGCCAGTCTGCCTAGTTTTGAACTTAAAAAATCTTACAGTGACCATCCCTCTCTACTCTCACACCAGTCAATTATACCTGGCATCATTAGGGCATTCAGCACAAGTCTGGCACGCTGGGGGGTTGTTCTTGGCTCTCTGTTACCCTTGGGTGATCTCAAGTCACTGATCTGTCATCAGTAGGAGGATGCCAGATTTACACTAACAAGACTAGAAACAAGCGTTAGGAAGAGGTTATGTGAAATCCTCACCCTGCAGTGTTTTTTTCTCAGACTACTCAGTGTCACCCGGTGGAGCAGAGAGAGCACAGGGACTTTGGAGATCCCAGTAGTGCTTCTACATATTGCATTTTCTCATAGGTTCACCACAAATCCCACTGCCTAATGACCAGTGAAAATCAACAGTAAAACTTCTCTCTCATTACAGACTCAAATGACAGGCTTTTACAATGATTAACTGGAAATTGCATTTTCCATCAGATACAAGCCTAAAGGAAGGAGGGTGCCAGAGAAAGAAGATGCTGATATGGATTTCTTTGTAATGCAAATGTAGGAACATGCTTTTTATCTTCAGACAAGTGCAAGTGCTTCACAAAGATTTTATTTAAGGCCTGTGTTCTCGTGCATTACAGAAGTGAAGCAAAGAGACATGCCAGCATTAATGAACTTCTAGGAGCTGTATTATTAATTCCAAGGAATAAAGAGAACCAGAGAGAGAGAGAGCACATACAATTTAATGTCGGGCTTATTAACAAAGAGACAAATGCTATTCATGCAAGCAGTATGGTAGAATTGAGTCATATCTCTGTTTACTCTGCAGACCTCACATAAACATAAAAACAGTTCTACCTCCATCAACATCTAAATCACACCACTGCATCTTTAAAGACCCCTTTTAAATGTTTTTCTCACATTTCCATATCAGAAAGCTGTGATAGTTGTTGTGACATGAAGATGGAGTTCAAGGGAATGCAGCTGCCTACAAAACACTCAATCTGTTGTGTGCTTGCCTAACATTTAATAGTGATGTAAGTGCGCAATGTCATGGCTTCCTTTCATTTGCTTTCATTTCTGCTTGGAAATGCGCAAACTGGTCTCCATAGAATGGGTAGGGCTTAACAGGCAAGTTAAGACATAAATACAAAAAGAAAAAAACTCAGAAAAACCACAAGAAATGTTACATCTCAATGATTTTTTTTAACTCTTCACCTCTTCTCTAACAGGTACTCTGTTAACTCCTAGGTGTTGGTTTCCAACTAGGTGAGAAAAAGGAGAGCTGATGCATCTGAGGTTATCCAGAAAGGGAGGTGAGGTAGTGCTTTCTTCAAATACTCTAACAAGCCCTAGTTATTCAAGCAACTGACCCATATTGCCTATGCAAATACAGTCTCCAAATATACATCTGGTACAGCTTTGAGCTTAGAGGAATGATCAATTGATTTTATCAGGCCCTGTTCTGTCTTATTCTCTAGAAATCAGTAATTACATAAAATTCAAGCTGGAACTGACTGATTACTAATAGAGGGAACGTGAAAGTTATTTTTAGGATCATATGAAACCACAGATACTAGATAAGGAGATGATCTATATACCATACCAGGTCTCACTTTCCAAAAGTACCCAGCAAAGTAGAACATCTCCACTCAGTGCCTGTCATCAAGAGGCTGCTGCATAGCAAACACAGCACTTGTCCTCACTGCTATTTGGACATCCTTGGGAAAAAACAGATAGGCACAGCTTATTTAGAATGTTGGCATGGAAACCTGTGCTTTAACTGTTTTTCAAAAATGCTACATTCTGAGACGACCTATGGAGGGAACAACTTTTGACTAAATTAAGGCACTTTTCCAAAAACTTTGGTTTATACATGCTGCTATTAAGCCTTTTTCAGAAAAGCATGTACAGAAGGAGATAAAAGGACAGCTTAATTGTAGAAGGATCTCTTAGAGGATTTCTGCATCCTGAGAACCTATTGGTTAGAGGCTTTCAAGGGTGCTCATAAAGCTGCATTCCTATTATGGCAAAAATTCCCATTTTACTGAAGTTGGGATGACCTTCAAGAAGCTAATAATTCAAGTGCTCTCTTGGACAAGATGTTTCCTAACAGAGATGCAGTTCCCCTACTACCCCCAGCATGTGAGAGTGGTGTTGAAAGTGGCTGTGTTTATTGCTTGGCTACACTGGAAACAATCTCTCAGTATTTGGGGCTGGGGGTAGTAGGGGAACTGCATCTCACACGTTAATAGATCTTATGATATAAAATCCCCAGAAGATGGAGAACCCTGCTCTAGGTCTTCAGCAGATGATATGTCTCTCAAAGGCATAAAGTTTTTTAGTGCTTATGACCCTTACTCCTTTGATACCGTCTGCTTATTCTCTAAATTCCACAATTCCTCCCATTCCTCTACCAGCTTTTGTCACTGGTGAGACTGAGAATCTTTCTCATTCTGTCATGCATATTTCACTGCCTATTTAGACTTCATCTTGTCACACGAACTTCCTCACTGCTGGCTGTGCTAAGTGAAGCAACTTTTCCCTTGGTAGCCTCCTCTAAGCAGCATGCTTTTGCTGTTTTCTTCAACCAATAGCCCAGCCATGGAAGCTGACCACACTGCAGAACCATATTGCAACCTACTAAATGAATGCTGTGAAATAGCACATAAGTCAGAACAGTTAGCTTCAGGGTAGTCAGCCCCCTGAGCTGGAAGAAGGGGACAGGGAGCAAAATATAACCCCCACAGCTCAGGAGGAAAATTAACAACATGCTACTCCACCTGGACTGTCACATGTCTATGGTATAAGATGGGATTCACCCGAAGGTTCTGAGGGAACTGGAAGAAGTGCTCTCCAAGCCACTTTCCATCATTTATTAGCAATGCTGGTTAGCTAGAGAGGTCTCAGACAAATGGAGACTTGCCAGTGTGACATCCATCTACCTGAAAGGTCAGCAGGAGGATCTGGGAAACTGCAGATCTGTCAGCCTGACCTCAGTATGAGGAAAGTCATAGAGAAGATTGTCTTGAGTGTGATCACACAGCATACACAGGACAAGCAGGGCATAAAGTCCAGATAGCATGTGTTCATGAAAGACAGGTCCCACATAACCAATGTCATCTCCTCCAATGACTGGGTGACCTGCCTACTGGATGAGGGAAAGGCTGTAGAAGTAATCTACCTACACTTTAGTAAATGTTTTGACCCTATCTCCCATAGTATTCTATCTCCCACAGTATTCTCCCAGAGAAGCTAACAACTCATAGTTAAGACAGGTTCACACTCTGCTGGATAAAACAATGTCTGTCCGGCCAGGCTGAGAGAGTGGTGCTGTGAGGAATTAAATCCAGCTGGCAACCATTCCTTAGGGATAAGTATTCCTTAGGGATAGGTATTGGGGCCAAACCTGTTTAATATCTTTACTGATAATCTTGGCAGCTTGATCCAGTGCTTAATCTAGCAGTTGACAGCCATGCCCACAGCAGCTGTGTTGGAACTAGATTAATTTTGAGATCCCTTCCAACCCAAGCCTATGATTCTATGATCTGGTCAAGAGGATTGATCGCACTCTCCGTAACTTCACAGATTACACTAAACTGGGAGGAAATGTTGATCAGCTTGGGGGTAGAAAAGCCCTACAGATGGATCTGGATAGACTGGATCATTGGGCTGAGGCCAATGAGATGAAATTCAACAAGACCAAGTGCCGGGTTGGCACTTTAGTCGCAACAACCCCATGCAATGTTACAGATTTGTGGCAGATTGTCTGGAAAGATGCATAGCAAAAAAGGATTTGGGAGTGTTAGTCGACAGACAACTGAGCATGAGCTCAGGTAACCTAAAAGGCCAAAGGCATCCTGACGATTATCAGAAACACTGTAGTCAGCAGGAGCAGGGAGGTAATAGTCAGCCTGTACTCTGCAGTTGTGAAGCTGCACCTTGAGTACTGCTTTCAGTTTAGGACCCTTCGCAACAAGGAAGACATTAAGGCCCTGGAACATATCCAGAGAAGGGCAACAAAGCTGTGAAGAGTCTGGAGCACAAGTCTTATGGGGAGTGGCTGAGGGATCAGGGATTATTTAGCCTGGAAAAGGGGAGGTTTAGGGGAGACCTTATCACTTTCTACAATTCCCTGAAAGTAGGCTCTAGCAAAGTAGGAGTCTCTTCTTCCAAATAACTAGTGATAGGATGAGAGATAATGGCCTCGTTGCTGAACCAGATCAGGTTCAGTTTGACTATTAGGAAAAATTTCTTCACAGAAAGGGTTGAGAGGCACTGGAACAGTCTGCCCGGGAAAGTGATGGAATGAACACCCTGGAGGTGCTCAAGAAACATACAACTGTGTCACTGAGGTAAATGGGTTAGTGGGCATGGTGGCGATGAAGTGGCATCTTGGAGGACTTTTCCAACCTTAATGATTCTGATTCCCTCATTCTAAGAAGTAGAAACGAAAAGCAGAGGTTGCATAAAAAAGAATTAAAAAAATGATTAAAGAGTTGAATAAAGAAAAGGAATCATTTCTTACCTTTTCACCTTTAAAAGGCACTAGTTACAAATGAAAAAAAAAAAAAAAAAGAAAAAAGCAGGATTCAGAACTTTTGCTGAACTTATTTATTGAATAATCCATGAAAGTCAGTGCTTCATCTATTCAAACATCTCTACTGATCACCAAGACTTATTTGGATTTGCCCAGCAGAACACAAGTGGAAATAAATAAATAAATAAAGATCTTCAGAACAAATAAAATATCTGCAGGCAACCTGTGGCTTCCAAGTTATTAGAATAACCACTGTCTTCCCTCAAACTCCACTTGATGGTCAGAAAAATCCCACCTGTATTACAGAGAAGGAAGGTTCTAATTATCCAGGCTTACTGCTGGTCACTAAGACTCACTTTCCACAGAAGGAAAGTGTTGAGAAACAGACACAGTCCTGGTAAGGTGGGAGTTATAAGCTACAGCTTAGAAGTGAACATGTGGTTTAAAGGCAAGAACAGACATTAGGTGACATTATGGCTAAATGTTCAGAGCAGAACTTCAGAACAACCCAGCAATCTGCAGAACTTGATTTGTAGTCATGTAGTCATGTGTCTTCCAGGAGAATAGCCTTTTGAGAACATGCCCTCATTGCCCGCCAGATGCATCAGGTCCATCAGTGAAGCTTTAATATCACATCTGATTTAACTTATGCTTCAGAATATCTTTAAGAATCTATAACCTAAATCAGGAGTCTAAATATCATTAAAATCCCATTACTGAGATTCTCATTATGTCACCATAGAAGAGAAAACTGTTAGTGCTGCAAACTGAAACTCTGAAAACAAAAAGCAAATTATATGTATGCAATTATTGCTTAAATCAAGTCCCAGCTTAGGATGGGATACGAGGAGGAAAAAGCTAGATAGGAAAGAAAATTGTGATACTCACTTGTTCTTAATTTGCTCAAGGGGCCAGCACATTTCTTTCCTTTTAACCATAGACATTTAAAAGTCTTAAAACCTCCCTAAAGAGGTTCAGATTTTCTTGTCTATGAAGATTTAATATGCTATTAAGCAAGAAGTAGATTTTTTATTTTATTCCAGTGTTCCTCTTCACATTCACTGAAACCGTGAATCATAATTAAATCAGTTAAATTGAGAGGCAAACAGAAAGATTCTGCAGCCTATGGAACTGAATCCCTGTCCTGGGTATTTGTTCATGGAAGTGGGAATTGCATTATTGTCAGTGTTGGGAACACGTCTTGAATTACATAACTCTCTAAATGGCTTACAACTGAAAATCAGATACATTCTACAAGGAAAACTTTCTCTACAGTGTTCTTCTCTATGGGCTTCTCAAAAGCCCATTGAAATGTAGTCATGTCGAAGTAGGTCTCCTGGCAACTCCCTCCTAAAGATTACAATACACTGCTCACTGATTGTTCTTTGACTGAACAGAGTAGTGTAAATAGCTGGATCAGCAGAATGTGAGACTGAAGCTTATTGTTGCATTAGGGTATTTTTAGGACTGTGGCAAACTGATACCATCTAACAATCTAGAAAGTGAATGCACGAGCATAGTTGCATCTGCCTTTCCTGGAGATTAAAATCAATAGCTTGGTTACTTTAGATTTTAATCTCCTTGTAACATCTTATCTCCCACAATAAGGAAAGGAACTCACAAAACAATTTACGTACAGATCTATAGGCACAGAGACAGCAGCACTACTCTCATCCTCTGCCTTCAGTGTAATTCATTTATAATTATGGAATGGCAATACCTTGAGGAATATGGAAATAATGAGGAAGAGCTTCATGGTTCAGTAAGGTTTTGACCATTCCTTTGAGACAGGACTATTCATTAAAGTGCTGCTAAGGCACTAACGAAGCATATGGGCAGGACAGATCCAACTACATCATAAGCCAGAAGAATTTCTATCCTTTCTGACTTAGAATGGTTCAAAACAGAACCTGGATACACAAATTACTCAAGATGCTCTGTTCTGAAGAGCTAGTGTTTGCAAAACACCCCAGATACAAAACTCTGATCTTATATTTTATCATCTTCTCTGTTTACCACTCCAAAAACACAGGTATAGTCACGTACATGGAAACATAAAAATTTCCAGTCCAAAACAAAATGCTGGTCCCTCCCACATAATCTTTTCTGGCAGAAGATGGTGTCAGAATCTACAGAGTAAGAAGAGAGACTCTACAGTGTAGTGTAACTATCATTACCTGATCGAGGAGAATTAATATCTTCCTCCCTTCTTTTGCTTTCAGAAGCATTCACATTCATCTCATTGACAAAATGAAAGTATAAGAAAAGAGGATCTTAGGTGCTACTGATGCCATTCTTACATTGATGCTCATGCCAAGTTTTATTACTTTGAGTTTCAGGTCCGAGAAAAAGTGCAGAGGGCTGAATTACTCAGAGGGAGCAAGGCTGACCCTTGAGGGTTGCTTTATAAGATAGCAAATTGGTCTTTAAGACAGGTATTATATCACCAGTGATGATGAAGGGCAAGACCCCGTCAGCTGATTACAGTGTTTCTAGTCCAGTATTTATTTACACAGATAATTAATTCCTCTGCAGTTCAAACATTTATCAACAATTCCATTACCTAACTCTCCATTCTTAATTTTTTGTGAGACTAGGCACACTGACAGCTTCAGTAACCACCATCTAATTAAAGTAATTGTTGGACTGCATTCCTTATTCTGTTTCATGTATAATTATACTCCATGGGAAATCTTGTGGGATTTGAAACAGACTTTTAATCTATTCCACGTGAATCAAAAACAACTCCCAAGAAAATATCTTAATAGCCATGTTTAACAGTGTGCTACTTCATTTGCACCAGAGATTTCACATCCTCAGTGCTTCTCACACTTTTTCAGTCACATTGAGAGGATGAAAGGTTTTTTCAGAAGGGAAATTCTTCCTAAAATTTTGGTACATTAATTAAGTTGGTTTTAAAGGGAAATCTTTGTTGAATTATTTGGACAAACACTCCTAGTGAAACTGATAGCTGCTACTCCTGAAGTTTTATGACCAGTTGTACTTTGATTCTGTTCCTCAGATTTAGTACGATCCACTCACCCTCTCATGAACTCAACTTCCTTATTACCTGTCACGAGCTTATTACCAATTTTGATTCAATGGCAATATGTACTATCACTATTACTATGTTTATTGCACCAGCTTTTCAAGATGTCTTATTCTAACACTGACATAATTGCAGTTCTTCACTATAAAGTAATTCTACTACAGCTGACACCAAAAATACAAGCAGAAAATAGGAAGAACTTTTAAAGAACTGCCTCTTCTGTGATTCTTTCACACACAGAGTGCTGGAACCAGATGCTGCCAGGACCAACACTTTGACCTGAGTGGAAAAGCATTCCTGAGTCCCTTACTTCAAACATGTCACATAGAGAGGATTGATTCATTAATCCTTTTGATCCTTCAAAACTTCTCTTGCCATTTGAAGAGAAAATTGTTCAAATTGTCCATGGCATTTCAAGAAAAACCTGTTTCAAAATTGTGTATGAATTTATTACTGATGCTCAGCTATGCTTTATAAAGATAAAGCAAGCTGAGTCTATCTAACCCTTTAGATGGGTCACATACAGTACATACACTTTTCTGACTCAGAGCATTCAGGTATCTTTGTTTCTCCTCTTAAGGGAAGGTAACCATGCCAATAGTTACCATTCAAAACAATAATCCCTACCATTCATATTGTAACACTATTTTGGTTTACTTGCAGCTTTTCACACTGGTTAAAAAGCCAGATAAGTGGATCTACAATGTTCATCTTTCATGTTTCATATGACAATCTTATCACATTGTCTTTCTGTAATATCAATTAAATCAGGAGTGGTCATTAGAAATAGCGTTAGTCAAGCTATTTATAAGATTAATTAATTGACCCTTTTCCTTTTTTTCTTCCTATCTTATTGATTTTGCAGCCTGAAGTCTGTGGACAAACAATTTCATGGATATGTTTATTACAATTTTAAGGGATTATTTAACTTTACTGTCATGTCATCTGGGCCCGATCTTTGTGCTAGCCAGTACTTAGACAAACGGCTAGTAAATTATGCAGGCAGATCTCAACTGGCAAAAAATGCTTCATATTGACTCATTACAGAAAACTCTCAGCAGTTCATCAGATATTCGCTGATAGGATTTGCAGCTCATCAAGAAGCCACATTATTTCCTCCTCCTGGCTGGACAGCCCAAACAGTATAATGTGCCAAGGCAATGTAGGACGCTGCAGTTAGGGCACACATTTCCTGCTTGGACAGGCCTGGGACTGCTCTTTGTCATTATCACTTGGCCAGAAGAAGCACCTGATCAACATGCAAAGCCAGATGCTGTCACACAGGCTGAAAACAGGTTTTGTCATATCTACCTCTGTGATCACTTTGTGAAGCTTTTCTAGCCTTTTGCAACTAAAATAACACTTTTTTGGCAAAAAAATATTGGCCAAACTATAAAAAACAAACAAACAAAACAAACAAACAAACAAAAAAACATTTTTTCTCAGTGTGATTACTGTGCCTTGACAAAGAACAAAATTTATTCTTCATCAATAATTCTATAATGCAAACAAAGCTTCGCAGATATTCCCCTGTGTCTTTGTGAACAAATACTGTACAGTTGAAATGGTAATCTAACAAACTGCCTGTGAAAAAGTTTCTATTGTAATCCTGCAGTTAGAGTTAGCATTGCTCATTAAAAGGTTGTACATTCTGAAAGTAAGAGAACTGATATTATAGAGAGAACAAAGCAGATCTCAAAATGACAGCAAGCCCAAAGCACTATTTTGTGAATATCTTTACAGGGTCAGACAAATAAAACTGTTTCAGAAACATTCTATTTTATAAACATTGTTTATAGAGCAGTGCATTTCGATGTGGTTTTCTTACCTTATTCCACTGTGTTTTTTGCCACCCCATGTACAATTCTGAGCAGTCTCTTTGCTGTTGATCTGTCATGGCACTGTGCAGGCTGGCATCTCCCCAGGACCAGAGGTGCCAGGATCTCAGGGGTTGCCCAGGCTGACGGGGAACACAAGGACAGCCCCAGCTCCAGGTACCTCTCTGGAATCAAGACAAACCCATGTCAGGTCAGGATGTGGGCCTGAGTGAGCCTGGCTCACTAGCAGCTGCGGTCAAAACAGGGTATGGGAAGCCTTCAGAAATGACAGCGAACACCATTTTTCAGTCATTTGTGACTAATCTCAATATCTAATCTGTCTTCTTTGAACAAAAGCCATCCCGCATGTGCTCACTCACTACCCAGGTGACTCAAACTAAGCGATGCTTCCACATGAGTTCTCACCTCAGCTGCTCCTCAATGTGTCTGCAGCCCATGATCCTGCTTGCCTGATTCCTAAAAGTGACAAGATGATATATTAGTGGTAGTCTATCTAAAAGATTACATGACCAACACAGATTACAAGAATTATTGAGAAAGAAACTTAGACTTAACATTTTCATATGATTTTTTTCTTATTACAATTCCAAAGATTCACAAAAGGATCTCAAATGATTCCACTAACATAAATCATACTCCCTGTTGCTGAAAATAGTATTTTTGACATGGGTAATAACAAAATTATTATTTAAACAATGCAAGCCAGGAATCTAAGCATAGTCAGAAAAATTGAAAATTCTGGGGAAAATTGAAGAGGTAGAATGAAGTCGTTGTTGAATTCTTTCTAATGTGTACAGACAATTGTAGAACAGAGAATGCAGCTATAAAATATGGCCAGGTAAATGTTATGAAAGAAAATCACCAAGATATTTCAATTACTAACTATTAGCTGAGTTAAGTCATATAAAAAATCCATAATATGTCAGTTTCTGACCTCTTCCATCTCTCTGGAGTCTGCCCTCACAGCTGACTCAGAAAGAAGAGCAAGAAGAGTTTCTTACATTTGCAAGCACTGGAAAACTGTATATCAACTTCAGAATAAATAGATAAATAAATAAATAAATCTTTCTTTCCATATTTGGATTTCTTTCAATCAACGCTTTCCAAACATGGCAAAACAGACTTGTGTCTTTCTGCAAATTTTCAAACCACTCTTCATTCCTATCTGACCTCCTGTCATCACTAGTAGGAACAGGATATGAATCTCAGCATTTCAGGATTTCTCACTAGCAATAGATAGAGAAATTGGGAAACACTTAAATAAGTACTGGAAATAGCACATCTCATCCACTTTTAAAGTCATACAATCAACATGAATAATAGATGAAAATGCACCTACAACATCTTAAACACTTGTTAAAATTGCCCAGTAGTGATTATGGAGTAGAACTGAGATTCTGCATCATTCTAAATTTCCTTTATTTCAGTCTTTCACTGAAATTTATCTGAGAACTGAAAAATCAAGATACAGCAATGGAACTAGATCCTCACAAGCCAAATTTTCAAACAGAGCTTTTACAAAGGAATAAAGATGATTCTGTTGATTTAAGGAAAGTGTCTCCACTTTCACTTCTTTTGTGGAGTAAAGTAGAGATTAATATCACTCAGGTACTGGACTGACAGATCCTATTGCATTACTGTCACTGATTCTTGAGGAATTTATCTCTTGGGATACAAATCCATCAAATTAATTAGAGATTTCTGTGTGAATTAAAAAATAATTCTAAAGAAAATCAGAAAAAAATCTCTTAAGATGAGACAGATGTGTTATTAAAAACTTTCATGGAAAACTTCCACTGGAAGAATTTATACAGCATATGTAGACCTTCTGCTATAGATGAGTGCAGGGAAAGGAGTATTTTACATGTAACAACATTGGTGCTACATCCTACTACCTGAAATGCTGAGGAAAAAGATACTGGCAAAGGCAAGGCAATGTAATTGGCATGCATGTTTTTCTCAAATTCCATGCTCCAAAGATGTCACTGATTATACTTACAAAAATTCCAAATAATTTCTGTAGCCATTATACTTACACATCTACAGCCTCTTAACAGCAATTTTAGATGAGCAATGTTGAATAAATGTGTTTAAGGGAAGGCAGGGAAAACCAGTGGTGTTAAAAACTAAACTGTTTGAAGTGTTTAAGACTTAACTCTTGTCCGCCTTTTGTTCTACAAACTAAACTAAATTCTACATTACGTTGTTTGCCCCTGATCAGACTAGTTCTGCATTCATGTACTTTAATACTTGTGCCTGAAATTTGGGCACCTAAACTTTCATGCTGCCCTAAAATACTTCTAGTCCATAAAGTGAAATGACCAAGTTCAAAAGTGGAGCCATCATCATAAGGGAAGCAACTTAGGGAAATCAGTTCAGGTCTAGATGCTCAAAATACTACCCAGTGTGCCTTTCAGAAAGAATATTCAAATGTTCACAACAATGTATTAAGCTACTCAGCCAATTTAGGGTTATCTGCCATTACTGAAGCCAATGAGATTCTTTAAACTATTACTAAAGCAGCTAAATCAGAACTATTATCCCCTCTCACAGGCAAATTAGTGCTAATTTAAACACCTAGATATAATAACTATGACAGGATATAATGAATACTATACTATTGTATTTGATTAATTTTGAACAAATGCACTACTGACACAAAAGGCTTTTCTTACAGGGCCACATACACCTTCCATGTAAAAAAGATATCCATGAAAATTCTTAAATCTTCTTCATACTTGACTCCTCACACACTGCTTCTCCTAATTTATAACTCTATCTTGAATTGCCAAAAAAGGCAATGTTTGTACAGCCAGACAAATGTCAAACAATTATTAGATGGAATCAGAATCAAACATGAAAGAACAAACAGCAGGAGGTGCTTGCTGACTTTGGTGAAGGTTGTGGCTGATCTGTCATTCAATCAGACCTTTTGCTCTCTCCAAAAATCTGTCATTTTCCACGCTTTTCTTGATTGCCTATCACACTTTCAGACTTGTTATGGATAGTAACAATAATGTTATATTCTATTCTCCTATAAAAGTCAGAAAGAAAAATATGTATCTACATAGGAACATAGGAACAGAGTAACTAGTCCTCTACCATAAAAAGGGTCACCAAAAGTATTTTTCTTCATAGGAAAGAGCAGTATAAGATCTTAAAGCTCAGGAAAATGTCATTCTGTTGAAAAAGACATGGACATTTGGCGCACCAGATGTGTAAAAGATATTATTTACTGAAACCACAGTCAAACCCTATTCTGAAAATTGAAACAATTTGTGTAATTATTTTTGTTTTTGTTTTTGCTGGGGACAATTTCCATTCCCTAGGGGTGATTATATTATATCTCAGAAAACTATTCTCAGATGACAAAAAGAATTTGAACTGTAAGGGGTTTCTACAGTTTTTAGAGCTAAGGGATTTCTATAATCTTTACAGCCAAGCCTGTTGAACATCACTCTGGCAACATGTGGGTTGAAGATAGAGAAGAAAATTATTTGAGTCCATGAAAATTGTTTTCAGAATAGAATTTACCTTGCAAAAAGTCTTATTTCTTTCACCAATGTCAAATAAGTAGTTTAACTTAACAGAACTTCACTGCTATGTTCCCCAGTAACAAACTGAAGTATGGAGTAGCCACGTGTGGAAAATGATATGACATAAGGTCATAAGGTTTGCGGCATTAGATTACTCTCAGTGATTCAGGAAATATTTCATAATCTCCATCAGACACAATCAAAGAAAAACATGGAAGGGAAAGAGATCACAGTTGGTTTCCAAAAGATTACCAGAGCCAAGGTGAGGCAGTGGTTTCTCTCTTCATTCTTAAAAGAACAGTTTGTGATGTGTTAACATCCATAAAAAATAAGTTCAGCTTTCCCAACTTTCCCAACTCATATTTTTTTGATAATATTGTGAAGTCTACAAAGTAGTTTAAATAAATATATGTAATGCATGTATATAACTGTAAAGATATAGATAGAGATTACAAAGAATTTTAAGGGATTTTTAATATAGATGTTAAGTAAAAAAGGAATTATAAAATCTACAATGAGAAAAAACAAGACTGAACTTCCTAAGAGGCTCCACAACACAAAGGGACCGGAGGGAGGAGGAGAAAAAAAGACGCACTTCAGAGTTTCACAGATTCAGGCACCACAAATTCATGAAAGCATCATTTTGTGCTCCCTTTCTGAATTGGCAATATTCTCAAGTTACTCTAATGCAGTGTTGCCAAGTTTCTAAAAGCTGAAAGAGCTATTGCAACATTTAAAATCAATGGAAATGCTATGATGAAATGTGTCACAAAACTTATCTGGAAGCCATTTACTTTTTAAAGAGCAACATTCTTCTTTCACAGAAAACAGCATTATTGCATTTGGAGAATTTATCGGGAAGGAAAGCCTACTATATAAAAAAAAAAAAAAAAACAACTGAAAGTAATCTGTTTCATGGTTCATTCTAAGTGAAATGAAAAATAAATACAAAAGCAAAACAAAATAGGAAAAATAACTAGTCAGGCCTTTTATTGTTACTCTGATATTAATCCATCGTATCATACATCGGATAGCCAAAATCATGTGTAAAATTTTACACTAGATGATAATCTTTATAGAAGACATTTAATTCTCTTCTTCTTGGTAAGACTAACTCATGACCTGGCCAAGTGGTTTAGAAATAACTTATAATTATATTCCTAAATTTTATTCATATAGATGTGATATAAACCAAAGTACATGTATTTTTACTGGAATCCATACCGTATGTTTCAGCTTCCTCCCCTTCTTGGGAAGATTGTTATAGTACCTTCTTCTTTTCTTGGCAAAGTTATTCATCCTTGTTAATCATGTTACATGTCCTGTCCCCTAACCCAGAAATTCAAACTATCCTTAAGGTACACAGCCTGTGAAGTATTGCTTGAAAATTTTTTCAGCAAATTTTAGCTGTAGCCATGATTCTGTATGGGAACTGTGAGCCATCAAGAGGAATTTCCAAAAACATATGAATATTTCATACTGTAGAGTGGGAGAAGTATTCCAATCCTTAGAATTTAGGATTATAGAATTCAAAATTTTGATCAGTTTCTCTCTTTTTTGGGGGGAGGGAAGGAACAAAAGCAATAATTGCATAGTGTCAACTCACAGACTGCATTACTGAAAGGTGTTGATATAGCATCCATTACAAAAATGTTTGAAATTGGCTAGAAGAAATTAAGTGTATTATCGATAGAATTTAATAAGAGAGTGTGCAGGCGCAAGAGGCAATGATGACAAAGTAAGTTTTACCTGTCAAACATTGTGGACTGAACCTTTGATTGTGTTCCCAAAGATCTTTCCTTTAATTTTCTTTTTGTCTCTAAATTCTGTGGCTCCATCTGTAAAACTGCTACAAAGAAAACTGGTCTTAGAGCATTTCCAGCTGTGCTAACATCTGGAGAGAGAAGACATCTCAGGAAATATCTGCAGCTGATTATCGACATCAAAGGAATTACAGAGAGTTCTGAACTTTGTTTGCTTATTCACATCATAACCCTTGTCTTTCCAAAAATTTAGCTGTGGAACTAGAAGAATTTTTTTTTCTATTATCTTTGCAGTATGTTTAAAAAGTGACAAAAATGTATATCTTAATTGGATAGGAGTTTTCATTTTTTTTGTGTCGAGACAGTCTTCCAGAGAATAGTCACTGTAACTCATACTCTAACTCAGAAAACCTTCAGCATTTTTTTCTTGTGAAATAAAAGTTACTCAGAACAAGATATAAAAACACAATAAACTATCTTCCCACAGAAGGAATTCCTATCTTTCTTTGTTCTTGAGATTTTCCAAGTTCAGATTTCAGACTGTAAAATCTTTGGTACTGGATTCTCCTGGTTTCTCTTTTCCATAGCATTGAGCGCTCAATCAGAAACAATTTGTTTAACACTTCGCGCTCCTCATAGAACAATTAGCTGTGCGCATGGTTTACAAAGAACAGTTTATTTCTCTCTAGATTTCGAACCATCCTGACAATCTTCAGATACATTCAATTTCCATGACAACTGGGTCTTCTTTCTGCTTCTCAACCTCCATTTTGACAGATCTTTTTCTCTATTCATGTAAGTCTGCAGCTTTAAAGTGAACTTCTAATACCAAGATAACCATCATAAGAATTTCTGTTCATGAGTCAGAAGGACAATTGGAGAAGGCATCACATACACTGTCAATGGGTACTCAAGACTATGGAAAGCAAGTAGCTCTTCTTTGCTGCCATCTACACTGGTTCCATTACATTGAAGTGGTTTGTTATCCTTGAATACAACCCACCTGGCCCCCCACTCCAGCTGTCTGTAAATCAGATCTCATTTGTTGCACTGTACACACCATGTCAATGGCAGCAAAACGCTAAGGGCTTCCTGGATATAATAGGGGCTGACAGCGGGAACATTTTCCTGGATGAATATTAAGAACTTGCCAATTTTGTATTCAATATTAGGTGAAGGATGGCTTTTTTCACTATCATGCTGGAGCACAACTCCCAGCTGTTCTCTCCTTAGATTTCATTTTGAAGGGTTGCGAGATCTCTGAAAAAAAGAAAAGATGCTGTAAGAAGTAGGGAGGAGTGATTTGAATTGGTAAGTGGCCATGTTCCATGAGATCTGGTGCTCAACTAAAACTGCAGAATAACACTCTCTGTGACATGTTAGAATGAGATTTATAAGTAAACTACTGCTGCTGCAGAAATTCAGCCACAGCTTTTCTCTCTAAAATGGATCTGAAGTTTATTTCTTTTTGAGATTGAAGTTTAAGGCTTTAATCTTATTATTTTAGCATGTTTTTACATTAAAATGTACAGATCCAGACGGAAGATCCAGTTTCTCAAGCAATCTGACATCACTTGTTCTTGATAAACTCTGATTAGCCCCACTAAACTTTGGACATGGAAGTTCGCTAAGGCAAAAAAGAAAAGCAAACACACATAAGTGTACGAGTGCAGATCTTGTCTTAAGAAACAAATGCTTTCCAAGAGGTGATATACTGCCATTGTCAGTCAAGGGCCACATTATATAGTTCTGTCTAAATTTGGTACAAAAAAAGCAAACAGTTCCAGGAATCTGCTTATTTTTCTGATAAAAAAAGTTTCTAAGTTCCTCCTGAGCTTGATCTCCCACAGCTGTAACCATTTAATAGTCTGGTGTACCTTTCCTGAGTTAGGGTTAGTTCAAAGGTTCTGAGAAAGATTGTATTGTGACTAAAGACCTCTGCATCACCATAAATATGTTTGATTTGTTACTAGTTCTCATGATAGGTCTGTTAACAAGTAGAAGTCCTCTCCCAGCACAGCTCAAAGACAAAAATGAAAGAAAAAAGTGACACAGGGCATAGAATTATTCATTTAGGAGAGTGCTATTAAAAATAAAAAATAAAAAAAGATGAAAAATGTAGACACATTAAAATGAATAGAAGATAGGCAAAATGCTTATTTATCACTTTTAGTTTTCAAAAGAAAATTTTGACATCCTGAGAAAAATTTTTAATGAAAGCCACTGATTTCTGTCTCTCTCCTTAAAAGAGATACACGTCTGTATGCTTAAAGTCAGCTATAACTGAATGTGATTAAATTAATCTTTTTATATTAGCAAGAGATAATTAGTTTAACATTCTCAGATATTCTCAATGACTGCAGCTGATGGCAAAATTCCAGAAATTATTAGAAGTGTAATTTTTAGGGAGTATATTTCAAAATATTCAGTCCCACTAGAAGCTGTTGAAATGGCTATTTTCTTAGGAAAAGCAGGGTAAAAATGAATTTCAGTATTAAGCTAAACTATATTAAGAAAAATAATTTTAAGAAATAGGTGAAAAAAACATACTGAGAAAAGGAGATAGGGAGATACAATACACATTCAATTCTTTAGTATTTTAGTTGTTAAATGTTATTGATAGTTAAATTTTAGTTGTGAACACGTTATTAACATGAAGACAGATAAATAACAAATGTGGGAGAAAGTCTCTTTATGTCTTCTTGAAGAGTTAAGGACTTTTGTATTTCTCCTACTGCTTTTTCATTTAGTGGCTGTAGATGCACTAGAAACTAGGAGGAGACACATCCAGGCCAGCTGACCCAAAATAGGGATATTCCATACTATATATGGGATATTCCATACTATATGATGATGTTCAGCAATAAAACATGGTGTGAAGAAGTGGAATGTGGAAGGGGGGTGGGAGGAGGAAGGGATGTGTTGAATGGAGGTGGTATGTTTTCATGGAAGCCTTGTATCTAAGCAGATGTCACCACATACCTCAGGTCAAAACAAGACAAGTGTACAAATCCACCCTAAAAGAAATGCAATTGTTTCGATTGAAAAAAGAACTATATCTTGCTCCACCTTGTCTCTCAAAAAAGACAGCTGAGAGAAAATGGAAAATACCAGGGAACACATCTGTCCCTCAACTCAGGCTTAGCTTCATTTCCCAGGCTCAAACTAACATGAAAGAAACAGAGATCTGGGAAAGTAGGGCCTTGGGATGAGCCAGGAAGTGAACTAACTGCATAAAATCAAGGCACATTTTGTACAGCGTAGTCTGGTCTTTCTGACAAAATACATCATTCCTGATACTCCTTCTCAGAGATCAGTTACTGTGTACTTGTAGTTCTTTTTTACATGGCAAGCAGACAAAGAGCCTAGAGATCCAGAGTTTATTAAAATGGAAATTGAAGTAGAAAGCTGAAAGCCCCGCTTTTGTTTTTTTTTCCAGCTCCAAATTCTACAGCATTCAAAAGCTAAGAAAATTAGAACTGAAAATGAATGACTTATGTTTTACTTCAGATTCTATATTCTTCCATGAATCAGACTCTCCACCCACAGAAGATGTTTAATAAGTTTTATATCTAAAGATCACTGTGATATCAATAAAGATTGTTGCATCATGACATACACAGTTCAGATAGTTGATTAATTCAAAACATGAATGAAAATCAACAACTTTTGATAAATAGTAAGGATTGAAACAATCAGCCAATTTTAATCTCAAACTTTCTAGTTAAAAATTGCAGGGCTTAGTGAAATTCCTTTGAATAGCTTCTGAAATTTATATTTCTGATTATATAACAAAGGGTCAAGATTTTCTACAAAATATATTTAATGAAAACTTTTCTTCCTCCTACTCTTATTGTTTTATTATCTCTAAGGGAAAATGTTAAAAGAAAAAAAAAACACAAAAAAAATCATTTGTTCAGCCTCACTCTCAGACAGGAAATTAAAGATGAGGTGTTATGAAGCTTGCTCAAGACACCTTCAGAAGCCTAAATAAAATCACAAACCTAAATTCAAAAGACAGAATACTCAGAACAAAATATATCATTTTAACTAGTAACTGTCAGTTGTAGGAAAGGCAAAACATGCAGCAGAACACTAAGAAAATGTTTTATCTATTAAGCTTTAGACAAATATTCATTTAAAAAATAAATAAATAAATAAAAATCTTAGTTTGCCAGGTGACTAAATAAACTTGTCCTGAGTTCCAATAATATTTACAGTACTAATTGCCCTTGTCAGCTACGAGAAAGAGCAAAGGCTCAGGAGAAGAAATATTTAATTAGAATATATCATCACTCAGAGGGTGGTGATGCACTGGAACAGGTTGACCAGAGAGGCTGTGGATGCCCTATCCTTGGAGGAATTCAAGGCCAGACTGGATGTCGCTCTGGGCAGCCTGGTCTAGTGGTTGGCAACCCTGCCCACAAGGGGGTAGAAACTAAATGATCATTGTGGTCCTTTTCAAACCAGGCCATTCTATGATGATTTTATGATGATCTATCTGGAAAAAAAATTGTGTATAATTTGTTGTTTTCTACATGAAGAACAGGGCTGTGCTGACTTATCTATTGCTTCATTGCTAATATTTCAATACTTCAAGAAATTTAAACATTTAAAAATTTAAAATGAAACAATTTAAGAGTTCTCTTTATTTGCAGGACCCAAAGGCCCTTCAGTGTGAGTTTAAGAAGCATAGGAACCTTAAACTAGTTGGTCTGTTGCCAGTAAACCAAGTCTGTTAAAAATAATTCAGAGAAATTTCATAACATCAGCCAGATCTTTGAGTTCTCTCGGATGACTCCCATTGGACCACATAGAATTATGTGCTTTTAGTTGGAGCAGAAAATATTGAATGGGTTCAGAGTCAGCTGTAAAGTTACTGTTCCTATAGACATAATCCTACAATTCAGAGCCCCAGGTGTCCTGCAGCCCATCACTGATATTAAAGAAAGAGACAAAGGCATCATGAAACATCTTTGCTTTATTTACACCTCTATTCAGGAGGTGACCAACCTCAACAAAAAAATGAAGAAATGATACCTCTGATTCTACTTTTGCCTTTTTCTTATCCCTCACAGTACCAACCAGCTTCAATGTTGGGCTTTAGCTGCACAAAATTTCTCCTTACAATGGCAAACAGCATCTCTATAGCACTCCCATCTTACCTAACCTCCCTTGCAAGGCTATACGCTTTTTTTTCCCCATAAACTTTAGAAGATCCCTGCTCAACCAAGCTGAACTTTTGCCTTAGTGACTTCCAATTATTCATTCCTGCATGCTAAAGAGATGGCTCTGAAGAAGTGGCCAGCACTAATGGATCCCACTGCCTTCAAAAGTAGTTTACTGAGCTACATAGTTCTCCGAGCTTCTCAAGCAGCCTGAAGTCTGCTCTCCCCACACCTAAGGGCAATTTTTTGTGGCAGTTTTTCTCCATTTTCTTCACTGTTACTTTCAATCCTGGAATTTGTGGAGAATTCAGAAGAATGTGCTGTGACTAATGCTCAGCATTTCTTAATATTGCTTCTATCTGTACAGTAAGTCAGATTATCAATATGAAAAAATACTGTTCTAGCTCTAATAACAGTTATCATATCTTTCTGATATAAACTCTCATTCATGGCACTGATATTCTTTATAAAAAGTAATTTCTTAAAACTCAGAGCAACTCGCTGAAGTCTTCTTGACCTATTAGTTCTGGGAGAAATGATTTGCCTGTATTTAAACTGCACATTCACTGCAAACCTGGACAAGAAGCCAGATGCTCTGAATACTAATCTTTTTATATAATCACACAATAGTTTCTTTATTTGCCTCCTTTCCATTGTCATGTTTTACTTAATTAAATAATAACAATAAAAGGAACAACTAAACAATTGAACTCCATCATCCGTATGCTTTTTTGAATGTGCATTAGAGTTCACAAAGACTGAAAGCTTGAGGCCTGGACTAAGATATTTCTCTTACCTTTTCAATTTCACAGATGTTCCCCTTTTATTCTGGCTAGCTATATTCCACATCGTTATCATCAGTATTTATAACTATTTTACATAAAGTCAATGCAAAATTTTCTGAAGAATTTTCCCCATGGAGAAAAGTCATCATTCAGAAGGCATTAGAATTTATTATAATTGTTGAACTATTATCAGTCCTTCACTGAATACAGAGCCAAGACTCTGATCTTGTTGTTTTGTTGAAGTTCAGATTTGAGAACTATTAAGCATAGCGGTCACAGTTATTGTAACAACAAAAACTATGTAACTCATAAAGTATCACAGTATTCCTTCGGATCATCATGAATTTTTGTTCTCTTAAAAGAGGAACAATTTATCCTCAGTAATTTTGACAAGAAGAGAAAACACAATCATATTTTCTAATCATCTTAGCCTATAACATTCTGGCATATTGCAAACCGCTATCTGAATGAATCCTGGGGATGTCTGAGATAAGTAACAAGTCCACAAGACATCAAGTAGTTACTACTATATGATATTTGAGCAGCGAGTGTTCAACTTTTGCACATTTTCATGGAGCTCCAACCTTCGATTCTCTCATTTACCTCTCTTCTGGTTAATGGACTGGAAAATGGGTCTATGGTTTCTCCAGGTTTAAAAATTTCCATAAGAAAAGCAAATAACTTTTCTTTAGGCTGTTCTATCAATTAATATTTCTACTGTTCTTATTTCTCCTTTCTCAGACTCTAATTTGGTACAAAATTGATACAAAAAGAGCATCTAGAGACAGCTTTGAACACTACTGGTACTTATTTAAACACTTAATGGCATCAGACTTCTTAAATGCAAGGCAGCCAAAGCAATAGCATCCACCTCTCACATCCTGTCATTATCAATCATCTGACCAAGGCAATCTATAATTAAAGGTGAGTAGATTCAGAGAGTGCTTTTGGGAGGGCGGGAAGCTTCATAAATTAAGATGGAAAGCTAACAAACAAGTACATGTTTTTCAAAGGTTAGGATTTTATAAAATTAGACAGAGAAAAATTATTTGTTTACTTGTTTTTCAGGAAGAAAGTAAAAGTAAGAGGAACTTAATAGGCTTCTATTCCAGTACCTTAGTTCCTTATTTCCGCCACTGTCTGGTTCTTTACATATCTCCGTACATCCTTCATCACTTACTTGCAGGAAAGGAAGATGAATGTACTTAGGTCCTGTTAAAAAAGTGGATCAAGAAAATTGTAGGCAAGCAGTCAAGGAGCTGTTTCATTGCTTTTCTTACCAAGAAATAAAACTGTGACAAAATTGAAGTTCTCACAATGAATTTTGAATTGCATCTAGAGGAATTCTCATACAAGACTTGTGACAACAAATTTGGAAGACTCCCATTTAATTCAATTTAAAACTGTTTTGTCATCCACTGTTCAGCTGCTCTTAGCATCATAATATTATCATTACAGACTACTTAAAAACTATGGGTTTTGTTTTAACTAAGATGGCAATTCTTCGCTACATTTCTGTCACTGTATTTTTCTCCTCTCCCTTGAAGATCTGACAGCTGTAGGACTACATCTCTGTTTTCTGCCATGGCATTTTCCTTCATTTGTTCAAAATCATTTTCATGTTCTTCATATCTCACCTCTGTGTTCAACACCCACCCAGCACTTTTGTTTACTTTCACAGTTAATTTTTCAGCTCTAAAAAATTCACTATTATTTTTGGTGAAAATCAGAATTTTTATAAAAACAAACTAAAAATTGGAACTTCAGTTAAAGCCTCATAAATCTTCAGCAGGAATTTTCCAGCACATTTAAGAATGTGAAAAATAAGAAATTTGGTTCTCGCTGTTGACCAACATTGCCCCACCACCAATTTTAAAAACATGAACTGCAAGATTAAAAATATAGATGCTGAGTAAGACTAACCAAATTGTTTCATTATAATAAAAGACTGCTGTTTTGAGACTCACCCCATAAATTCTGCTGCACAAGGCATCCATTTTTAAAAACATTTGGGCCCAGACCTACATTTTTCATTGTCTGGAGGTATTCCGTTGTTCCTGCTTCTCTTTCAGGTTAGAGGGGTTCTCTGCTATGCACTCCAGATGCTTCTGGTAGAAATGGACCAGGCTCGCATGTGACCCCACTGCTTTGTTCCTTTTGCTGCCTGCACTGGCTGTACCTCAACAAATCCCAGTTCTACTGTAGAAGACACTGTTGTGATACGCTTAAGCAGTAGCGTGTGTTGTCATGACTCCTTCTATGCCCACCCCAGTGCACGGCACAAACATCTGCTGCAGTTTTTCTAGCTTTTCTTTGCCTTTTGTTGCTACAGCTGTCTATCTTGTACAAGAAGCACATGGAAGATTGCAATTTATCATTAGCAGCTCTCAGCTTCTAAGGCTGAAGCTTCTCCTTCATTCTGCAGCCCCAAGCTGACTTGCTGAAGTAATGATGAACCATGTGAGATCTCATCTCTTTTAGCTACAGTATATCTTCACCAATTCTGATTTCCAGACACTTAATGCAGCACCACAGCAACCTCTCTTAACAAAGGCAAGCCTTCTTGGACTTGAAGATGTCCTTAATAAGATATGTTGAGGTGCATGTCATTTTTGTCATAAGGGGAAAAGATTCTTTGTCCAGATAAAGACAAACGTGTTATCTGGGAGGAAGGCTGTACCTGGGAAGCAGAGTCAAACTGAACTCAGGGCTCTTAGAGAGTTCCAGTTTTCAGCAGCATGTCTGTCATTGTTAACTTCTTGCTGTTTCAGCACTTGGGTCTTCATACTAAGCTGCTTCTCCTGTGGCCAGGGCTGGAAGGCAATTAGATCAGCAGTCAGTGGGGAACACAACCCAAAGCTCTCTGATGTAAGGTTTTGCCATTGAAATCCATGACACAAAGTGGCAGCGGAGAAATTAATGAGCAGAAAAGCAGAGCCTTCTCATGCTTTTTTCCCCTTACTAAGTAACAAATAACATGTACAGATACCAGCTATCTGTTTCACTGTTTGTTATTTTGCCATCTCCACAAATTTTTTCACATTTGAACAGCTTTAGAAAGCAGGGGCTGGATTCTGACCCCGCCAGGAAGCACCCAGCTCCAGGTACAAAATGAGAAAGCCTGGAATTGCTTCTTACATGTCTGCGTTGAGACTGAACAGAATCCCAACTCTTGTCTGTCCTCATCCACATAGCTGCTACACAAAAGAAGGATGAGTTGAGACAGTTTCATAGAAATTAAAATCAGTTATCTTTTTTTTTTTGTTGAACCAAAGAGAACTTCAGCATTGATAATACATCTATGAGGTTGTTAAAAGGAAAACTGCAAGTTCTCATTCCCTACCATTTTCTGTAGATACTGCTATGGGCAGAAACATGGCATAAAACAGCAAAAAAGGAGAGATTTGAAAACAGGGACATGGTTCTTTGGGAGAACGCACTGAATAAATATATGGATAAAGTTGTATCCTAAAGGATCTCTATGCAAGCTTTCCCTTGAAGCTTTTTATTGTCCACAGTAAACAGTCATATTTCTTTTTGTCACAGATGATCCTATGATCCTAGTCTATAAATGAAGTGAAAGAGTTTGTTTCTCATGTTTCTTTGATTTTGCAGTACCCTTGGTAAGAGTATAGTGTGGGTTAATTCTCACCTGAGGCAGCCAGCAGTTATCTTTTAAAATCTTCGAAAAACAAACCTATTTTTTACCTAAGGAATCTAAAGCCACAGGCAAAAGTTATTAAACAAACATCAGAACATAACTTTTCAAACACAGACTAGGGATTTTCTACACATTAAATATCCTCCTAAAACCCAGTGTGAAGAAATTTTGTTACAAGCATCATTTCTTTGATTTGTTCTACCTGTCCCTAGGCTCCTGCAAAGAGGAGGTGTCTGCATCCTTTCCTGCTTTCCTTGCTGATTACAAAAGGTTCTTAGACTGTGTTTAGGGAGGAGATCTACCTTACAAATACTTCCCATTTTCAGAGCCGAGTTAGATCTTGTCTATAGGAAAGTGAACCCCTACAGACCCATCCATTCAATCTACCAGACAGGCAATCTGAGCTAGTGCCACAAGGAGGGACAATTAGAGATGTTAATGTTATTACCATGCCTGTGGCAATATTTCCCAAACATTTCCTGCTTTACAGGAAGAGAAGAAACTGTGAAGAGGAAAGACTGGGAGCACTGAAACTGAGAATACCCTATACAACAAGTTTCTGGACCTCTGCATTAAAATCCCTGCTACGGATGAAATTGTCTGAAGAGGTATATTTACCTGAATGTCACATGTTGATTTCTTCAGCATGCTCAAAGCACATTCACAAAGTCAGTCCCAGAAACTATGGTAGGCTAAGGATGCCCAAGCATGTTATGAAACCATAAACATGGGCATAAAGGCCTGAAGAGTTGTGTGCATAGTGGAAATTACAGAAATTATAGGCACCTGGAGATTTCAGGGCTAGATGACAAGGAACCAACAGACATGTTTAGATATTAGCAGCTATTTCAATTAGGAGCTTATTCTTTCTTCTAATGTGAGGAAGGATTTTGTTTGCTTGTTTTTCATTTATAATGTTTTTCTGGTTGAGTAGGGTTTAAAATAATGCTAAAATAAGAATTTCTACTGCTGTAGTGAGCATTATAAAATTATGATACAAAGGCAATAAAATTACTAACTGCGAACTATGCAAAGGTGAACAATTTCCCTTTCATGTCTCTATGTCTCAGTTCTGCATAATATTTTTTATTTTTTCCCCTCTCACTCAAGAAGAAATGCAATATAGCAGAATCAGAGATCCAACATAAAGATTTACCTGTGTGCTTTAAAATCCCACCAATAGTAAGATAAGTTAGCATGACAACTAAGCCATTGCCTATAAGTCATCCAACCTGACCCTTTTCTCTTATACCTGAGATAATCAGGAGAATAATGTTCTCCTGAAGACTGGAAGGTTTCCACTGTAAAATCAATGAAAACAGTACTGACATATTTCGGGGCACAGAAGAGAGAATAATGCTGTGCATATATTTTGAGACAAAAAAAAAAAAACCAAAAAACAACAAAACAAACAACAACAACAAAAAAACCCACATTTCTTATAAAAGGAATTTTCTGAAACTATTTCTGCCTTTGTCTGACATTCCTTCACCAAGCCTTTCGCTCTTCTGTTTATTCTAAGATTGATATGAGATCAATGGCTCCAAAGGATGAGCATGGCATACTCAGGAACTCAGTGTTTTACTCTCCAGTTACTCTGTTATATAATAAAACTCAGCCATATTATTTACAGCTCTTCATATGACTAGTAGCTGCTATCTACCTGTATAACCTTTAAGTATTTAAGAGCATAATTTAATGTTTATGCATTAAGACATTGCTCATATCAATATTGTTACTCAGAGTTAAGCAGAGATAAATACTCACATAGTATAAATCTGATTAGTTTTACATCCAGGCCAAAATGTACTAAATGCTATATGCATCAAGCCTCCAAATCTCTGTATGAGTCACTGCAATTTCAAAACCTCCCCCTCTAAAAGAGGGCATTGTTTCCACGTGAACTCAGGGTTAACTAGTGGAACTGGGAAGCACAGCAGGAAATCTCCAGCCTGCAATGAACATCTGCAACTACACTGTTGGTAAAGAAGATATGGCTCATTCCATATTTGTCTAGTATACCAAATATCCATAATTTGTGTTCTCCCGATACAACTATTGGGATCTGTCCACACTTCAATTGCATTTTGTCTGGATGAAGCTGCTTCACACCACAGTAAAACAGGTGTCTCATGAGTAGCTGTATCTGGTGCATTTGGCAGTAATTTAACAATTATGCTTTCATTATTAGCAGTCTATAATCAGCTCATTGCCAATCTGCTCCCCTTGCCCCTCCCCCCATACACACACACCATTTTCTTGTGTGTATGTTTACATATTTTCATATTTTTATATTAAAATCAACCTTTTGTGCCTTATGACAAACACAAGCAACAAAGACTTGAAGAACAGAGGCACACACAGGGGACCAAACAGCTGACTTTGTGATGCCTTAATAGAAAATGTCTAATTACGGCAGAGTATACATGCCACCAGTGATGGCAATACATTTGTATTAAATGCCTTTGTACTCGCTAGAGTCCTATCATTTATCTAAATGACTATTATTTTCTCTTTTTCCTCAGAGCTTTTATTAAATCTCTAAGCAATTTCAAGCCATTAGCCCACAGATACAGGCTTTATTCAACAAAAATGCATTAGCAGGAGAAAGGCTGTCTGCCTATCTTTGGCTCTAGTCTTGCCAGGAGTCTCACATCCAAGGGGCACGGTTCTTTGTATCTTGATTGATGCTCCACTCCCTTATTTTTGCTGCCAAGCAAAGTTGTAATTCAAGCCTGGATGATTCTGCTGTCACTTACTTCTGCACACAGTGCCTGTCTTTTTCTGGATGTATTTTAATTTCTGGGGTTTATTTCCATTACTGACAAAATCTGCTCGATGCTGGAGAAACTAATTCCACTGCAAAATAATTGAGAGGAATATCTAGGTGGAAAAGGATCAGGATGAGAAAGGACCTAGTGCAGCTGACCTATATACAAGCCTCTGCTTTTCATCTAGTGGCTGGTGTTGAACATGGCACAACTGCAGTCATTTCTTCTGCAGGCTGTGTTCTTGTCAACCCGCCTTGACAGATTGAACTGATCATATACTCTGTGTTCGTCTTGTCTACTTAAATTAAACTATTTGGCCTAAGGACTGCTTTCTCCTGTCTTTAAATACTGCATCAGATGTAGTAGGCGAAGCATTACGTCAGTGCTAAAATGCAAATATTCACTAATATTTTATCTCTTTATTCTGGACTGTTTTGAAAAAAATGTGACAGTAGGACTGGCACAACTCTGGTCAAAACACAGCTCTGATTTAAAGCACCATGCTTACCATTCCATCTCAACCAACAGAAAGCAAAAGAGGATTTACCACATATATATTCTACTAATTATCAGTAGCCATACACACATTTCCACAGATGCAATGGATAACTTAGCTATGTTATATCTACTTCCCTTCCGCAAGAGATGACAACCCAAGGCGTGCACAGACACACTGAAAAGAATATGTATATGTAGTAGTTCCTTTTCTGCAAGAGTTTCAAATGTATAAACAAAACCAGTTTCCTTTCTCTGTCTTGAACTTTTCTACTAGTCTTATTAGATCTGCAAATAACAAGAGGGGCATATGGCCAAAGGTTTATGTTGGAGCTCATAAATCACAAGCTGAGCTTTGTACAGTGTCATGAGCATCCAGCATGACCTTTCATCCTCACAGATGAAATGCTGAAAGCAACAGTGTACCCTAGAGATGGTTTGAGACTCAAGTACAAGTGTAATAGGGTACACGAAAGCACCTAATAGACTGGTAAATTGAAGGAAAACCCTGACCCATCCTTTCATTGACTTATTTCACAAGATTAAAGCAAAGAGATTTCAGAAATTTAAAATGAAGATAAGACACACACCGGAATAAGTTGTGCATCCACAATGACACTGGATAGAAAGAGATTATAATGGCTGTAAATCACAGAGACTAAAAAATTAGAGCTAAAATAGATCACTTCATAGGTCACTTGGTCCATCCAGTGGCAGGTTTTTCTATGGATACTATTCTCTAGTGTCTTTTGCCAGTATCTTTCTATAGCCTTTGTGACTTGAGGCAGGTGATCTCCAGATGAGGTCATAAATAAATTATTCCCTGTTGTACAGTACAATTTCCGGAGCATGTCTGAATCAATTTATTAATTTTCAGCAGGAGACTGCCATTTTTTCCCACCAATTTGAAGCAGATGGCTTCATCTGAAAGCTAGTGACCTGAAGATATGCATTTTCCCCTCACAGGTCATTCACTCATCATTGACCTTGAAGAAAAAAAAATCCAAATGCTGAAAAATTTACTTTGGTAAAGGAAAAATGAAAACATTTAAAGTGATTCATTCAAACTATCATGCTAAAATTATCCTGTGAACAAATTAAGCACTTAATAATGAAGCAATGCTCCATGTTATCATCCATTACAAGGGATTTCAGCCCACAAGCCATCTGTAGCCTCATATGACAGTTAAGTCAGGCTGTAGCTTGCTTCTAGATTGTCTTTCAGAGGTCTGTTGGAACAAATAGCAGCTTATAAAGCAGGATGGGCTTTTCTGAAGGCAAGAGACTACCTCCCCCCAGAACATCTTTTTCTGCATAAAGTGACTCTGTGATCATAAAATATAAGAAGGACTGAGTAGCCCAAGAAGTAAAGAGTTCCCAGGCATAGCCAATTCTTGCATTTCACTGTCTACTCCTTGATCTAATCCCAACAACAACTAAGAAAAGTTGCAGCTGCAAGCAGGAGGTATGAATTATTTTCCTCATTTCATTCTGAAAATCAAAACTGTCTTTCCAAGTTACTTCTTAAGCTTTGCTAGCTGCCAAGAGTAGACAATCACAGCCATCAACTGTGCATCACATGAGCACTACAACTAGTACTGTTCTTACTTGACTTTCTCCCAAATGCAAGGCAAGTATCACAAAAGCAGGTACAGGTTTTTTTATTCTATTCATGAGAACAATGTTATATTTTTTTCTTAAGATCCCTACTTGAAAATCACTTGTGTTTTACTTTCTGGTACCTCTGAATGGACTTCACAAAACAGTAAACAACATAAACATATCTGTTTTCCATTTACAGTGTATAGTGTCACTACTGAATATCTCAGTTTTTGCTTCTGACGGTATTCAAGGCTACTAATGCAGATTCTCATATTCCTGAAAACACAAAGAGTACATGAAGTTTTCCAGTTGCTGATTCTAACTGAGTTGTTCATCCAACCAAAGGCTATAGAAGACAGGAAAGAAGAAGTAGATACAAATGGTTAATTTTTATGATGGAAAGATTAAAAAAAAAAACCCACCTAAGCTCAACACTTTCCAGGTATTCAAATAAGATGTAGAGCGAAGTTATTCGGCGTAGTGAAAATAAAAACTTACAACTAAGAGTTGCAGAGCGCTCAATGCTAAATGGTATTGATACACACAATTCTGGTCTGTAAGTTAACACTTCTTAAAAACATGATCCTGGAATTCATTGGAAGTGTCAGTTCAACAAAATCCAAGTAGTGCAATATGTCATTAGAAAAAGTTTGGAAATAAATACTGCAGGGGAGGGAAGAGAAAGAAGCGTAACACCATACTGTTATAATGAGAAGCAATTAAATGAGGCTAATGAAAGTTACGGAGCAGATTTCAGATTGAGGACAAATTAGAAGAGTCAGGACCTTAATACTGGAAAATAGACACAGGAAAGCCAGCAGCAAAATGATGGTTGGCATGGAGAAAATGAATAGGAAACAATTTGGCACTCCACATAGTACAAGATCTAGAAGGAACCCAATAGAAATGACTAAGCAAAAATTCTAAACTGAAGGAAATACACTTCTCACATCTCATTGCTTCAGGACATTATAAGGGTCAAAGTATAAATGGTTAAAAACATAAATAGATTTATTCAAGCAAGAAAATTCTTCAAGGGTTATTAAGCTCAAAGATGAAGTTATTCTACTTGTATCAGGAAATCCTTGTGCCAACAATTTCCAGAATCTGGGAATAAGAGTGGGAGAAAGTATCATTTTATAGTGTTTTGTTCATATAATTTTATCTATTCTATGTCTACTAGACACCATGAAGAACAGTGTACTGAGCTGAACAGAGTGTTAAATGACTTGGCACAGTTCATTTATTAGTATAGCTACTCTTAGGCCTGAACACCTTAAATCTTATTCACTCCATTATGATTTCTTGGTTAGCAGAGATTTATCAGCAGAGAGATCTCATACTGAGACAGAATGCCTTCTTGTACTTCATCATACATCGTGTTCCAGGAGTTCAGCCTAGGCATGTCCAAAGCTATGAGGTTATTGCTATGCTCTTGAATGAAAGTCTGATACAGATTAAGTGGGATTTCCACATGGCAGACAATTGTTTGGGAATATAGCTTCTACCAACTCTGATAGCGTGGGCTTTATCATTTGATTAACCTGTTTTGTTTAACAGTTTCACAAAGTGTTTGAAATTGTTAGTTTCCATTGGCAGGTGATACTCCCCTGAAATCACCAATATTCTCTTGCTAGAACACTGTCCTCATACACTTTTCTGAAAAGCAATGTTGCATGCAACTTCAGATAAAGGACCACTGTTAAAACATGTAACATATACCTCATAGTATTCTTTTAAATGGCAAGTGCTCTTCCCAGGCTATCAGTATGTCTCACTCTCACTAAATAGTAATTCTCTGCATGAGAATTCTTATTTTCTGTTCAAGAAAGAAAGTACTATTCAGCACCATCAAAAGCAGTAAAATCTGTATTGAAGTAAATATTAATGGCACTTAACAAGAAAATATGAACAGGTTAGAATCAGAGAGTAAGAATATAGACCTAAACAATAAGTTTCATTAAATACAAATCCAGAGAATGTAAATTAAATAAATACTGGTTTCAAAAAAAGTAAACAGATCTCTTTCACCTATTTATGTATTTAATTTATTACCACTGTTAATTTCAGTATCTGAGTTTGCTGGATTAAATAAGTTTTAGGTAACATTTGCAGAATATTTTCACAGAATTGATATTAATTTCTCCAAGAGCTAAAGACCAAGATGTAGATGCATGTAATACTTCATAGAATGTTACATCATTAAATATTCTCTTAAGGAGCGTTACAAAAAGTCAGTTTACTTTAGATGCTATTTGTTCATTTCTGAACTACGTACAACATGTAACTGAAGGGGAATTTCAGAATGAAATAGAAGACTAGTTGCAGATACAGCCCTCAAAATACGTGAATCCATGCAAGAATTGGTATTGCAGCACACTAATGTAGATCATGCCTCTCTTTACATCAGTAGAACACACTATCAGCTGACATAACATGAAGCAGCTCCATAGGTTATTTCATGCTTTTTTCATTCAGAGTGCAGTTTGGTGCTGGATTAGATTCCTCAGAGAGATTGTGGATGCTCTGTCCCCAGAGGCATTCAAGGCCACGTTGGACGGTGCCTTGGGCAACCTGATCTAGAGCTTGATCTAGAAGTTGGCAACCCTGCCTATGGCAGGGGAGCTGGTACGCAATGATCCTGGAGTTCCCCTTCAACCCAAGCATTTCTATGATTCTATGATAAGGAAGAACATTTTACTCTAGCTAAAGGTTTGTATAAATAAATAAAAAAGGAGGGCGAAAAATAATAAAGAAAAAAGAGAGGTAGAGAAATGGAAGAAGAGATATTTCACATTTCTTTTCATAGCAGCCAGAAAAAAAATTCACAATACTACTTGCTCCATCTACTATTATTAAACACTAGGGGAAAAAAAATACATTGTGTTGCTGACCTTAGAGACTGTGATTTATCCACTCACTTTTCTTGCAGCATTCCTCATTGCAGGTAGCTCACCAGTTTACTAAAGAAATTATTGCTCTCTCATCAGTGGGTGCTGTCTTCAAACAAGCTGATTATTCATGAGTTTAACATGCCCTTCAGTGCTAGTACTCAGCCTCTTATTTGTTATTATGCTCTGTATCTGGACCAATTTATGTTCATAAACTTATTTTAGGCCTTTTCTATCCTCCAGACTTGTACGTATAATTCCATTCCATGATTGCTTCCTTACATAATGGGATAGTAATCAACAATTGAAGATGTTATTTCCTTTTTCTAGCTAATCAGCTTCCTGGTCACTGTGCTGCCATCAGGATTACTCAGCTGCCATAGATTATAATATCAATCAGGGTTCTCAGTCAGAAACTCCCAATGCTTTTAACTTCTTAAGTTGCTAGATGATGATGGTGTCTCCAAGTAGAACATCCTCTAACAGATTTACCTGTAAAATTTCATCTACAGATTTGGGTAAATAGAGATGACATTTGAATGTAATATATTATAGTCTTCCTGGAGCTATCAAGAAGTGTAAATACATGCTGTCAACATGTATAGCTATATTCTGTGCTACAGGTTAAGTTAAGAAGTTAAGAAGTTTATACTGGTAATATAGAAAAAATTATCACTGCCACATATTTTCCTAGTTTCAGCAACAAGGAACTTTTAAAGATTCATTCTCGTTTCACATATAGGCATTTTCTTAATTTTAAATACAGTGATAGTGCCAAAAATTGAATACTTGTCTTCTGAAGATCACAGAGTGGTAGCTCCACATATGTTTAAATGTCTCAGAGTTCTAGTGACCAAAACTTCAGATATAGCATGTGTTTCAAATGTGAAACCCTTCTCACTCACTCACTCAAAAAAAAAAAAAAAAAAAAAAAAGACAAATCTTTAAGCAGAAACTTCACATTAAGGAATTTAATGCTTTGCAGTGTTAAAATAACTAAGAATGCAAGAAATGGGTGGTTATGTGATAAGGAAGTCCCATGAAGGTGTTGTCCTTCCTCAAAATAAACACAATGTAAACACATGGGTAGGTAAAGTTTTCACTTTACAGTTTTTATTAATTCTTTTGTTTAAGTAACACAGTGTCTGGAGTAAGTTTTGTCTTGGGCTGTGTATTTAAATAATGCCTAACATACTAGGTTGCTGCTTGCAACTAGCTGCAAGCATGTGGTAGCACACCATGTGCTATCCTTTAACTGAGAGAGAAAAGTCAAAAGTATAGGGGTCCAAAAACTCTTCAAAAGGAAAGCCTTTTGCTGCATTCAGAATGCTTCAATCTCCATCTGGTATTCATATTACCAGTATTTGCCTCTTATGCTAGGTATGGAGATTGATATAGGGATTGTGTCATAGCTGGCATTAACTCTGGGCAAAGATAATTTCCATGGGTATTGCTACATCAATAAATAAATCATTTTTGTGTGTGCTGATTTTCATTCACAATAGGAACCTGCCATTAATAACAGGTCTACAATCAAAAGTGATATAATTATTTTATTTTTGATCAATGGTAATTTTATTCTTCATAAAAATGAACATCCTACTCCTAAAACCCTTAATTCCTATGACAGCTTTGATAACCCTAATGTTGATGGATTGTTTTGCAAATCATAGTCATTTATCTCCAAAAGACACACTAATACAAATGATTATGGCACTAGAAAGAGAGTTTTTCCCATGAGAGTCAATCTATATCTTTGATAACTTTCTTTGTAAACTACTGTTCAGCCAACTTGAAGTACTCTAACTGCTAGTCTTGGAAAAGAAGAAAACTGCACACTTACTTGCTGAAGCAAAATAGACACACTAAGCAAAATTTTTATTTAGAAGCAGCATTTCTTTTTATAACTAGTGGATTATTTTGTTCATCATAGAACACTTTACTATGTTCTCAGGAAAATAAAACAGGAAAAATAAGCTAAAAGTCAATCCTGTGTTGGCAGACAGTGCATCTGAATTTACTCTTATCACTGCAATGTGTTTGAATGTCCAGATTAATATATTTTGTTTCTTTCTTATTTCTCTTAATTAACAATATACAGGATATAAGTGAAAATGGAGGTCAAGGTAATAGCAACAGGTGCCTTTAGGTAGTGAAAGCCTGCAGTTCATTCACTAGACATGCACTGAATTAAATACAATCCAGGAATGTATTGACATTTGGAAGCTCTGTTTCATACAGTGAAAACACACTTAAATGGCCTGTAAACCTGTAATCTAAATCCAATTAAAAATATATATATATGCAAAAGCAAAAATCATAATGACAATTGAGAAGTATTTCAAATCCTGGAAGATCCCAAAGGTGAAAACAGATAACAGTCAATTAAAAAACAAAACAAAACAATCATAAACAGACACAAATAAACATATTTCTCTTTTTATATGTGAATAAGGGTTTGTGCAATAGCTGAAGAATGATAACTAGGTAGTTAAAAGTATACATTTGAAGCTATAATTTGTATAAATAAGCATATACATAGGTCACTACAAAAGTAACGCCTCCTTTATATTTCCATGGAAGTTAAAACAGATACAAAGACCAAAAAAATACTACTTGCTAGAAGCAATTTTCGTCTACAAAGTGCTATTTTCTAACATAGCGAACATTACCTACATTTTCACCAGCAATGAACAAGAGACTTCATACTTGTAAACATCTGTGACTCCCTTTTGCCATCACCACTGCTGAAATGCATCACCCACCACTTCACTGTGCTTACATCCACTATTTAGTCTCCATAAATGTTCAACAAGTGTTGATGAATGTCAGTGGGTGTCATTTTTTTCCATTTTGTCAGACTGGCCCTCTGTCACACGGCAGCAACATGAAATGGAATGTTTGTGGAAGGCTCACCTTCTACTGCCATACCACCAACTCTGGTGTTGGGGATTAATATAATAAAACAAGAGACATTACTTTTGGAGTAGTTCCTTTATGAATTGCATAAAATTTCCAAAATTTGATTTCAAAGTGGACTCAGTAACAAGCAGAGGTTAAAGTGCTTCTTGCCAGATGGTAAGTTTCTTCTGCAACAGTTTCATTAACTCAGAAACCATTTTCCTGAACAAGTCAGAGATGACAGGATAAACATTAGCAAGTGCTAAGTGCTCTGTTGTATCCTTCTATTCAATTTCAGCTTCAATTTATATGTGAGCACTCAGCTCAAAATGATTCTTCAGAACAAGATTATCTAGAATGTCTCCATTGCCTTCTAAGGAAAATCTAATATCTGTATCCCATTTCATTGCCAGCTAGAATAACTGGGAAATATTAGATTCTGATTTTATTTAGGGAAAAAAAAAAAAAAAAGAATAAATTTAGTCAATCTACTGGTAGTGTAGAACTGGCATCAGTGTTTGGAAATGTGGAGGAAGTAGATGGAGGACAGGCATTTATCCCTCCCTCCCCACCCAAGCCTAATTTGGCACGGAAATGGCCTCCTGACAGATGATAGCTTGCTAGTAGCCTGTGTTAGCTGAAATCTCCCTGTAAGTGAATATTTTGCTGCTGTGAGTCATCTGCAGTAGTAGAAGACAATATGACCTGGAAATGAGGTACCTCTGTAATTCTTTGACTTACACAGTGTTCTACTGGATTTTTTTCCTCCAGACAGCATAGCTGAAATAATGTTTAAAGGCATTAGAAAATGCAGCTTGTCAGTGTTTTTCAAATGCCTCAGAGAAGTGTGTAAAAGCTCCTTCACAAACAGTACCCTGTAATTATTTCAACCTTATCATTTTTGCACTGGAGCAGCTCAAGAGAGGAGCTCTCTCTCTAGGTTCATAAGTCAGATGCCCTATAGTGTTTTCCCTTTCTTGCCTGTTGCAATTCTAATATTGATTAAATGGAACCATACATGCTTAACCATTCCCTCTTGCATTCTGCCTTTTCTTTGTCTCTCTGAAAGGGGAATGTGCTCAGGGCAGGGTTCATCTGTTTTCTGCATCATCTGCTTCCTTATATTTTATCAATAAGAAATAAGAGGAACAAATATTACCAGAATATAATATTCCAGTCAGCATCAGTATTCTGATAGGGATTTAATTTAAGGCTCTTTCCATCTGTGACGACTAATCTGAGTCTGGCTTCAGTGAACAACCTCCCAGGACTCTTGTTTCTTCTGTCCTGCTGACAAATCCTCAGCCATACTAGAGTAAATTTGTAATCTCCAAAGCAACTCAGTCTTAAGCCACAGCAAACATTCAACACAGAGGCAGAGAAGTGGAATGTTTCTAGCTGAACCTAAAAGGTGGTGATGACCAACAGCGTCTTTTCACCTCCACTCTGACAATACTAGTAGCAGATCAAACAGCAGGGAAAGAGATGTCAGTGGATTTTGTGAACAGAAGACAACTTTCCTGACTATAGACTTCTGTTTCAAGACATCTAAAAGAGGTCAGAGGCAAAAAAAATTGCGCTTTGAACAGAAGGCCATTCAAAGCTCAGAGCAGAAATGTATCTGCCATAAAACGATTCCTGAGAAATAGATTATAGAAATATAGCAAGCTCGTCTGCCCATTACTCTAGGCAGAGACTGTCAATGTGATCTTTTCAGTTTTAAATCCATTAATCTATCAAAAAGGTGCTACAATCTTAACTCTGCATCATTGTCACCATGGCTTCTTTATGTTCGGATGGCCAAAGAAAGAAGCTGGAACAGCCAGATACCAGTACATTTTCTTGCCATGGAAAAGAGTAAACAGTTCCAGTACTCTGTAATCATAAAATTATGGTCTTGCACCTCAAATCCAATTTTACAAACTATGCTTTTCTTTTGCAGTAAGTATCAGAACTCCTTAGAGACATCACCTTCTCGCTCTGACCTTGGATAGTCACTCCTTGGTGGCAATTGTAACACAGTCCCTGCTGCTTATCCCATCACCCCCAGAAACGTGGGAAGAGATGAGAACCCAAAGAAAAAGAAAACATCAATAAAATAAGCGTGTATATTATATCACAATATTTTAAATTGCTTTCATGCCTGAAAGCAGATTTCTACAGAAAGCAAGGAGCTCTAACAGCAGCCAGCTTGAAATGAGTGTTATATATGCCGTGCCTTACAGCACAGCATTTCAGGACCTGATTATTCCCCGACCTGAATAGAAAATGACAGAATCATGGTCTGCTGCCTGCATGCCATGATGTAGGGTATGGAATGCATAAATAAAGGAACTAGCAGTCACACCACTTGTGTGAGCACATTTTAACTTCATCTTCTGACATACAAAACCCTCCTCCCCCATTATGGCCCCACCCCTTCCCCAAATAAAAGGGAAAAAAATGTTAATACCTATTGCAAAACTGCTTCTGCCATATTTCTATATACTGTGAGTCTGCTTTGTGTCTGTAACTGAATGGGAGTAGCATTTTCCTCAGAATTTTCTATTCTTGGGAAAACAGTAAGAGCCCACAGTACAGATTTCTAACTTCTTTCATCTTGTCTGTGAAGAACAAGGGGTACACTACTTTCCCACTTCTCACTGCAAACCCAGGATAGCAGAGGCAGCCTTTTTCAAGTGGCTAGGCCTTGCCAGGCCATCATCTCTATTTACATGCCACTAAGTTTCCTTTTGAATGCATGTATATCACATGTGCTTATGTTTATGGAAAAAAAGACAGAAAAAACATCTGTCCTCAGCTAACTTAAAGTTGTTTTATTCTTGAATGGACTTATTTATGACAATATTTTCCCATTCTGTTCTGAGCTCCACCTTTTAAGCAAAGCAGTGTGCCAAACACTTCAAATTGCATCCATCAGAACATTTATATCAGTACAAGTGGTGAGTGTTTCCTGTGACAGGATGGACAAGACAAATGAATTCATCACATCTCCATTACTAATTTCAGTGATTTCAATGCAGGCAGACAGCTATTTGCCAGGGGTGGCAGTTTCTCAAGTGATGTGCTGCTTTCTCTGACTTAATATTTTTCTTAATAGAAACATTAGAGAGAATAGTACAGAGATGTGGAGCTGTTAAATCAGAATGAAATGATGTCTGGGTAAAAACGTTTAAGCTAGAACTCCTCAGTTTCCCCATCAAGAGTTCGGGGAAATGCTGACAAAATCAACCAAAGGCCAGAATAATCAAAAACCAGTAGTAAAATATATTTTTTTAAAGCAAGCAAGTACAAGGTGAAGAATACACTGCTCTAGTACACTACTTCTGTACTTTGTACAGGGTTTAATCAGTACATGACCATCGTCCAGATAAGTGACAAGAGACTGAAGCTACATACTTGTCGATGAATATAGCAACTGTAGTCATTGGTATTTTAATTAATTATTTGAGATTTTGTTGGCTTTCTACTCACTGGTGACAGTGCCGAAAAAAGATTATCAGGGAAGCTTACCACCTTAAGGTGTCTTTAAGTATAACCAATTAAAATAATTACAGAGCCTATTTCTGCACCCATTCCACATCCGCAGACTGGCACTTCTGTAATACTGGTGATATTACTACTGATTCACACTTCTAGAAAACATATAGCAGACATTAGTGTTTTTACATATTACTCTCGTGAATTTAGTATCCTCTCTTTTGTTTTATGAGGACTGCTCCAAGCACAACGCCTCTAATTTTATCATTACCAGATCAGAGACGGATGTTGGTGGTACAGCAGTAGAAGGTGAACTTTCCCACATATCCCATTACATGCTGTTGCTATGTGACAGATGGCAGCAGAGGGGCAGTCTGGCAGAATGGTGTCTGACAGGGAAGTGCGTATAAAGCAAAGGTGTGTCAATGAATTCTACCATGCAGAAAAAAGAATTGCACCCACTGACATTTATCGATGCTTGCTGAGCATTTATGGAGACCAAACAGTGGATGTAAGCACAGTGAGGTGGTGGGTAGTGCGTCTCATTAGTGGCAACAGCTGAAACAGTAGGTCACATTCATTGGTGCAGATTATTATGAATGCAGCATGCAGGCTCTTACTCATTGCTTGTGAAAATGCACACTTAATGGTGGTGTCTATCTTGAAAAGTAGTCTTTTGTAGCTGAGAATTTGCTTTCTCACAAATAGTGTTAATGTGCTCTTTATATCTGCTGTAGCTAACAGGGAAATAAATAGAAGGCATTATTTCAGAACAACTTATATATTTTTTGTGTCAGTCCTATTGTTTGTGATTCTATTTTTCCACATTTTTTCCCTAGAAATATAGATTAATCTTGGGAAAGTGTCCTCATAATTTGTACTCAGACTCCAGATTTCATTTATATTTTTATTCCCTTGCTTCTAAATATAAAAAAAAAAAACAATAAATTTTTTAAGCCTAGGTGGCAAGATTGTGACTACTTTTCCCATAGTCACTACAGTCATGAGTCTACAGTGAAATGTTGCAGCAGTTCAGCTGGAGAAACTACACTCCATCAGAGGATCTGGAGACTTTCCAGTGGAGAATAGATGCACAAGATACTACCACGGGGAATTTCTTTGTTTCAGGGAGGCATGGAGTGATTATGAATGGACTCAGAAGAAAAACTATTTCCTTATTAAAGTTTCTCAGGAATATTCTGATTGCCATTAGTCTGATGAAAAAAAAATTAAATGTAGCCTGCTAGTACACAAAGAAAGTTTATCAGGTAGAAAAGGATATCAGAGCATAGTTGCATTTGAATAAAATTTAATGGAAATTGTCAAGGATTTTTAACTGAGGAAAGTAAATTACATTTTTCCATAGGCAGAAGAACTAAGGAGATAATAACCATCATAAATGGTATGCTCTTTATTCCTCTGCTCCCTGCCTGTAATTAGTCCAACTCTTCATTCAAATGTTATAAATTTGCAGATCTTGTTTCCCTCCTCACATGCTTAATTTCCTTTATCCCAATACAAAGCCTAAGAGCCTCTCCACATTCAATCTCATCCCTGTCCTTGCTGTCCTCTAGCAGGGTGAGGACACATGCTCAAAAACGAACTTCCAAGCTTTGTGTCCAACATTTTGCCAGAATTAAGCCAAACAACAACAACAAAAAAAGTCAACCACTAAGTTTCTACTAGGGTCTTCCACTTTGTGGGAGATAATTTGGGTTCTCACTCCTCTCCTCACCCACAATTTTTCACTAAGCATATAGGAATGCAATTATTATTGTGAATGCAATGCACAGTATAGTGGACAAATGGGTGCAATCCTGGATGTACTCTATAAGTCACTCAAAGTTTTTCGTACAAGTTACAAGTCCAACAATCATCAACATTAGCATCATTTTGAAGGTGAAAAGCTTGAGAGAATTCCTTCCAATTTTATGTTCAATAAATTTCTTTTGTAAGCAAAAGAAAGTAGTGAACGTTTAACAAATCTAATTAAACATATATTGTTGTGAACTGAAAACATTATGGATCAAATTTTCAAGATCATTATTCCTTGACCTACCACTGACATGTGCGGTTTTGAAAGAACTGCACTGGATTTTAACTACTCATTTTTCATTAGCGCCTATGGAAGTGCTCCTTTGCGATTCAGAGAAAATTCAGCATGTTGTTTAGTTCTGACACCAAAATGTTTCACCATTGTTGAGTTTTTAATTGTTTGCTCATGCAACATTTTATCTGCTTTCTTTAACTTCCACTGAAGTTGTCATCAACTTGCAACATTGTCATTACTTTTCAGGAATTCTGTCACTCCTGGGAAGTGAAAACAACCTCTACAAAGGCAAAATGAGATTCTTGACTTGTCTTCCGTACTTTCAGTAATGTTCTATGTAGCTCTAAGGAGGATTGTTTTTTCTGTTCTGAATGCTGACATGGAGAACAGAAATAATGGCCATTATTGCAATCATCAGTCACTTTATTCTGAGCTATGCCTTGAAGATGCTTCATATAGTATATGCCAACTGTCTCTTCCAGGACATCTGAGTCTGTGCTGAATTCTAAACAGTTTCTAGTAGCTTTTTTTTTTTTTTTTTTTTTTTTAATTGCTGCAGAAACGTTTTCCAGTGCCTCTCCATCTTTACATATTTCTCTTCTCCTTATTCACTCTTTCAGCTTGTTAAAAATACATAAAAACACCTTCAAAATTTCTTAGAGGTCCTTCACATATGCAGATTTCTCTTCTGTATATCTCCTGTCCAGGTCTCTTGTAATAGTAGAAACCAGAAGTGGCAAAGACCTACCGAGCTGCTCCACTGCCCTAGGCTGGGACTGAGCTTTGTGATGTATGTTCAAGATTTGTGTCTGGATTCAAACAGCAGCTAAAGGCTATGCAAGGCTGTATGTTGCATCTTACATGCCAGGAATTAGACCAGGTTCAGCGCCTGCAGACTACTCTTGCTCTGCTGCCTCCAGAGTTGCTCATTTACTCTGAGGCTTTTGTCCACTTTGAGATGCTGTCCTCTCTCCTCATCCTTTCTGTTTGCTTTGTTCAATGGCACATCATATCTTGACTTCTCAATCACCAGGTTATGGACAAGTATATGCATATACCATCTTACACTAACAAAAAGACCTCAAGACCTCACATAATATTATTTTTCTAACCCCCCCCACTCCCGTATTTAAGGGAACATATCACACATGTAAGATGTAAGTTGATAATGTAACCTCGGTGTTGCTTTTTTGACTGTTTGTTTGCTTTTAATGGCAGAAAATGAATCCCAATCCATTCCAATCCAAAAAAAAAAAAAAAAAAAAAAAAAAAGCTAAAATAATAAAGCCCTAAGGCACATTACTATTATGGTTTTAAAATTCATGATTTTTATGACAGTCTCATAACTTTAAAGGCTTTGACTCACCATTCCAGAATGCTTGGAAATGACAATACTGAATGACAGAAAAAACAAGGCTCCATCATAGCATAAGCCCTTAGGCAATAGTGTAGTAATAAAACAAACACTATCATATAGCTAGGAAGCTATTGTTAAGTCCCTCTGGATGTCAGCAGGACTTAAGTAGAGAATAAAAAGATGTGAATTTCACAGTGCATCTAAGACTTTGCAATAAAACAACACAGTTTCTTTGGAATTAATTCTGCTCACAAGGAAAAAAGTTTCCACTTCCATAGTACAGCAGAACTGTCAAATGAACAGTTTTATTACGAAGCCATTATCAGGTGAGTTTCTATGCAGTGTTTACACTTTTTCTGTAGCTATAGGTATCCCATACTCAAAGAATACACTGGTGTTGCATACATTATGAATGCTGAATTGTAATAGAAACAGCTTTACTGCCTGAAAAACTAAGCATCATCTGAAGCTTTTAAAGTTTTACTTAAAATCTCATAAACATGTGTTTGTTTTGCTAGGACAATGAAATGCAGTTTAGCTACTGAAATCCCAATTAACTAAAATTCTGTGCTGGTGTTACTGATTTAATTAGGCTATTAGACAGGCAGTGCAAATGAAGATGCAGAATGAGTTCCAACCATTTAGCTGCTACTAATTGATATGAAATGGAAGGCAACACATTGAATTTAACATTGTCTGTATAGATGGTTAAGTAGTCTTCCTTCATTGCAAGAATTTATGAAGTGTGCAATGATAGCACCAATGGAAACATGACAATATAATAGCATGATGCATTGTAATGCTTTATTCTCTATAGTAAAACAATTGGCAAATATGGGAGGTGACAGAACATTAACTCCCATATTTTCCAGTGAACCTTTCCACACGACAGTATCTCATGGAAGCTAAGAGCAATGATGGAGGTATCAGAAAAAACAGTTAATGGGGGAAGGGTCATATTGTAATTGCTAAAAAAGGCACCTGAAGAATGCAGATTTACACAGGGGAATCTCCATGTAGTAATATTTACCCTTTCATCAGTGGATTGTAGGTGGCTTACCAATCAGGTGCACATCAGAGCAGTATTAATTTTATTTTGCCTCACTATTCTCACCAGCAAACTGAATGATGTTAGGAAATGCTTTTCTCCTCGAATTTTTTGACAGGACAACAAAGGAGATCTCAGTGAGTATCCAGAAGCAAAATTAAATTTTAGCTTAGGTAACCTACCTGCCATTTTAGCCATAGCTAGGTGTCTAAAGTTTTCCATTCCCTGGCTGAAGGCTTATGAAATCAGGCCCTTCCATAGCTCAAGAAATGTTCTATGGCTAGGAGATTAATTTCTTTTTTAGTCAGGGGGACCAAGGGCAGGAAAAGGACCCAAGGAAAGGCATGACAGTCAGATATCCCTAGCTGAATCTATTCCAGTGCAATAAACAGTTGTGTCAGACAAGGAAAGATGAAATAACTTATAAAGCTAAGGAGATTAGTCAAGTCAATGAAAATAAATAGAGGAAACCTAAGCCTTTTACTCACTTTACTCACAGCAAGCATTTTTTCAGAGATTTTTCTGACAGAAACTAAGGGGCACAAACATTTTAAAAGGTAACAGAGCAGATCTTCAGAGAATCCTAATTTTCAGTATAGTGCCTATCTATTTGTATCGACGCACTTTACTTGTGTTCTTTAATCATTTCCCATAAGCACTTCTATGACTGTGCTTCTCTGAAATTAATATTTCAAGCAAAATGTATTTCTTACCCTGCATATCTAAATGCTTGCAACAATTTTCAAATGTACTTTCTGCAATCGTTTACATCTGAAATGAGGTATAGTCAGCCAAACATAAAGTGAAAACCCTATATCATGACTCATACGATCAGTGGCATAGTTCATAATATAAATTTCTGATTTGTGAGCCAATATTAGTCAAATGGTTGAACTGGTGAAAAACAGTACATTTAAGAATGACACCTTAATATATGTGTTCATTTCCTATATGTTATGATGTTCAATCTTTCAAAAAGAATTTTTAAACACTGAAATTATCCTTGTCATTTAATGAATTGGGTCTTGCCAGGATCCTTGCCCCAGCTGTACATGTGTTCCTCCTGGGCAAAACTGACAGAAGTGAAAATGCTATAGTGCTCATACAACAGGGTGACAAGGCCTTTGATCGAACTAAATATTTTATGAAACATTTCTTTTCTACCCAGGAGCATTGTCATGAAAAGTTAAAAGCAGGAGTCTGTAGTTTTCTAACATGTATGTTGTTTAAGAATAAGGATTCATGATAATGGATATATCAGTCCAAAGAAGGTATACTTCAGAAAAGAAAGCATGCCACTGCATCTTATGGAGATGTCTGTTTTTCCTTCTTCTGGCCTCAGTATCAGAGCTTGAAGCTGCAGTGAACAAACTTCTGTACAACCTTTCCCATACTTTACTGTTAATGATCAGATGTTCAGCACCAGGAACAATAACTCAGGGTAATTACACAAAAAAAGTTGTAAATATAAAAAAAAAATAGAGTAACAATAGAAACTCAAAGGAGATATTGGTTTGTCAATTTGTTTTATATCTGTGTTTCTCGAAGCAAGCAGTACTCTTAAGAAAAAAAGCTAAATATTGCTGATCCCAGATCTGGCAGTATGCAGGTCACATAAAATAGGAATAAGGACAGGAAAAAAAAAAGGGGGGAAAGGGAAAAAGAAAAAGATTTTTAGTAAAACTTCATGGTAAGTGCAAAAAAAAAAAAAAAAAAAAAAGGACTATAAGTGCTATTGAAACTTGATAATAAGGAAGACTAATATCAAACAACCAAAGTCTACCTTTTTGCAACAAAGTGAAACTAGCGGGGTCACAAATATTGGCCAGAGTAATTCGTTGGTTTTGTTTTTTTGGTTTTGTTTTTTTGTTTTTTTGGTTTTTTTTTTTTTTTTTTGCTTTTATTTTTATTTTGATTGCCTTTTACAGTTATCTTTGAAAATAGAAAATAATTTCTGATCTGGGTGGCCAAAGAAGAGCAAGATAATAAAAGCATATCTGGGCACTGGAACAAGTAGTGCAATTCTGTTAATGTATTTTCTAGAGATACTTAAAACTAGATTTGATAAACATGTATGTGCTTATATTTTTTTATATAGTGTGATTACTGCACTAGAGTGGAATATATAAACAGGCAGTAATGCATTTGTGGCTCAGTCCTGTTGATATCAAACTTTGAATGCCCTGTTGACTGTAATGGGACTTGAAGTTGGTCTTCTGAGGGTTACTAACCTTCTTCTGTATGTTGTATTGAACCACAAAGAATGCTTCTGTGTGACCCTTTAAAGAAACAATGACAGTACCTCAGACAAAGCTTATATCTGTTCTTTAAAAACTTATAGGTTTTTTTTGAAGTAACAAGAAGGAAGAAGAAAGCTTTAATGACTCAAAAAGCTATGCACTGAAAGAACTTGAGAAAAAAATATGGCAAACTTCACTTATAAAACTGCCTTACGGAAAAGTTCTTCGAGAAGTCAAATATTTCTTTGTACCTGAGCTTCTTTGGTCTTTAATGAAGAGGGTACACATACTGAAAGCACAGGGAGAAGCTGTAAGATCCAAAAAGAACAATACCAGATGATCTGAATATATTTGAAGTTTTTCTTGAAAGGTGACCTGGAATATGACATTGCATCTCAATTGTACAACAGTGAAAACTGTTTTTCAAAGTTTCTCTTTTTTGTCTCTTGAATGGTGTCCCTGATGTTTTAAGTCAGTTACTGTTGTCTTTCTAGGAAACTTCAGGTTTGCATACAGCTAGTATGCAACATAGGCCTGGATTTTTACAAGATATGAATACTCTGCGTTCTTAACCTGTAACTTTTCTAAATTGAAAATGCTCAGAATATTGACAGACAGAAACTGATAGGAAAACAGAGTGGCCTATGAATATTTTTTATCTATCACCTACAGACATTGCAGAGTCTAAAACAGTAAAAGTTAAGACAATCTGCATAAAAAACACTAGGTCTTCTTGTAAAAATTCACTTCTGATTGTATGTTCCAATTGAGTGATGAGTCTACTGCAAATTTATCCTTGATTTGTTTTGCTCAGCATTTTCTTTTAGCAACCTGTCTCTTTTTGCGCTCAAATGTCTGTACTAGAGCCAATAGGAAAGGGCTGCAGGAAAGAAGGAAAGCAAGATGAAGCCTGTATTCATTTTTATCAATCCTTTGTTGCTTTTTAAAACAGGAGTTCAAGCAGAGACTGAAATGGTGAAAAGCAGTTAAATAAAATAGTGCTAAAATGGAATTAAAAAATGAGACAAACTATTATAAAATGAATCTGTGTATAAAAAAAACTCATTAAAATCTTATAAACCTTTATGAGAAAATCTTCTTTAATTGTGAAGTTCAACATTCTTTCATTCTCAGGGAGCAGCTATCCTGTCCAAGTATTCTTGATGTAGTATCAGAGGATAATATGCTTTGTATTTGTAAACATTTCCTTTTTAAAAATCATTATCACACAATACTAACAATTACAGCAAAACAGCAGTAGGTAGAGGTAGAAATAGATCCAAAGGGTCCACTCAAAATACAGGCCATTTCAATTCCCAGTAAAAGTGAAATTATCTTGTTATCTTATTCCAGTACTTGCCTACTGAAGAATCCATTTTCTGAACACAATAAAGCAACCATTTTAGAGAAGGCCTTTCTCATATCAGGCTAATGACACTGTTCTTTGTGTTTATTGATCTTTGGGCTCACCTGTCTATAGATGAACTTCTTAAAACATTCTAGTCTCAGCTCCATGAAGTTACTTACGTGGAGCTACTTTGGGTCACAAATTTCAAGATTTGTTTTCACTTTTCTTTATACTACATTTCTCAAGAGGCAGATTGTTAAAAGAAAGAAGTATTCGTTAACATTCATCCATTTTATCTTAGGTTATATTTATTTGGAAGGTTGATTCATTACTAGTTGAAACACTAATATATAAATATTCAGCAAGATGCTGCAAGGGTGATACTATCATTTCTGATTTAATAAAAGTCCTACTAATGTGCCTTAATTAACAACAGTATGTGATTTCTATAGCTCAAAGGTCTGACTCTTTTAAGCAATTTACTGCCAGTAAAGTCCAAGTCAATGCCTCTTATAAATCTAATTCATTAAAATAGCACATTTAATGAGAAAAAGATTATTCTACAGAATTCAGTCTGGCTGCACATATTAGATTTAGAGACTGATAGACCTTTTCTAATCTTGCAATAATGTTTCAGCATGAAATTCTCTGCAACATATTCCTCCATATTCATGGCAGTTTCAGTCAAATAAAAACACAAGCATAGGCAAATCAGAAATAAAACAGAAATAGCTCTTCTGTTAAAGGTACTCTAGAATAGCTTATTAGAAATAGTAATATGTTTGGGCAAGAGACAGAAAGTATACTACCTTCCTATTGTTTATTTCAGCATATACATTACAATATATTTATGTATTTTAAATGACAAAATAGTACTATACAGTACAAAATAGTATTATAAAACATATGAGGTATGCAAAATTGAAAACAAAAAACTACTGAATTGCACATTCTGTCCAGAAAAGACAATCACGATTACTGATCAAATTCCCTGCAATAATATTTGTCACAGAATTTGACCCAGTAATTCCCATTTAAAACATAAGTACAGATTGGAAAATCGGTCTTCTACGTAGTTTCATTACCATGCCAAGACAAGGATCTATTGTCTTAAAATGCATGTAGAGCCAATGTTATACACAAAGTGCTTAGTAAATATAATTACTTTGAGTGACAAAGTTCCAGGAGAGGTGTAGTTCATTCTGGACAAGTTGGAATATTCTGACTCATGTACGCTTTCCAATAAATAATTAGTTAATAGTAAGCAAAATGGCCAGAGAGGGTCATTTTTATGATAATTTTTATTATTATGGGGTCCCTTTCTGTTGTAGGCGAATGTGGGACCCCCCCACGGGATGTGGCGCGACAGGCCCTCTCCCAGCTCTATGACTGATCTGTGGCACATGCTTTAGCGGCATAGACGAAGCACAGAAGGTATATAAGCTACGGATCATGTGCTATAAACGCCATTTTGCTGTTCACCATATTGGTGTGTAGTGCAGTTATTTGGTCCTGATCTGGTTAGGGTTAGTCGCGTAGGAGGCAATGCAACACCTTTCCCAGTCATGGATGGAAAAATATCTTTCTGGCTTTGAAATATAAATCAAGAATGAAGGGAATACAGATACACTGTCAGGCCATGATCCAGGTTGACTTGTAGGAATGGAGACTGTTGGTACATACAAATATGGCAACATCATTAAGATATTGCCTTCCTTCCTGTCTCTAGCAGCCCTTTGGATGCATTTAGGTTTAACCAGTTGCTTCAAAGCCACCTGCTGATTTTATCTAGTCAGCAAGTCAGACACTTGGATGACAGAGATCTGGGTTCTGCCATAATGGACTTTCACAGAGATTGCCAATAGATCCAGGTGGTCATACCTTGAACTGGGCAGCAGAAAATTGTCTCTGGCCCATCAAACTTGCTGTATTCTGACCACAGCCACAGAAGATCTAGATTGCTACCCAAATACTTTCCTGGTAGCATTATATACACATTCTGAAGAAGACAAGGCAAAGCTGAAATCCTACAAATATATGGAAGTTGGTAACATATGACATCTGCTGGGACTCGTACATCATCTCAGACCTGATACCTATGAGAAAAACTCTCAAACCATAGGAAACACAATAGTAGTAGAAGACAAAGTAATGCTCTGACCTGTCTCACTGCTCAAATGACAGCAAAATCTATTTTGCTCTTGTGATGAGCCCTAACTTAGCGTCATTGCATTTTTCAGACATCCTTGTATCAGGCCTGAGTCTGGCACGGGAAGTAGACTTTAAGATAATCAATTTCCTTTACATGAGATATTGATTCAAATAGTATTGTGTTTTACACTGGAAGACAGTTTCTTGATACTTTTACAGAGCAATAATCATATTTCAAAACAATATTTTGGTGACCATAGTTGCAATATTTGTAAAAGCTCTTCCATACATCACTTCTAGCTTCAGTGCAAAATAAAAATCTACTTCTGAAAACGCTACTGACATTTAAGTACCTTGAGAAGCATGACTTCTCTGTGGTAATAAACATTATCCCTGTTTTCTTCATTACATGATTAACAACCTGCTATGACAGGAGTTGACAAACAAAATGATCTCTAAAACAGATGTCCTGCTTATTGTGCTGCTGCTTTCCTCCTAGTCAGGATAATCTGGGACAGCTGTCTTTTGAAGAGTTCTTTTGAGAGGTGCTTGTTTTTTGTTCAAGCTCCAGAAGTTTTCTAGCAAACCGTAAATGCTGTGATAGCATTTAAGTCAGATTTTCTCTTGTGTACAAGTAGAAAGTGGTAAACTGTTGTTTTTAATTAGGTTACAGCTGAGAGAACAACTTCCTAACTCATCAGCTCACTTGATGTTATATTCCACTGTTCCTCTTTTATTCTTCTCATCTTTTCAGCAAGTATTGTACAGGCTGTGCATATTATATCAAAGTATCTAATAACCATAAACCAAACTTGCTACTTGACGTGCTTAACAATTCAATAATGTGAAGAAAGACGGTGAACATTATGGTTATTGTGAGAGGCAACTGCGGGAAGACAGAGACTTGAGAAAGAAGATGTTTTAAAAGTATGCATAAGTTCCTACATTTTCCATAGCACCAGGACAGGACTAATAGGAGGGCTATAATTGGTTGATGTGCCCTCAGTCATGTCCTGTTTCCTGTGGCCACATCTCCTTCCTTCCTCAGAGTTCTGTAAAGATATTGTAGACTCGTGGTAGAGAGCTGGGTTGCAACTAATCACTTTTTGTAGGTATAAACTTATAAGTGAGAAACATAAAGACAGGTAGTGATAGAGCATGCATACAAGAAACAGTGTTTATGCTGGCAGTTTGCTCAGATTATTTAACCTTGTAAGGTGGAATTCAGATGGAAAGAAAATAAAAAATAAAAAGATGATGAGAGAAAATGTGTCCATGCATTACAGCATTCTCCTGAATCAAACTGTGAACTACAATAAATTAAAAGCAAATTTTCCAAAGACCTTCATCAGACACTGTGCAGCATTTTTTAAATGATTGATAAAAAATTATAAATCTGCTGTCACACCTCTAGCATCATAATTCAAGTTTCATGCCTAGAGTACTGTTTAAATCACTGGTTCATGTCAGGAAAAATAAATAAGCCTTCATTCTCTTTTAGCATTGAGTTTTCCTCCTCATTTCTACCTGAAGTATTTTCCCTCATCTGTGGTAACACAGGCTAACAAGCCAAGCAAATTCCTCACCTAAAGGAAACGGCTGATATAGCTCTTCACCCTGTTTGGGCACACTCTCTGGATGGGCTGCTTAACTGTAGTTCACAGGTGCTGAATACCCCATGGAAAGTCTAACCATTGCAGGGGATTTAGAAGTAGTCTCGCGATGAAAATACTGCCAGCTTCATCCAGGGAAGCATACCAAGAAGCGTGGCATTTGGGGACTAATATTTATTGCTCAACAACAGCTGGCAAATTGCTCTCATCTGATTTGGCTGGCTGCTTTGCCTTGGAAATCAATAGCAGATTGGAGATACTGCATAAAAACGTCATTTGAATGTGGGTAGTGTTCTGTTAGCCAAGTTGCAGCCCATACACTACATTTTTGCAATACATGCATAGTTTTTACAACAGCTGAATGAAGTACAGTCAGCCAGCCAGGCAGCTGTGTAGCTACTGCTGTAGCTCTGAAAACAATTGAGGAGTTCATTGTATCTCATCATCAATGTATTGTCAGATTACAGGACTGGGTGGCGTAGTTACCACAAAGAGTTATCTGGGAGAGCACCACTGAAAAGACCAGATAAAGAACATGCTGTAACCAAACGGTTGCGTCTTCAAGAGAAATACATTATAGAGAAGAGATGTGATCCAAAGCTTTTCAAACAAGTTATCCCAGAGTACAGAAAAGTTAATATTTGACTCTAGTAAAAAAGAGAAGGTTTAAGCTTGAGTGATGGGGCTCTTCTTTCTAGTTCAGAAAAACATCTGGCAGAGCTGTCTGACAGGGGAAACAATCAACAAATCAAGAGTCTAGCTTTCCAAAGTTCATCAAACCACCACTTTGATGCTCTCTGTATTCATCATATCCAGAAAGTGGTAAGTAGAAAAGGTGTTGCATAACCAATTTCTGTTGTAGTGTCTGAAATTATGAAAGCTAACAAAGCTTAAGCTTATGGAGTTGATTAGATTGATTTGCATATGAGAAAGAAACTTGTGCAAACCCTACGTGTTTTTTCCTTTTGAGTAGTTACACATCATCATTTTCCTAGGATGTCATATTCTTCACAATTTGTTGTCTCTTAACGTAAAACAAAGACAGAAAGACAAAGGTGAAAAACATTGTATTTCAGACTGCTATTATCAACAACAAATCCAACCAAAAGACATCTTCCTTTCTAGAACTCTACCATTTCACTTACGTTCACTTGCTTTTTGAATCTTTCTTGTATAGTATGTAATTGTCGTATGTGAGGTTTCTATGAAACCAATTTCTGGGAAATGATTTCAGTTTAGGTTGGAGATATGTGAATGGCCATTGCAGTGACCAAAGATAAGGTTGGGACACAAGAAAATGAATTCACATACTGATAATCACGTGTTAACATCATACACAAACTGCACTCTTCCCATGCACTTGAAATAGCCTAGTCTTGAGCTCTGTTTCCATTTGAATATAACTAGTTGCAAACTGATTGCATTGTCAGTGAGTTTTTATAATAGGTCACACATCTCTCCTTCTTGAGGCCTTGTACTCCTTCAGTGATAAATGTATTGAATCTTTCCTGAAATCAGACTAGGAAATATGGAAATGGGAAGTACATCAATGGCTTGAAAGAAAGAGATATTCTTTTCTTTTCTTTTTTTTTCATATTTAATTGTTATAAGGATATATTGGATTTTAGGTTGCTACTTTCGTGTTCTAACCCTCTATTAAAAATGTATCATTAAAATCTTCTGCATTGGGTGAAATTATATGTGGGTGTGCCTTTATTATAAATTCAATTAACCAAACAATGTTTGAATAATCTATATAGTTCCGTGAAGAAGTAAAGCCCTATAATTCATAGAAGTCACCTATGTTCTCAGCTCTCCATTCTGGACTGTTCCAAACTGGATTCAAATTGATAGAAAGTAGGTTCGAAAAAAAATGTATTGCTTCACATCTTAGGTGACTTCTTAGAACTGTAGGCTGTAGAACTTAATCTTAACTCTGTTGCCAAAGCTAATGGACTCTTTCAGCAGACAAACAAGGCAACCTCCTTGACACTATATCAGTATTATTTAGCTTTCAACTAATGCAATCATTTGTACATCTACATTCTACATACTACTCCTTTTGGAGTATTCTTCAGAATCTCAGAACAATTCCAGAGTACAGCTTGTGTACTTGCACAAAGCCTTTGTGCACTTTATGCATATTTTGGTAAGCGAAATTAGAATGGATTTTCAACATGAGCTTGACATTATTTATTTTCAGCATAAGAAACCTCAGAAAGTACCCTAGGGATGTTTTATTGTCTGAAAAGAGAAAATTACAAACAATAACTGGAATCCAAACTGGAATACACACCAGTTTGTAAGTACTTCTTGTTTGCTTGGAAGGAAAGCAAAAACATCTGGAAAGGTTGAAACTGATGACAGTGAATGTCATTAAACTGAGTGAAGAGACTTCTAGATAAAGTATCTTGTTACAGCTTGTTTGTTTCTACAGGATGTATGTGGATTTAAAATTTTAATTGAACTACCACTACCTAGGCAACTCTATTTTGGCAGTCCTTGAATGAAAACAAAACAAAACAAAACAAAAAAAAAACACAACCCACAAACAAATAAGAAAATAAATTTGCACTTAAATTGTGAAAATATATTTGTTGGTGATTTTTCCCTCCTTTTCTAATGTTTTCTCTTCTGTTTTTTTTGTTGGTTTTTTTTTCCCCCTTTTCTTTTTGATAATGTAACAAGAAGAAAACCCTGACAACTTCCAATTTTTGAGATAATATCCACTTGGAATAATGCCAACTCTGATCAAATTAGAGGTCTGCCTCTTATTTAAATACATCCTCCCATCACAGACATAGTATGTTCCTTTCTTTCAACTTTATTCTTACCCCTTAGCGTACATAGGGCAATACAACCAAATCGAATCAGCTCATTTTGTGCCAAATCCAAAGAGTGAATTACTTTCAGTAATATATCCACATTTCCACACTTAAAAAAAAAAAAAAAAAAAGGTTTGCCACATGACTCTAGAACATTTATTTCGTTAATTAAGAAGCAGTCGGCCCTATAAAGGAACTTTCAACTTTTCAACCGACTGGCTGTTAAGAGTTTCAGAACAGTCCCAGGAGGTAGTGTTGTACACTTTTTGAGAGTCGGATTAAAGTGAACTGGAAAGTCCTCCCCAGTATGCAGTGGCATCTTCACTTACGGTATAGACATAGACTGAGTTTCATACCCATACTTCACAAGATTCCTAGAGCCTACAATCCAAACACAACACAATGGCACTTTATGTAAACTTACGAGAACTGATAAACAGGTAGTCAGGTATGTAAATCCTGTGAGTCTCTGCTCACTGACTACTCCAGTTTCTGGTTTAAGGATCAGCTGATTTTCTGCAATGGGAATTTCTCTTTCTTGACTAGCTTAGGAGTAGAAGAAATTAAATTTCACCAAAACCACCACAACCTCCCATCATTTGACAAAGCAAGAGTTAGGGTCAGCTTGAATTTGGCAATTCTCAGGAAGCAGTATTTGTGGTGCTGTTACTTAGATATAAGGGATCGAAGCATCAAAGGACAGTCTCTGGGTGATTCTCAGACCACAGAGAATAGAGAATTTATCTGAAACAACTGCATTTTCAATTTCATTGGATATTTCTGCATGAGTTATAGTCCTGTGGTGTGTTCTGAACCTTCCAGTGAGTTCACAAGGGAAGGGATTATTATAGAGGACTGCTAAAAAAACACGACAATTTTTTACTGTTCTAAAAAAAGAAGAGACTAAAAGCATTCACAGCATAAATATAATTCTGTATTGCAACTACTTAATCCTGCAGTTTATTTCAATTTTTTCCACTTATCCTAAAAATAAATGGTGATTATTTTCCTCAAAATTTTATTTTTGGCATTACTTATTCTATCTCCATTCTCATCTAAACTCAGCTCTAACTTTGACTCAGGTTTCCTAAATATAATACTTAGCACTTAGAATCTGATTTTTGCATCATGGCTCAATTTGCTTTGCAAACATTAACAAATTCAGCCCAAGGAGTTAAGGAAGTTGGAGAGAGAACCTGAAAGAGAGAGCTGCTCTCTTTATTTCCAGAACCCATAGCTTAAAGAGTAAGCTACTATGTATATACACATATATTGTGCTATACAAGAACAAAATTGCACTAATCCATCTTTCATGCTCTTCTTGTCAAGGACGGAAAAACATACAGCACTGCTAATCAGAAACAGTTCAGTAGTAATTCATTAATAAAATGCTATCTTGTCTGTACTCAAATATGTTGATTTTGATTGAATTATTTCTGTAGAAAGCATTTTGAAGTATTTTTATAACAAAATATGATGTTCCATTTTGACGTTCTAATTTGGTTCCCTTCTGACTTTTTTGGACAGAAATAATTGTTAAAAATAGATGTTTTCTGAGAATATATATGAATTACCAAATAGTATAATTTGGTAATTAACCTACTTTAATACAGACTTTTTGAAGTTTCATGATATTTTTTTCTATACTGTAACACAAAAAAATTCATAGGTTAAACAAATCGAGGAAATATTGTATCATTGCAGAACAGAAATTTCCTTCAAAATACAGTTTTTATTTTTGTGAAGACTGTGTGCTCATTTAATTTTAAGAGATCCAAATAGATTCAAAATAACCTATTGTCACAATATTACCTATTGTGATTCTAAGCCTGTTGTTTACATTCATACAACCAGTATCTCTATTCCACACAGAGTCTCTGCTCCACAGTCTGAACAACCTTTATGACATTCTCAGTGTAAAAGAAATTGAGGCAGAACAAAAAATTGCAGAAAAACAAATGGAAAATGTAGAGTTTTTGCCTTCTGAATTAATGCACCACTGACTTGTCTTCTATACAGCTAGCAATTATTTCCCAGTTGTACGTACTGGATGATATATAATCCTTTAAGGAGAACTCCCATAGAATTTAATGTGTATATAAGTATCATTAATATTTCCATAGTATGCCAAAACTCTGCAGGCTACATCAAGAATAAGTTTGTCTCTGTATTTTTGAAATATTCAGTAGAGTTACTTTCAAAACAGTAATATACAGTTCAAATTCTATTTAGATTATTTAACAAGTATTCACTCAATCTTTACCTGACAGTCTTTGGTCCTGTAAAGTTTTTACAGAAATTTCAAATGCACATCATTTTAATGATATACAACAAACTAAACTAATAAGATCTAACCCTAGTTTATAGCTACTAAAATGTTTCGAAATGTAGTTCGCTCTGGAAAAGTGTTCAGTCTTCATTACTACTTCTACTTAAATCACAATATATGTTGTTCCATCCCGTTAGAATTCCTACAAACATGAAATATTAATTTATGGCAAAATAATATTAATGTGGCAAAATAACTGTTACTAAAAATGGGAGATGTGATCACTGTCTTCATATCGGATTGTGATGGTACAAAAGGAAACTAACAGATCTATTCAAAAATCAGTGAAGAAAACATCAGAGCACACTGGGTTAAAAAGGAAAATGGCTTAAGAATGTTCCTAGTAAATGTGGAAATAAAGTGCTGTCAGCCAGTTGAGATGTTTCTGGGAGCAAGTGGGCCAGGCAGCATCAAAACATATGGAATCAGTCTTAAGCATGAGCTATTTATATTCAAGTAAGACATGAGCTTCACAGCACCTCCCATGTTCACTAGGGATCACAGTGTGACTGGAACTGACACACCAATTCTTAACAGTTGGATAGAACACACTACTTCAAAATACAGCAGGTACAGATTTGTGTGGGGAGAATGAACGCAAACATAAATGGTGTGATAATTTTTCTGAAGTGCTGAATACTCACAGATGTCTTGAGAGTCAATGATGTCAAAAAACTTGGATGAGATAACGAAGGTACCTGACTTTAAAAGCCAGAGTAGTGGTTGGCAGTTCTCTAAACATTTTTCTATTGTTTCAGTTGACAACTTTGGAATAGAAAAAATGCACAGGACTTGGTCCCTGCACCCAAATACATTTCCACATGAGAGTATGTCGGAGGTTTTCAGCCTAAGTCCATGCTTTCTACAGTCCTCCTTCCTATGGCTTACTTCTTTTACACTGACAGCTTTAATATCACAACTGCCTTTTCTCATTTTAATTCTTATCCAGTGTAGAATTATAGCAAAGCTCATTTTTAAAGGTCATAATTCATCAGATTAGCATCATGAAGACTCAATCAGACATGAGGTATCGTAGATAAAGTATCTCCCAGGAAAGGTGAGAGTTTCCTTTTTAAATCCTAACATTGTGTATTAATCTCAGCCAGAGACCAACTAACATTCACGTAGTTATGTGTGGGAGTTAACAAAATATACAGACTCATCATAACCTCTGGCTGGGACTCAAGGCTCATTTTAGAGCTGAAATGTGGCTTTTCCTAGATAAAGACTAAGAATGTAAGACGACGATATACGGGAAGGGGATAAACAATGTTTGCAGCTAAGAGAAGACCTGTATTCAAATACTAAGAAGTAACAGAGGGAATTGAAATAATAAATTCTAAGCAATAAATAAGAAACCAAATTTGACTAGCTTCTTTCACTGTTGCCTTGTGACATAGCAATATGTCTATCCACTGAATCCATCACTGTAAAGAATGACAGGTAGCTTGTAGGCCAGTTTGAAATAACAGGGCTTACACTGTCAGTACAAATCCCCATGCAATTAATCAATGTTGCTCATAATGACCTTTAATGTCTGTCAGTTTTTGTTCACATGTTGGAGTACAGATACGAGTAGCTGAGAGTCTCTTTCATGTGACCTCAATTTAAGAGCAATAACGTATGGAATAATAGCACATATTACCCAAAGGTCACTGTGAGCAGATCACCAACATAGTCTAGAAAGAACAATCTTCTTCCCTTTGCAGAACACAGTATTGATAAACTTCTGGTTTGTTTTTGTCTCTGGAGCTATCTGCACTCCCAAAATACTATTTTTTTTCCAATGATACTGGCAATAGTGTTCCCATATAATCAAAACGAAGAACATTTCAGGTTAAAGAATAGCATTGCCACTCAAGATAAATGTTTAAGACTTTGCTTCTTTCTCTGGTAGGACCTTATTATTGGCTTTCTCAGAGACAATCTTAATCTGAAAGGTGCTGTGAATGCCTTGAGAGATATCCAGATAACTGGATAAGAGAGAGTCCTTTGCTATCAATTTAGCATGAGTAAAAAGACTAGGGAAGAGGGGGAGCCCCATTAGAAGAGTTTGATTTTAATAAGAAGATGATGAAGCTAATTAAAGCTCAGTGCCTGTGAGCACAGTGAAGAAGAGAGTACTTTGGGTTTTTTTCTTTTGCTTTGCTCCAGCTGTTCCTATATCTAAGCCAAATACATGAGCCAAAATGATAAAAGCTGGCAGCATTTTACAGAAAGTGGTTAGTTGGTTTAGTTTTTCCATAAAATGATGGGGTGTATAGTTCCAAAGCTTTCAACAGAAATTCAGCCATAGCTATTTGAGCCTTTCTTTTCATTCTTCTGCCCATAAATTATACAATGAAATCTCTTATGCTCAGATCACCTCTCATGTCTGGCATTATTTATCAGTGTCTCCTTTGTCTATATCAATCTTAACATTTCTAGGCATTTTGTGAGTTCTGAGCTTTCATTTATAAGTCAATTATGTCTAAAACAACCTGTTTGTGCCCTAGCAATGAGGCATTTGTGTATGTAAATTAGTCAATTATTTACCACCTCTTTAAAGATGTTAAGATCTAAAATTCAATGGGAACATAACAAATTTTTAACTATTTCACCTATTATGAATAGCTTCCAGGACAACCACTTGCAAAAGATTCAGACCAGCAACATCAAAGCACAAGATTTAACTCGTCTAAAGCATAGACTAGTCTAATCTTCTTTTCATTTTCATGTAGGCCCAAACTGACCCAGTCATCCTGACTAACAGTCTGTTGGTTCACTCTCGGCTTTCTTCTGAAACAAACTCTCTTATGGAATAGTTCACACTAGGTCTCATCCCCGTGGATGATGGGAACACAACATGACATTCCCTTCACACCATGTCAGCTGGGCCCATGTTGTCCTTGCAAGTAGGCTGATACTGACTGGAAGATTCAAATTTCCCTACGTTTAAAATCTAGTGTTGAGTATTTCTTGAAAAAGCCTGAATCTGCTGAGTTTTACTTAAGAGATGGATTATTGGTTGGTAAATTTAGTTTTATCTTGCATGTACTTGGCCCCGTATAGTGGTGATGTGATGCCAGAAGAAAGTCCTGACATTGGTGGATTTGCTACTCTTTTGCTTCAACATATATAAAAGTCAAATCAAGACCTGTGGTCTGTCCTGTTCACTATTCTTTCATAATTATTCATTTATTTAAAGTGATAACATGTCAGGATCTTCAAGCTCTAATCTGTATAGTAAGACTCCTAACTCAGTTTTGACCAGGATTGCACTAATTTTGTAACAGGCAAGAAGAAAATTAATTTTTTTGCTGAATTATCTTCATGGCAGAGATTAGCTTCAATAGAAGTTGACTAATTTCAGACTAAGAAGCTCATTGGAGGAATCTAGAAGGATGATTCCAAAAGCATGACAATCAAGAAAGGCAGCTGCTTGTACACATAGCTGTAAGCAGCCCAGCTAACAGTTTAAGTCTACAATACAATGCAGAATATCAAGCAGTTTGTCAGTGTCTCTTTATCAGAAATGTTAACATCTGAAAGCAATTAATGGTGATATTTTGTAGGAAACTAGATAACACCTTTAACCTCCACAAACCATGCAAGTATCCTTTAGGTTTCTGGAAGATAAATGACTAGACAGTACAGCTGAAATGGCAAAAAGACAGCCTGTGCACTAAATTCTCAAAACCTTAGGAGGAAGTCATTGAAAGTAAAGATATATATAGATATATAGATATAGATACTTTGCAGTGCTGAAATTCCAAAAATAGATAAATATGCAAACATTTAAAAAACAACATGTAAAAACACCAGAGAACTAACTCAAGAATACTAAACAAAAGATGTACCAAAGTCAAAATGTTAAAAACAAGGGTATAAATAAGCAAGATTGTTCATTGCGTACTACCTTCACTCTATGATTTTAGATAAGCCTCTCATTTACTCCATGTTCTTTTTTTTTTTTTTTTTCCTGTCTGTCAGATAGATACAGAAGATACAGATAGATACAGATCTACAAGACATGGATGCTGGTATGTTTCATCTCTGAGTATTAATGGACAGAGTCTGAATTATAATACATAGCATCATCAAAAGTGCAATATATCACCAAAAACAGCTGGTTCTGTTTTTCACTTTACAAACTGAAAATAACTGAATCTGAGTTAATTTTCTCTCTTTAAGGACATTGCTGAAAACATAAGTGCACTCTGGAAAAGCAAAATAAGGAGATTTATTGTACTTTTTGCGTAGTTATAGAGTGTGATAAGGTCTCCCCCAAGCCTTATCTTCTCCAGACTAAACAATCTCATTTCCCTCAGATGCTCCTCATAAGAATTGTGCTCTAGACCCCCCACCAGCTTCATTGCCCTTTTCTGACACACAGCAGAGTTTCAATGTCTTTCTTATAGTGAGGGGCCCAAAACTGAACACAGTACTTGACATGCAGCCCCACCACTGCTGAGTACAGAGGGACGATCACTTCCTTGCTCCTGCTGGCCGTGCTATTTCTGATACAAGGCAGTATGTCACTGTCCTTCTTGGCCACCTGGGAACACTGGTGGCTCACATTTAGCCAAGCATCAACCAACACTCCCAGGTCCATTTCTTCCACGCAGTCTTCCAGATATTCTGTTCCAAGCCTGTAGCATTGCCAAAGTGCAGGATCCAGTGATTAGTCTTATTGAATTTCATCACGTTGGCCTCAGCCTAGCAATCTGGACTGTTCAGATCCCTGTGCAGGACCTTCCTATTCCCAGGCAGATCAACACTTCCTCCCAACTTGATGTCATCCGCAAACTTACTGAGGGTGCACTCAATCCCTTCATCCAAGTCATCAATAAAGATATTGAACAGGACAGGCCCCAATACCAACACCTGGGGAACCCCCCTTGTGACCACTGCCTAGATGGATTTCTACCATTTCACTACCACTCTCTGGGCCCAGACCCTTCTTTCCCTAGGGTATTTGTCCTACATCTTTTGGGTCATGCTTAACAGTTTCACTGAAAGCTGTGATGACTGACATGGCAAGTATTATCTTCAGCTTGCTTATCCTAAAGAGTCAACTAAATTAAGTATTCTGTAAACTTCTGCAAGATCCATTCTGTATTATTGTACAAGTCCATTCTTCCTCCCTTCCTTTTTCTCTTCCATTCAGAAGGAAATTCAGAAGGAAATGCTTTCTCTCTGGGTTGTTTTTACTTCAGGCTCAGGAGTCAGTGTTTCAACAAAGCAATGTGATAACCTCCAAGAACATGAATTCACTGCGCAGGCCCAACTTTTTCATTAGGCTCTACAAGCAATTTTTGTTTGATCAGTCCTTGAAATCCACTCTGCAGAAGATCTAGTGTAAGTGCACTGAATTTGCAGCCTGTGGATAAACAGACTTTCACTCAGCTTTAGGATAGAGTCTGGAGACCACAGGGCCATCATTATATGGCAAAATCTACTGGGAGACTAGAAATTGTAATTCCGTTCTTTTAATCTACTTATAAGGGCTTAGTGAAAAAGTCCAAAATGACATAATAACCTCCAATCATTGAATGATAAAATGCTGAATACCTTTGGAATAGCCAATTCAAGTTACTATTCCTTTTTATTTTATATAAACAAATGTCCTAATAATTAGCAAAACTCTGGGAACATCAGGAACAAATCTTCCTCTTAACTATTAAATTTCACTGTTATTTTATGCAGGATTTTTAATTGTCCTAAGCCCCAACTCTCTTTTGTAAAATGAATATTATCATATAATTTTATATGACCTGGAAGATTAGACATGAAAATTGTACATTAAAAATTGTGAAGCACTCAGGCATCATAATAGGTGGAGCAGATGGAGACTAAAATATTTACAGTAAATTACTAAGTCTATCCCCTTGCTGATTTTTCAGCAATATTTAACCTTTCAATAGTAAATTAGTCATTTATCGTAAAGTTCTGTAAAGTATTTCAGGTAGTTAAAAAAATCTCCTTCCCCTAGACTGTAAGATCATACCATGTCATCAGGACCTGTTGAGTGCCAGTGTCAGATTGGTCTGGTTGTCCCTGCCTCAAAACACCTACAGTCATTTCCATGATGCAGAAAATGACTGTGTGATCTCCTCTATCCGCTAGACAAGAACAGGATAGAGAAAAATCAGCTGATAATATAAACAACTGGCCAATAATTGGTGGACTGGTTCCTCTGATCTTTCTGTCATAATTAATAGTAATTTCATAATCTAAATTATGAAATCATCATTTTTTATGAAATTATCATTATGACAGAGGAGATAGCTTTACTCTTTATCAATCTATTATGCAATATAGGTAGTAATATTTTTTTGAGAACTGGTAATCCAAAATCACAGGGGCAGCACCTAATAGCATAGATTACCATTCAATACTATTGGTTCTTGACAGATGTATTAGAGAAATTACAAGCCCCCCTTTCCCCATACCCAGAGTTTTTGATAATTTCCTGACATTGTTCCAAATGTTAAGATCTTCCAAATCAAATGGCACTGCAATCCAACAACTAACATTCAATTTTTTTTTGCATTTTCCCTTAACCTGTAATGCATGGTATCTTCAAATTACTTAAAGGAAAGATAGTTTATTCCAACAGAGGACTTTCTTCTAAGACTTCTAGCCATGCATTCTCCAAATAGTTAGCTGTTTGTTTAAGAAAATAAAATCTCAAAAGCATCTGTCAGGATACAGGTTATCAACTCAATGGTTATCAAGTAAACAAAGCAGGATCAAAATTGCAATTAACAAGTTATATTTATACAGGTTGTTATTATTCTGAGCACAGCAAATGAGAAAATAGGCACAGATCTATTTTGTCTATGAATTTCTTCCCTAGATGCAGCTCAAAACCTAATAACAGTCACTGCAGTCTGACAGCATTATCATTTTCAAAGGTCTTTAAGTAAATGGTACTCAAAGGTAATGAAAGAGGCAAGTAGTCTGTGTGATGAAAGAGCAGTGCTATCAACCTTAAAGCATTCAGTGTTCCAGAACTGGAGTACTCTGCATCATTGCAGTTACAACACTGGCCTAGGAAACAGAATAGGGCACAAGGATCAAGAGCATAGAGCACAGATATAGAGTAGGATACTGGTTATTCTATGACCTTATAATTTCCACACTTTACCTCTGTTATCTCCCTAAGACACTTTCTTTCCTATCTGTGTCAAGAATAGTGTTCTTCTTTCACATATTTCAGTGCCGATATACTAAGTAAGCTCAAAGTCTTTGCATCCAAATCAGAAATGCTTCATCAAAATGTATAAAAATATTTTCCATGAAATTACTCATTCTGTTCATTTCTCGGAGAAAGAAATAAAGACACCAGTTAAGTATATTTTATCAATGCCAAATTCCCTTGCATTAAGTTCATAACTTAGAGCATATTTTTCAAGACATCGTGAGTAAAATGAAGGAAATTTCAGATATAAATAGAAGACTAGGAATTATTTTTATCCTCTAACAGTGTAATAATTGCCTTTTTCAAAACTGAGGGAAAATAACTGCAGTATAATCGATCTATATATTGAAAGATACAGTAAAGACTTCTACAGTGATGAAGGAAAATAGAGTCTAAGTAAACAACATGAAAACAGCAAAAGAAACACAAGGTCAGAACATTATGTAGATTTCTCTGGTAAGACTTGTAATTCAACCCATACACTTAAAGGTGGTTTGCACCAATTATTTTGATTTTACACTTCTTTTGAAATGAAACAGCTCAGAACAGATAAAAGTGTAGACTTCAACCATTGGCCACTGAAGCATTTAATCAATGTGTTACTAATGTTTCCATCCCTATCAGAACTCTGTTTGGCTTTTCACAGTAAAATCAATGAAACACTTTCAACCATCAATATTGATTCTCCTTCTAGAGTAAAATATTTGGAGATATATTTAGGGCTGGAATTTTACTTTCTAAATTATGGTTTCTTCTTTAAAGACTAGAAGTTTTCAAGTTTGTACTGGAGGCCAAAGTAAAAGACAGGACAACACTATTTAACAGAAAGTTTTAGCTGGGACCTGGGCTGCCTATGAGTCTTACCATATCTTACCTGGTAGCAATATTATTAAATCCATCAAAATATTTGGAGTTCCATTAGACTTGCCTCTGCCTTGCCATATGTGAATAGCTTTTTGGGTTAATACTGTGCGATAGAAGATAGACATTAATTCTCCTCAGCTTTCTGAATTAAGGAGATACTTTTTAAAAAGTACTTTGGCTAAATGTTTTGGATAGTTTGAGATCTGAGAGATCTCAAACCCAAGGATAAAAAGCTCCAGAGCCAGCAGTGTAGAATGCAGTGATTCAAGACAGTTTTCTTTCAGATCATTCAGAGAAATTAGATCACTCTAGATAAATATAAAAACGACTGAAAGTTCTTTCTCATCTTTCTACCTCTATTCTCCTCAGAGTATTGACGTTCTTCACCCCTTACTAGCAATGTATCTTGTACTTAAACTATTACCAAATCTTTTAATCCTTTGGATGTACTGTGGCCCTGCCTGTGGTGGGGCGGAGGTTGGAGCTTCATGATCCTTGAGGCCCCTTCCAATCCCAGCCATTCTGTGATTCATTCTGTGATTAGACCCTTTCCAATTGTTATGACAACATGGAAACTCCTCTTTCCGTGTTACAGTATTTCCTGTTACATTACAATTTGTATTTCAGATCAAACTATCAGCTGATCTGTGAAGTTATTATCAAATACATGAAACTTCATTCATTATTGAATTATTTATTGAGACATACCTGAAATTGAATTTGGGGTGACTGAAAACTGTTATCTTTGAAAGTCACAATGTTGCTTGCCATGTCAAGGCAAACCCAAAAGACTCTTCAGAGCATACAAAAATACAGGGCAGATTACATCATGAAGTTCTATACACAGATTGTTCTCTGACCATATAGACTAGGAGATTTGCTAGAGTGCTCCTGTAGTCTTTCTGCCTACACAGTCTATTTTCTTTTCCAAAGGATATGTGTGAAGAGGCCCCTGAAGCTAAGAGCTGAAAAGTACTCCTGCATCTCACAGCTCAGATAAAATCTGTCTAAGCCAGTTTGAAATGAAATAGCAACCTTGGAAGTGAGTCACCAAGTAGTTTAGAAACAAAACTCTGAAGGACATTATATTGCAAGGAGTAAGAAGGGTCAGTGTTGCTCCTGCTCATCACACTTTCATTAGAGTGTATACAATACTTACATAGGGACAACACTAAGGTTATCAGAGCAATTCAAAGTCTCTCATCAAAGACCTAAATCTTCACCAGCTGACATAGAAAAGCAAATCCATTACATGAAATAGTATCAGACTTTTATAATTCCCTAGATCATTCTTTGGAAGTAAACAAAATCACATGCACTAAATTAATTAAAAAAAACAAGCAATCTCTACCAACACATTCATGGTAGCAGGCTCACAGGACTTGCTCTGAATTTTCAGATATAACCATGCCAATTTTAAGGGGCAGCACTCTTTACAGTGCCCCTTTATGGTTCAATTCCTTCAATTTTTTTGCTCCTTTTGGAAATGTTTGTTCTTCTTCTCAGGCAAATTCCTCACAGGAATTTTACATTCCACCTTCCGCAAGGTAAACACATGGCATTTGTAGAACTTAATAATAGGATTAGGTGCTCTACTCTTAAAGCGTTGCTTAGGACTTTTTTAATACCAGGACTAAATCAGTGATGAATCAGAAGTCATTTTTTGGAAAATGTGATGGATTGTGCCCACTGATCCCCTTTGTCAGAATGTGGAACCTTGAAGCCCATTTGCAGCAACACAGATGCAGTCATAACAAATACATGATTCTTGATCAACACAGATGGACCTCTACAGACTACTCAACAGAAAACTTCAGTACTGGCCATTCCATCTTAATTAGAAAGATAATAATCAGAAAGATAGTTAGTTAATCAGAAAGATAGTTAACTTAGCATCCTCCCTGAAGCAGTGAGAGAATACAAAACAGCTGCTTCCTTCTTTGTCAAAATGCAAATTTGCTCAACTCTGTTCTTGGAGAAACATCATAATTTCTTGATGTGACTTAAGGTCTTATTACAGACCGAGCTAGAACACCTTGGGCTATTATACCTATGTTGTCCATTGGAAGAAACAACCGCTTCAGCAACCAAACCCTTGTTTATATTCTCCCTGCATGGACTTTATTACTGTACAGTGAACACGTTACAGAGTACACACGGTAATTCTGCAAGTCAAGAAACTCATATTCCATTCTCTGCTCTGCCACCAGCTTATCTCATGCAAGTTATGCCTGTTCCTGAGTCACGTCATCACTGCTTCTGTAAAAGTTAGTTTCTGCGTTACTAAGATGACAGTAGGCTTGCCCATCACTCTGTAATCAACTGGAATAATGACACAGAGTTCAATAAGCTTTGGTCAGAGCTAATTAGCTTTGAACTCCTGTGTCTATAACGAAGGATACTTAAATTGACATCAACTTTCCTTCTAGTTTCCGATACCTTTTACCTTAAGACATATTAACGTGCTTTGCAAGTGTCAACCTTCCTTAGAGTGAATAGTTCCATCAACTAAATGACACAGGGGAGGGAAGCAACCTGCTCCCTTTTTTTTTTTTTTTTTGCCAGTCACACATACCTGATATTTCAGGAAGTAAACTTACTTGGCATCCCTATTCTAGAAAAGATCTTTCTCTCTTTATTTATCACTGACATGCGTAATATGTTGCTTTTCAGTCCAAAACCTATTTGTACAAGCATGAACAACAGAAGCACACATGAGCAGAGACTAGAAGTTCACTTTTTAAAATTTTCTTAATGTCTTATTACAGCTGACAAAATAACCAGGAAACTGACAGCTAAGAGCTGACACTCCTTGTATCATGATCTGTCAGATTTTATTTTGTGTGCGCATGTGTGTATGCAAGTGTGAATTTTTCTTCCTGGACTTCTTTAACGTTAATTTTTAGGAAGGACTTGAAAGCTGGAACAAACCTGAGACATTAACATGAACACAAATGGACAGTGTCCTTATAAACAATAATGGCAACACCAGCAGGCACTATCCGCTATAATTATTTTGACATGCTGCTGAGTATCTGTCTCCCAGGGCTACTTATATGACATTTTTAACCATAATGCCAATGGCTTTCTCTTGCACCTCTGTTTACATGACATCATTCTGTCTCAGCATTGAACCCTCCACTCCACCCCATTTTGGATAACTTGATTATGTCAGAGCAGTCTAATCATGGAAGCCTGGAGGCAATGTTGCAGGCAACAGAAGAGCATATGGCACATCACAAGCAAAGAACATTTGCCATCATTTAGTGCAAAGATTGCCTCTTGAAAGCCTCAGAATACTTCACAAATATTTAACATCTGAAAAGCTTCTAACAATAAAGAAAAGTGGCAATTACTTTGTGCAGGCCCACAGAGCTGCCATGCATTACTCTTGCTGCCAGGGAAGGTGGGCTTCCCACAGGCAAGGCAAGAGATGTGAGAGAAGTGGCAAGCCCAGGGCTTCTCCCCTCAAACTTGTTGTGAAGGAGTCTGGAATGGATTGCAGTATTACAGCTTCCAGAGCAAAGACCCATTGGCCAAAGGCTTACACACACCATTAGCAGTGAAGCAGTGAACAATGAGAAAATTGCTGTTTAAGAACACCCTTACCGCCAAGAGTAATACAGCAAAACCCGTGGGTTCTGTCTTGCTAAATACTTAACATCAGGCTGTCTGGATATCTGCAAGAAGGAAAACTTAACCAAAGCGTAGATTTAAGAGTGAATAAAGCAGAAGAAGACTGACAGATTTGAAGTGATTAAATGTCTTCACTTTTCCTTTCTACTGATTATTTTTTTCTGATATTCCTAAGTTTAGAATTGAAAACAAGGAGGGGCTTACTGTTCCACAAATGCTATCCAGTCAGCAAACAGACAATGACTGATCTACAAATTCAGCTTACCTTCTCCTTTTCCCTTTCCCTCCAAATACATTGATTCTTGATACCACTGTGTTTCATTACAAAGTAATTTAATTTGTTTTCTGCAGCCACCCCAGGATTCTTTCAGCCTTGCTTCTTTTTCATTTATCTGTCTTCACTTGAATAGCACAGATTTGAAACATTATTCTCCATATAATTTAGTTTGCATGCCATTTCCTGCCCGTGTTTTAACCTGTAGATCCTTTTTTATTATTATTATTATATCGGAGTTCTGACTGACACTTAGAATTTATTTCAATACACTTTCACATAATAAGATGTGGGGGATTTCTTTTCACTTCTGCTGGGCAGCACAGATGTTGCTCTGGAAATACAGATGATGAATGGCTCAGAGGAATATGTCCTGAGGAAACTTCTGGAGCCAGCAACAAAGATTCTGTTTGCATATGATACACCTCCTTCATATGTAAATAGCTATCTTTTCTTTCAAATGTGTTCTCCTAATTTTCCCAAATAACAAAATTCACTATACAGCACTGTCGTACTGTAAATGCTCTTAGGTTCATTCATCTCAACATTTATTTCAGTGTTTAAAACCTTTTCATCCTCATCATAGATTCCCTGAAGTCTGGCACAAGGTACCTGGAAATGATTGCTTTTACTGTTCCTGACTCCTAGATGCTATTTAAAGATATGGACATTGGCATACATTCCATCTGATGGATTTGGTCATCCATCAGGCCATGGTAACAGAGAAGTGTGCCTGAAGTCCCACATGAGGACCTAGTAAGTATAGCTCTGGCTTCTGTGGTGTCACAGTGGAACTAGCAACATCCAGAGTAATGTATACAAGTAATATGTATAAAGAGGTAGAGTAAATTAAGCTGCTGTTTGATGTACATGGAGCTCAAGTCTAAAAGAAATATAAACGACTACCTTACATAAACCGAAATACAAAATTAGCTTCTCAACATGGATCTCCAGTTATCTCAAAAAAATATTGGAAAAAAAAAAAAAAAAAAAAAAAAAGGAAAAAATAGAACAATGCAAAACAGACTAGCAGAACATAATCTATTCCTGATGAGAAAGTGATAAAAATATATTCATGCGTATGGTTCAGAATTGCAAATGGTAGTCAAAAAAACTTATGAATAGCACTGTCTAATAACTCAAAGACCAAAGTAGAGGAGCGATTTGAATAATGCATTTTCAACTCATTTTTCCTCTTTCTGTTTGTGCATTATCCTTGAGGAGATAGCTACGTTCTTGAACATACTGATGATTTGAAATTACTGTCTGATTATATTCATTGCATATACCCCATGTTATGATTTTGTTCTTATACTGGATGAATACCACTCTTAGAATCAGATCTTATCTCCTCCAGAAGTTCTATAAGGCTTATTTAATTATTAAGATGAGGTATTCACAAACAGTCCTTCTCAGCTACCTACTTTTTCAAGTAGAAAACAAAGGTAAATGCAGTATCTGATCAAATCACTTAAGAAGTGAATTCCTTTTCCAGGAATCCATTCTTTTCAGGGTTTTCAAAAATATTTTATTGCAATAAAATGGGTAAGTCCTGTATTTTTTTTTTTTAACATTTCATAGGTGAAATAGCACCATTAAATGATTCCTCTGAAATTGATGCCATTCAGCGATATTTAATGTTTGCTAATCTAGCACAGAGTGTGCAATGTAGCGTATGCTATGCTTGAAGATGGTTTCAAGAGATAAATAAGCAGTTTTATACAGATCCCTGAAATCATCTTATGGATGTTACAAAAGCAGTCATTGTGAGCTATTGTTTCTTTATTGGCTATCTTCATTTCAGGGAATGTGAGAGAGTTGGGTTTTTTTTTTTTGTTTGTTTTTTAAGTTAAATACTTTTAATATCTTCCTTGCTAACTACGCCTGCCTTTTTCATCATGATAAGGGACATTCATCCACTGTATAAGACTTGAGTGGTACTTTGGACCAAAGAGATTTCTCTACTCTCTGACTGAGCTGTGGTTGAGATTTCACATTCAACACAATTTCAGATTTCTGAGTACATCCTAGTTCATATCTGAAACACAGATGAAGCCTTTTATAAGTCACTGGACGTTATTTGCTTTCTAAGAGCATTTTGTATCAAAGTTTCTATTTCCAAACAGGGAGCTTCAGGACTGACTCAAGAGGAGCTGTCAAAACATCCAGAGATGAGCCATGTAGCAGCTAAGCTACCAAGGGATGAGATCAATTCCAGACCACCCTTCTTCCTGAATCAAAGTAGCATTAAATCTCATTAACAGTTTAAACTGAGACCCTTGTATTTCCTAAATATTTTTTAGCTGCCAAATGCAGAAAAATCTTTCAAGTTTTAATAGGAACAATTCTACTGAAGCTTATTCAGAAAAGAGAAAAATAAAAGGCCAAATAGACATTGCATTCAAACAGAGCACCTAGGAGGTATTGTATCACACTGCATCTGCTTCCTGAGGAAAACAAGAAATATGGCATCTTCTGCAAAAAGCTGGAAAAGTCACACATTTGGGAGCTCTGTAAAACACAGCCAAAGTCTATTTGTAATTCCCAGAGTGGTGGATCAGATTGGAGAATTCATTATTTTCAGAGGTCTTATGTGAAGATATTTTTCTTCCTTGCTCTCTCACATCCTAAAAGGAGGGGGAAACCTTTGCTGTTTCACTTCAAAATGGAAACTTCAGAAATAGTTGAGAAAGGGAAGAGAATTTGAACTGTAGGTCACCCCAAGCTTTTTTTTTTTTTTAGTAAAAACAAAAGGAAGCTCAAAAAAGAGCATGCTTACTCTTTTTGGCACTAAGGTGATGTATATTTTGGGGTTGGCAAAGAATAGTATCTTTTTCCAGAGATCAGTTTTGAAATGAGGCATAAAACATCCAGTTTACCTAAGGCTGACTTAATTCAATTTTACATTTTGTTTTAAGTGAGCAGCAATGTGAATGTGTCAATCTTCATTTGGAAAGCAAAATTCGACTTTCTCTCTAACTGCTTTAATACTTCTCCCTCTGCTGGCCCTGGCTCAGCTTCGAGCAATATATTTTCCTTTTTTTTTTTTTTTTTTTTTTTCCCGTGTGCACCAGCTATTGGAAGAACTGCTTGTTATCTGGGGAGAACTGTTAAAAACATGAACTCCTTCACACAGCTCTGTGGACAGAGGTGTGAAATGGGTCATAGATCCCCAAAGGAGACACATGCGGGTTATTGCAGGAGTACAGTCTTGTAAAATACAGCATGTGGCAGAACAGCCACAAGGAGGCACAAACAGTACCCAGAGGATCTGAAGCGTAACAAGTTCAAACAAAACAGGTCATACCAATTCACAAAAGATGCATAAACAACTCTTGCAAAGCAACATGCTGAGTATGCTGGAATTCCACAGCGATTTGACCAGTAACTGTCAGAAATATTTCCAAAAAAATGATTTCTGCCAGGGAATTCCAGTCTTCTGAAAAACATTTCACTTTCAACAATGTGCCACTTTGAACAAGTCTGCAAAGAAAACCTCAGTGGTTCTCCACCTCTTCTCTTAGCTCGCCCACCCAGATGCTCAGGTCCTGCCTGAAGGACAGCCTTACAGCCCAGATCCCCAAGGCTTTTCAAATTTCAGGCTATTTGCCTCCCAGATGCACTACCCACATTTTTATCTCAGGGAACATGCCTTCATCAGAAGTGAAGGGAGTTCATTTTTTCCAGTATTCTTTTCATATTATTTAGAGCCTGAAAGTTCGGGATGGGCTCCCCAAAGGCCATCATCCAGAAAGAACTTTGAGGAAAAAAATTTCATTGCTCAGCTGCTAGTGGCCTAGGGCTAGTGGGCTCTTGTGGTCCTTGCTGCATGATCACTGGAACTTGGGGAATTAATTATCCTGCAAGTACAGCAGTCATCTGTCCCTTTATTATGGTGTTGGAGCACCATGCAATTCAACAGAAATATCCCCACTTTGAATCAACAGATCTCAAGAATCTGCAGGAGATTTTACTTCTATTTTGCCTTTTTAGGAACGTCAAGTTGCAGCATTTCTGACCAAAAAAAACCAAAACAAAACAAAAAAAACTTCATAATTTGATTTTGACGAGCATATTTAAATTTTTTGCTCTTTTGTCTTTCTGAAAATGAAAATATTTCTGATAATGTAAAATTTATGAAGAATGGAAATGTACTTTTCTGACTTGCTATAGTCTTTTTTAAAGGGATAACACAACAGATTGTAGAAATTAATTACTTTACTGCTTTATTGCTACCTTCTTACCCACTGCTAGTTGCTGAGGGAATGAAAAGTCCTATCAGCCTTAAACAGAAGGAGCAAAAGCAACAAACAGAAGGCCTGATTCTTTTTCCCTTGCAGAAGTGAGACTGTCCAAATCAAGACTTTTGGATCCTTATCCTGCAGTCCAGAGTCAGTGAAAGACTTTGCATGGAGGATACTGAAAAGAAAAGTGAGTTTTATCTGTGAATTCTATTCTACACTTGAACAAGCCTTATGCAGTAAAAGTTTAAAGTAAGCAGGATACACAGTCTACAACCCTGCCATGCACCACTAAGCTTTTTTAAAACTGCATGCAGGTTTCACAGAAGTTTCTGCATCATATATATAGTAATGCTTATGTTTCCAATGGGAAAGCAAGACAAAGAGCAATCAGTGTTCACAGGATTCACAAGAAGCCGCTTAGAATGATTTCAAAAGTTTCTGGTTGAGACCCAGTACTTGGAGAGTTTCTGTTTTCATTTCTAACTTGCACTATTTTACTTTACTTTTATAAATGCTAACCCTTGAGGAAAAGGCATACTGACTCTACAGTAATGTATAAATATCCCTGATTAATCCCATCTCTTCCTCCAGCAATAACTAGTCCCCAGTGTCTCCAAATCATTCACTATGTCTTTGAATTTCACATTTAGGTTTCAAAACATAGAATAAAATGCATAAGTATTGAGGGAGAATAGCACAGATATCGATTATCTATTAAGGTTCTATAACATTTGGCTGGATTCAAATCAAGGCCAGAGGAATGGGTTTGACTAAAATAAGATTTTTCTCTTTTCTCTTTTATGTTTTTCCTAGCTAGCAAAGCTGTTCTCCTCAAATTACTTTCCATTAACAGCTTCCCTCACAGTCTTTCATTGTGCTCAACCTCAGCACAGCCTTGATATTTTCAGGTTTAATTTACAAAAAGACAGGAGGAAACTCTGCCAAGAAGAACTGCATTAGGCTAAAGATGAGTAGAAAACACAGATGAAAAGAACTGTCAAAAATGCTTAAAATGGCAGTGACGTTTTTGTCAATGTTGTGAATTGTTGCCTCCAGAAAGGAATATTTTCTTCTAGAAGTTAACTTAAGGAAAAAGAAATTAAAAAAAATCTGAAATTTGGAGTCACTTTATATATATTGAAGTACACAGTCCATAAAGTATTTGATTAGGGGTGCTTCCTCCCCCTGGAACCTCTTCAGAGCTACAGTGTGGTTCTGAATGTCACAGCTTGAACCTCACTCTGTTCACCTGAAAAACTGACATAATTACTATCATCATTATATGCCATTCTAGAACTGATAGGAAGTAAGGTCTATTTGGTTTCAAAGCACATCATTATTACTTGAAAGTTGGACACTTCTCAGTTTTATTACTTGTAAGAGATGCCAAAGGATATTATGAAAGTTATTATCCACTGACAACTATAGTTCAAATGCTGAACTCTCAGTCCTATAAGGCAAAGTGTGGGAAGATGGTCTCTGCCTAGGAGCACAGTTTGTGTAAGAAAGACAAGCAGAAGAAGAAACTTCAGTTATGAATGCTCTACCTAAAAGCATCTATTAAATAAAGCAAGTGGTTCCATCCAATAAATGGCATAAAAATATTATGACTGGCTTTGAGGGAATTTTTTAAAGTAAAATTTATACTGCCACAGCAATATATACAGTGATGGTGATATACATATTATACACGTAATCCTAGTGCCAGCAGTTTCATTATTTATTCTTTTCTCACATATACATACAACAGAACACAATTTAATTTCTTCTACCTTGCCACCAAAGCTGAAGTTGCCCTGATAGAATTGACTTGCTCAGTCAGGTGGCAAAATGTTAATTAGTTTTCATAAAAGATTAATCCATTGAATTCTAAGTGACTGAATTTGCTTTCAAGGTACCGAAAGAAAAAAATCACTGTGATTTGCTTTGAAATAGCAATGATAGTGATGTCTTTGGAAAACTCCAGACAGAAATAGCAGGATTTCCTAGGCATACTGTTCAACATGTGTCCGAGTAATTAAAACACTTGAGGGCATCACAGGGCAAAAAGGATGAAATGCTATTGTTTTTGTGCAATATGAGAAGAATTCACATTCATACAGCTAACTATCACCAAAGTCTAATCCAACAGTTTGGATCTCATCTTACCCTCTGTCATGGGGGTGTTTCTGTTGGCCATATCCGAAAAATCAAATAGGCTTAGAGAAAGGGTACTACAAATATTAAACTACAAATATTAAACAAACAAACACAGAAAAGTTGATAAACAATAAAACTCAGATATTAACAAATATAGAAAATTGATTGGGAAAAGAAAAAAATATAAATAGAAAAGTCTGCTGATAAATAGGTGCAAGGGACATATGCATCAAGTAAATATTTTTGTTCTCTGCCATTAAAATAAAGGCAGATAGTGTATTCACAACAATTGATTCAATACCTTCATTTCTGCCAGTAACATGAGAACTTAAAGAGAGCTACTACTATTAAATGTAGTTAAACCATCAGACTCATAGAGTCATGCACAAGTATTGTAAAATAAGTTATCTTTGACGTATATTTTGATTTACTTAAAGTCTTTGAAAAAAGCAGATTTCCAGAGGATACGTAAACAAAACAACCTAAGTCTGACACTGATCACAAACACACTAATGGGAAGATTGATACAGGTCTAGATTACAATAGAATTAAAGGAGAGAAATATAATTAATTCCAATTACTGTGGGTTTATGAAATGCAGGTCCTCTCAAGCTAACATCAGAACTTTCTTTGATAAAATTAAATCCTCATAAATACACTAGATAAGATGTATTTCAATTGGATTTCAAAAGGTGTAATATGACATTGAATTTTTAAAATCAAATCACATCTATATTAAATTGAGAAGGCACATATTACATGAATTAAAAATTGTCTAATTGGCAAGCTTCAAAAGGTACTCATAAATCACACTTTTGTAAAAGATCATTATTTTAGTGGACCATCCAGTCATGATTCATTCTTTTCCTGTTATCTGCCTGATTCAATTAAAGTCTCTTGAAGTCTCATGATTATGGGGATGTGAGCAAATCAAGGGAAGAATCACCTTTGGAGATAAGGCATTAGACTAGATGGTCTACTCTTAACAGTTGCTTTAGTGTAACAATTTTATATGAGTGGCTCTGAAGAAAAAAAAAAAGAAAAAAAAAACTAAAATTAACATTTTGAGATAAAAACACTAAGAAAAGGGTGTAAAAGTGAATTAAATGGCTAATCAGACCATTGTACATATAAACATGTCAGCCCTACAGCAGTTGCATTGCCTCTATCTACACTGCCTACAGCACCATGTCCAGCTTTAGTCTGTTAACATGTAAAATATGAAAGAATCTTTATGTGGGTAGATAACGATAGGACAAAAGGAATGGACTTAAACTGAAAGAGGGAGGGGCTTAGGCTAGATGTTAAGAAGAAATTCTTCACTCACTGGGTGGTGAGTCACTGAGAGAAGCTGCCCAGAGAAGCTCTGGATGCCCCATCCCTGGAGAAGTTCAAGTCCAGGCTTGATGGGTTCCAGGGCAGTCTGATCTAGTTGTTGGCAGCCCTGCCCATGGTAGTAGGGTTGGAACGAGATGCTTTGAGGCCCCTTTCAGTTCAAGATTTTCTGTGCTTCTATGATTCTGCGAGTTGGAGAAAGGTCAGAGTGACTGTGAGAATGGTTAGAAAAAAATAAAAACATGCCCTTCCAAAAAAGATTTCAACAGCTCATGAAAAGATTTATGGTACAGCAGTCTGTAAATATCTACTTAAATCAAGAAAAGACACAACAGAAAAAGAGGGAATATATAATTCAAAAGTGCATTTTAAATAGTTAGTTTACCTAAACACAGGATACATTTTATTGGAATTATTGTGGAGTTCTCACTTCTGCTATTTTATTTTTTTAATTAGTATCCAAATAGTTACGATTACCTTCTTAAACTTTGTATTGTGGTTCCCCAAGAAATTATAGAAAACTGAAATGGAGAAGGGTAAAAAAAAGAAATATTAGAAAAGATTTAGTAAGTGTTTAAGCATAAGAAATTCTATCCATTATCATAAGGAGTTGCATAAAGACTGATTTTCTGATAAGGAGTTAAATTTTTAAAACATTTGGGAAATAAGCAATTAACTCCAGAAGTCCTTAAGGCCTATTACAGGCAGGAGATCAGGTGGGGGTAATCACTATGTCCTTTCAGTTCTTGTAATTTATTTATCTATTAATTAGACCTATGTAAGTAGGGATTTGTTTGCTCCAAGGCACTGAGCTGCAAGCTTAATCTACCTGGTCTATATGGACTTATTGCACCAAAAGTGCACAAAATTGAACTCAGAGATTTAAATATATGTCAGTGACCTAGAAGTCAGGTTGGCAAAGGGCATGGAAGCAATAAAACAACTAAAATAGAGACCTTTTGCAGGTATGCATCAGGCTTGATGCCAAATAAGGATCTGCTGCTCAGTTTCAAGCCTGAAATAGCAAATTCCTTCTGCGGTCGTGAATATGATAGTGATTGTAACATAATTAAGAGTGGCTTCTGCAAGTTTAAATTGTCCTCTAATATTTACCTATGCCTGTTGAATCACATTCTAGCCCCTATGTGGCTGCAGATAGTAGTGATATTCTTTGAAATGGTAATGTTCATTATAACACCATCAGTTCATGGATGCACTGGGAATACATATTTAAGAAGGAATGAAACAATAGATAGTTCTGGTTTTGTTTTGTATTTTCTGAAGGATGAAGACCACAGAGATCAAATATTAATCTTAACAATTCAGAATTTGTTTTACTATTTCTTAAATAACTGCTTAATATTTCTATTAGTGTTATTATTGCCATTCAATATGCAAGTGCTGCTCTGTGCTCTAGTACTTCATGCTGCAGTAGGCAATGACTCCCACTATTCCTTTAAACTAAGAATAATTTAGTAAAACAGGCAAAGGGGAGAAAATACTGTTTCCCATTATCTCGGCCATTTGTATGCTTTGTATGGTTTCCTAATGGCATCTCTCCAAATGGTTTTAAAATTGTCATTTGAAGTGTTAATAGCTAATGAGAATACACAATAGACCTTGTTCCCCTATACATTATCTTCTCCCAGCCCCATTCTTCTTTCCCTTCTCCAAAAAAAATGAAATGCTATGTGACTATTCATGCTACTAGATCCTCAGGAACGCTGTTGCAGAGCAATGTACTCTGAATGTGAAGAGACCTGGCTATGCCTGTTGAAAATGTGTGCTAAACCACTGGCTAGCATGCTATCTACATCCTGATAGATAGTTTCAAATAATGTTGTTTTTTTTGTTTTTGTTTTTCCCCCTGTATTTTCTTCAGTATGTTTATTCACTTCCTTTTCAACTCTAAGGAGAATTTTTGCCCCAGGTAATGGAGGTCATCATTTAAGCAAAGCCATTAATATCCTTGGGAGCAAGAATCTCATCTTCCTGTCTGCCTCTAGAAAATGCACATGCGCTTTCTGATGGAAGTGATAGACAGAATTCAGTTACAGTGGTTTTTATTTCAGACTCTAATGTTTTCCAAAGATAAGAATGTTAATTTTTAGGCTTATTTTTAGAAATAAAGCACACAACACAGTTTGTCTTTAGTATGGTGTACTTTCATAAATGCTTCATCATCACAACCTTCCCACCGAGCTTTTACTTCTTTCCCTCATTTTATCTAAGTGAGACTTCCCTCCATTTCTACCCCTCACACAAAATTGATTTGTCATTGCACTTGAATAACACTATGATCAGTTTGGCTGTGATCACTCTACAATGATTTACGTACTATATACAAGCCCTGCCCTACCTACAAGTATCAGAAAAATCACATTAAAAGAAATAAAGGAAATCCTTCAACCTCATAGGATAGAGCAAGAATGAATTTACTGAAGATAAACAGTATGCTGAAATCTGTGGAATTCAGCACATTTCTCATTTTCATAATCAGTGACATCGTAGCTTGATCTATGTTGAGAACAGAAACAGGAATTTCTCTTAAGAGGTCAACTTTATTTTGACCTAAAAAAAAAAAAAAAAAGAGAGAGAGAGAGAGAAAGGAAAAATAAGATATTTCCTGAACAGATTTGCATTTTTCAAGATTAACTAATTGAAAAAGAGAAGCACACAGTCCAGAATCTCCTCAGGTAATCTAATGATTCTTCTTTCTTCCTGCATATTGATATATTGTCATGTGGCTCTGACTTTTATAGGATGATAATGTTCTTGCTTTGATTTAGATTCTTTTCAAATACCACAGTCTATTAAAAGCATCAGTTCATCAAAGTCCACAGTATTAATTTACCAGGAATATCCCCACAGGATTTTTAAAAATAATTTTGTATTATGAAATCATGCTTCAAACTGAACTAACAGAAATCTAATTATAAATGGGAGCACAGTGCTAATTAAACCACCCACTTCAGCATTAAGGACCACTTGGGGGTATTCACATTGGTAAATTGCCAATTTGAATTAAATTGGAGGATATAATCTCCAGGTATTGGCTAGCCCTACCATTCTGCTCCTCCCTCTCCTATGGTCTGCTTAACAGTTGTAAAATGTAAAAGGCAAGAAACTCAAAGATTTTTCAGCCTTTGAAATATTTTCTGTGAATAGCAATTGCTACTGTAGTAGCAAGGGTTTATCCAAAACATGAGTTCCAAAGCCTTACTCTCCACATAGTTAAAAGTAACCGATATGGTCTCCAACGTGCCTGATCTGTCCAACATTCCACCCCAGGTGATTTTCATTTTTTTTCCCCAAGCAATACCAAAGGACTGAGGAAGGCAGCTCTATGCTAATTCATGCTCAGAAGCTTTGCCATTTCCCAGCAGAGTCTCATTTCAGGAAAAAGGGATCATCAGAGCGCAGAGGCCCCAGCTCCAGATCTGATATGGCCAATCTAGCTTCTCTACTCTGAAGTTTTCACAATAGTGGGTAGATTCTCCAGCGGAAGAGCCATAAGAAACCTCTGGTCAGTCTCATCTGATCTACAGTATTTGATTATATAAAAGACAAGTGTCATCTGGGAAGACTAGTCTTGATCTTGTTTTCTGTCATCTAGAGACTGAAGACCACCTATGTGACAAGAACCCTGCCTATGATAAAGCCATCTGCTTTGCTCTGATAGTTTGTTGTTGTTTTTTTTTTTTCAACTCTGAGTATTTTAATGATAAGTGAGACAATTTGATTTCCTGTAAATCAGCACCCTGCTGAGAGATTGTGAGAAAGTGATATGACTTAATAATGGATTTTATTTCAGAGTAAGGATAGTGACTGATATCCTTTGCTCTGAGAGAAAGGTAACTGCATGATAGGTGCTTTACAACTCTGATTAGACAGAAAGAAGGATGGATGAAGATGCACCACACCAATCAGCCTTTGCTAAGCGGTGATAAACAGGTGCTTAGGACATAAAAAGGATAGACTAAGATAGTTACTGTCTAGGAGTGCATATATATGCTATGTTATCTTTTTAAAAGCAGCTCATTTTTCTATTTATTACACTGGATATTTGACCTATTAGATATCACCCATGCTATATCATGAAACTCAAACAGGAATTTCATTATTTTAGCAGATAGATCCACAGTCAAGCTGGAGACTTTCTGGTCCACAGGCAACAGTTCCTTCCAATGACATATGTCTGGAGATATCCATTGGGTAATTCTGAATGTTTTTTTGTGCTGTATCAGTAAAAATACACAGTGGACTGTGATCTCATACAATATCTTGCCAACTAAATAGTGTCAAGATTGATTAAAATTTGGCTGAGAAATATCTGAAGATAGCCTAGGGAAGGGAGAAGCATACAGAAAACTCCCATAGACAGAGAACTGAAGAAATTCTTAGTGCAGCAGGTCATAAACTGCCATAAACTTTGCAAACATTACCAAGTGATTCGCAGTCAAAATGCATGACTGCCATTCAGAGGGACTTGGAGCAGAAGGAATAACAGCCTGACAGGAAATCAGCAAAAAAACAATTAAAACGGCACAACGTTGACCAAAACAAATCTACTTCTCCAACAGGAAAATGAATCCTGAATGTGAACAAGAAACTTCTTCTATATATAGTGTTATTTTATGTTGGACGCAGTAGCCATCACTTTTTCATATGTATCTGTATACCTACTTTATCTCCTACACTGCTCTATGTTATTAACTGCCATAATTCATAACACATTTTTATCTTTCATGGAGAAAATCCAATTTTTTTTTTTTTTTTTTTTTTGGTAAAGCTCTATTGCTTTGAAAGATGCTGTGTTCCTACATCCCTGCAATGGAATTCCTAGGGGACATGAAGCAAAAATAAGTAGGTTTGGCCATACATAATGGAAATGGATTTGCTTGGCACAAAGACACTGTTATCAATTTCTTATAACTTTCCTGAAATTCGACATCTAAGCTAGTAATTGTTATTCCAAACATTTGTCTAAAACTTTATCAGTGACCTGAAAGAGGTGAGGAGCATGCTGTCATAAACTTTGCAAACGTTACCAAGTGATTTGCAGTCAAAATGCATGACTGCCATTCAGAGGGACTTGGAGCAGAAGGAATAACAACCTGACAGGAAATTCACCAAGGTCAAATGGAAAGTCCTGCACAGGGAAAGAAAGAGCCCCTGTAGTGGCACAGGCCATTTTGCAGCTCTGCAAGAAATGATCTCATCAGAAAGCATGCTGAATGTGAGCCAGAAGCACGTCTTGACCTACAGCATCCTGGACAATATTAAGAGAACAACCACTGGAATTGTTTTCCTGTGTTTACTTGTTTTACTCTAGTGCTCCAGATTCTAGAAAGAACAGTCATTTGAAGTGACTGATAGGGATGTTCTTTTTGCTGTTCCATTAAAGCTCACTGGAAACAGAATAAGAATACTTTGTAAACCTCTTCTCACCAATAAAACAGTTACCAAAAAGCTACCTCAAAATATCCTCTCTCTGCACTGATTTCATAGGAGGACTAGCATTGAGATTCCCCTTTTTGGCACCTACAGTGTAGATGTTCACTTCAGAGCTAGTCAGCCCATAATGTTTTACAGCAAAAAGTAGGCCTTAGCAGCTAGTTGACTGAGTCCTGCCCTGCATGACTAGCCTAGACATGGAACTTTTAGAGGAATTCAATTATAAGAGATGAATCTCATGACTAACAAGCAGCTACCTAGTCTGTATTCAATTTATTTCCTTACTGTTTTCTTTTTTCCCTTGTTACTTGGCCAGAAAGCAGTATTGTATTACTTCATAGGGTGTTTTTCTGTAATAATAAATGCTTCGGACACAAGCAATGATAATTTAATCTTGTTTTGAGTCTAATATTATTCCTACTGTATTGCTGGAGAACTGTACCACCTGCAGTAACATACATACAGGAGTATTTAACACCTGACACCTAATTCCACATCCTCAGCCTTGTTGATTTGATTTTTTTTTTTGCGTGTGTGACCTTACTACAGACTTTCATTACATTTCTGAATTACATTTCTGCAAATTTGCACTAACATAGTATTTGACACATATTACACTGCTTCCTTTTCTCATGCACTGATCAGAAAATGTTCCACAACAGGTTCTTATCAGGGTTATGCCCATTTACAAACAGGTAAAATGAGACATTAGCATTTTAGAATGTTAGATGTGTACAAATTATCATAATCTGCTGTGTGTGCCATTTTCTTTCAGATCTCTAAGCTATCTCCTTCTTTGTTGTAGAACTGCATATGTAAAGCATGACTCAGATACTTTTCCAATGCTTTTGGAACAGACGAGTTTCTGATTAAATTGCTGTAGAAAAATTAATCTTAGAAATAGGTAAAAAACATAGATTTGGTTCTTTAAATTAGAGATTGGTTGCTGAAATATTCAACTAAAGCTTATTGTGTTTCCTCAAAGTAGTCTTACACAATCTTCCTGACATATTTTGTTTCCTTTTGTTTGCTTCTCTCCCTAAATCTAAGGGCACACAGAAGAAAAGGCAAAAGGTCTCTATACTAATGCTTTGTTAGTGCACTGGGAGAGCCTGGAACTGTATCAGCCCTCTGGGATAAAATACGTAGTAGCTGTTCATGGCACATTTTGCCATAGTCCATTTTTATCTTTCTAGTTCCTTGACTCAGAAAATGAAATGAATAATTATGATATTTATTTAATGTTTAAAAGAACTGTTTCACAGCTCTGGATGTCTGATGGAGGAGCCTGGTAAGTGCAATTTAAATCCCTTTTGAACATACGGATTACCACCTGTTCCCTCACGCCTGCTCTCCTGTCACTGTGTGCAAATGCAGAGCACACTTGAAGGTACTCCTCCTTTCACATCTTGTCATCCCAGTATCACAGTTTAAAGGTTCATGAGACAGAGGTTGTAACTCAAGCTTTTTGTTGAACAGTTACTGAAAAAATATTGAAGGTTCTCTGCAATTTTCAGGTAGAAAAATAAGGAAAAAACGTAAGTAAGGGCCATCCCAGTCATCTTTCAAGAAGTACAGTACGTGCAGAAACCTGCAAGGTGTTGTTGAATGATGCCTGGAGTAACAAGGCAAAAGGCAGTGGTTCTTATTCATTCCTACTTGCAATCTGCACTGAAGACATGGCATAACTGAAAAATCAGATGCTAATATTTCTAAGGCTCTGGCAGGCATTGGTCTCACTTCTTGTTCATCATAAGCTGATGATGACTCCTCCAGACAAATGTTAAACTCATTTTGTGAGGAAGGCCAGCCACTCAAAAAGTTGTATGCAGTTGTGGTAAGGAATGTCTCTACACTCACATAATCTTTTCATTCAGAATTAAATGTATAAATGCTGAAGGGGGCCATTTTTTCCAAGCTGCTGTAAATAGCCAACATTTTATATTTGCCAGTTGGGAACATATGTTTTATAGAGAAAATAGTTGTAAAGGGCTTGCAAGCATAAGCCTAATTCATAAATACTAAACAGAGGCAGACAGAAAGGAAAAGCAGTCCTAAAATACATGTCCTTCAGAAAACTCTGAGCCTTAAGGTAAGCACCCCAGTGCAGGATACAGGGAATATCACTAGATGCAGTACTAGAACCAATGCATCCCCAGTACATCATCCAGTTAATGGCCTATAAAATTAGGTGCTATTACTCCAAGACCTAGGGAATATTTAATGATTTATGTAAAATGTAACCTCTGCAGACCATACAGAGAGAGATATAAGTTCAAGTGTCTACGAAGACATTTAGAGATGAGCATATATTAACAGTCAATATCCCATTAGTAGTGCCTAGGATGTGAGTTCGAGATGCTGCTTTCAGTCAAGCAGTTCTGTAGTTTAAGCACTTTGTAAATAAGACAGCTGGGTATAAGACTTCTTGGGGAACAGTGGTTAGGAATCACTCGATCTCATTGCAAAAGCATTTGGATTGGAGATTCCTTTCACTGTCTGGATAGCAACTACTGTCCTGCTCAAGAGCCCCAATATCTCACATGAATGCAACTTATTCAGTTTATTTTTTTGTATGCCCAATTTATTTAAAAAGCTCCTAAACAGATACTATTAGCATTTATGAATACTTGTTTTCTAAATTGAGTCAGAGCTTTGTTTTTGTTTTACTTACTTGTCTGCTCCCATACTCCCAAGAAAAGTTTGAGAAAATGAGTAAAAAATAGGGATGTATATGCTATAAAACTGTTCTGCTCTTGCAGACATTTTATGAATCTACTTATTATTTTTTGCATTTAAGTGTGTGTAATGTAGGTTTCGTTGCTCATATAAGTTATATAAGTTTCTGGTTAATATGCTTTAAAAGCTTCATTAAGAACATCATCATTTGAATTATTTACATTACAGCCATTTTTAAAGCACTTATCAGTAGGATACTTGGAAGCACTTCTTATAGCTTATATTGGGTCATTAATAGATAAAAAGAGAGAGAAAAAATTCACCATCTTGCTATCTTGCTCTGCTGCACTCTATAGTTGAAAGGTAAAGAAGGTGGTTTTGACCAGCGAGCTAAAAAAGTTGAAGTTCTTTTCTTCAAATCTGCCCACATATAGAAGTACAATTGCAATCTTTCTTGAGCACACTCAGATATGAATCAAAGTTATTCTGACTGAAGTTATTTGCAAAAACAGGCCACTTTTTCAGAATGTTCCATCTCCCCATCCCGGAGCCTTCATCCTGGACCTGTAGATGATAGCAACTTACAATAATAGTAGGTATGTAATCAGGATAATTTAGCCCCTTTCCTTGGGCATCAAACTGGAGAGTGGGATAGCACCCAACAGATGCACCTGTTCCTGTGAGGCCTACTGGAGTTTCCAAACTCCAGGCTGTGGGTGGAATATGTGGATGCTGTGGGTGGAATATGGAACATGATTGCTTGTGATTTTATCTTCTGGTGTTGGAGAAAGTTTTTTAGCTATATTTCACTGATTCCTCAGCTAAATCAGATTATTTTGCATCTGCTTTAGGCTAAGAGTATACATCAAGAAAATTACTGCAGACTCGTTGATGCACATAGTTGTTATCTGTGGTACTTCGTTCATATGTCAAAACCATTAGGTAATTCATAGGAAGCAAGATAATCTGAAATACTAATCAACTGCCATGGGCTAAAAATAAAAACAAAGTGTCTTCCACATCTTGAATGCTGCACTGTTGTTACCTTAGAATATATCCATACTTCCAAATCAGAAGCAAGATTTTCTTAACCATTTGAGCAATTGGTCTCTGGGGCAAGAAGAGCAGTGTTCAAATCCCACATACACTTGTGCAAAATGCATGCACTTCCCAGTCCTGTCCTGATTCTAAATTTTGGCCAGAGGTCTTCAGAACCACTGCTGAACAAACTCTATGCTTTTCGGAGCGTCAGGAATCAAAATGTTCAATACAGCACTTTTCCTGTATTTGTCACAGCTTATATACTGTACTTATTATTCACATCATGACGCTTCCACTGCATTGTGCTGAACTTGCTGCTGTTTGGGCACTCTATTTCATGATGGTTTTTTTTGTTTGTTTGTTTGTTTTTGTTTTTTTTAAACTTTTCTTAAAAAGAAAAACAGAACTTGCTTTTTTCTCATAGTTCATCTTGTTAACCTTCCTCTCTATGCATGAAAAAGTGAAGTATTTTTCCTTATTAAAGAACAGCAGAGTATTAGCCTCTAAAAAAAAAAAAAAAAAAAGCATTTGCTTGTGAAAATAAAATTAAAAAAGCATTATTTGTGAAAATAAAAATAACTGAATAGTCATACTGAATCCAATTCTATCACTGGTCAGTGGCACAAACTTGGGTAAAAACATAAGGTAGACTATTTCTATATTAACACTTCACTTCTATAAGACCCAAGATTTCCGTAGTCACTGGTTTACAGATTTACTGAGCCATTCTACCTGCATCTTCACACTTCAGAGCTCCCAGTTGACTTGTCTTCCATGAATATATATTTATTTTTGAACCCACTTTGGAGGCCTGCAACAATTTGAAGCAGTAAATGCCTCTGGTTCATTGCATGAAAAATACTCTTTTTTACATTTTAAAACCACCAACTGATTCTTTCAGTTTTACTCTGGTTCCTCTATCATGAAAGCTTGTGCTTTCCACGAACAAACTGATATGACCACTCCTTATGATATTTTCCAGCAGGTGACCAGTTTCCCCATTAAACTCTTAATAATTTGATACTGCAAGTATTTATGATTCTCAACAAGTCATTTACAGACTAATGTCTCTTTATCTGTGTTCTTTCTTTTCTAGACTACAACTACTTAGCTCCTTGTGTCTTATCTTTTAATCCTTGAATCATTTTTGTGATTTTCTTAGTATTGTTTCCAACATATTAGTAGCTTGCTTATTACCATTTGAAATAGCCCTTGAAGTTGCACCATTCTGTCACTAGATTACAACTTGGCAACCTCTCACTTCTTTCTTCCTGACATGCCACCTCTGTCTCTGGATTTCAACATGCTATTCAGTTTGACCACCCAAAAATAACTGTGACTTCTGTGCTGCCATGTTGGCAGCCTGAGCCTGGTCCCACTCTGATTATCAAAAAGGGTGAAAGTTAATCATTCATGACCACTTAATCACCAGCTTCTCTGCCTGAAAATAACAACAGAGATGACAATTGCAGCACAAATTGCAGCAACCAAGTGCATGGAAAAAAAAGGTATCTAGGATACCTGAGAAGGAATTTTAAACTAACATGATCTGGGGATGGAAAAGCAGCATACAGAAAACTACAACATGTCTGCTCCATGAGAACAAATAGGTATATAAGGTATACATTTTCTTCCTGCTCTAGCAATCATCTTTGTCACTACAGCAATCAAAGGAAATACAATTTAAAGAGGGAAAACATTTTAGTCATTGCAACAAATACTGGATTTAAAAGTACTGCAATGTCTTATTCCTAGAGAAAACTGGAAATAAAATACCCTATATCAGAATCAAAAATGTAATAAGAAAAGAATCTTAGCATTTCACCTTCTTATAAATCCAGTACAACAAAGAAGTACCAGGAGGGAAGCCTTGATTTTTGCTCAGAGCTCTCCTGTGTAGACTGAGAGCCTTCTAGTAACTGATTTTGCAAAGCAGTTGCACAGGCATTAGATCAAAATGCCAGTGCTCAACCAGCCTAAACTGAAGTAATTAAACTAAACTGAAGTAGTATAGAGAGGTATTCTGTGAATTTGCTGTCACTCTGGTACTTCCTGGAAGATGCCCTAGACTTCAGATTAGTACAGGGAAAACAAAAACAAACAATATTAGATGCAATAAAGGTAATAAGTTCTTGTAGAAAAAAATTTCAAAGATAATTTGTGAAACCTGTTGTATCACAGACACATAGAATCCTTTGAGTTGGAAGAGACCTTTAAAGGTCATCTATTCCAACTCCCCTACAATGAATGGGGACACGCACAGCTAAATCAGGTTGCTCAGAGCCTGAAAACTGTGAAACCCTAATATTTTAGTGGTACTGAAAAATAAGTGGATATTTACAGAGACAAGGACATAACATTGATTTTAAAGGATACAAATATTAAGAGACTTGGAAACGTTTAATGTTTATTACCAGCTCTGAAAACGGGATAATGCTAACCTGAAATGGAAGCTGTTTGTAACTCTCTGTCATTCAGACACGACACTACTCACAGCAGAATCCTGTTCTATCAGAAATAACAGCGCTAGATGTACTGCCAAAATAATCAGTCAATGGTCTTCCTCCATTTACTGAGATCACATGGCTAGAAAGCCTCTGGAGGAGCGTATGATTTTCTCAACACGTAGATCTGTAAATTTACCAGTACATTTACTTAACAGCTGACTGCAAAGTTCTATTACTGAACAGAGGTCAGCCATCTGTATGACCAGACAGCACAGAGTGGCTACAAAAATTGCTATGCTTTCCTGGCAATTCCTTGCATCCACAGCTATATTATTTTTCCAGTACTGATGGAGACATTAAAGACAAAACATCTAGAAGCTATACATAATGAATCCAGAAAAAAAAATCTGGCTTCAAACTAGGCGCGCCCACTCCTGCTATGCCTTGCTGCAGTGCAGCATAGATCCACCCTGCTGCAGAATGGTAGGCCCACAAGTTTTCTGCTGGCTGACACCTCTAGTTAAAGCAGAACAGTTTATTTCTGTCTAGTCAACAAGTGATTTAAAGCTTCCTGGAGGATCACAGTAACCCACAGGAAGCTGCTCCCTGGAGCTTTACCCACAGAGTCCTACACTTGTCTGACAGTAACTCTCAGGAAGAAGTGCAGCAGCTGTGAAATACAGATGCATAATTATTGCTGTCAGGAACATTTTTGAGAGAGCAGTTCTGCAAAAATTGCACTGAAGTTCCCTCCTATTCCTCTCTTTAGCATAGAAGTCTCTTTTTGGAAGTTCTCAAAAAGATAAAAAGAAAGGGAGTGAAGAGCCAGCGTTTACGTACGGCTCTCCCATTACGTCAGATCTTGTGAGGGCTGCGCTGAATTCAGACACACAAGTTTCAGGCTCCAAGATGTGTCTGGAGACTGCTGAAACCATAGTTCATCAGAAAGATAATAATTCTGGTGCTCACCCTATGTTTTCCCTTACCTAGATATTTCCTATGTACTGCCCAAATAGTATCTTCCCCTCTTCCCTGCTGCACACTAACATTTGCAGATCTGTTTTACGCAATTTTCTTAGAGAAAGTAGAAAATGCAAGTAAGGAAAAATATAGTAAAATTAACTTCAAACAGAAGTAACACTTAAAGCACATTGTATAACATGCTCATTTCTCTGTCAAACTCTTCAGATATCACTGCAGTGATGCACAAGAAACCAGACCATATAAGTTAGGATAGGTAGACAGAGATGAGAAGATCCATTTAGATTGAAGAAAGTCCTTTAAATCATGCTGACTGAAGTTCTCTATCACTTACTATCATTTTTTAAAAATAATTAAGAACTACTGTCCTTACCAGAATCTCTACTTAAATCCAGATAGTTAGTAAGCAGTACAAACCATTTTTAGGGCCTCATTTTGTAATGGGAACTAGACTGCATCAGGAACTGCCAAGATAGATTTAGGCTATAACAAAAAGAAATTGACTGGTTTTCATGATATTTAAAGTGCACAGCAAACCATCATAAATCCTGCTTTCTGTGTAATATATATTGCCAAAAAAGGGCACGAGCAGCACATATTTTAAATAGCCCAGAAATTGGCCTATTTATAATCTTTTTGATTTATTGGCTATGTTGTAGATTTATTTATTTTGTTATTATGCAGGTGGGAAATATTTGTTGTTTAGTTCAAAGGAGACTTGAGACTATATATGCTAAAAGGAAGATGCATAGCAAACTATATACCTGAACAGTGGGGTCTTTGAAGCTACAGAGTCTGAGGGAGACATATTCAACCAGGTCTACCTTCCAAAGAGAGGCAAGAAGCACCACCAGGTGTTGTTTTATTTTAATCTCCAGCCTCCTTTTTCTGTCACTCAAATACTGTAGGAAAAAAATCTGACAGAAATTAATCTGAGTGTTGGAAAATAATTTTCTTGATAAAACATTATTGCAGTTTCCCTGTTGTCCTTTTAAAGGAAAGCTAAATATTTAACCAGGATACAAGCATTACAACGCCTGCAGCATGTGCTGTGCCATGACCTGACTTGGGGGGGGGGGGAAGTTGCTTCTCCTGGTACACTTTGTATTATTTCAGATATAAGCAAAGGACAGTGGGACGCCAGTCCTACGAAGAGTCTACTGCAGCCAGGATAGGCCACAAATGTCCTGCACGTAACACAGTAAAAAAGTCCAACACAGCCTTCATGGCCACAAAGTGGGAATGAGGTCATAGATGATCAATAACTCATTTTTTTCCTTGAAGAATTTGACACATCTACAAGACCAACTAGAGTCAACTCTAGAAATAGCTACATGATACATTTAGAAAATCAGGCCATTTACCAGATAGCAGTCTGGCTCCCCGCAGAGACAAGATGGTTCCTTGGAGTAAGTGCAATAGTGCTCTGTCTTTTCTGCTTTTCAGTAGTCTGTGTAACACAGCCTCCCTTTTTAACTATCCTATAACCTAACAACCTGAATTTCTTGCTGTCGTGCTAAAGTGTTTCTTTCTTAATGTAATTATCCCCATCCTACCTTCTACTCATTATAAAGTCATTCATTAGCGGTACTTTTTGGGACCTCCACTTCCAAATACTCCAAAGACTAAACTGCTACACATATTTAAAGCTTAATTGCTTCATTTTTGTACCAACCAGAAAGACAGATAACACTGCCATCTCCTCTTCGCTTTTGCCATCCAGAAGAATCGGTCTGTGCTGTGTTTGGCTAACAAACGGGTATAAAAGAGAGAGACATGGTTTATGCAACATATACTATACAGCTGCACCAGAACAGTGTCTGCTCCAGGCTTTGTTCAGGTAAGAGGCCCTCTTCTGTGATCCTCAAATAATGTTAAAGCTTGAACTCTGTCCTGTTATTTAGTTGTAGAAGACTTAACAATAAGTCTTAAAAGAAGCATGGGTATGTGTCACAAATGCAGCTATTTGCAGTTCAGAAAAACTTTTGCCTAAAGAAACATCAATCAGGGAAGACAAAAAAAAAACCCAAAACAATGTGTACTTGGATGGGTCAAAAGCCAATGGAAAAAGACTTTCTCTGAAGCTTGAGCAAAGTCTTCAAGAAGAAAATGAGACCACAGGATGACAGTTTCTTCTGATTCTTTCCTTGCTTCACAGTGGAGGAAAAGCCCAAACCCTCAGCTATGAGCATATGAGCCTCAATGTCAGCATGGCTTTGCAAACTGCAGGGCATCTATTGGGAAGAAGTGGTCTTCCCTTCATCTTATATTCCCTATATATGTTCCCTAATCTTGGTTATGATACCTTCCAAGAGTAGGCACGGGATGCTTTTAAACCTGTTTCGCTCAATCTCTCCTACTTGCCTGCAAAGTGCAAACTGTATTTGAGAAGAGGATTCATACTACATGATGTCCAAATTTCCCTTGCAACCTCAACTAGTCTGTAGTAACCACTGGTTTTAAGTTATGTAACTTTCCTTATAGTATTCATTATTTTTTAACTGAAATAATAAGGACAGCATTTGTTTAAACAAAACACTCTCCAGAGAAAACAACTAATACCATCATTACAATTGGGTACTTGAAGACCATCACAACAGTTTTTGAAAAGAGAGGATGTATAACCAATCACACAGACAGAAAATACAAGCAGCATCCAAAGGAATAATTTTGTCAGGAAGGTTTGTGGTCTGAATTATCTACACAGCACATACCACAGAATTTATTCATATCGGCTTCTACAAAGTTTTACCTTTACCCATTACCTGCTGAGTCAAAAGCCCCTGTACTAAGAGGCAAGAATTAAATCACAAATACAGGTAGCATAAAGAAAACCACAATGGATAACTATCATGGTCCATTCTGATATTAATACTTATGAAAGCATAAGGTCTGATTATTCATCTCCTTCTCTGCAGGTGAAAAAGTATAACTACTGGCCCCTCACTTCACAAGAAAAGAGTGAAAAATAATCTACTTCTTCCTAGTGGTGAAATGCATCAAATAAAATCTGCCTTACTCTTGTTTCTAGTTTCTCTGTCATTTTAATTCAGAAAGCACCCTTTAACTCTGAGTCATTTGCTGCTTTTTCTCCTTTAAAACAAGACCCAAATCAAATGAAAGCCCAAGGAGGGAACACCTGAGTTAATGGGCACCATTTTCTACTTTACATGGTCCTCTAGGTGCAGCAACTGTTTTTACTAAAGGGATTACGTGTGGACAGCAACATGATGCTTCTGCATGGCTGAGAATTACTGGTAAAAGCTGTATTTTTATTTTTTTTTTTATCTAGAAGTGCTAAAACTTTACTACAGCAATGATGAGGCAATTCTTCAGTTAGAAGACAGCAAGTATGTGCCGTGTAAGATTTATCTGTTTCTTGCTGATGGTTTCGTTTACAGAGCAAAGTCTCCTGTAGGGTACTGCTATTTGAGCACAGAGCTGCTATTGCTGTATGGACAAGAACTGGATTAAATGTTTTCAATATGCTATTTTCAGTATGTCTGTTAAGCTTCTGTGAGGGGTGAGAAATTTAGGAAAATTAAATTGAATGGAGCAGGTTAGCAAAGCTGAAGGATAAACTTGTTGGGTAGGATACGTTGGGAACAGTTGGGTCTAAATTCCTGAAATGCACACAAGGAGATAGAGATTATCTAGTTCCTGAATATGATCAGTAAAAGGCCTCCACTTAGAAAGCACTTTGATGAGTACATATTCAGAAGTGAATAATTCTTTAAGAAATAGACAGCATCTGCGCATCCAAAACAGCTTCAAAATTAATAGATTTCTCTTATTCAATTCATAGAATGGCTTGGGTTGGAAGGGACCTCAAGAATCATCAAGTTCCAATCCCTTTGCCACAAGCAGAGTTACCAGTCACTAGATCAGACTGCCCAGGCCCCATCCAACCTTGCCTTAAACACCTCTAGGGACAGGGCATCCACAACCTCTCTGGGCAACCTGTTCCAGAATCTCATCACTCTCTCAGTAAAAAACTTCCTCCAAACATCTCATCTAAATCTCCCTTCCTTTAGTTTAAAACCATTCCCCCTTGTCCTATCAATATCTACTCATGTAAAATGTGAGGGAAATCAATATTTATAAACTCCCTTTAATAATTAGAAGGTCAAATTAGACATCCCCATAGCCTTCTCCTTTCCACTCTGAAGCCCGATTCCTTCAACCTATCTTCATAGGAGAGGTGCTCCAGCCCTTGGGTCATCTTTGTGGCCTTCCTCTGAACCCTCTCCAAAAGCTCCACATCTTTCTTGTGTTGGGGGCTCTAGACTTGGATGTGATACTACAGATGGGGCCTCACGGGGGCAGAATAGAGGGAGGCAGTCATGTCCCTCACCCTGCTGGACACCCCTCTTCTGATGGAACCCAGGATGCCATTGGCCTTCCAGGCTGCAAGTGCAAATCCAATTACAATACTTCTCCAAGAGACAGCACATTCTGAGTAATGCCGAAAAAAAGCACAGTCTTCAGGTGATCAAGCTGCTTTCTCCTTCACACTCGAAAAGGTCAGACTTCAAGTAGAATACAGGTAGATTAATACATAATGTATAAACTCACAAGTGCAGACCAGATTACAGCGATCATACAACAGCACTGTGCCTGGCTGAGTTTCATCTCTGTTAGGCAACTCTGAGAACCACTTGCTGAGTGATTTATTGTTGGAGTTCCCTAGAAAAGTTTGGTTTCGCAAGGCCCTGGGGCTGCAAGTTACAGCAAATGCATTCTAAAGCTAAAAAAACAAAACAAAAAAACATCAAAGAGAGAGAAGGAAAGGTGGTACCTTAAATCTTGGCAATGTAAACCTGTTTTAACATCCTTTCTGCAGTAGGAAGTTGTTTTGTATAACATGACTTGCTTTTCTAGAAAGAAGTTTTACTTATTAGAAGAGCTTTCTCCTATAGTGGGGATCCCCCAAGCTGTTTCGCAGAGCTCTTCAGAGAATGCAGTGAGGTGATCTTTAGTAGGTATTCTAATATAGCAAGATACTTTTTTGTTTGTTTGTTTCATAGTTTGTGTTTTTTTCTGGCTTTTTTTTTTTTTTTTTTTTTTTTTAAAGATTTTCTTGCTTTGTTTTTTTCGGTTGTTCAAAAAAAAAAAAAAAAAAAAAAAAAAAATCAAACCTCTCAGTAATTCCTTAAAACATGAAGGCTGCTGGAAATGCTTGGCTAGAAACCCCTAGATTATGAAAACCTGAATGCTCCCTCATCAAATAGAGGGCCCAGGTAGAAGAAAGCCTAAGGGAAGTCAGAGAAGCTCTGCCAACTGAAGCTATTTTGTACAGGACCCTGTAAACTGAGATGAAAGTGTTCATAAAAAAAATTTAAAACATCTTTAAAATGTCAGAAATACCTGATGTCTAATCTTCAGCTCACTCAAAACTATACCTAGATGCCCGTTGTGTAGATTTAGCACAAATTCGTGTGAGGGAAAAAAGAAAGATATTTAATTCTATTATGTTTCAGCTGCAGGACAAGCAAGCTTCATGACAGCCTCTGATCAAGTGTGCTTGGCATTTCAGCAAGATAGGGCTTGCTCAATGAATCAAAATCAGTGCAGCTGCATGCCGAAAAGCTTGGTTGTGCCAAAGTAAGGCTCACAAGCTTAAGTAGAAGGATATTCATACCAAAGTGAGCAAGGACTACCATGCAAGGAATTAAGGGTTAGCACGTACTAAAGAGTTTTGCTGTACTGAACAAAAGGGCCCCAATGCCTTAAGGGCTGGAAGTGCAGTACTCAAACAGCTAGATGCTGCTTTCCCTTCACACTGATGTAAACCTAAAATAACTCAGCTGAAATTAGTGACATTACTTTAGCTTATACTGCTGTGAAGTAACACCAGAACTTGACTGTATTAACTGCTTCTTATTGTACTCTGTGGTTTTGAAGATATATTTGCCAGAGATGCTAAATTTCTGCAGAATTTCTATTGTTTGGGGAAACAGAGATTTCCATCTCTGTAATATTAATTTCTCTGCTTATATCAGCATGGCCCCGAGCAATCATCTTTAATCCCTGAAACAGAGATATAAATAAATTCCCTAATACTTATACTGCTCTCCTTTTCAATACTTCAACTGAGTTGATTTATAGAGCAAATATTAGAATCATAGAATGGCTTGGGTAGGAAGGGACCTTAAAGAATATCTAGTTCCAACCCATATGCCATTTGCAGGGTTGTCAACATCTAGATCAGTTACTCATCGCCCTGTCCAACCTGGCCTTGATTGCTTCCAAGGATGGATTACCCACAGCTCTTCTGGGCAGCCAGGGCTTCACCACCATCACAGTACAGAATTTCTAATAGCAAAATAAATCTGCTTTCTTTTAGTTTAAAACTTTACCCCCTTTGTATCACTACACTCCATGATAAAGAATCCCTCCCCAGCTTTCCCAGAAGCCACCTCTAGGTACTGGAAGGTTGCTATAAGGTGTCTCTTGAACCTTCTCTTCTCGAGGCTGAACAAACCCAGCACCCTCAGCTTGTCTTCACTGTGCTCTCATAGACCTCCTCTAGACTCACTCCAACAGGTCCGTATCCCTCTTGTGTTAGGAGTACCAGAACTAAACACAGTACTCCAGGTGGGATCTCACATTAGAGGAGTAGAGGGGAAGAACATCTTCCTTTGACCTGCTGGTCTTATTGCTTTTGATGCCACCCTGGATACGGTTGGCCTCCTGGGCTGGGGACACAGATTACTGGCTCATATTGAGTTTATCATCAGTATACCCGAGTCGTTATCCCCAGGGCTGCTCTCAATCTGTTCTCCACCCAGTCTGTACTTACGCTTATGACTGTCTTGTTGAATTTCATGAGGTTTGCATGGATACATTTCTCAAGCTTCTTAAGGTCTCTGGATGGCATTCCTTCCCTTCAGAGTGTCAGCTGCACCACACATCTTGGTGCCACTGATAAACTTGCCAAGAATACACTCAACCCCACTGCCCTGCCCAATGCTGATATATTAAATAGCACCATTCCCAGTACTGACCCTGAGGAATGCCATTTGTCACTCCTTTTCACCTGGGCATTAAGCAACTGACTGCAACACTTTGTCACTTACTGGTTGGATAGCTGCACTCACTCTTGCAATTATTCCAATCTTGAAAATATACCCCCACCAATGAACATGGTATTGGCCTCATGACTTACCTGAGATTAGACTGTTTTTTCCTAAGTAACAGTTCTGGTTGTTGAAAGAAACACTGAACCAAAGAGATCTTAGGGCATCTAGTGGTCTACAGGGGAAACTGCATCTACATACCAGCATTTTGTGGATGAACTGGATGCTTTAACAACAGAAGAGATGAGAAACGTGTTATAGGGGAAGAATGTCACCCATTCCAACCCAGGTCAGCAGCAAGCTTCTGGTTTCAGCCTTGGAAGTTCACTTTTTAAAAGCTCTGCAAGTTACTTGCCCCACCTTCATCACCACTCTCAAATAACAGTGAAAGAATCACAGAACCAGGGAATTGCAGGGTTTTGAAGGGACCTCAGGTGCGCATGGAGTCCAATCCCCCTGCTAAAGCAGGTATCCTACAATAGGTTGCGCAGGTAGGTGCACATAGGTGTCCAAACAGGTCTTTAATATCTCTATAGAAGGAGACTCTACAACCTCTGGATAACCTATTCCAGTGTTTTGTCACATTTATTGTAAGGAAGTTCTTCTGTATGTTTGTATGGAACTTCCTATATTCAAGGTTTAGGTCGTTACTCCTTGTCCTATTACTATGCACCATCAAGAAGAGCCTAACTTCATCCATTTTCCTCCCACTTTCCTTTAGGTATTTGTAAACATTAGTGAGATTCCCTCTCAGACTTTTTCCCAGGCTGAACAGGCACAGGTTACTCAGCCTTTCTTCATACAGAAGATGTTCCAGGCCCTTTATCAGCTTTGTGACCCTCTGTTGGCCTCCTTCTAGGAGATCAGTCTCTTTTTCAAACTGGGGAGCACAGAACTGAACACAGTATTCTAAATGTGGCCTTACTAGGCCAGAGTTGAATGGGAGGATCACCTCCCTTGACCTGCTGGCCACTCTTTTTAATGCACCCTAGAAAGCTATTGGCCTTCTTGGCCACAAGGGTACAGGTATCAGCCCAGATCCTCAGTTTCCTCAGATCTTATCATTTGCTCACTATATCAAATTCTAATTGAGCTACAAAAACCTGTGAATTAGTCTTCAGATTAATGTGATATAAAGCCTGATGTGGAATTCTGCCTCAATTTCTCCGGTATCAGTAACGGCATACATTTGAAATACTGAGAATTTACATTATGGAAATGCTGCTTACTCCCACAAAAACTGTCCCTCTGAGTACAGAAGCACAGGAGATGGGATGTAGCTGCCATAACCACGTGTAGCATTCAAGTTCTTATTCTTGTCAATGCAAGTGTAAATAGCTTGGCTAACAGCGTTCACTTCGTAGACTACAAATAACACTTTTCAGAGGTTATTTTTCGTATGGCCTACAGCTAGGCTGCAAGGGATTTCTTTCTCAGCTCTATATCTTGTAGGAAACTGTTAAAATTTAAGCATTCAGAAACCCCAGCTGAGACCAGAGTTTTGCTGTGCCAGGCATTGGGCAAACACAAAAAGAGCTCCAGGTCCAAATTTACAATCTGAAAGAAAATGAGGTGAAGGTCAAGCCATGTGTAGAAATGGATGTTTTAGTGGAAAAAAACAAAACAAAACAAAAACAAAAAACACAGGGCAGCGAGTAGTGAATAGAAAGTAAATGTCCATAACCTCTTTCAAGGGCCTTTCCAGAATTCCCCATAATTATATCACAGAAAATACAGAGCAACAGTTCAAGACAAAACACTTCCATGGCTGGGAAGTACACTTCCATCCTGATAGTAAATTCAACTGTAAACACTATAAGTGAAAAGCATTTTGCTAAGGTCACAACTTTGCAGTGCAAAGTTAGGAAGTGGCAGAATGATGGCAGCATACAGTTCAGTCCTCCTGTGTCTCTATTATGGCACACTTCTGTTCAGTGACTACTTTCTATTTTCCTTAGCAGCCCTCTGACATATATAGCAAGCCTGTGATGAACTGATCAGCAAAATTATGCACAGCAACTAGCAGGGAAGCTGTCAGCAACTGGAGATGCCTATGCTCAATTCAGTAATGCTAACTGAAGTGAGGCCTGTAGTTTACCTGACCAAAGTAAGACATATATCAGCATACCTGTACAATTTTCCAATGGAGCGTTTGTGTGTCACAATCTCTCTGAAGGTAACAAGGAAGACATATGTCAAACATGCAATTAATGCGCTTATGAGAAAATGGGTTGTTTAATATGTGAAGACATTTGGACCCCTTCTGTGAATGGATCATGCAGTGACAGAGCATACCCTTCTGTATAAAGGAAGTCATGGCTAGTTTACGTTGTGTTCCAACTATCAGATGAAATGTCACTGTCTGGCATTAGCTGTGCTGCTTTGCGTTTGCCATTGCCAGAGAGAAGATTTCCAAGTGGTAGTTCTAGTATTAATTCAAATATGTGCCAAAGAAGATCAAAGATGAATAGTCTGAAAAAGGCTGGCAGAGTAAACACGAACAGTGATGGGTAGTTCTTCCAAAGCTGCTTCATTACTAGCAGCTAGTAGAACTCTTAGAGGCTATTTGTTTTTGGAGTAGATAGATTGCAGATGCAATTTTTTTTTCTCTGGCATAATACACAAAAACATCTTTGAATTTCCAAGTGATCATAGATTTGCATTTCCAGCAAATAATTTTAAGAAATGTTACTCAGTTTAAGTCTCTTATATTATCATATTCTTCTTCACTATGTTAAAAAAACAATAGCTTGAGATGTGAGAGATGGAGTTTGTCTCCTTTATTCAGATTGCAGTGGCCAGGTTGATGGCAAGTGATGATATTGTTCATAACAAATATCTTAGAGAAACAGCAGCTCTAAGCAAACCAGAATGCTTGACTTAATTTCAAAGTGAAATTATTCTGAGTAGTAAGAACATTGCAAAGAGCTGAGAGAGATATATTATGACATAGGCCTATATGAAAAAATGATTGTAGCTATGCATTCTTTCTTGATTCAATCACAGGAAAGGAGACTTAAGATAATGTTAGATACAGTAAAGAGTAAGTGTATTTGATTATAGAGAATAACATCAACAGGTATATTTTAATGTTGCATATCCCTGATAGGATGAAAGTTAAGAAGAGGGCTAGTATTCCTGCTTTGAGATACTTAGCATAAAAATGACCCCGGTAAGACCACTCAAAGAGGGTTAGTCTACTCAAAAGTAGGATGACTGCTAACCATAACTATCCATGTCTACTCAGGGATTATCTAAGAGAGACTTGCTTACTATTAGTATATCGCTCTGTCCTTGTAACTCCAACTTAAACATTCTGCTAATTGAGTTCCAATAATTTCAAAACAAAAAAAAGCCTCTTCTCTTTACCCATTACAAAGATTTGTGTGAGAAGTTCAACTGGGGAAAAAAAAAAATGCCTATGAATATTCAAATGAATTCTCTGTAGAGACATTTCTTGCTCCCCTGGAGCAGTTGTTTGTGTACATATGAGCATCTGTCTTTCCATAAAATTATGAAAACAAACAGAAAGAAAATCCAACAACGGCTCCATTATGACAAGATAATCAAAACTGACTTCACCAACACTCTTATCTTCTTTTTGTAAAAGCATAAACACCATTATGTGTGGCATTCTAATACTTTTTTTCCTCTTCTAGAAATATGAAGCTGCTAATACAATATCTACAGAGTAGAATTGTAAGAGCAGGATCATAAGGTTATTCTACAATTGCATCTAAAAAGGTTGCTTAGTAAGTCCACCACAGCAGAACCTACAGGGATGGCAGCATTTCTTGAAGACGTGGTAAGGCCTGCTCCTTTGCAGGGAGATCAGATAGATGTTGCTTTTGACTCCTCCCCTTCTATTTTCTTTTTGCAGGCTATACATTCAACAACAATCTAGCCACTTATCCACAGGGAGAAGATTTTGGCCAGTTTTTCATGGTATAAACTCAAGCCAAAGTCTAGCTAGTTCTTTCTCTCACTGAAACTTCACTCCTTTCCTCCTAAGACTTACAAATTACTGAAAATGCAAAGAGAGCTTTGCAGCAGTGTCAAAAATCTGATTCTTTTCCTGGTGATACTAATTTGTTGTGTTACCTTACAAATAGTGCAGCTAGATTTCTCTATGCCTTCCTTTATTCTGCTCTGTAAAATTGAGGTAATTAAAAATGCCTATCTCATGGGAATGCCTTACACAGATACTTCATGGATTAACATTTGTAAAGCTCTCTGAACACCTCAGATGTTGGTCTCTACAGAAAAGCAAAATATTATCTTGCTTTATAAACAGCCGTTTCTAAAGACCTACCCACTTTTATTCACAATATGTGAAATATGCTAACATGGAGATTGATGCATCAATATAATTCAGATAATTTAGAAAAGCCTGCTTATTTGCTTGTCCTTCTAACAATACCGTTCTGTTTTCAACATCTTCTGCTTTGATCTTAGCCTGAGAGTGAAAATTCTGGCATACATAACAGAAATATAGGAACTAATGGCAGAAATGCACAGGTTTTTTTTAAATCTGACAGACAGGCTTCAATAGGATCCAAAACAATTATGCATGTTTCTTTCATATAACGTACAGGCTAAGAGAAAGCCTAACAAGCCAACTTTTCCCCATGGCTGCTGATTGATGCTATCCTCTAAAGAACAGCATCATCTGCTTCTATATACAAAGAGCACTTAACTTCTGCTATCATAGCTGTTTTTGCCTCTTACAGTAAAGTTTGTACATCTTAGAGGTAAGGGAAGAAAGATCCAATTCTATTTTTCTATATATGTAGTTCATCTAACAATTTTGTCTTCCCTTCTGAGAATGAGAAACCTTCACACCATCTCTCAAGTCCATGAATGAGACCAGTTAACAGGTCAAATATATAAGTAGCACAGTTGAAGTCTTCAACATGCATCAGATCACAATACTCCAAAAAAGAAGCATACACCTTACTATCAGACCTCGCACCAACTTATACTTTCCCATACTTAGGTGATTGGCAATGACTAAGTAGTGAAAGCTACTCAAACAAAAACCAGGTTATTCTACATATGTTCATTGTGTCTCTTGACAATAGTACAGTTCTGGAACGCAACTTTTAAGTACAGAAAGTTTTTTCCCATCCCTGTTTTAGTTCTTCTGCTACTTTCTACCTTACAAAATCACCATATTTTCCTAATGCTACCTAGCACAGGCAGATGAAATTAGCTAGATCATTCTTCTTGCTTATTCATAACGTAGACTAAAATGTTACAAGAAATCACAATACCACTCTGAATCTTAAACGTGTAAGATGGTTGCAGTGAGGAGCCTGAGGCAGGCAAAATAGAAAAAAAAAACTTGATGCTGAGAAAAATAACACCTGAGGATTTTTTTTTCCCAAACATTTGGTTTTGTTGTTATTTTTTCTTTTGTTTGTTTTTAAGAGGGATACAAGCTTTCCAATAAATAAAAGCTTCTTTGTAAGTACACTAAGAGGAAATGAGAAAAATTGACTTCATTTTTAGCAAAAACTTGAATATGAGGAATTGCATTCCATCAGACAGACAAATTCTATCAGACAGTACTAGACCAGGCTGTTGATATACATAATTGCCTTTATCTATAGCTTAAAGAAGAAGATAAACAATTTAAGGATGGGCTTCCTTTAGAGGCTTGTTTCATAAAGTAGAAGAAAACCAACTTTTTCACAAGTGGGGGTAGGTTATTCTCTAGAGGTCATCTCTGTGACCTCTTCAAAACATCAGCACGCTTTGAAATGAGTGCATGAAACATACAGAATTGAATGCTTTTCAGTCCCTCCCTTCCATTCACTAAGTTATGCTGTTCTCTTGCATGACTACGGTATCTCTTGCTTTATATGTTCACTGTATTTGCTTCATTTAAATATTCATATGTATTTTGATATGACCTTGTTATGCAATAGAAAGCACAGCAATGACAGCAGAGCAGTAAGGTCCTAGGCTACAGCAAGCAAGGACTTGGTCAAATGCAACAGCAGTGGGCACAGAAATGAAGGAAAAAAAGCTGCTTACCTTCAGAAAACCACAGGTAAGCAGGAATCTCCAACAAGATACCCTTGCTGCCACTACCAACCCTTAAATAAGGTCTGAGAAGGAGAGGATCTTGACTCCACCCTTTCTGGTCACTCAGGGGCACTGCATGCACCTGAGCTCCCCTGGGTTGGCCCTGCCTTCCCACCCAGTGCTCAATCACTGGTTCAATCCCTCACTTAGCATTTCCACTACAGACCTGATTTTAACTTTTTCATCCTTTTGAAGTATTACACTATGTTTGTTTTATTCCAGCTTAGTATTTGGGAGGATGTTTTGGGTGGTGGTTTTCTGTGCGCTAGCAGGATTTGAGTCATCAGTAGAACAGTGTTCACAAAAGCACAGATAGCAAGTATCCCATTCACTGGGGAGATCTTGCCACAAGGGACAGAATTTAGCCTGCTTTTGTAGCGGATTGAGGAAGATCTGTGTCACTGTTTTGTGTTGTTCACAGTACAAATTGAGCCAAATCATACAGATCTATACAGAAGCTAAGAAAATTTCTATAGTGTTCTATCCTACCCTCAACCTGTCATATGGTGTGCTAAAATGGATTCTTTTCTACAACCATGAGATGTACAGCCTGATGTAGGAGGTGTAATAGTTAAAAAGAAACGCGAACCTCAAGATACAAACAAAAATGCAAGCTATTTTAAGATGTACTTACTCTTACTTAAAGAATGGCAACAACACGTTGTCTTTGTGGTTGCCTTCATGCTTGCTTTGGAAGAAATAAATACTGATGATGGCTTTGGATTGTTGGTTGGTAGGAGTTGTTTCTTTGTTGTTTTGTTTTCATCATGAAGTATTTAGCTGTGATCATAACTTCATTAGGTGGGGGGAGGGGAAGGACATCTTTATGTGTTTTATTAAGTTCCCTTCAATAATTATTCATACACAGATTCAAAAATGCAGAAAGTGTGCATCTATCTGTTACTTTGAGTGACATAGATCTGATTAAGAATAAACCTGATCAAAGTAAAGTTTTAAGCATTCTGGAAAGCTCATTTGTTCCAGTGAGGCAAATGAAATCTTTAACATTCATTAAATGTCTTACTGAATTTGTATCAATAATGGGAATCACAAGGAATGTTTTCTTTCCTTTCTGAAAACGTGTTTTGTGAATTCTTCTGATTCAAACATACATGCCCATCACAGTATTTACAATTCGTCTTGTGAACTTGTGCAACCATCTCTAAATCAGTTTTGTAAAATGCTGTACTTTCGTCAGAAAGACTGCTACTGTATAGTTACAATTTGAGCTACATCTTACTGATGCCCTTGGACTTATCCTGAAGAGCAATCTGGTTGGGGATGTCAACACATAGCAATACAGTGTACTCTGAGACTTTGATCTGATGAGGGAATGATAATCATTAGCCCTCTGGGATCCTGTTCTGGTTACATACTGGGTTTTTTTTTGTTTTGTTTTTTGCTTTTTTTTTTCAGAAGTCATTCTATTGACTTCTTTGAATTTGCAAAACAATTAGGCTAATTCCCTCTTTTATAGCATATTTTGATATATTAATAGGTGTTTGTTATGGGAAGAGAATGTTGTTGAACTTCAGTCACTCCTGAACAGTGGGATTCTATGATTAATGCAAGATAGATCCTGGTCTCACAGGGCATTAAGCAGCATGAGTTTAACAACACAGTGTTAAAAATGAGTCACTTAATTAACAAAGGCAGGCAGTCATTACTATAGTCCAGAATAAATGTTATGCAGCTAAAAATATTTTCTTTACTTCATTCTTTTAATTTATTTTTATTTTAAATTACATGGATTAGGGACACCAGGCTGATATATTTCACCATACGGTCCAAGCCTGAATATTACAGTGACAGAAAAGACCACAACTTAAGTATGCAGCAAGCGGATCTACAGATATTCATTTAGAGTTGTGTTGGGTAGGTGAGGATGTGCTTTGGCAGGGAAACTTTGGTCAGCTGGTAGTAAGTCCTAGAATACTCTAAAGTGAACTCTACTGTGTATCTTTCTAAGAGGCAGGCATTTATCTGGAGACCAGATACACAGAAAATATCAGGTATACTGCCATAGAAATGTATGAAATTATCACATAGATCATTTCTGACCAAAACTGAGCATTCTATGATTACCAGAGAGTTTACTTCTACATATTCCAACTACTGTATTCTACCTTGCAATTCCTGTTTACTGGCAAAACTGAATTTCTCCCATCCCATTTTGTCATGTTGTTTAGCCATTTCTCACACCTTTCTTTTATTAAGCCAGAAAGGCTTCATAGTGGCAGATTTTCCCTTTTTGTATTTTCAGTTTTCATTATGCTATTTCTTTTACTGATCACCTCATTACTGAGAACAGATCACTAAAAACAATTTCTTTTAAATGTCAAGAAATTCTTTTGCTGCCTTCTTGATGGCCATGTTTCTGTTATGAAGAAAATAGGATCAATCAAGATATATTTGTCCCACAAACCAATTTTTCACTTCCCCTCCTCACCTCACCCATTCAAGATTATAGGAACATTCTTGTACTTTCCACTTCTAAAGTGGAGATGATGAAAATGGAAATGATAACTGTGTTCTGCTAGAGGATAAGGTTCAAATAGCTTGTAGATTGTTTCAGGCAGATGACAGGAGCTGTGAACGTATTAGAGATGGGATGTAAAACTGCAAATCAGAAGTGAGGTATGGGAGAAAACTATTAACAGAAATTTCTGGACTCAAAAAATAGCATGCTGAAAGCTGAAGATGGAAGAAGCAGTATGGGATAACTTGCAAATCTCCCTATACTATACAAAGCTGAAGCCATACTGATCAATCTCCTTCTCTGTGTTTCTATTATCACTCATTTACTGACATTATTCTGCTTCTAAACAACCACTCCTGATAAGCTTACTGTAGACTCCTATGTATCCATTGGAAATTACAGCAAAAAAAGAATGCGATTAGAAGCAGCTACCCAAATTGGACAATAGAAGGAAACAAAACTTCAGAATTACAGAGGAAAAGAGGTGAAAAGGAACCAGCCCATTTGAGATAATATAATGGCATACGTATTTGCCACACTTATGAATAAAGCATTGGCTTATTGCACTCCTAAGGCATACAGATAATCAGGGAATTTAACATGATCCACACATGTGGGCAGAAAGCAAAGTTTATACATAAAAATGGGATCTTGAATATTCTATTCATGCAATTTGTAGAGAAAGAAGGGAAAATAAGGAGAATCGCAATTTTTTTTTCTTTAAAAACCTTTTAATCAGGACTTGGGCAGAGAAAATAGACTTACAGTGCAGCCATTCAGATGATGGGAGATAAGTGTCACTTCATTTATTACTGTCTCTGAAAGGTTTCCAGGTTTCTTTCAAATTTCAATTTTTATCAGCAACTCAATCCACTGGAGCTTGATGTTTGTTTTTATTTTCAGACTCAAACCTTTCTGATACACAGCATTCAAATAATGTGATTTCTTGTTTAAAACAAGCAAACAGGCTTTAAAAAGCAGGTTCTCTTTCTTTAGTTCCTGATATTTTGAAAGGAAGGAAAAACTCAATATGTATGTTCCAAATGGAGCGGGCGAGTATTTGATGAACGAATAGAACACAGTTCAGAGATATACTGCTGTAAATAGGATCTCAAAGTACTTCATAGATTTAAATTGGAGAGAAAGATAAAATTAAAAGCCAGTGAGGAAACAAATTGTATTCACCTCAAAATTGTTGTTTTGGCTTAATAGATGAGAAAGGTGGACAGTTGGACTGGATAATCTTAGAGGTCTTTTCCAAACTTGGTGATTCTATGATTTAAGAAAGGTCTTACATTCAGATACTAGAGAAAAATGAACAAAATATATATGAAGAGAAATTCTGAATGTTTATTAAACATGTGTAAAATTCCCTAAAGTTTCAGCACAATTCATTGGAAATCCAGGATTCTAGTGTGAGGACAAATACAGAAAACTTAGTGAAGAGAAATACTTTGAATCTCTACAGGTGCCAGATAGGCAGAACAACACTTTCAGGTGTTCTATTAAGACTTTAGAGGCAACTGAAAATCTGACTTTCCACACAGATTGAACAGCATTCACTTCTTATGAATCCTGTCATGAAAGAAAGTTCTTCTAACATTTTCCAAAATTTATTTCTTTGGAGTTGTTTGGTGTTTTTTTTCTTTGTTTGTTGGAGTTGTTTGGGCGCTTTCAAGGACTGTGGACATCCTACTTACTGATAGTCTACCTGCTTACCAGCCATTTTCTAAAGTTATTCATTACTTCATTTGAAAACCTGTGACACTCTTGGTTCACTCTGGTCCTTATAGTATTGTTTTAGACAACCCTACCGTAAATAAGTGATAAAAACTTTCTTTATAATGAATTAGTTTAAATCTATGACCAAACCTGGCTGCCTTAGAGGACATCACTCAGTGCAACCCTGTCTGAAACCACAGTGTCATTTCAGTACTGTTCATACTGATTTTAGCTGTTCTAGACTTCAAGGGAAAATTCTAGTTCTTCGGTAAAGTAGAATTGGCTCACAGACACCATAGCTAAATTTGTTCTGTTGCTCTCCCACTTCCTTCCACTGTTGCTGACTTCAAATATTTGTCAGTGTAGGCTAAGATGGACATGATAGGTGTGACATCACATGCAGTATGGTGATGCTGCTTACTGACTGTATTCCCTCAGACTAGAAATAGAGCCTTTTTTTTCTTTTAACCTTTTTGTAACAGTTACTTGGTCATCTTGTCTGCTGGCAAGCATAGGCAGCCGTCAGGATGTGATACAAAGAAAATCTCCTCTGAATTCTACTCTCTTCACGAAGTGAGCAGTATTCCTGAAGGTGGAATGGAGCAAGATGAGACATGTCATGTCTTGAAGCTGCTACCTTGAGAAAAACAAATCTCTGGTATTCAGTAAAATAAACTGCACTGGTTTTTACCTAAGACATCAAAACTACAATTAATGCTTGGTTTGTTAAATGTAAAAATGGTGTATCTTCTGATTGGCATCTGTATGTTAGCTGTGAGGCTAATATTTACAGGTATCCCAACCACTGGCATCAAGAATCCTGATTTTGTCTAATCTTACATTCTTAATACAGTTATCCAGCTCTACTAAAAATGAGTTTAAATTAATATCACTTCTCTGAGCCTTTTAAGAAAAAGGGAAGGAGGGGAAACAAGGGACAAAAAGATACCCCTCATGGTCCATTTGTTCTTGACAATCTCTGACTTATTTTTGTTGACAGCTCTATACGTATATATAAGCAGCCTCCCAAACCAGTTGGCAAATGTCAGTGCAAAGAACTACATTAAGACCAGGCATAACCAATAACCCATCTATTGGGCCTAATATCTCCTTGTATGATTGTGATGGAAAAAATAATTCTACTGAACACCAGAGAAAAATCCTCTAATGAATAATGGGTTACACTGTCATCACAGTGGCTCAGTAAGTGCTCTGTACTTATGTTTACGTCACTTCATCAGTTTGCAGCATCACAGATGAATGATGCATACCTCTATGTGTGTTATAAGTGTGTTATGACTGTGCTGGAGACAATCCTGGTATACCTTCAGCTGAAAAGAGTAGTGAGACAGCTCATAGTAGCTCAGCAATGTGAAGGGCTGCATTCTTGTGCTCGTGTACATAACTTCTACAGAGTTCAGATACAAACCACTGGGTTTGGCTGTCACTGAGTGACAGCCTTGTATCTGACTGCCACATATAGCCTGCAAGAGTGATTAGGAAAGGCACTGATGGAAACCTTCCTCGTTCCTATCACTTCCTGTCTGCCTCAGGTTCCCTGGGATAAAAATAACGAAGTTTCTAATAGGATTAGTAACTTCATTTTTCCTCAAGTTCTGGAAGTTTGGTCTGCTAAAGGCATGACACTAAACAAGATAAAATACAGATAAGCAGTAGGTAACAATTCTTCATGCATTTATTCTATACACATTTTCACTGCAAATGTCACTACAATAAAGAACCATATAATCATGGCACAAATAAAGAAAGAGCACAGAATACATACTGCAGCCCTCTTACTGCAAGATATACAATTTATATTTACTGAAGTGCAAAGAGCGTACTGAACACTAAGAAATAGATCACCTGCAGTAAGACTGTTTTTCCTTTGATGATATGGTTCCCCAAGACGTGGTGACTCAAGAGTAGAAAGAATAACCGGAAAATGAATGAAGAAAAGTATCATAGGAAGAGCTTGAGATGTAAGTTAGTGAAAAGGTACCATAACTAAGAAATTCTGAGCATGCACTTCAAGCGAAGACTAAAGTCCTAGAATTTAATCCATTTAGTTCATCCAGTGATAAAGCCTCTTGAAAATAAAGGCTGAGTTCCACACGCTCTGAACATAGCCAGCAACATTCTGTTACACTTATATTGTGTGTAAGAATGCTCTCCTCTGCATACGAATGCTCATTATTTTGTTTAAGAGGACTTACAGGAGAAAGGTTTTAGCTCTCAGTCTTTTAACCTCATCTACAACTAATCATTGTGCTCTCTGCCATATCCTGTTCACCACCTGTTTGGAGCATGCCTCAAGCTCTGTCAGGAACTTGAGCAGAGTTTCAACACCTCTCTCACCTACATTCGTGTTGAGGAATTTCAGCCCAGTCCATGTACGCTTCTCCTCCTCTAATAGGCATTCTCTGAAGCGTGCAGGAATTTAAACTTAGACACAAAGGATCTTTCCTTAGCCCCAAATAGGGGTATAATATTTAGGAAGTACTTGAAGATAGTTGGTCACCAGTTCATTGAAACTCACCTGAATTTCAGTCTTTATTCTGAAGAAGATAGAATCACACTCCTAGTCTGCTAATGCGTCATTTCCAAAGTGGATGTATGACTTTATGAATTACAGTGAGCTCTCAAACAGAGAAAATGAGCTTGATTTCTAGAGAGGTGCACGTAGTATATGGAAAGATTCAAGAAATAAAAAGGCTGAGTTGTTAAGACCTACTTAGAGCCAGCAACACAGTAACATTCTGATAAAGATCTATGAAATACTGTATCTGTTATAAAAAAAATGTGTCAACACAAAGCTACATAAACTGGAAACAATGTAGAAGCAGAATGTATCAGTAGTAATAAAAGCACAGAGGCAATCAAAAGCCCACCTGCTTTCAAAACTGTTTTCAAGGGCCCTAAGAGGGACAAAGCCGAACCTCATTGGTCAAACTTTATCTAAATCCAAAGCCTGCATACTCCTGATACGAACAAAACTATTTCAATTAGGATTTACTGAACTGGGAGGACAGACTGAATATGCCTCTAGAGGTGCAACTCTGAATCTTTCCTTAAAGAGAAATGATATGTGCCTAGCCAAAGCCTGCCTTTAGCCTCTGGTTGACTAAAATTAGTGTCCGATATAACTCACTTCATTGTCCAGCATTTGCATGAGTGAACATGATGAAGAACTCATGCAGAGTTGAAGTGCCATCAGAGAACACACCTCCTGTCACAGAAGTTCCCCAATATTACATCAATTCCGCTGCTGCACAGAGGAATTTTAAAGTAATTCCTATTTGCTCTAGGCATGTCATAGGACCAGAAAGAATTCTGGAGAGACTAGAAACAACTAGCAAAATAAGGCATCTGAAGCACTTTCTAAGAGCAGGTATATTGCAACAGAGTTGAGACCAAGACAGAAGCCACTGGTCTTTTGTACTCTCTGCTTATCTTTCTGATTCTCACATCACAGCCAGCTTTCCTACAGTATCATGTGATAAATGGAAGTCCTCCTATAAAGCATTGATAATTTTGTTGATATTGTATAAGGCTATGGCACCATCTAGCTGCAAACACATGATTTGTTGTTTTTTAGCTTTCTTTAACTATTTCCAACCACCCCCCCCAACCACACACACTTGAAGCAGCATCTTCTAATACATCTCTCAGCTTCACTTCATCTAGCATGAAGTGCGGAGAGATTGACAAAGCAATTCCTACAAATCTCCTCGTGGCCTGATCTGATTGGCCAGATGTTCTCCAGGTTTTCTGTATGTGCTGGCTTATCATTGTCTAGAAACTTGTTAGAAGTTGCTGCATAAACGCTTAGCTACATGCACTAACTTGGTGGAGAGTACTCAGCTGTCTGGGGATCACTACTAATTGTGAAACTGTACCTAACTTCTATTTCTTCCTTCTCATTCAGAAGATGTAGTGAAATTTTTCATTGGTTTAACTAAAAAATCATGTTATCATGTGAAACAGAAACAAGATTTATGAATGTAAAATAAAGAACAATATTTTTGGGGTAGGAATATGGCTGCTTTTTAAATATTGACAATAACTGTAACAAACTATGCTCTTTTGTGGAAACTTGGAAGTATCTGTTTCTTTGGATCAAATGTAGAAAATAATTCAGCTTCCCAGAAGAAATATGAAGCTTTTCATTTTTCCTTCAACTTCTCAAAAGTGACAAATACATTTTCATTTGAAAACACAACAAAACACTATAATATTCAAGTTTAAAGAAAAAAGAAAATGAAACATTTCCCTTAACAGGGAGCCAAGAGAAATATTCTTACTTAATAGAAGATGGTGTTTTGTCTTTCTTTAAATAGATAGTGATTTCTATGTTAACTTAAGCCAACATTCCTTCTTTTTCCTTTTCTGGAACACTTTTTCCAGCCATCAAATGAAATCAAATACCATGTTATTTCACCAACTGCACAAAGAAGGCTAGAGACACATCAAGACATATTAGTATCGTCATTGCTCTTGATTTATTTCCCAGAAACATGGCATAAAATAAGTAAAATTTGACATTTTGAAGATTGGTCTTTAATGCACTCAATGGCCTTGCAGTCAGAAAAAAATGCCTGTGTGGTAATGGAAAGGTCTTCATGAATGAGCAATCACTGTATTAGGGAACATTATTACATTTAGTGGAAGAACAGGGAGTTTTTTTCTTTGTCAGCATTCGTCTTAGAAGAAACAACGCGTACCTTAGAGTACAGAAGACAGATGGAGGGTTTTCTCTTTTTTAGTATTTTAAACATGATAGCTTTCTTGTTTCTTCATAATATAAATGCAAGATTCAGACTTTTATTTCTGCATTATTATTAAAGATCCTTCAGAAAAGTTGAAATGGCAACCTTAGCACAGTTGCAACTGTGCTTTCTCAGCACGCAGCTACCTCCTTCACATAGCTCTGGTTGGCACTTAAAATGATTTATTTTGGAAGCTGAAGGCAGAAAAAGCAGAAGAAAGAGATCAAAACGCCATCACCTTAAATCTCATGCTCCAAGCCTCAAAGGCTGCTACCACAGCATGACAAAATGTGCACATGCTCTCCCCAACTGAGTTTTCTGTTGGCAATTAAACAAGCAGAGAACCAGTCATAGAGTTTTAATTAAGCACACCGTAGGCTGTTGCTATATTATGGTAAGGTGAGCTGTTTGAATCAGAGGAGTGGCAGCTTTGCATTTTATCAGCTCTACTGACTTGGAAAGTTAGACGTTGATTTCTGAATTCCAATAGCTGCAAATATACAGATGCTTTTCTAAAGCTTATTGAAGTTATTGCTTTCTCCTTCCAATGCATGAATGCATCGACAGGTCTAGTCTTTCCAGCTCTACTGTTGAAGTTCACCGTAAGCGATAGAAAATTGGAGAAAACTTTCAAATAAGTCATGTGTTCTTCTCAACTTTCAGAAAGGTTTAGTCCTTAACCGCTCACAATTCTTCCAGACTAAGCAAGTAAGGGTAACAGCTAATTTACAAGTAGCTTTTTAAAAATATATATAGAAAAAGTAGTAGTAATGTCAAGAGAGGTTGTGCAATTTTGAATCCTGGTTAGTCAGACACTGCCCAGAAGGTCTATGTAAGCTGCCCCCCCCCCCCCCAAAAAAAAAAAAAAAACAGGAATAGCCAGTTCCTTTCTCTTCCTCTTTCAATTGATGAGTTCTTGATTCCCTGTTTGCCATGTAATAAATTCTTACTGTGTGATGCAGTCTCATGTTAACACCATGCAGATAGATCCCGATTCTGCCTGGCAGAGACCTCATTATACCATATTCTGAGCAGTCATGTACACATGCTTGTTTATATGCTTTTTAGTGCTGGGTGGTTAAGTGTTACTTATATGCTCCTGCTAGCTGAAGCGAACTAGCTCTGACACTTAAACTTAGAAAGATTTATCTTCAGTTTTGAGGCCTTTACACTATTGCTTAAGTCAAGGTAGGGATACTAAATATTTGGGAGATAGTGTGTATGTTTATTAATACAAGGAGTCTAAGCAATGGAAGCAACGCCATTGTCCACTCCTAAGTGATTGAGTTGTGCTGAAGTAGTGATTATAAGGAGAGCATGTGTTAGCCACATGCTGCTCAGGAAAGATAAAGGCAGAAGAGTAACTTAGCATTAAATAATGTATAAAGTTATAAAGAAATGAGGACAATTACTGGGACAGGAGCCCAGAGAGGTTCTGGAAGACTCTATCCTTGTTGAGTCTCAAAACTCAGTTCCAGCCCCCCCGTTAGAAGCACTGACACCTCCCACTAAACCAGGTTGCCTAAAGCCCCCTTTAGCTTGGCCTTGAGAACACCTTCAGAGAGGCAGCATTCACAACCTTGCTGAGTATCACAGAATTACAGGGGTTGGAAGGGACCTCCAGAGATCATTGAGTCCAACCCCCCTGCCAAAGCAGTAACCTGTTTCAATGTCTCACTGCCCTCACAGTAAATAATTTCTTCCTAGTATTTAGTCCAAAACTATCCTCTTAGAGCTTAAAGCTGTTTCCTCTCACCCTATCACAACAAGCCCTTTATAATGCTACAATGGAATGGAAAGTGTCATGATAATAGCAGAGCAGGAAAGCCTTCAGCTACAGCAAATGAGAACACCAGCCACAGAAATGAAGAAAAAGAACTGCTTACCTTTAGAAAACCACAGCCACACACCTCCAGCAATAGATACCCCTGTTTTTTTTTCCCCACCCCCCTGCCAGCCCTTAAATGAGGTCTGGGAAGGGGTGGATCCTGACTCCACCCCTTCCAGTCACTCAGCTGCATTGCATGCACCTGAGCTCCTCCGGAGTGGCCCTGCCTTCCCACCAGGTGTTGAAATCACTGTTTCAAGCTATGACTTAGCATTTTCACTATACCCTTTTAAAAGTCAGCTACTGGAAGGTCACTATAAGGCTTCTCTGGAGCTTTCTCTTCTCCCAGTTAAAGAGCCCCAACTAACCCAGCCTGTCCTCATAAGGGAGGTGCGCAAGCCCTCTTATCATCTTCACAGTCCTCCACTCAGCCTGCTCCAACACGGGTACAAGCTCATCCTGGTCTAGAAGCAGACAACCCTCAAGGTCTTATTCTGTGGCTCTGTGTAATAAGTGATAGGATAATTAACATAAGTTTAGAGAAAACTGAGAAAAGAAGTGCAGTTTGGATAACCTAGCATATCAAAGAATACAATGGTCAGAGAAAGATAATACTGAAATAACAGTTACTATTTTCCATGCAGAAATTGGTTAGGGAGAAAAAATGAAGGGGAAAAAAAAAAAAAAAAAAAAAAAGATACCTGGAAAACAGAATGAAATATACTAAATTTAGAAAATACAAATTTTGCTATTTTTTAATATTGTTTGAGAATATTTTTCAGTAAAAAAACCTGTTTGTTTAGAGAAAAGAAATTACGTAAGTTTGCTTTAAAAAATAGTGCCTGGTGAAAAACATAATTGAAGAGATGAGGGCTCACAGAAAACAGTAAGCTGGTTAAGAACCATCTGAAATATCAAAGAGCATTTTGCTGAAAAAGAAGAGCTAGGAAAAAATGACTAGCAAAGGTCTTCAGGATATGTCATTTTTGGTAATGATGCTGGTTCAGAAAACTGATACTCCGAAATTTGTTGCATACACTTTGGTCTCATTAGTAAACCAGAGGAGTACTGAACAGCAATAAAAACCGGATTACCATGAAGCTCTGTGTAATAGAAATAAAATTAAGTTACACAAAACAGGTCATGCACATACAGCATTAATTATTGCTTGTTCCTTGTCAACCAAATGATAGAACTTGTGTTTACTCATCATGGCTTGCCTATTACCACTAAGACAAAACAGTATCTAAAAGACAAACATATCTTGGGATCATGTTCTGAAAGAGAAATCTATCACCAAATGTACTGAGAAAAGAGTAGTTTAAATATGTCAGGGAGAGTTCATATTTGAGATGCTGCTTCAATGTATTGTAGAATGTAGTATGTATCCTAGTTTAAGTAGTGACACAAGTGAAGAAAGTTATTTTCTTCTTAAAACTGGAAAGGAGCAAACAGAGTTAGGTAGAAAAATGATCAATGCATGTGCTATGGCAGTTCTCTGGACTCTCAGTGCCAATTGACAAGTGACTGAGGGCCTCCAGAAACAATTCAGTCAGAAAGTAGCAACGCTTACAGGGCACACTGCTCCTAAAGAATTGTAAGAACAGTTTTAATCACTCAAAAGCAAAACTAATTATGGCAGAACAAGTGCCCAGGAGAGGCTTTCGAATTTCCTGCTCACCATAGCAGCACATCTAAGAAGAAGAGCGCAAATGAGGCACCTTCCATTCATCTGTTCTGACAAGTGGTACACGTGGACAGAAATCAGGAGAGAGATGTGTATAAGACAGCTGTCAGCTTGTGCACAAACTGTGACAGGTGAAAGTTTATAAGTCCTGTAGTCATTGGAACTCCTTGGCTCTAAACCAGATTCTCAGCAAGAGTAAAGGTGCAAGTTTGTGACGTGGCCATCTCCAACAGCTGGCGACTCATTCAATGACTCTCAGAGTCCCTTCCTGTACCATTAAGTTTCATAAGGAAAAATCTTAAGTCAGTTTTCCCCTTTCTCCTTTTTTTCTCTCTGCCAGGTACCTCTGTGATAATTAAAGTTCATAGTTACTGGAAAAGCAGACAAAAATGTGCTACCAAGTAGTGAAACAGAAAGAATTACAAAAGTCTCAAAATCATAGTAACTCAGTCACTTGAAAAAATAAGCAGAGTACGAAATGCTAGTGGCTTTTGTCTTGGTCTTAACTCTGTTGCAATATATGTGCTCTTAAAATTACTTTTACACATTCTCATTCTCCAGTCTCTCAGTCTGAAAAAAGTCTTTTTAAACTTCCTCAAGACTGAGTTAATATTTTAATTATAAATAAATTAGTAAGAGTAGGGGCATATCCTACTTATTTTCCAAGGACAAACTTTTTTCTCTAATTTTGCTTGAGAAAAATTGGATCAAAGTGCTCAGTACTCTGTAGCCCATTTTGCTTATGCAGTCATTGCATTATGATGCAAGATGATTGCAAATTATTGTACAAGGCAAAAGCCAATGATGAAGCAACTGCTTGGATTGTATTTCTACTTGAAGGACTCCCTGTTCCCCCCTCAGGCAACAACTGTATTAACAAAATAAGTGAGTTGTTCAACAGTTTAGTTCTTCCGAAGCAGCAGACTGCTGAATTGCCTTTATCCAAGGATGTGTTCCACTGAAAATTTTTCTGAAGTCCAAATTTTTAAGCTTTTTCTCGGAATTTATCTGTAGTTGTATTTTAGTATATTTTTTACTTTTTTTGCAAATATATAAAAAGAGAATATATATGGCAGGAAAAAAAATTGTTAATACAATATTGAAAGTGTTAATACAGAAATAAACAGAGAAAATATGCTTTTGAGATATTCATGTTTATAGACCAAAGATGATAGATTGCAATTAGCCAGAGATTAGAAGGTTTCATTTAAATATTAAAGCTATGTTTTGTCTTAAATATGTTAAATTTTCTTAGTTTGGTTTTGGTTTTCCTTGCATACTGTGAACTTTAAGGGGAATGCTTTATTATATTTATGTTTAAGGTTATAGTTTTCTATGCTAGTCAAATATTTTGACAGCACTATCAAACTTGAAGTTTCCTAATAATTTCTTTGTGGTGACCCACAATTAGTTAACAATTTATAGAAAGTGGAGCCAGTCCTGCTAGGACCAAGACCTGCACGGCTCTTTTTTTATTTTTTTTATTTTTTTTTATGTTTTATTTTTACCTTTTCCCAACTTCCTTGGCTATTTTCCCACTACATATCTTGCCAAGTCTTCAGGACAGGTATTGTCTTCTCTGGTGTGGATGTGGAGCCCAGGGCTCTGTGGACATTCACCTCTTCATAGAAAAGTGTATTAGCACGAGTTCTTTAGTATGATTTTCAATTGATAGGATTTTAGTGGGTGTTTTGGTGTGCTCATTCGTATTCTTTCATTTACCCGCAGGTTTTGTGCTCTTCCACTACCAACCAAAGTGGTCATTCCCTATCCTTCCAGAATGTGCCAAAGTACGAGTACAATGGAAATACAAACCCACAGGTTTGTAGACCCACAAGGCTGATTTGTGATAGCAGGTGCAGACTGCAAAGCAATCATTAGGTCATTTTCCTAATGCAGGAAATTAGGAGTTCAGACACCTGCACTCTGTTTTCTACCCTACACTCAATCAGTTTGTGGAGCTGTGTTAGGTGTTAGGATACATATTGGTGTCTGTGACAGATAAAAGGCTTTTACACAAATGTGCTGTGTCAGTTCTACTGCAACTTTACTTCTTCCTCACCCTTAGGAAAAAAATAAATGGAACATTGGCACAGTTAATAAGTGGGCAGCTGTTGCAGCTGCACTGTGGGCTGGGACCTGCAGGATCTCAGATACCAAACTACAATTATATCCTGATTTGAGCTGGGACAGAATTGATTTTCCTCAGTAGCTGGTATGCTGCTATGTTTTGGTTTCAGCAAAAAAAAAACAATGTTGATAACATACCAATGTTTTAGTTGTTGCTGATTGCTGTTGCACAGAGCCAATGATGTATCAGTTTTCAGCTTCTCATATTGGCCTGTCAGTGAGGGGGGTGAGCGGGCACAATTAGTTGGGAGAGGACAGAACCAGGACAGCTGACCTAAACTGGCCAAAGCGATGTTCCATTGCACATGACATCACATGAAAAAACAGGAACACTGTGGGGAGTTGGCTGAGAGGACAGCCTCAGCCTGGGGACTGGCTGGGCATTAGTCAGCAGGTTGTGAGCAATTGTGTTGTGCACTGCTTGTTTTGGGAAAAAAAAAATATATAAAACTATTATTTCTCCTTTTCTATATTAGTAGATGTTTTTTTAATCTTAACCTACAAATTCTACCTTTTTTCCCAATTCTCTCTCCCATACCCTTGGGGAGAGAGAGTGAATGAACGACTGTGTGGTGCTAAGCTGCGTGCTGGGTTAAGCCCCAGCACATCAGCAGTAAAAGTGAAGAGATATTCCTATTTCATATCCTTGAGGGCTTTTATTATTAAGTCTGTGTTTCAGCTATCTTGTCATTCCTTCCAAAACCACATCAATGGTGCACTATAAGCACAGAGCTAATGTTTCTATGCTAGAAGTAAAGCAGTAACTCCAGAAGCAGAACAATTTTATCAGTGCTTTGTTCCACTCACACAGATGATCTCCATTAGGATGCAGATGCTGTTGCACTATCTCTATGCCTCTCTTGATCTGAGCTGGCACCACTGCAGATCCAGGCTATGTACCATGTGATTTTATCTGCCCTGTTATCTTCAGCTTAACAGGGTCCTTGCCCTGCTGCACTGTACAGTATAGTTATTGTGTTTAATCTGAAAAGAGTAGAGTCATCCCCTGAAAACCTTGCTGACACTACATGCTGCTTTTTAAGCCTTAAGATATGTAAACTGAAAAAGGACTTTCTCTGAACTGCCAACAAACGAGGCACAAAGTTTGAGTCACCTCTGATTCACCGTTCTTTACTGGAGAGCGAATCTGAACTATGCAGGTTTCCTGTTCTCTGTAACTTTGCCAAAGTTCAAAGTAAAAGCGTATAATGAAGCTCTCACCAGTGAGTGAATGTAAAATAAATTAGGTTACTATAATTAAATATGAGGATTTAATCAGACTCATCAAATCAAGGTTCCTTCAAAAATGGAGGGAGTAAGAACCACAAAAGAAAGTTATTTTGTTTAGTTATTGGTTCTTGTGGCTACAAAATTAATAACTGTTATTGGGATGAGTATGCCTATTCTAGCCAAAGAGAGGTATAGGAAGAGACAAATTGTTTCCAGGTTGTAATTAATGTAGACGGTGCAGCCTTCTGAAATTACAGGTAATGAGGTTGTAAACAATCCTTTTTCCTGAAGGCAGGGCTGCACACGAGAAAAATTAAGTATGAAGTCACATCACTTGTTCAGGTGACATGAGAGGGACATCTCAGTGCTGCAATTAGAGGCTGTAACTTTTGAAATACATGAAAATCTGATATTTAAGATAGCCAACTTTCTAACAAAGGCTGCAATTGACACATTGCCAGTAATTTTTCTTCATGGCTGTTTTTTTTTGTTTGCCTGGGTTTTTTTGTTTGTTTTTGTTTTTTGGCAGTGGTGGTGTTTTGTTTTTGTTGTCTTGTTGTTTTTTGTTTGTTTGTTTGTTTGTTTGTCTGGGGGGGAACAACCTTCCCCCCAATTCCCATAACTCTGAGCATCTATTCCTGCTTTGATAAATTGTCATGGTAAATACGTTTCTCTCACTCACCAATTTCAGATGCACAGTTGGCAGAAGGCAGATTTGCAATTTAAAGAAAAGATTAGAAACAAAGGCTAGAAAAGGACAGTAGAACAGGTGAGCAGAAGCTGAGAGAGGAATTTAAGGGAATGGGAAATACAAGAAAGAGACTAAACATTGAGGATACTTATGTAAGGGAACAAACAAAGAGTGTTCAAAGATGGATGTCAAAACTAGGGCTACTTTTTCCCTAAGTACTTGATTTTGCAACTGTAAGATAGGGACTGGCTGTGGAGGACAATAGCCTGTCATTGTGATATTAAATTTCAGAAGAGGAAAGAAAAAAAACAGAGGAAAACAGCATTAATCCAATAGGGTGTTGATTCCCAGCAGTGGACACATGAAACAACAAGGCAGTAACTGCATCCTTTTGTCAGTTCAGAGTCCCACTGAACCATCACACTGACGGTCTTTCCTTCACCTCTTCCATGCCTGTTTAAAGCAATCTGGCTTTCAAGAGGGATTGTGTTGTACTGCAGGGAGAAATGCAATTATGTGGAGAGAGACTGTCTTGTTAAAGCATGCTGAAATCTTATGGAACAGTTACACATTTTAACTGAAAAATGCAAAATCCTTCTAGAATGTTACAGTCATTCAAGTCTTAAGGTTGTGTGACTTCTTGAACGTAGGTGCCATTTCCAGCTGTTCATAAAATCTAAGGTAAATACTAAAATCTAATGTCTTAGTCCCACATTTTCTGCTTTGTCCTCACTCATTTCTCCTTCTTCTCCCCATTTTTTTTGCCATGCTGCATTTACCAAAAGTGCTCAGCCTTCCTCATGAGTATCATGAGGATGCCACTTGGAAAAGGAAGACTTACTCAAGATAAAGTTATTTTCTTTGGTCAGAAGAAGAAACAAACTTGTAAACAGCCACAACACAAAACCTCTTTGACTCAAAATGATGCTGCCAAGAGAGCAGAGCTTTTGCTGCACTGATATTGGAGATAAGTTACCAGATTGCGAAAACAGGCAAAGCTGCCAAGCTTAACAAAATAACAACAAAAAAGGCATTCCACTGTCTAAGAGGACAGTCTTTCCAGCAAACAAAAGCCCACTCAAGTCAGTATCAAACCAGCCTGTTCCACTTTCATGTTTTGTTTTATAATTAATTTTCCTTCTTTTGTAGCTTTACAGTCAGAGGGTTTGAAGCTGAAATAACTGGGTCAGGAGACAAAATTTCTAGGGCCGAGAGCCTAATGAATCACTAACTACAAAGAAATACAAAGCCAATAGAATGCTTTAAATGCATTTTCTTTGGAATAAACTCACTCTCACTTCTCCACAGCAAACTATTTCAGAGACTCAGTAGATAGCCAGTCACAAGGCCTGACTAATTACCAGAATGGGTGAAAAGCTTTAGAAAAGCAGGTACTACCAACAATATATCCTTAAATGTAGCAGACATAGTTGTTGTAAGTTTTGCAACTTCTGGTCTGATGGCTTCTCTGAGGTTAGATTGAGTACTACTGTTTGGACAGGTACCTCTCCAGGGCTTGATTTTCTGTAACCTAATAGACTATTTGTAGTCACTTATGTGAAGGTGAGTGGCAGGAATGAGAAGAGCAGAACTCTTTTCTCTTTCCCTTCATCTATGTGACTAAACAATGCATAAAAAGGTAATTACCCTCTGTTTGAAAACTGAAGGAAAGCTTTCTCAAAACACTGTTACATTTTGAATATTTTTTGAAAAACAGCTTACAGAAAACATTGGGAAGGGGAGATCAAAGGAGAGAGTGAATCTGCAAACAGATCTTTCCTGTCTTTCTTTTACAAGATTATAGCCAGAGATGTAAGAGGGAAATATTCAGTGAGATTACATTTGCTTAACCACTGTTCTTTATTGTGATTTGCAGTATCTGAACAGAACTAGTGTCTGGGAGATGAGAAATGACAGAAATATCTCTGGGATGTTAAATAGGGAAATACAGCATCTGTAAAAATATAGTCTTTGATATAAACTTCCACAAAACAATAATGCCAACCGCCCACAAAGATGCCTTGATGTTGCTTCTAATTTCTTTTATTTTGCTCTATTTTTATGTCTTGTAACTTTTGCATTTAATAAAGATCATTTGATACAAATTAACTTTCTGAAAATGTTGTCTGTTACAGTTTAACTTGCTTTGAGGGAATGCTTAACTGACTGGAATTTTGCTTGTCTAACAAAGTAAGCCAAGATATAACCACAAAGTAAATACTTCCCTAGGTAGACTAGGACGCTGGTTACTGGTGTGAAAGTTGAAAGGCAAGTATACATCACTATTTAGAAGTGATTTTCAAGTTGCATCAAACATTTCCAGCACACACATACAAAAAATGTCTTGAAGGTCTATGCTCTTGTGGATTGCATTGTTGGGATGTCAAAAAGGGTTTTTTGTTGACACTACTGCGCTTTCTTAATGCAAATGTCATGGGAAATATCTATCATATATCATAAGATCATATATCAAGCCAAATAAATGGAAGAGAGCGTATAAACAGGAGGGGGAACGGCTGTTTACAAGGGTGGGTAGTGATAGGACAAGTGGGAATGGCTTTAAACTGAGATGGGGGAGGTTTGGGTTAGATATTAGGAGGAATTTTGTCATACAGAGGGTTGTGAAACACTGGAACAGGTTGCCCAAGGAGGCTGTGGATGCCCCATCCCTGGAGGCATTCAAGGCCAGGCTGGATGTGGTTCTGGGCAGCCTGCTCTAGTGGTTGGTGACCTTGCACATAGCAGGGGGGTTGAAACTAGATGATCTTTGAGGTCCTTTTCAACCCAGGCCATTCTATGAGTCTATGAAATTGATTGCTGTTCCAAACATAGGGATGAAATCTAAAAGAGTAAAAACAGCAATGATACTGGATAAATGGTAGAGCTAATGAGGGTAGAAACAGCTCCCACTAAGTTAAGCTGAGAAAGGGATTTGCCAAATCTTTCTTTTGATAATATCTGCATCAATCTTATTTGGTGGGGCTGTTCTACATCACTACATTTATTCTTTTTACATTTTCACAGGACGTAAACGTGATAAGCATCCAATTAGACAAGCAAAGTTGTTGTGATCAGCCCATAAATGACCTGCTCATCAGCAATCTTATGTAAATGGTGAAACTGCAATTTTGCTCCAGATAAACAAAAGCTCAGCAGTTGTCTTTCACAGAACTTCTAGATATAAAACAGGAATGCTAATAGTGCCACTGTTCTTCAATTGTGCCATTCTGAAGGCTTGACAGTACTATTTCATTTAAAGGAAAGAAGTCAAAAGAGAAAGAAAAAGCTGTACAGAAATGAGTTAAGGACAACTCGTGAGTTAAAAATGAGTTAGAAATGAGTTAAGGATAATGAAGGGATATTTCCCCTTCCTGCCATACCTCCCTCCTTTTCTCCCTTTTTTCTCTTCCTCTATTTCCTTTCCTTGTTTTCCTTCTTTTCTTTTCCCACTTTTCCACTGTATATCACAATCTTTTTTTATGCATTTCTTACTTCCCTTTCTGTAGTGTAGCTGTGCAGAAGTATTGACGAGTAAGTGTAAACTTAGCTTTATTTTGAACAATCAGTTGGATTCCTTGATATTCTACCGCCGTTGTACACTATATACTGCTTTCCCAAACAGAGAATGCCAACATTTTTATCTTTCTGAGTTTAGCAGCATTAAATTAACATTTATTATTATCATTATTGAAAGCAGAAAAATTGGAAGACATCAAAGAAAATACAGAAGGAGGAGTGGAAAGAGGAAAGCAAACTACAACTCAGTCTTCTGCTTTATCAACTACCTAGGATTTCTCAACTGCAGACACAAGTAATTATGCAATGGTGTTCTTTGAATTGAAAAATGTTATGAAATGAATGTTGTGAACAACTGTGAGACGTTTTAAGGCAGTTCTGCTCTTATGTTTAACAGTGAACCTCCAGCAGTAGTTCCTTTAAAGAAGGGCCTATGTTGCTTATTAATAACAGATGCCAAGACTGGTGATGTTCTGCTTGCATGGAACACGCAAAAAAATGAAAGTGTTTTTTCAATTTCTAAAAGTTATTTCCTGCTCAAATACCAGGAAGTCAGATATGCAGGTTTTCCCTCATCTCATCCTAGACAAGAATTTCTGTAGTCTGTCCTTTCTTTAGCCGCAGTACAAGACCTGGCAGTGTTCCAGCCACATGTGAGGACAAGTTCACATTTTACACTTTGCCCTGTAGCCCAAAGTTTCATAAGGTGTTGAAAAACAACTCTCAGTGTGTGCTTAGTTTGGTTAACAAGGCAATCATGACTCAGTGTAACAGGTCTATCAGCTCACATAGTGCTTTCTCCTTTACCTTTCTATTATTATCTCATGATTAAAAAGCATTTAAAAATTTATCCTTATCTGAAACACCAGAGTAGTCCAGCACTTCATATTTTTGTATTGTTCTGAGATAAACTCTGAGATACACACAGAACACTGGTATACATGTAGCAGACTCTGTCCTTTGATTGCCAATGTAGGTGTGATGCTTCTTGGTCAGCACGCTGACTTTTGCAAGTGGCACACTGCAGTGTCTTGAGAAAAGCTCTATGCAACTGTGCTGAATTAGACTGGGGAGGTGTTAAGCATGTTAAGCATGAATTCAGCAAAATCTTGAAGTACACAGCATATTAGACTTCTGTAATCTAGACTCCATGAAAGTCAGACAAGAAAGCAGCAGTGGTAAGGGCAGGAAATTGCACTCTTGAGAAGTCGCACTATGGAATTACTCTGTACCAAACACCAATGAAAGTCTGCATAACGTACGGAAGACAACTGAAAGCCTAGTGGCAAGAGTCTCTGTGGATCCTAAAACTGCCTTGAACAACAATCTTGAGCTTCACTAAAGTGCCACTGCTTTTTTCAGTTAGATGTAGATAAGTATTTTTTGCCATGATGGAATGTCACACACAGCTTTGGTTACAATGCAAGGGCATCACACTGCACAGTTCCTCAGCTTAAATACATAAATCTCAAGCCTCTAATTCCTCACTGAGTACTAGTTCTTCAGATAGCTGCTGAGACAGGCAAAGAAAATCAACCTCCAGCCACTGTCTCAGTTGTGCAAGAACTTTCACTCTTCAGAACATACGATAAGACTGTATTCCAGTAAATTCCAGTAGAATGGAATTATCTCTTACACAGATAATCCCTACATTTATGCTGCTGTTTTGTTTTTCTTTTTTAAATTCTACATAAGCATTTCTGTCAACAGTAGCAACTTCTGAGAGTGAGTTGTTGCCTTTGGAGGTGTAAAAGCTGATTTTATGCTTGTTTACTGAGAAATGCCTATACTTACACATAATAAAACCCAAAATATCTTCACGTATTCAAAGACATTTCACTTTTAACTTTCTTGACATGTACATCTTTACTGTATTACAGATATAAGTCAAGCTTAATACAGTATTTAAACAAAATAACTCTAGAACCAGTCCCTTTATTGAAGATAAAAATAATTAAAGGAGAATCCTGTGGACTTTTCAACAATATATAATTTTGGTCCCTATCTCAAGTTGTAATTAATTTTGATCTTTATGCATTTATTTTTTTTTTTTTTGCAATTGAAATATTCACTTAAATAATTATTGCATTTAATAGAAAGCTAAATTCCTTTCTGTATTTCCGCCTTAATTATCATTATCACTTGCTGTTCACTTAAAGTCAGGAAATCCTCTAATTAGAGTTATTTCTGCTCTACAGGAAAAGGTAACCCTTCACATATGCAATATAAATGTAACCATCAAGCTTGCTTCTGCATTTTTTGAAAATTATAAATAAAATCAGCATTCACCTTGTTATCCTCTCCATTGTTTCAATCTGTGTATGCATTCCCTCGAAAGTACCTCAAAAATCCCATGCTGATGAGAATGGTTTCAAGATAATATTCGGCCATGTCACATATCATTCAAATCCATATTTGTTTTCAAAGGCCTTCAGATTTAAAAAAGAAAATAATATTGCATTAAACCTTGAGATCTTCCTACCAGGTTACATTCAGTCTACAGACTGAACAAAGTCTAAATGCCAAAGACTGAATTAGACATAAGAAGGCATTTCGCTAAAGAGTAAGGATTTAAGTATAACCCGATTAAGGGTATGAATCTGTAACAATACATGTAACTACACCTTGAAATAATAGCTGACACAAGCAATTATAGGGTCTAGTCAATCACATATCAGGTATTACTTAAAGCAGGATTTCTCATTCACATCTCAGCAAGGAATTCTTAATGTCTTTGTAGCATAAGAAATTGGTAATGGAAAATGACATGATTTAAACCAGGAGATTTATCACAGGAGCAGCACGGTGCATAAGTTGTACTCTCACCAGCTACAGCAATACAAGAGCTGCAGCATTTCAGTGCTCAGAGCAGAAGAAATCATGTACGGAAATGTGTCTTTCAAAAGTGTAGCCAACAGAATGAGGGGAAACTTTTGAGGAACTGTGTCCTTCTTTCAGGTATGAGACAAGTTCAGAACAACCTCACCTTCAGCCTGGTCATGTGAGAGCACAGGCAGCTGGTATGTACCAGGATGGTGGGCCACAGGGCACTTCTTCCTAAGATCTTGTGTAATAGTGGGAGTGGAGGGGAGAGTGCTGGGAAACCAAAATGTTAGTTGGTTTTTGTTAAGTTTGTTGGAATGTCTCATAAAGATAGAAATAAAAGTTCGGTCTTTTGACAAAGTTTTACCTTGTTCCCTTGTAAGGCAGAGATTGAAGAGGAAGTCTTTGCTTTCACAGGAAACGTTCTACTGCTGATAACAGGATTTCTGGTCCTCAGCCTGTCGCTGTGGGGACTTGTTGGAGTAAGCTGTGCGAGCCCTTCCATCAAGCACCTTACACAGCCGTGCTCAGGGAGGCCCCACATGGCCTGCAGGCCTCGGGGCTGCACACGTGCATCGCGTGAAGGGCCGGGGCAAGGGCGAGGACAAACAGATGACAAAGCGGTCGGTGGAGGCTTTGCCTTCGCCAGTGCGGGATGCGGGGCTCCCGAGCGACATCTGGGACCCTGCCCCGCGTGGGCCGGCTGGACCTCGGCCTCCGGGCACCTCACTGCTCACCACCCGCCCCAGGGGACCGGACTACAATTCCCAGCGTGCAGCGCCGCTTCGGCGGCCGCTCTGATTGGCCGCCGCTCTTCCCCACGTGACGGCAGGCGGTGTCGCGGTGGCCGTGCCGGTCCCCCCCCGAGTGTCGCGGGCCGCATGGCGGCGGCGTGGGGGCGGCGCGGGGGTCCCCTGCTCCTGCGGGGGGCGCTCGGGGCGGCGCAGGACCGGGCGTGCAGCACCGGGGCGCCCGTGCGGGCACCCACCGGCGCGGCTCGAGCTCAGGTAAGTCCGCGCGCAGGGCGCCCGGGGATCGGCTTTGTAATGAGAGCGGTGCGGCGCCAGGTGTGCCCGCAGGGGCTGTGCCTGGTGGTCGGTGGGTCTCCTCTCGGAGCGGCTGTCTAAGGCGGTCCCGCTGGCGGATACCTGACCTCACAGGCAGAGGTTGCAGCTGTGAATCCTGACGCTGTGTCCTGCGGGTAAAATTGAGGGGACGTAAACTGTGGGGCGCTGCTGGTGGTGAGCCAGGCTTCCCTCGGTACGCTTTGTGTGAGTTCTGAAAGTTTCCCTGAGTAACTGTGGGCAGCGTAAGGTCCCCGTGCCGTCACTGCCGCTGCTGAGGTGGGTGCCACGGGGATCTTGACTTCGCCCGAGATCACATTGCAAAAACGGTGTTAAGTAACTCGCATGGGAAAGATGAGTGGATAATAACGGATAATAAGTTTGCAGTCCGCAAACTTAGCATGACAATACGTCAGTTCCGTGCCCTTACTTTGCTGAGATCAAATTTGAGCTGCCCCAAATCAAAATTAGGGGTGGTTATGTTCTGAATAGCCATGTGAGCTGTACCACGGAACTGTTTCTTCAGCCCCTCACGTGAAGTAAACAAAGGTGTTGTGTGTTGTTCAGTTCCAGCTTCTCCCACTTTCACTTCAGATCCCTCAGATACATTTGGTTTCTCGGTGCCCAAATGCAAGAGAAAAAGCTCTGCGTTAAGGCACAGCCGTCTATCAGAGGCAGGGTACGACATCCTGACTAATCCACTGGTGGTTTATTGATTTTTCTTTCGATTGCATGGCTGGCTTCAGCAAGCACACTGTAACCTAAAGCTGCCAGTCTTGTGTCACCAGAATTGGATGCATTCACTACCACTTACTTATTTACAGAAAGTCAAACAGATTTGTACATTGCTTTGTTGAACAGTTACTTGGCTCAACGACCTACAAAAGTTTATTGAGGTTTTGTGTCTGGTTTTTTTTTTCCTCTAAACTAAAAATTTTAATAAATTCTGATTAGAATTAATTCTCATAGAATGGTTGGAGAGGACCTCAAAGATCACCAGGTTACAAATTCACACCATGGGCAGAATTGTAACCACTATCTCAGGCTGCCTAGGGCCCTATCTAGCATGACCAGTTACTTTCTATAAATCAAGTGGCTGTAGCACACAGTCAGGAATATTTTTGGAAAAGCTTGATTTTACCACGTAGGTCTGAAACCCCTATATCCTTTAGGAGAAAAAAAACACAGTGGTTGAGAGTATTAAAGTGATTGGGAGATTTGTTTATGTGGTAATAACCAATGACAAGTGTGCTGGAATACTTGCTAAAACCTTGCAGGTCACAGCAACCAAGCCAATGCAGAAGCAAAGATAGATAGTACAAACTTCTTATGATATGTGATAAATATCTGGGAAGTTGATGGTAAATTGCTTAGGAGTAAAACCCAGAAGTTGGCTGGACTATTACTGGACTGATTAGTCTACATGATTGAACATATTCATATCTTAGTATTTATGTTACAGTTGCCAGCCAAGGCAACAGTTTAAATGTTCTATTGCCAAGGGTAGAGTCCCTTTTTTAAAGATTAGATAACGGCAGGTAGCAACAGGTACTCTGAGAGCCCCTTTTCCTGCATCTCTGGTTGTGTGAATCACTCCAGAAATGGTTTTACAGTTAACAGTGGAAGATCTAATGCCAGCCTGTCATCTTCTGCACAAGATCATATATATCTAAATGATATTCTTGAATAAGAAAGTATTATGTAGGATTATGTATTTCAACCACAAAATGGTATATTTTCCTATATAACTTTTTATTGTAAGCAAGAAGTTCCTGGGCAAAAATACAATGAGGAAGACAGGATTCTTAGTGTAATAGGGCTTCTGAGTGATAACATTAAGGAAATTAGTCTTTTTTTTTTTTTTTTTTTTAAACCCCTTTATAAACATGTCACTTTAGTAAAAGTCTTTGGCATCCTGTTATGAAGTTTAATTTCAGCTCATGTAAATCACGTAACTTAAACATAGTTGATTGAAACTTTCTTTGCACTCACTGGAGTAAAGGAAAGAGCCCAGCTAGTCTAGAACAGACCTCATATGGCCTTTCTTGTCCATTCATGCCTGAAACTCTGTGTCCTGGAACTCCATTTTGTGGGTAGCTGTTCAAAGTCCATGAGCAGCACTTTCTGTGCCAGAAGCCAAAACTGAAGCATGCTGTTTAGGGCCAACTGTTGTGCAGCAGCTGTGGAGCTTTCAGAAAAACATTTGTCTTGGACTTCCCAGCTCAGACCTCATTCTGGCACTTGACCTACTTAAACCCATTTCATCCTCTGTGGTTGTCTGACTTCCATGTTGAACAAGGACACCTCGCTGCTTGCCTAACCCAAGACATTAGAGGTGAGGCATGAAACAGAAGAGCTCTTGCTGAGTTGTATCTAAGATGTTGGCAGATTAGTGCTAGGCCTTTAGGCTGGGAGGGCAGCACTGGTGCATGGACTTGTCCAGCAGGACTGCAGGAGCTGAGAGAGCCTGCAGGGTTTGGCAGCAGGAGCCATGCTGACACTGTTGTGGTCGTCCTTGAGGCCAGGCCAGAAGAACTGTTTGGTAATATTGCATTGTTAAGGAGCTCTCTGCTCTTGTTTAACTGAACTTTTCCACTGTCTGTCAGTTTGTGGTATTCCTGATTGTTATTAATACTGGTGACAGGTTCCAATTCTGCTGGATTGCTAGAAGAGTTCTTGTGGAAGTTACAGGTGAATTGGCAGGTTTGAAGGGTTGACAGCTTGTCAAAATATAGCAGTCATCTAAGCACTTATTCTTTCAGTACTGGTTTAGAACATAGGATTGACATCCTAGAGGGTGAAATTACTTTTTCCATAGATCAGATGTAGCACACTCTGTGACATGGCATACTCCTATGTGCAGAAGACTCTCCTGTCAATTATAGAGGGGAATAGGGGCTAGGGAGTAATAGCCCTGCCTTTTGAATCAGAAAGTTATACGGTTGGATATCAGTAGGTTAAAATAGTCACAACACCCTTCTTTTCCAACTGTAGAGAACTGAATAACCATTTCCCTTTAGCTTGGGAATGGTAGCAGGCAGCTTTTGCTGTTCAGTGGGTCACTCAGAGGCTACAAGTGCCTCAAGGTCCAATCTCACCATACTCCTTCCCATCAGAAAATCCTGCTTATGAGATTGGATGAGAGCAGGCTTATTCCTTGCTCTCAGTAACCAAGTATCTGGGTTTCTGCCTCAGACATTTAGCCTTCCCTGAGGAATTGATTAATATGAGTCAGCATTGGCTGCAGTGGCAGATACGGCAATACAGGATTCACTTCTGGAACTCAACCTAGGTACTCTTGAATTCATGGTGTCTCCTAATTCCTCCTTGTGACATCAAACAGGACAGAAACTGAACTAACAGCTTGAAAATTCCACTGTCAGTTACTCTTTTCCTCTTAGACAGGACCATGACTGGCTCAAGCAACCCTATGAAACTTTTTGTTTGACCATTCCAGCACTGAAAAGTATTTTCCAGCAAGAAACAAAAGTCAGTTATCTCCAACAGGATCTTTAAGCAGTATTAACACTAGCTGCCTGGTGAGCACATGTTCTTTAAATATTGCTTCTTGACAGTTGCTTCAGAGTAATTAATGAAGGTCAATATTATTCCTCATGTAAGTCTGCTTTAGTTTCCATGTCTGTAACATCCACTCTGCCACACACAGTAGATGTGACTCAGGAACAAAATCATTGCTTCCTTTAATCTCATGCCACTGATGACTTTTTCCTGAAAATTACTTCAAGCACATCATTGTGCTTGTAAAGAGATTATGCTATTTTGACATCCATTTAATAAAATAAGTTCACTTATTTTGACTTCAGTCTATCAAGAGAGAATAGCATTTTTCTTACTTTGCCTGTAATTCTCAGTCCAGAGTGGGGAGACAGAAGGTTGATGCTGTTCTGCCTTCACATGCCATGGGTAAGGAGGTCTCATCCTACACAAAGCGCAAAAATGAATGACTGAGAAAGAAGCAGCAGGGGAGTGCTCTGCAAGGAAGGACTAAAATAATAAGCATGGATGTACTTCTCATTTCAAATATGGACACTTTCTTAAAATAACAGATAGGAGAACACCAGAAATATAGCCTGATGAGAATGTAGCATGGCTCTCAAAGAACAAACATTGTGATTTGAGAATAGCAGTATTTAAATTATCTTCATATTTTCTAGCTGGGAAACAAGTGGAGTTAAGCCTGAATATTTAGTTAGGCTCTTCTTCGACTGGTTTTCTAAGGAGTTCTCATACTAAATGAGAAAGAACAAGCACTTCTAACAAAGTAAGCTCCCAGTTTTTGATTTCCTGGGGAAAATAAAGCTGTACAGAACTTGTAAACAGTCCATAAGTGCACAGGCTGCAGCATTTCCCCAGGGAGATTAAGAAAACATGAGTTGTTCTTCCTGTGCACATGGGAGAAGAGTCCTGTGCAAGAATGAATCTGAGCAGTGTACATGTCAGTGACAATAGCTGTACAAACATTAATCCACAGACATCTTTGTTACTGCAAAGGAGGGAAGGACACAACTGTGGAGGACTTGGCTTTCACCCTCTGGAGGTCTCCACTTGTAATTGGAGCAAAACAGAAACTGAAAAATTTTGTCTGGGAGATAAGCAAGCACATGGAAACAAGTATGCCATTTTATCAGCGTTAAACAGAAGCTTTCAGAACTCTGAAGTCATCCACCTTGCATCTTCTTTAGCCCCTCCACAACCAAGGTTGTTTTCAGAGGCCTTAACTAATCACAAAGCCATTTAGATCAGGAAGCACAGGAAATTGTTTAAAGGCTGATGGGAAGATTATACTGCCAAGAAAGACTGTTCCTGCTTGTAAGCTTACCAGCAGCCAAAGAGTTGGCTCAGCTAGAGTCAAAATAACATCAGTTGCTGGTAGCTGAAGTTGCAGCTGGCAGTGGTGAGCCTAATGCACCTCAGGATATAGTTGTGCTTTTTAGCAGCTGGGGCACATGGCTGATGACTCTTAGTGACAGCCCAGGCCCCCCTCGCCACACGCAGCACCCCCTGTTTGTCCCTGCTGAAGGCCCAGACTTCCCACCAGGTTTTGCTTATGTAACACAACGGAAAGCACAGCAGAACAGCGAGGGCATAGCTGCAACAAGTGAGAATTTGCTCAAATGCAACAGCCGTGGAAATAAAGGAAAGAAGTTACTTACCCACAGAAGGCCTCAAGTAGGCAGTAATCTCCAGCAAGATACACTTGCCTCCAATGGCAGCCCTTAGATGAGGTCTGGGATGGGGTGGATCCTGGCTCCACCTCTTCTGGTCACTCAGGTACATTGCATTCACCTGAGCTCCCCTGGGTTGGCCCTGCCTTGCCACCAGGTGCTCAATCACTGGTTTAAGCCATCACTTAGCATTTCCACTACAGCTTATCACAATGATATTGCAGTTCTGGGACTGAGCCAAGGCTTCTAGGTCCCCTTGCTTTATCTTCTTGCTGTGTGTATTGATGTAGAAACATTTCAAATGTTCTTCATTATACCTGGCACCTCATGGAACAGTCAAGGTTCTCACTAGTGTGCTGTTCTTCATGTTTTGGCACTCTATCCTATAGTTTATCTCTTGCATGCCTGATTTTATTCCTTTCCCCCTTCAAGTCTAGTTTAAAGCTCTGTCAGTCAGCTGCCAACTCCTGTGCTGAGCAGTTCTTTGACCTGAGTGCAGCTCGCCCAGTGTGCCCACTGCTGCTGTCAGACACTGACAGAAAGCTTGGGCACATCCTGCAGCCTGAGACCTAAATGGCCACTTGTGTTATCTTGTCCAGTTTTGCATTCTGCATCTTAGATTTTTGTAAAAACTTCATGTGACCCTTTATCTATTGTGGCCTGTCAAAGCTAGCCAGCATGATTTTGAATGGAGGTGCAATTTTGTGGCTGAATTTTCACCTTCACTTTTTTTTTGGGGGGGGGGGGTGGGGGGATGCTATTTTATCTAGAAGAAGTCTTAAACACTCTAAGTGTTTAAGGTTGCATGGAGCCCTGGGCAATCTGATCTACTACTTGATCTAGCACCTGGCAGCCCTGCCTGTGGCAGTGAGGTTGAAACTTGATGATCCTTTCCAACCCAAGCCATTCTGATTGAGTGCTTCTCAAAAGCTGTATTGCTCCAGAATATGATACTCTGTTAAAAAAAGAAAAAAAGTCAGTAGAAATCATCTTAATATTTATTTCATCAATGAAGACATTATTAAAATTCTGAATTTTTTACACCTTGAACAGCTGGAGTGTTTAGGATCATATAATACCTCTCTTCCAATCCCACTCACCTCATATTTATTGTCTTTTATCAAAGACAAGCATTTTGGTAATATTCACTTGTTCAGATTTGGACAGGAAAACCTTTCTGTAAATGTAATGTGCAAACATGAAACTCCATAATTATGTACAGCAGTAACTTGGTTTTGCTATTGATAGGATGTTATGTCTTGTATTTGGAAGCTGGAAGGGATGCAAACAGAGATGCAGAGTTTCATCCATTTTTATTTATTTTGCGCTAAACTACAGGGACCCTTATAAATGATTTTGGTTATCTGAGAGCTACAGTGAGACTGGTGGTGTTCCTGGATCACTGGTTCTCAGATACAAAGAGACGCAATTGAAAAACACTGCCTCCTGTGCTGCACAAAAAGTCTGAAGCACCTGTGGCAAAGTGGCCGTATCTTAAAATGGGAAAGCTGATAATACTATTCTATGGAATTAAGAAAACTAATCACTGTGTGGCCAATTTGGGCCATAAGGAGAAGCCATTGGTTTTTCTTGTGCTGCTGTCCTGGTGAGGGAAAAAGAAAGATCATAATTATCTGTTGAGATAAAATTAAAATTTACGTGGCAAGTATATATTGAGTACTGCTATTCAAATATTTAACCATTTCTGATTTTCTTTACAGGAACTGCAAAGCTCAGGAAGAAGAGCACGTTTTCTGCTGGAACATGCTGCTCCCTTCTCTGCTTTTCTGACTGACAGCTTTGGGCGTCAGCACAACTACTTGAGAATTTCTTTGACAGAGAAGTGCAACCTCAGGTGTAAGTGTGTGCTTTCTTGCACAAAGCTCTTATTCACTAGTAGGTAGAAACACATTGTGCAAATGCCAAGAATAGTGCTAGAGTACTTAATGGTATGTTGGCCCTGTGTTATGTTTCTTGTCTTGGCAAAGCAATGGCACAGGTCAGTTAGAAACTGATCTAGGGCTGAACTGATGGGATGGGGAAGCAGGAGCAAGCCTTAGGATCTGGTAAAAATGGGTCTTTTGTCAGAGTTGGCATGGTTTACCCAAGAAAACGGCATGAAGATGCATCAGGGCAGGTTCAGATTGGTTGATAGTAAAAGGTTTTTCACGAGGGTGGTTGGGTAGTGGAACAGGCTTGTGTGTCCCTTCCAACTCAGGGTATTCTATGATTTGGATTGAAGTGCCTTTGGATGTTTGTATACATAAGTGTGTGATAAGCATGAAAGCTTGTACGTGGGCATTCCCACAGCTACATCTACAAAGTCTGTGGCTATGTTCCCGTGCTTGCTGGTGAGTTTGGTGTGTGTGTTTGAATGCAGGTTAGATAGAAATAAAGTCAGCTTTTCTTTTTAAGTAGATCCATCTAATTTTGAGACCCATCAAATGAGTTGTGGGTTTGCTTTTGAAGGAAACCAGGAAATTGCTTGTAACACATGGTTTATGATCTGTATGTAAGAAAGGCAGTCAGTTGGCTTCCATTAAAGGCGGTTGCACTTGGTGCATTTTGCATATCAGTTTTAGATTAAGTGTTGCTGAGTATTTTTTGCCTTTTATTTCTGTGTTCTTTGTTTCAGGTCAGTACTGTATGCCAGAGGAGGGTGTTCAGCTGACTCCTAAATCAGAGCTACTTACTGCTCAGGAGATAATCACTCTGGCTGGACTGTTTGTGAAAGAAGGTGTAGAGAAGATCCGTCTGACAGGAGGAGAACCACTTATCCGGCCTGATGTGGTTGATATTGTGGGTGAGTTTCCAGTAAATAAAGTGTAATTCAAAGTGACTTATTATGTATTGAACCAAGAACTACACTTACAATTATTTACTAATAAAGTCCCACAACCTGAAGAATAATTGCATATGAAATGATGTTGTTTTCCCCCAGTATTGTGAAATGGAGGGCAATTCCCTTCAGCAAACTTCCAGTTCTGTTCTTCTGGTTGAATAGAATTTCATACTGTGACAGCTGATCTTAGTACTGGCTTCATATTCAACATCTAATAAATAGCATGCAATTATGCACCCTATGGGTGAAAAATTGAGAACTCATTTGAGGAGGTTCTCATTGCAGAGGAAGAGATGATACTTGTTTACAAACTAGAGAACAAAACAGGTTTTCTTTTTTGGGGGTGGGAGAGTTATTGTTTGTTTTGTTTATTTTCAATTGCATTTGCTCATCTGTGTTTACAGGAATGGTAGGAATGACTATGCTTTTGTAAGTTACTGATACACTGAGAATGTATTAATTAAATGGAAGATAAATCACTGGCTAAACCTTTGAAGTCCATCTCCTTTTGATTTACATTGCATTAATTTATTGTACTCCTGATTTTGACTTGAGCCAGTTGTTCTTTCTTTATCAAAAGTTTCATATGTCATGGACATTAAAACAGCTTAAGATAATGGTAATGTATTAAATTAAAGCTATGAAGGTAGGTATACTTTGGCATATTGTAGGCAATGGAACTTCTGTTTCTGCAGCTATACTCTTAGAAGTACTGAAGATAAGGAGGGATTAATACAGCATATGAAGGTCTTGAGAAAAGTGCCTGCTGATAGACTGGGTTTTGCTGCATGAAACAGACGCTATTCCTGCTCTCTTTTATTCAGAGCAGTGTAGTATAAAGAGCTGGAAAAAGTAAGGCTAGAGTGAGGTGGCTTGAGATCTGCTTGTATCCTGATTGTGAGGAGCCCCCAGACTGTACTAACTTAATCTTTTTGGAACTTGGTGGAATAGCTTTCCCTCAGGTATTTACCACATGAATGATGGTTATTTGTATTTGTGCTTGAGAGCATTATGTACATCTCAAGAAGTCTGGCATGTGTGTTTCTCACAATAAAAAGTGTAATTATTTTTAGCTGGCTTTTTCCAGCTGAGAGGGGAGTAGATTTATAAAAGCAGATGTATTTTAAAATATAATAATCCTTTTTTTAGTTGGAGGGTACAGTATTGGCATGAAAATGGATTGAAATCAGTATCATTATCAGTTTAGTGCAGAGTTTTCTTTGCTGGTTTGTACTTTTTTTTTATCATAGTAGCTGATGGCTTTTTATATTCAACACTGCTACTTCAATGTTGAGGGTTTACCCTGAGTAGTTAGTTCACTGCAAAATAATTCTATTTTTGCAATAGTTCTAAGCATTGATAGAAAGGTTGTTTCGTATGTTCTACTTTGGTGATTGAATTCTCGAGGGCTTATTTTTATGGCTATTGGAGGGGGACCTCCATTTGAACCACTGGACTTACATTATTCTGTCTATGTTCTTGTTCACAACTAAACTTAGATAGAATCATAGTGTTCTTGAGAACCTTCACAACTTCTGTGCTATCATTTTAACAGATGAGAATAGTCATCTTGGTGTAAAAGTGATGGATGTTAAGATGATTGTTAAGATGATTGTCCTGTTACGTTACTTCTTTTTGTAATTAATTGATATTTGCCTGGCTGTTTTCCCTCAGCCATGTTCAAAACAAGAAAATTTAAGTCTCCGTATACAATTTTTTTTTTCTAAGACTGTCATGTTACAATAAGTTGTGTGCAATTAGGATCGCTAGAAAGTTGTTAAAATTAAATAGATTTCATGTAACAATTAGGGGAAAATTCACTGAAAATGATTCTAAAAATATTTCCTGCAATATTCAAAGTATTCAGCTTTATTGAAGCCATCTTGTGACAGGGTTGTTACAAAATTGTTCCAGAAGTGGGCATCTCAGACTCTGAAAATCTCACCTTCATAATAGCATTCAAGATATAAATTCCTTATCGTGTAACCTAAGGTTACTGCAGCAACATATGTGATCCATCTTTTGCATGGCAAGAGTTATACTTCCCTAGAACTTTCCTTGGCAGTACAGTCCTTGTATGACCTACTGCTCTAGGCTGTAAGCAGTTTTCTGGTTCTTGGGCAGGATTCGAAAAAGCAAAAGTTGTGCTGATTCAGGAGCAAGAGAATTACAGTCTGTGATTGCTTCAACAGGCTGGAGAAAAAAACTTGGCTAGCCTAAGAGGAAGGTGAGGCACATTCAGAAGTTCTGTTTTATCTTTGTGATTCCATGAGTGTATTTGTCTTCACTTTTTGGTCTGAAATATGAGCTGCACTGGATTAAGCAGTTCTGCTGTACTTTAAAAAGCCTGCTCACGATTACATAGCAAGAAATTGCTGGGTTTAAGATCCAAATGCTTTATTTGGATAATAAAAAGTCAAGAGTTTGACTTTTTCAAGTATTCTGAAACAGTCTGAGGTTGAAAAAGGCAGTAGCACTAAGTGCTACTAAGTGCTAAGACGCTATTCATTCACATTTCCATGATGTAATGTTCGTATTTCTACCAGGTTTAAAACTATTAATTTCTTGTTTAGTGTCATTTTGCCCTTGTGGAGCTATTTTTTTTATTTTATAACTGTCTTCACTCTGAAATATTTCTCCATTGTTAAAGTGTCATTACATTTGTCAGGTCCTTCTGACTTCAGCAAGACTGATGATAAGATTGTTATACAGAGGCTTGGGACATCTAAGTCTGTTTGCAGCTTTTTGTGTCTCTGACCTAGGTTTCTTTTTTGTTGAACCCCATAAACTGCAGAATACCCTACCCTATTAATTATATGTTGGAGTATGTGATGGTGTTCAAATTCCAGGCTCAATGCTTTTGTATGGAGGTGGGCTAGCTAGTTAAATAGTATTAGATGATAACATTTTGGTAAATCTGAAGACTTGCTGTACTAGCAAAAAAACCCAGCTGGTTAGTAAATGTTTACTGTGGTCTCCATTTATTTAGTATTATGTAGGAAAATATTCCTCAAACTAATGTAACAGCAGCTCTAGAATTCCAGAATGATTTTAAAAATAAAATCTAGTCAAGGTAAGGTTGTAGTAACATGATCACTGGCTATTAATTGTCATTAAAATGGCTATTCAGGTGCCAGTTGATTTACTCTTAACAAAGTAAGTAAGATAAAACAGCTTTTCTAAGATTCACAGGTTTTTTACCCACAAGCACACATTAGATTGTAAGAAATGGAGGCTTCAAAATTGTGTTCTTGACTTAGGATCATAGAATCCTTAAGAGTTGGAAGGAACCTTTACGTGTCATTTAGTCCAACTCCACTGCAATGAACAGAGACGTGCAACTAGATCAGGGCAACTTACCTGAAAGGTTAGGGCACAGCCACATCTGGGCAACCTGTTATAGTGCATCACCACCTCACTGTAGACTACTGTTTCCTTTTATCCAACCTAAGTCTACTCCCTTTATGCCTAAAAGCATTTCCCCTTTTTCTGTCACGACAGGCCCTGCTAAAGAGTCTGTCCCCTTCTTTCCTGTAGCTCCCCTTTACATACTGAAAGGATGCTATCAGGTCACCTCTCTCAGCCTGTACTCACAGGAGAGGTGTTCCATCCCTTGGGTCATTTTTGTGACCCTTCTCTGGACACACTCCAACAGGTCTCTCCTGTGCTGAGGATTCCACATCTGGACAAACTATTCCAGATGAGACCTCACCAGCACAGAGTAGAGGCACAGGATCACAACCTTTGACCTGCTGGCCACACTTTTGATGCAGCCCAGGATACGGTTGGCTTTCTGCAAGGGCACATTGCTGGCTTATGTCCAGCTTGCCATCCACCATTACCCCCAGGTCTTTTTCAGCAGGGCTGCATTCAATCCTTTCATTCTCCAGCTTGTATTTGTAGTAGGGGTTGCCTTGACTCAGGTGCAAGACCTCGCATTTGGATTTATTGAACCTCATGAGATTCACCTGGGCCTACAGCTCAAGCCTGTCCAGGTCCCTGTAGATGGTATCCCATACCTCTGGTGTGTTGACTGTACCGCACAGCTTGGGTCATCAGCAAACTTCTTGAGGCTGCACTTGACCCCACTGACATTGTAATTGGTGAAGATATTAAAGAATGTCAGCCCCAGCACCAACCCCTGGGGGACACCACTCATCACTGATTTCCATCCCGATGTTGAGCTGTTGACTACCACTCTCTGGACTCGATCCTGCAGCCAGTTCTTCATCTGTGACTTGTTTCTAATGTTTCTTTGGGCTGGATAACTCAAGTTCCAGCCCTGTATTGCGTTGCAGATAGTTTATAGAAACGGCCTACACTGCATCAGGAGTTGAATAGGGCTGAGATTTAAGCTACATTTGCTTTCAGCAAGCATTTCTCTTAACCATAAATCATCTGTGGAACACCAGTAAAGCTCATTAATTTTAATGATAGATTATTACAACCATATTTTCCTAATATTCATACATAAACGTTTTACTGCATGCACATACATAAGCTGTGAGTCAGCAACTAACACTAGCAGAAACCTCTATCATGTCCTAGTGACTGCCAAAAGTATATATTTGAGACTTTCCTGAAGCAGATGATAATGGAATATAGAATCCATCTCCTTTGTGGTACTGTAGGCATAAATTAGAACTGGACTTACAAAGTATGATTGCTGTTTATTATTGTCTGGGTAGCATATGTCTCCACTGAGAAAATATAGAATACCCTGAGTTGGAAGGGACCCATAGGAACATCATTTTCCAGGGCAGGCTTTTTATAGTAGCATACATATTTCTGGAGTAAACCTGTGCAGATTAGACTTGTTAATACATATATTAGGAGACAAAATATATTTTCTGGTCTCAAGCAGGAGAAATACAATTGAAGAAACTCTTAGAAGAGAATATATAAGAAAGTCATCTGTTTAAGGAGATGCTCTTTATCCTGAAGAAAAAGAAGTAAATGTAAAAAGGTTTACTTGATGGCTTAAGCTGCACAAATAAGTTTTTAGCTTCATGCTATTGTAGCTAAAATTGAATCATAGCATCTGTTCTGTTTTCTGTTCTACTTCATAGTTTTATCAGTTACCTTTTCTTGTATTGATGTTGTGTTGATGGTAAGGCAGTGGCCGAAAGTTGGTAAACAGGTTAATATGTGGGCACACATTGAGTTCCAAATTTATGAAAACTCTCTTCCCCTTCTTAATTTAGAGATCATTAATGGAAAAAAAAAAAGTAAAGCAAGCAACTGCAAATATTCCACTTCTTAGCTTTCGCAAATAACACAATGTACTAACTGGTCCTTCTTAGTTTGTTGGTCTAAGTGTTAAGTCCCTATCTCCAATTTCTCATAGTTGGGCTCAATCCAAGTTGTTCTGCACACTAATATATTTCCAGTGCCTCACCCTGTCTCTCGTCCTTGCACAGGGAAGAGAAGATGCACTGACAAAAGCTGCTGCCTGCACTTAACGACCTAAAGAGTTCCTGCCTTTTTATTAAAACAACAACAGCAAAACTTTTCCATTTTAGGCTGCGGCTGGATTTGTTTCTATATTTTATTCTATGCCTTTCTGCATTTTACATTTTTAGCTATGAGACCTGCATGGCAGCTAGTTTTTTCCTCTCTGTTAGGAGTTCTGGGCCAAACTTAGGCTGAATATTTTGAGAATAACTGAGAAATGAAATAAAGCCAAAGTAAGACCTTTATCAGCGTGAACAAATAGAGGTAAAATAGGCAGTGAAGAATGAACTGTAAAATGTTTGTACTGTAACTAGAATTGCCCCAAGAATAAGAGTTCTTAAAATATTTTCCAAGAAATTAGGGTGGATGCTATGGCTTTGCTTTCATTCTGCCTCTACAGATGGTATATGCGGTTTTGTTTGTTTTCCTCATCTGTTCTTGTATTGATAACCAGAGGTTTGAAGGACTGCCCTCCAGGAATTGAATATGCCGAGGATTTCCTCGTTTAGTTTCCAAGCAGGCATTTTCTGAATTTTAAACTCATTACATTAGCTGATTCTTACTTGTTTTTCTTTTGTTAACCAAAAGTTTCCAGTTGTTAAGTGCAAATACTTTTGTTCATTGGATGTTCTTGCTTCAGATTCTCTATAATTGCCTAATGCGTTGACCTTTTTCTCTCTAGATGGCAGCATATCTATTTATTTTGACAGCTTAAAGTCACTATTTCTTGACACTGCCACTAGGTTAGAACTGTTCTTTTTTTCTGCAGCACTTCAGGGTAAGTGTTGCTAGTTCAGGTGCCATGGTATGTCTTGCTGCTGCTTACTATTACAGAACACAGAATTCTGTTTGCAATGCTAGATTAAGGAACAGAGGCCTTCTTTCAACAGTACAGTAGCTATGGAGAATAAAATTAGTTGTGTTTTCATTGTTCTTCTTAAGCAGTTTTGCAAGCTGTTGCTTATACCTTTTGAAATTGGTGTATGCTAGAATGGATCAGAAGAAGGCTGACAAATTGATGTGTCCGTGTTTTCCTTCCACCTTGCTGAATTTTATTTGTTTTGTGAATCTTTTTGGGGGGTTTTCTGTTTAATTTACAGTTAAATTACTTCTTTTAAAGTGTTCTTACTTTTATTTTCTTTTCCTAGGTCAACTGTACAAGCTAGAAGGGCTGAAAACCATCGCTGTCACAACCAATGGGATCAACTTAGCCAGGCTATTGCCCCGACTGAAGGAGGCAGGACTGAATGCCATCAACATTAGCCTGGATACTTTGGTTCCAGCTAAATTTGAGTTCATTGTCCGGAGGAAAGGTACAGATTTGTCTTCAAAGGCAAAGTTTTTAAAACCAGCAGGAATGTGAATTGTTTGATATGTCTTTCATGCTCAGTTGTTTCGGAAAAGAAATGAATTAGTGTCCTTTTGATTCCAGGGAAAACACCTACGCTAGCAATTTAGATAGTGACTTTCCTTCTTTCTGCAATGCTAAGAGATAGAACCTTTAGTTGGATTTGTTAAGAGTAGAAGAGGCTCAACTCACCAAGTACAGTCAGTGGTGACTCTGTCTACAGTTACCAATACCTGTTTGAGTACCGGTTTGTTGTGGAAATCAAGAGAACTCTCCAGATCTTGTGCTGTTGTTTAGTATTTTTCAAAGAAACACATTTCACTGTGGCAGCCAAAGATTAATATACCGCAAGAATTAAACTTCGTGTGACAAATAACAGAAGTTTCTGAAAGCTACATTTGGGATGTGCCAGCTGTGTCTCATTTCTGATTAGTGGTGTTTCCTATGGCACTGCATTTTAAAAGTAGTACAAGTACAAACTGTTCCTGACTTCATTTGAGGAGAGATAAAAACTTTGTAACTTCTCTCCAGTTGAACTAGTAATTGCAAACAATTTCAGTAATGCTTAGATGTTTCCAGTGTTAAAAACCCTTGTTTAAATGAATCCTGAACTCTATCTTAAAGTTTAGCAGAAATGTTTGGGCTTCCTTCCCTAAACCTAAAACTGATACAGTTTTATGTCATTTGGTCTACGAGTGTGACTTTTGCAGGCTGTGAACTTCTAATTCTGACAAAATTTCCAGGTAGCCACTAGATGGTGCAACAGCTTAAGCTAAATGCATGGTAAGGGGTGAACAAATCTGGGATACTGTGAGAAGTAACTTCTACATTTAAATCACTCCTCTATCAAATTGAAATTCTGTTGACAAATGTAGAAAGGTGGTTTTGTCTGCAGTCTCTCTGGGAGTGGTTCTTCAGATGTCTACATCACAATGCAAATATCTCTTCTTGTCAGAAAACTGACTGTTTTATTAACGTGGTTGTGTCATGGCATAATTGGCATGCAGAGAAGTATCTGGAGAATCTAATCACAAGCAGGTGGTGACTGTGCTCTTTTCTTCTGCTCTCTGCATTTGAATATTACCTGATTTGTGACATTCACTAGAAGCAGGCTCTTCCTTTGCTACCGAAGGGGTAAACCTCATCCTGAAGCTCCCTGAATTATATGGCCACAGCTCTTCATATCTGATTGGAATCTGTTAGGAATGCGCTGTTTATAGTTAAATTAAAAGTTAGCAAGGAATAAGGATAACTTTTATTTATATAAACGTTCTCGTTCTCCCATTTTAAAATGAAAAAGGGCCTTTAACCACAAAGAGAGAAATTACTCTTCTATATACCATAGAGGATGAACAGAGAAAACTTCTGTGACTTTCTTTTTTAAAGAGGAGAATAAAAACTCCAAATCATATCTACTTATTAAGATCAGGTTAAAAACAGCATTGCTTTTGTGGTTGTTGTTTGGTTTGGGTTTTTTTTCCTTTTGTTAAGGGCTGGAATTATGTAAAAATACTTTTTAAATTGTTTTTGAGGTTTTTTTTTTTAATTTAATAGGAGATTTCCAAGTATGGAATGAGCAGAGAATAAACAGTCTGCCCTACAGTGCTACCTTGTCTCACGTGGCAGTTCCAGAGGCGACCAGATGTAGCTCTGTTGAGGTGAGAGGGACTCCTGGTCTTAGACTCCTACAGTTCCAGTAAATTCTGTGGAAGGCAAAGGTTTCATCTAACTGGAGCTAGCCAGGAGCTCAAGAAACTTGAAATAAATTTTTCAGGTCCTCTGGGAACTTTTTCCAGGATTTTGATGTTGTATCTTTAATGCACTGGTACCATTGATAAGTAAAAGCACGTTAGAGAACCATAACATTTCTGTTCCTCTCTAACTACCGCATTTCAAGGGATGAACAAATAAATAATTTTTGGTGCTGCACGTAGCTGTCCAATTTGTTTCATGGCCTGCATCTTCTTTTTTTGTTCAGTACAAAGCAAATTAGATATTTTACTGTAATTGAATCATTAAACATTGGCTTGAAGCCTGTGTTCCAGCAGGGATGAAACACTGGGAGGTGTCATGCCTCCCATATGTGATTGTTCTGGACATGTTGAAGAATCTCTACAAAGTCCTACTTACAAGCACTATGACTCTGCTTTAAAGTTGGATAAGGTTATGGTTTCTTAAGAGACGAAAATATTGGATTTTTTTCAGTGTTTGGAGAAGGCTTGAAATTTTGAAATGTCCAAAAAAATTTTGAAAACTTCTGCTTCTCAACAATATTTCCTGAAAAAAATAGCATTTCATTTCTACTGTAGTGTACAGAAATATTTTGGTTTTGTTCTTTTTGCGGTTCCATTACCACGCAAGGATTTTGATCTAAAAAGGAAGTTTCAGTTAGTACCTTATGGCATACAAATGGACTCTTAACAGCTTGAAGAAAAGCAGAGAACAGTTAACCTGAAAATCTGCAATGCAGTTACAGATATATTTTTAATGTAGTAGGCTTTTAGTTTGAACAATTACCCTGCTCCCAATCTCTTTGAGCTTGTTTCCACTAATAGTAGTTGTTAATCAAAATAGGTTTGTTTCTTTTTTTTTTCTATTTTTTTTTTTTTTGTTTGTGTGTAGATTTTTGATAGCATGTGTTAGAGTGGCAGGAGGTAAGAGGTAGAACTCTTTAGAACTTTGGTTTAGATGCACTGCAAGCTGTGTTATTCTCCTATACCTGCATATACATTGTTTTATTGTTGTTTTATCTGTTGCTTGCTTATGACTGCTTCCTGTCTCTTCTAGTTGATTTTGATTTCTGCATTCCTGAAGTTGCACATAAGGTTTTCTTAGCTGTTGTGGAGCTTTTTGATCCCATTTGAGGCTCTGGGTTGTGCTTACAGCAACGTATCATTATCTCTCTTGCCACATTCAGCTCATAAACTTAATTGGAAAGAAAACTACCACAATGGCTGCAAACTTTCTGGGTGCATGCAAAACAAGTAGGTGATGAAGGAGAAGAATTACAGGTTCTAACTTCAAACAGTTGCTTGCAAGAGTTAGCTTACTATTCCCTCCTTACTCTTCACATTCTTTTTGTGGCCAGGAGCGGTATTGGTTATGCATCTCCTGCTTTCCTGTGTTTGTGCTTGATACTCTTACCAGACAGGAAACAGTAAACTAGAAGTTTCACGTCTCTCTTTTCTACTGTGATAGGAGCACATTCAATGTCAAGTGTGCAAGAACGTTATTTAGTAAGCTATTACTTGTTTTTGGTAAGCACCTACAGATAATTAAGTTACAGACATTTCTCTAGAGAACCTGAGTTTCCAGTGGATCAGAGATGGGAAAAGAAGGCTGACGAACCTACCTAGAAAAAGATATCATATAAATAAAAACAGCACAGGGATTGTCAGCACAAAACTTCTGGAAGATCTTGCCCTTTTGCTAGCATATGTAAATTATTTGCTGTTGAAGACTACAGCTTAGGGAGGAGTTGCTCAGCCTCATACAGTGTCTTGTCATCTGCATTTTGAGTGCTAAAGTGTTTAGTCTATCTTAGACTAGGTAAGAGACATGCCTGTGAACACAGTATTTGCAGCTGTGCACATCCACTCACCAGAAATGTGTCCCCAGTGGTCTGTAACTTTGTCTCATTCTTGCTACTATCACCTTGTTTCTCTGCCAGCTGGTGTGACGAGGGAAAGAGTAATATGTGAAATCTAAAAGTGGTATCTTGATGAAAGGTCTTAACTTTAAAACTAATATAAGGTGTGATTTGAATGAGTTGATTAATAGGCTTTCATAAAGGCCTTTGGAATCATAAAATTGCATACCTAATTTTTTTTCTTCCACATTTAAGAGGTACATCTAGAGGGAGAAAGTACTTGTCCTGAATCAACTCTGTATCTGTGCCTGGGAGCTGATGACAAGTACAGACCATACTAAAGGGGAGGGTGAATCTGAGCAGTTCATCCCTTGGAGTCATTGCTGCTTTTGACATATTTCATTTGTTTTTAAGGGTCAAAGGACAACTTATTGCTTTTCTAAATGCTCTGACTCGTGCTCCCAAAATTGTGGTCACCAAATCCACAAGTTCAAAGTAGTCATAAAATGATAGTCGTGTAAAATGCTGCTGCTTGTGATCTTTAATAGCTTTGGAAGCCAATTAGGTCTGTAGCAAGGGGGAAATGAAGGGTTTTTGTTTGTTCCTAACTCTGCTCTTCCCCACACGCACATTTTAAAATACCCTTAGCAACACTGTAAAGACCAGATTTAAACCAGTGAGAGTCTGCTGTTTTAGCAAAGACACATGTGCTATTATTATCAAATAAACATTAATTTGGTATTCTTTCTTCATTCCATCTGGAGGCAATTCACAAATGTGTGTCACTCCCTTTAAGACGAACATAATGCAAAGCAAAGTTGAAGTACGGAGAACTGGAGAGTCATACATTAATGTTGTATTAATGTCCAAAGATGCAGAAAAGCATCTGAATACTTTTGATTACCCAAATACCATTTAAAAAAAAAAAATGTATCTCACTAATTTGACAACAGCAACAAATGCTGGCAGCCTTAGGGGAGAGAGAGAACTGAAATCTCTTTACTTGCATCTCTTACTTAAGCCACATCTTCTGAATTGGATTGTTTTGTATGCTTTTTTTTTTTTTTATGGTCATCTTTTTCCTGTATCTCCTTCCATGTTCTGTTCCTGTGTAAGCAGGAAGAATAAAAATTTCTTTTCTATATCTTAGGCTTTCACAAGGTAATGGAAGGAATCCACAAAGCCACTGAACTTGGTTACCGTCCTGTTAAGGTAAAGGAAGTGTGAATTTACTCTTTTAACCATTGTCGTTTTATTACCATAACTTGTGATAAAAGTTGCAGCTCACCTGCTAGGGAATTTATTTCCCCGCCTTCTTGTCCTAACCTCAAATAATTTTTGGCAAGTCACATCAAGAGTTATTCGGGGGAATTCATATCTCCTCGTGCAGCTCAGAGTATAGTTCACACTGCCACAAAGCATATTGATAGCCTAGCAGCAGACTGCTGGGTGGTCCTGCTCTGTGCTTGTCTCCTCCTGCCCCCTGTATTGAGTTGGCACTTGTCTGACCCAGCTATGAACTTGGCTGAGGGAGTTAACAGGCAGAAAACAGCCCTGCAGAAAGACTTTTTTTTTCTTCTGGTTTATCTCCTTCATCTGCTCATAGCAGACTCTGATGAGGACCAGTGTTAGAGACAGGCAAAGGGAGTTTTCCTTTGGAGGTGCAGGTAAATCAACTTAGCTGTAATATGAAACTTCACCCTAACTCAGCTTACAGTTTACAGTTCTGTAGCAGTTGTTCCTTTGTTTTACCAGTGTTTTGGAAGATCAAATAAGTGTAAGTGGTTTAGGCTATAAAGCTCTGAAAAACACCAGCCAAAATTCAGACCCTCTGTCTGAGAACATTGTCGGGCATCAACAGCTCTTCTCAATTTAGAATAATTTGCAAACTTAGTATACCTCCAAATCCTGCAGTGAGATCATTTATGTAAATGTCAGAGAGAATCACAGAATTGTAGGGGTTGGAAGGGACCTCCAGAGGTCATCGAGTCCAACCCCCCTGCCAAAGCAGGTTTCCTATACCAGGTCACACAAGTAGGTGTCCAGGAAGGTCTTGAACATCTCCAGAGAAGGAGACTCCACCACCCCCCTGGGCAGCCTGTTCCAGTGCTCCACCACCCTCACTGTAAAGAAGTTCTTGCACACATTTGTGCAGAACTTCCTATGCTGCAGTTTCTGGACCCAAACCAGAATTCTAGGGAACTGCTATAGCGAATGGTCACTAGCATGCCCTAACTCCATTTACTATAACCTGTTTGACCCCTAAGTTTGACAGAAATGATTGGCTGTGCCATTTCAGTCTTGCCAAATTATCTTTTCTTTCAAAATAAGTTGTTCTTTTTATTACAGACAGACTAGGACTACAAAGTCTTGTGTAAGATGTAAGGAAGTCATTCTCTGCTTTCTAATTTTAGCTGTCTGCTTTTCCTGCAGGTAAACTGTGTTGTGATGCGAGGTTTGAATGAGGATGAACTGCTGAACTTTGTGGATTTCACAAAGGATCTGCCCCTTGATGTGCGGTTCATAGAATACATGCCCTTTGATGGTAACCATTCCTTCTCTGAGATTTTGCCTGGTATTTGGTTGCCATGAATATATGTGAATCAGGTTGGGGTTATTTACTTTTTGGGCTTTTCTCCAGAAGTTTTGGTGAGCTCTCCTGGGGAATTTTGAAATTCCCCGATTTTATTTCATTTGCATCTTGCCTGTCTTCTGTGGGTACACTGGTGAAAGATTAGTAGCAGAATTAATTGGGACTGAGACGCCTGTAGGGAAAAGTGAGATCTGTTGGAAATGTAGAGGTTGTTCTTTCCTAACTAAAAAACATAATACCCACAGTTTACAGTTGTGCTGGTTTTGTTAATTTTAGGCAATAAATGGAACTTCAAGAAGATGGTAAGCTACAAAGAAATGCTTGATACAATTAAACAACGATGGCCTGAATTAGAGAAATTGCCCTGTGAAGCTTCCAGCACAGCCAAGGTGGGGATAGACAAAGAATATATATGTAGCATATATACTGTATATATTACCTCCCTTTACCCCACATCCCCAGAGTCTGGTAAGTTCAGCATTTAAAAAAAAAAAAAAAAAAAAAAAAAAGCAAGAAGTACTAAGTGTAGTAACTGTGGAATTTTGGTCAAGCTGCACACATGTGGTTTGACACTTACTGAAAACACTGGTTGTAATTTTTCCCTTTAGAAACACAGTATGTTTACTAAATGCATCAGTGAGATATGAAGAATGACAGGCTTGCATCCCATATTCTCACATTTTGAAAGTTTTCACAGTCTACATCTATGTGTCTGACTGCACATTAATGAACTTGGTGAAACAGCTGTTCACAGAAATAATAGCCTTGCTTTAGTGTGCAAAGTAACATGGGGAATTTCTGACCCACATGAATCAGTATCTCACGTCTCTCTGACTAAGAACATTCATACTACCAGCACCTGCAAGTCAGCTACAGTGGCAAACATATAACAAATGTGTGCATTTCCACAAATGGAATAAAAGAGGCTGGAACTTCTGACAAAGCTAATTTTGCTTTTCTGTCTTGTGTAACCTTAGAACCAGAGAAAATTTTTGTTGAAGTGTCTTCTGGTCTTTGGGCACACAGAGGTTTTAAAATGAGACCTTTAGTATTGATTCCTTTTTTTCTCCTCTCCGTTTCTGTAGAGCTACAAAGTGCCACATTTCCAGGGACAAATTAGTTTTATCACCTCCATGTCAGAGCACTTCTGTGGATCCTGCAATCGGCTGAGGATAACAGCAGATGGGAACCTGAAGGTTGGTAGTGGAAACATGATTCTCTTTGAATTTTTTCAAAGATTCTCTTTGAAACATTTTTCTCTTTTCGTGAGGCTAAATTGGCATTGAAATTCTTCCCTTAAAAGTAGATAGATTGAAAAGTAGGATGGAAAGATGCTTAGTTACCATCAGATGACTTCTAATTTATCTATCCTTGATTTTCTGCTGTATGTATTGTTTAAGTTTCTTGGGCTGTTAGGGCAATGTTGTAACACCTTTTTTCGTTTCTCTGTTTTGCTAACATAGTTAATTTCAGCTGCAAAACATCAGTTTCAGGGCTTATAAATATAAATATTTATTTTAGTCTTTGACATAAGAGCATCTTAAACATATGACCAGCAGATGATTTCCCATTGAATTGAGATGGGGGAAAAAAGTATCTAAGCAGTGGTTAGGGCTTGGCTTTTGTATTCCACAAGGATCCTGTTCTGTTTCACCAAAGATGTCCTTGGAAATCTTATTCAAGAACAGCCTGCATATTTGCTCAGCAGCTGCAGAAAGGGGAGGAATAACTATTTCCTGCCACGTTGAAACTGGCAGTTTCTAGGGGAAAATTAAAGTTTTCAGTTAAAAATTGGCACTTATACATTGTCACCTAATATTGACAACAGCTGTGCTGCTGTCTAAAGTCAGATGACCAAGGTAGCCTGAAGGCCCAATGGGCTTAAATGTTATGTAAGCATTTGTGGCTGTCTATGCACATACATGAAAGAGAGAGAAAGCAAATCATCTCCATCAACCTTGTATTTCTTCAATATCTAAACCTCTACAAAATGCTTTACTCTGTAGTTACTAAGAAGTACTTGTTAAAAGATGAAATGCAGTAACGATAGAACTGAAACTTAGCTGTATGACAGAGAACAACAAAGCCCTAAAAAAAGCTATAAGATAGGAGAATTGATAGTCAAAGAAATGCTCTTTGCATAGTATTTGCAGTTTGAAGGAAATTTGCCAGCATGGAATCTGCTCAGTTAAAGGAGGAAAAGATGTAAATCTAATGAATGCTTACTAGTTATTTCTAGTAGCTTCGTGTGAGCCTGTTTTCCTTTTTGAGGAAATCAGTCTGGTGTTGTTCAGCAGGACAGCTAAAGGTAGCCATGCTTATCCGCATTTTATAGTATCAGATTCCTATCAACACTTTTCTTTAACTTACAAGCTCATTTCAACCAGACTTTATGTAAGGACTTATGTCTGAAAGTTAATAAATTGTATGTTTGAAAAAAGCATTTTTGTCTCACTTTCTTAAAATAAATTCAGTTTTCTCATGGTAAGCTCAAAAAGCAATTACTAGGCTGCCTCAGTACGCAAAAAGAATCTTAAACAACAGGTAAGCGATGTTAAGGGATTCATGATTTCCATTTAAATTTCCAGTTATTTTGCCCCCGTCCCTTCCCCTCCCTTCCTTTTTTTGCCTTCTACCTCTTAGAAGATATCATCTATTGATTCTGATTCAACCCATTATTGAGCAAAGATGTATAGCCACTTGTTTAGTGTTCTGCACAGAAAAATGACCTGTGTTTTTAATACAGTCATATTCTGCAAGCTATGGAAGACACATCCATACTGTTGTTTGGTAACTGCAACTCTAATTAAAAATTGAGTCCTCCAAGGGATTAATGGTTTTGTATAAGTGTCAGTATGAGCTTGTGTTCAGTATTACTCAGCATCTAAAACCAGAATTCAAAAAGGGCATGGTATGGTTGTTGGCTTCCATTAGTAAGCTGTAATGTATCCATGGCTTGTCTTCCCTACATCAGACTAGCAAAAGGGAAGAACCATAGTGTTAAGACTTAAGAATGATAGCAAAGCATTGTGCTTACTTGCTAGCATAAATCTTCCTATCAGAATTCAGTTACGTATTTGATAGTAGCAGTTACACTTAGTCATACTAATGGTGAAATGTTTGTTTTACGGGCTCAGCTCATGCTGCTCTTAGCTGCAAATAATCATTAGGGTATGCTTTTCCTTAAAGCTGACCATGGAGAACTGCTTTGGCTTATGGCTTGGCTTGTAAGGCAGCCATTACAACAGCATTACGTTGTCATGTTCAGAGACTGACAGAGTTGTAGGAGTCTATGAAATAAGATGGTGTTGTCTTGAGGCAGCAGCTGTGCAGTTGACTTTCCACTTCACAGAAGCCTCTTATCATTGTTCCAAGCCTTGTCCGTGATAGGAGGATCACCTATTTTAATCTTTCCTGCTTCTTTTGCTTCCTTGGGTTGACTCTAGGTGTGCCTGTTCGGGAGTTCAGAAGTGTCCTTGAGAGATCACTTACGGTCGGGTGCCTCAGAGGAAGAGTTGGTTCAAATCATTGGAGCAGCAGTGAGCAGAAAAAAGAAACAGCACGCTGGTATGTTTTTTGTACTGGAGGAATAACAGCAGTCAGTAGGGTAGGCAGTGTTATTCTATTGCAGTGGGAAACGTTGACTTACCAGAAAAAGGAAAGGAAGAGGTTCTTAAATGAAGCTGCATTAGTTTCCCATCTGATAAGAGCATTTTTGATAGGAAGTTTTTCATTTACCGGTCCTACAGGTCCTCCAAAATTTGAATGCCAATTTAAAATTTCCTAGTCCTTCACAAGATCTGGCACCCTGACTGTCTAGGAGTCTTTCAGTGTGCCTTTTGTCTTCAAAGAGGTGCAAATACCATTGTTAATGATGGCAACAGTGAAGAGGAAAGCTAAGCAGAAATCAGTAGGGTTGTACTGGATCCCTGTTTTCCCAGAAAGTTCGCTGTAAAATAAGCACTAAAGCTGAATTGAGCTGGTGGCTACTGGTACAGCTGCTTCATTAAGATGCTTCCAGAAGTGACAAGACTTTTTTTGAGTACACCAAAATATGTTGCCAATCTAGCGCTCTGGATAAGGTAATGATGCAAGGTCCATGATAATACAGTCATATCTGCATGTTGTATTAATCTTTTATATTTTATATATATTTTTATTTTAATTTATATTGACATAAACTCTATTTAAGTCACATCTGAGCCTCAGCATGTTATGGTAATCTGACTGGATGTGAGAATGCTGACCTTTTACATATTAACTGTCTTCATGAGCATGGAATAATTGCCTTTATGTTGGTTCTCTTGTTCTCTTGCAGGTTTCTACCTGTTTACTAACAGTTAGCTTTGCCCTTCTTTAGTTACACATCAAATAAATTTAAGCAGCAGCTTGTAATTCTGACCATAGACTTGCTTGTAAAAGTGCATTTCTCTGACCCAAACAAAACAGTGCCTTGAAAACCTAAGGGTAGGAGGGAAAATTGATTCCTTTACTTTTAGACTATTCATTTCTGAGTTTCTGATTTGAGAAAGTGAGGTGTTTTCCCATCTAGTAAAGGCATTTCTGCCATTAACAACATTTACCTGATAATTTCTTCTTCTGACTTGTGTTAGTCTCTTACTATCCTTGAGGATTTAGAAGATGAGACTTCTTTGAATTGAATAGCTGTTAACAGCTTACTCCTACAACTGATAAAGTTAAATGCTATTCTTAAGAAATAAGATTGTCCTAACTTGTTTTAATTCTGTGCTAGTTAGACTGTAATTCAGATTACAGAAGGTTTTCTGGGAAAAGGTTCTACAGCATTATACATACATAGCAGCTTGGAAACTATGGCAGCTATTTTATTTTTAATATTATACTAGATTCCTCTTTCTCCAGCTCCCTTGATCTTTATTGAGATTTGGTTTTCCTAGCGTGCAGGTTGCACTGTGAAGAGCAGAAAACTAAATATATATGAACCAGATGCATGACTTAAAACCTAAAAAGCTAGGATTTTTATGTGTTCCTTATTTTATTTCTAGGCATGTTTAACATTTCCCAGATGAAAAACCGTCCAATGATCCTGATTGGCGGGTGACAAATCAGTACGTAATAAACATACCATGATTTTGTTTGGTTTGTGTCTTTTTGGGAGCAGAGTGGATTGGGCTTTTATTTTGAATCTGTGTACACTTCTGGTTTAGGAAGGGAAAGATGTTTCTTAGTTTTAAGAATAACTGTATTTTAAGCCAAATTTCAGAAGAAGGAGAGGTTTTATGTCCCCTTCCTCTCACTCTTTATTTTCTCTAATTTTGAGAATCGTTACATTTTCCAAAGAGGTCACTAGCTTCCTCTTGCCAGTCTGCTTTCTTTGTGCCTAACAATACTATACTAACTAATAAGGCAGTTTAGGGATGAGTTTTATGAAGGTCACTAAATGGCAATAGAAGCATAAAGGATTCAAGACTTATTTTTATTCCTGAACTAAGAAATTCTCCTTTGGCTACAATATATAAAAGCAACAACATGACACATGCAAGGCTTCTCAGCTCCTTAGTTCTTTGCTTTAGAATCTGGAACTTGCAGTTTCATTATTTTGAAATATTTTCTTAATGTTGCAAAGTCTCAGGGCATAACCTTAATAGAAGAATCCGCAGAATCTGGTGTCTCACCACTCCTGCAGATAAGAGCTTTTGTTTTTATTTATGTCTATTGAAGACATGTTTACTACCTTTCCTTTCATTTTGAATATCTCTGCACAAATGATGAGGCACTACTGGGGATTCTCTTACAGATTTTTTCACGTATCTTTCTGTGTGGCACCTCTTCCATGCCAACACTTCCTTATTTTGTAGCACAGCAGTCTTTGGGAATACTTGCTAGTCCTTAGAAGCAATGAAACTGCTTCTGATAAGCTCTTTACAATACCAGGCAAAGCATCGTTAACAATATCAATAATCATATACAAGAAAAGGTTGACTCACCCAACAGGTGAAGAGGGTCTCTGGCTATAAAGCATCCCTTCTCAGGAAGCAGCCTCCATCCAAGAGATGTTCTCTTTGGAGACTGGCCCTTAAACGAGCCTGGGGCGTGGACCCAGGATTATATGGGAAGCATAGGTGAATTGCTTGCATCTGTGCCCTGTGGGCCAGCCATCCCCTTCACCAGGTGCTCAATCATCAGTCCAGCCCCTGACATAACAGTCACCTTACACCTGTTTTCTTCAAAAGACCAAATAGTTTTGAGAGTTAGCATTGTGAGCAACATTTGTTGGGCATTGTTCCATTGTGTCTTATCAGTTGGGGGGCAGGAAAGTGTAGCGGGGTGGAAGAGAGTAGGCCAGTAACTCTCATTCTCCCATTGATGCTGTGCAGCTTAAGCACAGCTTTTAAAGCAAGTTCCCTTGCAAGGAAGGGTAATGTGCATTAACTTGTAGGCTTTGCTACAAGTGATGCAGTAACAGCTGTATTTTGAAGCAAGACCCTAGTGATTTTACTGCTGTTGCCTTTGTTGAGAAATACATTCCTCAGAAGTCTCTTAATACTGTCACTGTTTTCACTGGGAATATTTTTCCCTTGCTAGACCATCTTTTTCCATGTTGAGTTTTAAATTGAATGGCTTTAGTGATGCAAGACTAACTAGCTAAATTTGCTTTTGCTCTTTTTGTATTTGGCAACTGTCTCATTGTGTTCCAGTCAGAGGAGAAAGATGAGCTGTTGCCTGAAGTGTACACTCACTTGTTACAGGAGAAAAATATTTTTTTCTTTAAAGATGATGGAAAATACTAAACTTCCTACAGTTGGATGAGACCTATATCATTTTACAAAATGATTTTGAAAATACCTGCACTCTGAAGTTAACATTCATAGTAATGTTTTGGTATGTAGAGATCAGATCTATCTTAATTCCTTGTGAAAAGTACTCTCACATTGTCTGATATACAGTAAAAGAGAGAGAGATCCTGTCCAGGTCCTCCCCAAGCTGTTCCATCTCCCTTTGATAGTAACTGATGTCAGAATCTTCATCAGTGGTACAGGGTCCATAACTGGAGATGAGTGGAGACAGTCTCACTCTTTGCACATGGAGAATTGCATTCTGAATGACTAGAATTAATTTAATGAGCGCTTTGGAAAACATTGAGTGGTTTCTCTAGTCCCAGTATGACAAACCTGGCTTCTCCTCTGCACTATAACTGTCTGAGTCTTTGCTGTAATGTGATTTGTATGCTATTCCCCTTACTAAAACACTCCTTTTGGCAGGTTGTTCTCTTCGCAGATTCATTTCAGTAGTGGAGAGTTCTTCTTGCTTTTAAGTGTCTCCCAGCTTCTTTCTTTTCCCCCATCACCACGCTAGCTGGAAGCTAACTCAGTTAACTTTCTACCATACTTTACTATTAGTAGGGTCAAAAAGAGAAATAGTTTGTCACATGGGTTCAGTTGTATAACGTGTAGTGCTATGGAAAACCATTATCCATTTTTTGTATTTGCATGAGCAATGCATGAATGCAGATGACTGAAAAAAGGCAAAACAAAGATATTTGCATGCATTGCTGTCTATTGCTATATTTTTACTTCCCACTTTACTTGAACTAACACTACTTCCCTTTGCTACTCCCTACTGCCACAAAAAATTGTGCTTACCTGCCTTCACACTTGTCTGCCTTTGCAGTCCAGATTCTCTTGAAGACAAGACACTGCAGGGGATTAGCTTTAATTTCAAAGCCAATCAGGGGAACCAGAAGAATAATTTGAGTCTCTGCATTTTTGAAGGCACATTCACATTATACAGCAGGAGCTAAAGAGAAAGGGGAAGAAAAGTTTACTAAGTATAATGTTCCGTGCTCTTCTAAAGCAGAGCATCATTATTTTCAAAACAGTTGTGTTCACTTAAACCCATTCCTCTAAGGGTAAAGACATTACCATTAAAGTTGTAAGAATCGTAATTTTGGTGGATAAGCCATCAGTTGTGGATCTGAAAGGGCTTTTGCTTGAATTTAGAGTATTATTGGGATTATATTTTAAAAAGCATACATATCTGTGGTTGATTAAACTTCAGTAATGGGCACTTTCCAATCAACAGTTGGAGGGTGAGATGAGAAAGCTGCTAAATACATCAGTCTCTAGTTACAGCAGAAGCTGGGACAAGGAACACTAATAAAAAGCTGAGGAACACAGCTAGAACATTATCCATCCTGTTATTGTAATGTGGACAGGTCAAGGCAGTGCCTGTACATCTGTGCAGTAAAGGTAACTCAGCGAGGTGCTCCACATTTCTCACAAAGTACTGGAGCTCTAGGAGAAGAGTGGTTATCAGTGGCTTTATTAAAGTAAGACTTAGCTACTTACTTCTACACCATTTTCTCTGTACTTAATACAAACCTCTTCTTTTATGTGAAAAAGACTCCTTCTGTCTTGACACTTGGCATTTATCCCTCTGCAAATGCCAAAACCCAGGGATTAAATGTGAAAGGGGCAGGAGGGCTGGGAGCTATGCCAGCTCAACTTGGAACATAGCTCTTAGTAGATTTAAAATATGTCTATGAGAGGAGTGTGAGTTTTCCAGTGCTTAAACTTCAGCTGTCAGCAATGTGGTTAGAGCTGGCAGTAATAAGGAAGGTTCCCATCACAGAGCCACCCTGCATGCTGTAGACAGTGCAATTGCAGGTGGTGCTTCTGGTCCTTGCTGTCCTCAGGTGCTGGCATGACCCTCCTGTGCAGGGGATGAAAGCAGGGAAACTGTAGCTGCCTGTGCTAGGAGAAGGTGTTTCGAAAAGAGGAGCTGAGAATCCAAGTGCAAGAATTTTTTTTACTTACCCCGCCAAGCTTTCAAAGAAGACTGGAGCTGGGAGTCTCAAATGGGTGCTGAGATGCTGTTTTAGGCCTGCTGTTCTTGTAAGCTTTCTTGGCTGCTATTTCTCAGTAAGCATTGATACTTTTTAGAAGCAAGTTGTTTCCTTTTGTCAGAGACTTATAATAAGTGTTTTAAGTCCCAGTGTTCAGAATAACAAGTCAGCAAGTGCTGGTGAGTGGGTGAGTGGGAAGACAAAGCTTGAAGAGAAAAGGGGATGTTTGCAGGTTTCTAAAGTTTTTTGTAATACAAAAGGTCCCAAGCAAGGTTCCACCAGTGTTCTCAGCTACTGCAGACTTAGCTTAACTTTCTAGTTAGTCAGGAATCCTCATGTTATTTTCTCTTCTTTTTTCAGAGCCTGCATTGATGTCATTCCCTCTATGCCAAGATGCCCTACAGAATCCTCCATATTCAAAACTGTGGGGCCACGCATTTAGCCATTGGCTAACTTTGAGAGCAAGTGTACCCAAGCAAATGGGAAAAGCATTAATAAGAAATAAACTTACAAAACAGCTTATCCTGCCAAGATTTCACCCAGAGCAACAGTGGTACCTAAGGACAGGAATTCTACAAACCCAGCTGAGAGGCTTCTGTGTCTTCCAAAAGGACTTGAGCTCCACATCTGACACAAAGTGCCTTGAGCCTTCTTCTGTTGGCCAAGTTTCTGTGGACTGTCAGTCCAAAGAGGCAAGTCCAGGATCTGAATTCTCTAACAGGAATTTGGGATCTTGCATCAAGATCCGTCGTGCCTCTGATAACTTGACTCACACAGATGAAGAAGGACGGGCCACAATGGTGGATGTTGGAGGGAAACCAGATTCCAGAAGAAGTGCTGTTGCTGTTGCTTTTGTTCGCCTGGGTGAGAAGGCATTTGGGATGGTGAGGCAGAACCAAATGAAGAAAGGGGATGTCCTGGCAGTAGCACAGATTGCAGGAATTCAGGGAGCTAAACTGACCAGCCAGTTGATCCCTTTGTGTCACAACATCCCTCTTAGCCATGTTGAGGTGTCCCTGAGCCTGGATGAGGCCAGATGTGCAGTGGTGATTCGCTGCTCCTGCCAGAGCTGGGGGAAGACAGGTGTGGAGATGGAAGCTCTGACAGCTGCCAGCCTGGCTGCCCTGACTGTGTATGACATGTGCAAAGCAGTCACTCATGACATTGTCATTGAGGAGGTGAAGTTGCTTAGTAAGACAGGTGGGCAGAGAGGAGACTTCTCTAGAAGTTTAGAGTCTACATCATATCCAGACACCTCCAGCCCTCTAAATAACCACTGCTAGAACACAGCCTCTTACTGAACAGCTTTCACTCAGCAGTAGTAAGCTTGTAGGCCTCAGTATATTACTATACTCTCATTTTGCCTTACCCTGTCGCTTATTTCTGAATGAACAGAGGAGCCACTTAGCCAGCTGCTGAGTCAGTGGCTTTTTTAGAGGACAGACTTCTCTGCTCAGCCAGTAGTTTCATTTTAGTGTCCTCACCATGAGGTTGAGCAAAGATTCCTAGTTATAGTACAGAAGGTTTCTTTTTCTTCTTGCTGTGAAATATTCACAGCTGCTGTCATCACACCATGCAACTGTGAGCTCTGGAAATGAAACGAGTGTTGAAAGTACTGTTATTTGGCAACTATTCTTAAGTCAAGGATTAGGATTTCAGAACTGCTTCTGTCTGTCTGTGCCCCCATTCCCTCAGATGAGTTTAGATGGTGACAGGGAGAAGAAAACAGCTCTGAGAATTTATCGTACGTCAGAGATTGTGGTTGTGGAACAGTCAGGGTCAGAGGGGCAGCTCCTGTCCCTTTTCAGTGATACTGCAGTGGGAAATATCCACCTCTCAGTTTCAAAACTAAAGGAGATTGCAGCTGCCCAGCTCTCTCTACCTTGAACACTGTGAAATATGGTGTAGAACATCAGGTTTCTGGTGTTGGAAAAATTATTTGGCTGATCTGAAATGTAACTTTTACAATTTCAGAAGCATGTTCCAGCATTTTGATCTTGGCACACAAATACATTGAGGCACTGTCTGCATGCATGTCTGCAGTAAGAGTTTAATTATGCCATGCATGGAAGTAGGTTTCAGCTCTCCCTGACTTCAGTAAGAGCTGTCAGATCAAGCCCCAGAAGACTACACTTTTTTAATTTTACAGTGCAGCTTCTAGTAACCACCAAGCTGCATGGTCCTGACAAGTGAAAGACTAAGACCAGCAGCCACTTACTTGGAGGATTGGGATTGTTACTCTTGCCTCAGCCAGAGTGTTTTCCTGCATTTTCTCTAACTTGCTTTCATGAAGTCTGCAAGTATTTAAGTCGTCCCATGTAAGTTGCCAGAAGTGGATTGTCATGTAGCTCTGAATAGATTTGATAACTGACTATCCTAAAAAGAAATTAGTCAGCATTTCATTTTGGTGGATCCCTTTTAAACATAGTTTATATGCACAGAAGATGATATTTTTACCTTTGGTTTACTTGTTTTCTAGTACTTATAGCTAATGTGAAGCTCCATATGGTTCAGGGTGCTGCCTCTCAATACGCACAGAGTTGAAGGCAGCTTTAAGTTAAGGAGGCTGCTGGGAAAATTGTCTTAAACTGTGCAAGCCATTGCTTCTCATGGAATAAGGTTAAACTGTGAGCATCAGTAAAGCACACAGCACAGTCACGCACATCCTGCTCCTTTAAAGTAAGCACAGGTCTACTATGAGGAGTCGGTAGGAAATACTACAGATGTATTCACTTATACACTACGAATTTCATACAGTAGTTAACACAGAGAGCACTTTTTCCATTGCAGGTTAATCAGATTCTTTTTTTCATTGTCATTGAGGTCAGGCACACTGAACAGCTACAGCTACTGCTGAGCAAGCTCAGATAAGCAAAGGGAGTCTACATAACTTAATAACAGATGCTCAACACTACAAACATTTGTGGGGCTATATTCACTGTTATACTCCTGATTCCATCAATATCACTGAACTGTCTGTAAATCAATAGTAAGTCAGCTTGACATTGTACAGGGGATGGCAGTGAATTATCTCACTCGAGCACCTTCCCCAGATAGGCACTAAAAATTCCAGCTGACCCTGCAACCATGAGAGACCACGTGGAAATGCTGTGCACATCATCTGCCCTCATCAGCGTAGAAATAAATCCCCTGGAAAAAGCAGAACGTATGTAACCTGCTAAGTTAGCTGACATACACAAGCACTTAACTTTCCCCCCCAAGCCCCACCACGCATAGCACACGCTGCCATCCCTGTCTTCACCCAGTCTTGAAAAATTAAAGAAAACCAGACATACTCAGTAGTAATAAAACGATGCTTTGGGGCACACGATTCTTTGGCTTCAGAGAAGTTTGCTGTCATGCTGTAAAGTTCACAGAAAAGACTTATATCAGGTACTACAGAGCACATGCATGATCACCAGGCACATCTTACCACTTAACGCACATCTCACTACATACTTTCTTGGGTTGAGAGTGACTAGAAGCTTTGGGCAAATGTACTTTGGTGCCACTTTATGCTCATGTTCTATCGTCAAATCTCGAAACTATGCACATTTATAGATGATGAAACATACTTCAACAGAACATTTTGCAAGAGAAATGAGCTGGTATGTTTCAGTGGTGCTGGGTGGGCAATGGTACAATGTGATGAATATTTTTTGAAGGCTTGCTCTTTTTTTTTGTCCACTGTTTTTAATAAATGCTTGTTGTAATTGTTTCACATTGTTTTGAATACATTTTTTTCCCATTCACTCATTGAAAGGAATGCTTGGTTTTTTAGTCCTCAGCTTCTATAAGTAGTTAACTCAGGGTGAGCAACAAAACAGACTTTGAAAGTTACCATGATTAGTCAGCAATTAGGAGATCAATCAGGATAACATTACTGCAAGGAAGCTACTATTTCTTTTTATGTTGTTGAGTGAAACTCAGCTCTACCTGACTGTACTTAAATAGAATGATCTTGTAGGCTTGGCAACATAATTTATCATTTCACCTTTAACCCTGCTGCCTCCCACTTCTCTGATTACATATCAGGGGATGTGTATAACTATAATAAATGCACCTCACCCATTTTCCTTCTTAGCCTAAGCGGCCACACACTGAAATGAATGCCCACGGAACTGCCTGTACACAAGCCCATCCCTCCTGAACAGTGAAGGTTGTAATGGAGGTTCCCTTTCTGATCCAGCTGAGATACCAGGAGAGATCTCACCTTGTTTGCTATCTGGAAGGCCGGTAGGAAGTAGCATTGGTGGAGCAGATTGCTGTATCTTGTTGCTCAGTGCAGCCCCATAGGAAGCCAACAGCGGGCACTGTGCAAGAGGGCTGAGACTGTGACCGTACTGCTGGAAAGTCTCCCATCAGGCACAGCCTCAAAATGCTGCTTACCCTGAGACTACAGCACAGTACTTTACATCCACTTTCTGATTCCGGATTAGGAAACAGGTCCTAGACTTTTGACAGTTCAAAATGCAGTAAAGCAATGAGGCTACCATGTCTTTCTGGAAGATACCATAAGGGCAAGTAATGCCACTAATGCTTTACATGCCAAATGCAACTGGAACACAAAGCAAGTGTTCCTTGCCCTTACAGCACATCTTTTATCCTCTCCTGGAAACTCATTTGTCCCAGCTAATTTCCCATCTGTGTTTTATTGTCTTTTCCCTGCCAATCCAGCCTGTGTCTTTTGTGGCAGGCAAGCTTCTTTCCTTCCTGGCCACATCCTGAGGCCAGTCACCCCACCCTGAAACTGCCCTGGAAAAAAATTGGATGCAAAGTACTAAAAGGATAAGCCAGCAAAAGCTAGGCCGTAAGTAAAATAGGGACCTCTTTCAGAATGAGAAGCACATAAAACCAGACCTTAAAAGCAACAACAGCTGAACACTAAAAATGGGAAGAAAATTTTAGCTATTCTAAGCCAGTGGTGACCTGCAGTAATTCTTCCTCTAAGTCACTGAGGTTACTCAGCTTCACGTGGGATTTGAGTGAACAGAATCTGGCCCTCCGTCCCACCCCTCCTTGGCCCATAGCTGGCAGCTCCTGGCTGGCTCAGCAACAGTAAGGCAGGCATGTAACAGCTTAAAAATGGCTGTAACATAGTGTATGCTTTGGCCAGGACACAGGACTGCTAATTAGTTCAATGAAAACATGGTTTACCTCCCTCCACTTTCAACAGCTTTATTCCAAGAGCAGCTTAGTGTTTCGGCAAATGTGAAAATGGGAGTTGCTGGGTGCAGTGGGCTGACTAAGCTTTTTTGGGAGACTTCAGGACAAAGCCTCAACGTAGGTCTCAAAATCAAGTGATCTGAGGAGCACTATAAAAGCTATGATGATGGCAAACCTCGTGACGTGCCTGGCACGCTCCCTGGAAAGGCACAGGGTGGAGTGGCTGAAGCCTTCCTCTCAAGCTGGGCCTGAAGGGCTTTGGGTGAACTCAATGCACTCTGTCATAATAAGAGCAGATTTTCATTTGGTGTCCACAAGTCTGTACAGCACTAGCTGAGGCATAAATCCAGCCAGCTTCACCTTCTGTGCCACCAGTGCCGTGTTTAGAAAGCCTTCACTTTAGCACCTCTATTTTTGAGCTCAGCCTATTTGCTCCTTTGATGAGGAGAAAGATCCCAGAATAGCAGAGGGTAAGTATGGCTGAGTGCAAGTTTAAGGGCCAGATGCCCCAAGATGCTGCTGAGACTTGCTTCAAGCAGAGCTGCATGACAACCCCAGCTCAGCTTCTCAATCACAGCCTGACTGCAATGGTGGGACCATCACCCACGTCTGGAGAGTCTGCTCAAAACCAGAAAACCTCTATACTCCTACTGAGGTCTTCCTGCACAGACTTAGCCTCAAAAATAAACGCAACAGAAATGCTTTCTTCTATACCCATGACAGTTTCAGGGTACATAGCTGAAAGGATGCAAGGCCAGCAAAAGCAAAGTTTCTGGTTCCAACATCAAGGACAGCTTGGCTGCAAGGTGCACATGAGTGACAGGGGGCAGGGAAGGAAGAGGGAGAGACAGCAGAGGGTCGGGCAACTGTAAAGTTGTGTTAATATTATGCTTGGAAAAAACATATGCTAGCAGATCCACAGCTGCTCCATTAGCTGTGCCCTGGGCCAGTTACCAGCTGGTGCAAGTTGTGGCATAGCTCCAGCAGCAGCAGCAGAGCTGCATGGCCTCACACTGGGCAAGGAGCTGGTGGGCAGCTTCTGTTCCTGGGAGCTAGGAAGAGGGGTTTCATTTGCACAGACCTGACCCCTTCCACCACTTTCCAAGTCCTTAAGGAACACCCTGATTAACTAATGGGGTCATTTCATCACTCATGTCTCCCCATGTGCAAAGTTCCAGATGAGCTGGAATTCCTGCCATCGTGGGCAGCACATGGGGTTGTGTCCTCTTTCCTCTGAAGCCGCCTCAAGGCTGCCACCCACAGCCTTCGTGTTATGGAGAGCTGAGCTTCCCCACCCCAGGCTGGATGCTGAATGGGAATGTTTCAGCTCTGTGTGGCTCACTTGGCTTCTGTAGATGGGCTCTTGGGGCCATCCTCAGTTCAAATCCAAGAAATAAGCAGAGCAGAGGGGAGGGAGCAATTTTTGCTGCCCTCAAAGCCTCATCTCTCCTTTGCAGCTGGCAGTTCCAAAGGCTCCATCCTGCCAAGACTGGATCTTAATTAGGTTCAGTGGAAACAGAAGTTGCTGCCAGGGCTGCTGTGATCCATGGCTTACAGGGAACATGGGCAGAGCTCGCCTGGCCCCTCAGGAAAGGGCCTTCACTAGAGTTTAGGGGGAAAAAAATCCCTCCAAATGAGTGATACCAGTGAAAGCCTCAAGCTGAGGCCAAGGAGGAGAGGAGATGGCTCAACCAGGCAGTTTGAGGAGAAGCAGGCAGTACCACGTCTATGGAAAATCCTCCCTGCTCTGGCAGTGCTTGGAGAAGGGAAGCCACCAGCCAGCCCAAGGGGCAGCCAGCAATCCCCAGGCCTTGCCACACATTTAAGTACTAAACCCAAAGAGGCACACAGAACCTATCCCTATTTCTCCCAAAAATGCTCCTGCTGAGGGCTGTGGGACAAAGCACAAGACATGGGAAGACCAGAATAAAGCCTCTTCAAGCACAAAGCCTCTGTCAGCACATGACATGAGGATACTACATAATACTTTTTCCAAGCCACAGATTTCAAACCCGATTGCTACAAAGGCCTCTGCCAGAGCTCACTCACACCTCTGTAATTAGGCACAGTCTATCTGCTCCTTCTGCTTTGAGGACACACTCAGTTGGCCTCTACCAATTCCTACGGCACCCAAGATGGGTTCTTCTGACCTCATTTCCTTAGAAGCACAGCATCCTGTCTTCTCAGTGCCATACTGTCCCAGCAGCAGGAGGAAATCTGCTCTGCTCGCAGCAAAGCAAGCAGACAGCAGTCCAGATAATTTTGACATCATTTGTTCCCTCTTAGAGATTTTAGGTCCACCAGAGAAAGGCCATCACAGTAAGATCTTGCTCGGACTGGGAGCCTGAGAAGACCTCGCCTTGCTGATTCAGAGACACAGGGCTACCAAGACCTTATGCAACAGATGCCATGCAGGCATCTCAGAGCTGCTGAACCTGAGCGGTGCAAATGGGCTCTTGCGCTGGTAAAATGACTTTAACAGGATTTTCCAGCCAGTGAATGAGCTTTGAGAGACACACCCAGGACACTCAGCCATAAGCAACACAACTGCGTGCTGAAGGCTCTTGGCCAGCCAGACTGGGAGGGGTATTTAAACACAAGTTTCTTGCATTCATCTTTATAGCCTGCTGTTTTCCTCACTGCTCACTTAGGATTCCTCAGAGCACATCCTTATGGGATGTCCCAGACACAGCTAAGGCATCGACAGTAACGCTTAGCTGATCACTGGTAAACCTTAGCTTTTACAAACCTCTGCCAGAGAACTCTAGTTGAACCCCAGCAGCTGGAGGGGCTTTCATTTCCACTTCTCCAAAGCTGATATTTCAAGGTGTTTTTATTTGTTTTTAATCAGTGCACAAGACCAGCTCAGAAGGGGGTCGAAGGAGGAGAGAGAGGCAGAGTAGCCACTGTATCTGCACAAAGTAGTTCCACATGCAAGAGGAGCAGAGCTCAGCTCACTTGGTGTGTGTTTTGCAGTGTGGTTATGGGCCGTCATTCCACCTTGACAAAGCTGTTATTTATTTACTTAAAGACTTGCATTCCGTGGAAAAAGATGCCCCAAGATAGTACTGTGTTTCTAAAATTAAACCCAGCTGGCTGGATAAGGAGCAAGCAAGGAAGGACTCCCATGTTTCACTAGCAGCAGGAGCAGGTCTCCCCACATCCCAGGGCCTCCCCAGACCCACTGAGCTGCTGCAGAACCAGACAAGTTTTCCCCATGCCCTCAGCCAAAAGAGTGGCAGCTCCCTGGGGCTTGGGTCACTTCATATGAGAGCAGGGGTGCAACTGTGTCTGTCCTACAGTATGGAACAAGGCCTCAGTAAGAGTAATTGCACTTGCTTCTCCAAGGCCCCAGGAATGCTCTCACTCTGCTGCTGAAGAGAGGACATCCCATCAGATATCTGACACGTCAGTGTGTGGCCTTTTCACATTTAGTGTGGACAGGCTGCATTCATGGTCTTTGTCGTATATCTAATCTAGCCAAAACCTTCCTCCAGCTCACGTGTCTCTTCACAAACCTCACCCAGCTCTCTCTGCTGTAATCTGTTTTCACCAAAACCATTTATAGAAGGGAAGAACTCCAGTGCTTCTCCACCCTTGCCTGGCACCAGTAAGAATTTCCCCTGCTGACACGCTTTTGGCACCTGTTCCCCTGCTGACACATGTGCACAGAGGCCATGTCTACATCAGCAAGGAGCTCGACTAGGAAACAAGTACATCAGCCTGTTGGAGCAGCTGGTGGTGGAGCTGCTGTTCAGGGGTTTTACAGGGGCCTACATTTAGCCTCATCCCTCAGACAAGATGTCTCCACACACACATGTGGCTGAAGCTTTCCAAAGGACAGGCCGGGCTCTGGTTGAGGCCTCTGGCCCTGTGAGGGGCAGGAGCACTTCCCAGGCATTTGGGAAGCGTAGTTCATGAGGATGGCAAAGGCAGGTCAGTGAGGGCCATGGGTGTAGTAGGCGACTGCGAGGATAGGCCCCAAATCTCACTGCTCTGTACCACAGAGCTCACATAGAGTGAGAGAAATCTGACCCAGATCAGCAATGGAATCAATATGATGCTTGGAATGCTCATAGAGCCCCCGATCCCCAGGTACACAAACCAGCACCCCCTTGGCCTCAGCACCATGTCCTGCTCTGGGCACAGGCTCTGCTCCTCAGCTGGGAGCAGATAGATGGCCCTTGGCATCACACAGCACTTGTGACCAAGGCAGGAAGGAGAGCACGGTTCTTTCACTACAGGCCTGGACTGTGATCCAGGAGGACCTGACCACAGAGCATTGGGCCAGAACAACATTACCATGCTTGCTAAGTTATTCAAGTCATTGTTTGCAGATGGGAACACCAATCCATCCTTCCCATTGCTCTGGACACTAGGCAGCGAGCACCTGGAGATGGATCTGCAGGCCTGAGCACTCTTCATCTCTGTCATGCATCTGGAGAAGGCAACATTTGCCATCAAATTACCAAAGTTACTCTTAGCAGATGTGGCTTCTGCCCCGCAGCTTGTACCAGTTGATTTATGTAAATGTCACTTTCCTGCCTAAGAAGGAGAAAAATCCACCTGCACTGGTGACACCTCAGTTTCAGTGAGTACAAAAGGCAGAAATATTCAGTGACAGTAAAGTTCCTTGCAGAGCTGATTGAAATTGCTGGCAGAAGTAAGAGAAATGAGAGTTGGCCATCATTCCTGTAAGAAGCTCTTAGGAAAGAGCCTGCCCTTCATCAGAGCTCAGCTATTTCTGTGATTATGTCCATCTGCCCATAATTATACTGATTCTGCTCTGTAACGCACTGTCAGGACTACTGATCCCTATCCAAACTCCTGCTGCCTTCCTGTCTGGATTAGGATGCCAGCGTGGGTTAAAAATTAGAGAGTGAAATTGCTTCAATATCTGATTTAGCCCCTTCCTCCTCCCATCCTGCTTTGGGTTTGGGATGTGCTGGTCAGCATCCCTCTGGGAGACAATTAGGAACAGATCAGCAACTGGCAGCTGTCTCACAAGGACAACATCTCAGATATGGGACAAGCTGGAGTCTCCCACTTCGACCCTGGTGCAAGTCCAAGACATGCTTGCTTTTGCATCCCAGCACTGACATTCTGGGAGCTGGCAGACAATCAGCATCCCAAAGGCCACAGCTAGCTCAGGTCCCAGTGTTATACTGCTTCAGCTCTGGAGCTGCTTCTGCAGTGAAAGGCTGTGTGGCCCTGCTGGCTCCAGAGGCAGCTTCAGCTCTGGAGCTGCTGAAATGGCCTTCTCTGTATTAAAGGAAAAGTTTTCATTCTAGAGACCAGAAGAAGGGATGTTCTGTTACCTTTATTTTACAAGAGTAACATAGTGTGTGCAAGAATGTTCATATCAAGGATGCCACAGAGAAAGGGCAGCGAATTCTCCTGAAGCAAGGAAGCCGTAGGCCACCATGAGGCCTTCCCTCTGCCTCCTCTGCTCTGGGAGGAACAAAGCAAGGACTTCAGCTGCTCCTCATCTGTCTTGCCCTCCAACCCTTTGCCATCTTTGTAGCCTTCTTTTGTATGCTCTGGTCCTGCAGAGACTTGTGGCTGCCCAGGTACAAGAGCACTGACAGCAGGCATGGAGGGTTGTCTGGCACCTCTTTCCTCACCCCCAGTGACCACACACTGCGGGAGACCCCAGGGAGAGGCAGTAAGGGAGATGGATCTCCTCACCACATTCATGTCATTTCACATACTTTGATTATGGCTAGAAAGAGTTTTTTCTTTTGAATTAGGAAGATCTTAATTAATTGAGCACAGGAATAAAGAGGGGAGCTCAGCTGTGAGATTGGTGGACACATATTTGTCCTTAAAAAAGCAAAAATTTACCCTTTAGAAGAATCCTATTTGTGTTTCCTTTCTAAGAGGCTTTTTCCTTTCAAAGGAGCACTGGGAGGATGATTGGTATTTCTATTACTAGATCATTTTTGAAGCCTGAATTCTACTCCAATACTATTTTGATTTATAACTGTAAAAATAAAAATAAATAAAACCACATTTTCTGAAACAGACAGAAGAAGAATTACTTGGGAGTGGGGATGAATATTTTAGCTCTGTCTCCCTGTTAACCATTGACCAGAAAGGCAACAGCAGTTCTGAGAGGCCAAGTTGCCAACCACTTTTCCAGCATCAGAGCTGATTCTGTGCACAATGGCAGCACTGGAAGGAGATCCTTGAGGACCTTCACCCAGGTGAAGGCTCTGTGGATACCTCAAGAAACTCCAGTGCCTCTGAGGGACAGGGCAGTCACACTGATCCCAGGTGAATTCAGGAAAGACGCTCATTCCACCACATGCAGCCAGGAGGACACATTAGACATGTCTGTCCCAACCTTCCAGGCAAGAAGCTGACACATGGAAGAGGAAGCATAAGCTTCAGACAAGGCATACTCAGCACCCTGCTTTCAAATAACAGTGAATACTCAAGGTGACAATTTCTTCTCATAGGCTCGACCCATAGTTTGGTGTTTGAAATCAAACTAAATCCACACTAACTTTGGTTACTCTCCCTACTACTTTAATCAACCTTGATATGCATTTCATTATACATTTTTATACCTTTTTTTTCTTCTTGCCCGGAAGCATCAAGGTAAAAACCAGGTATGCCAAACTGACATCCTACCCTGTTTTATTCCTCCTCTGTTTCTTTCCCTCATGAAGGCACATTTGAATAAGACATTTAGCTTTCTTAATTGGTCTCTACATTGCTATCTTATACAAAAATTCATTCTGCCAGACTTAGGTTCCAAAGAGCAGAGCATCCCACCCACCTTCCACAAAAAAATTTGGCAGGTATGCATAGGTCTACAAACAGCATCACCCTCATTTCCTCCAACCAATCTGCACTGAGACCAATGGAGATAGGAAAAAAGAGAAAAATAAAAGACGACCCTCCTGCTGAAAGTCTGACCAAAGAAGAGATAAATAACAACTATGTCTCAGAGACAACAGCAAGAAGCCCCTTAGCTAAAGAAACACTAAATAAATAAACAAAATCTAGCTCAACAACCTTGAAACTCAAATTCTGGACTTCTGAGGGGGATGAAAGGGGCAAAAGTAATTTATTATTTTGTTACCAGGCAACAGAATGCAGTTCCCCAAGGGCCAAGCAGATTTCTCCTAGAAGATACTATATCTGCTATGACAGAGATAAAAGTCATCTTTGTTTAAACAGAAGCCAAAGGTTAAAGAAAGGAGAAACCAATGAATAATAGATCTTCAGAGTTACCCAGCACGACAGAAAAGCTCCCCTTATCCTCCTCCTCACTGCCACTCATTCAGGACAGCAAAACCCTGACACTATTTTTGCTCAGAAAGAAAAGCCAGAAGGCACTTACCTTGCTTCTACACAGCAGTGACGAAAAGCAGCAGTCTATAGCCACAAGAAGCCAGATGGGAAGATTAAAGGAAGCATCTGCACCAAAGCCACCCTGTAGGGTGAGAGCAGCAGCTCTTCACTGCATTCTCCAACACCAGTCAAAATAGAAAAGAATAAAAAGATCTTCGTATAACTTAAGCAGGATACCTCTTTGTTTGCTCAGTGCAGCCAGAATTCAAATGTTGCTGGGCTTGATCTCCAACAACAGGAAAAGCAATGGCTTTGCCTTCTTTACTGAAACCTAGCTGCTAGAGAAGAGACAAGGTAGGTTCTTGTATTGTCGTCTTCCCTCTGCCAAACTCACATCTTACATGGATTTCAGAAACAGCCTTCCCTTGCATCTGTAAAACAAGAACCTTGTAGCCAGGCTCAGCCAAGTCTGAATCAGACCAAAAACAGAGAATCTGAAAGCCCTTTCAACACAAAATGAGTCTTTCCACACAGCACTCAGAGCCCCACCTGCTGCCTGTTCGCCCTCAACCTGTGCAAGCAATTATACCCTATTTGCTTTTGCTCGTTGCCATGGTCCTTCCCACCTGAGAGCCACAACCAAGAGCTGGGGCTTTGAGATCCCATGTACTGCAGAAACATACTGCGCAGCCTGATCTAAGCTAGGCATGAGATTTGCCAGAGCTCACAGTTAGAACATCACACTTTCATGATAGCAGATAACCATGAAAATTTGTGGCTTAAGGAGGAATGTTGTCAGTGACCAATTTATGTTATCAGAGACAAGGAGATTAATGTGTAAGTGAAACAGCTGCATGCTGAGTGTCTAAAGTAAAAACAATATTCTGCCCTTGAGCTCCAAGGAATTCCTTAGCTTGTCCCTTGATTCACCCACTATTCAAGTGCACACAAATTAGCCCCAGCCCTCACATACCTCCTGCTTGCCCCGCTGTGCTGTACCCAACTTCTCTCCCTCTCACCTCCCACGTCCCTGAAGCTGGCTTTCCTGGATTCCTTTCATCTAGCCTTATTGAACTCCTTCCTTTGAAGCCATCCTTTCTTACCCTCTTCTCCTCTCACTCACACTCTTCCTCTGAGGATGCTGCTCAGATAAGCAAGTTTATGGCCAGCACTGCAGCCTTACATGCTGTTGTACGAGTGTGTCCACATGTGGATTATGAGCTCTGAGATAGCAAAACTGATGTGGTGGGTTTTTTTGTTCTTTAAGTGAACTCCAGTGTTCCCCATGCTCTTCTACCTTCCTGCCAGAACTATCTCTGAAGTTTCTCACCAGCTCTGCAGTGACTGCATCACTGAAGAACTACATGCTCTCAATCAAAATGAAAGACCCAGAGCCAAGAACAACAGTGCACTAAGACTCCAACTCACCTGTAATGCTGTCCAGCAAAAGCACAGAAAATACAACTAACAAATAAATTTACTGAGACGCAGTGGGGGCAATATATCTTTAATTTTTTTGCTTTTGTTTTTTAGTATTACAGTATATTCTTATAAAAAGATACAGATAAAAAGGACACTACAGGATTTGTACATTTAATTCACTTATAGTCTTAAACTGACTAAGAAATGAGGATACGCCAAGGCATTACAGCAGCACACAACCTCCCACATCAGTAAGCAGCACTATACTTTCCAGCTCGGCAGGCAGGGACACCTCCAAAAATGATCTGGAAGTTTCAAACTGAGCAGGCTGGCAGAGGAGGAGAATGGCTGAATACAGTTTGGAAGGGAGAAGCATTGAGCGTGGCTCAGGTACCTGATGTCCTCCTACAATCCTAAAACAGCAAGGGTTTTTGAGAAGAGTGTTTAGGGGCAAGACTGAAGATGGTAAGCAGTGTAGAGGGGGTGGGATGTCAGTAGCCTGTCATAGAGGCTTTTCTAGATCAGCTGAGTGAGAGCTCCAACTGTTGAACAGCTGAAAGGACCAAGCCCTTTGAAAGCTCTGTAGAACATCTTCTCAACAGCTAAAGCTGTTTACAAGGGGAGTTCTGATCCAGATGTTGCTTTAAATAATGTTGGTGTTAAACACTGTACTGGGTATACTGGATCTATTCCACATTAACACCAGTATCAGAAGACTGGTTTAGAATATCCGTTAAGCATCCAGACTCAAAATGAGGTGCCATAACAGCTTTCTAATCTAATGACATCCTTCTCAGCATAATCTGGCCAGCTTTAGGAGAGTCTGCTCATCCGAACTACTCAGAGCAGTAAATAGCTTTAATATCTACACCTATATTTTCAGTTGGCCAAATTATGTTACTCAAGATGGCCTTTTCCACCTTTGATAAGGAAAGTAAGAGTGGCCAACAGCAGCTAAGTGTTTGAATGGCAGGCAACCAGAAATCTTCCTAGTTCGGTACAGAAGCCAAAGAGCTGTAGCTAAACGTGTTATTGCTAGAGACTCCACAGAGAGAAAACCAAACAGCCAAAAAACATTGCTTACCCAGATACTCTGAGGAAGTAGAGTGGAGAGCGAAATCAGAGGGAATCTTCCTTGGCTTGTCACAGTTTGTTTCACCAACATGTAAACTCTGGTAAGGGTATGATCCATACTTGTACACCTATTTCACCCAGCTTCTCTGGCATTACATGCAGAATTTGAGTTGGAGGTTGAAATTTGAGTTAGCAAATTTGTGTAGCTTAACTCTTCTCAATATTCCCACCACGATTCATGACAAGAAAATGGTTGTTTTTAGAAAGTATTCTGAAATAACCTACTTGCATTAATTCACCACATGCTTTAAAAGACATGCTTTTCCAAGTCAATGATTATTAGGGCAGAGTGATTCCTATGAAAGCAAAAGTGAAGTTCTTCCTTGCCTCCCTTCCCACACCAAAGCTGCTCCCACACCACCCCATTCCCTGCTCAGCTTGCTGCAGAATGGCCATGCCGGCTGTCTAGCTGGTGTAATGCCCTGGCACGGTCTCAAGAGTCTTTGCTGTAATGCAGTGTATACATACAAACATAGCAAACTAAAATAAGGCAAAATAAATAGAGGTGTCAGATTTACAGGTTCCCCTTAGAGATTCCTAAAACCATTAAAAAAAAAAAAAAAAATCATTTAACCCCCAAACAAAAAAAGAAAAAAAAAAAAAAAAAACAACAAACACAAAACAACCAACCCAGAAACAAAACTGCATATATCATGTACATCATCAACTGTACAACTGATTTCTTTTCCCCTCAAGGAAACTCCTGACACAAACTTCTCCCGTACAACCCAGCTCAGAGTGCGAGCTTTCCTAAAAAAGAGGGAAGATGCAGCCAATGGAGCTGACCATTACAGAAACACCCGCTCCACAGCCTTCCATCAGGGCCCCTCACGATGCCTTTCCCTTCCTCAAACATTGTGAACACATTACAGAAATGCTTCTGAAGGATGCCCAAGCTGTCTCTCCAGTGGAGATTCTCTCATCCCTGAATATTAGTCCTACTTCTGCTCTTGTAGGGAACCAGTGCCCGGACCATAGCTGTGCTGCAAAGCATGGAAGGGCCTTGCTGCCCTGAAGTCACTTCACTTTGTAGCATTTTCAGAGACTTACGGACAACTGAGAAGGATGACAAAGAGCAAAGGGAGTGGGGTGTGTGGGGGGAAGTTCTGCAGTCTTTTCAGGGGTCATCCTAATGCAATCTGCTTAAGAGCAATGCAAAGACACATAAGTAAGTGAAGAAGCATTAGATCTCTACAGACAAGGTTTGGAGAATTAGAAAGTACCTCCCCTTCTAGGTGTGAAGAACTTCATCATAAAATTAGCAACAACTACATTTCTCTAGGAAAAGTATAAAGTAGAACAAGCCCTCAATTATAACCTTTTTCATATTTCCTCCTCTTTTACTTAAAATGCTGGTTCTAAGCACAGCTGCAGGGACAGCAGCAGACCTTAGTTCTTCTCTGTCCCTCAGAATACGATAAAGTTTTGCCTTAATGTTATGCCTCATGACTGCTTGCAATGCCCACCCAGCCTACAGAGGCACTAGAGGACAAGGATTAGATTTTCCCACCTTTTTTGGCACTTAGCAACTCAATCAAAACTGCACATGAGGAACAGAGCATAGCTGCACTCGCAGCATGCCAGAGACTCCAAGCAGGGATGAACTTGGCTTTGCAAAAAATCTGAAGTTGGGTCCTAGAGCAGATCCAACTACGTCCTTATCTACTGTGGCCAGCCTCATCTCTTAGAGCAGAAGTATTAATGGGACTGTCTGCTTGTCACCACCTAGATGAAATCACTGCTTGCCTCAGTGAGTAACCAAGCTTTTCCACAATGCTTTTCATGAACATTCACCAAGCAGTGAACAGCCAGGGGAGACCGTTCAGCATGCTGAAAGAAACCTTCAGCCACCACCACTGATTCAAAACAAAAGTCTGGGGCCCTTGAGTGCTAAGAAAGTTGAGCTGCAATGAACTGGGGGCGTGACTCTGCGTTTTCTTTCACTTCCAGTAATGTATCTCACAGCTGATTTATTGGAGTTGCACAGTCTCTTATTACTTGTGTATATATCGAGGGGGTGGCAAGGCTACAGAAGCTTTCTCTGACTGTCACTGTGACTGGAGCACTGCGTACCATCATATAACTGTTCATATCACGGCTGAACTGTGTACACAAATGGACAGGGAGATTATCATTCTCTCTGCTTTTGCTACATTTATGGCCTGGCAAAGTGACTTCAGTTTCAAAAAGTACACCATGAACCTGGTTTGAAAAATACTGGGGTGGGGAATGCTGTATTTATATTCAAGGGTTTTGCCCTGAGGTGTTTCTTCTATAACAGAACTGCCTTGCTGACAGTTTGCCACACTGAACAAGTACCTGGGGAGCAAGCAAGCAGCCATAAGTTGGACAGAGCCACAGGTCACATCTTCTTGCACCAGAGCTGACCTTGGCACTGGCACTACACTTGAACTTCTGAGTGAGTCCTAAAACCAAGGAGAACAAAGAGGGGGGAAATCTACAATGTTCTAATCCCTGAAAGTATCATCTTTGGAATTCAGGGATTATCCAAATCTAAACTCCACTGTATACCAATTTGGCACATATTACCACCTCTCATATGGCTTACGTGGCATAGATTATATGGCATGCTTCAAAACAAGACAAAAAAAGGGCTGAGATATGGCATGTCTACTTTGGGGAGCAGCAAGGAGCTTGTTAATATAAATTACAAGAGACATTTCTAAAAATCCATTTTGTAATTTAAAATAAAAATGCTTATAAAAGTGAGAGTTAAACTTCCAAAAACCTTTATGATACAGTCTTTCTTCTACAAGGTGCTTGTGTCTGCTGCAATGGATATTGCTGTTAATAGCTAATCCCAGAAGGGCGATGGGATAATAAGGGAGGAGAATGCACCCAGCTCTTGTAAGATACCAGCTCTTTACGATGAGTGTTATACAGAGGCGCGGCAGTCTGGAATGTTGTAAATAGGGAAACTGTAGGGTGGGAGTCTCAAAATTCAGTAAACAGTGGAACATTAGAGTTTAACAATTCTAGTTTTTTTCTTCTTTCCATAGTTTACATAATTATTTTAGTGTTTGGAAAACCACCACTGTTGGCTTCTCCAATATTGGTAGTGTGTAATACTGATCAGGCAGCGTGTATGGCAGAAGTTCTATTCTGCAGACTCAGTGCTGAGCCTGAGGTTAAGTGACATTCATAGAGAAACAGAACCAAAATACTAAAGTGACTAATGGAGCTTTTTCCATTTCCCTGGGATTCCTTGACACTTTGTGATGTTTACTGTTGATATATAGTTTGTAAATGTAGGCCTCTCTTCTCAAATGCTGTTTCCTTCTTGTCTAAGAAGAAGAATCCATCACAATTTATTTATTTTCATTTTTCCCTCTCCAGAGTTGATAATCAAAAGAGATAACAAGATTGAAGAAAAAAAAAAAAAAAGACAAAAAAAGGGTCATGGGAGCCCACAGAATTGAATCCCCTTCCAAGAGCCATGACGATAAATCAAATTCAGAATTCAAGCATCTTCTTGGGGTTATCTGCTTTTTCACTGTGTGCTTTGTAAGTGCAGTGTAAACGCAAATTTCTTTTTTTCTTATGAATTAACCCGTTTCCAAAGCCTGCTTCACTTACACGACTTTGTGTCCTCCTGGAAAAAAAAATCTCCATTTTCCTTATGGAACCTTCCATTGGTTCATGCTAAGTAATCCCTTCTAAATGAAAAAGGCTGTGGCCTGTACAGCTCTCCTTTGACATCACTGATATCTTACTGAACTATGTGATTACCCTAGATAGGATTGGGGTGCATGCAATAAATCATCCTGCTATGCAGAAAGACCAGTCCATTCCCACAGCAGTTGCAGCCTGTATCAAGTGGAAAAGAAGTCTTACTTCTTGCAGCTTGCAGTCCCATTTGCTTTTTGCCCACTTGTGACATGTGAATGATACTCAAGAGCTTCCAATTTCCATCGGGCTGCACTAAGGAATCTTGCACACGTGGATAAGAAATGTTCAGCTTTTTCCTTACCACACTCCAGCAATTACAACAGGCTCCACATCCATCCAGCTGAAATCCCAACCTGTTAGTGGCACAGTTTTCTAAACAAAAGCCACGACTTCTTTCCTAGTAGATGAATTTCAGAACTTTGAGGCTCAACCATCAATATATTCCAGAAAACTGTTTCTAGAAAAGCAGAATCCAAAAGACTTTGGCAAAGTATTTTATGTCAATCCTGATTTTTGAATTCCATTTTGTTCCAACTTCCTTCTGAGCATCACTTGCTTTTGGACAGTATAGGCCATACAAAAACGCTACACAGAATATGAGATCAAAAGCATTTTTCAAATGCTGATCAATGGCTTATAAAATCCAATTCTGGGAGGGACCTTGTAACCTCAAGAACTACATCTTGACAAGACCCTGAAGGCCAGTATAGCTACTGAAGAAGCAACAGGTATTTACCAAACTGTTCTGAAATTAGTCTTGCTTATTATCAGCAAGATGGAGATTATAGTTCATTTTCACTTTGGCACACAGAAAATTATCCTTCTCCAGCCACAAGGCTGTCTGCAAGGCCCAGTACTTTCTGTCATCATCATGAGGCCTTTCATGACACAATCAACTCCCAGAAGCAAATCTGTCAGGTCTGCACGGCCCAGTCACAGACCCTGCTGGCTCCACAGAGGCACTTTTATAATGGTTCAAATTTGGAGCGCAGAGGAGGGATGAGAGGAAAGCTGATCAATGGAAAGGTAATGTCTCTACCCACAGACCGAAGAAATCCTTTGGGGCAGCTGTCAGCCAGGCGCCATTGCACACATTCATCTTCCTTGTTCTGCTCTTTTTCTTCACTTATTTTGGTTGATTATTTTTCTTTCTCTTGTAATTAATAATTTAGTTTTGTCACCACCCGCTCCCGGCTTGTCTCTAAGCCTTGGTTCCCCGAACGCTTGCGATTACGCTTGAGTTTGGATAAGTCCTTGTCAAAGACTTCTCCTGACCTCAATGCTGATACCAGGTCATCAAACTCCCCAGTCTCTTCAGAAATGCTTCCTGCTTTTGCTTTCTTTTGACGCCTCTCTTTTTCCCTCTGCTCTTTCAGCTGTGGAGAAAGAGACAGGTCTTTAGGATTCACTGACCGAGATGCCAGATCACTACAGACATTGTGTTATGGAGCATCTAAAATGTGTTAGTTAGTAAAATGTGTTAGGAAATAAAAGGATCAGGATCCTACCCGTAAGGCCATCATGTGTTCCAAGGGCAACAGAGACCATACTGCGCTTCCTTACTCTTGCTCAGGTGAGCAGAGAGCGCAAGAGGCGAGGAATGAGCAGCATCATCTGCTTGCCTCACAAAGCATTACCACCCCAGGGCGAAGAGTACCAGCTGTGCTCACATTATCTAACCTGGTGAGTTTAAAGTTAGTCTGGATGCTTCTGCACAAACCAGTCACCACTAGAATCATAAACAGCTTTGCTTGTAGGGCTTAGGTAGTCATATTCAAACAGGCAGAAAGGTCATGTTCTTTCAGAAGGAGAAAAATAAGAAGTGGAATTCATCAGATGGCCACAAGCTAAACATACTAGACAAGAAAAATAGTGTAGCATGTTGTGGAGATGGGGAAAAGAAAGAATATTGCCTTGAGTCCAGAAAGAGAAAGTGATTATAAATAGAAACAGCAATGAAACAGGACTGCTGATTTTACCATTTCACCAGGGAGCTCAATTATCCTACACACTGCTCAGCTCCAAGATCAGTGGAAGTACTAAGGCACAGCTATGGCTCCCAGGATGCAGGTGGATCACCTTGCAGTAGTCCCATGCTGCAGGAGAATTTTTCTCATAAGCAAACAGCAACCTCTCAGTACATCAGGCCTACTAAAGCTTCTTAGAGCTTTAACAGGGGGCTCCTACACTTTCTCTGCTGGCTGAGAGGAAACTTGAGACTAAATCTTGGCCTTTTATCTCTGTGTCCAACAGTTCCAAGAAGTCTGCTGGCGTCCTAGAGTTCTACCTCTTTCCTCTTCTGAAAGGAGTAAAAGGGTTCTTTTGGCAAAGCAAACTTCACAAGTAGCAATTGCCTTCAGTTAGGAGCCAGGCAACAGCCGAGGTTAAACTGTTGGCAGGGTGGAAGGACGAGGGAAAAGCTGGGCTGTTCTCACTTTCAGGAAAGCCTGAGATTAGAAGGGGAGGCTGGTTCACATGAACCCTTGGGGTTATACACATTGGTCTCCAAGAGCAAAATCAACAATGCAGAAAAGCTCACTTGCCTCATCAAGGTCTAACACAGCCTCTGTAATCAAGGCATTAAGGCTGCCAGTGCAGACTACAGCAGGGCATTTACTGTGTCACCGTACGCTGTCAGGGAACAAGAACACAGCAGATGATGATACAGTCTGAGTGGAAGCTGCCCAGCTGGCAGGACCTCACTCCAAGAACTTTTACACAGAGCAAGCAGTCTGAAAGCAGGCAGACTAGCTCCATGAAGGGACAGCATCATCTTGCAAAGTACCTTGACAGAAAAAATAGGACTAGGTTTGGATATTTGAACTCAAAAGAAGAGAGATTTAGAAGCCAAACTGCAAGTATTCTTTTTTGACAGCCCCCAGGAAAAATGCCATCATTTGTGAAGAGAAAGATGACAAAGAGGTGGCAAAGGAAAGGACATAAAACAATGACAGGGCATCAGCACTTGAACTGCCTTTGTCAACGTTTCTCTCTGAGAAATGAACAGATGATGAAGTAAAACACCTTCTTTTGCCCAAGTTCTCACCATGGCTTCCATGCGTGCCCTGCGCTCCTCTTCTTCCTTTTTCTTCCTCATATTCTCCAGATCTTGCTTTGCCTCTGCAAATGACTGTAAGAAAGTGTCAAAAATGCCAAAAAATTCATCTGGCTGCATCTTGCCCTCATTTTCTCCAAAATGCTTCAGTGCCTTGGCGTACTGTCAAAGGGGCAGAAAACACAAAAGCAACAATTAGGCAGGCAATCTACTGAAGACAGTGAGGAAAGCTTATGCATAACTACACATGTAATTCAGTACCCCCTGAGTGTTCACGTGCAGAGAAGAAACTGCCTCCCCATGCAGTAACCAAAGTGCCTCTATTACGGCAGGTGCCTGTGTCCTGGAGAATCTGCTCTATTGGTCATTCTTCGGGCAACACAGGACAATGGTAGTGGGGAGCACTATCTATCCACTCACATTAGAAAAAAGTATTCAATGCCTGAGGCTGATGGAGCTATTTCAGAGAGCGACCATCTGGCCACATCTCAGCTGCAGCTGTGGGTCAGCAGGGGCATGAAAGGCAACAAGCTAGTTGGGGAACAACTACCAAACAAGTAATTCTAGTTCATCCTAGCCAATCTAGCCCTTCCACCTTCTCTTTCCCCCTCAATTTCACTTTTAAAAGGGCCAGATTTAGAGATTTTGTATAATAACGTTGTAGCCTGTCCTCCAGGAGCCTTCTACTACGTCATCCATCACTCTGGAATCCTGAGTCAGTGTTGCCTAGGAGAGAGGAGACTATGGACAGACACAGCATGAGAGAGGGACAAGGAAAGCAGCCAGGGCTGCAGGGCAAATTTAAAAGAGTGAATACATCACAAATGGCTTTTATTTTAATAGGGAAATGGTGAGATTGCAGGACATGTGGAGAGAGCCAACTGGCAGGACTTCAGTCACAGGGCTGTCCTGATCTGGGTATGGTAAATTCGCAGCAACCCTGGCTCTTGGACACAAGTCCTGCAGTACTTGTACTCTCTTCTTTGCTCCCTCATACTCACAAACATGCCCCTGTACTCACCCAGATGTAACTCAACTGCATGCACAGATAGTCTGCATACAGCACATATGCCCGTATCTACTCTTATATAGCCATACACATCCCAAAACTGCATCACTGTCCAACCATCCTCTCTCATACACCTTTGCACTACAACTGACAGAACTAGAGATACACTCCTGATTCTAACGCTGCCCTGATGTGCAGTTCCCCTAGCACCTTCATGCACCAGCGCTGAAAAACACAGCATCCTCACAGACATCCCTGCTCACCAAAACAAAACCAGTCTCTCCCAAGCAATGGACTGGTTTCCAATAATCTTCTGTGTCTATTCAGTTCATACCACAACAGCCCAGTTTCCCTTTCCTTAGGTGCTCTTGCAGAATGGAAAAGAATAAGAACAGTCCAGGCTCAGATCCCAAGCATAAAATGAATTTGGAAGCAGGACTTATGAAACCCTCTGGCTCCGTACCAGGTAAAGCACAAACAATGTCTCCCAGTTAACTGCAGAGGGAAGAAATCTCCAAGGAAAGCAGCTTCCTTCTGGCACAGCCTGAGATATCCAGCATCTCCCCTCCACTGCTTTCACTGCCAGGCCCACAAAGCAGTTTGAAGCTTTTTTTTTTTTTTTTTTTTTTCTTTATAAAGGCTGTGTTCTCAGCCAGAACCAAACAAAGAAACTCAAAGTATCTGGGGAAAAAAAAAAAAAAAAAAGCATTGGAAGGAATGCAAGTTGCTTTGAGCTACCAAACATGGCAGGAGTTGAAGGAAGCACTACAGCAGCAGCAAGTCATGGAGGGATTTCAGAATATGGAAATAGCAACAGACTACTTCTCTGTTTAACTCTGCTCACTGAAACCTCTGAAGACATATATACATGTGTACACACCTACTACCTCTGTCTTCCTCTCTATATTCTTTCAATATATGTCTACTTAAATATACTGCCTCAGCTGCCTGAGCGCACAGAGGTCACAGTAGGTGTGCTATCTGGAATCCTTTCTCACTTAACTTGTGGTTAATCCCTATGAAAACTGAAAGAAAAAAAAAAAATAAAAGGACAAATTCAAATTACGAGCAACAATTGGAGTTAGCAGCTAGGAGGAAGGCTTATTAGCCCCACAGGGGTTTCCTAGTCTTTTAAGTTAGGAGGCTGAGGAGAGGTCATTGTCTGAGGATCTTGGATGCTACATATATGGAAGTCTCCATTAGAGGGTGGTGTCGTCTGCAAATGTTCTGCACGTAGTCTGCCACCATCTGCCAGCGCCAGCTAATTCTTGCCACAGAGGGGCTTTTGACATTGTGTCCTCCCTGCCACATAAAGGAGGAAAAGTATTGATGTGCTGGAAGGACCAAACAATCTAGGAGCCCTCCAGAGAAACTCATGAATATAAAGTGTCTATGACAGACCGCTCTGCTTTTATTCCTCCTTGTGTTTCTTCCATCACGTGTGCTCTGTCAAAGTATCAGTGCAGGATGAGGGTCAGTGTGCTGCACAGTACCTAACAGCTGCCCCACCTGGCTCAGGGTGCTCCAGGCAGAGCAGTATTGAGCAACCTTAGCAGTTCTGAGCCTCAGCACACTTTTCTGCTGTCTGCCACCAATTTTGTGTGATCCTACATGAGTCATTCAGCTGCTCCAGGTGCAGACTGCCTCCCTGTATAACACTGCATAGTCTGCAAAATAGGTAGCGCAGTCCTCACGCACAACACTTGCCCCATCTCTGGAGGCGTTCAAGGTCAAAATAGAATGGAGCCCCAGACCACCTGAGCTGATGGGTGGCAACCCTGCCCATGGCAGGGGGCTGGAGCTTGATGATCTTTAACGTCCTTTTCAACATATGACATTCTATAATTCTATGATTCCCAGAATTCTGTGATGTTCTATAATATCACAGAGCAGAGTTTGAAACTTGCCTATTCCATAAGTCATTTGGGGACAGATGGCATACAAAAGCAAGATGGAAAATTGTTTCAGTTTCATGTAATAAAGGATGGTATATCTTTTTTTCATTAAAAAATTCATTTCCACACCATTAAGGACCCCAAGCTCCATGATATAACAGGTCTGTAAGCTCAGTGCCAGCTCTGCTCCCTCTGCCAAACTTTCCACTGAATTCATCCCTTTGCCAAAGCAAATCGCTTAGACAGTTGTTTATTTTAAAAAGCTATTTCATCAAGGAGAGGAAAAGCAGGACAGCAGTGTGCAAACTCTTGGCTCTGCTTGCCACTGAAATGTTAAACAGTGGCAGAGGAGCACTGGAAATGGGGTTCTGTGAGGAGGAGGAAAAAAAGCTACAACAAAAATTTCCCACTGTCTGTGCTGTCCACTATCAGTGGAGAAGCCAATGTAAAAACGAATTATATCATGGAACATGAACCGTCTTCCCCAGACAATAATCCTGAGTTTGCTGTTGCAAAGACTCCAATCTGTACCAAGGCAGTTCAGATAAAATTCTGCTCTCTGTATGGGGCAGATGCAGATCAGCTAATAGAAAGAGACCCACTAATCTCAGGCAGGACTGTGCCCAGCTCTCTTTGCAACTTCAGATCTCTAAAAGCATTCTCCCAGGAGTTGAATGGTAACTCTGGAAGTACCTACATTGTAATCTGGATACAAGCGCTATAGACATTTCTGATATATTATGTTCCATCTTGCCCTGAATCTGCAGTTCTACACACAGGAGCTACACAATTTATGTACCAAATGGTTGTTTCTGACAGCAGGCTGTAGTGCCTGCCCATAAACGTACCCTGCCCTGACTTCCTCAGTCTCTGACCCAAACTCTTCCTTATCCACCGGCCTCAGAGTCTGACAGAAAACACCAGTCTCTAAAAACGAATGACTGAAGAGCACAGTAAATGGCATTCAGAGTGCAGTATTTCATTATTTTCATAACATTCTGCCATTAATGGCTATTTTCTTAAACGGATTTTGGCTTTCACCTCCTTGCTGCTCTTCAAAACAGTTACTACATGTGCTAAGCTTATTAAATGCACGTGCAGATTCCAAATTCGAGTCTCTCCCATGATAAATATAAACAGTCTGACTCACAGTAGATGTCATGAGAAAATCTGGAGATGGACACTTTTCCTACCCTCCCCATCAGCCCTGCCTGAACTGAAACCTCCCTTGTTCCTCTGTAGAGCAACATAGGCTTGATTTTCAAAATGAAACCCCAACCCCCTTTGGAGTCATGCAGCTACGACATGACTACCAACTATATAGGAATGATACTACCTTACCAAGCTGACAGCTCTTCTAGGAGGATCCAAAACACTTCACAAATGGGTTTGTTATAAACCTCACACAAAGTAGAAGAGTTATAAAGCAATAGTTATGTCCATATCTGTCAGCATTCAAGGATACTGTAAAGTTTCATGTAGGGCAAATGTCACTATATTCAAGAAAATAAAATTCACACAATGGGAAGACACTGTTACTCCCCTTGGACATCTTTGCTTCCCCACAGGAAACTAAGAGAAGAATTTTCACACGCACAAAAAAAAAAAAAAAAAAAAAAAAAATCAACTTTTTTTTTCCTGAAATGAGAAAGTCAGCTTTTTGTCTGCTAAAACATGTAAAAACTGGTGAAAAGAATTTCACTTTCTCCTGCCCACAACTTCCAGTTTATGGGAAATGGCAAAAAGCATTATCCCTTGATCTAATCTATATATTCCTTTATAAAGTGGTATTGAAAGTGAGAAGAACACAAAAAGAACAAGAACCAGCTGTGCTGGGGAGCCCATTTAAAAAGTAGGTCTAAGTTTTCAATCACTTCTTCACTCCGCCATCTGTTTACTGCATGAAGATAAGCACAGTTACAAAGCTTCCGCTGCAAACACGGATGTCTCCATCTGACAATTTGGCCCTTTAAGTTTAAAATATCACTTCTTCCCCATGACCACTAGCAGTAAATAATCCTGTTTCAGAAAGAAAGCAAAAAAAAAACAAACCGAAAGTGTGGGATTGTGATAAATATCCTCCATAGAGAAGGCCAGTACCACACCTTGTAATGGAGGGTTTCCAAAACTCCAATGCTGAAATGATTTTTGCCTGTACACAATATTCCAAAAATAAAAGCTTCCCAGGTTTGAAAAGATAATTTGTATTGTTTTAAATGCCAGCTGAGGAAACATGGCTCCGATTAACTCATGGCAATCAATTAGCCACATCTATATTTAGAAAGATATCCAACTCCAGCTGTTAAAACTAGGACTTCATTATTATTAATAAATCTGTGAACCAGACGAATTCTTCCTGGGCCCCTTTAGATGTTTTTAAAAGCCCTCCCTTTCCCACTACTTTTTTTTTTTTATTATTTGCTTTGCTTTGAGAAATGTAAAAAGAAGAGGATAATCAGATGTTTTAGTCTCTCCCTTTAATTGGCTAGTTATAGTATGTTTCCATGGTTAAAAAAAAAAAAAAAAAAAAAAAAAAAGTTTGTGATTCAACAAACACAGAGAGACCACTGAGAATGGAAGATGTTATAGGCTTTGCAAAGCACATCTGGTTTGTTGAAAATTTTCTACTTTTTTTTTTTTTTTTTTTTTTTCTTTTTTAAAGAAACAGAGGAAAAAGAGGAAGAAGGGAGGGGAAAAATAATATGAGGCAAATATGAGAAATAGCTCAGCATTGGTAAGGAACAGACAGTTCTCTTTCAGGAGTCCAAAAGCAGCTTATTGCCAGCACAAGAGCCAAAGCCATAGGTTGAGCAGAAGTTGGAAAAGCATGCATTCAAATATAGCGAGGAGAAGGTAGAGAAACATTTCCTAAGCATGTTATAGTCATTAAAATAGAGCATCTCTTCTTGTTAAGGGCGTTATGTTGCCTATGGCTAAAAATGTGTGCAACAACTTCCAGACATATTGGTCCATCTGCAGGGAGACTTTCTGGTTATTTTTAAAGCAAAAGAACATAGTTTTTCTGCAAGTTTCTGATCAGGGAAAGGCGCACTGCCATTAGATGTGTACCATTTGCTGGTTTTTATCCCATAACTGACATCATAAACAAATTGGGCTTTAAGCCTCTGTGTGTCAAAGGAAAGGATCACATCTATCTGTAACATCAAACCAAAAGCCAAGGAGAGTCATTCACTTCCAAAAATGTGCACCTAACTGTAATGAAGTTGAAAATGTACCCAACCATAAAATAGAAGCCTCCAAACCATAGCACCTCGCGTTCTTCTCAGTGAAGGCATGGAATGTAAAATACTGATTTTGTGATTATAAAGCAAGCACAGTGTGAACATTACTATGCTGGAAGTGGTTTGAATATTCTCAAGCAACAAGATAACAATGAAAAAATTAGGCATATTATTCTCCACAAAATTTTGTCACAATACTAGCAAGTGTTATATTGCCAAGCTTTGTCTTCAAAGTGAAGTAGTAACTACTGCCCACTGGCATTTGCTCTAGCTAGCTCGAGCTGAGACCCTGTAGCTCCCTGTTGCATCTGCAAGTCAATATTACCAACATTATCTCCACAGGAAGGAAATGCTTTGCAATTCCCAAATGACATTACTGCAGAGTGATCAGATGAATAAAGAGTCTTAATATCCACATCCTTGGCCTGTATTCTGTCTAACCTTCAAAATCTAAAGTCTAGCAATCCAAAGGCACAGGTTTCATTAATAATGCAACAGGTCCCTTAACACTGCTTATGTATCCCTGCAAGGACTGACACCAGGAGTGGAAACAACTCAATCCAAAAGAAATAACACATTTGCTTCATGAAGCCAAGTACTTTTAACATGCCAGCCAACAAGGGTAGATTTGCCATTACATACCGTTTACTTTAGAACTTGCTCTTCTCTAAACATTTTCATATGCTTATAATCTTTTCCTATAAATTCTTCCTCATTCAACTGAGAGACAGAGGGATTAGTGCCAGATTCCAATCATCAGCAAAGAACAAGCACCTCCTTAGCTGTGCAAATCTGGTAATGGAGGTGCAGACAGTAGAAGTACAAAATGATCACAGCAGCACGTGAAGAGTAACGCACACACGGTGCTGGCTTTGTCAGAAGGATTCAAAAAGGTCTGACAAACCGTGAATGTTTGGGATCACTGTCCTTGCAGTGAAATACAAGCAGTGACAAAGAAGTCTAAGTGGAAAAGATCAGGTATTCAGGGTTATCAAACTACTCAAAGGTGCACTTTTAAAGGAAAGAAATGAAGTGCAAATGGTCCCAGTTGAATGAGCAGGGTGGGATGGAGGTCACTATCACTGATTGCCAAATGAACTCTTTCAAGTGATTGGTTAAAAGGCAGTTCCTTCAACATAACAGCACTGACATCACCATCACAGTTCCATGCCACACACACATAACATTATCTGTTAGGGTAGATTAGCAAAAGCAGGTAAGAGCACTGCATGTTCTCTTAATCCTAAAATGTGTTGTAAATTGCTACGGATCAGATTACAAAAAGACAGAAACTTCAGACTAAAACACTGTCAGTGTCTATTATCATTTTTACTCCATTTCCAGTATCTAAAATTCCTGCTTTCACTTTGATGAATGCTTTTGTCTCAATCAACGCTTCAGAAGGTATTCATACCTTGTCTCTAGCATCATTGAGGAGGTCTTCTAACTCTGAGAAGCTGAAACTGGCAACAGTGATGAAATCACTCATGACAGGAACAAACCTGTCCCCTGATTCCCGTATGCGTCTCTTCTGATAATCCAGCTCCTGAAAGAGAAGAAGATACACAGACAGGCAATCATCAAAGACTTCTCACTGAGAAATAAGGGAGTGGGGAAGCTCACATATTTCACTCAGTACAGAGCATGCTCTGTTTCCAAACCTCATGCACTAATTCAAAATTCTAACTCAGAAACCCATTTCTCACTAAATCCAAGGTTCTGGCCTCGCAACGTGAGACAGAAGCCTAACGTGGGAAGAAAGAAAGCCTCAGTTATGGTTTCCTATATCCTAGAGTAACCACCACTCCCACGAAAACCACCAATGTGTTGAATTTCTAAAGTAACCTTGGTATCAAGTACTTAAAATACTCCAGATGTTGTTTCTCTTTTTTAATTTCGCTTTGTGTTTTATTTCTCTCTACGCAGAATGACAAATTCTATGCAAAATGAAAAATAATACGGAATGTAGGAGAACTGGAAAATTTTAATTGTGAGTTTCTCTCCATCTTTTCTTGCATGGTGGCTCAAAAGGCTGTATTCTTGGGGCAGTGCACACACATGTGCCTTATCTACAGATTGTGCTTCCTAGCGTTGAACTCCTCTTTAGTTCTCTGAAAAGCACCTTCTAAGCACCAAAAAAAAAATGCCAAAATTGGTTCTATTCAGAAGAACAAGCTGGAAAACAACATTTGCTAGCACCCTGCTTAACGAGCAAGCATTTGCTTGGATGTTACAAAAAAGTCATGGATTTATAAAAAATGGAGCAACAGAAAACTAAACTTTGTTTATCTGCTACCAAAAAAAATAAAAATAATTCTTTCTGGCTCAAATTCTTAATATTGAGCCAAGATTACTGATATTATCCCTTCCCATACTCTAGTCACCACATTTGTGGCACTGAAAAAGCTACAAAGCTTCTTAAAATGACTAAGTTCTCGTAAGACTGGCACTCTCCCATGTCTGTGCTTGGTTTGTGTGCAGCCAATGGTCTCAAGGGAACAATGAAATGGTAATCTGGTATTTTATTCTCAGCTGAATAATCAGTGGGAATGATAAGGTCTTGCTTTCCCTGTAGGGAAATCAGCATGAAACAGCAGGTCAAGCTATGATCTGACCCTCTGTTCCCTTTGGAAAAAAATTTTTTTGTGCTGGCTGCAACTTTAGCTACATGTATGTTTGGTGCTCAGTGTTACTAGCCATCAAAAGGCTGGTTCACAAGCCAAATGAGTGGTTTTATAAGAATTTATGCTGAGAAACACCTTGGGAATTGCTCCACGTTGTTGACGAATGCAAAGAATTACTCCGGTCATTGACAATCTAAAATTAGATGGGCTATCTCTTCTCTTCTGACATGAGTTGGAAAGAGAATGTAGCCACTACGAGGAAATACCACAAGGTAGAAAAGCAGCAGAAAAACAATGAGTAGGTGTCTAGAGAGCAATCCACATTAAAGAAGTGCTGCCTCTCCTGATTTATATTACATCCTCTTTTCCACTGTTTTTCCTACTACATCATCAGGGTCTGTCCCGAGAGCACTACTCTATTACACCACTTCGCAGTGCACTGTCTCTATGCTATAATCCCTCTGAACTGGATCTTACAAATACAAGAAACGTCATCTTCTGAGGATTACACATTTTTTTTCAGCCACACTTTCTCATTCTGATTTATAAGCTAATTTTAGCTCAAAGTTCCTACATCCGCTCTCACCATTCTCCCACTCCCTCCACTCCCTGAGTAGCTACGTATAGTAGTTCTTCTATCTTACACACACTGTTGAGATCTGTGGCATTTGGGACTGCTACGAGACAGCAATGTTTTTCAAAGCAAAATTAAAATTAGGTGGTCTAATCCTCAATTTCAAATTCAATCCTTCCCTGCACAGTAATTCTTCCAAATTAAAAATGCCCACAGAAGTAACCAGCATGATTACGTAATCAGCCCAAGAATGATGTCAGCAAACAAGAAACTCTTCTAAACCTTCTAGAAATTGACTTATATTAGTCATAATAGTGTAACAATAGATGCTAGCACTGCTCTCGGCAGTCTGGGCTACCGGTTCTCCAGATGTATGAAAAGATTTAACATGGCAGGGGGTTCTCAAAGCATTGGTCAGAATCTCCTTGTTGTACGAGAGAAGAATTCCACTGACACAATTCAGTTCCAAATTTAGAGAGGATCAAAAATTACTTAGCTGCCCTTTTGAGAGCATTTTACATTAGGCAATAGCTATGTGAAAGTCTTAACAAAGGAATGAATCTTATTTTTACTAAAAAGCTACAAATCCAGGAAAGCAAAAAGTTAATAGTACCTATAAGAACATCTGACTGTGAAACTATTTTTAGCTTTCTATTCTTAAGGGGCCCTGAAGAAACTTCTCAGTCACTGGAGCCAAGGCTGTGGTGAGAACACACTGGACAGGAATCAAGAATCACACCTTTCCCTCCTCCCCCTTCCACCTGACAGCAATCTTCTATTGTTGCTGTAGTGCTGCTTTTTACATGCCAGAAAACCACAAACTGAGCAAGCAGACTGGGAGGTACTGGCAATCCCAGATGACAAATATCATGGCAAGAAGGGTAAGGGGGGAAGACAGAGATTGAATGGGAAGAAAGGTTGCCCACTGAACCCATCTATAGGAAAGAGAAGAAAAATTGGCTGCAAAGGCAGAGGACAAATAACCCAATCACAGAAAGTAAAACAGAAGTAGGTACTCACATTTCAACAGGGGGGATTGCCTGCCTCAGCCAGAACTGGGCCTCTCTTCAAGTCATGAACTTAATGTCAGCTTTCACTTTACAGGTACTTTTAATTCCCAAACATGGCTTCTAGTGAATGCAGCAATATCTCTTCCCATTGCTGCTTTCTCCCTTATCCCAACAATCAAGATTTGGAAGATTTGTTTTTTCCCAGGAGGCTCACTGGCTAATTAGGTAATAAACTGTTGGAGACAGCCAGACAGCCTGGCTGGTAGGCCACGGAACTTTTTCACTGCCCCCAGGATCCGAACCAAACTCAGGCCAGGTGGAAGGAAAATTAAGTCATCACTGTCTGTCTTATAGCAGATCTGAAAGACTGGAGAGCCCTGGTTTAGTTTCTTGTAGATAGATAATCATTTCACAGAAACCACACAATAAGATTCCCAGCAACTGGTCCCCTTGCCAGCAGTTCCACAGGAAAAAAACTGCAGAATGAACAGCAAAGGCAGCAAAGGGCATTTGCTGAAAAACAGAAAAATTGCTCTGGGATGGTGTTGTTACTCTGTGGCTAGGACATATGAAAGGTGCCTTATATACCTTCACAGAGGGGAGGCAAACACTTTGAGACTGTTCAAAGCCACACACGTGTATCCATAGCATAAACAAGAAGCAAATGTGGGAATTTCTAGCTCTTGCCACCAAGTACAGTGCTCTTGCATTGTGCTCCCCTGCCTCAGGAGCCTTTCCCCAGGAACAAAATCAACATTCTCACTAATAAAGTCTCCCAGGTAGTTAAATCACAGGTGACACATGAATCTGTGACTCCAGGGAGAATTTAGACCCATGTAGCTTTAACTCCTACAGTTCAATACAAATAAATGCATCAATACACCATTTGTACCGTTCTCTGCTGAGGTGAGATTCTCCGCATCAAGTACAGATTAAACACAACTAACTTAAGTCCAATTAGAAGATTTTCATTAATTTTGCTGAGCAGGAACATTGCAGCTTTGCTTGACAGCTCCATTCTCTCATCTTTACCTAGTCCACTTTCCCAAGGAGTGCACAAGATATATTAGGGTTGCATACTAGAGTGCACTACCTGTTTACTAGTACTCCAAGAGACATGTGAAACACTCGCTCAGCAGTCATCCATCCCCCAGAAAGAACGAGAAAGAATTTTATTTTTCCTTCCAGTGCATGCTGTTTGTCAAACTGTCCTTTTACTCTCCAGGCTGAGATCAAATAAGCTTTTCATTAGGCTTAAGTCTGCTAAGATCATCAGCAGGAGCTCCACATGAGAAGCTTTTATTTGTTTTTTCTTGGTTAATGCATTTGGGTTGGAATGGAAAGGAACTGAAAAAGAAAGCCCACTTTCTCTTATCATAAAATATATAGTGCTCCTGATTCTGACTGTGATACTTTACATATGGAGCTTTGGAAACCTTCAGATACTTACAGCTTCAACAGCTTTCAATCCAGTCTTTATATTGTTAACTTCCTTCTCCAGCTCTACCAGGCTGCACGGGAGACAGACACGGAGGAGATAAAACAAAAAGAGCACTGTTAAACAGGAGTACAGGAACTGTGAAGCAGAACAAACAGATCATTGGCCCATCAAATCTGATATCCAACTTCTGGCACAGTCACATCAGATGATTAGAAATGAGGAGAAAGGGATCTGTTAATGTTCTGTGTTGCTTTTTGTATGAGAGGTAAGAAGATGCAGGTTCTGCTTGCCTGTGGTCACACTAAAGATCGGGATTTTCATAAGAAGCAGGAAGTTGCCCTCAGAACTTGTGCCATGTGAGCTGAGCCTGACCCTCCTACAAGGAACACATGCCACATGGGCAGGCTGGCACAGTGTGGGGTCCCAGCTTAGCGCACACATCACTGTACTCTCAGATCATCTCTACACACTATTCGTGAGCCACTCAACTGCTAAGTTCTATTAGCAATGCATTTAAATAAATTTTTTCTCTTCCTCTTGGTTCAAAATACTGCTGATTTTTTTTCATCTCCATTTCAACCATATGAAAGTCCTTGAAGGCTTACATTGTAACTGAGCATGTAACCCTACTGTTAGTAAATGTTTTCCCAGAGACAAGTGGTGTAAAGATTTTCTGCTTGTCACATATGCACAAGAGCTTTTTGCTAGGGATTGTATGAAAAAAAGGCTTTTCATTTCCAGTTAAACAGTAGGCAGTTATTTTGCAAGTCAGTAGGTATCTTCACTACATATTTGATTAGAAGTAGATTACACCTCCAAAACAACCAGACCTTACAGTATGAACCTACACGTATTTTTCACTTGTATCTTTTCACTTCTCTTTCAGTAGGTGGTATAGTTTCTTATAAAGAACCATAGCTGGACAAATAATATGCAAATATATTTTTGCACAGTCCTTTGGAAATTAAAAACTTTAATATTTTAGGAGATGCCTTGTGTGTTCACTGTCAACAAACACCTGCAGAAGTGAAAAAAAATTACTGAAATTTGTGCAGAAAGCAGGATGCAAAAGTTGGAACAACCTTCTTCAAAACGGCTAATTTAGTCTCCGTAGCTAGGTGATTCTGGCTTAGAAACAAACCAAATTATCCAGAAAAAAACCCACCACATGACATAGATAAGAAGCCAAAGAGTATGGGGAGTGAATTACAGTGACCAGTCCAGTTACAACATCTGATTTGGAAACAGAGTAGCTATAAACATGTCTGAGGAAAGCAGTCAGTTTAGTTAAGCAAATTATTTTGGACCAAAATTTCCCACTGATCTACATTTGAATAACGTTAAGAACATCAGCAGGTATCCCAGCTGGAAGGCAGGTCACGGTTTTGTAAGATCATTGCCAGAGGAGGTTGTGGTAGAACATTAGGAAAAATTTCTGCTCAGAAATAGTGAGGCACTGAAACAGGCTGCCCAGGGAGGTGAAGTCTCTAGGGGTGTTCAGGAAATGTGTAGATGTGGCACTGAGGGATGGTTATTGGGCACTACTGGTGGTTGGTGGACTGCTGGACTAGATAATCTTAGTGCTCTTTTCCAACCTCAATAACTCTATGATCCTAAGACAATAAAAAAAAAGAAATAATCATTAAGCTAACAGAAATCACTGTGAACTTCAGCTCTGGGAACAAGCAATAGGACTGGACTTACTTGACTTTTGCTGCTTCTGGAAGATGCTGCAATTCAGTCTGAATATCTAGGATATCTGGATAATTCTTCTCAAAGATCATAATCAAATAGTGCAACAGTGTAATGTTCCTAAAAAAATAAAGAATAAAAAAACAACAACAAAAAAAGGAAGTTGGTGATGAAAGGGAAGGGAAGATGCAACAACTGTGATAAATGAGTGAAAAATATTTGGACAGGAAATATACTTGACTGAAGAAAATAAGCAACAGATATGCTTTTCAATAGCAAAGTTAACAGCTTTGCTATTGAAAGAAAAGCATCATAGATTAAAATAAATTAGTCCTTTATGAAGCATTAGTACTAAAACCCCAGTGCCTTGATTTGTTCTGGAAGCAACAGTATGCTCCCAGTCATACCCACAAATGGAAAAAACATTGCATAATACAATATACTATTTGTCCCCACTTACCTCAGAGAATAAACAAACGTACTAAAGTGACATTAAATAACAAGGGAGAAGTGAATTGTTCTCAGAGGCAACGTGGGGAAGAAAATAAGAGTTAACTAAGAAGAATAAAAAGATTCCTGGAAGCCCAAAGATGCAAAGAAGATTCCTACAGTAAAACAGCTGTATTCAAATAGTCAGGCTCCCTGATTAAAAAAAACAGCTCAAGTAGAAGTGGAAAGAAATGATATCTAGGAGAGATGTAGGAGCATGTCTGTAAAATAAATGATTGTAAGGATTGTAACATAAATGGTGAATTTTACATCAATGAATTTTGTATGTAGAGAAAGCAGCCAGCCATAACAGCTGCTTGAAGTGGGTGCTGTTTGGTTAACTGACAAGAAGATAGCAGATGGTCACTGTTTCACTAAGACCAAAGCCTGGGAGCTTGAGAGAGAATAGGATCTGCAAAGGGCATTTAACGTATGGAAAACTGAGTCAAGCTACATTAAGGAAAAAAAAAAGTTCAACATTAGCTACACATGTATTAGCATGTATTAGCCTCAGTATATGGAAAGGACATCATGTTAGTCAAAACAGAGTCTTGTTATTTCAAACTCTAATAGGTAGCAAAGAATTTCCTATGGTTTCTTGCCACTATTATTCATTCTGTCATAATCTGAAGTCATTTCACCATAGCTGTAGTCTCAGCAGGTCTCACAATTTGAGGAAGATATAAGTCAGTATGAAGCAGTACAGGAAATCTCCAAGGAAAATCTTTGTACTGCTGAAGCCTGAAGGTGGTATTCACTTCCCAGTCATAGTTGAATTAATTTCCAGAGCCAGTATGGGGATATGAAGCAAATCATGGGATAACTATAAAGACCTGCTGCCTGTGCCCATAAAGTTAGCTCCACTATCAAAAAAAAACAAACAAACAGCTATTTTTCTTAACATTTTCTATTTTCTAGATACAGTCAAGGTCAGTCTCACCAAGCTATGACTTGTACTTCTGGTGTAGGTAAAGTTTATATTATAAAGAGAGTCTTGCATCAGAAGCATATTTCCGTGTTTCGCGGGACATGTAAGACTGTGGTCAGATTTTTTGTAGTTTTTTTTTTTTTTTTTTTTTTTTTTTTTGCAAAACCACATTCATAAAACTTCAGTATAAACTGAAATTCCATAGAAATCCTCCTCCTCCCAAACTTATTTCAGTGCAATACTACGTTTTGCAATCTTTGTACAGCACTGCAGAAACCCAATCCAACAACAGATGCGCACTGTTCAAACGACTGGCAGACTGGCAGAATTTGAATGCTTTGTTATTAACTCATCTTAAATGCTTCATGATACTTTAGAGTAAAAAGCACAACTTACATGCCAAGTAAGACATGGTCTGCAGAGTAAAAAAAAAAAAAAAAAAAAAAGGACCAAAACCAAATACAGTCAGTTCTGTTACTATGTTAAGAGGTGCAGCAGCACAATTGCTAACTCATTTGAGGCCTTTTAGCCTACCTGTCTATGCTGGATTTGGTATCTGCAATTTTGTTCAGGCTGGAGACTTTGAAGCCATATGCACTTCCCCTTTGGCCCTTGTTCATGTAATTGCCAAAGGCCAAAACGACCTCCAGGAGTTGCCTCAAACGTTTGCTGCGGATGAGTTCTTTGGATGCCAGAAGAATGGCTTGAAAAGAGAAAAGAAACAAAGAAAAAAAGAAACAGGTTATTGTGGTTGTTAACATTTTTTCACCCCTTCTGAAAGGCCCCAAAGTGCCCATCTGACAGGTAAATGTTACAATGCAGCCTGTTCATGCACGGTCCTTCCCCTCCTACCTTCCCAGATGGAGGACAACTGGAAGGAAGGTACACCTCCTCATTCTGCAGGACGCTTCTCTGAACACAGGAGGAGGACTGTTCTCCTGGATCTCCCACAGTAAAAACACAGGTAGTGGGAATATGGGTAAGTCTAGAGCTCGTCTGAAAATGCAGAGTGGAAGATACTCCCCTCCTCTCTTTGATAACCAGGAACGATGCACAGAAGCCATGGCACTCTTCTTGTAAGTGACACATTTCCACATCACTGTTCTGAGGCACCTAACCTAATCTAACTGCTCCAATGAGATGGAAAGTGCAAGGACTGGAAGAGAGAAGGGAAGGCTGACCTGCACAGAAGGGCCATGGAAGCTTTTGTCAGTTCAGCAATAGCTGATAGCGCAATGACACGTGTCAGGTCATATTTACAGTGTAACAAGAACAACACTTTATTAAGTCAGTTGGGTGTAACACCAGCATACAGAATTTGCTTCCCAGTGCATTGCATGTCTTGCATTCGCTGGCTTTACAACCACAGCACAGATGTAATGATTCCTTTGAAGAAAAGCCTCTCTATACCTTCCTTGCCCATTAACCCAACCCCTAGCAGAGCCTTTAATCATACCTTCTACTTTTGGCTTTGCTTCTGCCAGCCTCTCTGGAAACTTCTTCTTGAAGAACAATGCTTGGAGTCGCTGCTGATAGTGGTCAATCCTACACAAAGGGTACAGTAAAATTAACACTGAACTTGAACCACATTTTGAAGCCCTGGGCCAGTATGCTGCCTACATAATCTAATGGCTGAGTGTTGAGACCCAAAATACCTATGCATGGGATTACAAACATAGTTCAAACACCTAACTCTACTTAAACAACACTGTTAGAAAAACAGAGAGCCTGAATGCATGAGCTCCAGGTGAAAAGGAGCTGGAAGAACTCCCACTGCTCTCAAAATATGAGCGCCATGAAATCCCTTTTTCTGTGAACAAAGCTAGGCAGGGGAGACAGGTTTCTGCTTGTCATCAGGGGATTGTCCTTAAGTGACAGCATAGAGAGTGTTTATTATCAATGAAAAGTTTGTGTAATGAAGAAAAACATTTGTAACATTGGAAGGCTTCTGGAAAATGCAAGGTATAATGTTGGCCCATAATCTCTTGCACATTCCCCCTCAGTGCCAGATGATCCATTTTTAACAACAATTACAGGTGCTTCCAAGAAGCCCTCAGTGCTTTTTCCCATAATGTGTTGAACAGACCTGCTCATCTCAAAGAGGAAACGATCTGCCCGAGCCATGCGCTCTATTTCATGTTTATGCTCCTCCAGCAGGTCGGTATCGCTCTTTTCAGGAACAAACTTCAGCAGCTGGAATGGCAGACACAAACCAAACACCAAGACAAGAGTTTTATCTGTTACCACTGGGAAGCATTACTTTGTTTCAGCCATGTGACTGTAACTTCAAGCGCAGCTGCGGCTACAAAACTGACCTTTTCAAAATATCTGCTTGCTGTTGTGCCTTTGTCCTTCACTGACCCTACTAGATTCATTTTCATCTCCAAAGGGGAATTTCCCATTTCTAAATCCTAAAGGCCAAGTACGACTGCAGCTTACCCAAGGGGAAGTACAGAAAGAACTCTGATTCCCACAGCACTATGCAGAGAGTCTATGTAGACTGGTGCGTACAATAACAGGATGCACCCCAACCAGTGTGAACTACTCCTTGTGCATATCTTGGAATGCACACAAAGCCCCATCTATCTCCCTCTTGGGTCCGCCCTGCTCCGTGAAAACAATAAACAATTACCAAGCCACTAGATGTGTATCTGACACTGGCTGCTATTCATATGCTGACCTTAAAAGCTCATACTTTGACAGATTTTTCACATATCTAGTGGTAGCTGTGCTTTAGTCTGGTTATAAATACTGTCATGCATGCAGCCTCAGTGCACATCCACAAGGAAAAAACTGCTTGCAAGAAGCACTTTTGCTTTACACCATTTCTTTAATATTTCATCCCACCCCTCAAAAGTGTGGTACTCAAAAGGTGTGGAGCATCAGAAGTTTGCACTGACTCATAAAGCAGCTGCAAACATTCAGTTAAGATGACAAGCAGGCCATACATTTCCAAAATGGAATAGCTTTTTGTATATAATTAAATACACTGACTGCATACAAACAAGTAATTATATTTGTCGTAGAAGCGAGAATTATATCATTTTGTGCCCTCCTAAGGAATTCTATCCTATGCAACTGTGGTCAAAACATCATCTTTCATCCTCTATAAATGGGAAAAAAAATGAAGGAATGGTGCTTTAATTGTTCTGTTTTGCTTTCCCTACCAGCTATGCAGTGTACAAATGGAGGACAGAAGTCTCTCAATTTCTTTCTAACCATTGTAGTTAGAATGCAAGTTCTCTTCTTAGAGGTTAGAGTCCTGGCTTTAACCATCAACGTACACAATCTGACTCATGACATTTCCCAATGGAAAAGCTGGGCAAGGGAACACATTAAGAAAAAAGAAAAAATTAAAGATTGTAAAAGTCACAGAAAAGTCATAGGTAAGAAGAGAGTTCATGAAAGCAAACCATACCAACTATAACACGTGCATATATTGCATCAGGAAAAGTGTACTGGTATTGGAATCCAAAAGCCCAAGGGATCAATTCAACCTGACACAAATAGGGATAAACAAGGGAGATATACTTCATGACATTGGGAAAAACAGCATTTCTCATGCTCTAACATGCACTTCAGATCCACAGACAGACTAGCAGAGCCTCCACACACATCCACTTACTTTGGCTGAAAAAAAGACAGTGAGAAATTTATTTATAAGGTATAGCTGACTGCAATCTTACCTGTTCAAGCATATCTTTTGCTAGGTCTTCTTGCTCATCCATCTTCAAGATTGCTTGTCTGATTTCTTCATTAGACAGCTTCAACCTTTCAACAGTACCAACATTCTACTGTTAGTGAAAAGTTCAAATTACTCAGTTCAGAAAATAGGAAATCTGAAAAGCTGCACTTAAAAATAACACAAAGGAGCTGTGGGAAGGTTCTACATGAAACTATGTTTCAAAGGCTGAGATTTTCTATTTTGTGTTTTGTTGGTTTTTTTACTTTTCTTTTTATTAATCCACTTCAGTAAATCAAAAACACGCTGATTACACACATGTCAATTAACAAAAATCAAATCCTCATAGATCAAAAGTGCTTCCAATTTTCTCCTTTATCAAAATACTTCCCTGATTTTTTTTACAGCACAAAAACACTGCAAATCTGCATAGTTTGTAAGTGATTGTGTGCTCATGTTTCATCTCAGCTTTTAAATATAAAAGGATCTCCCAAGGTAACAAGTAATGATTCTGATCTTTCTATGACAAATCTGTTTGTGTTTGCTAAGTTCACTCTGTTAGCAATCACAGCTGAAAAAGAAATGGATATCACAGACAAGTCCATGTTTCATATCCATTATGGAAGAAGCCCTAAAAACATAAGCTTATTTAATTAATATCTGAAGTGTTAATACATTCTCCTTATCACCTACTCCGGTATATTTGTGTGCAATAGGTAGGAGTCATCAGTTACAACTAAACAAGAAATCAATAAGACAAATCTTCAGGGTCTTCAACTAAAACCCAGGGCAGACAAGTCAAAATAGGGATCACTGAGAGGCTGTTTGAAATACTGCCAGAAATTAAGGGGTGGTTCTCAGTGCAGGTGACACTAAATATATATGCAAGCAACAAATTCTATACTACCATCCCACACTCACAACACCCTCACTGATCTGCCTACCAGAATAGGGGAGAACTATCCAGAAGAAAATCTCAATTTTGGGACTGAAACAGGAAAGTGTAAAAATAAATATTTGAAGAGAGAAGTCTGCAGTCTCCATGGATCTTCTACAATCATTATAATTAATTAACAGCAGAAAGAGAAATTGTGAATACAAATATGAGACAGGCTGATGCACAAGCCAGAACATTTTTGTCTTCCATGCTAACCAACTCCATGTTCAAATTTCACATTGCTAATTGCCATTTGGATAGAACCACGTTTGTATGTAAAAGCAAAAGAAAGCTTTATTTTTACAGACAGGAAATATTACTAAATCTGAGAAACTTAGAACATTTTAATATTGCCCAATACAACCAACAGCTGGAAACTAGAATATGAATCAGCAGAAACTCAAAAGCTTTTAAATATTACACGCCTTAACTAATTACACTCACTGTGCTCCTAATTGTTCACTGCTAGCTGTCCACTTTTGACAAGGAAGGCAAACTGATAACAGCTAAATAAGAATTACCCCAAAACCTTCATAATAGGGCCATATTTGAGAAATAAAAGGATTAGAATGTTTAGAGTTCAGGCTGCAAACTTTTTACTTTAGGTCATCAGTTTTCACTCAAGATCAAAACAACAAACCTCAGTGTACAGGCTTCTGCATAAAAACCTACATTCTTGATCAGAAAGCTGAAGTTTCTTTTGGCTTTAATAATCATGAATTATGAAGTCTATGGTTGCATGACCCCGAGTTGATCAAATTCTGTGGCTGCACGACTCTTGAGAAGCTTATTTTTGGGCGTAGGCCTGGCTCTTAGTAGACACACATACACATAACGAGACAATTTGGGTGCCTACACTTTAGGAATGTGTCACAAAGTGCACCTTTATGTTTTCCAGAATGTAGCCTCCACACAGAGGGCTTGTATCTTGTGACACAGGCACAGTGTGTAGGAGGAGAGACAAGAGGCCAACCCACGAACACCAGGATTTTTGTCAGTGATGGTGTTGCTACTCTCACATGAGATTTATGGGAAAAAAAAAAAAAAGAAAAAAGTGCCTTTTTTCCATGAAAATAATTCAAACAATTAGTACACTGACCACCTTTTTACACAGAGATCCTGTGTGTGTGTTTGGGGATCCAATAAATATGACCAAACAGAGAGGTCTGAGGCACATTAACAACACAGAATGTGTGGCTCACATTACTGTGGATTTCACTATTCTGTCCAGGAGCCTGAGGACTTCAGATTCCAAGCTCTGCTGTTTGTTGCCATTTATCATTACTAAATACACTTGAAAACATCATCTGTTCAAAAATAATGGAGAGCCCCAAGGACAGACAGTTATACAAACACTTTGATTTCTTGAATGATTCTGTGCCCAGCCATCCACAGAAAAACATCTGGCTTGGATGGTTTAGCCCACAGTGGAGAGAACCAGAAAGCTTGCCAGCCCCCTGCTGAGAAGCAGTTTAACTTAGTCACTTACAGGCCTCTAATGGGGTCATGATGCCTGCAGGTGTGCATCCTTGATTATTACCAATCCAATTACTAGTACAGAAGGTTTTATGGCAAAACAAGCCTACTCTTCCAAAGCAGGCTTCTTTGAGGTAGGACATATCTCAAGAGTTGTAAGTGTCAACGGCAGTTAACAGGGATCTTTCCAGTAAAAACTGTCTGAATAACTGGCCAAAGAATTCTTAATCATGTGATTTTTCTTGTATCTTCAAAATTAATGCTCAGTCATGCAGTAGATCTTAAAGATGGACAGTGGTAATGTGAAACAGATGTGCTGCTTTTAAACAGAAACAGGTGAAGTGATTAAAGAGGAACCTAAAGCAGATGCATAAACTTTTTCCATTTAGAACTAAATAGAGGCATCCCTCAGAGCCTAAAACTCATGAGGTATAGGCAGCAAATTAATGTGGAATTGCAGCCCAAAAAATTACACTGCAGAAATTACATTTCAGTAAATCAAGTGTCTACTGAAAAGTTTGCAATGACTTTCTTACAAGCTTCGCAGATCTTCCTCCAGCTGCTGGAGACAACTCTATCCAGAGCAGTGTACAATTCAAGCTGCATTCTCTCTGCCTCACACTTCTTAATCAAAGCAACAATCCTGGCATCAGAACTTAGGAAATAAACGTAACCAGGAGAAAAGACTGCGCCTCTTTCCTCAGCACACTCATTTAGAGCACAGATACTGACCGTGGTTTTGTTCAAGAGCAGCCTGACGCCAGTCAAAAGAGCAGCGGAAAGGATCTTTACTGAGAATACTCCCTCCTTCTCCCCTTACCCATACATCTTGTGGCAGTATATAGAAGTCCAACTGCTTGAGTCATCTTCAAGCAATGTTAAAATTCAACAAGTACCAAATAACTTCTGATATGGTACTTAAGCTGCCTCCCTCTATCCCCTCCGGCTTCATAAATAATCTCTATTGACTCTGCTGGGTAATTCATCACTAATCTCCCCAGGACACCTCGGCTGATTTAACACCAGCTTCACTCGAAGACATCAAGTGGTTTATTGTTTCGTCCTCTTGGAGAAAGTCAGCAGCCTGTCTCTGAACATGCCTGGGAGACATGCTGCAGCTTTACATCAGCTTCCCTTGCAGACACCCAATGCTCACTCATTTTTTCTTCTTAAATATATCCATTGATTTAAATCACAGTAACCTCCCCCCTTCATTCCCCTCTTCCATGGATCAAAACAGAATATTTGTGGCTTATTAACCATCTCCCTCCACATATGAAGGAGTGAGTCACTTCATGGGTTTGTTCCTTGGATTTTGCTTAGCTTTTAAGAAAGCAGCTTGTCTGCCTGATACCAGAGAACCTTGAACGGTGTTGCAGCTACGTTAGTATCTCATTCCCACTCTTTCTTTTTCTTTGGAGAAAGGGACTGGTTTTAATGCATATCAAGACTGAACTAAATCACAGTGCTTGTGAAGATGCTAGCAGTTGTAGCTGTGACACTGTTGCTGCCAGCTGAAAACAGTGACTAATAGGCCTTGCCCTTCCTCATGTATGAGCATGACCTCAAACATGTGCACTTCTCCACATATTTAACTAAGGCCACTTTGTGGAGGCTCACTCAATTTTTAGCTTCTATTGATCACAGACTGCTCCATCTCCACAACTCATTTCACACAGGTTAACAGTGAATTCAGTCTCAAATTTTGTGACTGGTACTACTGAGCTCTCCTAAGGCACTGTACAACTGCCAAGCTGCAGACTGATGTTAAATAGCTACGTTCTGGGAAAACTCACTGTTGGTAAACCATAAAAGCAGGAAAAATAAATCTCTCTTCCTCCTTTCAGAAAAAGCATTCAGGAACATTAGGCTGGTCTAACTGCAAGTTAACCTATGAGAGAAACCTCTCTTTTCACTGTTTATCTCAGCTGCCAGCACATCTTGTCAGTGAAGAAGACGATGTCGTAACAGTTTGGGAACAACAGCGGGGACTTCTATCACATACGACTTGCGCCACTGTATCAACATATAGGGCAAAAATATACCAGTGCGTTTTCAGTACTTCATTGTGAAAATATTTTGCTAAGTGCATAAGCAAACAGCCTTCTCTTTTCTTTTTCTTATTCATGAGTGACCAAGATACTCTGCATCCACACACTCTCAATTTCCTACAAAGAAGTATCTGAGATGCCATCTTTCCAAGCCAAGCAGGGCCAAACTTGGGAATCCCCAAATGACGTTGACATGTTGATGAGACAGTTGTTCATCTTTTATCACAACCTTGTTTCCTATTCATGATTTAAGACAGAATGACACTGACTGATATGTTAAGTTTAACTCTGAGGATTATCATACCCCCAAATTATCATAGTACTTAGAATCTGCCTTAAAATAAGGGTGAAAAGTGTATTGCCACATGGCAGAAAAGCACCCGGGGGTTGGGGAACTGCACAGACAGCACATGGACATCAACACTGTCTGAACAGCTCATCCCTTTAACGTGTGAACTAAAGGGGTTTAGAAACTCTGAGGAGGCACAGCTACGTGAGAAAAATACTCGATCTCTTCAGTACTCTGGCTGGAAGTGCTGCACAAGTCCCTTCTCCCTCATTGATAGATGTTCAAAACAACAATCATGAAAGACACAAACTTTTAGTACAGCAACTTGCTAAGCCTGGTTCACAGATAATAACTACTATGAGATTAACACTCAAAATTATTTTTGTTCAGTCAGATTGTGCAGCCTTCTGCTACTAACTGTATTTATGACATTTTCCTTGCATTCCTACTGTTTCCAGCCTCTTGAGAGGGTTACTGCTGACTCGCTGGGCCACAGGAATAACAAATACATCTCAGAACAACTCTGACATAATCATTTTACTGGATTTCAAGCAAAATAACTTGTCCAAAAAAATTCCATAAGTATACAGTCAACCTTCATGCTCCATGTGAGAGATGTTTCTCATAAGACCAGACCTCTGCAGAGCATTTCACAGAACAGAACAGTAAGAGATACAAGCCATAGGCAAATTCTGTAAGGAACATTTTAAGATGCGGTACAATAAAAACACTAGAGCAGTGAAAATACTATCTGTTATTTAAGTAATGAAAGGAAAGAGAAGCCATACTGGTGAGAGAGGTCAGAGAAGTTTCCAGCTGTGAAGCAAAAGCAGGGAAGCACAGGGATTTGGGATGGCTCTTCCAGACCACACAAGTCTGACAGTAAATTCTCCAGCCTGGTGGAAACTGAAGACATCAGGAAATTCATGAGGGATAGCAGGTTTCCAGAGTGACAGAAATAACTGTATGTTGGAAACACCATTAAGAAAGCCAGATTTGAAGACAGTGGGCGCCTGGACTCACCACAGACAGATGGTTCCATGCCTTGGTTGAATTATAGCCTACTGGAAACACTGTGAGATAAACTGATCTTGTGCCTGTTCAAATCTTAACAGTTGGCCTATGGGAAAGAACTTGGTTCTAGATCCATCAGATTCCATTAAACAAGAACTATTACATCCTCCCACTGAAGGAAAACTGAAAAATGTTGCTATCAAGTTGCTGAAAAAAAAAGCTTTTTTTTTCAATGAAAATTGAGATGAGAACAGGAAGGAAGTCCTATGAATCTCCTCACTGTTAGCAAAAAATAGTTAACAATTCAATTTTCATCTCTTTTCAGTTTACCATGCTCCAGTTTCTCCATGAAACAAAGCAAGAGACATCTATTTCTCACTCTAGCTAGATTTTGGCTTGTTGGATCATATGAAATATGAGCTCTGCCTGACCCCTTCTAACACAGTGTTAGTAAAACAAAAACATTTGAGTAGTGGAGGGAAAGAAAACCCAGCCCATGCAGCTATTTTACTTTAAAGGACACGGCAGTTTAGTGTAAACAAAGGAGGAATAAACTACAGGGATATATGCACAGTAAGAGTAAATTGGAAACAGCTGTTGGCAGATACTGTGGCAACCTGAAAGCTGGGGCTGCAGCTCAGGGTTGCTCAAACTCCCTTTGTTTGTCACCATTTTAAAATATTTTCTCACTGCATGTGTCTGCACACCCACATGCACATGTGTAAGGTGCACTGCAGGAGAAGCAAGGACATGGCAGTAACCAGGGAAGACTTGGCTAGAAGCATCTCTCTCTTTGGGTTTAGCCTAGAGGAAGAAGCACTGGGATAATGAAAAAAAACTGCAGTGGGATTGTATAATCCTTTTGATTACTGTCTGCAGCCAACCCTCCCAATTGCTAACTTCAACAACAGATCCATCTAAGCAGAAAGTGCAGTAAGAGACATGAATACAGAGGTGCCATTTTAGTTCCCAAATATTTTTGTTTTTCTATTTGCCTTTGAAAGGGAGATTTGGGGAGAAGAAGCAATCCTGGTCCAAGTTATGAGGTACTTTATATATCCTGGATGTAAAGTTATCAAGTTATCTGTGACAAGCATGAAACCATCTAAGTTAATGATAGCTCTGGTGAGAGCAAAGTTAACAGGACACAGTGCAAACTGGCAGGCATTGTTAGGCCTGCTAACAATAAGACCAGATTATTTCTTGGTGGAGAAGATTTTCAGCTCTTGATTCCAAACTAGCAACTCAACACATACTGGCTTCATGGCACACCTGGAGTGATCACATGCTGCATACCCTGAAATGCAAAGCTGGTGCACCAAGATCACTTCTCTGAAGGCAACAGGAGGTATGACACATCATGGGGACTGTCTTTTGTCTCTCTCTCACTGTTCAGAGAGAGCTCCTTAGGAAAGGGTAGACTAGACTTGCATAGCAGAAGAAGTGAATAGTAAAAAGCATGCTGCTGCTCCTGTTTATGGGATGGAAGATATTTAAAAATAGACATCTAGTGTCACAGCAACTCACGGACTACTTTCTTGGATCCTCCTTAGCCCAGCCACCTGTACACATTATGCTACCACTCCAGGAAGCATTTCATGCGCTGATATGACTTAATCTGCTCCCCAGATACAATTTCACAGGTCTGTCAAACAGCACGAAAATCCTGTTGCCCCTATACCTTCAGCATCCCTCTGGACCAGCCTGCAGTCAGCTGCCAGCATGAGCAAAAACATGCATTGGCAACTACTGCAGAGAGAGAAACATAAGCCTTCCCTTCTTGCTGGTTTGGATGGTAGGGGTCCTGCTGACATGTAGGCTAATGCCACATACGTAGCATAATGAGCACCTCCACGGCTTTCACCAAACAGTAGAAAGAACTCACTCCAGTCCTGGTGGTCTGGCTGCAGCGCTGCTTTTAACTGTTACCTTGCTAGAGCACACAATCACACAAAGCTATATTTTCTGCTAATCACTGGAACAGTTTTCATGCTCAGTACTGCCCAGGTTTCCCAGTCTTGCTTCCTGCTCTGACAGGGAAGGTAAGATTCTCAGGTGGTTCAGTCCCTGTACAAATTTGCTGTTTAGTGACAGATATCCAGCCCAGCACACAGGTTGGCAGAAAGTCATGAAAAACATACAGGTATCCCTGATGTCACAGCATCTGAAGATATAAGGTCATTAGAAGAGCATGCAAAGTTGAATCATGCTTTCTGAAGCCTAGTTTACAAATAAAAGACCTAGTTCTTGAATACCTTTTCTTATATTTGCCAACTTTCTGATGAATGATAAAGATGATCACCACTCTCAACACTGCTGTATTCCAAGGAGATGTTCGCAGCAACATTTGAAAAACAACATACAGAACATATTGAGCTAATTGACATACAAACCACATGGGAGACACACCACTTAAAGTGAAGTGGAAGCACTGCCAACCAGCTCATTTCATCTGCACATAAGTACCAATAGCTTTCTAGTGATGTGTTCAGATACATTCTATTTTCTATGTCTACCTGCTTAATAAACAATTGTGTGTGCATGTGTGCATACTAAGAGAGATAACACTTCACAAAGGCACTTGTGCATTTATTAAGCTGCAAAAGAATTTTGTTTGAAGTGCTACAGGTATTGGACAACAGGTGTAGGTAAGAAAAAGTACATGTCCATTTGTTAAATTCCACTCCCCTCTTGCCTCTGTGTTGACCACAGCTTATGTTGCCAGCTAAGACTTAGCACACTTACTTGGAAAGGAGAATGACACAATTCTGGGCTCTCCGGCCATCAATCACAGAGAGCTCTTTCACCTTTCGTGTGGAGAGGTAAAGGTCTTCTGTTGAACCCATCTCTTTCTGTGTATAATTCAAAAAAGGGGGGGAAGACAGTCAGTATCATGTTTTTCCTTATCTACTCACCCAATGCTGATAGTTAGTTCAGTATGATGAAAAAAAATCCCAACTTGGGCAAATCCACCCACATGATGAGAAAAGGAAGCATGAAGGCCAGAAAACATGTAGGTAGAGCCTGCACTACTAGACAGACATGAGTCATTCATTATCACTTGTAAGATCACCAAATACTGGATCTGATTCTAACTTACAGGATTCACTCTATGAACAGTTGTGATATTATTATGTAGATTATTAACGTAAATCTAGTCTGACAGAAAAACTGGGCACGTCTGGCAAAGCCTACTAGTATCATAGCGTATCCTTCAGCTGGATATCTTTTGCAGAGGTTACACAGTGCTTTTGAAATGCTGCAGCCCAATCAGGAAGCATCCTTTCATCATCTCTTAAGGCTGCCATTGGACCAATCTTATCCATGCTGCATGTGAGAGACAAACAGTAGGGCAAGACAGCCTTCATCGTACTATATACTTATTAAGTCACCAACAACTATATTCGAACTAGCTTCTCTTTTTAGATGAATTAATACAATTAAATATGGAGAAAACAACTTTTCTCAAACTCTTGTGTATATCCCCACTGCCAAACTCACTACCCTGGAAAATACCAGTCCAAGATGTTAGATACAGAGCATAGACAGAAACTAATTGCAGACCTAGCCTGATCATCCACAAGTCTATGACTCCTTGTCCTGCCTAAATATCAGGCATGAATTTTGTGATACTTCTAGAGATTGGCTTTCTGTAATTCTATTTTGCGTCTTTTAACACCATTCCTTAAACAGAAATAGAGATAATGATAAGAAGTTATAATCTTGCATAATAGCTCCCAAGTAATCAGCAGAGGAAACTGGAAACAGGATGGCTTTTATCTTCCCAGCTAGCTGTTGTTGGAATTTCTTTAAAAATGACTTTTCATTACACTCATTATCATTCCTTGAGATTTTGAAACTAACTAGTATAATCCAGCTCTGAATGCATCCATCAAACTATTAACATGATCTCTTCCATTGGACATAACAGCAAACATGCTGGGTTGGACCTTCTGTGTCCTGTCCAGTGTCCTGTCTCTGAGTGTGGTCAACAGCAGATACCCATGGAAAAATGTAAGACCGTGATAAGTGTGCAATTTCTAGAATTAATACCTTGGACTGAAAGTTCTTCAGCTCAGATCCTACTTATGTTAGTGTCTGTTTTGAGTTACTAACTCCTAATATGAGGTATGATGCTTTCAAAGGGTTTACTGCTCTCCTAATTAATCAATTTCAAGAGATTTTTTAATACCCACGTATCTGAAATTTAAATGCAAACCCTGGAGAGATTCATACTGTTACTTCCCATTGTAGTTCATGGTACAGCCACAACGAGCCTGTGCTGCTCCTGGATACACAAAGGATTCATACAACCACATGCAAATGTGTTGCAGGGAGCCACTACCAATATGAAGTAGCATTATAAGCAGGTACAATCCATTAGCCAAAGACATGCATACTATAGTTCTGCTTGAGAAGCCCAAAGTGTCTAGTTGGGAAAGAAAGAAAACACAAAACTACCGGACAAATCAAAAAGAGTTTCTAAGGAAGGAAAAAAATGAACATTTAGTAAGCTTATTATTTTTGAGGAAAACTAACAAAACAGAAGAGCAGTGCACCCCCAGGATGTATGCAGAGATGTCCAATTTTTCTGAATTTCCTCAGTTTTTGCGGTGGAGGGCAGGGGAATAGGGAAATAGGCAGCTGCTGAACACTGAGAGGCAAGCAAGGTACCGGTAGGTCCGTGCTTTGTTCCCAATTTAAAAGCTTCACTGTCTCTCACTAGCTAGTGTTTGCAGACAAGTACAGCTGGTTACCATTATACAGCACCCATCCCAAGGAAAAAGAAAAAAAATAAAGTAATTTCAGGGCTTGGCTACATACTGTGTATTTCAAGGCTTGGCTATGCAGTGTGTTCAGATGTCTTCCCCTAAAGCCATGCAGGAGGGATTAGTATAACAGTCTCCATCTCGTTTCAATTCCCCAGCCCTGAAGGTTCAACACAGATGAATACCTGAACTATTCAGACATGGCCCACTCCTTGGTCATAAGGAGTGGCCTAGTCTCATCTAAAAATATATTCTCTCCAACTCATATTGAGGAGAGAGTATTTATAGACATTTGGAGTTCTGTGTAAGCAAAAGCAGATGAAGCTTCAGGTTTTACTGAAGCCAGATTGCAAACTTAACTGAAGGAAAACAGATTGCATGTACACTATCTGTGTTCTCTTAGACACAGAAAAAGAAGAGCAAGGAGGCAGTAGTGACCAGTTTTTGTGGGATAAGCCAAACACACAGAGCATGAACAGCTGGAGCTGTTGTCAAACTACAAAACAGTGTCCCAACATTTTTCACATTATTCTTTACAGTCTATGTGGACTAACATTGTGCTGTATATTTCAAACAGTCTTTCCGATTTGAGATTTTAATTACAAATTCAAAAATCTACTCTATCACACAAACTTGTTTTATGGTACACATTGCCATGATGATAAATTGTTTGTGGCCTAGATGCACTTATTAGTCTCTTCCAGCAACAGAGGGAACTTTCTAGTTACAGCCCCCTGAGTGCTCACAGCAAGAACTGCTTTCTTGCTTTCCATACTTTCCATTATATGCCACCAGGACACTTGTCATGACATCTCAAAAATCTCCTTGTCATGACATCTCAAAAATCCCCTTGTAAGAGTCTTGCTCTTCTCAAAAGTCTCTCCCCAAAATTTTGCTTAGATAATGAATAAAATGAGAGACACTTTGCCTCTGATCTTTTTGCTCAGAATCATCCTAATGGGAACTACAGAGTCACCAGCAGAAACCACAGAGTGATTACAGCTAATTGAACAGGAACTGTATCTTTCTATAACAGAGCTAGCACAACTGACAAAATTGTTTTTACTACCTTCTCCACCCAGGAAGCAGAGGTATAAGGACATATGAAAGACTGGAATGAGATGAGGCATGATCCTATGACAGCATGGTGTAGCATCTCCTTCCCAAGCACTGTGAGAGGATCAGAAGGCAGACAGTGATACTCACCTGCTTGCAGGAAGAGGGGTTAGTTAGCAGGTCCTATGCAGACAGCAGCCACAAATAACAAAGAAGGAAACATGCCAAAAGTCAATCACAGAGAAGTACACCAAGTTTAACAAGGCAGCTGAATTTAGACACAGACTGTTTTCTAAGAGAATAAAATGCTTAGCAAATAATACTGGCCCACATGGTTTAAAGGTATTTCAGCACTTCTTTACATATTTTAAATCAGCAGGTGTTAGGGAAAAAAGAGTTCTAGGTCTTTTCTGAAATGAATAAATTCAGTTTCCAAACCATAAATCTCTAAGGTCTAGAAACATTAACTAGGATAATGCTCAAATACCTTTACAAATCTAGTCCAGAGCCTTACTGAAAGAACTGCCAAGGTTAAAAATCAAGGGTCATTTCTCCTCCCCTAACGCACAGGCACAGTTTGCCTTTCGTAGTAACAACTTGTTTCAATGGCACATTATAGCTTTAACAACTAAGAGCCAACAACTTAGAGCCAAAAGCACCGTATAACTACTAAAAAAAAACCCTACAGCAGTACTGGCTAACAGACACCAACTATTTCATGACTTACTCCATACTCCAGGAAAACATCAGATATACTGAACAAAAAGGTCAATATTACACAGTCAGATTGGAGCAAAGTCAAAAGACACGTGTAAGAACTCTTGCTCCAACCTTCTGTACACTGAACAATTTTCCTTTTCCTAACAGCCACCCAAAACAACATACTGGGCTTGAGAGAGGAGAAGAGATCCTTCATCATTAAAAAAAAAAAAAAAAAAAAAAGAAGCTGTTAGATATAAATGAAGCTGAAAAAATAAGAAGATCATATTAATAGCAGCAAAGAAAGAAATATCTTCGTCTGTACGTGTTCAACATTTCAGATGCAAAAGAGCAGGGCTTTCACTGACATTTTTCTTTACAGACATTTGGAGGAAGTTTAAAAGTCACAAACCCAGGGTAAACACACGCTTGGCCAGAGTAGAGTATTAATAAAATAAAAGAGGAGAAAAGACCAAGTGTGAATCAATTGGAAAAGTTCTCATAAGAATTTGATTCAAAAGCAATTTTGGTTGCCTGGCTTTGAAAAAATAAAAATAAAACATAAATAAAAAAAAGAAAATGGAAATATGAGGATTTGTTGTTTGGAATTTAGTTTTTGTTGGAGTGAATATGGATGAAAAAGAAAGCATTACTTAAAGTAATAACAGCAGAATACAAATGAAAAAAAGAAATAGAAATTAGAAACTAAAATGAAAGCTGGAAGGGTATCAGTACACTTAACTGCACAAAGCCATGATGACATTGCATAAGTGATACTCCAGTGTCTGGAGCCACTGTTATAAAATTTGCTTAACAAGCACTGAGAGAACTGTTCTGAGACCCACAGAGATCACTGAGATGATGTCTTCATTTCAGTGGGAAAGTTTAGGTTTAGGGTCACGCTAGTTTACAGCTGAATATGTCAGGCACCTTTTCAGTAGTTGGTAACACAGCCATGAATATTATGTTTCTAACTAAGAATCAACAGACCAGTACATTGACCAGTACATTTTTGAATTTATATCTGGGGTAACAAATGTGGCAAGGCTTTGGAAGATCATTTCTGGTGAGGAAGCTGCAGCGTTTGAACCTCAAATGCCACATGCTGGCACAAAACCACTACATTAGAATGGCACCTCAGTGGCTGCTGCTGTCCACAGATGGCAGTCCGCCTACTTTCACAACAGCTGGAAGCAGTGCAGTTTCATGTGCCTTTTTTCCTATCTATGAACTAGTTTTTTATTTCAGTGAATGAGATTTGCAGAGATAGAGAGGGACACACTTCAACAGCTATTTGCAGGAGCAGAATAAGAAATTAAATGCCATCATGCAATAGGCAACATTGCCAGTCTTCACAGTTCAAGATGTGATGCTTACCTAGATGATTGTGAGCTAGTAAATCAGAAAAGTTATTCATTATGTTTATTGAATCTGATAGGAAAAAATGATAATGAGGGAGATAGAGGAATGAATGGAAAAGTCCAAAAGCAAGGGACTTCATTCTGTGTTCATTCTAAGGTACTGAATAAGATAGTGAATGATAACAATGAAATAACCATTATTATTGTGGGGCTTAATCATACAGGCTGTTTATGACAATCATGTCTGTGTCTTTTCCTAAAATTCCAAAGAAATTATCTGATTCTGCAAAATAGGAAAGATTGAAGTTCTCCAAGCATATTCCAGAAACAGAAACAGAAAGCTGGAGGAGTTCAGGGAGTACAGTCTCTCTCCTGTTAAATCTAATTCAATGGAGATAGATGGATTGAAGGTAACTTGCTTTCCAAGAAAAAGAGGAGGGGAAAAAAAACATTATAATAAATGGTTGCCTTTAAAGTATGCCGTTTGTGTTACTATCTCTCATTTTGACAGATTCTGTCACCCAGCCAGTTGGACCAGGTATTTACGAAAAGAGAAAAAGATACAAAGCAAAAGGCAGCTAATTCAGTCACCTTGCACAGTTCTTGGATGACTAAAGATTTTTTTCATTGGGAAATAGAGAATTAAAAGATATAAGAGAAAGATAGATATCAAGCATGAGCATAAAGTTCAGGAGATTTTGGAAACCAGTGGGTACTGAGGTCATATTGGGCATTACCTCTTGGGAGGTGTTGTCTCTGATAGCGGTCCATCAAGTATCATGATGACAGAAGGTTCTACTTTGCCCACTATATAGAATCATAGACTCACCAAGATTGTAAAACATCTCCAAGATCATCTAATCCAACTGCCCACCTACCACCAATATCTCCTCACTAAACCATGCCTCTAGGAACATTTAAATGTTTCTTGGGCACCTCCAGGGACAGCAACTCAATCACCTCCCTGAGCAGCCCATTCCAGTGCTTAACCATTCTTTCAAAGAAGAATTTTTTCCTAATATCCAATCTGAACCTCCACACTTTTGGTCCTGTGATTTTCTTAATAGCGGCAGAGCAGCAAGTGATGCAGCCTGACTGTAGATGGGCAAAAATCAAGCATGTGCCTTCTTTCCAACTCTACGTATTCAAGGAAGACAAAATGTGGAAGAATCCACTCTTACCTGGTGTCTCTGATACGCTGAGAACATCTTTTCAAAATCTTCTAGATCCAACACCTTGAATGCCTTTAAATCATCAATCTCATTCCAGATTGTGCCATGGATCCTCTCCTGAAAGAAAAGGTTGTATTTTCATGAGATAATAAAACCTTTTAGCTAAGTACATTCAATGCTTTTTTCTTAGGTTTTGATTACTTTTTTTTTTTTTTTTTCCCCATCACAGCAAGCCTCCGATGAAAGGCCACATTCAGAGACTAGCAAAATTAAGCAATATCCATGATCCCACAGTATGTATCCTTTAATGCAATGATAGTGGTCATGAGAAAGAAGTGTCACCATTATGAGGAAAAAGCTTGGGAAGAATACAGGATGCATGACCATCTCAAGATACATATTCCCATCTGCAAACTTCGCCATGTTATGGTTTAAAGCCCAAAGGCTGTACAGTTTCTATTCTGACTGCCTGTTAAAGTAATCTAAGATTTTATTTTACCTTTAAGGCCCTGACTCTTTGAAGTCAAATGATTTCCTATTATATTATCTCCCCTGTCCATCTGAGTTCTTTGGCTCAGATATTAACTATCCTCAGATCTCTGAGAGAGCATCATATACACTAACTGGAAATGTTGAAACCTGTGCAGTACATTACCTTGAATACTAGGGAATCCTAGCTTTCCAGAAGATAATTAGCAGGAAGCAAAGAAACACTACATAATAAGCACAGGTTACTCCTCCAACTTTGCTATTCATCAGCCCTACACAAATAAGCTGCTATACTACAGGCATTACCTTGTCACAGAATCACAGGATGATTTGGATTGGAAGAGACCCTACAGATCATCTGCCACAAGCAGGGATACCTTCCACAGACAGCAGTCAACCTAAACTATGAGAGGATTTGAGGTCTTCTGCTGATCTTCTCAGGAAAGACATCCTTGCCAGCAAAGAGGACACAACAACTGAATTACTTTCTCATTCCCAGAGGCTGTTCCCAGAGACATGTAATGTGGGACAATCTTTGAGCAATTATTCATTCTTAAGAGCGTTCATTCAAACTCATTCAAGGCTCTTCACACCTGACCACAGTATCTTTGAGTTCATTTAGTTAATAAAGTGTACAGTTAATGTACTTCATTAACTGGAAAAATAAGGAAGGTGCTGATTAAAAGAAAAAGGAAATGGACAGAAGGGACTGTAAAGAGAAAACCTCAGGAGATTAAGAGCAAGCAGAACACTGATGCAGAGAAGCCAGGAACAGCAAAAAGTGGAAATTAAACCCTCTCACAGGCTCCAGCTCTGAAGTACCTGACTTGCAGCTACACAGCAAAAAGTGTGTTAACACTTCATTATCAGAACTAATTAGGAACAGGCTCTACTTCCCATTCACAGTCATCAAAGGAACAAGGGAAATGTGCTAAACCACAAGGCTGAAGGAGCAAGGAAAAACACCTGATGGAAGGATGAAATGAAGGGGAAATAAAAGTGTGAAGTGTTCTGGAGGAAATTCCTGGTAGGGCATGCACTATAGAGGAATAACCAACACCCTTCCTTCACAGGTAGTGCACAAGGGAAGGGAAGGCTGTCCAGATAAAATTGCTACAGTGCTGTTTGCAGTGAGAGTATATACTAAAGGGAGCAGAACTCATCCCTGAGCAGACTCACCAACGTCTTTGCACTGTTCCTTGCAATCATGTGGCTTTCCCTTCCACAGCAGCGAAAGCATGACTGACTATAACACAACAAACAAGTTTGGGAAGCTCATCTCAGCTAAAGGAATAGGAGACAAAATTAACTCTGGCTTCTACTGCAAATCTTGGCCAGAAACATCCAGACATGGTGTTCATTCTCCTTCAGTTTCCAGGCTGGCTTTATAAACCTTGCTTTATAAATCCTGAGGGACATATTTGAACTCAAGAGTGTTTCTCTGAGCATCTCGTTGTCTCATGTTGCCCCATCAAACATTGAAATGGAAAAATATATATTGAGGGGAGCCAGTGGACATGACTTCAGGAATGGTCCTTGGAGTCATCACCGGGATAGAACATTGGGTTCTCTTGACATTCAAGAGCTGGATTTGGATGTGGCTCAAGTGACAGCTACTCTTGAGAATCTTACCATCTACCTGTCTGGCTGTAAAACTCTCTTGGAAGTGCAGTTTCCCCATGACTGGAGAGAATAATGAAAGTCTGCTACAGAATGGGCTGGTCTCTGAATTGCAGAACTGCCAGAACAGGAGGGTCTGAGACTTCAGAAGGGACTGTAGAAAGTAGGTTTCATTTTCATCTTCCCAGAAAAAAAAATTAAGTTAAAATTATTCCTGTTTCAATTCATTTTCATTTTAAGACTTTAATCTGGACCAGGTTGAATCTGGACATACATAAATACAACATCTAAACGTTTCTTGAACATATTCAGGGATAGGGACTCAACCACCTCCCTAGGCAGCCCGCTCCAGTGCCTAACCACTTTTTGGATAGGAAATATTTCCTAACATCTAACCTGAATATCCCCTGGTGCAACATAGGGGCATTCCCTCTAATCCTATCATTGCTTCTGCGGGAGAAGAGGCTGACCCTCATCTCACCACAACCTCCTTTCAGGTAGTTGTAGAGAGTGATAAGGTCTCCCCTGCATCTCCTCCTCTGAATTAAACAATTCCAGTTCCCTCACCCACTCCTCATAAGACTTCTGCTCCAGACCGCTCACCAGCTTTGTTGTCCTTCTCTGGACACACTCCTCTCCCCAAGCGCAGCTGTTTCCAACAGTGGATCACTGCACATTGCTACACTGCATGTATTCATTGCAAACATACCCTTGCACTCTGTTAACTAGACAAGTTTTTAAAGATAAACATATATGTGGTATTAGACTTCCTAAATATGCATTGTATTAGGCCTCAGTCTCCCATGCTCAAAATTCTGAGGTATACTGTCCCCAGTCAGTACGTGAGTTGAGTCTTTGGTAATTTATGTGTGGCTACTTTGACAATTGAGGAGAACACAGCAGAAGTGCTGCAATGGGAACAAAATGCAAGGTGAGACTATCCAACCTACCCATGTCTTCATGTTCAGAGGATGAATATCCATGTGAACAGAGAGCACTTGGTACTGAATCAGGGAATCAAGGATTTTTGATGAAGATTACCAAAATGCACTGCCTTCAGTGACTAGTGGAATCATTTAACTCCATAACAAAGTGCACCCCAAAGATCAAGGCAATTCTGCACCCATATCTCTGCAGTTTTGCAAGTACCTTACTAGGTTTAAACACTAACACACACCTCAAAAAGAAAACTTCTCTATCTTATGCTCCATTTTCAATCTATTCTGCCTTCCTCAAAATAACATCTTTTACCTACCTCACCACCCAGCTCTTCAATTTTATTAGCACAGCTGCCTTCACTCCTAACCAGAGGGCAGGATAAGCCTACAGTTACTGTACACTAAACAGAAACACCTGTGGCTCTCCTTTTTCATATACATTCATATATATACATATATTAGTTATTCTTTCTTTCTTTTTTGTTGTTGTCAGAGCACTAAGTCCATGTTCTGCAAAGGAAAATAAATCCCCATCCTTACATTCTCTCCCACACCCCCCACGTGGACTTGACAGACAAGCACAGACGGTGCAGCAAATATTTCACTTCACTTTATTTTAAAGAAAAGGAGAGAGGGGGAGAAAGAATTCTTGTGGCATTCCAGAGGTCCCTGGACACTCATTCCAAATGCCTGAGTTGGGCCCTGGGTGAATTTCAGTCTAAAAGAGAACCTGGGTTTCTAGGCAGCCATCCAAACTCAACACAGGAACTTCTTTCTTTCTAAATAAGTTTTAAAAAATTAAGACATAAAGAAAAGGAGAGAAAAGGAAAGAAAGAAAAAAAACCCATCAGGAAGAGAGAGAAGTGGAGGGAAGAAGAAAGCAACCAAGGTAGCAGAAAATGAATGCAATGAGAGGAATCCAATTCTTCTCCTATAATTCCACTTCAGAGTTTTATTTTCAAGAGTCAAAGCTGTAATCATGCTACAAGCAGAGCAGCTAGCCTCATAACCATGAAACAATGGTGTAGAGAAAAAGATCACTTTTCTCTCCTTGGTGACTGCTTCTGTCAGGGTAGAGGAGGTGGGTTTGGAAACTGGTTCTCACAGTGTCTTGCCCACACTGGATCTGTCCATCCTTTGACCATATACACAAGTGAGGGAAACTCTGGCACAAAAGCCCTGGTGATGTGCAGCTCTGTCTTACAGTATTTAGTACCACTGCAGTTGTGCTGAACCAACAGTATGTACAGATCTACTGCAGTTCAATCTATCCAGAACCTTGGACATCAAAGGAGATGTGCTGCTGGAGAACTTCCTCAACGTGGTTACTGATTCCCAGTGGCTCAGCCCAAGGAAAGCCACAATATCACTGTCTTCTGTCACCTTGCACTTTATCACGTCAATCAACAATGAGTTATACAGAGAAATTTAGTTAATTGTGAGAGTATTGAATTTCTTACCTCACTCAGCTTAGCCCAGTTGAAGGATTTCAGTGGGTGTGAAGGCTGCGGGATAGACTTCTTCTTCAGGCTGGTACCAGCACTGCTGAAGGTGGTTGTTGAAGGGGGTGGCGCTCCCAAGCTGAAGAAAGGCGGTGCTCCAGGTGGGGGAGGAGGTCCTCCTGGAGGAGGTGGTGGGGCAGGAGGAGGTGGACAGCTGGAGAAAGGCAGAGGAGGTGGTAGCGGGGGCAAATTCTCAGAGGTGAGAGCAGAGGACAGTGCTAGTGGGCCGCCTGGAGGAGGGGGTGGTGGGGCTGGGAAGGAAATGCTGCCCCCTTGCTGGAGAAAAAAAAACACACAGAAAAAGAAAGCAAACAGCTTAAAAGGCAAAATAACTCCTTACTGCCAGCTGATGTGATTTTATTATGAGTCTCAAAATATTTGATGTTTTCTTTAAAGCCTCCTGCACTCAAAGCCATGCAATAAAGGGAGGAATCTCAGCTTTCATTTAAGAGAAAGTTTCAAACCCTTGAAGTTGTGGAGAAGAGCTTGAAAAAGGGAACCATAAATGGCTCAGAAAAACAGAAAGCTAGTAAAAGAAGCCAAAATGTATTATTTTATCCTTATGTACGAAGAAAGAGAAAAGTTCAATCTTTGAACTTCTGAACTCCCTGGTTTTAAACCTTAGGGTTTGAAATACAGAATATCTGTCATTAGGCCCTCCTAGCACAAAGCTGGAGCAGAAAGGAGAGTAGGGAAGTAACTTCTCAGGGCTATGTCCTGTGGCAGAGAGACAATACTGTGACAGACACATTACTGGAACAGGATCACTACGCAGTTCCTCCTGTCACTTCTGCAAAGGTCCAAGGAGGCACAGATGCTCCTGAAGCACAATGGGAAACCTCTTTCTTCACTAAAATTACTTACAGATTGGGCAGATTTCTCTCTATTCTATCAAAATAATGATCAGGGCCACCTCACAGTAAAATATGTGCCTAGAAGAGAACGCAGTTCCTCACCAGCTTTGGCATAGAGGGTGACTGAGAAGGAAAGAAGCAGCTCATTCCTGAATTATCCAATCTATACCATCCGCTCAGAGATTTTGTTCTCAATTGAAAGATGAGCAGCTGGCTAGACAGACTCTTTCTGTACAAACCACAGAAAGAGCTTCACTCATAACGTTCTTTTGTTCATCATTCACTAGTTAGCAGGCTTTAAACAAGAATGGGAAGAGTCCCAGTCTCATACCGAGTACTCATTAAGTTGAGCTACCAGGTCATTCATCTGGTCCCTGGCCTGGCGCAGCTCCAAGGATTCTTTCTGCAACTTGTCTTTCATTTTGTTCAGTGTCTTCATCATTTCATCTTTTTCCTGGGTCTTTGTCTCACATTCCCTCTCCTTCTTCTCTAGCTTGCTCATCAGTTCAGCATGATCTAGGAAGAACAGGCAAGCAGGGTTGATGAAATAAATCTCACAAACAAAGAGATGGAGTTTACTCTGAAATAAAGCTGATAAGTCTGTCAGTTCAGCTGGGAATGTGTGATATGGAGAAAAGAAAACAAAGTCTGACTATTCTGACAGCAATCTTCAGCAATCAATAGAGCAATGCCCAAATTTCACTTAGATTGCAAAATCATTTCATGTCACTATTGAGGGAAGCCCCATCCTATGAAGCACATAAACTAATGATCATGATACAAAATGTACTGGAAAGAGCAAAGTAGGTTTAGCCCACGAAAGATAACCCAGACAGTCACTTGTGCCTATCTCAGCTTCCCGCTGCTCTGTGAATGGGTCACAGTCTTTCACTCTTGCCTCCCCAAACACAGAGGATGCACTCACCTTTTCGAAACTTCTCTGCCTGATCCCTCCACTGCTTGACTTCATTCTCATTCACCAGCCTGAAAGATGAAATCAGAACATAAAAATGTGTTCTGAGCTATCCAGTTTGAAAGGCAAGCAGCCACTGTATGTAGCGATCAGCAAAAGACGACCTGGTAAATTTATGCATGTTTAATCAGGATCATGCTAGTGGTCAGTTTGCTTCCAGATCCTGATCACTACTGCAGCCAACAGTTAGTATTATAAAGGTGTCTTGTAGCTCAAAGTCTCACAACAAATAAAGAATGCCTGGAGAACAGACACTGGCATTCTTCTGTCTTCAGGTAATGCCCTAAAAGTGCCAAGTGTATTTACTTTGAAAGGCAAAATTCATGGCTAAAATCATTGTAGCTGTTGTGGGATACAAATTATTCTACCCTTAACACAAGACTGCATTGCCATTTTTTTTTCTACTTTCCATAGTTCTATATTTTTTTGTTTCTTAAGAGCATAGAGAATGTTTATCTGTTGGGTAATTTATCAGTTACAAGGCAGCGCTCATATCTCATACTGGCACAGCTATTTCCTACTACTGACAGAAAATATGCAGAGCATGCTGGGGGTTGATTAGATATGCAAAATGAGTAGTAGCTATGGAAGCAGAAATGGAAGATCAGGCACAAGGTCTACAAAGGAGTCCGATATCCAAATACACAGAAAGAGATTAACATCAGTGTATTTTTCCATGATGAGAAATCAGTTTAAATTTTGACTCATGACTATAACAGGAGGGACTGGGAGATTTTTAGTACAGGAGAACTTGGTTTCATATGTTCTATAAGAATGCTCTTTCCAGTGGATATTTCAGAAGGGTAACGGGCCACAAATTACCTGCAGAGGCAGATGGATGGGATGGAGACTCCAAAAGTTTGGCTTAAAAAGGACTGAGAACAGGGAAGTTGAGATGAGAGCCAGCTAATGTAGCTAGACTTCTCAAATGATGCATCCTATGGGAAAAAATAATGGTAGAACCCTTGGCCAAGTCAGTGGGTGAGCACATGCAGACATTTTACTGAGGTAAAAAGCTTTATGTGCTAGATGGGTGTTACTTTCAACTATTTCAATTTTTCTAAACTAAGTGCTCATTAATGAGGAATGAGATCCAAGTAGAGAGGACAACATTTTTTGGGAATATCAGTGAAAGCTTTCATCAACATCTTGAAAGAAAAAGGAAAAACAAGGAGGTTTTACTGCACAATCAAGGATATTTTTTTCTGCTCTTCTAGCTATCTTAATATTTAATAGAAATTAGAAGCCAAACGCAATAATTCTGCTAGAAAATGCCATCTGGTGGAGTTGTCATTGGAAGGAAACTAGTTATAACACTAGCAAGCCAACAAAAAGCTGTAAATTAGCACAGGAAACTCCTCAGATATTTTATTTCCTAAGTACCTGCATACTTAACATATAGTTACAGCTTTATAATGGAAACAAACAATGCAACTTACATTTTAATTATATTTTTGACATTGAAGTTTTCCAGTGGAGCTATATCTGGATCATCTCCTCGTTCATCTTGAAGAACAATTTGTTGGAGTATTCTGTCCAACAACTGCCACTGCTGAAAATTTCCTCCATTTCTCTTATCTGTATGAAAAATGAGCAACACGTGAGAACTTCCATCTTCACGCTAAAGTGCACAGGTTTACTGACAGATGGGCATTTCCTCCTTTCTGGTCACCATGTTAATCCCATAGGTAGTAGATTACAGAACACAGCACCTAACGCTGAATTATTGCTGACAGATTAGTTGCAAATATTTAGCATATTGGAACAAATCATAACAGGCGTTTGCAACACTGTGCCTGACCTGTACCTTCAGGTTGTGTGATCCTCTTGACAGACAACTCCATCTTGTGCTTTAGATACCTACAGAAGTGATTCTATCACTTATTTTATGCAGCTTGATGGTATTTTACTTTATTTTGCACCTAGGCAACACTATAATCAAGCACTATAAAAAAAGTCAGATGTTCTATCTGTGTACTCTTCTCTGAAAGTCTCAGAGACTCAGCCGACGTGAAAATTTCATACAAATGTGGTCGAAATTTGTGGAAAGAAAATAAATTGAACTAAAGGGATTGATCTTCTGGATGTCAAATTTAGTTGCCATCCGTATTGCCAGACCAATACGAAGTTCACCTTAGTTCCCTGGGTTACATAATCTAGACCTTTAAATTATTTCAAATTGCTCCACTGCAATCCTGTTCTATCCTAGAAGGATATCCTTCTGCCACCAAACATTTCAAATCAATACACAAAGCTCAAGTACTGTCTTAAACAATAACAGTAAAGAGACCACTGACAAACAATGGCTAGAATTTATGCAAGGCAGTACTTTCATCTAATCAGTGCCTGAAAACATGCCACAATACCTCCTTCATGTAATTCTCAGTAATTCTCCTTCATGTTGATTTCTCAGTTTGACTGCTCAAGTATGGCTGAAAGTAACCAAAACAAATCCCTTATAACAGGATTAGGACAGGTAATTCTTCGGTGATCTTGCTGTAACTTTGCTCAGCTCTTGCACTCTGAAAACGTGACTGAATTACTTTATTTCAGTTAACAAGTAGATTCCTATCATCTCTCTTTAAAACAAAAGCCAATGTTATTTTTCATTTTGAGCTCAGGAGCACTCCACTGACATTTTGCCATAGGACAGCAGCCTGAAGACTTATTGTGGAATTTCCCAGTGACAGAACAGCTTTCTGTACTGTATCGTTTCACCAGAAAAATTCCTCACTGCATTTTGTTAACATTCAGAGTGGTATCTATTTCTGGGAAATCTCTGATCTAAAGCACAACAGCTCTTTTTAAAAGTTTCTAATTTAAAGTCATTATAAGCTCTGTCAGTGACAAACTGGAATGTCTCCAGCCACTTAATTTTATTTGCAAGTGCAGGGAGGTCAAGCTGCTGCTGTAAGTATTGCAACAAAATCTGCTGAATGGAATCAGTGCAATACACCAAGTCCCTTAGCCACTGCCAAGTTCTGAATGGAGGACACAAGCAGTGTGTCCTGGTATCCGTGACACTGTGCTCATGCCAAAATTTCACTCATTTCTTCAACACTCCTTCTTCGGAAAACTGTGAGATACTCACATGGCATCTGCAAGCAGTGCTGAAGGATGGATAACAAATAGGGGTAGGCATCCGTGTGCTTCAATCTTTTCTTGATCAGTTCAAACATTTGAGAGGCGCTTTTTGTATCAATGTGGATCTGGAGTGAGGGAAGGTAGTGAAATAATAAATCAGATTAAGAACATGCACAGTAAAAGCTTAACTAGCTGTGAAAGACCGAAGACCAACAGGCAAGACACAGGCAAGTTTCCAGCAACTGGACCTCTGCAGTCTCTTGCAACATGCAGCTACAAGCCCAGTGAAGAGCTTGTACATAGGTCTTGAGATCGGCATTGATCTACCCCAGAACAGAAAAGTTTTCCAAAGCAAGAGGTTAGAAGGCTAGGAGGCCTCAGTGTGATCAAGAGCTGTTCTGTAATAGCAAAAACGTGAAGGAAAAAAAAAAAAAAAAAAAAAAAAAGATGTCCCATCCAAAGAAGCATCCAAAATCGAGTTGGATTGGGCACTGATCTTGAGAAAGATGTTGCTGCCCATTTTTAGTTGTTGGATTATATTAAATGCCATTTGATCTTGAAACTACTTGATGACACTATGAAAACCTCTGGGTCCAAGGAAGAAGTTGCACAGACTCATAGTAGACAATTGGCATGTAAACGCTTGTTGCTCTGTATCAGCATCTGGTAGGAACTATTCCAAAAAAAGAAAAGAAAAAAAAAAAAAAAAAAAGAAAACTACAACTGCTCTGGACCCTGCAGCCCATTACTGTTGCTAGCAGTTGTAAAAACTTTCCTTGTTTTATGCACATCTTCAAATTTCATCCATTTTAAAATACTGGCCCCTCTCTATAGCCTCTGGTGTGACAGTCTTTAGGAGAGTTTCCAGTGATATACTGGAAAAAGTACCAGAGATGAGCCCAAGTCCTGTAAAGGAGATGCCTGAAAGTGGAATCATCTGGATCATCAGGACTGCAGGACTGCAAATGTGAGAATAGTGTTGATAGCATCCTCTGCTCCCGAACATTCAGCAAAACGTAAAAAAGAAATCTCTGTCAGGACACTTTGCAGAATGCCTGTCTGTGATTATTGTTTTTGTTTCACCAGAGACCCCATACGTTCTAAATGAAAAACAGTGAAAAAAAGAGGACTAGCCAGTCTCAGCATCAAAGCCAATCGCTGCTTTCAGGAAATATAAAAGGGAAGTTGCGTCAAGGATCCAAGGAGGATGTTCAACTTCGGCAAGTTCAAGTACTCCACAGAAAATCTTACCAGGTCAAATCGCTTTGCAAGTTCCAAGTCATCTTCATTTCTGACCATTTCAAAGAAATCTAAGTGCCTAAGGGAAAACAGAAAAACAAAAATTACCAACTGTCATAGCATAACTCAGACTTCAACAAAACATGCCACCACAGAGAATGCAATGCTTGGAAATTGGCATGCTTTCTTACATGGAAGTATTGGAATGTATATGCAAGACAACAGACACAGGTCACTAATAGGTCAAAATGAATAATCAAAGGAGGTAAAAATGCTCTTTAATCCTTAATGCTAAATCCTAAAATGCTCATCACCGTGTTGAGGTAAGTGGAGTTGCAGTGGAAAAAACATTTATTATCCATAAAACTTCTAACAAAGTAATTTGTAGGTATCATTTAATGTTATTTTTCATGCAACAACAAAGCCATATGAAGCTGCTACCAATTCTCCCTTTTGCCTTTTTCAAATTTCTTTTTCTGAATGTCATCCTCAGCTTAGAAGAACAATTCATGAAATCCTTGCCACACTCACTGCCAATTTAGTATGTGCATTTTCTACTCCATCTGCTGATTTTAATTTTAAAGACAAATATTTCTTTTGTCTTTTAAAGGGAGTCAGTTTTAGGGAGAGACAGAAACAGCTTGGTGCTTGAATGTGAAACTCAAAAAGAGGAGAGCTTTTAAGAACTCTTTCTGTGATCAGTGACTGTTCTCAGAAAACATTTCTTACCTGTCAAGTGTTGCATTCTCATGCTCCCTTAGCTTGTCAATGACAGGTTGAATTCCCAGCATTAGAAACTCATATCGTAGGTGTAATCGGAATTCTAAATTGTCCTTATAAAGAGAAGAAAAAGAATTTACTAAGTTCCAGAACCGTTCATCACATTTAAAATGATTCACTTATATCTTAAATTCTTCCCTTTCTAATATCCTCTTTCCTGACACCAAATTCACAGGATGATTACAGGATTTCAGTAAGTTAAGTAAAACATGAATGTCTTTGCCTCTGTTTCTCTTAAGAATACTGTTCTCCTGTATCTTCAATGAGTTCTGCAAGTCTAGCCAGAATAGCACACTGTATGTTTCAAAAAGAACAAAAGGTATGGGTACTTAACAAGCTAGTCAATTAGAAACCTATCTCCTGCTTAGAGATGAACAGAACTACAGTTCTTTCTCATAGTTTATATATATATCTGTCATAAAATCACCAGAAACTCTGGTGAACTTGACACCTTCATACAGGATTTTGAAGGGTGGCTGCAGATAGAGCACTCTGCCAGACAGAGCTCTTACAAGCTTGTTGCCTACTGTGGTTTAGCCAGAAAAAAAAAAAAAGAAAAGCCAAACTTTTAGTGACACTTCAGTTTTAGTGAATCAAAATCAATTTAAACTATCCTCCATATTTATTGTGACTGAAAACCAACAAACTGACTTTACTGAACTCTTTGACTTTTTTTTAAATTAATACGTTTGGGGTTTGACTTTAAGTCAAAGCATGTTAACATTTTAAAATGTTTCTGCAGGTAAACCAAGAAGTTTTTTGAAAGGCTGTTTTATCAAGGAGATAAATGCTTTGCAGTTCTTTCAAAAACAAAAAATGCCACAATCATTTCAGTGCAAGTAGTCAGCTATCTTAGAAGAATTAGAAGAGGCTGGGAATTAAATAACATGGAAGACAAGTGTAATAATGAACTTGACAATTCAGCATTATTTTCCACAAAGTACATCCATTCACACAACATTTGTGACTTAATCTACTAGCCACTTCCAGAGTAAATGAATTCAAGCATGACATTTGAGATGGAATTTCTGGGACAGTGACTTACCTCACCAGCACCAGCATTCAAAACAGCATTGATAAAGGACATGATAGCTGTTTTGAGATTTACTTCATCTCGATATCGCCCCATGCTTCGGTCTAGCTCATTCAACAATGTCTAAAACAGAACAACAGGCTAGGTTAGAGGATGTAGTCTTATTTCTTGGACTATTTTGCTTACTGCTCATGGTTCTGTGAACAGTCATCTTCTGATTTACTATATACTTGCTTAAAGATATAACTTTATTCAGTGATGATTATTAGCAGTCTTGGCCAGCCACATCACAATAACAAATGAAGAATAGAGATGGGAATAAAATGCTCATGAGATCCTAATTAAAAACAAAGTTTTTTTTTTTTTTTTTTTTTTTTTTTTTTAAACAAGCTATTGGAGAAAAAGCAGATGCCTTTACAGTTCCTGCCAACATGATCTAAGAAAACAGCAGAATTGTGTCCTCCCTCATATTAGTTAACTTCATACAGAAGTTTATACATAGAGGATAACATCAACAGATTCATTCTCTTTACTCACAGCACTCAAGTAACTTTCACTATTTTCTTGGATTTCAGCAGAATAGATTGCACTTGTGTAGGCACAGGGAGAAAATTCTAAAGAAAAGCTGTCTTTTATTTCTCTATAAGAAGATTTGCATTTATTTCTCTATTGGAAGATTTCTTGGAAGATTTCTCCTTGTTCCTTCACTTACAACCGTTTCACATGAAATAGACAATTACTGGCCTCTTGGTCAAGTCCTTTTAAGGATTTGCAAATAACAGGAATATCCTCAAGTCCAAAGTTATTACAGCTTAAGGGTGAATTACTGAATTCAAGTGGAAGTTGCAGCTGAACTCCAGTTTTCTTTGTTACATCTCCCTGTTAATGAAATATCAGGGGTATTCAACACTTGGGGGTATCTCATACAGAAATGCTCTTGACGTAATCTCTGCATGTAGATGCATCATCATAATCTCATTAAAACCTCAAGACAGAAAGAGAGGGGGAAAAGATAAATAACTTGTTAACCTCTGCCATATGCAGTCTATTTCAGATTAATTCCAACTGAATATTTACTGAAGAGTTTATATATATAAGAACTGATTAGCTACAGAAGCAATTCTACTTATGGATTTGTGCTGATATCTGCGAATCTGCTCTTCACAGCAGATCTTCTCTGATCAGTTCATTATTCTAAAAATTATTTTCTTTACCAGAAGAGTAATAAACGCCACTTGAGCTCTGTCTGTTTAATTGTATGGATCTCATTCCAGCATTATTAATAAAAACCCCCACTCGTGTTTGTTTTGGTGATTTACTACTGATGGAATACTTTTCCCAGGAAGTTTTGGCCACAAAAAGATAAAAATAACATTTTAGAGTTCAGCTCAGCAGATTCATCTAAACAGAATTTTGAAGCTAAGATGCTGAGTAAAGAAGTTCATTTTCCTTTAGTCTTCAGTTTCTGACTACTGAAAGTGTTCATTCATAGCAAAATTTTTCCCAAGCTAGTCACCAGTTTCATAGGTCTATCTTGTTTCCTGTAGAAAATGAACATCATCATGGAAATATGTCTTCAGAAGCACAGGGAATATCCTCCAGGACATCCCATGGGGAAAGAATACGTTCCTGGCTTCATGTGAAACCTTTGCTTGTTTTTCTGTGAAAATCTTTTGATCTATCATACACTACTGACAGCTGTTCTTATATCTGAGCACAGAATGTGTAACTTCTCTCCCAACTTCACTGGATTTCATAAATTCCTTTTCCTGCAACTTCTAAATTGCCCAGTTGGCAATTGTGAATTCCTGGTGTTTGAACTTCCACCATGTCCATGACTTTCTAGTAGTTGTATTAAGGCCAAATACACAGGTTGTTCCAAAAGTAATGCCTCCTATTTATTTCCTTGGAAACTACAACAGATACAGTAAGCACAATAACACCATCTGAGAGCAAATTCTCAACTCTGTCTCTAAAATTATTTTTCAATATTTTCATCATGGTGACTATAGCTTGCAATATGCACACTGTTGCTCAGCTCTAGAAAGAAACACTGTAAGGTCAGGCAATTTCTAAAGATTGGATTCCACACCCACACATGGCTGAATTCCAATATCTCTAACTCTTTGCAAATGGTTGAGGTTCAAGTCTTCACTTGTGAACATTTCCTTCACCACACCTCTTGGCAGCCAGTTCTGTGGACTAATTGATCTTATGGTTGTAAAGGTTTTTCCTACCATTTAAGCAAAACTTTCCTTGCTTAATCTCATTATTCCTCATCACTGACAGCCAGTAAGGATTCATTCAATCTGCAGAAAACCTCAAAAGGCTTTGGATGAGCCCTGAGGGGTAGAAGCAAATCAAATTGGAATACAGGACTTTAACTTGTTCCTCTTTAGCTCCTTTACTACAATTCTGATTCAATCAGATTTCTCTCTGCAGATCATGCTCTGTACTGACATTGCTTAATACAAACCAGGCAATGGGGCTACGGAAGGAATGTTTCTAATCTCCACCTTTTCAACTGACAATATCAAACTACATTTCTTCACCTTCAGCTTTACAATTTCTAGCAGCATTGTGGAGGAAAACAGAGTATTCTGTCCAAAGTAACACAGTTAATATTTTCTTCAGCAAATTAAGTCAGCCCCTTCCAGTATGCATCAAACACCTAACTGAACTCTATCTGAATGAGACAGCACACTGGGCTGGAAGGATACAAGTATATCCTGAAATATCTTTCTGGGTCACTACAGCATTATAATTTTGCAACATTGGTTTAGCTCAAAACCCCGTATGTTAAAAAGTACATATTATACAACATCATAACACCATGCATTCACTTCACGAGATAGATGAGGGAAAACAGCAAAGCAATAATTTTGAAATGCAACCAATTAGGGAAGAGCAACACTGTGGTCCTTTCAGAGTGAAGATCAGTCAGTTTGGACTATATGATCTTTCAAAGTCCCCTCCAAGTGACCTGTTTTATTTCACATGGCGTAATGCAGATTACATTAACATTATATATATAACAGCATTAACAATACTGAAGTCAGAACCTTTATCCTCAGTTTCCACAGCATTTTAGAGATCTTCACCTTCGCAAGAAGGCACCCAAGAAACTAAAGATGCAGCAACACTTTCATGGTCAAACAGTGAGCTAGTGACAATTTTGAAGACATAAGATGGAAAAGAAGAACAGTGAGGACACCAAGAGTGCATCCTACTAACTCTACTCTTTCTGCTTTGAGGGTTTATTGTTTCAGTTTCCAAATTTTTCTTTCATCTCTCTTCTTTAAGGAGCAGAGTAGGATTTGTAGGCAAATAAGCACATTCAAATGAAAATTGGACAAAGCAAAGGCAGAACTTCTCCATATTGCCTCAGGAAGGAGATTTAAGGAATGTCTTTCTATTACTGTGGTATTTCAGTAAAGATGGAATTAAAGGAAGAGTTACTTCAGGAAGATGGGCAACCTAAAAGGAGGGTAAAAAACTAAAGAAGGCAAAGGGATCATCTCAGACAAGAAGCTATGCCAAATGTAAGAAAATAGGAATAGTCACAACGTGAAGTAAATAAACAGATTATGGAAACTTTTTGCAAGTCCAAGAAAAACCTGATTTTTCAACCCTATGAACTGAATAGTGGAAATACAGGGTGAAGTCGTAGTTCTCAAAGGCTTTCATCTGAGGGAGGATCAATATCTCAACAGGGAAGTAAGTTCTGGAGAACCTCCAGTATCTGTAACACAACTCCAGCTGAAAGCTAAGGACTGAATTGAAAATTGCAGCGAGACACACAGATGACATGCTGGCAGTTTAGAAAGAGGCAACAAGTACATCAGAGATTCCTCTCATAGCCAAATGTAAAACTTTGCTGTGGGAGAACTTCCATGATTATGAAGGGCTACCTACCTCCTTTGGCTTCATTAAAAAAAAAAAAACAAAACAAAACAAAAACCAACAAATCAAACAGCTAGCCCTTGTGAAAAACAAGGACAGCCTTTCCAAAACATAACAGCATCACAGTTTTAGAACAGTAATCTTTAGCTGTTGTGATCAAGTGAAATTTAATTACATTGACTAGGATTACGGCTGCTTATATCACACAGAAATTTCTCTGTAATATGGATTTTAACTTTAGATGCACAAGTATAAAACTGCAAGTTCCTTATTGAAACAGGAAGAGTTATAGCAATACACAGCCAATGTAAGTGCAGTTAGAACTGCATCTGAAGTCTCAACTTTCCTTCTCTACTAATTGCTAGTTGATGATGATTCTTATTATTCTTGGCTAGCTGTAACAAATAGTGCTTAGAACAGTGAGCAACAACAGCTTAACATTCAACTAAACATGCAATTTTTTATAGAACAATGTTTAACGTATAATTTGTTCATCATTTCACCATACTTGAGCATGTGCAAGTTGGAAATAAACAGTGTTCCAATCCAAAGCTGTTACCAGAAAGTTATCTAGAAGGTCAGGTTTTAAACAGTTGCCAGCGAATAGAAGTGCACTTTTCTTCCTCACTCTTACAAAACGAGACTAGTAGTAAAACCATACAGCCTCCAACTTAATTAGTGGTTAGAACTCCAGAAGTGTCATCAGGTTAGAGAATGAACAGATTAGTAACTTTCATCTTAGTGATGATCTTTTTTCATCTTAGTGATCCCTCTTTTTTAAGGTAAAACACAAGAGATTTTAAATTAGTATTAATGACAAGCAATCAGGTGTTGGGAAAAAAAGAAAATGTAATGATAACCTATTTGAAGAGAAACGTTGCCTTTCTTCTGCCTAGCTATACTGCAACATGCACACTATAAAAACAGTCCTTGCAGAAATGCATTATATCGACTATTTCTGTCAAAGCATCCTTCCCGTACCTGGAATCTTGTTCTCTCTGCAGCATAGACTTGGTAGTGAAGCATGGCTTGCAAGACTTTCTTATGACCGTCTGGTACCAAGCAGACAGCCCCTAGGATCTCCAAAACAGCAATCTTGGTCTTGATGTTCTCAGTCCGTAAGCTTTGGGAGATGATGTTGATACTCTCTGGATGAGCCAGGACATGAGCCCGTCCTTGGGAGTTGTTCATCAGTGCCTTGATACACCCTATAACGGATGTGTGTATACGGCTTTCTGAGGTCTCGTAGTCCATGCTTTTCAGGAAGTTCAGCAAACAGCTCAGACCATCCAGCTCAATGAATCTCATCACAAACCTGAAAAAATACGCAGGGAAGAGAACAAAACCAAACTAAAGGTTAAGAAAATTTGTTTATTCAAAAGATATTCAACTCTGTGATCCCAGCATATGCAAAAGCTGGGTTTAAATATCTGGAAATTATCCTGTGATCTTAAGAGAAAAAAAAAAAAAGAAAAAAAAAAGAGGAATCAGAGATTCTCTCACTCTTTTTCTGTGACTATCAACTGTAATGACTAGGGAGTTAAGAGTGCACACGTTGAACCCACAATATATGTATAGGAGCGTATTACATGCAAGAGGCATATAAGAGCCTCTGAAGAGGCCTTGGCTGCATTATTTTATTTTGAAGATGTATACTAAACATGCACCACTGCCAATATGCCATAGCAAAATGCACTGTAAAAGCATCATAAATTGAAAAAATATAGAATTATTCAGTTACCAAATTACACATCAAAATCTAAACGTACACTGAAACGTTTATATTGACCATTCTGTTGTTTCTACTACATTCTACCATTAAAGTCACCTTTATTAAGAGTAAAATCATGGAAATTGAAGATAGAAATAATATAGGGAAAATGTCATGAATAAGCTTAAAGAATTAACCAAGGTTACAAGACAAACAACAAAAAAAAGCCCACAATACTAGTCCGTTCAGGCATTCTACTAGAACAAGTTACAGAAATTGATGGAGTTAGATAAATCCATTCAAACCGGTCATTTTTGCAATGTTTCATTTAGAATTTGCATACTTTAAAATGGGGATGCAAAAACGTGAAACAGGCTGCAAATCATTTCTCTAGACTAATTTGTTTACCTCTGCTTCTTCTAGAAGGTCATTAATGTAGATGTACCTTTTCAGAACGCCTGAGCACAGAACTACGTGAATTAAACTTGAATTTTCAGTCCACCAAAAGGTACACCAACAATAGTAATTCCACAACCACCCCATGGTGGTCATGTGGACCTCAAACACATGAAAAGTTGTTAACTGTAATCCATGTAAGAAATTAAGAGTACTTTATGTCTGAAGCTCAGAGCTTTTACCCAACCCCTCTTTCTCCCTAATCAATACTTCAATACTTCCCTAATGTACTACCCTTCTCTTGCAAGATGTTTTTTCTAATATCCATCAAGTATGGAAGCACCATATTGAAAGACTTCCAGCATTTCAGTGATCTCTGTTAATGTTTCTGCAACAGCAATACAAAGCTGAGGCATACTTACTTATTTCTTGGATAAAATGGAATTTACACACATGGTGCACTGGTGGATACACCCCACGCCATATAAGAACTACATGAAAGTTATACTCTTTCTGCTGATGGATTTGCCAACTTTCAGCTTATTCAGGCCTGCAAACCAGAAACATGGCAAAGACTGGTGCTTTCAGCAAAGCTTCAGTCTGAGGTTTGGATTTTGTTCAAAACTGAATTTCGAAGTGAATATCAGAGTAAGAGCAAGAACACACAGGAACACATGAATAGTAAAAACAAAGTTTACCTGAAATGTGAATGTCTGTAAGATAGCCTGCAAAGTTTCGCACAGGTCTGACTGCACATTTTTTGGATGCATCCTCTTGACTACCCTAACAAATCATAGAAGCAAAAGCCCCTATGCCTCCAGGTTACATGGTGGGATCACATATTGTGCACTAGGAGTTTATTAAGTCATTAAAGTTTGTTTCTTAAGTGGTTATAGAAAGATCAACAGTTCAATTTCTGTAATGCTGCTAGCATGCAAAGCACATTCATGGCTAAAATAGATGCTAAGGATAAATTGGGAACCAAAATAAGCACAAACTCAATTTGTTACCTAACAATGTGAAGCCACTGACTTTACTGCACTTCTCTAACCTTGGGCTTCAAAAGTTGAGTGAATCTTTGCCTAGGTGATGGGAGGACCAGTTGAAATTTGCTTTGCTTCTCCTCATTTCTAAAGGTCAGTTCTATGGATTCGCCATACACAGGAACCACTCAAACACACACACACACAGAACCAAAAAAACAGAAACCAGTCATTTTGCTTGTTCTTCACAGTTTCATGGCTGAGAGAAGACTCAAGATGGATACCTTTCCAAAGACATGGAATCAGAGAATCATTTGAGTTGGAAAGGACCTCAAAAGTCATCTAGTCCAACTCCCAAAAAAAGAAAACATCCTTAAGAAGCAGCTGAACAAATGGTCTCTAAAGTCAACATTCAGATGAAACGCCTGCTCTTATGACAAGACATATAAGACATTAGAAATTTCATGTATTTTGGCCTTCTTTTTGACTGTGAACAAAATGTGAAATGCACAAAAATCACACTGTCCCAATTAAATACAATCCCTTACTAAATTCACTGGCAGAGCAATTTTTCTATGCCTTTTTGGATGAGGTCATTCCAAAGACAGAAAGGTGCAAGGAAGTGGTACATGTCACAGACTTTGATTAATGACATAATTTAAAACAATGCCGGCATTTTCCTGTACTCTTCCTAGTTTAGAGAGCACACAGTGAGCTGCATTACTCAATAGGAAGCACAACCAAGTACCTTCACAGTTCAGCTGACATCAGAAACAGTAATCAAATGATGATTTTCACCTTCCTTTCCCAAAACATTTAGTCCTCTATTTTCCGGAAAGGACAGAACTCATGCAAGAGGGAGATAAAGGAAGAAATGGTGACAGCAGTTTCTGGGACAACAGACACTCCTAGAATTAGGATTTGCTCAGTGAGAGTGGGGAGCTATGTGGGTCTGTACAGGAGAGAAAAAGAAGTGGGAGTTCAGCTGACAGTCTGAGATCCATAATCCTCACACCATTTGATATTTGTGTATCTGTATGCCTGTACACGCAGATGTTTGGGATCACACATGTATGTACAGAGGAAAACTCAGCTCACACATATAAACTGCCTTCTTCCTCTAAACATACACATGTATGACTAACTGCCATCCTATATGCTCTGTATCCTGCAAAGGAACGTTTTGTTCTAGACTGAAAGGTGTAAAGTTAAGCATGCTAGCCAATGCATTCTGGCTAACACACTCAAAAACTCAAGCGTTAATAAAGTAGGGTGCGTTTTAATAGGTGCTAAACAAGCATATTAAAGCCTCATCTCACCTCAGACTCTCACTTGACCAGTTTAGCACACATTAAAAAGGCACAGCACCTTTTAGCCTTTCAAGTTTTAGAGAGTGTTGATCAGAATGTGTTAGCTAGCTCAAATAACAAACTTTTCATCCAAATGCAGATGAGGCCTAGGAGGTAATGACCCATTGATGGATTCCAAGTGCTGTGGGGAACATCTTCCCTGTGAGACTCAGTCCAGCACAGGAAACACAGAAAGATCATATGCTGTGGGTGTGCAGAGGGCAGGATGTTCCCACCCTGCTATCTGCCAAGGCTGTACTTCCCTAAAGAATCAGGGGACAGACATAATCCTGACAACTACTGGATTGCTGAGAAATTCATCAAAATGGGTTTTGCTTGCTGGAAACATAAATGGTCATCTTCAGTATGAACTGGAATGCAATATGGCTAAATCAAACTAAAATAACAAGAGGTAAATCCGAGTTGAACAGAAGGAGAAAAGTAGACAGCAAAGGGAGTTAGTGCTTATGACTTAGAATAAAGAAAATTTTCCTCTGTGAATCAGACTTCTTTTTCCAGACTTTTTAAAGTTTTTACTTTTTTGCATTTCTGAACCTCCATCTTCAGGTATTAAAAAGAAAAAAAAAAGCTCTTTCTGCTTCTGTCCAATAGTTTGTCATCACATTTGTTTATAGTCAATAGCTCTTACAAACCCAAAGGAAAATCTGTTTCCTTACTAGATGCAGATGTGGGGGTTTTGCTCTCTAAGGCTGGGGCTGTTCCTCTGTTCTGGGATATAACCTGGTTTTATAACTTCAGGGCAGCTCCTAAATACCAAAACAAAATGCATCTGCTTAGACTGGGTGAACTAGCTTCCCAGGAGCACTTCTAGCACCTTTTCTCTTAAGAGGAAAGGAACTTGAGTTTGGGAAGGTCTGCTTCAGAGTTTGTTGGTATTAGAACTTGTGCCTTGGAATAGAAGCACAGATGAATGCCATTGCTCGGCATTTTCTACTACAATATGCACAGTTCTACAGTAAAATGAAACACAGTCAAACATACTCATTTTTCTGCTTTTGGCCTAGATTGAAGAATTTAAGCAGAGGAGTCCTTTGGTAAGCTATCAGAGCCCCACCATACCCTACTGTCACAAATGGATTCCGGACAGTCTATTGTATGTGAATTTTGGTATCTATTTTCTTCAGAGATCTGATGAACAGAAGTGGCAAGGAAAATAGGATTTGATGTCCAAATTCAACTAGAAAGACTAGTATTTTGAAGGCTTGGGTATGGTACTGTGTATGAGAGAGATCTGATGGAGCTGAGGGCCTCTCTACTGCAACCTTTCCATCAAGAAGAAATTGGCTTGTTGATCAGTCATTGGCATGCAGCCCATTTGGCAGCTAACGAACTGAGTTGCTGGAAATTAGTTGAGACATAGGACTTAACTTAAAATTTGGCTTGGCTTAACTACTTTTAAAAAAAAAAGCACCATAACCATCGCCAGTGATTTAGAAGAGAACACTTTATAGGGTAGCTCATAGATGCTTGTACTGAAGCTTGTTAAGGTTATTATAAACAGATGAGGCAACAGTCGTTGTCAAGGGGACCCAGTAGAATCACTATAGGTCTGGTCTGGAAAACCTTGCAAGTTTTGGGCAAAGCACAATTCTCTCTTCTCTTTCACCTTCCTCTCAGGAAGGAGGCTGGGATATCCTATTCAAAATGATGGAGTAAAACAACCAGCAGTGGCCAGCAAAGTGTTTTGGCTGAATGTAGCAGAGATACTTAGGTACTCAGAGATGTTCAGTGATATGAAAAAGCTATTACTTTCACAGAGGAAGCATCATACCAGCTCCATATTAGTGTGACAGTTGCTACATCATGTCTCAGCAGCACAGACTTGTGGTTAAAAATAACTCTGAAAATTGGGCACTTGGCAGTTGTCTCAGTGTCCATTTTAACATAAAGTTGAGCTACATTTTACTGTGTTCTGCTTTAGGACAGTGACAGAGAGAAGCAAACGGATGCTTGTCCCCATATGCCAGTTCTCAGTACAGGTTCTCTGTAATAGAGCTCCAGCTATGAACCTGCCACCACAAACAGTTCTGAGTCACAACACAAGAAATCTGACTGCACATGAATCTCAGAAAGAGCTTCTCCGTGCTGAAGACTTCATTCTACCTTTTGTCTTCTGCTCAGTATCTTGACATTCACACATGAAGGGAGAGACCATAAGGTCTGAACGCCTCTCTGTATTTGCTTGCTGGCTACAGAAAGGAGATGTTTCAGCACTTTAAAATCCTAGAGCTCCTTCAGTTTCCTTCACATCTATCTATGTACAATGCAGGAGCAGGCTCAACTCAGCCTAACTGTAGTGCAAATTTTCTTGATAAATGTATTTTTTAGTTATTATTATTATTATTATTATTAATTTGGTTAGATTATTTATTTATTTATTTATTTAATTCCCAAACCCTGTGTGACTGCATTACTGAAGCTCTCTGAAAACACAACTTCAGCATACTGTACTTACAAGCACATTCAGCATTTTGGTCTTAACACAAAGACATTCAGACCAAATATTCCCCTAGATTGTATCAGCCATGGTTACTGCTTCAGCACAATTTCCTTCTAAGTGTCAAATACTAAAGGTTCTTATGCTAGTTAGTTTGCAATTGTTCAGAGCACTGATCTCAGAAAAACAAAGATGACCTTACCTTCAAAGACACAGTACACAACAAAATCTCAACATTTATGCATGCTGCTGTTACACACAGAGCAGGAAGAATGCCAAACCAGGTGAAGTCAGATGGATTAGCTGCTTTGTGCCAAACAGTTCACATTACTACAGATAAGAGGAAGCTGAAATTCAAAGTTCATAGCAGAAGCTAAGATCTTGCCTGTCATAAATCAGATCACATGGGGTGCTCAAGGGGCTATGAAGTTAGTAACTTTGATCTTCATAGTCCTTACCTGCATTTGTATGGATCTGCCACATGTTTTTCACAACAGAATTTTTTATTTTCCTGAAGCTATATGCTACAACATTAGTATGCCCTTCCAGCTAGACAGGTTCGAAACAGGAACTGTACGGCTCTCTGTGGATTGTCTGAACTATTAGAGAATGCTTGTGTGAGGTGAAACAAAGAGGTTTCTGTCTTTGCCAGTCTTTCTTATTCCACATCTGACCATAGGGAGGCAGTGAATTGCGATGAAAGAAGAACAACATTACCTCATGGGCTGAGTCCGCAGAGCTGTCTTCAAGTCTTCAACTATTTTATTTTTCATTTCTGTTTCTTCTTCATCAAAAGCATACAGAGTCTGCATCTGTTCAGAAAAGGAGATGACAATCAGAAAAGCTTGAGCTGCCTGGAAGCTAAGAGAGGGGCCAGGAATTATGAAAAACAACTATCCCATCAACCCATGGAGAGATGCCTGCCGACCTCTCACCAGGAAAGCAGTGTCTCAGCTACAAAACTGAATCCAGATGAGGCTGCTCATGTGGACTGGCAGCAGCATACTGCTTTGCCACACCAGCTAAACCAGGATTCTCAGATTACTCCCCAAAAATCATACATGCCAGGATGCCCTCAGAAAACTGTACCTAATTTGGAATGGTGATACGTTGTGGTGATCTATGGATATTGGAGGCAAAATACGTACAGAGATGCAAAATCTTATTAGACTGACATAACTGGAGGGATATGGAGGGAAAAAAAAAAAAAGGAAGAAAGACAACAAACTTCTGTCTCAAGTTTCAAAGCAGACAAACTTTTTCTTCAAATGACTAGACAGCCTGCAAGTATCCTGGATTACGGTTTGTACATCTAAAAGTTTGACTATTTTTGCCTATCCAAATTATTTCATCTGGTATAAGATCCTGATTTTTGTACACACTTCACCTTTGCTAATTAAGAACATTTCCTGCAAAAAGCAGTAAGGAGTATCATAAAAACCCTGTCCCTGTTTTTTAAGAAGAAAACAGAAGCATGCAGAAACTAGAGCCTGTATTTTCACATTTTCTTTTTGAGAGCTATCTCTATCATTTTTCCTCCTGGTACACAGCTTGCAGTCATCTGGAACTGAAGATGCTGTGGATTACTCTAAAGTAGGGTGAGAGATCACAAGTGGAATACACTTAAAATATGACATTCTCAAAATAAAACAATGATAATATGAAATAAAATGGTAAACCAGGAAATCAGGGCTCCAGATCTGCACTCAGCACCACCATAATCTTGTGGGTATGAAGCAAGACTCTTCAGTGTCCATCACATGCACCATTCAAGCCCAGAGCTTCAATGTGTGACTTCACAAAAAGTCAAGACTGAGTATGAAAATTATTAGCCTATAGTTACGTTTTCTTAGGCTCTTCAATTGTAAAACAGAGAGGATAAATGCCTTTCTTACTGGCAGGATTTCTGGGGGATATCACTCTGGGAGATATCACTCAGTATCTGGAAAGCAGCTTTGAAACCAAATGAATAACCCAATTAAACTAGTATTATCTGTAAAGGTTCAGATATTTTATTTCTCTGGGGTGGAATCTGAGTACCTGCAATTATGGTCCATTACAGCAAAATATTTAAGTCTTTATTTTACTATTTAGCTAGCACGAAATAAAACCTTTCTCATTGAAACTCCCTTCAGCCCTTCCTACCCCACCACCTCACTTCCCTTGGAAATATTCCCATGTTGCTTGCTTTTGGAAGCCATGTGGTGCCAACACATGTCAGATCCTGAGGGTGGTCATTTGGCTACATGTCATTGCTGTCTTATGCTGAACAGCTGGCAATAAGGAGATGTGTTTAACTCTAGGGGTCCTCTCTCTGATCCTCGCTAAAGTCAAATTCACTCAGTAACAGAGCGAGCTATTTCCTGCCTTAATGGAATGACAGAGCGCTACTGATGGAAAATGAGCTGATGATGTTTTATCTTTTGCCAGCATCCCCCAACAGCCAGAAACATAAATTGAAATGCTTAAGCCAAGCTATATGTGATTCTCCTCTTTGAAAAATAAACAGAAATCCTGAAAAGGTATTATGGAATCTCAATGGCAGAGTCCTGGGGTGTGATTTGAGGTTTGATTTGTATTTTCTTGGGTGATGGCCCCAAGAAAATCTGGTCACCTTTCCTTTTGTCCATAAATGCTCCTTTGAAAGGCTCCCATTCCTACAACAGCTTAATTTCTGCTCTGAGCCATTGTGAGGTGGGAAGCGAATAGATGTCAGGAAGGTGCTCAACAGTATTTTGTTGAGAGTGAAAAAGGCTCACTTCCAAATGAAACAAACACAAATAATCCTGCCTTTACAACCAAGGGCGATTACAGAAAACCCCTTTTCTAAAGCTGCAGGCAGCCAAGAGCCCTTCATTTCTCACTCCTGTGCATGGCCAGGAACTTAAATACTCATGCCCTCTCTAAAGATAGCTTGGTCATGCATTTACATTAAGAAATAACTTTCTCAGCAGGAGTTATAGAAAATACAACTGTCCCTGGGAGACACAAGGGGAGGGAACTGTCATTATTTGAGGCTGGATTTCATGAGTGTGGCAGACTGATGAATTGCTTTCCTGAACTGCACCCTTGGACTAACATCAGCTGTGCCGAGGATGCAGCTAGCTACCACCAGCTAACCAAATATTCTAGGAAGAGGAAGCAAAACAGATCCAAGTTCTTCTCCAGTCCCTAAAATGCAGTACATGAGGCTCTTCTCATATGCATATTTTGCACGTTTGAAGGTTTCCAGTCTAAGTGCATCAGCCAGGAAAGCATGATATCCGGTTATTTGATTTGCCAATAAACAAACAAACAAACAAATAGAACATCTTATTCATGTGGGAAAAAAAATCAGCCACACAGAATTATACATGTAAAACTTCAGGCAGTCCAAGATTTGAAAAATCTTAGCACAGTGTAAATTCCTTCACCTTCTCCTAATGTTTAATCATTCCTCTGGAAAGGCAAATAGAATAGCAAAAGGACAGTATATGGAAAAAAAAGACACACATCACAAAAACAACTAGCAGCAGAAAGGCATTATATGATTGATTTAGTTTCACTCACCCAAATGAAAAGAAAAATGAAGCAAATAGAAAAATTGGAAAAAAACATCCCGGATATTCTGTGAATCATCACTGTAGTCCAAGCTTTCTCTTTAGACCATATCTAAAATCGCAACTAACAAAATGCTATCACTTAAAATAAATAAATCAATAAATAAAAATGAAATTAAAGTTTGATAACAAATTACTGTATTGCATGTCTCCTATGACATACATGGACAACATTACCTTAGAAAGTTTCTTTAAAGAAAAGAGGTTAATTGAAATTCAATGTACATCATATTTCTAGCTATGTTAGAGTTGAACCAAGAGAGCAAACTACAAATCATAAACTATGAATAGGCTATGAATAAATGTAATGTAAATAAAAGAACATTCAGGAAAATAATTTTGAAGTGTCATTGAGCCCAGAGGAAAGTTATTATGCACCTGCTAAATTATGCTGGAAGACGAATATTTTTGATATCCTATGAAGCTGTTCTGCCCTGAGCAAATGCTCACTGACTCAAGGGAAAGGGCCTTTTTATAGCTGTATTTATTATTGTCAATGTCCATCTCATACTATTAGCTGAGCCATTTCTCCAAAAAAGTGCTGTTTATCTGAAAATCTCTCCCTGGAAATGCAGGTACAGCCAAACTCAAAAAAAACAAAGCAGTACCATCAGAAGTTTTCCTGCCAGGTACAGTGAAGGCTGCATTTATCTGTGCTGCCAAGCAGACAGTATCATGGGGTGAGAAGGGCAGGAGGAGCACAGGGATGTGCTTTAATTGTGATATAAACAAGACGGCTACTGAATTTTTAAGAAAACAAGTTCTGTTTGTTGATGAATCAGCAGATGGCAACGACCTTGATAACGGAAATGGCCCCTGATTGGGCCTGCAACCTGCCTGCAGTTACCAGCATTATTTATAGCATGTAGATATCAGAGAACTGGGCAAATTTAGAAGCCCTTCCTTCTAAATATCATTAGCAGTCATCCATTTCTCTGCAAGTCTAGAAGACCTTCTAGCAAGGACCTACTTGGCCCTTTCCTCTCAGTCAGAATACAGAATCACAGAATCACCAAGGTTAGAAAAGACCTTCAAGATCATCCAGTCCAACTATCTACCTATCACCAATACTACTCACTAAACCATGTCCACCAACACAAAATCCAAACGTACACAATCCAAACGTAATACCTGACGGATGGGACATTTCCTCCAAAGGAACTGTGCACTGCAGGTTAGTAAAGATATACAGTTTTATAGTTACACACTCTTGTGAGAATTAGGATCAAAAATTAGTAACATTTAAAAAGTCACAGTGACAGAAACAGTTGTGGGAACAAAATCATGCCTAAAATGCACGGCTTTGTGAAGTGGATTAGGATTCTGTGACCTCAAGTCTGCTGTGAAAGTGCTTCCTAACACAGTGGTCTAAGGTTACAAGTAGAGAATGTCAGCCATGTCAGGAATCACCGCACTGCTCTCAAGCATAATGTGCGAGGGACAGATATGATGAGTAACACTGCAGCACATCTTCTGAGAAAATGATCCCTGAGCACGGAGGCCTTGGCCTGCTGAAATTCAAAATTCACCAAAAGATACTTAAGGATGTCAGTGGGATAATGGTACCATTTTCATTTTATCAGTGGGAAGAACTTTTTTGCCAAGCTAATATATAAAACTGAACCTTGCAATTAAACAAAAGGATACAGAAAAAGATTTGAAAGCTGTATGTACTTACGTACTTAATTCACATGAGATGCAAAGATTAAATTTTATTATGAAAAAAGCAAGAATTAAAACATTTTAAACTAACACTTCTGTGCTTATTGCTGTTTATTTCAATTCCAATATTTCTTGCCACATTTCTAATTAACATATAGCAATACTTGATACTGCCCAGGAGACACAAACTGAAACAGACTACACAGTGTCAGGAAGCAACATGAAACAGGCTTTCTTCCACTACTTCTGAGTCAATTTCACTTGGATGCACTTAAAAAACAGTAATAAAAAAAAATGCTCACCATCACTAAATTTAGGACTGAAGTTAGAAAGAACCCAAAATAACCATTTGGACATTAGGAATCTCAGAGGTCTAAATAATAATGAAGAGAGCATGTCTTATTGGAGCTGTTTCTCAGCTGTGTTGTTCCAGTTTTCCACTGATACAACTCCTATGAAATCAAGTCAATCAAGCTTCACCTGCCTAAAAGTGAGGCAACTAAGTGGTAAATCAGAAGCAGTGGTTTAACCTCAGTGTATCTTCTTAACACCTCAAGTGGAAGAGTAAATCATGAGGCTGGAAGCTAAGTAAAAGGTTATCAATCATTCAGTGCTGAGCCATGCAAACAACATTACCAGGGATGGTGTTTATTGGTGCTCTTAAAATGTGTTTAAAATTAGAAACTTAAGCCAAAACATAATCTCATTCCATGGAACTGCTCCAGATTTACAGTAGTGACATGCACATACTCACTACAGATTTAAAGACTAGTCCAAAAGTCTCTGAAATCAGTGGAAAAATTTTCAGTAGATTCAAAAGGACTTGGATCAAATCCTACCAGAAATATTTGGCTCAATATCATTGCAAGGTTTCATACTTTTTTTTTTCTCTTAATGGCCCTTGTAGAGCAAATTTGTTCAATCAAGAAATCAAAGCACAGTGCCACGCCAGGCACAAAAGCTTAAACTTTTTTTTTTCCTCTAACAACTAGTCTAAATTCTTTTTGTTCTTGTCTGCCTCAAGAAAATCTAGCATGAAGGAAGCTCATCGTTTTGGCTATTAATAATTCATTGTAGAAATTACAATTGAATTAACTTTTATCCTCTTACAACTGGTTATCGTAGCTTGTGAAGTCCTGCTTTTTTTTCCTGAGCTAGACCTATCTCACTAGAGAAATACATTAATATAAAATATCCATTAAGGCACTATTTTTATGAAAACATTTTCTACCTCATATCCATACATGGGTGTATAGAAGGCATAAGAAATCAAGCATATGGGCATAAGTGAAAAAATAAGATGTTAGAAACCTAAGATGTTAGGAACTGACTTCTATCATCAACACTGCACAAATGTTAAAAAAAAAAAAAAAAAAAAAGGCTGAGTAGACACTGCACATAAATAAGCAGAGGCAAAAATTGACTACAAAATCAGTAATAGGATCTAATTTCAAAATGTAAGGTCTACCATATCACAAAAGTCAGTGACACTACAAGGTGTTCTACTTGTGCTGGCAGACAGATCTACAGGATGTTTCAGAGAAAGACACACATTACTAAGCTACTGAATAAGGACATGGGAAGAAAGTTTACCACAGATAACTTGTTGGCTCACATCTGATGCCTAAGCTGTCACAGCCTTATACTACTCTGTCAACCTGCTTGCATATAAGTGCATATTGTATTATATGAAGAACTGCCTTTTCTTTAATTTTTCTAATAGACTAATAAACTTAATGCTATTTTGTAGATTAGTTAGAAATTAATTTAAAGCCACTCAACAGAAACAAACTTCACTTTGTTTTCAAATGGTTACTTTTCTGTTTCTTTAAAATCCTTCTGTTCTGAAAAGTAAACAGAGACTTCAGTTGACTTTTACCCATGATATATTCTGAATATAGACTGTTATATGAAATATAGCAGTTAAAGGCTGCTCTTCCTACTAATTATGAAGAACCAAATTATTTCACCTTTATTTGGCACAGCCACACACAGGTCTTAACTAAGCAAACTGTAGTTACAAGTACAATTTTGGAAAATGGTACATTCGGTTGTCACTGTTTCAGACTGGCTAGCCCTGCCAAGATCCAAGTGCAAGTGTGTGCAGTGCTGAAAGCTAGCTTTACCTTACCACTTCTCTAGATTTTCAGAACAGAGGTCACAACTGAATTACTTTTGTGTTCCATCAACATTCAAGAGCATGAAAATCTCTACAAGACCATTAAGGTGTACCACAGTTTAAAGCTAGCTGCAAGTTGTTTTTCAATTGCACAGAAATTCAAAAAGGGCACAAAGACATTTTTGTCCTCTCTTTTCAGATCTAGTGCCAAAGAGCAGAGATCCAAGGATCAGTGCCATACATTGCTGTAGGCTTCAGAGCTGGTATGTCACTCATTTTAAATCATAAATCTCATTACTCCAGCAGTGAATTTTCATTCCACAACTAACTTCAATGCCTTCAGTTCTATCATCATTTAGACTAAAAACTGGAAAATGCTTATTCATTTGTTTTTTTAATAAAATAAAATGCTTATTTTGTTTGTTTGATTATTATGTTATCCAGCCTATTCCGCTAGAGCAGGTCTCCTTCTTAAGACACATGCTATTCTTTCACAAGTCCTGTTTCTAAAAAGTCATGCACTTGGGCTAACATTCCTCCTCTTCAGAGATTTCTTCCAAAAAATCCCCCAAAACAAATCTCTATGAAAGGAAATCTTCCCTCTCTGAGCAAGAAGAAGGAACTTACTGCTGCCATGGAATTGATGCGGTCAATGTAGTAGTCTGGCCAGCTGGTAGCAAGCTTATTAGGATCTTCTTGTTCCTGAAACAAAAAGTTAAATAAGTTTACACATTGAAGTCTTTGCAGGATAAAGTGTCAATGTAGAACTTCCTGGGATTCTTCAACGTGCTGGTCTTTACTTTAGTAGCTCCTCTCCACACTCTTGTGTAACTACCACAAGCCTACATACATTATTACAAATATTTCTGGCAGTTTAATACTAGCACAGTCACCATGGTGTGTCAGAGAAAAAAAGACTCTCCTTCAGTGAAGGTTATTACACAGAGAATTACAAAGTTTGACAGAGACTCGGTTATCTTCAATATCTAAGTGGCAAGCCTCAGCCCCTTAAATATATTCACACTATTTCAAATAGAAGGACCACACATTTTTAGATAACAAGTTCATATTTTGTAGTCATATACTGACACATTTTTGAAATTATTCTGCCTCACTAGTGCTGGAGTGATGGGGCAATCAAATTTTTTGGTTCCTTGGCCGTTCAATGGAAATGAGATTTCATTCTAATGGATGCATTTATTTCTACATAGGTGTAATAATCATCAATAAAATAAGAGAATTGGTTTCTAGGATCCTAATTGTCCATTATAAAGAACAAGTAACATGTTAAGACTCCTAGTACATGATAAGAGACTGAACTGCTTGACCTACACCAAGGATTTCCAAAGATGGATGAAGACTATATGGATCTCACCAATATTATCTTTAAATGAATGCTTACTCATACTAGAAAATCTATTCTGTGGAAGAAATATGGAACAATATTAAATATGCAGTTTTATTAGACTACCTGAGCTTTTCAGAACTGCTTGGTTTAGAGATGAGAAATGACTCTACATGATCCCTGTTAAACCATTTTGAGAAAACACCATTCTATCTGACAAGTTTGTATCAGGTTACCTTCCAACACAGAGAACAAAAATTCCATCCAAATCAAAATCTTGATATTTGGATCTGAAAGCGAAATCGAGGCTGACACTGATACGTTCTTACTCCCTCCTCCCTCCCATGGACTTCCAACACGTAGACCAAAGGAGTATCCCCATTCAGGATAATCTTCAAACAGCTTTTTCTGTATCTAGCAAAGAATTGCAGTACAGACACACTGTAGAAAGAACACAACTCTTTCTTAAGATTACTGCTGCATGAAAAATATGGGAGACTATCAAAGTGACAAAGATACCAATTACAACAACAGTTGCTATGCTTCCACTGCTTCACAGTAATAAATGGTGGAATTAAGAACAGGATGACCTTTCTCAAATGGAACAAGAATTTTTGCTGCTTTCCCCTTCTTCCCATTCCCAACCATCGTCAACAGCAGTGTAATGGATCCAAATCCATTCCAAATGACACATCACAGAAACATGCAGCTCTCTCATACTGGCCAGTTAGAGTTGCCACATCACACAGTATTGAAACATTGCCTTTCAGTGCCTGATTTCCCTTCACTATATGTAGTTGCAGAAAGAACTCTGACAGCCATTTTGCACTAAACAGACCATTAACTCTTACAGAAAAGAAAAAATATAACTTTGCTAATGGAAAAATAAATAAAATATGCAATAGATTAATACATTATTATTTTTAGAAGATAATCTTATCATGTCCAAAGAGAACAATAGAGATAGGAAGCTTATCCAGTGTAGTGAAGTAAATGTCATTCTGCAGAGAACCAGGATAAGCCACTATATTTTCTCTCTACATAGAATTATGGATGTATAAATGACACCTGTAACTGTATGCAGTGTACAAGTGTCAAGAAGATTTTCAGAACAGGGAATGTGTATATTCCCTCTCCCCTTTCTGCCTCCATTCTTAGCTCTAAGTAAAGAAACACAGACAAATTAAGGATTGCCTGAATCCATCATCATTTTTGTATAAAACTAAGCTACAACACTTGCTCACTAAAGTTCCTTAGAAAGGAAAAAATCTCTATATAATATATAGAAAAGCTAGAATGCCACAACTAATCTCTCTCATTACCTAGTTTAGACATGCAACCTGAAGAGTATCAGGAGAGATATACAAAAGCAATAATTCAGAATTCTGAAAAACTCTCTGCAAGCACCCAAACCATTAGAAACTTCACAATCAGAACCACAGATGAAAAGACTCTGATCCCTCAAATTATATTAGTATATTTGATCAGCTTACCAAATGACATAAGGTCCTTAGTGAATCCTGCTTTTGATCATTCTCTGTTCTCTGCAAATTGGTGCAAACTCTTAGATCACAAGGCTAGTTTGGTTTTTGGTTTTAGTTAAAATTGGGAAAATAAAATAAAGTTTCAGTGGAACACAGCAAGTGCAAGGATTTTTTTTTTCTGAACTAAAGCCTATGCTGAAGCAGTATGTTGGTGCTTTTAAAAAGTTTGATCAGATAATCTTCTTTGCAGTCCTCGTTTTTTAAAGTTGCTTTGGCCCATAAGCATAAGGTCCAAGATACTATACAGAAAAGAACCTATCTAATGTTAGTGCCCCCTCACACACGCGCTCTCTTTGTTCAGAACAGAATTTTATGCCCATCAGTGGTCTTTGCTTCACCAGAATAAAAGTGATTATATTCTTAAAACTGTCACTCTATTTCTCATACCAAGCACCAGAAAGTTACCCAAATTCTGGATAAACTTGTAAAATTTTATCATGTCCCCTCAAGACTGGATCATGCCTAATTCATGTTCACGCGTCAAAAGTGGCACAGTATTATTTATAGCAGTCACCTGGTGATGTTTTCACAAAAGACACCAGTTTACACCTGTAACATCAGACCCACATGAGAAAACAACTCGCTGCCCAAATTATGATGAATGCCTCCCATGGTCAGAAATTGTTGTACCACATTTTCTTTCAGAGAAGGGAAGACAAATCAAAAATATGAAGCAATTCTTGTTTTTGTTTTTGCGTTTGCTTAGTATTTATTCATATGAAGGCAAAAAAGGGAATAGTGTATTTGTGTATGGAAGTGCTGTTTATTGTTGAGGTTTTTCTGCTATTTGTTATTGGTTCGGGTTTTTCTCCTCCCTTAATGTGTTCAGGATTTTGATCCTTAAACAAACCTCAGGGGAGATTGCAAAGCACCCTGAAGCTAATGGCAAAACCCTTTTCCTTGCTGCAAGAGACTCAGAGAAAAAGAAGAAAAGAGGTCCCAACATACAAAGCTGCATAGGCATCAAGAGCTGGAAACAATAACCCATCTGTGTAAGGGAAAACATCAGCTGAAGGAATCTATTAAAGAAAAGCCTTCTTTTAGCTCCTTGAATAATGTAAATATTGCATTAAAAAACAGACGTCAGCTTGTGGACTTTATAAGAGGCCATATCGTTCTTCACTGGAGTAACAACTATGTAACTGCTGTGAAAACAGGATCCTGATACCATACGAGCCTGCAATATAGCCAAGGTATTATATAGGCTTTGACACTAATTTGGACAGGCTCCATTGCTTGGTGGAAAGTGGAACTTATGACTTCATCCAAAATAGGATTTAATGGAATTGGGCAAGTATTTGGACCATCTGAACCAATCAAAATGAAACAGAATACAACAAAGTATTGTCTGCACATCTAAGCCGATCCTAAAAATCTTTTTTAGAATCGTGGGAGACTGGATCCATTGGACAAGCTCTGTTCAACAGAAAGCAGAGTCCTTTAGCAGTCATAACAGAATTAATTAAGAAGGACCAAACACTAGAGTTACCGAAACAATGTGGAAATGCCAAATATTGGTGTATTCAGTGAAAAGAGAAGCCTGCATATATATGATGGGTGCTTCTTTCAAGATGATTTGAGTCCTTAAATAAAGGATGCAGGGAAGGTCTGGACAAGAACTGTCTATGCTGAAGCTTCTTAGGGGCAAACACTTGGTTTCAGATTCCAGTAAGGAAGTATTGGTATTTCACGCTGCACCAAGTAGACTCCTGACACTGTCATACAATTCTCTAGAATTTCCTGGAAATCTGACCATTTGTAAGCCATAAATCCATAAGATTAGCAACATTACAAATCTTCCTTCCTGTAGATGCAGAATGAGGAAGAGACATAGTGAAATGACAGTTGAAACTCCATCAGGAAATCACTCCAGAGTTAGGAACAGGCACTGATTTGACAGTGAGTCCAGAGTTCTCTTGTTTCCAAGTTTTTATGCAACTTTGACTGATCTCAGATTCATGGGACCAGTGGCTGGTTAGCTTCTCTGGTGTCCAAACATTATATAGAGTTTGTTTCTACCTGCACATGCACTGCTGTGATAAATTGCCAGGGCTGATGACTCATGAAGCTTTCTAACATAGAACTGAAATAATATTTCTTCCTTGAACAGATGCATCAAGAATTACACCACGTTATGGATGTCATATGATAACTGTGGGGATGATATCCATTCACTGGAAAGAAGGACTTTTTCCTCAAAACTGTCTTTTCAGAACTGCAGGCAGTTGACCTTACTGCTTCACACTGTTCAGACCAGAACGGGAAAAAACCACATACCTGAGGTTGTTAAAAAGGTTTAAAATGTTCTTTTGGCAAGGAACCAAAATACTATTCATTGAGTTCCTCTGCATCAATGAAAACAGTGTGCAAACATAGATGAAGGATGTGAAATGAGGCTACTTTAATATAAATTCCTGCTCTGGCTTGTTCATTGTATGATGTCCAGACTGTGCTCAAATTTATACTTGGGTCACAAAGAATTGAATTTGCCTACAGAATCCACATTAAGGTTAATGCTGTTCTTCCCCTCAGTATGCATCATCCTGGTACCTTACAGAATTGTAAAATGGGTTATTTTATATGGTAAAAAGAATAGGGTGGAATGGAATAGTACAAAACAGAACAGAGCAGTTGGAAGGGACCTACAAAGGTCATCAAGCCCAAAGGATCAGCATCATCACATTCAGTTCAGAAAACTTAAGTTATGGGGCTTAAGTTAGTATAAGAAATTAACAACTTACAAGAAAAAGTGAAATATGATACCTGACATAACGCATAAGTCCCTGTAGCTAGGCTTTGTTTTTATTTTTGTTTTTGTTTTACATCCTATTAAAAAAAAAACAACAATGGGAATGGGGATTGTGAAGAAATTTTTTTGAAGGAGAAAAAAGAAGAAAACCCATCTGTTCACAGAAACTTTAAATTTTAATGCGACACCCATCAATTGAGATAAAAGCCGAGGAATAATTCTCTACTTCAGGAGGAAGCCATTCCACACTTTACAAAATAATGGATTATCTAGTGGAATGTTCATCTGAGATGTCCATGATTTAGACTCACATTCATGTTGTTCCTGTTTCAAAGTGAAGTACATGAACCTTGCTCTCTGCATGCATTTTCTGGTCGCTACAAACAACAATGGGTTTTTTATTGTTTTGGGGATAGAGAATGACTATCACTTGTATTTTATTTCCCAAATGTGCAACTCCATTCCCTTCAGATGCTTTTTGAAATGACTCAGCTTATTGCAACATCTGCTATTAATGCTGAATACAATACAATTCAGTAACACCTTGCACTCCACACTGTCAAAGGTCCTGACAGAACTTCATGCATTAGGTTTTTCAGCCTCCCTTTCATTGAGATCAGCAGAAATGGGGAAAATGGGATGCAGACAATTACAGAGTTTGCAGTCACACAGGAAATCTATAGCACAGCCAAGAATCAATCGACACTCAAGTTGTACGTCCTGCACTCTCATCCAAATCACCATTCTCCCTTTTTTCCATGACTGACTTACTGCCTTTTCTTGAAGCTCTCTTTCAAAGAAACATTTACCTGTTCATTAACACACTGTTCATCCATTAACATCTGTCTCAGTTCAGAGCAGCCAAAGTTCCATAAATAAGAAGCACTTTCATTAAAAGACACAAAATGTGTTTGATCTGCTGTGAGAGGAAATACTAATTCAGGAGTGGAGCTAAAATACATCCAAGCTTTTCAGACAGTTTACGCCTCCAGAAAGCCAGCCACGTCCCAAGAGACGGCAATTTTGAAACAGGGCAGACTGTAGGACTGAGCCATTCAATAGACAGATGTGGTCACTGCTCCATTTCTCAGACGCCATGGCTTAGCATTTACACAAATATTCTCAGGCTCTGGGGGAGGGATCTGTACCCAAGCACTTTAAGCACAATTTATCCAGAGTGAGAAAAACAAACATTACTTCTCTCCCTGGAATTAAGCTATTGATGTGCGGATAATAATCCTTCTGCCCCAAATGCAGTCCACTATGTAACTTATTAAAAGGGAATGCTCAACAATTACTAGCTGGAGCAAGCAACTGAGCATTCTGATTGCCTCTTATAGGCCAGGTATAGTCATGCATGCTTACAGTTCACTGGATTATGACACTGGAATATTCTGCCTAGCAAACTGTAGGGTTATTTCTGTTTTTGTTTTATTTTTGTTATTTAGACTGATCTTTGCCCTGCTGCCAGCAACTTGATTGGCCTGATAATGACCCCTGGTGCTGGTTACTGAGTACTCATTTCAAAAGAAAGAATCAAAGGCTTCATATTATTATTTACATGCCTTTTGCTGCCAGACAACTGTGGAATTCACTGCCACAAGGTACAACAGAATATAAAAGTATAAAAGTGAAAAAGGGATACAGTTTTTGAATAAGGAAGATTCCTCCTTAAGAATCTTTTCTAATACTGAAAGAAGCTTCAACGTCATGTGCATTCAATAGTCTTTAATAATTAAAACAATAAAATTATCAATCATCTGTGAAAAATGGTTTGCCCTACCACAGGCTGAAAAAGTTTAAATGAAGCTGAATCTCTGTTTTGAATTGCTCATGCCATTCATCACCCTTTTTGCTTCCCAGTCACAAATGCAGCAGCTCTACAGTTTGTATGCTGCACAACACAACATGCCATTTCCAACCTTACCTACCACTCAGAACAACCACTTCAAATTAATTACTTCTAATTGGTACAAGTCTAATAGAGATGAAAATCATGCTTCTATTTTTTATATTCCAGAAAACTTTCCAGATCATTTGAACACATACATATGCATATATGTAATTTATTGCTGAAAACGGACTGGAAAAGGGGGAAAGCATAGAGAAAGGATGCTAGCGTAATGCACTGAGCTGAAGATAAGGGTGTTTTTTTTTTTCCAGAAAACAAGAAAGATCAGAACCATTGATTAAATAAACTGTATAAGTGTACTATTTAAAACAAAATTAAGTTTTACAATAGCCATGTTTGGCACAGGACTTTCAGTAGGTTGCTGGAGGGAATCTCATTTCAAAGAACTTTAAATTATAGTGAAGTTGCACAGTACATTTTAAGAATATTCTTATGTTCAATTCTCTCCTCCTTTGGCTTCATATCATCAATGCAGACAGGCATAAGCTTGCTGCCAGGGCTGACTGCATCAGAATCCTCTTGTTATTTATAGATAACACAAGAGTGCTTGTCCCTGTGCAAACACATACAGCCCTTCTGAAGGATGTGGATCTTGTTATTAGACACCTATTTACAGGGTACAGTAAAGTGACCAAGAGGACAGCTTGCCCCCATATTTACAGATCTACTTAGATATACAGCTGATATCACACTGAATTATTAAAATCTATCAGTAATTCACATTCTTCTTCTGGTCAAAGTTTCACCTCTCTCATGGAAGTTGTTTTATATATCTGTTGGATATATTCTTCTGACTGTGCTGCTGCCCACAATCATTTTTTCCTGAAACCATGAACTCCATGTTTAAAATCTGCTATTGCTCTACTTTCCACAAGACCCAGACAACTGGTATTTTGCAGCAGATAAGGCTATAAATTAAATACTGTGTTGCAAAATAAAGCAATTAATGAATTATCTGCAAATGAAATGTAGGAATTCTTAGACAATAACCTTCCCTTGTCTAATTCCATCTTTTGGAAGTGAAGGGAAATGTCTACTGTGAAGGACTCTACCAGTCAGGAAGTCAATTCATGTTCATTCTACACAAAAGGTCTTTACAAAAAGATGTTTCTCATGGACAATGTCTGCTCTCCAGACATGTGGCTGGGGACTGACATTGTCCTCCTGATCCTCCTGAACAGCTCTGTCCCTGTAAACCTGCAGTAAGCTTAAGATCAGGGTCCAGATTCCGCAGTGATTCCTGTGGCTGATGGAGCCAACAACCTGCTGCTATCCCAACAGCTCCTAGGTAGCATCACTGGGACACACATTTCTGTTTTATCAAGATTGAAGCTCTGCTCTTTTGGCTCTATGCTATGTAAAAGTATTGTGAATTCATTTTGCTTATGGAATTGACCTTGTTCAACTCCCTATTCCACCTTATAGTAAGCGTGCATTGAACACAGATATGGGCATTTGTCCTTCACAACTCACTTCCTGCTTTTAGCTTAACTTGTTCCATTTCCAACAGCACTGTTTTCAACTGGATTGAAATATATCAGCTGCTGGTATTGGACAGTAAGGAAGAACTTCCTTTTTTCTTCTCCTTCTTCACTTCCTTTTCTCCTCTTCCTTCTAGCACTCTTTTGGCAACAGTGAGAAGCCCCAGAAGGAGGCCAGCTTGTAACTGAACAAGTAGGATACTTGTCATGTGCTGCACTGAATCTTTTAGTACAACTCTGCATCTTTTAGTACGACTCTGTTTTTCTCCAGAAAGTAATTACTTAGAATCTTTTCTAAATAAAATGAAAAGATACCTTCCAGTCAAAGCAGGCACCCTGTCTGTCACTTGATGATGGGAATGAAAGGTCACTAGCCCTGCTAAAATTCACGAAGAAATACTGAGAACACACCTACCTAGAGACAGCATAGCTAGGATAAATCCCTCTAGAAGCACACACACAGTTATCTAATGCCAAATTCTACAAGGTTTTTCTTCACTGTCCTAACAGTGCAGGCAATGTGGACAATATGCCCACTATCTCTACTTCCACTATCAGCACTTCATTTCTGCTCTGGGGCCTCTTCTATAAATGATGACAGTGTTGGATTGTGAGAATAGAGGGGCAGATGGTTTTTAGGTTGCTAATCCAATATCTGAGTATATTATTCAGTTAATTGGTCTCTCTTTCTCCTTTTCATAAACTTGGGTAAAACTATATTTTCTCCCAGCCTTAATTTTTCTCAACTGTTACATTTGTAAAATCTTTGGGATGACAGATATCTTTCAGCAGGTGACAGTACATCAGGGAAGATTATGTACTTTCCATCTTGAGTCAGGTGCAAAGCTGAAACTTTCATATGAGACTGCAATGGAAATGTGGCTTTCAGTAGACACTGGGAGCAATTCTTTGCTGTGTCTGTTCAGAAACCTGTCACTGAAATGACAGGAAATTCAGGAACCTTCCTTGCTCAGTATTTGCTGGCTTTTGAAAGGCTGGTGGGCCTTTGGTGAAACACAGAATGCAGAGGAAAAGTACTGATGCTTGTGGTTATTCCTCCCCAGGTGTAGGTCCTCACTGAACTTCATAAGGATTATATCTGCAGGACTGACTCATACTCAGGAATCTAGAGACCCACAACTTTCAAGAAAGCACAGACAAAGACTGAACTGAATCCAGGGGTAGCACCTAAAGCACAATTGGCATTACAAGTGCTTCCCCAGACAGCAAAATGAGATTGTTCACTACTGTTTCATTTTTAAGTACAGTGAGTTATATCATCTTAGCAGAAAAACAGCTGGATAAATGTTTTGAGGTTTTTTGTTGTTGTTGTTTTTGTTTTTTCTTTTAATTGTTTTTGTTGCTGTTGTTGTTTTTCCATGGTAGGGTCAAATCTGCTCCCACTGATCTCTTCCCATTCCCACAGAGTGGGACACATGTAACACAAAACACAACACTAGGTATTACGATGACAATATACCACTGTATAAATTCAGTGGTATTTTTGGTCAGATTTTTGAGCACTAACTTCAACTGGAGAACTAATATTTCACATTAAAAAAATGCAGAAACTGAAAGATGGACACTCAAATTTTATATGCTCTGAGTATCTATAGCAAATAACATAAAATCTCTATGGAGTTTATGTCTCCAGTACTCTTAACCAAAGAGCTGCAAAGGCATTTTCTTAGCACCAACTAACTTCTACTGTTGTAGAGAGAGGCAGAAGGAGGAAGAAACTAAAAATATTCCATGAAATATTCCATGCTGTTCCCATGGGGGGGTGGGAAAGAGAAGTCTTTCTGATTATATGTAAATAAATATATAATTTCAAGGCCCTGAACCCTAATAGCTTCTCATACTAGGATAAATAAATGAGTCTGCAACTGTTAGCACTGCAGCGTGGAAAGCACGAAGCAAGTAAAAACTGGTTGGAAAAACTGTCTCTCCTCTTACGTCTGCTACACTGTGGCCTTTCAGATATCAGGATTCCAAATTGTAATGAAGGTATACCAGCTGAATTGGATAATCATTTTTTCCTCAACATCAAATTCATCCTTTAATCTGCTTTAATCATGCTTTTTTTTAAATCTGCTTTTTCATGCTTTAATCTGCTAGTAAAGTAAATCTGGGCTAAAACCATACGCTCAAGAGAAGTGTCTGACATCATTATGCCTACCGTACTGTTTCTCAAAATGACCTCCTGGGATACCTATAGGTGGGAAAATAACAATGAAGGGAAAAAATCAAAACATAGTTACAGAAATGTAATGATAAACCTAAGAAAAAGGTCAAATTTTGTCCTCAGCTATCTCTGCATTAAATGATGTAGAAGGAAATGTGTACTGTTTTAATCTTTATTTTATACTGTTATAACCTTGTTGTCCAAACCTGAGAGACTGTTTCAGCCTACAATGCACATTAAAAAGACCTATCAATCAAATAGCTCTATCAGAATGAAAAGCTTCACTAATCACAAGTTCTGTAGTTCCTGTATTAGTGACATGGACCACATTTTCTCGATTCCTGTTATGTTTTGTGTTTGTCATAGGGCAGAGTTTCGGAATTTACTATTCTAGTGACTACTTGCACTTATAACAAAGTAATTTCTGAAGTCTTGTGAATATCTTCCATACCTATACTAAAAATACCAGAATCATCCTATGTCAGTATCAAGCTAACAGATCATCCCAAACATCTGAGCATGAAGTCATTCTGTTAAAGAGGAAAAGGAACAGATGCTGGTGGGAAAAAAGCAAGTTAACTCCACAATTGCTGGCATTTTCCAGACATCCGACTGAAAGAATGCCATGTTTTGCAAAGGACAACATCCTCCCACTGCAAGTTACCAGTGTTAAGAAATTTACTCTGAGCCATAGGCTAAGTGAAAGCAGTTTCCTGAGTTAAAGAAGTCAGGCAATCATTCAGACCTAAAGCAATTATGGATCCCAGGCAATGAGAATGGACCAAATAACTTCTGCTAAACTTCTGCTAAAATTTCCTATTTCAAGGAATGCATCTCATCACAGTAAGACAGAAGGCAGTAGGTTGCACAGAGACTTACTGTTGTCATACAGCTGCTTTCTTAGTTTGGTTTATGGTCAGTTCACAAAATCATGGAACAATTTAGGATGCAAGGGACCTCAGGCAGAAGAGACCAGCACAAAGTAGGGCTAATTTTAAAGCTAGATCAAGTTATTTGGATCTTTGTCAACATTTGTCAATGTTTTAATACCAAGTTAAATCAAAATGTTGACTGAAAAGCTGAATGCTTGCCATGAACTTCTGAAGCATCAGCAGTTACAGAAGCAGTTATCTGATGCATGGAAAACTTGAGATTAATTCCAACTGTCAAGTTCCAATGTATGTATCAGGCTTTGCCCTTCATGCGTAAGATACCCTCATCATTTTGCTAGCAATGCACTTTCACCTGGCTCTCCAAGTCCTGTACAGCCTCTTCAGTCTCCTGCTGTGTATCAGTTGCTCCTGTTTTTAGCCTGTTGTGTGTGATGTGTTATTCTGCTTTCCAGAGGAAGAGAGAGTTGGAGCATCCCTCTCCCACAGACATTTCATGCAAAGACGTGAGAAAAACCCTCATGAAGTCACATCCAAGCTTTGTCAAACAGATTCCTTACAATTGGCTTCTCAAATATTGCAGAAAATCATCTCGTGTGTTCATTGTCTGCTACTCCCAAATACAGCATGTGGAATAACAGCTCTAAAGATGGGAATTTATAAGGGACATATTAAATGCTCCTTACAGCTATAAATCCATAACCATAACAGTTTAATATTCCAAATCAATAACAGACACAAGAAGTATTTCAAAGAGGAAAAAAAATAGTGCAAGAAGATAGAATTGAAAACAATACAACTTCAAACCACCCACTTCATTTAGTATGAGACAACCACGTGCTTGGCACTCTTTATACAGAAAGGATGAACCCCAGAAGGGCTTTCATAGCTTGGATCAGACAATACAAAACCAAAAATTCATACTCAGACAACACAATGGTGTGATCTTCATCTGGTATATCACATCACTAAATGAGACCAGATGAAGATTCATTTTCTCTCTTCTTTAGGAAATATCTGTCTTTCTCTGAACATCTCCATGTATTATAAAGAATTTGTATTTCTTCAAATTCTCTTTCCTTTTGCAAGAATTGAAGAGCTCCTTCCTATCTTAACACAACAGATGCAATGCCGTCTCCTGACTTAGAGCCTCCATGAAGTTTAAATGCATAGAAAATACCTCAGGGATCTGGAAGAAAAGTCCAAGCAGCTCACATCTAGCTGAGAAATAACTGTTTCCCCATGTTAGCCAAGTTGAAACTATACAGTATAAAAACAAAGAGTACAACAACCCAAGAACAAGCAGTAGATTGAGGACCTTGTGTTCAACTGAGTGTTTCTCCCAAAAGCAAGAACTCTAGCTTTTATATCTGCATATTTCTTTTTCTTCATCCCCCTAAACGAAGGTCATTATATCAAAAGCTGCAAAAGTAGCTTAGATTCCTCCAGCAGGTTTGTATTACAGATATATGTACAGATATATGCAGATGTATGTGGTATAAGAATTGATATTACATACATGGGTCCATTTTTATATTTTTAATTTTAACAGGAAGATGTATCCAAGTTTCAGGGTGAAATATATTCTCTAGAATCTGGAACTGTAGCTAGCTTTCAATTAGTGTTACAGGCTAGTGTTGAACTGGGGATTCTGTTTAGTGCTCTGCAGGCATGCCTGGACATGGAGTAGAGAAAAGAAGTATCTTGTATTATATCAAGCTACACGATATCAAGCTGTACTCTTTATATGGTGACATTTTGCTGACAAAATGCAAACCACCAGGATAAAGCTCAGAAAAACTCTAAGAAACAGCTCTGACATGTAGACATTATCCTAATTAATGTTAAGACAGTAGGCATGGGACCAAATTGGAAGTTTGTGAAATGGAACTGCAAAAATTTTTAAAAGCCTTCAGAGGAGCTGTTAAAAGTTTGACTAAAGCTAGGATTCCTAAGGGTATTTTGGAAGGACATCTGGGATACTCCTCACCTAGAATACAGCCTAATTGTGCTAGTGTCATGGCACAAAAGTACCTTCCACTCCATCTTTCCTGCCCCACGCATTAAGCTTTCTTGTATACAGACATACCACAAAATCCATTCCTACAAGAATGTCAAACTTATCCATCTTCTAAAGTACTGTAAAAGAATGAATACTGATTAAACAAAAAATACTTGAGATTATTTCTTGGAAGGAAAAAAAAAAAAAAAAGGAAAAAAAGAAAAGGAATATATGATGTGCAGCCAAAGTATGTATATACACTACAGGAAAGAAGCATGAGAAAATGACATGGTCAGAATGCTGCCATAATATTTCCCTAGATTTACTACTTCACTATTCTTTTTTCAGATAGACAGAAATGCATTTATATAAAAATACAATAATGACAAGTTCTCTGAAATTATACAGCAATTTAGATCAAAGAGCTTAAAAACAAGTTTCTGACTTCTCACATTCAGTTTGCTAGTTTTCTTATTCATCAGCTAGGAGAAAAATGTGACTGACAAATAATAAAAAAAGAATAATTGCAGGTCATGAATTCATTAAGAAATCTTTTCTGCATATTGGCTGGTATAGCATATGCATCAGATACATTTTCATTGGAATTATTTTAAGGCCATTTGACTGTTCTAGTGATGCCTTTCCCTAGATCTGCTTCTGATAAAAAGTCTAACCAACATGAGGACTATGGAATCATAGAGTCACAAGGTTGGAAAGGACTTATAAAATCATCTAGTCCCACTGTCCTCCCACTACCATTGCTACCACAAGCTACTAAACCAGATCTCATAGCTCCCCATCTAGACGCCTATATGTGTGCACTTTTTTTAAGATGCTATAGATACCTCTTTCCAGAAAGCTGCAGCATGTCACTTATTGCTGCACTACTTGAGTTTGAGTGATGTCATTTGAGTAGCTGTTGGAGCAGGTCAACTGAATGATCATGAAGACGATCAGAGGGCTGGAGCACCTCTCTCATGAGGAATGGCTGAGGGAATTTGGCTTGTTCAGCCTGAAAAAGAGAAGCTTCACGGAGACCTCACTGTGGCCTTCCAGTACTTAAGGGGAGTTCTTAAACAGTAGGGAGACCAACTTTTTACACTGCCTGATAGTGACAGGACAGGGGGAATGGCTTTAAGCTAAAAGATAGATTTAGATTAGACATCAGAAGAAAATTCTTTACTCAGAGGGTGACGAAGTACTGGCACAGGCTGCCCAGAAAAACTGAGGATGCCCCACCCCTGAAGGCATTCAAGGCCAGGCTGGATGGGGCTCTGGACAGCTTCATCTATGGCGGAGGTTGGAAATGGATGACAAAATTTCCATCCAGAACTGAGACTCCCTCGAGCATCAGGAAACTCTGATAGGCAAACTTTGTCCCCAGCATACAACTAAGTACACAGACAAGCATCTCTCTGTATTACTTTAGAAAGATTTGAAATCAGAAACAGAAGGAATGAGAATTCTGACACAATAGGGAATTCCTTCCAGCAACAAGTGCCATGAAAGATAATAACTGAAGTTTAGCTGCCATGATAAAAGTGCAATGTGTCTACAATGATGAGTGCTCTTCATTCTTGCAGGTGACATTTTTTACTTAATACAGACAGTAATATTGCATTTTTGGAGCAGATCAAGAAGCTCTGACTTTCCATTATTTTTACACTTGAAAAGACATCTGAGATAAATGAACGTGAACAATCCCCTAAACTTGTACTTTTTGACCTTCTAATACATAACATTTGCTCTTGCCCCCTTACTAAGCTTTTCCTCAGAGTGGACACAGAGCCCTCACTTCCCAGAAAGCAGAGAACTTGGCATCAACAAGACAGAGCTCTCTGGATAGCTAATGGAGCTCTGTCTAGTGAGGTATCAGGCTCTTTGTGGCCAAAATTAGATTACAAATTCTTCAGGGAAAAGACAGCTTTCCTCTTCAGGGAAGCCTGCAGCACACTTTTCTGTCACTGTAGAACAGTAATGATAGGTGGATTAGGTAGTAGGCTGGAGAGATGTGTCAGCAGGGATCATTTGACTGACTGTGAGGGGAAACAATGAATAACATTGGACAGTTAAGGTTTCAAGTAATTGAAAGTATCTGCAATGTAATGAATAGACATCTGGCAACAGTATACTGTTCCAGTTAGCACATCATTTTGGATAGCTGGAGTTCAGCTAACTGAGGTTTCACTATAAATGCATTATAAAGATTTTCCAGTATGCAGCTCCTTTAACTACGGAGGTCTTCGGGATTCTTATATCAAATCCACTACTTTAAGGGGAAAAAAAAAGAAAAGAAAAAAAAGTGTAATGTACTGAATCCAACCAACATATTAAATACATTAAAGCCTGAATCTTCCTGCCAAGGCTGACTGGTCCTAGAGGTGGAATGTGTGGTTCTTTAAGACAGCTACAAATAGATCCTCTCCCATAAGAGCTGAAAAAGCCAGCTGAGCCTGCCAGCAAAAATGTAAAGCAGACATGGATCACAACAGCCTTCACCTTCCCTCCACACTCAACCTCAATGCAATAGCAGGAAGAAGAACGAAGAGCACCAAGCACAACTGAACCTAGGCTACTTTTATACACTTTCTAATTATTGCTAGTTCAGAGACACTGCAAATAATTTGGTGCTATTGACCTCCCTCTGTGATGCATCTCAACCAAAAGCAAGAAACATACAAAATACTCACCTCATTGGGGATTTTATTTAATTACATGGTAGGAAAGCTGAAGTTTTTTTTTTTTTAATTTAATTTAATGCCTGAGAAAAGAAGTCAGGCTAGTATTCTCAGATAGTAAAGTTTTTCAACGACTCACAAAACAAGCATGTGAGTGTCAGCAAACAATAATTGCAAAAGGATCATCATCAAGGTTTCAATCTGACTTCTTCAGTATGGAAGTCTAAACCTCCCCCTCCAGCTTCTGCTATGCAGACCTACGTATAAAGACCAGTGCTCTCACAGCCTCACTTGCATATTAATAAAGCCTATGAATCCACCATCTTTCTATCCAACTACCTGTTTCTTTCCTACAGCATCAAAAAATTTCCACCATATCACTCTTGCATGAATTGCCTTGTACAAGTTTCACAACAGTAATAACAACTTTAATTGCACATGTCACTAGAAAAATCATTTCCAAGATACTCAAGTATCAGCTCCCAGTCTTCTGGCCTTCTCACTCATTTGTCCAAAGCTGAAAACCTTGACTGGATAAACACTGACAGGAGCAAGTACCCTTCACTTTATAATGCAACTATCTCCTATTAGCTCTGGAAGTATTTGCAGTCAGGTTTTAAGATATTATTATAATACTCTTCATGTATTTTATTCCATCCTGAAATACCTCAGTAATAATTATACTCTGAGCATCTGTTCTGAGCATTCTACGGAAGTTTTTAAAAATTCCTTATAGTTTTTCCACTACAACATTTATTTCTGCTAAGAAACATGTAAAATGTTCAGTATGGGGAAGCATAAGATTTCTACTTATTGACATATTCTTCAAAAATCACACATGAATGTGGTGCAACATTCTCACAAGAAGTACATGCATGTCAATAAAAATCCTTAAATCGCTCAATCATGTTCTTGAGAAAAGTGGATAAACATGGATTTCACATCTGGATATGCATCAGTAATGATTTACATGCACATACAATTTATACATGAGCTATTTTGATCAGGACAATAGTAATACCTTCTTTTTGCTGCAGTATATCTGCCATTTCTTCTCTGGAGGGAGTGCAAACATAGCCTCTCTGTTCTTGTCTGTAAGATCCAATTCATCCTGGAGAGCACAAAAAAGAAAAACAGAAAAAAACACACAGTCAGTGGCTGCATTGGTAATTTCTACTATATTAAGAGGAATCTGGATTGGGTTCATTACCTAACCTTCATCAAAATGCAGAGGACTTAGTGCCTCCCAAAGACCATTGGTTTCATATTTTTTGCCTCACTATTCCATGTTTCCCCTGTCAGGACACAACTTGGAAATAGAGCAGTCCGGACAACTGCAGGGTCAGACTGCCATTACTTATGATTGGTATGGGATGAAAAAGATCACATGAAAAGGATGAAATTACGAACTCAAAGCACTGGCTTACATAATAGTGGTGCTCCTTGCAATAGTTAGAGAAAGGCAAAAAACTCAGTACACTTTTGTTCCAGCATGCATTATCAGCTTGGTCTTCCAGTTAAAAACACCAACAGATTTCAGGTACGTTAAACTTTGTTCTATATCTGGACAGAGACTAACGAAAAAAATAAATAAATAGCTTCTGTTTCTTTCATGGGCTGCCAATGATTTAGAATGAGAATAGCGAAATCCCTGTATCTTCTAAACAAAGGTCAAAAGACAGTGGTTTAGTTGCAGTAATGTCATCGACAACCTACAGGCTAAAAAGGTTTCAGTACCATTATACTTGTCCACTAGAGCACAGAGGCCCCAGCAAAGGACAATCAGCTGTTCAGAATGAGAGAATTCTACTCCACATAACTTCACATCAGGTTAAACAACAAGCAATTTCAGTCTTTAAAACAAATGAATTCAGTGGAAGACTACTTGTCCATCTCTTCTGTAAAAGGTAGACAACGTCAGTCTATCTTCCTACTCATGTCTCTCTAAATCATCAAAGCGGAAAGTGCTACTTGTTCTCTGTTCACTCAGCACTGACCAGAATAAAGCTCTGGTCACAGCTGGCAATCTCAGGTGCTGATGGGAATTAAACAAATAGGAATAGTCTTCACTGCAAGGAGCCTGCATGAGCTGAGACAGACAAAGATATGTAAACTGGAGTTACAGCAACAGAAATACAAACTTCCAGTGAGGTTTCAATAAATCAGTTTTGGTAGGGTTTCCTATTTCTTATCTATTGCAGGGGAGATGGATCAGATAACCTTTAAAAGTCTCTTCCAGCTCAAACGATTTTATGATTCTATTTGAAAGCATTTGGAGAAGGAAACATCCAAGGGTTCAATATCTAGATGACTTTGCAGCACTAAGAACATCACACACACAGGTTCTGGCACACATGCTAACCTAACCCAAGCACAGACAATACCTCTTTAACTCAGACCAACAATGGTTCATTTGGAAAGCTTTCAGGGCTGGGAAAACTTGTGAAAACAGTGAGCTAAACTGCACACTGAGCCTGGTAGCAGCTGCTGACAGATTTAAAAGCCCATAGAGATTTTAGCTGCAAGAAGGTACAAAAGAAATGCAAACAGTAACAAGGTGAGATCAGTGCCAGCAGCCCAAGGTAGAAGAAGCTGGAGTTCTTTCTCTCTTCTTTTTTTTCTTTTTTCTTTTCTTTTTTTTTTTTAAACAAGAGAAAGTTTAAAGGAAAAGAGTAAAGAAAAATTTTAACTGTGCAAGAAAAGTATAAGCCATGTGGAAATGTTTAGGTTGAGTTTCCAAACAAGGGGGCAGCCAAGCGAGGCAAGGAGTTTTATCCTTGCTACACACAATTAGAAAGCTCAGGCCAGGATCACATTCTTGGGGAGAGTGGGAGAGTGAAACGACATGTAAGGTCTTAAGACAAGCAAAGGAATGCTGTTGGAGGTCAAGCATGTGGGAGGGAAAGGGAGGAGCAGACAGGGAATCAGAAATGGAAGGTTTGGAAGAACCACCAAAGGGGCCAGAACAGACATCTGAAAAAAGCTGGTTGACTTCAGCTAAATTCTTAGAAAAATTACGGTATTTTATTGAACTGCTTAATGATCTTAGCCACCTTTTTTTCTTTTTTTAAGCTTTTTTTTTTTTTTTTTTTTTTTTAATTTAAAAATAATAATAATAAAGTTGAATTCACATTCTGCTTGGTTCTCAAAGCAGTTCTGTCCACCAGACCACCTGCTAGACTTTTGTCCTCAAAAGTGATTATACCAACCAATATAGTACAGGATGACCATATCATCAAAAAAGCACTCATACTGACTAGAACGTAGAACCACTCGGATGGCAGAATGCTGCCACTTAGCTCCTGGACATTCCTATTGGCAGCATCAGGGACATAAAGAACATTCTGCTTTCAGTAGGGTAGTATAGGTGACTTCTATTCAATCTTGAAAGCATTCTTCTCAGGACAGGAGGCTAGAAAGGTTATTTTGTAGCAAGAAAAGATCCAGTGGGAATAAATTGCATCTGCATCCTGTTTCATCGTGATTCAAGAGGGTAGAGTAAGCTAGAAGAGTGTGTTAGAAATCATCACATGATGTATGGTAGCACAGCAATAAGAAAACTGCTCTAAGTTACATGGCATAATGTGTTCAGGTGCAGATAGAAACAAACCTGACTGCAAAACAGCACAGAAGGCTCAGAAGAATGGACTGCTTTTCTTTGTGAAACAGACAGTATTTGTCTCCACAAGGAGGCAAATGTTAGGGTCTAACTCCACAGTCAGGTGGTCAGGTAACAAACAGAAGCAGGGAAAGAGACACCTTCTCCATAACGCAAAGCAGCAGCTGGGCTCATCAACAGCATTTCCCGAAGTAAAGCATTTTCTTCAGCGTGCATGCTGCTTCATGGAAGAACGTTGTGAGAAGAATTGAAAAGGCCTATATGCCCCACTGTACTGACATCCTACATGACTACATCGTTAATCAAATCTTACTCTATGAAGAACCACAAAACTCTGTAAAACATCAGAGACATGAAACTTTCCTCTGGAACCCTCAAAATTCTCCTTCCTTTCCAAACCCCAGGCCCCTTCAAAAGCAGGAGATGACTGCAAAAGCAACAGCTGCATCTTGCTAAGAAAGAAGATCTTGCGTCAGGCTTTCCTATTCTGACTTGGGAACCTAACAGACAATGCATAAAGAAACCTATTCCCTTTTCCCACCAAAGCAACCATTACAGAAAGAGTGGAATAAATTTCGGAAAGGCAATTTACTTCACGTATAGGTGATACTGACAACAGAGGCAGATCTGTCAAAACGTAGAACTTCAGATGCTAGACTTGGTTTAGTGACAGCAAGTAGCTACTGAAGTAGAAAGGAACTGCAAAGGTTGGCAGGAAAGTAGAGCAGCTACAGACTCTGAATGCAGTCATCAAGACTGGTGTTGGACCCAGGTTGAGGAAGGCGGTATGGTGTGACTGAAAGCACACAAAGCACGCATGAAGAGCAAGGGAGGTTAAAGAGGTACAAATGCCATCCTCTATCACCTGTGCCCATTTTCCCAATAGAAACATAATAAATCTGCCATGCCTTACATGGAGGGCTTGGTTGCAGCCATTCATGCATGCATGCAGCATGACCCTGCACAATGGATCTCACACTATGGTTCTAAAAAACACTCGAAGTTGCAAGCGTTCCCATGAAGCAGATTAAAAAGACATAAGCCAGGTTATCCTGAGGGCAATGTAAAGTAGCTCCAGTTAATACTTCTTACATTTCTTTCCTTTGTCAACTTTCTATATTATTTTTTTTACTGAGAGAGGGACACAGTGAGTTAATTTCTCTTTCATGTGGGCATTTTTTACTGACAGATTAAATTTCAATGATGAAACATGCAATATGTACTGGAGCTGGATTTGAGGTTCTGATATTTCCAGCCTAGTTTTTGGGACAAAAGGGAAGATGGCCTCCATTCAAAATGGCTACAAACCAAGGAAATAAGAGACAGAGAAAGAACGAAGAATGGGCAGGAAACATAAAGCAGTATTTTGTGGGATTTAAAACCACATTATGTCCCTTGTTTTTGGGAGCATTCATCCAAGTGTGAAAGCTGGATTTGATGCTTCTAGCCATCAGCTTGAGAATGATATCACCCAAAAGCCCCAGAAGAGCTGAAAAGAAAGGCATTTCTCACCTAGACTGGGTTATTTTTTTTTAATAGATGTGAAATTAAATTAATACAAGGAAGGAATATTCTGGGAATATAGAACAGTGGCCCTTCCAGAGAACCTTTAATGCCTACTAAGACTCTGTATTGAGATGCACTTTGCATCTCTGCCATTCAGCCTTCTATGGAAAGGAGGGACAGAGTTAAGAAACAGCTGATCCTTCATCAGTGTAGTTCACCAGGCTTTGCATGAAGACTTGTATGGTCCAGAGAAAATCATGGAATTTAAATAGGGAAAACTGAACTAGGTTGAAAGGCAAACTTAGTAAAATAATGAGAGACCAGTGAGACTTGCCATTTTCAACACACCAATGTTGGAGCCACAGAAGGAGTAGGACAGAAAGGTCAAGATGGTGACTACATAGAGCCTTTGAGGGCCCAGGGCATCTTCACTGCAAGTCAGAATGATGAAGACCAAGAGCATAAAATTGGTTCTCCAGGAATATTTTAAGAGAGATGGGAGATTTCCTCAGTTTTCTCATTCTGCTTGGCCCAATTCCACAGGCTACCAAGAAATCCTTATAAACTCAGGGAGTTTCTCAGTGACTAAGGACAAACAGCTGCTCCAGTAAATAGTAATTTAAATAAACAACACCAACAAAAAAATCATAAGGATTGATTTTTGTTGTTGTTTAAATATACTTGAAATTCTCTTTCCAGAAGAAACGTAAATTCTTAGCACCTGTTCGGTTTCAAGTAAAACCTTTTTTTGAGCTATTAGAAATTTCTGTGAAATAAAACCCAGCTGTAATTTACTGTAATCTCAAAATCTGCACTAAAACTCATTAAAATCACAAATGTTCAATGAATTATGCATAGCATCTCCAGCAAGATGTGGCAAAGAATTGTGACATGATATGCTTTGTTCACTGTAGTCAATAATTTTATTAGTACGGACATATCCCACGTTTTGCCAGGAAAGAGATGAGATTTTATTTTCTCATGTTTACTTGGATACTTGTCTTGTTCCATCAAGTTCTTATAATTTCAACTATGGACAGTTGAGTTACATTTTTAGTTTTTGTCTTTAGGTCTCTTGCTTATGATGTTCATGAAAAAACATTCTCCCTTTGGTTGCTTTCTCTGAGCATACATCTCAGCCTGAGACTCACATTTGATGGCTTCTTTTATTATTGGAAGAAAGTTATGATATACAGGAAGTTTTCTTCTTTCCTTTTTATTCCTTCTTTTTGTTTGTTTTTTTGTTTTGTTTTCTTCCTACTAAAAATTCAGGCAACTATTAAAAAATTAAGAATGTAAACCTTTTATCATGCACAGAGGTAATAACTTTTACATGAAATCTATCATTACTATATATAATTGAATGCAATCATGAGATGTAATACATTCACATATAGGATTCACCACTTCTGTTCATACAGTTGTTTATTCTGACTGTGACTGTAACAAACTGCTTCACTCTTCAACAGGTGAGCACTCAAGCAAAAGGATAGCCCGGTCCCAGCATCAACAAGCACCACAGGAGCCAAACTCACAGATGGCACAAATTGGCCAAGCTCCACAGAAAAGTTAATCTCTCCAATGTTATCAAAGAAGGAAACTTATGTCTACCCACACCAAATGAAAGCAGCAGTTATCTGTCCTGGGATCAGCACCAGGAGTTTCAGAGGACTGCACAAAAACCCTGCAAGTGCAAAGCTGCAGAAAAAAACAATGTAGACAGTTAAACACTGCACTGCTCCCTATCTTGAAAAGCCACCCAATTCTGTAATTCACTTGAGTTAATGTTCCTTTCAAGATGGGAGGCAACACTGATAACTGCAAATTTGTTTTTGCTCAGTTTTTTTTTCTCTTGCTCAGTCACAACAGTACTACCCTTGATAGTTCTCTGGGAATCATCAAATAGGGAACAAAACTGATCAATTAGGAATGATACTAAGGTGCCTTTAGAAATAGGCTCTAGAAAACCTGCATAATTTGAGGACATTCTATTTGAATAACTCACTTGCATACCTATCTCAAAAATGCAGGTTCAAGAGTATGTTCATTTTTATGTTATGTCCTTGCACTGCATGAATTCTAGTTAAATGCACCACATGTATCCTGCTTCCTGTTCACATCACCATTCCTTCTTTCTCCTTTCTTGTGCACACGCATACCTTTACTTTTATACCCCTCTCTAATCTTTTTCTCATTCCCCTTTACCCTTTTTTACTGCCATGCACAAATGCACTCTCCCTTACCCACTTCATCAATCATTCTCTCAGTTTCATAACAGCATCAAACCCACCCAAGTTACAAAGTGAAGTATAATATGGTTACCAGAATAGTAAATTCTCTATATAATATAATATAATATAACAGAGCTTGCCTTAGATTCTAGCAAAGTCATTTATATAGATGTCTGTCACTGGGTCCCTAAAAGAAGGCCCATACTGCAGTTCCCGAGTAGCACAGTAGAGCTGATGGCCTTATGCACTGGATGAATTTATTTAAATCTAGTACGAAGTAAAAAGTGAACGTGACACATCATGGGATCCTATCCAGCATCTGCTGCCAGGCCCCAGAGTAAAGTTCATGTTCTCTGTGCAATCATTGTGAGGGAATAGCTGCTGGTGGATTAATCAATGGTGAAATACAACTCAAGCTGACATGAGATAAATGGTTCTGACATCTCTGGGACTATAGAAGAAGGAAAAGAAGAAAGAGATCAGGGAGGGGGTTGTCAGTAGCATGCTACAAGCCTTTACAGTAGAGGATCCAATCCAGCACTACAGATTTAACAAGTGAACTGAGTAAGATCACGTTGCTAGCATGTGATTTATACTGCCTGAGAGCTTCACTTTTGCATTAATAATGGTACTTAGGAACCCCACGTTTTTTTTTTTCTCCTCCCCAGATTACACTGTCTGTGCCATGCTCTCTAAGCAAATAAGCAAATAATAAGCAGGTCAATGTGGTGGCTCATGTTCTAGCCATCTGTCCAATACATAGGGAGGCAGGGAGGAACAGACAGAGTCACATTCTCATCGCAAAATCCAGGGACAGCTGTTCCAAAAGCTGCTTTAGAGACCACTGCAGTGAGTGAATAAAAATCAGTTTTCAGAGCTTAGTCTCTTCTCAAATCACCTACAAACACTTTCAGATAAGATAGATCTTCTTTATTTAGTCACTGTGTTCACCTCCAGGGGACAGTAGAGGATTGCTCCCCTCCAGTTTTCCTTCCATTACTTTGTTCAATCCAACTCACCCGGCAGACAGATGAGAGGCAGCCCCTGGAAGAGCCCACATTTCCAATACTGTGGTCAATAAGGCATTCTGAAAGCCTGCCTCTCAGTAAATGAGATTCATTTGACTGCATAAACTGCCTACATCCATGCGCAAACTGGAGCAAAGAGCAGTGCAAAAGTACCACTCAGCACAGTCCCCCAGCAGGAGAACTGTTTCAGAGGCATGTGAATATCCAACTGCACGCACCAGTGTGACTGAAGCAGGCATCAAGAAAGAGGGAATCAGACCTGTTTAAGCACCAAGCGGTTCCCACCCCTCCATTCTCAAGGTTGTGCCCCTAGCTGTCACTGTCAGCTCATGTGCTCTTTCAGCAGCACTGCCACCCATACAGCCAGCACATGTGCAAGGCAGCAAACTAGTCAGAAGTACCCACTTGGGCACCCAATATATCTCCCAAGTCCTCTGGTAATCCACAGAAAAACAAAAAAATAAATACACACACACACAAAAACAAAAAACCACGAACAAACAAGAGAACCCTGGAAAGCTTTTCCCCCATCAATCTCTTATACCTCATCCTAACCCCTGCAATTAGAAACAGTCAGTGTGAATTAATTACACATGAAGATGCAGAGCAACATTTTGGTCAGTTTCCCAATTGATAGGAACTAGGTGTTTCACCAGAAAACATCACTGTCTTTCCACATCTTTGCATGTACAGTAAGCATGTGTGCATATACATATGCTACTTGTAGCTTACATACACAAGAACTACATATGTAGCACATATCTGCTCACATCTACAATGCTTTATTGCAACATTTGTACAAAATGAAAACACTGTGCTCACAGGAGTTTCTCACACAGCCTGCTAGCATAAGAAGATATGTTTATGTTTCAGCTACTGCCATAGATGTGAACATAAACCAGAAAAGCAGACAAACAAGAGACCTTGATTTCCATTATTCTCTTTCTAATGCTCGCTTTTTAAAAAAGATGCAGCATTAAAACACCCTCTGTGTTAGAGAGTTGAATGTCTTGATTTTCAGCCACAATAGAAGAAAGCAGAAAGTACCTGATGTCAGCATTCAGGAGAATATACTCCTCTTCTAAGATTAAACACAGAAGTTGTTCATTCTTATGAGTCAGCTTCACACTAATGATTTCATCTATCACAGGCGCAGCTTTTTGGCAGAGAATTTTATCAAACAAAAAGTCAATTAATTCCCCACAACTCCACCCTGCAAACATCCCCTTTGCTGTACTGCTTCCTTTTTTCTTCCTTAATTGTTGGTTAATTGCCCAGAGAAGACCTAAATCCGGTTTCGCTCCTGCTCCTCTCTGTGGCTTAACAGCATACCAGCACACAAAACCAGCAAGGCTGACAGTGGCCATCTCCTTTCAGAGGTCACTAGAAACACCTGTCTGCTGGTCATTTTCCTGCCCTTCACAGGCAAAGCACATGCGTTAGACAACAAGCTGCTAGGGCAAACAGAAAGAGAAAGAATGAGGAAAACCAGTACCTGTTTATGCAACAATGCACACAGATGTTTGCAGAGAGATCATAATTTAGATAACACATTCTCATATATGCAGGACTATAATACAGGTGGAACTAAAAGGGAAGTTCTATGGATATCCTCTTGGGTGGGCGTCTGAGGATAATAAAGCAAAAAAATTTTCTGTCATCACTGCTATTTCTGTTATGGGCTGCATGTCCATGTCAGTGAATTGGAACAAGACCAACGATAGGGATGGGGATGAAAACTGAATAGTCAGGCTTCTGTCTAATCTAAATCCCCACTGCTGCAATTTAAGCCTATTACTTCCGGCCCTATCAACCACAGATACAGCTAGCAGATTTGTTCCTTCCTCTTGATAACAGTTTTCAAGTCTATTAAAAGCTGTTGTAATGCCTCTCTTCAGTCTTCTTTCTTGAGGCCAGACAAGACCAGTTCATTCAGTCTCTCTCGAGGTCATGTCCTCTGGACCTCTCACTCCCCTTCTAATTGGCTTCCAGGCTATCCCTGGTCAAAGTGCATCTTTCCTGAAGTTCAAAAGTGTGAACAGTGTTCCAGACAAGACCTTACTAAAAGCAAGTGCAGATATTACCTCATGCATCTTCCATAGCACATTCCTTGTTACATATCCCATGAAAATGATGAATTTATTTTTTTAAGTAAACAAAAAAGGTGTGACTCATGTTCACCCATGATCTTCCATAATCCCTACTTTCTTTTCCAAAGAAATGCACCTATCTTCCTGCTTCCTATTCTGCATTATGTCACTTGCTCCTATAACGAGTTCATTTTATCTGTTCACTCTTTTTCACACAGTTTCTCCATCTTGTTTTAAGCCTGTCTTCTAACATCCACAGGTTTCCAATCTAATGACATCTGCAAAGTTTATAGTTATATTCTATACTCCACTACTCAATAAATCAAATGAATACTGAACAGAACTGAAGCCGTTCAATCTCTGCTTGGTAAGTCTTTTCACTGTGACAAGCCGTCTGGAGTTAAGTACCCCTTTTACCTCCATATTCTGGTTATATGCAGAGTATCAGACACCTCTCTCAAACAGAGTTTCCAGTATCATCATCTAAAACACCAAATAACAACAAATTTGCTGCTTCAACACAGTGCCATTTCCCACCCCTTATTTCCCTTCCTTTTCCTCCCTCTCCCTTCTCAGGGTCAGGGTTTGTTTTTCATGCCAAGGTTCTTTAGGTGAGACCCCATCCGGTAAGGTCAGTGTGGGAAAGGTTATTAGGAGATGTCTGTCTAAACTGCTATCTTTCCGGCTTCCTCACCCTCTGCCTCTCTACAAAGTCTCTTCTGTTCTGCTTTAATACTAATGAGTTCAGAGGAGGTTCCTATACTGGAGCAATTCACAGCTTGAACTGTGCCAAAGCACACAGGCACACACCTCTCTGATTGTTTCCTGCCCAAGCAGTCGTGCTGGCTCAACCCACAAAATGTGGGCTGGGAATCGCTCCTGTGGCCCTGTGCCAGAGGCATGCTGAATTTCCAGGGGGTGTCGGTGCCTCCCATTCCTCCCAGCTTCATCCTCTTGTGTGTACCCTATTTGCCATATGTGCCTATGCAGGAAAACAAGGATAAGTCAGAGATTGGCTGACATTTAAATCCCTGATAAAATATTATGTAAAAGGGCAAGAGAAATTCAGGAGCAAAATTAACATCTTATCATGTTCTGTTTGCAGTGCTCAGACACATGCTTAATCTCAGCTCTTCTACACAGGGGTAAACCAAAAGGAACTCCAATAAATCAACATAATTTCTGTCATTAGCTCAGGTTTAGACAGATAGAAAGGAAACTGGGAGCTGGGTTTAGTTCTTCTCTTGCTCTCAGAATAATTATTTCAGATTCAGTAGTGTATATCAAAGATCAGAATGCATCCCACTACTCCACTCCACTAAACTGAGTTAAGTTCACCTGTTCTACACAAGTGCAAAATATCAATCTCTAGCTCAATTTACCTGCTTTAAATTCTAACAGAGACTAATCCTCTATTGTCACTAGACAGCATGTAACACAGGCTCCTTCAACTGCCCACAGACCAGTCTTCAGAAACAGAACAGACTTAGCAGTCCCCCATTTTGCAAATTCTTGCTTTTCACTTCAGTAAATGAAGATGAGCTGTATTTACTACTAATCTATCCAGACTCACTACATAAACGCCCACATATGATGTATCACTCATCTCCTCTGGGGTAAGGTGGAGGGCAATTCCACAATACTTCTTCCTAACAAACTGAGTATTTTCATAACCAAACACTGAATGGAAGGCATGACAGTGTATTTAGTTACTCACTCACACCCTGTCCTGTCTCACTGCTCAAATGCTCTGATAATCAGAGAAGCAACTACTGCACTGACATCACCAGGCTTAAGAAAATGGCTGAAACTATTTTCTTCTAAATACTTCTAAGTATGAAGTTATATGAAACATTCTTAAAATAGAACAAAAGGAATAAGAGTGATGAGCATTTGCTTTGCAGACTAAATTTGTCCCCTAATTGCAATTACAAATTGTTGTTTTTTGGTTAAGCATTTGTAATCCAAAAGTTCTCTCTCACTGTTGTTGTAGAAGCCAACAACTTTACACTGACAACAAACTCATCCAGCTGTTGCTCTCTATACAAAATGTAATGCTGAAACACAGCCACTGAAGCAATCCCAATGGATTTTCCATGACTCAGGGAACTCCCTGGACAACTTCCAGATTGGGAAACTACAATCCGCTTTCCCCTTGTAATTTCCTTTAGAGAATTTACTCTTCAAACCTCCACCTAGTAAACTATTGCATAACATTGTTGTGCACACTGCTAAATTCTTTTCAAAAGATGTTTGTGCTATTAGTCTTGCCAGCCTCTCCCTTTCTGTGGTTAACAAATCATGGGAAACTGCAAAAAAGAAAAGGTATCCTTAAGTGTTTTTAATATAGAAGTGCCCAGAACATACAGATACTGGATAGGACCCTTCGGCACACAGCACTGGGCTTATATCTGAAAGAAAGGACAGGAAGGCTACAGATTTTCGTATCAGATCCAACCTGAACATAGAAAAGCAGACAAGAGGAGGGCAAGGTCTATGAAAAGAAGAACTAGCAGAGATTTGTTCCCAAGATCTCCAAACACAATGAATTTTGCCATTGGAAGATTTGTGTACTTCCCATGACCTCCATGTGCGGCATCTTTTCAGCACCTTTTCAATTTGGCTACAGTTCTGTACTAAAACTTGTGTAAGTATTACAAATCCCTGCATCACACTGGGGAAGTAAACTCATGAATGCATGAAATAAGTTGTTCGTGTTTGCAGAGGGACTTAGGAAAAGCTCTGGGGGGGGGAAATACAGAGGAAAAAAAGAGCAGCACTCCCAAAGTTTTCCTGCCAGCAAGGTTACAAACTTTTCCATGCACAGAAGAAGCAACATCCAGCATTCAAAGCCATGAATAAGTGGTGTTCCAGGTGGAAAGCATCTGTCTATATTTCCACTGGACTAAGCATGTCGAAGACAGCAGCTGCAGATGCAGACTGTTGAGTGAGAGAAAAAGCACCTTCTGATGTCTGCACTGCACACTGCTCCTATCAAGTGCTGCAGCAATGAGCTGAAAAGCCTCTCATTACCTACATTTAGTGACACCAAAATCTCCTCCTTGTTGAGTTCAGAGGAAGATGCCTGGAAACTGCTGACCCGAAAACTACATACCCTAAAAAGGTGCTATGCTACCTACTCAGCCTCACCTGTGGCATCTCCCCTACCACAAAGCCTTGCAGGGCAGGCAGGCATATGGCAAGAAAGGAAACCAAGAATTCCCACACTGAAATAACCATCTCATGTTACTTTAACAGGTAACAATATCCTGAATGATAAACAACCTAGACACTGAAGCAGCTAGAGCACTGAAGACAAAATCCACCTGCAGAAGGACACAGACGCCTGACATAATTGTAAACCTTTCCTTCCAATTCTCTTTCAGGCTACAACATATACTCCTGTTTAAGTATCCATTATATCTGATATAAATTGCTACTAGATAAGCAAATACAAAAATGAATTTGAATCAACACATGAAATAGATTAACTTTACTGACTGTTATCTACTTCTTCATTCAACTACCTTATTTTGCTTAGTTTTGACTATACCCCAGCTACTCTTTATCTCAGTAGGGGGTAACTGCTGTCCTGAAAAACACCTGGATGCAGTCCCCTTTCACAATCCTTCCTCCTTACTGGAAAATTTCATTTGTTACATGAAAGTAATTTTGTTATGAACTCTATAAGGTTTTCATCATCACAGAGATCTAGCTCTCCCTATGTTGCTAAAATCAAACTAAGTGACAAATCATATGTCCCGCAACATCTCAGAGCTGACTCTTTTATGAGCTGCAAAAGAAGCAGATATCTGTCGTTCAATCTTCCTTCATCAACACACAAGCTCTGTCTCCAAAAGCACAGCTAGAAGATCATTTTGGTCCACCATTTGTGCCGTGCCACCTACATCTTTGCACTCTTTGCTCCCCAGTCAGCACCACAGTGACTTCATATACTTTTTCTTTTCCTTCAGTGTTTCAGAAAACATTTTCCCTCCTTATCACAATATCCTGTCCAGTTACTATCCAGCCATCATGTTATTTGCTTGACTCAATACTTTACTCTGACATTTTCCACAGATTCTTCTCCAGGTGGCCCCTTCTCATCTCAAAAGGCCTCTTTCACATGATCCATAAAAGTTTCCCAGGTATCCTCAGAGGGTCAAATCTAGAATTGAAATGTCCCCTCCGGAGAGCAAAGAATTAGGTCTTAGTGAGTTTGTAAGGCATTAGTATAGTTTCGAACAACATAAGACAGTAATGCACAAAAAGTAAAGAAAGGGAATTAACTGTAGAAGGGCAGGAATCATATTAAGAGAGACCATGTTGAAGGCACAGGCCAGAACATCTCTGTCCTGCTGGTGGCTTTATTCCCACTAGAGAAGACAGAACCTGTTACTTTAAGTCAGTAGGTACTGACCTGTGTGAGAGTAATGGTTCAGTTCTAGGAGTAATGTAGAAAATCGTCTACTTTGTACTCATTTGAGCGGAGCTGAAAGCTTGGCAAAGCTGAAATAAGGATAAGTTGTTTTGATCCTTCCAGTTACCAAGTATGACTTCTACTGTCAGTATCATTTCAATGTTTAATCACTTCAGCAGCCTTCAGACTCAGTCCAATAGTTCATGGCTCTACATTACAGCCATAATGAAACTCAAAGTCATTAATGTAATAGTAATGCTTTAATAAGAAAAAAGCTCTACTGTGGGGCCTTTACATTATCATTTTTGTCTTTTTATGCAATGTTGCCTAGCACTAAATACACTTCCAGCTGTGCCAAAATATGATAATATTAGCAGCACAGCTGATACAATGTTAGAAATACTTGGGTACAAGATGTCTGAACAATCAACACATCCACCCTGGCTTATGAGGATAGCATATAATGAGAGTTTCCAAGCATTCAGTAGAGGGAAGACACAAGATAGACTTCCTAGCACATCAATACTTTAGTGCCAGGATCTGGATTTTCCTTGCTTTTTGCATCCCGAGTTACATCTCTGCTGTGCTTCCAACATCGTGTACTGCTTTTCTCATGCCCTAGATTAGCTATTACACATTTTCCCAATGAGGTAACATCATGGTTATCCTGTAACAAATACGTAATTCAGTAAATAGGTCTTTCTCAGGTGTTTTCAGTCTACTGTAAGCAAATTGCACCCAGGACATATACAGAGTGAATGTCTGAACATTCCCTTCAAACACTCCCACCACAACCACACTTTTCCCCACCTTTCAGGAAGGCTGTCAGTATGCTCTCCTAGGGATACTCAGCAACCAACAGTCCCCATGGATACGTAAAATACCACACATACCTAATCTAAGGCTAGAGTGATGTGACTCCACTTCAGACTTCAGTGGAACTGAACTGCTTTACACCAGGTAAGAATCTGTCCATAAGTCTCACAGTAAAGCAACAGGATCTTTAAAGCAGTGTTTCCCTACACAAAAGACTTGTAACTACACATGTACTTTAGTAATACACCCAGGTCCTTCACATCCAAATTCCAGCACATAACCCCACATTGGGATTTGCATTTGTTTACACAACCCTTTTGATTCCTGCATATGGAGTGTGAGCTGCAGTTTTCTGGCTCCCCTCTTGAACTCCTCTCACCACACCTGGATCTCAAAACATTTGCTATGCAGAAACTGCTGCTTCTCACACAGATGCTCAGTGAGCTGGGAGCTGACAGCCAGCTGCACCTACTGAAAGGAAGCCTGAGGAGAAGATTGTGGGTTCTGCATCCAGTGCCACAAGCCTATCCCTACCACATCACTCCATACATAGGCGAGTGTGAAAGGCGGAGTTATCTCTGCCACAAGAGGTATACTAAGGTTTTCTATCAAGACCAGAGTAACTTTGCAAAGCTGTCTGTGGTGATATGTGTACTAGAACCAGCAGCTTGTACACATATATTTATACGGGGTATGTGTAAATGAGACCTGACATTATGAAAAATCTTTTTTGAAGAGCAGGAAGAAAAGTGGAAAAATTGAGAGAGGGAAAGAAAAGGACACTGGCTATGTGCAATTAATTAAAACAAAACCAAAACTCACATAACCATTGGTGTGTATAACCAGACTGAGATACTAGACATAGCTTTTGTTTCTTAAGTCTTAGTCCCCTAATAGCTTCAGAAATCTTACTCATTAATTTTGCTATGACTACAACAGAATACCAGTGCATTTGAATGCATGTTAGTTCAACAACTACAAACTAGCTCAAGTCAGAGCTCATCACATGCAAATAAAAATGAGGGATCTCTCCAGATCTTGATTGCATTTCTGCCTTGATTAGGTACAGTCACTGATTACAAAAAAAAAAAACACAGAAGGGATGCCCACAGTGAATAATAATAATAACAATAATAATAAAAACTAAGAAAGATAAAAAAGGAAAATACTGGGAAATATAATGCAGAAACACTTTTAAAATATGGTTTCAGAAAAATTTGCATTGATCAACAAATTCAAAGCCACAGGCCTGTCAGAGGTATACTGTCTGAAACTAAGATTTACGTGCCAGACAAGTCACACAAATTAAATCCCTGTATTAAAAAGAATCCAGGAAGAGACTGGAGTGACTCAGAAGACTGATAATGTGAAACTGAAATATTCAAATCTTGGCAACATGCCTGAATTTAAATGTGATTAAATGCTATGATCAATATACATGTTTCAGGTTTGAAGTAAGGGCCTATGTATGTATTTCTAAGCCACAAACTTTTAGTGCAAAACTAGTGACTAAATAAGCTTCAGACATAGAGGATACTTTTCTGAAAAGGCGGTGTTTCATGCTGAAGCTGAAAGACAGGCTGCTATGCACGTCTCCCCCTCAGTTTCTCCCTATTACTTCTAGGGAACAACAGAGAACTTTGTTCTCCAAGCCTGTCAAACAAAGAGAAACTCAGCTGATGTCCTCTCTCTTATGCTTATAAAATAGACTAATGTATAAGGCAATCTATATTCACAACAGAGGCAATTCTTTTCCTTTTTTACCCAATAAATAGTCTTGCAGGTTACAGAGCCAAAGAGAGGCCTCACAGACACTGCCATAGCTAGGATTTGGCAAGTTTGAGTGGGACTGGTGATATATGGGAGCACTTATTCAACGTGGTGAAGCCTAGTTTTCGTCTGAGGTGTATGGTGTATCCATTACATTAAATGGCCTGCCAGGGAGAGCTAAGCATGAAGCAAAGTTGCTACTTTCAAGGCAGCTGTATGAAATGGGAATTGCTACTACAATTATTTACAGTCTGATCCCATCTCCCTGTGGCTTGATGAAAATGTGCTTCATAGTGTGTCACATGGATGCCTTGCTCAGAAACTGTTTCATTTTCTCTGACAAAGTAAGTTAAATTCTGAGATAATTCCCTGCTGCTCCTTAATCTTTTTCAAAGTAGAACTCCCTTTTCCCCTCAAATTTCTCTTTTCTGGGTAGAAGGACTACAATCACAAAGTTTTACTCTCTGTGAAGGCAAAGAAGGAACAGATGTGGACAGAGGTCAGAGTGAACACAGAACAGAGCTTTCTCAAAACTTCTGTTACTGGTCACTTCATCAACTCTATCGAAAACTTGTACTCTTCAACCCCATCAATTCTTTTCTCTCTGTCCTGAGATGATTAGTAAAGATATTGGGTATGCAATAGACTATTGTGCGCAGAGAAGAGTAAACAACTGCTTTCACTCTCTTATGAATCTATTAAGCAAAAAAGCCTCTTATTTAGGGGCTTTGAAAAAAAACACAAAACCAACAACAAACAAACAAACAAACAACCACAAAAACAACCCAAGTTTAAATGCAGTGTAAGAGAAACCAATCATGACAGGAGAATCCAGACAACATCGTACTTAATACCAGAATGCTCCAATGACTAAGAGGGGATAAATGCAAATATTTCTCAAATCTTTCCCAATGAAAGAATCTAATGTGGCATCAGTAACTCAGATAAGGATATTATCATTCAAATTTGCAGGCTGCAGCATGCATAATATGATCAGCTTTGCAAAGGGCAGCTTAAAACAACTCTGCTTTTTCCTCTAAGACCTTCCTTCCTAAAATAGTGTTCAACTCTACCTTCTCAACCACCATGACCATCTCAACAGAGATACTAACAAAATAAAGAGACACAACAAAAGCACAAGCTCATTACACTGCCCTTTCCTCTGTGCTAGCATTACTTACATATTTTTTGCTTTCCCTGAATTTTTAGCATTTAAGCTGCCCTCTTGGCCAGGTCTGAGTCCACTTTTAGGATCCACTTGGTTGTTTAAAAGAGATATAAATGGCAGAATATTTACTGTCATTCTGCTCACTACCCTAATCAAGAAGAGTCCAGGACTTGTAATACTGAATAAAAGGAATCTGCTGGGGCAAGAATACACCATCATTAAGAAATTTGAAGGAGAACTTGGAGAAACTGTTTCATTAAAAAAAAAAAAAAAAAAATCTCTTTACTTTACAGTAATTCTTTCAGATTATTCCACAGTTCCTGTTCAGTCAATAAATCTGTGCAAGGGAAAACACATGTGCTTAGCCCAACCATTTTTGCCAGCAGGCACAAAACCAGCTTGGCACTTGCTGAATAGACCACCAACTGCAGAAACAACACTTTACTACATGGTAATGTACATAGTGCCAGCTGAGAAGAGAGACTGAGGGAAAAAGGAGAAGCAATGCTGACTGTAACAACCTTGACAGTAAAGAAGGGCCAGTTCTATAATTTATGAGACAGGCATAAGACCATTCTACACAATCATCCTACTGTGTAGAGTTTCCTGACCTGTTCATTGAAGCAGTGATTCTCAGGCCATCTGTTTTTCCCTTTTTGTTGGAAGCTGAAAATGGCCCTTTGAGGAGCAAAGCTTGGAGTCACAAGCAGTTGTTTGCTTTGTTTCTCATGCATCTAGACTTGTATAGCAAAACAAACGTCTATCCTAGATCTATCCTCAATGTCTATGAGATCTATCCTAGAACTCTTTTTCTGGTAAAGCAGCAATGAGAGCAGACGTTTCAGCTGAGATCAGCATCATCTTGTCATTTGACAACCACTGTCTTGGTCAGAGTCCAGTTAAGTAACTGTCACCACACAGTACCCAGCAAACAGAGCAGCATACATAGGTGTGCATACCTCAGCCTGGTGTCTACACAAGCAAGTTTGCAAGTTCTAGAGGAGTTTGTGGCCCCGTCACAACTAAAGGATCTCAATACATTCTCAATTCCTCAGTCTTCTCCTTTTGCAAAATGGACAATTCCAACTTTATTTTTATAATGTTAATTTAAAGATTGCATGAGCAAGAAAAAAACCACAAAATCTCATTTTTTTCTCCAAAAGGCAAGGGCAAGCATAGTGAATATTCACTAGACTGGAAAAGTCATCACAAGAGAGGTTTATCCAGCACAGCTAGGCTTAGCTCTTCTTGTCATTAGCTCCTATATAGGACAATGTCCCAGATTTTAACTGCAACAAGGGGAAAATAGGGCTTTTAAAAATTCATTCAAACAGACCAATATGTTTCATTATACCCTTTGTAGACCAGATGGCAAGATGAGGATATATCCTCTGGGCCTGCTTCAGGGAGCTAACGCAAATGCTTTTCTCACTGCAGATCTCAGATGATGTTGGTGTCATCATTTCACTTGGGGATTTGGGTCAAAAGGCTTTACACTTAAATCTGTTTTTTATATAGTACAAATGCACCAGACTAGACCCTGACGGATAAGCAGTGGGGAGGCTGGTATGCAGCACAGAGCCCTCACAGGCACTTCCAGGTCGCTGACTTATACTGGCCCATTTACAGACTGAATCTTTCTAATCCAATTAAAATCTCATCTGAGCTGTCAATACAAATGTAGCCTGTTTTATTTTAGTGTCTCATAGAACGTGCATTAATCTGGGCTTGTAGGCAAACCATCCCCGCTGGGCAAATTCTGCATTCTGCCAGACAAATTTCTTTTTTGGGTTCTACCACTCCTAAAGCCTTTACTAATCTAACATTACCTGCCTACACAGGAACTCCTCCTATGGGCACGTATCATCATCCTATCTGAGCGCTTTATAAAATGTGGTATATATGATCAACTTCTGAAAAGCAGCACTTTTCTCTGTCAGCTCACTTCTTATGTAACGATGAGTAGGGAACTATCATTAAATACAGGAATAAGAATTTGATCCATTTTTATTTCAATGGCTTCATTTGTTTGAAATACATATGCCAGTTACAGGCTGTCAGCACATTTACTAAGTTATAGCACAGACTAATAACTCACAAAATTCTAGGGCCAAAATTTTTTTGCAGATTGTCATGTAGACTTGTCATTAAGTATTGCACCAAAAACATTATAAATCTTGCTGTTAATAGACTTCCATAGGACAGCTGCAAGCTATTTTGCCACAAGGACTTTGAAAAGAGATACTTACCAGGCATAAAGCAAAAACCTGAAAGCACCCTAGATGTCACCACAAACTCTCAAACTCCTCAAAGAGCTTGATACCCTTCTCAGTAAGCAAAAGCCCAGCAGCATAATCAAACAAGTCTCTTCATAGGGAAATCCTTAAGGTGCAAATTGTTAGAGTGGCAGAGTATTCTGGAAAGGGCCACTTTACAGCTGCAGCTTATGTTCTTTCCTAGGATGTGCTTTTGACCACAATTTGAAATAGGATCCCATATTAGGTAGTCAGACCATTGTTATGAAAATATACCAGTCCATATTTTACTTACTATAGTTATCCATACGTTCACCTCTAACTGCATACCCAAATTATATAGTCATTTTCATTGATACAGCACTGTGAAGACATGCTAAAACAAGCAAAAACCTCTTAATCTCATTTTTTCCCTCCCATTCTTATTAAGTTCTTTTACTCCTTTCAACAGAGGAGTTCATCCACCCTCTAAAATATATCAATTTGCCAGCAGAAACTTACCACAAGTTCAGAGAACCTGGCATTGAGCTCCTCTGTTGGTGGTATTGGGACAGTAAACTCGAGGAATTGGAGAGGGTTGTTGTCCTTGAGATTGATTTCAGGGAGGTCACTACCCCCAAAGCAACAAAGAAATCCCAGCGCATGACGATTCCTCTTCCTGGGGGCCATGATCATCATGTATGATGCTATCTTCTGATCATGTTCTGCAGGAAGAAGAAAACAAGGGGGAAAAAAAAGATAAGCAAGATACGTACATTGGATACTTACAGCCCTCTACAGTTACAGTGGTCATCACCAGTGTAACAGCAGACTGAGAAGAGAAGGATTTGAGATACAAAGAGCAAAATATGCATTCCAACCAGACAAGGTAGCCAAGCTATAACATTCTTAAATGGCAACATAGAATCAATTTCTTCTACATTTTGCGAACAAGTTTTACAAACTCAGTGTGTGACTTCCTAGCAATTAGATTAGTAATATTAGCAGTTATATTAGTAATGATCAGCAGCCAATGCTGAATGTCCATTTTGGCCTTTTGCTCACTACCACAACAGAGGAACCAAAGTAACACTAGAGTATTTATTTACCCAGAAGATATAGAAGAATCCTCCAAAGATATGTCATTTGACTAAGGGGGGAAAAAAAAAAGCCAAATGCAACAATAACACAACAACAAAAAAACCCTGCTTTTTTTTCAGCACTCTGGAGGCAGACAGCCAAACATTCACTTATCCCTTTATGGCCAGGACTATTGCAGCAGGACCATTCCGTTTATCACATTTTCAAGCACATGCAACTAGCTTGGGCTGCTTTATGTATCCAGTGGAGAAACTGTACAGTGCTAGTGCATGCTTTCAGATTTACATTTGAGCTGCCAGATCCAATCTTGACAGGACCCAGGCTTGAGGAGCTTTGGTATCAGGAGCATAAAGGGAAGCAAAAGGAGGCTTGAAGGAGGAGTTGGAAAGTGACTGATTTCACCACACAACACCGTTTGTGAGCAACCCATCCAAACAGGAAGCCTCCTGCCAGCAGTTTGAAAGGAGGGATCTGTGCAGTCCATAGAGAGCTGCATATTTTGCCCTTTTAAGGGACTTGTTGTTTGACAGCTCAGGGGCTTATTTGTGTTGTATTTTTTAAGGACTTCACTTTTGCACTTAATCTGCAGAATAAGCTTTATCCTTAGAGAGTAAATAATTAAAGGCTTTTGCAAAGTCCAGCTCCCTGGGCACTAAGCAAGGAAATGAGGAAGGTGGCAGGTGAACCAAACCACAGGATGCTGGATGCTGTAGCAGCAGCAACACAGCTGTGCTTTGTCATCAGAGCAGTTGCTGCCCTAACCTGCCCCACAAAGCTTTGGCCTGTTTGCTTGCCAGAACAAGGCTGCTTTGAGCTCTCACAGAGACTAAGTGGCTGTGTTAGGAAAAGCACCTTTAGGTCAGCAGTTGCATAGTGGGACTTAACATACTGCATTCAGCCAGAAGTTCTCCAAGAAAAACGTGAAGAAATCTGAGCATGCTTGCTTAAGAAAAACAAAACAAAACAAAACAAAAAAAAACCAAAAAAAAACAAAAAAAACCACAAGCAAACAAAAAATAATCCCAAACCACTCAAACCTTCATCGTTGTGGCCCTATGGACTGGGCACGACACACATGCCCTACTCAGTGCTGAAACTAACTCATTTAGTGCCTTCTTTTACACACTATCATGCAGCTGAAATCTGCATTAGATGGTATCAGGTACTGTTCCCCAGCCTGCACTTTCCTTTGCTCTCCACGCCAGCTCTGAAATGGGTCGTGTGTCTCACCAGAACTCAACAGGGCAGCATCATCCATACCAGCTTCAAAAGCACATCCATTAAATCACTGGATTCTCACTAGGAGACACCAAATGCCAGATAAATCTGGAATCTCATTTTTGATAATAATAGACTGAGAAAAAGCAAAGTGTCCCCAGTTCTAGCATAATATTGTATACATCCTCCGTTTCCTCTCAAAGGAACAGATTTAAGAGACTGAGTTCTTAAAAGATTTCACAAAAGAAACTCAGAAGAAGTTGGCCTTCTCCATTGTACTCCAACACTGGCATTTTCCAGGTCCATTTCTAAGAGGCATGCAGGAAATTCATGCTGACACAGGGGTAACATGGCCTATCTGTACAACATACAGTTCTGTATAGGCTAGGTATCTAGAAGAATTTGAAATACAAAGAATTAAGAACAGCAAGAAAGGAATCTAGCATAACTCCTTCAGAATTGAATCATTTAAGAAATGAATGACTGAATATATATTTCTAGGTGGGAGGACTGTCTTCCTCAAGACTAACCCCACCAATCACAAAATGCTGAAAAACATTTGCTTAAGTAACTGGTTATGCTATTTAACATTAAGAAATAATTATGCTACTTACTGTTCATGCTATTTAAGAACTAACTACATCTTCTTGATTTTTATTTGTGAACATAGTTTTGAAGAAAATTACCATTTTCGAATAGCCTCCAAACAATTCTTTTCCTCTTTTTTTCATCTTTTTCAAGAATCAAATCTGGAGAAAGAAAACTTGCATCCAAAATAAAATAAAATACAATAAAATGAAAAAGAAGAAGAATAAGAAGGGAAAAGCAACAGAAACAAACGTCTTCCATTTCTCAGAGTAGTAACTGATAACCAAGCTATTTTAGAAATTATTCTTTAAACTCAGAAAACTAACAGTAGTTTTTGTATTTTTCTTTTCCTACAGAAAGATCTATTAGCATTCAACTTTTTATAAAAAGGCAATTGCAAAAATGACACAGATATGTGTAATTACATATTTTTAAACACCTCCTGTGAGAATCAATGGGAAATCTCTCTCTGGAAGGAATCCCACCATTAAACACAACAACTCTCTCCCAGAGCTCTTCTCGGTTGCACTGTCTTACCCTTTTAGACAACACAAAGAACTTGCTGTCATTTCAACAGCCCATTCTTGCCTCACAGTGAGCCCCCTCCTGCTTCCCAGCCTTACTTGTGGTTCAACTCAGGTCAGGAGTCACAGCCTGGAGCTTTGCCCAAGGTCTAATCATAACGTCTTCTTCCTCTGACAGGGTGTGCATCTTCATTTCTAAATCACTTGGCCCAGTGACCAAACATAATTACGCTAATGCAATTTTTTCAAGTCTTATCTGAAGGGTTAGCCACATGGGATGGGATCTCTGCTGACTGCACGCAAGGGTCCTCTTTCAATTGCAGGTTCTGAATTGTTTTTTTCAGTCTCATTCCTTTCTTCATTTTCTCTCAAAAATTACATTTTCCATGCAAAAAATATCCTGAACAGGCAATGTTCAAAAAGGAATGACTGATCTGCCAGTATTTCTCCTGTGCAGGAAAGCTGATTATCATAACTTTTAGAACACTTTCTTCTCCATTCTTCTCCACAGAGAAAGGCACAACTACAACTAAAATATAAAAACATGACTTTTGTATCCACCATTTTTGGGAAATCAGAAGAAAGAAAGAAAACTCTGTGTGTTAACTAAACACATACAAGTCTGCAAAACCAGTTTACAACATTAATGGAAACCACTGATTAGCCTCTTCCAGATCAACAGATAAAAAATGTCAGTAAACGGGCAGGCCAAGCTCACATCTAGGTGGAAAGCACTAGACTGCATATATGCTACAGAATCACTGTCCCCACTGTTTTATTCTAACAGATCAGAGAAGAAAGTAGAAAAAAAAAAAAAAAAGCCCAATCACTTCTGTTTTCCCAGTAGGTCTGTATCTCTCTCCACACTAGGGTGAAACGTATAAATTTGATGCAGTGTCACATAGAAAACAAAGATGAGGTATAATTTTTGATAACTGACATTGCTTCGTTAAAGGCAGGCCATGCCTGACAAACTTAGTGGCCTTTTACGATGGAGTTGCATTGCCAGTGGATAAATGAAGAGTAACTGTTGTCATCTACCTGGACTTGCAAAGCGTTTGACACTCTCACACAACATCCTGGTTACCAAATTAGAGAAAAATGGATTTGATGAGTGGAATACTTGCTGGATAAGTAATTGTTTAGATGATTGAGCTCAGAGAGCTGCGGTCAACAGCTCAATGTCCAAGTGCAGACAGATGACGAGGGGCATTCCTCAGGGATCAATGCTTGAACCACTGTTATTTATCATTTTTGTAGGTGACATGGACAGAGAAATCGAGTGCACCCTCCACAGGTTTGCAGACAACACCAAGCTGAGTGGCGCAGTTGACACGCTAGAGGGAAGGGATGTCATCCAGAGAGACCTGGAGAGGTTCAAGACGTGGGCCCATGCCAACCTCATGAAGTTCAACAAGGTCCTGTATCTGGGTTGGGGCAATCCCAAACACAAATACAGGTCAAGCAGAAAATGGTTTGAGAACAGCCCTCAGGAGAAGGATTTGCAAGTGTCGATTGATGAAAGGCTCAAGATGAGTGAGCAATTTGTGCTTGCAGCCCAAAAGGCCAACTGTATCGTGGGTTGCATCAAGAGAAGCGTAACCAGCAGACTGAGGGAGGCAATTCTGCCCCTCTATTCTGCTCTTTTGAGATCCAACTTGGAGTACCACATCCAGGTCTTGAGCTCCCAACACAAGAAGGACATGCAGTTGTTAAAGCAGTCCAGAGGAGGGCCACAAAGATAATAAGAGGGCCGGAGTACTTCCCCTATGAGGACAGCCTGAAAGATTTGGGGCTGTTCAGACAGGAGAAGACTCTGAGCAGACCTCACAGCATCCTTTCAAGTACCTGAAGGGGGCCTACAGGAATGCTGAGGAGGAACTGTTTATAAGGGCATGAAGCAACAGGACAAGGGGAAATAGCTTGAAACTGAAACAGCATAGATTTAGACTAGATACTAGGAAGAAATTCTTTACTGTGAAAGTGGTGAGACATGGGAACAGTTTGCCCAGTGAGTTGTGGATGCTCCCTCCCTGGAGGCATTCAAAGCCAGGTTGGGTGGGGCTTGGAGCAATCTGGTCTAGTGGGAAGTGTCCCTGCCTATTGCAGGGGCTTGGAACTAGATGATCTTAAAGGTCCCTTCCAACCCAAATCATTCCCATGATTTTATGCAGTAGAAAGAAACCTGAATCTGAACTTGGAACAGAAATCAACACCAACACTCCAAATCCAAATTAAATTTCTACATTACTCAACTATTTAATAAACCATCAGAACTTTGTGGTATTATAATAGCTACTCTCATCTTCACTTACTGGATAATGAAACCAAGAAAATAAGCATCATGCTCAAACTCATCAAAATGAACACACTGGACAAAGCTGAAGAGTTCTGCTCTCCTAATCCTGTAGTCAGTTCCCTGGACCACATTGCTTCTATGGTATACTGATAGCAAAACTAATGAGCTTCATGGCATGTTTCAATTACCATGGGAATTGTCCATATAAATTGTCATGCCTGTCACATGCAATGTGACAGATGTCATGTGTAATATAAGGCAACTGCAGCACTGGGGAGCAGTGGAGGGAAGTGTGTGCAAGCAACCCACTTGCTCCATCTTCAGTAGCCACTCAGCTCATTAGCTTTTCTCAATGCAGCATGGAGCTGCCTGGCTTCTAGGACACAAGGCAGCAACAAAATAATTAACTACTTAAAATCCACTAAGTTAGAGCTATTCTTTTGGGAAGGAGGATAGTCCTTCCAGAGAAGCACCACTTGCATACTGCATCGAATAGGAAGGAATCAGACCCAGGCAAAATTAATCAATTAATCACAGGAAAGAAAAAGCTAGAAAGGAAGAAATACTTTGTGTAGCAATGGCCATGAGCACAGTCCTTGAGAGGCTCAGCCTTTTCTCAAGGTTTCCTTCAGATGGGAAAGCACGGCTTGCCACTCGCTGTTCTGAAGCCAGTTCATAGATCTCCCCCTAAGAAAACACTTTAAAACAAGGTGGAATGTCAAGGTGGAATAAGAACTTTGCAAGCCAACCCAGGCATTCTACTCCACTCAGTTTCACCCACTTGTCAGGCTGTCTCATGGTACAAGCCCCCAGGCTGTTGCTCTCCATTTTTCTGCCACAAAAAAAAATATCCCATCAAAACTGAGGTAGATGAGAATTTCAAAATATCCCGCTGCACGTGGAAGAAAAATTAAGTACTATTTGAAGACTGTCAGGTGTAACTATATCTGTAAATCTACTTAGTGTAATATCTAAAATTGCCTGTCTAAAATCTGTTTATTTTTCAGTTCTTAAAGATGTTCAGGATGTGCTATATGACCAATGATCTGCTTATGACCACAAATCCAACAGTGCTTTACATTTCACCTCTACCTGACTAACACAAAAAGAAGCTACAAAGAACTCTCTTTCCTGTCTAAAAGATTATTTTGAGTCTCCCTCTGTGGTCTTTTGGAAATGGGGCAGGATGAAAGAAACAACAATAAAAAACAACAAATACCAGCAGGTTCTTCATGTTCCTCCCAAACCATTTATCTGCCTTCACATACAGGCAGTTTTAAAAGAATATGGTCAAATCAAGATTCAAAACCCAAAACAATGACAGAAATGAAGTAATTAGTAAATATCATAAATTCAGCTAGATATCATTTTTATATGTTAAAACATTTTTTCCGTCATTTAATCAAGTACAGATCAGTAATTCTCTATACCTGATTGAGGTGACTGAAAAATCCATTCCTTCTTTTCCCCAATGAGAAATAGCTTTCACAAGTTTACTAGTTTATTTTATGTTTGACTCTACATGACATTTTCAAGGGTCAAAATCAACCTATTCCCTTACATATCATGAGTCCTAACTAAAATTTTGCATCTAATTTTGGATGCAAGTAAATCCATACATCTGTAGCATTTGAGAATGGCGATGTGACTCCACTGCACTCTAAGCTGCAGACCAAAAGATTAAAATCAACAACTTAAGTGTTTATGCAGTATGTATATATTCTTCATCATCTCCGTGTCTGAGTGTACAAGATATTTGATTGAGAGGCAGCAATGCCTGGTTGTACAGAACTTTGGACTCAGAAATACGTTTTATTTACTGCTTATTATATCACAGGTTCCCATCCTAATTTATCAATTCCATATTTAGGGAAGCCTGAGTTCCTCACTCTTCCTGTATGAACCTTTCCGCTATTTTCAGGTGGTGGATCAAATAGCACTGCATAACCCAGCATACAAACAACCTTTCTGGTTTGAATGCATCACTCTAGAGCCAGTCTTTCTTTCCTTGCCTCTTCTCTGTTATTATTTCCAAAACTTTTAGCAGTGCAGTATTACAGTTTCAGGAGCAGATACCTCCACTTCCTTCTCTCTTAAAACAAAGCCTGTACTATTAACAAGACCAATTTTCCTGACTGTCAGCCTTGTTGGATTTTTTTCCATTTTTTCCACCATTTCAATTGCAAAACCCTTACCTTCTTTCATGACAACTTTCATGACTTGGAATGACTTCTTGTATCTATTTCATTCACTTCAAACAGCAAAACTCCTCTCAGTCATTGTACAGTGCCAAGCAGAATTATAGTGCTTCATAGTATGCAGGTGCTAAAAAGTTTGTTTTCAGAACTTCCACAGAATACATATAATATTAAGGCCATAAATTTCAAGATAAGTCTACAATCTGAAGCACTTTCCTCAGCTTCTCTCACCCTCCTGTGGTGCTGAGTACAACAGTGATGCAATTGCAAGAAGAGGCAAGGGACCAATACTTTAGAAAATGGAATGCAAGATAAAGAATATTTGAAATAATAAATTAATAGACTGAAAGTGAAATATACTGTGGTGACCACAGGCAAGCAGACATATCCACTGATGGTCAGAACCAGCACTGCTCCTTCAGTTCCAAGACAGAAGGCTAATCTTCTCTAGAGTAAAATGAACTTTTGTGTCTTTTTCAGATCTTATAAAATCAAATGCTTTTAATGTCATTGGTCTGAGACTGGCCCTAATCAGTAATGGCTTCCAGTTCTATCCATAAGACCAGATCTCAGAAAACTTGACCTCAAGGTCAAGTTTTTGATCACTTCAAGGATAGATTGATCTGGAGAATAAACTGTCCTACTCATTCCTCTATTCCAAAAGACCAGAAATACTACTAGAGTAGATTAGCATGAACATTTGATTTAAGAACTGGAAATCTCTGCATATTTCTATTGGGAAGATTGGGATTTAAGTCACAAGACTGTCAATTCAGAATTTCCCTGCAGCATTATGTTCCACCACCTTCAGAAGAAAGAACACACAAAACCCCATTAGCAAGAGTGTCCCTGTCTTGTTTCAGCCATTGTAATTTTTCCATTCTGTCACTGTCCAATTATTTCCAGACATGATGTAACCATTTTGCCAGGGGATTTGGGAGTCAAAATGTTGCTGTTGTTGTCATCATTATCCTGGGTGCCTGAATTTTCCAGACAAAATAAGCAGCTGAGGATATTAGAGTGCCTCTGTTGAGAGAGAAATAATTTGTAAGAACTGCCAGTTTGCTCCAAGAAAAACAAACAAATGGTAAAGGTCCAATTACATCTTCCCAAACTCCAGCTCATTTCCATGTAAAATGTTGTTTTCTTTTCAGACAATTAGCAGAAGAATGTTTCATCCTTGGTCCGATGTCATCACAGAGTACAAAAATTGATTTCCATTCTAACACTGGGTTCAGGGCCAGTGCAGGACATCAAAGCTTGACTTGACTGGAAATATGCCTTGATTATAACCACTGACAGCCAGCCACAGATGTAGGTGTACAAGTGCATTCTTCACTATTGCCAGGCAAATCCATTATTTTGCACTGGTGAATTTTTTCTCAAGTTTTCTTGCTTGAATAGAGCAACCAGGTATAATGGGAGAAATCTGACATAGACAACTCATGGACTTTCACATGTTTTTCCTAGGAGGTGCAGAATCTCTTTAAAACTGCTGTGTAGCATTACCACCTGCAAAAGACAGCTTCCAGATATGTTGCTTTCCTACAAAGTACAGTGCATTTCTGTTTGTCACTGCAAACATACAATTAATAATGGTGGCTCTCAGATCAGTTCCCTATACTGAAAAGCAACTGACTGTGATGGTAGGTGAAAAGTTCTTTTAGTGATTCATTAAAAGAAAGAGACAGTCAGTAGATGCATCACAATGGGAGCAAGTCTTGAGATTTTAATGCTCTCTCCATTTTAGAGATGCTTTCTCTAGGTCAAGGCACAGACAGAATCAAAGTGTCACTTATTTTATAATACCTGTTTTTTAAGCTACTCAGATTCCAGGGCTGTCAATTTGGCACCAACAATAAATTCACCCTTGAAAATGAAATTAAGGAAAGGTCACATAAAGTATTTTATTTCAGCATTTTTATTTTTATTCAACATTCTGACAAGGGATAATCTGGGTTCAATGCCCTGAAACCTCAACATTACGCAAGTAGTTTTAGACTTTAATCCAGCAGCTTGGTGAAATTGTTGAACTTTTAACCTAACGTGTCTCCATGAAGAATGGATATTTGGAAAGAACTCTGCTCAAGGATTTGGAGATGTTTTCTGTGTGTATTTTTAAGTGGTATCCAGATAAAATATATTTTCTGGCTGCTGTTATATTTATAAAAAGAGAGTGTACACTAACAATGAAAGCTGGTTTCAGAGCTGTGACCTGCTGCTTTAGGTTTCAGGGCTGGTGTTTTATGATGTTAGGGTGAAAAAGTTCGTATCTACATTTAGATCAAATTACATAGAGCTAGAGCTCTGAATTACATAGGTAGTGATTTTGAGGGTCTGAAAGGAAACTGCTACCTAAAGCCAGTCACCTTACTTGTATAATCAAAGCATGGTTTTGGCCAATAGCGAGTTACAAAGAATGCAGTAAAAGGAGAGGTGGAGGGGAATAGGTGGAACTACCCTGAATGTGCTGATCTTCTCTACAGTGATGCACATCCTCAGACCATGTGGTCTGGAGCATAAGGTACATGATGGACTGTGCACACCATGACAGTCACTACCAACTCCATTCTTTCACTGTTCATGATTAGAAAGAGTTTAAGTACTAAAGTAGAACTAGGGAAGACTTCCTAGAACTCTAACTGATCAACACCCCATTCTTCCTAGTGGGAAAATAATTTGCTTTATGACTACAGAGAATCTCCATGTAGCAGGTGTTTGGGTATTCATCTCTGGACCTCTAAGTATCTATAGCAAAATGATAGATTGCCCAAAGACAAGGCAGTATCTTCCAACTTCTGTAACAAAACTCCTTGCATCTCACTGACAAACATTCAATCACAGTCCGTAACAAAACAGACTGCACTATAAAATTCCCTTGGCTCCCCAGCTAGGAAAAAAAGTAAAAAGAAACACCCTGCTTCTGAACAGCCTCTTAATCGGAGTACACGTTCTCTGACATGATTTGAAATGGAGGCTCACTGTATACAAACAGGACAGAATTCTACCCTGTATTAGCAAAGGAACATCTTCATCCCCTTAGGTCAGCAAACATTACTATATCCAGCAATGCTGTAACACTACTTGTTATCTCTAGTTCTGTACAGCACCTATTTATTTGATAGATTGTACAGAATTTTATCCAAATCATTACCTAATGCATTTTGTTTTGTCTGATTCTTTGGAGACATATTTAAAACTTGTTTAAACCAGTCATTTTTCTTGCATTTTACTTCTTAAACTTATGGACTGTACACATACAAATAAAGACAGCAAACAGTCTAATATTGCCTCTTACAACTTATTCATATTTTGGCTCTGGCTTCCCTCACCACATAGGGACACACGTAAGATAAATGTGTATTATGCAAAAATATCTTCCACTGCAAGAACAAATTAAATTGCTGTTTCCCCAATTCTCACTTGCTGTGGAGAAGAAATAACAACCAGTAACAAAACCTTTCCAATAGCATGTAGCTAGGATCAGCATTTGATTCTACTCCCCTGTCTCAACCTCACACAGAAACACTCTGAACAAGGAAGGATGGTTAACCACACGGCACTTCACATCTACCTCATAGCATAATCAGTAGAGCTGCAAAATGTCAGGAAAAAAAAAAAGCAAGGCCAACTGCATATGTAGACTGGATGGCAAATCCAAGCAGAAATATCTTCTATGCAACTGAATAATTTGAATGCAAGCTGCTAGTCTGTCACTAAATTTTAACTGCTGGATGTTGAAACAGTAGATTTTTTATGACAATAACGTTAATGCTACTGAACCCCTATGTTTTATGCTTTTTTAAAATATATATATATAGTCATGCATATTACAAGCAAAGGGTCCAGTGCATTACAGTGGTGCTTGGCAAGGCGTAAAACTAAAGAAACTGTACAAAGAAGCAGCCTGACCTCCAAATCTATAAAAAGAAGTTAAACTAGCAGATGTATAATGCAAACATTGAGCCCATACTACTGAAACACTCTTCAGGGTGACCTTTTCCCTAGTGCTTGTCTGTCCATACCCTATCATCAGTCAAATGGAGCCTGTAAGAAGCATGGCTACTACCCAGGGAATGTTCTTAGTACTGGGTTTACACTGTTATCAGCTATTAATCACAAAAAAGCTCCAGTGGGATAACCCTAGAATTAAACAAGTCAATTAAGCGCTGCAAGCCTAGAGAGAGGAGTCAGTATGGGTAGTAGTTCTTAGGAACATCCTTTTTTTTTCCAAGAAAAAAAAGTTCTTTAGACAGTAGAGAGAGTCCATGAGGTCTTAGAATATCCTGTTCATGCTGAGATTTTAAACACACACAAAAATTTTCTACATTTTTAAGAGGTCATGCATGATAAGGAAACAATTCATCTCCAGTGGGGCCTACTAATAGCGGCACTAACTCTTCTTAATCTCCAAAGCACATTTCATACCCATATCAATATGTCAAGATACATTTCCAGCTTTTAATGGAATGTTATTACAGTAACAGTTTCTCCACTACATTCGAATTGCATTAGTGTAACTACATGGGCAACAGATCTCAATCATCAAATACCTGCATGATGATCACTAGGTCACATGTGTTCAGAAAGCTTCTCATAATGGAAGTGCCCTCCAATTAAGTGATTTTCAGAGCAGTTCAGAGACCTCTATTCAAAGAAGGTGAAATATAACATTGCCCAAGTAGAAAATAAATAAATAAATAAATAAATAAAGCTCTAGTACTGGGACTGGATCCAGCTTTAGAAGCATTTTGTCACTTTCATTTAATAAAGAGAAACCAACATTGACAAAATCTTGGAAATGAGATCGCTTTGCAACCTTCAGCTGGCCACTCTGAACCAAAAAAAGCATTTCTGAAAGCTGGAAGGAGTACCTCTAAGGACCAAAGTTTGAGATGGAGTTACTAAATAACAAAGTGAATCTACTTATCATAGGAAATGATGCAGAGGACAAGATGAGACACCCTTTTTTTTCTGGTTAGAAGGCTCCCATGCTTTATGAGAGCATGATAGCTATTTGTGTGCTGTGGAAGGACCTTGGTGTGGAGATAACTTCAGTGAGTCAACCAGATAATGGTTCTGTAGAGAAAATTAATTCATGGCTTTGTACTCAGTTCTTCAAATATCTAGGCTGAGGCGACACCAAAAAAGATCTCCATCTAATCAGGTATAAAGTGTCTTATGCTCCATAAAATGAATGATTTAAGGCCTTGATTAGGGAATCCTAGAAAATAATTCTGCAGGTAAACTCAGAGGAGTGAGAAAAGGAATGAGAGAAAGAGCATTTCATATTTCTCTTCAGAAAGATGTTGGAAGGGATAATCAATATTTTGCTTGCCTTATCAAGGCAGCAATTTCAGGATATACAAATTATTGAAATTGGGTTATAGGGACTGCAAGAAACTTTAATTCCTCCAGTGAGTAAAGAGCATATATTCTCTATATAGTTTCCTCTACAAATCTGCCACAGACTCCTATTAACACTGATGGAATAGCATAACCTTATAAAACAAGACACTAGCTCTCCCAAGCAGAACTCAGTTCATTTCCGGTGAATTTCCTCAGTGAAATCATGCCAGGTAGGCATCTGAAATTTTTTTGGTTTTTTTTTTTTTTTTTTTTTTTTTAAGTCCCAAACATATTTTTATTTCATGTTCTGAAAAGGCCTTTTGAGCTGACATTAGAAAAATCAAAGTACAGCATCCAAATAATCAGTTCCTGACTCCAGGGGAGAGTATTCCAATCCATACACAAACTACAGTAAGGATTGGTACTGATACCTCTTTCTTAACTGCATTCATCCATGCAATTTCTGTCGCTAACAAAGAAAAGGAAATCTGACAGCACTAGCGGAGTTAGTAGAGAAACCTCCTTCTTTTAACAGTTGAGATTTTTTTAAAAAAACAGACAATAAAAGGCTGGAAAGGCTTTCTCCTCACTCCAACAAGCGAGCAACACAGTGAAGCAGAAACCTAATCTAAACTTGAGGTAGTACCTCACACTGGAGCAAGAGTGTTCATATATGTGGTTAGCGTTGCACAGACCTCTTGCCAGGCTGAACGTATTCAAAAAGAGATTCAGTTTCCAACCTTAATCCTAACTCCATGAAAGTCTGACCACAAAATCAAAAAAGCAACATATGCCATATGTCAGTATTAGTTTTATGCTTCAGCTACCCTTCCACCCTCCCCCTTAAACCATCTTTCCCCAGGAATACCTCTCATGTTGCTTATAAAAACTCAACTAAGTTACCTCAAATCAGAAATATAGGGCAGAATCATCATTGCTTCTGACACCATTAAGCAGAAGATACTCTCATGCTGCACAGAAAGCCAAAGCATTCCTTTCCCTCTGGACCTTAAGGGACCCTCTCTATCTTTAGCAGCTACTATCTGGATGTGCACTGCCATAGTGCAGAGTTGTGTATCATGAACTGCATTGCAACAACCCTAAGCCCTCTTCATCCTGTACTCTTATCCCCGCCATCAGCAAATACCTAGGTCCAGTTTGCTCACTGTTCCCCCCTCCAAGAGGTTTTCAAGTGTGTCACAGGGTAGTTGTAGAAAAGCAGCACTCACACTGGAGAGAATACTAACACAAAACATAAGGGGAAAAGTGACTTGAGATACAGACATTTTTCCCATTGACTGAAGAGCTTGAGTTGGAATATACCAAAGTGTTATGCACGCATCTTAGCTGGCTTTAAACAAATATTTTGTGTTCTCTTCTTACATCTGTTTGCAGTTTCCCTTCACTAGCTTCCAAACTCACCAAACACAATGACTCACCTGTCCACTGCTTGTCAGACACCCTATGGAAGTAAGCTAATGCCAGCACAGTGGAACTCAGGAGCTGCTCAACAGCCACATAAGCTTAATCAGCATCAATCACTACACGTATTCACAGCTTGAGGCATGTCAGACAGTTAATCCACAATGAGTCTCCTGTTCTGGTCAGTTAAACTTCCACAAGTAACTTCTGAATAAGAACATTAAAAAACCAAAAAAAACCCCAAAAAACCCAAAACACCAGATTTGGCTGGTACCACATATATTTTAATGTTAAGCTATTAAGTATGACACAAAATTTGAAGCTTCTTTCACTATTTAGTTCCTATAGGCACTATATCCCTAGTTTTCAGTGCAAGCTGTTGGCACACGGTAAATGTTTGCAGGCTCACAAAAAAAAAAAAAAAAGACCTCCTCCCCACCATCCAAATTATTCTAAAAGAGGAAAAAACCAAAACATCTTCAATGCAAGTCTTCCCACTTTCCTACCTGAAAATAATAAAAATTGCCTCAGTCCAAATTTCAGACTCTCTTTCAAACTCTACTGTCATTGTAGCAAATACTCTACAGCACCTCAACTTCTCTGTCCTGTCTACAGAAAGTAAAAAGATTTACAACCCATTCAAAAGCATCTGTTAACGGAATCCCTTTTCTCCTGTTTTCTTAGAATATTGAGAGCATGGGATTTTTGCAGCACCTTTTTTTCTGTCTTCTTATGACCAAGGAATTAATTTAGAGAGAAGATTTAAAGACAGAGGACTTAAAACAAAGTTTTCCTATGGTTCTGATATATATAATTCCCTGTTCTCATTCCCACCATTAGACCAACCTAAAAGCTCATGATGTTTTGATAAACACACCAAAAGTAGCTGGAAATGTAAGAATGAAAAACATGTACAGTGCGTTTATTTTATGCCACTTTATTTTATGGCTTTTCTCCAGCATTTTTGATGCACAGTCTCACTAAGGTCATAGTGCTAAAACTTTCCTTAAACAAGTCCCACTAAAATGTTCAGCCCTCTTCTTCACCCTCTGTACCACCTGCTTCACAACAGGGAAGAAAAAAGAAGAAAGACAAGAAAAAGGAAAAAAAAAAAAAAAGGGAAGGGAAGGGAAGGGAAGGGAAGGGAAGGGAAGGGAAGGGAAGGGAAGGGAAGGGAAGGGAAGGGAAGGGAAGGGAAGGGAAGGGAAGGGAAGGGAAGGGAAGGGAAGGGAAGGGAAGGGAAGGGAAGGGAAGGGAAGGGAAGGGAAGGGAAGGGAAGGGAAGGGAAGGGAAGGGAAGGGAAGGGAAGGGAAGGGAAGGGAAGGGAAGGGAAGGGAAGGGAAGGGAAGGGAAGGGAAGGGAAGGGAAGGGAAGGGAAGGGAAGGGAAGGGAAGGGAAGGGAAGGGAAGAAAAATCAGAGCAGAAAAAAGAGCAGTGGGTACATACATCCCTTGGTATTGCTTGGCCTGTACTGTGCTATGCCCTTTTTTCAATTTTACTTTCCCAGAGAAAGTGCACTTCATACACTTAAAAAGAGAATTTATCTTCTTTGCAAACACTACTGTGTAAAAGTAAAAAAAGAAACCAAACCAAAACAAAAACACCCAAGCAAATCCCTGCATTAACAAGACAGAGCTGAAAAATGTTAAGAGACACATATAAGAATAAATAATTCTTGGAAGTGTTAGAGATGAGGCAAGATATGACAAATCTTCCATTCAGAAGCTGATAAATGAGTTCTGAGGAACAAAAGAAAAAGAGACAAAAAATGTAAGTGACCACTACCTTAAGAAAAAGAGAAGGTAGTTTTGTTTCAAAAAGGGGATTAGAGGGCATTTAGAGGCAAGATGCCCTACCAAGGATCTTTTCCAAGTATGATCCAATTTCTTTGGCCCAGAAGCCACATGATGAAAATATTCAAGATCCATTCTTGAAGCATGTGGAGCACCTTGTGGAGCACCTTGTGGAGCTCAGAAAAGGGAAAGTGTTAAGACATGGTTCACAAGCTGAGTGTGACAAGCTGCTGCTTTTGAGGTGAGGCTGGACTCAGCAGGTAGCCAGTTCTTAAAATGCTGCTAAGTGGATATCAGAAGCCCAGAATAGAAGAGGCAGGAAGGGCCTTCTCAAGGCTGTCTACTCCGACATCCCTGCTTAGCCACGGTCGCTTATAGCAGTTTGCCTGTGATCATGTCCAGATTACTTCAGAGCATTTCCAAGGAGGGAAATTCTGCATAAGCTTATGCCACTTTCAACCAACTTCTTATGTGTGCTCAAATGGACTTCCCTGCACCTTTTTTGTGCTCCCTTCTTCCTGCCCATTCAACAAGCACCACTGACAAGAGTTAATCTTTCTTACGCAAATGCTCAAATTTCTCAAAATCCCCCCTACCAGTGAAGCTCCTGCTTGACATAAATGTTTTCAAGACTTACATCTGGGTACAAATCTAGATTGGTTGCATGATATGAGAATACTACAGAAATGCTCCCGAGCCAACATCTACAAATGGCAGAGAACAAGCTATAGAACAAAGATCCATGTATTGAAGAGATACGAAGAGCTCCAGTACATTTCCCCAGAAATCAATCTCATTTTAAGCTTACTGACCACAAATATTCAAAGACAGAAGGTCAATTAGTCAGAAACACACTCCTCAAATCTGCAGAAGGTGAGCCTGCACAGATTGTTACTTCTCAAAGCCTTATTACAATACTATCATTAACATTAAAACTGACTTCCCAGAGGATTCCATGCCAATAAAAACAACCTTAAAGAAAAGTTCAGCTGTTTTCAGTTCTAGTACCATCCATAGCATAGATAACATCCCTTCATTAACACAGACAGAGATAATGACAAATACAATGGACTCGTACATCTGCTGGTTCTTGTATGAGGTAAGATGCGACTGTTATTAAGGCACTGGCATGCTCCAATATAATCCCTACGCATGCTAGTCCGCAGTCTCATTAATCAGTGCTTGGGAATAAGTTTTTCTTCCTCTGTATGACCCAAAATGAATACTTGGGTTTGGATTTTAATTCTCCAGTTTAGGGCTTTGCAGAATTCCCTTTGCACCCCTCATCTGCTTTCACTGAAGTTAGGGCATGTTTGACCACTGATTTATGTGGGAAAAGGATGGGATTTTAGCCACAGCACTACCATCTAATATCTGTCCTTGCTTACAAAGTAGCTGAATTTGGTTTTTATACGTAAAACCCAGAAAATCCAACCCCAGAGGTCAAGCCCTGTTGTTTGAAGCCTGGGAGCAAACTTTTTGGCACAATTTTTCCTGAGCCTGTTGTGTGGAAGATAAGGAATGTGAATGATTTCCTGCTATGCAGCATGTAGCTCACCAAGCATGTAACATTTTATGTACTAGAGGCGGTCTCTACAGAAACCTGGCTAGAGACCACAATGCTGAGCATGACAGCTTTCCAGAAGGAAGAAGCTCACCTTCATGCCTCCACATGCCTTCACAGTCTCCAACCCTTTCTAGGTTCACCATTAATTATCTTATCTGCGGCTTTCCCAAAGCATGCTTGAACATGCGATTCCTTCACCCAAACATGTCTCAAGGAAGGGGTATTACCTCCTACACCAATGCATCATTGCTGCAGGTAAATTCCCCAAAGGAATCAGTCTTTCATTTGCCTAAACACCACGTGCCAAGTGAACACATACTTGGTCCTGACTTGCCACCCTCCCGCACTACATATTATCTTCCAGATATGCTTCAGATAATGCCTTTGGGTGATCTCTTCTTAATTTTCAAAATCAGAAGTGCCTCCCCTAAAGACAGTTTGATATTTATCTCTCAAAACTAAAAAAACAAAACAAAACAAAACAAAACAAAACACCACAAGGGAAAGAAAAAGAAAGCACCCTTACATTTCATGTTATCCTGTTATCCTGAATGTGGGCTGTGCGCATCCCTATGCTGAAAAAAACAATGTAGGCCCCCAAGGACTAAAAGCTGAGTCTTCTCTCTCTTCAAGCAACCCTTTAGTATGCCATTGCTTGGTCTCTTCTGGATATTAGCCTGCTAAACAATATCCTGGAGAAATTATGCATAAGATGCTTTCCAGAAAAACTGCCCAACATCTTTGAGGGCCAGGCTAATCACAAGAAGATGAGTTTAGGCAGCCATGGCCAGGCTGTTGTAGCCTGATGGAAATACTCCATGAAGAGTAAGAGGGATTTGGCACAACACAATTCTAAATGTTTACCTGAAACCATGACTGCAAAGATGCAAAAGCCAGCCTGGCCTCTCCAAGTTATACAGCACCCTTAAGGGCATTCATTCAAAATGAGGATTAATTGAAGAGAACATCATATTCAGATGATTCTTCTTTCTGTTCAACTGTATGCTATAAAAGGAACTTTTTGCTGTTTTTAGGAAATACAGGAAATTCTCCCTCTAAATGCAGTGATCTTATCAGACTGCTCTTCAGCATATCCTTCTTCAACCCTGTCACTTACAAGAGGAGGATTATATATACGATGAGTAAACATCACTTGTTGTGCTTGAAAAAACACACTTGTATTCCAATAATTAGAATTAATTTTAAGGAAAATTTAGCTCTTGCCATCAACTTTTCACAAAACTGTCCAACTTCCATTTCAGCACAAAAAAAAATGAGACATATTTTGAAAAGGAAAGAAGAGGGCTGTTTAAAAGGAGAAAGAACAGCCTTGAAAAAAATTAAAACATATTTGGGAAAAAAAAGAAAGTTATCTTAGTGCTCAGAACTCTATAGAAGTCTTGAATTTACTTTTTATAAATGAAAAAAAAAAAAACCAAAAAAACATTTCACCAATCCTCTTCCACTATTACTGAACCCAAGAGGAACAAAAATAAAACAAATAATTTAGAAAAACTTAGTAGTGTTCATTTTGAAGGAAACAGTTACAAACAAACACATGTTTCCAGTCTGATTTATCCAAAATTTTGAAATATCCAGTTTTCATAAGAATGTGGACACACTTGGGAAACTCTATGTTTTCTTCAAAATTTGCCAATTTTGAGACCATTTCATGAGAAAAATCTCAATGGAAAAATGTATGAGACATACTGAGCTCTTTTGAAAGTCTAACCACTAGTGTCGGTAAATGAGATGAATACACACCATGATCTAGTCTGTCTTCTCAGAATAGTCACTCAAAGAGCCAAGCGATTATTCTCTCCAACTTATATGGCCATTTCTAAATCTGTAGGATATTACCAGCTGTGATCCTTCAGCTACAATCATTTAGCTGCTGGTTTGGTCAAGAATACAGAGTTCTACTTTACCTCTGAGCTACTTGATCCATTCTGAACAAGCAGTACAGATCTACTGAGCTAGCTGCGTTGTGCTTCAACATACAGGAGAAAATTAACAGAAGATCTCCATCTGTTGGGAAGCACGGATTGCAGCATCATCCAGTGATAAAAATATAAAAGCAAAGCAGTAGGATATTTTTACATGTTAGCTAGCAACATGTAAATACAGGCTGGCCACATGAAGGATGTGAAAGAAGGCAGCATAAAAACTCTGACCCCAGGTTTATTTAGCTTCTGCTGGCTTCAGTGAGACTTAGATTCACAAATGTGAAGACAGTCTTATGAATAACAGAGCTGAAAGGGCTGCATCAATCAGCTAGTCTAACCTTATGCATAACACATGCTGTAGGATTGCTATAAACTAATTCCTGTCTGAATTAGACAATAACTTCTAAATAGACATCTCATTTGATTTGAAGATTTCCAGCAATAGAAAACCTACCACAATCTTCAGTAAACTGTACCTCACTTTAGGAATGTGTGTTTCATCTACCAAGTTTCAATCCCCTGCGCTTGGTTCTTGACTTGATTTTCCTAGATCGAAGTATGAAGACCAAATATTTTCTGGATAGCTAATTATGAATGGTGATCAGCAAATCACCTTTTAAGCACCTCTTTAAACAATTAAAGGATAAGCTTTCCAGTCTCATCCATTAATAGAGGGGATTCATCAATGTTATATTCTGTAACCTTCCATTTAACACTTCTGAAGCAGTCTCTCTGTGACACATACAACAGTTATTTGAAAACGGCTAACTCTTGAATCAGAAAAGTTATTCAAGGTTAAAACAGAAGTAATTATGTATCATGGCTTCCTGGACACAAGGATATCTCAATGCAGGTATGAAGAGATTAATGGTCTGCTTAAGATCCTACAACAAGCAAGCAGCAGATACCAGAGTAATACCAACCAATTCTGATTTTAAATCCTCGTCCTATTTCACAATGCCATCTTCTTGCGTGACACAAAGCAGAAGCTATTCTAAAAAACAACAAAAAATCCCACATCCTGGAATCTCTCCAAAATTAGAGCACAGTTGCATCAGCATGCAACTGAAAATAATATCAAAAAAATCTTGGGATCTGCATAATAGCGTCCTTCCTGATTATTTTGAGGCATAGAAAGCATACCAAACAAATGAAAGACTTAGTCCTACAACAGGCCACATTCTTGTTCTTCTGCTACTTTAGAGGTGTTTGGAAAGACCAGTTTCAGCAGCCTACTAAGGCTTTACTATCGGTTTGATTTCAAAGGACTAAGTCACCAACAAATTCTTTTAGTTCCAATTTTAAGCCTGTCCCACAAATTCCAGCTTGCTAATGTAAACACCATAAAGAAAAACAACTTCAAAAACAAAATATTTGAAAGTCAGTTTCCCTTCTTTACTAGCTGCCAAGATCAGAGTTCAGGGCTCTGTGCTTCTTGAGTTGATGAAATCATTAACACCTACAGCAGCATAAGGAATGTAACTCTGCCCTCAAGACTTCATCAGAAATAAGAAGCTGGTGTAAGTTGCACCTTTAGAAACAGTTTCAAGTAATAAATTTCCAATTTCACATCCAGAGAGAAACCTAGTGTAAACTGCCAAGGAAAGTCACAATTCAGAGCACTTGGTTCAAAAGGCATCCATCAACACTAGAATTTTGCTAGCAAGATGCTCTCAAAAGCAATCAGAAGATGCATACACTAAAGTAAAGCCTTGCTGTGCAGTAATATCCAGAGGCATGCTCACAAGTTACTACAAAAAATTGTGCACAGCATTCAAAGCAGAGAAAATTCAATTCATTTTCTCTTCAGCCAGCAGAATTGACAGCCTTTTCCTTGCTACAGACGCCAGACCAAGACTTAGAGAGATTTTGTGTGGCAACATCAGGCAGCAGTCAGCCAGTCTGGAAGCTACAGCCAGTGTGAATTACAGGGTCTGTATGCATTTAGCAATCTCCATAAAGGCCCCCCTTTATATTCATTACAACACAGTTCTGTCTTTGCTACTACAAGGGGGGCTACAGACGAGGATTAGCAGCTGCTGCTGCTTGGAGGTAAGGTCTTCTGGCAGGATAAAAGTGGAGTGCAACTCTCTTTCCAGAAACCTGAGCCTCAAGTACCTGACACTGTTTGCTGTTAGCTTTATCATGGCTCATCTGTCTCTTTCCCAAACAGACACCATCTTACATAAGCTGGACATGCCCCCTTCCATCTCAGGGGAGAGGGAGTCCTAAATGGAAATTCAAGGCTATCCTCATGCCATTAATTTATTTAGAGTTTTCCAAGAGAACTACAGTTGGCTTTCTAGTGCATCAAATTGCTTTAAACCATCTCTTCTATGACTGCTACTCCCACCCCCTGTCCTGTGGGCTTCATGTCTGGAGCAGAAGATGCTACCTGCCCCCCTCTGATACTTCCATGTTCCTTAACTGAATTCAGTTAAAATAACAGTATTTTAACTCACAAGTAAAAAGAAATGCTGCAGTAATAAGTTGACATTTATTTTGCATACATTTCAAGCTCAAGGCAAGCTCTCTTTCTTCAGCTTCCATCCTGCTAGGATGGGATGCTCAGAGCATCTTAACATGCTGAATGTCCTACAAGTTGTGTATATTGAAGCTAGCAAGATGTTTTGTTCTTGTCTGTAAGCCTACGTCAGATACCCTTCTGGAACCCACCTGCTATGAAACGTGCTCTCATACATTGTGGGCATGCCAATCCTGCTGTAAAACTCTCTTACATCTTACCAATAACCCAAGAGTCCAGGATTCTCAGTCATTTCCTGTCCCCTGGATTAACATCCAACGATGTCCTGTTTACATTTCAGGGTTGTGGTGGAAATAAACACCATAATGTCAGGACATTCCATCAGCAGGATTCCAATGTAACCATGCTGGGCTCCAAGCAGGATGCTGAACCATTTATGGACTTATTCTTTATCTTCTTGTCTCCTTCTTATAATTCCATTACCTAACTGAAATAGCCTTATAATAGCTTCATGCAAGTATTTAATATACTAGAAGGATCATTACAAGTGTGAAGTTACTAAATCAAAGGAATCAGAAAGGAAGCATGTAAACACAGCAAGCAAGGAAGATGTACTGTATCACAAGGAGGATATTATTTCTTTATTTTAAACAGAAGTTCAAAGCAACATTATAATCCCTTTCCCCGCCCACATCAGGCAGATGTTGAAACTGAGACATGGACAAATCAAAGCCACTTTCCAATTGCTTGTAAGAACTAAATTCCACTGTCAGCTATGGTAGAAGACTAAACGTAGGTCAAAAGTTATTAAATCTCAACTCTTCCTCATTACGTTTCACCTACTTAGTTAAACAGCAATGTCTGAATAATCAGAAGAGATATCACAAATGCATCTGCTATTAAGTCTCTGCCAAGAAAGCAGGTTATAAAATTTCCAGACTGACTCTGTCAGCAAATAGACTGTCCTGTAGTATGATTAAAACTCTTCATTTCTTACCCTAGCAATATATAAGCCAATGATATGTTCTCCATTCCAATCAGAATATTAATCATAAAAACTGTGAGTAGAGATCACTCAGGACACACAAACAGGCTGGCTATCAAGGAGAGATTGAATGCTCTGAAAATGAGATTTCCTGTGATGCAACAGATCTCTCAGAGTCAGAGAAAGCAAGGGAAAAGATACACCAAGCTTGTACACTATTTGTTCCAGTGCTAAAACACTATACTGTATAGCACTTTGTTGTGTGATAGTCAATCTAGACAACTTCTAGTGTTGCCGTTTTAGATCTACAATATAGATATTGATCTTTGGAGGAATATAACCGGAAGACAGAACACTGTGATGTTGCAATAAATGTTTGCACTTGGCATTGAATGGCATGGAAATAGCTCCCTAGCACTTACGTAAGGTTCCAAGTGACTTGAAGATCCATAAGATCTCCATGAGACCTTCCAGCTGCAAGTCTGACTAGAGATGGCTGTAGTAATTTAGTACAATGCTTTAAGCTTACACTTACCTTACTAAAAGCCACTCTGTCTCAGGATAGCCCTAATGGCCAGTTAGAAACTCCAGGAAACATGATGAAAACTTCACTCCTAACTAAAGTAAGGGTACAAGACCTGTGTAACAGGCTGCCAATGGTCTGCTTCCCCCATTCTACACGTTGGTGCTACCATTCACAAAGCAGATTAGTCTTGCCAAAAGGCCACATACGATAGAGGCAGCTTTGAGAATATGCCTCAGGTGCCAAAATGGTCACACAGACCATTCTCTGTTTCGTGACATTTGTTCCAGAAGAACTTCATACAAGATTACTCCTCACTGCATTTAGACCATGAGATAAGACTCACCTATTTGTCCAAAATTTATCATGATCTGTAGACTCAGAACCCCCTGGCACTTTTCCATGAACTCTATTTTTCTTTCTGCTTGTCCCTGAGGTTTACAAGCACATTGTTGGAGGGAGCAGTAGTGAGTACTGCTGCTTTTGCTCCCCCTATTTGTAAAGCCGTTGATTTAAACCATGTGCACGCAGCAAGTCTCAACAAGGACATTATAAACGCATGTAATGATGTGATGGCTGCTGGCAATCAATGCGAATAAAAAAAAGGGGAGAAGGGGAAGTTTACTGGGTCTTGGTCCAGGTCCTAATGGACAAGCTCCTACATCACCAAACTGAGCTCTGCAGCTGCCACTACTCACATCAGTCAGCTGTCTTCCCAGCAGCCGAGAAGCGGACAGACAGAAGCTGCCCGAGCTTCTCTTCCCCAGTGTGCTTCCACAGAGGGCACTGGCATGCCAGGGCATGGGAAATTCAATTAATATTGCCCATATTTTGCCTGCTATTTTAGCATCTTTAACAAATACTACACTAACTTTAAAAATAATCAGTGGGCTCATGTTAAAAATAAAGTGCAAGTTGGCTTCCATGAGAAAGCAACTGAGCCAATGCCATTTATAGTAATTCGATGTGTCACTGAATAGCATCATTTTTTATAAATACACTGAAAGCCGGACATGAAATAACTGGTTAACAGCTCCCTAATCACAAGGGCTTCCTCTGCTACACATTTTTCCTATTTATCCAATGGCTTCTGTTTTATATCTAGTTTGCTAATGGAAAGAGAGGAAGGGGGAGGGGGAAAATTGGCCTAAACTGATCCAGCAGATGCACAGAGCTGGGGCCTCAAACACTGGCTTCTTTTCTGCAGCCACCGAAGGGCGGTGGGGGAGAGACATTTCAGCAAAATTCTTTCTCTCCAGCAACTACCGCAGAAACACATTTCCCTCTGTTTGGAGCCACTCAAAATAATTGCAGTTCAAATGCCAGAAGAATATTTTTTGCTTCCTGCATTCAGGAGGAGAAAGAGATGGGAAAATACTGAGAAAAGTTCCAAGTATGGTGGTCTCAAAACAGCAGTGCTAAGCTTTAAGAGAAAAAAAAAAAAAAGAATAAAGTGCGCTCTCATAAAGAAAGGAAAACAAAACTAGCCCCCAAATATTTGTTCTTTAATGATCCCAAAGCGTTTTACAGGTACACATAGGAAACATTATTTTAAAGGAAACATTATTTTATAGGACAATCCATCTTCTAGACCACGCAGATCATTCCAATTTTCAGAATAATTATCTATTCCCAACTTCTCACAACTGCTAGGATTCCCTACACAAGCATCACTGCATTCAGCATAGGTAGCGACCATCATTTCTGCATGCGCTAAGATGAATAAACAAAACTTACTCAAGCATATTAACTCCTGTGCTGCACTACTTAGAAGGTAGGCTGCCAAAGCCCAACCGGGAAGAGAAAAGGAGTCTTGCTGAAGCTCCTCAGCATAGGGCTGTAACCACCATCCATCCTGCCTCAACAGCAGCATGTCTTGCAGCCCCATTGCATTGCTTCAGCTTCTCCTTCATCCCCAGCTGGCAGCTGGGCCATTGGTCTGCAAGGGAGCATATGCACATCTACAGCTGATGTCCTATCTGGTGTCTGCCTACAGGAAGGCAGAGAACAGGAGGAGGTTTCACACTGTCATGAGATTGTGCACCAGGATACGTATGAAGGGATTCAGCATCTCCTTAAGGCTGTGTGTACCTTCACTGTCTGCTTTAATTTTAAGCTGCTCAATAAATACACCCTGATTTTAATCTGCAGAGGTGGAGGAAGGGAGCACAGTGCATGTAAGCAGAACGTGAGTGAGAGCATTATCCAAATTCAAGCAAGCAGCAGAAGCATGAAGCAAACTCCCTGCCTTGTGTTCTTTCATCCATTATGCCCTTAGCTATGTTTCACTGTCACAGTGTCAGCCCCAGAAAGGGGCATGCAAATTTCCTATGCTAACCACATTGTAAGTGTCTTCACACGAAAACTGCGCCTATATTACTGAGTCCACCATCCATATCAACACAGTTTTCTATGTTGAATTATATTCACTTTCCAGTAGAAAAAATTGTATGTCAGAAAGGGAAGAAACCAGTGACAAATACAGGAGAGTTACCAGCACTTAAACATTTTTATGTCTATATTCATTGCACAGTGAGCATGTTTCAACATCTTCTGAAGCTCCAACTGCTTTTGGGTAACCTGTGCTTAAAGTACCTCCACACTTGGGTCAAAAAGATTTGTCTTTGCGAATAGCATGAGTAGATATGGTGAAAATTTAGGTATGTGTAGGAAAAAATGGACTCCGAAGATAACCTCAAATTTTAATAAAATAAAATTAAATAAAACAAGCAAACAAACAAAAAACAAAAACAAACTAACAAAAATACTCATCTGATACGATTTGCCTCAGTTTACGAAGCAGGCAATTTGTGCCTAGGGTTTTTATTTCCTGCCTAAGGAATACCAAAATAGTATGAGACAACCAAAATAGCCACATACTGATTGACTACAGTACAGAGCCTTTGCCACTCGTAGAGCAGGCAAAGGAGGAACAAAAACAAAGCAAGAAGAAATTTTCACTGGAACTATGGACAACATGCAAGCCAGGAATACCATGAGATCTGTTCCATCCCTCTTTCTCTTCAGTCCCTTTGTAACTTGCACTCAAGGCACAGTGTTCACAGAAAACAGTAGGTTTTTTTCATAAACAATGCAGTACTTCAAGGGGCAGTTCCTCACTTCTTACTGAATAGTAAGGAGAAAACGCTGCTCAAGAGGTTAGTATAGCTGGTCCAAACAGTCATACCTCACATGAAATCAAGAAAGATGATGGCCCAGCAGCAAATGCCTTGATGTGTTGAGTGGGATTACAAACCAGGGCCTGCTCTTTGTATGGAAAAGCAGCAAGCAGACTGCCAAGACCCCTCTCGAAATACATTTCAAAGTGGGTTACTGTGAGGAGCGCGAGCACTATGATCTCAGCTGCCAACAAGTACTTCTGTGGAAAGCAGTTTGGAAGCAGGAACTCATTCTCCCAACAGTCCAGGCTTTGACCCATATTCATGCTGTGCAGTTAATCTAAGTGGAATTAGTGCTGGTGAAAGGGGCCATATGGATGGCCCTTGAGACAGAAATCTTATTTACCCACAGAAATTCCGCTGTGACCAGCAACACTGTAAGATACATCTTACATGCATGTGCCAAAGCCACGTGTTCTTCTCTCCAGCTCAAAACAACTAATCCTGGACTATCCAAACCCAATCTTCTGTAGGACTGCACGGAAAGATTTTGCAATTCCAAGGTTTGTACAAAGTAAACAGGAGAGAGACTCAAAAGCATTTTTGTACATCTTATACGCATAGAAAACTGTTGTTCCTTTCTGATTTGTGCCATATTTCTGGGGCTCTGAAAAGAGGACTAAGAACACATCTGTCAGCATTCCAGTCAAATCACAAAATAAACACATTGTGTTATAATGAAATGCATTTTGCCATACCTACTGGATACTATTTCCCCCTCTTCTTAGGCAACAGCTCCTGAAGCTCCTCGCCTTGAACTGCTTACTAACGACAGGTCAAAACTTTCAGTTAATATGTCCTTTAGGTACCATGAGGATGAAAGCCACAGGAGGAACATAAAGCCAGCAAGGTGGAAGTTAAGCCTGGACTTACATTTTACTTTTCCTGAGAAGTGAGGCTTACGACACAATTTCCCCATGCCTTCATAAGGTACGTGGACTGTATCTACACAAAGTTTGGAGGACTCCATGCATACTCCTCACATGCAAGATGGCACCATCTCACACAGCTGCCAGAAAAGCATTCCTTGTTAACATTCTTCAGCTTGTTTTATGAGCTAAGATTTTGCGGAGGAAAAAGAAAAACAAAACAAATAGTCCAAAATCAGCACTATTTGATGGTACATGAGTAGAGACAATAACAAAGATAAGTGCACCAGAGATCCATGCAATGAATGACTAAGTATATCTCTCAGTTCTATATGTGATTGAATAACTATTGTAGCCCATGAGCCTCTCATTTCTGAAAATGCAATGGCAGACTGTGTTAAAAAAAACTGGATTTAAGGTTCAGCAACTGTCAATAGCAACAATATTCAGCTCCCTTTCATGTAATTCTCTGTTTTTCCAAATGGAAATATTCCTTATTTAATAGCTTTCTAGATACCCTAAGCAAGGCATTCCACAAATGCTCCTTCAGTGGATTCTCCTTTTGGAGTGCCAGTTGAAGTATTAAAGTACTTCGTTGCCTTTTAACATCACATGCTTTCATGCAGACATCATGAAACTACCAGGCACAGAGCAAGCACCTAAGGTTACCAACAGCTATAGATTCAAACAGAAGAAGAAAGCCTCACTGCTTTCCTGTACTCTATCATCCCTCAACATCATCTTTGCCTGATGAGAGAACATTTTTCAAAAGAACACGTGGAGAGAAGCAGAGGATTTTAAGTCTTTCACTTGAGAATGAAATGCTATGATATTTGAAAAGTTGTGGCAGTATTAGATGAAGTCCCTGTGATTAGAAAAAAAGTCACACAATACCCATTTTAAAAAAGGATAAAAAGGATGACCCCAGGAACGACTGACCTGTCAGTCTTATCTCCGTGCTGGGGAAGATCATGGAACAGATAGCTATGGAAGCTATGCTGAAACACATGGAAGACAGGGAGGTGATGCTGGAGAACCAGCACAGCTTCACCAAGGGCAAATCCTGCTTGACCAACCTAGTGGCCTTCTCTGATGGTGCTGCTGCATCAGTGGACAAGAGAAGAGCCACTGATGTCATTTATCTCAACTTCAGTAAAACCTTTGACACGGTACTACACAACATCCTTCTCTTCAAATTGGAAAGATATGGATTTGATGGGTGGATTGTTCAATGGATGAAGAACTGGCTGCAGGATCGAGTCCAGAGAGTAGTGGTCAATGACTCAATGTCTGGATGGAGATCGGTGACTAGTGGTGTCCCCCAGGGGTCTGCATTGGGGCCAGTACTCTTTTAACATCTTCATCAGTAATGCTGACAGTGGGGTCAGGTGCACCCTCAGCAAGTTTTCTAATGACAACAAGCTGTGGGGTGCAATTGGCACATCAAAGGGATGGGATACCATCAAGAAGAACCAAGACAGGCTTGAGCAGTGGGCCCAGGTGAACCTCATAAGGTTCAACAAATTTAAATGCAAGATCTTGCACCTGAACAAGGCAACCTCCATTACCAATACAAGCAGGGGGAAAAAGAATTGAGCATAGCCCTCCTGAGAAAGACCTGGGGCTAACGGTAGATGGCAAGCTGGACATGAGCCAGCAATGTGCCCTCACAGCCCAGAAAGCCAACCATATCCTGAGTTGCATCAAAAGAAATGCGTCCAGCAGGGCAAGGGAAGTGATCCTGCCCCTCTACTCTGCATGGTGAGACCTCACCTGGAGTACTGCATCCAGATGTGGAGTCCTCAGTACAGGAGGGACACAGATCTATTGGAATGCATCCAGAGGTGGGCCACAAAAATGAGCCATGGAATGGAACAGCCCTCCTAGCAGGACAGGCTGAGAGAGCTGGGGCCATTCAGCCCGAGCTGAATGCAAGCAAGCATTTACCTTGGAGATGAACCTTCCATCCCACCACAGCAGCATGTTCAGTTCAGCATCAAGACAGCCTTCTTAGATAAGAAGTATTTGAGGAACTCAGTAGTACTTGATTCGATCTGAAATCCCACTTGACCTAGGTTCATGAAATTGCAGTCCTTCCTCTCTCCTAACAGTAAAATGGTGTTAACATCTCCTCCATAAAAAGTGAACTCCAATCCTGCTTTTGTTTTTCAAGTTAGTACTGTTCCTATGAATTCTGTAGCTTGCTTATGTTGCAAGTTCCTTGGAGCAGTAGCAGCTTCTGCTTTTGCTTCTCATCAGAAGTTTAGTTCCAAAGAATAATAGTCAAATCTGCACCGGCAACATCTTTTGTGGCCAAGCAACTCACCCAGAGTAACCATCAGGAATTCTCTGACCTTAAATACATTCTCCTAAGCTTTCTGCATTTGCAGAAAGTAAGTGAGCTTACAATCACACAGCAACACCTTCCCTAAACATTATTAATACCAGACCACCCAAAATGGCGTTATTGTGAACAAGAAGACAATGGGATGAACAAATTCAATTCAGATGAAGTATTGGGTAGCAGGTTCACTAATCCAGACCAATACTGCTCCTTACTGATTACAACAAATAGACACATATGCTATGCAGTTCTCTGTTCCAAGAATCTAAACTCTATAATATAGATGGCAGGAAAAAATGAAGCGCACAAAAATGGCTGCACCTCCTCCACACCTTGATTAAGCCTGAGCAGAAGCCCATTCTCTCTCCTCAAGACTTTTCTAAAGGACTACTTCTGAAGCATTCTAGATTATGTTCAGGAGATGCTTTGTTTCATAGTCTTTTTATTGGATAAAAACACAGTCCACCTTCTGCAGGACCCAACAGAAGGATACTACAACGCGATGAAGGTTAGAATGTACCATTATGACCATCAGACCTGACTTCCTGGAGACTTGTGAACATACTTACACACTCACTCTCTCTTCAGATCACTGCTCAATGGTAGATTATCAAATTGCAGTTAATCAAGTCTGGACAGCCACCATTCTCAAGCTCCATAAAGGAAATATTAAAGAATTCAGCTCAAGTACAATTTTCCTTCCATTAAATATTTGAGATGAAGAAGACAGAAAACACAACCACAAAGCAACAGCTACAGTTTTGATGCCTCTGGACAATTTTTTTTTTTTGCTCAGATACAGAAGAACAAACATATTTGCTACCAGCAGGAAATTCTAAGTATTTCAAAGGTGCCTTTGATTCCCAATGGGATGGCAAGGTGAAAAGAATTTGATACAAAATTGCTGACAGTCACTAAGATTCAACTATCAGTTACAACTCTCACCAACTTTTTATGATGCTACTATTCTCCTCCCATCAACACCATTCAAACCAAACAGCTTCCCCATTGATGTGCTAAGAAATGTTTTCCAAGATGATAACTGCTATTCAACATTCTTAGAAAGACACTTTCTCCACTTTACTATTTGTAATCATCAGGATATGAATTTCTCTCTGAATGAATCACCTCTTTCTTGTCCTCACCATTAACTTTTTTAAAAAAGAAGGAAGAGAAAAAAAAAAAAAAAGAAAAAGAAAAAAAAAAAAGTGAGATCTGAACTAAGTTAAGTGACTCCAGAACACAGGACAAGAAATACTATCTCTACCAATAAACATAAAGTATAGGAATTTTAAACTGTGATTTATATGAGATTGAAATGATGGAACAGGCTCAAGTTTAGCTCATCCTTTCCTTAGCCCAATATTTTTCTATTTTCCTTGCCAAAATCATTATTCTTCAAGATGAAAGTCTATCCGGGTTGAGAGCAGGGACAGTTACCCCTGTAGCTGGCAAGCTGCTCATGTAAGGAATGCAAGAGAATATGCATTGGCTGTCATTAGAGATGAGATTCCAGTTGAAATGATTATTCGGTCCCTTTTGGCACAACAGTTGTTAAACTGCTACATTTTGCTACTGTAACAGGACTTTCTAACCTTGCTGTTTCTGTACAGATTTAACATTGGCAGCAACTTCAATGGAAATCAATGTAACATCCTGAAATATGGGGCCCCATCACAGTCAGAGGGAAAAGAAGGTACAGTGGAACCAGGGAGGGGTTAAAGAAAACACAGGGAAGAACATTGTACTTGGCTGTACAAGTAACTTGTGAATGTGTCTTGAGAAATGTCCTGGATTATCAACTGTAATAAAATCTCTCAATGAGGAAAACAGGGGTGTCCTAGAGAACTACGAGTTCTGGTTTTCTACGTTCACTTCACACGTGGTTTGAAAAATTCATTTAATAAAACAAGATTTAAAAAAGAATGAAAGAAAATGCAGCCATAGAAAGTTTAACTTTTCTATCTTAGAGACATATTTAAGCATTCTTCTTCTTAGGAGAAGGACTACAAAGTAATGTTTCAGATAGGGATGGAAGAGAAAGGACATAATTAAAAACCTGTCTTTGTTTCTAAGTTGGAGACTGAAATCCTAACTCTTATTTCAGGGGGCAGTGGTTCCCCCATGAAGAGTGTATTTGTAAGAAGCAGAGTGAAGCGGAGCTTGAATAAAGATCAAAGAACAAACTGTTCCCAAATTAGACAGGTGTATGCCTGAGGTGGGAAGCTGGTCTTCAACCAAGAAGACTAAAGAGCATGATCCTCTCTGTATCATTTGCTACAGAGAAGGCCTTCATCCAATCTCAAAGCAAAATTTGGTAATACCAGTATGATATGGGCCAGAAACAGCTTTCTGCAAAATTACAGCACTAATTACTTGCCGAGTTTGAAGAAGACTATCCGTGTTTCCATATAAGTTGTCTGTTTCCTACTGAAACATAATGGCTGAGCAAATGAACGTTTCCTCTAGCACCCAGATTCATTTGGGTAGGAACAAATGACTAGCCAAGTTGCTCCTTCATCTAAAGCCACAGAAGCCTATAATATTTATGTTGATATTCTGAGATTTCTGCATGCCAGACACACAGGACAAGTATCTGCATGCACTCTGTTAGGAAGCTACTTTCTGTTTTCTGTTTGTGTTTTTGAAGTTCAGTTTTCTTTTAATATATGTCCCATTCTGATAGGTTGGGTATTAATTCAGCCTCCAAGCTAATGCCTATTGAGGTTAGGCTAGAGTGTTTGCTATTATTTTCAAGTCTGAAAAAAATCACTCTTTCTAAAACTGAAAAGCTGAAGAGGAACCACTATGAGCAATCCAGCAGTCTGTTCCAAACACTGGATAAGGGGCTCAGCTCTTCTTATTTAGAGCATTTTAGGATTTTAAGTACGTGCAGGAACAAAGCACAATAAAAAGAATTTTAAGAAAGGAAAATGAGCAAGCAACAAACCTTATCTTCCCATCTTCATCATAAACACAGAAAGTTTCCCATATGGCCCCCTGCAAAAGAATACACTTCCTGGAGGCTCTGTGTTGTCTCACCAACGCACACATACAAGATGTACTGTACAGAAATCAACTGGAGGTCACAAAATTTCAGTGCTGATCAGCACAAAAACATAAAAAATCCTCACATAGGAGATTCTTACAAAACCACATTTCACAGTGCAGCAGCTGAGTAAGGATTTTTCAAAACAGCAGAAACATCATAGTACGTATTTGGGGCCTTAAACACGATTCGTACTGAAAATTAAAGATGTCTGTTCCCACAGTACAAACAAAAATAGAGTTGTATGTATTTGTAGGTTTTTATAATGACATGCACATATAACATTGCAGTAGGAAACTTGCAGATATCCGATTAAGAGCAGGAGCATGTGTTCATTTATTTCAGGACAAAAGTGTATGATTGCATGCCTGGTCACATACTCAAGCTTACACGTGTAGATCAGGAAGGATGAGCGTAGAAACAAGTACATACATATGCAATTCCTGACTCTTCTTTTGTATACAAAATACAGATTCAGAGCCTGAGCACCATAATTTGGCAGTCAGAGAAGAGTGATGTTTCTCATGTAGCAAATACCACCCAAGCTGCAAAAGTCATTTTTCTTCTTGCTCTTCCATTCCATGTGCATGCTGGCACCTCACACCGACATGAAGTCATAGTATATTCCAGGAACAGCTTTAGCTTTTTCTTTTCATTCTTGCTTAAAAAGAAATGTGAACAGCTACTCTGCCTGCTCAAAGCTGCTACCAATCTAAGATGTTCAAGGACCCTGAAACCACAAAACGTGTCTTCTCCAATTTCCCAAAGCTGTGTCAGAGGATCCATATCCTGTCCCGACAACTTCTAACCCACCAACAGAATGAAAGGAGCCTGAGGCATTAAAGCAACATTCAGCAGGCACCACTGGAATTTCAGACACAGAATTAAAAGCTCTTCTGCTTTGTAATAACAAGAAAATATTCCAGTTAACAAATATTCTGCAGCAGAAAGAGACAATGACTTTGTCATCTCTATCAACTCTGAACTGCTAGAAGAAATCAGAACCTTACCACTAACAGTGATACTACTTAATCCCTGTGCTAGTGACCCCAGTGCTAGACTGACATGCTCTGAGGAAGCTGGAAAGGAAGGATTCTTTGAAGCCATGACTCCTACGTCAAACCAGTTGAAGGTTGATAGTTGTCCTTCAACTAACACCATTTCTAACTACACAGTTTTGGTGGTTCAGTGTTATTTGGTTGGTTGGTTTGTTTTGTGGGTTTTTTTTTTTTTTGTTTTTTTTTTTTTTGTGATTGGCTGTTCTTTTCTGTTTTGGTTGATTTTTGGTATCATTGTGGGAGTGGTGTGCTGCTGTTGTTTTGGCTTAGGCTGAAAGGAAAAAGAAACACGGGGCTAGGGGGCAAGCCACAAGGAGAGCTGTGTTTGGCCCTTGGTGCTGAGCAGGGGTGGTAAAGGGGATGATTTCACACAGAGGGTGGTGAAGCACTGGAACAGGTTGCCCAAGGACGTTGTGGATGCCCCATCCTGGAGGCATTCAAGGCCAGGCTAGATGTGGCTCTGGGCAGCCTGGTCTGGTGGTTGGCAACCCTGCACATAGCAGGCAGGTTGAAACTAGATGATCACTGTGGTACTTTTCAACTCAGGCCATTCTATGATTCTATGATGAAACACTATGCAGCGCACTGAACACTGAGAAACAAAATCTAACAAATACCTACTCCAGTTTTTCAAGCCTGCAGTCTGCAATTGGAAACCCTTGCTTCATTATCAGGGCTGAAATACTACCAAAATCCTTAGATAAAAGTGCAAACAGATGATAGATGTTCTTCCCTAAGTATATTTAGCCACATGTATAGAGAAGAAAAAGGATACATCATCAAAGGATTGAGAACAACTCTATATATGATGGTTTTATCAGATTTTCCAAATAACTGCAATTGGTCACAATCACACAAGCAGTACTTTGATTTGTTTTGTCTTCTAAGCAAAGCTCAGTTAAAGAACACAACTCCCTTTTATTCTGAAGTCTGTGGACTGCAAGGAATTCAGACAATTTTTCTAGCCCAGATGCCAGAGGAGAAGGGGGAATGATCCCTGGGTCATGCTATTTTTAATATCTGTCTCCCTGCCCATGTCATCACTTCTATGCCACTTCTACAGAGGATGACAGTGCTGAAACAGCTTCATTGAAGAAGATATGAAAGCCATAGGAAATATAATTAGTAAGTTCCTACTGCAAGATGTGTAAAGTCACAGACTTTCCTTAGGACCTTCGTGTTTAGATGCTCAATGCAAAAGTGATGATCAGTTTTGACTATTAAGGTGAGCACTAAAAGAATCACAATATCCATAACTTCAAAGCTTTTTATGAAGGCATCAAATCTCAGGATCAAGGGAATGTTTGCAGACCAGCTAGTTGTTCAATTACCCTTTTTTATTTAGGGACTGAAACTGAAGCACTTTCATTCTGTTCAGTCATACACTGTTCATTATCTTTATCATCATGGCAGAGAAAGGAAAAGAGGGGAAAAAAAAAAAAATCAGCATCTGACCATCCAGGAGTTTAAGAAAGATTTTGTCTTTTGAATGAGAAGGTTGTTAGGAAAAGGCTAATCCTGGGCATATAATCATAGAATTGGACTCTGCTTTTGGTGTAGATGGACAAGCAAAAAGATCTTGGATTCAGAAGAAAAGAATGCATCTTGAGATCCATCAGCAGTTCTAAGAGTTAACCAGAATTAGAATGAAATAAAAACTAAAGACCACCCAGCCGACCCATTAGGGATTCATAAAGGGATTATTTATCAGAAAGAGTAGCAATAGGACAAGAGATAACAACTTTAAACTAAAAGGGTAGATTTAAATTGGATATTGGGAAGACAGTCTTCACTATGAAGTTGGTTAAGTACTGGATGGGGCTTTGAGCAACCTGGTCTAGAGGAATGTATCCCTGCCCATGACAGGATGATTGGAAGTGAGTAATTGTTAAGATCCCTGGCAACCCAAGTCTATGATTCTGTAATTATCAATTCAAGTTTTATCCTCCATCTGAATGTGCTGCAGATTCTTTTTTTTTTTTTTTTTTTCCTGAAAAAAAACTATATGGACAAAGATAATAATATATTCAGTTGATTTATTATTATTATTACAATTGTTAGGATTTCAGCATGACATTTGTCCAGTAGGAACATTAAAGTGTTCTTGTAGCTACTGTTACAGTGACTGGTTGGGTATTTTAGCCTGTACATAAGTCCACACTGCTTCAGCTTTATTAGTATTTTCTTTTACATTTTCTGTTGACATGGAAATGGTATCCACATCACTATAATTTTTAATTTTACAAGTGGAGCTGAATAAGCAGACTTATTAATCTTTTTATATTTCATATTTTGATTTCCAACTACCAGTCTTTAAATCTAGACCACTGACATTTATGCAAGGCAGTCTTCTATGCTGCCAACCTCCAGTGACTTTCTTCTAATCTTCCTTCATACATTTCCTGGTGAACATTAACTAGGCTTACGCAAAGTCCTTACGCCACAGTTGACCACAATTCCTCATGTTTCTGAAGTGTCAAGGTGCATAAAGGGTATGGATACACAAAGGAATTGAGGTACAGAAAGAGGCTTTTTATGAAGTGTCAAAACAAGGAAACGTGAAGGCAGACCTCTGAGGATGAATAGTTTTGTTTTTTTGTTTTGGTTGGTTGTTTTTTTTTGTTGATTTTTTTTAAACTCACTTGCTATATGAGGAATAGTGGTTATTTCTAGCTTAATTAAAGGTCTGGCTGTGACACATGGAGCCATAGCCTGCTAATTTTAACTTCGGTTTCTTGAGTAAAAGCATTGAGGAATCACAGCAGAGCCATTTGTTGAGACTGTCTAAACTCACTCAGCAATCAGGTTACTCACACAGGTGGCTAGTGTTCTCTAGTTCATGACACCACACCTTCACTGCCACTGATTTCTGAGCTACCAAGCCTAAAAAGTTAGCTCAAGTATGATCTGTGTACATCATCTGTTTACTCTGCTAAACAGCAATGCACCCTACCTACACTGCTAAATTGCTATTGCTTTCCCTAACCTCATTTTAGTGCTAGCTGGTATGTATGTTAATGGTTAAAGACAGCAGAAAAGAAGAGTATAAGGTATTCAGTACTGTGTTAATAGTGCCACAGAGTTAATTTCCACTGCTTCTCTACGAAGTAGCAGTAAAATCACTTAATTTCACAGAGATGTGCTGTTGCACCAAATTAACTGCAACATAAACACTAATCCTATGCTTCCATGTTTAAATCATCAAACCTTGTAAATTCATCAATTCATTTTATATTCTCAAACCCCTTTGTCATCCGAACTCATTCTCTGTGGGACAGAGTAGTAATGTTTCTCAGGCACTGTATCACAAATGGTCTCAGAATCAAAAGCTCACATTAACAGAGAAGTCTTTCTCAAAAGCTGATGTGGTATTTTTTCCTGTGGAAGAATGAAATTCTGGAAAATCTATACAAATTCTCTACGTGGAAGGTTAAAATAAGAGGTGTGAATGCACAAATAGATAAACCTAAGCAGGGCAATAGGTCACGAGGAAGAGAAAAAAAATAAGAAAAGTAGGAATAGAAGACTAATCAAAACTAAAAACTGAGAGGTCTGTGGAGCACTGCTTAGAAGGAGAGCTCTCAAGAAGTCTTTCACCATTTGGTAAAGAATCTGACATCTGTGACACTCAGCAAAGAGTAGTTCAATACAAAAACTCAATTGAGGTAAGACAGTGTCTGTGGAATGAGAAGGGAACATCTAGCTCAAGATTTTTTGAGGCAAGAGAAAAGGTGAAGATGCTTTAAATAAAACTTAAGTCCACAGAAATTGAATGAACAAATTCAAAGTTCTGCCTGGACCACAGCAGAATATTTTAAGCCCCTTGAAATTTTCATTTGGAGCAATTCAGATACTTAAGTTCTAGTTAAACAGTGAAACAGTCACTGAAAGCTAGGACAGTGAAAGGACAGGTAAAACAAAGTCCTGAACAGCATGATTTTGAGAGGTTAGGCAATTGTTCATGAACTTTGTATATCTCAACAACTGCATGTGCTTACATACACATATGTATACTTGTGTAATCATTCATGGTAAAGTGAGGAAGAGTGAAAATTTTCCATGATATGACTTGTATCTCCAAACATAAACACATAATCTTATTGTTACATGTAGGGAGGGACTGGCATGTATGGATTTTACTCCTTTTAATTAGCAAATTATTCAAAATCATCCACCATTTCTATAATTCTATTATACTCTTTTCACACAAAGGACTTTGAACAGTTCAGTTAATTAAGTCCATCAAGTTTAAGCTTACCTATTGTTACAGAGAAAGAGAGAAACATATTGCTAAGACTGCCAAGTTTGAAAGCAGATTTCCAAGTTTATGAAAGTATCACATGCATCTACCACACATAGGACCAAGATAACTGACCAACTCTGATACAAATCTAGTCCCAAAACAGATTACGTAGAATTAAATCTCACTCACTGAGAAAAAATAGATTCTCAGAAAAGCTAAAGTAAGGACACTGGCACCAAATCTGAAGTCTGGATCTCACTCAGAATAGGTAGGCAATTCACTGAAATTAAACAGCAAATCAATCAATCTTTAGAATCACACACACTCTCTCATACTATGGAAACAAGCACAGAACTTATATTTAACAACCCAGGAATAAGTAGAGAGTGCAGCAGTAATGCATAGTTTCTTCTGCAAGTTGACCTGGAAAGGTGAGACCAGAGAACCATCATGATTAACGTGCAAGATAATGTGTTCGTAATTAAATTATGATTATGTTAAAACAGGAAGGAAAGAAGAGGAGCTGCGTCTGGGCTGTTCAAAGGAAGTAGGAAGGAAATGCTTTTTTTTTTTTTTTTTTTTTCCTTCCTCCTTTACATTGGTCCTAGAGATCTCACTAAAAGAGGCATTTACTTATTTGTAAGAAAGGGTAAAGTACCGTAAACTTTCACTTTCCAGTTACAGAGCACACCCAGAACTGGACAATGTTCAGATAGGAAGGGTATAGTTCAGGTTGATAAACAAACAGAACTGTAAACACTGTCCAGAAAGTGGCACTGCAGCTTGCCTCAGGAAAGCAGAACTCCATTTAAAACCACTTAAAAAGGACACTCTCTACAAATTAAGGCTTCATAATGAGGGGAAAAAAAAAAGATCCGAGGCAAAACTATTTGCTGATTATGAGAGAACTTAAGTAAATTGCACCCATCTGCACAACGTTGAAATGGTAACGTGTTTGTTTCCAGAATTACCAATATTCCTACTTCACAAAAATAAAAATAACGTCCAGACTAAAGTCAGTTTTATAACACTGTTTTCTATGTATTGTTTGAATCATTATCTCGTGTATTAAGTAGATACTGCAAGCTCTAATTTCCACATAGATATGCTTCCACACAAAGGCAAGGTATGAATGCCAGACTTGCATAATTGATTCAAAAGATTGAAGTTCATCTGTTTCAAGATCAGAATCTTACATAACAAAAGGTCAGTGGCAAAGCAACAAATCTTATCAGTATAACCACATTTTGCAAACTTTGTTTGACCAGTAATTATTTCTTTGTCCATTAACAGATGTAGTCCATTTCCCATCAAACTGTGAAATTCAATTGTCTTTTAGAGGAAAATCCCTATATATGACATGATGAAATATTGCATAAGAACTGCAAGGAGAGTTTCCCTGCCTCCACATCTGATAACAGCTCTGTCCATTCTAAGCCCAGACTCGTTACTGAATATTGTTCAGTTCAGTCAAGGGAAACCCTGACTTTTACATGAGAAACACGTTAAATGCCTCTGGTGTTGTTACCAGGAAGCATGACTGAACTGACCAAATAGTCAGCTTAACACAAATCTTCCATGAATAAATATATATAAAAAGCACTTATATAAGCACTTCAAGCACTACACCTTGATATGACAAATGAACATGTTTGATAGCGACCCACAAAGATCTTGATCAGGCTACATCAAGGCAACACATCTAGAGGCTGGTAGCCCAAAAGTCTTCATTAATTAAAATTATGGATATTCTGGTCTGAGCAGAAAGCACTTTCTGCTTAAGTTGTTGATGAAATTGCCTATTGCATTGATTTTGAAATCTCCCCTTTCCCTAGCATTAGTATTATCATATGCTCACGATATTTCAGGTATATCGTTCTTTCCTGGAAATGCTCACTTGTTGGAGAAAAGAATTTTGGCCTCTTCCCTTTGCTTTTTGCATGAATAACAACCAAGAGCTATGGACAAAGAACTAAGCTTCATGTGCAAATGAGCATTACAGTACCATGCACAGTTTATCACAGATTTACATACTTACTGAGAAAGTAAAGAAAACACAGAAGGAATGCCCAGCATCAGGCCCTCAAAGTTTTAATCCACTCAAGTGTATTCAATACCCTTATATTCAATAAAAACAATCCCACGTTTGCCCGGGATCATGGAAGGTAATAGCAGATAAAGGAATTTTCTCATTCCTGGAAGCTGAATCCATCAATTTGATTTCTTCTATGGATATTACACTTATTTCTGGCTTCACCTGTCCTACATGAACCCTATCCCTGGGATTCTGCAGAGAGAAAGTTCAACTAATCTTGACAAAGTAACTCTAATAAAAATCCCCAGCAAGGCATCCTCTTCCAAATCCTGTCACACATTTGCAATGAGGGAGCACACATACGATAAATTCAAGGAATATCACTTCTTTTCCATCTTAGGAGACTTTCATATAGTGCAATCAAAGCATATCCCCCAATTCCAAAAACTGAAATATTTTTTAACTTTTTTTTATTAGCAGGACCAATCTTTACCTTTCAGATTTTATAAATGACCAAAGAACCAACAAGAGACTGCCAGGGCTTGTAGTAAGACAACAAAAGGGTAGGCTGGCTTTCAGGACAACAGCAGCTAACTCTGTGCAGTCTATGCTGGCACTTGACTGAAGGCATATTTTACCTGTGAACTTAGATTCTTCCTGCTGGAGATCCCTGGGATGGAAGTGAAAAGAAAGACTGATTCTGCTTGTTAGTATATAACCAAACAAAGCCAATTTTAAATGTATTTGCTTATGGTCATCAGCATCTCAGGCAACGAGTGACAAGTTGTTTAAATACATCTGCTGATGGAGAGGAACAAGAATTAATTAGAATTACTATTTGGTGAACAAGCCCCAAATGCTCTTTGGCACCAGTCCTGCACGCCATCATTCCAGGAGTATTCCAGAGCTACATTACTTGGTAAACTCCTGTCAGATAGGGAATGCAAGTACAGCACAATGCAACAAGCTGCTGTAGCTGTGTGTGCATACCTCTTAACCACAGGAGTAATGGAGACAATAAAACAGTGCCCTGTTTATAGAAGAAAATGGCTTGAGTATGTTTATCCTAGCTACCCCAGCTAGTCCTGCAGAATTTTAAGAATATATTGCAACACCTTTTTTCCTGGAACATAATTGCTCTACTTAGAGCTAGGAGAGAAATCTTTTTTCCTGTTTTTTGATCAGGAAAAGAAAATTAATTCCTTCATTAATCAAAAATAATTCCTCAACACAGGAAAAGACACAACATTCACTACCGTATTCAGAAAGGCTCAGAATCACCACATTCACCTCAGTATGATGGATACAAACCAAACACCATTATTCTCCTATTTAGCTAGCACCTATCCTAATCCAGGGGTCAAATACTATGTTTTGGCTCTCCTTCTGCTCCACCCTTAGTCCTTGTGCCCAAAAATTACACCCTCAAACTCAGAAAGTTTGACTAAAGCTGGTACTTTCCTGCAAAAAGTCCTGGGTTTGATAAACACTCTTTGTTATATAAAAAGTTATCTCTTATGACACATCAAGCCCTAATTACATCACTTAAGATCAGTAGCGTGCTGAACGGACTAAAAAATTTTTTTTCTATGGATTTTTAGGGACTTAAAGACGCTTTGTGAATGGTGGCACTAAGCACTCATAGAAGTTCCAAGCCCATTGCTCAGAAAGCAAGCTGCCTGGGAACATGACAAGGTCGTAGCAAACTGTACTGAGTTCTCTCTCTCCTCCATGCCTGCCCCTCAACTGCAGCATAGCGTGGGATCCTGACAGCAGGAGGTTCCCACTATGGGCCCTTGGCTTCAGCTCTCTGTTGGGCCTGGGACTGCTCTTCTCAGGACTCCTGATGCGCCCTGAAGAAGCAAGATTCCAGGCATTCATCTGGGGCTCTGGGAGTCACTTACTTCATTCCTTCTGAGGAAACGGCTGGAAGTTTGCCCTCTAAATCTCATCTGTGGACTGCATTCCCTCTGAAGGTTTTATCAGCTTGCTCGTTTCAAACAGATTTTTACAGAGGGTTGAGAGGGCTGGAATGGATGAAAGAACTGGATCAATACCTTTGCCTATCCCAGGAAAAGGAAGATTCTCAGCCACAACTCACTCTTCATGAAGTTCACACGAAAGTTCTTTTTCAAGATGCAAAAACATGCAGGCCACTTTCTCCTTCCTTCCATCTCATCATCCTGATCCTAGAGTTAACATGAATTATCCTCTGCTTGTCTAGTGTGAGTGGTCACCTTTTTTTATTTATGAGTATCTGAGAGCTAACAGAAAAGACTGAAAATCTCCCAGAACTGCAGAATTCATCAAACCAAACTACACTGACACAATAATCAGTACTGTAAAAAGAAACATAATTTCAATTATATACAGTTCTTAGGGAAAAAGATAGAAGGAGAGAAAGTTAAGAATGCTCAGATCACAGGAGGATTGTAAAAAAAAAAAAAAAAAAAAAAAAAAAAAAAACTAGTAGACCAACCTTGGCACAAAGCCAAATGGGCATGAACTGGCCACGAACAAGGTTAATTTGGAAATCAGAAGCAGATTTCTAAACAGCAGAGGAGTGAGGCTCTTGAATGGCTTCCCAGCAGGAAAAGAAAGAGCAAAAGCCATTTCATTTTGAGGCAGAGATTGATAAATTTACTAAGGGAATCCCACAAGACAGTTTTCTGCACTTACAGAAAGCCCTATTCTATGATTTAGAAGATCTCTTCAGTCCTGTATACCTCATCTCTGATTGAGTCAAGGCAGGAAAAAGTAACAGTAAAATAAAGAGATGTGATGCAGTAGAACCAAAATAGTATCAGGTCAGTTAGTAAAAGGGTAAATGTAAGGGGATTTTTGGAGCAGAATTTATTCACTTCTTGGGACTTCAGTATTTTCAGATAAAATTTTGGATCACAGGGGAAGACTGAATTAGAACTGAAGTTCTGTATATCTATGACCACTTGCAAAGAACAGCATGGATGTGAAATCTTCCATCTATCTTGCAATCGTTATACTAGACCATGAGAAGTTATTTTCACAGACCTACATCCAGAAGTTACAGCTGTCAAAGTAACCATAAAAGGGTGAAGAGAATCTTAGAATATTAAGAAGAACCTTAGTTAAACAAAAAAAGCTGAGGGAGGGCATCCTGCTCCTATACTCTGTGCCGTTGAGACCTCACGTGGAATACTTTGTACAGATGTGGCATCCTCAGTACAGTAGAGAAGCGAACCTGTTAGAGGGAGTCAAGAGGAGGGCCATAAAAGTGATCCAAGGGATTAAACACCTCCCCTATGAGGACAGGCTGAGAAAGCTGAGAATTGAGGCTGTTCAGTCTAGAGAAGAGAAGGCTCTGAGCAGACCTGAGAGTGGCCTTTCAGCATCTAAAGGGGGGCTGTAAGAAAGAAAGGGGCAAACTCTTTAGCAGCGTTTGTTGTGACAGGACAAGGGGCAATGGCTTCAAACTAAAAGAGACATTTTGATTGGGTATAAAGAAAAAGGATTGTTTGTTTACAGAAAGAGTGGTGAGGCACTGGAACAGACTGCCCAGAGAGGTGGCAGATGCGCTCCGAGACAATCAACAGTCAGACTGCATTGGGCTCTGAGTACCCTGATCCAGCTCATAGGTATCCCTGTTCATTGCAGGGGAGTTGGACCAGATAGCCTTCAAGGATATCTTCTAATTCAAACAGTTGTTTAAGTCATAGTTGTGAAACATGCAGATGGGTATAGAAATGATTATCTGTCTTAGTCCAGACTTGCCTAAAATTTTATTGGAAGGAAGGCTCCGAAACTATTAAAGAAAGACAGCAAGGAGAGATCTTTACACATTCTATTTCTATATTGAAAAACACAGGATATTATAACTCTATTCCACACATGGAAGAAAAGGCAGAGTACATAAAGCTGCAAAAGCCTGAAAAATATAGTATTGTAACATAAGAATTCACGTGTGAACTCCCCCACAGCACATCAAACATGAGGTATTCATTGATTCCCACAAATGGAGTCAGTGTTGATCTATAAGCTGCAGCTCTGTATTACACATTTCAGTTTTATGCATTTAAGCCAGACAAACATTCCCAAGGGATTGAAAGAACCCGCTACAGTAAGTTGTGGTTCTATTTTGGATCATATCACAGCATAACAAATCACAGTTTCAGACACTGGGATAAGGGGCTCAATAAACCAAGTAGCATGATAACTTCATGTATATCCCTTCCACACATATAGCCATGAGTAGAATCAAATCCACATAAGGCCTTCCAAACTGTACAACTTTAAAGCAGCCATCAGTCTCATAATGTCATATATATATATATAGAATTATTAATACAATTGTATATCCTTATATCAACACTTTACCACACACTGCCTTGTAGCAGTAGCTATCTAGCCCTGTCCACACATATCAAAACTGTTTATCTGATCTGATCTCTCATATTTGAGGAAGCAGAAAAGACCGTAATGTTTTTTAGGGTTTTGTTTGTTTGTTTGTTTTTGGTGTTTTTTTTGTTTGTTTGTTTTTGTTTGTTTGTTTGTTTGTTTTGTTTTTAATGCAGAAAGTTATTCTGGTACTTTTGGTTTGTTCCAGTGGTTTTTCTATTGTGGCCCACACAAAGCAATCCTCAAAAAATCAGCATCACTAGAACTATTGGGTAACTCAGTAGTTCCCTATGACTACAAGAAATTTGAGTGCTGAGAATGATGCACTGGTCCATTGCTGGTCTAGCATTTTTAAGTCAGAGTGGTTTCTAAATTAAGTCTTTACAAAAACCAATAACTTCAAGGCTGGATTGGAAACTCGACTATGATGCAAAGTATCCCATACCAGAGTTCCATCCTGGTGATCTTTGATTCTTAGAGAATTAAAGGTTACAACATAACAAATGCATTCCACAGCAACCTGCACATATCGGCAAATCTTAATGAAGTAGAGAAAGTCTTCTGTAAACACTGAATAAAGACGAGAGGCAAGACTTTAAAGTCAGTTCAAATATTGCTGAGGTACAAGCAGCTACATTTTCGCAAAGACTTTTGCACATCAGGTGCGTGATCATTTCTGTCATTTGGTTGCCTTATCAAGCTGACAAGCTGAAAAGGAACTCTGAGCTATTTGGACTGTCTGGGCCTTGGGACACGAAGATCAAAGTGGGAAGCGGGAGCTCAAGTCTTCAAATCCTAGCAGTCACACTTCTTGTTCTCTCTATATTTACTGTTGTGCTCTAAGTTAAAGCCCTGCAGAAGTTGCCTTCTTTCCATCTAACTGAGGTGTCTTTAAAGCATGAATGACACAGACAAAAAGAACCTGGCTGTAGTACATTTTCATTTTTTCATCTTAATCTCACCTATAAGGAACGCACAAGTCAATCACCTTAAGCAGGACACTGCATAGATAGCAAAAGCATATTACTGACTGAAACCTAACATCACTAGAACCTCTTGTTTGGGGGTATTTTCTTAAGAGGAAAAATGATTGAAATAAGTAAACCTCTGAACAGCTTCCAACCCAAACACTATACAATATTAGGTGATGAAAGACCAGTTAGGAAAATGAACAAAAAAAAAATGGGATGTTGGAACTCCCTAGCCAAATTTCACTCTATAACCTGAGCACAGTGTAATTAAAAAATAAACAGCACAAAGAACAAAAAACAACTTTCATTAAAAAAAATATGCTTTTACAACCAAGAACTCTTTAGACAGAAATATTTTTCCTCCCCCTATGGGCCTTCCCCCCTCCCCTCCCCGACAGAGAGTATAATTAAAGGGCAATTAAATTCAAGGGGAAAAAGAAAGGGAACAAGATACATACACACATGAAAATATGTTTGTGTAATGTTTTCAAACAGTATCTTCTTTAATACAACATCCTGCCAAAAGTTTAGTCTGTGTTAAAGTTATTACACACCCTTCTAGTTACCAGCACAGCCTTTGTGCCGCTGTCACTTATAGTCCTTTCATCCCACATTCAGCCCGAAAGAAAACTATTACAGTTCACACTCTCTGATTTCTAGATGATCTAAATGCAAAAGCCCACGTGCAACTTTCCAAAGGGTCTCTGTATATAATCAAAGAACACAGAGCCTAAAAGTTCAAGATTTGTGTAATGCAAGCAGAGTACTGAAAAACCATGTAAGATTACTGAATGATTCAGAGGGCTTGTAATATAATACAGTATGCCCTTCCACCAGGTCCCTAGCCTGAATCCATTCTTTATAACAAACGAAAATCATTCCCACTTGATAGCTACTCCACTGAAATCAATTGATCAAGACTTTCCTAATAACTGAGCCAGTTTGCCATGGTGATATTTGTCCCTTGAAACAAACAGATCACAAGGACCTCTGTTGGCATAACCTAAATGGATTACAGAGGAAGCCATCAGAACTGACTGATCAAATCCTTGCTGGTAATCTGACAATGTAGAGAAATTAAAAAACAAAAGTTGATCAGAAAGATTTCAAACTTCAGTTTCGACCTTCTGTTGACCAAACCACAAAGCTGAAGAGCAGTACTGGAGAAGCCACAGTTCAAAACATCACTTTGTTCTGCAACTGAACAAAGGTATTGTGGCCTTCCAAGGCTGTCAGTTTTGCACCTTTCAGCACAACTAAATCATTGGGTTTTTTTCCTCCTTAAAATGAAAATAATAAAAATCCAAATCATCAGTTAAGCCATCAAGACTTCTTGAATTAATCCTTCTTCTTACTGGGATCCACACTTAACAGGTCAATACAGATGCCAAAAGATAATTATCCACAGCTCACAGTGTACCCTTCTGTTAAGAAAATCCAGATTCCTGCTTTCTAACAGATACAAATTGGACAATTTCATTTACTTACTGTTTATTTTACTAACGTATCAAATTGCCGGAAATATTTTGTTTACCTAGCAGTGGATAAAATTCATACTTTTGAATGTTTTCTTCCTAAATAAATTGATAAATAATCCCAATTTTGATGCAAGCACCAAAGCTTTTATTTGGTTTGGTTCTGTTTCAACTACAATAAAAACTGTTAGGAAAAAAAAATTAAGTAAGGAAAAAATACTCTGACAAATCTCCCCTGCACCACTATGTCTTGTACCCAAAAACATATGATAATGCACACACTGCTGTCAAAGGCAGAAGCTGGCAATGCAAGAGTGAAGCACCCGTGTATGCGTGCACATACATGGAAACACACATGCATAGTATTTATAAAATTGCTGCTGTAAGGGATTTGGAGTTTATTTTTTTAATTAAATGAAAATGATAACATGGGAGCTTTTCATCTGGCATGAGCTTAGGTTTTATCAGCTGCTGAAAAAGATTCTTTTGGAAAATGAAATTGTAGTGTTTCTTCACGTACTTTCTGTGGATTTCAGAATAAACAGAGCCTATATGATGATGCCAGCTAACAGATGTAAATAAAGTTATAGGCTATGACACATTTATAGAGACTGCAGAGCTGGACACATGGTCTGGGCAGTACAACCCCAGAATGCCCTATTATTGTTTCAACTCCAGCACAAATGAGAAGCACTAGGAAGGGCAGTTGCAAAGACTGCCTTTAGCCTCCCCGCTGCACATTGATATTGCATTATATACCACATGGTACAAAGGACAATTCATTAATTGCTGATCCTTCTGCCCATCCACATTTCAGCACTTCCTCTTTAAATCAGTTTAAAACCTCCAAAAGAATAATTTGACAAGAAGATAAGCTGCAGTTCCCAAGAGTCAAACAGACCTTCCACTGAAGACACTGAAAAGGACAGCATATGCTAAGTAACAGCATTGCCAGCTGCCACTTTGTCTTTTCTTCTCATATAGAACCTTTACAATCCACGGCCTTTTTAAATTATCTGATTATTAAAAAAAAGGAAGGAGGATCTTAGCAGGGCCTTTTTTTTTTTTTTTTTTTTTTTTTTTTTTTGTCCCTAGAGGTCTAGAAATTCATGACTCTTTTCCCTACTTCATGCTGCAAAACACATCAACTTGATTCATACTTTTACTAAGTGCTCAGAAGATTATTTCATGGCTTTCAGGGCGTAGCAAAGAGGGAAAAAAAAGGATTTTGCCATTGCTTTGATTTACTGGTTGGCAAGGTCAGTACACTATTTAAATATGATTATTTAATGATATATTAGGTCAATACCATGTTTTTGCAAGCATAATTAAATTGGTAGAGGGACTAAAAGTTTTTGAAAGCTTTCTTGTTCACTGTATTTGACATTTAAGAAATAATCTCTCAATAATGGATTGTTATGATTTAACCTAGCAGGCAGCTAAACATCACACAGCCATTCATTCAGCTCCCCCGTTCCAAGTGGGATTTTGGGAGAGAATCAACTACACAATTGCTTACCACTCTCTGACTGATGCCCAGCCAGTCCCCAAGCAGCAGCCACCCCCGTATCCCAGCCAAATTCCCCCAGTTTTATTGTTCAGAATGATATCACATGGTATGGGACATTCCTTTGGCCACTTAGGGTATCTGTCCAGGCTGTATTCCTCCCTATCTTCCTGGCTGGCAGGGTGGCACTAGTAGCAAAAAAGTCCTTGACTTAACATAAACACTGTTCAACAACTAAAACATCAATGTGTTATCAACATTGTTTTTCTCCTAAATCCAAAGCATAGCAGGCATCATTAAGAAAATTATCCCTATCTCAATTGAAACCATCATACAGATTGAGATTGAAGAAGAATTTTGACGGGTCTGGTTAAAAAAAAGAACTTTGGAACTACTGAGAGGAAAAAGGCAAATCAAAGGAAAAGCTGAGCTGAGTCATTAATAGTTTCAGATATAAGATGATAGCCATACAAATGTGAAGATGGAAATTAATTCCTTAGGAAAAGCTCACACTCATGAGCATCACAGATCTCATGGAGTCTGAAAGTCTAAAGGAAGACAGAATCATACTTTGAGAAAGGATTTCACAATAAGTGTCTTTAATGAGACTACGACAATGTGCTCAATGCTGAGTTAACAAGAACATGAAAATCAGCAAAACAATGACCAAAACTAGTAATACTAGAAAATGAACTATCAGCATTTGTTGACTAATCATGAGTCTTGCTCTGGCTAGACTAACTCAGCACTGTTACTGTCAACGTAAGCAAGTAGTAGACAAACACTCCAATGGCAGACAGAATTCATAGCACTGCCAACATCACAACAATCTACTGGTGGGTAAGAAGAGCAGTCTCTACTAAAAAAAAATATATATATATATATTAAAGGAATCTGTTTCTTCAATTTGGCATAGATACACGTGGATTTTCACCACATTTTAAATCTTACAAATACATGTCAAATTAAGCTAATATTTGGAAGGCTCTAGAGGAGTTAATCGTATGACCCCAGCACCACCCTCTGACAGACTTACAAACAGTATTCTCAGGTGCAATGCAAGAAGGTTACTTCCAAAGTAATACCCCCTACTTATTTCCATGGAAACTACACCAAATGCAAAGGGGACAATAACACTGCTTGACAGAGCAAATTCTCAGCTAAAAATGCTACTTTTCAACAGTCACCACCATTAGCTTTGCATTTCCACCAGCACCAACAAGAACCTGCATGCCACTTGTAAACATCTACACCAGTGGAAGTGACCCACTGTCACTGTTGATGCTGCTGAAATGCACCATTCACTGCCTCACTGGGCTCACATTCACTGTTTGGTCTCCAGAAACCTGCAGCAAGCACCGATATCAATAGGTGCAATTTTTTTTGCATGGAGGAGTTCAACAACACCTTTGCTTCACAAACAATTCCATGTCAGACACTATTCTGTCAGACTGCCCCTCTGCTGCCAGCTGTCACAGAAACAAAACATAATGGCACACTGGTGGGAAGATCCAACCTCTCTGTCATACCACCAACATCCACCTCTGACATTGTGGGCCAACAGAATAATACATGAGACATTACTTTTGTAGCAGACCTTGCAACACAAAGAAAAGCGCTCAGAAGCAAAATAAAATACATACTGAAGTGAATTTCCAAAGAGCACAGTAAAAATGGAATAGGACCAGTCGCATCAAACTGTCTATTCTGTGTATAAAATACACACTGCAACTGGAAATAATAGGCCAGCAGAAAAACTATACTTTAGAATAGCAATCAGTTCAAGCACAATACCAAACAGACCATGGTGAACAACAGAACAGAGGGGAGATGCAGCTGATAAGACCTCAGCTGAACATCAATGACTGTGGGGATAACTTGCTTTCAATGAATAAAAAAGCCTCCTACCAAGAGAAGCATCTGCTAGTGTCTAACGTTTCTCAGAGTGCCTGACAGCTCTATCGGTATTCCCAGTAACCTTGCTCCACTGCCAAGGGGTGTGTCACGTCCTTCACAGTGGGAGGGGTACTGCTGACTAATCCCATCAAGTAGCCCTCTTGAAGGAATGCAAAAAAGAAAAGATTCTTCAGTACATCAGTCAGACATCTCACCAGTTCCTGGAGATGTGCTGAAAGACAGAAATCTTTCCCTTGATCCAGTAAATGATTTCAAAGGGCCATTCATACCTGCAGTGAACAATGAAGAATATAACAATTCTTTTTTTCCTGTGTGAGCTACTAATATCACAAGGATACTGTGATATTAGTATCATTGCCTAAAAGTAACTGCTTAACAGCCTTTGCAGATGAGGAAGTTGACTTTCTTCACTCACTCCACTGATTCAGTTGATGTAGTAGCAGTCTAAACTCTTCAATGAGGTTTAAAGACTGGGAGTCTGAATGACTGGAATCCATGTGGTCATTTCAGTTCCTTTAATCTGCTTTGTTCAGCATGCCTCATATTAAGAACTTGAACCTGTAAATCTTTCCACTCCTCTGCAAGTGATTGTTAAGTAACAGGAATAAAGCCAGACAAAAACATCTTGTGCCTTGAGCGACGACCAAAGCCCCTGGTCATAACAGAAATGCCAAGTTCAAGTAGATGTTGCACAACTCAGGAACTTGATAGCTCCGATCCTTCTCTATTCATAGTAGAACTGCACTGGTTAAAACAGTATCTGAATTCATTTTAAAGCCTTTTTTAAGGAAACCCAAATTCCTGTTCCAGAGAGCAGCAGAGCATTATTATACTAACATCTGTGTGCACATGCAAGTATCATACACATAGATAAGGACAGTCTGTTACTGTATTCTCTAACTCTTCTCTATACAGAGCAAGAATACAGTGCAATTATCCCTGTCCTTGTAGCAGTACTGAGATATCTATGAAAAAGGCTGTACACATGCTTCTACCTTCCCCAAACTACCTGGCACTAGAAGGTTTAGTGATCAGGGTTTAAAAGTCTTCATATTCAGCTTACAGATCTCTAACCACTGCAGTGCATTTGTGCCAAATACAAAAGATGTTTCTACATTAGATGATTAGTTCATAGAATCATAGAATCACTCAGATTGGAAAAGACCTTAAAGACCATCGAGTTGAACCACAACCTAACCATACTACTCAACTCTAACAACCCTCCACTAAATCATGTCCCTGAGCACCACATCCAAATGGTTTTTAAACACACCCAGGGATGGTGACTCAACCACCTTCCTGAGCAGCCCATTCCAGTGCCTAACAACCCTTTCTGTAAAGAAGTTTGTCCTGATATCCAACCTAAACTTACCCTGGCACAACTTGATGCCATCTCCCCTTGTCCTGTCACCTGTCACCAGTGAGAAGAGATCAACCCCGCTGTTGCTGCAAGCACCTTTCAGATATTGGAAGAGAGCAATAAGATCTCCCCTCAGCCTCCTTTTCCCCAGTCTAAACAGCCCAGGTTCCTTCAGTCGCTCCTTGTAGGGCATTATTCTCCAAGCCATTCACAAGCCTTGTTGCCCTCCTTAGTCTACAGCTTGATTAACACCGAGTTCTTCCTTATTACCCACACCATCACTGAAGCAACATATATGTCAAGAGATTCTATGCTTTTCCTCTCTTTCTTTAAGTAAGCTGACCCCTCAGCACCTTCCACAAAAGGAAACAGGAATATAATCAGGCTCTAATTTCTAATTAGAATCTGAGTGGATCATCAGAGCTTACATTTTTCTTTGTAAGTCAAATAATCACTTTACAAACAAGCAAAACATAAGCTCTTAACAAAATTAAAAAATCCGACTGCTCTGACGGGATGTTACACTCTGTCGTTCTGTCCATATGTGAACAATTTCTGTTTTAATTGTTTAAAACATCTTCTCCTCGATTTTTCGCCGGCCTCTACCAGCTCCGCGGCTGCACAGGGAGGACCGTGCCAGACGCAGCAGCACCGCCCTCTGCCCAGCGCAGAGGAAATTGCATGTAATGTCTCTGCTCTTCAGAGCTGCCAATGGATTTAGCTAAACTCAAACATACATATGCAGCAGTTGCTCAGTAGTACTTTTGCATGAAGGTTTCCACTGATAACATGGTTTTAAAGACGATTCTTATTCCTGCCAAACCCACCTGACTGCATTTTAAAGCTGTTCAGGACGAGATTTGCTTTTACTCTGGAAAAGTAAATGACAAATCACTTCAAACAACTCTTTTTTTTTTTTTTTTTTTTTTTTTTTCTCTTTAAATCTCCCTGTTTAGTCATGTCCACGAAAAAAGCCAATTACAACTCTTAGAAACTTTCAGCCCCCACCTCTACACAAACACTTGCTGGTTTCCCCATCCCAGCTCCTGCAGCGTGGCGTCTATGCAAAAAGAGAGTTTCAAAACAGGAGCACAAAAGCTGACAAACACTGAACGATTTTTTACACTTTTATTTTGCCTCCATGTTTTCCCAGCTGCTCAGCTTAGAAGACAAGGGGAAAAAAAAGAAAAAGAAAAAAAAAGAAAAAAAGAAAAAAAAAAAAAGAAAAAAAAAACCTAAAGAAGCGGCCTGCAAAAAGCATTACAAACCAAGAGACTGGAAAACTACAGCCCGAGGTGGAGGATGTGCCTTTCGTTTAGACTTACCAATTTCATCCAGCCGCGTATTTTCCTACTCGCTTTTTACAGCGGCTGAGCTCAGTGCTCAGGAACGTCCATCCCGCGGCAGGCGCTGCGCCGCTCTCTCTCCCCCGCGCTGGATGCTGCCGAGTGAGCGGGGCTGGAGCTGTGCGAGCGCTTCTCCGGCCCCAACCGAGGAACTGCTTCCCATTCCCAGCCCAGTTCCAGCGCCGGGACTCTGGGAGGCAGGGCCGGCCCCTGCTACCGTGCTGCACTTTCTTAAAGGGACAAGCTCCGGCCTGGCAGGCACGGCTCAGCCTTCAGTCAAGGCTTTCGGGTGTTGCGATTTGGTTGTGGTTCAGAGGGTTATTTCTCTACACAACTCCGCAACGCGGTTGGGCGTTCCCAGTCCCCAGAGTTGCAGAGGCTGTGTGCGTTTCTGCAGCTCGTGGGGAGCCCCGTGGGATGCAGTGCCTCCCTGCGACCCCACAGCTCTGCGCTGAGTGCCCCTGCACTGCTATTGGCTATGCCCTCTAGCAGCACGGATCGTTTGAATTGTACGGTGAGGATATGACTTAACTAAGTAAAAAGCCTTAATTCCCCATTTTTGTGTGTGTTTTTCTTTTCTCAGTCTTTTTTTTTTTTTTTTTCCTCTATCTTTAGATAGCTTAAACCAGCCTGTTTTCTTCTGACTTCACTTTCAACTCTGTCTTATATTAATAGCTGGATGAATACGGGGGAGCTGTCTGCCTCGTGTGTCTTGCTGTCTGCAGTGGGAGAAATCACATTCCCTGTTACACAGTAACTCCGAGTTTCAGAGATAGTAACACCATCTGCAAAATCTCTCTCTCTCTCTCTCTGTAATTCATGGAAATAGATGGTTTGCTCTCTGTGAGCATGAGTCGTTTTTCATTACAATAACTGAACTCTCATGATGACAACACAAATCAACACATATCACAAAGCAAAGTCATATATATACAAATGTATGTATATATAATGGCACAAGCAGAGAAAGCAAGTTACACAGGAAAAATATCACCTTCAGATCAGCAGGCCAAACCAAACAATGTGGAGACAAATCAGCACTGTCTTCCCTTTTCTGTCCTGACATACACCAATGCACAACAGTCACAGGATGGGTGCCTGCTGCTATCAACCCAATGTGATTTCTTTCCATTTCTTTAATTCTACGGTGAAAGGAAGTGGGCAAAAAACAGAGAATCCAGCCCTTTCAGTACTAATGCTCCTTCACAAACAGGCCCAGCAGGTATCCTCTCACTGTAGGTACATATACATTCTATGATGTAAGTAAACTAGTCAGCCAGGCTACCGAATTATAATCTTCAGTATTAATAACTTTATATAAAACCGTGGGGATCCATCAGTGTCCTTCTGACATGAGCTATACTATGTTCTTGCGTTTGTCAACGTAGAACCCAGGAAAGATTTATATGATTTACACGTACAAATCAGATGAAATCTTACGATTGTCAGAGCCCCCTTCCATTCATATGTTTCTACTGGTCTATTAATCTTCAATTTCCACTCAATCTCTGCCTGCTACTTCTTTCATCTTATCCTCCAAGTCCCTGCTCTTTTACTCCCTCTCTCCCTCTTTTGCATGACACAGGTTTTTGCCTTTCCCCTTCCCTTGCTGGCCCTTCTTGAGTGGCTTGATACCCCCCCCTTTTGCCCTCTATTCCCTCAGCTTCTCATTGGAAAAAGAGAGATGAGAGAGGCAGAAATAATTAACTATTTCCTTCTCCCACTTTCCCAATATCCTCCACTTCCAGTGGACAAGGATATGGAGCCATAGTCTGTATCCAGCTCTGGAGACTAGCATGCAGCAGCAGGCCAAGGTAGAAAGGTTAGGTAGGCTCATATTACCAAAACAATTTCCCTCACCTTAGCACACTCTATTGTGACACAGCATAACCAATATAAATGGCCTTTGTCTTGCTCATTAGTTAAAAGTTAACAAAACTAACTCATTTTAAGGCAAAGCTCATCAACCAGCTGACGTCTCAGCTAAAGTTCATCTGATATGTTCAAAATAGGCAGAGCCTGTCTACAGGAAGGCAGAGTGAGGCACTGCAGCAGATGTGGATCTGAAAGGCAAAGACCAATGATGGGAAGAAAATGGGTCTTGTGGGAAACTAAAGTGGTGCTCCATCACTCTGCAAACACAAAACAAGAATGTGCAAAACACCAGAATGTGCCCAGCAGGAAACAGGCTTGTGTCATTGGGCCAGAATGATCAAATCACTATAAATATGAAGATAAATTAAGAGTATCTGCTCTTCCTTACATATGTTGTTCCTTAGAGTTCTTACAAATCCTTGTGAAAGCCATCCCCCCTCTCACTGCAGCATCTGGATGTTCCATTGACAGAGCATTGTCTAACGGTTACAACACAACTCCTGGTTTCTATTACTGGTTGAAGGAGAAATGTGTGGTATATTAAACAAAATAAAGACACAGCATTCAAAATTTGCTGCACACTTCGATATTTAGCCAGTAGTACATTAAACTAGATAAATCATTGATTCTTTCTGTGACTATTTCCCCAATAACAGAAAAGTACGTTAGATTGTGTGCTATATAATTCAATGTTTGTATTAATAACAGCCTGGGATGAAAGATACCAGAGAAGCCAGCTTTTTATTAGTATATATTGAACTGCTGATACATCCCTGCAAAGTGTTGCAGTTTGCAAAAATGTTTGGTTCTGCAGAGTAATCCTCTTCCATAAGAGCTGACCTTTAATAGAAACTATTTTGTTGCGTTCGGCTTATAGGACACAACAAAACCAGAAGCTACAAGAAAAAGTGATGTTTCTCTTTCTGAACAGCACACAGCATAAGGTCTACATCTCAGGACTGCACAAATATACTTAAACAGGCAGCTCCTTGAGAATTTAGGAATAAGACCATCAAAGAAAATACCTGCTTCTTTCTAAAAACATTTTTAGACTCTAACCACCAAGGTCAACCCCAAAACCTAATAAGCACCATGGGTGAAGTCTCTGATGCCAACTGACAACATCGAATTAAAAACTTCCCCATATTTTCTTTCTTTCTCATGGTTTTTCATTTTTCCCTTATATGAAAGAAATCAGTCCCAAAATGCAGATATACATATCCTCAAAGTCACAACTAATTGCTACAAAACAGAAGAAGCAAATGTGTCAAATATTTAGATGTATTTAAACAAAGTCCTTTTAGGGTCCTACAAGAAGCGAATGGACAAGAGGAAAGGGAAGTACAAACCAAAATTGGTTATGTGCTTTCCAAAAGCAGATTTCTTATACAATGTAGAAGCAAAAGCTTCTGTGAGATGCTGCTCTGCCTCTGAAGATTCAAACTGTTTGTTTGATCCATTGTCAAAAGGACATGGGTATATTAATCTAAAAACAAAAGTGCCCATTGTGAGCAGAGACCAAGTGCCAGGCTGCCTGCTTCATCTGACAATGGGTTTAAACACCATGGCTCTGTGAGCTAGGCAGCCTTCCATGCCTGACACCACCACTCAGTGCAGATACAGAGTCAAAGTCTTTTGCTTTGCCGCTACAGGCTGAAGAATTAGCAAGACTTTCACACCCTCTGTATAGAAGTTGTTACAATGTGTTTCTCAGTCTCTGAAATACCACACAACAATTAGAGCATCTCCTCACTGTACCATGCAAAGCAATATTACTGCTACGTGGGGTTTTTGTTTGTATGTTGGTTTTGATTCTCTGTCTGTGTTTTTTTGTTTTTTTGTTTGTTTGTTTGCTTTTGGGGGAAGTATTTCAGCCAGCTTTTACTTTGGTTGACTTCCGGTTAGCACAAAACCAGAGTGAAAAAGTAATGGCTATCTTCAAACTGCCTGTTTCTCTGTGGTCCTACAACTGATCAGGGTACATTAAGACTCTATTACCAACTTAGAACAACCTTGAGGTTTTGTAAATGACAATAAGCTACTCGTGGGTCTTGAAACAGCTCTTTAGCAGACAGAGAGCTTCAGCTAAACATCCTTTGCCTTTACAAAACTGGTGACGGAGCTATTACACCACTCCTATTCCACCTAGAAAACTCACTTCTTTCAAAAGTCCGTTCAAGGTTGCCAGTTTGCCAGTTCTGTGTGCTTTTGAGACATTTGTAACATATCAGTGGAGAAAAGCAACTGGAACAAGTCCTGGCTCCACCTATGATGCCAAGCAGGGGACATTCGTTTACTGTGTATTCATTGCAGAAGAGCTAAGCTCTGATTATCCAATATTCTCTGAAGTTTACATGCAAACTAATTGGAAGCACTGATCCCTTAGTAAGAAGCTGAAATCAATTAGGAAGCCAGCTGACCATATTTCAGCAATTAATTGCAAATGGCATTTGGTTTCAATATTTTATGGCCAACCTCATTATTCTGGCCTTTGAGGCTCTGGGTGTTTATTTTCCTGTACTGCACCAATATTAACCCACACTCATTTTCCTGGACATAACTTCCATCACAGAGAATCTGCCCTAATCTGTGACACACACTTTCCTGGAGAACACTTGGCTGTCTTTACAGGAATTCCTGTATATTTAGGAGTCCTGGAATTGGGACAAAGTTTTAAGGAAATGTGGCTCCTTACTTTTATGCAAAAGATGCTGAATTGCTCTCTTGGAAATCTGCTTGACAGTAATGGGTGAAGACTAGGAAGAAGAAAGCTGTAAGCCATTTTTGTTGAATTTGTCAAGACAGTGCAATTCAGTGGGAATGCAGAGCACCCATGGTCTACTGGAGTGCTGAGAGGTACATATGTGATTACCAGCATGACTGAGAGTTCATCTGGAAGCAAAAAATACACAGTTTTTTATGTGAAGTGGTTGACTGGGACATAAAGAGGGGCACACCCAGATTCTGCAATATTTAATTCCATCATTGGCAGCCTGAGTCAGAAGAATATTGGTGTATGCCAAGAAAGCAGCACATATTTAAGTAGGTACTGATCCTGATTATTTTTAAGAGTTATGTATGCAAACCCCAAGTAATTTTTTGTTCCAGAATCCTTGCACATGCCAGAAAAGAAACTGGTCACCTAGAGAAATGTAGCTAATCTCATGAAATTGTTTTTCCAAAAGACTACGAAGTTGTAAAGTGCTAATGTTTAAAAATTATATCAGATAAACATATTTTTCTTCAATGCATATTCATACACAGCTAGGAAATTGAAGCTGTGAGCAAAAGATTATACTTTGTTTTAGCTAAAAGAATGTGAAGTTTAGCAGATGTAATTTTCATGTATCAGCTAGCTGTATGGTCATCTGGGTTCTCCCTGTTTAACATACCAACAAGAATCAGATCTCTGAAGACAACTGTTGGAGAGTTATCACTCGATTTGACGGAAATATGATTGAGTTTGAGCTCTGGCAACTGATTCACCAATCTTTATACTTCATATAAATAATTTACATCCACAAAAAATGTACACCACCTTAATTCAACAGCACTTTGCGCTTTCATTGCACTCATGTAAATAGTGCTGCAAATTGTGAGGACTGAGATCTAGCTCACATGACTTCACAATATTTGTTGTACAGTGGAAATATCATAGAAAAAAAAGTTTTCATGCTTTTTTTAATTTTTTTTAATTTATTTTTTATTTTTTTACTCTGTGGTTGCTACAAGCTCTATGAGAGAAATAGAAAGCACACTTAAAATGATGAAGTGTTAGGTGCAATTAAACTTCATGCACAAGCTCTCCTTAACAGACTGAAGCCCTGAAGGATTCTAAATTACACAGAGGAGGAAACACTAAGTTTTCCTTGAATTGGTGGCCATTCTGGAAGAATAAAGGACTGAGTATGGAAGGAAAGAGAAAAAGTAGAGCATAAAATCAAGAACATTACTAGATTATCATTTCCTATGTGCTTCCAGTTTAGATTATAAATGTGGTCAAATGCAAGTTATCAAACTGACCTTCAAACTGGATGACAACAGCTGTACTAAAACTTGTAGCAAAGCTTGGATACAATTCTGTTCTATTTTGTTTAAATGGTGACTGGGTGAAAAGAACAAGAGTAGGAGCTTACAATTTCAAAGCCATTAGGAGTTATGTTTCTTCTGAACACACCTGGATTATCAGTAATTAGGCACAGTAAAGCCCTTTTTGCTGTAACCTTGCTCTGTGTTGAAGAACACATCACAGCAGGTGGAATATTCCTTTTGCCTTGTGAACATAGGTAACATCATGAAAGCTTAAGAAAATAAAAAGTGATAACTAAAATCGGGTTCCTAAGATTTTTAGGATTTCCTCTCCCATTCCCCACATGAAAATCAGAACTAACCTGAATGATTTGCATGGTTTCTGATTTGCTCTTCTCTCAATATTAAGTTCTCTGTATTCAAGGACCTCATCATGTAGGAAAAACCCACCTTCAGACAATTTAGTAGAGCTGATGTGACAGTAGAGATAGCTTTCTGGAGAAACAACTACAAATAAAGCGTTCCTTTTAGCTTTCTAATTTCCTAATATTCTTTCTAATATTCTAGTATTTCTGTAGTTTTTAAAAGAAATTATAGAAGAAATCTGTACCAAGTTCTTGTGTGGCCTCTGTTAACTTCAGTGAAAGCTGATCTTCCAGTATTTTGATTAAATCACTTTGAAACCAGAGGGATTCTAAGCACATTCATGACACTAAGCATAAGAAGATGCAGGCAGTGGGTACTACTCGTGCATGTAGAGGCAAGAACTTAAATGCTTCTTTGCTGAAGCACTCAATGGTATTTGCAGCTTACTACATAATCCAATCCAGAGCAAGTATTTCACATGTACCATTACATCTGCAACAACTACATCTGCACTATGGAAAAATTGTTGACTGGTTGCTCTACCCATTAATTTTAAGTATGTGGAAATGATCATAGGTTATCAATGTTAGAGGGAAAAAAATGTGCCGAGTGTGATTAGCGTATACAAAGATGGGTTTCAGCTGATACAGAACAATTGGCTCTGAATTCTTTGTATCAGCTGCTCTAGAGAAATAACTTCCAGGAGTTAGGGCCAGATCTATTGTGAATCATTTACTTCTATCAGTCAGCCAATTTACTTGTTATTAGGTTGTTTTTGGTTGTTGCTTCTTATGTTTGTTTGTTTGCTTCATTTTAATTAAAGACAAATTATTGTGCTCCAGGACATCCCACAAACACTGCTGTACTGCCATTTTAGGAAATATCATTAAAGCAACATTATCCTAATTTTCTTCCGATGACATTTAACTAAGCTGTTTTAAGATAAACATTATTAAAATAGTCAGTTCCTCTATGAGTGCATTAAGGTTATTCATAGAAACAGTAGTCTTTTGGGGATAATAGAAACACAGGGTCTTGTTTTCACTTAATTAACCCCATTTTCCATTGAAATAGCAAAATCAGTTTTAACACAAACCTATCAACATTGGGTAAAGTCAGGATTTGTTTCTTTATTTACTAATTTATTTATTTACTTTTTGTGTAATTGGATATTAATGAAAGATGTCACATTAGAAACTCTAGGGACTGAAGGCTGATATTCAAACTCAAATTATAAATAGCACTTGAAGTCATTCTATCCAAACTCCAGAAACTTCAATCTTTGCCACAGTTCCTCACTTTTGCCCTGGAATAACTTATTTTAAGAGGATGTAAGACAACATAACCCAAATAGTATTTGGCCCCAGTACGAGTGCCACTTGTGACCGCAGTTACTGAACTGTGACTCAGTCATAAGGGAAAAAAATAGAATCACAGAGTAGCTGAGGTTGAAAGAGACCTCTGCCATTATCTATTTCAATATGCCAGTTCAAAGGGGCAATGAGAGCAGGTTGCTTAGAACACAATACAGCTGGATTTTGAGAATCTCCATGCATGAAGCCTCCACAACCTCTCTGGGCAAACCATCCCTATATTTGATCAGCCTCACAGTAAGAAGTGTTGCTACTGTTGTTTTTGTTTTGGTTTTGTTTGCTTTAATGTTTGAATACAGGGATTTCCTGTATTTCATTTAATTCGTTAACTCCTGTCCTGTCTCCAGGCTACACTGAGAAGCATCTGGTTACATTTTTGCTTCCTCTCCATCAGCTATTTATACACCTCAAGTCTTTTCTTCTCCAGGCTAAACAGTCCCATCTTTCTCAGTCTCTCCTCGCATGTCAATTGTTCCATCCTCTTAATCACTTTGTGACCCTTTGTTGGACTCTCTCTAGTATGTCCATCGCTCTCTCATATTGAGGAGCCCAGAACTGGTTGCAACACTTCCGATTTGTCCCATTGAGGCTGAAGAAGGAAAGGATCACCTCCTTTGACTTGCTGACGTTGCTTTTCCTAATCCAGCCCTGTTGGCATCTACCACAAAGACACATTTCAAACTCATGTTCAACTTGTTGCCCATCCGGACTCCAGATTTTTTTCCACAGAGCTGTTTTCCAGCTGAACAGACTTATTTTATATTGGTGCATGATGTTATTCCTCCCCAGGAGAACGACATGGCATTTCCCTTTGATGAATTTCATGAGATACTTGTTGAGGTGGCTCTGAACAGAAGTATCTGATTTAAAAATCACTCATCCCAATTTTATGATGTCTGCAAACTTGCTGAGGGTGTGCTTGGTCTTATCATCTAGGTCATTAACAAAGTTGTTAAGAAGTTTTGGACCCTAGCACTCACCCAAGGATATATTATAAATATGGCCTTCATTTGATCTTTTCGCTATGAACCACAACATTTTGAGCCCAGTAGCTCAGGCTGTTATAAAGCAACCACACTGTCCAATTATCTAGCCCACACTGCTTCAATTTCTCAACAAGGATACTAGAGGGAGGTATCAAAAGTGCTATACAGTCAAGACAAACAGCATCTATTTCTCTCTCCCATCTATAAAGCCAGTTTTCTCATAACAGAGGCCATTAGAATGGTTAGGCATAATTTCTACTAACAAATCCATGCTCACTACCTCCATTCACCTTCTTGTCCTGCATATGTTTGGAAATAGTTTCTAGGAACATTTGATCCCTCACCTTCCCAGGGACTAAGATAAGGCTGTGTACTCTGTAGTGCTCAAGATGCTCTTTCTTGTCCCTCTTGAAGATAAACGTAAGAGTTGCTTTTCTTCCAGTTCTCAGGAACCTCGCATAGTTGCCTTGATCTTTTAAAGTTAATGAAGAGTGTCTTCACAGTGACATCAACCAGGTCCCTCAGCATTCATGCGTGTAATGCATCAGGTCCCAGGGAGCTCCGTATTTATACTTTGTTAAAATGTTCTCTAATCTGATCCTCTTCCATTGAGGTTAAATATTCCTGAATTTTGCAACTGGTTTCAGAGGCCTGAGATTTCTAAAGGCAAGCTACTTGCTCATTCATGTAGGCCTCGTCTCACCTTTCTTTCACTTTCTTCTCATCAGAACAGACTGTCCTTGAGCTTGGAGCAAGTGATCCTTAAAAAGCAACCAACTCTCCTGAAACTCTCTTCTCCCAAGGGCCGTGTCTCATGAGATTCTTTAAGTCAAGACTAGATCTGCTGCTCTCTTGAAATTCAAGCGAAACTGTTGCTTTTCATCTTGCTCCCTCTTCTCAGAATCCTGACCACTACCATCCCACAGTCACTGCAGCCAAGGGTACCCTGGACAATCACATCCCCATCCCTTTCTTCCTTGTCTGTAAATACCAGGTCCATTTAGAGCATCTCCTGTCTTCAGCTTGTCTACTATCTGTATTAGGAAGTTGTCATCAGTACATTCCAGAGCCCTCTTGGATTACTTGTGCCCTACTATATTGCCCTTCCAGTAGATGTTATGATGGTTAAAATCCCCATCAGTATCTGTGTTTTTGACCACATGACTTTTCCAGTTTCCTGAAGGTCTCTTTTACTTGTTTTTCTCACTAGGTGGTCTGAAACAGACATTCACCATAGCATTGCTCTTATTGTACTGCCCACCAAGCCTGGCGCATGAGCTCACATCTGGTTCATCATCCATTCCTGTGATGAGTTACTCTTAGGCATTTGCTAGCACAGACTGGAGAAACATTTCATGCTAACATCAGTCTCTCCTTCTGTTGCAGTCCTTCCTATGCTTTCAGGGAGCATTCATAAAGGCAAAGATATCCCCTTCTGGGAGACCTCACACACATTCAAAACAACACCACAGTTCAGGGTCAACCTAAATCAATCAATTTTCTTGCAAGACAGTTTCTTCCCACTTTGCTGACGTTGATATTTCTTTCCTCACCTACAGTCCTGCAGCCTGGGATTCCATCACACTGATATATATTAGGCTACATTTTAGGATTTCTGACCTTTAACTCACAGAAAGAAGTTTCAACCAAACCTTTCTACCTGATTTATGTGGGGAAACCCTCATGTGAACCCAGGACCCTAGGTCGCTCTGCACTCATTCCCTGTATTATAATTTCATGAGTCAGTCTATCCTTATATTCCCTAAAGAGAAGCCCTCTCATGCAGTTCACAAAGCATTATACCTTACCCCTCAGTCTGAATGCAGGGTAGCTTATCCTATAATGCTTACAATTGTAATAATTTTTCATTCCAATCCACCAAAAATGAATTTGAGCAGCTCACCTAATCTCTATTTTGAAACATATAATAACTATAAGCTGCTTTATTTAAGCAGATCTTATTTTTATACCATTGCTTTTGCTGTGACACACTGGCTATTTAATTTTGCGTTTTTTGCAACAGCCAGTTCCACAGCATCTCATTACCCAACCATGTGATCCTTACATATTTTCCAAAAGCCTTCTGTGCACATTTTAACCATGTCAATATTGACCGTATAACTAAATCCTATTCTGACATGATATCATCTAAAAGAGGAAAAAGCAAGGCAAACAACTACTAAAATCAACAAATTTGTAAAAATTAAAAGCAAATAAGCATGCTTTTTTTTTTTTTTTTTTTTTTTTTAAACTGGGATGAGTTGAGTAACTCACTTGAGGCCCAACCACTTATGAGTAATGTGGTCATCCCAAACACACAGGAATAAAAACTTCATAGCACCTTACAGCTGTGTTCACTCGTTCATTTACTCACTCTTTCTTTACCTCAGAACTCTGTCAAACCCATCCCAATCCTGCATTTCAACAAAGAGAGTCAAAATACCTTTTTTTTTAGATTTTCAGCCAGTGGTACAGCCACTGCTATTTCTATTGATTAACCTGGATGGCTGGAAAAATACGATTTTCTTTTTCTCTGAAGCCTGTCAACTCACAAGGAGACATTTTCTTTGAGGTCAAAACTTCGTAGATGGAGACGAGATTAAACATGAGGAAGTAAAGATGTCAAGATTTTCTGTCCACTTCTCCCCTTGATTCCATGATGCTACAGAAAAATTACATAGGTTCTTGGGGATAATTTTTCAAACAGGCACAAAGAGTTTTCCTTAGAAAACATGTTGTTATTTGTTCATCCCCAGCTCAATTGTAATGAATTTGAAAAGTTATGATTTTGAATGTGACAATGCAATGGAAAACTGACTGTAAAATAGAGCAGTGAAAATAATTGTACAGCATTGTACATTGCCTTTTGTACTCAGCATGTGTTATTGAGGAGTATGTTGTCTGTATTCCTCAACAAGCAGAGAAACCTAGTGCCTGGTCTTTTTATGCTGCAACGTTGTTCTTTCTCTTGCCTAACTTCCCATTGAGTCAAATGAGGCCAATTAGAAATGCTCTTTGTTGTCTGCAGGTAGGCCTTGCTGTACCAGCAGAAGTACACACCACTTGCTGTTTATACAGTGGTACTCATGTACTACATTTTCTGTCTTTTTCTGACTTGGCTTTTCTTTGTTTTTAAAACGTTTCTACAGTAAAAAATAATTATTATTATTTTAACTTTAACCTCACCAGCTTCTGTCTTTCTTTCGATTATTGAAGTCAGAATGCTCTGCTGGTCACTGCACTGTAAGGACCAGAGCATTCTAACTGGAAGCGTTACTCCCTGAAATGACCAGATTTCACACTTCCCAGCAGCACTACAGACCTTGTTCCAAGAGCACCAGTATCTTCCAGAAAGGTTTGTCTTTCCAGCTTTCAGTATTGGTATGGTTTCTGGAAAGCAGATGCACTGTAGACCCCAGCTACTTTTTATTTTTACCACTCATGTGGAAGTGATTTTTTTTTTTTCCTGGTTAGAGAGTCAGTGCAGCAAAACTCCTCCCAGTTCTACAATATATATATAATACTTTACACAGCCTTCTATCCATCCTGTCTTTCACATTATGTCTAATAAATAAAATGTCTCCAGCTCAAAGCTGGGGAAATGGCATGAAGAACATTTCCATTAATTCTGCAATGCCTTCAAAAGAGTAAGCTGCAGGCCCAACCCCAAGTTACTGGAAAAGTAGAAAAACCCTGGCACCAAGTCCCATCTTCCTGACACAACACATAACATCTGACAAGAACAAGCAGCAGGCATGCTTCTGTGTAGTCCTCATTCATCTCAAAGTTTTTGCCTCAGCTGACAGTGGGGCAGTGTACCCTGGGGCTTAAGAAGCATTGCCTGGCATATTATCCATAGGCACTCCTAAGTGATTTTCTCAAAACAGCTGGTGGAGAAGGAAAGATCGGCTTAAAGCCAAATTTCTTCACTTGTTGCAAATATCAACCCCCTTGAGTACTAATTTGGCATTCCTCAGCACAGACACACTCTGCTTTTGAAATATTTACTTTCCTTTATTTCATAACCTTCAGAAAATTTGGGGAAGAATGAGAATTGTTTATATTTATTTTTGTCGGTTTTTCTTTTTTTCTTTTTTTTTTTTTTTTGTCCTCTTATGACGGCAGAAATGTATTTATAGCTAGGAACTGGAGGACAGTTCTCACGTGGCTGCTGAAAATTAAAACAGCATGTAGGGTTTTGTTTTGTTTTGCTTTTATGCCTTTGCACTACAATCTTTCTCAGCGTTCCCTAAACCCATGTTATTGTAACCAGAGCCACATTTTGCATTGCTACAATTGCAGGGTTATGTAAATTCCAAAGGTTTTAAAAGAAGGAGCCTGGAGTTCCTGCTCCGAGCCATAGGGAGGTTGACGCAAATAGTTGTGCCCAGAATCTAGGGAGAGGCAAAGGTATTCAAAAACTACCAACGACTCAAGCTCAGCATGAACCTAATGTTTCTAGACCTTTTAGAACTTACTGTTTTCCCTCAAATTGATTGTTCTCTCGTTTTCAGCATTGTGCATTGCTATTACAAAGAAAAAACTTTTTTGCCACTTCTGGAACTCTCATATATTCTCTCTCACTAGTACATCTCACATCATTTTATCCAGGAGCATCAACAATAGAGAGTTCTACAACCTTGTGCAAGATACAAACTACTGCAGACTCGAGGAGTTGTATTTACAATTAAAAAGAAAATTACACGAAAAGAGAGAAAACGCAAAATACAGCAAAAGATCAAAGAATTTGTACCTGACCACTGAGAAATGTACCTACTTTATAGAAGGCAGTGTGGGAAGAAGTGTGCTACGTGTTGCACATCTGAGTGCCTCTGAGTAACCAAGTTTTAACGCTGACTCTGGCTGTGCATTTCTGTGTGGGCATGGGCAAGCCAATTCTTGTTTCTGACTCTCTAAAAGAGGGATAATAGTACCTGACTCAGATTCAATGCCAGATGCCTTTGTGTGAGCGCGTCTTAGGGCCTAGCGCTTAGACACTCAGCTAAATGAGAAAAATATTTAGTCCATTTCTGCAGCCCTGATTCTGTTTCATTTCTTAAATCAACACTAGATGAATTGCAACACCATATGAAAACCTAGCCTACATTATTCCTGAAGTATGTGGGGGTTTCATACTGCTCACTGCACCTGGATCACTGAAGCATGCTGTGGAAAACTTGGGAACTCCTATACTTCTGCAAAGGTGTAGCCAGAACTCCCTAGCACATCCAGTGACGCATAAGGAAGGATGGTTCTGAGGCCCTGCTCCAACATACTGCTTTCTATAGCTTTAGAGTTTTCCAGACAATCTTAATCTTAGTGCAGTGGATATGAAAAAGCAGGGCTTGCTACATCCCTTGCACCACACAGGAATGACAGTTGGTAAAATCTCAGGAAAGTAACCAAGAAGCACTGCCTCGCCCCACTGCCTCATAGGCTAGTGCCAAGCCAACATACGAAGGGGCATTCCGAGCAATTCCCAAGCTGTGATATTTTAAAAACAATCATTACAGTGGAAAAGATGATGTCATCTGCAGATAATAGCCCCTACTCTGCTGGTAGTTACTGCTGCTGCACAGGTACTGATAGCTGCTGTTATGAAAGTGTAGCTGTTTAAATCTTATTTAAGAAATACAAGCCCCATCCACTCAGCTTAGAAGTTTCTATCAATTTGTCATGTTCATTCATTTATTTACTTGGAGCCCGGAAATGCTCCACAAAGCTCTGATCCTGGCTGTCGCTGTGACCTTGGGCAAGCGACTGAATGCCTCTGCACCACCCACAACTCCTTTTGAAGTCAGCTGATGATGTGGATACTGAAGAATTCTGAAAACCCAGGCTCTAGAAGGAAAAGCCAATGTCTGCTACAGCAGAGGTGTTCTGGATCTCATCACAGATTATACAAAATTTGAAGATAAATAGTGAAGGATCTACTGCTAAGGAGTATCTACATAAACGTGGTATGTTACACTGGCCTGGTGTAACCACACTCCCAGAGTGGTGGAGTCTAAGGGATCATTCAGAACCTTTTTTTTTTTTTTTTTTTTTTTTAAGGGGACAGTTTGTTAATGGCCTTAAGAGCCTGCAGGGGGTCAGAAACAAGTAGCCAGAAAACCAACAGAAACCGGAAATTCAAGGCAGTTATATTAGATAATTTCCCATTCATGGAGTGCCTCATGACAAGTATCTGAGAACCACACATTTTACTGTACTGTAAAAAGTAAAAGTACTGACCAAAATCGTTAATTCACTATGTAACTTGTAACCTAACACTCTAAACCCTTGAATCCTTACCTTAAAAATGACTAGTTTAGTGCTATGTGGAACACAGGCAAGAAACTTTTATGCCATATTGATATCAAGTTCCTCAGATTTCAGTCTTAAACCTGCATCAAACTTCATACGTGCCTTTAAACAATCAGTACTGCTTCCTATAGACTTTGGTCTCTTGTCCAAGTATTAAGCAAGGTGAAGCTTGCTTAGCTTTTAGAACTTGAGAAATGTGCAGCCTGTAATTAATGGGCAAAGAGCAGAGCAGCTCTCATCTACAGCTCATTTGTTTGCCTGAGTAAACAAAGTCCTCCCTTCCCTTCTATGCTTGCGTATGCTCTGACAGATGCTACTTGGCTCAGCACAGTTAGCAGAGCAGGCAAGACAAGGGGCCACTTAGTCAGCTTTGTGACATCATTTGCCAGCAGGAGACCTCCTATAGCTGCATAGTCCAAACAAAGCATAAAATCAAAAATACTAATAAACAAAACCACTTAGACTCCTTGACATGGCAGACAGGCCTGATGAAATAGGAGTACAATGAAATCTTCCTACTTATACCTAATTGCAATAATAAAATGAAAGGCCTGCATTAGCCCAGTGACTCAGTGAGATGAATTCTGGTTAGACACATTTCGGATTCTCAGGACTATCATGTTCCACAGGTAAAGGAAGAAGAACAAAAGGAAAGAATAGTTGTGAGTGTACAGATAGGAAGCATATGGTGAGGAAAAAAGAAGTCAAAAAAAAAAAAAAAAAAAAAAAAAGCTCATCATAAGCAGAAAAACGTTCTAATACTCTCTAATTATGTAACTCAGGTGAGCTGCATATCATCCTCCAAAAAGCAGACTTCTCTTATCCTCCCTCCTTGCTACAATCAGCTACACCCAAAAATATCTGGAGGGAAAATGACATCTGACACAGCCATGGTAAAAATGACCCAAACTAAGAAGTGGCAACTCTGAGGGTGTGGGAAAGTCTGCAAACAAATCACTGGGTGTGTCAGATATGCAGACACTAATATAATACAGTGATTACTGTGTCTTTCCTCAGTGAATATGTAAAAGTTGGTGTTTCAAGAAGCATACACACTGACCAATGAACAAACTCAAGCCTCAGTGCATTTGCTTAGGAGCTGTACAACAGACTGTGAACCCAAAGGTTCATGTCATGAGACACTCTGAAAATAATTGGAGCCCAGGTGATAAACGAGTCCAGCACAGCATCTTCTGCTACACAGGGATTATTTAAACTGTTTCTGAGTATCACAGAACTGGGGAAACTGCTTGCTATTTATTTATTTATATTGGAGGGAGAGGGAGAGCTTCACTGTGTCTACAGAGCCCATCATTTCCCATCCTTTCAGCATCACAAGGTACAGAGTGTATAAGCCACAAATAAGGCTCTAGAAACAAGGCTCTAAAACTTCAGTGATAAATTCAGCTTTAGAAGTCCAAATGCAACTACAGAAGCTCATGGACTTAGGGTCACACAGTTTAAACAGGAAACCTAAAAAATACAACTCACACAGTCATGCAGCCTGTTCCATTAAAAAAAAAAAAAAAAAGCAGGCTGATATGTAGATAAATAGTGAACACATGGGAAAGCACATATCCTAACACATGCAAACAGCCAATGGCAATTAACAGCAGTGGCCATCCTGCAGAAGCAAGCTACAGATTAAAATAGGGGTATTTTTCATTGAAATCTGAAAGTATTTCCCATTTCTCTGGAATTGCTGTCCTCAAGTCTGGGACCAAATTGCTAAGCGCCCTCTAGCTTCTTTGTGAATTAAGTTTATTCTTGAGAGAGCAAAAGAATTCACAGCAACCCCAGTGCTGCTTCATCATAGCTCAGAGACACACTTCTTCAGCAAGCTATTTGGATCAAAGACTTGAGGCAACACCCCTGAAAGAAAAGAGAAGGCAAAACACAGAGGCGGCTTTTTCACCATCTGCTTCTATTTTAATTTGCTGCACTCCCATGTCACCACAGGCTGTAGGATGGTCAATTGGATTCTGTGTCATGTGCATTCATAGGACTACAAGGTCATCGCATCCTGTTTCCTACAGGCACAGACACCACATAACAGACATGCAGTCCAGCAGACTCCACGGCACTTTTATCCCAGTAGCATCACATACTAACACAGGATTTTTCAAGTGAATAGTGAGAAGCAAAAAAATTTTGTAGTTTAAAGTGAGACAACTCTTTTCACTGAATTTAAAGCAGCTGACAACGAGGTTGCATAATGCATTCCATTGTTTAAAGGCAAAGTATCACCTCTATGATCTTTGACCTATGATATGATCATAATTTAGTCCATTCTGAATATTCATGCTGTCTGAATAAAAACACGTACAGCTACAAATGATAGTCTTTTATCTGAAAGCAAAAACAAAAAATATTGATGCGTATGTAATATGAACTGTAGGTGAAGATTCAAGTCTGGTTCTTCAGATATCTGTCAATAGATTGTGCAAAAATAAAGGCTAGTAATCGAATAATTAACTTTCAAGTCTGATGAAGCAGCATTCTTAAACTGCTTTTTATGAAAAGTGCAATAACACCATACAAAAACGTTAACATGTTATATTAGGTCACCTTCAGTTTGTATTTACAGTAGGCTTTTTCCTAGACAAGGCTCCCATTTCACAGTAGTTTAGCTACACCAACAGATGTGAAAATCAGAAAGAGTATGGGCCCCCGGAGATGTCCTAATAGATGTGAGCACAATAAACATCAGCACCGTAAGTAAGCAGAGGATGAGGCAGTGAGGAGTTGCTAATTTTTGCCTCTGTTTGAACATAAAATTTGTCACAAAGGGCACAGTTGGACATTTATAGCTTAACGCGTGTCCCCCAGCAGGTATGTGAAACTATTCTAGATAAGCCCAGACACAGCTGGAAAACACTTCATGGGTCCCCCCAGGAAAATTTCACCTAGTCAGAAAATGCATCTGTTTTTATCCCTATAACTTAGTAATGGTGAGTGCCAAAGACTTAGAAACACTCACATAGGCTGCCTGAATCCTGCTGATGATGAAAGACTAAGGTCAAGCTTTGTACTTCTGTCATTGGCAACACATTTTGGGGCCTCTACAACTGAGCCAGAGAAATTCACTCATTGGGATGCCTGACCCTTAGGGCAGTAAAAGTATGAAACAAGCAAGGAGGGCAAGTTCATATCTCAGTAGGGCACAGTTGGAAGACAGTTCATATTGGCAGGGCCCTAGCGTGGTTATTACTCTCTCCCTGTATAGCAGTGCAGGAGGATGCTGACAGATCAGAGCACAGGCTAGAACAAAACCAACTGTCTGTCTGTGCATTCAGCTGTTAGAAACAGTTTAATTGGTTCCCGCTGTATATACGGCTGCAAAAGTAGCAAAGGACTAAAGTCCCCTCATGTTTGGTCAAGATCTTGCTTTCTTTCATCTGTTGTGCAGATGCTGATGGGGTCACCTGCCTGGAGGGGGTCAGGATTCTGCCAAATGGATTTAAGCAGGGTACTCACAGTCCAGGCATCCCAACTTAATGGCCAATGACTCAGAGAGAAAACCAAGACTGTCTGCACTAACTGATGGCCCCATTCCTGACAACATTTTTAAGGAAGAACAATATCCTGACAAACCCTATCTACTGTTTTGTGCTGCTAAATCAAACAAATTCATTCCACCTAGTTAGGGCAGATCTCTTAGAAGTGATCACTTCTTAGAAGTGATTCTATATCCTTAATGCAGGCAAAAATCCTAACTGAAGGATGGAGAGAAAAACAGAATTAAGGATTATGACTAGATGCATTGGGAAGCATAGAAATGAGGGAGTGAGAAACAAAGGGAGGCAAACATCCTCTGCAATAGGGGGATGGTATCCTGGGATACATTAAAAAGAACATGGCCAGCAGTTTGAGAGAAGCGATCTTCCCCCTATACTCTGCCCTGGTGAGGCCACGTTTAGAACTTTGTGTCCAATTCTGGACTTCCAAGTGCAAGAAAGACAGGTATCTCCTGGAAGGAGTCCAGCCGCATGGATGATGATGATTAAGGGCCTGAGGCATCTCTCTTACACAGAAAGACCATCTTAAGTCTGGGGAAAAGAAGACTAAGAGGAGAGCTGATTACTGTTTATAAATATCTAAAGGGAGATAGCAGGCAAATGAGCAGGGCCAGGCTTTTCTTAGTGATAGGACAAGAAACAATGGCCTGAAACTTGAACACAGGAAGTTCCATACAAACCTGTGGAGGAACTTTATGGTAAGGGTGACAGAGCATCAGAACAGGCTGTCCAGAGAGAATGTGGATTCTCCTTCTATAAAGATATTCCAAATCTCTCTGGATGCCTATCTGTGCACCTATTGCATGTACCTGCATTAGCGGGGAAGGTGGTATCAATGATCTCAAGATCCCTTCCAACTATTGCAATTTAGTGGTCAATTTGCATTCTGGAAAAAGTATAACTTTTGTCAATATATGACTTTCCAACAAGGCAGGAGACAAAAGATAAAGGCACTGTCATAAGAGTATAATTGCCATGACTTTGTCAAACTTCAACGTATGTGCAAAGAGAGTATGTAGATGGTAGTACATACTCCTGTCAAGTATGTACTTTATCTCAAATTGCAGGCATCTGAATAGGCAGTGCCTCAGTTTCACAGAGAGCTAAATCCATTAATAGCTCTGAAATTTTCCAAAGGAAAGTGCTGAATGCAAAGAATAAATTGCTAACATTATAAAATCTCTTTCCTGTGTCCTCACGTAACATTGTAGTAGAAGATCAGAGGCAAGAATACATTCTCTTGGTTTAACCCCTAATAGCTAAATAGGAGATTGTTTCTTACAGAGGTGTAGCAATTTGGCCAATGAGTATACCATACCCACTGCATTCAAGGGCTTGAACTTAAATCAACGGAAAGTAAAAGTGCTATGGCTGAAGATTTATTGACTACATATTTACAGAGAGGGATTAGACTGTTACAACATTTTTAGGGAACAAAATATCTTTGTGTTAGACGGAAACCAAGTTACATCATGCTATGCATTGGAATTGTCCAGGAAATTTCTACACACAAATAGATATATGCAAGGATACTTATAGAGCTCTACAGTAGTTTCATTCCATCTTGAAAAAGTTGCTTTCTGTGACAAGGAAATTAGGAGAATTGGCAGGCTGATACAGAGCAACATGGAATTCCCACATATTTCTGTCACAGCTTTGAGAGAAAACAGATGACAGTGTAGGACCAAGAGCGCGCAAATAGATTAATGATTTTTCAAGACCAGCCTGAAACATCTAAAAACAGCCTTCAAAAAAATTTTTTTTAAAAAGCCCTGAGCTTTCCTGGAAAATAGAAGCACCCAAAATATTTGTTAATTATGAAAACAACAGCAACAATCATGCAGTTGATAAGTACACTTCATGAAATATAAAAATTTACAGAAATATTTTAGCTCAAGAGAAAATTTGAAACATTTCTAAAAATTACTGGAAAAGTGAATGAAAGAGCCAGTGAAATCTTTTGTACAAAAAATTGATGTTTGTAATCCAGATTTGAACTGGGAGACAGAGAGAGTCACTTTCTTTAACTGACAAGAAGATTGAGACAGTATTGCAAATGAAGGTATAATTTCTCCATGATCATCCTTGACATTTAAAGGATTCCGATGTTTGAACAAGTTTGTGAAGATTTATACGTACCTGGTCAGTTTCCTCAGCCCATATCTTAGGGAGATGACTGTTTCTTACTCTTACAGCAGCTGAAATGTCAGAGGATCTTCACAGTGTTGTGTCTCTTGGAAACCACAAGAACATAGAAATTGACTACAACTAGTCAGACCTGATGTCCATTTAAACCAGTACTTTATCTCCAAACAACAGCCAGCTGCAAATAGTTAGGAAAAGCAAACCAAAATACCATATATAGTATGATCCTACTCCTGCTCAGTTCTCTTAGTTGTTTAGGACTAGAAGATGGGAATACAGCCAGTTTATCATATTTAATAGCGACTAGTGGACACATTCCCTAAGGTTTTTCATCTCTTCCCACAGCTTTGTCTTGGGAGAAAGGAGCATTACCACATGACATTAGAGCCTTAAAATGTAGTGTTGCATGACTTCTTTGCAACCAAACCCAACTCTGAAGGTGCTCATTGGTAGAAATGTTCTTTTTCCCCATATTGTGTGTGTGTTTGTGTATTAAGTTTATGAAAACTCCCTGGGAACTCATCTTCTGGTCAGATCTTGAAGGGTGAAACTGGATCTGATTTTCTTCTAAAACGACTATTTTCCTACTGAGTACTGTGCAGTTTCTCTTAAGACTTTGTGGCTCATTAATTCAGTTTTTTAAGTAGCAAAAAAAAAAAAAAAATACAGTGCCCCTCTAATCAGGTTTGTTCAATACTTTGAATAATAAAAGCCATAGGAGTAAAAACATTTCCTTTCTTATACCTTCATAAAATAAAAAAAAAAAAAAAAAAAAAAAAAAAAAAGTAATATACCAAAGAGATAGGGAAGAGCTTTTGGGTCTCACAGCTCAGTTTTGCCCACACTCGAAGAAATAGCTGGACTGGCACATACACTGCCAGCATTTAATCCAGCTTGGGACACAATAAGAGGAAAATACGCTGAACAAAAGCGAATGTGAACTTTAGAGCTCATAAGCAGAAATATCAACTGCAGTGATTAATACTTTGTAGTCAGCAAAACTGGGAAGTGTGCAAGCACTTGTTATTCAGGGAGGGAGCCTATTCTTCCCTTACTGCCAAATTTTTCCTAGTTTTTCGAGGTTAACTCTCCGTCCATTTTCCTGCAGTCTAAACACATCATTATGATGTCCAGCTCCCATTCCTTAAATTCCATTTCACCCCATTCTTATCTACTTCCCTTTTTCCACCTTCAGCCTAATTCTTAAATCCAGAGAAACCTTATCACTGGTATAAGACTCCAGTACTCTCAGATTAAATTTTCTACCAAATCCAAAAAACACGAGTTTCTCCTGGTCAGATTTGTTATCCCATGTTGTTCCAAGTCTAGAAAACTCCTACCATTAGGAGATGCCATCTGGCACCATAAAGATCATTGGAGAAACCAATACCTCAAGTGTTGAAATACAAAAAAAAAAAAAAAAAAAAAAAAAAAAATCGAAAACACAGATCTGACACATAGCATGAAATCCAGGCAGCATATTAACAGGACAAAAAGCATAAGGTTAATACTTTGTAGGAAAAAGCCAGCTTGACCATTATCAGGCACAGTTTTAACACACAGCCCTAAAAATTCTTTAGCCTGCACTGACAACAACACTGCTTAGTGTGTGATGTATTTGTGGCCATGTGGCTACACAGTTCTCAGCAAATCAAATCAAAGTACATCCCAGATATTCAAGAAAAATGGAATGTGAGCACAGGACTGATGCACCAAAGCTCATGGGAGCTTCTGGCAACATGGGACACATTCTTCTGCAACTCCCACTGCTGTGAAACCCCAGCTACTTAGCTGACTTTTACAGAGTTATGGTGCTGTAAAAAGCACGTGAGAAAAAACAAACCCACTATGTAGATTTGCCCAAATCAGTCAGCTAGCATTTCAAAAGCAGCTTATAATTTTGTCTGCCTCAGTTTTCAAGTGTCTTAACAAGACACTAAAAATAAAGAGCCAAAATTACAGGTTGCTTTGCACAATTTGGGCCTCAGTTCCTCTGGACCAAATTCTGATGCTATTTGAACCTACTCATAACTGAATAAGATTGAATAATAGAATAAGATTTTTGAACAATATGGAATTACAAAAAACTTACACAGATGCAAGTGACAGCAGCCTTGCATTATGTGAGCCTCAGGTCACTCACTACTACACTGAAGATACCAGGCCAAATCCTAAATTGGAACGCATTCATCCTGGGTGCATAGGAGCCCCCATACCTACTTACATTGGCTGAGAACCACTCTAATAATTCCCATTTAACTAGTTTACATGGCACTATGAAACATAATATCTATGCAGCGCTTAAAGGAAATAAGTCCTCAGCCTGATATATGCGGAGCAGTAGTAGTGGTGTTTCTTCTGTTTGATAATCGGAATTGCAGAAATATGAGAAATGAATCACATCTAGTGCATGCTAGTATATATTCTGGAAATGCAACAAAAGGAGTGTGATATTAGAAAGTATTGCTGGTGAAAACAAAAAAGCCATAAGCAACACCACCACCAATCAACAATATGAAAAAACCCACAGGAACATACATGAAAATTATTTTATCCTATGATAATCAGAGCAGCCAATGTTGTTTTAATTGGGGAATACGCTGTGCTTGCCTGGAGGCTGCAGAGTAGGAGAAGAGAGAAGGTCAGATCTCCATAGGATTGACCCAGGTTTGAAAATTCACAGCAATTAAAGCACTGAGAGCCAAACTATGCACCCATCCTTCCCTTTAAGTGTCAGGAAATTGGGTCCCAATTGCTCAACAGCTAGGTCAGATGGCTGGCTTGCAGTGACTACATAGGTTTCTGGAATTCCACTGGACCTTGGGGGTATTTTATGGTATTATGGAAGATAAAGCAAAACCAGAACAATCTGAGAGATACCTTCAAGACACTGTTCAGCTCTAGCTGTGTCTCTCTGCCAATAAAATACAGACAGTGCACACCATGTCTGGACTTGGTAAGAATTTTTTTTATGACTGATTTCAAGATGAACCGAATGATCTCTCCTATACATGAGGAGCACAACCAAAGTAGCCAACAGGAACAGCAGCAGACAAGTGATATTTTGTGGTAAGGCCACTAAGCTATCCAGAGAATTTGCTTACTCAGCTCTATGAAACCATGAGACAGCACTTCAGCACACATAATATAGACCTTTAAAACCTCAAGGCTGCACTGCGATTGTCATAAACTGTAATACAGAACTGCTTCCTATTTTGCAAAGCAGAACTGAAAAGACATCTGCTCCATATATATTGCATGTACACTGTTTAGTTCTAGGGTCAGTGTCTACCATTGAAGAACTAACCACTCCCTGGTTGATATGACTACATCCAGACTCAAGTATACTGAGTGACAGTCCATGTATTTATGTTATAAAACACTGAATATGTCTCCTGACGAATCAGTAGCTCTTCTCCCAGTCCTCTTCCCACCTTCCCCTCAGATGTAGCTTTCACCCTGAGCCATGACTAACAGCCCACAAAGACCTTCCAAGCTCACAAACCCCTGCAAATAGTGTCAGTGCTTAGTGGGATGGCAAGGCAGAGAAAAAAAAAATCTGAAACAGAAAGCAACCAGTCAGCTTAATGCACTCCACTTCTGGAATTTTCTCCTTAGTTCTACTTTCCTTCCTCTTAGTTTTCACCTGCTCTATGTATATTACTTTTATACTGGCAAATACACTTGAACAGATCAACTGCAGAATCAAAAATTGTTCTTTACTCACAGATACTTGTCTTGGCTGTGCCAGCCCTTGAGCTTTTAGTGGGGCAAACACGTTCGCAAAAAAAATACTACATTTGCGTTCCTTCACATTACCAGCCAACACGATTAGGCTGCTGTGAAGAAAACAAAGCAGCTTCCTGAAAAGGAAGGTGTTACAGTACTGGAAGAAAATCTAATAAGAAATAAATGGGGGAGAGGAAAGGAATTCTGAAATGTCACGATAAGGCAACCCAAATCCCAAACCAAGTCTAGAGGCTTCACTTCCAAAGCATATCTCTGCAGAACCTATTTCTGACTCACATACTCTCTTACAGATGCATTCAGTACAGTTGCTTTTTCCTCCATCTCAATCTAGCTTGCTTTGCATTGTATGGCATCCCTCAGTGGAGTCTAGATGTGGAATATCTTGTAGCATCGGCTTTCCCATGACATTAGCCAGCACAGTGGCTATATCAACCACTCAGTCATGGAAAGGGACAACCCTACAGTCACTTCAAGCACAGCTAATTAGTTCTGTTCAATTTCATTTGTGGGGGTGACTTCTGAAAAACTCCCTCTTCCTCCTTTCTTGTTTAATTCCCCCTGCAATCTATTCCAACCCCCTTAGGAGGAAAAGTATTTGCAGACGTATTCCATTACCAAAACAACTCAGCTTACAGAGCAGCAACTTGCAACAGCCTTTCTTGTGACTGCTTGTTGGCTGAAGCCAATTACCAGCAGCTCAGCACACTATATTGTGCAACTCACATAGCTCCTGCTTCTCAGTCCAGCATTGTGTTTATATTCAAGGGCATCATCTCTCCTTCCAGCACCCGCACAGATCAAGCACACTCTAATTGGCAAAGAGCTTTTTAGCTCTTATTAGCTACATTGGATTCACACAGGAGGTATCAATTTCTTCCATTCATCTGGGGAAATGAGCTGGTTCTGTCAAGGGTCTGGATAGAGAAAACGTCACTGAAGAGGACAGATGCTTCACATTATGGGCAGGGGAGTTAAAAGTAGATAATCTCTAAGGTCCCCTTTCATCCTAAGCCATTCTACAGTTATGATTCTATACTTCCAAGGCTGTTCCCAGAACAACTTCCACTTCTCCTGGAGTGGGGAGCACCCAAGTGAGCAAGGGTGGGAGGGGAGGTAAGGTAAATCACATGAATCAAGCACAGAATTTTAGGTGCAAACAAATAACACCTTCTCCTTATGAAGTAGGCTTAATTATAAGACAAAAAAGTTACAAATCATTAGCTTTCCTTAGGACTTGCACTGTATGTATGTCAAAGTCGATTTTTCACAGAGTCACTTTAATTCCAGTATCTGTCTCCTTCTCATATGACTTGGTTACAGCTGTCTTCTGCATGTGAAAATCTCTCTTTTTCTCTGCAGAAGCAGTGGGTTCTTTGGAGCACCCTTGGTATTCCCCAGGCTCAAAACACTAAATTTGTCAGACTTGCAAACAATAATGCATACTCATGTTAGGATCTGTTATCATCAGAAGCCTGGCAAATGAAAGTGGGACAAGACTGCATTGTCAAGAAGCCAGGAAACTTCCTGTCTTTCCCATAAGAAAAGAAGAATTGTTTGCTGCATAATATCACAGGGGATTAAAGAGTTTAAAAAAAAAAAAAACAAAACACACAGATCTGCATTGCGAAATGGTCTAGGAAAGTTGGGTTTTGCTTGGCAATTATCTGAGATTTTGCTGTCTTGCTACTAGAATACAAAAGAGATAGATTTTAGTTAATTTAATAGTCTCCCAGAGATATGTCTTTCCTTCTCAACCTCCTTAATTTCCTGTACCCCCAATTCATTTATACACTCGCACAATAACCTGCATGGTTAGCCCCTCTTCATACCTTTGAGAGCAGCAATCAAGCCAAACCTGAATCTTGTGTGCTGCCAAGCTGTCTTCAGGACCTCAGACGAGAATTAAAAAAGAAAAAAAGAAAAAAAGAAAAAAAAAAGGACAAGCAATATTGGCAGGGATTTGATCTTGAAGACAAGCAAAAATATGAGAAGAGTTGCTGCAGCAGCTGCACTTACACTGCAATGCCTTTCTGTCTGTGCAGTTCCTCCCTATTCTGCAGTCCTATAATCCACATAGAGAAAACGCCTGCACTGCTCCTCTCACTGGCTGTGCTATTGCAGTGAGACTGGAACTGCTGCTGTTTTCAGTTTCAGACCAACCTCTCTCTCCAAATCCTCTGACGTCAGACAGCCTCCAAGAGATATTTATGGCATGAACAGTCTAAAAGTTTATCTAGGTAGAGCCTAGACTGCAATTCTTCAGAATTTGTAATTTTTACACTTCTGGATAGAAAAATCCACCAAGGGGGGTAGGGAGGAAATGGTGGGCAACTATATATGTGGTTGCATAAGTCCCTAGCAAAAGACAATCCCTGTACTTTTCTACCCATGGCATATTATACCCACACCCAGGCTATAACTATCTGCCATGTAAGTCTCCTTTTGGAAAGTAGTATTTTCCAACCACAGCTGTGCCTTAACACTGTGTGCTTCAAGACTGGCAATGAGGCTTCCCTCTCTCCCCACTCACTCTTAGCCACAACCCTTTGCTGTGTCCAGGCTTTGACTGGATTTAACTATGAGAGGAGTAAAACAGCCCTTTCAAGCATCCTGTCCACATCCTCTTTCAGTTTTGCACTAAACTCTTCCAGCTGGATTTTTTTCCAAGCACGTGGACCAGCATCTCTCTTAACTTCAGAGCACCTGGAAGTGTCTCATATTAGATAAAAAACAGCTCAGAAAATTCATTTGATCTTTGATTTTTTTTTTTTTTTTTTTTTTTTTTTTTAAATCACGCTTTGCCTTTTTACACCCCTATTTCTGTTATTTCTTTGGTACAGGTCACTAACCATACAGTATGATATGTTTCACCTGCTGTGAAAACCACTTAGTGTAGAAAAAAAGAGATGCTAGAGTAAAAACTGAATCAGAAGTATTAGCATTAATGTTAGTCAGTACTTGAAGAGCAAAATTCTCTCAAAGTATAATCCTTTTGAGGCAAGTAGTGACAAATTTGGGCTGATAAGACTCCTTTGTTTTACATTTAGGAGCTGAGGTAAGCATCAGTAGTCCCATCCAGGAGATGAGGAAGCTAAGGCTTGCAGGTCAAGAGATATTTGTTTAAAACCCTTTCCTGATTATAGGCAAGTGTCTGTAAAAAGTTCAAAACTTACTCAACTTACAAACTTAGGAGGAGCCTATAAACATGCTATTACAAGCAACTGTTGTTTTTTTGTTTGGTTGGTTGTTTTTTTTTAAATACTTCATCATTTCCATTTGTAAACAATAGGTAGCATGTGTCCTGGTACCACTTTAGAGATGTGAATGCTATTTAAAAATGTAAAGCCAAAGCTCTTTTCTGTGCAACTTACTTGTAGAGTAAAGGCTGTATGGATTCATTTTCCACGAGCATATGCTTTCTTTCTTCTGCTCTACCAACATCACATTTGGGCATGAGCCAAAGCGCTTTCAAATCAATGGAAATCATGTGATCAACTTCAAAGGCTTCAAATAAAGTTTGCTTTGATCATTTTTTGATGGCAGCTTTGCCATGCTGTGCCCTATCATGACCAAAAACCTTGAAAAGAGAATGGTGCCCCTCTGAAAAGCTTCACTTCTTTGTACTTAAGATGGGACTAAGAATCTGGCAGATTACAGAACAAGAAAACATCCCAAGAAGGAAGTGAAATGCTTTTATGTAATAGAAAAGAACCCAGCATGCAACCCAATTATTGAACAAGTAAATTTCTTTCCCCTTTAGCTATCAGATTTGCCACTTGTCTTCTTCAGATCAGCAAGGGTAACTCAGGACATGACTCCCTGCCCTGCAACGCTGCATAGTACTTTTAAGATCAGCCCTGTTCACTTGCCGTCTCTTCATGGCTTGTCACTTAACTCCTGCTTTCTCTGTTGAATTTATAGGATTATACCCTACTTCATAGAGAGTGGAAAGGGAGGAACAGTGGAAATCCTGACTATTACACAGAAGTAAACCATTAATAACTACAGCCTGTCTTGCAATGGGACCTAATCACAAGTGGCATTTCTTTATTTCAGAGTAGTGAAATGTTAAGACATCAAAATGCTTTACCTAGTAGTGATATGGACAAAAATAAGGAAAACTGTCCTGCCCCTTAAAATGTAGCTATCTCACAGATACATTCATTCCAAGAACATTCATCCCTAGTCAGAAGTATTCCATTTAGTACTAAGTATGACAGTATCTCCATGAATCTGCCGTACTTTTTCTGGAAATGAAAAGGAAGTATATCTAGTTGTGCATGGTTGCATATTCAAAACTGTACAACAATCACATAAGGCTTACTTCCACAGGAGCCCTTTACAGAATACAACATCATATGAAAAGCATGAGGATCCCATTTACAGACAATACCTAGTTCTGTTGCCTATACAGGATAACTTGGACTTTCTCTAGTGGGCTGGGAGATATGTTCATGAACACAAATTGTTCAACTTTAATCAAAATTTATTTAAATCAGTACTTCTCCCAAATGATATTGGAAGTGTGCAATTTTGGAGAGTGATAAACAACTTTGTACAGAGGACCACCACAAACATAGTCATTACTCAACCCTAAAAAACAGAACAGAGTGGGACTCTCTGCATCACTAGCACATGACTGACAAAACAAGAGAGCGCGTGTTCCTCAGATCCAAAACAGCCTCAGTATATTCACAGCAGCAACTATAGGAGTATAGTTGTCACTCCCTTAGTGCTACATAAAATAATAAGGAAATGAAACCATATTCAAATACCATTCTTGCTTCCATAGCAAAACAGACCATGCAAATCTCTGGGCCTGTACATTACCTCTCAAGCATTATTTAGATACCTGATGATTCAGTACATGAAGAATGGAAAACAATGCAACCAGACAGCTGCAGACTTTAGCACTGCCTAAGAACTGGGGTGGTAAAGAAGAAAGAGAAATATTTTCTTGAACCCCACAGTTGATCAGTTTACTCCTTCAAGCATGAGGTTCATTCAGATGATTCTTCTTAGTGGCTTTTTTGTTTGTTTGTTTGTTTCTTTGTTTTGCCTGGCACTGCATTGTTATGAATGTTATTTCAGTTTTTGGCAATCAGCCATTTTTTTTCCCAATCCACTGAAGTCAGGAAATGCAAAGTTATGGCATACATTCAAAAGAATAGCACACGCCAAAGAATGCAGAGAACTCTATCTTTGCCCTCAGATGCACAGTCTTGGACACAGTTTTTGAATCCACCCGGTGATTTTCCTTTCATTTTGCATGACAGAATCGTATCCTCTGTGTATTTTGGCATCCAGATTTAATTCACTACTGCACTGACCAGAGTGAAACCATTTACAGATTTCCTAGATGTCTTCACTCCTAATGCATGAAACAGCACCACACCATGGTTTACCAGGTGCCAGTAACCAGATTAAGCATTGGAATGGGAAGCCAGTGCTGTGTTACAAACAGGTATGTGCCAGCAAGAAGGATCATTTTAAGACACTGCCACAGTTTGCTATGTCCTGAGCAGGGGATTATAATTTACAAATAAGGGGGAAGGAAACACACTATGGTACTGTACCACAGTATACACAAGATGTTCATACAGAATCATGCAAATGATGTTAAGTGTCTGAGTACCTTAATCATTCATGACACTGGAAAAAACTGTATGGATACCCAGGGCGTAGGAAGAAAGCATTTTATGCCCTGATTCTTCCAGTATCAAAGTCACCAAAAAGCAAGAATCTAGAATGAAGCTCACAAAACTAAAGGATGCCTTCCAACTAAAAGTGGTGCAGTGTTAGAGAAATACTTACAGAGCCAGCATCTATGCAGCACACTGCAGACTAAGAAACTGAGTTATATACAGAACTCCTAAAACCACATTTAGCAACAATCCTAACCTTGATGAAGAGTATTCATACATGGGAATAGACAGAGGACAACACGTTGCTGAGCACACACAGTCATTGCTGCTAGCAGAACAGGAAGCAGGAAAGAGCAAACTCTGTTCCACTTAGGGATTTGTGGCTCAGCTCTGACTCCTTTGCTCCAGTCAAGTAGACCAAAGAGAATTGAGGAGGCCAGACTGTTTGGAAAGTTGTAAACTAGAATTTTTCGGCTGCTATACAATATTAGAATTAAACAACATTTTTGTAATATATCACAGCCCAACTTCCTATTCCCACAGCTAATTTAGATTCATTTCATTTACCACCAAAAATTACATAGTGAATTCAGGTTAACCAAGGTCATTTGAGAGCTTTGTGGGCCAATAATCTCTTGGCTTCTTCTTCACGCATACTGGGCTGAGCATTGTTGGAGCACAAATGATTCAAAGAAGCAAGAGATATATGATGAGCAGAAAAAAAGACACAGAACACAGCCGTGCAGACAAAAGACACTAGTGAAATGCCGTATTAACAGAAATCAGCATATGTTACAAAACATTATGGGATTCTGGATGGGAAGGAGAGTTACACTACATGAGCTGTATCAAAATTAAGTGTCTTGACTGGCACATTGCATTTCTTTTGTTTCTTAGAAATTCTCTCTTCTAGCAAGTGATTTATGTTTAAAATATTCCAAAAAACCAAGAGAGTGCATCAGAGTAGCAGTTATCCTGTGTCACTTCCTACGATGGCTTCAAACAACTTTTTAGAAAATTTCTTCTGTGAAGGTGGATACATGTACATCAGTGGCCCACAGAGTCAAATTAGCAAGCCTGGAAGGAGTAATGAATTGTAGCTAACCACATTACATTTCTAATAAAAAGAACACTAAGGCTGGGAGATCAAATGCCGGAAAGTGACAGATATAAAAATTAAAAACAACACCAGGAGAACTTACATAAAACGCATTATGATATGGATATGTTTATTCACTTCTGCTATGGTGGAATGTGGGATGTGACAGGCTCCCTGCATTTTAAGTCAAGACATTCAGCTCAAGAAAATTGTGTTCCTAAAGCATGGAATGAAGCAAGTATCTAAAAAACGTGAGTAATGCAATCAAAGCTTGTGCTGTAACCTTGGCACTTCACACATATTTAGATGCTTTGATTTACCAATTCTTAACCACTTTACTATTTTTCTTTCAATATTATTTGTTAATAAAAAATAAGCACAAGTTCCAAAATCTTTGCACATGTATTCCTACTGAATTTATGGGTTACGAGCTTAACCTCTGAAATCGCCCAATTCTATGGGAGATTTGCTCTACTGTTCACATGTGGCCACACCGTTCTCCTCTTGCAGAGTTGCCATTTCCCGCGATGTAGCTTGACTATGACATAATATACACGACATACAGTGGTTGGGGCATTAAAACTTAAGTTCTTGAGTTCTGCTTCTGAAACATGGTACTGTCTTATGGACACAAGCACAAAGGCTTGGCACAAATGTCCTTCAAAGTGCTCAAGTCACAGGTTTTAATCACCAGAGAAACCAAAAAATGACCTTGTGTAACCATGGTTACCTCACCTGCAGAAGGTGGAATTAAGACAGCCTACCTACAAGATGTTGACTATTAGAAAGAAATATTCCATAACCTTTTAATGTGTAAGAAATGATACAAGCAAGCAGAACAAAATGAAACCATATCATGTAGGTTTACTGTCTTTTTCCTCTTATTAAATACCAAAAATAAAGGCCCATCCTGGATTCATTTCAACAGGCCTATGTCCTGTTTATGTTTAGAGCCCCAGAGCCAAACACAATATTGCAGGTGGGATCTCACAAGGGCAGAATAGAAGGGAATGAACACCTCCCTCAGTGTGCCAGGCCTGCTTCTTTTGATGCAGCCCAAGATACAGTTGGCTTTCTGGGTTGCAGGTAGATACTGCTGGCTCACGTTGAGCTTCTCATCAACCAACACACCCAAGTCTTTTCCCTCACAACTGCTCAATACGTTCTCTACAAAGCCTGTAGAGAAAGCTATTAAACTCTTTTTTTCTTATTCCCATTCCAGACAAGATAAAATCCAGTGTTGCAATTGAATTAATTTGAAGAAAGAATACTCGTAAGAACTTTTTAAACCAGTGTGTAACAAGAAAAAGCTATACATCTTTGATTTATCCTTTCCTTTGATTATTTCAAGCATAGAACTATACATAAGGTCTGCTCTGAAAGTAATGCCTCCTACTTACGATGCTGGCCCACGACATTAGAAGCAGTGGTGTTATTGTACTCTTTTTGTAGTTTCCATGGAAATAAATAGGGGGCATTACTTTGGGAGCAACCTACATACATATAAAACCTTAAACATGTCATCAGATAAAACCAATGCCAGTTTAAATGAGTTTTAAAAAAAAAAAACAACACAAGAAAGCCTGAAAAATAACACATGGCCAGTCAGCTTGCATGAAGAGACTATGCTCATTGCAGAGGGACTACTGAACAGGAAATCATGACTAAAAAATTTGCAACTAAGCACTTCCACAGATTCTTGGCTTATTTGAAAATACAAGACGAAGACACTTCTTTCCTCCTCAGCTGAAGAGGACTGCTCTAAATAGAGACAGTAGCCATCAAAAACAATGCAAGCATGCAGTGATGTTTGGAAGCGGCAGAAGGATCACAAGAACATGAGTTCCTTCATGCAGAAATAAACTCTCTCAGAATAATTAATTTATATCAAATTGGCCATGAGTAGCCTCAGAAAGTAGGGAACGTAAAAGCAACCTAAATGCAGGAGAATAAATAGGAATTGGTGAATGAAATATTTTGTAAAACTGTAATGGCAGAGTAGCAGAAAGCTTTTAACTGAGGCAAAGATACTTTTTTTTTTTTTTTTTGCAACAAATTACTTGGACTTTTTTTTAATCCACTCTGGTGTTGTAAGTCTGATTTTGCTGATATGCGTAAATCTCTGAGATATTCCACTGGAATATTCACATTAATATATATATTACATAAAGCAAAAGTTACAGTGCCAGAACATATACAATGAATCTATGGGAAATCATCATTCTTCCATGTTTCAGAAACTGTTTGACAGGTTTTTAAATTATTTCTCTGGGAACTGGTCTGTCTTAAATGTGTTTATCCTTTGCCTTTTGTTAGCTTACGTTTGCATTTACTGTCTATTAATAATAGATGAACAAAACAGTCTAAGGTATTTGATTCTTTTATGAACTGTAGATAATTCCACATTTCAGTCCTACATAACATCAACAGCATAGGGAAAAATGGAATGTGGCAAGAAGCCCAGGAAAAAGCAAGTTGAGTTGGACTGGGAATTAGCTGGAAGGATAATAATCCTGCAAGCCAATATTCATTAAGTAATTTTATGTGCAGTGGAAGAAAATTATGATACACATTTGGCACCTGGAGACTTTCAAATATCAAGAAAAATATTTCAATAACTGTATAAATTAGTCAACAATTATGATACAAAATTATTTGGAAGGAGTCTCATGCCAACATAATTCAGCTTTACCCAGCATTACCCTGAAACTCCAGTAAGTAACGTAAAGAACTGCTCATCAGACAGCCTAGCTGTTTCCTGAGATGTTACATAATCCTTTCCAAAATTTCTTTACACAGTCATCATTTGGCCTACTTCCAAATCACATTCACAACACGAGATTAAGCTTCTGGAGGTGCTTTAGCACACCTACATAAGGCCTATGAGGGCACGAGAAACAGCACAACAGTAGGTGACACTACTGAGATACCTCATTTGATAGTGACAGATCCTTCTCTTAATATCTGGATCTTTGTTCATGAGTGAAAATTTACCTGAAAGTAGGCAGTAGACAGGGAAATGAAAGAGTTTCTTCTCATGCAGTATTTCTTCTTCGTACAGTTGAAGAGACTTCACCTCTGTAAATACAAAACAAAACCAAAATTTTGCAGGGAGTTCTCACACATCTTATCAGAGCTATACATCTGGAAAAGTGGACAAGCTTTTGGATTCACCGCTTCCTACATGATACCTTCCCTTTTCAACTACATTTCACCTAGTATAAACTTTTGCCTCTCTTATATCCCTACACTATTATGGATACACTAACATTTTTTTCTTAGTTCACAAAATAATAATAGTAAGCATTAAAATTCTTGATCTACTTTCATAAAAGCAAGGTCTTTGTGTTACTTACCTGCAATAAAAAATTGTATTGAAGAAAATGTGAAAAAGAAGTGAATTTATGTCCAGTCAAAACTGCTGCTTCCCACAGAAACAATCCAGTATACTGGTTGATCTGTGTTTTCAAATCTAGTGCTTGATGGCTGTTATAAACAGCCTTTGTATATCTTTGGAAAAATCTGACTGCAACGTGTACAAATCACTGCCCTCTCCTGGAAGGCAAAGAACAATGCAAATCTGAGCAATAATTACAAAGCTCCTGATCTTCTCACAGTAAAAGATCAGCTTTTAGATTAATAACATATCATCAACAAATGCTACTGATATACATGTTGTCTATCAATCAAACTACCTCTATGGTCATTAGAAATCTCACTTTCTGACATATACATACCCCTAACATATGATACATAGAGAGCATTGTTGAATTTTCATTATAATCACCATGCGAAAGACCAAAATGATTGACAAAGACTACAGTACAACTCCTTGAAGAAATAAATAAAGCACAGCATAGCTATTAAATAAGAAGGATTTTTCAGTTTATTCTATTTTCAATTTTGGCCAACTTAACCTCAGAAGTCTTCAGCCATAGAAGGAAAACAGGTAAGTACATCTTTCTGCTTCTGCAGGTAGTCCCGCATTCAACCTGAATTTGAAGAAGATTTAATCCCAAATTGCAACTCACTAACTTGTTATATGTTTGGGAAGTCCAAATTGGAAAGCACTGTGTAAGTCTAAACAGCATCTAAATGCATGATCCATGGTCAAAATATAGATATAAGAGCAACACTGGGTAAATGAACATGTTTTTATTGTTATGGAGTGTCTCACAGGATGTCTGCCACTTCACATTGGCAAGTAAATGATGTTTGCAGTCTCTGGATACCAACTCTCACCCACTTACAAGGTTCCTCAATTATAGACAAAATATCAGCATGTGACAAAATCACCCAGCTTTAAACAGACCTTGCAGATGAGGCTTGAATGAGCAATAGCAGTTGGCTTATTAAAAAAAAAAAAAAGTGGACAGGAATGAAGAAAAAAAAAGTCTTTTCCCACATTAAAAAAATATAAAGGAAAAAAGGAAAAGAAATATAAAATGAATGATGTCGCAACATGCTACTCTCCGGTTTCAAACATTTCAAGAGTAGTCCTTAGTTTTACACTATTTTGTTGTGAGTCTTTCACAGGTCATATTCTTTGTTTTATACTGCTTGTTTTTAAGCACAGGTCCCATCTATTCACAGGATTATACAGAAGGAACACAGTATTAAAAAACAAAGCTCTGGGAAAACCAGCTACTTTACAAGTGATGGATAGCAAACATGAACACAGCTGCACTGCTTCATACATTGTTCTCTTCATCCCTTGTTTACAGAAATATGCAAATACATGGAAAATGTAGTTGGAAGGTTGTTTGTGGTCTTTTAATGTATTTAGTAGCTTGGTATTAAGGACACCATTTTTCTCCTCCTGTTTCATTTCAGACCGTGCTTGCACAATGGGAAACATTACTCTATTTTTCTAAGTCATAGTTTTCACCTCTAAGAAAAAGGCATGTACCATCCACACAGCTGAAACATGCTAATGTCTGAATTGCCTATCTGTAGAATATCATTGTATCCATGTTTAACCACTAGAATCTGTGTAAGCACTTATGCATGGTCATTAAGGGAGCTTCCAGACAAATGTAACGGAAAAGTTTCACTTCCCTTAGTTTTAGTTACGCTGTGCTATTTAGACAACATTCTCTTCCTGTACAACTCCATCAATCTGCAGGTACAAAAGCTTCTTATCTGCTCACCTAGCAGCCTTCTGTGACATGTAATCGTCACCCCATCTTAATTCATCTTCTCCTAAGATAAACAATTACCTTTTTGTATTTTTCTCACTCTCCTCTATATCTTCACTCTCCCTGCGCTGATCTCATGCTTCAGTCTTCTATCCAAACAAATGGGTAAACCAAAAGGCACTCGAGTATTCCAATACATTTGTTTCACTTTGTTGTTAAACTAATACTTCACTTTCCTGATTCTTTTTCATTTTTACATCCTCTAGAACATACAACTTATTTTCTCATCTGGGGATTGCCTCTATATTTGCATACTAAAACTTCCTTTAGTATTCCTCTCTGCACCATGCCCTTGATTTTCATGTAGTGATAACTGTGAAACCTCAGTGCCATGCCTTCATTTTACCTTTATCTTTCAGAATAACAAAATTGAATTTTGCTCTGTGGTTGTAATCATCTTTCACCACATCCTACCCCTACACTATACACACATTCAGAATGCTGCTGCAAAAGCCATCCTTTGAGCTATCATGTAGATTACACTGATAAGAACACTCCAGTAACTCTCTCTTCTTTATTATTCGTTTGTCTCTAAGGCCTTTGTCCATTCTAACACTTAATTCACAACCAAGTGGCAGACAAGTTTCTATGTTCAGTTCATAGCATCATCTCCATGTTATACTTTCAGGAAAACATCCCTGCTTTTTGCCAGGCCAGTTTTCATACCTGGAAAGAGCAGCTCACGAAAATCTGTAAACTTGGGCATCTGCCTTTCTTTAAATTTCCTTTATGATTAAAGAATGTACTGCATGCACAAAAATATACCTCTGACTGCTGTTTTAATATTACCCACATTGTTTCCTTTCAATTAACTATTTATTTTGCATTGTCTTTTGAAGTAAGCTTGGATAGCAAGAGCTGTTTGTTGCAGGGATAGCAGGGATATTTCTTTCCATTCTTCCTTCCTTCTTTCTCTTTACTTCCTACCCTTCCTTTCTTATGCTAAACTTACAGAGACCCCAGCAAAATTTCTAGTGCACGACTTTGATTTCTGAATGTTATTTTAAACTACAATTAATAACTGTTTCATAAGGCTCTGTTGAAGCTGATAGGACTGTAATCTACTTCAAGCAAGAACATATATAAACCAATATCACAGCTATGAAAGGATTTATAGTCCTAATTAACTGTAACATAGAAATCTGCATTTCTCACTAGTCTTCAGATTAAAAAACAACAAAAGCACACAGCCCTTTCTATTCAGCATCACTTAGCCTTTTATCTGTTCCTTGGTCAGAGATAGATCAGTGAGAGGCATTAAGACAAAACAATACATTTAAGAAAAACTTATAATACTAAAAAAAATTGTGTTGGGGGAGAGAAATTGTGCAGAAAACATCAGCATTGCATGAAAGTCCTCATAATGGGAGTGTTCTGATAATGCTTACGTTATTGCAGTTGGCAACAAAGGATGCTGTTTACTACTTAGAAGGACAGAAAAAAAAAGGAAGAAAAAAAAATCAGCTTGGATGAAATGGTGTGTTGGCTACAACAATCAACACATCACAGAAGAATTTTGGTTTACTCTAAAAAAAAAAAAAAAAAACAAATACACGTATGTGCATGTACATATAAAAGCCCTCAGGAGGATATTTTAAGATTTTCTATCATGGCTCAGTCTATTAAGCCATACATCTTTAGGAAACATATTAATGTGTTTTATGAGAATACAAGCATAGCTGTGAAATCTTGAAGTACTTCACAAATTATCTGTACCATGTATGAAGGTGTAACACTGTTTCTAAGAAACAGATTCTAACAGTAGCCTAAAAGAAGCAGCTCTTCTTGAAGCATTGGACTATTAACAGCTGAACAAGGCAATTTACATGGAAGCATTAACAGTTTCAAAATGGAATACATAAGCAGAAAAAAAAAAAACCAAAACAATGGTGGTAGCACTTGGGGGATATCTGAAAGACTTTTTTTTTTTTTTTTTTAGAAAGCCTCTTTTTCTTATGCCACTCTTATAGACATACATACTTCAGTATTACCGCGTCTCTTACACGTGAAGTTTGTACTGCTTCTGGCAGAGCTGATACAACATACTCAGCTGATACTATACTTTTATTTAGGCCAAGTGTTAGATCTTAAATTCCAGTCATTTAAGAAAAAATAGAAATGGTTTCTGGTCATGCAGAAGATACAAACTTGGCACTAATATTTCCAGGAGTTGAATGATGAGACAAACTCAGACTTTGGCAAGAGTTTTGACTCTTCATCCATTCCAATTGATCTGTGGAAAGGTTTTAATAGAAAGGCTTCTAATCATTATCTCAGCCAAATAGCATAATAGCTGCCAAAAATAAGTCCATAAAAAGTAAAACTTCGGGGGGGGGGGGGGGGGAGAAGAAGAAGAAAGGCTGTAAAAGTTTGGTCTATAATAAAACTTTCAAGGCTGTTTATTTGGAAGCACATTAAGTTGCTAGGTGACATAACCTAACACAAGTCCTTGAACTTCCAGCTCCAATATATACTATGACCTGCATTATTTTTAATCAGAAGAAAACTACATGAGTAAAAGTATATGACCAGTTAGGATGCTGCAGCTATTAATTCAGAAAGCAGTAGCTACACTTTTTAAAACATGCAAATGCCAGATCCTGTAACTCTAATCTCATATATGGTTCCAAAACTGTTTAAAGCCTATAGGGTACACATGTTCTAATGCACTTTCTCAAATACATTAACTGAAAACGTTTGACATTTATCTCTGAAATTTATCATAAATTCTTGGAGTAGCAATTGATTTCCCAGAGAAGACAAAGGAAATCTAAGGGAAACCAAAGCTTTTCAGGCCTCCAGCATATGAAGCAATCTCTAGACTAGTACACAGTCTGAAACAGTTAGCTGTCATCTTGAGGATTATTTTTAAAGACTTCCTTCAAAGCAGTAGGAAATGGAAAAACAGTTCTTTCTGGTTCATAGTAAGAGGAAGATGTCCTTCAACTCCCTCATCTTTGTAATCAGCTCGTTGCTGTTAACTCTAATAATGAGCTCTTCCCCATGTGTTTGGAAAATTTAAAGAGCCAATTTAGTTCTTTAGTTATTCTCAACAGAATATTCCTGCAATTGTGGGTTAAAAAAAGGATACTTCTCATGTTTGTCTCAAATCATTCCAGTGATTTCCACCTGGAGATTAGAAATCCATTCCTAAAGCAACATAAAATTTCCTTTGCTGCAGCTGCTACTGTTTCAAACTTCAGCCTTAAATTTACCACAGGATCTCCATAAGAAAAGGGAAATTATGGTGAAGAGACTTACAAGGACAATATTCATTTCCTTACTATTTTCTGTGTTGGGCAAGCTGAAGTAGGCAAAGATCTTAGAGACTGAGAAAAACAACATTCAATAACTTCTGGAAGATTCATCTCCTACAGGTGAAATGAAGATCTAAAGATGCACAATAAGATAAATAATCATTCAGTGGATGTGGATGCATACAACTGCTGACTGACTTAGTTATAAACAACAAGAACCTTGTAGCTTTTTCAGTTATGAAGTTGACTGAAGGTTCCCTGCAGCATAAAAATTACAACTGCCTTACAAGCAAAACACTTTATTTTTGTTTTGTTTTGTTTTTAGAACAAACTCCACAGTATCAACCAGCAGCGACTTTATACAGAAGACAGATATGCATTACTCCCGCATGCGGAGATATTAGCAGGATTAAGATGTATTAAGGAGGCTAATCTCCATCAAGCGGCTTGGAAAAAGAAAATACTCAAACTGTCCTTATCTGCTTATTCCTAGTATGCTTCTAGAAAGACATTTCACTGATCTTGAAAAAGATCTTCTGGTATAGAGGCTTTGATTTCACCTTCTGGGTGAAACCCCTGCTAACATAAGTTAACAGAGTCATATAGTATTTTCTCTCAACCTGATCATGCTTTCTTCAGTAACTGAAGGGATCAATCAGACAATTTATTTTCTTCCAATTTAAGTTTTGTACATTTGTTCTCATGTCTACCTTAAGAAGCTTCTTTTGTTTCCACAGCAATTCTCTATAGTGCATTTACGTACAAACATACACAGTCTGTTTTCTCTTCGCTAAAGAAAGCGCATCTTCTTGGTCTCTTCTCTTACAGAATGGCCTCCATCAGCACAATCATTACAATAACACTTGTATTCAAACAGTTGAAGGAATAAAAATAACTATAAATACACACAAAGCAATTGTGAGAAGGCATTCTTCCCTTTATAAGACATCCATTTTTCATCGAAGAATCATGGCTGCCTTTTTCATTAACAGCTGCCATTTTGACTTCCACAATAACAAAGTCTTCTTCTAACAATTTTAGGTGAATGGATTTCAGCTTGCAGCAGAATATGTTGTCACTAATCCTCAGATGCATGCTTGCTTGGCTTTGTAACTTGTTTTACACCCAATAATTCCTCTAATCCTCAAGATTACTCATTTTTCTAGATATCTTAGTTCTCTTATGACTCTCAATCCTGTGTTATCAACGTTTACTTTTTGTGACAATACATAAAATATTACACCTCCTCAGTGAAGACCACTAATAGTTTTCTTAAGTCAAATAATACTTTTTCTTAGCAAACCATAATAGATCAGCCTTTAACTAGTTTCTCATCTATCTTACATTCTCCATATCTCCAATTTACTGCATTCAGTATACCACATACCACATTCAAGAAGAAAACCTGGATAATTTTGAAGCTCAAATAAATGAGGCAGCTTTCATATCATAGCAAGGCCAGTAAACCTAAAGTGTGCTGATTCTATGCTGGGTGCCACTGAGATAACATGCAATTACTGAAAGCAATATATTGAGGAGCACAATATACAGAGGCACCCTACCATCTTCACACGAGCAGCTTTGTAATAGAAGGCCTATTTTGAAGAGAGAATTGTGAATCCTTTCTGTTCTCTTTGTTCTCTTGCCACACAAGTGACCATTTGCAGGTGGCCCAGGATTCCTTCTTCCCTTTCAAAAATTTGGCTTGTATTTTTATGCTGGAACTTGAGTTAGAAAAGGCTCGTTCACTTCTCCATTTAACTACATAATATCCAAATTGGTTTGCATAGAGCTAGTCAGGATGTCTCTGCATAGCACCACAAGTTCCTCTAGTCTACAGCTCAGGATTTGTGTTGTAGGACACCTGAAGTCTTTACAGATCAGACTTTGTCCTCAAAACAGTACAGTCTCATTCACTTGATTCGGTCAGCTACTAAACATCAACAGACATAAATTGGCTTTTCACATAGCTAACTACAGTATTGCTATGTCTACTGTCCAGTTAATTTGCAATCCAGCTAAACTGCTATAACACAAAGGAAAGCACAACAATAACAACAGAGCAGCAAGGTCCTAGGCTGCAGTAAATGAGGATTTGCTCAAACGTAACAGCAACATACACAGAAACAAAGGAAAGAAGCTGCTTACCCTCAAAAGGCCTCAAAAATGCAGAAATCACCAGCAAGATACCCTTGTCTCCATTGCCAACCCTTACATGAGGTCTAGGAAGGAGAGGATCCTGGCTCCACCCCTTTTTGTCACTCAGGTACATTGCATGCACCTGGACTCTCCTGGGATGGCCCTGCCTTCCCACCAGGTGCTCAATCATTGTCTCAAGCCATGACGTAGAATTTCTGCTACAGCTGCTAACATAGTTGACTATCCCATTTGTTACTTTCCAAGAACACTATACTCTTTCTTGTCCACTTCAACACTAAATTAAATACATAAATGCAAAACCAGCTCCTGGACTTTCAAGTAAACATGTTAATTCTTTCAGAATTATGGGACTGATATTATCACCTCTCTCCTCCCAGATCCCTTTTCCTCAGCCTGCATTAATCAGATCCTAAGTGTTCTGCTTCCCACTCAGCTGCAGTAAGTTTCCTCTTGCAACTCTGCAGTATTAATCACTTCTGACTACCACCATCTGCAGGATCCCAATCTATACTGACAAGGGATAATTTTTTTTATATATAGTTTTGGAGTGGCATTAAGATGGTACTCAGTACTTGCTCCACTATCCCATTTTGACATCTTGTTTCTTCTCTGCTCTCTTAATCACCAAGTAATATTTTCCATTTGCTTTCATTTTGACCCTTTTGACTTTTGTGCTTTACTTCAGCTGGTAATTAGTTCTTTCCTGTTTCATTCCCTAAAGGCACACTACTCGTTCCTCTGATGCTTTCTGAGATAGTTGTTTGCTCACATGGGACAGGAAACCTTTCCCCTAATGCTAATGCTTTTTCTAATTTGGAATAGAAAGTCAACATATTTTTCCCACATCTGGGTTAAAGAAATTTCTATTCTCTTAATTAATCCTCAAATTAACTCCCTGATCTTTCACTTAATTTTGATCTTATAATCACTTATAATCACTGCAATCCTTACTACTTTGTCTCACCGAAAGAGAATCATAGAATGGCTCAGGTTGGAAGGGAACCTTAAAGCTCATCTAGCTCCAATCCCTACCATGGGTAGGGCCCCACCCAACCCAGACTTGAGCACCTCCAGAGATGGTGCACCCACAACCTCTCTAGGCAGCAGTGCCAGCGCCTCGCCAACCTCTGATTAATTTCTTCCTAACATCTAACCTAAATTTCCCCTCTTTTAGCTTAAAGCCATTCTCCCCCGTCCTATCACTATAAGACCATGCAAAAAGTCATTCCCCTTTCTTGTTTATAAGCTCCCTTCAGGTACTGGAAGGCCCTAATGAGGTCTCCATGAAGATATCTTCTCTCTAGACTGAACAAACCCAACTCCATCAGCCTTTCTTCATAGCAGAGGTGCTCCAGCCCTCCAATCACCCTCATGACCCTGCTCTGGACCCACTCCACATCCCTGCCTTGCTGTGGGCCTCAGGCCTGGACATAACACTCCAAATAGAGCCTTACAGAGCAGAGCAAAAGGGCATCAACTTCTGTTTCGTCTTTTCGGTAACCATTTCACAGAACAACTGGGTCCTACTATTACCTCTTCCAAAGTTACGCTCCTTCAGCAAACCTGCAGCCTCTGTTCCTCCGATGCAACCTTTGCAACTTGCAAACTTCAAGTCCCCTTACGCTATACTGAAAGAATGAAAGTTTTCATTGCATGCTACAAATTATCCCTCCAGACATGACGGCAGCCCTCGCGCCCGGCTCACGGGGCCCCGCGGCTCTCCCAGGGCAGGCTGGGTAGCGTTGCATGGTTACTGTTGCTACGCGAGCAGCGGCGCGGCGGCCCCAGCAGCGATGGTGAAGGAAAGCATCCGGGTGTACGCGCGCCTGAAGCCTCTGGGCAGGCGGCAGCAGGCGGGGGTAGGAAGGGAGCTCGGTGCTGGCGGGGTCCTACGTGAGGCGGGAACGGGGTGACTGACCAGCTTGGAACCACCGAGAAAACTTGAGGCGTTCGGCGGGATTTAGGCTGTTAACGGTTAAATATTGTTCAGCGCATTGAGGGATAATGCAGAGCTGCCCTTAGCCTGCTGTAATAGCAAGGAATAGTAAAAATGTTCCCGCTTATCCCTCAGAAGCATTTAGATGCCTGCCTCACCGTGCTTTGTTTAATGCCCATACTTGTTATTGATAAAATTGTTTATTAAGCAAGCTGTGTCAGAGACTCTGCATTTCTATTTCACATATTACTGTAGTGCCTATGTGACAACAAGCTGAGACCCCCGTGCACTTTTTTTTTTGGAACAATAGCTGTAGAAAGATGTGCTTGAGCGTTCAGGGCTTTGAACTAGGCAGAACTACTTTGCTCTATGTTATTTTGCTATCTCACTAACTATGTTGCATCTAAGGGCTGTGCTGCTTAGCAACAAAGCTTACTTTGTTAACTCATATCCACGCTCATTAGATTTACTCAGTTGAGGATGAAAAATCTGCATCCAGTCTGGAGATTATCGTGCCACGTGATTTAGCAGATGGGTTTGTCAACAATAAGCGAGAGAGCTACAAGTTCAAGTAAGTGAAAGTCTCACCTTTGTATAGTGACACACATCTGTAGAATCACAGAGAAACCTATTCCTAACATAGTTTTGGTAGAGGTAGCTTTATATTCATACAGTTCCTTTAACAAGAGCAACACTTCAGCATATCATGTTCTGCAGCTGAATGAGTCTGATAAACACTAAAGTTGCTTCTGTTTGTTGTTGTTTTGTTTGTTTGTTTTTACCTACCCATTGCATACCATTATGTGTTCCCATCTTGATCTATAAGTCTTCCACTCCTACAGCTTGTTTTGAATTCACTGATGAATAGCGAATGCAGCACTGTGTTGTTTTCTTGTGACCTAGCGAGTTGGCATAGACTAACCGAAGTGCCTTTATGTAAAACACTGTTTAAAAACAATGTTTTCAACACAACGAAAACAATTTAAAAAACGGCTGAAAGAATCAGAAACTATCACAGTAGATATCTCACAGTGGAACGTGAATAATTTTTAGGAACTTAAAATAAGTACTAATATTATCAAATTATTATTTATCTTTTTAAAATACGTAGAGAAAATTTTAAGAATTTTGTGAATTCTAGATGTATAACCACTTTTGAAAAAAAAAAAAAAAAAGACATCCTTAACTTAGTATTCAAGGTTTTTTAAAATACCAAATCAAATAAATTATGTTATTCTGTGCTACTAAAAAAGAGCCACAGATGAACATCTGCAGTTTAGCCTGATGTCATTTTACATCAGCTAAGGAAATCTGTTCTGCTTGCAAAGTGAGGAACTGCCTTCTCCAAATTGATTTTATGCAAAAATAGCTTAGAATGCAAATGCCCAATGAACACTTTTATTCTGATTTACTCCAACATTTATTAAAATGTCTGTAGTAAATAATGCTAAGAAACACTATGACTTACTATCCTCAAAGCAAAAGAAAAGTAATACTGTGGATTAAGCATTTTTTTTTTCCTCCATAAAGCTTACAGCTGCATAAAATCTGTGTCCCTTGGTCAGCTTAAACATTAGTCTCCTTTATTCTTACTTTCTTGTATGGGAGTCAAATACAATTTTTTGAATGACTTGACTAATACAGTGTTAGCAGAATAGAGTGTATATTTTATATACTGCATTTCTTTCAGATGTTGTATATACCCTGCACATGTTTAAGGCTTTTCTAAATACCCTATGAGGTTCTATATTAATGTGCAATTCCAGACAGGAGAAACAGCACAGCAGGGCATGAACAATCCAGAAGTTTTCTGAAGTGTATTGATTCCTGAACTTCCTAAAACTTAGTTAAAGAGCCAATAAGGGGAGGAGGATCTGCTACACCTCTTATTTACAAATATAGGAGGACTGATCATGGATGTGAAAGCTGGGTGGCCTTGGTTGTAATGACTATGAAATTGTAAAATTCAAAAACCTCAGAATAGGAAACAAGGAAGAAAGCAAGGTCACAACCTTAGACTTCTTGAGAGTGAGAGTTAGCCTGTTCAGGGACCTGCTTGAAAAAAAACCCACGAGACACAGCCCTAGATTGTTGGGAAGTCCCAGAGAGCTAGTTGTTTTTCTAGGATTACCTCCTTCAGGAACAATCTGCCCTGATAAGAAATTAAGCAGTGACAGCAGGGGCCTGGATGGTTGAGCAGGAGCTCCTGACTGTAGACAACCTTAAAAAAGAACTGTATTAGAGGTGAGAGCAGGATCAGGTGACCCAAGAAGACTGAAGGATGGGGTTTGGAAAGTTTATGTAAGTGCTCAGTGAGGGGAATTGAAAATGAGCCAAGCTGCTGTGCTCAAAAGATTATCAGCAAGAGTACAAAATCCACCAAGGCCATTTGCTGTGATGTAATTAATATGGAATCCAGTTCTATCGAACAACTTAATTAGTGTCCTGGATGATGGGACCAAGTTCATATTCAGCAAATATTCAGTTCTGTGTTATCTGCAAATGGGGGGTTGACATACCAGATGGTTGTCCTGCTGCTCAGAGAATCTGGAGAAAAAAACCAGTAGAAATCTTAAAGTTCAACATCATGAAATGCCAAATCCAGCTCCTAGAGAGGTAGAAACACATGGACCAGTACAGGATTGTGATTGGCTAGAAACCAGGTTTTCAGAAAATTACCTGGAACACTGTGTCCAGTTCTGGGCTCCCGTAAAGGGACTGGGATGTCTGACACGTTAGGAGAGGTTCAGAGTGCTAGGACTCTTTACAGAAAGAACAGTCTGAAGCGGCTGTTTATGCTCCCTATATGCAAATAATCCAACCTGATAGGACAGAACCCTACTTCAGTTGACTCTTCCTTGAGTAGGGGAATTGTAGTAGGTGGTCCCTTCCAACTTCAAAGATATATAATTCTCTATGAAAACTGCAGTTGCTTTACATAGGAAAGATTTAGTTAAACATTTTCCTTTAATGATTACTGTATGTGTGCAACAGAATGAAGGAACTGGTTATTTAAAAAAAAAAAAAAAAAAAAGAAAAACATATTGGTAAGACACAGTATTTAGTTATGGTGTAACCTATTTATCCAGGTTCCAGTGTGGTGCCAGTTACAAACACTGATTCTCTCGGTAGATCTAAAATGAGGATTATCTTTCTCTAAGCCACATCATTTTATCAGAGGAATTTATTGTGAAGATCCCATCAATGCAGCTCTGTGTTTAGCAGACTATTTATATGCAATAGTACAACAGATGCTGTGAATAAGACTACAGGGAAAACATTGTACTAAGTTATGTAAGCCTAATGATGTAAACATCAACTACTATAAACACAAGTATGAATCAAGTAGTGTTTTAAGATTCTGAGCAATTATTCTTTGCTTAATATTTTCAGATTTCAGAAAATTTTTGATCAAGAGGTGAAGCAAGATGTGGTTTTTGACAGCATTGCCAAACCAGTGGCAGAATGGTACGTTGTTCTTGAGAGTAATTAGGATCAAAAATAGATTTTGTTGTATTAGTTAGAGGAGAGCTGCCAAGTGTTTGCCTCATAGTAAAAGTGTATTGATGTTTTGATTTTCTGAATACTGACATATCTGAATCTGGGAGATATAAAACAATCCCCTGAGAATTCTATTTATGGTAAAGTTGCATCGTTAACTCCTAAAACTACACTGATACGGTAGTATTTTTTGTTGCACAGAAATAGAAATCCATGTATAGTTATCTTTTTACCTATAATATAAGCTCACTTCATTGCATTAGAAAAGTATTTTCTATACAGTTTCATGAATCACAGAATCATTGAGTGGTTAAGATTGGAAGACGACTTCTGGAGTTCAGCACAAAAATGATAAACAAAAATACTACCTTCTTATTTTTTACTTTGCTAGTTCTGTTTTTGTTTTTCTGGACTTTTAGTAAGGTGTAAGCATCAGACTTTGTTATTTGTGGAATACTGTCATTGTTTACTAATTTAAAAGCAGGCTTATGTGACCAATTTTTTATTCTGACATGGATATATTTGTGATGCAAGTGTGAGAAATAGCAGTTTGGCTCACCTGCAGGTAAAGGATCTTCACAACTGAATTATTGCTAATGTGAGTGACTTATGTAGAAAAAAAAAAAAACCTGTAGAGTTTATATACAGTAAAAAGACATCTACTTTTTGGATGTCAGCTTGAAACAGTGTAGCTTACTATATCCCCTAATTTGAGAAATGGGAGAAGGAACAGCTATAGATTTTGTAATTTAATAAAAAATGAAAACTTCATTAAGTTTTCATCTCAAACAGCTATTAGTCATGTTCATTATGACTTAAATTTAAGTTCAGAATTGTTCAAGAATACTGCTTATTATAGGTTACAGTTTGATAGATGTCACTCATACTATTTTTGTGATACTTATTTTCTGCAGTGCTTTTGGTGAAATTTTAAATGTATTTGAGAATTTCAGTCAAAATAGGAAATTATATTTCAGCTTGCCTTTTTAGAAACACTTTTTTGAAATTTCAGTGGAAACTTACACTAAGCTCTCAGAAACGATAACGTGCACATTTGGACACCAATGTTATTTTTGAAATATGAGACATTACCAAATTAGATTTGTTCCATAAATCTGCCAAAGCATAAAGAAGAAACGTCATGCTGAGATACTTTGTTTATTTTAACTAAATGGAACTTTAATCTGATCACCAAATGAGAGAAGATACCTAAATACTACGTGTAAAGACACATTCTCCCTGAGAAGTGCTTTTCCAGATCCTGCAAATTAAGTTTTCTTCTTTTCATCAGAAGTATTATGTCTGGGGACTGTTTTTACCAAGATTGTACTGATTTATTTACATATTTCTTTGTTAGTCTTATAAAATGACCGTGAGCCACTGTTTTCTAAGATTGCAAAAAGGAAAAAGAAGGACTTTGGTAAAACATTTCAAGTCAGCAAGAACTGAGATGAGGAGATTGCTTACAAGATCTAAAGATCAAGATATTTTCCACTTTCTTCATGTAGCAATTGGACAGATCAATACAATGGAAAAGGCATTACAACAGAGGTTGTAACAATGATGTAAGGACTGAGACACTAGAGAGGTGCTATAAGGGAAGGAGAAGAAGATTGCTCACCCATATCAGAAGTTTCTAGGTTTGCAGGGGAAAGCTTCACCAAGGAGGGATCTCCAAGAAGAGACCCTTTGTTGGGGGCAGTCAGCCCTTAAATGGGATCAAACAGAGGTGCAGCCAGGCTCCACCCTTTCCTGTCATGCAGTTGAATTGCCTTCACCTGTGCTCCCAGGGCTGACCAGGTCCTTTCCCCAGGTGCTCAATCAGTGGTTCAAGCTGTGACTCAAGAGTTACCTTATACTTCAGTAATCCAGTATTTTCATAGCTAAGAACACCTCTCTTCACATTACTAGTCATTTAAAATGAATCTTCAGGGCTCCAATTAAAATAACAATATGAACCTGAAATAAACTAGTGAAAGCAAAGTAAAAGCAAAATTTGTTTCTGATTCCCAGCCATTACTTCAATCTACAAATAGACACTCAAAGAATTTAGGCCTTATTTAGTACAGCCTTTTTGATTTAAGCATTTAAACATTTTTTATTTATTTACATTATTCAGTTTTGCTGTAATGGCTTCTGGCTCTGGATTGACTTCATCCAGCAGCTATCAAGATGAGATTCCTGTATTTGTCTTTAATATCTGCTGATGTCAAAAGCTTGATAATAAGTTCACGCTATTTCTTGAGATTATTTTCATTATTAATTGAAGCTCAGAGTAACAAAAATGGAGTCAGAGTGTTCTGACTTTCCTGAGGAAGACGATTGTACTGGTATTTATAAAACACTATGTTTACATCGTGTAAACATTTAGCATGTTTTCAAGGAATGGTAAAGATTTTTTTTTACAAATACATTCCTCTGTTGATCTTTTGTATGTGTGTGTGTGTGAATTATGTCTATTGCTAAAAAATTCTCTCTTAAAATCATAGAATAAACAGGTTGGAAGGCGTCTCTGTAAGTCATTAGGTCCAACCTTCTGAACAAAACAGGTATAGCTTCAGAGTTTGCTCAAGCATAGTAAAGCTTTGAAAATAAACCAAAGATGGGAATCCCACAACTCATTGTGCATCAGTTCCAGGACTTACCTGCTCTCATTGTGAAGAACACTTTCATCATATTTTGAACTTCTTTTGCATCTTGTAACAACTGCCTTTTATCCCATTCCTTCTTGGAACAATCCATTCTGTAACAGAAGGTGACAATTACACACATGTATATCCTCCTCATCTCCAGGCCTCTCCTTAGAAAACAACTCCTTTTGCTTATCCATGTATTAATGTTCTCTAGCTTGAACCAAATTGGTTTTGTTAGAATCACTCTCATTTCTTTCTAGCATCCTTCTTGGATTGGGAAATCCAAATCTGAACACAGAACTCATTTTAGAATTTATTTTTATTTACATATTTAAAGTTACTATAGTTTGATGGAAACTTTTTGTTTGATTGAACAAAACTTATCACAGAATCATAGAGTGGTTTGGGCTGCAAGGGATCTTTTAGATCATCTAGTTCCAGCCCCCCTGCTACAGACCAGGTTGCTTAAAGTCCCTTCCAGCTTTGTTTTGATTGCTTCCACGGAGGGGGCATCCACAACCTCTCTGGGCAGCCTGTTGCAGTGTCTCATCACCCTCACAGTAATGAATTTCTTCCTAATATCTAGTCTAAATCTACCCTCTTGAAGTTTAAAACTATTTCCCCTCATCCTGTTGCTACATGACCTTATAAAAAGTCCCCCTTCAAGTACTGGAAGGCTAACATAAGGTCTCCTTAGAGCCTTCTCCAGGCTGCAGAGGGAAGCAGCTGTTATACTTAGGCACAAACTATCCTTCGGTCTCATTAACAAGAAGCATAGAAACAAATGAAAAGTTCTGAGTTCATAAACTTTAAATAGAAAAAAAGAATCATGGTAAATTGAAACAAAATGTATCCAGAAAAACAAACCACAACAAAACAACCTCAGCCTGCTTTCAACCTCTGTCTAATATCACTGAGTTTTATACCACTTTGAGTCATCTGAGATACTCAAGAACAAAGTACTGAATGGTATTTTGAACTATAGCAACTAATCATAAATTTTCTAGCTTCCACTTGAGAAACTTCTCACTTGAGGAATGTTAACAAGTTGTAAACACAATGGATCAATGAATTTAAGCATAATTACTTGTGTGAGTCAGACTTTTGTATCACACTTTTGTTTAGGAATGTTGTGTCTTCCCACCATGAAGTAAGTCTCTTGAGTAACAGCAATTGTTAGTATGCAGCTCTGCAGCAGTCATTTACTTAAATAAAAGTCTACATTGCTGTTTTTAATGAAATATTAGTTTTTACTACACTTTTTTTTTTTTTTAATTGCCACTAATTATGAGTAAATTAGAAAGTGCAAGGTAACTGTTAACAAAGAATATTTGAGGGAAAACAACAAAATGTCCTTGCTCCCTTTTAACTACATTTGTAGATGTATCCATTCTAGATAGTGCTGTAGCTGATAATTGATACAGTTTTTCTGACAGATTTTGCTTAGTAACAATCAGGGAAGAGACAAGGTCTTCTCTTAATATAAAAATATTTTTTTGAAGCCCTGAATCTTGTCTTCTTTTCAGACAATCACATAATCACACAACGCAAAATAGAAATGCTCTTTAAAATAGCTGCTTTTTCTTACATCTCTAAACCACCACCGTTGCAAGTACGGTGTTACAACAATTCTAATTTTCTCTTTTATTGGGTGACTAACAATCAGTGCTTAGGGAAAAAAGTCAAACATGGCAATCTACCTTCACCTAGTATTCTGTTAGCTCCCGGTTAGTTGTAGTTTAGGGACTTTCTTACAGAAAATTAATTTCTCATCATCAGAGAACATTTTCAGGAATTAATTTAGTCTCCGCTGATGCCTGTGTGATCTTTTAGTGTCCACAACATCCACTGCAAGGAATTTCATAGCTTAACACCATTTTGCATGAAGAATCATTTCCTCTTGCTTGTTTTGAACCTGCCATCTGCAAACTTACTTTGATACCCTTACCTTCTGACAGATAATTACTGTATTCAGCATTCAGATATAGTGGTGGTAGGCATTACAAATTCCTAAGATAAATGAATGAGGTGTTTCCTAATAATGAATGTTTTGATTTTTAACATCTGGAATCTAAAATATATCTATATACACTCTGTCTTGTGGGTGTTTTGGTCTTTGGGAGCAGATGTTGGTTGTAGTTCCTTTTAACATGTTTCTGTTTTTTTCTCTGTCATCCTACTGTAATGGATTAAAATAAGCAATTTGGCATCTGCTCAAGCCTTTAAATAATAATTTGGAGAACCATTGCATCTCTTGTGGCGCCAGACTAGCAGTTATCTATATGTGGTTCTTTTTATCTTATGCAAGGGTTGTTTGCCCCTTTTTATTTATAAACAAAATGCACAAGAATAATTTATCATTTCTTTCTGCTTATACAAAAGGAATGGGTCTTTAAGCATAGTAAATCAAATCCAGAGTAGATTGTACTTCTGATGCGTTTCATCATGAAAGTAATTCCTTCTTGATTATTTTATGTCTTGTCAGCCTTTTTTATTATTCATATACGTTCTTTGTACTTTCATACTTTTTGTCAGGAGATACTGGATTTTTGGTAGAAAAATTTCAAACGGAGGGAAACTTTTTGCAATGTTGGCTACTGAAAAGAAAGAGAAAAACTGGCCCTCCTTAATCTGATTTCTTTATCATGTAGACTGTTGCCGCTTCTGGTTTGGCTGGCCATGTGAATAATACAGTCAGTAACAGATTTCAAAGAGTTACAAATTATTTACTCAATTTTTGTTTGTTTTCAGACAACTGAAAATTCAAAATAATTATGTCCTCTATCATTTTTACCTCACTGTTTATAGTTAGCCAGAGTGCAGTACAGGATGTTAGAGCACTTAAAATACATTTCAAGGTCATGACAGTTTACAACAATCAACAAGAAATTGATCTAGAAACATGGAGACAGATTTTTACCTTCTGAGACAGAGCTGGAAACAAATACTTATCAACTATGAATATCAACTGATATTTTAAATATAGTGTACAGAAAGTTTTACTTTTAATATCAAGGGAAAAATGAAAATTTACGTTTATATTTCAGATATCAGCTCATCAAAGGTGTCTTGGTAAAGATACAAGCCTCTCCTTAAAACAGTACAAGAAACTTCACTAGCTGTTAAAAAGAAAATAACTGCTGAATTATTCTGTCAAATTGCACCAACTTCTCATTGGTGGAATCTAGATTACCACAATTTGGGAGTACCTTTTTCTTTCTTTGCGTTAAAATTGGGACTAAAAGTCAGGATCAAATATGTTGTGTCATAATGTCAAATATATCACCTCATCAGCCATGGCTGATGAAAATCACATCTGCTGTAGTCTAATCCTACATATACCCTGCTGAGTGTGCAGCTGAACTACTGTTCATCCTACTAGTGTACAGCCTATCTTCTGTTCTGCTGTTTAATGGAAATCAGATGAATACTGAGAGTCTGATGATTTACAGAGAAAAACATTTTGGATAGGCTTTTGTTAGGTACTTCAGCAAATGTGAGGTGTGAAAAAAGATGATCATGTCTTAATGGCATTTCAGACTGTGTAAATTCTATTGAATCTGAAATAAATATGTTGAATTGAAGACAGCTGCTATGCATTTAAGATTTACTGTGAACCACATTTTGGTTTTATAAAAAGCTTATCATAAAGAATATGCTCTATATATTAATTTTTTTAAAATTTTTTTTATAGTGCTTTGGCAGGATATAATGGTACTATCTTTGCATACGGCCAAACAGGCAGTGGCAAAACATTTACGATCACAGGAGGAGCTGAACGTTACAGTGACAGAGGCATCATTCCCAGGACCCTCTCTTACATTTTTGATCAATTGCAGAAGGTATGGGAGATTGTTTTCTGCATCTGTTGGTTTTCTTTTTTAAATGACTGGTGTAAAAATATTTAGCTATATTTTGAAGGACTGTTTTTATAATACTGTCATAAAGTAACGGTAAGAAGCCCTAAAATTAGTAATTCAGTAATGTTTAAGAAAACAGGTAACTTTTCATGAAATATTACACAATAATGAGCTGCTTACTGTTGGTTACCTGCCTTTAGAATGAGACAATGGATATGAAAGGGTGTTGCTTTTTTTTTTTTTTTTTTTTAAACCACGCTATTTTTTCAGTGGTTTCTATTATATACATTCAGATCACATCAGCAGTTGTACTTGTCTCATCTTCACTGCTTTACCCTTCTTTTTCATTGCATGCATTGCATCACATGCGCATCCTGCAAAAATAGCTTTGACTCCTATGCAATGATAAACCAACAATATTGCATTAAATAAGGACCATTTTTTTCACTCATCATAAGTTATATAGTTTCTTTGTGCTTGATTGATACTCAAAAAAAAAACAGTACACTTCTTAAAATACTCAGCTATTAACTCAGCACAATTGCATGTTCATATTTGATGCAATTATTTATTAACTATAATACTGACAGATAGCTAAATTATTCTGAAAGTAATAATTTTCAAGTCAGTAATGCAGGATTTGAAAGAGAATAAGTATGTGTATTCTTCTTTTCTGTCCTTTTCTTTTTAACTCCAATTACATACTTATATGGAAAGTTTTATGTGTAGGTGATATTACTAATAAAAGTCTGATTCACTCAGCATAATTGAATTGAAAGTGGTCATATGTTAGGCCCATTTTTTAATATAATTACATATGTATAACTTATGAATAAATTATGCAAATAGTAAAAATGTCATTAATATTTATTATTATTATTATTGCTGTTATTTATTTTTCCTAATGTACTCTTATTAAAAAGACAAAAAAATCCTTTGGTCTGTTTTTAAAACAGAGTCAGAACCTAAAGACAAGTTAATAGTGGCTAGAAAAATACTTTCAAAAGTAATAAATTATATTCTGAAAACTAATTTTGCATGTGTTTTATGCTAGAACTGTCAATTTCTAGTGGAGAAATAGTCATTCCACCTGTGTAAATATGGGTTTGGCTTCACCAAAAAATTTCAACAGTACTAAGTACAAGAAATATTTATATTTCATTCTCTGCTACTTTTTTTCCTCGTCTTACAATATTTCTGACATTTATAGTCCTCACCCAGTTATTTCTTTTCTTTTAATTGTTTTTAATATTCCATAGAAGATTTTCCTACCACCACCAACTCTGTGAAACTGTTGTGAGATTACTGAATTTGACACAGCTGTTAAGGTAAAACACACAACTCTAGTGTGGTAATCAAGCCAAATCTAGGAGCTACGAACTTACTTTTTGGTGAATCCATAAAGTAAAATGAATGTTATTAATGCTCCATTTCACCATCTCTAGTTCTAGCCCTGAAGAACTTAGGAGGGAAACTAAGTACGTTCAAAACAGTTTTATGATTACACAAATCAAAATCTCCTACAAAAGAGTGTCATTGTTGCACTTACAAATTATTTAAGCCAATTTAGAGACCACTGCAACCCACTGAATTTGAAATCCTGTACTCTTCTTAGAACAAAAAAATCCATCGCATCTCCTGTGCAGAGAAAGCCATTGTACTTAGCTGAAGGAAAATATGGGAGGTGTAACTTGACCACAACTTAGCTTTAAGTCATTTCTGCAGCACCGTAAATCCAGAACAAGTGAAACTTAATTTCACAACTTCTTCATTTATTCTATATACAGAAAACAGGGCAACAAACAATGTTTGACAGAAGGTAATAATGATATTTGAAATACTACAAGCATACTCTAAAGTCTCAACAGTTAAGAGCAATGAAACAAAATCAAATAAATGCAAATGATTAATAAGAAAACTAGTCTTAAACCTCCCCTAAAATATTTTTTATTATCCATTTATATTAATTTTTCTAATAACTAAAAGACAATTCCCAACTAATATACTACCAGAACTGGAAAAAAAAAAAAAAAAAAAAAGCCTAGTTGAATAGCAAAGTGGATTTTTAAGTTAGTTATTTTGAATTTCACATTTGAAAGAATTCTATATTTAGTCTTCTAGCTGACCTTCAGCCTACAGGTTGGAAGGATGGCATAAGTAATATGTCTTATTTTTGTCTAATACAAGGGAACTCTGAACATCAGTAACCAGCCAACAGCATTCCAGATTTAAAGAACCTTTTTCTATAAGTATGTACTTGTGTGTTTTACTTATTAAAACAAATACGGTAGAATAACTTCATTTTTATGGAAAGAAATAAGTGGATAAAGTGAAGAGATCTGAACTCTGATGACTGTTTATTATATTTAAAGTAAATTTTATTTTGTCCTTTGTAGCAGTGATATGAGCAAACAGTTGTGCTTCTGCAAGCATAGGGGGCAAAAGCAAAAAGAGAAAAAAATGTGTTTTCTATCTTTCTATCTAAATACAAAAAGAAAAAACAAACTCTACTTTCTTCTAATGAGCATATTGGAGTTCAGGGTGCTTCTATTTTCATGTATTTTTTTAAAAATTCTTCCTTTTTCTACTTTAGATTTCATGCATGTGGTGTCTCAGAAAATATATAAATATCTCTAAATGAGAATATAAACAATGCCCAGGAGAAGAAAAAGAAACAGAATGAGAAAACAACTTAGAAGTAGCGATAAGTCTTTCCTCTGGCCTAGCTTTCACTTGTGTTTATAGATCTTCCTTTGCCCAACTGTTTATTTACTGTTTTATTATTTTTTGTTTGTTTGCTTTTTAGGACAACAGCAAAGTCTATACAACTCATGTTTCTTACTTAGAAATCTACAATGAATGTGGTTATGACCTGTTGGACCCAAGACATGAAGCTTCCAGATTAGAAGATTTGCCGTAAGTGACAATAATACATATAATAGACAAGCAAAACAAAAATCACTGTCAGATACCACGTATACGTGATGCTAGCATTTACTAATACTTGGACAAGGATAGTTGGAAAAAAAAAAAAAAAAAAAAAAAAAAAAAAAAAAAAGGCATGTAGGTCACAAAAATTAAGTCCAGCAAGGTTAAAGACCTTGCACTTAACAGGAAATTCAAAACCTAAGTTTCTGAAAATCTCTACGTTCCTCCTGAAAGAAGAGTTCATGGCTTGCGTTGATCTTAAAATAACAAATGATAAATAGTTAAAAGTGAGTCTGGAAACCATAAACCTTCTCACTCAGCATGACAGCAGAAATGCGTAAATAGCAATTTCATCACTGCTGATAAAGTGCACCAAGAACTGCCAACGGACTAATATCAGAATATAATTGAATTTTCTGTCAAAATAGATAATTACATTTGTAACAAACTCATTTCTAATATTTTTTCCCCAAAAATACGTTCTGGAATTACTACATATAATTCTAGAATTACTATAAGAATTACTATAAGATGTACCTTAAGCTTTCTACACAGCATGTGCTAACCAGGAACTGTAACTACAAAATCTTTTAAGATCAGCCTTTGTAAGACAAAGTAGTCTAGAGAGAAGAAAGAAGCCAACAAATTCAGCATATGAGACTGGACTGCAGATTGGTCTCCCAGCTTCACTTCACATATAAAATAATGAAGAACTCCATTTTTTAATGAAACATTGATAAAATACTGTTGTTGTTGTTTGTTTGTTTTTTTATCATGAATGTACGACAGCTGTTCTGAAAATCATGCCTCCTGTTTTATTACGTTGGCTAATATTCAATTTTGTGACAGATAAACAGCAGTAAGGTGGTCTGAAAAAACAACATGGAAGTGTGTATAAAACAGATGTGTCACTGAATTTGTCAGTGCAGGAAAAATGACACCCATTGGCATTCATTGACACTGAAAGCTTATTGATGTTAAGCACAGTGAGGTTATGGTTGGTGAGCATCAGCAGCAGTGACATGAAAGACAAGCTACATTCCAGATTGGCCATGCACAGCTGTCACACCACAAAATGAAGAGTGTCTCAATCAGCTTATCCACACAAATCAGCAGGTTATGACCAGGGAACTGCATGTGGAGTTGAATATCAGCTTCAATGCAAAGTTGGAAGATTGCAAAGTTTGTGCCAAGTGGGTCCCATGAACATTCACGTAGGAATAGAAAGAACAACATATGTGTATCAGGACCTACTGAACCAAAATGAGGCTGAAAGTGACTGTTACCAGGTATCCAGATACCTGGATTGTATCATCATCAGCGATGACACATGGTGTCACCACTATGAGCTAGAGTCAAAACAACAGTCCATGGAGTGGTAATACCCAAATTATCCATTGAATAAAAAGTTTGATACACAGTCCTCAACTGCTAAAATAAATGATGCATGCTATCTTTTGGGATGTAAGAAGGGTTACCCTCTTTGATTTCCTGGAAGTCAGACAAACCATCAACTCTGACAGCTGCATCATGATTCTGACTAAGCTGAAGATTCAAACTTTTAAAAATCAGGCCAGAGAAAAAGAAAACCTTTATCTTGCAACACAACAATGCCAGGCTGCAAGCAAATCTGAATACCATGGACACATGGCTAGTATTGGATACGCTGTCCTACCACAACCACTGTATAGTCCAGGTTTGGTACTTTCTCACTTCTATCTGTTTGGGCTGATGAAGAATGGGCTGAATGGACAACATTTTCCTAGCAACACTGTCATCATAGCAGCTATGAAAGTGGGTCATCTCCATCAAGTGCTAAATTTTATGAGCATGGCATGCAGGCTCTTATTCATTGCCAGTAAAAATGCATAGCTAACAGTGATGACTACATTGAAAAAGTGTTTTGCAGCTGAGAAGCTGTTCTATCAAATAGTGCTATTCTGCTCTTTGTATTGTTTTTAGCTTCCCTGGAAATAAATAGGAGGTAATGCTTTCAGTGTGACCTAATATATGGCTATTACAATTTCAGTACCTCGGTTGTCAAAAAGTATGTGTTCTGCAATAAATATACACCTTCATCACTTATATTTAAGATCGTGTAAAATTATTCAGTTAATAAGACATTTGTTTATTTTTAAGATATTCAGGGGTTAAACTTTTAGAAATAAATTGTAATGGCCTGAACTAAAATGAGAGAGAAATTGCATAAAGTGTAACTACATGATCAGTTATATTTTAGTTGCTTGGACATATTCTTGCAAATGGCAAAGTAAATAGCAGTTACAGAGACTTTAAAATATATTAAGTGTTTATTACCTGATACATATTTCATTTTTTAATGAGAATTTTATGTATTTAAGACGTTTTAGGGTTGTACTGGTGGTAAGCAAAGTACAGAATATAATTTACTCGGGTTTCTTTGAAAGCACATTTTTCATAGCAATATTTTTTTAAAACCTTATTACTTATTTTACTTTAACAGGAAGTTGTTTAATATCACTGCTTTAAATTCCACCGTAGATCATCAGGCTTTTAAGAACAATAAAAAGCCAAATGCTGTTTTTCTGTAGCTTTATAAATATTAGCAACCTGTGCTGATATTCTCCCAACTATGTACAATAGACAAGAAAAATATTGAAGAATTATATTATTTTAGAGAAGGAAATAAAAGATTAGTTAGTTTAGTAGGTATGCAGATTGTTTTGGAATGTTCTTGCTATCTACATTCTTGCAAAGATGGGATGGATGCAGTTTGCTTCAGAGGTAGGTAATTCTGCCTAGGAAGCTCTGTGTTAATGGTTAAATTATTTATCAGTTTAATGAAAGGTATAAACACAGTGATGATATTTGTGTAATAAAAGTTAAAATATTTTCACAACAGAGTCATTGATAATATTTGAAAACCAGGGAATGAAAAAAGTATTGATTTTTAAGGTAGAGTTGAATGACAAAAAATTTTGAATTGCCCATTGTATCTAAAGATTGCATGATTAGTTCTGGAATTCTAAATTCATTTGCAATTCAAGATGAGACAAGGCTTTCATTAAAAAAAATCTCAATTTTTTTTTGGAAATAGATTCTGACAAATGGGTGAATATAGACTGCATGTTCTTCTATGTCATTACTTATACATATGCAGATATGCATCCCAACTATTCATGTCCATTTATGTTCTTCCACTGAAAAGATGCTTTCTTTTTGCTTCTTACTCTTCCTTGGAGCCATGTAAACTTTGGATTCGGTCTAATTTAAATGTACAATATTCACTATATATAGCAAGCTTGTATTTTTTGAAAGAGCTAAGTCTTTACAACACAAACATTTTCATGAGTTGCACTGTAACAATATTCTATGTTTACAAGAAGAACATACTGAATATGTGAAGCTCATTAACAAGATCTAATGCAATCATGTTTCTAGTAGGTACATAAACAAATATGAGTTTTAAACCCCAGTAAATTTAGTTTAACAGGAAAAAAAGTTTTCTAAATGTTTAGTTGTTATGATTTTACATGTAGTCCATAAAAATTACCTTTTGAAATACCCTAATGCCTAATATACAGTATTCCTTAGTTTGCAAGCATAACTTGTTTTTGTTGTAGAAAGCTGGATTTTTTTTTTTTTTAAATTCTGTGACACTGTAGCTGAAGTTTATTCAGATGTTTATTCAGATGCAGCTTCAGTTCAATTGACTTATTAGAATGTAAAAGTTTTATTTAGCATCAATAATTCCATTCCATGCTTATACAAGGAAATAAAAATTAAAATTGTTTTCAAGTATATGAAAGGCATGAAACTACTATTGTAGTAGAATATAGGTGATGAATGAGTATTTGTATTCTGACTGCCATCTCTTGTTTCTATGATAAATGATTTGCAGGACTGTTCAAATTAGGAGTTTTTCTGAAGCTCTTTTGCTCCAAGATTTTGCAAGAGGCTTTGTCTTCTAACAGGTTTCCCATTACACAGTCTGATTTGCGTAGCTCTATGATACTGAATCAAATCAATTTATCTTCAGTTATAATCCAGTGGTATAAGTTCTTCCTAACTGGTTTGTATTATTTATAAAGAACTTGAAATTTTCCTAACACTAAATAATAAAACAAATGTAAATTCTGAGATTGTTGAATTGTAAATCGTAGACAAAATCATATAAAAAATTTAAAAATTTGCCACTTTTAACTGTCCAAATTATGACAGGTGACACTCATGCATGTGAAGACAAATTAATGCTGGCTTATCTTAAAATAAGGGTCTGTGAGTCAGTAGCTGAGGAACTGCTTCACAAGGAGAATGGACAGCAGTTAATCTGACCTGTCAGCCAGCAGAAGTGTTTCCCCGTTTGTGGGTCAAAATGCTTTAAAAATCACCTTTGATACAGAAATACAACTTACTATGCTTTAGGTTAACTCAAAAAACTACAACAAGCAAACAAAACTGGTTAGTTTGTATTGAATCCTCTGAGAATCCATTCCTAGCTTATACTTCAGAAAGATGAAAGTTTTTTTTTTTTTAAACTACATATTAATTTCAGAGAATTCCACAAAACAGAAAAGATTTTAAGCTATTAACCAATTAAATTATTCAATTACCAATGATGATATTACATATTAGTAACATGCAAAACTGTCACGGTTCATGGAGTCGGTATAAGATATTTTCACTTACTCTAAATTACCATATTAAACAACAACTTCAAATAATTTCTATTCTTCTATTTCTTCACCTGCCTCCAAGGGCCTACAGAGTTACTAAACTACTGACAAGTAAAGCTGAAACAGCAAATATGACAATCTCTCATACTGTTACTCAACAGAAAAAAAACACCCAGCACCACACAAAATCATAAAGGCTCAAGACACAGTTTTCTAAGTACAAGTGAAATTGATAATTTCCACTAATCTCCTTTTTGATGCAAATTAACCTGTTCCTTGCCTATAAACTCTAGATTGAAGTGTCAGCCCTTCCCCTTTGTTTATTAATGGAGAGATAGCAGACAGCCACTCTCAATCAGTTTCTCAAAGATTATGCTCATTACAATTTAAAAATATTGCATTTTAAATGTGTAAAATAATGTCCATTCACATTACATGTATCTAATTATGTCTGTATGTATATGACTTTATGTTTGAATGATCTCAAAACAAATAGGTTAGGAAGAAGTCAATGAATGCTTTCTGAAGTGATTTATCTACATCCTCTGTAGGGCGAATTTAATCAGTTCAGATTACTGCCGTCCTGTTTCAGACTTTACTTTCAAATGAAACACTTCAGTATTCAACAAGTATTTTATTATGAATTATATTATTACAGTTGTCCATTAATTTTGAAAGTTGTATTTCATTCATGCATGAACTATTAATTTTATGTCTCAGTTTTAACTCATTCTGGACTGGGCCAAGGCAAGGTGAGAAAGAGGAAGTGCAGAGTTCTTTCTGCATCTCAGTAAGAAAGACCTGACAACAAATAGTATAATAAGATAACTGCTTAAATAAGATAGAATAAGAAGAGGAATGTAGGCAGTGAGTTCTTCCCTTTATATTTGAGGTGCACTGAGTTCATGGAGCATTGAATGAACCAGAATTTATTTTCTCATGACACAGTGCACAGAACGGAGTTGATCCTGTGTGGGGAAAGTTCTCCCTTCTGGCCTCTTGAGCTATTACATTTATTATTATCTGCACAGTCTCCTTCTCATGCTGAGGTAGTATCACTGTATTCTGCTAATTATAGCTGTAAATGTTATATAACCTCATATATAACTTACGTCATTATGGTTCATTATTTTTAGATGTTTATCAAGTTTTTGATCTTATCTTAGATATCTTCAGTTTTAACCCCCAAAGACAGATATAAATGTATGAAATGTATTTTTTAAGTTGTCATTTGTTTTCCAGAACTTTTCAATTTTTTTTTGTTAAACAAATTGGTGAGATGCTATCAACAAACCAAAATAAACTTTAACATCAATATTTACAAGTAACATGAATTTCATAGAGGAAAGTATTCCCCATGTAAGACTCTCTTGCATTATGGCAGCTCAGCAGATGTAGGAAATAGCCTGAGTTAATAAAGGCATAAAAAAAATGCTGCTCACATCTGTATAATCAATGAATATAAAGATGTTATAATTATGAAATAAACCAGAGAGTTTGGCTAAGTAGATTATAATAACAAATAGAGAATGGATAGAATACTTACCCATATCCTGGGCTTAGCTACAAAACTCCAGAGGAGGGATCTCCAGAAGAGGTCTTTTCCTGCTGGTATCCAGCTCTTAAATGGGTCTAGGAGAGATGCAGCCAGGCTCCACCCCTTCCAGCAGCGCAGGTGAATTGCCTTCACCTGTGCTCACGTGGCTGACTCTTTGCTAGCCTCAGGTGATCAGAGGTTCAGGCCATGACTCAGCAGTTCCCATACACCATCCTACAGGTTTCCTAATCTGCTACAGATTCCCATCCATTAGGCCAAATGGAAAAAATTCTTTGTTTATAAAGAAAACAAAATCTTTTCTTTGCCTTCTTTCAGTCATAACGGAAAACTTAACAGAGCTGTTCCTGCAAGATCCAAGTTAAGACTATGAAATTTAAACATTTCATTAATTTACAGGAAGCTATATAAAATTCTGTCATCATATTATACAGTAATTTTATAGTGCAATAAAATAAATCATTTTATTGTTATTTTGGAACTTGTCATTTTGAGACAGTTTTAACAGATGCTTCTTAAGATGTAAGAATTTGTACTTCCATTTGGAAATCCTCCTAATAGCTATAAGGCTATTGTATAGGAAGTTGTCAATGGTTTGGGATGTTCCTACTGTCTTCTTTTTATTTTAATAATCTTCCAAGGCTTTTTGTTCAAGCTAATATCTTTGTTGTTTGGAAATTATTAGACAAACTATGTAGTATGATTAGACGTTCTAGAACTATGCCAAATGTTCATATTAAAGCAACACTGCTTTCCTGTATTATAAAAAGAGGGAGATGATTCTTACAGTACAGTTTGAAAATTTTAAAATTTATCAAGACATGGTATTTTAATTAAAAAAAATCTACGGGCTTTAGTATGTGAGGCATGCACAGACAGCATTAAAGCAGACACAGCTTTATCAAAATATTGATATGCAAGAGCAGAACTGTGCTTTCAGAGTTATGTTCTCAGTTGAGTAAGCAGGTTTTTATAACTGTATCGGGGCTATTTTATCCTAGAGCACAAAAATATAGGGCTTTAAACAGGCAGCAATCATACTTGTAAAAACAATTGTTATACTTACTAGAGAAACAGTGTGCCTATGTTTACTTGTATTTTTCTTTCTGAAAATAGTACGTGCATTGCAACATGTTCAGATTATTTATATATATCCACTCCAATGTTTTGACCAAAGGATAAATAGCTTCTGTAATATTTAAGAGTAATACTACGGGATACTGCTTGGCTGCATAATTTGTTTCTGCAAATTTTGTCAGAAAAAAAAAAAATAGACAAACACCAAACCAAAAATCTAACCTTTATGTTTTTGAGGTAGCTTGGACTAATTAATGCGCAATAAACATCTACAGATAAAAACTCAAGCCCTGTACTCCCTCTTGTGGTTAACCTTGAGGATCATGAAATATGTACATATTTATATATTTAAATACACACACACAAACTGTTGGCTTCTTGTTCTTTGTTTGTGTTTCTTGTTTTTACTGTTGATACAGAAAAAAATTCTTTTTAAACTTAAAGAAATTCTATTTTCCTCCAGGTTGTCTCAAAACACATATCATCCATCCTTATAATTTGTGTATGTAACTATCAGAAAGACCAACACAAGAGAAAGGTGGTACAAGAGATGTGATGACAGAGAAACTGACGTAATAGAAAAGTGTTGTGTTACAACAAAAGGAATAAGGACTGCCCACCCATCTCTGAAGAGATAGGTTCACAGTTAGCTCCAAGGAGCTAACTCCATAAAGCAGGAACCTCCAGGAGAGGGAGGGAGGGAGGGAGAGGGAGGGAGAGGGAGGGAGGGAAAGAAAGAGAAAAAGAAAGAGAAAGAGAAAAAGAAAAAACAAAAAAACCACCACCCTTTCCTGGGGGTAGTCAGCACTTAAATAGGGTCTAAGAGAGATGCAACCAGGCTCCACCCCTTCTGATCGCACAGTTGAATTGCCTTCACCTGTGCGCCCAGGGCTGACCCACTCCTTTCCTCAGGTGTTCCATCAGTAATTGAGGCCTTGACTCAGCAGTTACTGCACTTTTAACACAGTTACTACACTTTTTAACACTTTGAATGGCCTTAACTCAGTGAGATTTCCAAATTCAGTAATGCAACTACTTGACTTGTATTTTGGATATTACAGGCTGCACCAGCTTAGGAGACCCTAACGGGTACTCAGTAAAGCTAATTAAGTGTAACTTTCACTTACGTGATTAAAAGAAAAATTTCTTATGCAAAAAAGTCTGTTTAGTAATTCAGAAAGAGTTTCAGTGATGGTAAGTAATTTTCCTGGAGTTTTGCTATATCATAGAATCATTTGAGTTAGAAGGGTCCCTTAAAGGTCATATAGTTCAACTCCCCTGCAATGAACAGGGACACCTACAGCTAGATCAGGGTGCTTAAAGCTTGGCCCAGCCTGACCTTGAATGCCTCTAAGCATAGAGTATCTACCACATCTTTGTGATTAAGGCCATTTCCATTTAACTACCTTCTGAAATATAAGGATTGAAGAGGTACATCTTACAAAATTTCTAGCTTCAGAGGAAATAAATAAAAACATCCTATTTTTATTTGTTTGCTTTTAATGAAGAAAAGAATCATTTACATTTTTAATTAGCAGCATTCAAAGAATGAGAAGAGAAACAGTCTTGAAAAAATGCAAATTACTAGAATCATGTTGGCTACAGGTGTGATGGTCTTGAAATATTCTATCCCTATTTTTTCATCATAATTATGTTTTATGCTTCATTAGTGCTTAATAACTGGCAATAGCAGACAGAAGCCCTACTCATTATTTGTTTGTGATGATTCATCTAACATCTTATTCTTGAGATTTCATTCTACCTTAGTAAAAAACAGTTCTGAAGTGTTCTCTAGTAGGCACAGCTTTTATAATTTCTTTTTCCATTTGGATAAAGGAATAAAAAAAGATGGTAGTATAAAACTAAAAAAAAAAATACTTCCTTTCACTTATGCCTTCACCATTTGATATTTTCAGTGTTTCGATTATTTTGCATTTTTAGATGTTACCTTCTAATGCAATCAAAATAAAAATAGAGAACAAAGTTAACTGTACAGTAATTCTATTTCTCTGTTCTTTCTTCCTATCATGTAGAAAAGTGACAATAATGGAAGACCCTGACCAGAACATTCACCTGAAAAACCTATCTCTTCAGCAAGCAAGCAATGAAGAGGAAGCCCTAAATTTGCTCTTCTTGGGAGACACTAACAGAATGATTGCTGAGGTAAGAACTGCTGCTACAAATCTTAATTGACTGCAAAAGAATTATAGCATTTCTAAACATCTTCTCAAAAGATTCATATTTTGGAAGTCCTCAGAAATGAACGTGAAATTCTTCCTTTAGAAGTGTGTTTCCACAGTGTAATTAAAGAATTTCTTTGATTATAACTTTCACTTTGTTTTCCTTAGTGATTCTGAACGGTGGCCTTTGATTAAATAATATGCTGCAATTAAAACAAGGAAAACAAAAATGTGTTTTTTCATTTATAAAACATGGGTGGGTAGTGGAAATGCTAACTGAGGGCTCAAACCAATGATTGAGCACCTGGTGGGAAGGCAGGGCCAACATGGGGAAGCTCAGGTGCATGCAGTGACTGGAAGGAGAGGATCCAGACTCCACTCCTTCCCAGACATCACTTAAGGGTTGGATGTGAAGGTAAGGGTGTCTTGCTGGAGATCCCTCCATGGGTAAGGATTTCTGAGGATAAGCAGCTTCTTTTCTGGATTTTTTTGTATCTATGGCTGTCATATTTGAGTGAACCCTTGTTTGTTGTAGCCTGGGACCATGCTGCTCTGTTTTCATTGTTGTGTTTTCTATCATGTTACAGTACCATTAGTATTTATTTTCTGTAGTGCAGCTAATTGCATTTTAGAATCTGCTAGGGTTTTGTTGTTGTTGTTTTTGGTTTTTTTTCCTCTCCGACTAAAGAGATATGTAGTAAGCTAGTGAGGAGGAAGAACTTTGAAGCATAGGGTCAAGTAAGTAGCTCTCTGTTGTTGCTGGCTGCTAGTTTATATGGTGATACAGATGAAGATGTGTTTGAATACAAATTATAAGTGGTGCTATGCGTTGTGTTGGTTGTTTTTTTTTTCTTCAGAAGTCTGGAAACTTGTCAATAACACTGGTAGAAAATTCACTAATGTGAGTGTCTTTTGCTATTATTAACTACATGCAATAAAATTATCTTTAGTACTGTTTAACTCAGGGTAGTAAAAAAAAAAAAAAAAAATGTTCCTTAGCATGCTGAGGGAATATTTTCTTGCTTATTGCAGCAATATACACTTTGTGTAAATGCTAACGTGATTTAAAAAAAAAAAAAAAAAAAAAAAGACTATGTAGGTGGATTTCATTGTAGTGGTTTTTTAAGGTAGTTATCTCATTGTTGCTTTGTGATAGGTATGTTTCAATTCAGAGAGTTTTCTGAGTGGTGCTTCTCCCTAGATGCTACAAAGCTTATCACTTGTTATCCTTTGGCCTTTCTGACCTAAGGTGAAGGGAGTAATTTGTAATATGACTTAATGGAGTGAGTATTTTCAGAAATTAGAGATAAATTATGTGATTTAAGGTAGAGGTTTATGACATCAACTATAAGTTCTCTAGAGATTCACATTTTTAAACCTTAATAGAATTGCGGTAATGCTTCCTGACCTCAGAAAAAATGAAAACTCTATTTAAGTAAGCTTTAAAAGACATAAGGTGAGTTAACTTAAATAGAAAAGTAAGTAAACAAAACTGCTTTATCTATCACTTTTTTTTTTAATGATGAGGAATTTAGGACTAAAATAACTGCCGTGGATTGAATAAGAAATATGTGGCAGGATTGCAGTCTCTAGAATGGCAGTCTAATAGCCTAGCCCTGTGATAATCCTTTATTGAAAAGTTGTGGTACTGTTTTGAAAATAAGAATGGTTACTTGGGGCTTTATGGCTGTATTTTTGCCCTTGTAATAACAAGAAGTGTTAATAATTTTCAAGATATTCTGTAGGCTACATTTATTCATTAAATAACTGAACCCAAAAGAAAACTTAAAACAGGATATTTCTTACCCATACAAATCATGTAGGTAGTAAGGGGGGTCAGGGGGGTCGGGGATGGGGAATATTAACCTGCTCTAATTAGTGCAGAGTTGATTTTTATAGCCCAGTATGAGAGCAATACGTTGTTCCAGTTTAGATGTGTGCTATGGGCTATAGAAATGAAAAAAAATTAAAAAAAAAAAAAAAAAAAAAAAAAAACCTGAATGCATAAATGCTTCTTAACATAAAAATCTAAATAGGAAATGTTTCTCTTATATTTTGCCAGGAGGAAATGGGAAGAGTACAAACTCAAAAAACTGATTATTGTGTTGGCTGCTCTTTCATTTGTGTGATCCCTACGAAGCATAGTCTCTTGTACTGTTTGAAAGCATAAGGATCTCAGCAGTAATTTAGTGGAAAAATATGAATTTATTTATATTTACATTTTTAAGACAACTGTATGATTTAAATAGCTCAGATACAAGCAAATAAGGGATTTCAAAAATTGATTTGCATATATGACTGGTAGCAAAAGCATCTTAAAAAGCTCATTTAGTTTTTATTAATGTTCACAGTCATTTTATTTTTGTGTATATACTATTAATATGCCTTCAGTTTAAACGTTCTTTTCTCATATCTTGAAACCAGAAGCTCTTGTTATCCTATCCTTTGGAGTAATATACTGAACCTTTGTGATTTAATTATTTTTTAGTTCTTTTTAGTATTTCCTTTAAAACAGCAGAATAAGGTAGAGACAGTAGCCTTCCAGGAGCACATATCAATCTCAAAACTTTAAAATCTTTTTGTGAGATTGACACTCTTGAATACTACAGTTGTGGGTATGTTTAGCGTTTGTTTTTCCTCTAATGAAGAATTGCTTCATTTTATTGTGGAAGGAAATGTTTTTACTCCATGGTTTTGCAACTATAATACTCCATTGTTTAAATTTGGAAGACAGTGTATACTGCACAGTATTTGTTCCATCATTTAAAACATTTAAAGTACTCATGGGAGAAGCAGTTAGTTTTTGGCAATGTTTAAGTATGTTTTTTCAAGAAAGAAGGAAACTTTAAAACATTTAAGGATAGTTATGGGGACTGACTTGTGACCTGTGAATTGGACTCATTTCTTTTATTTTTACTGTCCATTATTGTTCTCAGAAGTATATTTAGGGAGCCACTGATAGTGTTTGAATTCATTGCTTTCTAGAGGAAATATGAAAAACAGGATTTGAACATGTGAACATACCAGATTTAGTGACACTTGCTAAGAAAGTATGTTATCCAAGTTAGATCTTCATTCTGTAATGAATTAGAATGTTCTGCTTTCCAAGATTGCTCATTGGTATCAGTTGCTAAGTTATTTCTATTCTTACAAACCTGCTGTATAGCAACATCAGCAGCAAATGGCATCAGCATTTCAGAGCAGGTGCTTTCATTTCAGTATGTGGTAAAGCAATTACTGTGTCATACATATTGCTTTGAGTAGTCCTTAAAATGCTCTAGGATTCATATGGATAAAAGGCACTGTATAATGTAAATAATATTCTGCCTGGGAAATAATTACTTAAAGCTACCTCAGTTACCATGCTCTAAAGGGGAAACTGCAGTTATTGCGATTATGCAAAAAACAGAGCATTGGGTTTCAAAATCAGGGAAGTCAGATAACATTTACTTTATTTGTATTTTTCATAGCAATGAATTTGCAATTGTAACTGTAACAAGCATACCTAAATACTTCCAGAAGTCCCCTCCACTTCAACTGTATCAATCAAAGGGAACTAAAGAAGAACTAAGATCTCAATCATCTACCAAATATGAAGGCAGGAACTTCCTATTCTTGAATTTACAAACTCTCCCACGTAATATGGTTCTGTAGAAACCTGAAGGGTTAGGCAGATATACTTATTGCTTTCCAGCACAAGGGTCTCTGCTCCTTTCACCTTGCAATTTGTACTCTTCTATGAACCATTAGAATATTTTAAGGATGAATTTCAACCAGAAAAACAGGTAGCATTAAGCTGCTTTCTTATCAACCTTGTAGTACACAGTAGATATTTTTTTGCCATCTGAACTGTAAAAGGACTAAATCTGACAGAATTCCTTTATTCAGTAATCCATCTGGTAGTATCTAGAGACCAGAGGAAGTCTGTTTGGTATCTGCATTGGATGCTCTTAGTGCTTTCTACCAGCCCTTGTTAAACACTTGATAATGAAAAAGAGCACAGAGAAAAATAAAAACTTGTACCTTTCCACTGAGGCATTCTCTCAAGAAAATGGGGCTATTCCCATAAACAGAGGGATCAACCTTCCTTCATTTGTGCATTGGTTATTTGCTAATTCACTCATACAAAAAAATCGTATTCTTTTCAATGTCTGAACAGTTCGATTCAAAGAAGAAAAGATTCCACTGAAGCAATATTAAGCAGCCAAGTTGAGTTAAGTTTGTGATACAGACCGAATGGCTGCATTTAATGCTTGTGAGATCTTTTTGTCTCAGCTGTCCTGAACTCTTCTGCATTTTCTCTGGGAGTATTTGGCAGCTATAATCAATACATTCTTCCAGACTGTAGCAGCTTGTGTAGGTCTAATGCTTGTTTTCAGTCTTTCATATATTTTTTCAATTTAAGAAGCTTTTCCTTCTTAAGGCCTCAGTCATTAAGAACCCTAATGAGGCCGGTAGCCTCCAGTTTCTTACTATTCTTTGTACTAAAAACACTTGTAATACTAGCTTCAGCAAACAAAAGATTGGGAAATGCATCATTTCTTGTAAGATGGAATGGACTGCCCAGGGAGGTGGTGGAATCACCGACCCTGGGGGTGTTCAAGGAAAGACTGGATGTTGCGTTGAGGGACATGGTTTAGTAGGAGCTATTGGGAATAGGTGAACGGTTGGACTGGGTGATCTTTTAGGTCTTTTCCAACCTTAGTGATTCTATGATTCTATGATTCTAAGATAGATACAATTGAAAAGGTGGATTACTTGGGCTGCAACAATTTCTAGACCTTCTGTGAGATGATGATGCTTCTTGCAATTTGGTCACCCAGTGGGTTTTCATTTAATTAGAAACCACTTTCTTGTAACTGCTGTATGAATAGTAATGTATAGTAGTTATGTGGCATAAAACATTTTATTTAATTTCGGCAGCCCCAGGTCTGCTCAGATTTTGTTGAAAAGTCAACTAGACTGCATGTCCTGGAAATCTGGCTTGTCTACATTTTCCATCATCAAACCAAACAATGTTGCTTTATGAAAATGTGACCTTGAAAGATATGTTACTGAATTCCTCTTTTTACCATGCCACAAACGGGCAGCAACAGTTGACCTGCTATTATATGCTTTGTATTTTTCACGGGTGTCACAAAGAATCTGAAGTCTGCTTATGTGGTTTATAATGTCACAGAATTCATGGAAAAAAAAATATTTCTTTAAAAGTGACTGCAGCTCATCTGTTATTCTATATATAGCTTTCACAATAGTAACCATCTGCTAAAAGCCAGTCCATTCCCCTCTTCTTTTTTCCCTTCATCTCATCAAATTAGAGTGAGTATGATTTCATATACATATGTTTGGAATACTGCTAACAAAGCAAAAATGATCTCCAAAAGCCACTGAAGGAACTTTGTAGTAAGTTCTGAGATACTGTTTAGCAGATTTTGTTTGGCTTTTTCTATTTTCAAATTTCCTAAACACCTGAATCACAATAGTCAAAAATTCCATATATGACTGTAAAAATATTTTTAAATGTCCTTAATTTTGGACTGAAAACACTGACGTTTCTGTTGCTTTGTGCTTTTCATGTACTCTTATAGTAAAACAGGTATTCAGTAAAATATTGTTTCCTTCAAGATTGCACTGTGGTAAAGCAACAGTGTTTGCTCTGATACTGGAAAGTATATGCAAGAGATTTTTGAGGTCATGCAGCCCAATCTCTTTATTGACGTGCTCAGGGCTCATCCGTGTCTGCTGAAATTGAATGAACTGTTCTCTGTTTAAATTTGTATTGCCTTGCACTTCCTGTGAGGGTTCTTTATGGTTCTGTTATATGAGAACAGCAAAATGGAGATACACATTTTTATAGTTCATTTCTATCAGTGTATTGTTTAAAGCGTGATACTACTATGAAGAAGGACTGTATTAAAATAACAGTTTAGAATTCTCAACAGTGACTTTCTAATCAGCTTCATTCATTTTACATTAGAAAAAACATATTGAGAAGAAAACAATGGAGTATCTAATGACCAATCCAGCATAACCTACTTTTAACATGAAAAATCAAGTTGCTTTTTGCCATAGACAATAAATTCCTAATGGTGCAAATGTTGTACTGAGCTAACATTTGGAATTCTGAAACTTGGTGTTCAGACCTGTTTTCTTCCTTTTTTTAACTTCTTTTGCCTCTGCTGGGGGTTAAACAGGTATTACTAAAAGTATATATTGAAATACATGAGTTTTTACTGCACAGTGAAACTGAAGAATGCTTGTTCTGAAGTATGATCTTCTGTTTCTTGAATGCATTTAGCAGCTTTTCCTCATCTCCTGTGTTTCCAAAGCTAGACTCATACTGATATTTAGTCTGGCTTAGGCTTGTCTGCACTGCAGTGTGACTCGTGCAATGATTGTAGTGAAGAATGTCCTTAAATTTTAATTTTCCTGAGATTTCAGAGCTGGAAAAATAGAATATCCAATCCAGCTTTGCAGAGCTGCACATAATAAAATCATAGCTCTCATAGTAAAATAAATAAATCAGAATTGTTGTACAGACTGTATTTTAGCTAATCTTCAGAGAGCTTTCTTGCTTTTCAAACTTCTTTGTACTGCTTTGTACATCTGCACTGTGATTGCTACAAGAAGCTGATTCAGGTGGTTTACTACAGGCATTTATTTTTTTTAACTAGATCAATTCCCAATATCAGTTCAGTTATGCTGGCACTGTAGAGGAGCAGCAAGCTGCACCAGGGCTGGAGATAGGTGCTGGAAAATTGAACTATAGTTGATTCAACCAAGAGCTAATAGCTATTCATATTACTAGGAATGTTCAGCTTGCAGTTTTTCTGTTAAGAGCAGTTTTTATCAAATTAAAAAAAAATCTTCAATGTGTTACTGGCAAGCTATTTGAACATCTAGCATGCTTCATATCAAAGCAGAGTGTAGGGGGGGAAAAAAGTAATGTGTTGGCAAATGTATATTGAATCCCTAGATATGACTGGAAAATAGTTGCTCCAGTATAACAGAAAAAACATACAGACAAGAGATCAAATTGCAGAATTTAATCAGGATTTTTTAGACTTTTTTTTAAAATTTAGTTGTTAACCGAAAATAAAGTTATTAATTTATTTTGCTACCTTTTTTTTTTTTTTGCAAGTCAGATAGTTATATCATGATAACAATGCTGCTATACTTGTAACAGTTTATAAATAAAAATGATTTGTGTGGCAAATCTTTAATCTCAGTGCATATTCAAATATGCAATTTGCAAATCCATTTGCCATTTATAAAATGAGCATAATAAGAATTCTTTTTATATTTCTAACAGCAGATACAACTAAAAGTTTTTAGATGCTATTATTAAAAGGGAGATCCATGTGTGATGGTATCTGATCACTTGAAGATAAAAATAAATATGTGGGTGTTGCTTTAAGTTTTGTTCCCCATCCTAAATGTATTGGGAAACTAAAAGCAAGGAGTCTAAAAAGTGGCCGATAATTTCCATATGTCTAACTAAAGAAGTATGCCAGGAACTATATAAATATGTATCTGAAAGTTGAACTAGATGGACTCTGGAGGTTCCAGTCCTTATAATTCTGTGACTCTTTAATACATATACATATTCAAAGCTAAACCTTTTGTCAAAATTCAGTCATGACATGTAAACTTGTGAGTTGGCAAAGTTAATTTTTTTTGGAAAAAATGAAAATTTTAGTCTAAAGTTTTACAGAAAATTCTATTCTTAGCTATGCTGATATCAGCAAAATGGTTAAAATGAACTAATTCTGGTAATGAGATTGAAAACTAGAAGCCAGGTTTTGTGCAAAGCCAGTAGAATATGGAAAAGGGGTTGGCTGCTTGGGAGGAATATAGAAGTGAAGTTTGTGTACACAGATGTGACCAGGAAAGCTAAGGCCTGCTTGGAATCAAATCTAGCAAGGGTGATCAAGGACAACTCAAAGGTGGTCTTTAAGTATGTGAAGAGCAAAACGAAGACTAAGGAAAATTCTGATTTATGAATAGTAGGGAATTTTCATAATCCTGACAGTTTTATAGAAAGGAATTTTAACAAACAAGCTTAACTGTTTTCTGTATCTCTCCAGATGTGTTCTTTATGCATGTTAGCTTTCAAAGAATATTTAACATTCAAACCTGTTTGAATAGAAGAAAACAGAACAAGGAGGGGAGGGAAGAGCAGTTCACAATGATATCAGGGCAAAAGGTAACCACTTGGTGATCAGGAATTATTAAACTACTCTGTGATCTGTATGTCCTTTACTAGTAGCATTCTTTAGTATAGTGAGGCCAGCTGCTTTGTTGATGTCCTCAATATTAGAATATCTCAGAAGGAACAGAAACATAACTGCTCGCTTGCAGTACAATTTGTCTCAACTAAAATTATCCAAGCACTTGACTGGAAAGTGAGTGGGTAAGTCCTCCTGGTTTTTTTTGCATGGATATTATAGGTGAAGTAGCTCATGAATTGGATAGTTACAGTTTCCTAGTTTTAAAGATATGAAAAGCAAAGTGGATATATTAAATAAGCATTAAATACTCTCAATTTTCTTTTGTTGTAGACCCCAATGAACCAAGCCTCAACTCGATCTCACTGCATTTTCACTATTCACATCTCCAGCAAGGAACCAGGATCTCCAACTATCCGACATTCTAAGTTGCACTTAGTAGACCTTGCAGGATCAGAGCGTGTTGCAAAGACTGGAGTTGGAGGTCATTTATTGACAGAAGCCAAATATATCAACTTATCATTACATTATTTAGAGCAGGTAAAGTTCAAACAGCATGAAGCTGTTTTCTTTTACTACAATTCCAGTGAACAATGTTCAGTGTGTTTTTAATATTGGTTTCCATATTCAGTTGATCAAGACTGTGTATTTGCTGCAGTTTTTAAAAGTGTTTGAGTTGACCATTCCTCATCTGAAATAAAATTTTCATTTATCTAAATCTTAGTAATTAAAACACAGGGCTGCATTAGCTATACAGGCAAGAACAGGGACTCTTGAGCATAACGTATAATAACTGATGGTAAGTCTCAAATCTTATTTTTTGCTTAATGCTTTTCCTAAATTTTTCAGTGAAGCTAAGCTATATGTGAGTGACTGTAACTGCTCTCTGCTGTTATGCTTCATTAAAGGTGCAATTTTACAAAAAGTGATGCTATATCTGATAACTTTCAGGTTTAGCAGATTAATGAGGTCTCAAGTTAGTTTATTTCACTTGGTTGAAATGAAACTCTCTGCCTTAAACTGTGATTTAAATAATCATATTGCAGTCCTGGTTCAGTAATATTATTAAGATCTGTTAAGATCAGACCTAACAATATCAAAAATAATAATAATCTTTCTATAATACAATGATAATGAATGTCCTCTTAAATCATGTCAGAATAAGCCAGTTATCACACCTTGCTGGGTGTTAGAAGATTCAGGTCAGTTCTGGATTCTGGATAATGTACGCTGGTCTCTGTCACTTGGTTAAAGAACATAATTTCCTTATCCTTTATATTTGTCCACCTTTCTTTTACAGATTTCTTGACTGGATTGTGAAATTAATTTAGGTGAGGTTTTACCTGAGGGACTTAATGCCATCGTCTCCTGAGTTATGTGACTCTTGTATGTGACAGAGGCTTCAGCATCATGAGAGATAGTTATGTAGATTTTCAGCACAGTGCCGGAAAGCTCAAATTCTTCCTGAGCTTCAGACTTCCTGCACAAACTTCAGCAAAAATTGAACTTCTTTGTAGCATAGTTGCTGTTATTAGCAGAAATGAGATATCTTCCCTCTGGCTCTTATTGTATCTTACCAATTTGGATTGTAATCTCCGTACAGAAGAAACTGAGAGTATGCTTATTTAATGTATTCTCTATATTAGTGTAAGTTAATACAATATGTATGTTAGTTTGGAATATTACTTAGTATGTAAGATAGTATCTTTTCATCTAATGAGCTGTAGTACACAAGATTTTAAAACCTGGATCCAGGAAACTGTACTCAGATTCCTTTATGTGATAATAATTTTCATATTATCATCGACTCCCCTGAGGACTGCTGGCATAAGATTTATAGTAATAAGAAATTTGAACTTTTTGAAGACTTTTAAGATAAAGGAGCCAACAAAAATATTAGTACTAAATTTTCTAAAGCAACAATTTTTCTTTTTGTATTAAAAAAGATGTATGGAGCTATAGAATGTTTACTGAAGGAAAACCAACTCCTAGCCACTTACAATAGCTTGCACAGCTCATGTAACTACAGTTGTGATTTATTTATTTATTTATTTATTTTAAGTACAGTGCTTGGGCAGCTGTCAGTTCAAATCTTTTACCCCACAATCTGTTGAAATACAATTTAGCTTTTTATTTAATGATGATCAGGTCCCATAATGTAAAAAGCTGAGAACGTTAGGTGTATCATTTCCTTTTTGGCCAAGACGTGTATGCCAAACACTGTTGTTGTTTTCCTCTGGTACCCTGTAATAGTGCACTCTTTTAATAGCATATGCATTTTTCAAGGCACTTTCTTGGAAATCAGTGGACTGATCTCTCTAAGAACCGTGTGCTTTAAGATTGTGTCATTTAAAAGTGTGCTTCAGCCGAAGTTAGGGAAGTTTCTACATGAATACTATTCATATTTTGCTTTAATATTATTCTAGGAAAAAGGTATCTTCAGTAAGTTATTACATCTTAGGAAAATCTGTTATTTTTATGTTACGTTCAGTTTCCATACTGCTGAGTGACTGTAAAGCTAGGATGTAATAACATTAGCCATATTTGGCTTTTAGGTTCAGTGCCTACAAAGATGCAGACACAATGAAGCTGATGTGAAAGTTATACCAATAAAATCAGAGTTTTTCAGCTAACTGGATGCATAGTTGTAACTTTTACTGTATTAGAAGTTTCAGTTGCTAAACATGTTGTTTTTCTTCTCTTCCTATGTCAGTTATTGATAGGTAAATTTGAATGCTTTTTCTATTTCTACTGTTGTTCCAGGTAATAATTGCACTTGCAGAGAAAAACAGATCCCACATTCCCTATCGAAACTCCATGATGACCTCAGTGCTAAGGGACAGTCTGGGAGGAAACTGCATGACCACAATGATTGCAACTCTCTCTTTAGACAAAAGAAACATAGAGGTTTGTTTGTTATTTCTATATATTTTCAAAAAAAAAGTTTTCAGTTAAGAAAATATCCTCATCTTTTGACTTTTATTACAGTTTGAAATTCAAGCGTATATACTTTCATTCTCATCCTTACAAAAGGAAAGTTAAACATTATTTCTACGTCACTACAAAATTACTTTGATTCTGTGATATCATTTTGTACCTATAGTGATGTTCTTTTAATGTTTAATTTTTAGATTTGTAAATTCTTACATTTATCCTTACTTGCCTTAATAGCAAGACCCAGAAAACTTTATCATACAGCTGATTAAACATGATTGTATCCCCTGGCTAATGGAGGTCAGTTTTTTGTTTTTTATTCATTAGGGATGTACCTTTTTTTTTTTTTTTTTTTTTTTGTTCTGGCATGTAAGTATTAGCTGATCTCAAAGGAGGGAACAATACTTAAGGCTGCAGTTTCACACCATGTGCTGGATGGGAGTACTCATGCACCACAAAAAGAAACTTAGTTCAGCAAGGTCATCAGCAGTCTGCTATAGTTGCATGGTGTTAAGATAACCGAGATTTTTTCTTTTTCTAGGAATCTATATCAACTTGCAGATTTGCACAACGAGTTGCTCTTATTAAAAATGAAGCAGTTCTTAATGAAGAAACTGACCCCAAATTGGTGAGAAATGTTTAGGGGCAGAGGGAAGGAGACTGCTTAGTTCTAATTTTAATGATTAATACCAATCACATGGGTTTTTTGTTGCAAGTTTCAGTCTTTTCTTTAAAACTACTATTCTTAGTTTTCCTTTCGGAGCTGATTATAATTAAACTAAGATAAAACCCCTAAAGGCTTTCTGAATGGTGATATTCATTGTAATCTTTTTATTGCTTCATTTAGATTTGCAGTTTCTAAATCATGGCCACACATGATCGGATGTCCCTAGAATTCTTTAAAAATATACCAAAATTACTTGTCACTTGGTGATTGTATTTTTTTTTTTCCTTTACTTACTTGCACATTACCTTGGATTAAAGACTTTAATGTGTTACTTATTTTCCCAATAGTGTTTTCCATGTAGTCAACCACTAAAATTGTCATAGAAGTATTGCTTGTTTGAGTTAACTTGAAAACAGCTAGCAATATAGGTATGAACACACAGGGCTGTACAATGTAGATGCCCCTGAATTTTCTCATTTGAGGTTTGTGGCAGTTTCAAACTTATAGCAGCACTGGTGTTCTTCTAGGGGTTAGTCTGTGACAATACCATTGTGTCAGCTATGCTTCTAGCCTAGCTTTGTCCTTAGTGTCTGTGGAAGTTTGGTGGAAGAAGCTGATTTTCAGTATCTCATGTTTAGGTGACTCGGTATCTCTAATACCATGCTACATCAATTGAATTGGTCTGATGTCAGCGTTTCTCCAAATAAATTCTTCCTGTTAGTTGGTCTTGAAACTTAAATAGTACGTGGAAAGCAAGAATGAATTATTCTCCAGACCCTTTTCTCTCCTTTGCTTTACCTTTCTCAAGAACACTGTAGCCTTGTTATTTTTTTGTTGTTGTTTACAAAATCAATAGAATGAATTTTACTTAACACAGAACTGCTTCTCACTTTTCTCTATTTGTCATTGTCTATAAATAACTTTAAAAAAAAAAAAAAAAGTAGTTGGGAAGAAGAAAATATGTTCTTCCCAGAAGATAAAAATGTTGTGAAGTCATTTAAATTTAAGTTTTTACTTCAGTAGGTGCTTTGAGATCAAACAATTCCAAATGTAACCCCTACATTACAATTTTCTTTTTTTTTTTTAGTAATGACAGTGCATTAGGGAGACAATATACCAACATTAGCACAACTAGATTTTTGTAATGAGGAAAACAGTAAGAATGATTTCAATTGAGTCTGGATGTGTTACCATTTTGGTAACACTTTTTTGATATCTGTGATACACTTCGGTGCAAGTAATCCAGCGATTTATTGATCGTAGTTCCCTAACAAATATAGAGTTAAGAAAGCCAAAGCACAGCTGAAGGTAAAACCAGCAAGAAATGTAACGAGCAACTAGAAGGTCTTGTATAAGTAAACTGATGTCAGTGGAGCTCAGTAGAGCAGAAGTTGTGCTGCAAAGCAGAATAAAGGTATCTTGTTACTGACTATGTTTCCCTAGTAGGTGAGAGTATAGATAAGACAAAGCAAGAATTTGAATTATATGCTATGGTGGGCCAACAGGCAATGGATACATGTTGAAACTAAATTTTAATTGCACATTTGGGGGAAAAAAAATAGCGAACATGTTACATAACCCCTATATATGTGGTTAAATATTTAATTAGGTTCTCCAAGAAGACTATGGAATTTCAATCCTTAGAGGTAACCAACATGCAGATGAACGTGGCCCTGAGGAATGTGTCATATTTAGCCCTGTTTTGAGTTAGGATTCAACTAGCAGCTCTTGTCATATAATCATGTTATACACTCTAACTACATGCCGACTATTTTATCTTGCTTTTTGTCTATCAAAAATTAAAAATCTGCATTAAAAAATGTTTGTAACAAGGTTATTCTATGAAAATTTAGCTGTGGCATCATCTTTATTTTTTTTTTATTTTTTTTCGAGTATCATTATTAATTGGTTATTTAAGACTTTCTAAGTACTTTTTTCAGAATGTGCTTTTGTTTTTACAAATTTCATAATAGAATTGTAAAACAGGAAGTCTACTGTTAAATCATTCATAGAACCCTTCCATAGTTGAGGTCTATAGAAATAAGGCAAGCTGGAACAGTTTATGCATTAAAAAGCTAAAAATCATACAGGTACAATTCCTCCTTGAGCTTGCTCAAGGATTTAGTAAGGGCAGAAAAGGACAGAGGAAGTAATTTACATTGATAAAGCACAAAGCATTGCCACATTAAAAAAGAAAAAAAAATAGTATGTGTAACAAAAATTTGCTTTATTTTCTTTTTAACAATTGCTTAGTCTTTTGAAGTATTTTATATGCTTCTAACTTTCTATATGTTGGGTGTGTTTGAAGATGTAGGAAAGCTTTTTGTTAAGGACCATATTTATAAGACTTAGATTTAATGTAATTTTCTGCATTATGTGAAATTTTTTCTTTTAAGTATTAAATACATTTACTAAGGATTGGTCAATTCAGCATGCTATGGCAGATAACAATATGCTATTGGGTTAGCTGGGTTGCATGATGTATGCCAAGGGTGTTATGATAAGAGAGATCTGTGAGAGAGGGTACGTTTATCATTCCGAAGCTGTATATATGGACATAATGAAGAACTAGAGATGGATTTCAGCATTATCTCTGTGACAGAGAGATGTCTGATGAAAAAATGAGTTCAGGGTTTGTTTGCTTAACTTTGCTCTCATGCTCTTGGAAAGCAACAACAACAACAAAAAAGAAGGCAACGAGCATATCTTTCCCTTCTGTCGTTTCTTTCTTTGCTTTATAATAGCTAATCATGAAAAAACTGTCCTTTCATGGTCACAGAAGTCTTTGATTGAGTTGGAACACATGCAGGCTCCTGACCATTTACTACATCCTGCAGAGCTATATTCCACAAGTTTGGTATGTTTTGCTCTGCTGGATCATTTAGCAAGTAAAGCAAAAGTGGACTCAGGAGGATTACAAATCCAACCCCTCTCGTGGAAAAGGCAGGAGAACATAGATATCTGGATTTTATGTGACTATGTGCTCACTGTGGAATTTGTTGCCCACCTTAACAACCTGTAGTATATTCCCAGGGATCTTGTCCAAATGTCTGCTCTTGCAGGACTCTGTAGAGCTGATTGCCAAGGACAATGTCCAGAAGTCTTTTGACCATCTATGCACTCATATCCATCTAAAAAAATTACTGAAGTTCTGATACATTTGAGCCACTGTAAGGTAATGCATTCTTAAAATAATCAGTCTCCAAGCAACAAAAAAACTTGTTCATTCATATTTTAGGCTTGCATATTGTTTCTGTTTTGTGGAATTTGACTTTGGAATGGCAATGATTTCCAAAATATACTTTCATACAACTTTCTTTCCAAAAGTACAGTCTCCAGTAATCAGCTATTCAAATTTAAAGATCTTTTGCAGTTCATGTCACTTCTACCATCGTTACTATTCATAATTCCATTCTCATTATGTTGATTTATAATATTCTTTAGTAGTTAGCAACTGATACTTTGTATAGATAAAGTATGCTTTAATAAGTTACTATTGGATTATTACATATAAGATTAAAATACTAAGATACTATTTTGGAATTCCTGATTTCTAAAGGGAAGGGGAACATCATTTTTGGTATGTAGTTCTCTTTCTGACAGACATCAGTTCCATTTTAAGTCTGTTTTCATCACTAGCAAGCAAAACTAAATCTTTTGCTCTCTTTCCTCTTACGGCAAATTATTTTTCTTTCTGTACAGCCATATCTTCTAACAGGAAGTTTACTGAGTCTGGATGACTTGGATAAATTTCCTTGTACTTGGGTATATTTAAGGTGTTTGGGCTGTTCTTAAAGAGAAAAGAGATTACTTTGTTTTTCTTCTTTATTTCAAGCAAATATTCCCTAACATCTACTTTCTAGTATAAAAATCATAACCTAACTAATCATTTTTAGGTGATGCTTGTTTTATGCTTTGTTGTTTGTAGATGATTATTCAGCTGAAAAGGGAGATCCAGGAGTTGAAAGATGAGCTGGCACTGGTGACTGGCATGCAAAGAACATCACAGCTTTCACAAGAAGAGCTACTTCAGTAATGCCTTACATTGTTTTAATTTTCTTTTGTGTTAACAGTTTTAATCGGATTCTTTGGTATAAATGTTTAAATTCATCTCAGAGTTCAAGTTCTCAGAGTGAGTCCTAAAGTGAGTTTATGTGCCGAGTTAGAATGACAGTTTGCCATGCAAATCTGTACGAGGCTGTGCTTTTGCAGCCTCAGGTTTGAGAAACTGAAATAAACTAAATGCAAGGAATGGGAATGCCTATCAGATGCCAGACAAAAAAGTGTTGTATAATAGCATAGAAAAACAAAAACAAACTTTCTGCAAGTTGGTTATCTGATTGGATATCTGATCTAAGAAAAATTAAAGAAGTGTTCCTGTTAAGAACTGTCCTACTGCAGTGTTACTTTGACATATGTCAAGATAAAGCTTGCGTTTCTACTAGAAAAGTAATCAATGCCTTAAAAGACAAATATTTAATTTTTTTTTACTGAATATGCTATTGATAATGCATGAGTGTTGTAATATCTTGCAGTCTTTTAGTAAAGAATTATTTTTGGAGCGATAAGCTTAAATATTTTTACATTGCACACCAAATTCTTATAAGAGAATTATATGGAATAAGAATTTGGTGTGCAATGTAAAAATATTTAAGCTTATCGCTCCAAAAATAATGCCTCCTATTTATTTCCATAGGAACTACAACAGAGAGAGAGAGAATAATGCCATGACTTGATAAAACAAATTCTCAGATACAAAATCTTTTTCATCATAGTCACTACCCTTTCCTATGAATTTTCACCACTGAACAAAAAAGCCTGCATGCTACACTCAAAAATCTACACCAGTGGAGGTGCTGAAACATCACCCACTACCTCACTGTGCTCATATCCACTGCTTAATCTCCGTAAATGTTCACCAAGCATTGATGAATGTCAAAAGGTGCCATTTTTCCATGTGGAGAAATTCAGTTTCATACCTGCTTCATACTAACTTCCATGTCAGACACCATTTTTGTCAGACTGCCCCTCTGGTGCCACCTGTTGCACAGCAACGAAATGTAATAATATTGGTGGGAAGGTTCAGCCTCCTATTACTGTACTACCCCCATCCCCCTCTGATGCTGGGGGCTAGCATAATAACACAGGAGGCATTACTTTTGGAGCAACACCTAGGTATAAAATTTCAAAATGGCTATACTCAATTCCCAGTTCTGAAAAACTGATTCTGTGGAATGAATCTATTTAATACGAATATATTTGTATAAAGCAGTAGTAACTGATTTGGGATTGTTCAGTATGATGTAGAAGCTGAAAACTTGATTGGTTTTAATTTCATCTGGAAATGGCCCAGAAGAATACTGTCAGTACTCTCCAGGAGATTCTGGAGACATGCAGAATTCTGCCTTATTGGAAGTTGTTATTCTTCATTGTCTTGTTTTGATTTGATTTGTTTTAATTCCGGAATGAAATTATATTCTTGTGAAGGGTGACAAGACGGATAGCATTATACAAATATTTCTTTTAAAAAATCTGTTTTCAACACAAGCAGATACCAATATAATCTTCCAACTAGAGAAGTTCGCACAATTCCTACTGGTTAATGATGCAGTTAGGTAGTACTGGATGTGTCCAAGGCATAGAAAGGGAATAAGAGATATAATGAGGAACAGAGTAGTGTTTTTCCTTTGTCTTTCTCTTTCTTCCTTTCTCTTCATTTTTTATTTTCTTTTCTTTTTTGACAAGAGATTAAGTAGAGATGAATTTGAAGAGTTGACTATTTAATATGTTAAAACAAAAAATTTGAATGGTGTCAGCCTGAGAGTTGTGGTCAGTGGTACTATATCTAAGTGGAGGGCTGTGTGGCAGTGTCAAGCAGTTTACCCCAGGAGTGTCTGCCCTGGGACCGGTGTTCTTTAACATCTTTATTGATGATCTGGATAGTGAGATTGAGTGCCCCCTCAGCAGGTTTCCTGATGACACAAAGCTGAGAGGTGCTGCTGAGACAACAGAAGAAAGAGATGCCATCCAAAGAGACCTGGTCAAACTTTGGAAAGTGGGCCTGTGTGAACCTAATGAAATTCAACTAGGCTGAGTGCAAGGTGTTGCACTGGGTTTGGGGTAATGTCAGGTATGTGTACGGATGGGGAGAAGAACTCATTGAGATTAGCTCTGTGAAAGATTTGTGCGTTCTGGTGAATGAAAAAGTGTGTGACTGTAGCCTGGACGATGAACTGCATCAGTGGTGGCCAGAATGGTGAAAGACGTGATTGTCTCCTTGCTCCTGTGAGGTCCTATCTGGATTGCTGCATCCAGGCCTGGGGCTTTCAGCACAAGAAAGATGCAAAGATATTGGAGTGGGTCTGAAGGATGGCTATGAAGATTATCAGAGGACTGGAGCACCTCTCCTATGAAGAAAGGCTGAGGGAGCTTGGGCTTGCTTAGCATGGGGAAGAGAAGGCTCTGGAGAGATGTCATTGCAACATCTTTCTGTACTTAAAGAGAGGCTATGAACTGGAGGGAGATGGTCTTTCTACATGGCCAGGTAATGTTAGGAGAAAGGGAACAGTTTTAAACTAAGAAGGAAGATGTATGTTAAATATTAGCAGGAAATTGTTTTACTTAAAAAGCGATTAGGCACTGGCACAGGCTACCCAGAGATGTTGTGGATGCCCTATTGATGGAGCTGCCCAAGACCAGGTTGGATGGGGCCCTGGATAGTCTTATCTGGAGGGTGGCATCCCTGTCCATGGCAGGAGAATTGGTGCTAGGTGATATTTGAGGTCTCTTCCAAACCAAGCCATGCATGACTCTATCGAAAGATCTCTCTGTATTTCTATATACATCTTTCATTTAGTGACAGTATTTGTGGTCATGCTAGGTTAGGTCTCTCTAAGCATCCTGTCACTATTGGTTTTGAGCACTTACAAATATCAATAGATAGCATTTAAGTTTTCGGTCTCTGCTGAGAGTCTTTCGATGTATGACGTAGCAAATACTTATGAAAATTCTGTATGTGGAGACTGAGTTTGGAGCTACTTATTATCTGGAGACTTTGCACAAATTGAAGAATAAATACAAAAATGAGTAATACAAACAGACATATAGAGTTGAATAAGGGCTGAAAAAGTCATTATTTACTATTGCTGGAAAATGCTTATGTTGTGGTTTGCATCTACTTTTGTATATACAATGAAGCATAAATATTACTTAAAATGTAGATCAGACTTATAACAAGCAGAAGAGGGAAAGGAATATGATGTAAGTGATAATGCAATATACCGTGCTGCACAAAGATGTTGACGTAGTCTACCTAGACTTCAGCAAAACCATCACAATATTCTCCTGGAGAAGCTGACAGCCCACAGCTTCAATAGGTGCACTTTTTGTTGGGTAAAGAACTGGCTGGATAACTGGGCCCAGAGAGTGGTGGTGAATAGAGTTATATCCATCTGGCAATCAGTTACGAGTGGTGTTTCCCAGAGGACTTACTGGGGCCTGTCCTGTTTGATATCTTTATTGATGATCTGGAAGAGGGCTTTGAGTGCACCCTCAGGAAATTTGCAGATGACACCAGCTTGGGAGGAAGTGTTGATCAGCCTGGGGGTAGGAAGGCCCTACAGAGGGACCTGGACAGGCCAGGTTGCCAGGCTGAGGCCACTGGGATGAAGATCAACAAGACTAAATGCTGGATCCTATGCTTTGGCTACAACAACCCCATGCAATGCTACAGGCTTGGAGCAGGGTGGATGGAAGACTATGTAGAAGGTGGCAGAGAAGACCGATGGCATGTTGGCTTGTATCAGAAACAGTGCTGCTAGGAGTGGCAGAGAAGTGATCCCTATGTAATCACAACTGATGAGGCTGCATCTCCAGTACTGTGTTCAGTTTTGTACCCCTCACTGCAAGAAAGACACTGAGACACTGGAGCATGTTCAGAGAAGGGGAATGAAGCTGGTGAAGGGCTGGAGCACAAGTCTTATGAGGAACATCTGAGGGAACTGGGATTATTTAGTCTGCAAAAGAGGAGGCTTAGGGAAACCTTATTGCTCTCTCCAACTACCTAAAGGAAGGCTGTGGTGAGCTGAGGGACAGACTATCTTCCCATGTACTTAGTGATAGGGCTAGTTACACCAGGGAAGATTCAGGTGGGATATTAGGAAAAAACTTCTTCCCCAAAAGAGTGCTTTTGTATTGGAACAAGATACCAAGGGAAGTGATGGATTCAGTGTCCTGGAGATGTTCAAGAAACATTTAGATGTTGTATTAAGGGGCATGATTTAACAGGAAATATTGGTGATAGGTGGATGGTTGGACTGAGTGGTCTTGGAGATCTTTTCCAACCTTGGTGATTCTATGATTCACCTTATTCAGCCACTACATAATGGTGATTCTTATTTATATCATTACTGTAGGAGATTCCAGACTGATTTCTTTTTTTAATTTCTGCCTTTTTAATGTGGCCTGAAAGGAAATTATCAAGATCATTATGGATTTCTAATGCTATTTAGACATTTCTGCTTAGTTAAGATATATTCTGTTCAAACTTATGTGAACTGTATGTCAGCATGCATAGGTATGCATATACGTATTTAATTCAAGTTTACGTGGTTCTTTTCAAAAGACAAACTTTATCAGAAGTATTATTTTAAGCAAAGTGTTACTAAATACCATCGTTATCAAAATTAGTTTTAAATGTTTTATTCTGATTCTTCGTTTCAAGGGAGGTTGTCTTCCAGAATTATTCTGTGCCAATTTAGGTATGTATTCTTCAATCCTTAATGCAGATGTTTAAAGGTATAGAACTTCAAAAACTTCAAGTTCTAAGTACATATTTATCTTTTTGTCTCTGCACAAATTCTTATCTCAGTGGCTTTTTAGTAGAAGATAAACGCCAAAATGAATCTAAATGTCATGACTACATATGTAGAACCCATACTTGCAATGGTTATGATAATACAGTGGTTGTGATAACAGGTTTTTGCTTCCTATGTGCATTGCAGGAAGGAAATAATTATGATAGAAATAAGTATTATTATGTTAAACAGGATTTTATATTTTTCTTACATAGCTTTGTTCCACTTGCTTACTTTAAGAGCATTCAAAGTAGCGGGCTGCTCACTGCAATTCAGATTGCTAGTATTATTCAGATATTATGTGAATAAACTATAGTTGGTTCTTTTTTTCCTCACTTGATGCAAAGAAGTGTCTTCAGGATTTTTTTTTTTTTTAATTAATGGAAGGGGGAAAGTGTCAAATACATTTTCCCCATAACCACTACAGTGTCACTATGTCATCCACATGTTTACCACAAAATGGAAAACAAATGCTCTTGTCTTTAATTGTGAATGCTAAATGCTCTTGACTTTGATTGCAAATGCTATATCATAATACAACACGAGTGATCAGTTTTGTGAATAAAACTGCAGCTGTCTAGAATACTTACTTCAGAATTCTATGTAAAGTGGTAAGTGCTTTATTATGTCATATTTTTGGTTTTACTATTTTATTTTCATAAATGTTAGGCATACACATTCTGCTGTTCTCATTTTGTTTATTTGAAAAGCATAGCATAAAAAATAGCAGCTCTGCTATGTAAGTGGTTCATAATGTAGTTCATAAAATGCTTCCAAAATACTTGCTTTGGGTCGCACAGTCTACTTCCTCAGCTATGAAGGTCTGATCTCTTAAGTATTTCTTTAAGCTAAAGAATGAATTTAGTTTAGTTTAAAGGGGAAAACAAAACAAAGCACTTTGCACTATTAAAGAAATGACATCATCACAGGCTTCTGCACTATAGTTGAGAACAGAGTGAAATGGTATTGAAATGATTTTATTTATATTTTTTCATGAGAAGCATGCCAGAAGTAAATGGAAGAGTCCTTTTTGTTGGAGTCATTTGGGATTTCTTGTTGTTGTAAATGAGCTCACTAGTAATTTAGAGTGTGTGCCCAGAAAGCCAGGATTTCGAAGCAAAGCCCTGTGCTCCAGAGCACCCACGCTCCCAGAGCCTTTGCCAACTGGAATTCTCTGGTAACAGGGATGGAAGTCCTGGCTTAGCACTTCTATTTATTAATAACTTTACCTTATTTCTTTCAGATACATATGTTATAACTGAAGCTTCTATTTTTTACTTCAACAGTCATATAATGTTCATCCTACTCATTTCCTGGATTTCTCATTACTTTTTTCTGTCTTCTTTTCCTGTTTCAACATTGTGACATCTGTATGCTATCATGCCATTAACAATATTGCACTATTCTACAGTATACAGCTTTAACAGTTGTGCTTAAGCTGTTCAACAAATGGTTCCATTTATAAAGCAGGGCAAATTATATTATTTGTTGATGTCAGTGTTCAATTTCTGTTGTAAGGTGGAAGAAATAGAAACCTATTACCTTGCCTTTTGTCAGCACAGCTTTGCAAACAGCTAGCAGAAATTAGCAGGCTGACTGACATACGCTGCATTCAAGAGAAGCTACCTTAGCTGTAGAGTAGATTTAAAATGTTTCACAGCAATATTTAATTTTGATGCCTGATTTAGAATCCTGCTAAATTAATGTATTTCTCCAGAGGACATTCTTTTTCTTATATGCTACTCGATATTTAGTGTCTGCATTAAAAGTTCAGATTCCTGTAACAGCTACTTAATTGGGATGATTAAAGTGTGATTATCTTTGGTTAATCTCACTACTTTGTTCAAACTGGTCACCCTTTTGAAACAGTCAAAAGACAATTTAAAGTCGTTATCAAAGAGTACAGAGTTTGTTTTCTTATGGGGAGGAGGGGACAGAAAAAGGAGGGAAGGAATGGAGTGGGAAGGAAAGGAGGTGATGCATTATGTTGTAGTGTTTCTTTATGTATGTATTTAAGTACCACCTACCTGATATGTTTTTTCTCTGCAAAAACTCTCCACACATAGCATTAGTTTAGGCATGTTTTCTCCTGCATGAGTCAGTCTTGGCTGTGTCATAGTCCTTTCCAAAACTCTCATTGACTTACAGATCTAAATCTTTTCAGGAGTATGCGTTTCATCTTTGGATTTAATGTTTTTTGACTGTGTGGAAACTCTTCACATATGTTTGTCATATTGTAGCTGTCTTATTTCAAAGGATCTCCTTACATAAGGAGGTAGCAAAAATGTCTTCTTTTGCTTTGTCTTTCTCACAGATTTTTTTGTTGTGGCTAATAGGAAGAAAATTTGATAGAAGGGTCAGCTCACCATCTGTCTGACTGACTATGCCACTTAGAATGGCTCCCAGGAGAAAAGTGGCAACTCAGAACCTAGCCTTTAGTCTCAGAATCTTACCTAAAAATAAGTGGATATTCTGCCACTTGAAGCAATAAATTAAGTTGAACCCATAATTTTTATCTGTTAAAGTGCACTTGTTTGTGTAATTCAGTATCATTATTTAGAGACTTGCCTAGCACGCTTTTGGAGTTTACAGGATGAACCTGAACCTCACAGCAAATTCTTTACCATTGCTTGAATTCCGTACACAATTGATGTCTTAAGTTTGAAGTATACTCCCTTTAGACATTTTCATTATATTACAATTAGAAGCAGTAAGGGTTCTTCATCTTTCTTGTCCTGTAGTAGATTTTTTTTTCTGTTTTTAGAGCTCTATATAGGTATTTGAAGTCAAAAAGGTTTGAAAATCAGTAGAAACAGAAGGCACTTGAACTTGTTACTCTTATTTCCCTGCTCTAACAGAACCAAACTTATGTACAAATTTGCAGGGCTATATTACAAATTATCATATAAATATCTTCTGTGGGAATTATATGATGACTTAGGACACCAGTTCCAATGCTTAATTATCGTTATCATTACTTCACCCAAGTGTTAATCCACTACATTTGAAGTTACACTGTTAATAGGGAATTACTGTCATGCCCACTATCCATTTCTACCCACAGTTTTTACTTGACTGGCACTTTTCTCAGAGTTCTCAGGCTTGCTACCTGGCTTGGTGAGATACGTGTTCTAGGAACCTCTGAAGATAGACTCGTAATTTACTGATAATTAGTTATGTCAATAATGGCATTTTTGAAGCAATGGCAGAGACCTATTTTTCATTTGGTCAGTCAGCCTGGCTTCTATAGAAAATTCCACTTAGAGTTTTTCAGGTTATCTCATAGCTTAATTATATAGGAAAGTTATTGCAAATGTCCATCCAGGTGAATAGACTTTTTAATTGTTGGCCTTAAGTGTTTCAGTAGCTGTGTTAGCAGTCTTTCCATTTTGCTTGTCATGAAGTTCACAGCTTATACATAAAATTTGTTGTTCTTTATGTGAACTTAATTTTGATATGATATACAATGTTGGTAATCAAAGTTAAAAGGCAAACTTTCCCAGAAAGGAATCGTGTCACATTAAAAAAAGATCAAAATGAGTCTTTCCAAATATATATTTTTTAGACCTCACATCCTACGTGCTATTGAGAGTTCTAAACTTGAAAATGTACTCTCAGTTGTCTAGGAGTCCTTTTCGGATGCATTTTAATTGTGTGTACATGTAATTTACATGCTGGTTCATGGAAACGCAAGACTGAATTGGAAGTGAATTTGTTATTGTGTTTTTTTTTCTTAACATGAACGTCTGTTTTTTGATGGAAGGGTGAAATTGAGGTGGCAGAGTGCTTATCTTAACATTCCAGAGCCGTGCTACCAGAAAAGAGTTGCAGGGAGTATAAAACATTGAGGATAGAAAACTTTTTTGTTTTATGTTTCCTAAATTGTAAGCAGGTTTCATTACGAAAGAATTCCTGAAGAACAGAAAATGATAAGGGAGAAACCAAGTTGATAACGTAAATGCTGTCTCTGAGTTATGGTATTGTATTTGGTTACATTATTAGGAAGAATGCTATTAAAAGGGAAATTATAAAGACTTTAAGACTGATTCATAGTTGGTAAACAGAAACCACTGTTAGTTTAACAAGTTTCTACTTCAGCTATTTATCACTGCTTTTCTTAGTGTTCGTCCCTGCATCAGACTTGTTTTCATATAGATCATGGTACTGTTATTCAAACTCACCTGGATCAGCACTGCAATACCTTTCTATTTATAGTGTGCTATTATATACAAGTATCAAAATGAGTTTAAAATTAATATCGCAAATGATGTATGTATTTATACTGTTATATGATGTGTGTGTGTGTATATATATATATATATACATATGATGCATGTGTTTATACTGATACTGTTCCCTTGACATTGACTTAGAAAATTAGTTTTCTTTAATGGGCAGTTCTTAATCCTTTTTGCTTGTTGTATTTGCTTGGTGGTTGTTTTTTTTGTGTGTGTGTGTGTGTGTGTGTTCATTTTTTTTTTTTATCTGATGAGCACTAAGTACTTTGTTTACCATTTTCCACCAAAATGGGTCATTGTTTGATAGTTTCATGTTCTTCCTCCTTCAGGGAGTTTCAATTAGGGAAAATCATTCTTCCTAATTCAGCAGGGTTCTGGCACTAGGCTTTGGCACACTCTTGTTCCCAGTAGTGTAAGTTAGGCCTGCTGTTAGGGCAGAATGTAGCATTCCTTTAAGGAAAAATTGTTCCTAGAAGGAATTGTTACCGAGATCCTTAGAAAATTAACTAAGAATGGAACAGCCTGCCTACTAACAATACTAATTATTTAAAAAAAAAGAAAAAGAAAGCTTCATTAGTTTCATATTTGTTTCCAGCAGAAGCAAAGATTTCTAACATTTCTCTTCTTTGGGCTGCTTTTTCCTAATTTCTGTTTTAAGAGGGCATGTAAACATTAACCTACACTAGCCAGCATTATCATTGACATGATGGTGGTAACTCATCGCTAGTAAATTTAAGGATTGATTACTCAGGGCTTTTTGAAAAGAAACTATAACTAATGATTTTTCTAGGAAGCGCATACCTAAGAACATATCTGAGAGATCAATGGAATGGCATCAGGGCTGAACCAGAGGAAATAAATAAAAAAAATTGATTACCGGTGTTTTACAGTTATCTAGTATACCTGTGATGAAAAAACTCCTTAGGAAAGGGATGTTGTTGTTTACCTCATGATTTCATATGATCTTCCTTTTGCCACATATGCATGCCTCTAAACAGGCAAATAAAGCAAGTTTTTGTTGGGAGTTCTCTGTTAGCAATTTCTTGCTCCTCCTGAACATCTAGGCACAATATTTTTCATGTCTGGGCTATTTTATGTGATTTTTCTAGTTTGGTACTTAGTCATAATTCTTGAAACAGTTCTGTTGGAGGAAAAAGATTTAATATTGACTTATCTGCAATAGAACTGAAGACCAGAAGTTAGGTGACTATCTTTGAGTACAGTATGAGTGGTAAGAAGAGAGTTATTTTCCACGTATTGAAGGTAACTGAATTAAAACCAAGAGCCTCTGTATAACTTGTTGCAAAAAGGGTTTTTTTTTTTACTCTGCCTTTTTTAACAGGAGAATGACTTCTGTGTTTGATGTTCTGCCTAGAAAAAAGATTTAGAGTTGTTATTGTAGATGTAAAAATAGATATAGATATAAAATTCTTAAATGTTTTATAACTTTACATGATTCTGTGGCCTAATTTTCATTTAATTCTATAAATAGTTTAAGAATATCCTCCTGTACAGAGAAGTATACAAATATCCTCTCCCCTCCTCCCTTTTTTTCCTGTTTGACTTTTCACACCGAAAAATTCTTGAAGTGATAGGTAAAATTTTGGAAAAGTGATTTTTATGTATGAAAGTTTTCTGACTCTTGTATCATAAAAGATGGTGTTTGTTTTTTTTTTTTTCTTTTACACAAATAACTGCATATTTAAAAAAAAAGCTGATACTCAAAGCCTCTAAAAGTCAGGTTACCATGTTTTCTGAAAGGACAGACTTCAGTTCACTTTAATTGTGATATGGCAAAAAGAACTGTAATTTGTATTAAAAAAAAAAGAGAGAAAACAAAAAATTTCTTCCTGAAATCCTTCTTCCTTTAGTTCTGAAACCGTTAATTAGCACATGCAAGTATGGTTTGATACACAGTTATAGAATCTCCAGTATTGAAACCAGCTTTTAATATCAGCAATAAAAAGTACCATAATTGCTTGGACACTGGGGGAAAAAAAGGTAGCCTGCTAAAGTCAGTCATCTTGGTAAATCAGAATTTGGCACATTACTTTAGAGTTGACTAGTTTTTTGTGATTTTTGTCTCTTAAAAATGTCTTTTCAGCTTGGATGAATTAATAGAAACATTTCTGGAAGATGATGATCCTGAAACCACTTTGGATGTTGGAGCAGATATGCGCAAGATCAAGTACTGCTTCACTTACTTGAAGGTATTTCTTTTAAACATAGGTAGAGATGCAGCTGGGACTGCATGTACATTGAAGACATTCACAATTAAAAGAATCAAGTGATGCAGTATAGTTGAGAGATGGGAAATCTCTATGAATTGCATGAAGAACTAATAGAAATTTGGAATTTAATTGGAAAAATGCAGCAAGATTGTGTGAAAGGATCACAACTTGTACTAAATTGTAAGAGAGGACTGTAAGTTATTGGAATCAATCCATTGCAAGCTATTTGTAAGTGGGTTGATGTATCTGTGTATTCAGAATGCTATGATGTCTTTACTTTTTATAAACTATGTCAAAAGATAAAAATAATATTAAAGCACCATATGCTTGAATCCATTCACAATCTTACTAGTGTAAGCACTTCAACTCTGAGGAAACAAGATATACTTGAAGTAGAAAGAACAGTGAGGTTAATAGAGAAATAAGTAGAAGGCATTATACACTTTTTCTGTTTTGGGATGTTGTTTTATAATAAGACATGCATTCCTGATTTAAATTTATTGTGTTTGAATAATTAGGTCTTATTTGCACTGTTAATATCGAAAATACCATGATGCTACAGAACACTGGAGTCTCACTTAGATAGGATATAGTAAATGTGAAGTATAGTAACAGTGAAAACAACAAATGCAACTCATTCTGAACACCTAACTCATGCCAAACATTTGCATATAGCTTGATACAGTGGCATGATTTTATTCTCTCAAGGATGTATACAGACATTGTTTTCAACGTATTTTCCAGTGAGTCACAAGAGAAAGTAAATACGTAGCTGGATGTAAAGTTATGAAAGTAATTTCATTTTTTTCTTCTGGTAGCTACGACAGAATCATTCAAAGGTTTCTGATGAAAAGCTGCTCTCCCATCACATCTGTGAAGAAAAAAACACTAGCAAAGAAGCAGGAAAAGAGGAATTGAAAAAAATTAAAGAACTTCTGCAGCAAAGAGACAATGAGATCAGTATCCTTAGCAGGGGAAAAAAATAATATTTGGGTTTCAGCTGATGTGGTTACAATGGTTTCTCTGTGTGTGAGATAGGAGTTGGCTGCATGAAATGAATTTCTCTCTATTGACCCCACTGTGTTAAAGCAATACTCAGTTTCCAAATTTTATGTGGCAAGACCCTTTCTTTACACCTGCTTCTATTTCAGTTGTGACCCAAACCAAAATCCTGGATCCAGGCACCACTTAGCTTTAGAGTGGTTCAGCCAAGATCCAAAGACTGCAAATAAAGCCATGCCTAAAAAACTCTCCTCAAGCAAATCAGGCATTTTTGTAGAATGGGAAAATCTGATGCTATGTAAAGATCAATTTATTACCTTACAAAGAATAGAATTTCCTGTAAGTGTTATTTTTAGCCAAATGAAGTGCTGCTTTGGGGACTATTGGATTATGTACCTTTTGAATGAATATGAAACTTATACTCTTTACATGCATTTAAAAATTAAATTAAAGCTAAGGCTTTCTGCATATAAAAATATTAGACTACTTAAATGTGCTTTGTCCATTTCAGTGCCTTGCAGCAGACACAAGTATGTAGGTTGCAGTGAAAGCAATGTCTTTGTATTTGTTATAGTATTCATGAGAATAAAAAGAGCACAATAGCAGTACTCGATAGAGCAAATTCTCAGCTACAAAGCAATATTTATTTCCATCATAGTCACCCTCAGCTATGCATTTGTCAGTAATGCATATGCATTTTGTCAGTAATGTACACTAACCTGCATGCTGTTCTTGTGAAGATCTGTAGCAATGGAGGGGACCCACTGTCACTGTCAACAGTGCTGACATGCACCTCTTAATGCCTCACTGTGCCCACTTTCACTGTTTAGTCTCCATAAATGTTCAATAAGTGCTAATGAATGTCAGTAGGTGTCATTTTTTTCCACGTGGAAGAATTCAATGACACACTTTTTCTTCATATGCACTCCCATATCAGATACCATTTTGCAAGATTGCCCATCTGCTGCCATTTGTTGCACAGCAACAAAATGTAACAGAATACTGGTGGGAAGGTTCAACTGCTACTGCCATACTACTGATATATATATATATATATATATGGGTGTTAGCCCATGACATCCGAGGCATATATACATATATCAGTACTATATATATATATATAGTATAGTATAGTATATACTATATATACTATATATCAGTACTGATATATATATATATGCCTCGGATGTCATGGGCTAACACCGTAAAATGGGAGGCACTGCATTCACTGCAGCTCTTGTATATCAAATTCAGTCTATCATTGTTCAAAAGCTAATACTGTGACTTGTGTGATAAAGTGGTGAGCAATATGAAAGCTTTATAGTCAAGAAATGAGGTTTTCTTGATTGTTCTTCAAACCAGGAGCTATCATAATAACTATACTGTACAGAATTTTATTATTGTCACCCAGTTTACTAATTAATCTTCCCTTAGATTTTTCTGTTCATTTAGAAAATTGATGAGGATTAGAATTAATAACATAATAAAATAAATTCAACAGTACAAAGAATCCTGTGGTTTTGGTTGAAGGCTCACAAAATTTTCCCTGTAAGACCCCTTGATGCTCTTAGCAAAACATATCTATATCAAATATACTTTTAGTAAATATATAACAATGCATTTGCTAATTGCTGTTCTGCATTTTAGTAGACTTTCTTGTTATAAAAAGGCTACAGATGTGATACAATTTTCAGCCTAATTGTAAGTTAAGGGTTTCTCTTCTTCAAAAAACTTTGTTTATTAGACTTTAAATAAAATTTAAAAATTAAAAAAGGACTCACACAACAGCAATCTTAATGGAGTTTTCATTTGTTTGACTGGAGATGCTCAACAGTTGTGTTCAACTTGTGAATTAATTAGTGCTTTTTAAAGATGAATCTCCTGTATGGAAAAAGCTAAGATGGCTGGATTTCATTTCTAACAAAATTCCTAACTTTAAATTCATGTTCACAAACAGGCTTCTAAATGTGAATTGTTGTACTTTTAAAAAAAAAAAAAAAAAAAAAAAAAAAAGTCTTAAAGAAACAAATAACTGTTTTATTGAAAAGAGATTCTTAGTTACTTCCTTAATATATCTTGCAGATATTCTGGTAAATATGCTAAAAAATGAGAGAAAGAAAACACAAGAGGCTCTTTTTCAGCTCAATGCTGCCTCTGCTGGTTCTACATCATTGAAGCAGTCTCATTCTATAAACTTAGAAGAAAGTCAAAACCCATCAAGATTTTTTAGTCTAAAAGAAGCAAAAGATCTCAGCTCTTCAGTTCACAGGCTGCCTTTTCTTTCCAGAACTAAAGGTTAGTGTAAATTAAGCGAGTATTTATTGGGTTATTAAAATATGATTTTCAACCTATTATTCAAATGCATAACAGAATAGGATTTCTTTATTTTTAGTAATAGTAGTATTCTGCTAATTCTGGATACACAAATGCAGGGATACAAATTTATAGTGCTCTCAAGGTAATGATGGCTTTAACAAACTGATGTGAATCTTCTGTTGTATAGTTCTCCAAAAAAAAAAAAAAAAAAAAGCAAATTATGTTCTAGAACTTTAAATCTTCAAGTAAATTTGTACTCAGAAAAGGATTTTTTTTAGCGTAACTCATAAAAATTACTAGAAAAAAAAGTTGGTTTCCCAGAAAGTCTGGAAGTAATGACCTTTAGCAAAAAATAAATAATAACCAGTACAGCAGGTATTGAAAGAAGTTTTGTGCAGGCATTATTAATTGCACAGTATAGTAAAACATCAATAAACAAATTTTTCTTTCCAATTTTTTTGTAATCTTACAACCTATGAGAGGAATCTTACTTTCAAATAGAATGAGATTTCATTAATTATGCTTCCATCTCTGATATCAGATTGGAAACTTTCTGTGATTGTCATTAATAGTTTTGCTTATACTATACTATTTAGGTGTCTGGTTTTTTTTTTTTATTCAGCCTTTTCAATAAAATATTGTGATTATTTCAATTATTTTTTAAAAAAGTGATTAAATAAATTGAAGTCTTAGTTCCAGAAATGAAAGGTAGCTACACTTTTGTGCATTTCAATAGCTCTATTGCAATTCTGCCTTTCTAGAGCAAGAACTTGTATGAACAAATTCAAAATCTGCATTCTGTTGTATTTCAAAACAATAATTTACCATGTGATCCTATAAATTATATCCTTTCCAAAAAAAAAAATTGAGCTGAACTGGTAGACAAGGTGTTCATTTAGGGTAGCTAACAGTACCATTCGATATACATTAGTGTCATTTGTCAGCAGATAAGTTTGTATATGTGCAACTGATAAAAGATTTTAATCTAGTAGTAACGCCAATTTTTTCTTGTTATTCAAACTATACTGTAACTGTTCTGTAAAATATAGTAGGTAAACATTCCAGATTTTTTTTATTGAAAAAGAATTATTTTGGACATAAGGTTGGCGCAGAGGACCTGTGACAATGATGAAGTATCTTCTTTGGCTAGAAGTAAATCTACCTGATTCCCGTCATGTCGGGATAATGAGTGTTTAGATAAGTGTCTGTCTGGACTGAGAAGACAATATGTTCTGAGATGAGAAGTTTTGTGTATGATTAGATTACAAATGTTCTGAAAATAGCTGTAAACGTATCCCCTTCTTTCCAGTCTTCTTTTCAATCTGCTTTGGGTCAGGTTCTGATACTCTGTCACATTCAATGTGACATGAAAACGATGCATCTTCAACAATCATGATGGTAAATGTGAACAGAGGAACACTCCCCTAGGGGGCCATCTTACAGTTAATAAAAATAATTTAAAAAATATCAGCCATATTTCTCTGAGGGCTACAGATAAATAATAACTTTTTTTTATTATTCTAAATGTCCATATGTGTCTGCACATCTTTCGAGAGGCCTGATGTTCTGCTGCAAGTCTAGTCAGTAATGTTGGCAGCATTAGGACTTTGAATGTTCTGTAATGTGTAGCTGTTATAATGGTAATGCTTTAAAAAAAAGTATTTCTTAATGTTTGCATTACTGTTCTCAAGGAATACTTCAGAGTAACAAATGTAAAATAATAAATAAAACATAAATGTAGTAGAAACCATGTAAACAGCACAACCCATTCAGCCTTACCAGGATGCCTTGAACCCTATCTCTGGAGACCAATTATCTTTGCAAGTATGTAACCAAGTTTCCATGCTCTCTCAATCTTTTGTCTCTATGAGAATGACAGCATTTTCCCTAACGTATAAACTATATTTTTTTTTCTTTTGTTTGATTTCTTAGAGTACTGAAAATAACAAGCTTCAGTGCATGTTCACATTGAAAGTATTATGTTCATAAGTTCTTGAAGAATAGTCAAATTGTTTTTCAGATCAGTTTGTAGTTCGAATGAGGCCAAGAGTCTGTCAAAAGAAGAGAAAACGTTTGAGAGTCAAATTCAGTTAACAGAAAGCCGAACTATGGCTTGTAGTCAATTACATGATTTAAAAAGTAGTAATTGTAGAATCATAGAATGTCTGGGGATGGAAGGGACCTAAAGGACCATCTAATTCCCCTGTAGTGGGTGGAGACATCACCCTCTGCACAAAGCTCTACCTAACATGGCCTTGAACACATTCAGGGATGTGGCATCAACTTCTCTAGGCAACCTGTTTCAGTGCCTCACAACTCTGTGAGTAAATAATTTCCTCCTAACACCTAAGGATTTCTGCTCTTCTAGTTTAAGAACTGTTTTAGTTTAATTTTTATAATAGTACTGTAAGATCAATATCATACATTAAAAAAAAAAAAAGTCTTACCTACATTTACTTGAAGCATCCTGTTTTATCTGTAGGCAAGTTACTATTTTGAGATCTTCAGCTGCAATGCGCTGTAAGATCTCAAGAGGTTATCACTGTTTTTATTGCATAATTTTGGCAGTGTAAAGATACAGTGGTATACTATCAGCCAAAAGCTGTCTGCTATATGTGATAATGATTGAGATATAGCTCTTTCCTTTTGAACTCAGACCTGGACACGTGCTGCAGACTTTATTAATCCAAAAATGTTCTACCCAACAATTAAGCAAAGTGTTTTGAAAAAACACCACCTGGTGAAATGAACATTAATAACTTTTGTGGCAAAATAACTTAGTTGATATAAGAGAATTAAAATAAGTGCATATGGTTGGTTAAAACCTACCATTTGGCCTCCCAGTTTCTGTATGGATTTGAGAAGTTTACTTTTAGTAATTGTAATTTTAGTACAGACTATCTTACAGAAATGTTGTTCTCAAGAGTTGGGAACTACTGCAGGCCTCACCAGCTCTCATAATTGATTTTTCTATTATTGTCTTGTAAATAATGTCTTGTGACTTGTAACTACATTACAAGTAACTTACAGTAACTACTGCCTTGTAACGTAACTTAAAGAAATTTCAGAAAATTATACTGTCAATCCCAGAAGTTATAAATATTGACTCATATGTCTTAAAAGATGAGAAAAAATACATTATTAGATTTCAGACTACATAATTTTGAAATATAAATAGGCAAAAAGCATTATTTATTATTAATATTCTGAAAAGAATATTTTCTTCTGCATGCCACGTCTTCAGAAACCACTCATAATCTAATTTTTACAAGATTCTAAGGACATGTTTAACTTTAGCTATGTAAATACCAATAGATTTAACTATGTGCTTACTATTTGATTGAAACAATAACTCAAAAAAAGCAAATTGTGTTGGCTAATTAGCATGGATTGTATAAGTAAGGGAGTTACTATGCTGGTTAACTAAAATAGTGTTAATTGTTAAATATCTTTCTTTGCAAGTATCTTTCTTTGCATTTCAGAGTTGTTTAAATTAACAATTTGTGTTTACAAATTGTTAATTTCAAAATCCGTATAAAACAACTTATGGCACGCAATAACTCTAGGCAGGTTTTCGTTGCCTTGTTTAATTTTTTTTTTTGTTTTCCAATTGAGTTGTTTAAACAAAAAGCATCAGTGGTATCAATAGGTTTTAGAATTACTTAGGAAAGCTCAGAGGAAAAGCATCCTAGACTATCATTTTATAGTTAGTTCACATATTCATGATTTATTCTTCTGTATACTGTTTATGTATTTTGTAATGAATTTTTTTTTTCTAAAAGTGATAATCAGTTCAGAAGTCAGCAATAACTGGCAAATAAGCACTTAAATTTCACTAGTATCCTGACATAAATATCTCTTAAGCTATTTAGTATTGCCAGTTTTAGCTATGATGGTATGGTTAGGTTGAGGTTGAATTTGACAGTCTTGAACATCTTTTCCAACCCAATCAATTCCATGATTCTATGATTATCCTCTAAAATTGCTTACTAATTGGAGGGATGGATGAATGGACAGGAGCTGTGTATTGTGAGGTGCATGTGAAAGAAAAAAACTTAGTCTAAAAAACAAAATACTTGAGGAAATAAAAGAGGTCAAGGACGGAAACAAAGTCTTAAGAGTTCTGTTTGATTTGGGTTCTGCTTTATTGCAGTCCAGTGATAATTGAGGAGAATTCAGAACTAGAGCAATCTATACCATGGATTTTTACAGTGGGTGCTTCACATATTTGTTAGAATTATCTGATGCTGTCTTTCTGTCACTTAGCTGTGAAATACTAGACTAGAATAATCTTGCATCTATTCCCCTGTAGCGAAGTCTGTGAACTTTTTTTAATTTAGCTCCTAAAACTTTTGTCTCCTGCTTTTCCTGAGTATCATTCTTCAATTTTGAAGTAAGAATTTACTTGATTTGATATCACAATTACTGTCAATGAATAGAATTTTTTCCTTATAACAAAGTTTTTGATATCCTCAGAAATATGTTAGCAAAAAAAAAGTTATACTTTGTCAACAAATCACCAGTATAAATCGTGGTTTATGTAACAGTGCTTATTCTTTAGTCTTTAAGAATCTATGAAGCATTGGCAAGTTGTCACCTTGATATTATGCTCTCTCTTTCTGAAAAGTGTCTTGTTTATGTACAAGTGACCTTCACACATAATGTAGGAACCAGAATATCAGCTCAAATTACTGTATTGCTGAGGATTTTCTGCTACGTTCTGTACAGACAGAGATGGATATTTCAGAAAGTTTGGATGATGACCAATCTTTGATGTTTGTCTTGACATTTCAACAAATAGAAAAGTTTGTGAGGTATGAGGTTCAAATTTCACATATTGCAAATCTCCAAGTAATATTCATAATCCTGAAGCTACGCATTCTTTCAAAATCCATTTGGACTATATGCATATGACTTGTTAATTATACACATCAAGGATTTGTTAAAGATGTGGGAAAGAGCTTAGGCTTGAATCAAGCTAGAACTCTAAGTAGAGCTTTTAATGTAATACTAAACCTATTATTCACCATTTAAGCAATTTCCATATCTTAGATCATTTATATTTCAATTTACAACATTGTCTGTAATGTCTTTCCATTTCTGCATCTCATTTCCTTTTTCCTGAAAAGAAACTAGCTGAAAGTATGGGGGAGAATCCTACACTTGTATAGCCATGTATAGACATTTCTAAGTCTGTGCTGCACTGAATGTATGTATTCTTCCAGAAGAAATTGAATGCAGATACTCTAACTTTGAAGATATGACGTGTGCATTGTATTATTTACACTCCTATAAATTCTATCTTTTCTGTATCTTCTGTGTTCTTGAAACTCTGAATAGCAGACTTTGAGGGTAGTAGCTGTATAAACATAAAAAACAAACAAGACCTAATACCCCAAATTTGCATTCCAAATGTTTGGGTACTCGTGTCATATTTACCTTTTACTAATAAATACTAAGTTGTAAATAGTTTTTCCTGTTCTTAACTGCTTATTTAAATATAAGGGCTCATGTTCGAAATGAGATTAGTAAATTATTATCAAAAATAGGTTTTGATACCAATAGGAAATCTAATAAGAATGACTGAAATTAGATATGTGCATTGTTTTATTTCTTCAGATACACTATAGCCTGTATCAGAGTATTCTCCTGGGTGATTAGAGTAGAGGAGTACACAAGTGCAGCATCCTAGTAATGTCCTAGGTTTCACTGAGGACAGTGGGCTATACAACATTGAATTCTTCAGCTAAAAATTATGTTGGTTTACTTGCTGTTAGATTTGTTGTTCTTGGATCCCAAGAGTCTTCTTTTAGGAGGGTGTGGTAGGTATCATTCTCCTGTGATTTAGTAAGGCAGCAGCACAACACTGTTTAGGTTGGAAGGTTGCCTGCTGCTGCTATTTTGGCAAGCCAGCTCCTATCACTGAGGGCCTTTTACAGATTGTATAAGACAGTTAGCTTAGAATGAGCAGACTAGAGCTTTTTATCTTAGTCCAAGTACTGTGAAAAAGGAGAACTTAATTTTCAGTACCCATTTTAATCACAGAACACTCTAAATTATAGATCCGTAACTACATGAGTAAGAGTGCAGAATGTTTTAATATACTCAGTAGTTGTGCTGGTTGATTGCTATTATTTACTGCATCATGCTACCTTTTATGAATCTGAAAAAAGCATATCTCTCTGGCTGTGAATTTAATCTGTTTCAGATGAACATTCCAGAAAATGCAAAGATAGTAGCATAATAACTTGAGTTTTACAAAGGCTTCAACGCTTATTTTCAGTAATTCACCTTATTGTAAAATCTATACTGCAGTTTTGTTGTTATTCATAATCCACAACTAGAAGAGATCTTATATTTAGGATTTCACACACAGAGTTGCTTATGGTCTTTCTCAGGAGATTGTGCCACTTTTACAAATAAGTAGTTTCAGGATAAATCTATGAATAAAGCAAGAAAATCTGACTTCATCATATGTCATTGGGGTGGTAAACATTCTGTTGCATTTTGACTCTTGTCACTTTATATCACTTTTCTTGTGCAAGTGAGTCCTATTTTAAAATAGATCTGTCTTCTGCTTGCTTATAACATAACTCTGTCAGTGGAAGATATGTATATCATTTTTCCTCCTGCTGAATTTCTTTCTACTGAAGTTCAAACATTTTTGTTGCCAGAAAACAGGGCTAATATTGTGACATTCAAAGAACAAAATAAATTGTAGTGATAGTTTCCAGTGGTTGTTTATGCTGATGATCTTTAGAGGAATTGTTTTACGCTTACAAAAGACTTTATTAGGATCATGTTCTGGTCATTTTTAGCCATTTCCTGTATCTTTAACTGAGAATCTGTGAGGATATTTTAGTGTTTGGTGGAGAAATTATTTGCTATGCAACTCAGTCAGAATTGAATATTGCTTTTCACTTGGCAGTTTGCAAGCATGTAGAAAAAAAAAAAGATTTCTCCTGAAGGGCTGACAAGTTGACTTTAAAATGAGAGGTGAGAGATGCTTTCTATAAACAGATGGTAATTATGAACAGTGGGACAGTAGTGATGATAACACACCAACTGTTCAGTTCTGTAAGCTAAATATTTTCATCTTGTATTTAGACTTCTCAAAATATTTATCTTGGCTCTTTCATGTATTTATGTAATAATCTGGGGGAAATGCTTCCTTCTATTGTTGGAAAACCCACAGAAAACTCCCTACTGGAGAGGATTGACTGAGATTTTCCATCATAATCTATTCTGTGTCCTTTGTTCAAGAAAAGGTTTCAATCCACTAGGGAAACTGTCTATTACACATGCGTATGTCTTGGGATCATTTGCGGGTACTGTAGTAGTTAGCTGGGGACAAATATTCTGGCCCTGCGCTCATGACTGAGTTTGTCACCAAACAGATGTACCCATTTTAATGCTTTTTAATCAGCAACGAAGCACATTGATGTACTTCAAACATTACTCAGACTTATTCCTGATACTCCTCATTCCTCAGAATAGAATATATCTCCTGTTACGAGACCAGGTGAAAATACACATTCCAATTCATTCTCAAGCTGAACTTCTACCAGCTTAGATGTAGTTGAATTTTTCACTGCTACTGATAAAAATTTTGAAAATTTTATGATGCTATACTTCTGATAAGTTTAACAAAATTATTTTCTGGTATTTTAAGTCACCATATTAGCATACATTGCTCCAATTCACAGAACTACTGGGGTTGGAAGGGACCTCTGGAGGTCGTCTATCCAAACTCCCTGACAAAGCATGTTTCCTTCAGAAGATTGAACAAATATTTAGAGCCCACCTGAACATCTCCAGAGAAGGAGACTCCACAATCTCCCTGGGCAGCCTGTTGCAGTGTTCTGTCACCCTCACAGAATTTTTTTTTCTCATGTTCAGGTAATTTCTGCATTAGTTTGTGCCTTTTGCCCTTCATCCTGTCACTGGGCGCCACCAAAAAGAGTCTGGCTCCACTCACTTGATGCAAGAAGGACCTAGACGTACAGGTGGACTATAGGTCGACTGTGAGTCAGCAGTGTGACTTTGTAGCTGAGAAGACCGATGGTATCCCAGGGAACATTAAAAAAGAGTATGGTCAGCTGACTGAGGGAAGTTATCCTCTCCTTCTGCTCTGCACTGGTGAGGCTACATCTGGAGTACTGTATCCAGTTCCAGGTTCCTCATTTCATGAAAGACAAGGAACTTCAAGATAGTGTTTCATTTCCCTTATCAATCTACAAGTACTTTCCAGAATAAAATAGCTTTCTTTAAAAGGGTGGCAGAGCATTAGAACAGGCTGTCTAGAGAGGTGATGGAGTCTCTGGAGATATCCGTGTTTGGATGCTTTCCTGTAAAATCTACTGTGGGGAACATGCTTTGGCAGAGGAGTTGAACTTGGTGATTACCGGAGGTCCATACCTATGATCACCTATGATTATGTGATTCTGTGAAAAGTACATTTGATTGCATTACTCTGATTGTACTTCCAAAAAATTTATTTTGTCTGAATCCACAGTAAATCCACTGTGAGTTTTGCTTGAGACAGGACTTTGAATTGAACTTGCTGAGATTAGTGAGAAGTTAAAAATGAATGGATTAAGAAGTGCTAGTCTCTAGAAACGTCCTTGTAAGCAACAAAAAAATGATTATTTTTTGTTACAAATAAATATCAATGTGTGCTTAAGATGTAAATTTACATGAACTCTTGCAATTGGCATTTCATGCTAAAGTTCTGTTAGGATTTTTGTTCTCAACTGTTTATAAATACGAATGTAGAGGGTTGTGGTTTTTTTTTTTTTTTTTTTTTTTTTTAAGGAGATGAAGCCCAGATTTTGCTTTTTTGGAGCTAGATCTCCATTTGCAACATCAAAGGCAGATTTGGTGAGATGTAAGGATATAGTGAAAGTAAGGAGTACTTTCACTGATTTATTGGAAGCATGGAAACTTTATTATCTTATACAGAAAGTGCTGTTATGTAAGCCACTTACTACTATAGGCCGTCAATTTTTTTTTCCTCCATGTTTATTTGGTTTTACAAACGATTTCTGGTTTGTCTAAGATGCTCATTGTGTTTTTCTCTCATTTTCTCAGCTCGGAATTTCTTCTGATGTGGAACGTATGTTTGGAAGCTTGTTAAAGATGCTTTTGGCAGTTTTTACAGCTTTCCTATCAGTCTGTTTAGATGGGGAGTATTTTTACGCTAATTTACTGTTCTCTTATCCACATTAGTCTGCTGAAATGTAACCTACTGTTCCCTGGAAATTCTCTACTGTTTCAAATCTTTTCAACTTCCTGATTCATTAGCCATTTTGGCTGCCTAAAAGTGATATTGGATTTTTTGGACTAAATCCTTGAGGATGTTTTTACTTTCTGTGAGTGACCATCTTCAACTCTTGATATTTTAGAGGAAAACCTGCTCCTGAAAGTTTCTGCATACTTGAATTGAGATTTATTTGCTTTATCTATTGACTTTCAAGTTTGGCAAATACATCTGTGATATGTCTTCCATACTCTCATAATTAAGAACATCAAACTCAAGAAACTACAGTGTTTTCTTAATGGAGCCACTACATGCACATTACCTGTGCATGTGGGTAATAGAAAAGACTAGAAGTTCTTCCTTTTGGCTTAACCTTCAGATATTTCTATGCAGATGCATAGTGGTCTACTGAGCTATACTGAAAATAGTCTCCAGTCATTCCCAGGGTCAGGTAGGAGCCGATATAACTCTACTGTAAATTAAAGCAAATCTGAAAGTTGTATTGCTTACATAATAGAAAGTTATAGACAGAACTAAAATGATTCTTTGAGAACCTGTATAAAAGCAAGTATAAGTGATTATGGTCACTCTGTAACTGAAGTATTATAACTAAATCTTATGTTTACCAGTTATCCCAGTTCTTCAAACCATGAATCTGACTGAATACTGAAAGATGGTACCTAACATAACAAAGCTCTAAGACATCTACTTTTTAAATCATGCTACAGTGCTTATGATTTATTTTCTCTCCCAGACTAGTTTTCCTTGTAAAAATGACTTGGAGTGGTGAATCATTTGGTAACTGTTAAGCAAGGCATGTGTTAAGAGAGTTTGTTTTTTCCCCAATGATACTATGTCTCATACTATGTAAATATTTATGTAATGTGAGCACCTTATCTGGTTTCCAGTCTTATACCAGACCTGTATTCAAATTAAGATAAATTTCATTTTTTACTGTATATTCTAATGTCCAACTGCAATGTCAATTTTCTGTTGTAAGTTTCAGATTTGCTTTCGCATTTGGTATGTAATTTCAAGGCTTGTTGACTTGGTTACCTCCTGACCATTGGGCTACTGCTGCCTCGATGCTGCTGAACTTGATTACTATTGCAGTCTTAAAGGTTTTAGTGTTTATTGTCATTCTGTAATTCCTCCAGAGAGTGGACAGCTCAAAAACTATTATTTAGAAGTATTTAGAAGTTCAACTCTAAGCAAAATTAACATAGGAAAGACATCTGTAAACCTGATGCTGTCTGTACCATGTTTGATGCCTTCTATGCTTCATTTTCTTATACCTGTTTCATTGCAACTCCCATTTCTGCTTACATTTTAGACTTTCTGGTACCTTGAGTTAAAAGTTTTTAAGAATGTAAGTTTAGCCTACTGGAACTAAAAACAAGCTTTCATAAAAATCTGAATTGAGAGGTTAACTTATTTTTGTATTTATAATATATACTTGCATGCATTTTAGGAAGAAATAGATCTCTTTTGTTTATTCTTCAATAGGAACCAAACCAGTTTTTGCATTTGTCTCAGTATAGAGAGTAGAAATGTACAGCCTGGTTTACCACAGCAGTAGTTTGAAATTATGTCTATAGCTTTAATAATTTTCTCTATAGAAGGGACAGCTGACATCTTGGCATCTTTTACAGTAAACATGTGGATGTAATTTATGCTTTTCTTAAATACAGATTTGTAAGATTTTTCACTGAAAATCTGGAGCATTTTTGTTATCTTTTTGTCTTACCAGGTTGTATAACCTTGTTGTATTTCTTCTGTGTTAGAATTTCCAAACCTTCTTTTGTTATTGAAAAAACTATACAGAAAAAGCTTAGAGAATTTTTTTTGTCTGAAGTCCTTGTCATTTCCAACTTCTAAATTGCTGAAAACACTTGTTTGTGCTGTGAAAATTTGTATTCCTCAAAGAAAGAAAGTATCATAGCAGTAGTTTAAATTACAACCCGGACATGCATATTTAAAGAAGGTGTTCCTGTGCCACTACCAAAACTAATAGAAGTACCTTTTCCTAAGCATAAAAGTGCTGGAAATACATACCGGAGTTGCAATGTCAGATTCTCCACAGGAAGTTATAAAAACCCACACGACTGTTGTGCGATAACTTGTGGGTCCATCTGTTTTCATGCTGGAATCTAATATCTGGTGTTTAATCAAAGTGCTAAAATGCAAGATAAAATATTCCTTCCAGTTTTTAGTTGCAATTATACTAATGATACTTCTATGTATGTAACATTATCAATTTCCTTCTCAAGAACCAGGTGCATATTTAAAATTGTAACTACTTTCTTATTTAAAGATGAACACTTTACACACTTGTTTTCTGGGCAGTCGTGTTCTACCAGGTCAGGGCCTTATCAGCAAAACATCCACTTAGATTCAAAAGGATATCACAAGATACCTTTAATTCCTTCTCCTGTAGGGGCCTAGAGTTTGGGGCATATTCTACAAAGCTGAAACTGTTAAATGGAAACAGGGTGAGCACGTAGAACAGGTCGAAGACAGCTGCAAGGTTCATTGCATCCTTGCATGGCCAAACAGGATTGATTTATTAGCAGGGATTCCCTAAAGAACTAATGGTATTTGTTTCTCTGAGGAAATGCATAAAGGCATTGTTAGTGGATTGTTTTGCTTTGTTCTCCAAATGAAGGATTTTGCTGTAGTGCTCCATGAATTTGCTTGATTCCTGTTATGCTTGATATGTTTGATTCCTGTAGTATGATCTGTGTGTGGCTACAGCTTGAAAAAACATTTAGAAACAAAATCTGGTGTAAAAAGTAGCTGCTTGCCTGTTAAATACAAGTGATCATTGCATATATGTGATGACACAGTTTTATGGTATCCCTTCTTTACAGATATTTCTGAAATGAATCTCTTGGCCTAGAACTAAATTAGTCTTTAGAGACCTGCCTCTTCAGAAAACTCTGCCAAGAAGCAGCGCCTATTACAAAAAGGAAGATCTGTGGTCAGCCCATTGTTTGAGAAGAGTTTTCTCTGCTGGCCTCCCCATGTAGTGACTTAAAGTATTGTGGTGCTGGCTTCCCATGTTGATCCAAGTCTGCTTTTCACTAGATCTTGGAAGGAAATAATTGACCGAAGAGTGCCAACTAGAATATGTGTTTGTTAATACAGTAAATCTTGTTAGCAGTTCTTAGCATTATCATTGAATTTATATTTAAGTTAAAGAAACTTGGGTAAATTGGGTCTCATCTGAAGTCTTTTCAGTAAAGTAACTTTAATGCTGAGATTTAAATTCTTATGATAATATCTAAAGTAGTGGAAAGGGTTTCAAAGAAGGAAGGAGAAAATCTTAAAAGAGGTAAAAAGAGGATTGAAGGTCTGGAGTGTATAGGACTTGGTTTAGATAACTTGGGTTGGAAAGGACAAAGATGTGTGATGTAAGATGTGTTCCCAGTGAATCTGAGAATGAAACAAGGAGCAAGAGAAACCGTATTCCTAGAAAGGAAGGAAGCAAGACTTACTATGGAACAAAGTGTGAAATGATTTAATGGAAAATGACCATCGAGAGATGGTAATGTGTTTTGAAATGACACAAAATTAAATAAAAAAAAGCAGTTGAAGTGACCTTTTCCCTTCCTTAATTTAACTATTAACTACCAAGTGGGAACCTAAAGGTCAAATAAAAGCTCTGACGCACTTTAGATTTTATGGAACTTTTTTAAGTTAGGGGAGCTGGAGAGAGAAGAGATGCAATTTAAACTGCTGTGTATCTAATTGTAGCCTCTTAAGGAAATTTTTAGTCAGAGGTTGTATAAGAAGGGTGTCCAAACCTTTTGCTGCATTGAGTGAATAGAAATTGTCTCGGATCACATGCGTGATATAATTAAGGTACATAAGTAATAAAGCTTTTCTGTATATATATTTTTATACATATAAAAAAAGGACAGAAAATAAATAAAACTATCAGGTTGGACTTGTAAGGCCTGGTTAACAAAATCCAACAATCAAACCATTCCTATCATCATCCTTTTTCATCTGCTAGTAATGGTAATGACATCAATGCTAAATAGAACAATGATTGTGTTAGCCATGTTACAATCAGTGAGCTCTCTGCAGACTTCACATCAGTTATTCTTTGCACTGCATTCACATGTCAGGCAGTACAGAGAGCAAAAGGGGAAATAGCAAAATACCAAAATGGAGTTATGTCTGATAGCAGATCATTGATGCAATACTTTGTTTGTTGCTTGGAACCTGTTTGATGTTGTTTTTCCTGACATATATGTAAAATTGAATTTATTATTACTGGACTGTAATACTTCGAGCACTCAGATATATAACACTGGCATACCATTCTGGGGCTAAATTGAGTTTTTGTGTGGCTGAATGGAATGCCCATCTTGGTTGGATTGAAAAATGTCATAAGGCTTTTTTTACCTAAACATTTCTGCCAAATGCGTACAGGAAGTGGCTTTGGCAGTTGTATCCAAACAAGTAACTTCATTTCCTGGAATCTGCATTTTTGCAAAATGCAGACTTGAAAAAAGAAAGTGAAAAGAGGGATGTTAAAGGACAGATGAAAGATCACTAAAAGTTTCAGAAAATTGGATTGCCCAGATTACTAAACTCATTTTTTTTATGTACAGTCAGAAAAATATCATGTAACTTAATATTTTCAAATTATTAATTTCTTCATGTAATAATACTATAAAAAAGTCTAACTGCATTTAGTGCTTACTGGTAAGGCAGTTGTAAAGCAGGCACAGTGTAAGTACATGCTGTATGACCACACAGGTTATAGGTGCATATTTCCTACTGGAGGTTTAGTGAAACTTACATTTATTACTGTGAAACTCAGAAAAATTGAAAGAGGAGAAATGTTGTCATATTATTTTCAGTCTAAAAGGAGATATGAATTGACGTAACATAATAAAATGCTAAAAATATCAATTTTATCTGTCTAGTCAGGTAGTATTTATTTCTTATTCTATAGCAAATTCATTTTTTTTTCTAGTCTACCTTGCTGATTTTGAATGTGTTATTTCCTTCTCTTCTCCTACTGTTTCCAAGCTAATACCCTGAGTATTTCAATAACAATTACTGCAATCTTTCTTATAGTGCTGGATGACTGCTTATAATATAAGCACACTCTTCATATTCTTGTGCTCATACTCTTAAGGTCAAATCATAGATTATTTTTTCAGCTGTTTGAAAAGCAGTAGTTCAATAGTTGGCTTGTGTCAAATGATTTTTAAATCATTTTATCAAACTAGGGGCTATTTCAGAAATAACTGTATGTTAAAATATGCAATAGTAATGAGTCACATTGTAATGAGTCAGATAGGAAACTTGAAATATTACCATTTTCTTAGAAATAATATTGAAAAATCCTAAGTTTAGAGAGAAAAGTAAACATTTGTGATTCGGAAGAAATTTTAATGTCAGAGAAAGATACAAAATATACAAGTTGTGGAGAATTAATGATATACCTTCTAATTTATTCAGTTGGGTATTAGTAGACTGTATATGAAACAACTTAGTAAAACTGTTGATTACATGTAATGTTTTCAAATCATTAAAAATTACTTCTAATGGGTGTAGGCACAATGGAAAAAAACTTTTGAACTGGTTCAATGCAATAATTAAAACAAGCAAGGATAGTCACTGCATACACCTTTCTTAGTGTGCATACGTATTACGTCATAAATGATGAGGACTGTAACTTTGACTGGATGGAAATTTTCCTTCCTGTTCTCTTTTTTTTCATATTTCTTTCAATATTTTATTCTTAAGGCAACCACCTGTTGTTTTAGTTCTCCTATCATTTTATAGTGTTCATTTTTTCTGTAAGTACTCTATTGTCACTTTAAAACTTCTAACAGTTGTCTTGCTTGCAGTTGTTTTCACTGAGTACTTGCACCACTCCTTGTGTTTCTAAATAAATTGCACTTTTTACTAAGAATATTTCCTAAATAATGTATGAACTTCTGTTAATAATTAGCATACTATGTTTCTGATTTCTTACTGAATATATGTGATAAATATATTGTCTGAGTAGGTTTTTTAGCTGACTTGGAACTTTCTTTTTGTTTATCGTGGTTTTTCATTGTGTTCACTATTGTTTGCATGTTTCTGCTGAGGTAGTATCTAAATTATTAATTAAAAAAACAGTTTTCCATTACGTTATGGAAGCAATACATTGCATTGAATATGTTCCCTGGGATGCAGACTGGGATACAGGGCATCTGTTTTTTATTTTAGTCTTATTTTTTAGTAAGATTGTCAACTTGTGCAAGTGATCTCACCTCTCTGAACCAGTTTCCTCAATTGTAAAATAAATTAGAGTAGCTTATCTTTCAAGATTGCTTTGAAATGTCATGTTCAAAGGCTATCTGTAAGTGCAAAGTCTTGTTTTTCTAACATCAAGGAGAAGATTGAATGATTTGTGAAAGTAAGAGTGAATTAGAAGCAGAGACCAATACAAAGTTTTGGAAGCCTTTATTCTGTAACACATTTGTTCTTGAAATTATTTCTATTTATTGGTAGCTAATTTGTTTGGGTAGTTTTGTGAAAAATCTAGATTATGTTGGCTGCTTAAACTTCTACACAATCACAGGTGAGGAGTTCTGGTTATAATATGTCTGTTATGTATTGTAACTTCCAAGAATAAGCTACATAAAATGTATTTCATACACTGATATTGCTACTTGCTGAGTAAAAGAAGAGTTAGGTACTCAGCATGGACTGAGAAACTTCCTGTTAGTAGAATGATTATATTTTTCATTCCATGTATGTCAGCTTTAGCTCTGGAAATAAACTTTTCTAAATATTTGAGAAATTTTCTTTAATTTTTCAGTGTACAGAAAGAAGTAGACAACAGTTATAAATGCTAGCAACTATTCAGAAATAGGAGGTAAATGTTGAAGTTTTTTATTAGATGTGTTAGGACTAGTTTACTTAGGGGAATACTGAAAGAAAAACTTAGGCAAGTTTATTTCACTAACTAAAGCCTATTATGAGTGTCCTCTTGGCTCTAAGGTATATTACATTTAATACTGAATTAAACTTGTGACATGGAATTTCCATAATATGTTGTCTCATTTTGATCTCAAGGAAAAGAAGTTTAAAGCTGCTGAAAAACATAATGTACTTGGCACTCAGAAAAAATTAGGAAATTTTCTAATGATAGGTTTGCAGAACATAGATTTGCAAGCAGCAAAAACACTCTTAATTCTATGTCTTGACATAAGTAGATTTGAGCTACAGAGTGTAGCAGTGTGAAAGTTTTCTTTTGATCCTTCACTCTATGTTCATCATATAGTTCAAGAGGTTAGAAATGTTAATTAAAAAGGAATTGGGAGATGGGAATTGCGTTCATGCAATATGTGATTTCACTCAAATATTTTGAATAATTTTTCTGAAATGAAGTCCCCTAATAAAGCTATTGACACTACATAAATTTTTGGAAAACCTGTGTACTATTTTGAGTCAGAGAGAGACAATAGGTGCGTCCTGTCAATGTGAGCAGTTAGCTTTGTCATTGATATCGCTGGACAAGAATGCCATCAGTTTTGATTAAGCTAGCTTTTAGAAACACAGAAATTAAATACGAGTAGATGCATGAGAACACAGAAGATTACTTGGCTTTTCGTCTCAGTTTGTTAAACAACATAAGGATAATTATCTTTCTACTTTTTGTATGCTGTGGAGACTGGAGTAGGAATAACTGCAGCTAAAAATAAGTATGAGTAGAATCTGTAGAGCACTTTTTTTAGTGATGGTATGAAATGCATTTGAAATTATAGTGCCATTGTATATATATTTTTACATGAGAAAATTACTTTTTAAATAATGAAGACTACCTAGTAATATTGAAAGAATGTTGTTTTTCTTAAGTGTTCAGTTTGAGGAGAAAGGCAAGTGCATCTGCATTCTTACCTATATGTGTATGTACATATGGCATCAGCTGTCTCTCTGAAAAGTATTCCTATTAGTGTACCTGAGGAAGAAGAAAGTGCCAGTGCAATATCATTTGTAGGTTAAGGAATGTAGCTTTGAAAATCACTTTTGGAACTGTGTAATTAAATAGCATAGATATCCATCTAATAGTAAGTGATCTGTAACCACTACAGTTTTTCATGGTCTTGTGGAATGTAAAACATTAAATACTTTTTATACAGCAGTCATACATTAATAGGGCAAAAACTGAAATGGTCAAGAAATTGCTAACAATGCACTAATAGGTTTCTGGAAAACAAATGTGAATTATTTTAAGCAAATAGATGTTGCTAAATCATAGGCTGTATTTTACCACACTGCAGTATCAAATTGTTCCCTGACTTATATTTCATCAGGAAAGGTTGCTGAACATAAAGAGGAGGAACCATTATTTTGCTGAATATGAATATTTACTGTTATGACAGCAGAACTTACTGTTAATAGGGTAGACTACAGCAACCCATAAGTACAGGTTAGAAAGAACTTCCTGCCTTTGGGGTCAATTTATGATGGAAACTTCATTAGAAGTTGAATTAATTGCATCATGGTGAGGTTTCAGGAATAGTGGTCATACTGGTTGAGAAATTTAGCTTTCATGTGTTATATTACATCTTCATTTTAAGCCTTAGAGAGTTATAAACACTACTTTTACTTATCAGATGTGTTGTCAAAATCCTGTTGGTTGTTTTTTTAAGAATGTTTCTGAATTTTCCGTGATAAGTGCCTTGTGCCCAAGGGTATTTACTTGAATTGCAGAAATATTTGTATCATGTACATGAAATTACTCAAGCATTTTTTTGCAGACAATCTAGAGACACTATAATGCTACCACATACTACTTTTTAGTCTAGAATTAAGGAAGTTGTATGCTCATAATTTACACATGGCTTGAATTCACAGAAGTTTAAAGAGGCATTTAGGTGATATGTAGGATTGGATGGTAACCCAGTTGATTCTGGTAACACCTTAGTGCAACTTCCTTCCATCCTTCACTCAAACACATAAGTGTTTAGTTTCTTGTATTTTAATGAACTCAGTTTTTTTAACTACCCTGAAGCAGGAAGTTACATGTGTTGAGTATTCTCTGCACTGTGTATTATACTAAGAAAATATTACATCTGCTCAGTTAGGTTTCTGCAGTAGTGCTTTGGCTTTAGAATGATTCTTTTTAATCTCTGCTTTGATATTGCCAGGGCAGAGATGCTGTCATACCAAGCAGAGGTACCTAACGAGAGATACTGGTGCACGTTGCCATACAATAGCATCTTTGTTGTCAGGTTAGGAGGTTAGAAGTACATTAATGTTTACCCTGTAAAAATAGTTATCTGTTCATTTATATAACCAGGAGAAAAAAAAAAAAAAAATTCTTTTCTAAAGCCTAAAATAGTGTAGAAATGTTAAAAAAAGAAAAAACCTATCGCCCTGTAAAATAGAAGAATTATTAATTTATCAACTAGTAAAACATTGTAAAACATACAAAAACTGAGTGCAACAAATTGTCATCTTTCCTGTGCATACAAATTCCAGCCTGTACTTTATCCTTTTCCAAAACCCACCATCTTGTTCAGAAAGCAGCTAACTCTGGTAATGCTAACAATGGGTAAAGGGAAACTTCAAACTCTATTGTGCTTAAAACAATCCTTGTATCAGATCCTTTGCATTTGTGCAACTCTGCTGCTGACTTAGGAATTCCAATACTTGGTGGACTGTCCTCATTTTCGTAAGGCATTTATTTTATGAAAATGCTTTGGACAATATTTCAGTCTGATGTATTTTTCTTTGTTGTTGCCAGTTACTGTGTTTGTGACAAAAACATATTTTCCATTCAGTGTACAGGATTCTTTCTCTGTACCTATTGACATATTAGCAGAATCTGACTGTATTTTGTATTAAAATACAAAGATGCATATAAAATTTTTGAATTGCCTGTGAACTTTTATGTAAAGAATGCCACAACTCTGTCTTAGAATTTCTTGAGTCAGAGCCATATTGGAAGAATGGCAAAAGAAACATACAGCTGGAGTTTATTTCTCTTGCATGTAGTCCAATTTATGTCCAACATATGGCTCCTACTCACAGCCTTCCTTGAAGTTTAAGACACATCCCTATTTCCATGTGAAGTTACTATCCCTGACTGTTGATACTTGCCAGACCTACTGCTTTTCCTCTGTTCATCTCTCTGGGTTTTACTAGATTCATAAAAATTGGCTATCTAAAGTGAATTTTGACTAAGAACAGTTAGCACATGTATTAACAATTCTGCTAGCCGGTGTGGCAAAGGAGTGGGGATAAGTGGCTGGAAAGTTTTCTCTGAACCTTTTTTTCTGTGAAACTATGACAGCAAAATTCTTCAGTATGTGATATACATCCATGGTTGAAATTCCCATGTGGAAAGGACATTCTTATACGTTAAAAATTTTGTCTTGTCAAAACCAGTAATGTACTCTTCATTTACTGGAATAGTTTTCTATATAGCCTATAGTCTCAGTTGTAAGATTGGCAGAACTGTGATTTTTAAACAGATGTCTACCTGTTTTATGTCCCATTATTGTAAAAGTTTGATGCCTGACAACATATAGTAGTCTCAAAGTCTGAAACTAAAGGACTTTTATGTTACATTTTTATTTGGTAGGGAGTTACTTCAAATATATATATATATATAGGCAGAACACATTTAAATGTGAAAGTGAGAGGTTCCTTATTGGTGCGTTATCCAGTGGACCTTACTTTTTCTATCCCACCATAGCTGCTTTGTCTTTGGCATAATTTATATTGTAGAGCCATGTTCATTATTTACTACTGGTGTACTTCAAGTAGCAGGAGTAACAAAGACTAAACCAAACCAAAGAAGAAAATTGTTCATGAGGTTGTTGTAATTCCAAAAATGTGCATTTTTCTACAAAAATGTAGTTTTCACTTGTCTTCTTTTTCCCAAGTCAGCAAGAGAGTGAAAAAGAAAGAAGTGGTCTCGGTATGTGTGTTAAGAATTTACTTAATTCTTAATTAATTTCATTTACTTAATATATACTGGGAATTCTATGCCAGTTTTCAACAAAGAAGATGTAAGTAAAGGTAAAGTGAGGGTATTTAATTGTAATTCAAATAAAGTGACGGAAATTATTGTCTTCATTGGGAAAATAACATTTAGACCATCTACTCTGAAAGGCAATGTCCAGATGTAACACTGAAAGAGCATAGTAGAGAGAGAGAGAGAGCATGTAGCTCTCAAGTGGATGTGTATGATGACAGTATGTGACCAATGAATACAGTGTGCGTATTACCCTCATTCAAAAAGTGAAGTTGGACAGCAATATCTTTAGTTAATATTCCACTCTTGAACTATGTTGACTCCTAAACAATGGTTTTGGGACAGAACGCAAAGGAAAGCACGATCAAGCAGTAAGATATTTTATAAATTCTTCTCAAAGATAGAGTGTAGCTAACTAACCTAAATGCTTGCTCAAGAGTTATGCAGCAGACTAGATCTGTATAGATTTAAGACAAATACTTGATATTGCTGCATGATGTACTTCAAGCATGATTGTGCTTGTGGTATTAAAACAGTTTTTAATCAGATGAAGAAAACGGGATATCACATTCTGTTGTGGGTGGGGAAAGCTATTTCTTCAGAATTGGTCTGAAGAATGGTCATGTTTTCTGTTGTAAACACTGAGCTCAAGAATAAGGTGTTTACTTATTAAATTTGTAAGTGTTTTAATATTGGAGATTTTGTTACTAAAGGCAAAAAGAGACTTTTTAAGAAAGTGGAAATATTTTAAAACAGAAAGATAAAGCTTTGCCTCTTTAAATGAAAGTTATATGGAAATATGAATTATGAAAACATTTGGAGTAAATACCAAACAGAGATTATATTTGGTAATTGATAGTTATATCAAATCAATGTGATGTGCAAATGAATATTCTGAAAAAAGTTAGGATTGTAACCATCAAATGTGAGAAATTTGGAAGCAACATTGTAAGCACGTGAATATCTTGTATTATAAGATTGTCAAAACAATCACATGATAGGAATAAAAATGATCTCACAGTTATAAGTAATCCTGTGGATATCAGTGTTTTAGGTAGCAATTTGTTGACTTTGAGATGATATTGAAAGTTGCAATTAGTTTTTCTTAACTAAGATTTTTGCATTGATCTTTGCCTGCTTGGTTTCTTGGAATGCTTGGCAAAGTATACTATTTCTTTTGGTATTTTATGGGGAGCAAATAATTTGCCTTTCTAGTGTACCTAACTCAAACATATGGACATTAAAAAAACAAACAAACAAAAAAAAAAAAAACCAAGTTGGGGAATCTTGAGGATCAAGACATTTCTGAATGTTTCCCTTCCGAGAAATATCTGCATGGTTTTCACCTAATAGATCCTCCTATTTATGAGGACTTAATACCTTGTCTTCTATTTTTTCTGGTGATATGTTGTAACTTCAAGAATTTCATCTTGTTAACTAAAAATTAGAAGTGCTTGATAAAATATTTGGGGGTGTTTGTTTCTGGTCTTTATATCTACTATGTAGCATGTTTTATGGCTGCAGACAGGTCTTAATGACAAAGGCCATAGAATCACAGAATGGATTCTATGGAAGGGACTTTCAGATGTAATCTTGCCTAACCCCACTGCTCAAGCAAATCCACCTAGAGCAGGCTGCCCAGGACCATATCCAAGTGGCTTTTGAATATCTCCAAGGAGAGATTCCACAACCTCTCCAGGCAACCTGTGCCAGTGCTCAGTCACTCGTGTACTAAAAATGTGTTTCTTGATGTTCAGAGGGAACTTGTGTTCATGTTTGTGATCATTGCCTTTTGACCTGGCACTGGATAACTGTGAAGGAAGTGTAGCTCCACCTTCATTACCTCCTCACTTAAGATTTTTATGTACACTGATAAGGTCCCTGAGCCTTCTCTCTTCTAAGCTAAACAGTTCCAGCTTTCTCAATCTTTCTACATAGGAGAAATTCTCAAATCACTTCATTATCTTTGTGGACCTTCACTGGACTCTCTCCAGTTTGTCCAGGCCTCTGGTATATGGGAGAATTGGACATAGTACTCAAGAGCAACGTAAGATTAGCACTTATATGTTTATTATTCAGTTCACTTAAGATCAACGGGAATATCCAGTGCCACTGGAGATATCCAATTGTTTCACTATTGAGAGTTAAAAGAATTTTAATTAAAAACAAAGGGTAGATACTGCATTCTTTGCTTTTTCCTACAAAACTGAAAATGTTGAGGATGGAAATAATTTATTATTCTTTTTTACAGTTTTCAGTTGGAAAGGATTTGATGTTAGGTACACTTTGATATCCTAAAAATGTGATGAGCTGTTTGCTTTTTATCACATGGATTGTTTCTACTTAAAAATCCTTTCTATTTTGATTAATTTAGTATTTCTATGGAATCCAGATTTCTCTTATTGCAAAGAGTGATTGCTAATGGCTGTAACTCAAAACCATGTGAACTTAACTGAACTTTCTAAGGCATCTAAAGAATGTTCAAGTTAAAATTAATCTTTCTGCTGAAGGAATCTGTTTCTGAAAGCTTTATTTTTAGGCTATTAAAAGTAAATAGGTATAACATTGCATAATTTTGTTCTTAAAATTTTAATATGTGTGCTATTTATCATTATTGTCAGCAAAAATCCAGAGCTATTTGCCGTGCTTTATCCTATTATTTAATGAGTAGTATGATTTCAGCTAAGCTATTTAAAAATGATTAATGGCATTCATCAGAATGCTCTATTAAAAATGAAAATTATAGTTTTGCTTAAACCTCCTTGAACTACTGGATTGTTAACATTGATTCACATAGTAAGTGAATCACTTTTGGTAAGACTAGATTACAGAAAGATGTATATAACATGCGTAATTTTTATTTCTTATTTTTCCCCCTCCTTGTACAAGGACTTAGTGTTTCCTTTAAAATAGACATTTTTTCCTTCAAAGTAGGATGGATCCATACAAAAGTGATGCGTTTTTTTTTTTTTTTTAAAAAAAAGAATTTTAAAGCTTTGAACAACTGAGGGAAGTCCAAAGAATGGTTAGCCATTTTGTTGATATGTGTAATTCCTGGGTCCATAATAACCACCTCATTTTCATAACCATTTAATTCATCCCCATTTCATAACCATTACAAATAAAACTGGAGACATATAGACATCTATAATATAGGTATACAAACTACTGGTACTAACCACAACCAAATGTTCTACCAACTACTTAGAGACAAATCCAGATACAGACTCACTAAAAGGAATCTCTTTTGTAACTCATGAGGTACAAAGTGCTTATTTCTGAAGAGAATACAACACGTTACTGTCAAGTTTGGTGTTAAAGAATATGTGAATGACTGAGGAAAATTACTCAGGTGACATCTAAATTTTTTGTTACACATGCAAAGGACTCACTTCTTGACTACACTACAACCTTCCTCACTATCTGCTTGTCCAACAGAATATGTCACATGCCTAGAAGCCTTCAATTTTGAGTAGACTAGTTAAACCTTCTGAAGGATCAATTCTGAGCCCATATTTAGAGTACAACTAATATCTACTAGCTGCACTGACCACAGTTATGTAACACATGAGCAATGGCATTAGAAAGAAGAGATGCTGTCTGTAATGTAATGGTTACAGCAAGGAGGCAAATGTTTCCTCAGGAACTGAGTGTTTGAAATATAACGTGGCAGTTGCAGGGAATTGTATACTTAATTTTTGGATTTAGGTATAAAAGAAACTATCATGTTCATTCTCAGAGGCTCCAATAAAGCTTCAGCAAAATCAAAGTTAATTCTGCTACAAAGAAGTTTCACTCGTATCTTAATTTCTAATTTTCAGCTGCCAGAAAAAATAGGAAATGAGATTGGTAAAGCTTATTCATCTTTGACGTAAGTCGATAAACCAAATTTAAAATTTGTTATCTAGAATGTTGAGAATGGTAAAAAGACATACAATAGTCTCTGTCATGGTTACTTCTCTTAACTCTCCTGTGCACCATTTTTTTGCACTAAAATGTTCCTGCTGAGATGAACAGACAAATAGACTAACAAAAAACACTTGTTATGAAACAGTTACTCCAATCCTTCAGTTAATAATCTGAAATCTTAAGATAACTCCAGATTGGTAGGAATTGAGAGCACACCAAATGCAGACAATTTTTTCTTGTCTGCCACAGATATAGAAGCACACAGACTTTAGAAAACCTCACTATCCTAACAAAGAATAAAACTAAAATGTAATATGGAATTAGAAGTACAGTATATTTCCAAAACCAGATTGATGGAAAACAAGTCGTCATTCCTCTGTTGAACTGTTCTGAAAATGAAACACTCCTTTTTTGTGGTTTATGGTGTTACCGGCAAGACTGGTGGCACAGCTGGTTCTTGAGGCACCAAAAATACAGTTTGTGCCTACAAGTTGTGCCTAACAAAAAACTTTACTTGCATTTAGTCCAAGCTGTCATGATTCCACTGATGTAGGTTGTCATTTGGTAGAACTCTTAAAATATTCTTCTCCCACAGTTCAGTCATTTTTCTAAAATTATGAAAGATACATTGAAAAGGAATATTTAAATGTAGTGTCTGCCACTCACAACAGCCTAAAATATGTAGATGATAAATTTTATTGGGAACAATCTATTTTTTAAAAAACATTTGTGTAGCTGAAAAAGACAGACCATCTTATGAAAAAAATGAAAGCCTATTTTCAGGTCTAAACAGGAGCAGCAAATGTACAATTACAGGAGCGACTAATACAATTTAAGTTGAATTGAGATTCAGTAACATATGAAAGGTCAAGTAGAAATCTTTAGAAAAATTAGTTTTACTTCTCTAAGATATTTTAAAGGTAATTTTGCGGCAATATTATCAAAAGCAAAGATTAGTATCACAGCATTCTATCATGTTGGACTAAAATATTGGCCCTGTCTTTTATTGAGTAAAATTTTTTTTGCAAAATCCAATGCTTAAGAGAGGAGGCTTTGAGTTTGATGAAGAGAGAGAAAGGCACAGCTGGTTGATAATGTTCAATTTTTGATACATCTCACAGCATGAATAGACAGTGTAGACAAAAGTGAACCTTATTTATTCAGATGTGGCAGCACCATCGGGTGGGTCTCTTAAAGTTTCTGTGGGTTTGACTTCATATTTTCCTTTGTATCCACCCCCTGAACTTCTGCCAAGCCTACCATGCTGCATTTCTGCTTTCTCTTCATACCTACTGATTAAGGAATTTCAATGTGCATTATACATATGTATCATACAATCAGATATGATCTCACAGGCAGCTTGAAAGTAAATGGTTGTAAAAAGCTGAAAAATATTTGTCTCTTTTGAAACATGCAATTTATCATGTATGAAGTGCTGAAAAATGTTTAGTAATGCTCATATCAGAACATGAAAACTTGATTTTATCGGTAAGTATGTGACTTTGTTCCTCTCTGCTTATATCTGCAAACATTTTGTTCATGCTAACTAGACACTGATTCTCAGTATCTGCACCCTTAGAGCAACTCTGTCCTGATTTTTGAATCTCATAATTCTGCTGTCCATTGACTCTTTAAAGAAAATTTAAAAACATAACTAAGTAACACAAAGTAGGCATGCTGTAAATCTTCAAACTTGAAGCAGTGAAATTATTAGAAAATTGATGAAATTATTAGAATCCATAACTGAAAAAAAAATATATATATATAGACCAAAGTGGTCTTGCTAAACTTATGCGTATTAGAAAAAAAGTATTGTCGGGTGAAGTCATGGACATTTTATTTCTCACTAGCGTTGTACTTTGCAGCATTTAACAGGCAAACTAATATGCTTATTTTCCAGAAAAGAAAAATGAAAGGAAAATAATTTCAGTGATTTTGATCTTTTTGCTTTGAGATCACTCTGAGTTTCAATCTGGTACCAGACTTATGATGTATCAGTAAGGAGCATAAAGCTGAATTTCTGTCTGTCATTTGCCATTTAAGATCAAGCGGCTTTTGTTGCAAAAGTGGGCCTATTAAATATACAGTGGATTAATATGAAAAATATTGTTCTTACCTTTGTTGTTATCTGAGATTTCTTATAGCAAGTAAACTGAAAAAACAGCATGATTGGTTTTAGCAGTCATATGCCTTTTGGAATTGTGGTGGTGGTGGTGATGTTCTTTGTGAAGTTTAAAATAATCATTTTCATCTTCTTTTAAAATGAATTTATACAAAGGATGAACTGAGTATAAATATTTCATTATTCTATATATATGTGTATACATGTATGTATGTATTTATCAGAGTTTCAGTGAACCTACTTTCCATTTTTGAAGTACACCCTAAGGAAGATATTCATATATAATGTGTATCATCATGATGAATTTAGCTGAGCTTTAGAGCAGGAAAGTATTTGTTGTATATTTTATTGGTGTCTGTTTTCCAGTTTATCAGTATTTCTTGGCTGTTGGAATGGCCGTTTGTTTTACCCCAGTTCTGTTATATTAACTTTTACCCATTTTGAACAGTTGGTCAATACATACTTCTAACACCTTAGTTCTAGTACAAAGACTCATTAGAAGATTTGTCTTTACTCTGATTTGAAAATGCCTACACTTCCTTTGTTCATATTTGGTCATAAGCCGAAACAGATGAAAGAAAGGGCAGGTCGACCATTGGAACATTTTTCATAAGAACAAAAACTCACAAGTTGTACCAACTGCCATCCTGAATTTCTTCACCCAGCTCTCAGATGAGAGCTTTCCTTGAGCCAAGGGGATATTTTGCTCTTCTTGATTTCAGTGGAAAATCTGGAAAGTTTTGGTAGACAGAGCACTTAGTAGAAATAGAAATACAAAGTCTTCCATTGTGAAAATGTAAATTTTGCAGAACAGATATGTGGGCAGAAAAGTGGACAGATGCTTTTATCATCAGAATACATAGTCTGTGAGGAGTCAGAACAGCTATTCCTAAGAGTTTGTTTTTGTCAATAGACAGTCTTAATATTCCTCCCCCAAAATAGCTCAAATTGCATCTTCAATTCTTCACTTCCAAAGAATTGTTTCCAATTCTTTTTGCAAATTAAATTGACAGCCTGTGTCATGAGAACTGCTTGAATTCCCATAAGCTTTCATACCAGGACCAAAATCTGGCTATAAGTTGGACTTATGAGGGATAGACTGTGATTCTTATTTCTGACAGGTTGTAGTATCTTCTAACACAAACAGTAGCATGAAATTGATACCTTCTGAGCCATTTTCCAGATTTAACTAAAGAGCAATGCAAGTATTTTCATTGGATCTTACACATTAAACTTCATGAAGATCTTCTGACTCTAAGAAATAAATTCTTTTTCAACAAGCAACCAACAACAACAGAAAGAATTGGTCAGGCCTAATAGTGCCATTCCTAGTGTGGATGCCCATGAAACCTTTATGAAGAAAAAGTCTCTAGAATAAAATCTTGAAAAATGTCTATTATTTGTAATCTAGGATTACTAAAACAGGGTCCAATAGTATTTGTGGTTGTTGGGTACCTTTAAAAATCAGCATCATCTCTTAAATGCATTTAAACATGTCTGGTATTCATGGAAACAAAATAATTTAGATTTTTTACTTTTGTGCTCTTACCTACTTGGATTATTCCTTTAATAATACCAATGGATAATATTGAACATTAAAACATTATCCAGATTGATATTTTTTCTCCCAGCATTTGAGCATCCAGTGCAACACTATGCATATGTATTTTCCATTTAGAATTTAAAAGGCATTAAATGCTGTTTTGAATGGCTGTAAATAGCATTTAGTACATAAATGTGTAAAATAAATTGCTTAAATGATAGAATAAGTTGTGTGATATTTGCCAGGGGCTTTGCTGATATGAAGGCTTTTAACTGCCTTAGGTGTGTTACTGAATTATGGAATCCCTTTGATCTTTTATGTCACCTTAAAAAATAATAAGGCACCTCCAAGAGCACTGTTATATTTTTTTCTCAGTTTATTTTGAATTATTGTTAATTACAAGACTTTAGTCCATTAATGAACACTACAATGCACTTTCTATTTCTTGGTTATTATTGTTCTTGTTGCTGTAGGTCAGCACTTGTTAGTAGTCATTGTGATTCTCCTTTCTGAGCTCAGTGGGATAATTTTAATTTGCAGATTTTTCTGGAGGAGTCTCTTGCACTGAGACTTTTTGTTTCATATGCAGGGTGGTGCAGTGCACTGGATAGAAGTGCAGACTGAAATGAACATTAATAAAGTTCAGTGAGAACATATTAAACATTCAAATCCAGAATGTGGATCAAAACATGACTTTTCCCCAAATTTGAACTCTGATTTTGCAGTGAATGATGAGTTTGCTGTAAATTTCATGCTGTGAATTGAACACATTTCTGAATATTTGAACATTAAAACCAACTTACACAACCTGATAGTAAAGTTTAAAAAAAAATTAGTACAAAAGTTATCACTTTTTTTTATACAACATGTCAACTAGGATTTCACAAGTGTTATTGCAAGAAAACTGAATTTTTTTTCTAACCATCCAAATTATGTTGATAATGATTATTCCAATTTGCAGTGTAATGACGATGACATTTCATAGCTCTTGCCTGTAGTATGTGAAGATTTTCTTAAATAAGAATTTTGAAATATTTACTTTGCAATAACATGCCCCAGTATTGAATTTGTTTGGCTTGTACAAGAAAAAAAAAATTGTTAAATTGTTTTCTACAGGACTAAGTGTTTTAGCTGAACTGTTCGAGAACCTTGCTAACGATGTGCTATCATCAATGTTTGCTCAATCCTTTTACTCTTAAATTTATTGCATACAATGCAGTAAATATATATCAGTTTGCAGCTAGAGAAAAACTATTTAATAAAATTATATCATTTGAGAAAGTGTAGATGTCATAACTGAAAATACACCAAGCACACAGAATTATCATTACTGAATATATTACCTCTCCATCAAGCTTCCAATGCTTGTTGCAATGTTTTTTTTTTTTTTTGGTATTAACACTGCTGTATTCCCTTATTATAATTCTAACTTTCTCCATTATTACCTACATGCTGCAATATGCGTTCTGTATCAGTTTTATGCTCGTTGGGCTGAGGTACAATCTTAATGCTTATTTCAAGCTGCTAAGATACTGTTTTCAGAATGTGATTGTTTACTATTCCATAGACTTCTGTATTTTTTTGAAGTGCACTTTATGAACCAGAAAATTTCCCATTCCCATGAGTTCTAGAGATCTATTCTTATTCATTTTGTTAAGCTGTACAATTCTGCTGCCCCTTAATATAATGCTGGAAAACTATTATCAGAATACCATTAATTTTGGTTAACAGACTTCTGCCTGGAAGCAGTAAGCACTGTAATAATTTTTGTTTTCCAAACCTAGTGCTGCTGCTTACTCAAAGGCAAAGCATTTTCAAAAGGGTTAAATATTTCATGTTGTGTATTCCATATAAGAAAGTGTGATTCACTGTTTATTTTAAGCTCAGATGTGATCTTCATTAAGGCTTTCTGCACTTAATGAAACTTTTTCCTGAAAATAAATAAGTAATTTCAGAGGGTCAGTTCAGGTTGCACATTAAAATTAGCGTCAATGATGGGATGAATGTACTATAAAATTCTGCTTGCAAAGCTGACTCTTGTCTTCAGTGGAGGCTTGAAACATGGACGTTATATTCTCAGGTCATCACTGCAGATGCAGAAAAAAAGAATATATTTTCCAAAACCCTTTTACTCTTTTGGATCACGCAGTGGCAAAAGCGTACTGTATCTTTCTTTGATTTTCTTCTCCAGAAAGGGTGGAGCATTACTACATGCTTTGCCATTCAAACATTCCTGGTGGTTCTATTTTCAACTCAGAATTTTTAGATTAGTAACAGATGTGCTGATTCTTTCAACTGAAATAGAGTGGAAGTTTTTCTACTATACTTTGAATAGTTTTAAAACTTTTACTGATTATTGAACCCTGAATGCTAACTTGCATTACCAGCCTTCAGTGTAAACAATATCTTATACCACAAAAATCTCACTGAAGTCAGGGGGGAGAAATTCTGAAATGATAAGCATCATGAGGCGCAGCAAAATATAGTCCCGAATGAGTTTAAAATGCAGGTTTTTTTCATGCAAACTGATCAGGACCCAAATAGGTGTAGCATTCATGAATTGCATGGCATAACTTTTAGGTATGTTTTGTTAATATGTCTCATCCCCACTTACACCAAAATTGCAAAGTACATAGACAGGAAAATAGTTTGCAAGCTTTGTAGGTTGTTGGTAGTGGTGATTCATTGACACAAATCATATAGAAAATTCTTGCACAGCAAAACTCCCAATAAACTTTGGTACTCTTGTCGCAACAGATTTGATTTCCCCTTTGACAGAGGGATATCTAGAGTGATAGCAACCCTGAGGAGAAGTTTTGTGAATGTCAGTTGATGAAAGATTCAATATGAGCCAGCAGTGTGTGCTTGCAGCCTGGAAGGTCAACTGTATCCTGGGTTACATCAAGAGAGGTGTGACCAGCAGGTCAACGGAGATGATTCTGCCCCTCTATTCTGCTCTTGTGGGACCTCACATGGATTATTGTATCCAGTTTTGGAGCCCCCAGGACAAGGACATGGAGTTGTTGGAGCTGGTCCAGAGGAGAGCCACAAAGAGGATCAGAGGGCTAGAACACCACCTCTATGACAACAGGCTGAGGGAGCTGGAGCTCTTCAGCCTGGAGAAGAGAAGGCTCTGAGGAGATCTTATAGTATCCTTCCAGTACCTGGCCTTTAGGAAAGATGGGGAGCAACTTTTTATACAGGCAGGTAGAAACAGGATGAGGGGAAATGGCTTTAAACTGGAGGAGGGCAGATTTAGACTAGATATTATGGAAAAATTCTTTACTGTAAGGGTGATGAGACACTTCATCTTGTTGTCTGATAAGGCTGTGGATGGTCCTACCCAGAAGCATTCAAGACCAGGCTGGATGGGACTGTGAGCTACCTGGTCGAGAGGGTGGTGCCCCTGCCTGCAGCAGGGGGCTTGGAACTGTATGATCTTACAGGCCCCTTCTAACCCAAAACATTCGATGATAACTCTGAAAAAGAAAAACAGGCTTTGATTTATTTATTTATTTTAAATGTCATGCATAACTTCTTATTTAGATCTGTGGATCATTTAGCAACGAGAACTGGTAAATAATACAGATTGTAATACTTTCCTGTAGTATTTTGAAAAAAGATTTGAAGGCCAAATATGTCATGACTTTCTGGTGCCAGAAGGAAATAAATCCAATATTGAAAGTCTAAGTGGCAGAAATCAGCTATTTTTGTAGCCACTATATCTGATTTACTAAAAGGGGATAACATTCACTGAGGAATATGAAACACATGTAATTAAAATAATCTCCAGTTTTTCTCTTCCCGGAGTACTGAAAATGTTCAAGTCATGTCTTGGGGTAAATACGATAAAGGGGTGAAAGAAATACTGAAGCGAAGTGCAGCTTGGTGTTGTGAAAATCCTTCTAATATTCTTATACTTCAGAATATTTTCAATACTTTAAGATTTCATTCATTGGTTTTATTTATCAAAAATTGAAGTTGACTTTATACAAAGTTGACTTTGCATAAAGTCAAGTCTAGATAGAACTTATTCAACACAAGCTTTCAGATTTTGTTTCTCCAATTGAAACTGAATTAACTTGCCAGATAAAAACTTTTCAGTTATTTTGTGAAAAATTCTTTCCTGTTGGTGGGCAACAGAGCATAATCTGACAGGTTCTTTAAGAAGCTTTGGCTGATCTGTCTAAAGTGGGATAAAGGAAATGTGAAATGTCTGCCTCTTATTCACTCTGACACAGTTCCTGTCTTTTTCTTGAGACAGAAGGAAAGATGTCACTTGGATGTCATGAAGCTTTTGAAGTTTTCATGCAGGACCATGCTGACAGTATAACCATTGAAGACAACAAACAGCTTCTCAAACAGAGGTGAGTGTCCCAGTAAGGTACAGCTGGAGAGAGACATCTGAGAGTTCATTATGAGCCTGGGTAAGAATGCATAACTTTAGATCGGGGGTTCTATGTTTCTACTTAGAATTTGGTGCAGGACTTAGCCTTTTCGGACAGGGAGATTTCTTATTTGGAGGGCACTGAATGATGACAGAATGAAAGTCTGAAGAGAATATGATAACGGTATTAGTGGTCTCAGAGCATGTTTCCTCTGGTTTTATTCATCTTATCTTTGTAGCCCTATGGAAGCAATGTGGTAAATGGCATTCATGATCATGAATTATTGAGAGGAAGCTAGATTCATGTGACTAAATTGATTACTGTAATTTCCATTGTCAAAAATGCTTTACTGGCTTCAGCACTAAATTGGACAGTAAAGCAGGAGATGTTTAACAGATGCTTTGGTCTGTTGCTCCTAACTTGTTTGCCAAGTGATTTTAGGTTCTCTCTTCCTGTTTTGCTCTCTAAAACAGAAATAATGTTTTATCCTTTCATATTTGTTGTTAACACTAGAAAAACACTTCAAAATCTTCTGGTGAAGATGGTGAGAATGGTGAAATATTAACATGATTTTTCATGTTGCATACTTTACACATCTCAAAAAATAAACCATCAAGGCTTGTTGTCTGTATAACAGTACTGTTTCACTGTCAGTTTTGCAAGCATTAATCCTCCATGCTCTGTAAGAGAAATATGACATTTTTAGCTTAGGCATGCCAAAAGCAGATCTCTCAGTGTGCCCTTCCAACCTGATGAGGATTTACCTCATTTCTTTTATGTTTTTGCTTGATTTTTTTCCTCTTCTTTTTCCCCCTTGAGTCTCCTTCTCAATATCTTATCTGCTTTCTTATATTTCACTAATAGAACAATTTTCCTACTAAACAGGCATGCAGGACACTATTTTCAGCATCACTGAATCAAATATTCATTTATTTCCTCAAAACTCAGGCAATAAATGATCTCCATGTCTTTCTGGCTTACTCATGATCTTGCTACTTACCATTTTTGTGAACTGGTTAATTTTCTATCCAGGTCTATCACTTGCAGCCACAGGTGCATAACTGACAAAGTATTAGATACACATGAAATGTTATGCATGTAAATCAGACCTTTAATAACATCTTCCATTTGATCAATAGATGATGCCACATATATCTTGCACTGCAATAATTTCTGATGTTGCTGTCCATTAAGAGAACACTTCATGGTTACAGCATGATCATGGGAGCACAGCAGCTCTGAACTGTCTCCTGAATTTCTTCTAGTTAACCAGAATTTAACCACATTTTCTCTGATCATTGTTACTATTGAATTAAACCAGTGTATACTTCTGATTTCAGAACATGTAATAGAGATGTGTGGAACCCACAGACTTTGACACCAGATTTTCTTTCCCTAAAAGACAAAGAGATTCAGACTCACAGCCCCTCTCTAATTTGCTGCAGCTGGTTGATGAAATTGGTGCTAATGTGAAGGCTGATACTTAGAAATGAGAAGCAAGGTCTCCCATGTCATTTTACAGTAGATTTTAGTGAGATATTTGTAGCTCCAAGTATACTGAGTTCATTAAAATGGGTTTATATAAAGTCCAGTCTGTAATTTGGAATGCAACCTCTGAATCACCAGTTGCACAAAAACTGGGTTACCCAGCCAGTGTTCAAATTGCACAGGAAGACATGTGTGGACACCAGATGTTTAAAGGTTACCATAACTTCCCTTTACATAGAGATTTCTCATGTTAATATTTTTGTTTATAGTTACATACCCGCTTTTGTCATACCAACAACAGTATTTGGTTCAGAAAGTACTTATTTTTAGCTGTCATACTTCTTCCTTTGGATATTTTGGGTAGATTTTCTTTGGCTGTTATTTATACTGTTCTTGTATTAATTGAATGGTGATTTGTCAGTGAGCGTAGTTCAAATTTTGACAGCAAAAGTCACAACTATTTCCCTGGCTGTGAAATTATTGATGTATATGAATCGTGGATTCTCCCTCCTTGTAAAAAAAGCTGCCTGGACATGGTCCTGGGCAACCTGCTCTAGATGTCCTTACTTGAACAGGGATTGGACCAAAATAACCATCAGAGGTCCCTTCCAACATCAGTCATGCTTTGATTCCGTGTGTATGCGTGTACTGTGTATGTGCATATGTTCTGTAACTGCTTATTTATAAACAATCAAATGTAATCATTTGATTAAATCAAATACTGAGAAATATCTATCTTGCCATAAAAACAAACAAAAAAAACCTAGAAAATCACATGAATAAAAGCAATACTGTTTCAAACATAAAACTTTTCACCTACTACTTCAGAGACCTTTACAGGGAATATAACTCAGTACTGTAACTTACTACCATCCCATCCCTGGATAATGGGGGGGGGGGGGGGGAAGAAAGCTTACTTAGTTAAAAATCATTTCTCTTTGAAGCTCATTTAGTGACTTCCTGTCTGTGTGAAAGACAATAGATTGAGACTATCCCGTTAGTACAATTGCCTATGGGAACTACTAGAAAAGTGGCCTTGTAAGACTGAAAAAGTGATCTATAGGTTAGTTTACAGTTAATTTTACAGTACAACTCTTTCTATTTTTCTTCTGTAGAACAACTGCAGTGCTGCTTAAATATCTATGCTTGTGCCCAGACAAAATGAGACTGCTGGAATTAGAACATCCTATACCTGACTTTTTGAGGACTTAATAGTGTCCTGTTACTCAGTATAGTCATGTTCTCTTAAGAGTTGCTTCTCGAAGGAGGAGAAATCTGTCTCATTTTCTTGTGCAATAAAGCTAGAAATATTCCCAGCTAAGCCACTCCAGTGCAATATTGTATACTGCACAAAGCCTTTTAAATTCCATTCTAGTCAGTATTTCCAGTAGTAAAATTGTACTAAGTTCCCAGATGTAATGTAAATCTAGTTTCCCCTTTGATGTTCCTTATTAATTTTTTCCACTTGCCTCTTTTCTTGCTTTGTGTGTCTCAGCTGCTTAGCAGCTAAGTTGTTTTCTCAGTAGCTTGGTAGCTATGTATGAGTTTCATGGAAAAGATGTGTTTCACTTAAGTCACTCAGTTTCTAATTAGAAATGAATGAATGTTTGTATATTCCACTAAATATCTCTGCTATCTCATTTGAATTTGTCTTGTTTTACGTTATAAGTTAAAGATTTGTTTTTCAAAATATTAAATTTTTAATTGCTGACCTTTGATTGATGAGTTAAACCTTTGCAAAATTCTTGCTCCATGACAATTCTCTATTCATGTAGGATACTCATGGACTCTTTTGAGCTTAGAATGTAATTGTTCGCTCATTTTTATTTTTACCAATATGAACTTTATGAGAGATATTTTTTCTTAGAGTAGTCCTTTTCTTTCAATAAAATCAAATTTTGTCTTTATCATGCTTATTTAATTTTACTGTGATTCGTATTCCCAGATGGAATTTCTTGGTCTTTCATAGACTAATGCCAAGTGTTAGTTATAGTGCCAGTTTATAAACTATGGGATTTGAGAAACAGATGCATAGCCCATTCAGCTAGTCCTGTTTTCAAGGCAACTAGCTATGGACACAGGCTGGATAGGCAGCTGGCTTCAACTTGTCCAACTGAATCTTATCTATGAACATGAATCGGAGCCCACTTTTGACTCAATAGTAAGTTAATGAGGTTAATATTTGACCTATGGAAGCTGGAGGAAAGAAAGAGAGAGATACTTTTGTTTGTTCCCTTTAGATCTCTACACAGTCTTCTGTACTTGCTTGGGTATTCTAAGTCTGAAATAGTTCTAATGGTTATATAAAAGTCTCACAGATACTTCAAAGGCTTCTGCTTTCATTATGCAGGATATAGGAAGTGCTGAAGAATACCCCAGCTGGAGCTATTTAGCTCTGTTAAATTCTGCCTTGAAAAATAAGTGTACAGATGTGAATGTGGTTGCCTGAAATTCCAGCTCTTTTGAATTTCTCTTGGGAAATGAACTAATTGAGAAAAGGCAGTTTTCCAAGACCCTCTTCCCAATGGGATATTCATATCTATCTACTATGTTTTGCCATTATTTGAGTTAGACAGAAATACAATTTGTGGATCTCCTCAGTTATCCTGTTTGACCAAGACTCATCCGGGTCAGTCACAGGCTTACTGAAAAATGGTGCGTTGCAGTTCTGTCTCCACATCCAACAGGGTTTGATTTGCAGAGATGAAAATAACAGTTCAGACTTTCACATCAAGCCTAATATCACATGACAAAGGTCACAATGTAGCAAATTGTCCTTCTACATTTTAAACTTTTTACTATTTAAACTGTTACAATGAATTAACAGTTGTAATCCTCACAGCAGAATACATTTAGCCTATGAATGCCTGATATAGATGCCATTTTTCCTTAACAGCTTTACGTAGTACTGAGTTAAGTATAGTGGAGTAATTATACCAAGAACTGTTGTAAAATATCAGAAAACTGCTAGGGAAAAAAGAGGATAAGGCATCAAGTTCTTACAGGCTGTAGAGAATGTAAGTGCATTTGTAAGGCTCTGCTTTTTAATGAAATATGTAGATGACATAAACTTATGAAAGAGCAAGACATACATACAGTGAGAGGAATGCGTTATAACACTGAAGTGAGCATCACTGCAACATCATTCTGCTAGCTAAAAAGAAAATCCTGATCGTTGGAATAATTAACGTGCCATGTGAATTCTTGATGATCTGAATACTATCAGGATGTTGTCAGTGAGTTATTTTAGACATATAACTGCCAGAAATTTTACACAGTACTGTTGAATTACAAGAGAGAAACACGGTCTTGGCTCCCCAAGGACTTTCAGTATCACCAAACTTGCGGACGGGCAAGACACTGTCAATTTGTATGAGGGCTGCTCTGGAAGAAATGCCTTGTGAACTTTTATGGAGATGCAGCAGTGAATGTGAGTACAGTGGGTGTTGCTTTTCAGAAGTGAAGACAGCAACGGTGTGTCACCACTGGTGCAGATATTTATCAGCGCAGCATGCAGGCTTTCGTTCATCACTGGCAAAAATGCATAGCTAATGGTGACTATGTTGAAAAAAGGTGTTTTGTAGCTGAGAATTTGCTCTATCAAACAGTGTTATTGCACTCTGATCTGTTGTTTCCATGGAAATAAATAGGAGATATTACTTTCAGAGCAACCTCCATATACAGTTTAAATTACTTCACTCAACAATTTGGGATATATGTCTGTGCTGTTATTCATAATAATTGCAATTTTTTACATTCACTGCTTGCTTGACCTTTTTACTAAGATTTCTATAACAATACCCATGGATGTTTGAGGACTGTTTCGCTGACATTATTCAGTGCTTTGGAAAAGAGAGTTTGTAAAATGTGATTATCACATTACCTCTTATCAAGGATGATCTCAGATGAACTTTTTTCTCTCTATGAATAATTTTCTACTTAAATTCAATCAGTTGTGGAAGAAAAAAAAATTACAGTAAAAAGCATATGAAAGTTATTTGCAGCGTCAAAAGAAGGAGAATGAAGAATGAAAATGGATCTTTGCAGGAGAAATGCAGTTACCAGTATTAGACTTGTCCAGGCTGCCAGATTTAAAATCACTACTTTTGTAGAAAGGATCAAGTGATGTTTGTTTGCCACAAGTGGTTTTCTTTCACACACACACATTAAAGAAATATGTGAGTAGATTAGTTCAGTAAACACTGAGAGAAGAACCACCTACTGAATCACCAGCAACACACGTCTTGCTGCATACTGAGCTTCCTTTGGTCTCTCCTCCAAGAGATGACTAAGTTCGTTTTTCCTGTCAAAACACTACTCCAAGATGGAAAGGCCTTATTTTATGCTGGGATGATAGAAATGTGGTATAGTAAGTAAAACAAATATTGTGTATTACAAAAGGCAATTATAAATTTTCTTGAAGGAAAACACAAAATTTGGTCTGTTCCTATTATTTATCTACAAAAATTGCATTCCTCTATGATGAAATGTACCAGAGGAAATTTCACATTAAAAAAAAAAAAAAAACAACCTCACTTTCAGCTTTAATTTGAGATCTAGTTATCTGAATATTATAAAAAGGTATTTTCCAAAGCCAGATTTATTGATTTGTTTCCATTCTTCTTACTTGGGCTGTTGTTTGCTTAATATTTGTGTATCTTAATTTAGCTAGATTTAGCTTGTATCAATATTGGACCATACCTGTAGGTATATTTGCATTCACATAAGGACTGGCTGCAGAACAGAATAATGTAGCTTATTCACACCTTCTTTTTTCTGTTTGAGAGGTTTCTTAATGATGGAGACATGCATGTTCACATAGCACAGATGGTGATTGTCAATATGCTTATTATAGGTTTAAATTTTTTATTTCCTCATGAGCAGAAGTTCACATATTTTGTTTTCTCTTATTTTTTTTTTCTTTCTGTGCTCTCTTTCTATATATCTGTATGTTATTAAAAAAAACCTGCAATTAACTTATCATATTAAAATTAATAGATTATTGTATGTATATTATCATAATTCATTGTAATAAATTGCTATTCATATATTTAAAGAAAGACAGTCTTTAGATTGAAGTAGCACTTATAGTCGTATAAATTTACTTTTCTTTCTAGCATACCTATTAGTTGTATTTGTAATGGTTTCTTTTAGACCAAACTCTTTTTGGATGGAAAATATTTTCCAGCCTGTTCTACTTACAAAACAAAAAGTAGTCCTGGAGAATTTGGTATTCTATGGTAAACAAAGTTTTTAATTAGTTGTGTTTTCTGTATCATTGCATTAACAGGTATGCTGAAGCTAAATGTCTTGGAGAAAAAATAAATGAAGTGAGAAATAAAATAAGTGAGTACATGTCAGCTTCATTTTACTTCTATAGCTGATGAAATCACAGCATTCAGAGGATATATAAAGAGATTTAATTTCTAAAATAGGTGAATCAATCTGTTACTAAGATTTCCAGAGAGATAAACTACCTCATGTTATTAGTATTAATTTTATGTATCAATTTTAATCTGAGTAACATGAAAATGTGATTATTGCAAATAACATGATTATTGAAAATAATGTGAAAAACGGATCTGTTCTTTATTTGATAGGAAGTCTTAAATATAGCAAAGGGAGAAGCTAAGATATTGATATTGGATTTCCTGAATTTCCTTGTGGGATGAGAGGATCCAAAAATTATTGTTTCAAATTGTGATATCTGTGAATGAAGAGCTGTATTTTATTTTTAATTTCATATAGCTTTTGTTAGAAGAAGCTTTCTTTGTTTAATCACTCCTCTGCACTTCCTTCATAGAGATTACTTGGAATGATTAACTGAAGTCCTGCAGCTTAGTGAGGGAATTCTTCATTTTTTATTTTAAGGTGCCAGCAGCATATATTTGGCTTCCAATTTCAAATCATTCGAAGCCAAAAATCACCTAGACATATACTGAATGCAAGCGAGGTTTTATCCAATCCTCCTTCCAGCCTTGATATCTTCCTAGGTTATTTCTGAGTTCTGTTGAGGTCTGACATCCTTCCTAACAACTGGCTATCCAGACTCTATATCAAATGTGAAACGTAGCTTTTGTCTTTGGAGATCAGGTCTGTGTTCTTTTGTATGTAGACATTCAGGTGTACCAAATCTCTTTGAGATTCAAATACAGACTGTGAGGAAGTAACTTTACAGGCAATTCGGCATTGAGGTGTGGCTCCCAGTTTCTATCTCCTTTCTTTGTAGGTAATATCAGCAGATATGGGCAATAACTCATCATCATCACTTCTTGTCTCATAATAGCGTTTGATTGCTGGAAAAGGACAAAGATCTCAAAGCCTTCTTGATGATTGCTCTATACTTTCACCATAGTTGTGATTATATTCTGCATGGCAATGAATGGTAACTACAGCCAGATTCTGGTCCAAGTCATTATTAGGTATATCACAATGCCTACTTGGGAATGCTACACAGTGTATTTAAAATTACTACGTGGAAAATTTCAGCCATGATGGCACAGTTTGTTCAAACCTCTGCACAAGGATGTTTTGAAGTGATGCAGAACTGGAGACATCCATTGCAGAGCCAGTGTTCTGAATACTGGGTTGTTTCTACAAGACAAGGCACATCTGTTGAGCCATCAGGTCAGGATACAACTTCTTTTCCTCTCCTTCTGTCCTGAAGTTCACAATGACCTGATTTAATCCTTTCTCCTGGGTTTACTTATACGTGATATTTAGCCCAAATGAATTCTTGGCATAGATTGAGGTAGAGACAAAGTCAGCACTGGGTGTCAAAATTCTTTCTCTTGCTAAAGATGTAATCCATTTTAGAGCAAGCATAGAGAATACCAGCAATGAACAGTCACACTCTAGCATATAATTCTCAGTGCCAGAGGCTGTAATAGCGATGCTTGAGGATAGGAGCCTAGCGGCCACCTTACTTGCACCTTGTATTTAAGTTGTCTTTTTTTAAAAAAAAAAATTTTGGTTGTAAAATGGAAGAGGTCCTTTCATTTAGTTCATACTGTAACATTTCTGTATGAGCAACAGATTCCATCCATTATATTCAGATTCCATATGGATATGCTGATCTCTGCAGACTATGTAGTGCTTTGTGGATTGTTGTAAAGCACCAATGTTTGAGGTTTGAGAGTGATCATATCATACAATCTTTCCTTAAATTCTTTCTGTGTAAGGTTATGCGGCATGGAAAATTAGCACTCTGGTTAATATACATAGTGTATTTTATTCAGCTCTTCTCTTCCCCTGTCCAGCTTGTATTTAATCACAGTTGTAAATAAATCTGCCTATTAGCACCAATCTAAAAGTTATTAAACCTTTGCATCAAGAACAAAACTTTATGGCTTATTCAGCTTACCAAATGCAATTGCTTTGGTTAACATAGTTCAGCAGCCTGAAAAAACATTCATTTGTCATGTTCATAGTATGCATAACATTAAAGATACTAAGTAAGGCTATTTATCTGCCACATTTTTACTGAAAATATGGCAGGAAGAATAAGAGTCCTCTGCAGCCCGCAACTAGATCTTTCATTTAGTTGTATTGTTATTTTGGTTTCCTTCAGAATTCCTGTCTGCCTTGTGCACAATCAAGAACAGATCCCATCAATATCAGTTTCTTCTATTTCTAAGCAATATTTAATAGTATAAAACTATGCACCACAGAGGTCATAAAGCACATTTCATGCAGTCTGATTACATTCTGAGATAGTGACAGCAGTTGGCTGTAACTTGTGTGTCATAAATATCTTTTCATTCTGACTGGAAACGTGTTTTTCAGTACACAGAATAATCTAACCACTTCTCAATTGCATTAGCATTTCAAAAACACGTCAGGAAGTTAAAGCTGGAAAAAGGAATCTGGAATAAGATTTTCGTGGTAGGCTTTTGCTGATGTTATTGCTTGCATAAAAAGATTAAGGAAAACATAGTCTAGATGCAAGCTGGATGTGAAGTGTAGAGTGACCGTAACATAAGAAATGAGACATTGTGGCTAGCGTGCCCCTTTGCTACTATACCATATGTTCCTGGATTCTGCTTCCTTTTATGCTTAACAGCACTGCGGTGAATGTGGATATTTTAAAATTATTTTTATGAAGAACAATATGTGTCTCTCAGATTTTTCATCATGATTACTTTTCATCATGACTTAGAAATAAGTAGGAGAATTTTCTTGTAGGATGAAAGTTTTATTCATTTTAATGAATTTTTAAAAAAAAAAAAAGTTTTATTCATTATTTCAAAAAAAAGTTTATTCATTCAAATAAATAGTTAGATAAATAGAAAGAAAGAAAGATAGATAGGAAGAATAATGGGGAAGTTTTTCTAGCCCAGGTAATTTTAGTGATCCATTTTAGGCACAAATAAGAGAGCGGAGGGTTTTGGTGCAAGGATTGAGGAGCAAGAGAATGAGCACTTCTTTTTCAAGGTCAGTATGTATCAGAGGCAAGGGCTTCTTTATAAGTTTAGTCTTTTTCATTCAACAATACTACTCATAATGAATAAAGTTGACACTTCAGTTTGTAATGGAAAGCAAATTATCAGAAAGTCAGAAACTCCCTCTGAGGTGAAAGAAATTTGCTAATGTTTAGATTTTCCTTTCTTTCCACAAAATCTAATGAGCTTTCAGATGAAATTCAATGTACCTAACTTGTGTAAATTAATTTATGCTAATTAATTAATTCTAAGTAACTTCGGAAATGCCGCCTCTGTTCAATCACTGCAAAGATCTCATTCAGCACAGGAACAGGAATCATCCATCACCCTATAGGAAAGGTTCCAGATTGCTGAAGATGTTGATAAACAGAATGGTCAAAAATTACATGTATGCATTCCAGTTTATGCAGTTCCTTGTCATTCATGAATAGCATCATGGAATGCATAGGACAATACTTGCGAAGAAAGTGATGCAGAGATATAGCATTACCTTGTTAAGGTTAGCAGGAGTTTTATTTTTAGGACACAGTTATCAACAAGAGCTTTTTATATCATTACCAAGAGCATCATTGAGACTAAGGAGAAAAGACAACATCTGAACAAACTGTTAAATATTAAATACCAAGAAAAAGCCCCAAGTGTTCCTTAATGGATAATACAGCAGAGTTGGGGGCATTAAGCATACTGTTTTCAATGTGGGTGAAAATGACACATTCATTCAGAATCTAGTGACTAAAAATATTGCTCATACACAGGAATGTGCTACACATTAGTTGCATTTCGGATTGGTAAACATTTCCAATTCATCTCTGTAAATGTCTATTTTGGAGTATTTATACCACTATTAGGGTTAGTTTTTTTCCTAAGGAAAAGTGTAGTACATGGTATTTAATGCCCAAAGGAAAGGAAAGCAACTGTTGTTTTTTGTCTGTCCAGAAATCAGCTAATGTTGTTATTGAAGCTGAGAGAGAAAGGGCAAACTCATGTGGGAGTAATAACAGTGTGAGGAAACAGGCACTCTTGGAATTAGAAAGGGTAGGTGGGTGGATTATGTGCACATGATGTTGACGATACGGCTATACCCACAGGAATGCTCAGATGTTGCACTGCTCTGCCTCATTTCAAGCTTTGAATTTAGTGCACAAGACCATAGGATACCAAAACCGATGACAATGTATAATGAAGTAATATTCTTGTATTACAAAGCAAGGTTATTGAAGGATCTTTATCTAATTTGCTTGCAAATTGCTAAAATAAAATTAAAAAAAGTTGTCCTTATGTATTGCAGTTCATGGAGTGTTACACTGAAATGGTGGGGTTAAGGGAGCGTGAGGACAAGACGTAACAGTGCTCAACTGATTCTGATTCACCGTCTTATAATTGCACATAAAACCTATTCAGAACATAAATAATGTAGATCCTGTATTTATGATAAACTTTTCTCTATGTGCAAGACTCTATCCATATATATGTGAAAAGTTACAGTAAGAAACAGGGAATGGGGGCAACTAGGAAGAGAGAAAAAAGGCTTCCTTGTAACAACAGTAAAAGTTTAGTGTATATGATCACAATTTTATTTTAATTTTATTTAAAATTTATATAAAATTTATTTTTATTTTAATTTAAAATGAGCAGACAAGTTATGAAAGTTGATAATTAAAATGATGGTATAAAAGACCACTGATGGCAAGATTTTTATTTGAAAAAGATATGTAATGTCTGATCACAGCTGCTACTTCTGGTCAATTCTGCTCTGTTTCTATTTTCCAGTCCACATTTTTTTCCATTTGAAAACTTCTAGGTGTTCTTGTGTGACAGCACTCTGTTGGCTATTTTGTCGATCTTCAAAGTTTTATCTTTGCATGTAGGCATAAATTACTTTCTTTCAGGAAGGAGAATCTATTGCTTAAAAATTAGAATATCAAGGATGGTTCTAGGAATATTGTGCATATTTTAGGCCATGATTATATGGATTGAAAGAGTTGAGGGACGTCATGAATTACTAGAAATCATTTTTTTAACTTCTGCTGAATAAGCATATGTACTTAAGAAGGGTATAATTCTTCAGTTGAAGAAAAATCCGTTCTTTACATGGAAGCTAAGTTAACTGAATATGCTGTGATAATTTGCTATACAAAAACAAACTCCTCCAAAATCAACATGGTACTTTCTTAAAGCTCTATATTATAAGTAGCATTATCTATTAATTTTATATTAATATAAACGTTCCAAGTGGAGACACTTATTCACTGGACATTGTTTCAGCCATGAACGAAGTGAGGCTCTAGTAATGCATTCCATCCTTCAGTGTAACACTGAAATACTTATCTTTTTATGGAAATAAACACTGAGACTTCAGAGCTGTTGTTTAGCATAACACACTATTCTAGCTTAATTCCAGAAAGTATTAAGTGTTTACACAGTTTTGTATCAGATGTGCATGTACAGTGAATTTCTCTGGAAATGACTATGGCAGATGAAAAACAGCAGAGTTGGGTTCTTAAGGAACTGACTAGCTCCAAGAAAAAATAAAGAAAACATTAAAAGTGTACATTCCACAAGCAAATCTGGTTCAAATGAGATGCAAACAGCATATAAGCGAATGAATTCAGTATGAAGATTGAATGAACAGATAACACAATAGTATCATTCCATTCTATTCATTCTTTAGGTAGCTTGGTATGAATTGGTATTCTTAGCAGAGACCTTAAAAGTCTGTGTAACTTGAAATCTTGAGCTCCTTACTGAAGAAAAACTTTAGCTGAGATCGTGAGCTTGTGTTGTACTAGAGTAAGGGGATGAAAAGACAGTTCAAAAAAGACTTCTGTATTTTGCTTTGTGGTTGTTTTGGTTGTGTTTTTTTTTTTTTGTTTTTTTTTTTTCCAGTTGATATAGGACACTCTGAATTAGATATAGTTGCAATATGAAAACTAAAATAAAATATGTCATCCTTATATTATGAAATATATTGCAGTATATTGAACTTCACTTTCAATTTCACCATTAAGGCTGATCAGCATTTTGCTGGTCTTGAGAACAATGCATCAATGTGCACTCAGCCAGTCACTTAGGGTCTGCCCTATATTTAAGAGGTAGAGTGTGGATCACTACTACTGTATACGGTACTATTGCTATTGTTTCTGAACTACAAATATCTGAAGAAAAAAGATATATGCCAGTTAATTGTTCTTTAAGTCATGTCACGGTTTGTCCTCTTTTTTTGTTTCTCATGCCAAAGATTCTAAGGAATTTTCAGTTATTCTGAGACTGAGAAGAAAAAAAATTGTACATGTGCTGAATAAGCTGGCTGAGGTAAGATATGAAAGCACATGAATGTAGTGAGTACCTCTCAACTCCCCCCTCCTCCCCCAAAAAATAAAACCAGCCGTACATAGGTAGCCATTTTTCTCTTTCTATTTTTTTGTTTGTTTGTTTCCTTTGTTTATCTTTTCATTTTGTTTCTCATGAAGACAATTTGTCCTCTTGCACTTAATCCAATCTTAGTGGAAAGAATCTACCCATTCTCTGGTATGTTTTTAATTGATGTCTTTGACACCCATCATGTTTATCACAAGCATCTGTCATGCTGAATAATTTAAACAAATGGTTAAATAACACCGAGCTGTGTTGAGCTGGACTGTTGAGAACCTTAGAAATTCTGGACAAATAGCCCAGTTAATGATCTAGAACAAGCTGAGACAGTTGTTTACTATGAGAAGTAGTAGATTTAGAAATATGCATCAGTGGAGTTATCCAGCACCGGGATATATACTGAATCTCAAGTGAGGCTTTGCTATTAACTGCTGGAGGATGTCAGTTCTGACTAACACAAGGAAGCACATTAACTCAGAAAAATCTGTGGCCATCTGTGAAGGGAAAAAAAAAAGAAATAGAGAAAACAAGCCATAGGGACAAACAGTCCCCCAGCTGTAATTTCCCAACTGGGATGTTATTCAAGGTGGCCCAGTGCCTAAGAAGCCCCAGCCTGTTTCTGATCTCCAGGTCAGTTTCAAAGTAGTTTTGTAATAAACCAGGCGTGTTTATGTGTCCACCAAAAATAGCAGTAGCCGCTAAAGCTGAAGCCATTCAGTATGGTTGACAGAGTCTTCAGATTCTTTCTCCTTAATTTCTTGGCCCAATTGTTTTGCAACATAATGCTGAAAAAACATATTTCCTATGTGTGTTTGTTTTGGATAAATATCTGATCATCATGCCGTTATGACTGCATTTCAGAATCTATTTTTTAAATGTTATATTTTGGTTTTTGGAAATGTGGAATTAAAAACACAAAGACAGCTGAGTTTCTGCAGATTTTATTTCTTAACCACCTTGCCATCATCTGCAGTTTGTTCTTTGTTAGAAATGAGATTTACTTAGCTTTACAGGATGCTACTTATTTTTCCATTTGGTTACAGCTCCTTCCAATTCAATTTATTTCCTTCTCTCCATAATGAAATATCACTTTCCCCTCAGTTCCACTAAGGTTCTTTTTCTACTGACATCTAACTCTCTTCAGGCATGATTCTTATGGCTGAATTCAGCTGGTGACCTGTAGAGCACAGTATATAAATGTGATCATTCAGAGTGCCATGCATTTAATAATCTTTCTCGAGGTGCTTTACAGGCAGAGGTGTCAAGCATTTCACACAGGCCTGGCAGATGGCTACAAAATGTTAGGTTATTGCTGTGATTAGGGTCTCCAGAACCTATTTTCTTGTTCTAGAAGCAGCTAGGTATATAATATAAAATGATGAATGGCAGGAATATGTTTTCCTTTCTCAATATCAACTCACTGAAAGGTTCACAGGTTCACATTAATACATATTTTTGTTTATTTACAGTGTTCATAGTGAGTCAGAGTAATAACTGATTTTTTAAATTTTTGTGACAGTTTGAATTAGAATCTCAAGAGAAGTCACTGCAAATTAGCATAGGAGGAGGACTCACATTGTGTTAGACTAGTAAGGTTGTTTGTTTGGTGTAATTCTTAATACATATGAGTGAGAAATGAATAATGAAGCAATACCATTAGCTGAATAATAGTCACTAGAAAACTTGTAGTAAAATGTGTGAGCAAGGAGGAAAATCAGACAAGAATACAAATTCTATGATAGTAGCCTGTGAAGTATTACTGTACCTTTCTGTAAACTGGAAAGACAATCCATCTTTGTTATAATTACTGTAGGCAATGTAAACATCATAGGTCAAAATCTTGTCTCACTTCAGTACTACTCATAGGTTGATGGCAACTGGAGCAGAACTGTCTGTGCTGCTACTGCTCCAGTGGGTTGTGTAAATGTCAGAAGCGATAGAAGGAGCAGTGTCTCAGAATCATAGCATGGCCGGGGTTGAAAATTCCCATTGCTGTGTGTTTGTTTGTAGTTCGTTAGGACAGAATTTGTCTTCCTTGCTATGTCGAATCTGAGACTAAAAAGAGAATCAAGAAGTCCTAGAAGCTTTCTGGCAGCCTTACTGCTTTCCTGCTTTTCCCAGAAAGAAAAGGTTAGAGGACACCATCTTCAGTAATATAAAAATGTCTCCGCAGCAGCACTCAGGAAATTTAAAAAATAAACCTATATTGGAAGATACAAGTCTTTTGGTTTCAGGGGGCAATGCATATGTTTACGCCAATTCTAAATATTGTCCATTGTTTCAGCATAGCTTGCATATGTTTGTTTTTACTTTCAGACAATAGGCAATGCTCCTGGGTGACAGTGCATAGGCTGAATGTGTGCTTAGAACAAGAAAACATGATTTGTCAAATGACTCATTTAGAAAATACAAAAATGAATGAATTCATTTGAACAGCTCTATTATGCTCCCCTGATGTGCTATTCTTTAAACAGAGGAACCTTATTAGTGTAAGTGACTCCAGGCCTAAGACATTAATGTTTTCTTTGGATCTATGCTGGAATCTACATATGTAGGAAACATTTTCATTTTCTAATTATTACAAATGATGTTCTGTTCTTTAGAAACAGAAGTATTTTCAGGGGAAAAAGTTATGCTCAGGAAGAACCTAAGTAAACACTTTTTACTTAGAATTTTCTCTATAATAACTAAAACCAAATGGACCAGGCTCATCGGATTTAATCAAGTTATGAACTGCCGTGACTATAAACTGGAAAAGCACCTCTCAGAAACAGATTTTTTTCTTGTAGTCTGTCTACAGACTGAAAAATCTTAATATTGCTAGAATGATGCTGTGTTTTTCTGCTTTGTTAGGCTGATATGTTCTGATGAAGTCAGTTGAATTTGCTCTTTAAGAGGAGTCTTAATATTCGTAACTATATTATTGTTTTAAGAATATTTCTATAATATTTTTGCACAGAGTTGTCTTTGATCATGTCTTTATTTAGTACTGGGTGTTCTGAGACTGTAGGAGTGAAGAGTCAAGATCTCAAAGTCTGGAAATAGTAAGCCCATTAGTTTATTCAGGGATGCACTTTTGAAGAATTATGCCTCTTCACAAGCACTAAAAGCAAAAATGTTGTTTCATAGGATCTTGTAATTTATTTTCACATCGGGTCAGCATTGATGCAGCCTTACAGTATATTTGCACATACATATATGTACTGAAATAGAATAGCTATTTTTTCCCCAATCAACATACTTTTTAATTGTGTAGAACTGTAGAGTGATGTAATCACAGCTGACTGTGAATGTTGCAGAAGTATAATCAATAGTGCAGGGTTGTATTTTATGATGTTCTCATGCACTTTTGTTAAGGCTTGAGGAAAGACTTATTTTCAGAGCTGCTGATCTCATTGTGCAAGTTATATGCAGTCAGGCTGCAATTTCAATTGCTGAGCAATTCAAAAGAAGGCCTGGGCTCATCTAAAACATGATATAAATATAGTACATCTTTACAGAAAGCTATTTAAGGTTTGACTAGGATGTTAATATGCACCTAAAACAAACAAAGGTTGCTGCTAATGAGCTTGGTATAATTATTACAAGTTACAAGCAAGAAAAACAGAAGTCATACACCCATTCTCACTCAGAACTTGTCCCCATCACTTTAAAAATCTGATTTCTTCAAAACATGGCAGCATATCTAAGATTATACTTTCTTGTCCATGTATCATTGCTTTTCAGTGATGCTTCCTTGGGCCAGCTTAATATTGAATTAATGAATAAATTATGCAACAGAGCAACAGTTTCCACATATGCATCATTTCTGACTCCTTTCCAGTACATGGAAGGAAGATAGATTTGCAGAATATTTATAAACTTTGAACAACATCTAAAAACAGTCTTAGGCATCCAAGGTATAGCTTAAAGGAAATTTAGGCAACTAGATTCAGGAGAGCTATCCAGAAAATTAGCACAGTGTTAGTCCACTTCAATTCCTGCAATGCAAACTGCCTTTGCTAGTGCATGCAGGAGTACTACTTTCATTGGCTGAGCTGATCATTCAGCAACCTATCTTCTACCCACTGAGAATCCAGAAATTATTTGTCCTTCTACTGAAGTGTCCTGAAGAGTATTTCTTGATAAACATCCATGCTTAGTTTAAAAAGTTTGGCAGCACTGAGTTTGACTTTAAAAAATAAAAATAAAAGATGGTAGTGACAGCCCACTTTGGGATGATAGTATAAAGATCTGAGTATTTGTTTCTAAATTCAGAAAGCATCCAAGTTCTGAACTCCAGTTTCAAAATGTTGAACTGCGTTCCAGAACATTTAGTGTTTGTTGTTGGTTAGCCCAGATATTCCAGTATTGTGTATGCAAACTGTTATGAATTTATGTGCACTAGCCACTTCCCATATTGCTTCCTATAAAGAAGAATTCTCTGCCTTTGGGTAAATGGGCACTGAGGTACATTATATCAGTCCTGAAATTTAGATGAATGGGACTTGGGCTCAGCAATTCAGACCTAAAGAGCCAAAGGCAGTCTGCAGTAAAAGGAAGAGAAAGGTCAAAAATGTTATGATCAGAAAAAAAATGAACAGTTTTGCTGTTTAACATTACCAAACTATTTTTTTGTGTGTACCAAAAAAAAGGTAAAAAAGGTTTAAAAAAAAAAAAAAAAAAGCTGCTGAAAAAAAAAAAAGCCTGTCTGATAAAGAGTGCTATGGAAATGCAGACCAAATAATGAGCAGTTACAGAGGTGATCATCGATGAGAAAGTGGTAAGCACTCATCTTAGTTAAGAAAAATGAATGTGATATAATCTAGCCAAAACTAACAAAAGAAATGAAGAAAGCAGGGAGTTAATACACAAGATAGAACTGAATACATAGAAATGAGAACAGAAATTAGAGGACCACTGAGTGGCTTAAGAAACAATCAAGTGCAGAGTTATCCTACAGTATGTGACAGAGAAGGCTGTTTCATAAGATTTCTGTTTATAGATTTAATCATGTTTGAAGGAATTAGAAGTGTTGACATAAACTGTTACTTTCTCTGCTGAGTCTTGCAAAGAAAAGAATTTCCCATATTCCCATATTCTACATCATGGTCAAAATTGAGTCCATGATATGTAAATTTGAAAGAATTAGAGTGTATTAGGAAAAGTGTACATTTCCAAAAGTATTTGCTCATATGCTGAGTGTGGACTATGGCTTGAAACCACAGATTTGACCTGAAAGTCAGAGTTGAGCATCCAACTCTCAACCTGTTGTTTTTCCAAGTTTCTCTGACTGATGAGTTCTACAAGATATCATCAGCTACCTTGCTGGCATTTCATACGTTGCAATTAACTTGAAATGTTGAAAATTGTCATTAAATGTATTCTTGTGCTGAGATGCCAGACTGTGCTGGAATTCCCACAACACAGGCAGCTGCTTGCTTCTACCTGCTCTTCTGTGCAGGCAGAAACCTTTGACAGCAAATGTGGAGAGGACTGGAAGGGAGATAGGGAAGGAGAAAGGGGAGCCAGTTAAATCTTAGATTGTTGGAGATGTTTCTTCAGTGAACAAAAGGCAGAAATCCACTACAGCAGGTAATACTTACAATATATTACTCATGTATTATCGTTAATATACTTTTATTGTTGAGGTCTGTGTTTTGTACCTTGAAAAATATCTTGGCTATAATCAGGAGACTCTGAGTGTTGCAATCATGGTTCTCCTTTTATGATGCCTCAGAGAACTTTCTGAAAGCTATGACTTGTCATTTTACATGGGGATTTGGCCAGCCTTGTATCCCAAAATACATCACTTACATCAGAACATTGTTGAGTCAGATTACAGATCGTTTTGTCTCCCCAGGTTGTTCTTATAGAACTTTTTGACCCATTTTTTTTCAACACACCAGGACAGAGGTTTCTTCTTTATGAGTCAGAATTTTCCCTAAATGATTATTTGGGTCAAAGAAAGGCTGAGCAGTTTGCCTGCTCTTAGTGTGGTGGGTTGCTGAGGTACAACAGAATTTTTTTTTTGTTCTGTTACTGTTACAACATATACTTATTATCATAGGTTTTGTTGTCATAAAATTTCAGCACCCAATTGTTAGAAGTATCTAATACATCTGATAAGATTTCCCATAACTATCTCCATTTGAGATTTCCATGTTCAAGAAGTACTCCTTTCATGTATTTCCGTTTTAGTTCAATGTCTCCTACTTCAGTGTCTGATTAGAAATAAGATACTTTAAAAATCCTTTGTAAACTGTTGAAACTCCAGCCTCAAGCTCAGTTGAAAGTCATTCCCTACAAGACTTAAGGAAGTTATGTTATGGAATTTATGAGTACTCTGCCTCTAAAACATACCTTACTAATGCTAAATATGAACTTCTATTGTGCTTATTCAGCAAGACTCCTCTTCCTCAAATGGATGCACACAACTCTGTAAATCAAATGCAGTCAATTCAGAGGTGTAGTAAGTTTTCATAGCTGGCTAACAGCTGGGTCCAACTACATATGTAGGGGCACTGCATTACAAACAGTGGGGCTGCTTACTTCCACAAGCCAAGACAGTGCAGCACTTGTTTATATCATTTGGCTTATTTTATCCTGATGATGTCCAAACCACTTAGAGATTTCTGGGTCTGTGCAAGATATCCAGGTGTCATGTGAAAAGAGCAGATAAGTTTGGCAGAAAATTAAACCCCATTGCATTCCAGCTTGTCCTCAGACATCAGAGGGGCTGGGGCTGAGCTTATATTCTGAATGGTCCCCAATTTGGCACTATAAATCTGGCCACGTTCAACATATGGCTCAGGAAAACTAGAGTGTTTATTGGTTCCAATAGTATCATCAAGTCCCCAACCCTGCAGGATGATCATGAGGTTTGGCCATGGGACTTCCACCCTACTCTGCACTCTATTATGTTGTTTTTTTTCTTATTTTCAGTATACCTGCTAGCCCCTGGTGATTGCTAACAGCAGAGATCTCAGGTAATGTTCCTTAGGGAACCATCCTGAAAGAGATTATCCACCATACTCCACTCTGGAGTATGTCCACCTTTAAAGAAGTAGACATTTCAATAGGTCATTTCTGGTAAATATTTCACATAATCCACCCTGAGACTATAGTCACTCAAACTTCACAATATGTGGAAGGAATTGGGGAAGTCATATGCTGTTTATTAGGATTAGAGCTCATGGGGCTCTCAGGCTGTTTGCTATTTATTGGATGAGATGATTGACTCATAGTTCCAGTATTTAGCAGAATCATCTTATCAGTCCTGAGCAAGACCTTAAGATTAACAGCCAGGCCAAAGGAGGAAGTTGGATAGGAGGGAGCATACCATCGCACCAGGATAGCCACTAGATAGAGAAGGAGAAATGCTCTCTTTATCAGTCTAACTACACTAGAGCAACATGCGGAAAATCTCAAAACATTCCCCAGTCAGCATGGTTTTGTCATGGGTGAAAGTTGTGTAAGCATTTCAGCTAGCAAGTCAGCTGTAGCTCTGTTCTGCACTATGCCTTGAAAACATAACCTCAGTTGTATTAAACAGTTGTGATTTTTGGAGACTCTAAACAGAGATCTAATGTTTAGACCATATAGCATAATTAAAGACTCAGTATGCCCTGGAAGGTGAGTTCCAGGAATGGGAGGTTTCCTGAAGAATTAAGAGGAGGTTCTGTTAGTTATTTTAAGTTAAAACAAAACAGATTCAAAGATGGAAAAAGAAAGAGATGCACTCTAAGCTGTGAAGATTTCAGGATCTAGAAGATGGAATGACTTCAGCTAAACGTAGATTGGAAAACGCGGTTTAAAAAAAATAGCAAAATATTAAGAAATAACAGTAGATGAAAGATTGTTGACAAAGGCTCAAGCCTGTCAAATACAAAGTCAAAAAATACCCTGCGTAAAGATAAGGGTCAATCCACAATATTAACTGCAAATATTCTTAAAGAGGAAGTGTGAATTAAATGTGTACTCTTTGCTTGTCCGTTATTCTTTAAGTTGGCAGCCTTTGAAGCCTTAGGATAGTATTATATGGAACATATAATATATGGAACATCTGATTAAACATATGAGAAGTTTTAAAACCTGTAATGTGGACTCAAGTGAAGCCAGAAAAATGTACGCTTTTAAATCAATATTTTTTTTAATTGCAACATATTCATTTTTGTATTGGCTTGAAATATATAGAGTATTGTCAAAGCATTCGCTGTCTGAAATTAACTGGAAGATAGTTTTAGATCCTGGAAATAGTCTAGGGTAACACAGAGACAAAAAGTTACAGGAGAGCTACTCTATTCAAGCTATTGATTCTGTTACTGATTAGTATAATTGGATACTTCTCTCTGCTTTATTTCATTCCTAATTAGACTTCTCTATTCCACTTTGTCTCCATTTTACCTCTTTCCTTTTGTCTCTTGTCACAAAGCTGAAGTTCTGTGTTGCCAGTTCATCTCTTTTCCATACCTCGGGATGGTACATGTGTCCAGAAACACGGTCCAAAACCAACAGATTTATCACAGCCTAAATGACAGCTGGCTGCATGCTGAGTAAGTTCTTAAATTCACAAAAACTACATTTTTGCCAAAACATGCGAAGTTGCAGCATTGAACATTTTATTGGGATTGTTATCTTCAAATGAAGAATGACTCCACTGGAAAAAAATATATAAATATTTAATATTAACTTCAGACATCCTTTTAGCTTCTTGTTTGGTGAAACCTCAGAAAACATAATTGGCCATATATTGAGAGATATTTGCCAAGTATAAATCCAATTTTTGCAGAAGATATTTAAGCACTAGTTGTCCACAAATTTACACTGTTGGAATCACAAGAATGTTTTGTTTTGTTTTTGAATAACAATGTTATTCTTCATATTTATTTGGGTAAATATTTGTATATATGAAGGTTGTAGAACTGGCAGTACTGAAGACTGAAATCTTCCATTTGTTTACATGGGAAGATCTGTGCAGACAGAAGGATTTGAATCATCCCCTAATTGTGTCACTTACGAACTTCAAACGTTGCATTGGGATGATGATGTTCTCATAGAAAGAAAAGCAGAGCAGGTCAGGAACATTCACTCTTCCCCACAGATATTTGTAGTGAAAACAGAGCGAGATTACTCTAATCAAAAACACAGACAGAAAATGTTAACTTTTTGTTAACATAAGTAAGAGTTTCTATTTGAAAACTAGAGGGCTTCCTCCCCCCCCCCCCCCCCCCCCCCCAAAAAAAAAAGGAAATCTAAATAAACAGTAAAATTTCAAATTAGATTAAAATCAACTGAAAGATTAAATTGTACCTGCCTAAGTAGTATGGAATTATAGTCAGGTGCCTCGTGATACCTTCTCATCTTCTGAATAGGATTTCAGTTTAGGCTACTTTTCCCAAAATAGAATAATTGCTTCTCCTCAGGAGCTTTTCTGTGAAATGAGTTCAGTTTATGCTGCCCTGAGTAAGAAGTTGGGATTTTTTGAATCAGATAAATGTCACCTTTCTATTCCTATTGAACAAAAAGTAAACTATCTTGCTATAAGAATGGTAAGATTAGATTTTTATTTTCCTAGCCAAAGAACTTCTCTTTGGGTCCTCTCTGACTGTAGGTGGTCTTGTTTGTTCATGAGGTCATCAGATTTAAGGACAAGATGTCTTTTAGTGTTATGGTCCCTGTCATGGATGGAGCAGAAGTGAAGGCTAGAAGAAAAGGAGGGAGAGCGTTTGGGGCATTACGTGCTGCTGGCAATAAAATTAGGGTTCCTGCATCCTCTGTCCCAGCTGTACTGGCAAATTAGAGGTGATGAAAAGTGAAGCTTCTTGGCTGCTTCATTTTAAAAACAACTCTTATATTCTATTTTCACGTATTTGTATTGATGGCATTAAAGTCACGTATTGACATGATAGAGAACTTCACATGTAAGTCATTTTCAGCTCACTTTTAATAAATAGCATATTTTACTTACTTATAACTCCTTTTCTAATAACTCCTATTTTATAACTCCTATTTTTTTTCCTAAATGTCAGTGACAATGTGTTTTGCAGCTCACAATGCATGAGAAAGGGATGTATTAAGCTGATACATAAAGATACATGTGTGATAGTTGAATACATGATTGTTTGAGCAACCTAAGCTAAGATCAATCCATTGAGATAAATCACAAAATTGCTATAGATTGGTTCATAATTGTCTCATGGTTCAATATACAGTAACATTGCTGTGGATATTAATTTCCAGGATCAAAAAAAGCAATTTGGGGGGAAAAATGGTATGTTTAATGTCCTTTCACCAAGTATCGACTTCAACCGAGTTGCTCTATAAATCTTTCAAAGCACAAATTCCATAAGTTTGGGTCTTTCAAATTGGCTTGATCTGTAAAAATGTAAAAATTTAAAATTTTAGAATTGTTTTAAAATTTATTTCTAATATTTTGTTTGTTTGTGATAGCTTTAAATGGGGAATAATTCTCTGGTTTCAGTAGAAATAATTGAAAACAGTATAACATTATGTGCAGCAAAATGGAAATCTACACTATCATTTTTATAACCAAAGAGTAGGTAGGATTTTAATGGTTTTGTTATTGTATTTTGTGTGTTGTATTTTTTCATAAGACATCCAAAACAACGTGACTTAATTGCTACATTGTTATATTTTGAATACAGTACCTATTCCACAGTGCTTCTAAACATCAAAGAAATATTCTCTTATTTCTCTGACGTTAATTAGCCATAATTCTTTAGTATTTATACAGCAGTTTGATCCTTGTGACCTGTGAATTTAAATGTTCTTTTTTCATTTTCCATTTAAACATTTGACAGCTTTTAATAACTTAATTTGTTCTGAAAATATTTTTACTTCAGAATACATACTAATATGATATAAATAGTAATCAATCTAAAGAAAAAACATGAATCCTGCAAGGCCTTTTTTCTTTTTTTTTCTTTCATTTTCTTTTTCTTTTTCTATCCCTAGTATCCAGATGTACAGATTAGTAGAGACAATGAACAAGTCTCAAAAATTTGAGAGATATAATCCATCCTCACACAGAACACAAATTCTGCTGAAATTGCGCATTTAGGGTTATGTTTTTCCTCTATCAGTTCCATTAATATCAATGAATAACGGCTTCCCGTGTGGTAATCTAATTATGGTTTGAAATAACTGGTGAACTGGACCACTGTCATGGATCAAGGAGGAAATTAATTATAGGAGGGTAAAAATGAAATGTAGGGGGCATGGGATCCTAACTGGAAATAATGAAATAATGAAATTCAGTCAAGTTTCAATTGAACGCTTGTGACATCTGCACAGTGAGTTCCGTTGAGCAGTGGAACTTGCAGAAGCTCTAGCACATGGGATATTTAAAACTGAGTTGGACAAACATGAAGAAAAAAAAGACTGTTGAGAACCAATTTTTCACTGGCAACGAGGTGGACTGGATGATCTAATATCTCATTTCCACTCTTAGCGTCTACAAGTCTGTTTGAAAAAATACTTGGAATTCTGTATGTTTTCTAGCCTCACTTGGACTTCTTTTGTATCTAGCAGCAGGAGCTCATTATCCTGTGAATGTACTTGACAGTAAATAGCTTCATTTTCAGTCTTTCTTATTGTACAAAGCTAAATTTTAGAATATGTGGAGTCAAATTTTTGCCCTAATCTTGAATACCTGCTTACTTGCAACAGCAAAGAGAGCTCAGAAAATTAGTTGTCCTGGGGATCACAAGATCCTTAAACTGGCCAACTGCATGTGAAATTTCTGATGATGGGAAATAAGTGATGACTTCATTATATTTTTACATTTTAAAACTAACTATCTGTATTTTGTTTCCTTTGCAGACCATCTGAAAGGAGAGGTAACACGGCGACATATTCGAAGAGCTGCTCTAGGTAAGACAAAAGCACTCAGAAGCAACAAGTTATCTCCCCAGGCTTAATCTGATTGTTGAGCAGATTGTACTTTTTCAACAGTTCATGTCATGATATTTCTATATTCCGTGACATAAAGGATGCAGACTTTTTGAGTTTTGCCAGAGATTTGGTTCAAAAAGCATCTGATTTTATGTATGGTGAGGAAAATTATGCAAAAGTTTATTTGTTTCATATTGAATTTGTTATTACTTTCTGGTTTTTGTTTTTGTTTTGCCTTACTTGTGAAAACAATCTCTTTAGGTTGACCAACACAGAAACAGAGAGGTCTGAGATCACAGAATGATAGAATGGCTTGGGGTAGAAGGAACACCAAGTGTCATCAATTTCCAACCCCCTGCCACAGACAGGATATTTGCATTTAAATTTTTTTGTGCTTTCTAATGACTCTTTGTTTCCCAATGGTAGATATTTATTTGTGCTGAAGCTGAGCTTCTAGTTAGGCATGTTGCCACTGTCAACCTAACATCCTTTTAAACTTTCTTCATTCCAGTCGGTACTGAAAGCATATACTGGTCATTTCTTTCACATCCAGTTATAGAAGTTGAAAAGTTATTCCTTTCAGCTTCTGTTGACACAGCTGTGAAGCTAAAAATGTCTATGCAAGTAAGTTGTTCACATACGTGTAAAGTTATCCAAATTTGGCTTAAGATGCCTTAGGTGGACTCCATGGGTTTTGTACTGAAAATAGCCTAGTAGTGACTATACGAGAATTCCACTTTTGGGACAGTAAACTGTAGAAAAATGTGACCAAATTCTGCTGGGGGCAATAACAAGTTAAGCCCACCTCACCTAGATCCTGGGTTCACTGTTGAAGCTTTTCTATGCCTCTCTGGATGGCATCCTATCCTCAAGGTCTTATACATATTGTATAGTAATTTCTTAATATATAGACATTTGTGTTGCAAATGCTATTTTCATTCAAAGCTGGTTTTCATAGAATAGTAAGCATAATTTTTTAATGTCCTTAGGAAATGACAGAGTAATGACCTTACTAGCTATTCACATTGGAAATATTCTCTTATATTATCTCCTAGCACATTCCACAGCAGTGCAGGAACCTATGTGCTTTTTGCATTTGTTTTGAGCATTGCTCTCTACTTACCATCACAAAGTCTGGACTGCACTAAGTGTTTTCCATTCTTTTGTTTCTCCTTAATTAGTCATGATTTTAAATATTCTGGAAATTGTGACAGTATTTATGATATGAGATGGGGAAATACTGTCCGCTTTTTGGATGAATGTTCCTCCAAGGAGTAACAAGTGTCAAGTCTCCCAGAGACTTTCTTGATGGCTAGAAAGTGATCAAGATATTTTTAAATAAAAGCAGCCTGGTAAAAAGGATAATTGAGAGTCTGTTGAAATTCCAAAATGAAATAAAACACACCATTGTTTCAATTAGGAGCCAAGTAAACATCTTCCAGCTTCCTTTTTTTTCTTAACTTAGATCATATTATGGTTAAAACTCTGTAGGAAGCTATTCTACTTGGATTTTGAAGAGTATAGATCTGTTTCCTCTATGGCTGTGTTTGAGATGTAAATTTCTCATTTACTGAAGGACAACTCCACTAGTTAGCCCATCCTTCTTAGCTCTCTCTTATAAAGCACCATATGCTGTTAACAAAGGATGAAAATGGATAGGGAGTTGGAGGCAAGGATGTATAAGCATTGAATAATTTAGGTAAGATTGTAAGGATTCACTCTCAGCATCACTTTAATCTTCGTTAATGATTAGAATGACTTATCATGCAGGTATTTTATTCAGTAAAATCTTTCAGAGTAACAATCAGTCTGAAAGGACAGGACATGGTATGACTGAGTTGAAAATTATGATCTTTTTTTCTCACTCCTTTCCCAGTCTTTCTTCTGCTCTTTATTTCCTTTTTTACCTTCTCATTCATCTCCTCTTTCACTTTTCCTAAATCTTCGTGCCTTCTTTTTATTTCATTTTTCCATTCCTCTCAATTTCTACTTTCCTTCAACTTTTTCTCTCCACAGTATCATTTATTTTTGAATTTTCCCTCTTTTAGGGCTTGTATGATTCTTCCCCCTATCTTTTCACTTCTTTTTGCATAATTAACTGTATTTTTGGGCAGTATTTGAAATTAAATAATTTGTACAGAACACAAGTACTGACTGAGCAAAAACACTGGGTCACCAGCTTGCTTCTGGGTAGAAAAGATGGCAGAAAATGTCAGAAAGAAAAACATCTCCTGGGTTTGCAATGTTTTACAAGGTAAATGCATATTTTTTAGAAAGTCATTAGCTTAAGATGCTTTGAACTAGCATTTCAGTAAAACACTCTTCTGGTTTTACTTCAATTAAATGTGATTTCAAATAGACGGGCTAATGTAACGTTATTCACCAACAGTGGGGAAAAAATGAATCCTAAACTGGAGTCATCTGGTGACTCAGGAAAATCTATGGCATATTGTACTGGGAATGCAGTCATCCTGGTAGAGCCAAACACAGCTTTTGTCTTTTCAACTGCACATCAAGTAGAGGCCTCTATTGGGTCAGCACAAGTTAGGAACTTTCATAACATGCACCTGATTGATATGCCCATATCAACAGAAATGTTCAGCAAATCTTCAAGTCACACAGCTGTTCTGCCAGCTTCACACTGATCCTGCAAACTTTATACACAGAAAGTTCAGGAATCTGGAACACTTGCTAAATGAAGGTGAACTGATGCAGCGTCTCTAGCACCGCATGCCTTTTTTTTCTGTGCAATGTCATTGTTTTGTGTACAGCTGTCCAGAAAAAATTAAATCTGACATGAGTAAAGATGGCAAACATGAATCTGCAAAAGGAATCTGCATCTTCTGTAAGAATTTCAGCATAAAGGCCCAGTTTTATCAACATTTTAGTTAGCAAAAAGTCTTATCAAGTTTATAACTTCACTTCTGGAAGTAAGATTTTGTATTTCTTCAGATTTTCAAAAATACATTCCCAAGTTCTTTTCAGACAAAACTGCCTTTGAAACAAACAAACAAATAAACAAATCTGCTATTCCTCATGAAAAATAAGGTGTCTGGGTGTGTCAAAAATAACAGGTATGTTTCAATTCAGAGAAATGTATGCCAAATCAAATGTATTTGATTTGTTATAGAGTTGCAAATGCCTGAGAGCACATATTTTGGGATCTGTTGTTTTTACATTCAGATTCGCAACTCACATTTGTTTCAAGCAAATGTAGGGAGCTTTCTCTTGATCTATGGTCCCTCAATAGCCTTTTCTATATAATCTTTTCCTACAATTTCAAAGCTACATACCTGTTCTTAGGATATTAGCATTAGTTTATGCTGTTGTTCCTGTGTGTTATGTGCATCTCTGCATTGTGCTTCATTTTGCTTCCTTGCCTTTCTTCTGTTGGAACTGAAAGAACAGCATTATTATTATTATAGGTTGGAGTAGGTGATCTTTCAAAGTCCTTTCCAACCCCTGACATTCTGTGATTCTGTGATTATCAGAATAAGTCAGCTGCACCTCAAGTGGAGGCCTCTATTGGGTCTAGGTACTAGGAACTGCTGCTCCTACTTCTTCCAGATGAGCTCTAGTCCATGCCACTAGAAAGTTAGTGTGACCATGGTTTGTCTCTTAAGTATATAAGGGATACTTAGGAGTTGTATAAAATGTCTCTCTGCAATAAAAGCATAGCAGCCTGAAGACCACGGAAAACATTAACGAGGCTAATAATTAGTAACTGTCAGGAATTCATCTTCTGTGATTTCTGTGAATGGAAAGCACAGAGAACTTCCAAACTGCTGGCTTGTGTCAGACTTAATCTCTTATTTCAGTAAACCCTTATTTAAATAATATGAGTTCAATTTCTTTCACTGCTTTACATCTTGTAACTGAAAAGCCATTAAACTTTCTCCATGTGAAGCAGAATCTTGATCTGTACTAATGTAATGAAATGAGGAGACGTTAGTGGTTTTAATCACAAAATGACAGGAGCTGAGCAAAGTGGCGGTCTGTGTTTTCCCACACCAGTCTGACACAAGCCATGGAGAATAATAGATGGCCTGCTTTAAAGCCATGATTCCTGGCACTCAAAAATGGCAACGTATATAGGCTAAAAAAAGACATTTGGAGATATAATCAGTTTGTCTGAGCTGCAGAATGTTAAGGGTTTTGCTTTGTGATAAGAGAGAAAAAAGAAACATGTCCCCACTACCAGTAGGTATCCAGGGATGCTTCCTAAAGCCGTGCAAATGGATTCATGCATTTTCTGTCCATAAAATATGCTATTTTTAGGAGGGAAAAAAGCAACACAGTCAGTTTGCAATGGCCTCAGAATTAAGGGTACATTTCTCATACAAATTCACGATTTTTTATATGCAAAATATGTCAGTGTGTTGCGTTTTTCATTAATTTCTGCTTGAAATCTCAAGCAACAGCAGTGCTTCGGTAAAAGTTCGCTGCTCCCATGCATGCAGGGCATGGATTTTATTCCTACTATGACCTCTAGTGGTACCAAGGCCATTCTTTTTAGTGATGGGTTTTGTGCTTCTCTTTCTATACCAAAAGAAAGTAATCAGTAATGCTTTGCATTAAGGTTTATCTTACGAACTCTGACAGAAAAATGGTAAAATGATGATTCTTAAAAATGATGAATTTTAACTATTGCTCGTATGAACATATATTTGTAGCGAAACAGGCTGAAAAATCAGAAATTATTGCAGAAATTTTAAAAAGGCAAATTATTTTTGCCTTTTTAAAAATATTTACCCTGACAGTGGCAAATACACTCTTGAAGTTGCTTTTTGTAATTGTTTTAACATATTAAATGCTTTTAGGAAGGTTCACCAAATCATTTTTCAAGCAAATATTTATAATAATGATGAGCAAAGAATTTTGAACAGTAAGTCATTACATGGAATATTTTATGAAGATCAGAAAACCTTTGTAGCTTCTTCTCATTGCAGTGTACTTAAATCTTTGCAGTTATTCCAGATTTGTTCTACAGGAAAACAGCATAGAACAGCATAGACTTTGGCCTCCGATAACTGTGAAGTTACACACTGTAACAGAGCTACTCTCTTAGTTTCACATGCTTTTTTAGGCTTAGAATTAGTGCTCTCCAAGGCTAAAACTTTGAACTCTTGCAGAGCTTTTGTATTTCTGTATGTACCAAATTCTTCTGTAAATATTACTGCAGTCAGGAAAAAGAAACAGGATTTTGAAGCAGCAGTGAGACAAGGGGCAAAACTTCCCTTGCTGCGGTACCTGAGGACTGTTGTCAGGTGTGTTTTGGGTTTTTCCCTGTATAGTGCATGAATGAATTTTAAAACTCTAGGAGATTATTATAGTAAGAAGACGCTTCTTAAACCTGGCCTCAAGCTTAACCTGACCTCTCTTGCTCTGGATTTCTCTTCAGGTTTTTAAAAGGTACTCTGTAGCTTTGTTTGTTTCTGTGTATTTATGGCACCCTTTCTAGCAGGTTTTACTAGATTCAGTGCTGAACTCTAGAGGCAGCTGTGAGTTTCCTCTTTCACCATATTCTCAAGAAAGAGAGCATTACATCTCCAAAGGAAATCTTTCAAGAATGTTATTCTGCACTGCCTGAGATTATTTATGTGTTCCTATTAAGCTTCCCTTATGATCCACTCATCTTCAGCTTATCAGATCTCTAAAAAGTGTAAAACACATATTTGGATCAAGTTATATTTCTATTAGGAATCTGAACTTGTAGCACAAAAATTTGGTTCTCAGTTGTATTGACACAGGCTTTAGCAATTCCCGGTTGTTAGGACAGCTTGCAGTCTTTGTAAACTTTCTTGCAACAAATTTCTTTCAACAACCATAACAAGTTCAGTGTGAATAGCATTATTACCTTCGTTGTTCTGAAAGTTATTCTTCCTACTTATTTTCATGAAAACTTATTTTCATGCATATGCAAAGCACAATAAAACAATTTGATAGAGCAGATTCTCAGCTACCAAACACTATTTCTCACCACCGTTAGTTACGTATTCTCACACCAGAGATGAACAAGAGCCTGCATGCTATGCTCATACACATCTGTGCCAGTGGAGGCATCTCACTGCACTGCTGCTGAAATGCACTACCTACCACCTCATTGTGCTCACATCCACTATTTGGACTCCATAAATGTTCAGCAAGCATTGAGGAATGTCAGTGGGTGCACTTTTTTCTCATGGAGGAGTTCAATTCCACCCCTTTGTTTCAAACTTCCATGTCAGAAGGAACTGTGTCAGACTGCCCCTCTACTGCCATCTGTTGCATAGCAATAAAATGTAATGGAATATTGGCAGGAAGTTTCAGCCTCAGCTGCATACCACCAACATCCACCTCTGATGTTGCAGGCCAACACAGTGAAATAGGAGGAATTACTTTCAGAGCAGGCCCTGTATTGAGAGACATCCCCAGGTGAATAGTATGAAAACAGAGTCTGTAGATAAAGCTCTTAGCTCTCTATTTTGGTACTAAAATAAAGTATTAGAAAGAATACGATGTGATTATAGTTATGAATTAAGAGAAGTCCTCAGAGAGATTTGCAAGATTTCCATGTTCAGAGTTTTTCAAGACATGATAGAGTACCAATTTGATTTAGTTTTCACCTTACTTTGAGTAGGTAGCCTCCCAAAGTACCTCCCAGAAAGAGTGATCTGGTAATTCTAACATATAATTTGAAGCAATAAGATAAAGGAAAAGAAAATTTTATGCACACAGTCTACTGCACTTAGGCAATTTGCTTTGGCTCCAGTACAATTCAGTAGCTTCTCTCATTTGCATCTAAAAAGACAGTAGAACATCTAAGAGTAACTTTCAGTTTTAGGCACAAACTTCTTCCTTCTGATTCCAAAAATTTGCAAAAATATGTACATACATGTGGGTATGTTGGTCAGCAGGCTAGTTCTCTATTGATAAAATTTGAGCTATGAGAGTTCTTTGCCTGTATAACAAACAAAAGTTATTTAATCTAATGAATTACAGACAATAAATGAAGCTCTTTTCACATCCGTATTTCCCTTGATTTTTTTTCAAGATAAAGGTACAATCTACCTTTAAAAAACATAAAAACTTCCTATGAGTTAAAGAATAATAGAAGATTTAATGTGGAATTTGGTGTTTCAGAACAAGCTGCAAATCTGATGCAAAGCTATTTGCATCAGCATTATTCATTTTGCTGTAACGATCAGAAGAAATTCTTTGCCCAAAACTTTTCAGAGGATAAGATCAAATGAAAATAACGATTTGGAACAAGTAGTTGCTGTTAATTTCCCATGAATGTGCAAAGGCTGAATATACTTTTCCAGTTGAGAATCTTGTGGATGAATTGCGATCATTTCAGGTTATTGGGATTATCTCCTCTCAGAGCTGGCAACTACCAGGACATTTTAATTGAGCTTAATATCCTTTTCTTCACAGGACACAGTAAAGATCTGTGTGAATGATGAGAAATATGTAAATATCTCTTTACTTCTTCTTGTACCTTCTTGAGTTAATAGCCTAACACAGAGAGCCTCACTGTTTGGCTCCTGCAGCTGTTGGGCACATACTAGCAGAAGTATGGCACTTAGAGTGGGGTATGAAGGTGGCCAGCATAGACAGAAGGTCCTGAAAACACATTCCAGTCCCCCAAACCACTTAAGTTGAGTATGTTCACGTTAGCGGTGGTATATTCCTAATATCTCAGCTTCATGATAAGCAGTCACATTCAGAAGCGTTTTCCAATATTTTCTTTCAAGAAAAACGTAACATAGCAAAGAGACTTTTTTTTTCTTTTCCATGAAAGCTTTTGAATGTTGTAGAAATGAATGTTAATAAAGTCTCAAAACTGATGAATGATAAAACACACCACTTCTTAGGAGGTAGGGAAATATCAGGTAGGTATGTGTCTAATATTATGAACAAGATAAGTGATGCAATAAATAATCATATGCAATCTAAAGGCAAAATGCATTTAGTAAGTGGAAGCAAGAATCTGAATTCGTAGGTGTTTCCTGAATATGACACAGTATATTACTCTTCCACTACATCAACTGCCATGTATGAAACACACTAAACTTGAAACTTCTTTTTTAATTCACTGTAAAGTTCACTTGTATATTTGGAAACCAATAGAGATCTTCTAGCCACAATGGTTTCGTGAGAAACTTTGATGGCTTGAGTGCAGCTGAGGAGAAAGCAACAGCTTCCTGTTTCATGTGCTGTGTGTATTTTAAGGAGCACATATATGGATGACTAGTTGCAAAGAAGAGAGTTAAGGGAATTGGAATGTGAATCTGTATTTAGCCAAAACAGTTCATAGAGACTGGAAAAAAATATCTTCACTTTCCACGTGTGCATTGAAAGTCAGTTATTTTGAGCGAATATTAAGCAAGTAGGACAGTAAGCAATACATCCAGAGTACCTAGAGAAGAAGCATACTGATGGGCATTTTTGCTAAACTCAGTGACTAAAATAAAGAATCAACAGAATACAGATGCCTTCAACCCTTTATGCATGCACATTTATAAAAAACTGAAAATTAGACACTTCAATGTATACTTAGAATCATAGAACTATAGATTATCCTGAGTTGGAAGGGACCCAGGAGGATCACGGAGTCCAACCCCTGGCTCCATACAGCACCACCCAAAATTCAAAACCTTTCTCTGAGAGCACTATCCAAATGTTTCTCAAATTGTAGCAGCTCATTCCCACTGCCGTGGGCAGCCTGTTCCATGCCCACTGATGCCTGGTGAAGAACCTTTTCCTAACCCCAGTGTGACCCTCCCCTGACACAGCTCCATGTGATTTCCTCAGGTCCTGTTACTGTCACAGAGTGCAGAGCTCAGCACTGCTCCTCCATTCCCTGTGAGGAGATGTATGCTGCCGTGAGGCCTCTCCTCAGCTCCTCTGCTTTGGGTTGAGCAAATCAAGGGACCTCTGCTCCTCACACACCTTGCCCTTCACACGCTTCACCATTTTTGCAGCCTTTCTTTGGACACTCCCTAATTCTTAGGGCCACCTGGCTGAAATTTTTAAAGGTTTCTTATACTAGGATTAAGGGTAAAGTGCTCGAAAACCAACATCATAAACTATTCCAGACATGAGGGTATGTTCTGATGGGTTTTGCTGTGCATCCTCATCTTTTGTATAAGGTACACAGTGTAGTAACTGGTGGCAAAGAGGTTGTCATGGCCTAGAGGAGGAATAAGAAAGAAGAACATGAAAATTCCTTGCAAGATGATCCTGAATAGCAGCTGAAGGGTAGCTCTTTTTTAAAAAGCCAAAATAACAAAGTATGATGCACTTTGAAAGCACTAAAGCCTGAGTTTGCCAAAAAGCTGCAAAGCTGATAAATAAAGCAGTAAAAATACTAACTGGATACTGAAGTAGATTCTAAATTTTGTTACTTCAAGTGACTATAAATTTAAGAAGATAAACACAAGACTATTCAGTGAAAAAATGAAAATCTTTCTCTGCAAAAGCACAGCTGGAGGGCAGGGCACAATGTTATTTGAGGCACAAGTACAATAAATCCCTAGGAGTTTGACTTCCAGGATATACTCAAGTTGGGAAATATATGAGTGCCCCTGAGAGTATAAAGTTTAGGGTCACAGAGAGTTTTCTTGCAAAATTTTGTGACTGCGGACAAGAATCTGTCAGAGTACTTCAAGTTGTTGCCTGCTTTCAGTAAACTGTGGTGATTACACTTGATATCTTATGCTGGAAATAGTGGTTTTTATCCATGTTTTTCACAATGCTTTGAAACAGTGAGATTGTTAACAAGTGCTATAATATATTTTTGGTACTGTGTGATTTGGTCACATGGAAAGTACTGGAAAATTTACTACTTCCTTTGCTCCAAAATTGGCCCTCTTATTAAACTAAAAGCAATAGAACTTCAAATGCCTCTTGCAATCTTCTTCATGAAAAAAATATGCAATGAATTGTCCTCTCACACAAGGTCCACTCACTTTCATCCCTAAGCAGGCTACTGATATCAGCTGTACCCTGTGTCCTATTTTGCCAAACAGGTTATATCAGAAGATGAAGCAAAAGCAGTTGATCTAAAGATAAATATAATTATTGCTAGCTATTTCACTACTCAAGGTCTGTTAAATTTCTTTCTTGTGTTGTGTGAGTCAGTTCTGTTAGCAAAATACACCAAATGTAGGATTCATATGATTTTCCTGCTTGTTGTATGGGCAGTTAGACTAATGTAGAGAAACTAATACTTCTTGGGAGTACACTACCGAAACTACTGTGTAGATCTATGCAGGTGTACGCCAGCTGAAGCTCCTCACATACATAGGCAATGTTTTCTTAAACATGTATGTCACATATCTGCTACACCCCCTAACCTGATCAAAACCCAAACAAAATGATTTTACATTTTAAAGCATTTTTTTCTATAGGAGAAGGGAGATACATACAGTGAAAAAGAAAGTCTTGTGTGGAAGTAAAATAGGTGGTAAAAATAAATTCTTCTTAGATATCTCAAATTTGTAATCAAACATTGTGCATCGTACCAACTATTCACAGAGTTGTCTTTCATGTTATTTTAAATATCTGAGCCTGCCTGCTGGAGAGTGATACTGTTAAATGTCAGATACAGAGCACAGACTGAGCCAATAACCTCTGCCTTAGCTTCTTAGCTTGAGCTGTAGCTGAAATTGCAGGTGGGGAGGACTACAACGTGTCAGCAGCAGGAGCCCACAGGCTCCAGTGCTTTCTTCTTCTGGTGGGGTCTGCATCAGCATACAGTGTACGCATCTCTTTCCATTGCGTATGTACACAAAACTTTGTGCAGCTCACCTTGCCCACGGCTGTGTTTCTTGTTTTCATCACCAGCATATTCCTAGAGGGAATATGCATAGCTGCTTTCAGGATTGAGAGTGCTGAGGCTTTGCGTCATAGAGATACTCTGTGTGTTTATAAAAGTCTTTATTATTACTTCTGAAGGTAATTTATAACAAAACAATCCATTCTACAGTGTATAATCAGCAGCAAAACATTTTTCTTTGTGTTTTTATGTACGTGAGCAAATTCTGCCTGAGGCTGCCATCTGAGAGCTAGTACAAACATGTTTTTCCAAGTATTAGATATCCAAATAAATCAGGAAAGGAAAGCTACAGTATTATGATCCTGCATCTCTTTGTAATGACTAGCAGAACTTGATAATGTTTTCATGTAGGAAAGTTCTCCCTTCAGAAACAGCATTAACATTTAAGTTGTTTCTGTTCTCTGTTTCCATTCATTCTCAGGGACTAGAGCTGCTGCTCCTTGTGGACAGGCATGCTCAGGAGAGTCCCTTTCACTGCTGCTGAGGACAGCTTAAGCTCAGCCTCCCTGGCTTTGCTCTGGGATGCATTCAGGATGCTCTCATGAGCATGGTTCACCTGGGATGCAGTAACATCCTAAACCTTTTTTCCATGAGAGTACATTTCTCTCAAGCCTGGATGCTGTGTTCATGAAGGGAAGAACAAAGTTCAGCCCTTAGGAGCTCTTTAGAAATTGTCTACCCTTAAGCAATCTATCCTATGTAGCGCTGCACTTTGTCACATTATGCCTTCCTCCCGAGGAGGAAATCTGACAAATTAGAAACTACTGATCCCCTGAAATCATTGATAGACTTGCTGCTTTCCTTGCAGGATCTGGCATGATTATTGAAGCCTTCTCCTTATCGACTGTGTTCAGTTTTGTTGTATTATAGAACACCACTGCTCTAGCATCTCCTCTGTCATGTTGTTTCTATCTCTTGATTTGCATACTCATTTTAACACTCCAAGTAGGTTATTTTAAAGAGGATACTCTCTCCACCACAAATGTCATCTCCCTGTCCTTTTGTAATCTGCACACCTTTAGATGTATGAAATGAGAAGTGTGCATGGGCTTTGTCCATCTTGGCTGTCTGTATTAAAATGCTTGATCTAAGAGCTCTAAAAGAAATAAAACGCTTTTCAGTTTCATTTGTACTAAGCTACAGGGTGCTACAACAAAAGATTAATGTATGTAGCTGGCGTGCTGACAGCCTGAAAAGGGTCACTGCTGCCCTCTTGTTCCAGACAGATTCCATTCCTCAGAGAAAGGCTGCACTCCTTAGGCCTAACGACAGGTTGATGTAGAATTTATTTTCTTGGCAGAAATAGTGATTTGGATGTAAACTTGCATGTATTGTACAGCAAATCTTTTGTTTCTTTTCCGTTTTCTTCAGTTCTAAAAGTTAAATGTATTCTGTTGGGAATATTAAACTGTTCTCGTACATTCTAGAAATAGAAACTGTTGTAAGACTAATAGGTAACAATACATTTCTTTTCTCTGTTGAAATGAACTTACTTCATTCAACCCATGATGGAAAGGCTGTTCTACTGATTCTCAGAAGAAGCATTTCATTTATTGCATGCTAACTCTGTTATAGGGTATGAAAATCCTGAGCTGCTTTTGTAGGTTAACTTGGGCTAAACTCTCTTGGAGTACTTTCACAGTTCTTCTCTACCTTGAAAAAAATTCTCAAATGTATTTTCACAACCTTTTCCGCATGCATACAATCTGTCCAAACATATTGCTGATAGAAGTTACGCTCTATCTTCATACTTTAATCTTCTTTCTGTTACTGTTTCCAGGTACCAGCACAGCTACTGTTGGATCTTCTATTTGTAGCCAAAACTGTCATTGAAAGCATTTGGTGGTGTTTTATGGGATGAGCTGGCAAAATCATTGTTATTCATATCTAAAACAAATATTCCAGGAAATTCAAAACAACTTAATTCAAATCACCATAGTAATTAAATCTCTCTAACATTAGTTAAAGCCTGAATATAGAATTCAGAAAAAAAAAAAAATCCAGAAAAGAAAAACTGCTATAGACTTCTATTTCATTACCAACCTCTTAAAAACAGCTCGTACGCTGATTACAAGTTGCTTCTTCAGAAATAAGATGTTCATCTCTTATATCTGGTCATTCCTTCTACAGCTGTTTCCAATCCTTCTGAAGTGCTAGATGCTCTTGATCCAGTAGAAGAGAAACTTCGAACTCAAATTGATGAGGAGAAAAAAAGGTATAACTTCTGCCTCAAATCATGCTCCAAAGGATAAACTATATTGCATTACAATTCTACACACAGTTAACATCAGGGTTTCTCTGACATTTTAAAAAATGTCAGCCTTGTGATTTGCTGATAGTTTTAAAATTTGTGTATAAGCTTTTGGTTTGTCTGTAAGATGCCACAGTAAGCAAATGGTGAAAACCTACGCTAGGGCCAGTGGTCAAGAATAAATAGAAACTTAATATCCCCCTTGAGGATTAGCATCAGAAATTAGTTCTTTGAATCCAAATGTACCATGTACCTTCTTTGTTGATTCATGAATGTCATGCCTTCCTCGACCTATGGAAAACTTTTAGGCTATGTAGGACTGACTAGTTGTAAATAATATGTAGAATATGCACTGGTTAGTCAATCTTTCTGCTTGCTGTATTGTAGCTTTGGCCCAGAAGACAGAAGAAAATAGATGCAAGGATATCACATCTATGTAATTTTGTAGACATTTGTATTATATGTAGCCTATGAGGTAATTTCTGACTGTTTCAAACTTCATTAATTTTTGACTACATATTAGCTTTCATTTGGAAGGGCAATCAATGTGTATCTTGACATTATCAAACCTGTGTTAAAATCAATGTTGGCTGCACTTTAATTTCACTATTATTTTAGTAAAAATTTAGTTTTCCAGGATAGGACTCTAATCTCTAGTGAAGCTATCATAAAATATGAGATGTCTCTTCTCACCACCACTCTGCCCATCCTCACCACTTCATCTTTGATTGTTAAATATTCTTTTTATTTTAAATCTGTAGCTATTCTAGGTAGAATTAAACTTTATTCAGAGACATGTTGTAAGGTCTTTACTACTCTTTCTTCTTTTCACATTAGTTATAAAACAATGTTCAATCGCTTGAAAGGGCTGAAGGTAGAGATTGAACACCTGCAGCTTCTCATGGAAAAAGCCAAGATGAAGCTGCAAAAAGACTTTGAAGCCTGGTGGACTGAAGAGGGAACAAATCTACAGGTATACAATTACAGTGTATTTCTTCCATTTTAATGTAAATTTAAAATCTTCAATAAGTTCATAAAATTAATAAATATATTAATATTAATAATAAATATGTTAATGTTAATAATAAGTATAAAATTTCATAAAAATAATTTCATTAATTGACAAGATAGAAAGGAGTACGAAGGAAGGGATTTGAGTCCTGATTCACCACTGCTCGTTCCAATGTAAATCAGACAAAGCTAATGTGAATTATGCTCTATGAAGCTAATACAAACAAAGCAAAACCCTTGCTTTCTGCTTTATTTTCTGTTTTGACTTCCTCCCACACAAGTTGAAGGAAAGCCAAGAACAGTCCCAAAAATTCCAAAGACTCTGATGGAACATAAAATGAATAGAGGCAACTGGAAAAAAATAATCTTTCTCACTGCTTACTAAACTATGATTTCATCAGTTTTATGACGTGTATGGCAGTCAAAGCTGTAATATGGACAAAACCCAACAAATGTAATTTGTTTTTTAGCAATGTTTCAAAGTCTCCTGTAATCTTTCAGCTTTCTTAAGCTCCCAAAGGCTCACTAACTCTCACCATAGTGCATGTGTCCCCTTGCTCTCCAGCTGAGTCCAACCACTACCATCCTTGTCTGTTTAAGAACTCACTGGAAACAAAGTGTTCTATTTTAAACACCTTTGTAAAAAGGATTGAAAGAGATGTGACTTTAAGCAAATTATGTGAAGTTCATCAGGCAGTGAGACAGTTACATGGTTTCACAAACACAGAGTACGGTACAAAAGGTCTGGAAGGGAAACAACTGAAATAACATAGCTTTCTTATGAGCAACCTTTTTGACTTTTTTTTCTTTTTTTTATGGCTTCCAAGCAGTGACATGGCATCTCATAGCACAGGACAGCTGTGAGATGCCTATCAGCCTAGTGGAAAAGACTGCTAAGTGCAGTCTGTACATATTACTTGTTATTAACTAGAAGATAAGCTTTAGTCTGTGGAGAAAATTTGTTATAAAAGAGGCAGAAGATTTTAGACAGTATTTTGTTTAATTCCTGTGAGTATAAATTTAAAACATATTTAAAAGAAAATAGTCTAAAATAAATCAGATATTTAATATGAGGAGCTTACGTATTCATAAAATACCATGAAAATAGCTTAAATTCAAGTTATTGTTATAAAATATTTTTTCAAATTAAAGTCCCTAGCCTAAGGCAAAGATGATAATGTTTTACTTAACTTCCTGTCTAAAAATTTAGACTTTTAAAACACTACAAACAATAATCTTGAATCCATTGCAGCACAATTTTTTTTTTCTGTCCCTTAAAAGAGAGGTCCAGGATTCAGTCTCTCATGATTCACCAGTAGAAGATTAAGGAACTGGGGAAAAAATAGAAAGGGATTGATATCTTGGATTTTGACCTATCTATACATCTGAGCTCCCTAAGAGACTCAAATAGTGAAACGTGCTGTTACATATTAAAACCCTGTAACATGAGCTTAAGTATCTTTGACTCAATCCTGAACACTTTTCTCATTGTTCAGAAGTGTTTGTGTAAGTGAAGAAAATACTGTAAATTTCAGATTGTTTTTTGAATGAGTCACTGACCTACCTCATTATAGCTGAGACCTGTAGACCAATATTAAATGCTCTAAAAAAATCCCATCCTACTACATAGTTTTGTTTTTCAATCTAGACCCAGCAAGAAAAGACAGAGTTGGTTAGCTTACCGAACAGCACGACGATTTATACCCAGTTCATCAAATCTTCACAACATCTATCAGCTAACAGGTAAATTGATCTTTTTTCTCTTCCTTACTTAGTTGTAAGAAAATGTAAGATTTTTAGAGCTGTAGTACACCAGAAAGTTTTGTAAATATCACACTCAAAAACTGCATTTCTAGTAACAAGAAAAATGACTGCGTAGAAAACAAACTCATAATTCTGTTGTTTGGTCCTATTGAAGGTATCTTACTGTCCTTTTGGCTTGCTAGTCTTTGTACCCTGCAAACCTATCACTAGGAACCCCATGACCAATAGCTATGAGAAACAAGCCTGTTATCACCCAATTTTGCTATGCAAGGATATCATATCTCCTTTGGAATGAATTCAGGAGGCTGCAAATCAAAATAGATTTTAAAATGATTGAACGTATAGCCTAGATTTCCTGTAGAAAAAATGTCCTGATGCTACACTCTTGCAGCATATTATTCCACAAAGATACTGTATGTTATATGGTATGGCATTGATGCAACCTCTACATTACAACAAAGTAATGATCTGAGTTATTTCACCATCAGTCACTTCTAATTTCAAAATTTCTAATTCAGATTTGAAGTAACAGGTATTTCATGACCTTCAAGTAAAGTAGAGTGCAAGAAAATGTATACCACCAGAATGTGAATGTTTCTGTATTCATTGTCAATAAATGGGGATGTTCTCTCTCCATCCTCCTCCCTTTCTTCCCTTCTCATTATACAGTTAATTTTTCTCTGATGAGTATCTCGGTGTATGTTTTTATAACAGTAGTCAGCTTAAATGTTTTCTGCTTTACAGTAAAGCATAATATATCCTACATGTCATTAAATACTGGATTTGCTTAAAAAGTAAAAAAAAATTCTAATTTTCAGTAGTAAACTCTTGTGTATCTACAGTAAATGCTCCACAATGAGTGCAAAGAGGGAAAGAAACACGTAATCCCCATAACAGTGTCTAAGAAGGCGTTTTCAGACTGACAAAAACCAACACTAGTCTCTACTTTTCTCCAGTTCTCATCCCTACTCTAAAGTAGTAGGTAGTAGTAGGTAGTAGTAGTAGTAGTAGTGTACTCTAAAGACTTAGGCACTGTTCACCTTGCAGATAGTTGACATTATTTAAGACCTAGTTTGAGATGTTCATTCCTGGCTTTAGGCTCAATGTTACCAGTCCCACAGAAAATCTGGCAGCACAGAATGCAGAAGCATTTTCAGTCTAGCTCAACACAAAGCCCGCCAACTTAGCTCAAACAGTCCATGACTGCTCATTGGAAATACTCTTTTTAACCTTGTACTGAACTAAGCTAAGGACCATTTGTGCAACCTCTTTGCCTCGTTGTTTGTATGAACTCTTCTCATTAGTGTATAGTGATATCTTCTGCACTTTAAACTAGAGCTAAAAGTAGCATACAATAAGGCCTGAGAAGTTTTTCAATGCAATGGGAGACCACCCTCCACAAGTAGTAGTTTCCCCTTCCTACATCCCTGCTCCTTCTCAGAAGCAAATTTGCATATTTTGGTTCCTCTATAATTTTCTTTTAAATTTTTCCTTCAAATACCTTAACAGCATGTACCAGGGAACAGGTCTCAGGAAATATTTAATATTTGCAATAGAACATGGGAAGGTATTTGATCACTATAAGTTGCTGAGTTTATTTTGGTGGCTTGTGCTGCCCTATGTGGTCTCTCAGAAAAACTAGTATGGTTTTTATAATGTGGAGTTCCTCTGTGTGTAATTAATGGACATTTTGACTGAGACTAACTGACTGATCCTTTCATAGGTATCACAGACCCAGGGCATTCATATTTTCAAACTTAAATTATAGAACAAATCAGAAGTATACAGTTTTGTTTTCTCATATTTGCTACATATCATTATTCTTGCAATGGTTGCTTGAAGTTAACTGTTCTTTCCTCCACATAGCTTCAGAGAGCTGATCTTGTATTAGCTGTTCAAACATATTTTACGCAGGTACATGATGTGTATGGAATTGGAAACACTCTTTCTGCTTTTTGTGAGGAAGAGCTGCAGACTTAACATCCCACTATGCATTAAATTTTACTTTTCCTCCTACCTGAGGCAATAACATTTTAAAGTAGAAGTTTCCAATTTCACAGTGTTAAAGAATATAAAACAATAAAATCTTTATTCTCAAGAATTTATTTGACCTCAGTTGATGTAGGAACTTTACATACCTGTTCCCGTGACTGTGTAGGATGAGTCTAGTCTAAAATTTCTCCTCTCTTTTGCATGGTCCCAGGAAACAAATGGCTCTTTGTTTCTAATTCAACTGAAAAACAAGAATCTCTGAAATGATATTGCTGTGTTCACCTAGCAGAACAGTTATATGGTAACAAAAGCAGAATCTCTCAAATTATATGGAACATAATGTAGCATAAATAAAACATATTTTCAGGAAGGAATTTTGTTCACAGGTATATTCAATAGATTAAAGGTCTAAAACTTGAGGAGCTTCATGTCAGAAATCTAGGACTTCTGTTGACAGAATAACTATGCAGTAAAACTATTCAGAAAAAGTCCTTAGCGTGAATTGATATAAATTCAGACTTCAGGATTAAAAACAATACTTGTAAATTGTCTGTGTCAGTGCCTCAAGGATACAAGCACACTCCATAATCTTTCTTGAGATTTATATGTCTGTTCAAACAAAATGTTTTGATCACCTTCTAGTGAATAATTCATGTGAATTATTACTGTTTGACACACCTTAGTTATATTACTAAAGATAATTAAACTTTGGGAAGAGAATGTGATAGCCTCAAATTGAATTTTATATTAAATGAATTTATAGCTAAAATAACAGTGAAAGGAAACTAGGAATCCTTGTGAGGTTTAGGAAGGATAAACATGTATAAGAGGCACTAATTGCATGGCCAAACAACTTTTTTGAATGGAAAAAAAAAGTTTGTTAAATGTCAAATGAGTCTATGTCATAAAGGAGTTAAATAGTGAGCATTTCTGCATTAGTAAGCTGTGAAAGGAATTGGCTTGATACTACTGCAACCAGAGTAAGAAGTAAAACTTGATTGAGTTCAGAGAGCTGAGATGTGACATAAGGATTATCAGTGCATAAGAAATGTAATTTATTGAACAAGTTAATCTTTTTACTGAAATATACTTAAGTAGCTGAAATCAGTGGTTTGCAAAGGCTAACAGACTCATTTTCATTGACCCGTTGAATAGATTTAAAGGGTTTCGCAGATATAATTATGTTTTCATTATCTTTCACGTGAAGATTGTAGAAATATTAAATCTCATCTGTTCTGAACATATTACTTAAAACAAAAAACAACTGTGCAAAATGGATAAAGAATGGTCCACCTCTACATTCCATACATCCACTGTATGATCTAATCAACAATCCCAGAGTCACAGTACTAAGAGAAAGAATGAGGAATGTAAGATAATTGTGTTTTTATAAAAATAAGAAATTGTGTTTTTCAAAATGTATGCCTAATATAATCCCTCAAACTTGAAAAGAAATGCCCTACTCTCTACAGCAAAGCTGTGGATTGAACTGCAAATCATATATGTTTATGCCTCCTACTGGGCGCCTGTCGAGTCTGAAAAAAAGTGTCATTCTTCTCACATGTTGGCTTTCATTTAGGATGTTTATCAGATTCTTGCCTGTTCAAGTTACTTCACAGAGTCACAGAATCAGAGAATCAGAGAATCACAGAATGGCCCTGGTTGGAAGGGACCTCAAGCATCATGAATCTCCAACCCCTCTGCCTCAGGCAGGACCACCAAACTCCACGTTTAATACTAGACCAGGCTGCCCAGGGCCCCATCCAACCAACTTTTCTCATTGAAAGTTTAACTTCATTAATGTTGAATTGTTCTTATATCTCCAGTGAATAAAACAAATGTTGGATGCTTACTGAAATCTAAAAATTTTGGATTTTTTCCTTCTGTCAGAAGGAATCCATTCCCTTGCAGTTTACTTGTTTCTTTCCTAACCTCAGTCACTCCCTCTTAATAGATTTCATTTGTCCTGTTCCAGCAAACCACACAGCATGTTCAATATCAGACTCTATGTCCTCAGCTTCTTTGAAATCACTTTAGTTTCCTTAGGTTTTCAGACAACTCTTCAGATTCTATGAAGACTTTTAGCATCAGTTGTTTTAGTATTGATTGCCTTGGATTACAAAATTTATTTCCTGTACTAGGGCTATGTGAAACAAGAGAAACATTTACATTTTTTGCAATGTTCTCTGTCTTGTTTTTCATTTCTGCCAATTTTCTGCAGTGTTACATGATGATAAAATATAATCTGAGAATAACATGTCTGATTAATGATATTTCAAAGCTTTACAAATGTTCGTAACAATTTGACTTGAACAATTTATCTAGGAATTTGCAAGTGAAGCCAAATTTATTTTGCAACTAAACACAAAAATATTCAGATTTTAAGCAGCTTGAATCTTTCTGAATGTATTTTGTCTGCCTTTAAATGGAACATCTGTTCCTTCTACTTTTAAGGTTCAGATGCCTGGAGAACTGAAGCAAATTTGTTTTTAACAATGTTGTTACGCACATTCTCCACTTTTTTTTCAGTGCCACACTTACAAATCAAACATTCATGCAACAACACTCATCATCTTTCCAGATTCTCCACTTTAAGGGCTAGATGGAGCTGATCAGCTCTTGGGTTTTCACAGCAAGGGAGACAATGCAACAACAGTGTGTACATCTCTCAAGCTGCTGCCCCATGCCTGACCCAGACATATGCTCCACAACAGATGGCTCAAAAAGAAAAAGCAAGTCACCCACTGGGTAAAAACTCTTGCTACTAACTTCAAGAAAGAAATGATAAATCTAAGGCTATTTGTAATTGCCAGAAAAAAAGCAAGAATTTTACAGAAACTGTCAGGAAATTGAATTTGCCTTCTTTGATTCAACTCAAGAAAAATAATTGGATAGATTCAGAACGAAAATTGAAATTACATGTTATCTAAAGAACCTGAATGGTCTTAGATCTTAGTTGCTGAATAGAGAGACTGGACTTCTGTAAGTCATACATCTGTCTAAATCCAAAACTGTAAGCCAAGAGTGCCAACTAACATATTACAAAAATATTGATTAGATGGCACCTCTAGAGATATCTAGATGAACCTCTTGCTCGAAGAAGGACTATTATCACACTAAATCATGTCACCTATCTTTTTGTCTCGCTTTGTCAAGCACCTGGACTCAGGAAGAATGCTTCTAAAAGTTGAATCACTCTTTAAAGATTTTCTTAGCATCCTTAGTTTCACCTCTTTGCTAGTGAAAAGTATTTTCTCACTTCAAGCACTGTGTTCAGTTTTGGGCCCTTCACTACAAGAAAGACATTGAGACCCTGGATTGTGTTCAGAGAAAGGTAGTGAAGCTATGAGGGATCTGGAGCACAAGTCTTATGGTGAGCAGATGAGGGAACTGGGATTATTTAATCTGGGGAAGAGGAAGTTCAGGGGTGACCTTGTTTCTCCCTACAACTACCTGAAGGGAGGTTGTGGTAAAGTGGGGGTTGGCCTCTTCTCCTATGTAACTGGTGATAGGACTAAAGGGAATGGCCTCAAGTTGCACCAGGGGAGATTCAGGTCAGACTTCAGGAAACATTTCTCCAAGAGAAATGTGGTCAGACACTGAAATGGACTGTCCACAGAGGTGGTGGAGTCACCATCCCCAGAGGTGTTCAAGAAATGTTTGGATGTTGTACTGAGGGATATGATTTAGTGGGAAATATTGGTGATAGGTGGACGTTCGGATTGGATGATCATAGGGGTCTTTTCCAACCTTGATGATTCTGTGATTCTATGATTCTAAGAAAAAGCTAGAAAAGTAGTTTTCCAGCAAGGACATCAACACTTAATCCTCCTGAGATACCAAGACCTTCAGGCTTAACACAAAGCGTGGGGGATCATTGCCCCCATTCCCCACCATTACATAACAGCTTTCCATTAAATGTGAAGCAGTATTAGCAAAATTTCCCCTTTTCTCATCGCTGAAAAAGCACCTAAAACTCAAGTTAAATAGAAGGGTCCTGGATTCTGGAAACAGACTAAGAGAGATATGGACACCGTAAATGTTATAGAATCTGAAAATACTAACTGCGCAAGAAAATTACATTCATTCATCCCTTTTTGATGCAACATATCTTCCAGTATTATGGAAAAATAACCATAGCTTCAGCACAAAGGATGCAGGTTACCTCCATAATGACCATCCTTCTAATTGAGGAATTCTAATGATTTCTGTGGTATATAAATAAGACTTAGTGTTTCTACCAAGATGAAAGACTCATTTGTTAGATTAGTACTCTAATTGTTAGCCACTTTCATGGAAGTAACACCTCGAGTCATTACAAAGCTCTCACTTGCAAACAAGCATGTCTGGCTGTAATGTTTTGCAGACAGAGTAGCAGTTTAAGGTCCTGTTTTATTACTGAACACAGTCATAATTTTCTGGTTTGGGGTGTCACCTCACTCAATCTAAGTTGGTTTGTTTTAAATATCACCTTCTCAAGGTTCTCAGTTCTCTCAGATCACTTTAAAGCCAATTTTGGTCTATTGCCCGAGATCCAGGAGACCACTCGAAAATGATAAGTCAATTCCTTAAAATCACACCTTAAATGGTCTGAATTTGTGTACCTTTTTAAAAGCGGAGTTAAACAATTTTGGAGAGTAGTTTTCATTGAAATACAGAGAGAAGCATGATTTAAAATATCAACTACTGCACATAAAAATTATTTCTATCAGCTGACTCATAGAATTCATAAATGTACACATTCTGATTGTGGCAAGTAAAAAGCAAAAAATCTTATGGCAATGACAAACAATCCCACTATGTCACAGTACCTTACATTTGTTGCAGATTAAGAATACAAGCATGAATGCCTATTATGATTCAGTTGATGTACTTTATCAGTTGATGTGATTTATTAAAACACAGTTATATGACTTGGATAGCCTGGTATCTCGGGGCACAGACACAGAGTTATTTTAGAAAATGGAATTTAAGCTCCTAGATCACTTCTTTTTTAATAACTGCCAAATCAATGGCATTTTGGGGGGGGAAATGCTAAAGCAGAACTTCAATCTAGAGCTCCCAGATATTGTTAAACCACGTAGTAGGTAGTATCATCACACATTCTTTATTGTTCTTGTAGTACATATCCATAATAAAGTATGAAGCATTATTACCATTAAGGGAGCAATATCTTTTGCAAAAAAATGAACCTGGAACAGCATAATACACTGACATTTTAGTGATAAATTTCTTTCTTTTTTCAAGTTCTCTGTCAGAAATATCGTATCATCCTCCCGCAATGAAGCATTGCGGAGTTGGAAAAGCAAGAACTTGCCGATTCTGCCATCTAGTGGAAAAATCTTAAAACTGAGTAATTCCATCTGTCAACGTCAATCAAGAATGGTATCAGATACAGCAACGTACACAAAAACCTAGGGAGAGAGAGAGCGGTGTCTGTCATCCCCTGGCAGAAATCTGCTTTCCTCATTGTGGGACTCTTTGATAATTATATCTGTAGACAAAGGAATGCACAATATCCATTTGCATGGCTCTCATCAAAACACATTCCAAAGACTTCTCTGGATTTTACTCAATCTCCAACTGTTTCCAGTAATAATTTTGCCCAACTAAAGAAATAACGAAAAATTTGCTAAAGCCTCACTTGGATAATTGTCAGTTTGGGAACTAAATATATCTCTACCAACTCTTCATGAGGCTTGTCAAAGCGCTTTACAAGCCCTGCTTAGAAGGCAAATCCTAAAAGCATAATCTTTATGAGCTTCCTTGTTCATTCCTGAGTAGCCACATTCACTACATAAGCCGGATCATCACATGGCTTCAACTGAAAACAGTCTTTCTTCCCATAATCAACAAGTGCTTTATATATATGTGCATATATATATATATATATTTTAAATAACTTCTTTGTACTTAGCACGTACTAACATTCCATCTACAAGGATTATATCCTTGCCCTCATTTCTTCTCCCATTCCAGTTTTTCAGAGACCACAAGAACCAATTCCAATGAAGATTCATCTGGAAAAAACAATTCAATCGTTTTTGATAACCCAACTACAAAAATAAGGTAAGAAGCCTACCTAGACTAATGAGAGGAAAATACAAGCCAGTAATATAACACCTAGATAACCCTCTATTGCTATCTTTATAAATAGGTTTTTTTAAATAAATGAGAGAAAAAGACAGAAAGACAGAAAGAGGGGAAGGGGAGAGAAGGGGAGGGAAAGAATAGCAGGTTTTACTCAAAATTCCTCAACAACATCACAAGCTTTGCACAAGTACTTGCATTATCACTTGGAAGGAGGTGGCCTCAGGCTTTCTTCCACATGAGTTCATGATTCCTCATGACTGTTTCTGTTTCTGCAAGAGAAGGAGACTCTGAAACTATAAATAAAATAATTTGAAAGAGAGATCTGAGTGGGTAACTATCGCAGACTGCAAGTTCTGGGTAGAGATTTTTTACTGTTGTGATTTTGACCTCATTATATTGACATAAAATTTTAGACAAGGTTCCTTGTGACACCATGAAATATTTTCAGTTTCCCTCCCACAAATTATTAGAGTAAAATAAAATGACAGCAGCAGTCAGAGTTTGTCAGGCTTAGCAAATGTTATATTCCATGTTTTTTCAAATGAGGTACTACCTTGTGAAAATTAGCTTAGCAGGTTAGCAGAAAGTACTGTTTTGTGTTGTGTTTTTTGATGGCTTCTCATTTTTTCCATATGTTTTCATTTCCTCATCATTTTCTCCCACCAAAATGTCATGCCTTGGCAGTATACTCCCAGAGGTTATATTCTCACTGTGCTCAGTACTTCTGGTATTAAGGGCCCTAGGAAAATATGGTTAAGCTACTGTTTTTCAAGATGCAAAAGTTAGAACAAACTGCAAGTTTTTTTCTCTCATCTTCCAAAATAAAACATATATAAAACAGCAAATATACATATATATATAAAGTATTTTTAATTTTTTTTGTATTACTGTTAATCACATGAAGATCAACAAGAATAAACCTTTGATGGTATTTTGAGTTCTCCTTGTAAGTTACATATGAAATATTTTATTGAGTTCATATAGTAATTTCTATAATTTTTTTCCATTATTATTCACTAATTTTGCAACAAAGGACTTAATCACTAGTCCAACAAAGAAAAGGATGTCAGACTTGTTTTATGGTAGGCGCAATTACTTTTTACTGCAGCAGATGGTAAAGAACAGCAGAAATAACAGTAATGACAAAGGTAGAGTATGTGAAAATAATTTTTCTCCCTTCAGTACCACTTGTGCTTCCATATTGTAATTTTTATCACTCTGTTTCCGATTTTTATATTAATGCTTAATCTTTACAGAAGACTAACAACACAGAGACAAATCCTTAGCTGATTAGAATAACTTTCTTGTACTACATCACTATATACCACTGATGTGTCTACCAAAAAGCAAATGTGAATTAAGGACTTAACTGTGTAGAAACGTATCTCAATCTGCACAGGAGACTCACCAGCACAAAATAGTTGCCTCTGTCAGCAGATTTCATGAATATCTTGTGACTGTTTTCTTCTGTGTTCAAATGAGATCTTAATTCTCTTACAGTAGGCAAAAATACCAATGATCTGTTCAAATAAATGGCTGTTGCTTTTTGGGTGTTTTTTTTTTCCCAAAAGCAAACAAGCACTTGGCATGGTCATTTCCATAATTTCTTTAATATAGTCACCATACAGAGCTTTTCCAATTGGTGGTAAGCCTTTGTTTGAGCAGTAAAATATTTTTAACCCTTTGTGGAAGGTTTTATAACTATTCGGCTCATAGTTCCACCAAACTAAAAAGCTACTATTGGCTATTCTTAGGAGTCTACATTACGATGTCCTCAGCTTAATTCTACTCCAAACAGTGCAATTTTTAACAATCTGGAGAACAAAGAACAAAGCCCTCCATTTTAAGGAGTGAGGAGATAAAGCAACAGAAAAATGACTTTATTCAGTTTGGTCCACAAATATGCTTTCTCATTTCAGGACCTCACCAAGTTCAAGTACATCTATTCCTCTGACTGGAGACAGCCAGACTGATGCTGACATCCTAGCTTTCATTAAAGCAAGACAGAACATTCTACAAAAGAAAGGTAAATCCTAAAAAAAAAAAAAAAGAAAAAAAGAAAAAAAGGAAAAAATCTCCAGTATCTTAAGGCCTAAATAGCTTTAGTCTGCACTTACACAGTGACACAAGTGAGAACTGATGCTAGCAAAATTTGTATGACATTATGTTTTCAGCCATTCTAAGCATTTGAAGTTCTTCACAAGTATTTATTTTAGTATCTTAATCCTCCAATATAGAACTATGTAGGCTGTCTTTTTTTCCCAACCACCATCATGCATGTTTATGCAATCAGCACAATTTATTAATTTATACTTTAAAAAAAAAAAGCATTTGAACATGATTTCTCAGTAATTTAAATACTTCTCAAATTTTTGTTTGCTATCTGGCCTAGTTTTCAACTGGTACAAATTTAATTGTAATAATTACCACCAAATAAAGATTATGCAAATAATGACATTTCAGCCTTCCTCATCAAGTAAACTGGCTGCTGTATCTAATAGAATATGCCTTTAGTAGGCATTTCATTATATCAAGGGCTAATAAAATTTTCTATGGGTATTTGTCAACAAATCAGTTACTGAGAGCAATCATAGGTAGGCAATAAAGTTAGTTCATTCTACTGGGTAGATAAGTAAATTTGGCAAGAAGCAGAAAGCACTAATCGCACAACAGTGGCACTGCAAAGTCGCCTAGGAGTAACTCAGTAACTCATGATAAAGAAAAACAACCTGTGAGGTTTTTTTTTCTTTTCTTTTCTTTTCTTTTCTTTTCTTTTCTTTTCTTTTCTTTTCTTTTCTTTTCTTTTCTTTTCTTTTCTTTTCTTTTCTTTTCTTTTCTTTTCTTTTCTTTTCTTTTCTTTTCTTTTCTTTTCTTTTCTTTTCTTTTCTTCTCTTTTCTTTTCTTCTCTTTTCTTTTCTTTTCTTTTCTTTTCTTTTCTTTTCTTTTCTTTTCTTTTCTTTTCTTTTCTTTTCTTTTCTTTTCTTTTCTTTTCTCTTCTCTTCTCTTCTCTTCTCTTCTCTTCTCTTCTCTTCTCTTCTCTTCTCTTCTCTTCTCTTCTCTTCTCTTCTCTTCTCTTCTCTTCTCTTCTCTTCTCTTCTCTTCTCTTCTCAACAATCGTTTTTAGTGGCAGCTAGCAATTAGACAGAAAATGAAAGCAGTGATGGTTACTGAAGCAATAACTTTCCATCTGCACTTGAGCGCTGATGACAGCATTATTCAGCAAGCTATCAGCACCTGGCAGATGGTGTTAGCACTGTCACAAAGTGGGGTTTTGTTATCACGCTGCTTATCAGAAAACTGTCAGGTAAACATACAGTGGCTGAAAAAAACAGTCCCTTTACATTCTTCCAGAGCAAACACTCAGCACACTCAGGCTTTGGGTTCCATTTTGTCTTTATTTAGAAAAGCTGTTGTCAAGTTTCTTCAGCAAATGAAATTAAGTTGAATTTATAGGCTGCTCACTATAAGGAGGTTAGAGATAAGTATCTTACAACAAACATTTCAGGCCTTTAGAGTGTCCAGATCTGATCAGTTCTGTGTACAGTAATCTATCAAGCACATCTTGTCCTGTGATCGTCTGTCTCCCAGTTGTACCACGTCAGGAACATCTCTCTCAAATGCCTTTTCCATCCTGCATGCTTTTCAGACACAGTCAATTACCTGGCATCATATATCAGTTTCAGAAGGGACAACTTCATCAACTGTCAGGCTTAAAGTTATGAAAAGTATTCTTGCAGACAGTCAAAACTTTTACAATTCTGTTTCAGAACAGTTAAGTTCAGTTAGACGAGATGGTCTGCATCCCCATCAACAGCCTGAAATAACTAACAAAGAACAGAGTAACATTTGCACAGTGCTTATTCTGATCATTATGTCAGCACAGGACTGATTGACTCAACAAGTCACTATGCAAGCAGAAAAGAGTAAAGAGACTTCATAACTATGGCCTGCATATTGAAAACACGTGGGACTTGATGTGTCATAGATAAGAGACAACAAGCAACAAGCTGTGAGGAGGATTTGGAGTTAACCTGGCAGATGAAAGAGCACTTCAATTGTTTGGTTGTTTGCATGTAGAAGGAAAATCTCCCAGATCTGAAGGATGGAACCACTGATAGCAGGAAACCTTGATGAAAAAAAAGTTGTTCTGCTTTATCAAGATAATGAGACCAGGACTGCTAAGGAAATGCTTTGCCCTTCAGCACAATAGTGGTACATGATGACATTTATGAGATGCTGTGGTAGCTTTTCTAACTGGAAGAAAATAGACAGAGGCAGTGCTTCAACTGCTCCTATCTGTGATAGTGATGTGTGTTCTCCTTTTCATGTATAGCATGGCACAAGAAATGCAGTAAAGAACAAAACTGGATAGAGTCCCCTAGGTTTCAGACTGCTCACCACCTTCTCCTCTAATCTTGCATGAAATTCGAAGTGTTGAAGGTTTCACATGAGCTGTATTTTACCACCAGACTTCTCACTTCATTGCAAGCAAGCTTCTGAGCTTGTTTCAATGCATCGTTGCCTCAGCTATTTTTTCGATCCAACACTTCACTCTTCTTCGATTTGTTTCTAATCTAAAAGAAGAGAAGCACAGTAAATGTTGTAGGATTGTTGTGCATCATTGACTAGAAAGAATTTCCAGTAAGTTACCTTGAAAGCCAGTGAGAACTGAAAGGAAGTTCTATAAAGAATAGTTTATAAAGATCAAGTACAGATAAGTAGAAAGGGTAGAAGAAGAAGTGAATACCTCAGGAATAAAAAAAGGTATGATCGATCTCACACAGAACTTTTTGTTAATAAATCTCAAACTTCCACTAGATGAAGCAGAGAAAACGCCTGCCAAAGCCATTATGTTGTGTCACAGCTTCATGTGTAAGCTGTGCGCCAGTTCCCAGTCCAGTGCTCTTTTGTCTGCCCCCTAACTCAACCGAGAAGTTCAGTAAGCATTTCTCCATTAACATGCAAGTGTATGTGCTCCTGGAATTATTATTACATATAAAGTGCTATGCAGGAAACAACGTGAGAAAGCATAGGTTCGGTCAAACCAAAATCTGATAGGTCTGAAAAATCTCAACATACTTCTCTTTCCTTTGTTGTTGCCTTTCTTAATCCTGAGTCTTTCAAACTGTTGTATCAGTATCTTAGAAGCAAACTGAGGGCTCCACTTTACATTGGCTGGAAAAAAAATGAAATAAAAAAGTATAAATGTGTGCCAAAGCCAATAGAACAGAAAATAAGTATCATAAACAGAAAGCACAGGAATGCTTGATATCCTTAGTGACAGAAACACGGGTGAAATAATGAGAGATCTCAGAAAAGATTTGCTCAGTTCTTGTAGGTTGTTACTGTTTGTTTTTTAACTAGAGATGAATTAAAGCAAATATATCCACAGGGTATTGATGAGATTGTCAAAGAACTGCTAACAACTGAGTTGAAAATCTTTTACAAAGTGCTCTACTGTTTTGTTGCCATTTTCGGTCTTAAGGAATATAAATGAAAATACAGAAAACTGTTTTTTTTTCATCTTAAAAGTTTTAAAGTATCTTATATTTCCTCTCTTTTCTGGAGTGAAATTATTTTTTCAACTGATGAGATATTCTAAAACAAAGCCTAGTGAATTTTTTATCTCCTTTCAGGCCTGAGAAACAAATGAAGTTCTTGTGGCAGCCCACTGTTTCCTTTTAGAATCTGCTGATGACCTTTCTTCTTTACCTTCCTCTTCTGAGAAGAAACGGCATCTTCGGATGTACAGATTTAAGTACAATGATATAAAAGTGACCTGTATTTGACAGCAAAAATCCATTTCATCAGGGGATTATATTTGAATATTTGTGTTTGGTTTCAGCAGCTTGCATTAAAACTAAGTAAAACTAGAACAAATAATCAGGATTTTGCCAAATATATTTGTTTATTGGGAATTTATTGTCAGTTTTATAGAGGTTAAATTTATTTAATGTATTAATGTTCTTCTACATTTTTAATCTGGGGAATACATATTTCTACTGATTGAATGTTGTTGTTTTTTTTTTTTACCTCCTTTGGTATGTATATACTGGAAGCTTGCAAAGAAATCAGGTGAAATCGACTGGTTTTATTTGCATGGATTTGCATAAGGCGTTATAAATTGCATCTATTTGGCATCTAGAGATGTCTGAAAAAAAAATTTTCTGGGTTAAAAAATGTTACAAAAATAATTTGAGATCTTTTGCTGATTTTAATTGTACCCAATACGTAATAATTTTAATACCTGATTATTGAAATGTGGATATTGTAATATCATATTAATTTTTAATGGAAATAACCTCTACAGTTCAAAATTTCCAGAATTATTTCATATGAAACACACCACCAGCCACCTCACTGTGCTCACATCCACTGTTTGGTATCCAGAAATGTTCAGCAAGCATTGATGAATGTCAGTGGGTGCGATTTTTTCCACGTGGAAGAATTCAGTGACACACCTTTGCTTCATACACACTTCCCTAACAGACGCCATTGTGTCAGACTGCTTCTTTGCTGCCATCTGTCACACAGCAACAACATGTAATGGAATATTGGTGGGAAGGTTCAACCTTTGCTGCTCTAATGCCAACGCCATGGGCCAACAAATCAATATATCTTCTCCTAATATTTTTTTCTGTTTTGCTTCCTGTAATGTTTGCTCACCAATAAGGCAACCTTTACCTGAAAATGAAAATGTTCCATGCTTTCACCTATGTGATTGTAAAGCAGTAAATAAAAATTGCTGTCTTAAATCTGGAGTGAGAACAAAATGAGAAGTAGAAACTTGCCAAATGGCAGTGCCATGCCTGAAGAAATGCATTCAGTTTTCTGCTATCCATATTTATTATTTCCTTAACTCTGTACTAAGGAGCAAGGCAAATTCAAAACAATTCAGTATTTTCATGTACAAGTTGTTCAGGCTACAGTACATAACCTGAAGAAGAAATAAGTCCCTGAATTTTTGCATACAACTTCTCGTTTAATTCTGTTCAGAGAAGTTTCTTCCAGAAGTAACAGCTCTGAAATTCATCCTTCATCAGAAGTTTGAGGACAACAGAATCAGCCAAGGTATCTTTAAACCACTGAAACAGCTTGTTTGTATCTGTGTAAATTATTCTCCTACTTATCACAATGGTATATTTCATAGCCTTTGAAACAAAGCTCTATTAGGCCCATTTATATTCATTATCTGTTCGGGTTTAGGAACTTTTAGGGACTGCAACAATAGGTGAAGTAAATGGAGAACCCCAAATCCTTTGATTTGCTACATGTAATCCACATAAAGTGATTCATGACCTTGACTGCAGACCAGGGTGTCATTTTGGTACTTTCCAGGTGGCTCAGATTTTTTTCTAGAGAAAATCTACTGGATCAGTCCTATATTACATCAGTTCCGAGGGAGGGGATCATAACTAAAGGAATAATCTTGGAGGTCACATTCAGATCTATATTCAAAATAAGTAATTCATATATACTTGAATATAATATATATATTTTATATATACAAAATATTTGTGAGAATTCATTCCTTAGATTTGAAACTAAACGCATTCTTGTTTTGATGTTGGCTGGGAGCACAGGAAGCATAGGGCCTTGGAGTAACAGTCAGTTTCCAAGTTTAGCTACTCTTAAGAGTAGTTTTTTCCTTCAGAATTTTTTATTTCTAAATTTTGTGAACTCAGGTCTTATTTATTTTCATAATCAGAAGAACATAAATTAAAAAAAATAAAAGAAGATAGATCAGACACTAAGTTTTGTCATTCTGTCATTAAAAGGGACCACCCTGCTAGCACTGTTATTTTGGCATACTGACAATACCTTATCAGATATTCCATATGTCTCCCAAAGTTCTCTTCAGGTTTTTATTTCCCATTAATTTATTTTGGTCACTTTTTTTTTTTTTTTAATGCTTTTCAAATAATAGTCATTGAAAAGATGATAACACCTCTGAAAGGTATTTAGAAATCATTTCACTCAGCCATACAAATAGGGTACACTGCTAACATTACAATACTTGAAGTAGGAATACCTGAAGTATAGAAGTAAGCACAACCTGACAATTTTAGTATCTCCATTTTCAAAACCTTCAGAAAAATAGAATCCTAAATTTAAGTCTTTTTCCTTAAGGCACAATATTTCTGGCTTCTAAATGCCTCAGCTAGAATGCCTTGTTGAACTTAACAGAAAGAGCAGAAGGGGACATAGAGAAGATTCAGTGCTTTATTTGCTCATTAATAACTTACTAGTTTAGTACCTTTAGAAATATACTTCAACTGTGGGAATCTGTCTTAGACCAGCTGTGTGTATATGTTTGCATCCATTCCAGAAAAATAGAAGGCATTCTCTTGGACTGCTAGAAGTTAGTCTTATAAGCTGTAACGCAGCAAGTATCTGGCTCTCTCAACAGAGAGCTCTACCAGTATTACAGGCTGTTGTGCAATATCTCAAGCTCACCTACCCTTAATATTTCTCAAGGAATGGAACAAGTTGTATCTTTTAATTATGGAAGACAGCATATAGTTCTTTCTGGATACTCCTAAAGTCATTTTCAGTCACCGCCGGTGCCTACTATGAAAAGGTCTTCCACCAGTAATAAATAGATTGGATATCTCTGTTACTTCAAAGCAGTTTGGTTCACAAAGTTAGTACATATCAATGCCACTGTAGCTTCTAGTTACTATATTTCATTTAATCTAAGAAAAACTGTGCAAAGCACCAAGGTTTGAGTCCTTGTGTATCGTACATCTATTCTTACTTCTTTCTGTTCTCTAGCCACAGCAACAGAATGATCCTGAACAAATTAAAAGACCTTCTAGGAGTTGCCCAACATACCCTTCGCTGTCCACAGTGACAAGAGGCCTTCTGTTGCCAATCAGTCTTTCTCTTCTGGGTGGGATGTGGCTAAAAACTCAGTTCAGATGGATGCTGCAGGGGATTTCCCAGAAGATAAGAAGGGAAACATTCTTTTCAGTTGTTTTCTCTGAGCATTATGTCTTGTTTGAAGACAGGTAAAAAACAATCCTGATCAAAAGGAAGGATATCTGCATTCAGAATTTTTAATGGGAAGGGAGATTTACAGACTTGCAGTCCTAGCCACGTAGCCTTCTCATCTTGACTCTATGTGTGTGTGTTTTCTTTCAGAAGCAGTTTGGCATGGATGACTCTAGCTTTAAGGGTCGTCCTACAAAGAATATGCTAGCCCAGCTAATTTTCAGAGCATGACAATCATTGAAGCTCCCATGAGTGAGCTTCCAATACTTTTTTAGCTAATGATTAACCTGAGCCCCTTCCCCCCTTTCATATGTGGATAAAAATGGGAAATACAGACACTGAAAGCAGCAAGCATGAGTGGTTCCTTTCCTAACTCCATGGACTAAGGGGTGTTCAAGTGTGGAATCTGACAAAGAGTTGAGGATTATCAGACAAGGCAGTGAGGAGACTGATCTTTTTAGGGTAAAAAAAGAAAGAGAAACTGTTTTGTGACTAGGCTTTTCGGGATGTTTATGAATTTCATCACTACTTTCACTGCTACCAGCATTGTTTGTGTGGTACAGACGGCTGCAATTGAATGTTGCATTTATTCAGCTCCATAGTCTTCTTAGTTCTGGAGATTCTGTTGTAACTGGAGAGTTTATAGTGTTTTCTTGTACGGAAGTCCAGTGTTTAGAGTAAGGCTTTATTTCTCAGTACTCTCAGAGTCTTTTCATGGCTCTACATTCATATCACTTAATGGGTAAGTCATTAAGCTAGTTTTATTTCAGCTTCCCAGCCTGGAAGACAGTATCTGTCATAGAGGGCTTGTGTCCAGCTTCATGTGTTTGACTGAGATCTTTGGATAAAATTGTTTTCATAAGAGGAAGATACTATGATTTACATACTTATTAAGTCATAAATATTCTCTATTTTGGATAGAGAAAAGATGAGGAAGGGTAAAAATTGCCTGATAGTCTCATTTTTATGGGCATGTTACCCGTATTTTCTGTTAAAAAGATCTCCAGCACAGTAGCTGGGAACATTGGTAAATGATTTCTGGGTGGCCAGGGTAGTACATATCCTGTGAGCGTAAACTAGTAAGTACTGACCAAGAACTGGCAGCAGCAGCATGCCCTTCCTCACAGCACCCAACTGGCAGATCAGCTGGACTCCACTGCTGGTGCTAGGGTATCTCTTTTACCTCCTCCTGGGTGCTATGGTGTTCCAGTTGCTGGAGAAGCAGGCAGAAACCCACTCTCGGGACCAGTTCCACCTGGAGAAGCTCAAGTTCCTGCAGAACTACACGTGCTTGGACAGGCAAGCCCTGGAGCAGTTCATACAGGTAAGAGGAACAGGCTTGCATTATTTTGGCTCAAGCATTATTTTTGCTAGAAGCAATGATATTGTTTTGGCCAAGCATGTCATAAATTTTTCTGCTGTCCACGATGTTAGAGGACCAACTGTCCAGAAGAAAGGCAATATTTTCTCAAGCCCTTTCATGTATCACTTTATTTTAACATATTCATGAACATCCAAAAAATGAAAAACTGCTGATGAACCTTCATGCTACCTTACAATAATTTTAACTTCATGGTTTGTAGCCCTCTCATTAATTATTGCAGGGAATTTTGCATGGGTAGAAAAAGCTCACAAAAAGTAGGTTGTCCTTCTAAGGTACTTCTACCCAAACCTGTGCAAATTCTGCCCTTTCTTTCTACCTGAGATTGTCTATTGCCCATGAATGCATCCACCAGAAGCTGTGTAATTTGTCAATAAGTGCAAAAAAGCTCTTAGCTCTTATTCAGTATGGGTTGTCAATTAATAGCATCTTCAATTACATTTTGATCTATTCCACAAAGGCTGGAGATGAATTGCAAGCCTTTACTTGGTATTATTATGGACAAATTCTCTTATTCTAGTATTATAAGATTTGGGCAAAAAATCCTTGAATTATTACATTCTTCTGAAGAATAAATGGATCTGAGGAAACAGTGAACTTCCAATCAAAAAGGGATCAGAAGGCATCTGAACTCTGTCTACAAGGGCAATGATCTGATGACTCCATATTTCTTATGGAATATTTGGCTTTGTCCAAAAAACAACTAGAGTTTTCCAGAACTTGTATGCCTGAAAACATGCCTGTTTCTTTCCAGCTACATCATTTGTTGGAGTTACCTGTCCTTCTCTTCCCTCTGTGGTAATGACAGTAAAGAGGAGGATTCTGAATCTCACTCTAAACCACACTTGGATGCTTTATAGAATTAAAAGGCTTAGTTAAATCTCTGGTACTCTAGAAAGCTAAGGGAGGATTCACAGATGTCCAGATTCTCTTTCCTCCAGTTGTGCTTTCCTTAGCCCTGCCAGGCCACTCAGACTGGTGCATTTTGCTGCATCGAAGCTGAATCAGATACATTTCACTTGTCAGCTGTTCCAGACAAAACCAGCTGAGGGCACCAAATTATCATACACAGTGCACCAAGCCTAGCGTATTCAGCACATAACCTTCCAGGTGAAAGTGGGGGTGCCCTCTCACTATCATTTATAATCTCTCTTAGGAAATTTGTCCAGCTCTTACTAATATTATGGAATTGAATTCTTTCCAGATTACATCTTTAACTAATGCAGGGGAACAATTTTTTCACTGTACATTTTAACTGTATGGTTAAGGAAACCTGCCCATCATGACAGGTTCCAGCCTAAAAAGTGAGTGTTCATGCTGTGGTGAGACATTTGGCAAAGTTATGAAATTTGTGATGTGGACTTTAAAAGTGACATCTAAGAAAAAAAGAGGTTCTTGAAATTCCAGCCACTGTGCAGATGGCAACCTGTTTCATTCAGAGGAATCCTCAGGGAGAACAAAGAAACACATTAGTCATTAAGGCAGCTAATAAGATGATACACAACCAGGAGCTAGACCTCTTTTGCACATAGCAGTTTGATCAACTGTTAAGAGTTATCTGGAACAGCTAATCTCCAGATCACAAGAATCTTGATATTGATTAAAAATTACTGGGAACTCGTAGCCAAAAGAGTAATTCATCCTCACCAGTATTTACATGGACAAAGATGAAACAAGCATGCTCCTCATACACTTCACCACCGATACAAACATGTATTTACACATGCCCAAATTTAAATTTGGAATAAAACGACTACACCAGGGAAGGAAAGGATTTATATGTATTTTTTTAAGGCATAACTTCACTTTATATTCCAAGTTTCATGACCCCAGGGACTTCTTTCATCCTTCTCCCCTTAGCCTTTGAGTAGTTATGGAACTGATTCTACTTCAGTGGCCAGTTCTCTGGTGATAAGAGTTCAAGTTCCTGACCAGCTCTATTTCAGAGTTTTGCTACATCAGCATAAGACTCTCTCAGGTCATTTTACTTAAGCTTGCCCTGTTATCTGCACTGTTTACTGCTCTGCTTGCTCAAGATGGAAAGTAATATCTACTTATCTGCTGTATTTTTTTTCTGACATTTTTCCTGTTGATGTGTAATGTGTGGCTCATCTTTGCTCCCTTGACCTCTTTTGCCTCAGGTCCTCATGGAAGCATTGGAAAAAGGGGTCAACCCAGAACAAAACTCTACGAATCCCAGTAACTGGGACTTCAGCAATTCTTTCTTTTTTGCAGGAGCTGTTGTCACTACTATAGGTGAGGTACTCTCTTTCCTTGTGAATTGGGGTTTCCTCTAGCTGTACTGCAAATCCCTGAGGAAAATAAAATGAGTGTACAGAATACACCTACAAGATGATCTTGATTACTGCAGGTTATATTTTCTTCTGTGTTTCAGACAATACCTTTTCTTGTGCATTCATCGTATCAAACCTGCAAAAATGGCCAAGTGCCTCTTTGGTATGTGTGATATGACTGTGTACATGTACAGCAAATTCTGAGGTCGCTTTGAAGTACTCAGTTGCATTCACTACCAAATCAGACTTATGGGAAATCAGGGCATTTGTTCAGAATTTTCCACATTAAATGTTCTCTTAGTAGTAGTGAATGTGCAGGGCTCTATGATAAGCTATAGCAATACATAGGCAGAATTCACTATGCAAAATCACAGGCCTACAGATCCTTGAAGCTTAATGAAAGTGAGCTTCCAAGCCCAAGAAATGATGGCCTGCAGACCAACTATGAAACCTTTTCTTGTAGCTCTTTTTTTCTTCTGTTCCAGGCTATGGTAACCGGTCTCCCAGCACAGTGGCAGGACAGGTCTTCTGTGTTTTTTATGCCTTATTTGGAGTGCCACTCAACTTGGCCTTCCTTAACCAGTTGGGGAAAGGTCTCAATGCTCATTTGATTACTCTGGAAAGATGGGTGCAAAAGCCAGGCCATGACCAGGTACAGAATGAATCTATTATTTCTTCCCCACTAATAGAAACTATTTTCTCAGAGAGTTAGTGCAGCTACTAGTTTGGATTTCCTTGAGTGTGTTCACATCTTTTTGATGTAAACATTGCCCTCTATATCAGAAAATTGATATGCTATATTTATCTATGAGAGCTTTATAGTAATTTGCTTTTTCCTGAGGGACTCCAGGTTTGCATTTTTAAACGCTGATTGAGCAAAACTGTTAAGCAAGCATAGCCTCAGTTTTGAGCAGGGTCTTTAAGTTCTGGTGACTTTAGCAGAACGTATTCGTATACACACATTGCTGAATTAAGCTCTTATTATCTAGCCTATGCTAGTATCTAACCCAGAATCTAGGCCTACATTGTGCAAAGACAACTTATTTTTATTGGCCTGCTAATCTGGCTTGAATTACCTTCCCTGATTGTGCCAGTAATTTAGTACTTCCTTCCTTTTTTTTTTCTTTTTTTTTCTTTTTAATGTAAATAAGCCATCCTTCTCTGTAGTTACAGTTTGTTAGTGAGTCACTGAATTAGTCCAGATGTATTGGAATACGGGAAACACTGATAATATGAAATATGTGAAGGTCATTTGTAACAAAGTTAGTGCACATTTCTGAGTAAAAGGTTCAATGTATTGACCCCTTTAGATACTGAAAAGGGTGATAGGTATGTTAGATATTTTGAAACATTTCAGATTTGTCTCATGTGTCTTTTTTTCCTCTTTCTCATTTGTATAAGTCACTGAATTACTGCATTCTTTACCTACACAGGGAAAGATTTTCTGATGAAGATATATAGGCACCATCAAATGCAGTTAATTTATATAAGCAAAACGTTTTTTAACTGCCTTATCTATGCCTGTTCCTCAGATACATGCAACTCTTCCACCACAAGTGGAATGCTAGTATATCTGGATCTTTCCTGAGATTTTTATTGCAATTTAGGGATGTGATTTTTTTCTTTTTCAAAACTTCAGTTATCACTCAATTTTTGACAGAACTCCTACGAACAGATGAAGCTTTGGAGCTTTACCTGCTTCTTCACTCTGAAGAGCTGCTACTAGGAAACCATTTCACCTCCTTATAAACACAATTTAATTGTGCTTTCGGAAATCAATTAAAATCAATTCTTCATTCCTGACTTACTCTCCTCTACCTTGTACGTTGCTACTAGAAAGTTCTCAAAAGCCAGGACAGTATGTAACATTGTGAATTTCAGAGCTTTATGCAATCTTCATTATCTAATTGAATGCAATTACACTTCTGGAATAAGCTGAAATGAGAACAGAGATCAGCTACAACATGTTGATAAGTAATTCTCAAAATGCTTCGCAAATGAAGTTAAACGAATGCCATGAGTTTCCATCAGACTGTGCAGCACTAGTCAAAAGTTCACCAGAGCCACGACTGTGTCCCGTGGTTACCCATGAGTTCCTGGTCCTCACTCCTTAGATAAAACCACTGAGACATTCCCCTGTCCATGACCATTCCGTGTATCTATCTGGGCAGCCACATATGTTGTAACTTAGCAGGCCTTAACATCTCCCAAAAGACAGACGTTTGTAATGAGAGACACAGATCTACACTGTGCTGACAGAAAACAGCCCTGCTCTGAATGCTTCTAAGTTTAAAATAAGAGCAGGCAAACTGACTTCATTCAAATTTCATCCAAACATATTTTTGGCTGAGCTCTTGCAAGCCACTTTATAAATCTTTGGAAGCAGTCACAGCAAAGAGAATCCTAATTTGTTCTTGCCAATCTTTGTATCATGAGCTTGGTGCTATTCCTTAAAGGCTGGATCCAAGTGATTACAAGAGCATCTCCATTTAAATTGAAAAAGTGAACATTTCACTCCTATGGTTGCTATAGTAATTTTGAAAATATGACTCGAGCACACTTCAAAACTCACTGCAAAAAGCTTTAAAACATCTTTATTTTTTTCCCATTTTTGAGATATATATACTTTTTTAATTCATGATTGGGTACAATGTCTATGTGAAAGATAAACAGCAAGGTCAGCATGTAGTTCACAGAAGCATTGGTTTATCCTTCTCTTTTTGGACACAGCTCCCAGCAGGAGTAGGTTTGTGCTTTAAGAGCAAAACAGACCCAGAAATTTCCACTTGACAGATGCTCACTGCTGTTTAGCTGATATCTTCCCTTTATCTTTCAGGTGGTTCAGAGACTGGCCATGACTGTCTTCCTGACTGCAGGGATCTTGCTTTTTCTAGTGTTCCCACCACTGGTTTTCAGTTATGTAGAAGGCTGGAGCTATGGAGAAGGCTTTTACTTCACTTTCATCACCTTGAGCACCATTGGATTTGGGGACTATGTAGTAGGTAATAATGAGGATACACATGGTTAAATTTTATCTTTTTGCCCACATTCTCACCTCAGGGAGAGGAAGTTTGTTGATATTAGGTATTCTAGTGAAAGCCTAAGTACAGAGAGCATAGATAACTATTCCCCTGTAAATATGGTATGAGAGAGTGCTGATAATAATGAGGTAATAGCTGGCATGGGCATTTTTCCTTTTAAGCAGCTAAGCTGAAAGTCACTATATTCATTTGATGTATGACACTGAATACTCATTCAACAATGACTATACCCAAATTGGTATGAATGCGATCCGTGGGTGACAGCTGGAATATGAGTGAAATCTCTGAAGTCTTTGAGACATCTTCTCCTAACAGTTATTTGTTTCAGCAAGTGCCTACGATTCCCAATACAAAAATCTGTAAAATATGAAACTCTCAGTACTGACAGTGGGAAGAATATTACAAACAACCCCTAGAGAGCTGTGGAAATAAATGAACCCCTGTGAGAGTATGTAGTCTTCAAAGATCTAGGCTGAAACTTAGCAATAGAAACATATGAGGTATCTTTCGATGCACTAAATGGATGGCTGTGGTGCAGTCCTGCATCAAGATCAGCTGCACCGATTAATCATTTTGTGTAAATACCAAACCAGGGGTTAACATTTCCATAAGCACTTAAAATGGCTGCGCTTTCCAAACAGTATACTCCAAATGATTCTGAATGCTGGCTAATGAAGTATGTCACAATACAAAAGGTAATGCGTATATCCCTGTGATACAAAACCAAATATTTTAAAATCAGATGAGATCTCATGTGGGTTGCTTGAGTAAAATTTGGCTAATGTAGATTCAGCAGTAGATTTCTAGCATGTTTTTTTCTTTGTCAGCAGTTGGAAACACTCGGTTTTGTTCTGTTCTGATTAACTTTAGATTTTTCTCTTTTTATTATATAGCCTTAGCTCCAGAGATTTTATGCCAACTTTTCAAAGCTAAACCTGAGATTTGGAGCAAGAGGAAAAACAATAATAATGCCCCTAAATTACACAAACTTGTTAAGTTTATACATCCGTGTGGGGAAGGGGAAGTTATGACTTTCTGTGTTGTCTATCAGACCAAAGCAGTGAAGATTAACACGTAAGGTTTCCTGGATTTTTCAGGCACAAACCCAAACAAGCACTACATCCCACTCTACAGAAGTCTAACTGCAATTTGGATTGTTTTTGGCTTGGCCTGGCTGGCCTTGGTCTTCAATGTGGGAGCTCATTTGATGGAAAAATTCCTTCAGCTCAAGTGGCACAAGCCTGACTTAAGCTTGACAGAAGGATCCCCAACCAAACCATGAACCCGAGCAGACCAGGATCCACGTGAACAAAGTACATAGAGAAGTCTTGAGGGAGCACCTTTCATCTGCATCTCACACTAAGGAAGCTCTGTGGATTAAGGTTAAAAGTACATGTTGCAGACAGTTTCTGGAGGAAGAAGCTTTTACACACACAGTCAAGGCATCAGTCAATTAAGACCTTCAGAGAAGTAAGCATGCATGGTAAAGCAACTGTCCCAGATTCATTTTGTACTTCTCTCCCAACAAAGGCAACTTCCCTTGAAATAATCAATTACTGCCCTTTCCCTTTTAGTATCAAAATCCCGATCTTACAGTCATTCATATTCAAAAAATCCAAGGTGAGTGCCTCCCAGTTCCCATGAGAAGTGTTGTCATTAAGAATAACTGGTGGATAAAGTCAGGTTCTGAAGTCCTCTTTCATTTCCAATTAGAAAACAAAGATAACCCCAGAGATAACAATGGCAAAGACCACCTGTTTAATGGCATCCATTCAGTTAAGATTTGTTTGATATCATCTAAAACTAGAGGTTTTCATGTAAAATGATAACATTTCTTTCATTCCTGAGCTAACATGCTTCTCTCTTAAATTGTGTAGAACTTTTGTGTCTGTCCAGCACCAGCTAAACTGTTACGCTTCCATTTAGAGTTAAATGACAGGTCAGAGAAGGTCCTTACCAGAGTTCATTTCACAGACACCTGAAAACAATACGTTAAACTAAATGTCAGTGCAAACAAACTTCCTTATTTCCAGTCAGATCACTATTATTACAGTCCTGCATTTTCTTGGGCTAGTTCAGTGAAGAACTATCATGCACAGTATAGGACTGATGCTGTTCATTTATCTCTAAAGAAGGCTGATAGGCTCTTGTGTTAAATCTGATCCTCAGTCATTCATGTGGCATTGGCAGTGGAACAGAGAGATTGCTTTTATCAGTTATCATAAGCCAAAAGTAACAGCAGCCACCTCCAAAGAGACAAAAAAGCCACAGAAGTTTGCCCAGGCAGCTCATAGCAGGCTTGCCGCTGAGATATGAAACTGTAGTCATGCTTCATATTAAGTAAGCTGTGGAAACTTGATTAAGCAATTGTGTGTTCATTCTGAGCATCATACTAGATTGTTTGTAATCATCACTAACACCTTCTGTGTTATACATGCTGCTATTTGTTCAGTGTGTCTTATTAACCACCAACTAATCCATTTAAAATTCACGTTAAGTGGAACTTTAATGTAAAGTGTGAATGAAATATGACTGGGCATGCAGACTAACCCCAAGGTAGTCTTTGGCTGGCAGGCTACAGTAATATCAGATGTCAACATTTCAGCAGATATTTTGATATTTCATTTTAGGGAATTGTCCATAAAACGTGTAGATACTTGTGTGTAGATTACAAATCTCTTCTCACATACTTGCTGTCTTAGACCTTCACTTCTGAGGAGAGTCCAGCAGGCTCTTGCATCTGGCTCAGTGCTTGTTTGCTTTCTGCAGTACTAATTACTGACTCCTGCTCAGTGCAGCTTGGATGTCAAATCTGAAATGCCAGCATGTAAGAATGCCATCTATATCTTATTCAATTGATCTGAAAACTGAGCTCTCAGATGCTTATCCATCTGAGATTTCCTTCACATCTTACCACTACTTACTTCACAGATTTTATCTCAGTCTCTGCACTGATCTTCCTCAACAGTTCCCATAAATTTGTGCAACAGTTTTCTTTGTAGCCTGGTAGCATACAGCTTTATCCTGTCTGGCTTTTTGTATCTTCACAAATCTCCTGAGAAACATACTTTCTTGATATCCTCTCTTCTTAGCAATAATGTTTGTGTAGACACTTGATAGCATCATCACCATCACTATACTCTATACCTCTCTTGTGTCATAAGACACTTCTGGCCCACTTGTGTGAAAGACAAAGCTAAATTCTGCTGACCTTCATATCCGGTCAGTTTCTTTCACCTCTCCTTTTTCCATGCCACCTTGCTTTATCTAATCACAGCCAGCCATAAAACATGCGGTAGTCTAAAGGTAATGATACAAACTGTTTTATAACATGTTGCATGCCATAAAAAGTGATAATGAGGTTTATCAGAGAAACAAAGCATGTGTGGACTACTTACTGGCAAAGGGTTTGTTAAAGCCTTTCTTAGTTGACAGCCAACAGCACAGAGTTTGAGCTCATTTTACCTCACCCCCCAAATTGTTCCTATACTTTGTACTGCTTTTGCAAAGCAGCAGCATGATGAGACTACCTTCTGAAATTTTTGCTTCTACTGCTTTTAGCAAGGCTGACAGTAGCTACAGTAATTCACAAGCTGCCTGCCACAAGACTCAATAAATGAAAAAATAAAACCAAAAAAACACCAGAAAAAAAAGAAAAAAATAGCATATGGCCACATTGAGGGGGGAGGGAGGGGAAGAGAGAGAGAGAAGATACTGCATTAAGCAAGTGACAAAAAATTCTTGCATGCTCTCAATTTTTTCAAAATCCTGAAATCCTTAGGGTCATGCATATCCATAATCATGCTTCTTTGAGATACACACTGCTGGAAGCTTTAGCCCAGTTTTTGTGCATGGATGGATCAAGTGCTTTAATACCCATCCTCTAACAAAAAGATGGTCAACAAGCATCATCTGAATAGCTAAGAGAGATAATCTGTGGAAGAACTGTGTGATCGTAAGCGCTTACCAAGAGCCAGAGGAGTGCTCAACAAGACTCTTGTTCCTTTAACAACTCACTTTACCTGTGGTGCAACCCTACGCAGAATTGATCTTGCACAACCAGCTATGAGATGCTCAGCTTAGCTGCATGAACACCAGCACTTCTGAAGCCTATTTGCTCAGCCTTGAAGCCTGTGGCAGAAGCAGTGCCAATATCCCATTGATGAAGTCGAGGAGCAGCACATTGTACTAAGCGACTATCACAAACAGAACAGGGCAAAAATCAAACCTCCTTTCAGGTTTATGCATATCCTTTAACCCAAGCAAGCCCTTCCTCATCCACCAATGCACTGTAACCTTCCAGACAGCACAAAATCATCATCTGCAGATATCGACACTCTCGACGTAAACTAGAAGGCTAACATATGTGTATCCCTTCCAGATGTATGCAGGTCACTTCAAAAGTAATGCCTGCTATTTATTTCCATGGAAACTAGTTGAACGAGCAAATTCTCAGTTATAAAACACTATTTTTCAGCACAGTCACCATCAATAGCTATGCATTTTTACCAGCAATGAACAAGAACCTGCATGCTGGAATCATAAACTTCTGTGCCAGTGGAAGTGACCACTGCTGAAATGCACAACCCACTGCCTCACTACGCTCACATCCTCTGTTTGGTCTCCAGAAATGTTCATCAAGTATCAGAAGATGCCAGTGGGTGTCATTTCATGTCATTCCACACTGAGGAATTCAGACACACCTTTGCTTCATACATACTTTCATGTCAGATGCTTTTGTGTCAGACTGTGCCTCTGCTGCCATCTGTCACATGGCAACACCATGTTATGGGATATTGGTGGGAAGGTTCAACTTTTTTCTGCCATATTACCAACATCTGTCCCTGATGCTGTGGGCCAACACAAAAAAATAGGAGGCATTACTTTTGGAGCAAGCCCTGTACAATACATTTACTAATTGCAAAGTGACATTCCTGAGAACAGTCATGAAAATTAACCAGACATTTTGTTAAAATGTTATGTCATTCTTCCAAGATATACTGTGAATTTTAATCTCTTCCTCCTCAGATCCCTTCTAGCAAGCACATGCCTGATGCCCTGGGTTTTCATGCAGTCCTACAGCTGCAAACCCTGAGCCTTGCATGTAATTTGTTTTACAATATTTGAGTGTAAACATTAGTCAGATATGTTCTACGTAGTAGTGTGCTTTATACAAACTGATTTTAATGTAGTTATAATGTGAAAATGCTCTACTTCTGTATCTTGAAAGAAGGAAAACAGTATATCTGCTTTTCAGTTTCTTTATATCTTTTCTTTCTCTGGTGTATTATTTGTGGGATTTTTTTTTTTTTTTTTTTTTTCAGTTTATGCATCATTCAGTAATGAAGACGTTGAAAAGGCAAAATTAAGCAGCAAGTATTTTGGTTTTTTGCTTGTTTGTTTTTAGGCTGTGTTGATGACATATCCTGAGCAGGAATTGGTACATCTTACAGTGTTTTACTAGTGAAACTTTGCCAGTCTTATGGTGGCAGAACCTTGCATGTGCAATTCTGAATCTTATCAGAAAGACCGTGAGCTTATGACACACAGCCCAAAGCATCCCCCAGAGAACATCAGCACGTTAGCAGACTTGTCCCAGTGCTGCAATACATGTTTGAGCACTGTCTAGGATTGTTCAGTTCAGAAAAGAGGAGGCTCAGGGGAGACCTTATCACTGTCTACAATTGCCTGAAGGGAGGTTGTGGCAAGGTGGGGATCAGCCTCTTAACAGTGATAGGACAAGAGGTAATGACCTTAAGTTGTGTCGAGGAAATTCAGGCTGGGTATTAGGAAAAATTAGGAGCAGTGAGGTGCTGGTATGGGCTGCCCGGGGATGTGGTGCAGTCACCATCCCTGGAGGTGTTCAACAGTTGTGTGGATGCAGCATGAATGAACATAGCCAGTGGGCATAGCGGGGTGAGCTCAAGGCCGGACGAAATGATCTTAGAGGTCTTTTCCAACCATAATGATTCTGTGTTTTTATGAAACACTACCGTGGCAATAAAATCGCAGAGCAGTGTGAGAACTTTCCTGCTCAGAAGTTTAGAGGTTTTGTTCCCCTTTATTTCATTTTCTGCAATAAAATATGCAAACCGCAAACTTTCTGTACACCCATGACAATTTGGTTGGTTGTCACTATCCGTGCAAGAACTGAGTGGCTCTTTTGATGTTGTCCTGTGCAAGAAAATAGGGGGAGTACCTGCATGAAGGTGCTCAAAGGAAAGCAATGAAAGGACTACCGCACGAGTTCCTTCCTCTCCTGTTCACCTTTACATCCGATCTATAAACCGGTGCGTTTCCAACGGCTTATACGAAAGAGTCGTTATCGGAAAAATCCATTTACTGCCTTTAAAACTGACTCAGAAGCTGTGCCGAAATATGACAACAGACCCATAGCCAGCAGTACTGGAGCGGCGCAGCTACCGGCGGCAGAACCCGAGCAGTCGCATCCCTCCCGGCTCCGTGCGGCGCCGGGGGAGGGCGGGGGCTGGGGAGGGGCCGGCGGGCTCTGCCTCCTTCCGCTCCGGCTTCTTCTGCCCCGCTGGCGACGGCGGCGGCGGCGGTAGTCATGGGGGGGGTGGCGGGGCGGCGGAGGCGTTGGGGGGTGCCGGTGCTGCTGCTGGCTTACCTAGGTTACGTGGGGCTGGGGGCCGGCGTGCTGCAGGCGCTGGAAAGGCCGGCCGAGGTGCGGGCGGCACGGCGGCTCCTCCAGCAGCGCTGGGAGCTGCTCGCCAACCACACCTGCCTGCAGGGGCCCGCCCTGCAGAGGCTCATCCAGGTGAGCTCCGGGCTGTCCGAGCATCAGCTCGTATAAGGGCTTCTCCCCCGTCGCCGCTGTCCTCGCAGGAGTTGCGGCGTTCGCTGGTTGTAGGTGGCGGGTCCTGCGGCGGGTACGTGGGATGAATGGCAGGGAGGTCTGGTTCGCTGTTGAATTAGTCAAGTATGAAATAGGTGTAGGCTCTGGCATCTTATAAGGGAGGAATTCCAATGGCTTTGGTGTGGTACATTTAATTCGTTGTTTTAATTAGTCTTTGATATTTTTTTTCTTCTGGTCTTCTGTTCCTTAATTAAGAGGAAACAGAAAAATCCTGATAAGGAGCCACCTGAGTTGCATTAGGAAAACTTCTGAGAACATGTGCAGGGAGGCTACAGCACATAAAAGTGGACCAAGCTGCAATCTTACTGAAGTAGCTATATTTTATGATGCAGAAATGTACAAAAGGGGATAGACGTTTTTTGCCACCTCCTAAGTATAAGGTTGAAGGGTGCTGAACATTTACACAAACTATTCCAATTTTGGATGTGCTGGTGGTTGGTCGTGTGCTGCTAATTTTGGTCTCTCTCTACCTCAGATAGGAGCTAGTGGAAAAAAAAGATCAAGAGGAGGGTGTAAGCAGTGCTTGTTGGTGGCTGGAATCATTGTGGCTGGTCATCAGAGCTCAAAGGGCCTAAATCCTAAAATATATTTACACTTTTCCCCCCTTTCCTCCCAGCAGAGAGAAATGAAAAATAAGAGAAAGCCATCCAATAGATAACTTTGTTGGGAATTTCACTAATGCCCCAGCAGACGAAACTGTGCTGATACCTATGTCTCATCCCTTGACTTTCTGAATGGCAAATTCTCTCAAGCAGTCAGTTGGTCCTATAAGGTTGGTCCCTTGAAAGCTACCATGGTATCTACTCCTATTGTTTGTATTGTGTGCTGTGTACAGCCCCAAGTGTGGGAGGTAAATAGTCTTTTGAAATACTTGTCAGAAGGAAGTGATAAATACATCAGAGCAGACCAGCCTGGCGTTCCATAGAGGTGGCTGGAAGTTGACTTCAGTTCAGTGCTAGCACACGGAGCAATGAGTATGGGCCTGCTCTGGGACCACGGGGAGCTTCCCTTGGTGAATGACAGCAACATGGTGATGGTAGTAGGGAGAAGGCAACTACAACTGAATAGGCAGCAAGATCCTTTTAATGGGGTTCTCGTGGATGTTTCCCTGCAGGATGACTCCTACTAATTCTCATGTGACTACCAGACAGTACCAAGAAGGAGAACCAGCGAATCCCTTTAGATGACCCATTGCTTTAACATGTCAAGTCAGTATTTAATTATGACCTAAGCAATCTGGATGAGGAAGATAAAAGGAAGTTTGGTTTTATTTTAGCATCTGTGCATGCCTTTGTATTTTAAGAAACCATACCCTGTTTGAATGGCTTCATGTGTTATTTTTAATAACTTTCACAGTGAGAGATTAATCTTAAACAGATAATCCACAGAATTGCCTATTTTCCTGCACTCTTTTTTCATTTCCTGTATGGCACTGTTTATTTACTTTTAATGTGCTCAAAAAATGAGACTTTTTGTGTGCAGTAAATCGCTTAATGCAGAGTTTAATACAGGCAACATCATTACTAGCCCTCTTCAGATAACAAACATGTATTTTAGGTACACTGATGATTATTTGCCAATAGAGAAGGCATACAAAGAGTGTGGAAGCATAAAGCACTGAGTAAAATTTAATAACGATGAACTGTCTGTAACGTCAAAGCAATTTTCTTTTAGCCTCCTGGACAATTCTGAAATCTAGGTTTACTTTAAAGTGCATAGGAGCCAATATAGAATAAAATCCCAGTTTGCCAAAGCAATGTGCAAATACCATTTTACAACTTGTTTATCACTTAGTTCCTAGTTACCATCCACAATTGGCAATCCACTTTTCCAGCCCTTGCCTAGACAGAGAGCTCCTGTTTTGAGGAGCTGACAGAAGAGTGTGCTGTGAGGATGGGCAGGAGGAAAGGTGAAGGACATAAGGAGAGCTAGACAGTGAGTTCTTGTCCTGTGACTTCCATGGCTCACATCTTTCTGGGTCAGAAACAGTTGCCTAATTAGGAAAACAAAAAACAGAAAGAGTTGGTGATAGCAGACCAACAACAAACAGAGGGAAAATGTGTTAGCTCAGTGTGTGACTTCTGTAGCTGTGGGGCCCTGCTTCCCACAGCTGTTTTTCTGGCTGGCTCTATCCCTGCTGGATTCTGTAGTTCTGCATTTTTCTATGTAACAGAGGGTAGCGCATATATATGTTTCATATATAACCACACAAAAATGCATGCTTGTGTGTTACTACCTGTGTGTAGGGAAGATTGATTTGCATTTTTCTTGACTTTCATTATTTATGGCTGGAACAGAGTAAGGGACAACTGTTGTGCATCCAGTAACTTAACATCTACCCAGGGAAGGTGTGTTGGGGTTTGTTGACCTGTCTGTCCCTTAGCCATTTTTGTGACACTTAAATGAAGTCTGTAGTATGAACAGTTGTTCACAAAGAACTGGATCAGGAGCAAACAGCTCCTGAGAAGCTGCTAAGCAACATATAGAGTGGGTGGTATCTGGTTTGTTATAAATACAATAATCTTTGTTTTAAAGTGTGAGGTCACATCAAAGGAAGCTCTGAATTTTGCAGAAAGCTGAAACAGATGCCATGTGGCAGATTTCAGGTGATTACTGTTCTTCACTGTACTGAGAGTAACTGGACTCCATTGGGAGGGAGGGAAGTACCTAAGAGTCTTGGTCCAGGTAAAGGTGATGCTAGTTCCAGATGTAATAACCTTTCCAGTAGCATCCAGCAAGTAAAGCTGCACACAAAGAAGGCACTTTTTTTATGGTCACATCACTTATAGCTGAGGTGTGTGGGATTGGTCCTAGACATTCAGCTTGATGCAGTCAGACCCATAGAATCATTAAGACTGGAAAACCCTCTAAGATTGTCCAGTCCATACACCCATCACCACCATGCCCACTAACCGTGTCTCCCAGTGCCACATTCACATTTCTTGAATGTCTTGAATTTACGTTTCTTGAACATCTTCTCTCCTGTGAAGAAAGGCTGAGGAAGCTGGGCTCATTTCACTTGGAAAAGAGAAGGCTCTGGGGAGACCTCATTGTGGCCTTCCAATACTTGAAGGAAGTGTATAAACAGGAGGGGGAATGGCTGTTTATGAGGGTGGATAGTGATAGGACAAGGGGGAATGGTCTTAAACTGAGACAGGGGAGTTTAGGTTAGATATTAGGAGGAAGTTTTTCACACAGAGGGTGGTGACGCATTAGAACAGGTTGCCCAAGGAGGCTGTGGATGCCCCATCCCTGGAGACATTCAAGGCCAGGCTGGATGTGGCTCTAGGCAGCCTGGTCTGGTGGTTGGTGTCTGTGCATATAGCAGGGGGGTTCAAACTAGATGATCTTTGAGCTCCGTTTCACCCCAGGCCATTCTATGATTCCTTAGTGACTCTTCCACCTCTTCTAGAATATAAGTCCCTGTTTTACTGCTTTGGTGAAGAATAAGTAGCTCTGGTGCAGCTGAGCTGTCCTCCAAACTTGGTGTTTTTGTCATTGGCTGCAGATACAGGTTTAATTAGAGTTGCTCTGCTTTTCAGCATTTCTTTAGTTAGAAGATTGTCCATATGGCCAGACTTGCAATGCTGTATTTTCTGTGTTGGGCTGTTATTATAATGTCCTTTTTGTGCATCTTTTCTTTCTTTCTCTAACTAATCACTTAACACAGCTGTTTCCAGTATTTATTATATTGTTCTATATGCTTTCTAACACTTTAGATGCAAAAAGTTACTTAAACCATGTCGTTTAAATAAACTGGGAAAAAGAAAATCAAAGCTGAGCTTAATGAAAATAAATACTTTTTCATCTAGCAAGATTTAAGGCGTAGTGTAAAAGACCTAATACTAAGGGGCAGGTCATGAACTAAAAGCCTATAGGTGGGTATAGATACTGTTATCTCCAGAGTCAACAGCTGGAGCCACCAGGTTAATGACAACAAGATAAGTAGTTCCCGCGTGACTGAAAGATCCTCATCTATACTTTGGCTTGCACTGACATTAAACTGACAAATTTTTCCAGCTGTCAGGAAATACAGCCCTGCAAATGTAGTTTAATAAAGTCATCTTGCACACAAGTGATACAGTGGAAGTTGACTGTTAAGGGGTGAGCATCAGAGATCCCTGTTGTTGCTAAGAGACTTAATGCAACAGCACTGGCTGTGTTGTGGAGCAGTGATATATCTGTATAGGACCCACTTCAGTCAGAATATCTATCAGCGTGTCACAGGTGAAATAGAGTTGATCAGCTATAATTGCTTTTTCTAACGTGTTATCAATATCTATTATACTTGGGTTAAATTATAGCCAGCACACTTTTCCCTAGATCCATATCTGAGAGAAATTAACATACCCATGATTCTTTCTGATCAACAGTTACTAAGAGTATGTGCAGACCCCGCTGCAGCAGTAAAAGTGCTTCTGCTGATAGAGCTCATTTAATTCAGCAGAACTAACACCAATTACATGAGCAAAACTGCGTCTATTTCTTTGGGATTTTTGTTCTTCATGTGTTGTTTGTTTGGGGGGGAGTAATTATTTGATCAGGTTATCTGAAAGACATGAAGTTAAGAAAAGTCAGAAATCCAGCATCCATAATGAATCTTGTGCCTGCTCTTCTTTCAGTTTGTGTTCAAGTAAGCTTCTACTCTGGGAGAGGACAGGGAATCAGAGTTCATGCCTGGGAGTGGTGTAATCCATAATCTTTTATGAAATTATTTTGAAGTTAACTGACCCTTGTTCTCACAATCTGAGATCAAGATTAACATTGTTTTCTTCTGATTGCAGCTAGAATTCTATGAAATGTGAATGGGTGTTTATATAGAAACATTACATAGAATTTCCAGAGCACAAAGATTGTGTGATGATATTTCATCATTGCTCTGAATGGTAGTTTGGTGCCTTGGAAATACCTTGTTTACCTCATTGATAGACTGTGAAGGTGAGGAACTGTTTGCATTGTTTCAATTACACTTGTAATTAAAAAGCATTGTTTCAATTACGATTTTCGAGAGGCCATATGCTCCCTGAAGAAGCTGGTTTGTATGAATGTATAAGCTTCAGCTAGGCTTGGGGATGAAGTTTCTTACACTGTATCTCATTTGCAATGAACTCTGGCCGAAATGCCATAGTTCAGAGTCACAAGGGCAACTGCAGTGACTGGAACTGTAGTTCATGAAAAGGTCATTCTCCTGACTCCTCTTGCAGTACTCTTCTTCAGTAAAAAGTGATTTGTCTCTCTGTTATCCTGAAATAAGAGACAGAGCATGATTCAGGAGAAGCCAGAAGTTCTTGTAGATATGCTTGGAATGGTCTTAATCTTCTGTGGCATTATGCTAGAATCATAGAATCCTTAGTGTTGAAGGCACTATTTAAAGGCTGTTTAAAGGCTATCTGGTCCAACTCCCCTGCAGTAACAGGGGCACCTACAGCTCCATCAAGTGCTCAGAGTCCTGTTCAGCCTGACCTTGAGTGTCTCCAGGGATGGGGCATCCACTATTTCTCAGGGCAACCTGTGCCAGTGCCTTACCACCCTCACTGTAAAAGACTTTTTCCTTATATCCAACTGAAATTTACCTTCTTTAAGTTTGAAATCACTTCCCCTTGGTAGGACAAGGGGATAAGGTCCTACCACCATGTTCCCCTGTGTTACTTTATATCTTGTTATTATAATGGAGGTTAAGTTCATAATAATCTAATTAATAATTTATAGAAACTTTATTTTCTTGCTCTAAACTTTATGCTTGTTTATTGTTTTTGTTTGTTTGTTCTTCTGTGTAGAGATGAGAAATATAGTCTTCCAGAGAAAGTAAAAATTGCAAGGAAGACGGTGTCCCCGTTCACATATACACATGTGTTTGTTCCTTGTTGCTGGTTTTACACGCCTTTTCTGAAAGCTTTACCAAGTTCACCTGTAGTTGTGACTTAGCGTAGGGCTGAAGGATGAAGTTTACGGTTGGTGTTAGGAAGGGTAGAGTAAATAACGTTTCTCCCTTTGGCAGTACTTGGTAACGAGAAGCCAAGCTGCAGCCATAAGTTGCTGCTGCTGGTAGAGGAGCCAACCTGTGATATGAGATTTTAGAAAGGAGAATTAAACTAGCTAAGAAAGCTGGAAGTTGTCCAGAACTGATAACACAGCATACACTGTGAGCAATGGGGTGGTGGGCAACAATGGCTTAGGGTGCAGCTGAAAGTAAGAGTGAGTCCACAGCAAATTGAAAAAGAATAAACCTACATTTCTCGAGGGTGGAAAAAGATGTAACACAGACATATCAAAAGAAGAGTGAATTCTAGACTGTGTGCATTAATCTGCTAGAGATACTTAAATAGGCTGTCTCATTCCTCACTTTCTTCCTTTTTTTTTTTTTTTCTTTAAGAGCAGAAAAGGTTTTTTAGAAGTGTAAACGAGACAGATGGTTTAATTTTTGCTATGACTGTAGCTGTGTTGGGTTTGTTAAGACAAAGCTGTATGGAATGGTTTCACAGGTGGAGTGAGACACATTCATTGTTAATCATTTGTGGAAGTACAGCCCTGGAGCTGAATAGGGCTTAAAGGCAGTCAGGCTGTGGCAGTGGTTTTATTTTATTTTAATTTGTATTTGTTTAACTGCAATAAGGAAAGTTATTGTCATCCTAACATAAGTTTGCGTTGTGGTAGAAATCCATAGCTTCCTCGTGGAGTTCCTAGTGAGAATTAAAGGAGGGGACTTCTGGCAGGACACACAAAAATAGGCTTTGATTTGCACCAGGATATAGTGATCAATCTAACAAAAAACATGCACTTGCAAGCATTAGTTTGTTACGTTTGTAAGTAAAAACTTCAGAGCTGAGCAAAACCAAGTGGGAGACTGCATGTAAGTGTTCTGAACCGTGTTTTATCACAGAGTTAGTCAGGCAGGCATCTGCATTTAAATGGACTACTGTGAATGGACGTCATGTTTTTTTTTTTTCTAACCATCAACTATCATAATATTTGATGATGGAGTTAGGTTTTGCATGGCACTGTCAAGAAACAGAGCAGCCTCACTGATGGAAAAAATGTGTCAGCTTCCAAATGAATTTTCATTGACTCACGAAGCCCTGCTAATCAAGAAGATCCTAATTTAAAGATCCTATAGCAATTAGCTCCACAGAGACTTCTATAGAAGGCTCAAAATGTTATGTGCATGGTTAGCAGAATATTTGCAGTAGTCTCTGTGACCCATAAATTATTATGATTATTTTAGAGGAGAAAATAAGTACAGAGAAGTAAAATTCCTATGTTATTTAGCTTTTCTGCTAGTGGAAACCAAAGCAGAACTGAGTCCTAAGGGTGTTTTTTTCCTATTTTAACCACCTGCTACTTCCTTCTTGTACTTCTGAATTAGACATGTGACATTTCAAGTTCCCAAAATAGCAAGCCCAGATTTCACAAGTTCGATATTGTGGTTGAGCAGTTGGTGATATTAACTGATGTGTTAGATCAGACAGATATCCACTTTTGAAAAACTGGATTTGGGACTTTACCTTGGAATCCATCAGGTCTCAGAAGAACCTAATTAAGAGAAAACAGAAAACCCTTAGGATTCCACCCCCCACGTTCCCCCCAAATTAATGTAAATATAAAGAAAAGTAAAAAACGGCTATAGTTCTCAAAGCCATGCCAAAGGAACAAAGCAGATGTGACCTTATGTATATGTTTCAGTTCTTTCATAAGTTTTGAACCCACCAACCTGTACTTCTGTATTTTTGTTTGCTTAAAAAATATAGCATCAGAGTGGAGTCGCTAGTTTTTCACTAGGAAAACCAGAGAGGATTCAGTTGCCCTAACTGTTTCTTAGCTGGGTGTCTCCAATGTGTTCTATCAAAATGATGAACCACTTCTAATTTTTCTTATGAAAAGAGCACTAACCAAAAGTAGATGTCTAGAGAAGTTTATTAAGTTATGATACATTTCCCTAAGTACTCTCTCATCTTCTAGGATTTTGTAGTCTGATAACTTAGTGTGCCAGAAGTAATTTCTGCATATTAACAGCTATTTATGGATTCCTTTCATGAATATGCCTTTATTGGCACACCTGTAGGAAGTCAAGCTCCGTCACTTTCACTGTGCTCGGAAAAATTAATCTTTAATTTTTGATCATTGTTGCTGTGCTTCTGATGTTGATTCTGGGTATTATAAGTACCCTTATTTCCACCCTCTAAGAATCCCTCCACTTAAAGGATTGCATCAGTAGCTCTTTCTGTAAGTGATGAACTTCAGGTTTCTGACAGGAGAGACAGTTTATTCAGGTGAGTCTGGTTTGTGTGAGTATTCAGACATCCTGATATCAGATTGTGACAAGCACAGTGATCCTCACAGCTTATCATGTTATCTGGGTGTTTGATAGCACAATCTAACAGGGAAAGACAAAAGATGTAGCCAGATGCTTACAGCTGAAGGCACCCTTGAAGACCTCCTGTAAATATGTGAGGTGTCTCATTCCCAGAAGCACCAGGCATACAGAAAGCTCAGTGTCTGCTCTTTGTCAGTGAATGAGTTGTGTTACCTTCCTGCTGAGCTGAATGTGGGAATGTGGGCCATTCAGTGAAAGCACTTGAGCCTACCTGCAGCCTCTTAAGTGCCATGTTTCCTGGTAGCAGCATAACGTCAGGGGAAGTTAACACAATGACCTGAAGATGTTTCAAAACACTGCAGTCAGGAAATTTGGTCCCCAAGAGTATAAAATCATTCTTGAAATGTCAAGGGAGACATTGGAATCGTCAATGGGTGACAAATCTGTTGTTTTCTCCCCACATGCACCCTCTACCCATGAGACACCCTCTACTCATGAAACTAGGGTGTAAATTTGAAGATAAAAGGCCTGTTATTCTCTCACATTTTCCTTGTGTAGCTTGTGATCTCAGCAGTCCTACATATTTTGTCTTGAAGACACATATTCCAGCATATAGCTGCTGGAAATGTCAACAGTCCTGCTCTCAGATAAACTTTAAAAAACCCTTTGCATACAGTGAATTTTCCATTCTCCTGCTTGATGTCCTATTGATATGAACTCAGCAATTGACACCATTACACAGTATCAAGTTTTTAAAGCCATAAGCTTAAGAACTAGAGAGGTTAGTAAAAAACTGTGACCAAATTTGCGCAAACAAACGGAAGTTTCTTGACACGGAAGGCAGAAATCAGCAGTAGATGTTCTTGCAGGACGTCACATCACAGGAAGTGGTAAGCCACAGGAACCAAGGCATTAAATGCTTGATTTCACATCATTGCATCACTTTATTTCTCTATGATTTGAGAACAAGAAACTGAACAGTTGTAATCACCCATGATCTTAGAGCTGTTTCTTGCTTTTGTGTGAGAACTGGTAACTGCAGAGAAAGAAATAATGGTCCATGTAAAGATGCTGACTGGGTCTCTGTAAACTGCTTGTAATTCATAGCCATGTATAATTTCAGAAATCACTTATAGCATACCTTCACCAGTAAAGAACAAAGCTTCTGTGCTTTGCAGACTAGAAGCACTGGTTTTCTTGATGGGTATATAAACTACAGCTTTATAAAGCCAATTACTGATGCAAATCTAACCTGAGAATGATTCTGTTATTATGATAATCAATGATATTATCACTGATAGATGCTTTATCTGCAGTTTTATACATGGTATAGGGATGGTGTTATTCGAAATCTGCATGTCTTCCTCAAAAGTGATGAATTTTATCTACTTCTGACTACACTTTGCATTCAAGGATAATTGGCTCTCAAGGATTTTCTTGGCCAGTGGGTGTGAAATGCTTAGTGTACATGCTGTGACTAATATAGTTTTCTTCAAAATGCAGTTGAATATCTTTGACTTTATTGGCATAAGAAAACATAATTAGATGTGTGCACTGCTAAAGTGTCTGATAGCCTGCTTTTACCTTAATTCTATACATTTCACCATAGTGGAATCTGAGTCTTTCACAGGTGGACTGAATAAAATTGGGCATCATACTGTTCCAGTCTAAATCTAACTTATTCATACTTACAGCCATGGGGTAAGGACAAGTTGTCCAAAACTATTAGGCTGGTGATTTTTGTATTGTTTCCATGTCACACATTACAACACATATATTCCTCTGCAGTGTATGCAAAGGTTCTAATATGTATCACTTATGTTGCATGTTTATTTACTGCTCTGGGGATTCTGCCTTCAGAACATCCCATCTGGAAACAACTTGTTTTCCTATTAATATGCTGTTTTCCTATTAATATGCTGTAGGGCAATCAGTAACGCTCTGACTGGGGCTTTCTGTAGGCATCCCTTGCCCTCCAGTCTCTCTTACATTTACTTATGTGATCTACCACATGCAACTTCCTGCTGTTCTGTAGATGGTTTTTTTTTCTTACAATCAGTACACTGTTTTTTGGCTTTCCTGACCTCTCAACTCTTTGGTCTCCAGGGCACAGGATATCTTCTATTAAAAGGGAAATGTTATGGTCCAAAGTAACTGTAGTTTGTGACTTTCCCAGCCAGTGCTAGAAATGCCAGTCACATGAAGTTGCCGTAAGGGAGTCTGTGGGATCTCATGTTATTATCTCTTTGCAGAGTATCATCGAAGCCTACAAGAGTGGCATAGCCATTCAAAGAAACACCACTAGCCTTGACAGGTGGGACTTCAGTGGGTCTTTCTTCTTCTCCATCTCTGCAGTAACAACCATTGGTAAGAGTTTCCTGCCGATTGAATGGCCTTACGGGTGGGAGTGAAGCAAGAATGAGGACATGTTCTATTAGACACTGTTTGGCTCTGGGGGACTTCACGTTACTGGTCTATGTCATAGCACCATACGGTTTCTCAATGGGTGAGCACATAAGAAGCTATCCCAAGAAACAAGAAATGTATTTTTTTTCTCAGTGCCAGTGTAATAATAATCTCCATCTAGATGCAAGGATAATTAGCTCAGTATGTACCTCTATTAAGTTCCTCAGGTTTTTTTGGTTGTGAAGTAGTATTGCTTCAAGGTGATGCAATACTCCCTATACCCCAGAATGGCAGGGACCTCTGCAGGTCACCCAGCTCAGCCCCTGCTCAAGCAGGGATGCATAGAGCAGACTGCCCAAGGGCATGCCTGGCAGCTTCTGAAGATCTTCAAGAAGACCCAACAGCCTCTTTCCTTGTACTTTTTCATTGCTTTCTCTGACCTAGCTCTGTCTGAGAGGTTCGAGGTGAATTGTGCATTGAAGTGAGCTTTCTCTGTCACAAAGAGAGAGAGAAGTACTTTGAAAAGCTTTTATTTTACTTGCATTGGATGAGAGCCTGCGTGTTTGGGTGAAAGACCCACAGCTGGATAAATCACAGAATCGTAGGGATTGGAAGGGACCTCCAGAGATTGAGTCCAACCCCCCTGCCAAAGCAGGTTCCCTACACCATGTTGCACAAGTAGGCAGGTCTGGAATATCTCCAGAGAAGGAGACTCCACAACCTCCCTGGGAAGCCTGTTCCAGTGCTCCGTCACCTCACCTAAAGAAGTTCTTGCGCACATTTGTGCGGAACTTCCTATGCTGAATGAACGAAACAGTTCAGTTAAGTTCCAGCCATTGAATAATGCAAAGCCATGAAAGAATGATGGAAATGGGATGGAAGAGAATGCAAACAATAAAATGGATTTATGGACAATGTAACTTAATGCAGATACTATTAATTATTGTCAGTGCATATCCCCAGTCCCCCAAACCATTAATAACTTTCCCAGACATCTTTTCTCACTATGTAACTCAGCATTATAAAAAATGTGGGGGAAGAGAATGTGGTGTGGGGAGAAAGTCGTTAACATATGTTAAAAAACAAACAAAACCTCATGAATCTCTTAAGTTACAACACACCTGTCAGCTCTCTTCTTTTTCAAATGTGTTTTAGATTTGGAATTTTCTTTGTGCAACCAGGTGGAGTTTTATTTTGAATTTTCTCTGACAGTTCTTGAAGATGCATGGATTTCAGAACATTAAGCCTCAAAGCAAGAGCTGAGACAGAGATGGTTGTGGATTGTTTTTGCTTTTTTTTCCACTTAAAATTCCTGAACTAATTCCTGTCCAGGCCCCACCCAGACGCTTTCCTGTGTGACCTGCTGTAGGGAACCTGCCTTGACAGGATGATGGAACTCGATGATCTCCGGAGGTGCCTTCCAACCCCTACAGTCCTGTCATTCCTGTCATTCTGCGATCTGTTCTTTTGTACGTGTTTTGTTCTGTGTGATGCCTTACCACCAGGCACGGGCTGCACCAGATGATGGCAGTGGTGCTGCACGGGCTGTGGCTTTCCAGCGTGAAGCCCGGGAGCTTCGTTCTGGCCTCTGGTACAGAATGACATCTGTTCAGAGCTGCTTTGCTCAATCCTTAATCCCGATTCGGTTCTAAACTGTCAGAATTACTCTGTTTTACCGCGTCCAATTTAAGTTAACAGTTCAGGAGAATCAAACTTGTCATGTTCAGATGTAAGGGTTTTTTGTGATGCTGGCAGAGATCTACACTAAACACCTGCTTACATTTTACTGATGTAAAACTGTTTTTAGGAGACTTGCTAACGACTTTGTGATTGCTCAAGTCACCTCTGCAAAGACAACTTTGAACTGTTAGGCCTTGGGTTTTCTTGTTTAGGCTGTTAATTGACAACAGCCTAAACAGTACATTAACACTGTAGGTGATGGTATGTTGTAAAAGTGAAAAGCACAGCTTCTCAGAGCTTCGCCTTGAATCTAAGTTAACTATCTTCTTTGCTTGTGCAAGTTTTTGAGGCAGTCACTAGTGCAGTCTCACTGACCTGAACATCACTGCCTGGTCTTGGTAAGTGACTGTCCTTCCCAAAGAACTCAGTGAAGTTCAAAGAAATGATGCTCAGTAGGAAGATCCATATGGAAGACACAGCTATGGTGGAAATAACAAAATGGAGTTGGTTTTATTTATTTATTTGTTTTTGAGAAGGCTGTGGTGAGGCTTTCAGACTGTGTGGCAAGGACAAACTTCTCCCAAGCTGTAGGAAAAGAACCACTGAACGCAGGTTCAGCTCTGCAGAATCAATGGGTAGTAGTTCCAACAACTGTCTGACAAACTCTTTCTGGCAAATGGCTTCAGAAAGAATAAAGCTAAAATGGTAATGGAGAAAAGAGATTTCAAAAACCTTAGGGAGGCAGAGTAAAGATTGTGGTAGAAAATCTGGAAGGTTCTACTCCATGTGTTCAAGCTGCTGCAAGTTTTGGTTGATTGGTGTTTTGTTCTGGTTTCATTTTTGGGCAGCTTATTTTTTTCATACTCTCTCTGTAACTGATGCTGTTCTTCCTTGCTGGCCTCTTATGTAGTGTAATGTCTTTGAGGCTTTCACATCAGCGGTTTTTTGGTTTGTGGTTTTTTGCTTTTTTTTCCTTAATCTTCTCAAACAGCGCTGCCAAAGCCATTATCTTTTACCTTGTTCCCTTTGCTTTGAGATGCTCTTTCCGTTCTATCAGCTCCTGGTTCTGTTTCAAGCTCTGCCTCCTTCAGAAGGCTTGGTGTGTTCCTATGAAGTCCTCAGCAGAACTTCTCTCTCAGCTACAGGAAGGGATGTTACCTTCATTCCCATTCATTCCCGTGGCTGGGGGGTATCAGCTGCTTTCCTTACTGACACTCTTGATACACTTATCACTCATGATGCAGTCTCTTCTATGCTGTCCCTTAGTTCCACTTAAATCAGTCTCATCTATTTCCAGTAGTGATTAAAAGCTGCCTATAAATTTTGCTTAGAAAATGCAAGATTGTAACTTGTAGGATGGACATGCTTGGTACTCTAATTCTGAAGATTCAAAGAAGGGATGTGTGTACCAAAAGTTGTTTAAAGGAGGGCTCTAAGTCCAGGTAATTATTGGTCAATCTCATAAATTGAATGGAAGTGCAATTAACTGGCAACTCTGCCCATGATAGGGAGTTGGAAATAGATAATATTTAAGGGCTCCTGTAACTTAAGCCATTCTATGATTGTAGTTTTTCATCACATGAGATTGACAGTCCTGGCCTTCTGTCAGTTCCTTCTCCTCACTGTTTTGATATTCTTCATTGCCTCCTTCATTACTGTATTTACATGTTATATCATCCCAAGTACCGTTTGTTATCTCATTCTCAATAGGAGATTTTTCTCTTTATCCTGAAGAATAATCTTGAGAGTAACAGTGAAAGTGATTAAGGAAGAAACTAATTTTCTGTTGGTTTTATCTCTCAAACATCCTTATCCTCTGTTTGCTCTCTTGCTAGTTATCTTGGACTACCAGTGCACAGAGGTCAAAGCAAGTTCAGAGTGAGGCACAAGATTAAAGTTAAACACCACAGGGTGGTGAGTTTTTTTTGTTGTTGTTGATAGATGGAAGGGAAAGGACTTAAGATTGAGGTTGTTCGTGCTTGCTTAAAAGAAGGAAGAATATTTTTCTCTCACAGCCCAAGTATCCAAGTATCTTAGGTGTGTGGATGCTGTTACCTAGTGCTGTGTCCCTATTTCCTGATAGCAAAGCAAGTATTCATTTGTATGAATTTAAGCAAAGCAAGTATTCATTTGTATGAATTTAAGCATGAAATAAAGCAGTAAAAGCAAGGACTCTGCCTCTCAGTACAAAAAAAAAAAAAAAAGTGTTAGCTCTTAGCAGCAGCCCTTCAAAGATGCAGGTAGAAGTTGATGAGTGTCAGGTGGTGTTTCATATACTTTTGAGGATAATTAGTACTTCGGTGCAAATTATTCCTATGGAGGAAAAACAGCCAAATCAGGGCTGGAAAGTCCTGACACTCCTGGCAGTGTAGGGTTTTAGACCAACAAGACTTTGTCTCTAGAACTTTAATCCACTGTAGTGCTGACCAGTACGTGATGGAGCTCCAGTGCACTGGTTTCCATCCATTGTGATCCTCTGGGAAATCCAGTTGAAACATCTCAATGTCTCAAAGTATTTAAAATTGGAATAATAGGCTAGGGTCACTTTCACATTTTGATCCTCTGGTTTCTTCAGGGACATTCTCTGCTCAAGAACACTGCACCTTCAATGCATTGATCTTTTCCCTGCCCTGTGACATCCAGTAGAGCTGCTGTACAGGTTTGTCCAAGTAGGACACAACAGTCTGTGGGACATCACCAAGGGATTATGGAGATGGTGTTCCTTCCAATGTTCTCTGAGCTGTTGCCTAAATTCAGAGGAGCATATTCAGTCTGCTTCCCAGCCACGTGCCATCGTGTTCTGTTGAAACTGAGTACATTACACAGCCTCCAGTATGCACTAGTATACTGCACTAGTGTAAAAGAAGGCTCCAGTACTCATCCTGATCTTCCAGAGAGGGTTTTAAGTCACAGACTCAAGTAGTGTGCAACCAAATGTTTCTGTTGCCTGTAACTCCATGGAGACAAAACTGAATAGTGAGGGGCATCTCCTCGATACCTACTAAATACTGGAATCTAAATGAGGTCCTCCATATTAGATGCAGTTCCAGAGATTCTAGGCCACCACTGCCATTTTGTCTACCTATACTGAATTTAAATCTTTTTTTCCCCTCAATGCAACACATGAATTTGTCATGAATAGAACTTTCATTTAGCCTGAATGAAAACATTCAAGTCACTTCTAAGAAGCACACGGAAATGTTTGTATCTTCAGAGAGGTGTTAGAGGAGGAGCTGGCAGAGTACTTCTTGCTGAGAGCTCATTGGTTTGAGCACTCACTGAGTGTAGCAGAGCAGTGTGAAGTTTCTTCTTGTATCTGGAGATCTTCCTAACTGCCAACTGAAACATATTTCTCTGGGCAATTAAGTGTGTAATGTGAAGTAGTGTAATTGTAAGCAGTGGTGTCCCTCGCTGGCCCAGTAAGCTTGTGGATCAGACGTTTGTTGTAAGGCAAGGTACCTAGCTCCCAGGCTTTTCTGAGTGCTTGAGTATCCAAGGCAAAATACCATCAACAGGCGAGACAGAGAGCCCTTCCCTGTTCCCACAAGAACATCCTTTAACCCTGGGATGCTCCAGAATCTCCCAAAAAATATTTGAATGCTCAAACTTCTGATAAAAGTTAGTGGTTGGAGAAGTGACCCTTCTGCTGGCAGTTTTTATGAAAACGTATTTCTGTATTTTCCCTCAACTGCAATTTGGTGAGTTTGCAGATGTCTTTCAGCTCACAGAGGATGCTTTTACTCCTTCCCTTCCCTCCCCCCATTCTAAGTGCTTTTTTCTTAAGATACTATTTTGTGGCTGAGCAGTGAGAACCGGGTCCAAACAAGCCACCCATTGTCAGTAGCAGGAAGTAGCAGTTGCATTGGCCAAACTGGGGCACTGTTGTTGGAAAACTGTTATGGGAGTGAAGAGAGATTTTTACTAATTCTCTATTAATCACACCTCACTACCCTCCTCTTAACAAGTCTTCGGAGCCTCTGAATCCCATATGAGATGAATGTGTACAAGTCCACAGGGCTGGATGGCATGCATCCCAGGGTCCTAAGGCTGATGTAGTAGCTGAGCTGCTGTCTGTCATATTTGAAAAGTTGTGTCTGTCAGGCAAAGTCCTTAGGGACTGGAAAAAGAGAAATATCACTCCCGTTTACAGGTAAGGGAGGGAGAAGGATCCAGGGTACTGCAGGCCAGTGAGCCTTACTTTTGTGTCTGGGAAGATCATGGAACAGATCCTTCTGGAAGACATGTTAAGGCATATAAGGGATGAGTGGGTGATCCATGACAGCCAGCACAGCTTCACTAAGGAAAGGTTGTACCTGACCAATCTGGTGGCCTTCAATGAGGGTGTGACTGCATTGGTGGATTACGGAAAGCCAGCTGATGTCATCTACCTGGACTTCTGCAGAGCCTTTTACATGGGCTCCCACCACATTCTTATCTCTAAATCAGAGAGATGGTTTTGAAGGGTGGGCTATTTGGCAGATAAGGAATTGATGGGAAGGTCACAGCCAGAGCGTTGTGGTCAATGGCTCTATGTCCAGGTGAAGGATGGTAACGGAGTCCATGTTGAATCTGGTACTCTGTAGCATCTTTGTCAAAGACATAGATGATGGGATTGAGTGCACCCTCGTCACGTTTGTTTGATAACAGCAAGCTGAGCAGTGCAGTTGATATAGCAGAAGAAAGGTATGCTGTCTGGAGGGGCCTTAATAAACTCAAAAGGTGAGGCCTTTTGAGCACCAAAAGGTTTTGCACTTGGGTCAATCTAATCCCAGATATGTGTACAAACAGGGAGAAGAACTCCTTGAAAGTAGGGGTTTGGGTTGCCAGCAGTGTGTGTGTGGAAGGCCAATGGTATCCTGGGTTCCATCAGGAGAGAGATGGCCAGCATGGCAAGGGAGGTGATTATCTCCCTCTATTCTGCCTTCCTGGGGACGCACTTGGAATACTGCGTCCAAGTCTGGGGCTCCCAACACAGTAAGGTTGTGGAGCTTTTGGAGAGGGTCCAGATTGGGGCTGCAGTATCTCTCCTATGAAGATAGGCTGAAGGTGCTGGGCATGTTCAGCCTGGAAAAAAGAAAGCTGTGGGAATACCTCATTGTGACCTTCCAATATCTAAAAGGAGTTCATAAACATGAGGGAAATAAACTTTTTACACAGATAGTGATAGGGCAAGGGGGAGAGGTTTTAAGCTAAAGGAAGGGAGATTAAGTTTAGATCACCAGGGAGAAGTTTTTTACTGAGAGAGTGATGAGATGCTGGAACAGGTTGCCCAGAAAGATGGAAGATGCCCTATCCCTACAGGTATTCAAAGCCAGGTTGAATGGACTCCTGGGCAATCTGGTCTAGTACCAGATCTGGAGGTTTGTGGTCCTGCCTGTAACAGGGAGGTTGGAACATGATGATCCTTGAGGTCACTTCCAACCCAAGTCATTCTATGATTCTACATACAGAAATGTAGAGGAAAACTAAGCTGGGTTTACTGAAGCTGTGTAATAGCACATATGTGAATGTGGATCTGATCATTTAGAAATGAAATCACTCATTTTGCATCTTCTAAGGACTGTAAGTTGGACTTTATTTCAAAAGGGGCACACCTATACAGGATAATTCAGCTGCTTTGATGAAAAAGGTCAAAGTACTTGTACTTTAACCTTTGTAGTTTTTGAGTATCTCAGTATATCCCTTGGGGCAGGCATGTACCAGGTGAGATCTTAGTTTGTGAGGAATGTGACACTGCTGATGTTGTTGTTTGTTTTCATCTCTGAAGTTGATGCAGATCTTCTGATGTATGCCCTACAGTATCATAATTACCTTCATTCAATTTACAGTAATTCTCATTTACCCATTCCTTTGTGAGGTGTCTAAGAACAGAGATTCATACAGAATCATCAGATGACTTGAGTTATAAGAATATACAGTATATACGATGACATGAATACCTATTTTTCTAGGCCAAAGGCAAGATTTGATCATTTGCCAGATATAAATTGCTTGCTATTTTGCAGAGTCTAAAATTTCATGTACTGTTCAATCAAACCCTATATCCTGTATGAAAAGCTCATGGAATGTGGCATTTTTTTAATATATTTACAACAGTTACTCACCAAATCTTTTAGAAATTGTCTTGAGCCACTGAGCCCAAGGGTGCCAGGTAAATCATATGCAAAGCAGGTCTGGCGTTGTGCTAGACTTCTCAGTACACATTGGACTTTCGTATGTCATTGAATGTGCTGTTCCAAATTAAATTGAATGTACTGCCTAACTTGAGATGCTGTCCATTCAGCAACACGGTGGGGGATCTCTAAAATCCTGAAGGTGGCTGTGCTTCACTGAGTGACATGACAGGTATCATTCTTCCTCTTTTTTCCTGATGTTTTTTCTCCCCTTCTACAGAGATTAGAAAGCCTGGAAAGCTATGGTTAAACAAACAAACAAACAAATAAAACTTTCCTAGCCTTTATATAGCTTTTCTTAAGTTGATATGGAAGGGAAAACAGAAAAAGAATCTAAACCTGTGGAATGTCTGGCCATAGTGTATGTGGCTTGTATTCAGCCTTACAGTAAATGTATCCCAGCTCTGTACCCTGGCTCTGGGTGCATCTGAAAATCACCTTAAACAGCATGAAAGAGGAAAAATTGGAACCAATCCACTGAGGTGTGGCACAGTCAAAGTGACACAAATCACACCCATTGCTCAAATTCACTTGCGTGGTAACATGTAACAGATTTATTTGCTTGCATGTCTCTTGTTTATGACACCTGGCAGTCTAGAAATGGTGAAAGCCAGCAGATGTGACTGAGTAATTACATATAGAGGAGGGAAAAAGTCCATAAGCTTATAGAGTTGCTCATAAGTGAAGAACACTGTATTGGAGTTAAGGCTGCTCTACAGTCTTAATTTAGCCCCTTTGTTAGACTGTATTTCAAAACAACCGTTATTTATGTAACAGCATCCCATTCTTTCCAGGGGCTCTGTACCTTCCCAAGCATAGACTGTTGGAGCCATTGCTTTGGAGATGCATTATGTGTTAAGATGTATGTTTAAACCCAAGTCCCATAAATCATTCAAGCCTATAAATATTAGAGCTGAAGCCATCCAGATTGGAGGAGAAAAAAATAAAAGTTTGTGGAAGTAGGAAGGAGGTGAAAATATTTACTGTAAGACAGTTTACTGCCAGACCTCTTTTCTGGTTTGGTTTTGTTTATTTAGTGTATGTGCATAATTAACTGTTTGTGGAGTCATCTCGAGTGGGAGGGTTTTGTTAGCACAGAGCTTGGTGCATAATGTCATCTGTTCTTGATAGTGTGTCATTATATGTAGCTGGTTGGTGATTTACTACAGTCAGCATGGGGTGGAGATTTGTGAAAGAATGAGAAGCCCATGCTTCCAACAGTGGATGTTTGTAGGACCTGCTTCTTTCCTGTGGGGAGCCCAGCCACTGGACTTCTCTCTTCTTTTATCCCAGGGTTGCACCACTTACAAGCACAGTAGCAATGTGTTACTGCGGGGAGCACCTCCAGGTTTGTACCAAGCTAAAAAGCTGTGTGTGGCTGGGAGGATGTATTCATGGCAAATATAGAAGTTTGGCCTTGTGTATAGAGATGCACAAATTACTAATGAGCAACAGGGATTTTGTAATCTAGTGAAGGTTATAGGTCTTTAGGTAGCTAAATCAGTGTCAAAGTTTGCATCACATGCTAGTCCTTACTGTGTATTAGAAACACTCTCTGAAAGAAACTGAAGTTAGATTTTATTTTCTTGTCACATAAACCACTTGAAGTTACGTTAAGTGTAGGTTTGCAAGTTTATGGGATATTTTAAAAATCAAGTATGGAGAAAAATTTAATGTTGCAGCAGTGCTGATGAAAATATGATGATCTGAACCATGATACAAACAAGGCTCTGCTTGGTGGGCAGCATCTTTTTTAGACCAATTGACACTTTAGAAAAAAGGGGGAAGGGGGGGGGCGGGCGGGCGGCGGCAAACTTTCAAATGTACTTCTTTCTTCTTTGTTTGAAACTGAAGAATTTTACTTGGGCTAAATATAATTTTTAAAAATTTGTTGAATCGTGGCAAACAACTTGACAATAAGGAGCACTTGATGTTTGTGGCACAGAAGTATAGGCAAGGAGGCAGCAGTATGTTCACTAGTCCAGTGGGACAAAGGTAATATTACTAAAACACTATTGTTTTGATTCAGAGACCTTCTGACAACGATGCAGGATCACTTACCAGCAAACTTGATGCCAACAATGATTACAAAAATTGAACTAAACGGATGTTTTGCATTTACGTCAAATCCTAGCCAGAGCAGTTGGTAGGGAAGAGGAAATTCACTGGTAAATGGGAAAGGAACTAAGTAAAGTTGGCAGGGGAAGAAATGTTATTTTCCAACCTACAATAGGATGTGACAAACAATAGATGTAGTTTACAGTTATTTATAAAAACAAAAAAAAAAAAATCTTTTTGGAACAGTAACCTTCTCTAACTTTAGTAGAAGTTGAGGTTCATTTTCTAGAGGAGGGGAGCAAGCAAGGAGAATGTTTCAGATTTAACTCCTCATTCCTCCCTATCTAGGCTATGGGAACCTAAGCCCCAGCACTGCAGCTGGTCGAATTTTCTGCATCTTATTTGCACTCTTTGGGATCCCCTTGAACCTTGTCCTCATGAATGAAATTGGACAGCTGATGTTGTTAGGGGTTCAGCGTAGTGCCCATCACCTAGAGGAGATGTTTCACTGGAAGGTAAGCAATGGGGCTAGGCATATTGCACTCTTAAGGTTGGGGAGAGAAAGAACACTGTTGGTATTTTTGATCCTCTGACTGACAAGGATGTACCTTCTTGGCCAAAAATGCAATAATGCTCAGGAATAACGGGAAATGAATAAATTCAGTTATGACAGTCCTATGAGGTGTCAGATAAGGTAATTTATTAGCTGATGGAACTTCTGTGATTAATGGCTTCCCTTCCAGCAAGAGAATTGCCAGAGCCTTAGAGCCATTAACAATCCTAGGGTAGCTAGTTTGCTTATCAGTCATGGTTGGAATTACTTATTTAAGTTATATGGGAGCATTTGTGAAATCAGCTCTAAAATGGTATGATTTTTGGACTCAAGAAAAGGATGGCCAATTTGTGTTGACTGAGAGAGCCACACTGTTTATTTTAGTGTAATGCTGTGAGTATTTGTGTTCTTGTGGAGCTTGATATCACCTTCAACTAGAAAATGAGCTTTACTTTCCATGACATCTTCCCTGCAATTCTTTGTGTTGATGTTGTTTCATTTTACTAGATAAAAGCTGCCCTGCTGATGAAGACCTGTGCACTAGTAACGGGGTTGTTATTGTTCCTCCTGCTACCTCCCTTGTTGTTCTCTGACAAAGAAGGATGGACTTATGAAGAGAGTTTCTACTATTCCTTCATTACTCTCAGTACTATAGGATTTGGAGATTATGTGATTGGTGAGTAGTTCTAATGTAATTGCTTTTACCTACTCAACATCAAAGCCAAAAGTGCAGCATATCAAGTTCTCACCTTGGCAGTCTTACACCACCAGCAATCCACAGGTATGATGACAAATCTGTTGCAGTAGGTGTTGTACAGATTGGAGAAGGCACTATTTCTGTGATAGGAATGCCATGTGTGGAAGAACAAAGCAATCATTTCTGTGTCAATGAGTAACCTTTCAGCATTCAGGTGATCTATCTGTTGAGTGAGTGCGACACTAGACTGGAGTGCTGTTTTTAATCACAGCAGTCACTGATCACTTCGTGCATGCCACTGCACTAGCAATGTTTAGTTTTAAAGATGCTACTCTGCATTACCATTAACAGACAGTGAGCATTTCTCAGTTGAAACCCCAGATAAAACTTTCTAGAAGCAACTTTTGTCACTTAGGCATAGACTATCAGGCACCAAGCACCATCTAGTTTTGGTTGCCAAAACATTTTGTCAGAGGAAATGGGTTTGGACCTATGCCTAATGAATTTGCTGAAACACAGGACACACCTTTTTGATAAAGACATTAACTATAAATTGATTCTAGAAACACATGCACCCTTGAATGCCTGAAAGACAGACTAAAACATCTTAATAATGATTCTTTATTTTCATTTCTTTGTAGTGCTTGCTTGATGCTTGAACAGCTTAAAGGTGGTTAGCTGGTCTGTAATGCATCAAAGTCCTGACTAGAGCTTGTAAAGACACACTTAAACTAGCTTTATTCATGTTAGCTTGGGCAAGGGTATCCAAATGGAGTTTAACAAAAGCTAGCCATTTCAACATTCTATAGATGTTTCTGAACTCTGCTACAGCAAATTTCACTCTGTTTCTGGTTGATTTTGAGGCTCCTCTTTAGTACACTCTCTCACTTCCAGATGTGCCTTTACCTCTGCGTACCTTTGTACTACCATAAATACATTGGTTAATATAGGAATAAGTGAATACATGTCAGTGACCTGTGGTATGTAAAGACCAGACAACTTTGGCCTTACAATCTTGTATTTGTGATTTATGACTCAGTATAAAACTAAGTAAAGCCAGGGTATGCGTTCATGCTTTATTTTGTGATTTCCATACTGTCTCCCCAATTAGTGTGATCCCTAGCACTGTCTGGATCAGGTACAATTTGGGGAGTATCACATCTTGGCAGTAATGCCCGTTGTCCCCTTTTGACACAGCTGCCCTGTCTTTGGTGAAATATAAGCCAGACAACAGCACTTCAATTTGGAGTTATAAAACTGGCTATAGAACACACTATTTAGTAATATTGATGTAGCTTCTTCTACTCACTCTGAAATCTAATAATTTACATTCAGTAAGCCCTTATATCAGAAGCATTTTACTTTGTAGGTCCTAAACTGCTTCTCAACTTCTCCTCCCCAAGACTGCATATATCAGATTATCTTCTAGGAAGACTCAAATAGTCATTTTCTCTTATTTTCATTTATTATTTAGAAGGTAATAATTTTTATACCTTTTGAACCTGGCATTTGTGGAAGGTGCTTGTTTGCAGGTGAGTATAATACTCTCTATGACACATGTTCACCTTGTAATAGTAAGCCAGCACAAAGAGCAGTTAGGACATAAGTGGTTGGTAAAGCCCAAGCATTTTTCAGCTACTAGTACTAATCTCAAAATGCCTTGCAATCCCGTTATATTGAAAATAAAATAAAATTAAAATTAAAATGCAGAATCAGTGGGTGCAATGTAGTTCCTCTAACCAGTTGCTACTTCCATAGTCTTATAGACCCTAACAGTTCAAGGACAGCAGTTTGGGACTCACCAGTCATGGCAGGCAATGACAGCATAGAAGTAGTACATGCAACTAGTCACAGGTGATAAACACCCAAAACCTGCCTCTGTGGACATCCCTTATCAACCTAGCCCTATGTATAAGTTACACTGGGATTCAGTTACAGGATGTGAGCTCCAGGCTTACGGAGGCACTGTGTCATATGTCACCTCCTCACACCCTGTCCCCAGAAAATCATGTGCCCTATAATATCTGTCATGCTGCAGGTATTCACTTACAGAGTTACAAACTTTTTTCAGTAAAGAAAATAAATAATGAAATCTGAGAAGCAGTAGAGAAGAGTCCAAGCAAAGAATGCTGCAACTGGTTTGTATCTTGTAACTCTCTTGAGGTTTTTTAATCGTCCCAGCCTGCTCTACAAATACAGCCCAGTCACTTCGTAAGACTAAGCTCAATACTTTATTTTTTACTATTATTTTTAGTATTGCTATAGACGCCATTCTAGCCCATAGAAGCGTCTTAGTACTAAACACTGTGGGAATGCAAACCAAAATGTGACTCTGCTCCAAAGGGATCACTGACTTTTTAACTGAGCAATCAGACAACATGAACAGATAACATAATATAAAGCTGTCTTTAAAGAAGGCTTACAAGCAGGAGGTGGACCCAATTTTTTTACAGTCTGATAGTGACAGGACAAAGGGGAGAGGCTTTAAACTAAAAGAGGGGAGATTTAGGTAAGATGTTAGGAAGAAATTCTTTACTCAGGAGGTGATAAGGTTTAGACTGCCTGGAGGGGTTGTGGATGTCCCATCTCTGGAGTTATTCAAAGCCAGGTTGGATGGGGTCCTGGGCAGCCTGATCTGATGGGTGGCAGCCCTGCCCATGGCAGGGAGTTGGAACTGGATGATCTGTAACGTCCTTTCCAATCTAAGACATTCTGTGATTCTGAGGTTTGGCTGTACTTAGAAGTTTTTGGGCTGCTTTGTTTCCCTTCCCTCACCTTAGGCCAGGCTCTGCTTGCAGGAAACCCCTGTTAGATACTAATACAATATTGTAAAGCTGAGTGAGTGATGCATGAAAAAAAAGAAACTGCACAAATGTGGACAGTTTAACTTACAAACAGCTCTGATTTTGGGTTTATTTTTTCATTATTTATCTTACTATTTCTTAGTCCTACATAGGTAGGAATTGCTAATATTACACCATATTTATCTCCTTTCTCTCTGCTTTACATGAAATGCCTTCTTTGAGGCAGTCTTCACCCAATGTCAAAATGTTTGTGATGATTCTTTTGTAGGGATGAACCCAGACCGCACCTATCCAAGCTGGTACAAGAATGTAATCTCCCTTTGGATCCTCTTTGGGATGGCCTGGCTTGCACTGATTATCAAATGTTGCATCAACTTACTGGAGAGCTCCAGTGACTTCTGTCAGTGCAACAGGAAGAGCATAGAGTTGCCAGAAGATGTAATGGATGACAGCAAAAAGAATATGACAGGACTACACAATGTGGAGACCTGCAATGACAAAGACACAAAAGCAGGAGGACCAGGTGGATGTCACACCCACACAGATTCTACGGAAGCACTTTAGAGGAGAAACATACCTTTGGTGTCTCTCACATTCCAATACACCAGAGATCACTGCTTAGAAATGTGGGAATGGAGCTGCGCTGATGTTCACGCTGGGATGTAAACCTGCTTGTTGAGTGTGAAATGCTTCTATTCTGAATTGAAAATAGCAGCAAAATATCTCATTTGTAGTATTACCAAGAAGACTCTTGACCAACCAAAAGTAGATTTTTTTTCAGAGATAATACCTACATTCCCATCTCAATATGAGGTAAACTTTGGTATCTGCACCCAGCACTGCCCACTGTCTTTTTCTTTGCAAACAAAGTTAATGTAGCCTCCAAATGTATATATGGTATTTTGCAAATACCACAACTAGAAAAGGAAGCATAATTTAATACACAAAGCAAATTGTATGTTGCCAAAAGGCTCAGTGGAAAAATATTCTTTTAAACAAGCTGGCAGTGACTACAGATGATCTTCATCACTATGTGTTTGTTCTTGCCAAAGGTGGTAATATATTTTTGCTATCTGATCATTTGTACATGAATAGCAATGAGGCAGAGATTGTAGAGGTGCCTAATAGAAATCAAATGTTTAGTTTTGTTAGGGAAATTTCTACATCAGAGGTCCACTAATATTAGAGAAGATAGTAGGCAGTTATTTTTTTTTCTATTCCAAAGCTTATGCAGGATCATCCTTCGATAAGTATTATGTAGATTAGATATCATCTAAATGCAACAGTTCATTTAGATGCATTTTCTTCTTTTTCATGTTTGTTGGAAAAGGAAGAAGAGTCAAGAGCTGCTTTAATCAAAAAACAAACTTAAGTGCTTTCAACATGATCAGCAAAGATGCTCTTATCAGGAGCTTCACATGGCATAAATGAATACTGTTTTTGCTTGTTTAGGTTTGTTTTTATAAGCACAACTGTAATGCAAAACCTGATCATTTGGCACTTCTGTCAATCATGAACTTAAAAGTTTTAAATATTTCCTTAAGTTCTCAGAAATGTTGAAAAATTATGCCATTTTAAGAGGCCCAACAGAGTCTAACTCCTGCTGCCATTCATATACCAGTATCTGTCTTGTTTTCTTATTCCTGTTATGGTATTTGCATCCAAGAGCAAGTAGCAAGACTAACTTTGAATGCTTGACCATAGGAGTAAACCAAAATGAAGCATTTGTGTGAGCCTAAGCTTCTGCATTGGTCCTAGATCCTCACACAGAGAGAAGAAAGTGGGCAGAAAGCATAAGCTGTTGGAGCATGATGCCCACGAATTAGGAATATACATACTTGGGCTTCCAGCAATGCAGTGAGTGAAAATTTCAGTCTTTGGGAAGACAAGTTATGGAAAACATATCAGGGAAAAAAATAGTTTCCCAAGTACACCAGTCTGAGCTTCAGTATGTTGTGGAATTCACTGTAAAAGAAAACGCAAGAAAGTAATCTGGAAGATCAAATTAAGACTGTCAGCCTTTTTGTCATCAGCTTTTTGCTAACTGTGTAGTGGTAAATGTTCTCTCGTGTACTTTTTCAATAGACAGCAAGAGGTAAGAAAGGTAGTTAGTGGAAATTTCAAGTTGTATTTGGGAAACTGATGCAAAATAAATTAAACTGATTTTTTTTTTTTTTAAATATTGGATAATTCCTTAAAAGCTTTCTGCAAAATCTTTTCTGCTTTCCTATGTTTTTTCTCCTGTGTTTTGTTTTGTTTATTTTCACTGTTGGATGTGCAATTTAGTTTTTACTGATGTTCATAATGGGTAGCCCACAGTAAGGCTAAAGTACAGTTTTTAAACCTATGTGAATCACAATTCTACAACGTAAAGTGTGATACTCTTTTGCATCACCTTCCAGGTACAAAACTCAGCAAATATTTCAGTATCGTAAAAGCCAGATGTCCAGGGGATAATAGGAGTTTCTGCTGTCAAGGATGAGAATGGCTGTGCTAAATCTATTTAAGGTTTAATTTGAAATGTCACAGCTCTGGGAATTTTTACTGACTCTGCTCTTGCACAAAAAGGCTTAGCTTGAGAAGAGTTTCCTCTATTCAATTTAAATGTCTATTATATTAATCCCATGTATTTCAAAACTACTGTGTGTTTGTAGTTTGTGAGTGAAGTGTTCATAAGATCTCTAGAGATTTGGGCACACCATACCTACTGAAGTATAAATGGCTCCATGCCTTAGGACCGCTAATATAGCTTATGAGAGCTGGAAGGAGGAAGAACTTCAGAAGTAGTCCTGAAGAAGTAACCTTTCATAGATCTTAGTGCTTCCACTGTATGTCAAGGTTCATCAACAAACCTAAGCATGGGGCTGGGTCTCAAAGTGATTCAATATCTGTACCAGCAAACCTTACTGATTCACTTCCTTCTTCAGTTGTGCTGATCTCTTGCCCAACAGCTTCCCCATGAGTGTAGTCCTGCCACAAAGTCTCCAATACAGCATACCTAGTGGGAGGAGGCTTATCTGAACTGCTAACTGATCTTCCATAGAAGCAAGCTTGCGTGGATTATTCTCTCTCATTCCCCACAGACTGCTGTGCCTTTCCCCTCTCTGTTCTTTATAAAGCTGTGGTTAAATGACATGAATGAATTTGTTCCCAGAGGGATAAGGAGAAAAAGGAATTTTGCAACATCACAAAAACACGATCACTGATGTGTCTACTCTACCAAAATATGAAAGGTTACCTATTCAAGGGTAAAATAAAGAAAACAAAAGCATACTGTGGTTATCATTCTTGTCATGGTGAACCTTCAGTATCCTGTAATCGCCGTTGGAAAATTACCAGTGCTTCTTGATTATTATTTTTATAACATCTCTTCCTGTTGAAATAAAAATGTGATTTCCATTAGTGATTTCAGGCTAGACTTTTACAATTATTCAGAAGTGAATTCTTCCTATTATTCTGTGTTTTGCTTGTAGAAGAAAAGGAGCTAGAAACAGGTTTGGTTAGTAATAGTAGTTGTAAATATTTATGTAACATCAAAATCCAAAGACTTTTTCACAATCACAAAGAGCATAATGCCCTTCTCACCTTTGTACAGTTTCCCAGGAAATGGATACCTTTAAGAAACACCTTTAGCTGCCCCCCCCCCTCAAAGAACAAATCCTGGTTTTAGCCTCTCTTTTTCATGTTGGCTCTTTCAGTTGGTCCAAATGAGGTATTTACCCCTTGGGGAGAGTTATGTCCAGAAATATGTACTAAGATGCTACAGCAACATAGTACAGACTGATCAGAATTGTGCTTCTAATAATCTAGTTGACTACAGTATTTTAAGATCCTTGTACTAAAACAAAAAGCAGAGCTCTTTTTCTATGGTAATCTCTGGGTTTTAAAAAAAAACAATCCAGGATGTTATTTTTCTCTCCACTGTGGGCTGATGAGATCTTATCTTACAACTGATATCTTATCTTACAGCTGATATCCAGCTCAAGTTAGAGCTAAGAATGTCTTCCCTGAAAAAGAAAAGGCTCAGGGATGTCTAATCAATGTCTCTATGTTTCAGAAGAGAAGGTACCAAGCAGATGGAGCCAAGTACTTTTCAAAGGTGCATGGTGCCAGGACAAGAGGCAGTGGGCACAAACTGAAATGCAGGAGGTACCAATTGAACATCAGGAAGCACCTTTTTACTGTGAGGATTATCAAGTGTTGGCACAGGTTGTCTAGAGAGGTTGTGGAGTCTCCCTCCTTGGAGATGCTCGTAAGTCATATAGATGTAGCCTTGGACCTTGGCAGGGGTTGGTCCAGATAAACTCTAGAAGTTCTTCCATCTCAGCTGTTCTGCATTCAAGTTCAAGCCAACCTGCTGCTCATAGTGCATGACTGTTACTGGTTTGCAGCATCTCTGTAAACATACAGCTCGCACTCACAGTAGAGTGAACATTTGGTTTATTCCACAAATAAATATTCTGGCTTATAGAAGAGGGGAATACAAAGAAAAACATATTTTTCAATACATTTATGTTGTGGCTCAGAGAACCATGTGCTTAGTAGTATCTCTCCTTGAGTTAATCTTGGCTGTGTGAGGTGTATGGCTCCAAACCTATTGCCAGAAAATAAGGTTATTTCTCATGATTTCTTCTTCAGCCTTCCTTCTAGTCTTATTTCTGTCTGATTGCTCTAGCTCCTGAGGGAGTTCCCTCACCATTCCCAGGCTAAAATCAATCCTGTTCCTCTTGCTTTTCTTCTGTGTGCTCAGTCTCTTCTGTGCTACGCAGAAGGAAGTATGTCCTGCAAAGTCCTCTTCTGTGCTATATCATGACCAACATAGTATTAAAGGCAAAGAGAAGGAGAAAAGCAGAGGATCTGCAGTGTTTCCTGCTCCAACTCTCTTAATGAAATGAACTTTGCGATCCTGACACTGGAGAGTGTTGAGATCTCCCCATTTTCTGCATAAGCTTTGAGCTACTGCTCTTCTCCACGAGAGGAACCAAACTGCCTCAGATATCCTTGTTTTAAAGTCTTTGTAATTTGCTGGAAAGCTTTTTGTCCGATATGGTCCAAGCTCCTTTAGTCTGTGGAAAACCTGAAAGAATTAGCAATAAAGGCTTCAGTTAAAGCCTTTAAGTAGGAAGGTTGTGGTGATGGATTCACACACATTTGTCTTCCTCCTGAGGCAGCATTAGTTACAGTAATCCAGGAAGTACTGTACTGCAAGCAGTGACCTGGAAAACTGAGAATTAGTCTTCCCTGGATTTCTCTGGAAATCCAGCATCTCTGGATGTTTTAGCCGGTTGTTTTTTTTTTTTGTTTTGTTTTGTTTTGTTTTATTTTTGGTTGTTTTGTTTTTGTCCATGATCTCTTGCATTCAAAATTGAATTTTTCAGCTGAATAGCAATATTAACGCATGAGGATTGAACATCTGACCTAAGACTTTGGAAAATTTGGGATCTATCACAGAATTTCTGCGTGATATCACAAGTATGGATACTTATATTCTATCTGCATTGTCCCGTAGAACCTGGGAAAAGCAAAGGATGCATGCAGAAATAGCTGACTAACTCAGGCAGCCCTTTTCCACACAGTGCTGTCCTGTGATTCCTATGGCAGAAACAAGCACCTGTGTGTGGCTTTTCTGTCTCTGAAAACCAGAGATGCCTCAAAACAGCCAGGGAAGCTGTGGAAGTCACTTACACCAAAGAGACACAGGTTCATGTTTCTGTGTGACTAATATCATGGAGCTGAAACCTGTATCACAGCTAAGGCCCCAGGCTAGACAGGATCTAGTCTTTCTCAATTCCCTGAGCTAAATTTTCATTTCAGGGAAAGAAGAGGGACAGGTAGTGGTATACTCTGTAGTTCTCTTGTAAAGGTGTGGAGATGTGAAAACATGACACCTACAATCCGTCTCAATAAACATAATATAGATGCACAGCATGGGACAAGCACACCTGCAGAGCAGGTATCCAGCAGCTCAGGAGGAACAGAGGCTTGGCCCCAAATCCCAGGTGAGCACCTTCTGAGTAGCTAGTAGCAATTTTGAGAAGGTCTGTAGCCCCTTAATAGGGGCTGAGGCACCTGTGGACATGTTGCCACTGGAGGGCCCTAATGATGCCACCTGCAATACAGGACTGTGGAGTGTGGTTCAGCTCTGCTGCATTTGGTTCAGTTATGTTGGACATGAATTATCTGTTTTAAAGAGTAAAGTTCTACATACAGATGGAACAACTGTGAAATGTCATTACACAAATAAATGACGCACAGGTAAAGAAGTCAAGCTGTGCAGTCTCTGGGTAGATGAGCAGGTTTTGCACCTATAATCTTGCACACTGCTTGCTTCGCAATGAGAGGGAGCTGTCAGGGACTGCCAATAGGAGCTGTGCTCCCAGCCTTGCCCTCCCTTATCACATTTCTAAGCAAAAACAGCTGATTAAGCAGGGTCTGGTGGACTGACCTGACATCTAGTTTCAGATCTACTTAGAATGGGATCATTTGTTGATTCATGCTCAGACACCAGCTTTCAAGTCTGCAGCCCCGGCCCCCTTTGCTCAGATGGGCACTGGTTTTGTTTAGCAGTCTGCTAATTCTGTGGGTCACAGCACTTCTAATTTGAGCAATGAGAGATGTTGAAACTGCATACAAGCAGACACACGCAGTAAGGTAGGAGCAGATTTTTCAATGCAGTCAGTTACATGTATGGGAAATGGCAAAGCTGAGTGAGGGCAATATACGATCGTATTGTAGGAACATGCTGCTGGACTAATTCAAACCTTATCTGCAGAAGGAAGTGTTTGCCTGTTCAATTCAATTGGTATCGTTATACCAGGAAACCCTCCTATCAAGTATAATGCTCATACTACTTTTCCCAGGGAAATACAGGCTTATCTTGTTGGAATAACTCCTGCATTCACTCTGCACCAGCACAGGTAGGCTGGCAAAACTTGGCATAAGGACTAAATTCTCTCTTCAGCCTTTTATCTCTATAACTCAGCTTTGACACTCTTAAGACACAGTTAATTTTCCCCATCCTGTAGCTCCCAGAAATACTGGCAGAAGTCACTGCTTAAGATTTGTACAATTTTTTTTGGAAATAAGACTGCATAGATCACACAAGGCAACTCCAGCCTTGTCTTATCAATCTCTAAAATCTTTCTTTCTGTTAAAATGCTTCGTTTAACTTGAAAAGACTTTATAATGTTGCAGATTTATCTATGTTAATGATCAGGCAAAGAATTCATCTCATCTGATATTATGTATCTATATATAATTTGATCAAAGGCACTTCAAGGGCATGATTCATCCAACCCACTTTTAAGATAAGACAAATCTCACCTGAACAATGTATATAACTTTCAGGCGTTTCTATAGGCAGCCTTGGCATCATGCACATTTAGGAGGTGGATGAGTCACATTCTAGAGATCTTTACTCACCCTGCATCTAAGCCACCAGTTATTCTTCCATGTTGATGGAAATAGCGCAATCACTTTTGCTTTTATTTTAGGTCACTTTCACATTTTGATTTTCAGGCACTTGGCAACTGTGTGATGTTTGATTTGCAAACACTCTCAGAGGAAGGCTCAGCCCAAACCAATCATTTTCTTTACAAAAACATTAAGACAAACTTTTTTTTTTTTTTACCTTTATCTTTTTATTTCCTTTTTTGCTTTTTTTCCTACTTTTTCACCCCAAAACGTTTTCTAAATCACTTCTTTAACAAGGCAATCATTTGGGAAGCTGGAAAAGGCATGACCATGTCTATGCCATGCAACACAGGCATATGGACTAAAGCCGATCTTTTCCTTTCCAGGTTGCCACACACAAAAACACTTTGGAGAAACTAGATTTGGCTTAAAAGCAGTAGGGCTGTTTGGAAAGGCCGTTCTTCCTATTTTCTCAACACTGGTTATCATGCTTGTGCTGCTAGCTGCAATGCTGCTGGTGTAGGCATCTTTGCACCCAGGATGCATTGTGTAATGCAGACACTCTAGCATGCACTTGAAACTGCTGTCATCCTCATTCATTAGCATGCAGTGGAGAGTTCTGTTCTTAAAAGCCTTCATGTGCTCCTAATGTTCTTTAAGAAGTAGCACAGGGAAGGTTGAAAGTCAGCACTGACTAAATTGATTAAAAAAGCCACATGTCACTTCAACCACTTTCCCACTGAGAAGTTCCCAGTTAAACTGTGGCTATCTCAGAGGATGTTTGCAGACCCAATCTGCATACTTCCGCCCTCCCTCATAAAATCTACAGATTAAGATAATGGAAGGACAATAAATACACACCAGATTCCTGATGGATAACTGAGCAGATTATGAGTATCTTCAGACAATGTAAACTTGTACAGTATTATGCAAACCAAGAATGTGGGCTTACAATCACCTTTTCAATTGCATTGTAAGTTAACTCATAAATGTACGAGAATTAGATATCAGGGAAGTCACAGCTGTTGCCTTTCTCAAGCAGGAGTCTTGGTAGGAGCTCTGGGTTCCTCCCAAGTAAGCCCCACATCAAGAATAGTGTTGGTTTACATGTTCCTGGTCAATGAGGGACACATCTGTTTTTCACTCGTGTGCATGTTTTCTTCTCCTTTGTGGATGCAGCTGCTGCAGCCCTTGAAGCGAAAGAAGCCCCCTGTGAAACAAAGCAGGCACCAGATCTGGACAAGACCACCTACCTGTTTGAAATAGTTCAGTAGCTCCTTGTTGGTTTTGCTCAAGGAATGTGTCAGGTGGGATGTGTGCATTCTTATTTGCACCATATAAGCTAAATCACAAGGGTGCTTGTAGGCAGCCCATGAGCCGGTTCCAACCCACTGATAAATCCTTCTGTACTCTGAGTAGTTTATCTTTTATTTTAAATATTTTTTTAAAAAAGATGTATTTATCTATATTTTTTAATGTGTTTATCATTTATATGTATTAAAATATTTTAAAATATGTATTTATAATACAGTATCCAGCTGTTAAAAATGGGTTAGTTTATAAATTTAATTTTCCCAGTTATTCTGAAGACAGAAATAAAAACAAAGTTTCAAGAATATGCACACCTGTTTTGATTTTTTCCTGGTTTTCTATGTTCCGTGTAGAGACTAATGAAAGGTTTTACTGTCCAGTAACTTTTGAGCCTGCATTTGTCCTTCATAGGATAATCAACACATGGTAAAAGTCATAGTAATTTTAGCACCAGCAAGGATGAAGGAAACAGGTGAGAAGCAATCATCTTGGAGATAACACCATTAGATTACAAAAGAAAATAGCATCATCTCTGGGGGCTGTTGTTTTTTTTCTTTTCTTCTTTAAATAGATGCATCAAATGCTTTAGTCTCTTCTGTTTGTTTGTTTGTTTGTTTCAGCTAAAAGGTTTTCCATTTTTAAAGATAATTTTCTTCGCAGTGTTTGAGGTTACAGAAGTCAATACATTGGGCTGGTTTGTCACTGCACTAAACTGTCAATAACAATAGAACACTGTAATTCATGAAAAGTGCCAATTTAATTGGAAATATCAAATTTTCCATTTCCTGTATCTGTGAAATGTGATTTTAAATATAAATGAGAGTCATACCCAAGGGGATGATCCAGATTGATTCATTTAAATTAACATCGCCATCTGAGTGAATGCTTTTGTGCCATTTTCTAAGTGATTTTTAAGGTGGATTCGTAGGGGAGCAGACCAATGAATGAGCAAGCTAACAGGTGAGACCTGAGCATAATGGAAAGATCAGGGTTGTCTGACCAGAAGAGAGTACAAAAGTACCAAGCTGCTGGATGAGTACAACCTCACTGGACAGCATTCACTGGAGATGCTAGTGATTGCTTATAGCGTTGTGATGGGGATAGTAAAAATCTGTAGCAAAATGCATGGATGGCAATTAAACAACAATAGCAGTGACATTTTCAGATCCAACTCCTTACTTTTTATCAGCTCACTAAAAGACAAGAGATCCTTCTGGGACTTGAAATCTGTTCCTGTCCTTCTGAGACCGTGGCTAGTAGAACTGCTGAAGGCTCCTTCTTGACAACTCCTCTGCTCCCAGGGCCTCTCCCTCAGGGCAGAGCAGGTATTACAAAGCCCACACTTGACATCTCAGCATCTATTGTTTTCCCAACCAAGGATGCTTTGTGTAGCCGGATTCGGGTGATTGCTATTCAGCGAGGCGAGTAATGCCAGTGGCAAAGTGCATTAAAGTTCATGAGGTGGTGGTGAAACCTAGTTCACCTTGACTTCTTGCATAGTTCATAAAGTGAGTATGAAGGAAGGGTGTGTGGCACACGCTGTATACAGCTTCAAGCAATGTAGATTATCCAGGCTGTAAAAACCATAGGTTTCCTTTGAATGACTTCCATGCAACAGCCATAAACATAGGCCTCTTTCCACACTGTTCCATTTATTGTGGTCAGGTTTAGGCCTGCTGTTTTCCCAGTGCTTATTGTTATTGGTTTCAGAGGTAGTAAAACAAGGACAAAACATGCTGTTATTTGCAGCACACCTTCATTATAGCTTCCTTTTTCTTCCTTTTATACATAATCTTCTACAGTCCTGCAACAGAAAAGTTACCTTATCCAGGCTTTTCCTGTCTCTTGTAGGAATTTTCTGATTCTCTGGGAGGTGGAATTTTTTCTGATGATACTGGATAGATATTTGAAACTTTCTAAAGAGGGAGACATATGTAATGGAAACAACAACCAAGGAGACATATGTAATGGAAACATCAACCTTCCCTTGGAAAAAAAAGAGTGTTGTCTTATTTAATCAAGATAGAATCACAGAATCATTGAGTAGTTAAGTTGGGAAAGACCTCTAAGATCATGCAGTCCAATCATTGACCCATCCCCACCATGTTCACAAACCCTTGTCCCTAAGTGCTACATCTGCACATTTCTTGAACACCACCAGGGACAGTGACTCCACTATCTCCCTGGGCAGCCCATTCCAATGCCTCACTACTCTAAGAATTATGAATTTTTCCTAATATCCAACCTGAACCTCTTCTGGTGTAACTTAAAGCCATTAACTCTCATCCTATCACAGCCACCTGGGAGACAGGCCAACCCTCACCTCTCCACAACCTCCTCTCAGGCAGTTGTAGAGAGCGATAAGTCTCCCCTGAGCACCCTCTTCTTCAAACTGAACAATCCTAGTTCCCTCAATCACTCCCCATAAGACTTGTGCTCCTGATCCTTCACAGCTTTGTTTTCCTTCTCTGGACACACTCCAGGGCTCCAGTGTCTTTCTTGCAATGGGGAGCCCAGAACTGAACACAGTATTCGAGGTGTGGTCTCACTAGTGCCAGCTACAGAGGGATGACCACCTCCCTTCTCCAGCTGACTGCATTATTTCTGATACAAGCTTGGGTGCCACTGGCCTTCTTAGCTGTCTGAGCACTCTGCTGGCTCACGTTCAGGTGGCTGTTGACTAATACACCCAGATGCTCCATGCAGCTTTCCATGAATACAGAATTATTTGATCAAGTACTGTTTCTACTGAAGCAGAATGTCTTAGGTGGCCTGTGACTATATATGAATAAAAGAAGTAAGGGCACTCCATTCAAAATGACCATCAAGGGTCATGTAAGACTCCTATACAATCCCATGCAAGTGCAGATGGCCAGCAGAAGTAGCCAAAAGGGGATGGAATATCATGATTTCTTAACCTGATCAATATGTGGGTAGTAGGTGTTTCTTCTATATGAGATAGGCAAAGTATAAGTGAATTTATTGTGTAAATATTGTGAAGGAACTTGCAATGTTGTGCTTGATTTTTGGAGAATTCCACTGCCACAGAGGCATGAATAAAAAGCAGTAATTCTCCAGAATGTATGGGAATTTTCTCACTGCACACTCAGTAACTTCATGGACATCAACTAGAGTCTGGAACTTTACAAGCTCTGTTGCTCTTCTTAGTCAAGTCGTAGGTACTAAGTATTCAGCTTTATTACCTTTAGGTGATCTGTGAATGCTGGGTTATTTGGGCCTTTTTGTTGTTACAGAACTTCCCTCAAGAACTGGCTGTACAAAGGTTTTTATTGTAAAGTTGTTCATGAACACTGATTTACTCATGGATTAGTTCATTATTCCTGGGTCACTCATGAGTGCTCATACATGCTCACAAGCAAAAACCAGCTATCTGCTTGGAACATACTTTTCTGTTGTAAAAGCTTGCATGACTATTTGTGAAAATCTAGCAAAAAAAGATCTGCATTCATATACCCTGTCCCAGCTTCTTTGCCTGCATTACTCGAAGCAGAACGTATCTTCTGTTAACTTCAAAGGGGAGTTGCAGGAGGAAGGGTTCAAACCGGTGAAGTGGGAGATTGATGGGTAGTTTAAAGGTCTGGATTCTGTTCTCCATTTTCAGTTTGACCTTCTGCCTGACCCTGAGTCCTCTCTTTGTCCATCTCGTCTTTTCAGATTGATGGCTTTCACTCACTGCCAGTTGCTGGATGTAAGTACTCAGTTAATAGAATCACAGTTTTAGAGCACATCTACGCTGCAGTCTTAAATCCTACTCTTGCCTTTGCATTTGTTTAAATCCCCTGCCGGGCATGCAAAGATCTCACTTGCATGGCTTGGATTAAGTGATAAAGCTCGAGCCGTTCCCGGTTGCTAATCGGTGAATTCCTGAGAATGGCTTTTGTTGTGCATTCTTCGGTTGACAAAAGCCATCCGTGACTGGTGATTTGAATCTCTTTTCTAGTCAAGGCAGTAGAGAGGCTACTTCTCTTAAAACTCCAACACTAATTAAGACAATAAGAATCATCGCTCTCTGTTTGTAACATTATGCTGGTTTTTATTGATAAACAATTATTACTGATTAATATTAAGAATTTCATATCCACAAAATAAACACTTCTGTTGCCCCTAATTCCTCAGCTGGTGTAAGCAGTCACTCACTTTGCCTGTTCCAAAACTGGCTCAGCCGATGCCAATTTTGCTAATGAGTCGAGAGGTAGAAACACCCACCTGAAACCTTTTATCTGGCCACAAATGTTGCTGTTTCCTGACACCATTAAGTAGGCACTTCAGAAACTCAAGATATCGATCTGACCAGCGTTGTGTTCTATCCATGAAGCAAACATCAGTTATTTAACGCAGCAGATGAATCACTCTTTTCAAATCATTTGCCCCTGGATTATAATTTAACCCTTATCTGGAGCATGACCCAGGAATGCAACTGATGACCAATGTTAAAGAAAGTAAGTGTTATTTCCTCATTCCTCTCAAGTTGCTATGGTAAAAACTGATGTTGTAGATTTTGTTCGGTTTGTATTCTCATCAACTCCCTCTTCTGCTACGGAGGCTGCGTGCTGTTACTAACGTAGTTAGAAACTATGCAAACCGAGAATGATCCCTTCTACAGAACAGGGTGGAGAGCCCAAATCCTTAAATTTGCAGGTAGTTGGCTCTTGAATGGTGAGTTCCCAGGGTTAGCTAGGGTTCTTATATCAATGAGATTAGAATTTCGGCTGTTGTTTCTTGTCTTTGTCTAGCTCCCAGGCTCTTTTATGGCTATGGTAATTAAGTGTCGGATTAGTTCTCTGAATTGTTTCTCACCACGGTTTTGCACTGAGCCTGAGATGTTTGTTAAACTAATTTTCGAGGTGCTGAAAATTCATCATATTTCTTTATTGTATCTGCTGTAAATACACGTTATTTCTCGATGGACTGGCTGATACTAAGTGACCTGACAAAAACCACAAATTCAATGTACAAGAAGGAGTTAAACTCACAACTCCTGATTCTATTGCAGCTTTGTAACTCTTAGAATATTTTGCTATTATCTTCCTTGTCGTAACTCAGTAATTTAAGTTCTACGTTCATTTTTCTTGCTGTAATGAAAAAGGAAACTAAGGAAACTTTTTTTTTTTTCCCCAAATATGCAAGGTCTCCTTTCATTCTGCTTTGTACATCAGATCAGTTCCGATATCCAGATAATCTTGTAATGGGAAAAATCCCTCATTAACTTCAATCTAGACCTAGCTAATTAGATTTTTAGCTATGACTAAGTCAGTGCAAACTAAATTATAACCAGATGATGTTACAGACACCTGGCAAGTGGAATCACATGGGTGAGATTCACCAACTAATGTAGACTCTTATTTCTGAATAAGTCCTCCTGATAATTAATGGAGAGAAAAAGGAAGACAAGGCTAAAGGATGACACATTTCATTCCTAGACTGCTGATGAAAAGACTGCAGATAGTCTGAGCTTTACAAGTATCTATTTCCATTAGCTATGAAGTAAGCTTAGCATGACTACCTTGGATAGCAATTCACATGATAAATATCCAGAGATGAAGGAGATACTACACAAAAGGTGAGTACATGTGTGGAGGTCATGCTGTGTAGCGAATTCTGTAGTGTCAGACAGTTTAGAAGAAACGATGTTTGCAGGGCTGTGGATATTCCCTCTTGCATGACCACAGCCAGAAGCTCTGGTGCCTGTGGGAAGCTTGCATTTGCCAATAACAAGATTTGCAAGATACCTGCCAGGAGAGCAAGGCATGGTATAGACTGAAGAAGCTCTGGTTATTCACCAAGAAAGTTAATTAAAGAACAAAGGTCAGCTATGTATGGTGATGCAGAAGCTCAGCAAAGAAAGTTCTTTAGTCAGACTTGGCATGTTTACAGGGTTAATGCACTCTGCCTGTAAATGCCTCTACGTCAATGGTAGGAGAAGCCTTGTGAGCACTCACGTATGACAACTTTTTTTTTTCCTCCCCATTGGCAAGTTTCATTTGCTGAACGCGGAATAAGCTAGTCTTATTCCAAAGGTGATGGAATTGCCTGAGTGGTATTTAAATTCCTGTTGATTCTTCCAGTGATTTCTATCTATCTCCTCCGTACTCTCCTTCAGCCTCTGCTCTAAACAGCATTTTCTCCATCCTAAAATAAATCATTGGTTAGCAAATACTTAATCTACAAGGAAGCTGCTGGACTTTCACCCTGTAGAAAGCCCCACCTGTAGTCACCATAGCTATCATAGACAGCAATAGCTGTTCACATTGTGAAGCTAGATATGTGCTACTGTGGCTAGCTTGTGCTGAGCTCTTTAATGCTGATGATACCAAGAGTAATACCTGCCAATGCTCATGCTAATAAGTCTGAAGTTATTTGAGCACTGCTACATGAGTTTCTGCAACCACAGCTCAGGCACTTGCTAAGGTTCCTGCCTATATGTTTTTAGTTATTTTAGGGTATTGGCTTGTAGTCAAGCAGGTGAAGGTGAAGGAACAAAACAAGCTCTACTCATGAAGCACAGCTCTGCTGCTAAAACTGCATTGGCATGAAAGATGTTGGCTGGCATGTCTGCCTGGTTCAGGGTATGCTGCTCTTGAGGCTCTGCATAGGCAGAGATTCAGGGCTGAGATCTGGCAATCATCTGTAGTTCTTCAACAATCTAAATATCTTGTGCAATATCTTAATTACCAGTATGATCTGATTTCCTCTGATCATCTAGAGCACCTTTTACATATACCCACCTAAGGACATAAGTAGTTAACAGACTAGAAAAGATCTAAACCAGTAGTTATATGGACTTGTGGGCTAAGCAATGAAAATGAGACTTGTGACAGTGTCTGTCACACAACCAGAGGAGTATGTGCTGCAGCTACTCTCATGGCGAAAGACGGACGTGGCAGTGAGCCCACATTGTGGCTTGTGAGCCAGCTGCAGAACATGCATTGGGATCCCAACCATTTTGGATGTCACTTCACAATGATTGGTATCAGGAGCTTGGACCCCTCACTCCAATTTTAGCTCTGCTCTATGAATCTTAAGCAAATGAAAAAGAAAGGGGAAAAAAAAAAAAAAAAAAGAAAAAGCAGCAGATCAAAACCCACATGTATTCCGTAAGAACCATTACTTTAGTGAGGGTCTATTAATGCTATTAGAGACTTCCTGAGAGTGCAGATTTGTCTGTTAACAATAACTTTATGAAATGTTCATTATCACCACCTACCTACCAAGGGAGCTAGCAATTTCAGTCTTTATTCTTAGCTGCATATTATACCTTCTTAACAACATTTCAAAAATAACCGCAGGAAGAACTGAATCACACATAATTTGAACAATTAGAAGTGACAAGTTGTTTTCTCATCTAGTAAAATATGTCCATTTGGCATACTTTGCTGTCTAGCAGAGTTCTTTTATTCACACCACTCTGTCAGTCTCTAAGGAAGACAAGCTATTATTACGATTGCATTGAAGAAATGGACATCTCTGCTTTCAACAAAATTAATATATTGAACACATAGCAGTCATTATATAGAACCTGAATTTACTATCGTAAACCAAACCTGTGAAACTGAAGACATGAGGCTTAGCCAGGTGAGTCCCTGTGAAAGACCTCCTTCCTTGATCCACAGTTATCCAGACAAAATGAACCAGCTCTCCTTCATGAAACATCTTCTGCTTACAGACTGGACCTTGTAACAATGTTTGTTCCTCTCAGTCTACACTTACTGAACATTTAGGCACTTTGAACAGAACGCTCCATGTCAGAGATGGCACAGATGAAACAGTCCCCGAGTCACAGATGTTATGCAGACTTATACCAGCCAGATTTTTTTTCTTTCCATCTATGAACAGTCAAGTTTAAGTTTCTTGTTGACTACCTTTCTCAATCCACTGTGTAAGCTGAAAGCAAGTTGGACCTACAAAGCTTTTGTGAAGCAGAACTCCTATGAGCTTTCTCTGTGAGGAGCTACCATACTTAAGATTCTATATTGCTTTTAGAAATGAACTAGTGCCTCATTTGTAAAGGTACATATGTACCTACAAAGGCACGTAAGTGGTTAGTAGATAATTCCAAAATCCTTTACTATCTAATTTCTATTGAATCAAATATCAGCCAGATCACTGAACATTTTGAGAAATCCTAGATATAGGTTTCAGTAGCTGCATAAATTTACTTTCTTGGCCTTCATTATCCCAGAGATGAAATAGAAGCATTGTAGAAGTATCAGTATTGTCTGTTTCCTTGGGGATCATGAGATTCTGCTAGAATTAAATAGGACTGGAGTATGAGCACCTGAGACCTGAGGGTGCTGAAAACATCCTAGTTTCTTGTATGTCTCTCCTCATAGGTAAAAGTTGAGCTGGTGAGTTGGAGCATTTCTTTTTACAAAGCTTTTTTTTCTAATTCTTACATACTAGAAGTTTCCTGCCTTCACCCATCTCTGATCATCTTTCCTCTTCTCCTCCTACCTACTACATATACAGTTTATCTCATCCCATCCTCTTGGATGGTAATGGAAGTTAATTACGAAGTAAGAGACAGTATGGCTCCTTTCTTCTAATTCCCTGGGCACTGGCACAGTGCTTGTAATTACAATATCTTCAAATTGTATGCTGGTTTATTTCAGGAGGTGAAAAAATGTTGTTTATTTGATACTAGCAAATCCCATTCTTTTCTGCTTGATCCAAATTCTTTTTTTTTTTTTTCCACCACATTTTCTTATTTTTCTAGATGCAAATCAAACAAGCTTTCATTGCATTCTCTCTTAGCAGAAGAGCAGTATGTAATTACTGAAAATGTAGTGGTACTTTATTGTCCCTTTCCATCCCTTGAGACTTAGTAATCCCTTGTGAAAAATCTAACTCTATTGTGTTGGAAATGTAAGCTCAGAAGAAATCAATAAGTATTCACTTGCTGGTGTGTCAAATCTGGATAAAGCACGTAAAGATAGATAGATAGATTCACTTCCATGGTCCGAAAGGGAGAAAGTTTCGTACACTGTTGTGCTTCCTTGCACAAAACGTAGTGACTATAGTGTGGAGGATCTGCCTGGTAACCAGAGTTTCTCCCTTTCTACAGATTGTTGATCTTATTAACCATAAATCCTTCACAGAGGAAATCTTTGGTCAGTAGTCCAGCAAGTAATCTTGCTAGTACTTGAATTCTGTAATGTAATATTGTTGAACCCATGGAACACCATCCTTCATTTTCATGAAAGGCGATGGGTATTGATAGACCAAATAGCTTTCTAGATCAGACTGAAGAGAATTCACCCCAACAAATGTAATTTGTCTCCTCAGCAGCAAGTGTTCTTCTATTGTTGTTATTAAACAGTATTGTAGCCTATTTAAGTTTTTTTTTTTTTTTAAAAAAAAAAAAAACCCAAAAAACAATGTATTTAGATGTTTACAAATTCGAATTGGCATTAGATTACATATGTGGACTGGGAAGGGTGGGATGAGAAGTTACGAGCTTTGCAGCCAGAAGGAATTGGATGAAGTAATAGGAAATTACAAGGTTACATGACGTTACCTTCTGTTATGGAATCCAGGGATTTGGAAAATAATCCTCTGTAAAGCAGTGAGATTCTCAATCTAGTCACTGGATGCACATACAAAGCAACCTAATTTTGGGCAGACACAGTCACTGGATGTGCTTACCCACTGCCCTAGAAGGAATGATCAAGACAATTTAACATTATCCTTCTGGATAATACTAGCCTTCTTGCTTTCTCTTTTCTTGAGGCAAGTCATAACTTACAGTTATACCAACAGCGGTCACTGCAGACCTCAGGCAGCTGGATTACAACTCTCAAAAAACAAACAAACAAACAAACAAAAAAAAAAAAAAACAAAAACAAAAAAAAACATAAAGCATTAAGTAAAAACTACACCCCTTCTCTGCTACATATATTCTGAAAATTGTTTAAATTGCTAAAACTCCCTATGGATTTCCCAGTATCAGATTTCTAATTGGAAAGCCTACATATGACTGTGAATTTTGTCTATCACTTATATAGTTGTAAATGACTTACATTTTTGTGTGATAACCTAAAAATCAAAAGCTATGATACAAATTAAATCTGATTCACTCCTTACTGAATCATAGAAACTTTTGCTGGTGGGTGTCATCTTCAATTCCTTACATACTAGTAGTTTCCTGCCTTCATCCATTTCTGATCACCTTTGCTCTGCTCCTCCCACTTACCACATACACAGTTTCTCATCCCATCCTCTTGGATGGTAATGGAAGTTAATCATGAATTAAAAGCTGCAGTACAACCAAAGCTGTGTTAAGAACATCACAAAACAGGAGGCATTACTTCTGGTGTACCCCTTACGTGTATGTATGTAAGTGATTTTTTTTTTTTTTTTTTTTTTTTTTTTTTAAATGGTAAATATTTACCACTAGGTGAGGAATAATCTGACTGGTAGCGGATCTCAGTTCCTCCTTTTTCTCAGTCTTTACTGTTAGAATCTGTATGCCTCATGTCAAAGTTTGAAGGAAATGAACAATGCTAAGGGTAGAGGAAGATTAAGTAAGGGATTGCGTAAAGATTGCATCAGCATAAGCAAGGGACAAGTGCAAGTCCTTGGAACAGAATGGCATGTATCCAAGGGTTACTAGGAAGCTGGTTGATATCATTGCAAGGCTATGTTTTATCATATTTGAAAGATTATGTCAATTGGATGAGGTTCCCAATGATAAAAAGAAAGGCAAATATCACACCCACCTCCAAGAAAGGCAAGAAGGATGGCTTTTCTTAGCAAGAACCTTGTCAGCAGGACAAGTTATTCTATTTAGTATTCATCAGACTGCATTTGGGGAACTGCTGGGGGAGGGAGTCCAGCAGAGCACTGAAAAGATGATTGAGGCTGGGGCATGTGATGTGAGAGGAGATACTGAGACAGAAATGTTGATTGAAAAGAGAATGGAAGGAAAACGCTAACTGCCATCTTTCCCTGCAGAGGAGTCTATTGGTAAGACAGAAAACAGACTTTTCTGGGTAAGGTATAAGAGGAAACGGACAGTCTACAGTAAGGCAAGCTCTGACTGAATATAAGGAAAGAAAACTCAGTGGTGAAGATGAGCAGGTGCCAAGAAGCATTGGAATCTCAGTCCTGGGAGATTTTCATAATTTATCTGAAAAAGGCCTGGAGCAACCTCACCCAGCTTAGAAGCTTTTCTTGCTACAAGCAGGTAGTCAGGTCAGGTAGCCCCTGGGTGCCATGCAGCCTTATTTAGTCTGTGATTCTGTAACTGTTTTACTTTTAATGGGCTCATACCCACGTGTACTTCAGAGAGTAAAAAAGAGAGTAAAAAAGAACAGTCAGGAAAGTATCCTTAACAAATTAGCTCCCTTTGCCATATTAAATCGCGCAAGAAAATTAAAATACTTATTACTTAAAGAGAGACCAGTCTATATTTTGTGCTCAGCTTACTGTTGTTTGGAGGATTATAATTCTACATGAAGAACTCTCACAGTATCACTTAACGTGAGAGTATTTTGTGAGGCACCTTTTGGCTTTTTAGCAATAGACTAAGTTTATTTATGATGACTGGAACTTCTCCCACTGTGTCTGAGTGCTTTCAAATGTACAGAAGTCCGAAGTAAAGCTGGTCATGGCTCAGTGAGGAGATGATGATTTCTGTTGTGTGGAATGCAGTATCATTAGTCACATCTGCGTGCTGGCCTTCAGCTGGGATCTTCTTCTCCTTCAATTCCAACATTACACTGCATCGTCAGTCAAAGCTGTTCACTTTTAACTCCAGATTTAACAAGTGTCCAAAACCTCAAAATCCACAAGATGCGAACCTCTAAGGATTTTTGACATCTTCTTTTGAAAGCTCATCAGCTCATTCATTTTAGAATTTTTCCATTATGGCAGTGAATGTGCTAAGGAGAATGAAATCAACCCAGCAGACATACAAAGTTATTGATTAAAAACGCTGCTCCCTAATAGTCACGGTATGGGCATTTACCAGCAAGTGTAATTTTACTAATATATTGAGGCCAGTACCAGTCTATAGCAAAGTCATACAGGAAAGCCATCTGGTTGTACATCTCCATGACTTTCATGCAGCAGAATAATTTCATCACTTTCAATTCCACTTTCAAATTTCCGTTCTGCAAGTATCTGTGCAAACATCTTGTGTGCACTCACCACCCACACAAACTCATACATATGCACAGCATAAAATAATCCATTAATGGTTGCTATCCATATGCTGTTTGGTTTCATATTTACATTCACAGGCATTCAAGCTAAGCTGACCAGCCTAGCTAACTTAGTAACTCTTGTGTTGTTCCCAAGGGTGTTGAATGCCTTGTCACTCTTGGCTAGCACAGTAAAGGCCTTAGAGCAACCTTCTCTGATAGAGCAGATCCAAGTGATGAGCCGGGACTGGTCTGTCTCCTGTACCTGCAGAGTTGTGCCACCGAGGCCTTGGAACAACCTTAGTTTCTCAATATTATCTGAACACCTTCCTGCTTGTGAACCTGTTTCCTCCCAAATTCATGTTTGCTGTTGGCCAAATCCAAATTCAGGCCTCCTTGATCAGTCTCAGCTCCCACACCTTCCAATGAAAAGGTTTGCTTCCATAATATTAAATCATTATTCTCTATCGTGTGGAGGGTTGCTCCCATGGTCTTTCCTTACACAAACTCTAACCCATTCTTTGATTCACCCTGCTTCACTGGTGTGTCTATTCTATGACATCCTGTACTCCACCTTATATTAATACCCACAAAGCCTGCCCTAGGATTGGAGACCAGAAAAGCCCCTTCAGCAGCCTCATGGAGTAGTATTGAATCACCTCTCTGTTAAAAAGTTAATTCAATTTTTTTTCTTCTTCTTCTTATCTCTTGGTCCAGAAATTAGTTACAGACGTTTTTTTGTACACAAAGCTGCCAAATCCCAGCTGTCTTGCACAAGAGCAGCTGCTGAGGACTTTGTCCTTAGCTGGCTGGCAGTGCAATGCTAGAGCCCAGTTTTCTCCCCTCCTGGCTGCAGCATAACTTTGATTACACAGATCCTTGAACCTGTGAAGGGTCATGGCAGTGAGCTCTCTGCTTTGGCTCCAATTGGGTCATCAAAATTTTGGTGACATCATTGTCATTCACCTAATCTGGTGTTAGTCTGCAGCCCTGAAAAGAAAGCCTTTAAAGGGGAATCTTTGCACAGGGATACCTCTGCCAACAGGACAGTTTCTTCTTCAGTTTTAGGACAGGGGCTCCATTCTGTAATTAATACTGTAGTATAAACAAGAACTATCAGTCACTTGTAATACCAAGGTGACTGTCAGAGATGCTGAGGATATTACATGTTCTGTAGCTTACAAATTCCCATTCTGGGAATGGTTGTTGTTTTTACTTAATTGTTATTTTGTTGTGGAATTTTTTTTTAATGTTGTCTGTTTGCTTTTTTTCCTCTTATAAACAGAAAATATGTGCCTTGTTTATTCTTCCCTCTCCTTCCCCACACATCTTATTCATGCTACTCCTTGGTATTTATCAGTATCAAAGCCTTATCCCATGCATTACTAGAAAACAGCTTCTATACTTGGGAGCCTGAGTGCAAGTCCCATCAGTGTTTGTGAGTGCTGGATCCTTGGCTATCAGCCTGCACTGCATGTGGCAATATCTTTAGCCTTATGCTTCTTTTTCAGCCAGAGGAGTGAATGACTCTCTCCCCTATGCTACTGTACAGTTTAATTAAAAAGAAGTAGGACACCAGCCTACGTAGCTGAGAGCACAGATATAGAAAGCAATATTAAAAGTAAATATTAATATGTTAAGAATCAGAAGTAATAACTCTTATTTTTATTTTTTTTTTCTCTGTGTGTTCAACGGAATTGTCGATCTGGGATCCCTTACAGACTGAATGTATGTTATTTGATTACTCTAAGAGCTGTCTGTGCAAAAATCTACTATTTCCTTATCAGCATAATTACACAGCATGGTGAATGCTCATGTTCTGTGCAGACATCCTTGGGATGTAACAAGGCCACAGACAAAGAGAGCTGTGCTGGACACTCTGTGCCTGTATTCATTACACAGACCTGTGAGGATTTGCGCTCGTAGTGAACTTTTGTTTCTTAAAAATATCTTCAGACTATCTTAAAAACAAAAACAAAAACAAAAACAAAAAAAAAAAAACAACAACAACAAAAAAAACCATAGCATCAGATCTTGTGCATCATCCTGCTAAGCTCTCCCCTGTTTTCTTATCATTATTTGCTGTTCTTGGTACCACTATGGGCACTCTCTGTAACAGCCTCTTCTCAAGGACTCATTGCACACTAGCACTGTCAGCAAGCTGCCTCAACCCGGCAGAGTCCACAGCCTTGGAGGGATCCAAATGTAATATGCATGCATCATCTGTCAGGACTGGAGTGCTAGTAACAGATGGGTCCTTTGAACACTTCTATATGTTACTTTTGAGGCACCATGCTCTAGGAATTCATTTTAGCATTAAGTAGGGGGTGAAGCTGTTAGACTGTGTAGAACTAAGCAGAACTCAGAAGAAGTTGCTTGAGAGGAAAGGAAGAAGGAAAAGATGAAATGGAATTCATCAAGGTCTGAGATGACAATAGCCCAGAGGAGAACTTCAGCTGCAGAGGCAAAGATATTTGTATGAAGCTGCAAGATACAGGCTCAATTAGTTTACAAAGATATATAATCCAATTGCATGTGATATCCAGGTCTATGTGAGAAAAAGATATTGTAAGAAATTAAGGCAAAAGATCTAATATAATAGATAAAATAAGTCTAAAATAGTGGCTGGACAAGCAGAAGAGAAGTTTGAAAAGAAGAGAAATTGATGGGAGTGCAATAGATTTCAAAATCCTCTAACCTCTGGTGGTCACTTCTAGGTGGGTGATGAGTGTCTGCAGCAGCTTTGCACGGTTATTCAGTGGCTCATCTCTCTGTGATAAATCTGGATGTAATTCAGAACTAAATAAAAGGGGATGATCATAGAATCATGGAATCATTTGAGTTGGAAAGGATTCTTAAAGTCCATCTTGTCCAATTCCCCTGCAATGAACAGGGACATCTAAAGCTACATCATGTGCTCAGAACCCTGTCCAACCTGGCCTTGAGCATCATTGTGAATGTGGTGTCTACCACCTCTCTGGTCAACCTGTTCCAGTGTCTCACCACTTTTGCTGTAAAATCTTTTTCTTTATACGCAATCTAAATCACTCCTTTTATAGTTCGAAATCATTTTCCCTTGTCCTGTCAAACTGGTTGTTTCTTTTATGCTTATGCTCTGGTGAGTTGATCTGCCTCTTCTTCCCACTTGTACCTTTAAAAAAAAAAAAGGCCAACCAATGTTAGAGTATGTTTCTATGCTTCTGCACGAAGGAGTCCCACAGATTGTGAATGGCTTTTTCTGGGTCTAGACAAATGCCCACAGAGGATATACTCTGCCAATTTGTTTGCAGTGCCAGTGTGGTACTGTATGCATCTAGCTTATTCTTCAGCCAGATAAATAGAAAGCCAGCTGTTGAATAGAAACAACTCTATCTGGTTTGCGATGCTTTTATATCTGCTGGTGAAGGGCAGTTGACAGTTGGAAGGTGCAGGTCTGTGCTCCTTCCATAGGCATACTCCAGTCTGGTGTGCAGGTTCCTGATCAAGTGATGCAGAGCACAAAGGCAACTCTTGTTCACCCTTTTTCCCCAGCTTCCACATGCATTTGACCACATCTCTGCGTAAAACTGCCTTGAGGTAAGAACTGGCACCTGGAACATACTTATTTGTCTACTGACTGCCTCAAGCAGCAGAGAATGTGCCTATCTCAGTATCCTTTCCAAAGACCTGTTGCTACGGTTTTCCTCCAGTCATAGTGCTTTACATCTATATTTTGTGGCTATTGAATTGTAGGCTAATTTGAAGGAAAGTAACTTTGTTGTTGTTTAAAACTTTACATCTTGTGCTCTTTCCTATTCAGAGAGTTAACTTCTAAGTTGGAGCTTTCATAGTGGGATGTTTGGGGTCAACCATGAATCTCAGACCATCACACTCCTTTTTCTGAAAGCCTCTACAAAAATTACTTTTGGAATTTTCTTGGAACATGACTACATAGTTGTTTTTGTTGATTCACACTATTCTGATGCGCTTTCCAGCACATTACATGTTTGTAGTTAAAAGGATGGACGATTTTGATTTCATTGCCTCATGTACAGTGTGCAAGTCTGAAGGGACTTTTCTGTAACTGGTATAACAACCCTCACAAAAATCAAAAGGACTTTCATTACTTGTAAGAAGCATCCCTTTTCTTTTGCCCCCAGGCAACAGATGTCTTAATTCAGAATGGTGTTATGATACGGGCTGACAATTGGCAGTTACAGAGTCAAGTCACATCACAGGAAAGCTCTGTCATGAGGCTGCCTTTGAGAAGCAGCCAGCAGAATTTGGCTCCCACTTCCTCTGAATTCTGTTATCAGCAAATCTGGCATTGTAGACACTACGGTCTTCTTCTAGAACTTTTGAGCTTGCTTAAACTTAGTCACTGATCTCATAGTCTCCTCCCAGCAGCTCTTCCTGTGAACTGGGAAGTTGCAGAAGTGCTATTGCTCTGGTTTGGTATGGGAAGAAGAAGCTCTGAGACAAACTTCTGCCCAAGGCCACAGATCAGTGTAGACACTGAAACTGCTCAACTTATTATTTAGCACTTACCTTGACTCACAACAGATACCTGTAGATTCCATATCAGTAGCTAGAGGATTTTACTCCCACAGCACTCTGCAGGAGCACCCTTCTGTTCCCATATCAGTTTCTGGGTGAAAGTAAGAAGGTTTCGGCTTTCTTTTCTATGTCCACACATAAAATAGGAAGGAGAGGGGCTAGTGCATGCTCAAGCTTTATCGTGCTAAAGAGTCTTGGACACAGCTGGGACGTGCCCTAGGAACACAAACATGCTTTCCAGAAGCAGAAGCGCAGATTAAAGTGCTATGTAACATAACTGCCTGCAGCCCGTGTTGTTGTATCTTTCCACTGCCGCCTTGTCCTGCCCCTGACAAGGGTGCACCAGCTGTGTCAATGCAGCTTCTTGAGGGGCCACTCCGGAACCAGATTGAAATACTCCCTCCGAAGCATTATTTTCTTTTCGTTATTTTCTCTCTCAAGTGGTTGCGCAAAGTTGTTTTCAATGCAGCTGCGCAGCTGGAGGGGTAGCGTGCCGCTGGATGGGGTGTAAATGAGCAAAGAAATCCATGGGGAGGGAGGGGGTTGTAAGGAGAGGAAGGAGATGATGCTTTAAACCAGAATAGCTGTGAAACTCTTTGTGATGTAAAACTGCAGCCGAAATCAGTTAACTCATCTCTTTCGGCCTTCTCTGTTGTCGCTTAAGGAGAGATAATCTCTTTCAAAGTGATGGAGAGCAGGAGCCCTTGTCTCTCGACTGATCATAGAGGGACCCTCTAGGGGGTGGAGGGCTAAACCTTACATGACATGAAAACCTCCAAAGCAAGCTGTGACTTGAAGCCAAATCTCCACCATTTCAGGCACTTGTCCTCATACTAAGGAAATAACTTTCATTCTTGTGCCAAGAGCTTGCCAAAACAGCTGAACCACACTCCTGAGCACAAAATGTTTTTGCATTTCTGATCAGCCAACAAACTTGAAATCAAATAGCTATCATGATCAGCTCTGACAATATCCTTTCCATTTTTTTCTTCAGAAATATACAATTTTAGAAATGATATAAGGTTTAAAATAGGCACCTATCTCTGTATCTACTTTAAAAAGAAAATCAGACAATCTTTAAAGTCTGTCTTGAGATACTTTTTTTTTTTTTTTCCTTTTGGTGAGATTTTCTTGTTCTGTGAAGCCACAATCTCGTCTTTAAGGTGCTTGAAGCTATAATTTGCCTACCCATCTCCTGCTCTGTCCTGAATATTGTTGCAAGATAGTCCTCCATTAATTTAGATACAAATTGAAGTGTGAGCTAAAGTGGAGGAGAAACTGCACTCTGCCATCTTCTAGCTGAAACGATGGGGTTGCAGTTTCCTGATACCAGGACAAGAGCAGGTTCTGTGCTCTGCTGAGCTACTGTTTCAAAATATTTTTAACAACTTTAAGCCAGCAAAGACAGTAAGTTCAAAGCCTCATGTCCTGAGATAATGGTTTTCCAGTGCATGACTATGCACCCTGAAAGATGAATTCTCAAAGAAATCCAGTCTGAGAAATGTCTGCCAGTAAAGCAAGCATTCCATATTTTCTGTTATGAGACACTCTGATCCAGCCATATCAGACTATGCAGTGTCTATTTATATACTTTTAAAAAGGGCCACCCAGCCATTCTGACCACAGAGCTGTCGGCTGCCGTCATCCAAACAAAGTGATTTTACTTGTTTATTGCTATGACTTTATGGCTTGTTTTGCTTTGTCCATTTGTTTTCCTTGTGAATTGCATACCAAAGAAACTCACCGTACTGTACGTCCAATTTCTGACGTTTTTTAGTTGATAAACATGCAAGTCAATACACACACTGCATGAGAACTCGTTATAGTACAATCAGATCAGATTCATTTTGCCTGTTTTCCAAAACTGTTCTGTAGATGCATATTTCACCATGGCTTGACTAAGATATAAGTACCTGGCTAAAATGTACTTCATAAAAATTTGGATGAACTTATGTCCCAGCAATAGCAAGAACTAATCAGATCCCACAAGAAGATACAGTTACATGACATACATGAAAATTAAAGGGTTTCCTCCTTTCCTATTTAAATTATTGTGTTGGTATTACACGTAGTTTTAGTTTATGTCTAAATTCTGTGGCATACATCCAGTGTAAACAAGATGTAAGCCAATGTCAAAATGTCCTTATGCAGAATTGCACTGTTTAACTAAATCTGTATCTACGCACTCTATCTACTGTTTGTAGAATTGATATACCTTTCTATTTGGAGCTGCCTCTGTCATACTCAGATAAGTTTAATTAACTTTTCTTTTGTTCTTCTTCAGCCCTTATTTAATGAAACTATCCACATAACAAAGCTATGAGCTAAGACATTCATTCATGTTTTAATGAAGTGCAAGATTATCCTTAACCTGGAAATGGAGTTGAGGCTATTTATATTCAAACAAAAAGAAGTAATTAAGAATATGTCACAGTTCTTTGACAACTCCTCCTCTTTCTTACAAATTGGTACTTGCTGACAAGATGACCATTAAAAATTTCCTTCTTCCCCTTCCTCTTGCACATGGAAGAAACAGGAATGCAGAGTGAGGCTGTCATTCAGCAGTCTAAGAGCTTTGGCTTCAGCTGAAGGTAGACCTGTGGTGATGTGAGGAGCCATATCCCTACATCTCCACAGTCTGATCCCTCACATACATGGTTCATGAGGTCTTGCCATGAGCTACTTAAAGTTGGGCTGTAAATAGGTGTTTTTCTCCTTTCCCCTGTCCCAAAAAATCTATTTTTATTGAGGTTCATGTCAGTGTTGTGGTGACAGCTGTTGGAAGGGCTAGTATGAAGGAGCTCCTGGAAATGGATGGGATAAGGGACAGATGGGTTCATTGCTAAAATCCCCATGTCATGGCTGTGCAGCCTGAGCAGAAAGTGCTGATGAACCAACACCCATTTCTAGCTGAGGGTGAGGTCTGGCAGGGTCAGTGTGGAATTGCTGACTAGCAGTGTTGACTCAGGAGAGATAAGGGGAAGATGTGGGCTATTCCTGTGATAGTGAGGTGATCTATCAGGCAAAGGTCCCGAAGGAAAAAGTGACTTGTGTTTGAAGGGCTGTACCATGATACAGTTGTGTTACCGAAACACAAGCAGTAGAATCTCATTTTATCAAACAGCTATAAGCAGAGAATAAGACAGGATCTATTTCATGTGCTCTAAGTATCAGGAGATGATAGGAAGCAGTGTATTTTTCTCTAATTCTACTCATACTTCAGAAGGGTAAACTAGTTCCTGAAGATTGAAATGTAATAGTTTGGCTTTTCCATTTCAGAACTTTCCCTGTCTCTATGATTTGGCTGGGGGCAGTCCCTACCTTCTACTGACAACCCCTAATTTGGTCAGCTGGCATTGACATGCGCTGTTACTCCTAGCAATGCCAGCACTTGAAAAACCAAATGCCACCAGCATGGAATTAAAGTCTATTAATTACCAAATGTGGGGTCTAGAAGGAACTTTCCCTCAGTTCAGCTTGCCAGTAATTATTTTCTTCATCCCTCTGTCCATTCAGTCTCTGTAATATAGGGCCACACTCCTAAATCTTCAGTGTATTTTTTTTTTTTTTTAATTTAATACATACTTTCTAGAGCAAAAATGCAGGGCATTAGTAACATCTTTTGATGCCCTGATGTCTTTCTATGGTACAGTTTTTGTTGTGGCCTTGCTTACAGAAGTTTGTTGTGAGATGTGATCGGGAACTCCTTGGTAGGTTGTGGCACAGATGGCTTTTAGAGTCTTGGAGGAGAGCTGTCTTATAGTGTTTCCCACAGCTGCAGAAACCCTGAATGGAGTTTGTCAGCTATCAACCAGCCTTTCTTTTTCTCTTTTTTTTTTTTTTTTTTTCTCCATGTGAAAGGGAATGATAGAGCATTTCAACATTTCCCCTTCCAGTTTCTCTCTTCCAATCACACAATCCTACCCTTTCACAGGCACAGCTATGAGGAATATCTTAGGTCCCTGAAACATTATTTCTTCATGTTTCAGAGTGACAAAGAATCTTTTATAATCAGTGTTACTTCCTGTCTACAATGATCCTTTTCTTCAAAATCTCCATTAAAATCTACTGGCACCCATAACTCACTGTGAAACTCTCTCTTCCACACTTCAATCTTTTGATAGTAGGACCCACATGACTGGCTCATGGGTTGGTGTACACTCTATCTCCTCCACCACTGCTTTTCCATAGTCATTCACTTGTGATTTGGAGTAAAACTCTCTCTACCTGTCCAACAACAAACATCACTGTTAGCTTTTCCACATCTCTCCAAAACTGAATCTTTTGATAATATTGATGAAAATGAAGCGCAGTTTCAGTTCAGTGCAAACATCCACACATCTGCTATCGTCACGATCTCTCCTGGCTGCCAGATCCAAACCAGAAGCTGTGCAATCGTGTTAGCATAGTGCTGTGCTCGAATGAGCAGTCACACTGAGGCAGAGGCTCTGAGCTCAGATGTAAATGCCACTCTAAGGCTGTTGCTTCTGTACCAGAACTGGCTCATGTCCAGGTAGCTTGGAGAGTAAGCAGACCTGCCCTGGGGCTGCCTGCACCCATCTGTTTAAGCCACCCTCATCGGTGCTGGCAGGGAAGGGCCAAATTACAAAGCAGAATGGGATTTCACTTTGTGGCCTCTACTGTCTAGCTGCCCTGATGCTAAGAGCAGCTCCCTGACTTACGTCGCACAGTCCAATGCAAAAGGAGAGCAGAGCTAAGAAAAACACATTACTTCAGAGAACCACAACCTGACAAAAAGAAATCTGTTCTGTACAATAAATGGTGTAGAAAGGAATATGGTCTAGAAGTGGATTTTGTCCTAAAGCTAACCCCTGAAGTCAGATCAGCCCTGCTAAAAATGATCAATCTTCAAATGCATTAATTACTGTAGTGCACTTTAGCAGCAAACTTTTTCTGTGGATCTAGGATCAATACATGAGCTTTATCCTTTACCTGTGCATTTTGGTTGGAGCATCAGTGGTGAATTACTTGCTTACTTAGGTGGAAAATTATTAGCATAGTTTTCTAGTTACCTAACTACAGTCTGAATTCCTGAAAGGGATAAAGGAAGAAGATCATCTTCATTCTTTCCAGCTGCACCAAATAAACAGCATTCCTCTTCCATGTTTGTTATTGCTTAGAGAACAGGCGGAAACCCATTTCTTTCACTAGCTTTGATGCTCATGAAAACTGGAAAATTTAGGGACGCTCCCTGCAGTTGCCTTCAGCCAGCAAAGGGTTAATTGTAATTGCCCCTCCACTTGGCACTGAAGAGAAGAATGATAAAGCTTTGTCTGTACCAAAGAAAAAAAATTTTTACAGCGTAGTAAGTGTTGCTTTGAGGAAAAGTTCCATGAGTAAAGCTGCTTGCTTCTAGGGAGTTTAGCCGAATTTTGCTGTATTTGTACAGTTAAAACAAGCAACGTTTCTGCATACTTTATCGCAGATATAATTATATAGACTGAAAGTGCTGCGGAGTTCATTTTGGCTGGAGAAGCAATGTAATATACAGTAGTGTCAGGCATTTTGTATCTAGGGCTTCTACTGATAAGAATATTTGTCTAGTTAAAAAACAAGACCTTGACCCTCTGATCAATATAGTTATAATCTGTTCAGAGGGGACCAGGATTTGTAGATTTCAACCTAGAAATTTGCTAGCATGATCCACACCGATGTAGTTTTGTTTCTACGCTTGCATAATCCATTAGTAATTAGAATGTGTACATTGCCTTAAGCCCTTAGAAGACTGAAATCCAGGACTGAATTAAATTTCAAGAGTTCAGTCAGGTGCTCTGGTTTTGAATATTTAGGTTTTACCTCCTGTCAATTGCAAACAGTGTTTGTTTATGGAAACAAACACTGAATTGAAATAACACAAATGGCATTGTTTCCTTACAAGTTATTCCTTATAGATGTAATAATCTGAAGTGAATCCAAATCATCTCTGTATTTGCTCGCCCAGATGAGTAAAGATGCACTCCACTATCCCTCCTGTCATTTTGGCTTGTCATTTCTTTGAGCCTTTTTGAAGTGGTAATGCTCCTACAGGGCCTGTGTCTTTAGAAGCCAAAGCACTGTACAAACACCAATAACTTAACTCCTAACACTCCAGGCAGCCAAGAAAATATAATCAGAGTATGTTTCATAGGTTTTAGCTATATGGGATCAACTGGGATAAGATTTGTTGAACTGAAGAGAAGAGGTGGGGGAGAATTCTCATCTCCTACTGAAATGTTACCTGTCAAATACAGACGTTCTCAAATTTTCCAGTGAATGGTTCACTTTTTCCTTTTTTTCTGTCAGAACTGCTTTATTCTTTTTTGCAGTCATATAATGTTTCTATGGTGTACTTTTGAGGACCAGTATAGGGAAGATATTTTATATATTTTCACTGAGGGCCATTAAAAAATTTCTGTGATTTAGAAGGTGACAGGAACATATAAAAATTGAGTTAAGTTAGGTTACTTTGGCTGCTTATGCTCTTATACGGTAAAAGCAGAATTGAACAGTAGAGGAAGAATGGCTTTGCATTTCGAACTGCAATTGATTTTGTCCTTGAATACAATCATACTATGTTAGCTGTATCAACAACCTTCTTATTGGGAGGCTTATCTTCTGGTTGTAAATGAATTAATTGAATTCAATAAACCAGATGACCCGAAGAATTTCTTTTCCCTGCTTTTACTTAATCTGTTTTAACTGCATCTGTATCAGTATAGATGTGATTTTTATCCTTCATTCTTCTGTATTTGCATCCTTTCTATTTTGTTTCTAATGAAGATTCTCACCAGCAGATTCAAGTGGAGTAAAACAAAGTAAATATGCAGCAAATATCAGATATGTAAATATATATACATACCCCACATATATAACTTGAAAATGCAACTCCCCCTTCCCAAAATAATGACTGACCCTAGGGACTGAAATAAAAACTTATCAAATAATTGCAAGGCTTCAATGATATTTGAATAGTTGTGGCCAGGTACATGTAAAACAGACTTCAGCTGGGGATTACGAAGTAATGGTCGTTGTACACCAGAGCTGGATCACAGTGTGGACTACATTAGCATCACTTTGTCTCATCACTGGGCACAGAGTGACTTCCCCAGTGGCATTCATTCTTGGAGAAATGAGGGATAGAATAAAGTGAGATGCTGGAAATACAAATCTGGTGTTAAAGCTAAGCAATGCAGTCTTCAAGCTCTGAAAGCTTGCTGCCTTGCTGCCATCCTTCCATAAAAAATCAGTGTAGTTTGTTAATAGGTGGATCACCATGTCTTAATGAAAGACAGTTCTACTGCTATATCCTCACTAGGAGGTGGTATGGTACATGGATATCTTATGCCCTAGAAAAATAAAGCCCAAGAGACACTTTTCCAGAATCAGGCAGAAGGTGAAACTCGGGTAAGTCTCCTTTGCTATGGAAAGAAGACGACTCTTACCTCTACCCCATCCATTGGGCTGACATGGGAACTGCCCCCGCTCAGAGCTTGTTCTACTGAAAAAAAAGGATTTGTTTCCTTCTAGATCAGCCCAGCTGACTACATGCATATGTAAGGACTGACAGCAGCACACTGAAAGGGACAGAAATGCAAGAAATGCAGTATTAAATCAAATAAAGATAAGCAGAGAAGAATATTTTAGGTCATTAAATAATACTGATCAGTGGATGAATATGAACAAATTCCTTTCTGTTCACAACAGCTATCATGTAGAAAGACAAAAATGTGTCAGATAGTGTTTACATCAATAAATTGTTTCAGTTCTAGTTAAGAGGCTGCTCATATACAGAGCAAGAGAGTGATAAGACACATTAACCCTTGAATTAGTGAACAGAATGTTTCAATTTTAGTTTGGTTGGAGCAGAAACAGAAATGTTTCAGCTGCCATATTTTTTTGAACACAACCCAAGATGTGGGCGGTAACAAAGCATGAAAAAGGTTGCAATTGATTTGGAGCATATGGCAAAACTCTTTGTCAAGGAAAAGGATGGAAAAAGTTGTTTTGTTTGCTGGAAGAAAAATAAATGAGAAGACCAAAGCAATTCAATCTGCTGAGTGTGAAATGCATTAGGAGGATAGGAGTGTTGCACAGCTGAACGCTGAGCTGTCACTGCCAGACACTTCACTGCTGGCTCTGTATCCTGGGGCTCTGAAGAAGGCCTGGCGGCAGCTCCAACCCCAACTAGCTGCAGCCACCATGCCAGGCCTGGGATAGAAGCATAGCTGAGGGAGGCTTTGTAGGTGTTTTGAAACAGAAGAAAAAGCAGCATTTTAAGTATTTTGCAAGAGAAATGCAGGGATGTACTGATACTTAGATACAAATGGCATTCACATTTAGAAACTGCACATCTGTAGTAAAAAATGCAAAGTTTTTCCCCATATGCCCAAACTCCTACATCACTAATACCACCTCTGCCACTGTAGATTTCTTAGTAATCCTCCTCCCCACATACTGCCATCAGTTCAGATATCAAGTTGACCTTGGTACAAAATGAAGACTCTCTTTGCTAAACCTTCTAATTGCTAGAGAATACCTAGTTTAATCTTAGGCTCTGTCTTGCTTGTAGGGAAAGAAGATAATTGCTCTTCTTTCTCCCTTTTGGAAGAGAAGGAATTTAAATTTATCTAAAACTGAAGTTTTCTGTAAAGCTTTCTAAAACTAGTACATGCAATTTACAATACTATTAAGAAACTGCTGTGCTTTGTGAGGCAAGTCATAATTTGTTAGCAAGTGAAGCCACAGACACAAAAACCACTGCGGAAGCCAAAGCAAAGCTACCGGTTTTATTGGTCCTGATGGGCTTCTTTGAACACAATAGGAATGGACAGAGACCATGGTTATTCTTTCAAGAGACAGATTTTGTGATTTTTGACCAAATGTGCTAGGAATGGAAAGGGCACTGGTCATGCTCCTTCTGCCCTTTGTTCAGTTAAAAAAAAAAAAGAAGAAAAAAGTATATATCTCTCTATATATTAGATATAGTTAATAATAATAAATATAATAGATGTTGTTTATATAGTAAATGGTAACAAAATAGATATAATTAATTTGTATATCCTTGCATTTGCATTTGGTAATTCACAGAGAAATTGTTGATCCAAGTGCCATGAATGGCAGGCATAGCTTGGAAATCAGTGTACAGCCTTGTATTGTAGCACAGGAGAAAATCTGGAGGAGAGATGTCAGCTACAACAGAGCTTATGAATGGATACCATTGTGGGAAGTTAGGAAGCCTGAATTTATTCTCTTTTCATTCGTTCCTAAGATTTTGAGTTCCAGCTACTGTGCTGGAAAATTATTTCTGTGGATATCTTTCTGCCTCAATCTCTTTACTCACTTTGCTCATAAAAGGCTTGGATTTAAATTGTTGCTGCTGGGAAGTATTAGGCTCTTTTGAGGAATCCATGTTTATAAATTAAAAGATAATGACGGTAGAAGAGATTTCAACAATTCCTTTCTTCTGTAATATCCAGCTAAAGAATTACATCTTAGTTCAAACAATTTATTTCCTACTTAAGCTTACACTGTTCTTTCTGTACTGTAGTAACAAAAGATGCTGGCACACAGCTTCTGAAAAGAGAAGTTTAAATCTTTCCAGGGCAGATCTGTAATTGGTAGTGAATTATTTCTGCAGGACTTTACTTCTGCAGCTTAGCTCAGGAACAAAGAAGAAAAGGGATATTATAATGAAAAGCAGACAAAATGCTGACTTTTTTTTTTTCCATATTTTTTTTTTCTGCCAGTTCAAATGTAAAAGAAGAAATTTATATTGATTCAATTTTCAGAAAAAGTAACCTTTGCCTGATACCTGATACACACCAAAATCTCAGATAAAAAGCTTACAGCAACCAGTCTCTAATTGTGCCCCAATTACCATGAAAAAGTCTAGGAAATCATCTTTTCAGTTCTGGTTCTGGGTATAGGGTCATTAAAACGAAGTTCATAATGAACTGTTATGATATTAAAATGTATTTTACATAGTTAATATGCAATTAGAACTCAGTCATTTGAAGTATGTCAGTCACTGACTATATGCAGTTCTTTAAAATGTGATTCTACTTTGAAATGCAATGAATAGGAAAGAAGTCATAAAAGCTGGTAAATCTGCAATGTGGTCAATGTCACCTCGGATGATCTTAGTGCCGACTGTGTTGTGCCTGTTGTTTCTTTGTTGAGTTGAAGAGGAAATGGGCAAAAAAGCTGAACAAAGTTGTGAGCATGCCGATGTGTTGCTTGTCTAATAATGCACTGCGTTTGTCTCATCCTTTTCTTCAGATAGTTTTGTATTTAGACAAATCAGGACTAACTTATTTTGCGGTTTTGAGATGTACCTTCAATGGCTGAAGATACAGACACGGGGTTCTGCTTCCAGAACCTTGGGAGGCTGGCAAGGGGTTTTGTCCAAGGATGCCCATTAGTAGCAGACCAGAGAAGATGTAGGAAGAGATCTAACTCTTGATGCTTTGTTTTTTGTTTGTTTTTTTTTTTTCTAACCTCAAGCATACATTTACTGAAAAGGTGTTCAGCTTACATCAATAGCAATTTCCATATGATCGTCATAGTTTTCCTCCTGCTCTTCATTTGGTGCTCAAAACAGCTGGAAATCAAATGTCAGCTCCTGAATATTTTATGTTCAGATGAAGAAATGAAATATCAGGATAACAGATTGACAGGGACATTGCCGTCATCTGGCAGATTTAGCTTTAAAAATACACTGCTGGTTAGTGCCCTTTAATGGTACATACTTCTCAATATTACCTGCACATTTGACAGATAGAAATAAATAGAAGCCATTTCTAAACTTAGTTGATATCTTAATTGTTTAAGAGACTGACATCTACTTTAGTAAATAACCAGTGTGACCACAAGAAAAACATCATTGCTGTTTGCATTTAAGTATTTATAGAACACATACCTCAGAGGTATGCAAATATTTGGTTGCATCACATTGCCTATAAATTCATTTATAACTTCCACTGTTCATTACACAGCCTGAGCTCTGGTAGATAATCCAGCTGAGCAAACTGTCCTGAGCACAGTGACTCATGAGAAAGAGGCCTCCAGCAAGCAGCCAGGTGATGGAAAGGCAGATGCCGAGCAAGAGACTATTTTTATTGTTCTGAACAGTTGGTTTTACTTATAATTTCTTCCAAAGTGCTCACTGACATAACACAGAGGAAACCCAAACTATTATTCACGCTGTTTAATTACTTCTAAACCAGAGTGAAGTCTAAATTAGTGAAGGACTGTATATGTGTATATGAAAGACTGTATATGAGTGGTATATGCCTTCTTTTGTATTTACAAGACTTCTAAAGTGTGAAAACCATCCAAATATTTTATATATGCATATGTATATAAAAAAGATTATGCTTACTTTTAAGAAACAAATGATTAAGCACTCCATTCCAGGGAGCAGTACTGACAAATGCTTTGGCTTAGATATACTGGAGAATAGGGATTAGTGATAATATGTTTTTATATATTAAAAAAAAAAAAAAAAAAAGGCAGGAAAATAATCTTTCTGACCTCAAATTATATTATTTAACATTAATGTGAACTTCTAGTAATCTCCAATTACTCTAATATTTATACCACATGGATTTGGCTTTGATGATTTAACATCAACTTTCTGCCTCATTTTAGTATGTATAGAGGGAGAGGCGTGATCCATGGCCAGCTCTCACGGCAGGAAGTTCATAAATTCATTGACAGATCCTACGTGCAAAGAGAGCAAGCATCACTCATGCAAAGTTTAAGGTGTTCACTGGTATTTCAAGCCCTTCAAGCACACTTCAGGTCTAAATCTTCTAGCTGTTTTCCCTGCATGTTATGTGATTACCTAGGTTTTGTCACAGCCCTCCAACAGAATTGTGACATGTTAACAGGTTATCCAGATGGACAATTCCTGCCTGTGAGTGGGGGCACAAATTCCTTGACAGGATCCTCATTTGATCAAAAGAAGGCTTAGTGTGTCTTCAAGAGGTCCTTAACATCTTGGTGGTGTAATGATGTCAACAACTGGTAGCTGCCTGTGCATGACAAGTTTAATGACAGGTGAGTGTAGGGTTAGATTGTGTCAAGTGCGTAAAGACAGGCTACAAAAAAGGGGCAACAGCCTTATCAAATGTAAGAGATCTGGTGTTCTTGAGGCAAGAAGCGCCAGGAATTTGGCTGCAGGGTAAGTGCAACCACATCCCCCTGCATGGTTCAAAGGCATCCGAGGGGGAACGTGAGCTATTTGCGTGGCAGGGGCTGTGCAAGCCAGGTTGCCTGAACATGCACTTCCATTCTTCATTTTTAGTTTTCATAAGGAGGGATTTTTTTTCTGAGTTAAAGACTTTCTAAAAAGGTTATGAGGCATCATCAGATAATCATAGCTATGCTCCAAGAAAATTCTTTGAAGCTTGGTTTCCTAGTTTTATTGCTTTTTTCCAGGCAGTAAGAGAAACACAATTGACAGACATTAGAGATCCATGAGGCAGCTGTAGATATCACAGTTTTACAATAGAGATGCTATGACAACTAGTTAAGTATAAAGGAAGATATTTGATCTCCAAGTGATTCTTTTGTTATTATCTGAGTGGGGGACTGACATCTTTGGAGTTGCTGGTATTGCTTCCCTTAAAGGCACAGTGATACACGCTAGCTGGAATAACTAATGTATGACTTGGAAACTTCAAGCTACCCCCTGTAGCTAAGCCTGCTCAAACGCACCCCTAGTTCAAATAGGGTTAAACTGATGACTGTAGGCTTCCCAGATCTGCTGTTTATGTCTGGGTTTCAGGGTTCTTGTCAGGAACAGGCAGAACTAACCAGGGTTTCCACCTGGGTATGTATCAAACAAGCCTGGGCTGTCTACCAGTAGTTCAGATGAGGAATTCAAGTCTGAACATTTTTAGAGTACAGGCCAACCCATGATATTCCCATATACTTAATCCTAGACTGCTCTTTCATCATGCGTTTCCTTAATGCCTTTCAAGCGCCCTAACACTTTCTGTTACTTTGTACACATAAATGTTTTTAAATAATAGACTTTTTCCTATGCAGTCCCATCTTTCTGTATTGGCTAATTAAAGTTAGACTGCAAGCAAAATCAGATTGCATAGCATAGCACACCTCTTTTGGATGCATTACAGAAATTTTCCCTTGTGTATTTTCCAGTGGGCACTCAGCATGTTGCTGCTCTACTGCTGCTGCAATAACAGGATTGAACACCTTATTTTTGCAGGACTTCAATGATAAATGTTCTAATTTTGTGGTGGAAGAAAGGGAGGATATATTTAAGACAAATCATAAAGAATAAGGTGATTATTAAAAATGCTGCTTCAAAAGAGCTTAAATGAAATGACAACATAGACTTACTTTACATAACAAATGGATAAATAATATTTGAGGATCACTTAAGACCAACTTCAGAGTAACAGGTGATGCAGGGCCTTATTAGATCACGCAGTTAATTTTTTCAGTGACCTTTACCCAGCTGAATCTTTGAAGAGAATACTTGATTGTGCCAAGGTTCATTAAAGTTAATTATCTTCTAGTATGTTTGCAGCATATGATAAGCATGTGAATTTAAGGCAGCCTTATAAAGTGGATGACTGCAGTTTCTGTAGTTTCCTCTAAATGAAGAGCAAGGGCCAGCCAGTAGTCAGCATGCTGCAAATGGAAGTCTCTGCTGATCTCACCTTTGTGTTTTCTTTTCCACCACCCCCATGAAACACCTCCCCTTCTCCCTACTTACTGAGACCATAGTCTCTCCTTCCAGACCTCACCCAGAATCTTGTTTCTATCACATTACCTACAAATACAAGCTTTTAAAATGGAAGAAAAGTACTTACATATTCACATTCTGTAGTAGATGAAAAAAAAATCACCTTTGTCCTAGCTCTCCTCTCCTTCCATTTACTTTATTTATTTCACTGATTGTCTGAGGTCTAATATTAAGGCTATAAACCTTTTCAGACACATGGCTGCACTTGACCTGTTCTGATAAACATCAACAAGTGTACTGAATGATGAGGGTTATTTCTAATAATGAACAAACAATGAAATGACTGTTACACCTTAATGTTAAGATACTTGGAATCATGGCCTTCATAAGGGTGGAAAATAAACACTCATGGAGATCCTATTGTTTTGCCGATCAGCATTTTTCACATTGCATGTGAAATGGTTATACCTCATTTCTGTTCCAGAGACACTGGATGTGGAGGCAACCTAGGGGTATTGTATCTTCACAGGCAAACTACAGTTCTGACTCATACGTTGTTTCTGGAACACAGAGCAGCAGATGATGAAGACATTCAGAAAGGAAAGGGTTAGGCAGGCACTGCTCCAGAGTGGGGATCCTTATCCTCTACATTACAAAGAATATACTACTGATTTTGCCAAGCATGTTTCCTGAAGCAGATAACTACTGCAGCACGATAACGCTTGAAAAAATTAAGAAATTTCTTAACAAGGTGAGGCCTGTTCACAGTATTTTTTCTCTGTTCAAGTGAGTAGTTCTTGTAACTTGAATTATAATTACTCAGGCTACTGCTTTCTGCCTTTGACCTTTGTCTCCATACTTCTCCACATTTCACATTTCATCCTCAAAGCATGTTTGTAGGACATGCCAGTAGTTTTCTTCCTTTTAAAGAAGAGAGGAGGCACCAAGACATAATTTGCCTATCTATAGCTTTACTGTGAAAGAAATAATAAGGAATTAAAGTCTTCTGAGTCCCTGATCATGTCCAGCCTTTTCTTCCACAGTTTTCTTACTTCTCCTGATGATCAAAGTGCTACATCCTCTCTGTGTATTAAAGTCCTTCCTAGATGAACTAAATAAAAGCAGGATTTTAGATCTAAGGACTAAGAGAAGTTTTGTAGTTTAATTCAGCTATGGATGTAAGTGGAGACAGAACCTGAAATTGGTTCTTGACATTCAACAGCTCAGACATGCCCTTGAGCACAGAAAGATGAAGAAAAAGAACAGTCCGTTCCAGCAGATACCTCTTGCACAGTCACTTTTTGGCTCTCTTCAGCCTTGGGGCCATTGAACCCAGGGACCCATTTCTGCAGGACAGCCAGCTGGTAGAACATTCCTGGCAGATGCCTCTAGCCCTCCTTTTGAGAACTAGCACCAAAAAAATGTATGTGGCCAGGAAGGACAGGGCAAGAGGAACTCAGTATTTGGGGATTTGGGGATTTCAGAAGGATGGAAGAAGTGTGTGTCTCCTAAGCTAGATATTTGGTTGGATAAATATTTTTCACAGATGAAAGAAAAGAAGTGAAAATGCTGTCTCAAATCCAAGTTGAGTGTCTTAGTCCCTAGGCATAAGCTTTGAATCCTTTGCCTCAAATAGTTAGGAAATTATCTTAAATTGTTCTTTATGTGGATAAATGCTGTTTTGGATCACACCATCAAATGCTGTAAATTGTAATTGTAAAATCATTATTTACCAAGTTGGAGATCTGGTTTCTTTCTTTTACTTTGTTTCATTTTTTTTTTTTTTTTGCCTTGCCACAGATTTCCTGACAATCAGATCAGTTCAGATCAAATAGCAGTGAGCTCAATGCTGTTATCACTAGCTATCACAAGAAAATGGTGTATATCTGCACCTAGTTCATGGTGTCCATTTCATATAAATATCAAGCAGACAGGTTTACCTGCTTCCTATTCCTCTCTTCTTTTCCCTTTCCCTTTCTGTCTCCCTTTCCCTTTCCCTTTCCCTTTCCGTCTCCCTTTCCCTTTCCCTTTCCCTTTCCCTTTCCCTTTCCCTTTCCCTTTCCCTTTCCCTTTCCCTTTCCCTTTCCCTTTCCCTTCCCTTCTCTTTTTCCCTTTTCCCTTTTCCCTTTTCCTTTTTCCCTTTTCCCTTTTCCCTTTTCCCTTTTCCCTTTTCCCTTTTCCCTTTTCCCTTTTCCCTTTTCCCTTTTCCCTTTTCCCTTTTCCCTTCTCCCTTCTCCCTTCTCCCTTCTCCCTTCTCCCTTCTCCCTTCTCCCTTCTCCCTTCTCCCTTCTCCCTTCCCCTTTCCCTTCCCTTCCCTTCTCTTTTTCCCTTTTCCCTTTTCCCTTTTCCCTTTTCCCTTTTCCCTTTTCCCTTTTCCCTTTTCCCTTCTCCCTTCTCCCTTCTCCCTTCTCCCTTCTCCCTTCTCCCTTCTCCCTTCTCCCTTCTCCCTTCTCCCTTCTCCCTTCTCCCTTCTCCCTTCTCCCTTCTCCCTTCTCCCTTCCCTCTTTTCTTTTCTCTTCTTTTCTCGTCTTTCAGTTCTAACAACACTTCCTGGTTTATCCTGGAGTTAAACTCAGACTCTAACATTTTTATACATTATAGGAAAACAAATAATGTTGGCAGAGCAGTCTGAAATTCTCAGACACATCAAATTGTGTAGAACTGTACATGACTTAATGCACAGACCTTAGCTAGTATTTAGAATCTTATGAAGTTTCACAGAAATCTACCAGTCTGTGATATAGATGCTACCTATGGCCTGTGAAGCTCAGAATACAATGCCTATCTCTGCTCTTGTTCCAGATCTAGGGTAGCTATGACTTTGGATAAAAGTTCTGACTATGGAAATGTCTTTATATCATCTCTGTGAGGAGCCAAAGAGTAATAGACAATGCCACCACTTAGGACATAGCAACGTATCAACAATATAATTAATGATTAATGTACTATTTATATTGTGGTAACATTTGCAAACCACAGTCATAAAGCAAGACCCAATTCCGCTTCATAAACACATACAAACATGATATCTGCCCCAAAGATTAAAATCTAAATGGGGAAATAAGAGTTTTCTGGACCTGGAGAAGGAAAAAAATATATAATATCAATAAAAGGCCATGCAAATAATCTACACTGCAAAATGAAATGCATGGTCTGTTTTCAAGTGAAAGCTTGAAATATACGTTCGTATGTGTATATATTTTTATATAGCTTGATGAGATTTTGTACTGATGTAAAAGGTTATGTAAATAAACCTATTTAATAATATTGATGTCTAATTTATGTACAGATAAAGATTTGTCTAAGTATTTTCCTACACAATGTATTATTTTCCATTATTTTTTGTATAATTATCTAACAAAAAAAGTTGATAGTTTCCTCAGGTAAGCATCCGAAGGGAGTGCTGTCCAAGTAGGCAATTCTGTAGCTGATACATCAAGGTGATATTGACATGCTAGATTATACTCCCGAGGTTTCTTACCAATACTATATCAGATAATCATGCACTTCATGAAAAAAAAAAAAAAAACATTTCTGTTGGGGAATTCCCATAAAGAAAAAAGGTAGCTCTCCCTAAATTGATAAGGTTCGTGAGCAGTACATATTCTTGTAGAGTCAAAGCATCTCTTTGTTTTTCATTAAGCTAAATGATTCAAAGCACACAAAGCTGAACTGGAGAGAATACACATCAGAATAACTGTCTAGATGGAGATTATGTCTCTTATCATGGAGGAGATTAAAAAAAATCTTTTCCCCTCAGAATTTCTGAGAACAATTAGTATGTTGTCAGGCATCATGGTTTTCTTCCTACTGAAAAAAACAGTCAAAAACATAGTCAATCACCGGAATGATAACCTTGAACTACTGCGGTGAGTTTTGCCAGAGTTCATCTGTCAAAGCTGCAATGGCAGTGTCTGCATCAGTTTCTCCATACTATTTTAAACTTGCTTCAAGTAAGCCTGAGTGAAGTACTTAAGTTACTACTAGTTATGTTAGGACAGCTTTTTCAAGCTGTCCTAATGCTGTCATATGAAGACCACTACTGTCTGAAGGATGAAACCACTAGGGTCATGTAGTGCATAGGAAGCACACAGACCTTTCGAAACAGGCACATAACCAGGTGTCCTTAGTTCACCCTCAAATTAATATTGTGAACTCAGATAAATTGAGAGGATGTGAAGACCAGAGCTCCGGCAGCTGTCCAGACAGGATATCACAGCAGAGCCAGGGGGCAGCTCCAGCTTGGCAGGAACTGCCCAGATGCTGGCACGCCATTAAAGGCTCTGGATTTCTTACAGGTAAACAACATGTACCTAGCAGATGGCCAGCTGAATGCAGATGGGCAGCAGCTAAGGGGACAAAAATGCTGAGGGGATGATGAATTGAGCACATAGTATTAAATCCTGTTTCAGATGTCTGCAGTGAGACCGCTGGTTTTCATATAGCTTTTTGGGTGTCATATACATGGCAGATGGTTCTGAGCTGTGAGAAAAGCCTGAGCTGTTGTTACCTGTGGCTGTTTGAAGGCACTCAGATAAAGTAGGCATTTACAGTTGCTGAAATTCTGGATGCAAGAATTCTCTCTCTTTAGATTGTGTCAGACTCCAGTCCTCAATAACCCCTTCCACCACATCCTCATGGGTCTCACATTCCTACAGCTCACTTCCACCATCAGGATCCAGCAGCTCCATCTTACTATCATCAGCTTTCTCACCTGAGTTTGCTGAGATTCTTCTTGCTAGACTTCTGGAGATAAGAAAGTATCTTCAGTATCTGTCCTCCACACAGAGGCATCTGGACGCATTAAATTAGGAATTGTTCCCTGTATTGTTCCCCAGTATTTAATGTAGATATGCCTTAAGATACACAAAATTAGAATGTGCCTTGCATAACTGAAGGCACAGACATAATCATTCTAATGGGACAAATATTTACAGGGACCTGAGAGTGTCTTTCCTCAAAAGTACTGTATACTTCAGCTAGAGGAAATCCAGTCTTTATTAAGTGCACTTCCCTGAGAAATAGAGAGTAGAAAATTTGCACATATTCTGCACTGTCCCAGATTTGTATAGAGATTGATTATAGTTGTAGTTGCATGTCAGAAACGGCATATTCTTGTCTGTACTACTTAAGTCTTGTGTATTTTATCACTACCCACACATTCAGTGATTTTCAACAGCTAGGGACCTTTAACACATTTGAATCAATCTGTTAGTGATTTTCCACAAAAAGAGCTCTAACATCAAGTCTCAAACTCTACATATGATGTAAGAAAATACCTTTGCTATATACATAACCCAGGATTACAGAATTAAGAGGATGATAAATTTCTTCTTGCCCCTTCGAACATTAGAAATGGTGTGGCTGGAATTGCATTTAGTAATAGTATTTTCTTGCTGTCCAGCTATGCTGAACATCCTGTCCTTGAGTTCACCTTCAAAAATGTACATCTATTTTTTGGGGCTTCCAAAAGTAATTGCACTTCAGATTTAGCATGAGAGGAAAACACTACAACAAAATCTGAGACCAGACTTTCAGAAAGCTTCATATGTCAAAGATTATCTGTGGAAAATGACCAGGTACAAAATAGAGTAGTGGAGGATACATTTAGTTAGAGCTATGCTTATAGCTTCAGGGTCTCAGACCCTGGGTGAAAATGGTTTACATTATTGGTTGAATCTGAAGCTAGGACCCTCAAGTCAGTGGATTCACACAAGTAACATCTCCTTACATGTAAGGAGGAATAAGAACAGGCAGGCTGCAACAGAAATACTCTCAAACATGTTATGAAAGAAAAGAGGCTGCTCAGGAACACAGAATTACTGGAGAGGCAGGTGTAGGGACGTACTCAAAGTTATATCTGCTTTTGTTTATTGCCACTGGAATAATGCTTTGCATCTGTTCCTTGCATCAAGGAATACACTCAAATCAGAGTATCCAGCAAAGTCTTTCATACACATTTAATTTGGGTGTTGCATGATGTCAGCTCTGGTTTCCTGTTACTTTTTTAAAATATAGTTTACCTGACTGATGTAGACCTGATATGTGACTAGTGGAAGTGGGAAATGAGATCATGTCATTGGGCAGGGTAAGGAAGGTTATCACGTGATATAGGATGTTCTATTGATAGTCAATGAACCAATGAAAAAACTTGAGATCCTATGTTTGAAGTCACGTATTTTGTAGGGTCTAGTCCATGCATATATTTTCTGGAAACTTTGGAAAATGAGTAGAAATAAATATCAATCTCAGGCAGATACACACACCACTGAAACAGGAGCGGTTTCTTTTTCTTCTCAGGAAATGTTTTTCTTTTCTGCAATACTTCCACATAGCATGCCTAAATAGAAGTTCTTATTAGAAAAAGGAAAAATAAATAAAACAACGCATGCTGTCATAAAATCTCATGCAAGAAGATGTCCTGGATATTTGGCATACTTGGTGTCCAGCTATGAACCTATGAGTTTAGGCATCCTTTTTTAAAAGCAAGTGGAGATTTTCTTTGTATGCAGCTTGAATGCTTATTGCATAGCATGTAGTTGAAAGGGAAATGACAGCAAAGCTAAGGCAGTGGCTAGGGTATCAGATCTAATTTCTGCGTCTGGTATTGCCAAGCCTTTTTTAAATGAGTTGCATCATTTTTCTGCTTCATTCTTTCCCATCTGCAGAACAAAGAAAACAAATTTCAGTTTACATTGGTGTTGTGAAGATTAATTCATTACTGCCTCTAAATGAGATCAATAAGCTGATAAAAGGTGCAAGAGGAATGCAAAGCGTTTCCATTAGACAACAGTGAAAATGGGAATACTGTCAAGGTCTGCCTTGGCTAAAAAGAAAGCTTCTATATCAACTGTGGATCCTCTGGGAACTGGCTGGTCTTTGCTTATTTGGCGTGATTTTTAAAATCTGATCAGAGCAAGAAAAATATTTAACACTTGTAAGGAGTTTCTTTAAATCTAATTTTTCTATTTCTCAGTTACATGGAGCAATCTAGTATCCAGTTTGTCATGGCTGTATTCGAGCAGCAAGGAAAATGTTTAATCTCTGCTATATATTCCTGCTGACTTCTGTAAAAGTACATCAAGGTACTCAAGGGCTGACAAGTCAAGGTCTGAAGGTCAATCACGGTTCAGTGGCCCCTTTTACTTCTTTCTGTGAAGTCCCATAAAGCTCTTGTGTGAGTCATTAGGTCTTTATGATGTTATGGAAATCATCATAAAAAGAACATTTAGGGAATAGATGTCAGCAAAGCAAATCAGAGGAGAAGGCTTTTATCCAATACTCAACACAGTGAGTGTCAACACAGGACACAAGTGCACAAGACAAGTGTTAGTAATGATAAAGGGTTTGTTTCACAAAAATAAAATATCAAACTCTTGGACTGTAAGTGGTTATCTGTGTTCCAGACAAATGTGAATCTTAGTGTACTTCTGATCCATATCAAACATACCCTGTATAAGACTGAATATATATCAAATGCTTCTTTCCTTCCCTAGTATTTGCAAGAACATAAATTTAAATACAAAATTTCTGATGTGTTCTAGTCCGGTGGATAAAAGCAATAGTGGGTATGAGAATATGAACAAAAGTATTGCTTTACTTAGAAGTGCCATTAGCAGGGTTGGCTTCTGTCCGTTATCAGATAGCCTTTCGAGCCCTTCAGCAATTTTACCTTACTGATAGGCTCTTAAATGCCATGAGCTGTATTTCCAGAGTGAATTCCTTTTTGGCATACACAACATTTTTTAACAATTCCAGGCCTCAGGCTACAAAGGCTGTTTGAACACCTCAGAGAGAACTGCCTCTTGAGCAGTTTTTCCATCTGAACGCATTTTCTAAAAAAGAAGTCTCTCACTTTTTTTCTTGGTTTTATTGTTGTTTTTTTGGAAACATAATGATACTTGAAGGGCTTCTGTCAGAAATCAGGCAAGTCAACTGACTAATGGGGTAACAACCTGATGGGGTCTCATCCTAGCTGGCTTCTTTGAGAACTGGCCCACTACTTGGTTTCCTTGCTCATAGCTGAGCAGGTATTTTGGCTGATAAATGCACTGTTTTTTTCCATTTCTGGAAACTGTGAGCATTGTCATTTTGTTCTAAGTATTATGTTAGCAACCTGAAATTATACAGAAAGCAGAAGATGGCATGGTTGTTTTTGTGTTTGGTTGGTTGGTTTTTTCTTCTGTTTTTTTGCTTTTCTAACCATTACTGATCACTTGGAACATACAGCACGTAGTTGTGTTCTGATTCTAAAGCTGTTGCATCCCAATAGAAAGGTCTTACAGACACTTTTGACCAGAGTTTGTTTTTCAGCCTGTGGCTAAGGATGGTGGCAGTAGACAGCAGACATTTCCAGTGTAGTCTAAAATACTTCTTTTTTTTATTCTGGGGAAAGTAAAAATAGGTGATAGCCACTGTGTGTCCCCCTTTTACTTCCTTAACTTGTGATCTGTCATCATGTTTTAAAAAGTCTCCTGGATTAGGTTCTTGACATAATGGAGTATTAGATTTTTTTCCTCATACCCACTACATGTGAATGCATGTGATGATCTCGTCTATTTTTTGTCTACGTAACAAAACATCAGTGCCCCAAAGGCACTGGTCATTTATCTTCTTATGCCAGCACTCTTGACACTGCTGTAATTTCTTCCAGGCAGTCTGTGCATCAGTAGCAACACATGAGACAGCATGCCTTCTTAGATCTTTTTCCAGTGACCTCTTAAAAATTTCCTCTACTTGTCTTCTCTGAACAGTTTCTTCAATCTGATCTTACTAATTGACATTGATAAGGAATGCAAAGATGTTATATTTCAAAGGCTAGGATCACTGTACTTCCAGCAAACTTTTGTGATTTTTTTTTTTTTTTTTTTTTTTTTTTTTTAGAAGATATGACTGTGTGTAAAAATGGCTAGTACCAGTCAGTTTAATAGAAATTTTACGTTTACTTTGTCTTCCCTGGCCCAGGAATATACTTTATATATAGTTCACGTAACGGTCAGTCTTTCATATAGATTATCATATAGTGTACATATTCCATGCAGTTAAAACAAAAACTTTTTGACTACAATCCATCTCTGAGCTCCATCTCTTAGATCCTCTGAGCTTTCTTATTCCAGAAAATGTATCTGGCAGGCACTCTTTCCCCAAGAGTTTGCAAAGAAATTACTGGAGCCAGACAAACATTCAGTAAAGCATGTTTGGAATACTTAAACTAATGTTATTTACAAATTTGGTTTGATATCATTAGGTACATTGGCCAGAACCTGTTCCTCCTCCTCTTTTACCACAAAGATAAAGAAGAATGTAACAAATATTGCATTTATCTGACAGTTTGGAATTAGAACATTTATCCAGGCTCCAAGAAACTCAGGATTAGCACCACAACTCGATTTTGCATAAAGTGTTACCACAAAGAAGTGCTCAGAAATGTACTTCTATCTGGTGCATAATAAACTTCTTGGAAGGCTGAAGCTCCAATTTTTGCTCCTGCAAGTGCATCAGCGTGTAACAAGAGAGCTACTCTTTAACCACATGTGCTGACTACTCCACTCTTCTGGGAAGTGAGCAATGGAGACCAAGGACAGTGTTCAATCTGGATCACATATGTTCTGCATAAGTGGGACTGTTCTTGAGATAGTGATTAAAGGGGCAACTGTTTCCACATCAGTAATTCTGAGAAGTATTCCCTTTCTCCATATTTCTGGTTCTGTAGAAATTCTTCAAATGAAATGTTATGTGTCAATTGAAACATGACATTAAAACAATTTCTAATTTTTTTTTCGGCAAGAAGATTCAAAGTCTGTTTGACCCCAGCTGAATTTCCCCCTGCATTTTTATTTAACTGCCAAGCCACAAAATCAATTATTTGAACATTCGTCTAGTAGAGATCTGATTAAACTACTCAGAAAAAAAAAAAAAAAAAAAAAACTGAAAAAAACCACACTGTTTATCTGTGTTTCTCTGAGTAGAGCCTCACTGCCAAATATTTTTAATGACTTACCTTCACTTTGGTTCCCACATTCCTGTAAGTTTTCAAGGACAACCAAAATATCCAAACAATGCTTGTCCCTTTCTGGTGGGATTTCCGTTCTCATGTGGTACCCTCACAAGACTTAGAGAACAGTCCGTGTCACTCTGGATGTTTTTAAAAACAGGATGTATTCTGTCATTATATTTCTTGCACAGCTGAGGACCCAGATACGTGCTATCACTTTCTTTTGTAAATACAGTGAATGAGACATACATAGCAAGATTGCTGGCTTGAGCCTAGCCAGGCAAATCCTGAAGAAGCAATAATTGTGTATAATCAGATGTTCTCTCATCTTCAGTAAATGTAAGAAGTTATCAGCTCTCAAAGGCTAATTCCAACCCACTTCAGCTAAGATTCAGTAGCTGAATGCAGGCATAGTAGATGTCATAGCAGTGCAAACTAAGCCAAGACATTTAAACATCTTCTAGAAGGGGTCTAGAGAATTCTGCACTCAAGTAATTTCACTGATTTTTTTTTCAGCTGAAGGGGCAGCAAGCTTTGGGGTTGTAGTTGGAAGCTGAGCAGTGCAATTGTTCTATGAATTTATGTACCCCAGGGTTTGGCCTTACTAGCAGCATGAATTGACACGGTAATGTTATAAGATACACTACCTGAGAACTGTTGCAACAGCTTTAATAATCCAATAACTGCAAGATAAGTAAGTAAATCAAGCTTACACTGGAATTATATCTACTTCCTCAAACCTCTAGTGCTCTACCTCAATTGCAAAGCTAACCATCTGTCCAATCCCTTTGTTTAAAAGACTGTCCTCTGGAGTTGTTCCGGATAGTTACACAGATTAACAGAGCAGATGGTTTTAGATAAACATCCACCCAAGTGGTTAACGTGCTAATCAAACCAGTAGAGCTAACAATCATGTGCCTGTATCTTTTCCCATCCAGAGTGGCCAGAGGTCTGTTCTTAGGAGTTGTGCAACTTCTACAGTGCCCAAAACAGGTATCAACATAACCTCTGTTTTAGCAAGTAATTTAAATATGTTTAAATATCACTGCAAGAAACAGATTTGAACTTTGAATGAAGAGACTTGTTCAATTAGAAGAACAGAGGAGTTTCTGTAAGAAATCAGATTGAACTTCTGGCTAGTCCAAGCCCACCTGAGACAGTGGTCAGATCAGCAGCTTACTTCTGCTTATACAAGCAGAAGATTGTAGTAGACAGATGGAAATCCATCTGCTCCAGGGTGGCTTTAATTCTGGAGTATAAGGCACTCTTGTGCTTTTATTTTATCTCTTAGCCTCCCTTTTCCAAATAACTTGCCTCATTACACATACCCTTCTCTTGTGCAATTCATTTGCCTTCAATCTGCAAAAATAGCAGTCTTTCCAATGTCTCTAGTTTTGACAGGTTTTGACACTTTTTATCATGCTCTTCTGTGCTGGGACAACCTGCTTGGTGTCTGACACAATAGAGTGCCTCCTAATTTTGGATTCCTGCTAGTAAGCAGAGAGGTCAGGTAGAGAGGTGAAATTTCCTGGCCTCTTTTTGGCATGTGTCATCTGCAATCTTGTTGCTGCAAGCTTTGACCCTGAAAACAGATATAGAAAGAGTTTTTGAGTAAAGTGTTCATTACTGACAGATGTTACTTGAAGGGTGCAGGGCCCCTGGGAAATGAATTAGGTTTGACTTCTCTGATCTAACTATTAAAACTGAAGACAGATCAACTCAATATGCTTGTGCAGTTTCAGCTCGTTTTTCATTGTATTCCCTCCTTCTTCCTTGTGCTGGAACTACCATTTATATGTCTGTATTAGAATCTGGCTTGTGAGATGATCTGGTTTAAAGATTGTTGGTTTTTTTTTTTGCTTTTTTTTTTTTGGAACTGCTCACATGCTTATAGACTATTTACATCTTTTCCAGTGATACTTGCTGCACATAAATACTGCATATGTTTAGAATTCACCAGCCACAAAAGGACGTCTCTCATTTCTCCTACTCAGCTGTGGGAAGATTTCACCTTCTAAGATTCCTTGTTCTGTTTAATGGTATATCTAATTAATTTTCTCTTAGAAAATGTTCAGAGTTGCAGTCCTTCTGCAGAGCAAATCGTAAAAGCCCAAATCAGACCATACTTTTGTTGAGAGGCCACTAGAGTGGGAGAAGGAACTAACATGTTTATAACAAGCATTTTATTCATTGGAATAATGTTAACAGACAAATCACCATAACTCGACTGAACCAGATCAGCTCTCCTGCAAGTTAAAACCCAGATTGTATTGGGAGTGTTTGTTTTGTAATTTTTAAAATAAATTAAGAAATCAATGATGTATTCATAGCATGCAGCAGAGCAAGTAGTCAATTCAGATGGACAGCCCCAGACCCATTAATTTTGGCACTAAGTGAATGCAGTTCTGACTGGTATCAATATTAATCCTAATTGGGTAAACATAATTTGAAACTGTCACAAACTTGAGCTGTATCAGTTGCCATGCTTTACTTGTTTCAGGAATGTGCTTTCTGCACTAGATCCAACTGGAAATTACCGCAAGACAGACTGCTTGTCAGTATCTTAGGCCTTGTTTTCAGTGCTATTTCTACCTTTGTGTTTAAAACCTTGGGTTAATTGATGTACATCAAGTATCCTAAGATAAAGAATGCCTGCAGTCACAAGAACTGTGGCAGTGGGACAGGGGAGTGATGTAAGATGTGGGGTAAGGCTTTAGTGCACAAGAACTTAGTAATTTTAGGAAAAACTGGAAGCTTACTACTTTGTCATCTAATTCATGCTGGCATGTATTCTGAGCAAATGAGGCTGGGGAGTGAAGACTGCACAGTGTGCACAAGAATAAGCAAATTTTCTTATTCATTACTTTAGAGGACATACTTCTCCAATTTTAACTGTAAAAAAAAGTCAGTACTGTACCTTTCACAGTTTCAGACAGCAGTCCTTGTTTTCAACTCTATTAGGAAGCGGTCATTTTATTTGTGTGTTTGGTCATTTTATTGTATGAAGGTCCTTGCTATTGCCAGAGAGGCTTGTTGTTAATATTTTCAAGGCAGTGTACTGGGGGGGAACATTGGCTAGAGCAGCATTGCCAGCTGTCCCAGAGCTTTGAACCGAATCCCAAATCTATGTCTTGCACATATAAAAGGCTGATGCGATCAGGCCACTGGGTCCATCAGCAAGCTCCAATGCATGTGGTCATGTTCCACCAGCAAGACACAAAATGACGACATCCTGTAAACGTCTTAAGTAGAGATTTGGTTATTATTTTGTTTGAATAGTCCTCTGTCTCTTGGCAAATACGAACTTTCCAGAAATCTAGGATTAATGCTAATTTTTTTGTTACTCACAAGGCAAGGTTTTAAAGCTCAGCTGAGAATGTATGATGATGATGTACCTTTGTGTCTGAGATTTTGAACTGATACTATCATGTCCAAGTCAGATAGAAATAAAGGTGTTAAATCTCCATGGTTACATTAAATTAATCAAATAAGTGTGTAAGGCAGGGAACCCAAGTTTTGCTGGTTAAGCTGTCTTAAGCCATTTTGCTTTTGTAGTGTACTGACACTGTCAGAAGACATCTCTGAATTCCTAACTTTTCCCAAGTCTCCACATTAAAGGATAGATTGACAGATGACTTTTCAGCATGCATGTCTGCAGATCTTTTTTTGACTTCAATTTGACTTTGCATGACATCATTCACTCTTTCACACCCAGCTTTTTGCCCTCAGTAAGAGATACAAGTACCAGATAACTGACAGTGATCACCACTGGCTTTCATGTTCGGACACTTATTAAAAGAGACCTTAGAAATCTTCAGGCATGGAAAATGTATGGTATGCATGGAGTTCAGAGCTTTATGTACATCTTATGCCTGGAGACCTGCAATTGCGTTAATGATGAAGTTTCTGTCGCTTCTGGCTGTGAAGGCAACATTGACATGGTCACTACTCCTAACCTGCAGCTGGGCAAGTTTTAACAGTCATAGTCAGAAGTGTGAATTCTCTCTCTGATCTCTCTGAGCAGTTAATTATTTATCCTCAATTAACTAATTGCTTTGAACTTGTTTTCTAATCTAGGGCTCAATGCTGCACATTGCAGGCGCAGATTCTTGCCATTTTAAGTTTGCAATAGTGTTTTCTAGATAAGCATAAGTTTTATTGTCTTGCAAATAGACTGAAGCTGTTAGACAGGCATGCTGTTTATAAAAAGAGAGTCTTAGGCTTCTAAATCCCAGAGATACATTTGAAGACTTAAACTCTTTTCAGAAAAGAAAATGATTAAACATAACACACCCTGATATGTAAGAAGTTAAGAGCAGCTTTAAGGATTTGGCTGAAGCCAGTAGCTAATTAACTGAAGCTAAATCAATACAGAGAATGCTATGTCCACTCAGATTACATCAGTTTAACACCAATCTCTATGCTAACACAAGACTTACCTGCCTAAACCCCTACAGCTGTGTGTAGCTTTACATAAGGAAGTGTGCTGAGAAGTGAGAACACTTCTTTCAGTGACATCAGCCCATACATTGTCATAGCTATAATGTCATACTGCACCCCAAATGAAGCTATTAGAGTTAGGACAAGGGAACACTTAGAATCTGACTTTTGTGAACATTAGTTGCTGAATTATTTGTGCTGGTTTGGAAAACAAGATTACTTTTGGACACAGATCACAAACGCCTTACTGAAATGAGAAAGCTCAGTCTCAAATCTTTGTTTGCTTTGCCAGACTTCAACTCTTTTTCACGTGGTTTTGGAGAGGGAGCTCGGATATGCCTAGATAATTTCAGTAACATACACAGACTGTTTACAAATACTGAGCATTTGACACTTCAAACATAGGTGGTATCTACACCTATAGTTTACAGCTAAGTGGTCTTGGATGGTTTCTTTGATAAAATTTAATTTTTATCATGTCTTAGCTGAGAAGAGGCAGCAACAGCTTGCTCTGATAACCACATATTTGATTCCACTGGCACAACATCTGGGCTAAAAGATGAAAAAAACTGCACTTTAGCTTTGATTGAAGTGGTTTCTCTGCATCTAGGAACAAATATTTAGTCTTTTTTGTCATATTTACATAGTTTGTCCCAGTATATTCATTTAATGCTGCTACTTCTTGGAGATCACCTAAACATTTTTTTTTTCACAAGGAAGGGGGATTATCAAAAAGTAAAGGTAACCTTTACACATATTCTCATCTTTCTCTTCCTTTGATGTCTGGGTAGACAAAATGATCTTTTAGGTATTAATGATGCTCTTCCCTTCAGTATCAGGTCACCTCTCCAAGATTTTATGGTTAATACATACATATTATTTTCCTTTCCATAGTTTTTGTTATCCATCTGTCCTTGGACTATTGACTTCCCAGTACAAGGGTACTCCTTCTTCAATTCTGTCTAATATACTCCAGAGGGGATACTATCATACATATTCTATTTTACATGTACGGTATTATTTAATGTATTTTCTGCTTAAAAATAAATAAATAAATAACTGTCACAATCATTGCACTGAATCATCAGTAGTTCTTGAGCCTGAGAATATACAGTCTAAAAGAAGAACTTAGAAAAGCATGTAAGGATTCATTAAGTCATTGGCTTCTGACTCAACAGAAGCCTAATCTAAATTGCTATGCAGTAAAGCACTTAATCTTAAATTTAACACAGGGATGTGAGTTCTTTTTTTTGGTAAGACACACTTAAATCAAATTATGCTCATATCAGAACTGAATTACAATGCTGCATTCACTAGGATTGCCAGTTGGGTATAAAAGAAATCATATAAAGGTCATTTGGGACCTGTTTTCAACTAGAAATTGTACTGCTCCTGCTTTCTAAATTGTGGATGAAATTATAAGGGTAGTGAAGCATTTATATCAAAGTATTTCAATGCCACAGGAAAAGCAGAACGTAGTATTTGTGTTTTTTTCTTTTTTCCTTTTTTTCAGTTGCATTCTTCCTGTAGATTTCAGATATGTAGTTGTACTGGTACAAGTCATGCCTCTGACGAAAATGTCATGCTAACCCTAAGTAGTCTGCATTGGACATGACAGAGTAATGAATAACTTCATCTGTCAAAGACATCATGATGTTATAGAGTTCAATGGAAAAATACCTGCTTTGCCTGTAAAGAACATTCCTATGTACTTAGTAAACGAAAGGGTTCCCAAAAGTTTAAGCTCTTTGGGAGTAAACACAAGAATAGTACATTGCAGACAAAATAAAATAAATAAGCAGATAGTAAAGGCAGAAGTAAGAGAATCAAAGAAGGCATAGATTTACAGCCTTATCAATATTATCAGTGCCTTTCATGTTCTGGTTTCTGTTTCTATCCACGTAATGCAAATGGTGTAAATATTATACTGTAGTCAAATAAAGGAAACAAGAGCACACCATTAGGAAGCAGCACTACAACACAGCAAGTTCCTATGATAAAGTTATATCCCAGCAGTAGTTAAAAACAATGGCAGCTAGCGGCAGCCAAAAACCAGAAAAGGACAGAGAGCAGAGCATCTCCTCTGCAATAACCAGTGAGCAGGATTAATATTCTTTTTGATACTTCCTTATTTAAAGTTGAAAATTTCAGTAAAGTAGCAAATTATGACCTTAAAGTGATATAAAAAAGGGAAAAAAAAGTTTTCTAGTTTTTGGAAGGTTGTGGAGCTGACTGGAATTGTCAACAAATTTTTTAAGACTGATTTATCTACAGGCCTCTTCAGAGATCTTGGATGTTTTATAGAAATTTTTTCCTTTTTCCGTTTATTTGAATTACTCTCATAAGTATTTTATTAAATAGCAGGAGAGAATGGAGGGAAAAGAGATTAAATGTCTTTAGGAAAGACTAAATCTTTCTAGATTTCTTCTTCTATTAGAATTATAAATTAGCAAACCAGAAAATGAGTTCCAAGAAGGCAGAAAGAGTCCCTATCATGTCAGTTACTCTGAGTTCATTTTCCTACTTGGTTAATCTGTATACCATGTCTGTTCATTGGTATAATACTATTTTCTAAATTTTATCATTCTTATATTTCTGTTGTTATTGAGAGAAAAAGAAAAAAAAGGGAAAAAAAAGAAAAAAAAACACAAACACATATTCAATGAATTTAAGGTTATACTTTAGCACTTTTTTTCTAAAAAGAATGAGTTCTGAAATCTTTTTGTGGTTGTGATTGAAAGTCTTCCTGCAGGTGTTTTTTTCACCTAGCATTTGCTGATAATCTTTGAGATTAAGATTTTAAAAGTCATGCAATAATAGAATTTGAAGAAAATACATTTCACTTAATCCAAGATCAATACTTGGTAGATGTCACTGGAGAATTAGTCAAGTAGTTTGATCAATTACTAACATTTTATTTTGACTAATGCTTTTTTATCTGATCGGTAAAATTTAAATATGTAAACCAATAAGCCTATAACAAAAGCCCATGCCTACAGGCATATAGACAAAAAGCATCCACAGCTCCTAGGAGGAGCTCTGTGGTTCCTAAGAATCAGGAATTTGAAAAGCCTAGGTGAACCTTTACTACTAACCAAATTTCAATCTGGTCACTAAATGTGAAAGGTGACTTCTAAAAATACCTTTCTTGAAGTTCTCAGCCAGGTGAACACTGCAAATCACATTGGGGAACTGCTTTATAAACGGGAATTGCAATTTGAGCATCTGACTATAGGGAAGATATTTCTGTTTCCATGAGACATCAATGACAGTTGAATTCTTTAAGGCTAAGTGAATTGCTTTCTGTGGTAACCACCCAGTTTTACCCTGGCCCAACCATACAAAAATACTTTCATTTGTGATTACACTACAGCAACTGATAGAACTGACAGAGACTTGGCAGTTTCAAACCTTAAGACACACATTTGGCTGCAAAACTCAGAATTCTGTGTTTGTCTGTTCTCTTTTAAAAGTTATTTAAAAAAATGATGCCAGAAACTCAGCACTCATGCAAACTTTTGGTAACACGTGTGCCATTAAGTGGCCAGTGGAACTAATGACACATTTTCTTCTACACACTGACAACACTAAATGTGAATAGCGCATTTCATAACCTAAACATTTGTATTTTTAAAAAGTGGAGTAAAAGAGCAATGATGCAAATGAAATGCAAACACTTAAAGTGTGAAATAAACCATTCCCACAGGCCGAAGACTTTGAAAAAAAAAATTGCCGGTCTTGCTGTTCCACCCAATTTCCCAAATAGGACAAGCAAAGACTGTCTTATGCACATCTCCACTGTTCAGCTCTCAATTAGGTAAGCACTGTTACAGGTCTAGAAGTAAGGTGAGCACAGCCAACTAAAATTTGTGCTTGTATAAACACAGAGGTTTATAATTTAATATGATAAAATTTTGTCAGGTGAAATGAATGTAATAGGAGACTTTTTGGATTCCCCTCTTAGCTGTCCATAATAAACGTGCATTCGTCAATGAATGCAAAATTCATTTTTATATGTTGGTTGCATTTTATAACTGATTGAACAGTTATTAGATTCACGTGCTCAGGTGGGAATCTATTATAATATACACCTCGAATACTGTGAATGCAACATAGGTGTTCTGCTGAGTTTATGACTAATACACATCAGGGATGAGCAATGAAAGGGAGAAAATAATCTGTCAAGAATTTAGTAAACTTGATTAGTTTGAGTCTAAACATTTGAGTATCCTTTGAACCTAAGCCAAAAAAGTTTCAAGAACCTTCTCTAAGAGAAGTGCCCTGAGCTCTGACTGCAGGTTCAAGATCAGCAACTCTTCCCCACCAAAGCAGCACAATATACAAGTGTGCTGAATGTGGAAAGTATGCAGAAACAGTGTGTTCATATGCACTACTTTCAGACAGTATTGTGTATTTATATTTAAGGCATTACTCTGACTGAGGAGCCAATGTATGGCAGGGTTTTTAGCTTTTCAGTTCCATTGCTCTTCTATTCTATTCATTTCTGTCAACTCAAATTATTTCTTTTTCTACATGTCCATGGACTGTATGCTTCTTCTTAAGAGAGTGTAAAGAGTCCATCCCTATCATCCTTATGCGATGAAAGGAAAAATCTATTTTTTAAGTGTTGTTTCTCCTCATATGCTGGACCTTGAGAGGGGAATGTACCTTCAGAAGTGACCAGTGCCCTTCAAATTCTTATCTAAAGGAATCCCACTGGAAACCTTGGAGCTCTTACAAAACTTTGGACTGTCTGTTAGTTATCAGATTTACAAGGACATTAGTCTTCAGCTATCAAACCCTATCTGAGCCACCAACTGTCCTCATTCATTCTCCTTTCTTTTAACAGTAGAGGTAAACACTGATTTAGTTTGCTTTGTTATATTGGTCTAGACTACTTTAAAAAAAAAAAAAGTTAAAAATAAATGCTGGCAAAATCTTAGCTTAGTGTGAAACCCTGACATCAACAGCTGATTATGTCAAGTTACAGACTCACTAGCCTCTGACAACAAATATTTGGATCTAGCTCAATTGGGTAGGCAAATTAAGAGCATCTTTCTCAGCATAGCTTGCTATCATTTCCCTGATATGTCAGTCAGAACTTTTAATGGTCATTTATCTCTTAACATCTCCTTAGTTATAAAGTTCTCTTTATTATTTTTTCTTCCATATGAAAAAATCCGTATGATTTCTATATGAAAGGTTCTTGTGATAAGGCAGAAACTGAAGTAATTTCTCATGAGTCAGAATTCAAAGGCTTACTATGAAATTTCTCTTTAAATAATTTTTCATCTGTCATTGTGCAATTTTTTACATGTGTATGATTACAAACATCCAACAATTGGGAAAATTAAAAGGGATGGCTTGACAGTCTATTCTAATATCTAAGTAGCAACTGTAAATGAGTTCAGAGCTATTCCTAGAGCATGACAATACAACCTGGGCTTCTCTGGGGGGGAGCCATTAATAACACCCTGAGTGAACCTGGTGAGCATTTAAAAAGAAGGCAACTAACAATCTAAAAAAAGAAATTGTGTAAAGCCATGACAACATGTAACCTGACATCATGCTGATGAGATAAGTTAGTGAGAATGATCGTAACAGAGAATACTGTTCAGCAGGAGCAGGAGGTGAAACATTCATGCTTCAGTCACGGTGGATTCCTGGCTTTTTTCTCAGACTCCTTCTGTTACCTCCCCTTTCCTCACCACTTTTGTTGTACTGATTCTTTTTCATTTTCTAAATCTTTTTGATCAAGGGTAATTCACATGACCATATCACAGCCACCTGGGAAAATGCATTCCCACAGCACAAAGCTGTAGTTAGTGTTAAGTAATTTTTATAAATTAGTTTAGGATCATCAGAGAAAAAGTTATAAAGGTATAAAAGTATTGCATTTATATTATTATATTCCTTCAAAGAATTTATAATTATATATTTTTGGGCAAATTCTGTTCTATTTGCAACTCAGAGCAAAGTAGAAGTTTTTTTAAGTCCATGATCATTTTGTACTCCTTTTGATTTGCTGAAATACTTTCTGTCTGCAGCTGAAGAGTTCCTGACAATTGCACCCTGTTTTAACCTCTTTAAAATGAGTGCTCGAGTTGACACAGTTATATGTGCAAATGTGCAGAGCTATATGGATAAAGCCCACAGGTACTTGTCTAAAGCTTTCTTAACCATGTAATTTAAAGTGTTGTAAGTCATAACTTAATGATCCTTGTGGGTCCCTTCCAACATCCCAACATCATGTTCCCTTCAGAACATCCCACTGTCACATAATTTCTACCTTGAGCGATATATTGCTTACACTATTCTTTGATAAATAGCCTCCATAACAGAGCCTAAGTTAGTTGAAATCAGAAGTGGGTCTACTGGACTTAAGCAAGTTCAAAGCAAGATGAGGGTCAATGAAATTCAGCTCTTTCTTAAGTTCTTTTTCTGACTTCAGCTGCTCCTTTGATTTTTTTTTTTTTTTTTTTTTTCCTGTGGCACACATTACTCCTCTCCTTGGATATCTGCATCCACTTCTCTGAAAAATTTCAAATTGAAGCTGAGGCTGGGAGGGCATCCTGCAAACAGAAACTGAGCTGCTGGTTCCTCTTTCTCTCTGGTGGATAAAGCACTGTTCATTTCACTGCCTCTTTTTTTTTCAGCTGGCTCCAACAGATTTCCTCTTCCTTTCACTCTTCTGCAATTGCTGACATCTTTTTGAGAGCACAGAGAGTCACAGTTTTTTGTGTTTGAATCTGAAGAGAAGGGCTCTTTGGTACTTTGGCTCTGCCACACAGGAATCCAAAGAGTGCCTGTATTCTCTGAGTATATACATTTTTCTTCCTCAATGTACAATAATCCCTTGACAATTTCAATGTTTTTCTAGGGAAATGGAAAGAATACTCGCTGTGAGGAAGCCACAATGAACTTAGTAATCTTTATAGTAACAGATTCTCATGAAGACACTTCTCTTTCCTAGCACAGACTAGCCTATCAGCAATAAGACACAAAATACAGCTAGGCAGGGGATTAGAGAAGGCTTTGTGTTGATCTGGTAACAAGAAACTGAACATTGAGAAGTTACAGCCATTGGCAAGCAAAATAGCATCCAAAACATGGTTCAGTCAAGGGCAAATGAAACCTCTATGTTTTTTAAAGGAACTGACAACGTCGGACATTATTTCTATGGTTTTGACATGAGTGACCTGATCTCTTGGTAGATGCCAGCAGGTGTTTTATGTAAAATTTGCTCTTCTGCTTCTCCTCTGCCATGCTCATTATTTCTGGCAGCACCCCATTGGGTAGGAGAAGCCTAAGGCTGAGGCAGGTGGAGGAGACCTCGTCAGGGCTCATCCTCAAAGCAACCCTGCTAAACAGCACACATCTGCCAGCAGCAGCGTGGCTTGTGCATCTCCTCCATGCATGATCTAACATGTTCAGTGCCAGATCCCATATAGGAGCATGCAGGCATGCATTCTCAAGTGATGACTCCCTTCAACCTCCTCCCTGCTCACGTGATGCAATCATTGGGGCGTCTCACAGTTCCAGACTTTTGACAGTTCAGAGGCCTGCAAAGGGCTGAACCAGATTTGCTTTGCATCAAGGACAAAATGTGTCTGAGAAGACAATATGACACCTGTCTATCTATAAGGTCTAGAGGATGTTAGAGTTATGAAAGGCTTGTACCCATCCTCTATATAAACAGAGTTCCTTCCAATACAGAAAATAAGATCCTCTAGAATAGTGGGCTAGAATAACAATAATTTTAAAAAAGAATTATAGGCAATTTGTTTTTTTAGATGCTTGTTTTTTGTTTTTTTTTTTTGCTGAGGCACTATTTTTGGAGAAATAAATTTGGCTCAGCAAGTGCACTCGGGTGCCTTGAGCCACGTCATTGAGCCATTGTACTAGCTGAGCCTTTTCGTGGCAGGTTGGAAAGAGAAAACAATGCACCATGCCAGGCACTAAAAATGACAAATGTTCTGTTAGTTATTGCTGCACATAGCAAACTCTCAAGGAGGAACATTTCTGAATAGAAACGGCAGTGTCCAAGCAGGAGCAATGTATGGAGGTGAACCACTCAAACAAGACGGAAGAGTGATGTAAAAATTTTCTCCTACTGTAGTAGTTGCAACTTCCATTCTTTGTCTTCATAGTTCAGTAAGTACAAGCACTTCATAGTTCAGTAAGCACAAGGGTACTTTCCAACAAGAGGAAAAAATAAAGATCTCTGCTCCCCCAGAATAATTTTTAATAATAACTCTTCATCAAAATCCTCCTGTGTGCAGAAGTGTAATACAAGAGTTATTTGTTACCTACAGCCAAACTGAGGATTAAATAGAACTCAAGTACTGTATAAATTTTATCCTGGCCCTGCACACAGCATTGAACTTCACTTGGTGTTGTGCCATGTGCAGCCTGGCAGTGAGAATGGACATATAATTTTTGTCCTATATATCTGTCTCCACTATCTCCTCTGTTGTTCCAGCAAGTGTTGAGATTACAGCAGAGGCAGTTTATCCAGCCAGTAGATGAGCTGGCCGTAGAACTGCCCACAGGGAGGATATGCTGAGAAGAAAACTGTAACACAGGAAGTTCCATACTAAGGCAAGGAGGAACTTATTTACTGTCATAGTGACAAAGCACAGGAACAGGCTGCCAGAGAGGTTGTGGAGTATCCTTCTCTGGATATATTCAAGACCTGTCTGGATGCCTACCTGTGTGACCTGCTGTAGGAAACCTGCTTTAGCACTTGATGATCTCTAGATCTCTAGAGGTCCCTTCCAATCCCTTCAGTTCTGTAATTTTGTGAAAAAGAATATGAGAAACTTTCAGAGATCAAGAGGAATAAGTTGTGTATCCAATCTCACCTTTGAAGTACAATACAGCTCTATAATTTGTAGGACTGTGGAAGACTATATAGCTCAGCTTTATGAATGTGTTTGTTTCAGCTGATGGTTTTGCACTTTTCAGGGTGTCTGTGTCAGTTTCAGTAGTTTTTAGCACGTTCTTTAAAAAACAACTTGTGAGTTCTGGTATATTGCCTGGAAGGAGCCTCCCACATCTGTGATAATACTTAGTATTATGAAAAAATATGACCTTTTGTGTCCTGCATTCCTGTTCATGTGTAACCTTCCACTCTCATATCATTGGGATAATTTTAAGAAATGCAAGTGTTCTGGAAGCAGGAAGAGTTCTACTGATAGTTTTTCCTCTGAGACTACACAGTGTCTGCCTTTCTGTGGAGTTCAGTTTAAAAGTTGAATCAGGTGTGCTGGAATCTCTTATCCTATTCAATCTTGTTAAAAAATATTTTAAAATAGGCGTAAATGGTGTCAAGAGACTGACAAAAAAGGCAGAGAATTGGATATGAAGCTTTCAAGCAAGTTCAACTGAATAGTCATTCTTTCCATTGTTATTTGAATGCTCTCATTACTGCATGGAACGGTATATTCTTTGGAAAAGGAGTGCATATGAGGGAACAAATTGGACAGAGTTATAGTCTAAAATTATTTGCTATTCACTCTACAAGGTACAACTGAAAACATAATTCAATGCAGTAACTGGCTGAAGGGTGCATACTACTTCTGTATACATTGGCAAACTACCAGACTGCTCGTGTGAGCTCTTGCTTACCCCTGTACAACCCCTCCTGTAGGCTCCAGTGCCATCCTTTGCAACCTGCAGTAGCACAGTTCCCACTCTGCCTTGCCAATTAAGGACTGTACTGGCTTTTCCTACCTTTCTCTGTTAGAAATGTTGGGTATCAAAATCTTCTCTTTGATTATGAGTATTATAATGTCATTCCCACTCTGCTGTATTAAGAATACCAGATTTCTACATATTATCATGATAGTGAGCATTCAAATTTTTCTTTCCACATTACTCTCCAAGTAGATTTTGATGTGAACATTGCAGCATGCCATGTAACTATAAAGAAGGGATACAGAATTTAATCTCTGTAGATTTAGTATAAGACATCTGAACATTCCACTAGAGAGCTGCAAAATACCTCACTTCCCACTGGTGTTAACAATTATTTGTTAATGTATAATTGTGTAACTGGGGCCTTTCCCAGCATTACAAGGAAATTTGAGAAGCTGGTCTTCAGCTGATATATACAGGTTTAATGATCTTGTCCCAAGTGCTTGTAAAATACTGTTGAGACAAGCCCAAAACTAAATGAGGCCTTGTTTAATAAGCAAGGCTGCTGTATTTGTACTGGGCAGTCCAGTAGAGCAAAGGCATTTCTGACAGTTCTTTTATTCAACCAACTGAAGCATTGCATGTTTGTTATGTTTTAATAGCTCTGTGTCAATTATCAGTTCCTTTAGTCAGAATGAAAGCTGTATTGCCATCTGTTTATAATAGACACAAACCGAAATAACATACAACACAGTTAACGTCAACTATCAGGTTCTGGCCACTTCTGTTTAGTGAAAGCAGCACAGTTTCTTCGCTGCAGAAAGAAAACAATGTTTTCAGTAAGGTAGAGGCAGAAGTTGCGTGGTCTGTTGTACAGGTAATACAGTAACTTCAGCAAGGCAGCCCAAACATGTCCACACGCTTGTGACACAATGTCAGTAATGCAAATCTGAAAGCTTTAGACTACATTTAGACTTACCTTGGAAGCAGCATTGGTGCTGTAGTTTCTGCAGGACACATTTCTGTACTCAAATGCAGGCTGCTATAATCAGATTTCTCCTATGAAAATGAAGTGCTACAGGCTTCTTGATACAACTTTATTTTGGGCAACCTTAATTTGGGCAAAATGTTCTGTTCCTCTTTCCCTGTGAAAATTTCATCACTAAAGATGATGATGCAAATTGTTTTATAGGATCAAAGACACACCTTCTGTTAACTATCATTGTCCCTGAATTACAAAAGATTGGCAGGGAGTGAAGCAAGGGGAGAAGCTAAGGCAGACTGAAGGGGCAGCCTGAGGAATCTTTATTATTGGAAGGCTTCTCTGTCAGCATGAGTTCTTGAGCAAAGACTACTAACCTGTGTAAGTATTTGCAGATTGGTCCCATTGTTCTTATGGCTCACTTCTTAAAAAAAAAATTTAACACGTGCTAGGAAAGCACTCAGTTTTCTGTTCTGATTGAAGTAGTGCCATCTACAGAGTTCACCCATCTCCTTACTGAGATCCCACCCATCTCCTTTTTAAATAACTGAACAGTACCATGTAGGGTTTTTTTCGTCCTGTTTATTTCTTCCTCTTCTGTATTTCTGCTTCCAGCAAAATAAATAATTAATATTCAGAGGAAAAGAGTTATGGAATCTCTAAAAGCCTGCTAACCATTATGTTCTATAACCCTCGCTGGGAATGCAATACACACAGGAGACTTCTGTCTGGCCCAGATGGTCCTCTTAAGTGAAAGAAGCAGATATGGGTGCTTCTCTCCATATGGATGACCTTACAGAGAACCACCTCATTTCATCTTCATGGGGTCAAAATCTCCTTCAGCACCACTCTCTTTTCCACCTTCTCCACCAGCTTCCACAAAGATTTTCACAAATTTAGCAGATTTTCAGGTTGATTATTCATACACTCTCTTCCTACCCTCAATTCTAATTCCCGTGCAGCCTCTCCCACACCCCACTGCTCCTGTTTTGCTGATTTGAGTCACCAGGAATTCTCCATGAAGTGTTCCTGAAGGGAACACTGCTGTCACACAACACCAATGTGGCCAGCTTTAATCTGCTCCAATTCTTTCCACTGCTTTTCCAGTTTGCTTGGACTTTGTCCTGCTCCAAGACCAACAAGTCACTGGACAGAAAGCACAGGGTAGTGCTACAAACTGCTACAAAATGAGGAAAACCTCCAGCATCTAGCTTGCCTTACCACTATAGTCATGGATTATCTTGTAATTGACTGCGATCCCCAAAGTACATTCCTGCAAAGCCATTAAGAGGCAAGAGCATGACACTCACCTTAATACCAGGCCCAGTGTAATTTAGAGCTTGCAGGCAGCTTTTATGCTTACAGAACTGACAACAATCTGGTTGTTGACTAAAGCACTAGAATCAGGTGGAGGTTACTCTGTTGTTCTAATTCAGGCATTCTTGTGCCATGCTGCCCCCCTAGAGTCATCTCCGCTGGTGACCTAGATTTCTCACTACTTCTGTGCTGGGTCTTTTTGCCACTGGAAGGCAACACTGAAATCCAAGTTCCCTCCAAACACTCTTAATATTTCTCCTGGTAATGGTCTGGGAGGGTATAAACAGTAAGTTAAACAACTTGTAAGCACTTCTCATGCAGGACAGCTGTATGTCACAGCCTTTGCTGTCTTCTTTTTTCATACACGATAGAGGAAGGATCGCAAAGAGGTTGCAGAAGTAGACCATGGCTTCTTCTCAAAGGAAGAAGCACATGCCTGAAGACAGCAGGGGTCATTACACTTCTTTCATTCCAGAACATTTATACAGAAAAATTCTCAAACGTGTGCTTATTTAACAGCACATAACTGACCCTCTCACTTATTCATTCAAAGGCTATTATTTTGGTTTTTTTCCCCCAGTTAACACCTAGACTAACCTAACAAGATGTTGCTGCAGGATTTCAGCTAACATCATAAATTATAAGAATGTGCTCCTTTCAATGCTTTTGGGGTGTATATCTGTTCTTATTTGTTATCTTCAAGAGATTAAAAAAAAAAGAAAAAGAAAAAGAAAAGCCATCAGCCACTCTTCCTTTCTTCTGCTAGAACTCATGTGGTAACATTGTTTCTATAATAGGAAGAAGTAGGTGGGAACAGCTTATTAAAGTAGGTTGCAAGGTAGACTAACAAAACGTGAGGTAGGCATGGAAGGGAGCCCGATGTGGAAACTTCCTGGTCCCATACAAGGGCCCCCGTTGTACACAGATGTGCTGCTACACAACCCCACTTGGGGGAAGGCTGGCAGATCCTTGAATTCTCTTCTCTGGTCTTACTGTCACCCACTCCATAGCACTGGAGAAGCTCTTTTGTGCCGTGACACAAGACTGATGCAAGTTAATTTAAACTGGTTTGGCATGTAAATCTCAGTGAAATGTGCAGGCATTCAAACATATTACTGTACACAAATAGAATTTAACTCTTTCTTAATCACACCAAAATAAAACTCAGCAGCAATGTTTTACATAACAACATAACAGATTGTTGGATTATTCACTGATTCTGTTGCCATGGTACTAAAACAACCTCCAGCACACCATCTAGAATACTAATGTGCTGCAGGTATCATGAAGATAAACTCAGTTCAGGGCCAGTATTATCCAAGCTGTACTTTCTTGGGCAGCTGTATTCTGAACTGTCCAGATCACGTGCACAAATGTCAAAGTCAAGGTCTATCATAAATACTTGGTACTACCAGCATTCAGCTGCAAAATTCAGGTCATGGAGAAACAAAAAGTGAAGGCTAGAGTCCTTCTTTGTAAAATACTTTGAAGGAAATAGGGTTTCATCACTCAGTTACAAAGATCCCATGACTGTTGTAGATGGCTGAAAAACACAGCAGTTAAGAAAATATAAAACAAAAAAAATTGAACTTTTTCGACCTCCTGATGAAGACACTTATTTTGAGCACTGTGGATACATCTGCAAAAAACAAGACGGTCCAGATGTGTAAATTTCATTGAACACATTATAGCTATTCCACACAGGTATTGTACACATCACCAGTTATTCATTAAGTGGTATGACTAACATCTGTCATGTGGTGTTTGTTCACTCATTATCTGACCATGGGTGAAGAAGTCTGTTGCAGTGGTATGTGCATTATTTTGCTAAAGATTTTATTCTGTTTCTGATTTAGGATATGTTACTGTATATTTGTGGTACAACACACATGGACAGAAAATGTGCTATGTATAAACATTTAGGCCAAAAGGTGTGAATGAGCGCATGGAAAAAATTTGAACTTTCTACAAATGTCTCATGTAAAGTTCTGCATCATCTGTAGACCAGCCTTACCCTTTCTGTGCACAAACAACTTTTCCAAAGAAGCAGAACTGCTAGTCAAGATAGTATGCACCTCAGCTTACTTAAAAACTATGGCTAGATGTATAATACTTGAAAACAATATTGAAGGTGCCCATGTTGTGATGGATAAAGAAAACAGAATGATGTAGAAGTGACAGGTACAGGTATCATACAGAGCAGAGCGACTGACCAGCCAAAAATAAACTTCCAAGTGAAAAATAGCACAAGCTTGAAGAAGCCTAAGTGTTTTTCCTTGTTCATATTCAGTTCAATATGTGGACTTTGCCATTACATGACAGGTTTTCTTAGCCAAAATAATGTCTTTTATTTGCTTCATCTAAAATATTTTCTGACATTTATTCATTTCAGGCTGTTCTAGGAAACATCTGTACAGCAAATGTGTCTTAGACATACAGCTTGGATGAAAGAGATTTCCTTTTGGACTGGACAGCCTGAATAATGACCTCTGCAAATAAAACAAATGATTGATACTTGTGGTATTACTCACCACAGTGCTATCTGCTGTTTCTCCCCTGATTTTTTAATGAGATTTTAAAGCATTTGAGTGAATAACCCCAGCCTTTTCGTTAATTTAGCTAGCATGAAAAGCTGTGGGGCCTATGTGGCAGGTGCTGTGGGTTAACAATGGGCGTACTGTTTAATCCAAGGGAAACAGAGTTTAAAACAGCCATGAATAAAAGAGTATGGGACATTTTATGAGGTCAGGAGAAGCATTTTAAATGAGGAGGTGCAAAGAGAGACCAGCTACAGAAACATTCTTTCTTGTTACACTCACTTAGACATGAGAAAATGCCTTATAATTTGCTCTGCAGAAGATAAAGAAATCAAAGTGGAATATGTAAATACAAGAAGTTTGTTGGTACACAGAGGATCACTTCTAACTTGCAGGAGCAGTTGGCTACTGTTCATCAGGGAGTGGGCTATTCTTCTAGACCATATTCCTTACGAGGCTTATCTCTTTGAAATTCAGAGAAACACAAGGAGACAGTCAAGCAAGTGCAATAGCATTTCAACATAGGGAAAAATGGTATGTGATTTGCAGGTTTGTTTGTTTTCAAACACTGACTGACTCAGTTACTGAGAGCACTAATTAAGCAATCAGTGATTGCGAGTTTAGAGCAGAGAGCAGAAATGTTGAATCAAAATCACAAACAAACTTTCTGTAAAATACCTGAAAGTGGTTTTGTTCTCATTCACTTTATACAATTGCAGTAGGTCCAGGGTCATTTGTGCCACTCCTCATCCCTTTAGGATAGAGTTTCAATGGTATAAATGGGCCTTTAGAGACTTGGAGACAGATGGAGAAGAGTACAGTTTCAAAATTGAATTAAATACCTTCCAGTTATGAAGCACAGATGTTCAGGGTCAGGAACACACAAGTGTAACACTGCTGTAACGTGTCAGACTACTGTTCCTGCTGTTGGAATACCCTAACCATTTGCAGGTGATTCAGAAGAAGGTGTGGAAACACCAAAAGGAGAATTACATTATAGTTTGTACTATTGGAGAGCTCTTGCTCTAAGTTTTTACATACCTTACAATTTTTTACTTTAAATTTAAATCATTAAGGAATGCAATGATGGATGCTCATGTTATTCATTTATATGGCCAATGGTTTTTCAAGTCTTGCAAAGGTCTTGGGCCAAGTGATAACACATGGGAATAATTTTCACACAGTAACCATGAACTCTCTCTTTTTTTTTTTTTTTTTTTGTGTGTGTGTGTGTGTGTGTGTGTGATTAAGAGCTCTACCTTCCAACTTCATGAAACGTCCCCTGTTTTTGCTTACAATAAGTTACTTCAGTTCCCCTATGTCATTATTTTAAAAATGTTCTTAATGTCATCTTCTACTTCATTTCTCCTCTAGCACATAATTCCCATTTTGATTTTTTACTACTGCAGTTCAGCACTCCTTTTGTCTTCTTAATGTTGCCTTTACATAACTGGGGAATCCCATGCGACCACAGTGATGCTGATCACGTAACATGCTTGTGGATTTTGTGGTTTCTCCAATTCTGCTTTTAGGCTGCCAGGAGCCTCTTGCAGATGTATTTGCGCAAAGCACTATACAAGCTACTAGGCAGTAATGTTAATGTGCCATGTAAATTTCTGTGGGCAGTCTCACACGAGCATCCATTTGGCATGAGTCAAAGTTTTAGGGATAGATGTCTATGGATACCTCCTAACTGGGGCAGTTTCTTTGCTCTCCACATGCTTTTCTTTTACTTTTCTCATACTCTGTATATTTTGTCCTTGTTTCTTTCCTCTTCCCAACTCTCTATTCTCCATTCTCCTATTTCAATCAGGTCCACATGAGAAATTTCAGCCGGCTTTTGGAGTGTGAGCTTCAGCTGATATACCTAAGCATCCTGAAGTCCTATGAACACCTCAATTTTCTTTATTGTTTTCTTCCTGTTTAGGGGGAAAGGGGCTGGAGGAGTCAGAGCTCTTTGTCATATCATGTAACAACACACTGCTACATTCTGTCACTGACATGCTACTTCAGGACAAGAAGGGGGGCACAAGGATGCTCAAAGGGCTAGAGCGTCTCTCCTGTGAAGAAAGGTTGAGAGAGTTGGGCTTGCTTAGCTTGTAGAAGAGAAGGATGTGGAGAGATCTCATTGCAGCAAGAGAGAGATCACTTTTTTACATGGTCTGATACTGATGTGACAATGGAAAATGGCTTTAAACTAAAAGACGGGAGATTTAGGTGGGATGTAGAAATAAATTATTTACTCAGAAGGTAGTGAGGAGCAGGTTGCTCAGAGAAGCTGTGTATGGCACATCCCTGAAGGTGTCAAGGCCAGATTGGGTGAGGCCCTGGGCAGCCTGAGCTGGTGCATGGCAACCCTGCCCATGGCAGGGGGTTGGAACTGTGGAGGCTTTAAGTTCCCCTCCAAGGTAAGCCATTCTGTGATTCTTTCCCCCACTATTTAAATCTTATTTCAAAGCCTATTCACAAAAAAACAGGCAGGCCACCTTCCATGTGACCATGGAGGCTGTGAGCAATGCCCAAGAATGATTCCACCAGTGGAGAAAGCTGGTGAACTTTACCATCAAAGGGTTTGAACCACTCACACAGAATCATAGAATCGTTTGACTTGAATGGAACCCTTTCTTAAGACCATCTGGTACAACTCCCCTGCAATGAACAGGGACTATCCCTGTTCGTACAGCCAGATCATGTGCTCAGAGTCCCATCCAGCCTGGCCTTGAGTGTCTCCAGGGATGGGACATCCTGTTCTCTGGATAGGTTGTTCCCATGCCTCACCAAACTTATTGTAAGAAACCTCTTTCATTAAATTGGTCTAATCCTCCCCTCTTTTAGTTTGAAACCATTTCTCTTTGTCCTATCTTAGCCGGCCCTACTAAAGAGTCCCCTTCTTTCTAAAAGCCTCCCTTTAGACACTGAAAGGTTGCTATCAGGTCTCTCCAGTTAGCTAGGGAGTCACTTCTAGGGTCTTACCCTAGCTGCCAAACTCACAACACCCACACACGGGAACATGCAGAAAGGTATGATTTATTGAGTGTACAATAGGCACAAAGGAAGAGATGCTGTTCCTGCTTTGAAAGGTCTCTAGTGCCCTGGATCACTGTCAGGCTGAGGCCTGGCTACCGCTCTTTCCATCCTCCTCAGAGCTCTAGACGACTTTCCTCCAGCATTTTGCCAAAGGTCTCGTTTCACGACCTTCCAGCATTGGTACGAGCCCCCAAATAATAATAAAAACACGTCGCGGAGGGATGTCGCCCCTTTTTTTCCTCGAAGAATGGAAAAGCGCCCAGGGCACCGCGGCCACAGGGCCTCACCTCGGCGGCCCCCACGCCCTCTCCCAACAGCCGCGGGGGAGGGGAAGGGAGGGGAGGTCGCACGTTCCCCTCTCCCCCTGGCGGGCCCCAGCGGCCGCCCCTCACCGCGGCCGCGGGGCGGGGAGCGCCTCGCGGCGGGGCCGGCGGCACCTCGGGGCGCACCGGCGGCGGCAGCCTCGCATGCGCGCAGCTGGGCGGGCGGCGGGGGAGGAAGCGGGAGGGCACCAAATTCAAATAGTTGCTGAGAAGGGAGGGGAAAATATACGGGGGAAGGAGGCAAGCCCAGGGGGAACGGAGAGGAGCGGAGGAGGAGAGAGGGAGGAGGAGAGTGGGAGGGGAGTGTAGAAGGCTCTAAGGGAAAGCGGCAGAGGCCAGAGAGGAGGCACGGCGGACGGCGGGGAAGGCAGAGGTGTCAGGGGAAGGACAGGGCGGCTTCGGACACCCTCGGCCGCAGCGCGGGGCAGCCGCCCGCCCATCCGCCCTCCCCGCCCGCGCGCCGCGGCACCATGGTGGACAGGGGCCCCTTGCTGACCTCGGCTATCATCTTCTACCTGTCCATCGGGGCGGCGATCTTCGAGGTGCTTGAGGAGCCGCACTGGCGCTCGGCTACCGACGACTACAAACGGCAGAAGACGGAGCTACTCAAGCAGTTCCCCTGCCTGGGCCAGGAGGGGCTGGACAAGATCTTGCAGGTACGGTGGGGAAAGGGGTACCAGGCAGGGTGGCAGGTGCCGGCGGGCGTCCGGGGCGGTACGCAATGGGGCAGCGCGGGGCTGCCCGCGGGGAAGCCGGCGGCCGTCCCCTCCTCGCAAAGCGCAGCGGGTCCCTGAAACTGTCCCGGGAGCGCGGGGAACGATCTCCGCCCGCCTTCACTGCTTAATGGCAGAGCGATCAGGTAGGTCCCTGCTCCTCATCCCCGCAATAAAAGAGTGTGGGGTGCCTCGGGGTGGGCGCTTCTTGCGCGTGGGGATGACGAGGTGGCCGGGTGGGTGCTCCCGCTCCTGTCCGGCGCGTTGGTTGTGAATGCAGCTCTTGTTTCAGCACCCGGAGTGGTTTCTCCTGCCTCAATGGACGTTGTGTGTGAGGAAGAGTAGGTGAAGCCAAGTCTTGATCCTTTTCAGTTTGGTCTGGATTAGTATTTATTTTTTTTTTCTCTCCTTTTTTCTTTTTTTTTTTTTTTTTCCTCCGTAGTGAGTGCTCTCATTGTGAGGAAAACACGTGTGGGGGTCTGAGCAGAGGTCCGCGAGGTCAGTCAGGCTGCAAGCCTGAAGGAGAGGTGCAGGCAGGTCAGAAATGAACGCCTTGACGCAGGGATGCTCGCTGTTTCTGCGCTGAGATTGTACTTTGGGCGAGTGACTGAGAGTTTCTGAGCCATAAGGAGCTGATAATTGCCTCATTTCCTATCTGGCAGAATGCTTCTTCGAAACTAATCATTAATCGATATCACGTAGTAAGTGTCGGAGTAGTATAAACTTAGAGCCTTTTGGTGGATGCGGTGTCGATTGAAACATTGTGGCAAGCAGAGGCAAGCCACGGAAAATAGGCTGCCCAGATATGAGGGACTCGTGGTGAAAAGGAGTCCCTCGGGACTTAATTTCAGAAATGCTTATATTGACTAGATCTTATGGTCATCGTGCTCTGGGCTTTTATTTTTTTTCCTTCTCAACTTTATTCCTAAAATTTACAAAAAGTCTACTAAAATACTAGGGAAATGACTCATTCATTCTGTTGGCATAATCAGTTTTGTGCGAGCTTTGAAGAGATATGGTTCTTGATGTTATAAGTTTGTGGTTTAACATTTATTCCTTCAGCTAGTGACTGTTTCGTGTCTGCTTCAGATAGAGCTTTCTGTTGGTTGTGTCCTTACCATTTCTGTCTTAGTGCTTTCTGTTAACTACAGTTTTGTAGTATACAGTGAAACAGTGAATGGAGGCTTGAAATTGTGAAGGGATGCTGGAAAATGAAAGACATGCATGCTTTGCTGCACTAGAATCTTAACTGAAATCTTACTCTAGGTTATCTATTCCCAGGAGAAGAACCTCATCTGGATTGGGGTGTGCCTTAAGCCTGCAGTGTTTAACTTGCTGCTGATATAATTCAGAATCTAGATTCTGGCTCAGTTTAGAATAAAACTCACACTGGTATGAGGGAATTATTTAGCTAGTGTTTTTCTGTGACCCTTACCACAATTAATCCTGCAGCAGTATAAAGCTTTTTTCTAAAACAAAAAGACTAGGAAAAAAAAATTCTAGGGCAGATGGACCACATGAGATAATGCATTGTAGAGTGTGAATGGGTGCGGAGTTGATGAGAAGAAAAGCAGCATAAGGCAAACTATAGGCAGATCAAAGTAATTGGTTTGAGTACCTCTGCACACCACAAAGTGGAGGAGGGACTTCCCTCTTCAGTGTGTTGGCTCCTGGTGATATTCTTGTATTCCTGTTTTGCCTCTGTACTACTTCCAATTATACCTTAACTTTCCCTGTCCGATCTTGCTGGTCTGATGATCCCTTGTAGATATTCTGCTGTCATCTTCAGCCCAGTTTAGCTGAAATACAAATCTTTGCTTGCTCTTTCACGCTGTCTGGTGACTGGAAACTATACTATTTGCTTTATTCTGGATTTGTAGTTTTGTTGCTGTTCTTATTCAGCATGAGAAGTGATTGGAAGGGGAGAAGTAGCATTTCCTACAGAGGAGGGTGACAGGGTGAAACTTAGTCCAGCTGAAGCTAAGAGGGGGAAAATAAACAAGAAGTCATAGAAGGTAATAATGGTTTCATCTTGAATGAGCTGTAAAGTATACTGCAAATAGTATTTGTAATGGTTATTTGTTGACCTCTATCTGTGCTTTTTCTGTTGGGTTTTTATGATTCTTTAAAATGTTACAAATCTCTGTTTTCTTTTGGCAAATCCTGGCCATCTTGCACTCATACAAAGCCTCCAAATATAGTGTTTTACAATTTGTCATCACTGACTTTAAAATACGCGTTTTTTTTCTTTACCCACACTTTTCTTTTGCTCCACTGAGCCACTTCCATGGACTCCTTGAACTAGTTCTTAGAATTTTGCATGACTTGACTTATTTCCCAGCTTTTGTTTTCAGTTTCACAGCCTCCAGTTCATCTTAGAGCTTTTCCTCTCACTCTGCTTGTGGTCCCCGCTGATGCTCATGTGACTCTTCACAGCCACACCGAACTCTTCTAATTACTTGTCTGATATTCTCATAGGATACACATAGGATAAAGTTTTTCACCAAATATAACCATATATAAAAAGTTAAATGGTTGTTAAAATGCAAAGATGCCAATAAATGTTTAAGTTGAACTAACAATACCAATTTTGTTTGCAGAAGCCAGCTGAAAAGTGACAAGGACTGACTTAATCAGAGACAGATCTCTCTGCTGCCCTTGTTCCCCACCCAGGTTAGCTTGTGTGTTCACCTCAGCCTAACGTTAGCTGTAAGTGGAGTGGAAGTTCTGTATGGAATGGATGCAAAGTTAAATGTGTAGGGTGATCTTAACTGTTCAAAAAAAAATGATGAGGTTGTCGGCACAGGTTTTCAATTCATATAGAGAGTGGCACGTTTGTACCTTCAATATGAGTGATTCTTAAGGGGATTGTATTTTGTCAAATACTCTCTAGGGCTTGTATTCTGTAATAGAAGATTTCACAACACCTGATTACTGTAGAAATACACTGCAATAAACTTTATTGAAATACATAACACTTTCACAAATCTTGTAAGACGTGTGTTTTAGGATAGCTAGAAGGTATTTCTTCCCTAATCCTAAATACCTAAGAATAAGCTTAAAAGTAGCATCTAGCAGTCTTATGTGAAGAATCTATTTGCTGTCAAGTATTATAAGTGCCATGAAAGTATTTCCTAAACTCTTACTGGAGTAATGCTACTTAAACCCTTATATTATAAGTGTTTGACTGGAGTGTGTGTAGGCTGTTGTATAGAACTCTATGGCTTTGCCCTGGCTTGCTGCTATGGCTCAGAGTCCTGGGACACTTTAGGAGGAGGAAGAGAGAAGGCTGTGAGACCCACAGTGATGGCGCCTTCTCTTACCCTCCTGTACAAATGAGTTTTGGACACAAAGCAAACGAAGAGTAATGTGATCGTTTCCCTCTTCTCTAGTTCCTTACTTTTACTCTTTATTGCTCCATCCTGATTGTGAAACATCAGCTTAATGATAAAGGAGCTATTCATGCAAGGAGGAGTTCTCTTGACCCTCATACCACTATTTATATGAGCAAAGGTTTGCAACACTGAACTACATCTTGTTTACTAGGAAATCTGTTTTGCTGGTCCACCATAGTCATCAAGGAAAGAAAAGCTTTCCACTGATAAACCTCAAGGCTAGTGAAAAGGAAGGGAATAATTTAAAGGTAAGTGAAAATGGTTACTTTCTATACCAAGTAATAAAATGAGAAGAGAAACTAGCTAAGCTCAGGAAAAGCAGGCAAACTTACAAAAGCAAATAACTGAGGTCTTTATTTGAAAAGCATGCAGGACTGTAAACTGTCCTGACAAAGAGCTTTAGAAACTTGAATGTTTAGACTTAAAGCCCAGTGCTGTGAACAAATATTTAGAAGATTCTTAAGGAGAGCTTCAGCTAAGATATACTTGGCACACAGGAGGATTATTCTAAAGGAAATAACCTCAAGTGGCTCAATAGTGGTTTCTCCTCTGATTTTTTTTTTTTTTTTTTTTTTTTTTTTTTTTTTTTTTTTTTTTTTCCAAGCCAGGATGTCTTCTCCATTTGCAAATACTGACAGGTGCACTTCTGAATTCAAATTTTCTAAAACCTTGTGTTAAGTTTTAAATGCTTTTCATGAGTTCAACATTCAATTAAGGGGCCGCACCTTTTCCTTATTGTTAGTAGAGTGAATTGCTCTCCAATTTAAAGTTAGTATAGGTTTTTTTTTTTCCCCCAATAATCTTTACTTTCCTGTGTTCATGAAGAGGTGAATAAATACAATATGGAAGATTCTAGACAACTAGGGCTTGTTTGGTAGTCTGTTTACTTCCTGATTCCTTCTACCTAACGTATTGAAGGTAGAGGAGACTTAATTGGAGACTGAATTCCATAGCTTAAATGCCAGACAATCTGTCCTTTTGCGTGATCTGAAGAACGTAAAAATGAGCAACAACCAGACAAGGACAAAGCAAATGATGAACAGCAAAGACATTAACAGCAATACCTAATACTTCCCACCTAACGATTTGACAGCACACATCAGGCTCATGCCTAAGAAATAGCTATTGGTAGATGTTTACAAATGTGTAACTTTAGTTCTGCGCTCTCTTTCAGCAGAGAGGAATGGAGATTAAAATATAGGATCGCTGTCCACAGTGCCTCTGTGGCATCTCAGTCTATTGATTGTAGATACTGCTATGGCAGCATTAGATAAGGAAACTTGAGGACAGGCAGTGCTACTTTATACCATAGCTTTTTTCTGTGTGCACCTTCACGCAAAGTCATGTGTAACCAGACATGCTTTCCTGTTGCATTTCATCTGTCCCTGCCCCCTTTTCTGTTTAACCTTTATATTGTTTAAACTTTCTTGGAACATAGTTAAACAAAGCTGATAGTGCATACGCAGCAACTCTCAGCTGATGGAGCAATAGCACTTCATCAGAAGTTCTGATTTTCCTGCTATGGGCTTAATCCTTGAATGCTTGTAGTATATTGTCCTGTTACTTTGGGGACAGAATGTTTCTACTGCCTGACATGTTACCTTCTGCTATTAGGTGTATTTTCTAGCAAGCTCTGCTCCAGAGATAATGGTATATGCCAGTAGACCTTCAGATTATTAACAGCCTGTTGTCTTTAAGACCATAAAACCCCTGTATATCTTGTTATTGCAATACACCTTCTTCAGCCAGAGAAAATTGAGTTTAATTATGACTTTGTGTAGATTTCCATTTTAAAATAAATTGTTGCTTTTCTTATTAATATTAATTATACAAAATGAATTGTTTTGGATAGTGTTGACCTTTAAAACAATTGCATTTCATACTGGTACTACGAATAGACGTTAACATATAAGCTTGCAAACAGAAGCAAGCTGGATTGCAAACGGCAGTCAATAGTTTGATTAACAGGAAAGCTATAACCAGAAATATGGACATTCATATCTTATTTTTATCTTAGCTGTGTTCTGTGTTCAGATCTCATGATAGTGGTCTTGAAAGCAGGATAGTATTGTGATAACTGTTTCCCAGACTGAAAATGAAATTTTCCTTTCTCGGGTCTTCTTAACAATGGCTTAAATGAAAAATGTTGTGGTTTGTTTTTTGTTTGTTTGTTTTTTTGAGGTAAAGTTTGTCATAAGTTCCATTGGTATATTTGTCTAGTAGTAAACTAGCATTACAATCTTATTGGGGTTGAAGAAACATGATAATATCTATATATTTTTTAAGCCACTGGGATAATCTTTTTGTTCTCATTGTGTTCTCCTGTTAAAACTGGGAACAAAGTGCTCTAAAACCCTGTCTACATTAGCAGGCAGTGCAGGCCAATAGGAATAGACTTAGAGAACAAAACTACTGGTGTTAAGGACATGATGATCGCTATATTTGCAGGAACTTTTATTTTCTGCTGACTCTCATGTGATCCTATGGGTTTAATGCCCATGAGCAAGTAGCTCGTGTCTTAGATTTCTTCATTGAAGACATCTTCAGGTTTAGCTTAGTCCAGGATTAGTTCAGCTCATTAAGCTCTGAGTCTGCTCCCTAGAAGTAAACAAGATACATTAATAGGGGACAATTGGGAGAGTTGGACTTTTGTGTATTCTTCATTTAAATTAAAATACCACTATGCTATCATCGTGATGTTGTGCATGTTGCTACAAACATCCGCAGGATACCTACGCTTAAAGTCAGATTAAAATCCTGAAATATAGTATGCAGTATGTACTCCTCATCTTCACTAGCTCTGTTTGTTGAAGGGATGGCAAAAAAGTCGTAACTGTCATCCTTTGTGTTCTGTCTTCTGATTTGGGTTTTTCAACAGATGAATCTAGTATTATGGTATCTTTTCTCCAAAACACAAAACGCCAGCACGGAACCTTGGACTTGCAGTTTGTGTTCTGTTTTTATCCTTCTTACTTTATCACATCTCCGTATTAGAAGCCTTAGATATTACAGTAATAATTATGTACTTACCAACATTTTAATTGTAGGCAGGAGAGATCCCTCCTAGGCATGGCTTACCCTAGCGGCTCTATTTACAGTCAAATCAGTAAGGAAATTACCTTTTGTTCTTGTGTTATGTGAATTCCAGTGGATAAAAGAAAATATTGGGTGTGAAATAGCTTCTGAAATGTTTTAGGCTTCAACTTCATACACTGTTTTCTTAAGAGGAAGAAACATGAGCACTGAAAAGGGATTAAGAAACCTAGTAATATGTATTATGATATATTATAGCCTCTGCTGAGTCTGAAGTTACGTTCCTTTTCTACTGTGTGCATCTGCAGTGCTTCTCATGATTGACTTGTTTCTAATTCTTAATGTGGGATTGGTTGTTGCTGCTGCCTCTCTGAGGGACTACGTTTCTGCCTTAGCCAAATGGTAGAAGCAAATTGTGATTGAGCAATCTGACAAATAGTAAATTGACTTTCTGTGCCAGCATCTTGCAAATGTTGTGTAAGCAAGTTCCAGCTGCTCAGAAACAAAACCTGTGTGACACTTCCAGGTTGCAACAGGTACAAAAAGAAAGTCCCAATTGAACCTATAATGGATGTCTGAATTCTGATCCTTCTTATCATCTAGGATGTCAATTCCTTAATGTTAGTTCGGATTCTAGAGTAAGGCATGAGGTTGTCAGATGATGCTGGCTATCAAGTGACGTATCTAACAGAACTTGAAAATAATATTGCAAAGGGCTGTCAAGGTCCTGAGGTAGAAAGCATAGTCATCTGTTTGGTTTTGTTATTGTTTTAGTTGGTTTGTGTTGTGGTTGGTTGGTTTACTTGTTCTGGTGGCTTGGCGAAAATGTAAAATTCAGTGATGACTTCTGTGCATGACTTCTAGTACTTATATTGCTGCTCCTTTTTTGCACTCCCAACCTACTCTAAGCGAGTAGGAAAATCTTTGAAGGAAAGTTGCTCAAGAATCATGTGTGGTCTCCTATCAGAGAAACAGCAGCTCTAAATGTTTTTTCTAGTGTTTGAGAGAAGTGAGGCTGATGAGTCTCCTCCAGGTACCCAAGGAACAGAGGAGGTATCTAGAGCCAAGCAGCTGCATAAGGAAAAGTGATATAATCAAACTTGGTTTCTCCTTTAGCAGTCCGGCTGCAATATCCTACCACAGATGCAGCTGTTACAGTTTTTTACTAAGTACCTTTACAGACCGTAATGCAAATATGCTAAAATCAAGTTAAGTAGTTGGGTTATGATAACGTGCCAGGTAAGTTAGAATTTCAACCTTCAGGCCTGTGTAAGTGGTGTGTACGTGACTGCAGAATCATAGAGGGCAATTCTGTAATCAAAGTTTGCCTTGTTGGCACAAGGGTTTTTGAAGGGCATTGGAGTTCATGTTTAGAAAATCACTCTTTCTCATTGGTATCAGTGCAGTCTGAAAGCTTTGTTGAGTGATTGCTGTCAGTTTGCCCTTTTAGAATAATACTCTGTCTCCAACTTTTTTTCCCCCAAAATTTTTGAGGTGGAGGGCAAGAGTAGGATAAGGAAAAATTTTGAAATTCTATCACAGCAGAGTGGCAGTAGTAAATTTTATTCTGTTGCCATGTAATTTGCTGTGGTAGCACTAGTATCTTTGCTGACTGAAGCTGCAGTATGACCACAGTTTTTTATTAAGTTGGTACGTAGTCTGTGCAAGGTCTTAAAGCTATCAGCTTGACTGGTGACATGAACACAGATATGTTACATTTAAGGAGTAAAATAAAGAGATAATTCACACTTTGAGAGTGCCTTGACTTTATTTGGGTGGATTTTAAGAATGCTTCTTCAGCTCTATTACAGTATAGGCAGTTGATAGTTTGGACAGATGTCCTGTCAGCTGTGGTTTTGTTTCCTGCTGAGAATAGCTTCACACTGGTTGTTGAATAGATTCTTACAGCTGAATCCTGTGTGTCTTTCTTACGAAAACTGTCTCACTTATTTGAGGTAACTGAAGATTTTCTGTGGTTTTAATGACTTTCTGAGTATTTTGGATGCCAGGCAGCTTTTAAGACACAGGTTTCTCTACTTAGCAAAGTGCAAGAGCTTCCTCTGACTCCAGCTCCTAAGGAAAAGGTGATAGATGCCTGCTAAACAGGGATGACAGCTGCAGGAAATCAAAGATAGAAAAGTAAGCAGTGTAATGAACAGAAGGCAGCAACGATAGTGCTTCTGCCAGCTGAGCCTTCTTCCTGCAATACAGTAGCAAGATGATAGTAGGGAGTTTTGGCTTTCCTGCCACCCCAGGAGTGGGGCAGTTAAGAAGTGACAGGGCACAGACTATTAATTACCTCCCACATATCAGTGCTTATTTTTTGCCTTCAATTACAGTGTGTTCCATGTTAAATGTTTAGGAGTGACCTGCAAATATATGGGAAGTTTTATGAACCTGGAAGTGTGCAATTTGATAGTTTTATAATGGAGGGCATGGTGGGTGTGAGGAAAGGTTGAAATTGTGCCAAATAAACTGGGCCGTTCTATGCAATAATTCCACTGAAGCTGAGTGACTAACGAGTCAAGCTTGTTGTACTGTAAAATACAGTAACTGAAGTAGGTGTCCTTAAACATTCCAAAGTCACCAGTGCCTTGTGTAGCTATAATACTTGAAGCTGGGCTTTGTTGACTCCCCTACCTTCTCAATTCTCTTGCATAATATGAAATAATTTTCTCTGTTTCCACTGGGAAAATTCCCATTTTTGTAATTGTTAAAGCATTTCCATTCTTCCTTTTTATATCAGTAGTAAGATGTAGAACAACATCATAATGACATCAGATGTGGCAAACATTCTTATCATAGTCAATAAACTTGCTTGTGTGATGCTATCATTGCAAAATCTAAACAAAGGTAGTTTGATATTCAAGTGACTGAGAATGAAAAACTGTAAAATCAGCAATGGAAAAGATTTGCACTGCTGCATCTCAGTTTGAAGATTAATTAACTAGTGACTGCTCATTGAGTATTACAGGAAAAACAGTTCTAGGGCAAAGTTGAAAGATAAACTCAAGCTGTGAAATAAGTTTGCTTGAAGTTTTTTTCAGGTGAATAACTTTTTTTTGTTTATTCAAAACACTTTCTATAGAATGGAATATATGCAGTGGTTTTTTGGGGGGTTTTTGTTTTTTGAACCAACATTTTTTGTCAGGGACTAAATGTGATTTAGTCTAAATGGGACTAAATGCACTTCAGTGATTTTTTTTTTTTTTTTTTTTTTTTTTTTTTGATAGTGTTTTCAGTTTCATATCTGCTCTTTTTTGTTGTTTTTGTTTTTGGTCCAAGTTACAGATTGGAAGCTTTCATGGGAAGAAAGCCTCTTGTGTGTATGTGGTTATGTAAGACTGAACATAACAAAATAGCAGAAGATTGTTCCAGTGTATTCTTTTTAATGTTATACTGTTCATGCAGCATTGAGTTTAGTTATGTCAGCATACATACAGTGTTTAAGAAATATTATAATGCTTAGACAACTCTTACCAGCAAAATAATGTTATTCGTTCAAATTCGAGCTCTTACCACATGGAAGTGATGCTATTACAGATCTGAGTGTGTCTAGATAAGGCTCTTCCTTTGCACAGTTAACTTAGTTACTGATCACAATCCTTCATATCCTGCCATAACTGTGTTGGCACATCTCTCTGTTTATATTTGAAAATATTTGTCCAGAGTAGCTTCTTCCCATAAATGCTAGGTTAGCTCAAGGCTGATTTTTGAGGGGGCTTGTAGTACGTAACATAATACTGTTTCAAGTTTAGCCATGGATAAATCTAAACAGTCTATAAGAGAAGTTTCAAAACAAATAGTGTTTCTTGGCAGTTTTCTTCCCCTTGGTACTTCTCTTAACATAAAGCCATCACCTTGCTACTCTTACAAAACATCCTGTCTAAGTTGTTGGAAGCCTGCATTGCCTTGCCTCTTCCTCCTGCAGTCTGAAGGAAGATACAGACAGAGAGACTAGTGTGGTGAGGTTATCTGAAGTTTTTAGTTGACTAAAAATACTCCAGAAACTTGTTTGTTTGTCTTAAGAAGGTGAGTTAGTAAAGGTTCTGCCCCAAAGATTTAATAGCTTACAGTATTACACAGTACAGAAGTCTGCTTGATGAATAATGCAGTTGTTCTTACAGCTCTGCTCCACCCAAGTCTTGATCACTTTTAGTTTTGTTTTATTGAGTTGATGCTGTTCAGAAAAATAAGTTTTTTATTCCACCATGTATAAGCTCACTTAAGTGTCAGACAGTAACAACTGTTTTATTGACTTCCTTGTTGTTGTTTTTTTAAGCTTCTTTTTCTTTAAGACAGGCTGTTAAGTAGGAGGTGCATGATGTTTCCAACGCTTCAGCAGCACCTTCTAGTTTGTCTTCAGAGAAGCAAGACCTTTAATTTGCATTAAAATTTGGGGATGAAATCCAAAAGCCTGTAATAGTTTATTCCTGGCTAGGAAGAGCTTTACATACTGTGAGTTTCTTAATCTGATGCATGGTGTTATGTGTGGCTATCAATCACAGAAGCATAATCAGCTTCTTAATGGAATGTTATTTTATGCTTGTAGTTCCTTCAATGAGTTGAAAATTTTCTTTAGACTTCTGTAAGCAAAATTGCCCAGCTTGGATCACCTGTCAATTTTCATGTCCTAATGAAATGTTCTTATACACTGAAAACATGATGGAGATGAAGGCTCACTGTAAACTTGACTTCCCTTTTTTACTTTTCTTGCTTAGTACCAAAGGTTTTCTATTTAAATTTTTCAGTTTGTATCATTTTATAGATGGGTGGAATTCTGCAAAGATTGATTGAGTTGTTGATTGTTTGTACTGGAGGGGGGAGGGTGGAAGAAACATTACAAAAATGTGATCCAACCTCTCCCCGTATAGTAAATTAAAATCAGTAAACTTTTAAAAATTGACTTTAGGATTATTGTTTTGGTTTAATTTAAATCTGCATAAATTAATTTCAGCTAAACAAAAATGCCTTATTCTGAAAAGGCTGTGTGCGTTAGCATCTGTTTATGTAATTGGTAATAACCCTGTTGGCAGTACACCACCACATTTACTTGAGGCTGGTTCTAACTCCGCTTTACACAGCTCACCAACTGGTGTGAGTGCTTGATTAAACTTTTAACTCTTCTGTTTCCATTTTCTTATCTGTAAAATGGGGACTGCAGCATTCTCCAAAGTCCTTGTAAAGGGGAGTTGGCTACCATTAGTTACCATGTATGTATTCAGATAGGCAGGAAGTCTAATCTACTTTTACTGCTTTCCAGCTTCTTAATTCAGCTGATGCAATGCAAGAGTTTAAATTCCTTTTTTTTTTTTTTTTTTTTTTTTTTTTTCCAGACAAGGAATTGGTTGGAAAATCCTCAAAGTAAAGCTGTATTAATGAAAGCTATGAAATCCTCTGATATGTTTTAATTATGAATGAGAATAATCTGAGATTGAGGAAAAGTTGTGGCACTTGGCATCTGCAGCACAGCTGCAGTAACCTTTAATTAATTTGTCTTCAAAACATGTCTATGTGGAACTTAAGAAAAAGAAGAGGAAACAGTTCTGTAATTGTAATAATAGCAAATTCAAGGGATTGCTGGTAAAGTAATGAAGATGCTTTACATCAAAATACTTTGTTAACTACTTAAACTGGAATCTAATTCTGAATTTAATAGTGTTGGAAAAATCCATGTACAATGTCAAACTTTGCAGTTGTGATCCAATTGCCTTTTCAGACTGTTGGTGTTTAAGTCCACTGCGTGTTAGTGAAAAGGGGAAAACAAAAGTTAAGCAGCACTTAGTTAATACAAGTATAAGATCAGCAAGTGTCACAAATAGGTAAGCTTCAGCATTCAGTTCTGTAGTTATTCCATTTAACTTTGCTGAATTATGATTTTCACTTATTATTTAACTCTGCAGAAAGCCACGAAAGGAAATAACCTTGTTGATCTCTTTCCATTAATATCCCTCACATTGTTTGTCCTATGAATTATGGCTTATAGGAAAATTAACTGTCCATGCTGTACATCATACACAAGCAGGTCTTAGACAGAGTGTGCTGTAAAAATATTGTCATGCCTCCAAGAGGTTAAAATCCCTACAGATTAGAACTTTTTTTCCAGAGGAAGCAGTAACACCTATTAGTACTGTGGAATGGAAGTAGAGCTCCATTTGTTATTCTTTTTCTTTTTACGGCTAAGTGTCTACATATCAATAGGACTTAGCTCTGTATTTTATCCTCAAATAGAAAATGTTACAAAAACAGGGTGTTTATTGCAGAGGAGTTGTCTCCCTCATTACAATACTTAGCCCAAAGTTGCTTCTTTTCATATCTGGGCAGGGATGTGACTTAATCGAGAGTACTTCTGCCTAGTTGTGATGGCAAAAAGAAGGGTAACAGTAGGACAGCAACGTCAGAGCAGGAAGACCTGCATATGAAGGCTGTCTTTTCTACCAGTTCCACTGGACTGGCAAATGATGTCATTTGGACTACTTAAAAGTTATAAGGATCTGAGTTCCTACAGTGCTGTGAGCGAGAGTGTTTGGTAGTGAGGGAGAACTTAAATTGTTCAACTGTAGCTGTTCAGTTTCTCCCCCCTCAATAAATAAATGAATAAATAACCAAATAGTGGCTTTAAGTTCTTCTGTGCTTTCTTAGAGACTTGATCACGTGATTTAATTTACAAATGAAAATTGCTAGTGTAGCTATGAGAGACTTTACTATTACACACTTGCAGCACAGAAAGAGTAACAAATAATTCCAAAGAACTTATTACTCATAGCTTTTCTTTAAATTAACACAAGCAATACTTGTTTGGCCTCACTCTCCTTGGTAATGAAGGAGGGAGGGGCTTGCGCTTCAGCCCAATCTTCTTTGGGCTGCACTTTCTTTTGTGGCTCCATTATGAGTGAAAACTGAAGCCTCAGACTTGGCATTCCTTTCAGTAGAGGTAGTTTGGGAATATGGTTGGGAGTTTCCATGAGGATAGAGAAAAAGGCAAAACGCAGAAGTTGTTGCAGACTGTGAAATCTATAAGCATTATCCAAAATCAATGGTAGGCCAAGTATGATAGGCTGCCACAAATATACATTCACAAAATTAAGATTTCTTAGAAAAAGCTCATGTCTTTTGACTGAAAATTTCTCAAGGCATCTGTTCTTTTTTGGGTTTTTTGTGTTTTTTTTTTTTGTTTGTTTGGTTGGTTGGTTTTTTTGTTTTGTTGCTGTTGTAAATAATATGTTTTAAAGTAGTGACTTAAAAATGAAAGTTTCTGTGATAAATGAAACTGTTGCTTTGCTTTTTACAAAATGAAAGGATGAAGACCTACACTTCTTCCCCCTTCTTTTTCCCCCTCTGAGTTGTGTAGTATTTCCACTGCAGCTCCTGATTAGGGTTCTGTTTCCTTTATCAGCTGGAGTATTTTCATGCAAAATGTGCTTAATCTGAAGAGAACAGCTCTTGTGTTATGTCTGATAGCAGTAGACCAAACAGCCAACTGTAAACCTTCAGCGAAGCAGCGCTTTGTGAAAGTAATGAGTACAAATTATAACTCCAAAATCAGTAAATTTAGCACGTACATCTAAAATGTAGTCTTAAGATGAGGCTTTACAAAATCAGGAGGGTGTTGTTTCCATGGTGTTGAACAACTAGTATACCCGCTACAGGAAATGACATCTGCTTGATGATGTTTGTACCATATTTTAAGGATTTTTTTTTTTAAGCTTATTAGAAGTCTTCCTCAAAAAAAAATATAAATCATGCTAGTGCTGCTAGTCTTGTTATTCTGTTTATCACTGCGGCTGTTTCTTTCCAAGTAACTTGTTTTAGTCTGCAGCTTTTATCTTTGCTCAGTCCGCCCCGTGCCAATGAACGGTGCTACAGAATTCTGGCATGCCTTTGAAAGGTGCTACAGAAAGCACTGAAATTGTTTACTTTTTTTCATAACCTCTGTCTGAAGTACTCTTAGCTTTCTTACTAAGAAGATATTTCTGTAGAACAATACCTAATGCATTAGAATTACAATAAATATTTCAGATCTGAAATCTTACCATGACACCATATTATAGAAATGTTTTCATTAAACTTAACCAATCACTATTAAGCTGGAGCTTGATGTAGATGGGGAGTTTATCTATGCTGCCATCCTTAATGGGTTGAATAAAAACTATTGCTTAGGTTGAGAATTTGTTTTAATTTACAGTTAAGTTTTGTTTGTGCTCAGTTTTTATTGTTATACCAACACTGTTTTTTTTATTTAAATGGCTTTTGCATTTGTTGACTTGTATTCCTGTTTCTGATTTAGTACACAATCAGAAGAGACTGCCGTGCCTTCTCAGCCCTTATTTTTTAGTAATCCAAATTGCTTTAGCTAGCCCTTAAGACTCCCCTCATTCTTCTAGTCCCTTTATGCTTCTGTTCCCATTTCTTGAAGGCAGATGACTAGAAGGCTGCAAATGATGCCAGGTGAATTTCACCAATGCTTTGTAGAATGACAGCAATACATCAGTGAAAAGGATTTCAAACATCCAGCTTTTCCTTGTTTTGTTTTTCTTGATGTGCTTCTGTTTTTGAAAAGTCTAAAATGTACAATTGGATGCCGTGATATAGTGAAAAGCATGGATATCTTCTGCATCTGCTGCTCGTGGTTTCAATAGCACTGCATATGTCAGGGAGTGGGAGAGACGGAATAAATTGTGATGGCTGCCTAGAACATCTTAAATATAGCCTTTAAAATACCACATTTTTAAACTTTTGTTCTTCACTAATGTATCTTGTTCTTGAAACTAAAGCAATAATACAATTTACAGTTGTCAGAATTGTTTTCAGGCCTGTCAAGTCAGCTGTGCAAGAAATGTTTGAAAAAGATATTTATGTATTGAAGGCATGACAAAGTCTATAAGGTCTCCTGATTTACAGTGTGTCTGAATCCAATGGTAATATGATTTAATCTTTAATCTTCACTAGTGACTGAAATGATGCCAGTAAACAACTCTAGAAGCTGCATCCAGTCTGACAGTTGACTGCTCCATCATTACTTCTATGCTTAAAGCACTGCAGTGATTTATTGTAGCCCACGTGCTTTCTGTATGAGATTTTATCTTCTGTGAATAAAACTGATGACAAAACCTATATTACTTTCAAGGGCAATAAAATACAATATGAAGATACAGAATTATTTGAATATACCTCTTACGTTAGGTTAATTGAAGGAGTGACTGTTTATAGTGTAGACTGGAAAAGGAAATTATCTAGTTGACATACATGTTAACCTGCATTTTGCCAGACTGCTGTCTTTTGTGGGATGCTAGGATGCTATAATTCAGCCTAAACCAGTGGTTCTTTTCTAAAGGCATATTATACTGTATATGTTTTTGTTGTTAAATCAACACCCTTTCCTGGAACTACTGCTTTTCTTTTGCAGGTATTGCAGAAGCTGGCAAGAGGGTTAAGTGGTACATTTGTTCTCCATTCACTTGTTTGTCCCACAAGAGACAATTTCTTATCATGTTATTGAAGATTATTTCCCGGGATGTTTTCAGTTTCTTTTAAAACTCTTAACCCTTATTCTCCATGCCAATGGATAAAAATTAAAACAAGCATCTTGTCAAGCATCCTGTCCTCAGGCAAGCTTTCTCAGTTGTTTATTACTGAGTTGTAACTATCCAAGCATAGATGAAAATATCAATATTCTATGAAGCTTGTGTTACTCTAGTGAGAGTAACGAGGTGATGGTGCTAGTTGCTGAGGTGGAAGTGAAAGCTGATGTTTGGCCAGCTACATAAGGCTAACTGAGCAGGTGATTCTGTAGTACAGGAACACTTAAATTCTTTCTCTGTGTGGAAGCAAACACAAAGACTGGCTGTAAGTAGGGTAGAACTCATTGCAGAGTTTATTGAATTGAATATCAATATGATATCAAATGATTGAATATCTCTGCAGAATTGCAGAGATTAGCATTTTCGTCTCTGTTAACTACTAAAATGGTCAGTGCATGAGCACTTGGCTTTAATTTACAGGTGGGCAGGAGGAGAGAGGACTATTGAGTATATTTAATGCCGGCACTGTCTGTGAATTTCATCCTGGTCACACTTTGTCTTTTTTTTAATAATCTTTTCAAGTAGGTAGTTACAGGTACAATTGCTTACTTTCCCTATAGCCAAGCAAAAACATAGAATTAATTTGATTATAGACTCAAATTGTTTCCAGCGGACTGTGTCCTGAGGACTTTGGACTCATAAATACTAGCTACAATTAAATTTTTTTGAGTCTTTCAGGTTTGAGCAAGTACAAAGATAGTTCTTGAGTCTCCTCTAAATTCTTGATTTATTGCTTGACCTTCTGATAACAAGCTGACATCAGGCTAAATCATATTTTCTAATTTTGTATGTGAAAACCTTTTCCCACCTTCTTGTGTTTGGCTAATAAGTTGAGATTGTGCTTGAAGAGCGTGACTTGTTCTGCAGTGTATGAGTCAATCAACTCATTGCCTTTTTAAAGAATAGCTTAATCTGGTTAAATTGCAAGCTAACAAGAAGAAAACGAACGAGTGCTTTGAAGAATGAAATAACAAGTGTTCCTATCTGTGACGAATAAGCATTCTCTACCCTGGTTCTTTTTGCCAGCTAGGTAGGATGTGAAGTAAAATGTTTGCACCTGCAGTACTGTCTTCAGTAAGAAATGTCCTTTGCAGCCTAAGCAAGTGATTTTCTCTCTCCTCCAACTCAGTGTTTTGTATTAAGAAATCTTGATGATTGGTCCCCACTACACATTTTAGATTATTTATTTTATGATGTTCCTTCACACATTATACTTGCAGAAAGGTAAAACAAAATCCAGTGCCCATATGTAAGTTTGTTTTGTTCGAGACTCAATCTACCTAAGAACTTTCTTTGTTGTTTAACACATAACTGATGGTGTGGTTAAAATAATGATGCCAGCAGGGAAGGAATAGCTTCCATCAGTGCTTGGGGAGGAGAGCGAGGACAGCTCCTTTTTATTTAGCAGGATAATTGGAAAGAGGGTGCCTTCTGCAAGGGCAGAATGGCTATTTAGGATATTAGCCTAATAAAGGTAGGCACTTGTAATATTATAATCTCTTGAGTTTTATTTATGATTGTGTTGCTTACAAGGACAGGTGCTTTTAAAAAACTCCAAGCCCTATATTCTTGAAAGTCTGTATGCAGTGGTTTTCTACCAGTAGCAAGAATGTTCATTTTTAAATCCTTTCTATGCATACTGGTTATTGTGAATTTAAAAAAAAAAAAAGAAAGAAAACAACAGGTAACCCATTGCAATTTCAGGTGCAAATAGGAATGAATTAGCTTGTCCAATCAACTGTCGCTTTCTCATAGTCATCATAATGTATTTGTTCAGCAACCTTGGTTTGCTTTGAGATATTTCTATATTCTTCCTCAGTTCTGAACACCTACATAAACCTCATGTTAAGCTTCCTGAGAACTACAACAAATAGCAGTATTTTCCAAGAGAAAAGATATGTAAGGATTTGATTGGAGCGCTTTCTGGTCTTCAAGTCCAGTCATGTCTTTGGAGGACATACATGGGGTTCCCTTACAGCAATGCAGTCCCTTATTATGAGTGTTTTCCCTCTTCTGAAGACCATTTCTGTTTTGTATTATCTTGTATTCTTAACTGTGTAAACCACCATAGTCTTCAAGTGCTCTCACTGGACACCCTGTTCTGCTTACTTTGCTAGTCAATAAATGTAAAGGAATCAACTACTCTAATCTGTGGCCAGATTCATGGTGTGAACTTAATTACTCTCATTGGAATTTGTGTGATTTCAAAGTCCAGCTAATGGCAGTGCAACCCACTCTGTTCTTTCTCCATCTAATAACGCCAGCAAGTCTGATTTAAAAAAAAAAAAAAAAAAAAAAAAAAAAAAAGCCACAAAAAAAAACACCAATTACTGTAAGACACATAAAGGTCTAAGAACAGGAGTTTCCCCACTATGCATTTATTCCTTCAAAAAAATCTGTAAAGATTTATGACAAAGCAAGCTCATTAGTAAATCAAGAAGGCCCTCTGGGTGTGTTGTATTCTAAATGAACAGATGCAAACACCGTTTGGTTTGCTGTTTTGTTATGTAACAAAACTATGCAAAATGAAGACCAGGCATGTATTTACATGCATTCTTTAAATATCAGGCTTAGATGTAGGGACAGCACTGTATGAAGTGGCATGTGCTGGAGGCTCTATTAGGTAAGAAAAGGTATGCTTAGATGGAAGTCCAAGTTGCTGACAGACCAAAGTTAAGCATAATGAAGGGAAAGTAATAACAACTGTAGGGTGTCTTGGATCTGCAATTAATATGTACATGGGAAGCACTGTTGCACAAATAGCATGAAACACTGAGAAGCTGCCTGTGTAAATGAAGAATCAACAAGATTAGTTAAACTTTTTCCAAAGAGCAAGTTCAGTCCTGCTTTACAATCTTCTTGGCTAAAATGTGGTATCTACAGTACGTTTGACTGATATATGTACCTTTTCGTTTTGCATGTTAATATCAGTGGATCATTTAAATTCACCTCTAGTGAATTTAAATAACAAAAGACAACTATAAAAGTTTTTTGTTTTTTTTTTTTTTAAATCCACTGATATATTGAAGTGGGTAAGAGGAAGAGCTAAGGAGAGCTTATAGTTTATGGAAAATTGAGAATATAACATTGTTATGTTATGTCAGTAGGTGTATGGAAACCCAATCTTGTTCAGGATTAAATTTTGGCGTTGCTGAAAAGAAAACCCTCTATGGAAGTATGTAAACTCATATTTTGCCAGTATTTTTCTTTTTTCCAAGTTGTAACTTTCAAAAGTTCCCCTTTCATGGGAACTGTATTATAAGATTAACTGTTGATTTTAAAAATGCAAAAAAAAAAAAAAAAAAAAAAAAAAAAAAAAAGTTTTTACTTGCAGTAACACTTAATAAACCATTTTTAAAGGCAGTATATGACAGCAAGGGGAAAAACAAATAGCATGTGTCTCATGCTATTTGTAGCTGCTCTATATATGAATGTAAACACTGGGACTAACACTTGCTTTCCAGAGTTTGATTTTGGCTATGAATTCGGCTAGAACAAAAACAAGAGGGGAGAGAATCCTGTGTGTCAGTATTGATCTCTTTAGTTTTCAGGTAATGTTAATGTATGTGGTTGTTTAAGTTCATTATTTGCATCTGTCAACACCAAAGGTCAGAGTTGTGGTTTTTGTTCTTCTAGAAGTAATCTAACATTATTCCCTCAATTACTACTTCTGATTTCTTGATTGAATTTCAGTTTTTGTTTTGTGATAGATGACTGCTGTTGTTAAAACTTTCCGTTTGACTTTGAGTCTTACATTCATTAAAATAGATTACACAAATGCTAGGATGTGCATGAGAGTAGAGCAGAGAACCTGGCAACTCTTAGTAGAAAGAAATGCCATGCACAGCAGTTGAATTAACCTGCAGATTCACATGCATATATATGCTCAGTTCATCCTGACTTGGGCTTGTGTAGTTATCTGATGTTCTCGTTAATAAACATGGAATTTTTATTGTTTGATTCATTCTCACCATCCTTCTGATGCAGGTGCTGCTGACTCATATCCTGCACCTTCTAACTTTACTCTCTGCATAGGTCAATAAAGGACAGTAAAACTTTCACAGGTTAGCAAGACACAAGGGTGTTGCCTGTTAGATCGAGACAATATGGTTCACTTGTCTTATTTTTCTTTCTACAAAAAAGGTCGCAAACCATTCCCCACAGAAGTGAAGTAGGAAATCCAGGACTCAGCTAAAAGTCTTCTTTTCACATCTGGCGTGGTTCTTGTCCTGACAAACATGAAACTCATATTGCAGATGCAGATAACGCTGAGAAGGAAATGACAGGTCAACCATCCCAAACCCTACTGGTTACCATAGTCCTGCAGAGACTGTCAAGTGGCTAAGGCAGTCTGAAAGGCTTGTTGTGTTGGCTCTGGTCATATGCCAGCTTGTTTGGTCTGCCGGGAACTAGGAGTTCAAGTGAGCTATCAAGATAAGCCTGTCATTACAGTATTGGTAGGGGTGGAATAAATGGATGGCAGAAGTCATGAGTCCGTACTTTCCTGCTGACTTAAAGCTATTCTATAGGGGGAACATTTACAACCGTAGTTTGCTGCGTACACCCAATCTAAGTGGATTAAGTACAGAATGTGCCAAATGCTGAATAGCTGGCAGAAATGTTCCTGTCCAAATGGAGTGCTGCTGCTTTGTATTCTCGATGATGCGCTTTGGTTCCCTTGAAGAATGTCTTCTGTCTTCCAGAAGTGATGAGCTCTGATTTCACTGTACACAGCCGCCCTACTAAAGATCAGAATAGCTGCCTTTTGAGCTACCTAGGTCAGGTTGTTTAACCTCACGTTTATTCTCCAATCTCTCTGCAGCTCTGCCATGTTGTGTCTATGACTACCTTTAGTAGTGCAACTATTTTTGAAAGTGAAAGCTGGCATGAAACATTTTAGCTTCAAGAATATATAGGTTGATATGAAGATTTTGGAGAACTTCAACTGAAAATTTTCAAAAATCACTGCTTGTATATATCCAGACAGGAAAAATGACTGAGGAAAAACACTGCTCCGAATCGTACGTGTTGGTAAAACCATTAGTTGCATACTTGGCTTAACTTTCCCTTTCCTTACCCAAACCCTTTGCTGCCAAGATACTTTACTAAGGAAAGTATTTTCTCTGATGTGCAGCATCCTCCATTCAATCAGGACACATCAGCATGGGGAAGGAGAGAAGTGGAGACAGTTGGCTTAAATCTATTCTTTTTTTCTTCTTTCTTTCTTTTCCCCTCTTCTTTAACTAATGTTGCTTACAATAACAGATCTTGACATTTTCTGCTTCAGAAAAATAATTTACAAAATCTTTGCTGGTTGCTTTAAAACTGGATCCATGAACTAGAGCTATAGAGAAGCAGTGATAGCTGCCAGTCAGGCATATTCCTAATTTGGCTGTTAACATACTAATTTTGATCTAGCTGTAAATTACTTACAAATTCAGGCTGTGCTCTTGAAATTGCTTCTGATGCTTTTAATATGCAAGCATGTGTCCAAGTGCAATATGCAAACAGAGCAGGACGTTTCTGGCCATGGTGTCTGTATTGTCTGTTTAAGCAAGGAGTTCAAGGAAGTTCTGTCAATCTAGCTGTGACCACACGCAAATGTTTTCTTGAAAAGGAATGACAGAGAGCACTTCTTTTCTCTATTTACATGTAATCCTAAAACAATATTATCTACATGAGCCAGATCTTGTAATATGGATCTGTCTTGACTCATTTTTTTATTATTGTTATTGTAAAGATAAGCATTAACAATTAAATATGTTTTGATTGCATAAAATCTGATTATTCTAAACAGCTGACTGCTACTGTAACTTTATAGCTGTAGCTTTGTAACTGCAAAAACCACAGGAGACAAATAGAAAGGGTATACATTTTGCTTGGCATGGATGTATTTATTCATTTTTTGAGAGATCCAAAGCCCTTTCTTTATTTTGCAAGCTGTGTAAAATGTTCATACAACTTCTTGTACCACTTTTCCTATTTGTTTTCAGGTGCTGGATGTAGTCACAACAACTTATTTTGTCTATGCATGTATTATGAATGTCACTCATACTTCTGAGAATTCAAGCCTCTCCATTGGTATTACCTGGCATTTAAATGGACTTCTTGGAGGTTGATGGGTGACCAGTTTCCTTATGAATTCTGGTTTGTTTATTGGAGTTGTGCCTTTATAATTCATTGCACATTTCAGATCCTTCTTTGCAAAGGCTTTACCAGCACAGAGTTTTTTGGTTTACTTTTTTAATTTGTTTTCTTTAAACAAAACAAAACCCATGACCAGAGTTGTTGAGTATTGTGTTTTGGGAATCACATCACAGCTGTAGCCTTCTCAAACACTGTGGAAAGAATCTGCATATAAACAGATGTGGCTTTAAGTTTTGCATCTGTATTTGACCAGCAGAAGAGATTATGCTTCTGCTGAAATGCCTTGTGTGAAATCAAAGTCAATACAGCAATGCCGTGATTGCCAGGGCTCAAATCCTGTTATTTTGATTTAAAAATAACAATATGGATTTTCATATGATCGTTATGAATCCAACCCCTATGACTCTGGACAATTTTATTATACTTGGCTGAGTTGTCAGTATTATACATACCTATGATTTGATGACTACTGTACTGCTATTGGTCCTCTACAAATTACATAAGGGATGTGGATATCATTACAGAAGAATAAGATTGCTGCTGAAGCTCCATGTTTTGTAGGAAGATCTGCATGGTAGGTTAATAGTTCTCAGTGTTCCTCTGTGTGTCAAGAGTTTACCCCATAGATTAAAGAAATTAAATGATTTCATGTTCCTTTGGAGTTGGAAGTGGGACAAAGCTCAGGAGAACTGAACAGACACATCGTTTATTGCTTTTATGGGGTCTGCTCTAGGATGCCCCAGCCCTTTATGTAGGGAAGACACAATAAAGCTCTTGAGAGTAGGATGAACCATTTCAGGCTTAATGGTTCAATTACTTCTCGTTGCTTATGGTGAAACAATTAGTGTGTGCAAAAGAAAATCGTTCATACCACTGGGAGAACTTTTAAGCCACCAGTAAGGTTGTGTGTCAGATCTCTAAGGAATACTTTGAACAACACAGGAGGCTTCAGCTTCATCAAAGGAGACTTGGCATTGAACGGTGTCTGGCCATTCCTTTTGTTCGTGATAAGGTGTCTATGGGGCAGGATCAATTGCTCAACTTCATATAGCCTTTTTATTTTTCCTGTCTCTTTAATTCATCTGACCACAAGTATCTCAGTAGTCCTCTGTTTTCCTATTGCTTATCTTTTTGGATCCAGACAACCTTTTATACAGTGTCTCAAATTTCACTCCAAATATGAAATGATGCCAACTTAAAGTGCAAAAGCTGCTTGTTTTCTCTAGCAAACTTTGACACAGGCTAGTAGGAAAAAGGCTATTTGAAGATGTAGTATCTTAGCTTAGCTTACCTTAGTATCTAGTATCTTAGCATGTGTCTTCCCAGTTTGGGAAGACCTTGTCGTAGTTCTGGGCTTGCCCCTAAGTAGCCGACACAGAAGTACAACTAAGAGAGGTAGGAACATATCTATATATTTGGGGCCAAGGCTTCTTTTCTCTATTTTAAGGTTGTTTTTAGAACTTCTCAGTCATACCATTATTTGTGTGGAGTGGATGCAAGTGGCATGTTCCCAAAGTATCTCAGGTGAACTCCTTTGTTCAAGTTACAGGAGATTTAACAAAGTAGTCCTAGTGATTCCTGGTAAATCTTGAGTCAACTTGATCATTAGAGAGCCTGTAAAAATGTAGTGTTTATAAAGCTCAGATAGCTTGCCATCTCTACCCCAAAATGCTTACAGGCTGGATGTGAAGGGCAGCTAATCAATCCAGCAGCTTTCTTCCTTGAGTCTGAGCCTCTTTATAACTCTAGACCTCAAGCACTGGCAGATCTTAAAGTAGCTGTACGTGCGTAGTGGGAAACTGAGCTCATGATCAGAAGGTGGAGTAGCACAATGAGATAATGTGACAATGAAAACAGATACCTCAGTGTGTCTCTTATGAGATCAGTTGCTCTGTGAGAAAATAATAATAAAATCCAAGTGAGCTAATAGCATGGAAAATAACTGGAGAAATCGTGTTTGATATAACATTGCGGAGGTCTGCTGAATAATGGAAGAAGTCAAGTCCTCTTTTAAGGGATGATAGGTCTATCAGGTGTTTTGAATGTTTTTGGGGACTTTCAGGTAATTCGTTTGCAAACCGCAGGAATTAATGAAGCTACTTTGGTCTCTGCTAGCTAAACTCTTGTGGTCTCTCATAGCTGACTCAAATATTTTTGGAAGAGGGTGGCTCACTTTTTCTGCTCTCAAACAAGTCTGTTTTAAGGCTATTTCTTCAACACTACTTTCTTATGACGAATGACTTCATTAGTGAGAATTCTGTCTGCATCCTTTTCTGTCCAGAGCCTGCTGGCTACGGAAAGACTGCAGGCAGTCTTACATACACGTTCAATTTCCCGGCAGAAAGGTCTAATTCTGTACCTTTATTCACTTTCAATGCTCATCCTTTTATCTTCTATAATAGCTTGTATGTTGAAAGTGCATTTTTAATTAAATTGTTTGCATCTTGTATATGTACAGCATGTTCTCTTTGAGGGCATTTTTATTACAGTGGAAGGGTGGTGAAATGTAATAAGTCTCAAGAATAATTAAAACTTGTGCTAACTTGTATATGTTTCTAGTAGCAATTGAACTTTGTTTTGAGTCTTTTCTGGGTCCAAGATTAGATCTTAATCAAGTAGGAAGGAAGGAAGGGGCAAATAAAGGAAGGGCTGTTTGTACGTACCTGTATAAATTCTTACCAGTTTAAGGTAAATCTCACCTGTTGCGTTAAAAGGTATTTAGCTTGAGGAAGTTTCTGTGTTCAATGATTATCAAGGGAGAGAGGTGAGAAGTGGAATGATATTGTAAATCAGCTGTTTGGGCTTTTTACCTATCTGTATGTAGCCTTTGAGTATTGGTTTGGCCACGTCAATTTACACTGAAGGGAAAAAAGCAGAGCAACCTGGGAGGGCTTTAACAGCAGCACAGTGTGACAGAGGAAAGATATAAATAACTTGGGATTTTTCAAGAGAATGTAATAAACTGATGCTCTCAGTTCAGGGAGCTAGAATGTCTAAATCAGAAAGATGTGAGATTTTGATTTAAGCTTTGACTTTCTGTACTTAATCATCAGGTTCTTGTATCAGAGCATTTTGTGTAGTCAAGTTCTAGAAAGCCAAGGGAGTCTACATCTTCCAAGTCTCTTCTTACCAAAGGCGAAGACAGTTAATAATTTTTCAGCACCCAAAGACCTGAATGCATGTTGAAAATCCACCCTTGCTAAATCAGTGAAAATGCCAATAACATCACTTTCTTCCCCAAAATGCTGGAAACAAATGCTTTGCAGATACAAAGATGAGATGAAAAAGAACTGAATTCAAAGACAATTAGAGTTCTCTTGCATGAAATACTTTGCAAAAGTGTTAATTTGTCTGAAAAATGTATTTACATTGACTTATAGATGGTCTGACTTTGCCAAGGACAGCACGTGAGGTAACATTACTTACACAGTCTTTATCAAGGATTCTATGACATCTTGCTTATACTTAAGTCTTATGGGACTTAGGTAACAGTTTTGAAAAGGAGAGTAGTTCTGAAGATGTCTCAAATATTAAGCCACGTTCAAGGACTATGCTAAATGTTAAATGCTAGATCAGTCTGGAGGATTTTTGAATTTCTGGAAGAGATCCGTTTAAGTTAAACCAGAGCTAATCTCTAATTAAAGCCCCTATTTAAATGTCAGAGTATTACATCTTGCTAGCTGAAGCTAATTTTTAAAATTACATAAAATTATATTTAGTGAATATATTAGGCAGGTCTTCACAAAAAACAAGGACTTATGTGATCATTCTTCAAGCACAAATGAAGGGACAAAACCTCCGAGGGACAGAAACGTTTCTGTTTCAGGCTGCCAGGATTTCCCAAGAATGACTGTAAAGAGTTGCTTATTGTTTGTTTTTCAGGTTGTATCAAATGCTGCTGATCAGGGAGTTGCCATCACTGGGAACAACACTTTCAACAACTGGAACTGGCCTAATGCTGTGATCTTTGCTGCTACTGTAATCACTACGATCGGTAAGTATAAACTTTGCTAACTGTTTTCCTTATGCTCCAGTGTGTTCATACACTTCCATTTCTGTGTCAAGCTAGTCTCTGGATTAACTTGATATGGCTGGAGTTGCATAGAGTACATGTGTTCGTAGGCAGGTTTGTAGAGGAAAAGTGTCTTTTGGCACTTACGCTTTTTCTGTACCCATGAGTAGTCTCTCTTATAAGTAAGATTCAAGAGCTGTTGGGGTTGACTGCGTCACTGCAGTTTCATTCATAAATATGCTTAAATTAACAAATCATAAAATACCTAAGCAAAACCGTTATAAAACTTTATATTAACTTAAAGCATGTGCATCTCAGATTTTTTGCATAACTGTCCTGTTGCTCACATGAATCTTCATATGCTATTGAGTTAGCAGTATTCTTGGCTTTCAGAACAACCTAGACTGTTTTTAATCCAGCTCTAAAAGGAAGCAAAGAACAAGGACTGTGTCTTGTGCTTATAAAATCCTCTGCATTTAACACACAGATTTTCAGAGCTGAAAATCATCTGCCATCTGCTTCTACAGATTTTTTTTTTTTTTTTTTTTTTGCTAGAAGTTATTGTTACACCCTTCCTACACCTACAATGTTAAAAAAATAAAAATAAATCCAGGAATGCAAATCAACCAGAGAGAGGAGTCTGGAAGTTGGTGTAAATGGAAGTCTTACTTCTAGGTCATATATAGCACTGTGTTTTAATTTATTACTTGAAGCTGTCAATACCCAGCTTATAACTTAATTTATGACGCAAAGCTGAAGTCAGGAGCACAGCTATACAAGAAAACTCTGGCAGAAGTTCATAAACTAGGTTCCTGATTTTAGAGCCTGAGTTGAAGTGTCACAACACACATCTCACTTAACTCAAACCCTTACCTTGGGAAGGCACCAAGCCATAATGTAAATGTGCAGAATGGATCTTTCACGTGAAAGCTTACTTCAGGGTGAATTTCATTTCATAATGTTGATTCAAACTCAACCTTAAATGCTGCCTATGGTTGGGAAATCTTATTAGAGGTTTTGGGATGAGGTTTTTTTTCTCGTGTTTATCTCATGTTGTCAAGAAAAAGATACATGCTATCCAGGGAGCACTTAAAATGTGGTACTTCTCTCAGCCTCCTCTAATGGAATACACATTTTCTGGAGTAATGTTGGAAGGCATCCAAATTCAGGAAATCAGCAGCTGGAATAGACTAATGTTCTTGTATATGATGAAGTAAGGAGCATCTGATACAGCAAAAGCCCACGCAGTGTTGTTTAATGTATAGGTAGAATTGCCTTGAATTCTCTGCAACAAGAACAGGCCATGCACATACTTATCTCTTTCAGGTTACGGAAATGTTTCTCCAAAGACACCCTCTGGGCGTCTCTTTTGCATATTTTATGGGCTCTTTGGAGTTCCTCTGTGCTTGACGTGGATCAGTGCTCTGGGGAAGTTCTTTGGAGGACGTGCCAAGAGGCTAGGCCAATTTCTGACAAAAAGAGGAGTAAGCCTGGTAAGATCCTCTGCTCGTTTATCTTCCTGCTGTTTATTTTTGATGCACAAATCAAGCTTACTATCCTTAATTTACCTGTTCTTGTGGTAATAAACAGACACTGTTACGAATATGAATTTCCCAAATGTTGTTGTGTAGAAATAATTGAGAAGGGCTAGATTCTATATGTTAATTCTACCAGAACTTTTAGCAAATGATATCTTGCAGAAACGTTTAATAATATAACTTCTATGAAGACATGCATCTCCCTGCATGAGAAACCTATAGAATCAATGTAGATGAGGCTTTAGTTTCACAAACATTCCTTGCAAGCTCCTGTAGTGTGGAAGTAAGTTGTCCTGCTTTGCTTCTACCTTTGGTTTTTATGCTAGCATGAGCGTTTTACTGTTATGCACTGAACCAGCTGAAAAACATTTTGTTCTCAATTAACTTTCTTTTTGTTTGTTTTTCATGTTGGATGAGTTTAATCTCAGTTCTAATAACCACACAAAAATGGGAGGGAATGCAAGAACTGAGCTTCTGGAGCAGGGTGGGATTGATTTAGGCCTTAATTTCAGAAATGGCTAGAATTTTCTAGGTTTAGCACCTGAGAAAGTGTGAGTATGATGGTGAAATGAATGTGTGTACCCAGCTTTGTGAAGCAGGCTTTGTGCAGAGGTTAAATGAGTGGCAAATGGTAGGAAATGTAAATAGGAGAAAGGCAGCACAAACAGTTCTGATCTATGTGCACTGTTGTAGGACATCACAGAATCACCAAGGTTGGAAAAGACCTTCAAGATCATCCAGTCCTATCACCTATAGTATTCACTAAAATACAGTTGTGTTCACAGCAGTCAGTGACCTTTAGTGATGACTTATAAACTTCTAGCACAAAATCTGAAATGGCTGGTACTGTTGCATGATGCTCAGTGCCATGAATGGAAAATAAGATTTGTTTGCGTGACTCTTCCCTCTTTCTTTACAGAGGAAAGCACAAATTACATGCACAGCTATTTTCATTGTTTGGGGTGTCTTGGTCCATCTGGTTATTCCTCCTTTCGTCTTTATGGTGACTGAAGGATGGGATTACATTGAAGGTCTCTATTACTCGTTCATTACTATCACTACCATAGGATTTGGAGATTTTGTTGCTGGTAAGTAATTATTTTTCATGTATTGTTTCACTACATGTACAGTGTGGCAATTCTGCTTCTAAACTCAAATTCTAAAAAGCTTTTCAGAACACTTTTTTCTGAATAAAAGACTCAATAAAAACTATGTACTGCTCTAATTGGCTTTTCCATCTTGGCTTAGATACATAAGGCCTTTACTGGATTTAGTCTGAAGGCAAGCTCTGGAGTTTGTAGTCCTTTCAACTTCTCTAGGTTCTTATTTCAGGCATGAAGCTTTCCTATCTACTACAACAGTTAAGCACCTTTAAAGGGGCATATCATTCTTAAATGATAATTTTTGGGCAGCTGTCTGGAAGTAGTTAAGCAGGAAATGCTGAATCCTTTTCTCAAGTACCTATATCCATATTTTAAAGACTGGGGGAATGCTTATAATTTTCCAAACACATGGAGTGTGTGCTGCCGTTTGACATTGTAGTCCAATGGTCACATTACATGCAGCTAAGAAGTGGAAGACCTACAGTCAACTTTGTCAGAGGGTTTCAGATCCCTGGTTACCACTTCACAAAGCAGTGTTTTAAGAAGTAGGTTCTGCTAGAGTGGAATGGAGTATTTCTCAGGGTAATAACTCAGCTGCAAATTCACTTCTAATGTTCTTGTTTTTTAATTCTTTCTAGGTGTAAATCCAGATGCAAACTATCATGCCCTTTACAGATACTTTGTGGAATTGTGGATCTATCTGGGACTAGCTTGGCTTTCACTCTTTGTCAACTGGAAGGTCAGTATGTTTGTAGAAGTCCACAAAGCAATCAAGAAACGGAGAAAAAAAAGAAAGGAGTCATTTGACAACCATCCTCGGTCTAAAAAACCCCTTCAAATGGGTACCTCAAAGGATGTGAACATTTTCAGCTTCCTTTCGAAAAAGGAAGAGACGTACAATGATCTTATCAAGCAAATTGGAAAGAAGGCCCTGAAGACAAACAATGACAAGATTATTAAAGTAGAAAATACCAAACAAAATATGCAGAATGCCATTAAAGATGCTCAGGTGACTTACACAAAGTCAGAGTCATTTGAGTATGATGAGTCTTCCCTGGACATTCAAAATGGTCATGTTTTGAGACATCTGCATGATAAACGTATTGGAGACAGTCCTATTGAAGGAAACATGTTTGTAAACCAGCTGGACAGGATAAGTGAAGAAGAAGGTGAAGTATGGGATTCCAGAGACTATCGACCCTTAATATTTGAGAATGCAAATATAACATTTGTAAATGAGGATGATGATGAAGAGGAAGATATCTCAGATGATGAGGAAACTTCAAAATCCTCAATGGATGATAATATTGTAGAGGAACCTGAAATTGCAAAAAACCTAGTAAAATTCCCATCGTCTGATGAATCTACCTTTACCAACAATGAGCTAGAACTTTCTGTGCCTTATGAACAACTGATGAATGAATATAATACAGTAAGCAATGCAAAGGCTGCAACGTGAAGTGAACTTAGTAGTGGTTTTCTGAAAATGATCAATGCATATCGAAGAAATTAACAGAGCAAGGAGAAAAGCTTGTTTTTGCAGCTTTTCCTGTCTCTTTGAAAACAAAAGCAAGTCCCAAACTAATAACCCGCAGTGTCCTTTTTCCTATATTAAGTTGGTTTCTGAGCCCATCTGCTATGTTTATCAGAAAAAAACTTGTAAAATACCAGTTGAATTAGGAGTCTGACTCCTTCTTGGAATTTTATGGTTCTCAAACAAAGTAGACAAAAAAAGACTAGTTAATACACTGGAGCTGCTCTGCGTTTATGCATTTCATTGAGGAATTAATTAGTTTGGGAGTGTAACTACACAGTTGCAAAGAGTTTGTTTCAGGCATCAAATGTGTTCGGTTACTCCACTAGCCCTTCACCTCTGAAAACCTGGATCTAAGTAACGCTTTGATCAGAAATGGAAGCAAGAGGTTTGCTTTTTAAAAAAGGTACTCGTTGTTACCACAAAAAATGGTGAAACCACAAGTTGTTCTTGATGAGAAACTTTAAATGGAACACTAGAGACAAACAGATCTGAGCTGAGGTGTGCTGGCAGACTGAGGAGGAAGCTTTAAAACATCTGTCTAGAATATGTCTGTGCTTGCCAAATTATAATGAATTGCAATTTTGTGAATAAAATATTAATATTTAAAATTCCATGGAATGGATTGAGAAGGAGCTCTCTAACAAGGAAGAAATATCTGGGATGAAGCTTACCAATTGGGCTGTTAAACTGCAACTCAGCCCCAGAACTGTTGAAGAGTAAGGAGACTGGAGGACCTACTGATCAAAGCCTGTAGGAGCACAAACAAGATGCAACTTTTTAATGTTGAAAGTGTCCTTCCACTGTCCATTTCCTAGAGGAAATACTTGAATGAACTTTATACAGTATCTATGTGTGTGCAGTTGAAGTTTCAGTGATGCTGTTCGTCTGAGGGTAAAAAATTGCCTTTGGAGACACAGATATTCTCCAAACGCCCTAATGCCTGTCAGAATAGACCTGTAGCACTACTGCTGAACTGTGCAGTGTGTTGGTCAGTATTGTTATTTGATGTTCCTCCCAGCCTTGGTACTTCAGACTAGACTTGAATGAGAGATGATTTTTGAAACAGTTGATTATAATTTGCTTATTCGATTTGTTTTAAAGCTTGACCTATGTGCATATGCAATGGTTATTCTATCCTACTTTCAAGAAGGCTGAACAACGTCAAATTCTGTGCAAAACTGTGATATGATCAAGTGACTTAAGAACTTAAGTCACTTTTTAAATGGGACTTTGGCTCTAAACTCCTGAAAGTAATTTGGGTTGGAAATGGGCTTTTAACTGAGAAGGACTTATCTCTTTTAATAATGTTTAAGCCCAAATTATTTTGGCTACAAAGAAAATTATACCATGGTTTTTATTTTTCTTTCATTTTCTGTACCATGCATTAACCCTGACAGCTCTCACAAACATGGTTCTTGATTGCATGCTGGCAAAAAGAACTGACTATGGTTATATCTGATATACTTGGAACGGAAAATAGCCAAGGCCTTTGAACCTTAGTATGTCAAGTTCTGTTATTTTGTATAGTTTCACTGTATTTATGTCATTGCTCTATGTCCTGAAGTTTTCAAAGTTCAGTGAACAGTTAAAGGTTGTCTCATTCTCATTTTCAGTGTAATGCTGGCAGACTTGCTAGCTTTGCAAGAAAAGCATATGGAATCTTGCAGTGCTAATCTTTAATTACTAGACTTTTGTAATAACTGCGAATATTGGCTGCAGCTTCAATTGCTGGCCTCTCCTTTGGAAACTGGCACTCTGGATATCCTGCTGACAAGAAGTTTTGAAGTCATGACTGTGAAACAAGGGACTGTCTTTCTCTTTTATTCTGTCTTTAATCTTCCACGTATATGAGATTTCTCAAATAGAAAGTGAACTGTCTTACTGACAAAAATGTGGCATCGGTGTAGTTGGAGTCAGATGTTAATGTGTATTTGATTGGTGAAGGGAGATTATAATTTCAAATCCAACCATATATGTTACTGCCATTTGGAGTAGGGGTGGCTGGATGAATTTGACTTGTGCTATCAAGAAGATTCTGGTTTTATTCTAATTGACTCCCCCACCATGTACACACCTCTGCATTGTTTTTAAATGACTCCAAGCCCTCCTTCAACTTCTTTTATATCTGAAGGAGCGTGGTTGACAGCTGTACCTTGTAGCTGTAAGATATGTTAGGTAAGAAGGCATACCTGGTACAGCAGCAAGTCTAGCCTTTTTTTTTTTCTTTTTTTTTTCTTTTTTTTTTTTTTCTTTTTAAGGAAATTAGAAAGCACTCCATATAGCTTTTTTGTTCTCCAACTTGTCTTCCATTATTGATGCAAAGATTGAAGTTTTAGCAACAATTATTAAGCTCACAACAATAAGGAGAGAAAAAGCTTGCTGAAATTGTATGAAATGGAAAAGCATAGTCAGGGTTTGATCTTCATTTCAAAAAAGTAAGTGAATAAATTTCTGTTCAATACAGAAATAATACAACCCAGACATTTGGCTGGGCTATGATTGGGAGGGATGTTGCACACTGGAGCACAAGCTCTCCATTCTCTGTTGCAGAGTGCTGCACTTGTGTGCCAGAGCTGAGAATGGCTGGTATCTGTTTCATATTATCAAGCTAGATGTGGCTCTTTGGCCTTTCCAAGTGTAGTCAATGTAGACTGTATGTATATATAGTGAGATTTAAAATAATGGTTTAAATTTATTTTAAAAAGAACAAAATTCCCACTTTCTTGGGGAAACACCTCACAAAACTGTTCTCAAGACATCCCATCACGTGCCTTAATGCAGTCCTGCTATTGGGAGAAAAACAAATCGTTTTTACACAGGAGCCAACACAATTGGTCTTGTTAAGCCCTGCTTATTCTCAGTGTTTTGGAGGGTTTTATTTGGCACACAGTTTTCATGCTGGCTCTCTCCACAAATTTTAACCATTTCCCAGGGTTTTTAAAATTATGGTGCCATCTCAAATGTATTGAAGTGCTATGCCAGAAGTTTTTTGTCTGCCTGTCTTCCATGTCTTGAGAAAAGTGATGTAGAGGAGTGTCCAAGCTGGATTTTGAGCTATTCAGCTTCCCAAGTGCCTCTGGTTAATTTGAATGAACTCCCCAGTGCTACTTCATATAGCTTTGTAGTTATTTTATTTATCTGGTCAATCTGGAAACATTTTCTTTGAATGCCACATAAGATTTCATTTGACTAATTAGCTGATCTCTTAATGCAATGTAATTACTTTTTATAGGTGAGGTAGATCTCCTTCTTGAAAGAGGAGTTAATTTAAAAAACAGAACACTTAAAAGCAATATAGAAAACAAATGAATAGAAGTGAAAACTCTTCTTGAAAACTTTCTGATTATTGCCTACAAGTAGATTGTATTTTCAGTTGCATCATGTGAGGCATGGGTCTACTTCCACAACAGTAACTTGCTAATTTTACCAAGATAAGCCAATTCATTAATAAGTAAATAAAATCTGGAAACATGACAACAAAAGTTTGTTCCTACAAAGGTCCTTTTTAATATTATAGACCAGGTGACTTCACCCTTCACGACATCGTGACACTTCTTGCATTTGTCCTATGATATTGAAGCCTGTTTTTAGCAGAAGGGTGGCTTTTTCAGATATAAATCTCACAACAGGCAATCTGACATATCTGATGACACTGGTACGAAATTGCTAAGGAAATATAAGAAGTGGTGTGTTACTTTTTTTCTGAACTAGTGCTTTTTGAATCTGTTGCTGGCAATGGATTTCAGAAAACATACAGAAATAAAACCATAGATTGATAACAGATCCATGGTGACACAGTTGTATATTGTGAGATATTTTTCTCCAGTTGAACTGAGAGAATAAAGTAGAAACAGACAAGCATTACTGATGAGGAGAGCAAAAAGCAATATACAAGTCAGTTGACCTGAACAGAAAACCAAGAATTCTGTTGTAGACTTGTAATTTTTGTGCCTCCTGAGATTCATTCCATTTGTGATGGATTTATGTTTAAAAAAAATAAGCTTGTCTTTCATATGGCTTTTGAAGTTTGTACAGTTCTTTCTTTATCACTCCATAATATGCCTGTCTGTTCTTTGTTGCTGATTGTCACTGGAATCACACTGTATGTAAATATTTGCTAAGTCTTTTAAAATGTAATTTATTTTAATATTTTGCAATAAAAGTTTTAACATTTACCTTCTCTGACATGGGGTGAATGGCAGTCAAGAAATGAAGTTTCTTCTTACGTCTCTGTATTTGTAATGCACCTCACAGGTAAGACTGGTGCTGTTCCAAAGAGCTTGAAGGCGTACGGAGCTGATAAAGCAAGGAATATTGGTGACCAGTTCAGTAGCATCTAGTCTGCAATTTGATACAGATACAGCTCAGCAAAAAATATAATACAACAAGCATTTTGGGCAGCTATTGAAGAAGGTAGGAAAGTTTATTCTATGGCACTGTTTTTCACAAGGCTGCTTATTTTCACTGAAGGTATACTGAGACAGGAAGTTTTCATTGATCAGCAGTGTGATAAAGTAGGAGTGACTGCTGTCTGCATTTCATCCCAGAGCCATTAAAATGTCTGAGTGTCAGTTAATGAATTTTCACGAGGATTTTAGCAACTGTTCATATTCTGCAGGTCTGGAAGCATTTACAGTGTTTCAACTGCAGCAGTTGCCTTAAAATGCCTTAGAAAATAGATAACCTTTTGCCTTAATGTGTCACGAAATGTGACTCAGTGATGCACATGATAGAGATGGAGATACCTGCAGAAACTGGGCCAACCTCAGCCTGAGGGAGTAAAGACAGCTTTTGGGCAACGGGGTGAAAGGAGTGAGACGTGAGCTAGGAACGGTGGGAGATGCATAAGTACAGGAGGGAAAGGTGGATGCTGTCATGATTTGAGTAAGGGTAGTCAACCTCTGCGTTTTCTCCCTGTCCCCAGAAGAGCTCACTGAGCAGAGAACAAGTAGCAGAGGAAGAAGAGATGCCAGATTGGTGGCTGATGCCTGTGAGAACCAAAGAAAAGGAGGTAGGGATTCTCTCATGATGCCCATGGTAGGACATAGCATAGCCTGATGTGTACTTGATAACATTTCTATCAGATCTGAGCAGGCTAGAGCTCACAGACAGCTCTCAGTATTTTAGTAGAGAGTTAGTAATTTCAAGGAGATAGGGTAGCAAGAAGTAGGAAAACAGGATAAACCTGTATTTGTTATGTGCCTGTTCTTACAGTCCGTGGCTGGCTGTGGGTTTCTCGGAACGTAATAGCTTAATAGATATAATCACAGACCAGCTGACACTTAGAAAAAATTGAATTTGAGCACATATCATAGGTCTTTATAATGTGTGGTGCAATGTGATACCAGCAACCTTTAGTTCATGGAAATTCAGAACTCACGCCTTTAATTCTGGAAGGTGAAAACAGTGATACAGCAGGCAGAAAGCTGCTGGTTGGGGCTCTGTTACACAAGGGACTGCTACCTCAGTCTCTATAGGACAATTTCCTGAAGCTGGATGAAAATTTAGAAGAGCCTGTTGAATCTCTTTTGACAATTATGCAAAGATCTGAAAGGCAGAGGAGGGCTCCTGTCCTACAGCTTGATCTGGAAGAGTTGCCTTATGTTTACGTTTTACACCTTGTGCCTTTCAGCATGCAGTTTTCTATGTGTTTGTTTTTAAACTTTAGCTTCAAGCTTTCCCTGGCAAGGTTATTAATACTGTATTATCTAGGAAAAATGGCTTGGGCAGAGCACAGTCTTCATTAGGCTTTGGCTCCTTCCTATTTCAAGAAAAATCCCACAGAGTATGCTTCTGACCAGCAAGCAGACTAGCTGGCCTCCTCCTCATAGCCTGCCTAGCTTTGCAGTGGGCCTTGGCTTTTTCTCCTCTTTATTCATCTTCCTTTTTTGTTCCTCTGTTCCTGAGGAACAAGGGAGAGCAATGGGTGGGTGGGAGGAAGCAAACCCAGCCCTGCTGCAGCACAGGTCTCACCTATACTCCCTGTGTTCAATTTCCAGGCTGCCATATTATATTATTATATGCAAGTGATGGTGAGGAGGATTCTTGCCTCTTCCCAGCACCCATCATAGACACACTGAAGAGAACACTCAGTCTTGTTTTTTCCTTGCAGACCCATGCCAAGTTTACCTCTCTGCTCAGTTATGTTTATTACCTATCAGTCTTGTATAGCATGAGATACCTACAGGGCTTGCTAAAGGATTGCTTTTGACTTTCACATTGGTAAATACCTTCTGCTGCAGTGCAGCCAATGCAGTATCTGCTGCAGGCAAGGGGTCAGGGATGCGTTAGCAACCCTGTTTGACATGATTTTTTCCTTAGTTCCCAAGAAAACCAGACTGTTAGGGTGTGAATTGTGTGGGGGGGGATGATGTTTTGTGGGAACACAAGTTTCAAAGCAAGGGGTTCTATGACTTGAAATGAAACCAAATTCAAGTAGTAATTTTCTTGGATGATATATTCCTAATATAGATATAGTGCTGGAACTGAGAGGAACACAGAGGTCCAAAATGGAACACACAAAATACTTCAGCTCACTGGCCAGGGAAATCTGCTACTGCAAATCAGAAGGGTTAGTCTGGAAGAGGAGAGTTGAGGTGGGATGGAATGTACTGTCCTGCAGTCTCTGTCAGGTAGCATGTGCTAGCAAGGACTCCTGATGTCCCAGTTTCCAATTACAGCCGACAGCAAGAATTCCTTCTAATTAAGTAATTATCTGTGTTTGTATATGTAATTTATTCATGTATGAGAAGTATTCCAGTGGAAATACTTGTAAATTCAAAGAGTTAGGTTCTTTGTTTGTTTGTTTTTTAAAGCGAACTGAAGCAGTTATGTATAAAATGCACACAGGTTTTTATTTTTAGAATTATTTTTATGAAGTGTTGGGAGTTGCCTCCCTATTGTCTCTCCTAGCTGCTCACTGAAAAGTGTAGAAAAGATGGTGACAACGCAGTCCTTGTATTTTGTTGGTTATGTTTTCTGCATGAATAAATTGTGGAAAATAGGCCTTATCCACCTTTTATTCAGATTAGCGTGGAACAGGGAATGATAGAGATAGCAGAACAGAAACTCTGAATATGTGAATTCTGAAACTGGAGTGAAAGTCTTAAAACTTATATGAAATCAATGTGAATTTTTATCCCATGGATTCTTTTTTTAAATTTGCCATGATAAATTTTAGGAAAATTCTTTTGGATGCTTCCCTAAATACATTAAACAGAAGCACGTGTGTTTTCAAATTAGATCTATGCATTACTTTTTCAGGGGGTGAAAAAAGTACTTTAATACTTTCACACACACACTTTTAATCTTATTTGAATGTGACAGTGATGTGTGGCACCATGAGATGCCTTTTAATTGTAAGGAGAATGACCACACAGTATGAATGAATATAGTCCTCTGAGAACAAAAATCCTGTTCAAGGGCTGTCAACAGCTTTGCACTGTTTTATGGACCTATAGCTTAGGGCACTCGCTGATCACATTTCTGTTTATCATCTAGTTAAGTTTCTGGGTGTATAAGGAAGTATCATAATTAATTCCTAATGCCGTTAAGATCAGAGACAAAAATCCTTTTGTGTGCTTATTTGTGGGTTGGGCCCTGCTTACGCTGATCAAAATAAACGGAGTGCAGAGGAACACTTGTTTCTACACACTCCTGGTTGCTGGGCATAACTTAAAAACATGTGCATCCTTGAATGTGAAATTCATCCATGCTCAGGTTGCAGTAGAAACAGCAAGTGTCTGAAGCTGGAGGATAAGAGTTTATTCACAAAGCTGTGTTGTCATTTCCTGGCAGCCTTCATATTTGCTTCTTATCTGTGGTACACTGGCAGTTAGTGAAAAGTAAAGGAACAAATCAAGACTTGAGCCACAGACAACCTCTGGATATTTTCTATTCCTCTGAGCCTGGGAATTTTGCCAATCCCATCTCTGGCCCGACTGGAAAGGAAGGAAAAATAGTAAGTTAATTGGTATGCTTTTTAATTGCTGATTAAAATGGGAAATGAACACAAGAGCAAGAGTAAGCAGGATGCCTTGGACAGTTGAGGGAGGAACACTGCCCTCTTTGACAGGTTTTGTGGCTGCCAGTTTTTAATAAAAGGTGGAAAATTGTTGGCTTAGTTGAAAGGAATACAAGGAGAACTTAAGGAAGGCAAGCTAGGCTTTAAGATTATTTCTTCTGTGCTGTATTTCTTCAGAAAGTTAACATTTTCTGTCTTAAATTAATGTGAAATACCATGCTAGAAACTGAGATAGGTATCAAATAAACGCAAGATAAAGTAAATACCTATTTTTAAATTGCAGGTTGAAAGTTCTCTGTAGTTCTGCTATGCAAGTTCTTCCTGTACAGGAGTTTAAATGGAGGAGAGAGTCTGACTGACATTCAGCACCCACACTGATAATCCTAGCACATGTCATTCAAGCAAAATTAAAAGGAGGCTGTTGAATAAGGAACAATTTGTTTAAGGCAAGAGACAAAATTCATGTCAAGAACAAGAAGAATTCAGAGATCCATAACTACTGCATCTGAGAAATCAGATATAATATTTGTTGGGAGATTTACTCCAAAACATTAGGAAATCAATTTTCTGGAAAATAATTTTAAGCACTTCTCTGAAGATATTTTCCACCTAAGTGATACTGACTTTTTGAGGGAGTTTAATTCTATGCTGTTTATCACTAACTAAAAAGTATAATGTTAGGGGGGCACAAATACTTGAAAGCTGCAAAAGCTGTGGGAAAGAACTGGCAGCCTGTTAAAATGTGTAGGTTTGAAGCAAACGTGCAATAAAAAATGAGGTGGAAAGGCACTGAAACTCAAACTGACTTTTATTTAGAAGTTTCTGACCCTGTGTATTCTTGTACTTTCAAACATTACGTGGTTTTGGAAATGCTTGGGAGAAACTTAGCTTCCTCTGGCACAGATAGAGAGGAAAAGGCTTTGAGGTTATCACAGTTTATTTACTGCAAAGTGACTGTTCTTTAAAACAACAACAACAAGATTCAGGATGAATCTTCTATTCAGTCTTAAGCAGTAATGACCCAACTCATTTTTTTATGTAAGGATAGAACCCCTATGTCTTTTGTCTGTCTCCTTTGGCTCCCACCACTTTCCTCTTTGCATACGTGTCTTCATTTTCCCTTTCCTCTGCTCCTCTTAATCTATCCTTTAACAATTCCCTGTCCCCTTAGAGCATCATGGCTGCCTGCAGGGAGGGCATGGAAGTCACCTGGTGTTCAGTCTGACAGCCAGGAGGTAGAACTTATTTCCCTAGCTCAAAGAGCACCAGAGCCCAGACTGCTCATATTACAGGAGACAGCCAGCAACTCACCAATCCACGCACCCAGCTGAGCGCTCACAGCATGGTTCAAGGAAGAAGTTCGAGCATTTGTACATTTTCAGCTGTGCTTTTTGTATCATCAGCTGTGGATTTAGTCTCACAGTGATGTGGACCAGAAAGATCAGGCATAGATCTTCACTGCAGAGCTCTGAATGGACCACCGAGTGGGCTAAGCGAGCCCTGCCTGCACACTTGTGGAAACTTGTTAACGAGACTGGGGTTCAAAACAGCTTTTGAATGAGTACGTGTGTAAGGTGAGCTGCTACATCCTTTTCGGCTCCATGTCACCCCTCTTCTTCCCCTTGTTTCCCTGTTACCAAAGCTCCCCAGTCCAACTTCACAACCACAATTATCTTTACCTCTCCAATTTCTTCACTGCAAGCCTCCGCACAGGAAAAGCTTAACTCTCGCTCTCCAGGAGGCTTTCAAAGCCTTAGAAACACTTCACTTTGTTGCTGTGTGTTCAGATTACTCGACATGACTGCTTTTGTCCTGTAGATGTGACCTAAAACTTATGTTCAGGTAGCGCTAAGTAAGCAGCGAAGTTATCACCTGTTTAAATAAACCCTTGGCTCCTAATCAACAATTCAACAGAAGAAAAGAAATGGAATAGAACAAAATATGTTTGATTGTTTACTAAAGACATAATGGCCTAGAGACTGAAAACAAAGAGTGGGACTGAGCCAGATGGCAACCGATATAACCTAGACAACCTATGTTTTTGAGTCTCTAGGGTACAGAAAACTCCCACGGTGGAACTTTTTTAAACACTAGAGAAATCCGTATGTGCTACTTTTCCAATTACAGTTATATCCAATAAATGCTGAAACTTTGACTTTAGAAATATCATAGGTCAATATCATAGGTCAATATCAGGAAATGTTTGTGTATTTCATAATTCATAATTCACTTAAATGTAACTGGTCCGTGAACAACAGTAGGAGAGCAGAAATGGGGTCTCATGTCACATCCACACAGAAGCCTCCATCAATATATTTACCATCTGCGTTATTAAGGAATTTATAGAAAACTGAGTCATGCATGAAAGCACAGGTTCATAGCATGAGTGTAGCTGGAATCTTGTGCCATGGTTTTTTTCAAGTGTATTGTGGTGCCATGAAGCATAAAGGAAAAGTTTTGGATGGGGCCAGTCAACCGACTACAGATGAGGAAGAAGAAATCATGAGTAGCAGGAGTCGCTCATGAGTGTCGCTGGGAAGAGTTACCATTGGCATTTGCATGTTTGTATTCCTCTTGACTGACTTGTCAGGAACTGAAGCAGGGGACAGGTTTTTAAGTACCATGGATAGACAATATCACTAAAGTCATTTGTGTTTGTACACAAAATTGCAGCCTTGGGAACGTGAAAAAGGGCTATACGGTGCCTTTCATCATCTAAAGCTTTGGGAAAGATGTGTGTTCTACTCTAATCTTGTAAGATTCCACTTCCAGTGCTGCATCCAGATCTGGGTCCCCCAGAATAAGCAGGAAATTGATCATTTGGCCCAGAGGAGCGCAATGAAAATGATCAGAGGCCTAGAACACCTCTCCTATGAAGAAAGGCTGAAGGCAGCTGGACTTGTTCGGCTTGAAGAAAAGGGGTCTTTGGTAAGATCTTATAGTGACCTGCCAGTACCTAAAAGAGAATTGCAGGTAAGCTGGAGAGGGACTTGTTACAAAGACACACAGTTGTAGAACAAGGGGTAATGTCTTTAAGTTAAGAGAGATTTAGATTAGACATTAGAAAGAAATTCTTCACTCAGAGGGTGCTGAGGCATATGTGCACAGGCTGCCCAGAGAAGCTGTGGATGCCTCATCCCTGGGGTTTTCAAGGCCAGCTTATATGAAGCTTTGGGTAACCTGGTCTTTGTGGAAAATGTTCCTGCACACAGCGCAGGGGGATTGGAACTAGATGATCTTTATGGTGCCTTCCAACCCAAATTATGCCATGATTCTGAGATTCTGTGACGGGGGTGACCCTCATTCTAAAGCATCTGTACACTGTAGTTACCACAAACAAGGAAGAATAAAAAGCCTTGCTAAGTTTGAATGAATGTTTTCTACATAGTTTCCAGACTGAAACAAATGTCCTGCTAAATAAACCTTTACTTTGGCTTATGCTTAGGTATGGCTGATATTTAAGTGGAAAGAGGAGCAACATGGGTTAGGGTGAAATGTGACAGATTTAAGATGCTTTCCCTTGTTTCTCCCGTTGGAGATGAAGGCCCTGTCTTCAGTTATGGTTGTGTACTGAGTCTCTGAGATGTGTCATATTGCCTAAAGACACATCTTCAAGGAAGGAGGGCTGACACATGCTGCCGTATGCCAGCTGGTGGGTAAGAAGTTTGGAGAAGCAAAAATAAGTACATACTAGCAGCAAACAGTAGAGAGGGAGATTTTCTCTTCTACTGAATTAGAACAGTGATCTTTAAGGGAGCTAAACCTACATCTTCTGACTGAAGGCCTTCTCCATGTGAAATTTAAACATGAACTTATATGGATAATCTTCATAAGAAGTGTACAACATTTTCTTGCAGAGAAAGCTGTCTTCAGGAGGGCCAATTAGAATTACTGAGCTTGTTCCTCATTGTTCCAGACTATAAGGCATTTAATCTGTTGTTGCTTCTTCTCCATTCACCCACCTTCTTAGACAAGAGATAGACCTTGGGTTCAGACCAGAACCTAGGCAGGATCCCTAACACAAGCTTCAGTTTTCCTTTACCTATTCAATGCTATTTGTAGCCTCGGAGGGCAAAAGAGCATGGACAGATCTCTTTCCTCTTTAACTTATGTCTCTTTGCAGATAGCAAACCTTTACAACCATGTGCTAACAATGAGTAGCCAGCTAGCCTTAGCCCTGGAGAGATCTACTGGTGGTGCTTCTACCACCCACCTTGGCAGATTTATTTTCCAGGTAGCATAATTATTCTTATGTGTAATATGCAACTCCCTGAAGTTTAATTTCACGATCATTTTATTTCCTCATTAGCTATGAAATAATTAGTTCCTGTTCTCATCTTAATTTTAATTTTTTGCTGCCCTGGGTGCTAAGGCCTCTGGGCAGCAAAATAGGAAGAAACTAAAAACAGGACTAATCAGGGAAAAAAAAAAAAGGAAGGAAAACAAAAACAGCATGAGTCATTATATAACCCCGATCTGGAAATTCTTAAAATCTCAGTCTCCTACCTCAAGAAAGTCATCCCATATTCATTAGAGATATTTAAAATCAAATCAAAGATCTGAAATAACTGGGTCAGAAGTACTAGTATGGGGAAGGACCTGGGAGGTCCAACACCGAACAGAACTTCCAAAAGGATGAGACCTATCCTAGGACTTATAGGCAGAAGTAGCTTATGTAAGAAATGGGCTCAAGTTACCAGATTTTAAAGGAAATTTACATAGAGTGAGAGAAATTCATATCACAGCAACAAGAAGAACAATGTTGGAAGAAAGCATGAGCTTTGAGAAAACCATTAGAAAAGGCTGAAAACGTTCATTCAGACTTGAAAAGGAAAAGAAAATGGTAGTGTGCATAACTTTTCTGACAAGTAAAAGTTTATTGAAGCATGCTAAGAGGGGTCTAAGTTGTTACCTGAAGACCCTGGAAAAAGACAAAATAAGAAATCAATCCACACTGCAGTAAACAGGACTAAGCTGAGTACTACAGAATGTTTTCAAACTGCAACAGCAATAAAATTCTCTAGATCTAGACTTCAAACTTTTGGAGGATTTGAGTCTGTTTAAGGCATGCATCTCTCAGGGATGGTCTTGCTACATTTACCAACCCCAGTATAGAAGGACAAATTCAGTAATCTTTTGACATCCCTTTCAGTTTTACATTTCTAGATTCTGGTTCAATTTCTAAGAAGATCTAATACACTCTTATCTTTCTGTAACATTATTTTTATACAGTATAATTAGGATTAGTCAGTACACTGACTGTGTGCAATCCTTCATATGCACCTTAGAAATTAAGCACTGTTGTCCACCTACTAAAATTACCTGGCTGTTCTAATATGGTTCAAATGTATTAGCATAAAAAAGAATGAAACCTTGAAAATAATGGGGGGGGAGGGGGGGGGGGGGGAGAGGGAGGGGAGGAAAGATTTTACACCATCACAATTCTGCTCCCTGAGCGACGTTTATTGTGGAAGCCACTGGAAAGCAAAGTTGTGTGGAATTTTCTGGTTCATTATCTCTTTCTCCTTTCCATCACTGAAATTTTGGATATCATAGTGTTAGGACAGATTTTGCTGTGTCCGAATCACTGCTTTCCAACTGCTTTTCTTGAAAACAAGCATGGATTTCTCTCTTCATACAGCTTCTCCTTGAACAATCTGTCTTCCTTTCCTACCTTTCCCTCCCACTCCTTATTCATTGACTTTCCATCACTTTTCAACTGCACGTACGTATTTTTGTCAGATGACATTTTTGTACTGTGCATTTAGTTATCATGCATTTATGAATGCCATGTCTTGATTACAGTCCTCTGTATTCTGAATTTGGTAACATTTCACTTCTGTGTATCAAATCCCTACTCATTTATCTTGCTGCTCAATAGAAGGAAAAGAAAAAAGAGGGGAATTCTGGGAAAGGCTGTGTTTCTAGTGAAGCACAGATGCTTTGCACCACCACAGATAAAAAGTAGCAACTGGTATCTCAAAAGTATATCATTTATTTTGTTTGTGAGAAAACAAATAAAGCCTCTGACTGTTGGGAAGTTCTATAAGAACAGTCCTCTGAGGCAAGAGAACAAGAAGTTATTTACCATTCACTTCCATTTTTATCCCTGATTTCTTTATACATTTTTTTAATTTTAGTGGAAGGTCTACAGATTTCTACAATTCTTCAAAAAGTTGAGCTATATCTGTTTCTGAAGCAGAAGAATAAATGGTCCTCTTGAAAAGCTAGGATATGATTGCATATAAATTGTTTTAAATATATAATATACATGAATGTATTGCTTAAAACTACATATGAAGGGGGAAGGGGATAAAACCAGGCCTGCTAGAGATGAGCCTAGGGGAGTGATAATGGGTTTAAGGGTAAGCCAAGGGGCTCAGCTGAAGTGCATCTACACCAATGCATGCAGCATGGGCAACAAACAAGAAGAGTTGGAAGCCATTGTGCGGCAAGATAACTATGACCTAGTTGCCATTATGGAAACGTGGTGAGACTGCTGTCGTGACTGAAGTGCTGCAATAGATGGTTACAAACTCTTCAGGAAGGATAGGCAAGGAAGGAGGGGTGGTGGTATGGCTCTCTATATTAGAGAGTGCTTTGATGTCACTGAGCTTGTGGCTGGGGATGAAAAGCTTGAATCCCTATGGGTAAAGATCAGGGGAAGGGCTGACAGGCAGACATCCTGGTGGGTGTCTGCTATCAACCACTGAACCAGGACAAAAAGACAGATAAAGTGTTCTACAAGCAGCTGGCGGAAGCTGCGCAATCACCAGCCTTTGTCCTCATGGGGGACTTCAACTTCCCCAACATATGCTGGGAATACAACACAGTGCAGAAGAAGCTAGGAGCAGCTGGTGAGAGAGCCGATGAGAGAAGCTGCCCCGCTAGATCTGCTGTTCACAAACAGAGAAGGTCTGGTGGGAGATGTGGAGGTCAGGGGCTGTCTTGGACACAGTGACCACAAAATGGTAGAGTTCTCAATTCTTGGTGGAGCCAGGAGGGGGAGCAGCAAAACTGCTATCTTGGACTTCCAGAGGGCAGACTTTGAATTGTTCAGAAGACTAGCAGGGGGAGTCCCCTGGGATTCAGTCTTAGAGAGTAAAGGAGTCCAAGATGGCTGGTTGCTCTTCAAGAAGGAAGTCTTAAAAGCACAGGAGCAGGCCGTCCCCCTGAGCCGCAAAATGAGCTGGCAGGGAAGAAGACCGGTGTGGATGAATAGGGAGATACTCTTGAAGCTCCAGGAAAAAAAGGTAATCTACCTCCTGTGGAAGAAGGGACGGGCGACTCAGAAAAAGTACAGAGAAGTTGTTAAGATGTGTAGAGAGAAAATCAGAAAGGCAAAAGCTCAGCTTGAACTCAACCTGACTGCTGGGGTAAAAAGGAACAAGAAACTCTTATACAAATACATCAACAGTAAGTGGAAGACTAAGGAGAATCTCCATTCTTTACTGGATGAGGTTGGGAATGTGACTACTGAGGATAAGGAAAAGGCAGAGGTTCTGAATGCCTTCTTTACGTCTGTCTTTAAAGGTCAGATCAGTTATCCTCAGGGCACTCCACTCTCTGACCTGGTAGTCTCAGCTGGGGAGCAGACTAAACCCCCACGATTCAGGAGGACACAGTCAGAGACCTACTACTCCAAATGGACTGTCATAAGTCCATGGGGCCAGATGAGATTCACACGAGAGTGCTGAGAGAACTGGCAGAGGCGATAGCCGAGCCGCTTTCCGTTATTTATCAGTGCTCTTTGTTGACTGGTGAGGTCCCAGAAGAGTGGAGACTTGCCAATGTGACTCCCATCTACAAGAAGGGTTGTAAGGAAAACTCAGGGAATTACAGGCCTGCTAGCATGACCTCAGTGCCAGGGAAGGTTATGGAGCAGATTGTCTTGAGGGAGATCATGTGGCATGTGCAGGACAACAGGGGGATGAGCCTAGCCAGCATGGGTTCACAAAGGGCAGGTCCTGCTTGACCAACCTGATCTCCTTCTATGATCTAGTGACCCGTCTGTTGGACAAGTGAAAGGCTGTTGATATAGTCTACCTAGACTTCAGCAAAGTCCTTGACACTGTCTCCCACAGTATTCTCTTGCAGAAGTTGGCAGTCTGTGGCTTGGACAGGTACAATCTTGGCTGGGTAACGAACTGTCTGGAGGGCTGGGCCCTGAGAATAGTAGTGAATGGAGCTAAATCCAGCTAGCGACTTGTCACAAGTGATGTTCCCCAAGGATTGGTGCTGGGGCCTGTCTTCTTCAATATCGTTATTGATGACCTAGATGAGGGCATGGAGTGCACCCTCAGTAAGTTTGCAGATGACACCAAGTTGGCTGGAAGTGTCAATCTGCCTGGGGGTAGCGAGGCCCTACAGAGGGATCTGGACAGAATGAATAGCTGGGCTGAAGCCAGTGGGATGAGGTTCAACAGGGCCAAATGCCTGGTTCAGCCACAACTTTGGGCACAACAACCCTAGGCAATGCTACAGGCTTGGGGCAGAGTGGATGGAAGACTGCGTAGCAGAAATGGACCTGGGGGTATTGATTGATGCTCAGCTGAACATGAGCCAGCAGTGTTCCCAGGTGGCCAAGAAGGTCAATGGCATCCTGGCTTACATCGCAAACTGTATTGCCATCAGGAGCAGGGAAGTGATTGTTCCCCTGTACTCAGCTCTGGTGAGGCTGCACCTCAAGTGCTGTGTTCGGTTTTGGGCCCCTCACTGCAAGAAAGACATTGAGGCCCTGGAGTGGGTTCAAAGAAGGGCAACAAGGCTGGTGAGAGATCTATTGCACAGGCCTCATGAGGAGCAGCTGAAGGAGCTGAGATTATTCAGTCTGGAGAAGAGGAGGATCAGGGGAAACCTTATTGCTCTTTATAACTACCTTTATAGGGAGGTTGTAGTGAGCTGGGGGTCAGCCTCTTCTCTCGTGTAACTGGTGATAGGACTAGAGGGAATGGCTTCAAACTGCATCAGGGGAGATTTAGTGCTCCACAGCCTGGGCTCAAGCCTCACTGCAAGTCATGGAAAGGAGCTGAAGAGAGCATGGAAGAACCCAAGGGCTATCATTAGGAAATACTATTGTGGTCTGGCACTGGAATTGGCTGCCCAGGGAGGTGGTGGATTCACTGACCCTGGAGGTGTTCAAGGAACGTTTGGATGCTATGTGAGGGACATGGTTCAGCGAGAACTGTTGGTGAGAGGTGGATGTTGGACTGGATGATCTTGTAGGTCTTTTCCAGCCTTCGTGTTTCTATGATTCTGTGGTAAGAGTAGTATGTTATAATGAGCTGATGAACCGTCTGGGCATGTGACTGGAAACTTCAGTGAGAGAAAAAGATGCTTTTCTAAGGTATGTGAGAGAACATCTGAAATACTTCATGACTTAAGTCACATTTTATTCATTCAGGGAAAGGATTCAAATAAGATCTACATTTTTGAGTCTTATTTTCTTGGGTTATTTGGATCACAAGGCCTTTAAAGATTGTTTATGTTATAGCAAATTACAATTTTCAGACTAGAGCCAAAATACTTATTTATTCAAGCATTTCAGCTTTCTCATGAAAGAAAAGGGAAGGGGGTATTGCGCTTAGCTGCCACAAGCGACCACATGACACTGCTGAAAGACCCTTCCCTTGTAGCCCGTCTTAAGCAATCCTTTCAGGAAAGAGGCAAAGAAAGCCAATGGAGAAATGAGGGCTAGACCAGTGCAACAAAGTGGTCTCTGTTCTCCACAGAAACAGAAGCAAGGTCTGTTCCATTCATAGGCATGGATGGCAAGCTGAGAACAGAGAGGCTCTTCTGGGCTTGGTACTGATAGCTCTTGGGTTCTTCCATGCTCTCATCAGCTCCTTTCTATAGCTTACAGTGAGGCTTGAGCCCAGGCTGTGGAGCACTTCCTTGTGTCAATTAGAAACATGTGGGAATATGACAGCGAAAGAACAAGTCCTGGGACATATTTTTTTTCCCTGAAACTCAACTTATATTTTCATTTCCCCCAATCATACAGGTTTTTTTGGCTCTAAATGCCAATGTGTTATTCCTCAGTAATGCCTGAAGTTATCTTTGCCCTCTACTGGCACTCTGTAGAAATACAGGAACACATCAAGCAATAGCACTGTCACTTCTGTTTTTCAGATTCACCAGACAGAAAAGGAGAGTACCCAGAGATTATATGCAGCCAGCGATGGGACCATGCTCTTGGGGTGGGAACAGCAAACCTTGTGTGAAAGCTCAGCATTTTTCCTCTACCTCCGCTGTTTACAGCCATAAGTTAATTTGAAAAGTTCAAAAACGTCTCTCAACACCTCAGAGATCTTGAGTAGCCTTCAGCTTGGGCTTTTGGCAACTAGTTGAGGTGCTTTATGATCCTGAAACAGAGAGAGAGACACTGAGTTTCCAACAGAATTAACTGAATCAACTTGTTTTTCTCCTTGGCCTGGGAGAATGTCTCAACTTTGGTGCAAACATTTGTGTTGAAACTACCTGATACACCATTTGACATTGCAGTTTTGTTGTATTCTCTAATCCTTCCCATCATTTTGCTGCTTAGATTTGTGTCTGAGACTGTTGTGACCAGAACTTCACACAGTCCTACCAGCAAATAGAACAAAACTCTATTCCCACTTTCTTGGAAACCCTTTCAGTCTGTACAGCGATATCTTTATTTGGGACATGAGCCATGATATTTTGTGAACCGACCATCATTCTTAACTGACTTTGCATCTGGGTTCTTTAATGATTCACAGGAGTTCCACATACATCAAGAGCTTGTTTCTTTTCCATCACTGATTTTCCATTTGCAGATCACAAAGAATTTGTGAAACTGAATTACTACCAAAATCAATCCATTACAGTCCTTCACCTTGTAGATGTGCATATCTTTCTGAACTAAAAATACAAATATAAGTGTGTGAGATACTCCATTCAGTTGTCCAAAAGGCCATGTCTTACTTATACAGGCCATCAGAAGTACCAGGGAACATGCAAATACTCATACAGAAACGAGGCATGGATATAGGATGTAGGTACTCAGCTACTTACATCATTTGCTTTGTCTTGATCCTTATCTCTAACTTGAGTCTCCAATTCTTTTCAAGTTTGAGGTCTTTCTCTCAAGATCCTGCTGCAATGGGATGTTTATTTGCTCCTGGCTCCTCTGTAGCATTGAAGTAGTAGTGGATATGAATGTTCACATTAGCATCAAGCTTCACCAAAGAAAAGACCTAAGTCTTTTGGTAAGCTTGCACTAATTACTAGAACTTCCATGGGAAAGGCAGCTCACTGGCTGACAAATTACATAGTGAGGTAATCTAAAAGGGATACTAAAATGAGTCACAATATCATCTTATTTATCAAAGAAAAGTCTCCTGGATTGTTTTTTTTTGCTAGTCTGTAATATGCTCCAAATGTACCCTGCTTCCATTTGATCTAAGAAATGACGTCTTAGGTAACTTAATTCAATTTTAATAACAGCTGGGAAGCTGAAAAGTTTTATTTCTGTTTTTATACAAAGTAACAATTTCTTTCAAATTGACCCTTTAGTCAACAATTTATTCAATTACAAGGGAAGAAAACTATTTTTTTCCTCCGCAATTCACAGATGAGGTTTTTATTCACCAGTAGCAAGAGTTCCTGAGATGAAAGCAAAAGAAGCATCTGGTCTATTCAAGTCACCAGCAGAGCTCCCATTGCCTGCAGCGTTGTCAGAATTTCACACTAAGGATTAGCCATATCTTAATCTATCCCGATCTTTTATGCAAAAGACCAGTAAAACGGCATTTAAAGTTTTATCAGATTAGAAACACATGTATTTAACAAGGCCTTTTAAAGATAAATTGTGTGCCATTAGAAAGCCTGACTCATGATTTCTGAATGTTTGGAGGTTGTTAATTCTGCTGAGAGGGATACCTTGTTCAGGCTAATGATCTCACCAGAGCCAATGCCTGGGGAATCGTGTTGGCAGTAGAGAAATGGAAAAGGCAATTTACCTTAATAGTCTGATGTAGCAAAGGTTTGGCAGGACTGATTCATCATCGACTCTTCTGCCATTTAAATCCACCAGCTCCCATTAAAATTATGTATTTTGTTCCCTCTCAGATGTTGCTACCCAGGCTTAATAGAGAAAATGCTTATACTCCTACAAATTAATTTCCTTTTTCCAACTGATAGGTGTAAAGCAGTACTGTTTTGGAGGAGCTCATCAAGGTCATTTTCCAAGCAATTAAGTTTCTCCTTTTTATCCCTTCTGTTGTGGGAGTGCATTCTCGATTTCTCCTGTTTGGGAATAAAATATAGCATGGAGAGGAACAGCTTTATTCTTGGATACTTCTTACCTATTTTTATTGAGCTAACATTGTCTGCTAGCTTAAGTACTCTCTTCCTTTCCTTACGTTATGTCCCACAGTGTTTACCTACAGTAATTGTATCCCTGCTGCACTAATTTATCCTTATTTTGCTAGACTAAACAAGTCAATGTCCTTTATCTTCTTAACTAGCATAGCTGCCTTTTTTTGTATTCCTCTTCTGTGTGCACAGTACCAGCTAGATACACAGATACTTTTAAAGACTGAATCTCTCCCAAGCCTCATCAACTTTAAAATCCCCTTTTCATTTCAAGAAATAAAACAAGGGAAAATTGTGTCTATAAACTCTTCATACTATTGCTATTAATACTATTGCTGTTATATCAATAGCAATGAACTATATACTATCTCCTGATCCTACTGTAATCAGTGGATGCATTTAGTTCTTTCCTTGCAATGTACTCTGAAAATAGATCTAGGCTGTCATATTGTGAGACCACAAAAGGCTGAGGCTACAAAAGTCTTGATGCAGACAGTTTTGATCTAGCAATGAAGTGTCATTTTTCTCCTATAGCTTACATGCCCAGAGAGGTGGTGGAGGCCATCCCCGGGGTCATTCAAGGTCAGACTGAACAAGACTGAGCACCTGTAGATGTTCCTGTTCTTTGCAGGGGAGTTGGACCAGATGGCCTTTTAGGGTCCCTTCCAACTCAAATGATTCCATGATTCTATAGAAATAATGGACAGGAAATCGAGTAGAGTTGTATCGGCAATAACTCAAGTGTTGTGCCTTCTCTTGTGAAAGCAAGGCACTGATAAATCCACAAATCTGGAGAAAAGCCCTAAAAAGAGTAGCAGTACCTGGGACTACAGCAGGAGCTGGGAACCAAAGGCAGGCTCAGAAAGTTATTATTTTACCTCACCTAGTGCATGGACTTCAAGGAAATTCATAGAACTCCACAGTGAAAAGTTTCAAAAGCACCAGAAACTCCTTCCCCCTACCAAAGTGTTTACTTTAACGTCTGTAAATATCTTAAATGCTTTTATATATATGTATCTGACTATGTTATTATTCAACTTCCTTACAAAATCTAAACAAATGAAAATAATTGGAAGTACTTGTGCAAAAGGGAGAAGAGTGAAAAAGGAACACCAACCAGTAACAAAAAATCAGCCATTACAGAGGACCTTCTGTTCTTCCAACGACTCCCAGTACCTTGAAGTGGCATTGAGAGGCTTCCTTTTCTTTTGAAAAAGCAGATTCTTTGTAACACATAGGACAAGGGCAAGCAGACTCTTGATGTTAACCCACACTGAGTCAAGCTGGCATTTTTTTTTTTTCTTCCTCCTGGGAATAGATGTTTTTGATTATGACAAATCCTTTTTTCCTACATAGTATCTCAGCACTGAGGCAGACTTTTCAGAAGCAAGTATTCAGATCTGTATTTCTTTAAAGAACAGCTAAACATCCATCATGAAGACATTCATCAAGCATTCCACCACTTTGCATCCCTGCTTCAGATGTGATGAGCTGGCACTGGCTGCTGGCATGTGTCTAATCTGGGCATTACTCGCAGGTTAGTTTTACTCTGGTGAGAGTATTAGAGCCCATTCTACCAAATCCTTGGCTTCCTCAAAGCTGTCAGTGTAACTGGCAGAGACAGTAAATTTAAAGCCCTGGATTTAGCCTGAACTTGCTGGTTCTTGCAGTCTGCAGGAACATGACCTGAACGCTAAGTGATTTAGGACAGTGCTCTGAACAATCAAAGGAATAGTGCGTACCCCAAAGGTTATATTATACTGAAGAGTATGATTTATGAATTGACCTGTTATTTCCTGCAGCATTAGCTACAGCAATTATCTCCCTTCTTAGATTATATTTATGGAATTGTAACAGGTCAGAGTGACTTGATGCATGGCTGTGGCAAGCAAAGACCTTTTTGCAGTCAGGGTGGCTGGCAAGAATCTTTCCTCCTTTAAAGCTCAAATGTGATTCTGTCACTCGTCTCCTGCAATCATGAGAAATCCAGGTAACTGGTGGCTGTCAGTCACTCCACACTCATACAGGAATTATGGCAGTCAAATTATCTGTAACACCCAACAGAAGTCTACTCAGAAATGCCCCTGAGAGAATCTCTTTAGGTCTCTGATGATAAAGCACTGGTACCCAGTTTCACACAAGCAGAGATTTTGAGTGATATCTTAAAGTAATTTGAAATCATGTCAGAAACATTTGCTGCCGTAATGATTTTTTGATACAGGTAGTATAGAAATGTGGCTATGTATAAAATGATTCATATTTTTTACACATTTGGGAAACAGGAATGAAAGTTAATCTGAGGGATATAACATGCTAAAGGCAACTGCCATCTTCTGTCCCCACGTAGCTAAAATCAATCAAATGCATAATCTTTCAGATGGCAGCCAACTACAAGCCCATCTTTTGGCACTCAGTACCACTTTTTCTGATTTGCTATAAAGTCTGCTGAAAATCCCCAACAGTCTTACCAAGTTCAGAGTCAAGCTTTCAACACACTGCACCAGTGCCCTGCTAGGACCCAGCTCTGCCACAGTCAGGCTCACAGATCCAGGTAACAAGAGTAAGCCTCACCTGAGTAAACTTGCTAGTGCGATTACCTTTACTTAAACAGTTTAATGTAGTGGTAATTTTTTTTTTTCATCAGTTCCCTATTTATCTTGCAAGCAGGAGGTGGGAAAAGTATTCCCCAGTCTCAGACATAAGCCATTTTTGTGAGTGTGAGTTGTAAATATTTTGAAATTTTGTATTATGACTAACTCTCTGGGGCCCCAGACATGTTCCAGTACAACTGACCTATTCCAGCCAATTCCCAACATGCCACTCAGCACCTCCCGTGCTTTCCTTCAGCTCCTCCTCCTTTCCCTCTTCTCTTCCCAGAGTGGAGGGAGGGTTATAGTAGCTATGAAATGAGGACCTAGCAGAATCTCATTTCTGCCCGGGCTCTGGCCCTGAACCCTTCTTTTCATCCTGGAACATAAGAAAGTGGCATCCAGCTGCATAGCCTTCCTTCTCTGTGGCAGGATAACCCAATTCTCCTCATGGTCTAAGCCTGTCCACTAGTATGAGGCAGACAGTGTCTTCACCCTCCTCTCCTGTTGCTCCTCCTCTCCACTGTCAGTTTCACAGTGGGCACACAGCCGCTGTCAGGGAAATTACCCTGATATCACTGTAACTTCCTAACCTTATAAAAAGTAAGATCCAGTGGATGCACAGAAGGATATCATCACTAGAAAGCAAGGCAAAGCACAGACAGCATGGCTGGGGGAAAAAAAAAAAAAAAAAAAGAAAATAAGACATGATTCTCTTCCTTTGCTAAAGCTGAGGTCTGTGGGATATTCTGGCAAAGTTTGCAGCACCACCTATACTGAAGCTCCTTCCCTCTCCCTCCATGGCTGCACAGAGGAAAAAAGTAAAAATAAAAGAGACGTTGCAACTGCTACTGTCATCATAGGAGTGAAATGACAACAGCTTACCAGCTTGTATGCAAAATGCCTCCTTTTCAGTGTCTCTTCAGTATAAAATATCCGCTTCAATGTGTGGAGTATTATCGAGAATTTGGGATTGAGAGCACCACTCCCTTTGTAAGAAATACACTATCTCCACCCAAATGGAAAGAAAGGGCGATTGTTCCATGGGGAGGGTGACTCAGAGTTTGGTGGCAATACAATGTGCCTTTTGATCACTATGTAAAACAAACAGAGACTACAACTGAGAATGCCAATAGCTGTTACTGCATGAGAGGACGGTTAACACACTGTTGCCAAACACTTGCACAACATTATTGACTGACAGATGCCCAAGTGCTGCACTGGAATGAGGCTGAAGGAAATATTCATAATCATTAGCAATCTTTGCTGCATCCATGTATTAGTAACCCCATTTCACTCAGTGTTATGCAGACGTATGGAAAATCAAGGAACTGCCCCTGCTCTGGATAGCAATTCAGTAACAGAACCACAAATAAACACCACATAAACACTTAGTCCTCTGATGCAAAGCTTAGACACCTTAAATGGTGCAAACAGTCATCTATGATACACCTCTGCTGACTTTTGTTGTGTTGAGCAAACGGAATTGAAGTGAAATTTTGTGGAGTTAACATGTTATTTGACAGTAACAGAAACAAATTTCTATCAGCCCATCTGCAGTAATGCTTACATATCTTGTTAGGAAGAAAAGTAATTTCAATCTCAAGTAATAAGTATGTTGTTAGAAGCTGTATTGACAGGGAAGCTTATTAAAAAAAAGAACAAATCTACAGTTAGAAGAGAGAGAGTTTTCCTTGTCTCTGAAATGCCACCTCCCAAAATTACAGCCTCCAATTATAATGAAATGAAGACAACATGAAAATGCTTCCAAATGGCGTATGCCTTCAAAAATCTTTTGACAAAGTGACTTAGTGATAATAGACTTAGATATCACAAATTGGAATGATCAGGAGAGATGATGGGAGTTACATGGAAAATAAAGTTTAATGGAGAAAAAATTTAGTCTGTGTGAAAGAAATCAGAGATTTGAACATGTGAAAAAGTAGTTTTAAAGATGAGACTAATAAATCATTCTCTATGATACCCTTTATGGGCATGGGCAGGATATAAAGGTGAGGACCTCCACACCCATCTGTAGAACTGGAAAGAACTTTCTAAGTTCTGGAATGAACTACATTGCAGGTTTTAGAGATACATATATACATATACATCCAAGCAGCTGAGATATACCAGAGAATGCCTTGGTACAGTAGTTCTTATCTGGATCAAACATGCTGTTGGCAGTATCTTGATATCCATTTAGATTTTAAGTTCTGTGATTCAAAGATACCCTCCTGAAATTCAGGTTTTGTACATTTGCCAGATTCTGACAATTGTTTTCTGCAAAAATAAAATATATATATTTTTTTAAAGAGCTATTTTAAATGCACTTCTATTGTCCTCGTGTTGTCTTGGCATGAGAGAAGCATAGAAAATATCTCTGAAAGATTTCCTCACCATCAGGAAGTGAGTTTAGGTTGGCTGTGGTTGCCATGTGGGCTGAAGGCTACAGAGGCCTCCAGCAAGTGCAGCTGGGTGACTGATCATCAGCAGCAGTCACTCCAGCTGTTCTTTTTACTGGGCTCCGCCTGGAACTCCTGTTAGTGTACAGCCTAATATTTAGTCTAGTCATCACAGCCGGAAGAAACAACATGTCCAAAAAGTGCTCAAAGTAAATGGCTTGTAACCAAGGAAGTTTTTAAAACCCACAGAGAACAGTTGCAAGAAATCCTTTTTTAGTTTCAAAACTTGAGGCAGTTGTCTAAATGACTTTAAAACCTAGCAGTATTAAATCTACTGAAGATGAGCTAACTGTCAAATAACAGTGAAAGGTTAAATTGCCTTGCTTGTTAAATTCATTCCAATCTACTAAAAATAACAGACTTCTCAAAATTCCTGCTTCATAGACTTCACAACCACACACAAATCTCAAAAATGTTTGTTTGTGAAGGACCCTCAGCGCTCTCACTGAAAGCTCTAAAGAAACGGGATTATATGGTGCGTTGACTTGAATCTGCACCATACCCTTCCAGGCCAGGCCTGTGAACGCCCATTGTGAAGCTGAGGGTGAAAGAGGAAGGAGTAAAACTCACCAGTCAGCATTACAGTCCAGGAAGGGGCCCAATCATTAGGGATTTGACTGAGGAGAAGTAATACTTGGTCAGGATTTGGTTAGGTAAGGGTTTCTGGGTCAAATCCTATGTGAGGAAATGTGCATCATACCATCAGCTTGTATTGTTCTCACTCTTGGAGGTGCTGTTGCCAGTATTCATACAAAGCCTAGGAGAGAAAGACAGGTTGCTTAATTTCTGATGGCTCACAGTGCTGACGACATGGCTCAAGCAGTCCACTCTGTTTTGATATTAGGAGCTGATGTAGACATTTGTCCAGCATGCTGTGAGTTCTCTTGAAGCATCTGTCCCTGAGAAATGCCTCTAGCTTGCCACTTCTGGCAACAGCAGGCCAGGGACAAACCGTTAGCAATGCAGTTCCCATCAGTGAGTGAAACTTGGAGCAGAAATGGCCAAAGATTTGGCTTTCAGAGCTATGTACAGTGGCTGGGGCTGAACCAATCATAGCTGTCTTTTCCCCATGTTGTTCTACATGCATCAGTGATGAGACCACAGAGAAGTTGGAAAAGAATCTAAGAATTATTCATTGCCGAGTCACAGTATTGAAACAGCATGGACGTAAGCAAGAACCCAGGCATGCAATATTGTGGTTATATAGTATGTTCATGGTGAATGCAAGAGTTAATTCATATCAATTCATTACATTTATATAGCTATGATTTGCTACCATCATGTGACAGACTTTAAGCTGTTTTTCTTCAAATTTGGGCAGTCTTAGGCTTTACAAAACGTTCAAGGGTAACAAAACTGTTGTGTGCTACCTTGGTTCCTCATGGACCCACTCACTCACTCACTGCCATTTAAATTATGAGAACCCTGAGTAGGCTGTTTCAATTTCCTTCTGGCTTGTCAGCTCAGTGTGTTGGTAACTAAAAATGCTGGACATGCTTTGGGCCTGACTTTATCCCTGGGGTCAGGGAGCAAATGCAGAGGGGGCAATGTGGCAGCTGCTCTGCTCCTGGACTATGGAAATTCTCTGAGTTCACTGCAGCCTTTGTAGCCTGAATCACCAGAACTGGATTTGGATGCAGAGAAAGGACCCTGCACTTGTGTCTTAACTGACCACTCACACAATTGCAAATATTGCAATGTTAAAAAAAAAGGAAAAAAAAAAAAAGGTTTAATTATAGTAAAGAAAATAGTATAGCGCAAATGTTTTGCATAGTTTCAAATGTCTCCTCCTGACTTTCATATCAGAATAGTCAGAAATGTATCGTCTATTCTTTCCAAAGGAGACCCATCTTCTTTCTATAAATGCTTTAGTATTTTCAAAGCACACTGCACACAGTCTGCAAGCATTTTTTTCACTCAGAATCTTTAATACTCTGGGTCCAAGAATTGTTTTCTTCTTCATTTGCTTTATTCATTATATGATACTTTAGTAAATCACGTTTCCACAGTTTTCTAATTCCTCCTTCATAGAAATTTGAAGGGATACTTCCAATCCACCAAGTTGTGACTTTCTGTGTAGTAATGACAAGGTACTGTTGTGATGTCCTTTCAGAAAGGAGAGCACGTGTTACTCATTGGCTGATAGTGGTAAGTTATTTATTAGAAGGCTGCAGTTAGTGATTGATCCTCAAACTGTAAGTAGTTAATATTTAAGAAAGCTGAATGAAATCTCTCTGTGTTGTACATGATAAAAACATTACTAAGGAATGAGGAAAAAAACCTAAGCCACTGAGTTAGACTGAGGTGTTTTGTGACTAAAACCAGCTCTTTATATTGACTTTGGCTTCTGCTCTTAACTGTACCAGACAAAAGAAACTTTTTTTCCATTTGGTGTTTACCTGCTCTTCTCATGCACGTTTTAGTACAATTTGCAGTACTTGAGCATTTAAAGGTGCCAGTCCAGTGAGTTTCATGCCTTGTTCTATCCTTATCGTGGACAGAGAGGTTTATCTGATCTCATTAACTCCCAAAATGAGTTGCATCACAGTGATACAAGTTCTGTATCCATGTACAAGCTTTTGGTAAGAGCAGTGCCCCTCAGGACAAGAAGGCTTAGAATCCAGAAGCAGATCCATCCCTGGGGATTCAACTGCCTGAGTATAATTTCCTGATATTCTGCACACCCACACATTTTTGCAGAGCCTTTTCCCTCTGTTGAAATACTGGCAACTTCATTTCAGAGAAAAACAAAGAAGAAAACAAACAAACAAAAATTCTCCCAAACAAACAAAATCCTTGCTCCTCTCCATTGCTTTACAAGAACACAAGATGATAAAACAATGACAAGAAATACAGCATGTTTTAGAACTCAGGCACTAATTCTGCAAGTTTCACACATAATCAGCTTGAAAGTGCTGGCATGCGCAGTCTGTTTTGCTCATAGAAAATCTGTAGTTTTAAAAAAAGTTAAAGCTTTTATCATCAAGTCTTTGAACAGAGGAATTTAACGTTGGCTTACAATTCCTAAACCATTTAATACTAGTTCCTCTCTGATTCCAGTTCCCAGTAAGTGTATCCAAGTTTGGAGGTGAGAGGAGAGTAATGGAAACATGGTTTTCATAGCTGCTCTTAAGGGAATCACGGGGCAACAAAAAATGACATTCAGTGGCAGACCTGTTGCTGGAATACTGTGGGTCTCAAATTGCTCTGTTTTCAACCACTACTGACTAAGCTATCATTGAACTTGCTTATTACTTTAGATGCTTCTTTCTGGGTCATTTGTCATTGCTGAGTCAAGAAGAGGAATAATGATCTTTATAGTTACATCAGTATCAGTGTGTGATTATTTTATGAAAAAGAATCCTGTCACTTTTATACCACAAAACCTCAAATGGTTTTGTCAGGCAGTTACATACTGCGGATTTGACCTTTATCCTATCCCAACTCAATATTTCACCTCTTCTCCAATGAGAATTTTTGTGCATCTAGGTCGTTTACGGAGAATCATCTTCCCCCAAATCAGCAGATCATTAGGAATGTTGGTAATGCACCAGGACAGTCCCACGCCTCCTCATTCTGCAGGGGTATTCTATGTCCAAGTTGATCAATCCAGCATCTCTGATCAACGTGGATCCTTAAAAGCTGTTGTGAAGAGGTTTAAGAAATAAATATATATGTATGTACAGATTAAATCTTAAGTTTTAACTTCATGGCATAGACAGAAGAGTTGCCACCAATTAAAAAACTTGTGGCTGTCAAGATTTTCCTTGATGAAAAGATGTAGGATTTTTGGGAAGGTACGCAGGTCAAGTCACAATTTGTTTTGTAAGTTTTGTGGGCTGGGTAGAAGAAATGGCCTTTGAGAGCCTTAAGAAGCATTTGTGGAGAGACTTTAAATACCCCCAGCATATACAGGTTTAGTGTCAGAGGGCAGAGACAGGCTGGCAAAGGTAAAAACAGTGCAAAGAATCATGAATATTTTTTTGTATCTTTGTATTCTTTTATGTATAAACTCAGAGAATCTTCTTCTGGTCTAAACTTTCTCGTAGTTTCAGAATTTTGTCTGTAGGTTTCAACAAATCCATGCCCATCTACCCTAGCATTTCCTCCAACAGAAGGCTTTACCAGCAGATTAGCTCTTCTGAACACCTCCTGCCTCATACAACAGAACGAGGTAGACCCCTAAAACAGCCCAAGAACTGAAGTTTTTGGTGGTGGTGGTAAAACACAGCACCCCAAGATACACACACAACAAAATTATTTTTAAATCCAAGTGACTGAGAAATAATACAGAGGATATTTCTCTCTAATAGACTATTTATAAAGGGATGGAACCTGAATGTCTCTGGAACCATGAGGGCTTTTCCAAGATCCTCCTCTTCCAGTTGCACTACTACAATTTTGCCCATTTTGAACACGAATGCATAAAGGAATCTGCAGTGATTGTGAGGAGATTTCTCTCTCTGTTTTTCTTTTCACGTCACAAATCTATACCATCTCAAGTGACACATGGCTTATGCAGTCTCTGCCACAGCTAACACATCGGATAGAAGAATGCTAGCTGATGGTCACATGTATTTCCAATAGATAAAATTAAAGGAACTGATAGAGAAATCTGGATTATTTGAATTCATGACTCAAACACATGCATCTCATCTCTTCAAAGAGATAGAGAAGGCCTCACTTATTTCACTGTAGGACTCAGAAAATATGAGGAAATCAAGAGAAAAACATGAGTCAAGAGTAAAAAAGTTATCTGTGTATGGGTGATATGTTTTCGATTTTTACTGTTTACAGGCAAATTCAAAGAGGAACATGATACGTTTCTCTAAAGCTGCTGAAATTACCTAGTATTGGGAACAAATGATAAAAATAATCTCACAGATTATTTATGGCAATAGTGAAGTAAGACAATACACATGAATGAAGACTTCAGGCCATAGGAGGAGACAGTTCATAAGTGAAATATTTGGACAGTGAAGAGTATCTCAGATAAGATGGGGGTTGGCTCACATGCACCCTCTGATCCTGCTAGGGATAGAATGGGATAAACCATGGATATGATCAGGTGAGACAGGCTGGAAGTATTGGCAGCATCTTTAGGAGCACACAAAAATGCAGAGGAGCTTTACTTCAGTCCAGCAGAATCTAGCTTTGGAAAGAAAATGGATAACCAGGTTTATAAATAGATGAGAATGAAACCTGGTCAACAGAAAGGATCATGTGCAGACTAAAATTGTTTTGTGGCATTGGGCCACTCATGAAAAAGATTGCCTGGATGCATTGCAAAATCAGACCACTGTGTCCTTTCATATAGCCACCCAGATCAAACACAGAAGATAAAGTATTTTCCCAGCACTAGAGAAACTTGAGCTTCATCTAGTTAAAATGTTTCTCCCAACTTCAGACCATCTATAAAATTTTGTAGTTTGAATAAACAAGTTTTTCCTTGTCTGCCTCTCATGTGGGAGATAAAGACCCTTTGGCTGCTTGTTTGAAATGTAAGTAGAGTTGCAAATACGCCTCTCTTCTGATACAGTCCAAAACATTCTTTTGCATTCTTCCTACTGTGGCCAAACTCATTCACATGGACCTCCTCAGCAATGTTAACACTGAGAACGCAGAGATTCATTTCACCACGAAGTGTTTTTGAGGAGGACAAATTCATTTTCACTGGAAGTTTTACAGTGTCTGTGCCCACACAAACAGCCTGAATGGGCACAGACATAATTATTACTATTCTTCTCTAATGAGCAAGGCTAATCTCTCCTGTGCTGCCGCTTGTATATATGTTGTCATTGCTGGTTTGGTCATTCCCAGAAGGGACTGAACAAGGGATGCTGAGCTCACAGCAACTTTTACAGCTTGGCTTAAGGCTGTGTGTCTGATACCTGAAACTAGAAGGCCAGGCTCCACAGCCTTAGGAGTGCTGTGTCTTGATTCCTGGTGATTGTACGTTTGCTTACCTACTCATGGTTGCAGCCAGGTTTCAAACCGGCATTTTTTCACAGAAACAAGTAAATTGCTTTACAGATCATCATGTTTTCTTGTCAGTGGTGGAGTACTTTTTTCTTCCTCAGTCAGACCAAATTTTAGTACCAGACGTACACAAGAAAATCTGCTTTCCTTGCTTTAGTGTTTTATATTAGTACTTGATTTTGTTTGATGGTGAGCTGCAGGAGTTGCAGTGATAGATCAAAGAGACCAAGTTTCAGTTATGTTTAATTGGATTTCACTGACTAAAAAGATTCCCAAGTCCAATAAAGCAGTGCTGAAAGTGCCTATTTACTCATACTTTTTTTTCCACAGCTGATCTAGAGTGAAAAAAAAAAAAAAAAAAAAAAAAGCTGGTGTTCTCCTTTCAGAAATGTGAGACATGGGAGTGCCTACAAACAGGACAGGAAACATTTCCTTGGATGCATTGGTCATCTTTGTAAACCACATTTTCCTACTTGTGCAGTGCAGATAGGGTAGAATTCATCCTGGTTGAGTCTGTTTTGTAAAACTGGCTCTTCTCTTACGTGAGAACTTGGAAGAAGAACGAGCTTTTCAGGTCCTGTTTGTCTGGGCAGGTTGGGACAGGAAAGGTTGCACAAAGGCAGATTCAGTCCCAGCTGGTCTCAGCATGGAGCCCTTCTGCTACCGGAGCAGCTCTCTGGGCACAGGAGCATCAGTGTTACAGGTTGTTCTGTGTTATGCCCCTGTAGGAGTGGGAAGAAATGGACTTGCTCCTTTTGAGGACTACAGAGATAGCAGCAGCCATTGGCTTGCTTTTACGAGCATCTGACAAAAAGACACCAGGGTGAGAGTGAAGGTTGAATGATGTACTTGTTCCTTTACTTGTTGTTTACTTTCATTTCAGATTGTTGAGCTGGTTACTGTGTTACCAGGTTCATCTGCTCCTGCTCTCAGACCCAGGCTTGTGCAACCAGAGAGTATGTGGGAGTCTGCACAGGCAGGAGCTGTGCTGCAGCAGTTTGAGGTGAGGGAGTCTTGAGTGAGAGCAGCAGCTCAGTGCCAGGATTGTGCCTTATATGGCTGCTCGACTCCTGCAATGCATCTCTTGGTATACAGCTTATGGTAAAAGCCTTCAGGTGCTGTGCTCTTCCACAGCTGTATATCAACTGCTGTTTGTTGGGCTCTGCACACTGAGCTGTGCTGAATGTGGGCCAAAAAGAAGTTGCTTGCTCGGAGTCACAGCTATTGAACAGCCAGCCCTCAGACATGCAAAATGCTGCCAAAATCCCTCCTGCGTCAGCGAATGCCTGAGGTGGCCAGTGCTAGCCAGGAGGCCTCCTCTAGTGGCTGGCTGCATGTCCCCATGCAGGTGGCCAGTCTCTTCCATTTAGGAGCAAGGAGGGCAGAGCACTCACAAGATGTGATTTTCCATGAAGATTACATGTTGCCAAGGTCAGGCTGCATCTTATATCAGGCCCCTTACATCAGGTCGCTTTGACTGAGAACATGTTCTTGTTCGCAGGGAGAAAACTTAATCTGTATCTGGACTGTGGTGTAATGCAGAGTGCCAGGCTATGAATGCTGCCAGTGTGCTGCTTGTTTTAAACACCACCTATTTTTGTTTTCAGGGCTCCTTTTTTAACCTTTCCGGAAAATGCTGCTGTGGCCACCATCCACTATTCTGCTTCTCTAATGGCTCACCTACAGTGAATCACTCTCAGAGAATGGCCCTGTTTTTAATTGCTGGACACTGCTTTTCTGCAAGAAGGGATTTGTAAACTGCAAATATTTGCAGCTCTCCAAACCCACAAAAATAATGTTTGTCAGTGCTCTAGAGATCAATGTTTAAACCATACAGTCTAGTGCAATCAGAAGGATGTTTTTGTTTATTAGGAATATATTTTAAAAGTAAACAAATTAATTTATAGATAGTTATATAATTACACTCAAGCACACACACACACATATATGCATATATGGAGTCAATTACAGATGTAAATATGTTAGGCAACTCTGGTACAATGAAGCTATGTCTTAAAAAAAATACATCTTACAGTTGTAATTGTATGAGGTTCTCATTGAATATTACTATAAGCAGACATTTTTATAAATAACATTTGAGGCCTCAAACAAAACTTCTTTGTTTCCTGCCTCAAGTGTCTGCCAAATTATTTTTGATTCTTGGGAGGCTAGAAAAGTGGAAAGCTTTCTCCAACCCTTTGGTTATACTGCTACCAGATTGTGTAGTTGGATTTGTTGCTTCTTGGTTCTCACTCTTATCTGAGAGTGCTTCTTTCTCATCCATTCTTGAGCTCAGCCCATGCCATGAACAGCAGGTATTCATACGTTTTTGTTACTACTGTAAGTTTTGCTATAAATTGTCCCTTGAAAATATCATTGCTGTCTCAACATCGCTTTTACTGCATGGTAGAGCCCAAGCTGTTTTTGTTTTGTTTGGAGCCCCAAGATCTTTTGATGCAGATATTGCAGTTTCTAGCCTTTTTGTGCTTGTTAAAACATAAATGTGTTATGAGACCATCTTAAGAAAAAAAAAGAGGCTTTTGAGTGATACATCCAGAAATGAAGCCACCTAGGGATACGTAATGAGCATCAAGGCTTGTACGCTCATGGCCAGTTACTTGGACTTTGAAGTTGGGGTAACAAAGCAATGAAAGTATGCTCAAATTAGTTGTTAAATTGTTAAGCTAAAAGGAGATTAATTAAAACATCATAAAACACTGTTCTTGAAAAGGAAATGGAGAAGGCACTGGCTTCTTGTTTTTACAGCAAATATAATACAGTGAGTCTGTGATGAAGAGTTCGACCACAGCAAATTCCTGGGGGTAAACATAACAACAACAAAACAACAGAAAACAGGGATTTTCTAGTCTGCATTTTACAGTAGCTTTCAGAGGTTTATAGTCATGTTTAAATCAGATGCTAGCAAAAACTTGCTAAATATTACATGTGTGAACATATAGGCTTGTCTGGAAATTGTTCAAGAAAAATTGATGCTCTGTGGGGTGAAATATATCATCATTGTGTCTTATTCATTTTTAATATATTTTTTTACTTTTGAGGGAATATATTGATGCTTTAGTAAGTGCTCCTCTAAAACACTGTGATGTTCTCTAGCTGGAGGTGGGATGGGCTGCTGTAACAAGTAGGAATCATTTAAAATCAAGTTATAATCTAAAACGTTTCTTTTGTATTTTACTTGCTGCTGTCTCCTGTCCTTCAGAATGAAAGAAATTTTATGCAATATCTCCACTTCTAAGTTATTGCAGGGGAGACTTAGGTAAATCACACTGTAGGACTTACTCTTTACTAACAGCAATTTTAAAAGTACTTTGCCCAGCATGATAAATTATGTGTCTCTGCAGAGGCACTGAGGAGTAGAGTAGAAACAAGCCACCCCAACAATTCTGACTTCATTTTCTGTTTTGTAACGTTTGTGATAGTTAATTGCAGACTGTATATAAAATAATGTATAGGATAAGAGAAATCTCCATATATCCCAAAACTAAGCTGTTGTTGCAGCTACACTGCATAACTGTTATGCACAGTGCCAAACTGTTCTGGCTTTTTGTACCCCCACAGGGTGCAAAGAAACAGAAAATAGGGTGAAGACAACTGTTTCAGGCTATCTGCACATTTCTTCTAAGAGACAGAAACTTCTGCCAGAAAAAAATCAGCTGCTGGAATTATTTTAATCTCTTGTGCTGAGCTTTTACACTTTATTTTGAATTTTTCACTGTTGCTGCCTTGAACATGGCATATATTTCACATTTCTTGTCCCCGTTTGCTCTCTGTGCGTGTCCAGCCTGCTTATACCTAATTCCACATTTCTCTTAGCAGCTTTCAAAGAGATGGTGAGAAATGACCTGATGCAGTCTAGAGGCAGTAAAAATATTTTTATTCACTGATTCTCATAGATCGTTCTGAGAGCTCTGGCCAATGGGTGATATGGAAACACCTAGGGTTTATAGATTATTATTCCTCGCAGATTCATATTAAATATCCTTTTTAAAATAAACTCACAGCCATGCACGTATGCCTTTTAGAGTAGAACAGAGCAAGATAACCTTGCACTGAGTTTCTGCATCACCCTGCTCTTACATTTAAACTCTTTTGTTTTAATCAGTTACTTCTCACAGTCATTATGAGGATTCATTTTTTAATGGCATTTGCAATAGTGTGATCACACACTGATAAAGTGGACCTTCCCAGAGTGCTTCAGTAAGCTGTTGTAGAAAGAAAAATTAGAGGAAGACATGGAAAGACTTTTAATAAGATGCATGAAACCATGAGGTCTTCTTGTTTCTACGTATCTTTAAGGCAGATAGCAAAGTGGGGCAAGTCATTCTTGCTTTGTCTGATTTTTTCTCTGGATTTGTACTGGACTTCTTATGAAAGTCACAGAAGTACCATGTTCTGAATCTTACTGTTCTTTATGTTTTAAAATGATTTAAAATCATTACACCTTAATCAAACCTACGGCTCTTAAGCAATTTGTTGTTCCCACGTTTGCATCTGACTAGGAAAGGCACCCCAGTAGGGAACTGTGAGTTTTGCAGGTCCTCAGCTGTGAAGTATAGCACAGCAGGAACCACTGAGCTTGATTGACATTGCTCATTTGCTCTTTAACACAGCTGCCTGCCAATTCTACTAGGAAATGTTTCTGAACCATAACAGATTTAGTTGCCGTATGCCTGTGATACACTCTGGGATCTTCTCTGCTAGCTCTTGCTCCTGATTAATACAGGTATGTGCTTTGTAGCTAAAATCTGTTTGGTCCGTGACTTCTGGTTGGGAAACCTCGCGTATCTCTAAGGGGTGGCCAGGTTGTATGCTTGTCCCCTAAAAGCTGTGGATGGAGGAGAATGGGAAGGGGGAAAATAAGGCTGAAGAGCCTCAATGCCAATTCAGTGTTACATAGGGAGGCATTCTGTTGGTATTCTGTATGGTCTTCTTGCCAGGGAGCTGAAGGAAACCGAAGCATAGCTGAGAATTGAGCTGGTTGCCTTTCACCCCAAATATAGACAAAAACTATACAGGAGCAGATACACGATGTGCTATTTTCTCAGAGGAATAGAAGAAGACTTATTCTTTTAAATCTGTGCAGAGAAACTGCATTCCAGGGAAAAAGCGCTGATAATAATCCACTATAAAACCAAGATTAGAGTCCAGACAAAGAGGACTGGCTTTTGTTCTCTAAACAAGAAATTATCCTACACAACCCATTCAATAGAGCATCTGACCAGGTATTAGAGTCCAAATTTCAACTTTCAAGGTTTTGCTGTGTATTACTCTCTCTTTGTTGTTTATTGCACAAGCTCAGGCACTCAGTGATAAACTGTTTGCTCTGTGGCCTTGCTGTGGTACATGGAAAACTTTCCATGACTGTACTACTAGGAACAGAAATAGCTAGGCATGTTCCAGGCGGCTTTTGGAACAACTCAGTTTGGATCCCGATGAAAAGAGGGATTGTTCAGAGGCTCATCAATATCCTGTATGACTTGTTTGTTTCTCTTTAAATCTGTTATATGGAAGAGCGTGAAATGCTGGGAAGAGATTTTATTTCATATCCTCCTGGTAGCTTTTAGAGTCGTACACTGCCATGCAGTTCATGAACAAACTTTCTTCCAGGGTTAAGCAGGGGAGTGGATTTGTTTCCTTTATTATTACTTAATTCTTTTACTTCAGTTGCACTGTATTGAAGGAGAAAGTCATTATCTTTTTTTGTTTGTTTTTAAGCAGTAACATTTTGTTTTTATATTAACCCTATGTTAACATATTGGGAAATGTAGTGTTTAACAATTTTTTCCTTCTGGAGTTTTCTATATGCAAAATTCTCTTTCAGTATATACTAAGATCTGGTGGTGATAATTCAGATACAGAGAGCTGAGAGGAAAATTATTGTTATTTTTTCTGCTTCAACCTGTCTGTTGAAATCAGAACTGAATTAATTCCCCCTTTATCTGCCCGAAATTTCTTAGGTGAATTCTTGTGAGCTTCCTGACTGCTTCATATTCATTTTACTTCTTTGAAGGAGACCTTCAATTCCCCCATCTTCATCCTCTTTTTGTTTCCCTGGGACATAAGCCATAGGACTAAAAGAAGTGGCTAGAGCATGTGGATATAAAGGTGTATCAGATTTACCTGAAACTGTAATAGGTTACTCCTTGTTCTCCAGGCACCTACAGTTGGCACTAAAAAACTGGTCTTGTAACTTTTATCTTTAAGAAATAGTGCTTTGTAGTTTATATGCCAAGAGTTAGAGTGCTCATTGCTTAACTTTTATTTCTCCTGATGGTAACAAAATTTCTCAGAAAGTATTTTGCATCTTAACATTGTTTAAATAATCTTTCTGGTTAAGCTGATTAATCCTGGATGGATTTACTAATCCGGGGAGGAAAAACTGCCAAAGATGCATAGCAGAGTATTTCCTAACTTCTTTTGTGTGAAGGCTGTGATTATTTCTTTTCTCCTCCACAGGCATATCTTGAGTGAGCTTTGAGAAAATACTTATTTAGTAAATGAACTGTAGTCAGCTGAAGGGACTGAAGGAAACTAAACCATTCTGTGGTTGACAAAGAGACATGGGATTTTATATGGCTATAAATCTACTGCTGGATTTGGGCTTCCACACTAGCTGGATGCTAGTTCTACTAGTAGAGTCATCATCTCTATTAGCAGTTTGAATTAATGGTTTTGTTATAGAAGAAAATATTTAGACAACTGATGCTAGACAGACTAAACTTCCTTTTCTGCTGAAGTATTTGTAGGAAGTGGTACTTCTGAAGTGGGTGCACTTTTGTTCAAGTTTATCCATCTTCTGGAAAACCTGGAGGCTCGAGGCCCTAGGTCCATCTAAACCACTTCAGCGTCATTCTTCTATTACTATTCTCATCTGTAAACTTGTAAAGATGCAAGAATGTTGGAAACCATTGGTCAAATAGGAAAAGGTTGAACATTAGATTTCTCGATAAGGGTTCTCTTCCATGCACCTGTTTGTGTGGTCACATTATTTGCCTTGATGATAAAATCTTTTAAACACAGTATGTATTTTAGAAGATCCTCTCCTCAGGTATCCTGGATCCTATTATCTTGAGTTCATAAATCATGCTCTGTCACAAGCAGTTACCAACCATGTCACAACTCATTCACAGTCCATGCCTTCCTGTCATCAGCATTATAGTGTTTCTGTATTTCATGTGTTTCCATAGCTTGTAAATAACCCATGGCATGGCAGCGTGGTAAAGTAACCCTGCCTCCAGGGTAGACAGTACTATACTACAGCTTTTCATACTCTTTCCGTATGCAGCACCATCACAGCTGCAGTTTCCAGGAGAAATCTTATCTAGCTTAACATCAATCCTATTCTCAATGAACCACAGAAAGCAGAACCTTAAGCTAAATACACTTAGGAGGAAAAATACATCAGCACTTCAGAGCTTTTTGAATTGGAAACTTGGAGGTCTTGTTATGATGGATTCAAGATTTCCAGCTGTGACACTATGACCTGCTGTTTCATTTTGGTGATATCACTTCATAGGATATAAGCAACTTAAAGTTTCCCAGGACATCATAATGCTGTTTAATAAACAAATAAACTAGGTCTTACACTGCAACTCTGGACTCAGATCGGTTAAAACAGATCAGTTAAAATGCTTCTGAATGCGTGTATCTCCTGGGGCGTTCAGATTCTGTGAGCCACTCAGCTTTGATATGGAAAAACATCAGGACACTTCTAAGTTACCTTCCTCCTAATTCATGCTAGAGGACTGAAGAAGGCCCCATCTAATTGTTCAAATGTAATAGTGATGTTTAAGGAAGATTTGGGGAAACTGAGGAAAGAAGTGTTAGTGGATACAAGGCCTCTGTGAGGATGAGGAGAAGCTTCACTGAACAGGCTCCAGAAGGTCCTCTGCTTTTGGTAAATAATTTCCCTACATGCAGAACATGCAGATGCAGCAGAAAGTCCCTTCTCTGAACCTTTTTGTGCCAGATGAGGAAGAATAAGTGAATTTAAGCTTACAAAATAGCTGTTTAGCTGTAGTTCTTTTGCAGAAATGTCACATGTAGTTTTGTGGAATGGAGACATTCCTATGAAATTCAAGCTAGTTTCTCTCTGTGTTTAGTTGATGATGCCAGTGCCCTACACAGTCAGCCTCCCTTGTGAGATTCTGCAGGTGCTTTGCAGGCATGTGGAATTAATATAAACTGCCCAGGTAAAAGATGATGATAGCCAAGGTCAGTTATGTACCTGAGCATCATGCTTTCGGGATAGTATTTAAGGTGGGGACCTGGCACTGGGTTTGAACTAATGTGTTCTATCTTCACAACTAGGAGGAGTGTGGCTGCTTATACTATTTCTTATTTAAGCAGAAAGCCCCGCAGGGTGAGAGGGAATGGGATGGAAAAAGCCAGTGGCATCAGGATGGGATGGGAAAGAATGAGCTGAAATGAGGTTTTGCTGGTTTGCTTTCTTAATAATAAGTTGCATTTCTGGAGGCTCTTGTGGGCAGTGAAAGGCAGGCATAGAAAGGAGGGGGCTGTATGGAGGCTATAACATTTTTTCCCTCTCCCCTTCCCCAAGGAGGACAGTCTCAGATTTCTCACATGGTGTTTATTCTGGCTTTTTTTTTTTTTTTTTTTCTCCTGCACTCGCTCTTGTTTAAATATGTCCTATAAAATATTTTCCTTTTTTCCTCTACATATAACCAAAAGCAAAGAGCAGTGATTTTTGAGAATTCAGGTGAATGTGAAAGAATGTCTACCAAAAAAAAGGGGGGGCAATCTGAGTGAAGAAAGGAGAGTTATTTTCGTAACTTATTTCCTTTGTACAAATTGAACAAGAAGGTAGAACAACTTCAGCAGTAAGACCCTGCTACTTTCTCTAAAGAAAGATTTTTTTTTTTTTTTCAAGCGTGTTGCATCATGAAGAAATGGATTTGCAGCGTTAGAAAATCCTGAGCCATGTAATTGAGATACCTGAGAAATATCATTGTGAGTGTATTGCATAGACAGTGGAAAATCACCAGCGTGTTCCTGAGCAGCCCCACACCTCCAGAAGTCCAGGGTCTGCTGCGGGGGGAGCTGGGGACTGCGAGTTAACCTTGGCTGAAATTGTAACTGGATGTTCTGGAGACTTTCTGCAACGGCAACTGATTGTATCTTGTGGATAGATAAAAGTGGATGGACAGAAACATTTCTCTTCTAGCAAAGTTTTGCCCGGAGCAGTAATTTACTGCAAATCAAGGGAGTAACTTTTTCCCTTAAAGATTAAACAGTTACAAGAAATATAGAGGTGCTTTTGTAGTAGGATGACTTTTCAGGGCTGTAACCATGGAGTAGCACACTCTGATGCTGATGCAATTAACCTTTTCACTGCTGTAGGAAAGCATGTGCGGTCTGACAACAAATTTCTTCTGAAAATATTCCCCTTTTCAGGCATTGCTACTTTGGTTGTCTATCTCATTCATACACTGACACCCATCTGGATCAGGAAAATGCTTTGCACGGGGGGTTTTTAAGTCCTGCTGTGGGCACTGGAATGTTTTCATACTTCACCTCTTTACAGCCCTCAGTGGAAAGGAAAAGAGGTACCGTAGAGGGATGGCAAATAATGCTAACTTCAGTTTGGAGAGGGTGGTAAGCACCATAATGCAGGATTTACCTCAGTTTCTGGCAGCTGGGTGTTGGATTAAGACTCAAAGTATGTGGGACAGAGAATGTGATGCTCTCACACATTCTCCTTCAGAGATTTTCATTAAATGTTTGTTAATTTATTTGTTAATCCCTTCAATGAAGTAGGAAGATTTTTCTCTTCAAACCTTTTAAGATGCCTTTTGATTATCTCCACTAAATTCAGAGACTCAGACAGTGCTTTTGCTAATCCAATTTAAAGATTAGCTCTGTCTTTTAAATTCAGGAAAATTATAGATGTGAGAAGGATACAGACCTGTCTAAACGTGAACAAAACTTGGTGCACAGGCTGCACTTGATTTCAGATGCGTGTACTGTGAGGTACCATTGATATGCATGGCTGCATATCAACCAGCAGGCAGATGTGCCCCTTTCAGGTTGTGTCTCAGTGAATGGCACTGCATTCTTGCTTACCAAGCTCTCTTGCAGGAGTTGCTGTGAAAGGAGGAGAAAATAAATAAAATTACCCAGACATTGTTTACTGATTGCCAGCTGATACATTACAGTTCATTGAATCTCAGGCTATTAAAAACCTGAAGAAACATTGCTATGAATAAGTTCTGACCAAAATGTTTTCTCATTTCATTTAAGCTTTTATAAAACTCTATTCAAAGGACATTCTAATGGAAATAAAGCATTAAGACTTAATCTCTAGTGGAAGTTACTCGAGCAAAATATCTAATAGAGGCAAACATTTCAAACTGCTTTCACTGGTGTGTCAAGATCAGAGAAACTTGTCAGGATTTCAGTTTTACTTCACCCCGAGGATGACATTTTTGGCTATTCATAATGAGCTACACTACAATTTAGAAAAATAAATAAATCAATTAAAAAACAAACAAACAAACTAGAAATGCTCCAAGAAGAGGAAATGCTTTTTTCTCTCTAATGCTATTTCTGAGCATATTCACCTGTTTTCCTTCCTTCCTTTCTTTCATACAGCTTGAGGGATCTTCTTCCTATTATCAACTTTTGCTACACAGAGTTATGCAGCAACAAGTATTATGCTGACAGAGGCACACAGAGTGGAAGAGAATCCCTTTTGACCACCTCAGTGACCATTTTGTCAAACCTGGTTGGTAAACCTGAATAATGTGGCCCTGAAATTGCAGAAGCATTCTGTTGATGAAGTTGTTACAGTATCTCCTAGCTCCTGAAGAATAATGCAGAAAACAAAAGGAAATTGAGGTAGCTTATGGTTTTAGTTTAGGTTTTACCTGCGTATCTGTAGGGTTTCCTGAATATACTTTTTTTTAATACTTCTCTAAAAATCAAGGACAGAACAGTCTGAAGAGCTGTTTCTTATTCAAACTTGCACACAAAATTAGTTTGTGCATAAAAATAAATCTCATTCTATTGCCAAAGGTTAATCCTGATGCTATGTGCCCACCAGTCATTCCATTCCAAAAATGCATCTTGCCTTTCCTTTGAACTCATGTTCTGGATAGCTATTTTTTGTTGGCCCTTGAAGCTGACCCTCATATAACAACATACCATCATCTTGCAATGTATCACGCTGTAGAGAGCTTGGGATGGAGTTAAATGTTATGTTGGTCAGTGGATAAACCAAGATTTTCCCAACAATCATTTTTTTTCCCTCTGATAATCACCAGTGACTTTGAAAAAACAAACTGTTCTTGGATTCAAAAGACCATCTCTCAGAGGAGTTAATGTAATGGCTATGATGCAGATGGCTGAGTGTTCTTTCTTAGTTCAGTCCTTGCTTAACTGCTTTCTTCAAAGTCAAATACGCTTGGATGTATTCTTTGGATTTGAATGTTAGGAAATGGAAAATTAAAAATAATAATGTAGGAAATTCCCATCTGGGAAATCTGTTGTGTATTCAAAGCACCTTAAATTGCAATCTTGCACTCTGTGGCCTTGACACATATTGTACCTAAAGATCAAGCTTGTATTTGAGCTTTCCCAAGGCTTTTGTTGAGGGGGTGGAAGGCCTCAAAGGGGATGAATTGAGCCCTACTTAACTCCATTGGTCTCTGTAGTTCTGGCATCTTGTCCTTGTGCAGTTCTTCCTTTCTGAAGGGACAGAAACATAGACTATTCCTTGACTCTAGTTGCATGTCCACTATCATGTTTGCTCCTTTAACTCCTCTGCAGAATATAATCACAGCAGTGAGAAAAGGTACGAAACCGATTACAGAATCACAGAATCTTAGGGATTGGAAGGAACCTCCAGTGACACTTTGGATAGCAATGCTTGTATCGTCATCTATTCTGAAAGAAAGCTGAATAACTTTTGGGCATCTACTGTGAGAGTTTTTCTCCCAATATTCTCAGTGCTCCCAATACTGATTTTTCCACAGGTTCCTTTTGTATCTTTCCGCAAGTCACAGACCATTTCTGATGACCATCTAAAAGGCAAGGCTAAGTTGATCTTTCTACACTTACTTGTGTGACCTGGTATAGGGAACCTGCTATCTAAAGTGTAGATCTCACAGAAATATCACTGATGATGTTAGCTGTGTGAGCATTTTATGAGGAGCTGAATGAAAACAAAGCCAACATTTCCCTTCCTAGGGAAGTGTAAGTCTGGGAGAGCAGCAGCCAAGGAAAGCCTGCAGAAATATCATGCAAACTTACTTGAAGTTGAAGCTGGGAGGGAGAAAGAGTTCCCAGGGTTCAGCAGGAAGGAGGCTTGGCAGCAAAGCTGGTGCTTTCTCTTAGTGCTCTGCTTAAGTATTCTGACTCAGTAAATGCAGAGGTCAGAAAGAGAGGAAGCTAGTGGTAATATATAAGATCTATATAGGGGTAGGGTACCATAAAATCCTTCTCTCTGGATAATTGATAGGAAAGATATTAGTGTGCATTTGTGGGATATTTCTCACATGAGCCAGATATCCGGGAAGGAATTCTGCTTTCATGGTCTCCTAGATGAGTAGTGCCATAGCCTGTGCTGTAACTAAATGTATCTCTGGTTATACCAAATGACTTATCAAAGTTACTTATCTGCAGGTTACCAAGAACATTTGAAAGCAATGATTTTATGTAATTTTTTTTTCTCTGTGGTGCCATGAGATCCAGAAATTAGCAGTATTCTGGTTTAAGAAGAAGCTAAAGTCTTAGCTCTATCTCTTCTCAACTTTCAGTTCATTTTTTTAAAATAACTCCTTGCTGTATTTTTGACCTACTGCAGGGCAAAAACTTAGGCTTTCCCCTAAGTTTGGGCACATGAAGTTGATAAAACAGTTTTACAGGAAATGTGTTACTTCAGTTTTACATATTTGAACACTTAGCCAAAAAAAAAAAAGAAAAAAAAAAAAATTCAGAAAGCAAGTTGTGAATTTAATCTTGCTCTTCTGCACTGTTATTCATGGCTAAGAGCTTTCTGGTGCTATCCAGCAGCCATGAAGTACATGGGCAGACTGGTTTTCAATACAGTGAGTTTTTTATTTGTCATTCACTCATGTTGAATTCAGCAGTTTTAGACTTCTTTTCTAAAGGCATCATTAGACTTTAGCCTTCACACTTGTGTAGGTTATTATGACCTTCAGTTTTTCTTCTGCTTTTTGTGTCTTCTCCCTACTCAGATGACCCACTCACCCGTGGGTCTCGAAGAAGATTATAAGATTTCTGAGGTTAGATACTTTGCATTTCACCTTCTTTGCAATCCTTGAAAGTGGACTCAAGCTTTCTCCTTGAGGCTTTCAACCCATGAACCATATCCTGCATTAGAACAAACTGATACAACTTCACCAAAATAAATGCTTCATCTGACGCAAAGCCATGCTGATTTTATTTTATCCATTCCTGAAATTATCTTGCAGGGCTCCTCATGGGGATCTTGGGTTTTTGTAAGGGAGCTTTTTGGTTTTGCAGTCTGATGGTTTTTGCCAGTTGTACATTTCCAGTGATGCTGTTCCCTCCTTCAGCCCTGATCACCATCACAGGGCTGCCAAACCTCAGGCAGAGATATCAAATGTCAGTCAAATGCCACAGCAGAAAGCTGGGTTTTCTGTTGTTGAGGTTAGGGTTGTTTTTCTTCTGGGCTGGGGTGTGTTTTTGGAGCTAGAGTAAATATGTTCCTTTAATACCAGTAAAAACATGCCTTTGTTTCTTGAGGCCTATCTCTTTTTGAAAATTTTGTATTAAACACAGTGAGCGCTCTTGACATTGGCCCAGAAAAGGTACTGATTTGTTACTTCAGCTTTCAAAGGCCTTAATTCTTCCATGGAAGAGCTTTGGGCAAGCTGTATCCTGATAGTGGGGTTTTGTTTTTTTTTTTTTGTTTTGTTTTGTTTTGGTTTTTTTTTTTTGTTGTTGTTGTTTGTTTGTTTTCAATTATTGCTTGGTTTTGTTTTCAAATCTATAAGCAAGTTTCCTCCTGTAGTTCAATAAATTACTTATCTGTAAGTAAAAGTACTTTGGCAGTTCTTTGCTGCTTTCCCTCACATACAACCGCAAGTATCTGTTGTTGGAGAAATAATGAGAAAGTTAATCTTTTACTGCAGGGAAGTGTTGTATTCCTACAATACCTAAATCTTGTGAAATAAGCTGTGTGCCGAGCACAATAATCCCACCACTTGATTTAAGAAAGTGGCACAGAATTTAACATGCAACTTAGCCCTGCAAGCTAGCAAGAAGCATCAAAATCTCCATGCTCTGCAGTGAACTGTCTTACTTTTCTTGCTGTTGGATCTTTGAAACAAGGAATGTAGGAAAACAGAGAGGAGAATATGGCTAACCAAAATTTTGGATGCCCCTGAGGAGGAACCAAGTGAAGCAGACGAGAAAAGCCTAATGTGCTTTTAGGGCATGCTAAACAAAATATTTTTAGAAGATAGGGAAGTATCCAAGCCATAAGATGTGGCAAGGATAAAGTTTCAAATGTACAGTTAAGAACACTTAGCTTGACAAAAAGCTTAATTTGAATTCAGTCAGTTGTAGACAAGGATTAGCACGCTGCTTGGAGGAAAGGAATGGATTGAACGTTTTCCTGTCACTCCTTACTAAGAGATAAAAAAGACCTTGATAAGTTTAGCCTGGCGGGCAGAAGCTTAAAACTGTTTGTAAATGGATTGAAGGGTTATATATCAAAGAGGGAAAAATCCTATGCAAGAAGATAGTATTAGCCCCAGATCGAGTGTTTATTATCTAATCATAAATACATTTAGGCTGGAAACTGAAAGGTTCCTAAAGACTTCCAGAGAGCTGCTTCAGGCGGTAACAGAGGGAGCGAGAAGCCTAAATCACTGGAAGATCGAGCAAGATATGCTTATGGAAGGGATTGTGCAACTAATTTAGAGAATTCCCAGAGATAAGAATCCATGTATCTCTGCCAGGTTCAAAAGAAAACTAGATCATTGCTTGCACTGTATTTATCTTTTGGTAATCCCATGCTTAGACTACTGCCCCTTTCTTGTAGGGATCAGCAGAGATTTGTTCCCCTCAAACTGTTCCACAAACTCCGTTTAAAGAATTTCATGCTTATTACAGGGATCTGACACACCAGCCTCTCTTTTGCTCCCTGCGGTATACAACTGTGTTATGTCTATGGTTACCAATACTGGGTAGGCAGCATATGGGAGGCTGTACCTGGGCATCCATTGCCTGCTGTCCTGGGATTGTAGGATGGATGTTCATTCCTGCAAAAATAGAGAGATGCTGGTTTTTATTTTTCTTCAACAAGGTGTTGGTCATCCAGTAGTGCTCCCCCACCCTCTGTTTATACAGACAGCTTATGTCTTTAAAAGCTATTTATTTTGTTGTTTTGAACATTTCACAAGACACATCACTGTTTACTCAGGCAAAGGCCTAGAGTACAACTTAGTTCTTGTCATGCTGTACTGAGTCCAAATATATTTTGTCTCAGTTATTCTTCCTTTCCTGTGTATTTAAAAAAAAAAAAAAAAAAAAAAAAAAAAAAAAAAAAAATACCATGGGAGAGGAGCACTCTCTGGATTCTTTCCATGTTCATTGTGTCCCAGTCATGGCAGAGCTGTGTGAGGACACAGGGACCCATTTCCTCACAATACGCAAGCAAGGAGCAGAGCTGGTTACTTTTCTTCTCTGGTAGCTTTTGGATTTTGACTTTCGTCCAGGTGAGGTAGCTGTGAAACCTGGACAAGTCATACTTCTATCTACAAGTTTACGTTGCTTAACAGTGCATAGTTAATTCCTTTTTTTAATGTAGAGTTTGTTGTTTAAAATCACTTGCTGTGTAGCCAGCTGCTGTACACGCTTTGAGCTGAGGGACGAATCAATCATAGAGTTGTAGAATGACTTGGCTTGGAAGGGACCTTAAAGTTCATCTAGTTCCAACCCCCTGCCATTTGCAGGCTTGCCAACTACTATATTAGACATTAGATGAAAACCTTCAGCCAACTACAAAGTCTCGTTGCTGTACTTTTCCTTGCAACCTTTCATACAGTCATACTGTTGTTATTGTGCAGAGAATCCAGCAAGGCTATAATCACCATTAAAGAGGGTGTTTGGTTTATGTTTAGTTTGGGTTTCACTATTTTGGGTCAGATAGGAAAATATTTATGTCAGTTTTTTTAGTACAGGAATCATCATTTATGTTTATATTTGTGGAGTGAACACAGCCAGGTCCCCGTAGTGCCTGGTGCTGCTGTACAACAGCACACAAGTATTTGCTTTCTTACTTTTCTCATCCCTTGTTACGTTGGTCAGCAGGTAAGCAGATTTCATCTGACTGAGCCGTGACTCAGCAGAGAGCTGTTTGTCCCTCTTGCAGCCTTTGGCTCAAAGGAAGAAGGTGTTTGCTGAGATCTTCTATCTTTATGTAGATCTCCTGCACCACTGTAGGAATCTGGGACTGTCTCAATCTAAACATGGCTAAAACTGCTGCTGTGGTTGGAAGCCATTAGGAAATGCAAAGCTGGGTGTATATATACAACACTGTTTCATCATCAAAGCACCTGAAGAAGACTGTATTTCCACATGTAATACAAAGACCTATGTCTTCCTATACCTTTCCTCTGAGGATGAACTGCTACTTGCGTTCTGCAAACAGATGCTTGGAGGGAAGAAGGAGGGAAGGGGAGAGATGTCTGTGTCATCACAAGGCAGGTAACAGTGTCATAGTACAAATGGGTGCTGTTGACCTTGTTTCTCAGGCAAGTGCTGATGAAATATTTCTGATTTTTGTTTTTTAAAAAGAAAAAAAGAAAAAGAAAAAAAAAAAGGCTTGGTGATCCAGTATCTGAAGTGTTTCAAAACTTTATTGTACAAGCCAAATATTTCCAGCTGTTGCCTTCAACTTATTTCCCACAGCATCTTGGCCTGGGTCTGCTAATGATCTTTCATTGTTGATGGCATGAGATATCAGCTGAGCCAATGTTTATGCTCTGCAGAAGGATATCCCTCTAGCCTTACTTCATTAATGATTTTAAAGCTTGTTAACCTGTTTATCTTCAAAGGATGGAAGCTTTTAACGCTAAATAACTTGGGCAGAATTTATATAGATTTGGATAATGAGTACAAATGGATGTCAGTCTCCAACTTGTGTTATGAACTGGGAGATACCGTGCATAGAGTTCGGTTGCTACATACTGAGGTGAGTAAGGTTAGAGAATGCACATGGGTGTTTTAAGCAGCATTGCATCTGCTAACTCCAACCCACTGAGTGTTTCCGTCTTCAAAGGAAGCAATTGCTAAGATACCTGATAGTGGGAGATTTGGTGATTGTTTAATGTATTTTCTGTGATCATCTGTGTGTTGTCTTGTGGCACGGTGTAACTTATTGAATGGTTTAATTTAAATGCAAAGCAACAGGAAGTATCTTTGCAGTTGTGGGATCAGCTGCTTTCTCTTGTGAGATTTTATAAAACTGTATATGCAAAGCAGTTGTGAAGTTTAGATGCATAATCTCTTGTATATCATTCTGAAGTTCTTTCTTAAAGAGTTGATGTCAAGTTGTTCAAAACTGCAGACTGGCTGTTTTGTTATTATTCTGGATTTCAAATAAGTCTTTAGAGATTTAAAAGTCAAGGGGGTTTTGCTTTAATTTTATTTTCCACCATTTGTGCTGGTTCTGCTTGCATTTTAAACTTCCTTTTGTTCTGGATATGAAAACATTATCACCCAAACTTGATTGTTAATTGTTGTAAACTTTTACTTAGGGCTTTGCAGTTACCAGTGAATTAATTTTCCTGATGCTTGGGAGTGTTATGCGTATCTTAGAGCCCAGAGGTGTTGATGAGACATACCTAAGGCCATAAAGTGTGTCAGCAGTGTAGATGAGGATTTAATTTGAGAGCCTTCTTTGACTCACTGCAGTTAATGTGCTTGTGTCAGTCTGCGGGCTTTGCGCATGAGCCAGAATTTGCAATGCTGTAGAGATTACATCTTTTTTTCTTTTATTGTTCTAAAACAACTCTTTCAGGCTGTGTTCATTTTCCTTTGAGAAGTGGATATTTTTAAAAGGTTGCTTTCTAGATAACTGATATGGTACTTTTGCTTGAAAGGAATCCTGATTTACAGCTAGAACAAAGCATTAACTATTCCAGTAGCAGCCATACAAGTTAAGATTTCAAAAGATGAAAGTCTTCTCCCACAGACCAGGTGGAAAGACATGACCTGTTTTCATTTCCACTTGCTTGCCTGCTGAGAATCCCAGAAGCAGTTTGTTCTGCTAAATCCTGGGGATGATTAGCAGATGCTATAAGTCAGAGCCAAGGAGGCAACTAACATCTTGGTGGGTGTGTGTGAATGCAGCTTCAGAACTAACAGGTTCATTACTTTAATGAGTTTCTAATGATCCTCTTGGAGCCAGCATAGGCAGATTTTACCCAAGAGGCCTGCTGGCACTCTAGCTCCCAAATGCAGTGCCCCACTCCTACTTGGAAGATGAGGAACAAATCCTTCCTTTAATTCTAAAAATGACTTAAACAAAAATTCCAACTCGAGAAATTGTCACTTGCCTTGTCATCAGTAGTTCATAGCCAGTAGTCAGAACAGAATATAAGGCATTGCATTGAAATGTGATAGAAGTAGCAGCTCACTGGGATATAAGGTACTTCTGCTTTATATTTGCATTTATCAGCTGTTTTTCTGCTTTTAAAGGTTGCGGACTTGGGAATACCACTGGCTCTGCATTCACAGCCTGGACCTATGCTTAGGTGCATGTCTTTATGACTACGATGATCTTTTTGTTTGCTTTGACAAGTTCACTTGGGTTTGCTTTGGTCTCTGCTTCAGAACATTACACAAAACTAAAAATTTGTTAGAAGAGAAATATGGTATGGATGGGGAACTGATTTTCCAATCCTTCCAGTCCAATACTTTTCCTTGCTGTATCGCTCAGCAACTTTCTCAGATGTTGCTGAATGAAATCTGCAGCTCAAAAATGCAGAGCTCGATTTTGTAGGTGAACATGTTGTTTTAAGGCTATTTGCTTGAGTGAGGTAACACTGCCAACTAGTGGAATGATTCCTCTCAGGGATGAGAAGGTATCCGGACCAAAAAAAACCAATTTAATAAAAATACATGTAAATCATAACAGCTGTTACAACAATCTCACTAATATGTTTTCAGACAGGGAAAAGATTTTGTTTGTGAAATAAGGCATTTCAATTGGTGGAACAAAAAGTGTATCTTTAGATTAATGACAGGGTGGTCTTTGACCGTGCACTAGATCCTATTAGGCTTTTTCTTTTTTACAAATTAATTAATCTCGCCCATAGTCTTACCATTTGTGCTAGTGGTTTCAAACTGGGAGAAAAGAATACATATTATACCTATCTTATTTTCGCAGTAATATTTTGGGATTTCTTTCCTAAAACCATGCATTTGCAGTGAGGCTTGAACAACTCGCTCTGGCTCCTGTTTAAAAGTGAAGGCTTATTCTGTAACAACGAGGAATATTCTTCCGAAAGAGAACAGAAAGCTTTTTTTCTCCTCCCTCACACTCAGTCTTAATTTCAGATATATGTCCCCTACTGGAGTTCATGAGATGTCATGCCACAAGTTTCTTTCAGACAGTAAGTTTCAAATATTCATTTAGTTCAGAAAACTCACATGCCAATTAACAACTCAATATCATTAGGTTATAAACAAAATGTCCCAGATTAGGAAGGCACCTTTCAAACACTGCTACAAACTGGTTAGAATTAGGATAACAATTTTCACTTTGTGTCAGATGGGCATTTTCAGGGGTGGCTGTTTATAAGTACTCTCTCTTCCAAACCTACTGCTTTCTTGATGCACTCTGTTTCTATCAGCACCCTGATGTTGGGGTACTTTATTCTTTTGGTGCTAAGCTATGAGAAATATTCCTGTATTTTTCTGAGCAACTGGCTTGACTACCTGCCTGCCTAACATTTGAAAAGCAAGCTCTCCATGTCTTATCAGTGTTTATAATTATTAATTTTGTGTTCCTAACAATTTTGAGCCTATCTATATTATTCATCATGTTTTATGGCTTCTGCAAATAATAGTGACCTTATATGTTCTGTGAAGTCAGCTAATTTGCCTATGCCTCTTATTCCTGGCAAATACAGCACAGTCATCTGTATTTTATTGCATCCAAAGGCTAGCCCAGTTTATTTCTCTGTTGCTTAATGAACTTTGGATCAGCTCTGTGATCTCCTGCATTTAGCCGTGATGCTGAGGTTAGAAGCTCAAATTCTCCTTGCCATAGAAAAATGTGGATCAAGCCTAAAGAAAATATTTCGGGGGCTAGTTTTGTTTTGCAGTAAAGCTCTAAATCTGTAAACTCTGTAACCATAGCTTGTTTACTTATTTATACATTCATCTGTGACAGTTTTGAAGATCGTACGCAAACAACCTTCATAGAAACATCTTTCTAGAATTAGTGCTGAATTTGGAAATCCTCTACGTTGCTTGTTTCTTACCCCTCTTCAGACTTGTTTTTTGCTTCTAGACTCTAAGATTCATGATTTGCATATTGCTCTCATTATTCACTTCTCTTTATTTTTTAGTTTTTATTTTTAGCTCAGAGACATCAAATACTGATTGCATTTGTGGATAAGATGTACTCTTTGCATTCTCGCCTTTTGTAGCCTAAAGGCAGCGTAACCTCATGATTAAGCCTTAGGTAAAATATAGAAAGAAAACTGTTCCATGATCTCAGCAGCACTAACCATTAACTATGCGAGTGGTTATTTTTAGGTAAGAAGGAAGGTGGAAAATGACTAACATATTTTTCTCACCTGTACTGATACATAGCTTTTATGGAGGCAGGAGGACAGAGGAGAGAAAGATATACTATTGCTTTTTGTGATCTTTTCCACCTCTAGTCCCAAACAGAGGAATTCAGAACAAGTCTCTTTCCATCACAGTTTTTGTCTTTCTCCCCTCTCATGACCTTACGTTACCAGCTCAAGATAAAAGGGATAAGAGGGAGTAGAAGCTGTTCTCAGTTGACCATTCTTCTCCCCATTGTAGCCTTTCTTCTCTGCTTCCTGGCAGAAGAATGCTGCTTTCTTGCTTTTGGGGTTTCTCAGTTGCTAGGAATTCAAAATATTTGTGGCTTTAAAAAAATAATTTTGGAAATTGCATCAGTGCTGAGGCCCTGGGGCTGGAAATGCCAAGCATTACCTAAGTGGAATACTTGGCAGCTGAGCTCGGCATCGTGTGTTGGGAGACAAACCTGGGGCAAGAGGAGCCAAGCTCCAAGAGTAGAAGGGCCCCCCAGCATTCTCTGAGTCAGAGTTAGGCCTCCACGAAAAGCAGCCCACACACAGATTCTGGTGGCAGAAGGAAACCAAAGATAACATGGATAGGTGAGGAGATGAGGAGTAAGATTTGTCTGGTAGAAAGAAAAGATACTCTTGAAGAAGGAATAAAGCTGTGGGAGGAATTGTCCCTTCTTCACGTGGGCATAATGTGCATTGTTGAGGGACGCACAAACTAAGGGAATCTTGCCATCTCTAGGGAAGTCTTAAGATGTTAATATTCCTGTTTTCTTTGGCATGTAAAGGAAATATGTTTGTTGTTTTAGAATTGATATTTCAGTAATGCCAACAGAAGAAATTGTAAACTGTGTATATTGATGAGGAAAGTAGTCTATGCATGTGACATCTATGAGAGAATCTGAAGTAGTTGAGTGCGTCCTAGCTATTTGCTGTATATGTTGTAAATTCATATGTTTTTGAGAGATTTTGATTCTTGATATTTCTGATCAAATAACTGTATCCAGTTTGCAGTTCCCTGTGTGCTTGATGTGCAGCAGTTTTGCAAGCTGAAAGGTATCATAAAGGTATCATGTCACCAAAAGGTGTTCGCGAAGACTCCCATTAAACAGCTCTCTATCTAGAGCAGCTACATAAATGCACAAACTAGCCAACCCCAACTCCCTGATATCTTCAAAAATGGTAGCATGTATGGTACATGTTACATACAAGGTTGTTTCTATGTGCACTGGCAACAGGATATTTAAAAAAAGATGAGTTACAGTGCAGATAATGATTCTTAATTACTGTTTTCATTGCAAACTCTGAGCTTTCTGTAACGGGCTAGCAATGCCTGGATTTGAACACGAGCTTGAAATTTTCCAAAGGCTTATAGTATTCACATATTGAAATTTTGCCTGGCTTCCTGCTTTTGCCTTCTGTAGCTGAAGAGACAAGCAAGGAATCACATGGAAGGTTCAGAGGTTGAGGAATATCAGAAAAGGGAAATTCATTTTTTAAGAAGAATACAGCAGAATAAGATCTTTTAAAATAGTTCTTCCAATGAAACAGGCTTGTCCCTGCTACAAATAACTCCATCATACATTGATAATATACTCCAGCATGCCTTACTACCACACATTACACCCACACTTGAAAGCTATGCTTAAAGCATTGCACGGCAATATAAGTCTACACAAGCAACAAAACCTGAGCAGTGCTCCAGTATCCAAATAATCATTTGCAACATCTACACTGACTTGCTTGTTAAAGTAGGCAAGTAGTGCTCTTGTCAGTATGTTGACAAACAAGTTGCTTTGGATTTGGATGGTTGCTAATAAAAATCACACTTCTTTAGCCATCCTGACTAGTTCCTGTTTTCTCCGGCAAAAGAATTTTACATTATCAAGAAATCTTATTCAAACTGGAAAGAAACTGGGTATTGGCCTTTCATGCTGTCCTTGCTAACTGCCACATGGCAGTTTATGCAATGGTTCCTCCGCACTAACTGAGAAGATTTGGCTAGAACTGCACAGGATTAGTCACTGCCAGTGATGGAAAAATGTTCAAGGATATATTCATAAATATTGCTCAGTGCCATTTTGCAACAATATATGTGAAAGAATTTTCCTGTTACTATGATCATGTCTTGCAAATAACACCAGCCTGCTGCAGTGCAGTTGTTCATACACAGCTCTGGGGAAAATTTTATTGCCAGTTTTGCAATCTTCTCAAAATCCAAACCAGGAATTTCCCCTGTTGGTTCTGCTAGGTCTCTGATGGCTTGCCTCATGCTGTTCCCAAGAACCTGAGTTTCCAGGGCACCATTTCTTACTGTCTAGAGATGGAGCACAAATGTGGCATGTGTGCTTCTCCAGATGTTTAGGAGAATGCAAGTGTAATGCAGACCTGTAACGTAAGTTCTGCTCTGATGCCTTTCCACCCTTCTAGGGATTGGTTAAGGGAAACGCTGATCTCCAAGGTTTTCTGTCACTCTTCTACCTCTAGATGAATTCTCTTCTCCACTGTCTACTTTTATGATGAATTAGGGCAGATACCTGCAAAATAGTTTTTTGATAAGTATGACCATCCTCTTCCTCACCTCACTATTTTCTTTTGAATACCATTTTGTTCTTGTTGGGGTCTGGTAAGTGCAGGCTGAGCTTTTGTAATCATGGTTAAATGAGGAGGGCTTAGCCCTTCCTTTTGTCCTGAAAAGTCAGTCAAGAAAGGCTTTAGCTGACCACCCAGCTACTGAGGAAGAACGTGGTAGAGATGCACACATCACCAAAGCTGAGCAAGAAGATCTAAGAATCTGCAGTGGGTTCATGGCCTGAGGAAGGGACACAGGAGGGAGAGGAGTTGCAGATAAGGGTGAGCACGTGTATGGGGTGAGCTGGAAAAGAATTTGGGAGCAGGATAGAAAATCGAGGGTGGAGGGAAGAGTGAGAAGGGAGTGGTGTGAGTTTCCACAGTGGATTGTAGGATCAGGATGAAGATTTGAAATAAGAGGATCTTATGGGGAGAGGCTCTTGAATGGGAGAGTCTGTGCATTCTGTGATTAACTTATGGAAAGGTGAGAGGAGGGGACATGAAGTCTTGAAAAGGAGTGCTGAGAAGGAATTTGGGACAGGAGGAAAGCTGGAAGGAAAGGGAGTGATTAGGACAAAGGTAGATGTTGTAGAGTGGAAGTAATTAGGGCATTCTAGTTCACAGTTGCTCACTGCATGTAGGTAGGTGAGAAATATGACTGGGACGGAAGAGGGAGTGGACTGGTAACCTGTTGTGTGGGTCAGAGGCAGGACAAGTTAAGAGGATGCTCAAGGCTGCAGGGACCTATGACTTAGGAGTGACTGTGACTACCAGCAGGCAATTCTTGTCCCTATTCATCCTCCTCACTCAGAAACCTTGGAGCAGAACTCAGGAAAAAGAAACATCTAGATTCACTTCCTTGCTTCTCTCCTGCCCTTTCCACTTGCTCAGACTATCAGGAGTGTCCTGAGAAGTCCTTTTGCCACCCTTCTTCTCTCACGCTATGAAGGAGGCACACCAAGCAGCACAGCAGAAACTCAAACTCACAAAGTCCAAAGTTCTTGCTGCTTCCCATTCCCTGTAAGGGAATATTTGATCTTTGTTTGACTGCTTCCTTTAGATAAACTTGGGCTTTGTACATGTGCTCAAACATTCAGAGCACAGTTCAGAGTTATGACAATAGCCTTCATCATGATTTTTTGTTTCTAAACATAAACCATGGTAGCAAAAGATAAGAACAATTTCATCCAGGTTTCTGTACACTCCCATTTTGTCATTACTGCAGGTGCAAAAATACGCCAAAAAGCATTCTATTTTCAGATAGTATGCTTCTTGCTAGCAAAGTCTGAATGAGCTTTCACAAGTCTGTAGGATTAATTTTACAGAAATTACTAAACTCTGTATGAATTCCAGTAATTGCAAATGTGGCCTTCTAATATGCTGTTGGGTCATATGAGAGCAAGATTATGGCCTTGCAAAACCTACTAACAGCAGATACTTCTCATTCAAAAATTATGTGTCTGTCAAAGCCAGATACTGTGCGTTGTTTCAATTCTAGCTGTACTCTTTTTCAGTAGGGTAGTATGTTAGAAACACTTGCTAAAAACAGGATAGAAAGAAATGTCTGTGTATATGCATGCTCCAGCAAGTTTAAACTGCTCTTAAAAAACAATGTATTTTTCTGGTCAGAGGAGCAGGCAGTTCACGGTTAGGCTGCGCCTACAGACATTGCTGCGACTGTAGGAGGAGGCTTTCTTCTTTATCATCAGGCAGTTTTTTTCCCAGTTATGTTTCACATTTCAATACTGGTGATTTTCAATAGACTGTTTGTAAAAGCAGAGCAAGAAAGTGAGCAAAACAGCAAATCTTTTATCTGAGTAGCTTAGGCTGTGAATGTACTCTGCAAGTAAGCAATTCTGCTGTTGTCATTGCTGTGTGAGGCTCCTGGGCAGAATGTTGATGAAAAATTACTGAAATACATGTCTGTGACCTCAGCAAAGCACACCTGCAGGTAAAATAATAATTAAAAAAAAAATATTGCAGACTCTTTTTTCCAGGGCCCAAAGCACAAAAATCAAAGATTTGCCTTTAGATGTTATGTGATTACGTGGTATGGAGTAAGAAACTCTACTGGGATGCAATTAATATAGCAGCCTGAGGTCTATCTTATTGATCTTACAATATTTTCCTAACTATTGAGATTCTCATATCCTCTTGACTTTTATTACTTGCCCTAACTGGTGAGCTGTTAAATAAAACAACGTCTACCATTGGAAAAAAAAAAAAAAGAAAAAGAAAAACAAAACAAAAAGAAACTTGCAGGTGTGACTGTGCTCATAACCATGACATACAAGATGTGGTAGATGCCCCATCCCTGGAGACAGTCAAGGTCAGGCTGGACCAGGCTCTGAGCACCCTGAACTAGCTGTAGGTTATCTCTGTACATTGCAGAGAAGTTGGACTAGGTGACCTTTAAGAGTCCTTTCCAACTCAAACGATTCTGATATAACCAATTTAAACAAGATATCTACTGGTTTCTTATTTTGCTTTTGACTAAAGAGCAGAACTATGAATGTTGCATTGCTTAGAATTGAAAATTTATCTACTCAGTGCAATGGCAATTAAAAATAACAATATAAAACAATTTCACCTGAAGATGAGTTTCAATACATGCTTGTCTCTCTTCAGTGAGTGTTGTCCTGTCTACTGTAGATATATTTCTATGCAGCAGATTAATGTTTTTTAGAATACGGTACTAATATATTTGCATGGTGATAAACCATATCATCCTATTTTTTTTTCTATTTATGACTAGGCAGTAGAAGCTATTACTATTTTTATGTGCTCAAAACTGATAACAGCTCTCACTTAAAGACCAAACTTTGCAGCAGAAGCTTAGTTTACTGTAAGAGGCAAAGTGGCCAATTTTGTTCAGTGAGCTAATTTTCTCTTAGGCTTATAGTACTGTAGATACTGTGTTTTTTGTGAGTAGAAGAAAAGTTTGGACTCAGTGGCATCTAAGGCTGTAATCAAGTTTGAAGTTTGTATTAAATTCACATGTTACTTTAAGTCCAGTATTTATATGATAACACAATGCTAACTGATCTTTTTTTTTATGTTCTTTTATAGAATCTGGCAGGATATTACAATCTTTTACATTAGTATAGCAGTCTTTTGTATTTCTGGTGTTTCGAGTGTCTCACAGTAAGCTGTTGTTACAATACAGCACAAGGGACAGAAGCTCTTGATTCAAAACTGTTCTATAGTAAAAATGCTGAAGGCTTACATGTAGGTATCTACCCAAACACACATTTTTCCCTTTAACTTCTAACAGAGTTCTGGTTTCCATGTAGCTGAATGATCAAATGAACCCAGGAAAATGCTCGCTGACTTCACACGTCCTGCTCTGCTCCTATAAGAAATACTTAGCTGGAGCCTTCAGGATAGTGAATACAATGAATATGAACATCAGTAAAGTAATAAACATCCTCAATGTGGGTAGGAACATGAGTTAGGCAAAATCTTTCCTTCCTTTTACATTTCTATTTTTAGTTCTCTGCGAAGTGATACATAAAAAACTGAAGTTTTTTTGCCAAACTCTGTATTGATATACATAACCATGACTTTGACCTTTTGAGAAGGTCTATGGACTTCATTGAGCACAGCACAAAGCAGTATAGGCTGTTACATCCCTGTAACTAATAGGGATTTCAAGATAGCTATTATCAAGTCAGAAGTATTTGATCAACAAAAAATGACCAGTTATCTAAACCTTGGAGAGTGGGATAGATTAGGACAGAATAAAGAATGTAAATCAGCAGAATCGTTGAAACATCACAAAGCCAAATAAATGGGAAAATGATGGAAAAAGTCAGCAAAATCAGAAGTGTCAGAAAGGCAACAAAAGATGCGGTGCGACAAACAAGGGTTGAAGGCTGCTTGCAAAGGCGAAGAAATTTTTTAATAAGAGCATTTCAAACAAAAGATCTGTGAGGGATTGCTCAAGTCAAGGGGAAGTTTTTCATGGAAGACCTAGATAGCACTGGGAAACAGAGTTTCTTTGCCTCAGCATACATTAGGGAGAAAAGAGAGAAACTTTCCAGAATTGAAAGTGTTTTTGTAGAACAAAATCTGGAAAATACTGAAAATAAAGCCTGCCCACTGGAGCTGACAAAATAGAATAGCAACTCAGCAGAATGGTCCCAGGGCAGCTGGTGTCTTCCCTTATAACCTCTCCCTCCCCCCCAACCCTCACCCCCCCAGTAGAGTGTAGAAGGTGAACACTGACAAGAGGACAGCAAAGACTCAACTGCAGCATCTGCACTGCCCCAGCAGAGTACAGGTTATGTGGAAAAAAATCTTTTTTTTCCCCAGCCTGTGTACGTGGTGTGTATTGGCATTCTTTAGTATTCTTTTTGTGTGCAAAATCCTTCAATTAATCTTCAGCTGAAGTCTCCTGCTACTTTCCTTCCTTTTGTTGAGGATTTTTGCTTGCAATAGATAGAATTTGGGCATACAAAAAGGGAAGCTTTTCTTCTGCTTATATGCCATCCTTAATGTGGAAAAACACTAACAGGCATCAGCATGTGTGCAAAAATGTATATTTTAGAAGCAATGGTAACAAGTCCCTTCTTGCTGGTGAGTGAAAGCAAAGGTACTAACGCTTCAGTTAGCATGGGCAGTGCATGCTTATGGTCAGAGTAAATGTTATCTTAATGCTCAATTAAGTCTTACACTTAAGAAACTGAAATCTGCAAACAACTTCAACGCATGACTTAATGTATGGCTTTATTTCATAACTGATTTAGTCTTCCTTTAGTTTCTGATTACTAGCTCCTGGTTAGCAAGGCCAGCCTCAAGAGAAAGGGGACAAATTGCATCCTCCTATGCTTTGCAAAATTCTTTTCCCTGGAAATTAGATCAAGATACTTTAGCTCTTGTAATCTACATTGCTGCTCTTTGACACTTGTTTGGCAACTGAGACAGACAGGATTCAAAACATTATCTTAGAGGTGAAAGGCTACATATCCTGTTAGTGGGAAAACTTTCATCTACAAAAAGCTGCGGTATTTGTCTAGAGACTAAGGAAGATCTGACATCAGGAAAAGCCTTTGTGAAATCCACTACAGTAACAGAGGTATTCACCTTGATTTAAAGCATTATTTTATGGTGAAATCTAAAAATGGAGCAAGATTGAGCTATAACTTAAATGCAGGAACTAAGACAAATAACAATTTCTATGAGGAAACGGAAGTGCCACAGGGATTGGGTTCCAAAGCAAACTTGTCTTATGAAAAGGATATAAAGTTAAGTAATGGAAAACAAACCAAGGATTCAAAAAAATATTTTCTGTCAGAAATGATAATAAAAAATGAAAAAGATAAATAGAATTACATAACTGCCTGACATTCAGGAAGGAAAGCGTGCTTTTGATTAAAATACTCAAGAAATTGTTGAAAAATTTATCCTAGTGGAATTAGTACCTCTACGATGTTGCAAAGGTCAGAAAAAATGTGAAGTATTGATTACCTTGCCTGTGAATCAATCCCACAGTAATGCCACAATGAAGTCCTAATATAGTCGGTCCTGTTTGTCTTAGGACATTTTCTGAATTTTTACTCTTGAAACAATTCACTTTAATGAAGAGTTACTGGCTTTGTTTTCTTTGTTTGTTTTCCCTGCTTTGCTTTTCTGTAGTGGAGCAATAAGAACTCAACTCAGTTGCAGTTTGGCAAGAATTAAACATGGAGGAATGAGAGAGGGAAGAAAATAAATAAATTGCAACCCTTCCAGTGCTACTTGTTTGGAACCAAATGACAGCACAGTCATTCTGCCATGCTTTCTACTGGGTTCCATCAGTAGCTGGCATGTTGTACATGCACAAGAGGTGGTCAGGCAGTTTGCTGAGCGTTGCCTTTTTTACTCTGAAAATCGTGACCTTCCTGCTCCACTGAGCAAAGATGGTCAGGAGTTCCTGGAGCAATTTTCCAAATAAAAGATACTTTTTTTGTAATCCAAATTTCTTGAAGGAATGTTTCAACAGAAGATTTTCCAGTAGCCTGCTAATTCAGGTCTGTAGGCTGAGAGAGACCAGAGCAAAGGCTGGGCAGAGAGACAGACGTACTGCTTCACAATGTGCCATGATGTGACCCAGTAGCACTGATGTAGAGATCACAGTCTCTGTTAAAGTTGCCTACTGAAGTCAATAACCCTTCTCTCCCCCCCCCCCAGTATGTCTCCTAATTAGTTCAAGGCAATTTTTTTCCTCTTTTTTTTTTTCTTTTTTTTAATTTGTATTTTATTTTATTTTTTCCCACCAAATAATCAACAAAAAAACTCGTAATTAAAAAATACTGAGAAAAAAACTTCTATGGAATCAGACTTCTAAGGCTATCAGTTTATAGGTGCAGAGCAGAAAGAATTTTGATCTTTAAGTTTTTGCCTGTATCTCCTTTCCAGCAGATAGTTAATTTACTAATTGCCAGTATTTTTAAAATGAACTAATGTTGCCATCAGAGCACCATGAACTGCTTTTACTTTGCTATCGTCTTTGGTTTTCTCCAGGTATGACCTTACCATACGTAGGTATCCTGGAGAAATGAGCTGAATATGGAAACGTTGACCTGACAATCTGTTTGTTGAACAGCACTGTTGGAGGAATACAAGGCACCAGAGCATTTTTCTGCAAGTTCAGATGATGCTCTCATTGAGAAAGTCCCTAAAAGTGTCCTGTTCCCTATTTTTTAGTACTGAAAAAACAAAATATTTACTAAAACTTGCTTTCCTAAAGTAGTTGGTCTTCAGTAAGCACCTATTTGTGGATCTGTACAGCTGAATATCTTCAGACTCCCTTTTGCCTACCTCCCACCAGTTCCTCATCTCCATGTCTGCTTTACATATACTTTGGTGAACAGGCGAAGGGTACGGGATTGGAGAGGAACGCAGGAAACCTTAATTTCTCTCAACTCTCAATAATGCCTTTTTGCTACCATCTAGTGGTGATAGACAGGTGTCATAACACAGGTGCTTACAGAGAGGTGGATTTTAGCAACAAGGAAAAAAGATGGAGAACTGCATACAAAAGTTTTCCCCAGAATGTCTTTGCTGTAAGATTTTGCTTTGCAGCCCCTTGGTGCTGATCCTGCTGCACTTTCTGTCAGTCTATGGCGCAGTGCAGAGAGGCCAAGGCAGGGCTGCGACCTGCTCTTGCCTGGGATCCAGCCTGCCTTGATACTACAAGTCTTTCTTCTGCTGTTCCCAGATGATTGATGCTTGCCCGCTTTGGGGTGCTGCAAGATGTTAGAATGCCTGAGATTGTGTGATACCTATGATGCTGAAGGAAAGGCCACAGTTGTCTTTACCCTGCAATCAGTTTCATCAAGAGGGCAGTGGAGCCTTTACTAAATATCCTGGATCATGTCATAAGGGATGCAACACATCAGCAACAACAAGGCGTGATGATGATATGTCTGGGGGTTACAAAGATGTAAGTCAAGTCCAGAACCTTCTATTACCTGTTGTAATAGGTGGCCCCAGACTAAAAACATTGCCACTTGCCATACTGGGAGAATATTTTCCACTTAGATTAGAGGTATATGCCAAAAATAGAGTGCTTGTTTTAAAGAGTACAAGAGAATCTCCCCTAGAACTTAAGTTTAAATATCGATACTGAGGAAAAATAAGGAAGGAAGGAAAGAGGGAAGGGGAAAGAAAGCAAATGTCCTGAAAATGGAAAGCAGTAAGTGGAAAACCTGAAATCAAATTCTGAAATCAAGTTAGTGAAAGGGACATTAAATATAGAGGTCCACTTTTGGCTCAGAGCACCACAAACAGTTCCTAAAGAAAAGGACTTTCTTTACATTGGTGCAGAGCTCCCTTTTCAATATCCCACATTCTGAAGACAGATATTTTTTGTAGAACACGGTAATACAAATCCAGAATATTTCATTCTGTTTATACATGTGAGTGAGTTCAAGGAAAAACAAATATCTCTTTTGGTTGAGATCAATTCCACAGCAAATAAATACATTTCCACGCATACATGATGGAAAAGTCTCTTTTCCTTTTGCTTAAAATTCACTTACCTTAGAATCAAATATATTTCCACCCAGAAACAAAACAGGAGGGAGGGAGAGGGAGGGAGGGAGGGAGAGAGAGAGGGAGAGAGAGAGGGAGAGAGAGAGGGAGAGGAATCCTGGAATTAAATCCTTCCAGGCCTCTGCAGTCAACCCACAAATACGTCTTTGGAAGATCAGACTTAGAATTGGATGCCTCAGTAACAGGAAAGAGGTGTACTCTAAACTTCATTGTGCAGCTTTCCAGTGTTAGCTGTATGAATTAGTGAAGATTAAAGCTGTCTAACTCTTGGCTCTGACAAGCAGAAGTTAGGTTTTACAAAATACATGTTGAAATTCAGTGTGCATGTGATAAAAAAAAAACACACTTATTGAACAAAATGCTATATTTTGAAAGGCGAATCTTATCTCACACAAACAGATGACATGGATTTAAATTTTCAGTTCTATTTAGGTCCCAAATGATAGACTAATCCTAACTGTGAAATATTTCAGTCACTTAGAAAACAGTAAAAGAGAAATAAATCACAAGGCAGCTGTAGCTCTAACATGACCAAAAAACTAATGATCCACATACTCTGTCTGCTTTTCTATAGGTGATGTAAAACTGAGTTTAATACAGGAATCTTCAAAGTAATCACATCAAATGACAGCAGAGGGAGCTATCATTTCTCTTCAGTTTATGGTGTCCTTGCTGAATCCATTGCTCTCTTTTGCCTTGTGTAGTTACTGTCAGGAATCTTGAAAAATACGAATTCTGAAACGTGATGGAACTTTTCCAAAAGGGAGTTAGAGACCGACAAGGAAGGAAGAAAATACATATAAATATGCAATGTAAGGCCTGAAATCATCTTCTGAACATGAAGGCCCTGCAATAAGCACTTTGTTCTTACAGAACTAAAATGTAAATAATGTTGGGCTTGTCTGGTTAAATTCACCTTTTCCCTAGAAACATAAATGACAGACTAATTAATCTGTAAGTTCTTATCCCTCGTGAATTTATAATTTATCTGCTACATTTTGCTGTCCTTACTGAAGCGCTTGCACAGAATGGACAGGGTAACACTTGCTAAAAGTGTGCAGTGTCCTGCCCATGGAAGCCACAGGGAAGCCATACGTTCATCCATTGAAAGAACTGACAAATTAACGTATTGCATCCTGTGCTGCCCTATGTGTGAGATAAATTAACTAGAAAAAGGTTTTTTTTTCCTTTTTTTCTTTTTTTTTAATCTGAAAACTCAACGGACACATATGAAGTATGGATTCCTTGGATATTTTTTTTTTCTTTCCTTGTGGGACTTGAGTGATGAAAGCATGGCCTATGTGGCCCCAGTAAGTGAAGTACTGAAACTCTGGTCCACTTGGATTGAAGTGAACAGACAGGTGAGGTTACATGCTGAACTGGCTGCTGCAAATCCAATGCTGAATGTCTTTTATGATAAGCCCCAAAATATCGAAACACAGCCCAAGATTTGTTTCTAGGCCCACTTGAGGCAGAATGAATGCTCCACATCCTCACACTGAAAGCAGCTAGAACAATGCCTGAGATCTGCTTCTTCCAAATCTAGAGGCTCGGCCATGGCCCTTCCCTCTCCCAACAGGCAGTGCTGGGCCTGATGAACCCAGGGTATGGTTTGCCCTTTGGGCTGCGAGGGCACACTGCTGACTCTTCAACTTGCTGCCAAGCAGAACCCCCAGATTCCTTTCTGCAGGGCTGCTCTCCTGCTTCTTGTCCCCCAGGGCAGGAGATCCATACGTAGATACATAGATCCAGGACTGCCCCTTTATCTTATTAGAACCCTGGGTACAAGATACAAGATTTGTGAGGAATACCTGGAATACAACAGAGTAAATTGACAGCATCTGTTAAGGTAAAAGCAGAAGTTGCAAGTATTTTTTTTATTATTATTTTTATTCTTTTTTAGGGAAACAACACGAAACAAGTTTGTGTGATGCCGGCAAGTCTCACTGCAGTGAGGTATGAATTTAGTTGCATCTGTCGCAAGATGTAATTCTAATCCCAGTGTGATCCTGGCAAAGCTCCACTGACTTTGATAGAGTTGAGATGGCACTTCACAGAGCCTTATCAATTCAGGAAAGCTCAGGGTCTGCTTTGGCATCTCCATTTCTCACAAACCCGCTGCAGTGTCTCATTCTTGCCTCTGCTGTTCCCACAGGCATTCACTTATCCTTCCCTCCTGTCTGCGTGTTCGCTTAGACCACCTTGCCTGGCTTTTCAACAAGCGTTTTATGTCCTGATCATTGATCAGTGGAGAATGCTCAATGTGTTCATTATGGTTCTGCAGACAACTATATTGTTCCTTGGGATGACTGTACATCCATCCGTTGGTAATCAGTGGCATGCTGAGGATTTTCCATTATTGAAGATGTTGGAGGTAGGCTACAGTATTACAGATTAGATTTTGGAGTACTGCATAGACTTTTTTGCAAAGCAAGTTTGGCAACATTTGATTCAAAGAGTTACTGATTTCTATCAATAGTCTAAGCTGCTTTTCACTAGCTCTCTGCCATTAGTAAAGGCTGCACTTCTTGTCCTTTATGGATGTAAGACTTGTTCAGATCTTGATTCTCTTTTGCTATTTTATGTCAAATAGATCTGCTTCTAGGCCTTTTTTTCCATTTATTAGAACAAACACTGATAGGAAAAGTACAATGTCTGTGAATAACGCTCCATTAAGTTTAACTTACAAAGTTGAGTGAATTAACTCAGATTCTCACATTTCTAACAGCTCTGTCAAAATCCAGTGCAGATGTTGGGGCTAAGGGATGACAATGAGCAGAAATTTGAACAAATGAATAAATTTGTTGACGGTACAACAAATGATGGTATTTTCACACAATCTGGTATTTTTTCAGAAGTCATGGTTTGGGTCTGTGTCTCGTAGATATTGCAAAGATATACACCTACAAAGATTTTTTGTTAAGTAAGCTCATTTCTGTTTCAAGCCACAGAGGAATAGGTTTGCTATGATGTATCCCTCCTTTGTCTTGTCTTGCACTGAATAATTTGTGGGAATTAAGAAAAAGCATTTAGCCCCAGCATTTAGCATTTAGCCTGGCTTACCTTGGGGTGCAGGTGCTGCCTCACATGCATTTGGATTGCTTACAGGCAAGTCTATCAGTATGAGCCTAAGGCTCCAAGCAGCCGACTGGAATGTATATTGCCAGATATGTTGATTTACAGTCCTTTGGATGTTGATGACTTGCCCTATCATACAGGGCAGCGATGTGAAGGTATGAGAAATGGTTGCTGCATAAACATTCTGTTCCTCTGACAATCAAATCAGTTAGTACTCTGCTGCCCATTGCCTTTTCACTGAAAAGGTTGTGTACATAAACTCAGATTCTCACATTGTCAGTGTGACCACTGACATTTACTGTGCATTTTTAAAGAAAAACTTCTGGAGACAGAATGTGTATGTGTGTAAGGAGGTAATGCACCACGTTTTTTGCCTTCCTCAGTTTTTATTCAAATCTTGCTGTTATATTTATTGTTATATGATAAAAACAAACAAACCAACAAAAGGTGTAATTATGGTCTTTTGAATCTGAAAACAGTTTTAAAAGCTTTGAATTCTGAATCAGACCAAAGTAGTGTATATAACGGGACAGTCTTTGCTAGAGTTCTCATTGGTTGCAACCTTCTAAATGTAATAAAACAAGTGAAGTTGATCTCCCTTTCCTGTTTTAATTATGTCACTAAATAGCTGCAATCTCCAGCTGACATTGTAATAGTAAGGGGAACTTACTGTGTTTTTTTCCTGAAATGGAAGTTTCTCATGAAATCCTAAGGAACATTTCAGATAGCTGTGATGGAAACAATAATTCTGATTAGCTCACATTTGACTGTGTTTAAATACAGAGCATTTTGGCATTCAAAACAGTATTGCAAGGGCTGATATCTCAGCTCTTTTTAGCACACAGTGTTGAATACACAAACGTGCACAACTTGAAATCACACAAATGTGAAAATCTGCAATTCAGAATCTAAATTGCTTCGATAAAAAGACAGACAAAATATTTCCTTTAAATCTAAATGCAAAGTACCTTTATGCTGCTATTTTAGGAAGCAAAATTGGTAACTATTTTTTTTTTTTTTACAAAGGAAGCATTTCCCCTCTGTACTTTAGTACTGATTAGTAAATGGATATGCAGAAAGCTCTGTATGAAATTAGACAAGCATGAATCTGTGCACTCCAATATATTTAATACATGTTCCCTAAGACCTCAACAACTAAAGCTAATGCTCCCTCAGCTCCATTGAACTAATTAAGTTAGGTCGTTATGTTAATAATGGGCTGCCCTTCTGCCTGCATTTATAGCACTTAGTGAGTCAGTGTGTGTGTGTGGATGCTTACTGCATGAAGGAGAAAGCTGCTGTCAGTGAATTAGATTAATCCATCACGAGAATTAATGTGACATGATTATTGTTGATATATATGAAGAAGCAGGCGTGCATGAACTTGACGCAAGGAGATATCTGCAGCTGTAGGAAGTAAGAAACACTTCAAAACATTAGGCAAGGGCTATGAGCCTGTACAGTTGAATAAATGGGCTGCTGATGCCGAGATGTGCTGAAGATAGGCTGCTGATATGACAAATGCACAGGGTGCCCTGGGATCCTAATGCTGCTATCGAGCATTTAGTTGAACTCAGTTGTGTTGATGTTTTGCTACAGACTTCTAATAACACCTGTTGTGTAAAATATTTCCCCAGATTAGTTTTCAGTTATTTTGCTTTCTGAAGAAGAGATGCTTGAAAATCAATTAGGAAAAAAAAAAAAAAAAAGAAAGAAAGAAAGAAAGAAAAAAGATCAGCTGTACTTTGGACATTATTTTGATTGTTCTCTAATTTTGCCAATTATTTCATCAGCCACTTCATCTCCTTCTGTTCTGCTGACTGTGTGCCATGTCCAAGGTTGCTAATGATTTAGAAGTTCCCAACTACTGAAATGTGGCCCCTTAAGCCAGTGGTAACGGGCTGAGAAGAAAATGCTGGATTGGTAAATATTCTTCTGTGTCATAAATATTAAAACATAATGAAGAGTTGATAGCTGCGATAAAGGAAAAAGCAGAATTGCTGAAGTGAAAATTTATAAGAATAACAAATTGTCTTCCTGACAGAGGTAAATATGCATGTGGGCTTCTTTGTATGGCAGATACAACCGTTAGAATGCAGCATAAAACCAAGCCAAAATAATTGCAAGGTTTTGAGATGATCTTAATGCTGCTTCCTAGAAGGTGGTGGGCAGTATTAGAATTTCAGTTATCAAGAACAAAGTGGTAGAGAACTACCAACAGCACCTGACAATTTAGATTGATCATTTACTTAGCTTCAGCTCACAGGAGCAAGGTTTGTCTCGTAGTACCATGTGTAATTTATTTTTCTTATACACAGTCAGAAAAGGTACTAAGATACTCAAGAGTCCTGAAGAAACAATCTCAAATTCACAGTGCACTCTCCTGCATTTCCAACCACTGGCTGAGGCTGCAGAGATAAGGATTATTGTGTTGAGGACACTTGCAAGCATTGGAGTCAAGAGCAAATCGCCCAGATGGTTTGTTATGCAAACAAATGAACCCCCCTCTCTCCCCCCCCCAAGTATCTATTCAATGAAGCTGTTCATTTTAAAACAGGATCTTATATATAAAATTAGTTTAGGCATTTGTCTGCAGTGTAGCATCCATTTACAGATGAGGTTACTGTAGTGCACTCAGACTTCACAGGCTTGATTCATGGTATTCATTTGTGTGTTTCCTAACACATTGCAATATACATAGCCCAACCCAGCTATAAAATAGCTATTTGATTGCATGCTAGCAAATACATATTAGACCCAGTACATTTTGAATAAAATTTGACAGCATGTGAATCGCTGGATATAGCTGGCAAAGAATGGCATTAAAGTCAGCCATAAGTATCAGATTGACTATGGACATCTATAGGGGATAAATACTGCAAGTACCCATCACTTCTTGGAGGTATTGCTTTTATAAACAGTAGTGCAAGAGTGGAAAAAAAAAATATCAAATAACGTCCTATGAAGGATATCTTAAAACATTTTGGACTGTGATTTCAAAATCGAATTTCCACAAGTAAAGAGAAAAATATCATTCACTGTGGCACTTTTTGCAAAGTCTGAAGGTTGAAAGAAAGTTATTTTGTAACCAAGCACAAAATAGGCATTTGAAAAATGATTTAGCTGGCAAAAAAACCCACAATTTTTTTCCACATTAAGATAACTTAAGAACACCCAAATTGTTTTTTATTAGACTTCTCATATTTACTTCTTGGCTGACACATGCATGAGATATTCAGTCCTAAAGGTCACTTCTGAGAAAGCAATAAGTGACTGGAAACAGCACTGCAGGACAAAATGATGTCTCATTGCTAACTATTATTGGTAGAGAGTGATAAATATTTTACTCCAGAGGCTACAGGCCAGCTCCTGTAAATAAATTTCTGTTTCTCAGCTGTAGTGACAGCTGAAAGATGGTGTGACAGAGTGGCTCTTCCTGAGTTTAATTTTTTGATTAAAGAGAGGATGAGATGGAGTGGCCTGGATGTGTCACCTCATTGCCCACAGCAAGGCCTGAGGGCTGCCTCTGTGGGGCCCTGGCTGCGTGGCTGTGAGGTGCCTGTGCCGCACCTCGAGTACTGGTGTTCAGTTTTGGGCTCCTCACTACAGGAAAGATGTTGAGGTCCTGGAGCGTGTCCAGAGAAGGGCAACAAAACTGGTGAGGGGTCTGGAGCACAAGTCTTATGAGGAGCGGCTGAGGGAGCTGGGATAGTTCAGTCTGGAGAAGAGGAGGCTCAGGGGAGACCTCATTGCACTCTACAACCTCCTGAAGGGCTCCTGAAGGGAGGTTGTGGTGAAGAGGGATTTGGCCTCTTCTCCCAGTCAGCGAGCAGGACATGGGTTAATGGCCGCAAGTTGTATCAGAGGAGGTTTAGATTGGACATAAGGAAGAAGTTTTTCTCTCAGAGAGTGGTCAGGCATGGGAATGGCTGCCCAGGAAGGCGGTGGAGTCGCTGTCCCTAGCAGTGTTCAAGCGGCGTCTGGATGACGTGCTGCGTGATAGGGTTTAGTACTAATGGTGGCAATGGTGATGAGGAGACGGTTGGACTGGATGATCTTACAGGTCGTTTCCAATCTTGTGATTCTATGATTCTATATGTTTCTCCACTGCCAGAAGAGAGATAGGAGAGGCCCGGACAGCCCCAGTGCTTCTCAGCCCTGAGAGCAGCAGCAACAAATGAATGGGGCCTGCATACAGCGCTCGACACGCAGCTGCCATGTCATCCCTTCTTGTCTGGACCAGTGCTGTCCTTTAGGCTGTTCAAGCATCAACACAACGCTGCAGTCACCACAGCTGCTTACATCTAATTTTCCCTTTTGTGTGCTTTGGTTGTTCGATGGTTTGCTTTTTCCCTTTCCTTTTCTATTTGGCGTTGACATTCATCCTTAAGGTTTAATCATGGGGTAAAAAGGAGAGGGAGAGGAGAGGAGGAAAAAGAGGAAGGGAGGAAGCAAGAAAGGGGAGGAAGGGAGGGAAGGAAGGAAAGGAAGCTTTTCAGATGTTTTCTTAGGGGGTGGGGGCTGCTACCCCTTCTGGAAAGGCAAGACAGAAGTAGCTGTCCGTCCGTGCCGCTCTACGTTGAGGCCTACAACATCCTAAATTCAGGTTTCTTTTCGCAGCCTGAGGTAACTCCTACCTCCACCCACCCCCACCATCCCCGGCCGGCCCGCAGGGCGGCGCCCTTCCCTGCAGCCACCGCCCGTAGATGTGGCCACACATCGCCCCGCCCGCCCGACGGGGCGTCACAGGCGCGGCTCGGCCCTTTCCCCTCCCTCGCGCAGGCGCGGTCCGGCCATGTCCGCCGTGGAGCGGCGCCTGGCCCGTTTTCGGGCAGCTCGCGGCAAGGCAGCCGCCGTCCCCCTGCGCCCCGCTGAGCCGCCGGGAAAGGCCGCGGCTCCGGAGCCCGCCGAGAGCCCGGATGGTGGCGGGCAGGTGAGCGCCGCGCGATGCGGGTGGGGGCCGTGCGGCGGCGGCGGGGCCGACGTCTGAAGGCACGTCTCGCTGCTGCCTCCACAGGCCCGTCCCGGCTGGGCGCCGGCGCCGGTGTGGGCGCGGCCGCTGCTGCTGAAGGTACTGCTGTGGGCCGTGCTGCTGGCGCTGTTCGCCGAGCTGGAGCTGGGGCTGCCCTACTTCGTCCTCTCCCTCCTCTACTGGATGTACGCCGGCACACGAGGCCCCGCCGAGCGGCGGCAGGGCGAGCTGAGCGCTTACTCCGTGTTCAACCCCGGCTGCACCGCCATCGCCGGGACGCTGACGGCCGAGCAGCTGGAGCGGGAGCTGCATTACCGGCCCGCCGCCGGGAGGTAGCGGAGCTGGGGCCGGGCTGGGGAGGAGGAGGCGCGGCTGTGCCTTGCGCTATGCAGCCCGTGCCTGACTCCTTCCTCACCGCTCCCGAATAAAGCCGTAACAAAGTGCCATCAGCTTGTCGGTGACTTTCTGCTTACCACGGGAGGCCGGTGTTGGACTGCACTTGTAAGGGAGTGCCCCGCTGCTTTCCCGCCCGGCTCTGTCTACACCCAAGACGAGGCACGAGGCAGTATTGGTACAACTGAAGCCAGCTGCTGCTTCTGATCATGCCCGTGTTTCATCCAGTACATCAAATTTTGGTGCAGGTTTCTCCGTGTTACAACGTTTGCTGTCTGCAGTGTAAGGTGAAAATATCTGTTATTACTCCTGACAGGTGACACGTGTGGTTTTAACCATCATTTTGGAAAAATAACTAAGGGACAATGAGCAGCAAATGCAGAACTGCAAGAAGCTCTTAGATGAAAGAGTACTTGCTTGTTGCTGCACTTGGTCTTTTTTTACCACCACACAGCTGGTGATGCTTCTCACCATCATCCCATGTGCAGCCAGGTGCACTTTTCTTTATGAGCCACTTTGGTTTTTTAATGATCCATTGGTATTTCTATTATATAAATGATTGCATGAAAATAAACCACTGATATTAAGCTGTAGTGAAGAGCAGTTAGTTGAGTTTACACCCATTTTGTTGAAAACAAAAGTCGCAACCTTGGTCTTTCATATCCTGTTTCATTGTGTCTTTTCTGTTTTAGCTGTCACTGTAGTTACCACAGGTTCCATCTTTTGTTGGATAAGCAAATGAAAATGTTAATTGGACTGGAAAGAATAATAGGTTAGGGCACAAGTAATACCTTGTGACGCTACTAAGCGTCTTTCAGTATCTCTCTGCAACACTATCAGCTTCTACCACTGCTCTGCTGTATAAATTCTACATGTTACCTAAAGCCAACCACAGAAATTTTCTCACTTCTTTCACCATCCTCTGGCTGAGATGTACAAACCAGCTGAGTTCTCGCTGTTCTTTTCACTGATATCACCTAATTCCATATGGATAATGTGCTCCGTTTTGTTTTTGGTTAATAAAGCCTCTGCGTGTTCAGAGCACTCTTTGTAGTGGACACGGAGTTGGAAATAACAGAAATCTTTACTTTCATGGAAGAACAGTGAATTAGGAGTCTCAGCAATCCTAGAAAGTATTCTGGTAATGATGGAGTAACAAACAGGTCACAATTTAGGAAAAGGTAAGTACACCAGTGATAGCATTTTGTGAGCGAGTTGAAACTTTATTCACAAGGAATAAAATGAATGTGTTCATGGGGAGCTGATAATTTGACACCTTTCACAGATCCCATGGGTGTTTTAAGCAAGGAAAGACATGCAAATAAATATTAAGGTAACATCCATGAAACAATAAAATGTTATAGCAGCAATAATGGAAATAAAGGCTTAATTTGCTTTAAACTCTAGTTACATAATGTCAGGCTGAATTTGTAGACTATTCTGTTTAATACTTTATGAAACAAATTACTACGCTAAATGAGAATGAAGCTGAAAGGCACAAGAAATAAAAATTCATGCAGTTCATCTGTTCCAGTGCTTTCTGTTGCTTTTCTTATTTTATGTTACTCAAATAAATGCACAGTATAAATTCTGAAATAGAGATGGCAAGAATAACAACATGGGCTTGTAAAAGATATTACTGAAGTAGATATGAAGTATTACGTTGAAATAATTTTTTAGGCCTTGAAGTATTTCTCAAAGTACCCTACTACTGTAGTTCTACTTTGATGGCAATTCCCTTGACCAGTTCTTAAGGGAGATAAGTGAGAGCTTAATTGGAGAGGAAGAAAAATGCACCAAAGCTGTTTGTCTGAGATCATCACACTTTTTTTTTTCTTTCTTTTTTTTTTTTTTCTTCACTTACATTCTAACAAGCCAGAACTTAAAAAGGTAAATTTGACAACTGGTGCTGCAGATATTCCTATGGGCCCAAAGCCCTCAGTTCTTAAGTGACTGGAAAGGCCAAAAAGCCTCAGGGCTCCAAAGCACATCAAACTGTAGAAGGAAACTTTGTGACAGCAACAAAACACAGCTTTCTTAGCACACACAAATGTCTATCCTCCTTCACTGTGTATATTTTTTCCAGCATAAAGCGTGTTACACATATCTATAGCTTCCTATTACCATAGCAGAACAAATTTTGCTAACAGCTGCACAAGTGGCAGAAACTTTTTTTCTGGGTTTGCACACAATCAAGCAGGGCCCTGAAAAATTAGCACCCATCTTGAATATTAATGAATGAAATTATTCCCTCTAGTGTGTGTTATATAGATTAAGATTTCACCTGTAGCTGGTACCTTTTCACCTACCAGTGATTCTCATGTTGCTGCTTTTCCCGTACAATGCATTCAAACGTAGATGCTAAGTGGAAAAATGATGCATACTCTGCATACAAGAAGCTAATTAATTATATTTCAGAACAGTGACTAATGTACATATGCAGTAGTCAGATATTGTATTAAGGGTGATGCAATGTAGAATCTAGGTATTAAATTTATAGAAGAGCCTGAGGTACTTCATTCCAAGGTCAGCTCTGCAACCAATGTTATAAAGGCACCGCCTGGGAATGGCCTGTGTAGAAGCCAGAGTGCTAGGCATACGCAAGCCAGCCTGAGAACTGTGGTGGATTTCTACAAATGCGTCTTGACTTTTCCCTGGAGCTCAATTATAAGCATTATAGGAGAAGAAGGTAACCTATCCTCTCTAATTTAATCTGCTGATTACAAAATTAATCCAACCTGTTGGCAATTTGAATTCTAATACAAAGATTAAATTATTCCATGCAAAGCAATCTAGCTTTAGGCAGGAAGGATGCTGAATTATATCCAGTCTCCTTTCTTGGCAATAAGGGATGTGGATTCAAGTGCAAAGAGGGACTAGAAAGTATCTCTACTGAGTAGTATACCTGCTAGGCTATGGAAGCCACTCTTATTACAAGAAGGCTATGGGCAGGAATGTTCTCAGACCTAGTCTTCAGCATCTTGTCTGTCAGCTGTAAAGTGGAGATGTATATCTAAGCTGCATAAAGATATATAACACTTGTTATTAAGTGAGGCAATGGACCAAGGTCTGCTTGTAAAAGTGCCTCGTTTTCCCCAGCAACTCTTGTAAACATCAGCAAGGGTAACATAATTAGCAGCGTAGATGCATTCTTCTACAAGAGCCCTTGCAGTTTTAAACTAACAAAAGCCCGTTGTGTTGAGGATGCAGTGGTGGGTGGTATTTTTTGAACCCAGCTGAGGGCAGGCCCTGGAATAGGTGGACAGCCCAGGCCCTGGGCACAGCCGGGAACTGTCTGCCGTGCTGACAGTTCAGCCTTCCACTACCCTGAGTAGAACACCTTGCGGGTATCTCAGGTGCCTGGAGAAAATGTACAAGGCTAGAGAAGAGACAAAAGTGAGCCCACACTGTAAATACGGAATCACTTCCAAGTCAGTGAAGTCTGGTAAGACCAATTGTAACTGCAGGTTGACTTCTTTGTGTTTGCACCCACAGAAAACAGAGTACAGCTTTGAAGGAATATGTTTTGAAGCAAAAGTCATTATCCTGTCTGTGTTCATACCTACCCATACCTATCCATACCTAAGGAGAGACAGAGTACCATATAAAAGCAGAAGGGCTCTGCGTTTGGTGGTTATTTCCATTGTTGTCAGTAGAGATGACACACATCTATTAATATCAGAATAGGCTCCCTAATAGATAGCAGTTTTGGTTTGTTTCTTTAAAGCAAAGTCTAAAAAGAACATTCAGGAATATACACCATGCTACCTGCTGCAGTTACAGACCTTCAAGATGCTGTTCTTCACCTTTCTGGTAAACAGGTAAATATATTCTGAACTTCAGATCTGGGAAACTTTCTCCAAAACTGATTCTTACTTAAAGCCCATGCTGCCTCCCACTAAGTTTTTTCTAAAATGTGATAGCACCTTACCCTATCCTCGTAAAAGTCAACATGTGTTTTTTGTCAATAATCATATTCAGTTTCCTTGTAATTTAATCAGTCGATCACTCGGCTCGCCCACTCAACAATAATAAGCCATTGACCCTGTGGTTTCAGACTGGATCAATGCTATGCTAAGTTTTGGACACCTGGAGGCCTTGTGTGCAAATAGGAGGAAACTTTTAACTTACTTTAGACATGATCAATTTTTGCTCTGATGTGTTGATTACATTAGCAGACTGCTCTCCCTAGAAACCTTTGTTCAACAGCCTGCAGGCAATGAGCAGCATATACTCAAGTTTCTTGCTGGAGATGACACACTTAAGCCACTTGCTTGGGTATTTAAGGGTTTTCAGGTACATTATACAGTTCATTGTTCTCAATCTGGTTCACCTGCAGAAATCTTAGCTGAATGTAGCCTGGCAAGTGGCAGCATAAACACTACTGCCTACCGTGCCTCCACTACTGATGCTGTTGGCTGGACACTTCAGAGGTTTCATGCTGCTGTCTCTCTGGACATACAAATGTTCCAATCTCCAGCGCTCCCAACTTTTCCGAAACTCCATCTGAACCTAACAGAAGCAAAACAAGAAAACAAAAGGAATGAATATAGAAGTAATCAGATCTTTAAATGATTCTGTTAGAAAAAGGCAAGTTAATAAACATACCACACTACTGAGGAAAGACGGCAATGCTCTAAACCTCCATTATTATTGCTTCAATTATCTAATTACCTCATTAGTCTATCATAGGGTATTTCATATTTAAAATAACGATGGTTTTCACTTTCACTTTCACTTTCACTTGCATAAAGCCCTTTTATACTACAGCACACCAGGAATTTTTCAGTATTGTTTTCTAAATAGTATTCATCTGCAATACAGCGTGTACTCCATGCCCCACTACTATTAAGTTGATTTTACTTATAAACTATTAAATGAGTGAAAAGATTGACTTCCTGCTCAGTACTGTCACCACAGGCATTCTTAAAGTTCTGTGTCCGATTTCATTTAATCAGTATTATTCTTTGGCTGATTTTTGTTTGTGGAATATTTACTTTTCTAATTCCATGGAAAAGATATTTATTCAGAATTGATACATTAACGAACTAGCATATTGAAGACTATACTTTCTTTCCCACTTTTAGATAACAATTAAAGTATCTCTTTGCAGACACTGTAAATTTTTAAAAAGTTGTAGTACAAGGCTTATATCCAGTCACTGGTCCTGGGTTAAACTGTGTAACTGCTGTATCCATTTGGGAGTTTATCAAGGGTTTTGAAACTGTGTCATGGTTTGGGGTTTTTATTCTTCTCCAGCAAGAACAGAATTTTGAGCCTACCTGTTCCATGGGCAATGTTCTTGCCACTTGACTGAAATAAGAAGTTCCATTAGCTTTTAATGCATAAGGAAGAGGACATAAAATTGAACCTTTTTTACTCTATTTAGAAAAAGGCAGGAGAGCAACTACAGCGATGAACTCATTGGGGTGTGTACTTCTGCCTGGAAGTAAGTGCGCTATGGTAGGTTACTCAAGTGAGCCTTCTCTAGAGAGCTCCTTTTTTATTTCCTCTTAGGGTCTCGTACTGACCACCAAGAGACTAAATAGACTAATGGTAGTTCCAGCACAGGCCTGTTATCCTGTCCATTCTTCTGAAACCATCATTCTCTGAAGGAAACTTTCTAGGGAACTAGCTACTTTCTTCTCCACTTGTTTATTTTCAAATACCAAACCTGGGAAGAAACCCTAAAAAAGGAACAAAGTATGCACAGCCAATTGTCTTCCTTTACTAGTTACCCCTAGCACTGCTTGTCAACTCAGAGCTACAGCCCTTGTACTGAGTACCGTCCTGGCACAAGCACATGAGAGCCAACTGCATTTCTGTGTTACTGACTGTGGAATCTGTCCCCTGGTATCACAATCAAATGGGGAACTAGGAAAGGTGCTAAGATAAAATACTATATTTTACTATGATTCTGGGTGGCTGTTGTGTCAAAAGCCACACAAAGGCACAAGAAAAAAGACAGCAAGTCTGAGATACTTTGCCATATAAGAATGAGGAATAATAACTTGATAAAGACAGAAAATGAAACAGTGAAATACAAGCACCACGCTGTCTTCAGAATAAGAATGATGATACTATCATTCCTGTAATTGGTAACTTTTGTGGGAATGGAGAAACACTGTTTTGTTAGGTAGCACTGGGAGTAAGCAGTTTTAGATACTGACAGAAAGATCCTGAAAGAGAACATGAATGTGTTTATTGACAGAATGAGTCAACGAGCAATAGAAGCAGGTATTTAGAATCAGGCAGAGGGATGAAATGTCTTCTGTCTGGATGGACATGACAGGCAGTATCCTAGAGCTATGGCACAAATAGCCTGCAAGATTGAGATGAAGTGATTGGGAAGAACTGAACAAAAGACCATAGCAGAAATGCTTTAGGAATAGGTCTTGGTGACAGATATATTAGTCATATTAGTTTTCACTCCAAAGGTTAAGGAAAAGAAGGAAAAGGGTAAAGAGAAACTCTGCTTTCAGTGCTGAATTAATTTTTTTTTTTTTGCCTACATGGCTATGAAGACATGACTGAAGTTATAGTTCAAGATTTATTTAGTATATCTTGAGCACAGAAGTTGATGTACAGATCTTTCAGCCAATTAATTAGCCTAGCAGCATCCATGCATGGATAAATAGGCTGTACAGGGAGAAGGGAGCCAAGAAAAAAGTTCCCATGAAGAAGGGGAATAAAAAAATTTTCACAGACAAAGAAGTATGCAGAACCTAGAAAACATGGTCATGGATGTTAAAAATGGAGAAGGTATCTCACAGAGAACTGCTGATTGAGCCTAATGCAGGTTACAGGCTTCAATCATAGTGATAGGAATGTACATCTGAAATGACGTAGAATGGAGCCGGTGGAGCAGTTCAAGAAACTGTATAGAGAATACAGAGTAAAAAGAGAAAATGAAGATTGAGCAGTAATGAAAATAAATAAACAAATAAATAAATAAATCAAGGAATCCTGGAGTTAAGACAGATTCTTTTAAGGTGAAAGAGAGTGAAGTGTGTTTCCACAGAGATAGGAAGGAGGCACAAAAAGAGAAGGAAAATTATACGGAAAGCAGCCTGAATTAGCTTAAACTAATTCTGATGGAAAAAGATAGCATCTCTCTGGTTAGAATATTTGTTACAGAAGGCAACACTGCAGAAAAATGGATCACATTAAACCCATCCCAGTCTTCAAAGAAAATTGGTGATAACAGCCAATCCGACGAGACCCTGTAATTTGCTTCAGAGCAATACTAGAGGAATTATTTCAGGTGAAATGTGACTGAAATACAAACATATTTTAACGTTCTTCTGTAAGTAAATTCTACGAAAGGAAATAATATAACTTCTATCTTTATTTCTGTCCTTGATCTCGCTCCAACACTTGCAAAAGACACTGAGAAGTATGGTTAAGGTAAAACAAAAGAAGTCACTGAGTCACAGACAAAAATACAAACCATACTGCATACAAGGATAGGTTTCAGGAACACTGTCAGAAGAAAAACAGTTTAAAAACTAAGAGTTTAAGAAAGAAATAGAAGAGACTTGACATACTCAAACTCTTTATACACAGATTTATTCTAAGTATGTTGATAAGGAGCTTGGCAAAATTCTTTTCCCTTCTTTTAATAAGCATTGGCACAAGTTAAATAATTCAATCTAGATTGTCAGATTTGTATGAAACTGAATACATTAGGATTACGCACTGGGAATTACATTACAAAAGCAAAAGAGCTGTAAACAAGAGATGTCACAGAAGGTTCTGTCAAAAGAAGCAACTCTTTTTTCAGGGTTTGTAATGAATGTAACTTTGTTCTTGTATCACATGGAAGAAACTACTGGACATAATTCACCAGGGTCCTGGCTGCAGCTGCACAGGGGATATGTGAGCAGAGGCCATAGTGAATCAGAATAAATGATACAGCAGCAGATGGTTCTTAATTTCAGGATTTACACCTGTAAAAGTGTACAAAGGATTTTAAACAAGTATTTTCCAATTCATGCTTGAGCAAAGCCTGCTGCTACCCACCTCTAGCTTTCATAAGTGGTGCAATTAACACATTCACTTAAACATAATCTTACCCACAGCTACAAAAGTGAACAGTCTCCTGCAGGGCTTAATTCAGCATGCCTGCTGCTTTTTTGTTAACTCCAGCCTAGCCATAATGACATAATTAGAACATTTCTTCCATTGATTTCAATTCCTTGATGAGGTCTATCTTTCAACAGATGATTTTGGATCACTATGTCATATTTAAAAGTAGCCATAGTTAATAGTGCTAAGTTAGCACTAATGCAAAACACATTGACTTGCATCAGACTTAATAATGTGCTGCCAAGTCAGTAGTGTTTTTGCTTCCCTTGCAAACCCGGCTGCTGAGTGAATATATAATAACGACCACTTAGAAGGTAACACAAAAGGTTTATGCAGTACAGAAACAGAATACTCTCATCTAACAGGTCTGAAGTTCAGCAGATGCCCTAAGATGGTACTTGTATTCACATTAGCTCAAAGCTCTGAGGCCGGAGCTTTTGGGAGAACTTGCTACTCCTTGAAGTTCAGTGCTATATTTTAATGAGAGCGATGATATTTTCAGTAGCAGGAATGCAGGGAAACCAAACTTAATTAAACCCTACAGGAATTAGCCATGAATACTGTACAATCTCACCAGTGAGCTGCTCAGAGCTGTAGAATAAAAATGGCTCTACCTTCAATATGAATCAAAGCAAGCACATTAGAAACACTTTGGAATGGATTAAGAGGAGCAGCTGTCTCAATAAAAGGAAAGTTCGATCACTGAAAACTATACGATTGTAAGCAAGAAAACTTGCAAGATATCATGCCTACAAATAATATTCTTGAAGTACAATGCCTGGATTCCTTCCAATAAGAATTGTCTGAAAAGTTATCCCATGTGGCTGTAAAGAGGTCGGTCTGTAGAAAGAGTAGATTTAAAAAAAAAAAAAAAAAGTCCTCAGTAGGACTTTCAGCAGTTCAAGACCATTTAGCAATTCAAAACCACTTTCAACTTCCTTTTTCTACAGTGGCTGCTGATAGTGCAAGCTGGAGAAATTCGTAGTGTCTCTCTTACCTCATTATTGATGAAACAGTAGAGAATTGCAACCATCAGCCCCTGAAATCAACAAAAAACAAGAGGAGTGAGAAGAGCACAGCAGAGCAGTTCTCGTCCTTTGCCAAGCAAAGCTGCAGAGGGCTGAGCTCCACACTGGCATGTTCCATGGTGAGAGAAAAACAAGAATGGAAGATGAAGACGAAGGGTGGTCTCTGACAGCCCTGATGGCAGAGAAATTTGATCAAACTATGTCTCAAAGCACACGATCTTAGGAAAAATAAGCTACTGTGTTCTTCAATCTGTCATTTTTTCCTAACACCTCTTTCCCTCTGCTTTTTCCTTACCTGTCCTCTGGCCACAAACAATATTAACAATTCACAGTGAGTGTAAATACAGCTCTCTGCTTGATAAACAGGGAATGAGTGGGCGAGCAGGTAAACTGGAAGAATAATGATTCCCTTAGACAAGGAGATTATTTTAAAAATGGCTTTACCTAAGGCAACAGATAAATAAAAATCACAGTAAATCTACATTTGCCTCACATGCAGTTTCAGCTGTAGACAACTACTTCTCACAGCACAGATTTTCAGGAGTATCAAAAATGCAAGTGAAGGCACAAAATTTGTTTTCAGCAACACCATTATACAATTACAGGAAATCACAGACAATTTCATTATTGCCTTGAGGCACCCCACAGGGAGTAGAGCTTAATACGTGGATAGGAATACCAGTTTACTGTGAGAAATGTAAGACTTATTGAAAATAGAGTGACATTAACATCTAAACTAAATATTAAAAATGACATCATATCACTGTCATAAACCTGCAATATCTAGTGCTAAATTGAGAAATACAATAAACAGGAATGAGACCATGAGCAGGACACCAAACAGCAGTTACAAAATATCCACATGTGCCCAGTATGAATGCTACCTGGAAAGAAGCAAAGGAGAGCTCAGTAAAAAGCTTCACAAAGCGCAGCATCCCTCTGGCATGTTCATCAGTAATAAAGGCAAAGATGACCTCATGGGTTCCCAGCAGTGGGATCAATGTCAAGGTAGACTTGGCCAGCCTAGGATCACAAAGAAAGAAAGAAACAAAGCCACTGAATAGTTCATTGCTCTGCTTCTGACACACCATGAACCAAAAAAGAATAAATAAATAAACAAATAAAGGAAAAGTAGCCTCAAAAGTAACCATGGTAGGTTTCAATATGTTTTAAGTGCTGCTCCACTACACATCACCCCTGCTGTCAGCAATGCTATCTATTCAGCTCTTGGCTGTATTTTGCCTAGAAGGCCTTTCAAATTTAGGAGCAGGTCACATGATTTCTTGTACCCCAAGATGTTTCCCTGTGTACACTTTTCCCCATTTGTAAATGGGAAATATAATCAAAACTTACCTTGTTACCTTGTTAATAACTTGAAAGAAACAGTCGACCAGGGACTAGAATTTTTTTAAAATACCCTGGAATATGGAGTATTACTTGTTGTTCCTTCCCACCTCCACGGTGTGTTAAATCTTTAAAACACTGTAACTGACTGTAACTGTGTAAGACTTCATAAAAGCAATTAAACTGTCTTAAAGTGACTGATGACTGTGTGACTGTGTGATTAAATGGCAAGTTCAAAGACACAGCTAGCCAAAAAAAAAAAAAAAAAAAAAAAGACACCAATATGAAATAAAGTATTTTTTGCCTGTGGGAGAGAAAGCAGTGCTCTGGTTTACAACTACAGGGAACCATTCACAAGAGTAGTCCTTAGCTCTCTTTTGATAGATACACAAGCCACTCAACAGGAATGGAAGGTGCCCGAACCTCACAGAAGAGCTTAAAATACTATCCTGGGCCAAAGAACCAGTCAATACTACCAGTGTCTCCTGACAGACTGCCATGGGACACTTTGGTGGGTATAGAACCATTTGACTGGCAGGGCTGATAGTACTTAGAATATCTTGTGCACTCTAGGGCTTTCAGCTGATATTATGAATCACAATCAAGTTGAAAGGAATCTCCAGAAGTCCCTTGCTCAATTCAGCAGGTTTACTCAGGTCTCTGCCCCAACGAGTTTTAAAAATCTCCATGGCAGATACTGCACAGCCCCAATAGGCCCCTTTTCCCACATCAGGCAACTTTTTTTTTTTCCCCCCCACCTCTGACATACAGCTGGAACCCCTCTTGCAATAACTTGTGCCCCTTGTCCTTTCACCATGTACCTCTGTAAGAAGTCCAGCTCCATTTTCCTTATAGTCACCATTAGGTAGCTGAAGACTGCAACAGAATCCTTACTTAGCCTTGTGTTCCCAGGCTGAATAAATCTAGTTCTCAGCAACTCCTTCTATATCACTTACTCTATTCCCTGACATACACTAGTGAAAAAAAATGAGGCAAGACCCATGGGTTACAGAGGGTCAAAACACAATGACTTTCTTGAACCTGGACACCAGAAGTAGTTTTGTAGGTGCTGAATGGAATGGGTCTGTCAGTTCCCTTGACCTGGCTACGCTCTTACTAATGTACCGCTGTCATCCTACAATGCCACAAGAGCACACTGCTGATTTATGTTCAGCCTGCTGTCCTCCAGCATTCTTCGGTCTTCCATAAAGTTGCTTCATACCCAGTCAGCACCCATTCTGTGTTGCTGGATGGAGTTGTTTAACGCTAAGCACTGGGCTCCTGTCAGGCCATCCACTAGCCTGCCAACATCCTTGGTGCACAGGGCAAGATTGAGAGGTACTGTATCTAAGGAACCATTGAAATTAAACAGTTTACAGACAAGTAACAGTTTACAGACATGCAGATTTTTAGTGGATGTAGGCATGCCACTGCACTGGAGGAGGGGAGGGAACTTGCTTAAAAGAGTAGCTAGCCAGCAGGTCTCATGAAGCAGGCTCTGCTACACCACCATCTCCCTTGAGACAGAGGTAGAAGCAGGAGGCTGACTGAATCAGTTCTTGAGGCACGGCCTGGGCAAAGACAGGGAGTTGGGTAGGTGTACAGCAATCCCCTAGTTTGTTTAATGAATGCTAATTAGTCTAGATGGGATACTTAGAGAGCTCTATCTTAAACAGAAAGCTATGAAAAATCCTATGAAAATGCTTCCTGGGTAGTTAAGATCCCTGAAGAAAATCCCCTACCCTCAGCAAAAGGAAGCTTCCACACAACTCCAGTCCTTACACAGAGAAAAGGGATTTGTTGCTATGATGAACAATGAGCACTATCTGGGCAACACAAGAGAGCAGATGGAAAAATTTGTCTGAAAGCAAAAGACTTCTCTTTTACATATAAGTTAGTGACTTTCTAGGCACCTACATTAGTCTTGTATAAGAGAATAAATTTCACAGTAGCAGTTCTGTCTTCACAAGTCTTTTCCAGTATCTCTGAGCAGAAAAGAAGGAGTAAAAATATTCTCATACAGCTACCTATGTCCTCTGGTCTTGTTATCATCAGAGACCTACCAATGAACTGAACTCTTCTGGATAGAGAAGACTTCCTCAACTTGACTATACCTACCAACCACAAGAAGGACTACCAAGACTTTAATCTTCATCAGTAAAGAAGGTTCTGATGCTAGGTAAATTCTTTCTTGATAAAGCCTCTCTGTTTAGTTGCAGATTTTTGAACATACAACATGAATAATTGAATGAACTTGCACTTCTGGTTCAGCTGTATCAAACCTTTCTTCTAAATACAGAAGTCATAAAGGCTTTCTCCTTGACAGCATAATTTTACAGTCAGACTTTCAAATGCCTCCAAGCCAGCAAAACTGCCTGCCTACCACTACGCCTTGAAAATTTTACCCTGGGAAGAAAAGGTCATGTTTATTCAGAACGAAAGTTAAGCGTGCAGCACATTAGGAGTCCTTTTCTCTGCTTTGAACTTCAATCATGCATAAGGATTTCCAAAATTTCGCAAAGCTCTGAGGGTAGGTAACATCAAGACAACTCTGTACTCTGGTAAGATGACACAAAAATACGTGCTGTGTCTACTATAGAAGTCTAGCAAAGTCAAATAACCATAGCTGAAAAGCATGTAGCTCCACACTCATTAATTTATCCTATAGCAGATTTGTTCCTCCTATACTATTTTTCAGACTGTAATACAGAAATGCACTTCAAGATGTAGACATAAGTGATGCAACTATGAATCTTATCAAGGTGATAAAATAACAGGCATAACACAGACAAGGCAATGACTGCAAAATAAATATTGAACATTTCAGTAGGTACTCTCTTGAAACATCATATATATACCTAGTAAATTCAAGATTGAAAGTTGTTCCTAATAAAAATTGGCAATAAGAACAAGCAGCAGTACTCAAAATAACCCCTCACTATTTTCATTGAAGTTAAAGATTTTATTTCTCTCACTCATTATCTTCCAAATTACGTAAGTACTTGCATATGCTGCAAGTATGCAAAAAATACCTGCTTCTTCCAGTGTTGTGGAAGAGTGTAAACTGATGAGCTCAGAGATCAACTCTTCCATTTATCTCCAATTCAGGTGCAACAATTGTCCTGGCTTCACCAGAAGGTTTCACTGGTGACTGACTGCCCAAGCAGTCACAGCAACATGCAACACAAGCTACTCAGGGTCAGTGATGTTTAAATATCCTTGTTAATCCACTTCTTTCCATGTATCTCTTTGTCCACTTCTATTTTGAGAGGTAACAAGTGTCAGACCATCAAACAACATACCTGCATTTTATGTCAGTTTTGCACATCAAATTGGCTTGTAGCTTGGAGATGATGATGCATATAACTCTGATAAAGATCAAGAAATTTACCTGGAAAGATTAAAGAAGAATTTATATAGTCATCAAGAAATATGCATGTGTAAGTGCTAAGTTGGGTTGTATATGCATTTCTAGGTCCTGGGAATCCTGCTATTCTGCAGCTGAAGAATTTACCACAGAATTCAATTTCTTGCTAAGTTCTAAAATGCATCCTCTGTGCTACCTGCTGCAGCTTTCCCAAACAGAGGAGTTAGCTGTACTGATGTGGCATGCTATTTAGTTATCATGCACTGCCAGTAAACAAGAAGACAGCATGAAATAAACATCAAAATAAACATCAGGAATTCAAGTAACAGAAACCAATTTGGTTTCATAAAATCTCATTCCTGAATGAAAATGTCAGTGCCCTCAAAGGTTATTAACCTTTGGACATGCACAATAGCCGTATGCACTACCACTCTTTGCAGTACATGATGTAGTACTGAGTGCACTCCATACTCACCCCAATGGCGATTAGAATGGGCAGTCTGATGATCAGCCAATAATTCATGTTATAGTTCCTGCTCCAGCAGCTAGGCAGAATGCAAAAAGACAAGAAAAAAGTTTCAGTACATTATTAAAATCTCCCATTTCTCATTCTCTTACAGTAGTGCGGATGGAAAACAATATTGAGGACTAGATACCAGGAAAGTACATCATGCTGACATGGAAACAGATGCATTTGCTGGGTTCTTAGAAACACTGAATGCTTTATACAATTGCAGCTGTCATAATCTAGCTGGATACTACTTGTCTGCCTTTCCTGTCCACTAATGGCTAGCTCTCCTCCAACACTCGATGTGAATTATCATCAATAAATTTTGGAGATTTGCTCCATTAAAACCAAGGCCATTTGGCTGCAAGGGGAGAGCTATCGATTTGAGTCAGATGTTTCTTGTTTGGTTCCTGTCCTACACTTCTTGTGTACTTTCTGTCCAGAAAGTAACATGCTGCAGGCACTATAATACTTTATTCTTCCCATAAGCCTCATTTTCTTTTTAAAAATTCTTGAACCCTCAAGCAATGGAGGAGAATGATCACAAGAAATGTAATGCCTGAAAGCCATAGCTTGGGATCACCAGTTTGAAGTGATCATTACAATGGAGCTTTGTGCATCTAGTTCTTTTGTCTGCTGTCCCCAGCCAGCCAGCCCCATGAGGTCCTGTGTGTGCACAATGGCTCAGGTGGCCCAGCAGTGCTCATGTCCACTTCACAAGCTGCAGCAGCAACAGCTTACTTAATATTTGCATGAAACAGCTTTGTTAGCCTCTAGTCACATTGTTCAGTATTACTCAACAGCAACTTTCATCAGTAAACCCAGCAGGTTTCTGAGCCACACAGGCTGTGAAACAAACTATGAAACAGCACTATAGAAAATACAGGTTGTTTCACAGAACAAACTTCTTCTCCAGATTTTATCTGCCTACACTTACGTATGCTCAGTTTTCCCTAAGTTTTCTTAACAGACCTATGAAACTAGGGTGCTACTGGCAGAGAGTAAGCCACCTAACCTTATCATGGGACAGTCAGCTTGAGAGAAAATAGAAAACTGTGTAGTGCATAGTAGGAGTCCATGCCACAGTGCCTACACACACAAATCCTACAGAGGAAAGTGAAGCAATTTTGCTGTGGCAGTTCCAAATTGCCTTGGTGGTAACAGAGGCCCAAAAAGGGTAGGAATTTCATTTTTCTTTCAACTTGAGTTTAATACACACAATCAGATCTGCTTGTATTATCCAATTGCATTAAATTATTTTTTAGATACTGAGAAAGAAGGTTTATGTATCATGTGCAGTCAGTGTACCTGAGCTGGAATCTGAGTAACAGAACTTCTTAATTGCTATGGGTGACTGGAATCTAGCTTAATGCATTTTTTAAATTAATTTTATTTGAATCCCTCAAGGCAGGTAGGATAACAGGCATGGCTGGGAGTGGAATTCTAATTTTCTGACTAGCTACAGAGGAAGCAGAGGCAATTTTAAAATTTCCTGATAATGACAGAGACTGGTTTAATGGTTTAACATTAGCTCTGCTACATTTCTGTGTGTATTAATTTGCTTCCTGTGGCACAGAGCAGTTTTAAATTTATACAAATATGTGCAATAAAAACACCATTAGAGTCCAATTAAAGTGCCACAGCTATTAAAGTGTCCAGAAAATGAAATTGATAGATCTGTACATTATTTTTTCTCCATTTGTGCTTTCTGGGACTTTCACACTGATAAATATGCTAGAAGCTATTCTGATTGGGATCTACCCCTGCAGTTTGTTCAGGGCCACTTAAAAGATGCTTGGCAGATAATAGCATCAAAACTGTAAATAGGAAATTAATCCAGTGAAACAGATGCTACTGGGAAGTTTCTGCCTTTGCTTAACAATCTAGAAGTCTTTATGAATGAAAACACTGATGTTTTACCTTAAAGACATACAGATTAATGGCTCCATTTTTAAAAATACTGGACTGGCTGTCTTCCTCCCATAGTTAATTGAAGGCAGAAACAAAGAACACAGAATCATCACAGAACGGCTTGGGTTGGAAGGGACCTTAAAGGTCATCCAGTTCCAACCACCCTGCTCTATCAGCTCTTTAGGTACAGCGTAATGATTAAGAAGCTCACCTTGTATTCACTTTTATTCGTAATCTATACAAAAAGTGTTTTTAAATAGCTCACTTTTTAAAACAGCAACTGATTCATAAAGGAGTTCACAGGTGTACCTGTAAGGAAAGAAGGAACCAGTGTGCAAGTAGATCTTGCAGGTTCTAAACCTTTTTTCAAACAGCAGGATTGCCTGGAACTTCCAACCCTAGCCACATCTACTTCCAGTTATTCCTCATAACCAGGTAAGTAGTTGAGTCACAAACGAAATTTACAGCCTGCCGCACATCTGTGGTGACAGTGCTACAGCAAACAGCATGAAAGATATCCCTGTCTGCTCCAACAAATGTCTGCCCAAGGCACAGAAATCACCTTTCAGAGACACTGCCGCATGTGGTTATTTACTGCTGTATTTTACAAATATTTATACAAGATTTAGAAAATTCAATAAGGTGCAAAATTGTCCCCTTTAAGGTCTGCTGAAGGCAGCGAATGACAGTTTTCCATAATAGAAAGTATAAATCAGCTCTGAACATCACATTATGTAGGAGGCTCAGTGTGAGTACTTTGAATACATTTTCTACATCGATGGCAAGATATGGCCATGGAATACTGCCTTTCAGATGCTACATGCTCTCTACACCTATTTTGAACATTTCATCAAAACTAGCAATACATCAGAATGGCCATGATCTTGTTATGGTACATTACCAAGTCAACCTTGGAAAGGAAAGTCATAGAATAATCCTAGTATTGCTTAAACCAGAAGAGGCAACTTGACAGAGCTGTTTCAGTATTATGAAAGACACTGAAAAAAACCCTGATCTTATACTCATGAATACCAGAATACAGTCTGAGAGCAATTCTGACTACATGGAATTTTCACACCATGGCATCTCTCTAGCAAGGACTGTGCTTGAAAAAAAACCACCTCACAATGACTACAAAGTGTTGGCTGGGTTGCTTGGATACTAAATAAGAAGATCCAATAAATAGATTCATCTAAGAAAAAAAATAATGAAATAGCATGAAGTTATATACATCATCACAAAGAAAGCTACTCAATATTTTCAGGCAGTCACTGTCACCAAGAAGAGGAAGCCACTTTCCTCTCTCTTGCTTAAAAAACAAAAACGAACCAACAACAAACAAACAAACTAAACTACAATGCTATCTGGTACATGAAAAAGGCCTTTTTTTTTTTTTTTTTTCAGAACAGTCACTATGGGAAAAGCAGACAAAATGTATTTTGTGTTTTTCAACAGTTTTATTAGTGGTACACTTGACTTCAGAAAGACTAACACAATCAGACACAGAATGCGTTTTCATTTTATGAAGACCAAAACAATGGAAGCTTAAACAAGAACAGGCAATCACATCTCTGCTGCAAGGCATAAGCTAACCACTACAAATTGCAGGCAAAATTCTGTGGGACGTTTTTGCCTTCATCTGAGGCATAACTCTAAAGGCTACTGCCAAAGGCACAATGTCAGGAGAGGTCTCGGTTGGGTATGACGACTTCTATTGTTGCTACTGGAACTACAGAATAACAAAACATGCCTCTCCTTGACCTGCAAAAGGATAGATTCATTCAGACATGCAGAAAATTGGGATCAGAAAGAAACATGCAGTCCATCCTGAAAAGTCATGCAAGACCTTCAGACAAAACAGAAGCAATTTTATGAGGTTTCAGCACATTGCCAAAGCAAACTACACTACGCTACAAACAGAAAGCAAACAATGGCCTGCCAGTGCACACACGCAGCACAAATGAGATAGCTAGAAAATCAGAACTAAACCAACCCCTCATCTTCATAAAGGTACTTGACAGTTCCCCAGAGGATAACAAACAGCATTGGTATACCTGGGAAGAGAGGAGACAAGGTTGACACTGACATTACAGGACAGGGAAAAGCAAAGAGGACATAACCCCCATGCAATGATGTATAATGTAATTCTTTGCCAGGAGGGTTATGTCTCCTGACCAGTGCAGTTGGCTGACAACAGTGGGAGGAAGAATCTAACCTGCAAGTAATTAGCATGTATACCTTCTTTTGCCTACGCCCTTGTCTAGTTCCCAGCAAGCATGAACAATGAACAACAGACCATTGCCCCCATATTTGACACATACCAGTTTTTCTGTGAAAATTATCATGGAGAGGACAAGGGAACTAAATTTCTGGAATATCTACTGGCCACTATGCAATTTAGAGAGGAAGAATGCAGAGCTCTTTGACCCAAACCTTCTGCATCCACACTTCTGTTCACAGGTCTGTTGTGTTGTATTAAGGTAGCAGGTGTTGTATTAAGGCTCAGGCTGTCTATTGGCACTGAGCTGGTGTACACTCAGTTATATGTACCAAGATGATAATGAAAGCATGGGCACGTTCTGTGGAGCAAGTGTGCTCAGGTCTCCTCAGAAAAGACCTAAATTTGGGCTATGGTATTTGAGCAGGTGCATCTCTTCCTGAGAAGAATCTTTGTCCTATGCTTACCTGACAGTGTATGTGTTAAAAATGTTCACAGTTTATCTGGGATGCAAGGGGAATACAAAAAAGCCAAATAAGCTGGCAGTTATAATTTGCTTTACAATGTCAAAGTCTCTCAACAAAATTTTAAAGTGCATTACATTCTTAAAAATGAGAATGGTAACAGATGTTAGAACTTTGTGTGCATTACGGTGCATTGCACAATGCAAAAGTGCAGTTTCTGACAGAAGCCACAGGGAAATCAGTGATCTCTTGCAGACTGAAAATCTTCTGAAAAGCAATATCTGAACTGAGCGTACAATATCAGCAAAAACCTACTCTTTCATTGCACTGTATTCCTTCTCTACAATCATAACAGCTAAATACTGCAGAAATAGCTCAAATGATAAATTATTCTCCATCAGTAAACAAAGGGAAATAAAAAGAGAAAAAATGAAGAGCATCAAGAAAAAGAAAATCACAGAAAACCAATAGTTATAGCAATAACAAATATGTAAATTGAGTAGAGATACTGGGCAGGTGGTTGAATCACACTCCACAAACATACCTTACACTGAGAGTGTATTTTTGGAACAAAGTTACTGAGAAATCAGTCCTACTTTGATACTGGCATAGGAGATTAAGAACAGATTCATTGCAAATCACTTCCAAACAAAAGAGCCTTTGATTCATAGAAACTAATTATAGTTTGAATTACTCCTTTCTTAACTTTGCTGAAAATTAAGACATTTCAATATGAAACTCACAGATTAAGGCACAAACACCGTGAGCACAAAGGCTGGGTGTCAGTGGAGGGAACAGATGCACTGAGTGATAATGGTAATCATTTGTGGATACCTCCATCTTCTGGATACACCAGAAAACCAAATAAATTGCATTACTTGACATTTGAATTAAGTGAGAAACTGCAATTAATACTGTATATTAAATAGACCCGGCTGGCGAAGGGCTCGTATTACTGAACTGCATCAGTATCCTGCTATGTAAATGTTGTACAAGTTAATAGGTAACAGAGTGGCGCAAAACCCTCTTCCCTGTCACCTCTGACACACGTCTGCGGTGCTTTTGTGTTGCAACAACATCAGTCACATACGGTCCTTTCTAGCAATGTATATTTTAGTATGATACACCAATACTTAGCAGTACAATTCATATTCATGAGCTTTGAATATCAATGTAAATTCTACATGGATACCATCTGCCATTTTACCAAATTCACAAAGACTTGACCTAAGAAAAAGGTGGCTCTGAAAACTATCTGGAGAACAATTTTGGCAGGTAGGACTACATCTAGTTTCCCAAGGTCCTAATCAAGATCTGAACAGAAAACTGTCACAACCTTCCCTAATCCACCTCAAATCAACTTATATATACTTATATATACTTATATATATTCACACAGCAAACGAGAAAGTTTGCAGCATCTCTGCAATAATTATAGCTTGCAAGGATCACTGAGGTTCTCCATAGATTACTTTGTAATCTTGACACCTAATTAACCTCAGTTAACAGGCAGAAAAGTAAATGTCATTCTAGCTACTTTGGTCAGGGGAAATTTGCCAGGCTTCAGCAAGCATTAGAAGCAAATTCTATAAAGTGCTTTGAATAAAATCTAGAGATAAACATTATTTATGAACAAAATCAATATAGTATTCTCATTATGGGCTCACAACACACAGCACTTTCAGTACATTTGAATTTCAGTTTTGTGCTTTTCTTATGCAGCTGTTCAAAGAATACCAGATATCTGAGAAGAAACTTCCCTCTCTTGTAGGGTACGCTTTTTCTCATACAAAAACCCTGAGATCGTTGGGCAATTTCTCCAGGTTAACTGAGAAAAAGACAGGTATCTGAATTCAGAAAACTGTAGCATCTGCTTGTTTATACTGAATCACATCTGAAGATGCCAGAAACTGCAAAAGTATTTTCATAACAGACTCAGCCACATTAATGCTTACAGAATAACTAACTGAAAGTCTTTGAACACTACACTGTGATTATGAAACCTGTCACAGATACCATGAAATAAGCACGCTGAGAGCTCAGCTAAAAAAACTCAACTTAGTTGACAGAGGACAGGGCTTCTGAATAATAGTCTAGAAAAATTACACATACTATAGATGATGAGAAAGTAATGGATCTGAAAAATCAATGTCTTATACACCCCACTGCATAAATAAGTATCAAGATGTACTTATTTTCCTGCTAACTTACAGTATTCTGCACCTGCTCAGGTATCTGCACAGCTTACAGAAAAAAGGAAAACAAAAAAGGTAGGTAAACCAGTCAGACGTTGTCCATGCCAAAACCCAACAGTTTTAGACAGAACGATAATAGAGTGGAATAGGCAAGGGAAGAAAGTTGTGAGAAATTCTACTTGAGGATTCACCATTTGGATGATGTTTTCCTAATGCTCCACAATCCCAAACGAGCAGAAAGGAGAATCACTAGCAGAGCTGCTAATGAATGCTTCTATATCCTGTGTGTAACTGCATGCAGAAATCAGTCTCTCCTTTTAATGGGTCTGTGACATTTTGGAACAGAACGGACAAGCTCAGTTTTGGACACCACAAAAGATATCACCAGGTATGTTCCATGCATTTTTCCTTCCCATACCTTGATGTGCAAGTACGTTTTCATTCTAGCAAGCTATTGCTAGATTCCCATTGTACCTCATTTTCTGTGAAGGTGATTTCAGAAGAGAAAGATGTGTGAGGAGCAAGAGAGACTCTCCTCATTCTCACGTAACGATTAGAGATTCTTCTTGATGGAAATCTGCCTCCATAGTACCAAAGTATTGCCATTCTGCTGGGGCCCATAAAAAAGGACATATTCTGCATACAGCATTTTAAGAAGGACAAATTTATTTATAAACTAGTGTTTCAGATCAGCGGTTTCTATGTGGTGAGAATTTTAGCCTCTGAGATAATCAGGCACACAAACCAGAGGAACACGGCTGCTGTCAAAAGAAATCTAGTTTCTCATCTTTCTCTAAAGAAACCATCCAGGACAGTCTGACTTCATCAACTACAAGAAATATGTGATGAGGAACTAAAATTAGTGATAAATAAATACAACCTGATGAAGAGAGGGTACCAGTATGGAAGTGAAAAGAAAACATACAATGTTTTTATCTGTTAAAAAAAAAAAAAAAAAAAAAAAAAGGAAAAGTTGAAAGCAGAAGACTGAGAGCAAAGAGAAATAAGAGAAAGTCTAGAGTGATTTGTTTATTTGTTTCTTATCAAGCTCAGTCTGGACACAAAATCGATTTTCATATCGTTGTCTGAAAGTTTTCACTGAAAATAGATAAGAAATGGTTAGTGTAATGAGTGCATCCTCTTGCTACACTGAGCTCATACTGGATTTGAGAAGGAAGATATCTTACTGGCTCTGCTCCAGTCAGATCATCCTTGCAATTGGGATGTAGATTTTGATACCCTAGCCAGGCTTCTTGCCTTTAACAACCTCATTCCTTCAGTGTATTCATCCTTAGAGCAAGTTTGGATTACCAAGAGTTGGAAGGAGGGGAGTTATTTATTTTTATAGCAGTTTCCCTGCTGCATGCACAGCTGGGTGTAAAATTGCCACAGAAGTTAAGGGAATGTTTAGCTTTTTTATTAGCATTTTCTTCTTAGTTTTTAGTGCTGAAAATTGCCGCCTCCTGTCTTTCCTCCTGCCTGGCTGTTATGCACAGTCACTGTGGGGATGTTGCCATTGTTTTCCCATTCATTTCTCCTCCCCAGCTCTGAATGCAAGGAGGTCCTGTTTCCACTTGCTGCTGAAAGATGCACACAGCAGTGTTACAGCAGCACTGCTCTTCTCCAGGGACTATTTTGTATTGCCCTGACACATTTACTTGATGTCAGGATAAGGCTCAGTGACTCTCCCCTTGGGCTCAGGCATGACAAAAAAATGTGCTGGTGTCCCGGACATCCTGATAAAGACCAGCCTGCACGTCCCTTTCCTTATTTTGAATTGATATAAAATGTTCATGTTAGATGTAAAATGAGAGTACTTTTTCAGTTACGTAGCTACACAGACTTTTTTTTCCCACTGTTAATGACAAAGCATAGCACTACTCAATATAACAATTGAAACTCTTGGGGAGAAATACATACTAGGACATTTCTACCTACTGGTAAGCCGGTCCTTACATTATGTTTTGTTAGGGCTTACCCAATGAATTGACTTGCTCTAGCTTCTTGTTTGTTCTGAGACTGTTCATCGAAAGAAGTACAAACACTCAAGTGGAAAAAACCCTTGAAGAGAATACCATTCCATTCATACATTAGACAGGAGTATGAGCACAACCATATGCGATCACACTGGGGACTACAGAAGCAGAAACAATACCATATGGTCAGTAAGTGATCAAAAAGTTCAGTTCTCATTAGAAAAAATAATGACATGATATGAGTAACACCCACTAAGTTTATCAACAATACACCCACAAAATTTTAACACATAAATATTCATCAAAAGATGAGTAATGACATTAAAAAATCATCCTGTAAGACACTTCATTAACAGGATAAAGGGTCAGGGTATCAAATCAGCTCTGACACGATCAGGTATTTTTTGATCCAGCTTTATTTTTTACAGTCGATCGACTATTTCAAAGAGTGAGATGCTCTCAGCTCTAACCTCTCAGCAACCTCACCTTCTAGCTCTTTGAAGCACAGCCTGAGGCATTATGCTGAGGCTATTATATAGCTCAAAATGAAACTGAGCATTCATAGCAGAAAGGGATCTGGTGAGGAACTTGAGCACCCAAAAACTGGAAACACCACTGAAGCAAGAAAATGAGGTAAAAACATCTTTATCTGTTCTCAGAAGCTGATCAAGACCAAACTGTTACCTGCTAGAACTGATCTGGGAGCACTGAAGGCTTCATTGGCCTAGTAGCAAATGTCTGCATCTGAAGACAGAATTATTGGCAAGGTTTGCACATACAGACATGGCTGGAATAGCAAGAAACTATAAAGATGAGGACTGAATGGCACTGGTGAAGCTTTTCTAGGAGGTCTGGATGAAGCTTATATATTTAGTGCCAAATTCTGGCGCTGCCACTCATTTCCACAAATTCATCCAGAAATTCAACATACGGTAGCAAATCTCCCATATAGGAAAAACAAAAATAAAATAATGTCTTCTGTTTTGGCACTCCATTTTGCAGATATAATTTTGCTTTTTTTTTCCCCTCATTCTTTTTTTCCTCATTTTTTAAATTTCCTCTCGTGACTTCAGTGCTTCAAAGATGGCTCCCCCCCCACCTTCCTTAATAATACAAAATAAAAAAATCAAAGGTAAAATGATTACAACCTAGTTTAATAAAAGTGGCCTACAAAAACTCTGGAGAGGAACTCTTTATGATGGAGCACAGTGATAGGATAAGGGATGATGGTTTTAAATGAAAAGAGGGGAGATTTTGATTAGATGTTAGAAGGAAATTATTTGCTCAGAGACACTTGCACAGGCTGCCCAGAGAAACTGTGGTCCTGCATCCCTGGAGGCACTCAAGGCCAGGCTGAATGGGGCCCTGGGCAGCCTGAGCTGGTGGGTGGCAGCCCTGTCCACGGCAGGGATATGGAACTGTGTGGGATTTAAGGTCCCTTCCAACCCAAGCCATTCTGTGATTCTATGATTCATTCTATGATTCTATGGTTATATAAAATGCTTTTGCTGCATGGTCTACGTAAAACAATAACAGAAGACAAATAATTCCTTCTTAACTAAAACTCTTACCATGAAATTGCTATTCCTTGTATTTATTTATACCAGGAAGCCTTTACTTTCCGTATATTACTGTTCAGTAAAATTGGTCAAGCAATTCACACTGAGTCATTTATACATATTTTATCAGTGAATTAATTTACTAGAATATTCACAGTTGGTAAATCCATAGAAAGACAGTCAGAACAATTTAAATGTTAGAAGTAGTATCTGTGAAAGCATTTGCAGTATTTACTTTGATTTACTTTCAGCTTTCCAATAGTCACTCAAGTTCCACAAGGATGGGAGAGAGGAAAAGAGGAATGAAGAGAAGGCAATAAAGACACAAAAGGGATACTTCAAATCAGTCCTGAATAGTAATAGAATTCATGCTAACTGGAGAGTGAAAGAATCAAAGCTTAAGATCAGTCCTGAATAGTAATAGAATTCATGCTAACTGGAGAGTGAAAGAATCAAAGCTTTAGAATTTTCATAGAAGTTCTGACTAAAGCAACTGATTTTAACTCATCACAGTACTTAATCTCAAGCATACACACGTCCCTGGCACATGCACCCTGACCAATCTTTCACCTGACATTTGTCACTTGGCCTGTTCTGCCCACAAAACCAATCAGAATGCTACCTGCTAGCAGCCCCTTGTTTGTCATTCCTGTTGCATTCCTCCACACTGCCAGCACGCCTCTATCTTTACTCTTGGTTAGGTGTGAGATACACCATTATTTTGTATCAAAAGTAGATGATGCCACTGAATGAAATGAGAAACTGTCAGGGTACGGTAATTCAGAACACCCTTTGCTCACCTGAAACCAGCCACACATCTTTTGTGTTAGAAGTTGATGTCTTGCTGGAAAAGTACCACATGCTTGTCACTGCTCTGGGGAGTTTCTGTAGTGATGTATAGCCCCTGCATTATGAACCCACAGCCTCTATGCTGCAAGCCACACTGGCCCAGCTCAAACATCAGGGATCAGGTATAAAAATAGAATAGACTGCAGAACTTGAACTGGGCAGTCACAGGTGGACGTAAGGAAAGATCAACTTACCCCAGCCAATGCAGAGATACAGCCGAAAAATTCTCTGCTCGGAAAAGACAGACAGTACCAGCAGCGTGTACAGGTACATGCCTTCCACCAGCAACCAGTAGTAGTTTGCAGCCACACAGTACTGCATCATCACAAACACCAAACGGCAGCTAAGGGATTCCTGTAATGGAAGAAAGTACAACCCAAATGAATATAGCAGTGGCGACAGGAAAAAAAGCAGACCAACCCGAAAGACTGTTTTTCTCTATCCTACTTGTACTTCCACAAAGACTGTGAAGGGCCTGGAGCATCTGCCCTATGAAGAAAGGATAAGTAAGTGAAATGGGTCTGTTTAGCCTTGAGAAGAGAAAACTGAGAGGGGACACGATCCAGTTGTACAGATATCTAACATGTGGGGGGCACAGTGGTGAGGCCAAACTGTTTTTTCAGCAGTGTGTGGAGACAGGACAAGGGGAAACAGCCAGAAACTGCAGAGTAGGAAGTTCTGCACAAATGTGCGCAAGAACTTCTTTACAGTGAGGGCGACGGAGCACTGGAACAGGCTGCCCAGGCAGGTTGTGGAGTCTCCTTCTCTGGAGATACTCAAGACCTGCCTTGACACCTACATGTGCGACCTGGTGTGGGGAACCTGCTTTGGCAGGGGGGTTGGACTCGATCTCTGGAGGTTCCTTCCAACCCCTATGATTTTGTGATTCTGTGATTCCTTCTCAAAACAAAACCTCACGTTTGAGTACTAAAAGGACAGAGACCAGCACTATGTGCTATACAAAGCAGGTATACAATGTTCCTACTTTCAAAAAACCAAAATTATTTGTATTGAATTTTCCTTGTGAGCATCGGACTATAATTTGAAAAGCAGCACAGAAAGATGAAAATGAAAAGTAGCACCCATAACACGTGTAAATCAGTGAATTTTTTCAGTTCTCCAAATATTCCATTTGGCAGCTGAGAATTTCCCTATTCAAGAGCAAATAGCAGAAACCATAATATTTACCATTTTCCTAAGCAAAAGATTTTTGATAGAAGCAAAGTATTGTTCAGTGTATTACATTTAAGTGCAAAAAAATCTCTCAGCTGACGATTTACATAGATGTGGGCAGCAGAACTTTAGATAAGCATGAAACCTGATTATCTAACTAATGTATCCATCAGATGTGATGAAACCACTATTTTGGATAAGTCATGTCTGAAAACACAAAAACTATTTTTTTTTTTTTTTTTTTTTTAAGAAAGGAATGACTGACAATTCATTGTGAACATTCCCAAGCCTTTCATTTAATGTAAGCATTACAATCTTACTTTCTGCCAACCAACACATTCTCAATGCAAAGAAATGAACTATCCTATGATATTCACTTGCGGTATTAACAATTAAGCCCTAGGCAGAGCGTCACAAAAAGATGGTACTAATAATGTATTATGTCTCTTTATGACCCCCCCCAATCTAGTATTTCAGTAGCAAATGCTATACCCACGTTCTAGAATCACAGGAGTGATATAAATAATGGGAATACATTTCTATAAAGATTCAATTACATTTTGTTTCCCAAATCTGAAGAGGAAAGGCATGCTTTCATCATATTCACAAGAGCTGCACATCCTCCTTAATTGATTGGAAGTATTTAATTAGTCTGTTCCTCCAAAGCTTTTCTAAATGCTTTTAAATTCGCATTTCAATTTGATGCTTCAATTTTTCTATCATTAAAAGATTATAAAGATTTCCAAGAATGACCAACTAATTTGATCACTATACCGGAGGGACAATACTAACACAGGAGGTGTTGGCTTAGTAAAATGAATTTCCTCGTGCTACTAATAGAAGAACTGAATCTGCAGCCCAAGAAGAGGGACGAGTCATTTATACACATGCAAAAAATCCACTTGGCCATGTCTGTTCCATTTAGAAAGGCAAACCTACCAGAGGACGAGAAAATACACCATGACATCAATTGTTTGTCTGCAGTAAGCTCTGAATGGCACAACCACAAATGTTATGCTGCAAGGTTCAGAGAAATTACAGACTGCAGAAAGCGTCGTTTCGGACAAGCCTAGGTGTACAAACTGAAATTACCTGCTGTGATGCAGACGCACCACCATGATGACTCCAATATCCTCATAACCACCACAGTGTCTGCCCCTACCTGGAAGGAGATAAGTCCTTCCCACTGGTGCTCTTGTGTGGCTGTGCTGTACATCCACTTCACCACTGAGTCTTTAATGAAGACGGATATAGCACGGAGGATAAAAGAGGTGAAGAGGTTCAGATGAATATAATTTCTTGTGCAATGAAGATGTCTGTAAAAATGGAAGAATCAGTCATGATCCACTAATCGTGTAAAAGCTGCAATATCATAGATAGGACTGAAGCCAGGCATAAGAGCCTGTTGAAAATCATGAGGTACCAGAGGAAATCCTTGTAACTTGAGAATGGCTGGGGGCATTTCAAACTGTTTTTGGAAAGAAACCAGTGTCACAGAGGAAATTATATTCAAAAGTGCAGCTATGAGGGTGAACGTCTGAGAGAAGGGAAACAATGGGTACATAAGAAAAATCAATTTAAAATGTTTTAAGAGTGTAAAAATTAAATCATTTTCATAAGAAATATCCAAAAGGACTAAAACAATTCTAATTTCAAATCATGCCATACCTAATCCCTTTGAACTGACCCCATTGTCACTTTGACTCAGGAACTGCTGTGCAGTACAGCTTCTGGGTTATGTACAAGCATCCCATCCCCAGTGAAAAGAAAATCCACCTGTAAATTATCAATTTGACAAGAGAAAAAGCTGTATTCAAATTGCCTCCAAGGGAAATTAATCTCCTGTGTAACAAAAAGGAACACGATTTCCTCCTCTGCATTCAGAATTAAAAAAAAAAAAAAAAAAAAAAATCCTCTTGAATTTCAGCAGTCACGGCTGTAAAGACAACAAAATTGTACTTATTGAAAAGAGCATGTTAAAGGATAGCAAAGGAAACTGCAGTCACGTAAATGGCAACCAACTGCAGAGTGCTGCTAGTGCTTTACCAGTCTCACCCACAAATTTTTTCTTCCAGAATTACAAGGGTACATATTCTGCTTCAAATGAAGCTAACTAGATATAATTCTCTCTTTGAAGCAAAAACAAAAACAAACAAACAAACAAACAAAAAACCAGAAAGAAAAAAAAAGAAAAAATAGGCTTGGTCTTGAATACTATCAGTTTTAAAATTAAGAAAAAGAAGATTTAAAAATATATAATTCAATAAGAATTGCTTGTATCACTTTTAGATCACTGCTTATTGCAAAACTTACATATAATTAATACTTATTTTTGTTTAATTCAAAGTTTATTTGTTGCTACACTGCTACACTTCAGAATTGCCATATATTTAAATCCAATTGACAAATATATGTAAACTAGCCATTTGAAGATAATAGGTTGAAGTAGTTACTATTTCTGCTGCAGTCAATGCAAGCTATTCAGATTGCCTAATTCATGAAGTTATGGGCCTGGTTCAGCTTCCATCACTGAAATTACAGATTTTTCTTTCATTTCAGAAGATGGAAAATTGGACACTAGAGATACATTACTCTATTGAATCATTACAAAAAGCAAATACAAGGGTTATTCTGTAGTATAAGAACTTACTAACTCCTTCCTATTACAGAAGTAATACTGTAACTGGTATATATATATATATAATAACTGGTGGTGAATACCAGCATTTTGATGCCACAGAATTCAATTTTTATCCTTATCTGATGAGACTGCACAACCAATGGGGATGAGCCACGTTCCAATCAGCATCCAGAATCCAGTAACTGCAGTCACACAGAGGGAGCGCCTTATGTTTTTTGAGATACAGAAAGAAGTTGTCTTCAGACAGTCAATTCAGACATAAAAACAAAAAATAGTTTGATGGCACTCCTTAATATCTCTGAAACCTTATTTGCAAAGCCAGAAACAGACACTCATGCACACTTCTCCAGTCACTGCTTCACAGTTGAAGGAAAAAGTGCTAAATAATCTCTCCACAAAAATCAGGGCATCAGCATTTCCTTTCTCCTACCAGTCATCTGTGGCAAGGTTGCTCCTTGTGATGCGCCAAAGCCACGTGCATCCTTCCTTTGGTAAGTACATGGTTGGGTTCTGTGACTTTTACATCTGGGCTGCTAAGATTACTTAAAAAGTGTCACTGATGGGTGAAGCAAGAAGAAAGCCCTCATCGTGGGAGACATTTGGAGAATTCAGACCATCTGGTGTTTTGTTGGATGAGTCCCATGTTGCACAGCCACAACATGTACAAATCACAGTTATTACATGGGACTCAGAGCATGAGCATGTCTACATTTCTGCAGTCATTTTAAATCTTCTTTGAGAAGGAGAAGGGATAACACCATGCTACAAGGCATTGCAGGTAGTATAAGGCTTAGGTTACTTTAGCTTTGGGGATTAGAAGCTGAAGGCATGACTGATGTTTTTAAATGCAACTCCTCCAACAATTAGGACAGGTGAAGGACTGCCTTGCTAACAGAGTGCTGCCTTCAGTGCAAGCAATCATTAACTGGCAATGAGAATTATTTACTAGGGAAGAAAATTTCTTAAGGATTAGAGCACAGAACTGGGAGACAGGAAAATACAACTCAGAGGCAGCGTCATCAACATGTAATCAGGATGATGAGATCCAGATGTATACAGCATCCAGGAGCAAGACCACATGACAGAGGGTCTTCCCTCTTATGCCAGAGTATGCTTATGTCTTTGTGTTTTCTAACACTATGTGTTCAGCATTCCTATAGCATAGGAAAATCTGTCTGGAATCAGTGAGACACCTACTGTACCTAGGGAGAGAAAAAAGAGATTGTTTTGTTGGAGGCTGAAGGCTTTATTTTTTATTCTAATCAAACCTACACAATGTACCATGAACATGTATCCAGTTCAGGAAGGCTGTGCAACCTGGAGTCTCTCAATTTTGAGGTACTTTGTGCAATGCGTTGGTGCATTACTGGATGAAACCAGCATGCTAATGTGACCAAGTGACAGCAATATATTTCACAAAAACTTTATAAATATCAATTAATTTATCTTCCACATAGCAAAATAAATGAGATTTTCTGAAAGCTCTCCAACAAGAGATTGTGGTAAAAGTCTTTCTCTGCATTGAAATACACCCTACACAAACCACATCTGGAATATGTTCAGTTCTGGGCTCCTCAGTTCAAAAAAGACAGGAATCTCTAAGAAAAAGTCCAGCAGCAGGCCACAAAGATCAATCAATCATAGAATCATAGAATGGTTTGGATTGCAAGATGATAAAGGGCCTGAAATCATCTCCTAAATGATGAAAAGCTGAGAGACCTGGCTATGATCAGTATGGAGAAGAGAAGGCTGAGGGGCATCTCACTGCAGTTTATAAGTATCCGAAGTATGGGAGTTGAGTTGAAAGTGACAGACTCTTTTCAGTGGTGAACAACAGAACAAGGAGCAACAGGCAGAAGCTGGAGCATAGCAAGTTCCATACGAAAACAAAGAGCTCCTTTACTATCAGAGTGATGAAGCACCAGAACAGGCAACTCAGAGAAGCAGAATCTCTTCCTCTGGAGATATCCAAGACCAATCTGGATGCCTTCCTGCAAGATCTACTGTAGAGAACCTGCTTTAGCAGGGGGACTAGATGATCCCTAAAGTTCTGTGATTTTGTAATTCTGTGACTAGGAAATGGGCAAGACTGAGGTTTATACACAACTCTGTGCAAGGCAGAATGAAAAGTTCTCTGCTAAATGTCCACTTGCATCCCAGATCCCCCATCACCAAGGCAACAACATGAGAGAATGTTGAAATCTCTTTTTTTTCATCTCTTTTAGTGGAAACTTCATTGAAATAAAAAATATAAAAACAAAATATTTCAACTAATAAACAGTGTGCTCATACATGCCAGTCATATAATAGAAGCTTAGGAATTTTGCTTGCATTTTAAGAAGAAATGAATGCGAGAAAAAACACAAAGGCAATTGAGAAATAAGGTGATAGAAGAAGGGTAAAATCAAATTTTTATGTCAGCCTGATACAATCATACAGAAAAACATTTCTCCATTCTCCAGAGCTTCGCCAGTTACCTGAATCCAAGAAGAATGGCAGTTGCAATTATAAGGGCAGAGAAGGAAAGAGCATATCCAATGGTGTATATGATGGACAAATTCAGGAGCTGTTCTTCTGGTGCATCCTGAGAGCACATAAAGGAGAAAAGAAAAAAAAAGAGAGGGAGGAAGGGATAAACAGAGCTAATGGGCTTCAGATCTTTTTACCAAGTTGCTTTTTAACTTCTCTTAATGATACACAGAAGTCATTCTCCTATTTTTAAGGTTAAAAGCCTTCATTGAATCACTCTTCCACTTTCCTATGTTTTAACAAAATAAAAATTTTAATCTTAATTCCCCAGCTGCTCCCAGGTGTTCAGTCAAAAAGTTGGACTTCATAGCCAAGCTAGAAAATAGATAATGCAACATTATTTGATCACAGAGTTGGAGAGGCATAAATTACCACACAGGCAGGTATTAAACAGATGACAGAAAGAACAGACAACTTAATTCTGCAGTAAAAATGGTAAAGCTTATATTTTCTCACACTCTTAGAGCCTATCACCTTAATGCTGTAATAAGGGTGTTCCTTTGGTAAAGTCTATGTTTAGAAATAAAACAAGCCAGGTCCCATTTGCTAGCTCTAAGCCTTAAACTCATGTAATTAAACTCTTTCCTGTCCATAAATAGTGCCTCTTCCACCTCAACTACACTGCCTGCTGGCAACAAGCTGCAGACCACCTCATACCATGAACTATGAGTTACAGCACTGCCCGGAAGGGAAAGAGGTGATGTAGCAGCAGGGATGCTCATACCTTCCTGATAGCCTCTCTCTCTCTTCAGATGTCCTGTTGAAGACACATCCATTTAGACTCTTGATTAGAAGTGCTGGACAAAATCTTTAGGGAGAGAACTGTCTGAAAAGCTACATGTAGGTCTGAAATACAGTACGGACTTTGTTGCAGGAGGATTTAATGTGAGCACACAGGCTGTTCCTCAGCGATTTGCTAGCTTAGTTTTAAAAGGAATGACATGAAAGCTACTTTATGAGGAGAAAAACAGCTACTGAGACATAACAACTTAAAACACCTACACAAATCAAACCTACAACTCATACTAAAGAAAATAATGTTATTTTATAAGGAATCACTTGCAAACTCTTGGGACTGTGTGTAACAACAGTTGTGACATAGTATACAGTAAGCTCATAAAAACAACTTCCTGTCTTCGTGCACAAGATGCATAGATCACACAGTGTAACATTACCAGGGGCTCTGTACACATTAGCTGGAAAAGCAAACGTGGTCATTCACATTCTGGGGTCTCACATTATTTGTGAAGGTTTTCAAAATCCAAACTAGCTCATGGAAACCTGGAGGTAGGTGCCAAATGACCACATGTTGCCACAAGCTCTCTCTTTTCTTGGCATGTTCCAGCACAGGTCTGGAAGAAACCACAAAGGCAAACGGGGAAAGGTGATCAAAATTATACTGGGTGGTACACTAAAGTGCTGTGCTGAGACACCCAGAATGTGCTACTGATATGGAAGAAGAAAATTATAAAGAAATGTTAAATAAAACACAATATAAGAAAATGTTATATTTTACACAGTTGGAGAACTAGAAATTATCTCTTTTTGCATTTCCTTTTAGTTTGCAGCCATTTATTCGTTCTAAAGAGGTGCTGAGTTCCAGGAACTCAGGAGGCACTCTGCCTGTGGAACTAAGGAATTTCATACACTAGAACTGTTCTGGCTAGGTATGTACTAGTTCCCAGCATGCTGGGACAGAGAGCAAACTCAATTTATATGAGCAAAAGGATCACCCTTGGAGGCTCACAGCTGTGATGGCATTACATCATGGGTACACACATAGTGCACTAGCTGACGCCAGCAGCCGACCAAAATCCCTTGGAAACCTCTCCACTCTTCTTTATTTGGTGCCAGGTATTCCAGCTCCCTGCAGAGTATAAAGTACTAGGGCAAGAAAATAAACTGACAAGCCTAATTCTACAGTTCATGTCAAATTTAGCTTAAAAACAAACAAACAAATCCCACAAACGGACAGAAAGCAGGAACTACCCTTTGCCCAAAGCTGAAAAACAAGTGCCTTTCAGGTCAGTTAATTTTAATATCTACTTATGAGACAGAGAACACAAACTAATTTTATCCCAGAAATATTCTACCAAGGGAAGGGAAGGAATGGAAAAGGGATAATATTAGATGACTTCTGTAATGAGAATTTTTCCTGCTGTAAATAAGACCACTGACTGCCTCAGGAATGTCCTGCACCACAGCCTCCAGTTTACTTCTCCCGGCTGTCTCACCTACACTAACCCTAGGCTCATCTGCCTCACTTTGTTAAAGGGGAGATACCTGACATTACTGTTAGACTCATCAAAGTGAGGCGCTCAGGACGAGTTGAAAATGATTACTTTGACAGGGCAAAAATCCACTTGCATCAATGATTAGTGCTGTCCTCTGTTTGGTCCTAAACAACAATAGCAGCCAGAGAGGCACTCTTACCTGGTCAGAGGCCTCACACTCAGTCAGGTTCCTCCAGGGCAGAGTTGAGTTCTCCTTCAGCAGCCAGGTACCCTCGGAGGTGCAGAACCGGTACACCTGCCCATGCAGCACTGCCAGAAACAAGAGGGGACACAGGGTCAGCTGGAGTAGAGCATGCATGCTGGGAGGCAAGGCTGCGACCTTCCCTCCTCACCAACAGCTTTCTCAGTTGGAAAGAACACAGCAGCATGGCTGCAGGAGCGTTTCACCTGCTTCCTGCCCATCAGCACTGCTGCTGCCTGGCCTCAGGGCTACAGCCTCATCTACAGTATTCACAGGAAAAAGAACACGTGAAAGGTGTGCATGCTCTTTCTATTCTGAAATCATGCAGACCACTGAACAGAGAAACCTCAGAACAAATACGTTAATACAATCTCCCCAGAATGCAGCTATCTAGGCAAACATCTGCACCACAAAACAAAACCATAAATCTCTGCTTAAAGTACCATACAGTCTTTTTATTCCTTCTGTCTACATGTTTGGATAACAAATAAATAAAATATCTTTTAAAAGCAGTTAGCAACTTGATCTTGTAAAAGCAGGTACGATGAAATGGCTTATAATAAAATTACATCAGACAGCAGCACCAAAATAGGAGTACAAAGGGTAAGGACAATTGAACTTTAGCATATGAAAGTATCTAAAGTCTAATAATTCTAAATCCTAATGCAGCAGTAGTCAGTGCAGGAACCAGACATTTCTGTATTCAGGAAGAGTTTTAAGCAAAAAGAATTAAATCAAAAATCCAAACAGAAGAAACCACATAATGTGAATGGGAGAAAAAACTATGTATGTCAATGGGAGAAGTATATGCACGTCTTATCTCAGGAATTATTTATCACCCAAAATATTTATGAGATAGAAAACATTGGAAACAAACAAATAAACAAAGATCTTAACCTATAAGGCAGCATTAGGATTGCAGCATGGTTGATACATGGAGAAATGCTCACAAAAGAACTGAGAGACCATGCAGATAACAGGAAGATGTACTAAAGGCAACCTGATACTCTCAGGGACAGGAGATCAAGTCTCGACCCCGTGGAAACAGAATATTTTCAGTTGTATATAAAGACATCTGACCTTATATAACATTAGCACAGGTTTATTACAAGGCCCTGAAGGTTTTGATGTTGAATACATACTACACACACAAGACCTTTCATCCTCTGCATCTGGTCACGTTGAAAACCAGCACTGCGCAAGACATGGGAGGCAAACTCAACCCCTAGGATTCTTAATTATGCCTGAATCCTGTTGTGACTCAGGCCATTTTACTTTTCAGGCAGTGCAAATACCAAACGTACAACAACCAGCTCCAGTTTGAGTAGATGAAAATGATGAACAAACTTTCCAGAAGATGTGAGTAGTTCCTGCCTCCCTACTATCATACAGTATCCTTCTCTTGTATCATAATACGTTTTGTTACCATACAGTCAGTGTCTCAACTGACACCAATTATTACATATATCATATACAATAATTGGATATCACACTCTACAATGAAAATAAATAAAAACCACTTCCAGCATATGGGGAATCTGATTTTATTTAACTTGTAAATTAATGCATTAGCTGACAAAGTTGCACAACCTTTAGAATGGGATCTTAAAGAAGCCAGTTTATTTGTAAAGTGTCAATCACACCTCATTAGAATTACATGTTAAAATGTGGATTGATGTCCAAAGCTTAAATGCTCTGTAGACCGATAAAAGACAGAGAGGAGAGGCCAAGAGTTAACACTGAAGTTAATACCATCATCTATAATGTTCTCTGATGAGAGTAAATAAAAACAAATGCTGTGGCCAGCTAAACAATTTTACTTAAGAGGAAAATGTTATCACATGACAGAATGCTCACAAACACTTCCTTACCAGCCTCCTTTTATTAGAAATAGAAGCAAATTAAATGATTTATCTGCTTAAAACAACCTGATCTGCCTTTTACAACAACACTGTGTCAAGGTCAGTGTGAGATTACTCACCTAACAGTCCCTCAGGATAAACTGAAACATTATTCACTGTAAAAACAAATTACAGCATGTCCTATTCAACCACTTCTATTCAGGCAGAGAGATGAGAGAGAGTGAGGAAAAAGACAAGAGACCAAGAGTTCTGTCTAGCTGATGTGTGTCAAGTATTATAGAACTCTGTTAATATACCTTCTCCATTTCAAGCAGAGGTAAATGTTTTGGAACAGGTAACAATTTTGTCCATTAAAAAAAATGGATTCTGTAGTATATGGGCATCACAACAGTCTTCCAGCAGACTAGTTTGTTCCTGAAGTAAGAAAAATGTTCTTTGATGGGGAACCTGGGAGTCTACACCTTCCAGCAGTTCTGTTATCAATTGGTGTGACCTGACCACTGCTCACTTAGAGTCACTGTTGGCTGTGAAAGCTGTCACAGAAGCATCATTTAGCCCCCATTCTGGCTTCTCATACAGCAAACACTAAACCCAAGACCTGTAAGCCTGTAGTTGGCAATACAGCAACAGGGTACAACCTGGACACGAAGCCTCCAGGGAGCAGGAGGATCTCCGGCCTGCACTACTGTCCAAGAAACACATTTATCTAAATGTGTGTTTATCCTGGGCTCACTGCCACATCGTCTGAAATTATATTACCTCAACAAGCAATTTAACTACAAGTACTTTATTTAGTACCCCTTCCCACTGTTCCTCCTCCCTCCGTATATTAGTCACTCCAACTCCTTCATTTTAGTGATGATAAAGCAATGACACAACTATGCCTTGCATTTTGTTTTGAAGGCAGAAAAGCTGACGGTCACTTCAAGTTTTCGCAGCAGGAAGAAATTTATTTTCAATTGTACCCTACAGTCTGTGTGAGAGGTGGGAAAACAGATCTGAATGCACTTACTGAGAGCTACCATCATGCTGCAACAGAATGATAAGAGAGAGTCATATGCCCAATGTCCTACAAGAAAAGATGGATGTGAGCTTACACAGACCTAATATCTACATTACAGGGTGCAAGAAGAGATGCAACTGAGCAAACGTTGTCTACGATACAGTCCGTACAAACTCATCTTGCATGCCCTGAAGTCTTCAGAGCCTGTATTTCATGCTTTACTATTAAAAGTTAAAAACCAGAGACTTTACTCATGGAGGTGATATATTGCAGAGATTCTGCATGCAAATACATTCTTATTTTAAAACAATCAATTTGGAATTATGCTAATGCTAAAAAATTAAACATTCAAAACTTAAGAACTGCTAAGCTAAAGACACTTACGCTTTTTAAAATTCCAACCAATAAAACTGTTTTAACTTATGCAGATTTACATTTTTTGTCAGTAGAATCCATTGTTGGTTTTTTTTTTTTTCTTTGGGGGGGGGGGGGGAAATGGGAAGGGATTCTTCAGGTAAAGAATGGGGGGGATATCAATCAATGAAAAATTATCAAGCTATCAAGTCATATTTAAACATACTGAATCAAAAACTGACAACAAATCCAATGTTTTCTTAGACCATCAATTCAGCTTCCCAACGAACATTAAGCACTACTGTCTCTTTTATTTGTTCCAAAAATGAACAGCGTATACTAGTCACACATTAAAGCCAGATTTATACAACAGAAAAAATTATGCAGCCACAGTATTTATTCTACATGGACATTCACTTTTCTTAGTGATCATCATCATTTCCAGCTCTGCAGTATTTTCCCTCACACAGTACAAGTCCCCATAGTTAATGAGGCAATGATCCTACAGAGAGGAGTTTGAGCTTCAGTACTTGTCTTACAAGAAGACCCATTCTGTGTAGTGCAGGAGTAAGATCTGTGGAAAAGTGGCAGAATATAGCTTCATAATTAAAAACTACTTGCATACTAGTTGCCAATAAAAGTTGTTGAGCAAAGTAAACCACAATAAATCAAAGCAATCATTAAGTTGTAACATCGTATATCGTGAGGTAGGAGTTAATATCTCAAAACAAACAAGCCAAAAAACCCCACCACAAATCAACAACAACAACAAAAAACCTAACCAAAAAGAAAACAAACCAAACAACAAAAGCCCCACCACATCATACTGAAAAACAAGATCATTATGCTAAAAGAAGTTATTCTCTTTAAGCAATTCAGCTGAATAACTTGCATTGAGAAAAAACTGTATTATGCTAGACCACGTTGAAACCTAACATAACCTTTTGAAATGTACTTTAAAAAACAAGTCATAAAAATGTGTGCATGTTTGTGTGTATTCATTTTAATAATGGAGAGTGTTTACGAACTATAAAAGATATGCGAATTAACATAATAAAAGAAGGCTCTTTATGAAATACAAGTATTTATGCTAATGATACAGCTTTATGAAGGTTTGATAAGATACCAACAGGCACCATTAAAAGTTTTATTCAGAATAAATAAAAGTGTGCTGGAATAAATTTATTGCACGAACAAACATGATTGAAGGTTTTATATATATGTAAAAACACTGCTAAGAGGTTCTGTGTTTTTAAGTTATTGGATCAGCAAGTTAATGTAATTAATGGAAGACATCTCATTAAAAGCATGTTAAAATAAAGTGGAAACAAAAAAAAAAAAGATGCAATAAAAAGTTTTCTTGAAAGGTAAGAGGAGACACAGCTGAAGGCTTCCTAAAGCAGAGGAAGGGCCCCACTTAACTACGGCCATGATTCAAGAACTTAAAAACAAACAAACAAAACATGCATACCGTGAAAGAAAAATAAGCTAAAAGAAAAGGATGACTAGGCAAATCATCAGCATGATGCTTGGTGAGTTAAGCAAGGGAAAAAAAGAAAAAACAACAGATAACTGCTATGTTAAATATGCATAGCCAGGAGGCAGAGGTAAGTAGGCATGCAAATAAATCGTTATTTAATGAAGCTTCTGAGCAAAACAAGAGGTCCAGAAGATGTAGTTAAAACCAGCTCCAGGTGCCACAAATAAACTGCCAATCCTTGGCAGAAGGGAAGTCTTGGTTATTTAGTTATCCTCAAAGACAACAGTACAAATTAGAATAATTGAATCATTGGTTTTCACCTCTCAATGGGCAGTGATAAAGATAAGCCAAAAATGCAAAACTGTGGGCAGGTTTTGGTGCAGGCAACTTCAAAACATATCACGAGAAGGAATCTAATTATCAAAACAGAGACAAATAATTCTGTAAGCATTATCTGCTACATTCCAAAAGTAAAGGAGTTGGATACTTCAAAGTGGAACAGATAAAATGAAGGATCTCATGTATTTCAGAGTGAAGACATACATTTTTATTGAACAAATTTTACTCTCTGGCACTGGTTAAAAGCTTATTACTTCTGCAAAGGGAAGCCTGAAGCTGCAAAGGAAAATTGTATCAACTGGTAAAGGCTTTCCTATGGCGATAGCTCTTACAATCTCTGCAGACTTGGAATTATTTTTCCAGTACTTAGAGGAAGAAAAAAAAAACACCACAAAATAAAACACAAAAAAACCCATCCAGCAACAAGAAAACAAAACCCAAACAGCTTGTTCACATACATTAAGAAATGCAGCCTTTGATATTACTGCTCAGGACACAGCCCTGTGCCATATCCATATATTCATGTGCTATGTCAGTGGATTTCTATGTTACGCAGCATGGGGATATTGATGTTGAGTCTCAAATACTGTAGAGGTGAACTCTAACATTTTTTGCCTTTCTGCCCCAACATCTTCCTCTTCTTTCTACCTCCTTTGTCCATCTCCTTTCAGTTGCTGTCATACTATTTCTCTCCCTGCTTGTATTGCCCTCCTTGGTTCTCCAGCTTTATTCCTCCAACCATTTCTATTGTTGCAATACTTACCCATGCACTACTGATCAATAAACCTGCTGCTGATCCTCTCCCTTCACTCTGAATTTTCTTATTCCTCTCAGCTCTTTGACTTGCTGTGCCCCAAAGCCACTGGAGATGAACAGAAAAACACCCTGATTTCAGCCTCTATCCTCTTAACATGTCTCCTTTCTCATCACGTTCCTCAGACATTCTCAGCACACACAAGAAGCTTCTGCTCCAGTCAAGGAGAGGAGAATTCAGTGGGAGAAAGTGCAAGGAATTCACCATGAGAAATAGAAAGTGGGATGTCTCCACTGTCCTAGGAGTCCCATTCATCCTCCTTACTCACATGCTTAAGTGCAGCATGGTTCTGACAAAACAAGTTCTTGAAAACCTTCAGCTTTAAATCAGACTTCTATTATACTGAATCACATTCAACCAAAGCTTTGCAAGCCTATAAGCTACTAAAATCAAGCTCCTAAAGAAAAAATAAAAAACAAACTATCAAATGATTTAATCACGGAAACCAGCATCGTTCCTGCCAATAGTTACTGGTGGCAGTTATGTCTAGATTGACCTTCCCATTAAAAGATGAATCTTTACAACAATATCTCTGAGACTTACTTCTGATCTAAAAATTGGGAATTCTTACACCATTCTATTAGTAAACTGCTCTAAGTTCGCTATTTCATCTTCATTTCTACTCTATTTTCATTGCTTCAAAAGTATTTGGCTGGACATACAATCCTTTTGACTTAAACTTTTCTTTTTCTGCCAAGGTGCAATTCTTTCTTGAAATATTCACTGCCAATGTTACCTCACATTTTAGAAGCTTAGAGAAGCTCACTGACATTCATCATCCACACAAACTCAATATTTTCCACATTTTTAGCCATGCTTTAGTTCTGTTTAAATAAGATTGCTGATACTCTGCTTCATTAAGCTCTAGGACAATCATCAGCCAGGTTGTGTGTGTGGAAGTCAAGCTTCTTTTATTTTTTTTTAAACTTTCAGAGGAAATATGCTGATGAGCGTTTGATCCTTTTCTTGCCTAATTCACTTCTGCTTTTTCCAATTTTCAGAAAGTAAATTAGTTTCAGAAAGGTCAGATGAGTCTGGCCAGCCACCAGCCACCACTATCATTATTATTGTCATTGAACTATTCAAGTACCAAGGCTCTCTCATAAACACCCTGCCCAGAGAACTTTCTTTCTTATTCATGGAAAATTTACAGTGATATATGGGAGTGCTAACAGGTACCATTTGCAGTAGTTTTGAGGAGGATTTGGTGTACTCTCAAAATTCATAGCAAGGACCTGGGTCTCTGAGGGGAAGTGTAGTCTACTACTGAAAACACTCAAGGGGAAATTTAACAGCAAAACATACAAATGGAAAAGGGTCATATAGCAAATAAAGCTGTGTACATGATGAATAAGTACAATCATTGTGTAGCTCAGAACATTTTCAAGGTAAAGCTGCATTTGTGGAGTGTGAAGTGGAGGATGTTCTATAATTAAACTACTTACACATGGGTACCTTTTAAGTCAGTCTGCATTTTTTGCATGACTACTTTGTCAAATGAAAATATTATTAAAAAAATCAAAGCAAACATAGAGCTACTAACTTCAGAAGGCAGACAGCATGATTCTTCCCCATGTTAGGTATTTACATCTATAGGTATACAGGCAAGCTGAGTTTCATACATACTGTTACCTAAGTTCTATGGGTCTTAGGAAAAGTGAGCAATCCTTCAAGTTCACTATGATACCAGAAATGTGTCTGTTACGTGAGAAAATATATACAGATTGGATGCAAGAGGAGCATTTGCCATCACTCAAAGGTAAAGTGCCAGCAATCACAACAAGCAGGGAAGAAGTGGGCTCTAGGTCATACAGTTCACCCAGCAAGCTGCTCTTTACCCATGCAGTTAAGGTCAAGCATTCACAGTTTATTCTGCCTTGGCATGGGAAAAAATAAAAAAATAAAAAAAAATAATCAATTCTAACTGATGATTAACAACATTTAAGTGAGCCAGAAAGATAATGACCTGTTCTTAGCAAAACATTTAATTATGTAGCATACATTACGGACTACGTTTATTCAGATCATGAACTATTTCATTTTACTCTTTGCCTACTATATTTAAAAGCTGTAAGTTCTCAAGCATAAAATCATTATAATTTTAAAGAGTAATATGAAGAAGGGTTTGAGGGTTTTCCCTTTAATAGAACCATGAACAAATAAAGATACTACATATTTCAGCTACACAAGACACTGAAACAGGTTGCCCAGAGAGGCTGTGGATGCCCCCTCCCTGGAGGCAACCAAGGCCAGGCTGGATGGGGCTATGAGCAACCTGGTCTAGAGGGAGGTGTCCCTGTCTGTAGAAAGGGGGGAACTACATAATCTTAAGGGACCATTCCAACCCAGACTATGATTCTAAGACCTGTAATAACAGTTTTGATGAAGTTTAAAGAAATTGCTAAGCTTAGACCTGTCTGCTTAAGTTAAGCTATTTGTTAGATCAGCACAGACAAAGCACAGAGGTACCCTGGTAGCTTCCTTGCAGTCAGTTGTGATGATTAATTCTCACTTAAAAGAACCTTACTATTAAACTACTAAACTTGAGAAGTTGGCGGACAACTTCTCAAGAAGACGCAGAATGAGGTTCAGCTATGCCTGACAAGTGATGTGCCTTGATATCCTTGATACATTCAAAGAAATTACTTAAATAGAACAAAAACATTATACAGTCATAAGCAAGAACGCTGAAAAACATGCCAACTTTTCTACCTCCCACAGAAGCAGTCACACCAGACCAATATCCTACTACAAAGGCATCCACCTTTTACGTTATGTTCAGCAATGCAGAAGAGCACATTCTTCCTGGAGAACCTCAGGAGAGCAGCGTTGTACCTATCACGCATACACCATGAAGTCGTCCCTGTCTTCCAACAGATGCACTTCAACATTCAGCCACATGAAAAGTCTCCTTCTGTTCCCATTGCACGTTTGAGGAGAGGTGCACATGCTTTGACTGTGGCAGATCCTTAAGGAAGTCACGTAACTTACCCCAGATGAAAGTTCACAGACCACTGCTCTATGCCATGCACCAGTCTGACACTAACCAGCAATTTATTTAAAAATACATTTCGTATTTTTAAACAAAATGGAGAATGGCATTGCCACACAGTACCCAGCAGATGTATCTGTTAAAGATTTTTTTAAATTATTTATTCTGACAGAGTCTCAACCTATCTTTGAGATGAGCAGCAAATGTTCTAATTTTTCTGGTTTACAACCAGATGGAGGCTAATAAATGGAAACCAGAGGTGAACTTGAAAAAACAAAACAGTATTTAGCAAACTGAGATTGCCAATTAGCTTAAGACAGCTTTCACTGCAAGGAAAGAAGTATAAATTTTGAATTGCTTAAGGGTTAGCAAATGCAAAGCAGGATCTCTTTCACTGAAAAAAGGTCCCACCCCTTTCCAGTATTATGAGAACTTTCTGGAAACTCGCTTTTATTGGAGTAAAGAACGGAAGAAATGTAATAAATGTCTAATCATCTTTGCTGTAGCCAATACTTGAAGTAAAATTTATTTCCCTCCTACTTCTTTAAAGACAAACAGGCAGTTTAGCAACAAGCTCACATAGCCATAAAACAACATTGGCTTTAAAGAGATTTTGAACTATGAAACTGAATGATTGAAGAAAAAGCAGTGGAGACCAAACCAGACATGGCTTACACAGGTTCCTTAAACTAAATGTTCAAACCAGACATAGTGCAAAACTTTCTGAAGGAAATCTCACAGACACTGCCGCTTCCTCAATTATACTGCTTTCTGTGGATTCCTCTGCAATGTATACTGCTTCCTTTGGGCTATCTCACATGATTGATGTGTCACTGCCCCAGTGTGAGGTCTCAGGAACACACAGAAAAAAAAACACCTTTCATTCTGCTTTTTGTGTGAGGCACTATGGCACTCAGACACCAAGTTTGCTCCTCTCCTAAAGAGATGACAAGAAAAGGTGTTCTATGACCAGAAAGGGAATGGTGAGCACTGAAAAATGGACCTTAAGCCATTATGAGAGAGTGAGAAATGGGAAAGAGCTGACCTGGATTTGTCTGTGCAACTAAAGGGTACTCAAAGCAGCAAGCCAGCTCTGGTCTCCTATGCAAGGCATATGAGAAAACTGTTCCTCATTTATCCAAATAAAGATGAATTAGTAAAATCTGCTACTATTATGGTACTACTACGGTTTACATAATTTGCCTGAAACTGGAATCCCTGGAAGGTTTTTTTTTTTTTAATTAAAAGGGATTTAGTGCTATTAAACAATAAAATATCAGAACCACAAAGGAGACATAATTGTAAAATGAATTGAGCAGCTCCAAGGTTTCTAAATCCACATGATTTGTGGCAGCTAGCCTTCAATTGTAAAAAGGTAATAAGAAAAAGCACATAACCACTGGCAGCAAGGTGAGGTGCTCTCCATCCTTTAAAGGAATACTGATCCCCTTGAAGATCTGAACTTTGGAACAGCCAAAGTATACCCAAGTATAACTTGCTGATCTTGCTGAATACAATGCAGATAGTACGACATGCAAATTTTACCTGCTGTAACTACAGTGCTGTCAAAAACTGAGCAGCCTTTCTAGGTTTTCACTAAAGGCAGGCTTAGTTCCTTAACACATGCATATATGACAGACCAAAAGTTCTGACTTGGGCAGCCAGAAGCACGTGAAACTTAGCTTCAACAAGCATTGGACATAGTCCAAAATCTGTGCAGGAAATTTGAAAGAACAAATGTTTTCAGCAATAACCTCCCCCTTCTGTTACTTCAGCATCTCCCTGTGAAGATCTGCCCAACAGTGAGAGTTGCATAAGCACAAACAGAAGCAAAACAAAGAGCTAGAGTCAAATTGCCCATATAGGTATGAAATTGCTGTGAAGCCTACTGTTTCAAAGATGTATTAGCAGGCTATGAGAAGTGCAAATACAAACATCTTACTGGTGATGGAGGAGGAACATGCTGCGTAACAGAAATACACGTGTCTTTTGATAATTCAGATATTTTCATTTGATATTTTCAGAGCATTTCAAAACACCATGTTGGAATACATGTCTTCGTAAAGAGAAAGCCTATGAATCTCTGAATGAATCCAGAGATCTGAACAGAATACTGTTTGTCTGAAATTCACTTCTCTCCCTCCTGTTATCCTCAGTGTTTTTTATTGTTCCAAAGGGCTTCTTTGTTACATACACAAAGCTATTTTATATGGCATTAGAGAGACAAATGACTGGAGAACTCCTACTATCAGGTACTCACAGTCTAGCATTAACTGAGCTTCTCATTTACTATACCATGAAAATCCTGTACTGTGCTGTGAGAAACACGAACCAGTAACAAAGTTGTTCTAAATATTATTAGCTCCAGCAACAGTGGCTTAACCCACACTGAAGCAGAGACTACTCTAAATCTCAGCTTAGCCTCAGTGCAATATTGAGTATCCAGACAACTTTAATATCCTTATTTCACAATTTCCTGGTGAGTTAGGGCAATGTTCTAAATGACCAATCTATGTGAAGTGGATAAATTTTAATACAGTTGCAATCACTGCAATCAGGAAACTGACCTGCGTGGAAAAATAATGACTCAAAGAATCAGGGGAAGAAGATTCACCACATTTCATTCGGCTAAAATTCCCAATCTGATTTGCTGCATAGCCATACAGAATAGAAGAATATGTTTAGCAACTAGATATACAAAATGCAGTAGTTAAATGTCACTGAAGAAACATGTAGTTCGTACATGCCGTATCCTAGAAGTATATCAACAACTCAATGCCCAGTGTTTCAGTGGAGATACAAAATAAAATTCCTCTAAGGATTCATGTTTAATTTACTTGCCTGTCACAAAGCAAGTCCATAGCAGTACAGGGATACAAGGGTTCAAGCATAAAATCATGGTCTAATTTCATGATCTTTCTACTATCCAGCTGTCACAAACACATTCTCTTCAGAGACAGTCCTTGAAGGCAGTATGCCAGTACTGAATTTGGCAAGGATACTGACACATACTAGGTAGCAAAATAAGAAAAAGGTTCAGCACTTCGAAAGAGATGAGACATGCAAATGGGACAGTATTGATTTTCTTTACTGTACTTTATAGTCTCTTTGTACACAACACTTTCCAAAAGAGGTAGAAGACGAAAGTTGCAATTACAAGGTAAGTGATATTGTGAGACAAAACCTTGCAGCTTCGGACATTGCTCAGCATAAGAGAAATGCAGACCCATTCTCCATAGGCTTGTCTTGTGAAAGAGACAAGTCAGGAACTTCTGAATAATTGCAAGTTTGAATGGACATAGAGGTCTGAGAATATCTGCAGCAAGTAGAAATGGAAATCAGTTACTGTCATGTAGGGCTGGATTACCTAGCATAGCTACGAAGCAGAAAAAAAAATATCCCCAAATCCTTTTCAGCTTACCACTCTATTAGCCAGTCTGCTGAGCTGCATCTGCTGTTGGGGGTTGCAGAAGGGTTGTCTGAAGACTGATAGTCACTAAGACAAGATGAGGAATGATATAGGAACAAGAATAAAAGCTGTTTTGTGTCTGCAAAATTTGTAATTGATCAAGGAGAGCTCTAGCATTACAAACAATTTTAATGCGAATTCTTCTCCCCACCTCCTTTTCTGGTTCACACCAATGAAAATTTATAGCACTCAAGAGTTAAAAGGCCCAGAATCACACCAACAATTCAACAAAGAGAATCACAGAACATTTAGGGTGGAAGGGACTTCCAGAGATCTCCCAGCATGACCCCTTACCACAGGATGAACTAGAACAGATTGCTCAGGGCTACGTCCAGTCAGACTTAGGCCATCTCCAAAATTTCTGTTTCAGAGTTTGACCACCCTCATAGTAAAATAATTATATTTAAAGGAAGCTTCCTGTATTTCAAGTATGTGTGCTCATATGTATCAATAAGATCTCTGCACACACATTCTGGAACTTTTTCTTCTCCTGGTTGAAGAATCCCAGCTCTCTCAACCTGTATTCACAAGAGATACTTCAACCTTTAATCACCATCACATCCAATTGCTGGACTAACTTCAGTACACAGTTTGGATGCAGAATCCAGAACAAGACTATGCATTCCAGACAGTTTCCACTCCCTGGAGCTAAGTGACAGACCATTCCCACAGAACTGCCAGTGACGCTATGGCCAGTATAGCGCAGGAAGCTGCTGACCCTCTTTGCCTCAAGGGCACATTAGTGGCTTACGTTCAATTTGGTCCACCAGGGCTTACATGGCTTTCTCCCACAGAGCTGCATTCCAATCAGTCAAACCCCAGCCCCAACTGGCATGCAGTTATTTCTCTCCCCAGGATGGAGACCGCGATTCCTTCTGTGGAACTTCACAGTATTCCTGACAGACCACTTTTCCAGTCTCTCCAGGTCCTTGCAAACTTCTGTGGGCATCAAACACTCCCTCACAGTTTTGTTCCCTCTGCAAACTCACTGAAATCATGCTTAGTTTCATAGTCCAGGTTGTTAATAGAAACGTTAAACAGTATTAGCCCCACTTTCAGTCCTTGCAGTATGCCACTAGAGACTATTCTTCAAGAGGGCTTTATGCTGATGATTCCTTTGAGCCAAGCAAAACAGTTTTCAGCTCATCTCATCGTCTGCTTTTGTGTAGTTCACACTTCATCAGTTTATCAAAGAGAATGTTACAGGAGACAGTGCCAAAATCCTTACCAAAGTCAAGATAAACATCTACTGTTCTCCCCTCACATACTGAGCTAGTCACCTTATCATAGAAAGCTCAGGTTCACCAAGCACGATTTCACCTTCATAAATCCATGCTGACTATTTGTAATCACCTTGTCTTTTATGCGATTGGAAACAGTTTCCAGGATTATCCGCTCCATCAACTTCCCAGTGATTGATGTGAAGTTGACCACTTCACATCTCCCCACATTTTGATTCTTCTTGAAAAGAGACAGTTGCTTTCTACCAGTCTTCAGGAGCTACGTCCCCAGTTTCCACAACTTTTTCCACAAAGATAATCAAGATTAATCTCACAATGACAGAGTCTAGTTTGTTCAGCACTTGCTGGTACAACCCATAGAATTGTGTACATTCCATTTAAGTATGTCTTAGCTTGATTTTCCTCTATGAAGGGCAAGTCTTCCTTGCTCCAGACTTAACTACGGATCCTAGTGGCCTTGGATTGCTTCAGGCAAAACTGTAGTGACTGTAGTGACAACTGTAGTGACCACTGTGAAGAAGGCAAGGAATATCTTATCATTTCCATGTCCTTTTCCACAGGATACCCCACTACATACAGCAGTGGATTCGCTCACTGGCCCCCTTTGGTTTTGATATTGCTTTAGAAGATTTTTTTTTTTTTTTTTTTTTTTTTTAATTTTTTTAAATTACCCTTAACTTGACAGATTCTGGATAGACTTTGGCTGTCTTAACACCCATTCCTGAATGCTCACTGTCTCTATATTCCTCTTAGATCATCTGTCACTGCTTCCACTTCTCTTACACTTTTAATGGAAACTGCCAGGTAACTCTCCATGCTTCCTCCATTCCCATATTTTACCATAAACAGCAGTCAACTTACTCCCTAGGGGATTTCTAGGCAGTATGGTTCTACAGCAAACTTTTCATGCATTTTAAAAACTGACTCCTAATCAAATTACAGTAGTATTAAACAAAGCAAGTTTAGCCCTTCATGGTTAATGATCTTCACTGAACTGTACCTTCAAAGAAGGTACTTTCTAAACAAGGTCTTATCTTTCCCCTTTTCTTGATTTTAAACTTATAAAGACATCTTAGCACTGCAGGGCTTCCATCTATTTTAGGTTTTAAGTAGTGAGCTATGCAAGAATAAGTAATAAACATGCTTTTGTGATTACTGTAAGTCACACGGCATCCAATTTCCTATTGTTATAGATCTTGCATTATAAAGGAGTTACCTCCCCATTGTGGCAGTCCATTAGCATTCACTTTGAACATGACTCCACAAGACATCATGAAAATGAGTCAGGTCAGGGTAATTCAGACCCCTAAATAAGGCATCACGTGCTAATAGCAGCCTCTTGTGTTTTGTATTAGATGACAAAAAAAAATTTCCTCATTCCATTCTTATTTCTCACTGATAACACATATTGAAATATGCTCACAGTATGCACATGAGAACAAATCCAGATATATTTTCTGAAGTACTTTTGCAATCCTCCCTAGCATGCTCTATGATTTTTCAGAATGATGCTAGTCTTTTCACTGAAACAAATACAGTATTCAGGATAATTAATTTTACTTGTTTCCAAGAGTATCAAAGATTCTGCACATCCAAAAATTTATTGATCTGTAGTCTTGTTTAAAATCTTGATTCTCACCAGCAGTGATTTTTGAAAAGCAGCTGAAAGTCAAACAACTGTGTCCAGTATCTCAAAGATTGCAAGTAAACAAGTTCAGAGGAAAGCAGTTGAATCCTGTAAGAAGTTTTAGGTTTCCAGAAGTATTAGCTATCCAGAAGCATTAGGTTTCTTGGAAGTTCTGCAGCATTATACACTTCTATCTTAATTAATTCCTAGGTAAATATTAATTCCACACATTTTAAAAAACTTGCTTATCCATTCTAAAGTTGCAGTATCTCAATGACTGATCTGAGAAGGGTAGGAAAACAGCATTTTAACATTAGAGGTTATAAAATGATCAGTTACTACCAATACAGTTCAGATAGAGTACAAAAAAACACTCAGAAAATAGAAATATGAGGTAACATCATATTCATAATATCCACCTGGGAAAACCAAGAAATACATCTTGGAAAAAAAAAAAAAATCACCCTGACATGTTCAATATAAACAAGACAGCAGTAAGACTGTCTATGCATAATACAAGTCATTTCAGAAAGCAAGCAGGACAGAAATAACCAAATGGCTGTAGGAATTCCAGAGCACAGGAGCCAAGAGAATGGAAGAGATCACCTCTTCCCACATCACAAGGTCCCTAATCATTAAGCATGTTGATAATGCTGGATTTCAGAGGAAGACATGGGAACCTAATATAAAAGCTATAGCAGTTGAAAATAGCAATGAAAACTCAATTTTGTTTTAAAGTCTTATCTCTAAGTCAAGCTTGAAGTTCAACAGGAAATTTAAGGGTTACAATAGTTGACCTGTCACCTCCCAAACTGGAAGAATCAACATTGTGAACATCAAGGTTAATAATACTAAAGGGGAAGAGGTGCTCCAGACACTAAAGCAGATATTCCTACGTGGCCTATGGAAAAGACCATAGTAGATATGCTAAGTTGTCCTTGGCTGACTGCCAGACAGGAATCACACTGCACTTTTGTTGTAGTAAAGCAGTGATGGGATGAGGGGTGATGCTCTTCCATGCATGGATGTTGTCCAACTTTGTAGGTATTATGATGTTATTTTGATGTGAGAATTTTTCACTCACCTTAAAGTTAACAACAGTTCAATAAGAAAAGCAAAAGCTGTTCACACAAGCAAAGCAAAATAAGCAGTTTATTCACCTCTTCACATTGGCAGGCAGATGTCCAGCCACTTCCTGGAAAGCAGGGCTTCAGCACACAGAACAGTTACTTGGAAACACTAATGCCACAGCTATGAGTATTCCCCTTCTCTCCCTCTTTCCCTGAGCATTTTTTGGCTGAACATGCTGCCATATGGCATGGAATGTCCCTTTGATCACATCAGGTCAGCTGACTTGGCTATGTCATCTTCCAAACTCTTCCCCCCTCAGCAAGGCCAGTAAATGTATTGGAGAGAAAGCCTTGATGCTGTCCAAGCCCTTTTAAACAGCAATCAAATCACTGGTATGTTATCAACACTGTTTAAGCCACAGGTGTAAAGAACAGCACTCTGATGAAATTTACTGCCAACTAGTCAGACAGTGCAATTCCTATTCCTTATTCCATAGGATTTTCATCACTCCCGGGTCTCAAGTTACACCAAAGTTCCCCTCAACTGTACTATTTCTCATTTCCAAAAGACCTACAACTTATACTACACACCTAATCTACCTTTACCTTCAACAGAGGCTTATACAGCCTCTTTAACAGCATGCTGTCTCTGACCATGGGCCAAGTTCAATCCACCACACAAGATAGCCCATTTATACTTCAAAACTTAGATCTTCATAAAGAAGTTGCACAAGTTACTGAATCCAGGCACAGATACTAGATGAAGGAATCCCCATGAATTGCCTTCAAGTGGTGTCAGATGAATTGTATACATAAGGATGTAAAGAATATCACCTTCAGAGATTTATCTGTCAGAGAAAAAAAAAAAAAAAAAAAAGTCTCTGCGTCCACTAGTCCCTTCACCTTGTGGTATTCTAACAAACAATTTTTTCCAGGAAGGAACACAACACTTCACTTTTCTACATCTACATCATTTTTCTACATCTACTACAGGAGGACCTCCTGTAACAGCTTTGCTGCTATTTCTGTTTTCAAACTGTACCATTACTATTGTTAGCTCATCGTCACCAACAAGTATCACATTACTGTTTCATTAATAGTCACTACTATTCAAACAGGAAAAGCAAATGAGAGCACAAAAATTCAGACTAAATTGAATCGTTAGAAAGTCTTTTCTCTCATCTCCTCCTGATACATGGAAATAAATACTATACTAATTCCCATTCCTGAATGCACCCATGACTCTTAAAGCCAATATCATCCTTTCAAATGCTGTGCAAGCAAAATAGGGTTGATTTAAAGCTATTCTTACAAGCAAGGACTCTTACCTGTGTTAGCCCAAGGTAAATACCAAGGGCAGCTGACATTCACATAGGTACCAGGCAGTCCATCAGGCCAGCAGGCATAGTTGTCAAATGTTCTGTTGCAGAACTTGCCTTCTGCAAAGAGATGGAAGAAAGGGCATGCCACCGTCTTGTATTAACATTAATGCAGAAAAGACTGAAGAACAAAAGATAAAATACAACATGTGCATTTAAGCCATAATAGTATTATGCATTCAAACTTTGGAGTTTAAGTTTTTTTTGACAAGCAAGTCTTATTTATCCTTGTGAAACTGGGATGGAAAAAAGTTGGGATGGAATATGTTGGGAAAAAAAAAATAAAAAAATCAGTCAATTAATCAAGGGAGAAGAAAGGCACATCAATATTAAACCATTTTTTATCTTTTCCACACCCTCATGTGTCTCAGTTGGATTTAAAATAATTTTTGCTGTGAATACTGTAGATAATCATTGCTGAGAATTGGCTCACAGTCATGCGGTTGGAAGTCTAATCTAATATATAGAGATCCATCAACAAAATACCCACACACAACCATAACTTTGCATTACAGCTTAATCAACACGAGAGTACTTCAACTTCAGATTTATTAAACTGTCATTCTTAGAGGGCAGCACTCAGCCTCTCAACAGGATAATGGAGCAGAGAGAAATGAATGTTTTGCAGCCATTGTTGTCAACACCTACTGTTCTCACTCCACCATATAATAACGAGGTTAAGAGAAGGAAAACTGACAGTTTTAAGGCAATTATTCAGATACAGCTTTAGACACATCACATCCTTTTTAGTGCGCCACAACAGCACTGAAGCACAGCAGTGCCATATTGTATCCAGTTCTGAGCGTCACCAGTGTCCTCTAAACACCACAATGCTGGCACACTGTAGCTGTTCTCAGCACGTTGGAGCAGCTCAACTGCTAAGATGAGCCACATTCTCATTTGCACTTGGCACATTTTCTGCATGTGTATGTTTTGTTTTAAATGCCATTTCAGCATTTTACAGTGCTCAAAATAATTTCTACTATTAGATTAACGTAAACAGTATTGTCCTAGACTTCTTAATTTATGTACTCTCTCAACCCTTACCTCTAAATTAAATTTCAGGAGTGCTATATTAGTAACCTCCTTTGATGCACTACAGCCACCACAAGACATTCTGGATCTGAAGATGAAAATCTTTACAATGAGATTTTTTTCTTAAAATGGTTCCTCTCAGCAGAGGGAAGAGTCCCACAGAGAACAGGTTGAAGGAAATGAAACAAAAAAAGAGATGGACTGGATAGTAAGCTGAAGAAGTACTTTCAAGTTCATAAATGCTCCCTTGTGACTGTTATTTTGCATTTTAACAATACTTCATATCCCTACCGAGCAGACTTACCTGCTGCAATAGGAGGTGCCTCATACAAGTATTTCAGGCATTGGAGCTGGTACTCCTTCCATTTCTGCACAACACCAGAGAGGGATCCATCTGTACTCTGAAAGAGAAATCATGAGTCTCAGACACTGAATTCAAACCACATTTTCCATGCAGCCTAAATTGGAGGATGTGAAGAGGTCTTGCACAACCTCATCTCCTTCTATAACCAAGTGATCCACCTGATGTGCCCAGGCAGCCAAGAATGCCAATGGCATCCTGGCTTATATCAGAAATAGAGCAGTCGAAAGGACCAGGGTGGTGATCATCCTTCTGTACACAGCTCTGATGAGGCTGTACCTTGAGTACTGTGTTCAGTCCTGGGTCCCTTGCTACAAGAAAGACACTGAAGCCCTGCAGTGTGTCCAGAGGACAAAAAAGCTGCGAGGGGTCTGGAGCACAAGTCTTATGGGGATTGGCTGAGGTAACTGGGATTATTTAGTCTGGAGGAGGCTCAGGGAGACTTTATTGCTCTCTACAGCTCCTTGAAAGGAGGCAATGGTGAGGCAGGGGTTGGCCTCATCTTTTGGGTAACAGTGAAAGGACAAGAAGGAAGGACCTCAACTTGTACCAAGGGAGGTTCAGGTTCATTATTAGGAAATATATACACTCCAGAAGAGCAGTGAGGCAGTGGCACAGGCTGCCCAGAGAGGTGGTGGAGTCACCATCCCCGGAGGTGTTTAAGGCAAGGGTAGGTGTAATACTTTAGGACATGGTTTAGTGAGCAATACTGACAATAGGTGGATAGTTAGAGTAGATGATAATTGAGGTCTTTTGAAACCTTAATGATTCTATGAATTCAAAACAGCACTACTCGTAAAAAACATTACAAGATGGTACTATGTGGTTAACTGCAACTAAAGAAATCTTTTTCTGTTGGTACCATGAAGAAAGAAAAAAAACCAACAATTAAGCTGTACTCTCAATGAAACCCAAGCTAAGTTAGCTTTGCTGTCTCAAATCACAGAGGGGTTTGAATTGGAAGGGACCTTTAGACCATCTAGTTCCAATCCTCTTCCATGTGCAGGGACACTTCCTACTAGACCAGGTTGCCCAAAAACTCCATCCAACCTGGCCTTGAATGCTTCCAAGAATGGAATATATTTTTCCTGAGGCTACAGAAAGAGCAGGGACTTCTTTTCAGCACAATATGACAGGCTGCAGTATCACCTTTTCCAAGTACCAAGGGGCAGAGTAGGAAGTACATACAGACTCTGCACAAAGGCAATCAGATGTTATTAAACTATAGAATATGTGCTGGCTGTTCATTCAACCCTAACCAAAGCCTCACCGTGCTCACAGAGGCCCAGCTTACACACTGCAATTAAGTACACAGGCAACAATTCACACTTCATATTCATATAAACTGAATTACAAACGTAAGGATTACCAGGCTCTAAGTAATTGATAACACAGCTAATTCAGCATTCTTTTCCCAGAATAAAATCCTGCATGGATGTCATAAAAACCTAACAGCGTAAACTCTGCAGTACAACCCTAATAGAGGAGAAAAAGTCATTTAACCCCAGCTGTTGATCAGTTTATGAAGTGAAGCACGAGGGTTAATAACCCTCGTAATTTACCTCTCACAGCTTCAACTGCAAATTTTTTGCCTTCTATTTCAGCTTCTAAACTTTTTTAGATGCTTAGAAAAAAATATAGCAGGACTTGGGAAGGTTTGTTTAAATCCACATATCTGTTTAAAATTTATACTGTATTTCCAGAAAGGCAACCTGGATGCTATTCACTACAAATAGTACACCTTTAAGAAATGGTTGCGTAATCTCTCTGGTAAAAAACATTTTTGGACTACAGACCTTAAATCCCTTCTTTGCTCTTGAATCCTCCAATGATTAAAAATATAGTTTTGAGGAAGAAACAAGCAATCAGGAATACCTCCACATTCATTGTGCTCCTGCCTGGATTAAGACATAACATCGAATTACAAGGATGCACTTCAACATATGATGAGAAATACAACATTTAGTAGGTATCTGTTGTGTTTTAAAGAATGGTAGCTCCCTGTATTTACAAGCAACTCTTAACTGTAGCTAGGGCCTCATGATCATAATTTTAAAAGAATTTGGCCAACTCCCACTGAAGTCAAAACAAGTACAAGCCTGTGGATCTTTCCAACTCTGACCCTTGTCTTCCTGATTTAAATCATCCTGGTCACATTTCACTTATGCCAATAAATGCTGCCAAAGTCTGTCTGGGCTCAAGTCACCAGCACAAAAATTAATGCACCTTACTGAATGTTAACCCTGCGTGTATATGGTAACACAGAAACCTGTAGATTGAGGTTCCCTCCAACCCCTGCAATACTGTAATTCCGTGGAAACATTCTTGCCCAAATTAGAGTGTGGAGGAACACACAGCCAGGAGCTCCAGAATGTCATCTACAGATCTCTGTAGACTGAATAAGGAATGAATGACCGGCATGGGAAGAGGGAAGATCTTTCAAACCTAAGTTTCTCCCAGATAGTCTTCAGAAGGAAACTTTCAGGTTACACATTGTTTAAATGTCTTTATCTTACAAGGTAATTAAATTTATACAGGATTGTTTTACCCCCTCTCGGTCACCATGCTGATACTATAATACATAAATTAATAGGAACATTCTCCAGACAAACTCTGAAGTTCTAATTCAGAATAATTTCTGAAGCTACTCACTGTTCCACATCTTCCCAAAAAGTAACTGTTGATTATGCATGCAAGTGAATGCATCAAGTTGATCCAAATCCAGACTTGCAGATTAATATGTATACAGAGTTTCATTTAGAAGTGAAAGACTATATTAGAAACTATCACCACAAACCTAAAACTGTGAAAAATAGCTTGTTGAAGGCAGAGATACCTTGAAACAAAATACTCTCTTCTAAATCAAGTTTTCATTTATTGTCTTCATGAATACAGGAATAGCCAGTTGTAATTAAAAACTAGGAAAAAAGGCAAGCCTCTATTCCTCTATTTAATGAAAAAGTAGAAATATTCTAATCTATAGTGGTTTTTCATGATGTGAGATGACAACTAATGAGATTATTTTAGTCTTAAAATTTGCTAATTAGAAACACCTTTTTGTAGAGACTGATTTAGTAGGTTTCTATTATCTACAGTCACTTGTATTAAGACAATCAAATATAAAACCCAGGACTACATACTTTATTCTCTCCATTAAACAGGTCACTCTGCTTCAGCAGTGTTACCAAAGTTAGGTTAAATTTGATTTTACTACATGCTATCTGTTGCAGCTTCTACAGGACCCATGTATATAGAGACTTACGGTAACAGCTGATATTCAAATAACAGATACCATATTTTTTTGAGGAGTGATTTAATTTCTTCAGCAACATCAAAGCACTAAGAATGCTTCTATGAAGACAAAGCTCCTGGGACAGTACTCAGAATTTGGAACAAATTCAAGAGTCATATTAATTGTAGGGCTGCCTTTCATTGCTAAAAGCACCAGTTCATTGTGTTTTTGTTGAGTTTTGCCTCCTTCCATTTATACTCATCCACAGGAGTGAGAACATCAGCAGTAGTTTTGCTGGATGAAGATATATCAAAGACAGATAGTGGAGAAGAGGATGGAAGCATAGCTGACTATTTAAAATGGAAGAATGAAAAGGCAAGAATGGGTGAAGGACATTAAGGAGGTGAGTAATGGTGAAGCTTAAGTAGCATAAATTGGAGGCAGGATAATTGAGACAGACAAAAGCACACAGACTGGGGGCCTTTCAGTGTAGGAACCTAATTAAGTGTAATTAATCTCTAGTGATAAATTAGCTCATTCAACAGTCTGAAGACTGAACGCTTTATAAAACCTCAACATCTTCACAGGAAACCCTCTTTCTGTAGCCACCATTTCTATCATAGACCCTACTGTAAAAGGAAGCATTTCAATCACTTTCCAACATCTTTGAAACTATTTGAGGAAAGGCTGAGTGATTTGTGTCCGTTCAGTTTGGAAGAAAAAAGAGAAAAAAAAAAAGAATGAGAGGGGATCTCATTGCTGTTTATAAATATCTAACGAGCAGAAAACAAATGGATGGGGCTGGACTCTTATCAGTGTTGTGCAGTGACAGGATAGGAGCAACAGGCAAAAACTGGATCTCAGGAAGTTCCATATAGTTAACTGAAATAACTTCTTTACTGTGAGAGTGACAGGGCACTGAAACAGGCTGCCCAGAGAGGTTGTGGACTCAGTGATCTCTAGAGGTCCCTTCCACCCTTTAGGATTCTATGATTCTATTGCTGCTCTTACAAAAAACCAGCATCCATAGGTACACAAGGTGAGCTGTGCACAAAGGCACTACTCTAATATAGTGAAATTGGAGCACAGAATACGAATGTTGAAGGGGCTGACTTTGGACAAAATGGACAACATGAAACTCCAGAGAGGAAAGAAGATTTCTCAGAGCTTCAGCCAGTGATTCCTGGGATTACGATCTTTCCTCTTCCCCCAGTCATTATATAAGAGATCTTACATGCGAAAGAAAGTGAAAAACTCCTTCTGTAAGATTTCTACTTGCTGCTAAGGGCTCATATTTTATGTAACAATCACTAGCACCTCCAAAATACTAATTTCAGTCTTCAAAAGTAAATGCTAGAAAACCTAACACTGAAGCACACTTCAATATGGCCTTGGTATTCTTGCTTCAGGTAGGAAAAGTAACATCAAACTTCTCAGAGGATAATTCAGATTAAATATACAGCCTTTCATCTTGATAATACTAAAAAGTTAAACTTTTTTCCCCTCAAAAAAGACCAATAAAAATCCAATGCAACACATTATTTAAAGGTTATGCTGTTCAGAATCAGTACAACAGAGACTGAGGTAGGGGAAGATTGTATGCTATTAGCTTTAAGTTCATTCAACATTCTTTCCTCTGTAATAAGAATCTTATTAAACTGTTCTGTGCAAATGAATCTGCACCAATTAAAGCACTGTTTTATTCATAAGATGGATTTACATTTACACAGATTTTGTCCTCATTTCATCTCATTTCACCCCAAATTGGGCAGAGCACAACAACACTGCAATGTTGTGACCCACAGCCACCTTCCATCCTCCGGGACAAGAATCTCAGTCAGAAAGAATGACTTAGATGTTTCAAATGTTTCAAGATGGCATAAAGCATGAGGCTCATTTACAGCTTCTTGAAAACACTTTCCCACTTAGCAAATGCTTTGCTAAAACAGTACCTCTGGGAGCAGAAGAGGCTGTAGCACAGCAAAACTCTACAACAAGGTTATCTGTCCATAGAACAGTGTTATTCCTCCCTGCAGTTTGTATTCATGTATCTCTACTTCTAATTTGGAGTGAATACAAAAGCATACGAATAGCAGGATGTCTGCACTAGTTCATTAAGACCATCTTGACCATTGGTCAAGACTTGATCTCTCAGCAGTTATTATACATCTGTCAGAGAAGCCCTGCAGATGTTGGTGCTCTAACTCCCAACAGTTCTTCAGCTGACATTCTGGTTGAAAAACAACAAGACAACATCAGTTCAATCCCTTTAAACACAGAAGGTTATGTCAAAGGGAAAGGAGGTACATTAAAAAAAAAAAAAAAAAAACGCTGTGCTACCTCTGTTATACACAGTACCAGAGAACTATCACTGGAGATACTTTCACAATAGCTTTTCTGAAGATGATGAGACCGCACTTTAGGACATCTGACATCCCCTGGATTTCCACATTTGCCACTTTCCCTTCCCAAATTACATCACCTACTTTTGACTTCAATATAATCAACTGACATTATGGAAGTCTAAGCGACCCTTCTGAGGTCAAGTTACTATTCTTAGCTCCTTCTTTAGAGCTGCTTGACTGATCAGATAATATAATATTAATTATGCTTCAAGTCATATTTTACAAGATACTTCATCAGCAGTTGGACAAATCCTTCACTTCTCAGGAAAAAAAAAAAAGCAAAAAAAAAAAAAGCAGTGGATCAAAATAGCTTTCCTTCCAGAGAAGCACCTATTACCAGCTTTTAGGAGCTTTTCCTGTAAACACTTCTGTTCCTTGGTTACTAATTGAACCTATGACTTCAGTAGCTCAAGAACACCATTAAAAAAAAAAGTATCCTTCCAGCACCTTCTCTGACAACAAAAAGCAGAAAATTACATAGGTCTCTTCAAAAGTAATGCCTCCTTTTTTCTTCCAAGGAAACTACAATAGATACAAAGAGTACAATAACACTATTTGATGGAGCAAGTCCTCAGCTACAAAATACTACTTGCCAACATGGTCACCACCATTTGCTATGCATTTTGGCCAGCAATGAGTGCTAGTCCACATGCCATGCTCTTAAAGACCTGCATGGCCATCCAGAACAACATTTGTCTTTCACATCACTGCCACCACTGCTGAAATATAATCTGGATATAGTGGTAGTACTCTGTATATTGAACAGATCATGTTTCTTATTCTTTACAAAACACATAACGTAAGCAATCTGTCAAATGATTTAAAATTGCTGTATAGAACAGCTGGAGCAGAGGGACAAGGCATCACTTATTTTCACTGGTAACGAAATAAAAGACGTTTTTGGAAAATGTTAATAATCTGCTTCTTCAGCGGAAGTAAGGGTCTCATTATCATAACGTCACTCTAAAAGTAATGCCTTGTATTTATTTCCATGGAAACTACAACAGGTACAAAGAGCGCAATAGCACCTTTTGATAGACCAAATTCTCAGCAACAAAATGCTATTTTTCAACAGGGTCACAGCCATTAACTGTGCATTTTCTTCAGCACAATTTACCTCCAATCACTGTCACCACTGCAGAAATGTACAACCTACCACCTCACTGAGCTCATATCCACTGTTTGGTTCCCATAGATGTTCAGAAAGCATCAATGAATGTCAGTGGCAGCCATTTCCTCCACATGGAGGAATTCAATAAAGCACCTTTGTTCCATACACACTTCCATGTCAGATGCCATTTTGTCAGGCTGTCCCTCTGCTGCCATCCGCCACACAGCAACAACATGTAATGAAATATTTATGGAAAGGTTCAACATTTACTGCCATACATCCACCTCTGATGTTGTGGGCGAACAAAATAGGAATCATCATTTTTGGAGCAGGCCTCATATGAGCTCCCCACTAAAGGTGCTACTGAATTCAGCAAGGAGCTATCTGGCCATATGTGCCAGCTGAGTTTCTTCTTAAGGTGCAACATCTTAGGACTTGCAACGAGATCTTCAAGAAGGAAAGTTTTAGGACTTGGATAAACAAAAGTTTCAGTAGCTGTCCAACACTGGAGAGACCCTTCTTTTCCGTCCCTCTTGAGTTGAAGACTCAGATTTTATGACATTAAGCTTTTGAACCCAAAGCAGCAAAAGCTAACTCATCTAGCACTCAAACCCAATCAATGCACAGGAAGAATACTGTTTTGCTTTCTCTTTGGAGTTGCTGAGATTGCCAGCACACTGCCATTCCTGAGCAGTAACACTGGACTTTCAACATCTTCCCAAAACACACAAAATACTGTCCACCTTTCATTCCATTTCTTCCTCTGCCCAAGTAGCTTCAAAACAGCATTACGGTCAATCCAAAGACTAGAAAGCAAATATCACCTCAGTCAAGGACCAGAATATGTATAATTTTTTTATTTTAAATCAAAGGCTGGATCTCAGGATTCTTTCCTCCTAGTTGAAAATAACCACTGCACCACATGGTCCCTCATCCTCGCCTGCCCTCCTGTCCTTTCCTTTTTCACATCTGCACAGCTTCAAAAGGAAGGGCTGAATGTCAATCCAAAGACCAGAAAGCAAATATCACCTCAGTCAAGGACCAGAATATGTGTAATTTTTTTATTTTAAAATCAAAGGCTGGATCTCAGGATTCTTTCCTCCTAGTTGAAAATAACCACTGCACCACATGGTCCCTCATCCTCGCCTGCCCTCCTGTCCTTTTCTTTTTCACATCTGCACAGCTTCAAAAGGAAGGGCTGAACGTGCTCAATCACATGTGAAACTATAAACAAGACAGCACAGAGCACTAATCAGCTGTCCTCTCCCTCTTATCCTCCCTCCACTCCTTCTTTCTTAAGGACAATTTTTGCTATATTAGAAAGAAGGATAAGCATGTGTACCTGTCAAAAGCAGCTTGGAACTGCAGGTTTCCAAACATAAAACACTTGTGTGTGGAGGCTTGAGTAAGAAGAAAATAGACATGAGACATTCTTGCTTTCAGTACTTCTAGTGACTAGGCAGAGGCAGCTCTTAGTTCAGCAGGACTTAGTTTCATAAATTCTCCCAAAAGCATAAGCTGTTTGAGCGGGTGTGAGGTTTCAGCCCTGACCACAAGGGTTTCCACTTTAGGACCAAACATCTCCGGTTTGGCCTGTAATGCTTCAATCATGCTTTGAAATCAGTTACTCCACTCTTCTTCTCCACAAGTTTTGTTTCAACAAGGCACATTTCCCTGAGAATAATGTCTCCTGGCCCCTATCATTTTCTGGATAAAAGCAAAGTGTTTGGCATTCAAAGATAGATGTCAAAGCAAACTGCTTTAATATCTAAATCAACTTCCACAGCATTCTGTACTAAAAATCAAGTGAATAAAGCACAACTTAATATTTCTGCTTCCTACAAATTAAGGATTGTCTCCAGGAGACAAAAACTTAACTCCTGTAGGCCAGGTAGGGTAGCCTTAAAATTTGCTACAAAACTACAATTAACAGGTCACTATATTGTTTCTGTCTTCGATGATAGACATACTGGGGATACCAGTAAAGGTCTTTATCCCATGAAGATCTTTACCCAGCCTAGATAGAGGTTTCCTTTTTACTCACTCTAGGACCCCACAAATCAGTGTGCTTACAGTTGAAACATAAACATTCAGTTTGACGATAATTGCTTTCTGAATACATTATTTTCATTACGTTTTCTTCCATCTGTTCCATTAAATGTTGCTGCCAAGAACTTATTATATGAGCCAGTCATAGAAATTTCCAAGCAACTATACAGAGAGACAGAAGAAATGCAAAAATTGCAAAGGAACTAACTACCAAACTCTTGGACAGTAGAAAACAATCCCACAATTTTAGTTGGAGGTACTGTGTGTCAACACAAGAATTAAATCATCGCAGGAACTGTGTACAAAAAGTTTAATTTACTACGCATAGCAAAACTAAGTATATGTTTTGTGAAGTGTTCTTCAGAAGAGCACATTTATTGGTGCAGTTATACAACAGAAGTATCAAAACAGTAGAGAGTTTAAATTTCATTTACAGTCTGTTACAAGCGCGTAACATTTGGAACAGTACCCAAAGAACAATGAAAGTCAAACACTGTTGTGTGAATAGGGGAAGCTACAAAGAAGAAAACAGGAGTTCTTCAATCTACCCATCTACCCTCAGCTGTAGAGACAAAGTATAGCCTACACTATTGGAAGAACAACTCAGTCTTTCATTAAAAACATTATGGTAACATACTATCACAGTGGAGTAGACGTGTAGTAAGGAACGTTAAGGACAGAAAAATTAAGGAGAAATCTAGGGTTGAATTCAGATACTTAATCATGGGCACTGACTGATCTCCTCTTACCATACACAGTTGTCTTGCTTTACTTCCTGTAGAAGCTGCAGAAGCGCATGCTTCCCTGTAACTTGCATTACATCTGCTTTTCCCACACATGCTCTTGAATACTGTAGGACGTCTGCAGAGCACTAAACACCTGCATTTGGTAACTGATTCATCCTGAGTATCTTTTTGCCGCTCGAGCCAAATAAAGAAAAGAACATCTGTCAAAGCCAGACTCTTATTGCAGTTCAAAACACAATGTGCTGGTTTTTTATGACATACTGAACCAAGCGCATCTTAAAAAGATCTATTTTTTAAGTTTATAACTGTCTGGTTTCTTTGCAAATACTAACAATGAGCTAGAAACACGAGGTATTTCCACCTTTCACACTGAAGCATCATAGAGTGGCCTGGGTTGAAAAAGACCTCAAAGATCATCAGTTTGAACCCCTCTACCACAGACAGGATCACCAACCACTAGATCAGGCTGCCCAGAGCCACATCCAGCTTGGCCTTGAATGCATCCAGGGACGGATGGATCCCATGGGAGTCAAGCTTACCCCAGATTTTCAAACGACTGTTTACAAGGTACTCTCATTTTCAGAACTGTCATGTGAGATCAGAAGGCAAGGTGTAGAGAAGTTGTGATTTCTCCCCACAATCAGCAATATACAGCAATATAAGCCTGGTCACCAGCTTGTTGGTTGATCACTAGCCCCCTGAGATAAGTTCTCAATAGCAAGGGGGGAAAAAACAAAACATCAAAAACACAAAGCAGACCTCTCTTACTGAATATTTTCTTAAGTAATATTAAAAAAAAAGCAACCCCACAACAAAAACCCACAAACAAACTTAGTTCTCTAAGAAATAACGGATTTGATACAAAAATTATCTCAGGACAAAGCTATTAAAAACAACAAATAAGCTCGATATGTAATATTATGGGTTCTGTACCTACTCTTGTTTAGTGATTGCTAAAGAGGAATGCAATAAAATCTGCATGGCTTTCACAGTTCTAATTGCAGACAGTAGCTTATTTCGGTTTTAACTAATGCCAAGTTAACTCCCTCAGCAGTTCATTGTCACAGAGGCTCAACTGTCCATCAGCCAATTATCTGCCATACTGCTCCTTCCCGCCTACCCATCCCTTTGCCAAAACAATTATCTGTAGTGGCTTTACAGATTGCTAGCATTTTCATCAACAGTACCATCACATCTGAAATCAGATCATACAAGAGAATTTCTGCCAGTAGGGCTTGTTCTCCAGACAATCTGTCTTCCTTCCCCACGTTATGGAAGAGATATTATAGAGGTATACCTCTGTCTAACACAGTGAAATGGTCTATCACATCTAAAGGGACAGAACCCCTACAAGAGCATTGTTGTGGTAGCACAGCATATACAACACAGTTCTCATTTACTTGGACAGATACAGCATAGCGTTTTACAGGCAGCACTTACACTGCTGCAGGACTGCAGCACCATCCTCACAGCCATGTTTCCAGTTAGGGGGAGCCAGGTGACGCTACCATTTCCAGAGACAACCCAGCATGAAAGCTGCATTCCTGCTTTCAAATCCACCTCTCCCATCCTCTTCCTTCTATTTCCTTTTTATCCAGAAGACAGTGAAGTTCAGTTTTCCTACACAGGAAATTTTTTGCTGCCCTCTCAAAAGCCTTCTCATTAACTTATTTCTTAAAATTCTCTTACAAGAGAGAATTTAAAGCATCACCTTAGTGTGACAACAGTATAATATATTTGCAAGATCTTAGTAGCCAAGACTGAATGGTATCATTACCTTCCTACAGTTGCAGATAAGAGCTATGTTTGATTTTAATTCTGTGCCATCTTACCATTGCTTTTATTTGCGGAGGACAATTCAACTCCTTTGAAGGCAAAAATAAAACAGCTCAAGACCCAGATCTGTGCTTCCCTCCCTCCATGTTCTCTGTGAACAGTTGCTACCATCTTCAACAATATTTAGGATTACCATCCATCTCCATCTAGCTAAAGAACAAAGGAGTGAAGTCGATTTTAAGCAGCTTTCATTAACCCAGTAGCTTTTTACCACCTCTCCTGTTTCTATAATACAAGGTTGATGCTTTTAAAGCATTGCATCACCACTACATAAGCTTAAGAATTTGGAATTCTCTTAATTTTAAACAGTGCTGAGCAAGCTATTCAGTACTCTGCTGAAACAAGTTACCACCTTTGACTCAAATGATTCAGAAGGATCAAAGCCACCCCTCCACTGAGCTAAAAGTAACTGTCAGATTCATTCAGAATGGGTTTACTTCCAGTTTTTTTTTTTTTTTTAGTTAATTAGTTTGTTTGTATTTCCTACAGTCCCACTCTGACAGGGAAGTACAGGAATACAACCAAGTCAAGCTGAATCAGCTTTTTTCCTATGTTAGGGCTGCAAAACAAATTATGAACCATTTTATTACTATAGGACTTTTCCTCAGATTTGAATCGGTCTACCACAAAACTACTTTCAAAAAGAGAACTGTGGTGCATTTATTTTGGAGGCACAGTGCAATAAAAGCATTAAGGGAGAAGCCAAGTGTTACAGTAAGCAAATAGCTGAGCAAAACACAAAGACTCCAGGAGTTCTGGTCCTGGATCCTGATGGAGACAATGATACCAACTCTGAAGTTACTAACAGTGCAGCAGCATGTGTAGATGATACAAAATTCATAAAGTTAAATTTAAAATCCTTCTCATGCTTAATCCCAAGCTCTTTTCAGAAATCCCCCTCCTTGAGCTCAAAGGGTTTTGCAAGTTCAAGTTTCAATGTAAACAAATACTTCAGCATTTCTGTCAGGAGTCAACATTGGGCCAGTTATCAAACATTCTTCACCGCAACTCTCTCAAATAGCAGTTTTCTATAATCCCTCTATGAAAATGTTGATAACAAAATGAACTTGTAGCCTGCAATCCAGTTAATCCTGCATACATAATGTTCAGTTTCTAATACTCCATTCCCATTCTGCCGAAGAGAACCTGGCACTGAGCATACTACCAGAATCAACAGCAGAAGCCCTGTGCATTACATGCCTGCAAAAGTCAATCCCATATGCTACCATGCTCCTACCTCCCAAAATGTAGCTCAGAGGAAGGCAGATGCAAGATGCAATCTCCAGTTCAGTACAAGCTATCCCTACCCCCATCCATACGTGATTTCTGGCAGGTTCTCATCTCTCAGACTCTCATGAGATGGAGTCTCACAACATTGTTTCCCTGATATGAGGAAAACTGTCAGATTCTTCTCACATAGAATCCCTATGAGTCCCAGTGTACGACTGTACTTTATTATTAACTTTATTTTACTCCTGGTAGGTATCACAGCCTTCAGCTGTGCAGGTCTGCTTAAGAGACACAGCCATATCTTCAGAAATGAGTCTGCCTCCTCGCTTGGTTCTTCTTTCCTAGCCATGCTCTTGTAGGTATATATGGAGCTAAAGATGATTGTGACTTAAGCCACAGAAGCGAACCATAATTGTGTTGTTGTTAGAACTGAATGGACAGACACTTCTCCCCGCCTTCTCTGAGGAGACCTTTAAAGGAAGCAAAAGGTCAACAAGACAAAAACTACTGCTCAGGCAGCAAGCACTGCTTTGCAGAAAGCAGGAGATGTGATTAAGCCCAAGAGCAGAGTGAAAACTTCACAAGCCACATGAAGAAAAATGTGCAGAGAGCTTCAAGAAAACTGTCCAGCTTGAAAAAATGTAAACATAGAAGAAAGAGCTGTCTCTTGGGTCAAGTCCCAAAGCTTTGCCAGAATGAAGTTCAATTTGCACAGAAATCTTCCCCTCCTCCATCTCCAGTTTTCAGAGCACCAAGGGAAGCAGCGACCATGCAGTGATACCCACGCACAGCTGAAAACAGATAGGTCGCTTGAGGGAATTAAAATCATTCAATTAGTTCCATGTTAGTAGTTTCACAGCCACATATTTCCTGTCTGACATTAATCTTAAATCTAGCAGCACTTGTAGAAACAGAATAGATTCCCTGAGAAGAGGCTAGAGAAAACACTAGGGAACTTAAATGGCAACAGCTTTATGTGACTTTGTCTTTTCCAAGACAGTTTGTTCTCTGAACTAACTCTGCAAAGGATTCTTGTTTCACATCTCAGTGCATCCTTAAGACATACTTCTGGAGCACAGAATCTTCTTACAGCATAACTCCACTATCATTGAAAGCAGCGTAAAGCAACACGGCTGTTGAAAGATGTGGCTGCAATTTCTTCCCTCCTTCACTCCTCTCTTCTCCTTGTGCCAGCATAAGTGTTCATGCCATTGCACTGAGCTAAAAAGGCAGACTCTCCAGGGAAAAATTAAACAGGCAGAATGTTCAAGACTATACAGGTTGCCGTGAAGCAGAGGCCAGCACCAGCAGTGTAGTTCATGGGGATGTGAAAGAATAATCTTATTCACTGTCTCAGAATTAAGAAGAGTCTAAAACAAAGCCTGCTCCTCGTATAAAAGCTATTAAGTTAGATGTCAAGTATTTATTATCAATAAAGAAGGAAAGACTTGAGGACGTCAGTTATTGGAGAGAAGTAGTCCTTCAGGTCTCTTTATCAATATCTATTGCTAAACCACTCAAGATTTTTTTGTTTTTGTTTTTTTACCTTTTCCCACTTGAAACGGTATTTGGCAACCACAGAGACCTCAAGACGTGAAGGAGCCATGATGAACATCTTAACAGCTTCCAGTGTAATACCTTTCAGAGCCTTAATGTGAATGCTTAACAAGCAGGTACTGTTCAGACCCCATCTAACCTTGATTCAAAGACTTGAAGTCATAGAGAATTCACTTCACCCTGAGGCAATTTGCTACCATGGTTAATTATACTCAGTATTGAATTTAGTGCCTATATATGGTCAGAGTTGACTTAATCAGGCAAATAAGCTTCCTCAGCAGAATTACCTTACAAAACAAAGAATATCACAACAGTTTTGTATAACAAGAATAGGGTTGATGTTACAAAAATCCAGCCAACTAAATTTTCCTAAAAAAAAAAAAAAAAAAAAAAAAAAAAATCAAGTTGATTTGCATTAGTTATGTTAGATCATTTTGTCAGCCTCTTCACAACAGTACTGGATGAGTATCAGATTAGTGAAAACAAGGAAAAAAATGTTTTTAATGATATTGCCACTATACAGTACCATGCCAACACTGCCCCAGCACACTGAGGAAGGGAAGCTGATTTCTCCTTCCCACCACTGCTAAGACAATTGACTCCTTTCTTAGAAACCAGTTATGTTTTTAGTTCCGTTACCCACAGACTTCTCAGGCACTTCAATCTCCATTAGCATTTTTTAAACTGTTGATTTGTACTGGCTGCTGTCAGCTTCTTTACCCCTTTGTTATCAGTCACTGCCAGATATTTTAGATGACACTTCTATTCCTTACAAGAGTAGTTTAAAGTTTCTACAGAAGTCAACTACACAGCTAGCAGTACTGGGGATATTATCAGTATCTTTAGACTTGATGTCAGGAAAAAATTCATTACTGTGAAGGTGTGAGGCACTGGAACAGGTTGCCCAGCGAGGCTGTGGATGCCCCTCCCTGGAGGTGTTCTCAAAGCCAGGCTGGATGGGGCTGTGAGCAGCCTGGTCTAGAGGGAGGTGTTCTCGCCTGTAGCAGGGGGTTGGAACTACATGATCTTAAAGGTCCCTTCCGATGATTCTATGGTCCTGAACACCTCAAACTCGGCAGTATTCATGCTTTTATACAATAATTTTCTCACATAATCTTCTAGCTTTACTCTTTCAAGCATCGTGCTTCAGTATGGTCGTAGCTACATTTGATTGTATTTTTTCTAGTTAGAAGACTGAATAGAATGGGTAAACGTGTAAAAAGCTGCCGATGGAGGTGCTGCAGTACAAACTAGCACACTTTGTATATAGAACAGATAGCAGTGCCTCTTCCACTTTGAAGTCAGGAAGCTAACTTGCATAAGTTTAAAATACGTAGATTAGCCACCATATGTTGTAATTCTACTCCAACACCACACTGGCCATTTGCATGCATGTGTGTACACAGATCGCTCTTACACCTCTCCAAAGCACCCACAGAGGACAGCACTAAGAGTCCCTTGAATTCTTCTTCTTCCTTGCTGTGTTTTTCCACTCTTTCTTAAGGATACGCGGAGTGTAAGAAAACAAGACTCACAGTGCAAGACTTTGATACACAGATTTAAAGTGTTAATAGTCCCATTCCCTCTCTGGCTTTAATTATTGGGTTCTACCCAGATTTGTCATCCTCTGTTCAAACATATACACACACATCCGTAATACCAAAATCATTTTTGCATGGTATCTTACAGAAATGAAACCATTCTCAGCCTTAGGATTAATATCTCCAAAGACTCCTGAGGTACTCTGGCAATTCTATTAGCAGCACTCCTTTTAGAAGAAACTCACTGCCATAGTTTCTCCTTCCACATCACACAGAGCTCTCAACAGGCTGAAAGCAGCGATCCATACCTCCTTAGAACAAAACACACAATGTTATTTTTCACTAAATAGTAAAATTGCTAATTTGTTCTATGTGAAGGCCTCACCAGTGGGAAAGAGATATCTCTAAGACTGACATGAAGCATACAGATCCTTTAGCAATTACAATTTGACTTACATGAGGTAAACTTGATTCTACATGAATAGAAAGAATAAGTCCTAAGATGAAAAGAAAGAAAGGAAAGTCAACTTTAATTACATTAAAATCCATTGTTAAAAATCAGCATAAAATCAGCAGGTACAGGAATGTCTTCTGCTCCAACAACCTGCACTTTCAGGTTATTGTTAGGTACATCCTCCTCTATTTTTATTGAAACCAGGATTTATTCAGGAAGATTTGCATGCAGGTACATCCTCCTCTATTTTTATTGAAACCAGGATTTATTCAGGAAGATTTGCATGCATAAAGGCTTATTCTTACATTCTTAGAACACAATTTCAAGTGATTCATGAATTCTTTGAAGTTTCATACCTCATACCTCCTTTTTTCAAGATGAAGAGACCTTTAGCTTTATAGAATTGAAAAAGACCTTCTTATTAGCTTTACAAAAACAGAAGAAACACAAACACTAATCACTTAAACTGAGAAAGTCCCTATTTGAGTACAGGAACCTACTAAATTAACCATCGTGTAAAACAAACATTTCAAGCTCCACAAGAAGGAAACCCAAAAAGCCACAGTCAAAACAGGAGTTGTTAAGAAGGATCCATTCTATGGAGATCAAGTAGAGAAACAACAGAATCAAAGAAAGCAGTAACTGACTATGTAGGGGACAGCAAAACAACTCTGGCCAGAGCTAGGACACGCTCTCTGGAGGAACCCGTTAGAGAGGAGCAGCCTGGGCTGCGGGACAAACAATAGCAGACTTGCCAGCTTGTCTGCTTTATTTCTACCAAAACTTTCAACGGAGAGAACCCACAGAACATTTCCCTTGTCAGATTACTTGGACTAGAAATAGGGAAAATATTTAAGGCGGCGCCAGGGTGAAGGAAATGACAGCTGAGGGAAAAGATGCCTAAAGAGAAAGATTTAGTTGAGAGCAAAGTGGGCTGGCACTTTCCATTTTTAACTGTTCAAATAGATTCTTTCCCAGTTTGCATCATAAAACTAAGTGAAAGACAAGTGTTGCAAAACAAGCACAAAACAGCCCACAATGGTGCTGAAGCCAAGTATTTCCATGTCAGCTGCCTGTCAGTCCGTACTCAACAGCATTACAAGTTTGCTGCAGACTTGCTATGAAATGATCTCCTCATTTCCCTGTGGCAGTGTGCTGTGCATGCTGCCTTTCAAGAAACACTTTTCTCTTTTGCTGATTCCAGCTGTCCATCGAACAGGATACAGACACTTTGAACGATGTAATAAATCTGTTTATTTGGAGCAAGATCAAGCCCCGGAAATATTTCCAGCATGACAAAAATAGGGGAAGAGTAAAGATTAAGAACAGCTATAAATTAAAACCAAAACAACAACAAAAAGCAGAGGACGTGAAGTAGCATCGGCATAAAGATCGCTGCCTTAGATGCAATGTGTGGACAAGAGAAAGCTTTTGGAATTCAGCTGGAAGTCTATTTTTTCTTGGTTAGACGTACACAGGGATTCTCTCTCCTCTGAAGCACACTCTTATTCATGAAATGCTTGAAAGTATGAATTTTCTTTAAAATCTATTTTAAGCACCATGCTAAGCAAGTTAGGCAAAGCACCATGCTAAGTTAAGTTAGGCAAAAATCAAGGTCACATATGATTCTAAGTTCATCTGTTGAAGGTAAGCAATAAGTATTATTATAATATAGTATTATAAGTATATAAGCAATAAGTAAGCAGGGACGCTGCAAAGATCAAAGATTGGCTGTAAAAAACAAGTTTCTGAACCTGAAAAAGTGATCTTGCAAGGAACAGATGTGAAGGAAAGTAATTATTGGAGGCTTGAACAAGTAGAAAGCTAATCCCATGAACTATAAAAGATGTTTACATTAGTTTTGTTCTCTTAGTATGTCAGCATTTAAGCACACTAAGTAGTATGTGCGGCAATGACAAGGCAGTTCATTACGGAGCGCCCTGTTGTAAAAAGCATACTATTTAATAGTACAAATATTCTCATTTATCAATTTGTTTATTATACAAATGTAAATCTTCCTCTCCTCTCTCATCCCCCAAATCAATTACATAGGAACAAAGAAACATTTTCAGAAAAGCACAGCCCTTCAATCCTTATTCTACAAGGAACTCAGTACCCAACTGATTTCTACAGCCATTACAGATATTTCCAAGGCATCTACCACATCAGTATCCAAGCACCCAGACTTGTTAATTTAAGTGCACACAGAAGAAAGCTACTTACCAACACTCCTCCAAAACAGGTATTTGGAAAGGAACCATTTTATTGAATGGATTATAGCAATATGTATATGTGCAATACATGCATGTGCAATATGCACATATACATACGCTTATCCTACTTTGTTATCAACAGTGGGAGTGACAGCCACTCTTACTCTCCATACAAAACGCAAGATAGTAACTCATTTTGTTATTCAGCTATTAAGTAATTAACATTCCATATGTATAATTCAATATCTTTCCCTTTTTATGAAGATTAAAACTTTGAAACTTCAGACATTCTTGTTCAAGATATCTGGAAAATAAATAAACAAACAAACAAAAAAAAGGCAGACACACAAGCCCTGAACTGGATTTTCCCTGGATGCATCTCTACGGTCTCTGTACAACAAATCTTCAGCTACCTGCTTCTGCTCTCATCCAGCTATGCCATCCCCTACTCCTAGGGGAAAGCTTTTATCTGCAAGAGTAACCCCATCTTCTCCTCCTTTCTTTCCCATGTACAAAAGTCAGGGCCTCGTTTCCAAATAGGATCCCAACTGCCCTTTGTAGCTGAAGGGAGGTTCTTCCCACTCATTCTCACACAAAAGCATCATTACTGTTGTTACAAACAAACTTCATGCTGAACAGATCTGGATAGTGTTTGTCCACAATACACACTTCTCTTGCTAAAGAAAGAATATCCAAGGAAAGCACTATAAAGGTTCAAACATGGGATCACTGTTCCTATTTGGAAAGTCTGCGATGAAAAAACAAAAACAAAAAACCAACAAAACAAAGTAGCTAAAGCTGCATCAACTTCATACTTCTTTTACAGAAAACTAACAATCTACAACTGTAACAACTTCCTCAAGAATTAATATGGAGAGGAAGAGATTAATCCAAGTAATTTTTTGCCCATTGTTTCCTCTCTACTGCGATCACATGAAACGCCCGAGTGATTATAAATAATTTGTCAGGAGATACATAAAAACTTGAATCTCAACAAAAGCAGTGAATGATGAAATGCATTGTCTAAAAATAGTCTCACAGTTAATTAAGTATGTAGGGTGATGGAGTGGGGAAGAACATAGGAGTGAGGAGAAAGATGAAAGCTTTTGTGCATTGTTATTTCCCGTCACTTGATTACTATAAACAGCAAGAAAGGGGAAAGATGGAAAAAAAATAATGAAAAAAAAACAACAACAACAACAAAAAAAAAAAAACCAAAAAAACCCAACCCTATCTATCTATCTATCTATCTTTGGTTGCTCAATGACCCACCCACATGGGGGTGGATCCCATGGATGAGATATCTTATCATACAAGCAAATAAATAAATCTTTGGTACATTCCAGCCCTGAGACACGGTGTAGCTCAGATACCAAAGCAAATAAGAAAACAAGAAATCAGTTTGAAACTACAGTTTAGTTTCTTGTGATTTACAACCATGTCTACTACTGCAGACATTAAGAGTTCAGATTATAAAGCTAACATTCTTTCATCCTTCCATTTCGTTAGTAAAAGAATCCAGTTTTATCCTGGAGAGCTTTAACAGCATCATTCATTACCAGCAGGTGTCTTAATCCCCAGAGAGCAATGAACAAACTCAGAGCATACTGAGTTATTCTTCAGATACTTCCTATCTTATGGAAGTTCATCCATTAACTAATGTTAGCTGGCCCTGGAAGTCCATAGGGAATCAGCTGGATACAATTAAAAACATTCCTGTATCAACTGTTAGCTAGATTCAAGTAATAAATAACACAGGGACCCTGAGATGTAAACTTAAAGTACATCCATCTCAATACTAAATGTGTTGGAAGTTTTCTATAGCACTCCTTGAACAAGATGTTTCTTACCACCTTTATGACTGAATGTCTTCTGTACGATTTCTGTGATGTTAAATATTTCCTCTACAGAGGCCATATGAAGGAAGCATTCTGAAAGAAGTCCACTACAAATGCAACGTCATTTATTTGATGTTTAACTTACAACCACACTAAATAGCATGTAAATAGCATGTAATAACTTCATGTTAATCTTCTCTCTTCCAGAGAGCACCATTTGCTGTGTCACTGAGTTTAAAAGGAATTGGATCTTGTTATCCTTAGCAGTACATTTCAAACAGTACTTGATGAATCCTTAATTAAGAAATTGTAAACAAAAAGGGCAATAAATTAGAATACCATAGCCATCTGAGAAGTTGAGCCGTCTGAGAAGCAGCTATATCAAATAATTCAGTTCAAATGTTCCACCTTCAGTTTTCCCATCTCAAGGGAAAAAGCTTCATCCATCGTGAATAACTAGCACTGTACAGCAGAATGTTTTTATTCAGGAGAAATAGGGCTAAAGGGAGAAGATGAAGATTGACCTGAGTGTCACTGATTAAGTTACACAGGGAGGTGTCTGCTATTTGTTACCTCCGTACAGCTGTACCAAAGTCCACAGTGTTTCTACAGATGAAGTATTTGGAACTTGTCAGTTTCTAATGGTCTGACTTTTTCCACAACAGCAGCAGCAACCCCCAGTTATACTGGAGCATATGAGGTCAGCTGATCTATTAAAGCCTTGCATTTCCTCCTCACTTCATCTACCGAAGCAGAAAGGAAAAATAAATCAAGAGTTGAAACCCACATTCTTCCTCCACTCAAGAGAGGGCAGAATGTGGACTTTGAGGATGTAAACCACCCTCAACGTAATGATCAGCCTGTAGATGAGGCACAGCCAGCTAGAAAGGCAACAGGCTTCTGGACTTCCCAAACCAGGATGGTACCTCACCCGGCCACTCCACCTCCGCTCCCACGTGGCTCAAAACACCACAAACACCAAATCTGAAGTACAATATATTTCAGGAACTTCAACAGGGTATTCCATAACACATAGACCAAGTTTCTTTGAAGGTTTTCTGCTTTTCATGAAATAAATCCTGACATTTCAGAGAACTTGTCAATGCTTCAGGACACCCAACAATTTTGTACGTCAAATCTCTTAAAGCAACTCTCCAACAGTTTCTGAAGCTCCTCTCTCTGAGAGGACAGAAGAGCAAAGTTACCAGTTTGCCCCTTGAAGAAAATCTATACAGAGGCTACTGTGCTGCCAGGAGTCTCTGTACATCAGGAATCTAACCTTAGGATTGAAGCCCTCAGATGTCAAGCATATCAGTCTCTCCCAGGAGGTTCAAAAGGCAATAGCTATTATTACTTATTCACACCACAGTTTCATAGTTACATTAGCCCCATATTTCAGGATTTCTACCAAACATCTGCAAAAGCTGGCAACACGTCCAGGAATGCCCCTCAAAGGCAGAAGAGCTTCTGTAATTACTTTACTTGCTATAGCTCTGAATTAGTTTAATTTCCAGGAAAGAACAAACAGTGTGCTGGCATGATGAAAGCACAAATCCTGGACACAGCACACCATGTATTTGTCATTCAACAACAACCACAACAATAGCAAAGAAAAAACTGATTACTGAAGAAGTACATCAAGACAAAAGCAAAAAGGAACGCCAGATTAATGCCTCCAATCCCTTGCCACAGATCTGGTTTTAGAGATCAACTGTAGCCTGGAACAGTCTTCAGCAACACCCACCAAGGCACGTGCTAACACACAACACATGCAACAACCACCATCAGGCATGCTTTGTGCACACCCGGCTTCAAAGACAGCAACTAGCTTAAGAGGACCTCTACATTTGGTTGAGCACAAGCTCTTAGTCCTTTCTTCTCTGTATTAAAAAGTATGCCATCTTGAAAAGGAAAAGATTCAGCAACAAGATCTCTGTAAGTGCAGGGACCTATCACACCCTGACACCTACTACCCACCAGTAAGCAAACGTTCTACAATGCTATGGAAGTTGAGCTTTGTTTTAGCATGACATTTTTGAAGGGGTGGGAGGCTGGGCTCAACACCCATCAAGGCAACAAGATAAACTCCAACTTATCTGCTCTAGGAGAGTCTTAGAGGACTGAGCCACACTTGCAGCAGCCATGGAAAGTCCTCTACTCACCACACCTCACTGTAATTCCCCCAGTCTGACTGTGTAGTCCCATGTTCCAGTTAGACTTGTTTTCTGAGTGCTGTTTTCAGATACCACAGCAGACATGCATTTATCTATTATCTTCCCTTAGTTCTGAGTAAGTTAGCTTTTAACACGTCCAGATTGAGTTAATTCCTTGCAACCTGGTTGTGGAGAGTAGAGCTGCCATGAAACAACCAGCATATGCTTTGACCAGGAGAAACATTTTTCAGCCTTAATAATGGAATGGTATATAAGGAAAAACACAGCGTCTAGGAGACTGCAGTCAGTGCCATGAGCAGTGCTGATACCTACACAGCAAAAAAAGGGGAGAGAAATATTAGGAAAAAGTTGTTTCCTATGGGAAAGAAATGCATACAAGTTTTATGCTAGCAGAATTCAAAGGTATAGACTAACGCTACATGTCTCAAGTGTGCTTTTAGGAGGTACAGCTCCTATACACCTTTGGAAGGAGCTTTGCATGTCTCCCTTGATTATTGCAGCTCTGCAGACAGAGTGGTAAACCTATTATGGTGTCTGCTGAAAATCTGCAGCTTGCCTCACTACATGCTCAAATGCCCCCCAATCATAAGCAGAGCACTCAGGAAGCAGCTTTTCTACTAATTTAGCTTCTTTCTGTCTGTATTTGGCTTGTCCATATGCAGGAACAAGTCAGAGTCTAAATCACTTGCACTACCACAAAAACACGGTCTGCTGAGGACAAGTGCTGTTCCCACAAGCTTCTCCCAAACATTAGAGATGTACTCCATGCAAAAAGTCTCAGTGGCTGGCTAGTTGGGGTCATCACAAGTGCTTTGATTTCCCTGAAGCTAGGCCTTTCAGTATGGCTTCAGTTTCTGTTATGCTGAGTAGCGCCAGAACTACGTATGTCAGAAGGGAGATCAAAAGGTCACGTCGATGCATCTTAACCAGAGCAGGATTTCAAAGACTGTAAACGTGCAAACATCAAAGACTGTCCCATGCAGATATGTCCATGCACTCATCTGTTCCATTTATCCTGAAGACATTGGGTCTAACTATGACTTTGCTATTCTATGGAAAGAATAATAATGAAGCAGCACAGTTTGACACAGCAGGCAGAAGGAAAAAAGAATCCTTCTGAAGAATGGAAGAGATTTGAGTGGATAAGCAGAAAACATGCCTTAAGCCATGAGTGTCCAACCTTTTGGCTTGCCTGGGCAGCAACGAGTGGAATTGTTCTGGGCAGCATAAGTTACTCCAAAAGTAATGCATCCTATTTATTTCCATGGAAACTAACCAATAAAGAGAGCATAGTAATGCTATTTGATAAATTATCTACTACAAAACACTATTTTCCAACAAATCTCCAATCAGTATGTTCACTTTCATGAACTTCTCGAACTTCTCTCCTTGCACAGAAAGGAGCATAGGAGCAGCAACCAAGCAAGGAAAAGGACAGTAGCAAACAGCAGCAAGAACTACACACCAAGTAGTCCAAAAATGCATGTTTTGGAAACAGTCTTTAAGACCTTAAAGGCAGACTCAACTGACAGGTTGGGAGGGCAAGTGCATAAGTGAGACAAAGCAAGAACTGAAAGGAGAACATCGATGAACTCAAAGAACAAGACACAAAATTAAAGGAATTGGGAAAGCTATCTTAAAACATTTAAGGAAAAAAGATGGCAAGAGATTGAGTTAACAATGAAAAGTAATCAATTTTGAGAAAAATAGTAGTCAATACCAGGCAGCATGCTCAGATGGCAATCCATTAACAGTCAATTACGGTGAAACAGCAACAAGATACAGTCAGTACAACTACATCTGTACAGCAACTAGCTGAAGGAACTATTCTGTGCAGCTGATCATAGGCCAGCGTGACTGAAGTTCATAAGTATCAGTTTCTAACATCAAACCAAATAGAAAAAGAACAATATTCAGCCACCAGCAGCAAATCCAGGTGAAAAGTCTTAATTTCAAGATTGCTGTATTTTCTATGCAGTATAGATATCTTTATGGGCTACCTCCCATTTGGCAAACTGGAAATGCTTACACACTGTTTACCCTATCTCTCTTTGGATAGGAAGCATTGTACGCAAACATTAAATTTGTTATTCTCTGTGGTAGTTCAGTTTGGAAGACTTGCTTTAATTAAAGGAGCTCCTGCTCAAAGCTTTAATTCAGCATCACAGGAAAATAACATTAAATAGAAGGTCTCTTATCTAGTGACAACTTTTTCCATAGCAAAGACACGTCCGCTATTGTATAAAGTTACTTTTGTTAAGATACAAACCAATACAACTGACACAGTGCGACAAGGAAACTTGAGCAGCCTTGGCTAATAGTACATGTACTGGTTTACCACAGAGAAATAAATACGAAAGCCTTAAATAAAAGAAGCTGAACACTAAGGATTTCACTACAGCACCGCAGAAGGAAGCAATCAGTTTTCCAATGGTCCACTCCAAGATATAAACTTGTGAAGGCCCCGTGATGTCAGAGATAACAGCTCCTGCCGGTACATCCTCCCAAGTCACTGGGAATCAATCAACACAACAAATTAAAGCTCAGTTTAGTGTGACAGGCCTAAGGAAACTGGCTATGATATAACGCATTAGAAAGTCTGTTTGACAACCAGCAGACAACCATTTATATTTTGCATACCAGGCCCAGTTTCACTGAATTCTATTGTAGATATACAGCTGCAGCTTTTGGAAGACAGGAGTTTTAGTTACTCATACCGCAGCTTCTGTCACTTCCAAAGTATGGTTTTCTTCTCACAGAAGAGAAAACACATCCTGCCATACCCAGTTGTATTTTTATCTACACCCCTCAAATACCTTTGTCCCAGTTGTTTCAGACTGCTGTCCAGTTGAGTGTAAAGTGCAGTAACAGCACCAGAAATGTGGGAAAAGGCCAGAAGATATGACAGCTCTTTCAACAACTTCAACTTGCATGGACCAGACATCAGACCTCTACAATAAATGCAAAGAGTCAATACATTGTTCTGCTACATTAATACAGTCCCTCCCTTTGGCAATTTAATTTCCTAGAGTCCCTCAGCCTGTAATGGTTTTTTTTGTTTGTTTGTTTGCCCCCCTCCGTAACAGAGGAGCAACATTAAAAGCATCTTCATAGCTTATATAATCAGATTTGCTGTACTACAGCATTAGGTTTTATTATACATGATGACAGTGGCTTTATGGAGTTTCCAAAAAAAATTAGAGCTGTTTCTGGAAAACCAGCACATTACTTTCTGAATAGACAACCACTGTTTTATTCAGCCATCATTTGGGACACTGATTTAGGCTGCATTCATTTAGATGGCAGCACTATTAAGCAATTTAAAGTTTTACACCATATTAATATAGGCATGAATTTAAGTGTCCTGCACATATAAAGTTTTCGAAAAATCTGGCCACGTTCCCAGAAAAGGAGTTCATAAGCTAGAAGCTGTCCAAGTGTCCTTCGGTAACAGCTACAGCAAGGTGGCACAGTGTCAGACCTTGTTTGATCATCCTTTTCTCAATTGCTTTCTATACCACTGCCAAAATGTGCTGCTAGTAATGGGCAGAGACTCATCTAGAACATTTTGATTTTGAGAGTTCAGGCAACAAAGCAAACTAGTTCTACATGAGCTCTGGGGAGCAGGAAAAGAATAACAACACAACCCTAACTTGAAGTCAGTGTAAATATGGAGGGGTTGTTGCCCAGGAGAAGACTCAACTAGTAAGACTCACCTCAGCTGTCCATGCTAGATTCTGTGTGAAGACATTGGTTTCCAGAAGCACCTGCTTCTCAGCCAAGCTCCATAGCCGTTCTTCATAATGATTCATAAGGAACAAGTCTATAGGACAGCATTAATCAGGAGCCTCAGCTCAGTTCTCTCAGCATTGGGGTGTGCAACAGAAAATAAGTCAAACAGTCATTGCTCTGCAAACCCATGTTTGGACATCAGTGCTGCTCAGGCCAGCAAGATACAAGAAACCATCCCCAAGCTGCACCCTTTCATCAGGGCTGATCAAGACTCAAAGCCGAACCTTCAGAGAGAGCAACCCGATCCTAGAAAGCTGTGCGTAAAGAAGTGGAGGCTGCAGAACTTAAGGCAGCTGTGACAGTCTTCCTAAGGGTGAGAAAGTAGAGAGGACTACACAAGCATTTAATGCTTGGAACCTGATGGTGATTGTTGGAGAGTAGATCAGTGACTGTATCGGAACAAGCCTGAACAACGGGAATTGAGTGCCAACAACATGCACATTCACAAACATCCAATCTCATTAGCATAGGTATTCATGTCAATATCAGCACTTATCTATTTCTAAAGAAAAGCACTTCAGGAATAACAGCTGAGGACAGCGAGAGATCTGTAATCTTACTGCTGAATTTAACTGTACTTCCAAGGAGCCTTTGCTAATCACATTTTAGCATGAGGAACAAAAGCACCGCAGGTAGTTTGAAGAACAGAACCGCCAGTCAAGAACTGTGGCACAACTCCTGTCTGCGCTTCACTGATATTTAAATTACTTTCTTCAAGAATATCCTAACAAAGCTTTGAACATAAGTACTGCATAGAGAACTGGGATTTGAAATCCAGCTCCAGGGTACAGCCAGACGGTGGGGAACCAGCAAGAGGCTGTGTCAGCTCTGCCAGCAGCAGGACACCGCTGCTCAATGGTGAGAAGGGGGAGGACACAAGGCTTGTCATGAGGAATAATATCCTGCAGTGCAGCTGTGTGCTACCAGCTCTTGATCATTTTACTGCCTTCAATGCAATAAATCAAGGAAGATCTAGACACTTATTAAGCAATTTCCAGTCATCCCCCATTTAAGCAAGTTTCCAGAACAAATTTGAACTCCAGACTTGATTTTTTTTTTCTTATTTCTACATACATCTTTAGCTTTTCATCTCCCTTTCCCATCTTGCTTTCCCCCCTTCTCAGCTGTTTGAGGGGCTGTGGAGGGAGGGAAAAGTTCCACATAAAACAGCAGTCAACAGCACCAATAAAGCGTTTTCTCCCCAACTCCCTATGAAGTTATTCTACCTTCATCTCACATCTGTCACATCCCTTTAAACTAGAAAACTCACAGCCAGCAGTAAAGTTTAAGTGATAACAATCTGCTCCTGCCTAAGCAGTGCAATTTACAGTTTAGATATTCCGTTTAACACCATTCTGAACTGAACCTGGAGAAAAAAAAAAAAAAAAAAAAAAAGACAGCTGGAAGCAGAAGTGCCATGCTTCTGTACACTTAGCACTGAGCACAGTGTTTTGCACATTTTCTCAGCATACATCAGGCACAATAGCTGCTCTAGACAAGTTGTCAGATAAGACCCTCTAGTGTCAGAAGAGGATATAAAAGCACAGAGTGTTTTGTGAAAATGAAGTCAGAGGGCAAATATAGCGTTGAGACCAGAGAAACTCCTCTCCCCTTCCCCCAGCCCTACACGTAGCCAGAGGAGAGCCCCTTTGCTAGCACAACCTGGAAGGTAACAGACATTCTTACTACAAGTGCTCCTGATCTCCATCCCTAACATCATCCCAAGGTAATCAGGATGTCATCTGGTTCAGCCAATGCCAAGCCATACCTGACAGCAGTTCAGGCTGCTCAGCACCTGAGCAAACAGAAAACTCTTTCAAGGACAGAGGTTCCCCACCCCCTGTTTCAGTGTTGGGCCATCTTCATAATGAAGAGCATTTCCTGACTGGAATATTCTCAGATGTAATTTGTGCCTGTTGATCCTCTAAAGAGGCACTAACATCAGGAAGGAAGAAGGCACGAGACAACCAAAAAACCCTGAAATCAATACCCACAACAACCCTGCTGACTTCGGCATAGCTGGGAACTAAATGGGTTGCTTTTTGCGGTGTTCTGTATAAATCTGTAGCCTCAAACTTTCAGCAGCTGGGAAACCCACACAGCCCACAGCTCCGTCAGCCCCACCAACTCCTCCATCCCCGCAGCCCACCGCCCGCCTCTCTCCCTCCCCAATCCCACGCTCAGGGCTCCTCTAGGGAGCAGCCCGGCACCCACGGAGTAAAGAAAGACCCAACAGCCTCGGTGGTTTCACGTGGATTCTGCCGGAGAAAACACGAGAAACACTTTCACCTTCACCCTTCAGACAGGCAGCACACAGACCCAGGAAAATTAAGCCATCAAGGAAGGGGTTTCCCCGTATACGCCAGCCGCATCCATTCCCTTTGCGGCACGCTGAAGAGCTCACCTCCACGACCCCGCTCCGCGCCTGTGGCTGTTAGATTTTGTTGGCAACCCACACGAGCACGCTATTCCCCGAGGCCGAAAGGAAGAGTTACCTTGAGGATCGCCACACAGCAGCGGAGAGCGGCGCCCTCGCTTCCCTCCTCCTTCCGACCACGGCTCCCCAGCAGACCCCCGCGCAGACCCCTCCCTCCGCACATGAGCGCGAAGCCGCCCGTACCAGAGCACCCGCGCCCCTCAACAACCCGGGACACCTGCGGCCCCGGGCACTCACCCGCCTGGCGGGAGCGGCTCCGCCCGCGGCTGCCAGCAGCAGGACGAGGGGCACGGCCGGAGCGACGGGCATAGCCAGGCAGGCCCCGTCCGCGGGGCCCGGCGGAGCGAGCAGCCCGCTCCCGGCGGAGCCCCGGCGGCCGCTTTTGTAGCGGCGGCGGAGGCGGGACCGGGGCCGGCCCAGCCCAGGTACGGCCCGGGGCTCCTCAGGGAAGGAACAGAGCGGGAAAAGCGCCTTCGCCAGCCCCGTCCCCACCTCTCAACTTCGGTTTGGAGAATCAGATTTCGTCCAGGATCAGGTAGTAAGGTGGTCCTCATGCTGTTTTCAGAGTGAAGTTTGATTACTTTTTAGTAACAGTAGATGCCGTTACCCGTTTATATCAGGAATTTTGAGAATCATAGAATCATTAGAGTTGGAAAAGACCCCTAAAATCATCTCATCCAACCGCCATCCCACCCCACCATGCCCACTGACTGTGTCCCTCTGTGCCACATCCACACAGCTCTTGAACACCTCCAGGGATGGTGACTGCACCACCTCCCAGTGCCTCACCATTCTTTCTAAGATGTTTTTTTTCCGATATCAGAGCTAGGTTTCTAAATCTAAGCCAAGGTACAAATTAACCCCAATTAGCAATAGGATGTGCAACTCAGCAAATGGGCTCTTTTGATTTTCACTGTTCCAGGTTCAAGTCGTTATCCTTGCATACTCACTTTGTGCTGACCTATAAGGCTAAACCTATGCTAACTCACATATATTTGTTGAGATTATGCACTGCTGTCTGGAAGAAGAAAGAATACAGAGTCTCCCCCGTTTAGCAGGGAATCTCAATTGAACTGAGAACAGGGGTAAAGATTTCAGATTGTTCTGTTAGATACTACTGGAATAGAAATTAGTTATTAATTATGTATATTAATTTCAAATGCATCACAGCCAGACTGATGCTTTGGGAACGTAACTGATCACAGCACTGATGCTGTGAGATCATGAAATTACTTAGCATATGAATTGCCAACACAGCAGGTATGCTTTAGCAGCCGAGTCCAGGCAGAACTTGTCATTTGTTGCCTAAAGCCTAAAAGGAGATTTCTTTCAACTGTACAAAAGTGAGAGAAAACAAAAAAACGGGAAAAAAACAACAACAACAACAAAACAAACAAATAAACAAAAAATACACCCCTGGAGAGGGGAGAAAGAACATACCTCATATTAGGTGAAACTCGTGGTGTCTGCCTCAGACAACGGTTTTTATATTATTTGTTGAGATTAATGTTTCACTGTCCCAGTAAAAGAGATGCTCTGTTAGTATCAGAATAGCATTTCCATCTCAAACATTGCTTAAGAATTAGGGAACAATGTGGAATGAATAACTAAGATTAATTGTGACTAAGTCCAAAGAGGAGACTGTGATTTTACGGAAATCCGTGATCCCCTGGATATAAAAGGCTCAAGTCCTTACCTAATGTTTGCCTCAAAGGGATGAAGATAATGAGACAGGAAAAACTCACCTATTTTGTCTCAGCTCAAATTACACATAGATACGAGAAACTTCTAAAGAAATCTGCATTACTGTTACCTGCAGTTATCACAACCTCAAAAGAAGCAAACAGAGAGAAAATTAGCGATACCAAACTGCTGAGAAATACAACTAGAAAAACAAAGCATTTGCTACAATTTTTGGCAGTTTTACTTCCCTGAAAGGAAGTAAAAAAACCTGAAAACCCTGGCCCAAGTCAATATCTGACCTGAAGTCCAACACCTGACTCAATTTGGAAGCACTTACTGGTCTTACCTTCTGGCACCTGAAGACAATGGTTGTTGCAGCTGCTTTCAGTAAACCAACAAAAACACTAGGCAACTGATCAAGATATTTTCTAGCTTCATTAAGACCAGGCAACTTGATTGTTCTTAGAGCTCAGTTCCTCTTCTAGAGGAGGATAGAGCGAAAAAGGGATTGTGATAGAAAAAACGCTGACTGACTTTACTCAAGAAGTTTATCTATAAACAGTGAACTCTAATCAGGTATGTTTTTATTATGCCCATTAGGAAACTATTATCTCATTTCAGAAGACTGAAAAAAAACTACTGACTTAAATCACTGTGATAAAAGAAAGGTTATTTTCTTTGAGATAGAAGGGTATTTGTCCAACAAATTCAAGTCCTCTTGGGAGGAGTGGATAATGACAAAAGTTGTCTCTAAAACCAAGCTCTATTGGATTTTTGTTAAATTTATTAGTGTTTTTTTTCAATACTAAAATCTAACTTAATCTTCTGTGTTAATGTTAGAGAAAGGTAATCTCAAAACTGAGAGCTAAGAGAAACATTAAAATGATGCTATCTAAAACTGAAAGAAGCTAAGATTCTTTCAGTTTGAAAAATACAGCACAATGAGTTGAGAAAGCTTTGTCCAGCACTTTTTTGTTGGTTTTCTTTTGCTTATTTTGTAGAAGGACTGCAAATACTACTTGACGTATACGACCTCTGTAACTTCTTTTTCCTTCTATTAATTCCTTCTACCTTATGTATATTGAAAGTTGTAGGGTATTAAGTTGCTGAGACATGGAGAATTAGGTGTTTTACCTGAGCTCCGGATTTACACGAAGAATGGAGGGAAATGCTGCTCTGTACAGCAATTAATGCAATGTAAGCATTGGCTGTGTGTCTGAAAGGCTGATAGCTGCGTAGTCCTGTGGTTTGTAACTGTAGTGTGTAGCAGCAAGGAGGTGTCTGGGTTCATTCTTTTTCCCACTAAGAGGAATTGTCAGTACGGGTCTTTGCAAGCTCAATAAAAGCTAGAACATCTGAAGTGAGGATCAATTTTGTCTGGAAATTACTCTTTTCAGTATTTTCTCAACAAGGGAAAATTATGATACAGAGATACTGTATGTTTTGATATATGTTTTGTATGATACTCATAGTGCTGATCTTTTCTAAAGAGGCAGGGAGGATGTCTGCCATCTCAGCTGCTAGATGTCGAGCATCGACCTGGATTTCAACAGAAAAAGGTTGCCCAAATGCTGAGACAAGCATTTAGTAGCTTGTCTGCAACATCTGATGGATTTTTGGGGACAAAAAATCCTTTTGAAAGTGTGCAGGATACGTTTGTTGAGAAAGAGAGGTGATCTCTTATAGACTAGCAGTTTTGATTAAAAAATATTCCCTGGATGAATGAATGAGATGGGAAATTGATTTTATGGGTTTCCTATTTATTATCACGGCTACCTTAAGTACTGTCTATGTAGTAAATATACAGGCTAAAATCTTTCTCAGGAAAGAATAGCCATCTACATTGATATATCTGTTCTTTTCATTTGAATTTTATGTTTTGTTCTCACTTGTCCAGTAAGGAGAACACAGACTGTTAACCACAGTGTCTTTTGAGGCCATAACTTTTCACATAATAAACATCCCCAGTAAAAGAAGGTGATCCTAACTGTTGTTCAATTCCATCACTACACAGCAGATTCTCTTCTCACTACACAGCACCTGAAGATACAGGGAAGAAGGACAATTATCTGGGCATCTGTTGGGCAAATATTCATTCTACATTTCAGTATCTGTTCACAGGTATTCTTCTGCTTTGGTGATTAGGTAGCTACTTCAAAAACTGAAAATTTAGAGAAGTTTTAATTAGCTGACCTCTCAAACAACCACTTAATTAATCTGAATGTCAAATACAAATGGTTATAGGAGGAATTATGGATTAGTCAATATCATAGAATCATTTGAGTTGGAAGGGACCATTGAAGGCCGTTTGGTCCAAGTCCCTGCAAAGAACAGGGATACCTACAGCTCCATCAGGTGCTCAGAGCCCCGTCCAGCCTGACCTTGAATGTCTCCAGGGATGGGGTACCCACCACCTCTCTGGTCTACCTGTTCAAGTCCCTCACAGCCCTTATTGTAAAAAAACTTCTTCCTTATGCCCAATCTAGATCTCTCCTCTTCTTTCATAGTTTGAAACCATTTCCCCTTGCTATATCACAACAAAACTCTGCTGAGTATGTCCCCATCTTTCTTATAGCTCCCCCCTTAGATACTGAAAGGACACAACTGGGTCTCGTCAGAGCCTTCTCTTTCCCTTTATTAAATATTCAATAGAGCAAATCAGAAACTACAGATATCCCCAAGGACTTCACTTCTACATTTCATTTCTACAGTAAATTAGAAATTTTAATAGAAATAGAGGCAGAAAAGTATACTGCACACGTTACCAGTTGTTTTTCACCATTCTAACCTCTGCTATGTAAAGACTCATGGCATTTCTATTTCTGAAGTCTGTTTCTGGATTTGACCTTTATCGTGGACTGTTGCAAAATTTTTTTTAAAAAACAAAACTTATACTGATGTTTTCAGAGATGATCTCTGCACGTATCTCTCGTATTCTGAAAGCAGTATTAATCACTAGGAAAGGCATCTCTTTTGGCTTTTATACAACCGGATTTGCCTCAGGAATACCCTGTCTGTGTGGTGCAGATACATGTACGATATCTTACAGTGCCTGTTTTCGGCTGTGTGATGTCTGCCCCTGGAGCCAGTACCAGTGCTTCTGAAAAAATAGTTGATCCAGAGACTTAACATAATCATCCAATTATATTCCAATTTTAAAATTGAAGAAGCAAAAAACAACAACAAACCAGCGGAAACAACAGTATACTTAAAACTGCAGTGTGCAAATTCTATACACTTGATTTTTTTATTATTTTACTACATGCATTAACGAACTTATACTTAAATACTACTGGTAAATGTTCTTCCAGACTACCCAAAAATAACACTGAACTCAACAGTAAGAATAGATGTAATCAGCATGAAGCGAAATTACTGAACATATTAAGAAAATCCTAGGTCTTTCCATAAAATATTTTACCTTGAAAGTGAACATTCTGAATCTTTGAACAAATTATAGTTACAAGCAACCAGAATCTTAAGGCAGAAATGGAAGAAAAATGTTTCTTTGAAAACAATAAATCTTTTAAATGAAGTTTAGCTGAAATGTTATCCTGTCAGAACAAGCTCATGTCCATCAGTGGTTTTGTGAGATATAGCAGGCATTCGCAAAGTAAACATCTGGAATACAAGTGTTATGAGGAGCAGCTGGAATTGTTCAGTCTAAAGAGGAGGCTCTGGCTCTCTACAACTCCCTGAAAGAAGGTTGTAGCGAGGTGGGGTCAGCCTCTTCTCCCAGGTAACAGTGATAGGACAAGAGGTGATGGACTTAAGATGGACCAGAGGAGGTTCGGGTTGGATATTAGGAAGAATTTCTTCTCAGAAAGATCAGTGATGCACTGGAATGGGCAGTCCAGGAAGGTGGTGGAGTCCCTGTCCCTGGAGATGCTTAAGAAAAGGGCAGTTGTGGCACTGAGGGACAGTCAGTGGGTAATATTGGTGATAGGTGGACAGTTGGACAAGATGATCTTAGAAGTCTTTTCCAACCTTAATTATTCTGTGATCTCTCTTCCCTTCCCCTCAATTTCAAATTATATTCCATAGCTTCCAGTAATTTTACCTACTGTTATATAAAAGCTTACCATACAGCCATGCTTCAGACCTCTGTTGAACATTTCTGTGAAAAGTGATCATCTTGACGTACCTGGCAGATCGAAGGACACTCATTAACTTTTCCACTCTAAAGCAATGGGAAATAATAAAGCCATACCTTGTCTCACCTGTTTGAATTTACCTCTGAAAATCAGAGGGAAAAGTTTTCTGCAAAACAGCTCCAAAGAATAAAGAAAGAATCTGATTAAGACTATGGATGTGCCCTCTAAGCTAGTTCTTGAGTAATTTTTTAACTTATTCATATATTCATGAGTTAGGCCCTTTTTGTGTCTGTGTGTGGTGACGATTGGTTTTGGTGGGTTGTTTTTTTTTTGTTTTTTTTTTTTTGGTTGGTTTGTGGTTTTGTTTTGTTTTGTTTTGTTTTCCTTTTTGTTTTAATCATCTGTTAAATATTTATATTTTGCTGATGGGGTATTCTTGTCTTTGTTGATTCAGGCAGCATAATACCATTTCACTACAGGAACAGAAGTATCTTGAATAGCAAATGCACATTAAAAAAAGATCAGGAAATAACTTGGGGATAAAACTTGTCAGGGTTAATTTAGCAATTTTAAAGCTTGTTCTGTACATACAGAGCATTTCTGGGAGTGAAAGGTCACCTACTGTGATCTTGAATTCCCACAGATTATGTCAACTGTGAGAAATGTATTGATAGAACAAAACACCAGACAGGCTCACAGAATATAGGCAAGGGTGAATGGAATCAGATACAGCTGTCAAGAACCTAATGCAATATATGAATTAGTCAAGAGCAACAATACGTTATTTACCACTATCTTGATATTATACAGATTGGAGAATGAAATCATCTTCTGTTACATAACTTGGGACATTATTTACTTACACATTTGCCTATATTTTCCTGTATGGACTTTCAGGTATAAATGTGGCAATGCGCACCTTCCATGTGCGGCAATGGTTGCACAGTTACACAGTTTTCATATTGTAATGAAGCTGAGAGACCACAGCAGGAAAGGCATTTTAGGAATGAATCAACTAAGTTGTTGTGATGGTTTGGGATACAAGCTAAGATATTCTATACTCCAAACCAGAATTTCTGTTTTTTCCTCCAGCACCAAGCCAATTGCCAATTAAATGGAGCAGGTCCAAAGAAAGCTGGAGCAGGTCCAAAGTGGGGCAACAAGGCTCATGAAGGGCTTGGAGAATATGCCCTGGGAGGAGAGAGTGAAGGAACTGGGACTCTTTAGTCTGGGGAAAAGGAGGCTGAGGGGAGACCTTATCGCTCTCTTCCAGTATCTGAAAGGTGCTTACAGAAAGAGTGGGGTTGGTCTCTTCTCACTGGTGACAGGTGACAGGACAAGGGGAAATGGCCTCAAGTTGCACCAGGGTAAGTTTAGGTTGGATATTAGGAAACACTTCTTTACAGAAAGGGTTGTTAAGCACTGGAATAGGGTCCCCGGGGAGGTGGTTGAGTCATCATCCCTGGACGTGATTAAAAACCATTTGGATGTGGTGCTCAGGGACATGATTTAGCAGAGGATTGTTAGAGTTGGGTAGTATGGTTAGGTCGTGGTTGGACTTGATGATCTTTAAGGTCTTTTCCAAGTGATTTTATGATTCTAAATACTTGCAAAGGATAATAAATGAGTTGGGGTAAGGAAGCTTTTACAAAGATCAGGTGTCATTGAAAACCCTTTCTTTTAAGACCCAACATATTTGCACTGTTTCCATGACAGCCTTCCATGCAGCTCCTTTCAGGGCTCTGGCAGTGTCGCCTGCTGAACAGAATTTTCAGGTTAGTGTTGAGGAGCTAGCTAGCATTTGCTAGTGCTAAGATTGCCTAGTGACCTGTAACAAAAATCAAGGCCTCTCATCTTTTTTGGGGCAGTGGTTTGAATCACTACTACTTTCGATCGCTCAGCATTTATCAAGTGGGCAGGCTCTTTGCTCAGGATGGCAGCTGAGCTAATTGATATTTGGGACTTTCAATTTGGGCTTCTCAATATTTCAGCATTTGCAAAGGCAACTAAGGATTCAGGAAATTAATTTGGGAACGTACCAAAAGGGGGCCAAAAATACACCCCGAGACTGTACCCTGGGGTGCACCAGGCCCAGCACTGCCAGCCAAGCAAAGGGAAAGGACTGTCCCTCTCTGCTCTGTGCTGTGCAGCCTCACCTTGAGTATTGTTACATTTGGATATGAACAAGTCTACAGAGGGGAAAAAGGGAAGGGACTATTTACTGAAATGCATTTGAAGATCTTCATTTTCACCATTTTGACATACTTTTTATCTGTGTATTGTATCTACCAGAGGATATCCTGGAATGGTGACTTCTAACAATCAATAGAATGCCAACTCAAGGAAGAGCTTTTACCATCCCATCAGATGCCCAAGGCCTTCATCAAGCAGTAGTAGCTGCACTTTTCCACGTCACACAGATTTGATCATTCCTGAACTGCAAAACAAAGATTATAGTCCAGTCATGTAAGTGAAAAACTTCTGCCAAATAGAGTAATCTGAAGGAAGAACAAATCTGATACAGATTACTAAGGAGAGTGTAGACTGTATATCTTCCTTACTATTATGTGCATATAATTAATGTAGTATTAATTATCTGTGGATAATTCATGGATACTTATCAGATTTATCAGAAATAATGTGTGATAGCCACTCCCAGGATTCCAGCCTATGTTTAGAGTAAAGGTGAAATGTAGGAAAATTATTGTAGTTATATATAAATTGATCCATTATTCCAACCAGAAAAGCATCTGTATTAACTAGCTAGTACTGTTCTACTTCTGTAGCTATGTTCCTACTCTGCTAAATTGAACATAGAAGCTCCTGTGTCCTGTCAGATAGCGTGGAAAAAACATTCTTGGTGTAATAACCTTGGTTTGCATAATCTATATAGTTTAACAGGAACAAGTGAACTCTGAAAAACCACAAGCAAAAAATATGGAGCAAATGCAGTCTTTTATCTTTGCTTCCCACACAGTCAAACAGAATCATGCATTTATCAGTCTGAGTCCAGGAATACTTGTATTTCAGAGAAGTTAAATTTTATTATGCCTTACTACACTGTCTTCTGTTGTCATTATATCTTAATGAAACACAAACTAAAAGCTGCATATAAGAAAATGAAAAAAAAAGCTATTTTTCCTCTTTCTCTTCTCTTTCTTTTACATTAATTGTATCATCTAAGGTTTGTTTTTTTTTTTTAAGAATATAATGGAAACATCAAAGACTGCATACAATCAGTTAATTTAGTTTTAAGGTAAAGTTTTCAACATATCACCAAAGAGACAAAAATTCATAAGCCAACTCTGAAAGCTTTATTGTATAATAACAGATGGCCCCCAACTAAAAAGCAGAAGAATTACAGATGTAACTGGTTATATATTCTAAATATAACTATATGCTTTTTTTAGTTTGTTTCTGCTATGAAAAACATTTTACTTGATGTCACATAAGAGAGCCACTCCTCTCAATATCCAATGGTCTGGAGGCACTGCTGTCCTTAAATAGATCACTGTAATATAGTTCAGATCTGTTCTGCTGGGCTTCTTGTAAACAGGGCAAACATAGAGCTTGGGATCTTTTGGACCAGTTGTATTAACAGCAAATATATGTACTACTGGCAGCTGGACAAAAAGCATCTTTGGTGTAGATTCAATGAGTTTACTGTTTCTTCTGTCCCAACCTGCTCCTTCCAGGTACAGTCCATGAATATATACGCCTTCCTGTGTGGACAGTAAGTGGGTATACATCACACAAAAGAAAACATTTGCTTTGTAAAATGAATAATTTGCACAAGCTATCAAAAGGAATACTTTTATAAGAAGACTATCTGACATTGAATCTTTCTAGCCTATAAAATTAAAGCATAATATCCTCCCTTTCATAAGATAATGCTACTGAAAATGATGGCAATAGAAGTTTAATGAAATCTATTCTGCATACAGTTTTATTTGAAGTTTATTATATGTTCATTAAATACACATCTTCTTCTTTGGCTGAAGATCATTTAAGAGAAATAGCTTTTTTTGAAGTTAGTGGCTATTAAATAATCCTTTTATAAATGCAAAAAAATACAGAAAAGATTTATTATTGTTGGTTATCTTCGAAGTTGAAAACAGTGAAGAGGTTAGTAATTTTCCCCTTTAGCAATCCCTAATTAGTGAGTTATACAAATTACGTACTGAAATATATAATAAATATCTTTGCATGTCACACTTACAGAAGGAGGTGCTGTGATTTCTTCTTTGTTTTGCTTTAGCACTTCGTTGTGTATTGTAACTGTATCTAAAGCCCAGCCTTTATGTGCTCGAGTAGCTTCTTGTCTCATTGCTGTTAGAAATCCTTGAAAAATTAAGCCATAATTTAGTATATGTCCTACATGGCGAAGAAATTTTGTTTATAATGTGTATGGTTCTACACTCAATGTCATAGGCAGACATTCAAAGTTCTAAAGAAACCAAGCACCTTCATTAATGAAAACAAACTTACTTGCCACCTTTTTGTACCTATTTTGGCCCTGTAGAAGTCATTGAAGGGATAAACATTTTTAAATGGCATACAATACAGTTTTTGTACGTCAAACAATTCAGTAGCTGAGAAAATGTTTGCTCAGGATACTGAATTGCTTATTATCTTTATGTTATCCACTACAAGATCCACAGTAGATTTGTGCTTAAAGAAGTAACGTGAGGATAGGTGAACATATACTGATGTAAAGGCAACTTATGAAAAAGTTTTTAGTATTTTTTATTTGTTTTTTAAATGGACAATGTAAAAGATACACCGCATCCAAGTGTGGAGCCCCCAGTACAAAAAAGACAGGGAGCTGTTGGAGAAGGTCCAGAGGAGGGTCACAAAGATGATCAGGGGACTGGAGCACCTCCCCTACGAAGACAGGCTGAGGGAGCTGGGCTTGTTCAGCCTGGAGAAAAGAAGGCTGCGGGGTGACCTCATTGCAGCCTTTCAGTACCTAAAGGGAGCCTACAATAGGGAGGGGAGTCGACTCTTTGAAAGGGTTGACAACTGCAAGATGAGGGGAAATGGTTTTAAGTTGAGGGAGGGGAGATTTAGGTTGGACATCAGGGGGAAGTTCTTTGCAGAGAGAGTGGTGAGGTGCTGGAACAGGCTGCCCAGAGAGGTTGTGGATGCTCCATCCCTGGGGGTGTTCCAGGCCAGGTTGGACGGGGCCCTGGACAGCCTGGGCTAGCATTAAATGTGGAGGTTGGTGGCCCTGCATGCGGCAGGGGGGTTGGAGATTCATGATCCTTGAGGTCCCTTCCAACCCTGGCCATTCTGTGATTCTGTGAAGATATAATACATTTCAAAAATGCAGAATTTCAATGATGGCAAACCAAAGGTGAGTCTGAAGTGATAGTATAAATAACTATATGCAAGGAGAATCTAAACAAGTTGGTGTTTATAAAGGTTTATTATTATTATTATTTTGTTAGTGAAGAAAAGGAAGAAATAAAAGTAGAGGATGACATAAGCAGTGATTTTCAGAGTAATGTTTAGAGTAGGCTTTGCAGAGATTTGCAATGAAATGTTTGAGAGGTGAAGGGATGAATAGACAAGATGATAAATAATTGTGCAAGAGGGAACTTTGGATGTGTTGTAATAGAAAAAGCTACGGAAGTAAAACGTATAAACAACCAGGTATTTACTACAGATGTCTCAGAATATGGTAGCCACGAAAATAAAACAATAGCTACTATTTTCTGCTGGCAGATGAAGTACTACTCGGAGTTGTCAAAACAAGACTGAGGAAAATGGAGAAAAGTTAACAGAGGGAACTACACACTTGAGAGTGATTACTACAAAGTCTTAAAGATTAAATGTTATCACTTCCTACTTGATGGGGCATAAAGAAAAGAAAGATCAGCATTTTGGATGCTGTTGAGTGCATAAAGGGAGAAACCACTGAATGAAATACTGACAAGCCAGGAAGGAAAGCGTGACAGTACAGTTGTGAAGTGGAAGGCAGCAATTCCAGATGTAAGAAGTGGTTTAACACTAATTACGAGAAGTTCAACTAGAAGCTATGTCACAGCTGAAATACTCATATGTGTTGCAAACATTACGTAATACCTGAAATGAACACATAATAATTTCCTCAAATGCCATCTATTCTAGTACAAATAAAACAGCTTGATCTAAGTTTCTAAATTTCACTAAAATTAATAATATCTGTAATTATATACAAAAATTTATCTTTTGTAAGCCTGTTGAAGTGCAATGTTTACTTAATGGAATACTTACTGTATTACCACAAACATTCTCTCTCCCAAAATAATTATAATTTATAGATGCTGATACTTGCCAAAACATCACAACAGATTTTAAACACAATTATTGGTGAGACTTTATAATTTTATACAGAGACTTTTCCAATAAACTGATAAAACACAGTCCTCTTATTTTAACATTATAATGTATTTGCCAATACCACGATCGATTTAGAGCTTGATTCCCCATTGCAATCAGTCTGTGTTTACTTGCAATGCCAGTAAGAGGTAGTCCAATTGCTGAATTGGCTCACCCCAGTCAATTTTTAATTTTTAATTTGTGATTTGATTTATTCAGTTTCCTGGTGAGCTGTATTATTAACACAGTAACTATACCATGCTCTAATCCCAGAGCGCACCATCTATGCTTAGCAGACTACTTTCTCAGTTTCCAGTACTAGTATTTTGGAACAAAGAAACTTAAGCTTCAAGCTTCAATCTACAGCTTCAAGATCGTCTCTGTGCTGGGGTTAGCTCTTAGGCTGAGTATTTTCTGTTCCATTATCATCATTTATACAGTTTATTCCATCGTCATCGTATATATGCTCTTGTGTGCACACTGGAGATCAGTGCACTCACCAGCTATGCTATTTATTACATAACTGGTGTAATGACATCTCAAAATAATCTTTTAACAATAACTGTGATGCTCTCCAGGCACCTTAACTGTTCCTTAGTGCAACTCTTAAAAAGACTTGTACAGTCCTAGTCATAAAGAGATCAGTAAGAACGGAAGCATTACAACTCATAAGATGGTCAGGGTTTCATAGATTAATCTTAATGAAAAAAAAAGCATAGCTGTTACATGTGAGAAATTTTCCATGGACATTTTGTATGGATAATTATGTAGGCTAAAATTTATCATTCTGTAAACATACATCTAATCAGGTAACATTTTTTTTTTTAACTATGAAGATGGTTATAATTGTTTTTTGCTCCTCTCAATAAATACATTAAGCTGAAACAGCTTGCAACTTGCACTTTGGAAATGGATAAAGAGTTCGAAGCCACAGGAAAAACAGGAAAAATACATTTTCTCTAGAAGTTTTACAATTCCTCGCTATAATACGGCAGCAAGATAAAGCTTGTTAGCTGTGTGCTTTTTTTTTAGTGTAAAAACTGGGACTGTGGGTCAGACCAGATGGCCATCTGTACCAGCACCCTGTCTCTGACTCTTTCCCTTCTGTGTCCTTCCAAATTCTGTCAGTGTGGAACTTAGGAATCTCCCAACTTGAAGGTTAAGTTTAGACAATCATGTTCATAGCTGCCTTTGAACTGAGTTTCCCGTGACTTTGGTTAATGTCTTTTTCTGAATCTGTTTATAACTTCCTCTTCTAGATGCATTCTGACAATAATGGAAAGAAAACCTTTCTAGGTGTAATATTAAATTAAACATATAGTAAAACCCATGAAATTATGGTAAATACATTATTACTCAAATCCTTTCGGTACTCTACCTTGTGGATTAAAGAATCCAGTCATCCAAAACACATTTGGTCTTCCTTCAAATATCCAAGTAGAGAATTGAGTATTTCTTTCCAGAAATTCAGTAAACCAGAAGCCCAGTGTTGAAGAGTCCCAAGATACTCTTTTCCATACTTGAGGAATTCGAGCATCATACATATTATCCAGTGCATCTCTCAAATTCTGAAGGAGTGAAATAGATAACATATGATCTAGAACCATCAAGGTAGTAGCTTAAATAGAATAATCCATTCATAGTAAATGTATTTATACTTGCCTCACTCATAATAATAGTCCCTTCTATGGCTAATTTAAGATCATTCAAACTGTTGCGGACTACTGTGATAACTTTTTGCATTCTGTCAATTTCTTGCCGAAGAAAAATATTCATAGAGTTGAGTTGTCCCATTTTAATTAAACGAGCTTTTACCTAAAATACAGATGCCCAGAAGAATGAATTTAGCGAAATATGAAATATGAAAGGGAAGGTGCGGAGATGAAGGGAGAAGTTGGGGTCTTGTGAAAATTCAGGAGAAAGAATAGTATGAAAACTAGTAAGGTGAGCTTGCCTCATGAGGTATATAATCTGGAGGAAGTTTCTCCAGCATATCTTCAGCTAAACGATAAACAATTGCTTCACGAGTTTCTCCAGGTCCTGCACCACTTTCTTTAGGCTGAATATTGGTAATAGTATCTAGAACATCAGCTGCTGTGTTACTTTGGTATCTACAAGGATAAGAAATGTGTTATAAATTACAGAGGGCTTTTTAGAGGTTAAAACATATGCTTGGTAGAACACAAAATTTGAAAGTGCAGAAAAAACAAACTGTGTCACCAGGTTAATTTGAAACTCTCAATACAAATTGTTTTCCTGTGCTTACTGTCCTAAGCCAAACACGCTCTTTGTGAACAATTTTTGGCTTTGTGTGATTGTAAAGAATCTGGTCTGCCATCTATCCATTCTGTTACACACTTGTTTGTCTAATTCAGAGACAAGAAAAAGAGAGTGTTCCAGAGGTTACTGCTTAACCTCTGAGAAAATGAGACTGCAGAAAAACTTATCGTACGATTTCTAGGGATCCTAGTTTTGTTACAAGAAAGAATATTTATTTCTTTAAGATACTACTTAAATGTGAAATAAAGATGAAGGAAAAGGTGAAGGCATAACTCTGCACACTGCCTCTTCATTAATTAGAACTTTCATTCTTCCTTGAGGCATTATTTCAGGATTAATTATAAAAAAGCTGCTAGATTTATAACACTGTAGATTAAAACCTTCTATTTAATAGTACAGCATGGGCAATGCTAATGTAAATTTATGTTCTTAATCAACACAAAAAAAGCATAGCATTAATGGTAAAATATAGTAGACCACGTCAGTTCTTCAGCACAAGCAGAACCACAGAAGTACTTCTGTTATAATGCTATCACGTGGCATAGCTTTCTCTCAGGCTGTAAGAAAGCAAGCATAAAGTAAATCTATTCATATTTCAGTGGTGGCATTGTCTGCTTTTACCTTATAGCATAGCATACGTGAGGAACAGGTATATAGCCTTAGTCTGACTCAGAACATAAATTTATTACAATTCAAAGCATAATTTTACATGCAAGTGTTACTTTTCAACCTTCATCTGACATCCATCCCTCTTATTACTTTGTCATACGTAATTATTTAAGAAATTAAATTCCCCAGGCTAGAACATACGAACTCATAAAGTATCTAAGATTGAAGATAGTGTCACAGGACAACAGAAGCTAGATACTGTGCATTTCAACATAAACTTTTTTGAATTCAATTATAAGACTATAAATCAGAAAAAATAGAAGACATTCGATGGCACTTTGCCTCTCAGACGATATAATTTCTGCTTCTGAATGTAAGAATGGTGGAGCTCTCATGGTTTTTAATAACATTTGACTTCAGATTCAAAACTCACAAGCTGTTTTCCATTTATGCCCCTTCATTTAAAAAATGACATATTTATTCAAGACTACATACTATTAGAGAAGTTGGATAAAATAAGATTTCTTTTGGACTCGTGATTTTGTTCCTAATTTTGGTACCACATCACTGCTTTTAATCCCTTCTCTGTGACTCAATGACCACACAACTACTGGCAGAATAGCTATGAAACTTTTCCTCATACTGCAAGTCCCATTATTATTATGTTAATTAAAAACTAAAATATAGAAATGTTTGTTCTTTCTCTGTGTCTAAACAAAAATAGAAACTATCTTAAAAGGAAGCAATGTGCAAACTTTAGGGAAAAGCTGATAATAAGGAGCAGTTTTTGAAACATATTCTCAAAATAGGAGACTCAAAGGGAAGTAATACTCCTTTCTCTAATGACATTAGGTTGAAATCTTCTGGAAAGAAAGAAAAACGACCTGAATCATCTGAAGAATCTGTTTTTCACAGAGACAGAGTTTGGTCTTAACAGACTATCAAAGTAGCTGGAATCTATGCCATTAGAAATTTTCTGTGCTGGAAATTGAAACTAAGAAAAAACAGAGTTTGAAAGAAACATTACCTCAAATTTGTGTAGAAAACAGCAATATCAATTGCAACATAATACTAAAAAGCTTACATTCACCAAGGAAGGGAGAATGGGAGATTGTACTGTTTTCAGATAGCAGATTACAGCTTGCAGTAATTCATTTAGATTTAAGGCTTCAGTATAGAACCAGCTGGTAAAGGGAATTTGAAAGAAGGTGATCAGGATATTACTTGCCTACTCAGGAACCTGTCAACAATACTGCCTTTGCAGAATTCACAGAATTAACATAAGTTAAAAATATTGCAGCAACTTCAGATGTTAAACTCGAGGATGAAAATACTGACATTCAGTGAAATCTTAGAGTTAGAACACTTGGATCAAACTTTTGACTGATCTTGAAAACTGTTCCACTAAACCAGAGATAGAAAGGTCATTATCATCTTTGGTAATCATACCATGGAAATGTCTTGGCTGCCTTAGTGTTCCACTGCTCAGTTAGCCTTCTGCATAGAATCATAGAATGGTTTGGGTTGGAAGGGATCCTAAGGACCACCAGGCTTCAAGCCTCTGCCGGGCCACAAATCTCCAGATCTGGTGCTAGATCTGGTTGCCCAGGGTCCCATCCAACCTGGTCTCAAATACCTCCAGGGATGGAATATCCACAGCCTCTCTGGACAGCCTGTTTCAGCAGCTCACTACTCTGTGAAGAACTTCCCCCTGACAGCCAATCTAAGCCTTCCCTCCTTGAGCTTAAAATCATTCTCCTTTGTCCTACGACTGTCTATCTTGGTAAAAAAGTTGATTCCCTTCCTCTTTAGAATCCCCTTTTAAATACTGGAAGGCTACAATGAGGTCTCCTCACAGCTTTCTCTTTTCCAGGCTGAACAAGCCCAGTTCTCTCAGCCTGTCTTCATACGGGAGGTACTCCAGACTTCTGATCATCTTCGTGGCCCTCCTCTAGACTCCCTCCAACAGCTCCACGTCTTTCCTGTACTGGGGGCCCCAGACCTGGATGCAGTACTCCAGTTGGGGACTCATGAGGGCAGAGTAGAGAGGGACAATCACCTTCCTGTCCCCGTTAGCCAGTCCTCTTCTGATGGAGCCTAGGATACCACTAGTTTTCCAAATATAAGGCATTTAAGGGGAATTTGAATGCAGCTTTTTATACTGTATGGAATACAAATCATTCAGGCTGTGTATAAAAAACAGAATTCAGCTAGGCATGCACATGTACAGTGTTGCCTATAACATTCTGTGCTAAGACATGGAGAAAAGCATAAAACTATTGATAAATCTTCCCCTAATTCTAGAGGAATATGTAAAAAAAGAAATCTCAAAAAAACAAAAGTATGTAGTTTCAGAAATTAGATGATGTGCCAAGTGGGAAAAAGAAAGAAATCAGTACTAGAGATAAACAATAAAACTGTTCCTACTCACTAAATCTTCCGCAGTATTATTATTTTCAAGTTTTCTCTAATAAATTACTCCTCCCCTATAGGCCTGATTTCAGGGCCAAATTTTATCTCTTCTTAGAATTTTGTTTAGTTCCAAATTAAATCTTGGATTTTCTTTAACCAGTTATGGCAGGGAGATCTTGCAAGTATAAAACAATGACTTTAAACAGAAAGAAATACAGTGAATTGGCTCTTTCATTAATTTCCTCAGAAATACACATTTACAATGGTAGGTACTAGGTGGAGTTAACAATAACACTGTGTATTGTTCTCACAGTATCTTTATGAATCTGGTATTTTTACATGATATCAGCATCTCAAATCTGAGACTGAAAAATCCTGGGAAGTTACTGTTTTGTCCAAAAATGTTAGAAAATAATAGGTTTCCACAATAGTCAGGCACTTAAATAATATTTCCCATGCTTTAAAAAAGTTACATTAAGAATCAGTGAATGAGAACATGCTGAAAATGCAATAATTCATGGTAGAATTAAGAACTTCTGTGAAAGTGAAAAATGATTCACAATCTTTCGTAGTGTATATAACAGTATAAGAAAATAAAAGCCAGGTGTTACAAATATTAATAAAGATTAAAAAAGGAATTAAGTCAAAGATAAAATTTTAAATTGAATTAATATTTGGTGAGATGGAAAAGTCTCTTTTAAATAATGGGAGTGACAGGAAAGATGGCAGTAAAAAATTGTAGTTATGTGCAAAGGCACGATGTAAACCAAATGACAGTCCAGAGAATCATTTAACAACAGTGTACACTAAAAACAGTGGAACAGCACAAGGCAAACAGTGGAAAATTTCTATAGTTGAAGTGTACAAATATTATATTGAATTTCAATGGAGATGTTTCATAATACTTTCATATCTAAAACATAAAAATGCACATTAAAAAAAAACCAACACTAATAAGTGAGTAAATTCTGACTACTTTAAAATAATATGTAAAATGTACCTGAAGATACTGCATTCATAGTCATGTACATGCATATGAAGTGTTCTACCTCAATAGTGAAATTCACACAAATCCTAGATAGCTCTCGAAAAATAGATATTTCACAGAGATTTTGTTTCTTAATACTAAATAAGAGTCACTAGTTTCAATATATTGAGTGCCACTTACGTAATATCAGCATTAGGATGGAGACCAAAGACCTTTGGGCTGTCCACAGCAGGGAGTGACTGGATGTATTCAAAATACTGGTCCAGGGTTTTGCACACTGGAATTTTATATCCAGTATAAAAACAGAAAGCGCTGTCAAACATCTTCTCACTAAACCACACCTGTGCAAAATCCAGAGGAAAGCAGTACATTATTCTGCTCCTTAGAGTTTTTGAATCTCAGTTTTAGAGAATAAGAGTTCTTGTTTTAGATAATACTTTTTTTTTCTTGAATATATAAGTAAATCATTAGGAGTTATATCTAAGTTTGACTTCTAGTTATGTTACTTTTTTTAATAATTTCTGCTTCTGACTAAAGAGAAATCAAGAGGAAGAACCTCCCTGGCAAAGAACAATGTTATGAAAAATTCATTTTACTTTGAAGGGTCTTACAAGCTGGTGAAGAAGTGCATATGCAATAGAAAGCTGGGCTTTTGATTTCTGCATATGACAACCGAAAAAAAACAAAAGACAAATAGCTGTGTTTTCAAAGACTCTCACCCTTGCAAAGCAATTAAGAAGGCGCTTATCAAAGTCATCTGTAACTCGGCCTCCATATTGCACTTCTCCAATCATGTAGCGTACTGTGTTCCACGATATTCCCTGCATGTAAATAAAGTAAATCAAGGACTATAGTTAAAACACATAAGAATAGTAATTCAGATATAATCTCAAGCTCATCCGCTTCTAAAGTGTAAGCTGAAAAGATTACACTTGGAGCAAAAAATGATATTGAATTCTAATGTGTTTTCTAAGCCTATCTCTGTAATTTTAAACTAGAATTGGGCTTAATATAGTTTCAAGACACACATCTTATCATTTCCTGTGTGACTTGGAATCTCTTCCAAAGATTCTCAAATGCTACTGCCTCTTTTGTCTGTTTTTTCCTCCGCAGTTTCTCATATTTCTTAGTCAGCAAACTGCTACTTTGCAAGGAATGGCTATTCTACATTATCATTGTGAAGAAGCAGAAGCCGAACTAGCAGCCACAGAATAGTCTGATTGAATGTGTCAAATCCTGAAAAATATTTCACCTCCCTTTTCAAAACAGATATTGTATAGATTCATTAATATTTTGCTTATGGTACTGAAAAAACAAAATCAAGTTCTGAAGTACGAGTTTGGTTCTTATGATGTAATATTTCAGAGCCTGGTGTAAGAAAATATATCTGAATGTCCACAGCGCTCTTGAGAGCAGACAGCAATCCTATTTCAGAAACACAGTGTGATTGGGCCCCTCACTGCAAGAAAGACATTGAGGCCCTGGAACGTGTTCAAAGGAGGGCAACAAAGCTGGTGAGGGGTCTGGAGCACAGGCCATATGAGGAGAGGCTGAAGGAGCTGGGAATGTTCAGCCTGGAGAAGAGGACGCTCAGGGGAGACCTCATTGCTCTCTATAACTTCCTGAAGGGAGGTTGTAGCGAGCTGGGGGTCGGCCTCTTCTCTCGTGTCATTAGTGATAGGACCAGAGGGAATGGCTTCAAGCTACGGCAGGGGAGATTCAGGCTGGACATGAGGAAGTATTACTTTTCAGAAAGGGTGGTCAGGCACTGGAATGGACTGCCCAGGGAGGTGGTGGAGTCACCGAGCCTGGGGGTGTTCAAGGAAAGACTGGATGTTGTGCTGAGGGACATGGTTTAGTGGGAGCTATTGGGAATAGGTGAACGGTTGGACTGGATGATCTCTTAGGTCTTTTCCAACCTTGGTGATTCTATGATTCTATGATTCTAAGTTCTTAACTACTAAATTTTTTAACATGGAGGATAGTATAAAAAAAATTGAACTTTGATCATTATTAGCTGTGCTGAAGGAATAAAGACTATGAGAAACACGATGAAAACCAATTAAAAGTACTGCATAAAGCAATTAAATATACCGTATGTGAAATGTAATATTCACCTTCTTGATGTCACACTCATCTAGATGATTTTGTATAAACTGAATGCTGGCTGTAAAGTCTGCTGAGTTAAATTCGTATGGAATATTCCAACCCAAAGGCCCAAACTTTCGTCGTTCCTTAAGAATGCAATTAAAAACAGATATGTTAATGAAATGCATCATTTTGTTTCATGATTCAAGTTAAACTCAAGTTAAAAAAAAAAGTCTAAATAACAGCTATGTGCCACAAACATATCAGTAGTTAACAACATGGTATTGAGCCTCACCATGGGGATAAAAATTTGTAGAAAAATCATCAGAATCATATATTTACTTTCAATGCAAATTACTTTTATTAATCAGTGTGTGAGTCACAGCTTTTATATGTCTCAGGTCTATGTGGATGATCAGCTTGTTCCATGAAGAATTACTTTGCTGAATAATGCTACTGTTTATGAAATGAATAAACAGTGTAATACTGATGTTCTAAAATTAACTAAAGTTACAGTACATTTATTGGACTTCAAAACAATGACTTAGAGTTGCTGATATCACTAAGCAGAATTTAGCTGCCTTAGCTACACTATTTGAAAAGAACTAGAAAATTCTTTGAATTACCTCTTCAGCTATATTTATCATGGCAATCTTGTCTAGAAAAAATATTATATACTGGTCAGTTTAAAGCAAAAGAAATGTATATAATACTTTCTGGTCGACAATCCAGCAATAAATTTTCTGAACGGATGAATAACACAATGTTTTTTAAAGTACGGATGACTGAACAGACTTAGGTCTTCTGCCTCTATAGGAACATTATAATCAGTAGACAGTACACATGACAACTTTCTCACTGTTTATAACAGGCAGAAGGAGAAAAATAATTCAGAATGCAGTTTATTAATAGGGACCTCCTACAAAAAGCCTTTCTCTTTCACCATATTTGCTGCATTGAAAATACAAGAAGCTCAACAGACCATGAAGTTTTAATAGAGTTATAAAACTATTTTGAGACTCTTGCTTAAAAGAAGGTATATTCAGAGAAGCCAAATACTTGAAATTGTGATCTCAAATATTATATATATATTAATGTACCAAATACACATACCATCTTGCTGCATTGATATTAGAATAGAAAACATCACATAAAAATTAAATAAAAACAAGGCACTAAGTGACAGAATTTTGATCTTAGCCATCTAGAAAGTAGACAGCTACTCTAAACTAGGAACATGAATTACATTTAAAATTAATGGGAAAAAAAATCTGATACCTCTTCAGAAAATTATACTTTTACAGTGAGCTGCCTGATAGATAAATTGACTGGATGTTTTGGGGTGCTTATCTATGTCTGTTAGTGACAGAGAGAGAATTTAGAGTTTAGATGTCACCCCTTCTATGACTAACGTGGACAGCTAAATTTGGATGAAAAAATCCTCATTCTAAACACCGACAACATGAAAATTATATATAATGTAGAAGTCAATTAAAAGAAGAAAGTAAACTGAAATACAGATGATAAAAATTAAAGCTCCAGCTCTGCAACATAATGCTATAGTAAGTATCAGAATGTGTGTTTTCTATTAGGAAACACTGTTAAAGCAACTACATTTTACCAGGACTTGATTTTCAAACCTTATAAGAAATACCTGAACAGTAGAATGCAGAAATGCTACGGTGTAAAGCAAAGGTTTCCACATAGGCATATTGCTAACATCTAACAGATCTTGATTAATTCCAGAAAATGTTCTTTTCAAACCAGCACGTACACCTTGGGGAGGTTCATTTGTGAACTTCAGAGAAACCTGTGATGTAAAGAGATAAAGGATTTGTACTTATGAGCTGAAACAGAAGCAACATACAGAAATGTCACAGATATCAGTTGTAAATGAATATATAATGTCAGTAGTTGAATTACTCTAGATTCAGAATTGATACTGCTTTACTCTGCAAATAGAGTATGCATTACATTAGACTGTAAAACCTAATGACATGCTTTACTTTAAGATTCTGAACATAGATTTTCTGTTTATGTTGGTGAGAGCCATCGCTGACAAAAGCCAGCAGACGTAAGAATTTTCACCAACAACTTGCAAGCAGCCACCATGCTTTTCATTATGCATCATACGACCCTTTATCCCCAGTTCAAGGCCTGAATGAAAAGAACTATCCAGAGTAGATGGTAACTCTGTTGTATTTCTGTTCCCAAGACTTCACAGTAAATACACAGCACCTCTTCTCAGTTCAGGTCTTAAGTGTTCACAGAAGCTACTGTGGACTCTGTTGCTGTGTCTGCAACAGTAAATTAGGAGATTGCCTGTGAAAGTTCCTGGGCACTCCAGTTCGCAGGCCTGAAAGCCAAACCTGTGGCAGTAAAATGCCCAAGTTTTCGGCAACAGCCCCTAGGTTTCATGCAAACTGCCTAATGGAAATGGTTTCTAGAAAATTTTAATTGCCAAACCATATCTGCAAGTTATTTAAAAGTGTGCTAGGTACCAGGAGTTTCCATGTCAGAGAACGTTATAACTACTTTCTCCTCTGGACTATTGCATTCTGCTGGTTAATGTTCATGGGCACACTAGAATCTATTGGTTCAGACACAGACTGGCTTTACCAGAATCTGATATATATTCCATAAGACACTTTCAAATGCTGGAGGGACTCAAATAAAAACAAAGCATTTGTCTGCTCCAGCAGTATGCACCTGTCTGGCTGGCTTGCATAACATGCACTGAAGGCACAGTGAATGTCAGGATGCTGTAGGGCTGAACGCAAGCACGACTGTGAACTGCTCCTACCTGTGAGAGAACTTTAAAGGACTATACTAATGAATAGGTACTTATTCGAGCAGTTTTACTATGCCTGAGTTTGTAATAAGGATCTTCAATTACTTTTAAGGAATGGCTTTTCAACTTAGCCTCACAAATTCGTATCTCCGGACTGCAGAACCTAGGCAAGCTGTCTCAGAGACACGAGCTCTAGACCTATCTGCACATGAACACACTGAAGTTTTTGTCTGAATGGGAACACTTGCTAAGCAGTATTTCCATATTTTAAGGGTTAGCCTACTTGGTTAGTGAGTTTTTTTAAAAAGCAAATGACTCTCTCTCTAATGAGATAACCTTTGATTTATCAGTTACTAATTTTCTGGTATCCTTGCATGTAACAGTATTTTAACAGGTAATGTGCCACTATTGACTGAAAAATCACAGATTTGAGGTAAATGCAGTGAAAATTAATCTAGCAATCCTCATAGTTCTCTATTTTGCAATTTAGCAAATTATGTATTTACAAACCCTACTACTCATAAACTCAAATATTTAGGATTTCCTCTTCTGTTAAAAGCTATCTTCTATATACATGGCGACATACATTTCTAACTGAAAGCTCTCTCCTAAATTCATTCCAGAAAGGAATTTCCTCTTCCCTTCTCCACACTGCCTGAAATCGTATATACATAGGCTAATGCTTCCCTTTGTATCCTATGAATCAACAATGCTATCTTTTTTTATTTGCAGAAAATGGAAACTACTGAGAAGACTACCACTCCTTTAAAGAGGAAAGAGGTCTTTGAACATCAAAGAGTCAGCACAAATCTATTACACTAGATATTAACTAGAATTATGACCTGCTGCAAAAGTACTGACAAGAAAACAGTGACTTAAATGCACTTTGTTAGAGGTTAGGGCATTATCTTGGTAGTGACGAAAAATGTCTCCTTAGGATCAACAGAACAACCATTTACAGTTTAGCCAAAAAAGTCCAGATTACTTCTTGGTAGATAATGTTCTTTGAGCTGTGCTGTTCTTATGTGTTCTGTTCCCCTTATGTTTTATTCCAGTTAGAGAAATCTAAAAGAGTCTAAGAGCAGTCATTTCTCCATGCTCAAGGCACGAGGGTAAAAAAGGATACAAGTAAAGCCTGGTATTTTTGATTCAACTGTGTGTGCACTGACTTAGTGTGAATTCACACACACATAATGCATCTTTAATTGAGAGAACTTCCAGTTACTGGTAGGAAACCTTCTGTTTAGTGTCATTTAGACTGTAACGTCCATTTTTTTTCACGCTCCTCTGCTCTCTATCTATTCCATTTCATTTTACACACTCAAACAGAATAAATTAAATGGCACAAAGTGCCTGAACTAAACATTTGAACAAACCTGTAGCAGAGTAATTGGGAACTGAGGGTGTGGTTCAGTAGTTATCCAAACTCGAAAAGACTCATCCTGTATCTCAGCAGTTAGAAGTGTCTCCAGTAGTTCATCCATGAAATCCAGCCCAAGATGACAATTTTGTAGTAACACCCAGCCACCCTAAATAGGAACACTAACTATTACTATATAAAACATCAGAATCAAATTTGGTACAATTTTTGAGTAAATTTACTTTTGATCTGTTTCTAAATATGTATTATCATTTGATTTGACATTGACATAATTAAAACAAATAGAAAAAGTTAGTGTAAAACTTAACTTCCCATTCTATAAATTCATAATGAAAATAACATAACTAGAGTCAAACGTTCTAAGTAAAGTATCAGTGCTACCTAGTGGCAAAAAGAAATAATTTCTGTCCTCTTCTGGCAAAAGACCAGTGAAAAGCAATCCTACCATCAGATCCAACAGAATACAAATGAAAAACTAACAGCTAAAATCTAAAACATATATCTTAAAAAAACACACACAAAAAACCCTGTATTTTTAAGGACACAGTTAGCATAGAGAGGTTGCATCAATACTCCAAAACTTTCTAACTTCAATTAGGCTACCTGCAGTAAGCACATTTTTATGAAATTCAACCTGCTGCATATTAATTTTGTTCTCATTCAGCTCTCAATTGCATCAAAGCTGTATTTTGATTATTCTCTCTCCGCATTTCTGCTTATGGATTTAAATTCAATCAGCTTTCCTAGCATCACTTTAGAAGTCTGGTGCATCTGAAGCCTGATATTAAAATTGGACATTATTTAATCAGTTCTAAAAAATGATGTGTGGATTTCATTACAACTTGTAATTTCATATTGCCGATTTTGTTTTAATCTATTTAGAAAGAGAGAAATAACATTTTCTACTGAATATTATAAAAATATTTATGGTGAACTAATGACAATTAAAACAACAACAACAAAAAAACCAAAATAAACAAGTAAAAACATTAAAAAAGCTACAACAGAAAAAAGAGGCCTTACGAAGGCTTTCTTTCTTTCTTTCATGAAGATAGAGAGGTTTTTTTGTTTATTTTTCAGGAAGATCTTTGATCAGTGCCATTTCCAAACGAATGAGACCCAGTTCTTCAAAACTATTTACATATAACACAACACAGCAGCTTTAATCATATTATAGACACTTAGCCAGAGGCAGAAAAACCAACAGATGCTTGTTTCCGTATTCACTGCCTTTTTATTTTTTCTTTCATATTTGGTGTTCACACATTCCTTCCTCTCTAAAATGTGTTTATCACCAAGGGATTTGGTTCAGAAATTGATACTAATAGTTGTACCAGAGTATGGTTTTGAGTATCCTTGTGCTTTCAACAGAGAGCAAGGTGCAGCTGCCCAGTTTCTCATCGTTCCAAGAAGTAGATGGATGGAGACAGAGAGCCAAGGAATCTAATGGATGCCATATATTCTGGAAGCTTTAAATCTCAGATCTCAATGGATTCATCTTGAACTTTTTATCTAACTTTTCATGAATATTCCCACCAAGTTTTAGAGGGTATAACAGACTTGTGTTTTACTAAACACAAGTCAGTTCAGAATTCTTTAGGTGAATATTACGGGTGCTAGCTTTGTGGTTCAGAAAAGATGAATAGTTGGTTATGGTCAGACCAAAGCTATTTCATTTATCAATATAGTTCTTGCAGTCTTCAATTCATAAGCAACTTCTTCACTTTTCAGTTAGTATTCTAATCCTTTAGAATTCCTGATATTTTGGGTTTACAGGCAACTATGACTATATATCTTCAGCTATAACTCCGTCCACAACTCTTGTGTTCCAGCTCTAGTGTTCAGCTGACTGTGCTACTTTTACACTATAACTTTCATGTTGTATCCAGACTTTCAGTTACCATCTTTTCAGAGCTGCTCTCAAGTTTCTACTGTTTGAGAATATCATCTACCTATAAAAAAACCCCTATAAATAAATTAAAAAACTACCAAAAAAAATACACTGCAACATGTCTCAGGGACATCAGAAAGTTTTTCTCTGAAGTCCCTGAGACTCAGAGCTACAATAATTGACAAATAGAGAAAGAAAGAACCAAAAACAACTGCCGTGGAACAAGGGGCCCTGCCAATAGCACATATGCAAGGAAGAAAATGAGAGGAACCTCAGCCTTCTGCATCTACAACTTTAAGCTGTGTTTGCTTTGGACTTGCCATTTTGTCCTGTAGAATTTTTGCAACTTCTACGTAGCTCTCATAAGGAAAGAAAACAAAAACCAAACACAACCCCAGACCAACACAAAACAAACAATAGCAACAAAACTCCTTAAAAGAAGAGGATTCTGCAAGCCTTGCAGGATAGAATTAGGATATAATATTCTTTCTGCTCTTGATGACAGTGCAGCTAAAAGAAGGGAACAAGCTGCTCCTGAAATGGTGCTCAACAGTACTGCTGGACTCCACAGGTATGGGAATATCCCCCAGAGAAATGCTTTCAAGGCTCTGGTTCTCAGAGACTTGCTTACCCCGAAATAAATCTGTTACTAGGGTGAGAATGTGAAAAAAAAGAAAGACTGCATGCAAGAAGAGCTTTTCTGCTAGAGCAGAAAATAAATTTATATTGCAGTGTTTTTTCTCACCTGTTGCATTGACATCTGTATGAGTTTGCGTGCATGGTATTCTTGTCCTTGACCCATAGAGATGGTCCTACATTCTGCAACGAATTTGACAATGATTAATGAACTACAGTTCTTGAAAAAATAATTCCAATTCAGTAAAAAAATAAGTGATATAAATATAACACAACTAAATATGCTTACAAGAAAAAATACAAGTAGAATCCTTTCATCCACTATAAGTTTTTTTTAACACTGAAATACTGAAACACTTGCCTTAAAACATCCATAATGATTACAGTGTTTACAGAAGAGAAATACTGTGCCTAAAGTTATTGTCAATGAGAATTCAAGCCAAACTGTATTTGAGTCACAGCTTACTTTGAAATATGAATTGAGAGTTTTAATTCTTTTTTTTTTTTTGTAGGTGATGAAGCCATGTGAGCTAACAATATCCATATTGAAATTATGAGCATCTTAGTGTGACCAGTATCACAAATGTATGTATCTACATCCAGCTCAGTTTGTACACACAAGTATCAAAATTTCCATACAATGTAAATACAAAGTCCAGAATATTCACATGCAAATAATGTGCTTGGTTCTTTTTTTTTTATTATTATTACAAAGTAATCTTTTAAAAAGATTGCTGATTATTTCTTTGCCTGCTCTTGATATTTAAAATAAAAAGGCAGCACTGTCATCATGCCTGAATTAGTAAAAAGGAAATACTATCTTGCAGTTACTGGTTAAAAAACATAATCAATTGGATGGTAGCAGTTTATAAAAGAAGAACAGAAAACACTGCTTTCCAACTGTGTATAGAATAGTTCTCAGCATGCTATATTTTATTTAATATTACATTATCTCTAAGACAACAGTTCAGGAACAGTAATGGTGGTACAAATGAATTTTAAAAATACTTTTCAGAAAAAAGAATGTGAAGTTCCTTACATTACTCTTCTCTATATTAAAAGACTCAACATAACGATTAACTATTTTCCTACCCAATCTAAGCTTTCTAGCCAAGGAATCAATTTGAATAGTTGGATCAGATCCCATAGACAAGAAACAGATCAGAGGTGTTCGTGTGTCACTTTCCTCCCAAGTTTTTTCTAAATTCAGAATGACAGGTTCTGTATATTTCTCATCCAAGGAACTTGCAATGTATTTCCTCGCTTGGGAAAGAGTCCGGTCTGGACACCACGATCTAGAAATAAAATATAAATACATGAAAATTCAAATTCAGTTCCTCTTTTTGTTGCAGAGAAATTCTATTTTAATCAAGTAGACATTTTTGCTTCATAATATACACATTCATATATATATATATATATATATATAAATATCTTTATGTCTCTACAATTATAATAATAGAAAGAGCTGGTAGTCTTCTCCGTTCTTATGACTGGTCAGTACTTTGCAGTTGCTTACATTTTTGCCACAAGTAAAGCATTGGCTCTGGAAATATACGTTCTGGGTACCTTCATCAGATAGGGGCACACTTCATTTTAAATAGAGCTTTTGTACAGAGAACACAAATAGGGAAACATAAAATTGGTTTCACTCCTCAGTAAAATTCTACAGATGTTTAATTGGGTCTGTTAGTCTTTAAGACATATCTCTTGGAATGGATTATCTTGGTGTTTGGGATGAGTCCTTACTGTTGCCACGGGGAAAAGAAAACAAACCACCACTTCTTTTAGACCTAATAATATGACTTCTCTGCAAAACATAAAAAATACATACACATATCAGTGTTCTTAATTACATAAGATATTTAGAGTAGCTTATTTTAAGAAAAGTGAGAAGAGGTCGTTTCAAAAGCTCTCTGAATGATCCTACTATACCACCGGCTTCCTGGAGAAGGCTGCCATAGGATCACCAGTTGCCTTATCCTAAGTTGCCTCATATCACAAAAATAGCCAACACGCTGTTTTTTAGAAAAAAAATATCTGTTGACTCTTCAGAGGACAGCTTTGAAATGAGTAAATTTAATAATATGACATATCATGTCACAGTGAATTAATAATATCTAATATCACCTACAAAATAAATACAATTATGCTATTATGACAACAGCATATCAATTTTCTGAGACATGTGCTGCAACAATGTATGTCATTTCCCAAATTTCTGAAGATGCTCACCTGATAAGTAAAAGCCTATGGAAGGTGTCAAGTGAATCATATCCATCAGGAAGAATTTCTTCCTCAGGAGCATCTTTATCATACCAATTTTTCCATCCTTTTTCATTATTGGTTATCTAAATTTATTACATTAGTATAAATAAATACATTTCAGCTGCAGTAAAATCACCTTGGAAATGTATATTTAAATGAAATTTTCTTATTATATTAGAATATATTACAAGCAACAGTAACAGACTGTAGCACTTGAGACACATCAGAATTACGATATTACAATTAGAAATGCTAGTATCATTGTGCAGCTATTTAAAAATCAGTAACTAGCAGAAGGATTCTACACTAGAAGAGAAATGCACCATGATATTTTCTCTTAATATATGAATTCATGATCCTTGAGGTCCCTTCCAACCTGGGCCATTCTGTGATTCTGATTCTGTGATTCTGTAATACAGAGTACTAAGAGAAAAAACCTTTCTGTTCCATTACAGTGTAGATAGCCAAAAAATCACAAATTAAAAAGAACAGGATCCTATGCCTGCCAACAAGGCAGAAAACCATTACAGACTACAAACTGATAAGATTTTAACTGATAAACACATGACTAAGTTTAAACATCTCAGCAGTGAGCACAGTGTCATGCTTTTTGGATTCTAGCTCCCTAACAGCCCAGAGCTGTCAGTCAGAACCTATGTTCCTCCAGCTTGCTCCAGACTCAATGTACTGTTTTAGTATCTCCACAAACCAAAATGTGGAGAAAAATGAGAGGTAAGTATCCCAATCTTTCCTTGATACAGAGCTGGGAAACAGTCAGGACCACTTCCAGATACACCACTAAGGTGAAGACTCTGCAAACATTCAGGGCACTAAATACTGTCACAAAATCGACTCATTTGACCACTGCTGTAAAAGCAACAGCAAAAACACGTCAGTGATCAGACCAAAAGCCTGACTAACATTGCTTGGCAAGAAAAGAAGGAGAAAGGCTTAGGGAGGATTATAGCTATAATAATAATAATAATAAAATATAAATTTAGCAAATAAATTAATAAACATCACAATCTTATATGTGTAGAAGTTCATTTATGTCTCAATAACAGAAATAGTATTTTTATAGCTAACTTATCATAACTGAGTAATACTTTGACCTCTGATCAGAAATTATTATTTAAAAAGACGGCAAGAAGTTTATTTGTAAAATTGAACAGACTCAAGGCAAAATAAAAACCTGAAACTCATAGGTAAACCTTCCGAGATTTTTTATATCTCTAGTTTTTTTTCTCTCTGACTTCTTTTGATTTTCTTGATTTTTTGATCTTTTGATAGGTTCTTTGGCCCTGTTCTCATTCTACCTCAATTACAATAGCAAAAAAAGCAGGTAAAGAGAAGATGTACAGCAAATAAATATACCGTTTCCCACCACCTAACTGTTCATTTCAGTGCCTTTATTCTACACTCTCTTTGGCTTTGTTCTTAACTGCATTTTTCAAGTGCATTTCCAATGTATGGAAACAAAATTATGATTGGAAACTAGTGATTAATATAATTAATAAGTATCACCTGATTCAAAATCTTTGCAAACTCTGGAAGTTTACTCAATTCCACTAAGTTTAGCCACATCATGTCAAGAATCCAGCGGAATGGTTTAGGTGGGCAAGCCTTTAGATCCAGTGCTGCACCTCCTGCAGGTAGAAACATTTGGACAAAACATACAGACATTCCAAAGGTCAAGATTTTTTGTTAGTACTTATTAAATTGTGATTTAAATTATGTTTTTTGGACCATGTCATTTTCACTAAGGTACTACACGCATTCCTCATGCACAGATCATTTTCAATATCAAGTATAAATTATTTTAAATAGTAGAGATAAAGTGAGAAAGCCAGCAGGTCATACAAGTTTTACATACTCCAATATGCAGCTGAAGAGAAAACTCGGGAATAAGACTGAAATCCAATTTTAGACTGACTGAAAGAAGTACAAAGACTCCAAGTAAGCCTTTTTTAATCATAGTTCTCTTCATGTTGTAGCTGCATCCTTTCTGGTCCTCTGCAAATTAACTAATGCCACTTTGCAGGAAAACTGGATGGTATTATTCCAGAGTTCTCAGAAATAAGATCATTTCTTTATTTAATTCAGTGGTATAACGAATTACATCAATTTGCTACAACAGACTGAAAAAAAAACATCTTGTAAAAAATTATCATTATTTTTAAGAGCTATGTTTATGTGAATGCATGTACAGATAACCTATACACATAGGCTGTAATTATTTAAATACTTTTTAGTTATACACACTCATCAAAACACATACATAAGTATATATTCCCTTTCAATTCAAATATTCATACTTTTATAAACTGTTTGTAATCATTCTATAGATTAAGAAGCAATTTTAACAAGAATCTTTTTTTTATTCTGTGTCCACTTCATCCCCAAATTCTCTATGAAAGGGATACAGAGAAAGTTAATCATGAAAGCAGGAAAGAGAAGAACAGAAAATCCGTTATCACTGTGGTGTCATTTTGTGCACCATTTCTCATTATCAAATCAATTGTGGCAAACATAGGCAGGAAAGGCTTTCTTTATTCCAGATTAAAAAAAAACTGTTAAATTATACCCATATTTTGTTACAGATTCTAATAAATAAAAAAGAGGTAAGCATCCAATTTCTGTATCAGGTGCCAAGGTATATCTTCCTCCAGCCAAACAAGAATCCATGAGCTGAGAAGCCACAAAATATGGTTCCTTATGTAAAGCTTTACGAAAGCTGACAGGTCAGTGTGAAAGCAGTTCTAAGCATCCCCTGCCTGACATCAGTGGTAAAGCAGCCACTGGATACTACTGTCAGAAGATAAAGTCACTATGACAAATTGGAAAGCAAACCAGAATATGAATGCAATCCTTTTTCCTATCCATTTTATTCAGTAAGGGCAGATACTGAATATGTATATATATATGTGTGTGTGTGTGTGTGTGTGTGTAAATATATATATATATTATATATATTATATATTATATATTTTATATTTTATATTTTATATAATTTTATATATTTAAATTATATAATTATAATTATATAATTAAATAATTATATATATAATTATATATTATATATTATTTATATAATTTTATATATATATATATATATATATATATATATATATATATATATATATATATATATATATATATATATTTTTTTTTTTTTCCACTACTTTGACACTAGACATTTGCAACATTCATTTGAACATTATAAGATTTGAGCAGGTTTTTTTTATGGACCCTTGCACAAGCAATTGTGATCAAGTTTTTCAGCAGTCATAAATTCATGGAGACAGTGCCTGATCCCACAAAACTATTGGCAGAAAACATGCAATAACAACAAAAAACCATAATTTGAAATGCTGTAAGAGTTTTAAGGATTGAAATTACTTCTACATAACACATAATTTTTTATACTCACCTCTGATGAATGCATGGAACTCTGTGTTTTTCACATATTCTCTCTCAAGATCGATTTTCAACGTCAGGAGAAGGGTAAAAAGGAACTTGTGGTTTTCATATAAGCCTCTAACAGAATATGTGTATATTTCATAGGTAAGGTACTCAATAATATTTGAGATTCTTTTATGGGATACAGGAGACTTCTCAGATCTGAATCATGAAAACAAAAGAACAAGAAAAGCATTTTAATAACAACAAACACATGGCAAAGACACACACGGAATGGTAGAAAGATCTGTGTTTTCCCACCTGGCCATGGATTGATCAAATAACTTCAAGAACTGAGCCAGTGAAGTCTGATACATATTATTGACCATGCTCATTTCTGTAATAAGAAAATAAAGAATGCTCCCACGTGTAGCAGCAGGTCGATAATCCTCCTGAGCAGAGTTAATCTTCACTTCAGTTTCTGCTGCTACGGACAACTTTTTATTTACTTCGGCAGCTGTTTGTTTAGTTGTTTGCAGAACTCCAATTAGGGATTCATCATCTACTAGTGAGCCTAAAAAGTGAAATATCAGATATTTAGGACAGTTTTATCACTTTCTAAAAAATTTCATAATTGTCAAAATCAAAATGAATTATTCACACCAAACAGAAATGCTTTTCTGAATTGCAGAAAACATTTAAAAACACAGACAAAACAGGATAGGCAATCTTAAAAAATATTTTATACTCAGGGCACTAAACAAATGCATTCAATTTGTATCAATTTCAGTGTATCTGTACAGAGACCATTGCACCAGAGATATCAATTCTCTATGGCACATAAAATACAGTATTCATGTACTATTACTTAATTATTTTTAAAATTTGTTGGTTGTTCACTCAAAAAGTCTTAGAATCTTGAAAGCGACAGTCACATAGTAGCATTCAAAAGCATTTCCATTTACTTGAAGTTACCAACTTTCTTTTCTACTGATGATAAAACAAAATGATCATGTGCAGGCTCCTAATGTGATGCAAAAGATTTTGCATCAGTAACATTTTATCTAGCCCATTTAACTTGGCATTTTCAATGGCTTAAGGTTTTGCTGTGATCAGATTCTGTACTTCATCTGAAGAAATTGGTTTGTTTTGTAAAACTTAACTGTTTAGGTGCTTAAACACACTTGGTATCTGGAACAGATATATATTGGCATGCTATCATACCAAGTTTCACGTACTTCAAATCTCTGTCATTTTATGTTCATTCATTACATTTTGGATGGACAAATTGGTTTCTGTATGGTAAAGTTCTAATGTTCAGCTGCTTAATTAGCCATATAAAATTCCTACTTATTTTACAGTTTGATACAGAACCTCTGGTTGCACTCAGTTTGTATAGAAGATTGTCTTCCAGTTCTTTCATCTTTCTTTTATTAAAAGTTACATCTTCCATGAGTTTAATTCGTTCTGCCTCGAGTTCCTATTATTAAACAAACAAGAAAAAGGCATGACACTTGATGGGCTGTAGAGGTGACCCACACTTGAAATCCAAGTACTGATTTTTCAAGTTCATGGAATGTGCATTTTAGATTTTCTATTGTATGGAATACGTTACTGCAACTTTTATTTTAGGTCGTACTGACAACCACTTGAAGAAAATGACCTGTGCTTTTTTCCTTTTTTTTTTTTTTTGCATTTAGAAAATTCTATATTGAATCTTGACAATTTTTTAATTTTTTTCATTTATTTTCACTTAAACACTTCTTTTTCCTATATATTAACACAGATTAATAAACAAAAATTAAGCAGCACTATGGTTTATGTGCACCTTCAGGTTACCTGTTTCTCAGTAAGAATTACTCTTCTCAGTAACTGATTCTCAAGTCCTTTCATTGTAACAGTAAAATCAATAATTGATGTTTTTGCATTAATTTCAGGTGTGAAAGCAGGATTGGCTAGCTTTGTAGTAATGTATAGTCTAAAGGAACTCATTACTTCAACTTCCTTATCACCAACTTTCACCTGTGAAATAAGTCAGAGTCATATAGATAAAATGAATAATTTTATCAATCATCATCTGCAATTTTTTTTCTACAATCTGTCATATCTCATACAGTTAAAGAAGATAGTTTGGAAAAAAAAATATATAGCACAATATATATATAGTACATACAGTCATTTTATTTCAGAATATGTAAAAGGAGAATGCTTTTAGAATTTGACAGTGATTTATTTATCTGAATGAAGGTCAGAAATCTGCATGTTTTTTTCAAGTTTGGGAGTATATTTAATGCTATTAATGAACTTCAGATTTGGGGCTTGTTTCTTTAGAAAATATTTCTTTTCCTGATAAAACACTCTGTTTTCGCTACCACCAACACTCCACACTCAGATCTGAGACAGCTTCTCAAACCTATAACTCTATTACAAGGTATAAAATGAAATTGCTTGAAACTGAATAGAAAGTATTGTAAGCATTCAATGGGATAAACCTAACTGGTTCTAGCTTGGAAACTTCAGAATTAACTGCAGTAGTTAAATTCTAGATTCATTAGTTCATTACTCAGCTGAGGCTCTGTCTGTTTTATTAGTTTAGTTTGATTCTTCAACATTACCCTCCTGAATACAAAGTTTACCTGATTCAACAGAGATTTGCAATAAACAGACAACATATAATTCATCACAGAACTAACTCATTCCGCCTCTTTTATTCAATTACTAACCTTAAAAGAAGTTCCAGATTTAATGAAATTCTTTTCCAGTATATTATCAAGTACTGGATCCAACTCTTCACCTATATCTTCAATCACAAGTGATCGTCCCAGTGAAAGACTGTCTTCTAGATGTGTACGGAAATATTTGTGATTCAATGTTGTTACCTTAAAAAGTAAATTATAAACTGATATAAGGACAAAAGCAATTATTCAAAGATGTACATGAAAAAACGTAGATCTCATTAGAAAAACTGTTTTAACTGCTTTTGTTGCTTGAATTTTAAAGGCAGTAACAAATGCTGGCTTTGCAGCAAATTATGCAAAAAGAAATACTTTTGTGTGCACAAATCAAAGTACCATAAAAATGTGAAGTGAAAGATTGGATCTAATAGAATCTTCAAAACTCCACTATCAAAGCAGAAGAACAATTGGCACAGATAACTCGGAGGTTAAAATGTTACATGTATTTTTGAAATCAGAGATACTTAACCTTTTATTTTCTATTTGATGTCCTTAGAAAATATTTAATGATTTTATCTTTTTAGTGTTGAGCAACTGTTATTCACTAGTAAAATATTATGAACTCAGATGTTTGAAGTAGCACAAAAATTGACTTATAACATATGATATCATAAATAAAAAGAAAAAACTAATTTAAAAGATACTAATTCTGTATTGCTTTCTAGAATTTAGTTTTCAGAAAGCTCTCATTAATCTCAGGATTTTCACTATGGCTATGAAATAGGGCAATGGCTTTGTATAAAAAGACCCAGAAGTCCTGATGGATGAGATGGGCACGAACAAGTAATCTCCTTTTGCAGCAAAGGCCAACAGCATTCTGATCTGCATTAGGAAGAGTCTAACTGGTGGGTTGAGCAAAGTGATCCTTCATTACTGGACACACAAATCAGGGAAGCCCAGGTGTAGTCAGTAATGTTTAAAGAAAGAGCATTACATTTTCAAAACATTGCTCACCTGTAATTCATTATCCTCTTCTTTCTTTTTAATCCACGTTTTCCCTTGAGTTTGTGGGTCTATCAGAAGGGGATATCTAGTTGCCTTAGTGACAATTATACCATTCTGAATTGAGAGGTCATCTCCAGGCAGTCCTTGAAGATTCCACTCACTAATCTACAGAATATTTAAAAAAAAAAAAAAAAAAAAAAAAAAAAGTGGTTTGGAATAAAATCTCACTTAAACTATTATCCTTCAGATAAGATAAATGATAAAAAATCATATATCATATATATTCAATGATAAAAAATACGTCTTGAAAGTCTAGAAAAATGATAAGTCAACCTGGCAGCCAAATTAAGTGTTGGGATCAATTAAGGGAAACTAGACAAAGAGATTTTGGGGTTTAGTATTTGCTGAAGACAAATGCTGAAGAGACATCGTTTACTGTTTGATTTCAGTGAAAATATTTCATACGTTCTTTGTTAAACATTCACTTTAATATAAAATTTATTTTTCTAACTAGACTCAGAAAACACTGAGAGAACTGAAAACTAGCAACAAGCAACACTGTTTTAGTAGATATGAATTTTGTAAATCTGGTGACAGATTCTCAAACCAATATACTTGAAAGTGCATTGTCTTACTGGCAACTCTCTAATTGCATAATATATAACTTGCTTATCTGCTTGTATCTAAACACTCCTCATTACTTACATCTGCAGTGGAAATTGCCACAAAAAATTGTTGGAAAACAACAAAACTATACTGCATGGCAATATCAGGGAACTATCATCCTGTTCCAGCTAAGCATAATGATGGCTAGCACCAAAAGAACATGCTCACTGAGGTTAAAATAAGTCTACTGATCACCGAGAACTTACAGTTGGTGGATCTACCAGCATAGAAATCAAGTTCAAGCTTTCAGAAAAGGGGATTTTATGGGCTCTCATCTCTGCTTCCCATAAATCCTTAAGTAAAAGATTCCTGAAATTTTGATTAAAAGGTCCGCAGTATGAAAGGAAACCTGTGCAAAGCAGTACATCTCCCACAAGTCTAGGAAAAAGAAAGAAAAAAAAAAGTGATGCACAATTTCATTTTCTTTTTATTTACATAAACAGCTTCTGAAACATACTAATATGAAGATTTCTGTTCCACATGCTTATTTAAGGAAAGAATTGATGGTCTTTGAGAACAACAAATGGTTTGTTTGTGTTCTGATAAAATCTTCATTACAAAACTTAAGAGCAGAACTGTGCCAAAATATTATATTTATCCGTGCAAAGAAAATGAGGCCAGAACTATTCCTTTTTTTTTTTTTTTTTTTAATAAATGAAGTAAGAAATTAATTTATTTCTTAAAAATATGCCTGCAATATATTATTTATAAAAAAATAATACTTAATTCTCTTGGTATGAACAAACCCTCATAAAAAAAATGTCCAATTTTCTCATTCACAGAAATTCACAGAAACATTTCACGGAAAACTAATCCAAACTTTCAAGCCGTTTACCTTTAGCAGCCAATCTGACAGGTTTCCTGTTTTCTAGACAGCTCATGTACCTTTGGCTCATGGGTGGCTCAACATTGTGTCATTTGGAGTGGTACACGGTATGGACTCCAAGTTTCTTAGTTTCTTAAAACAAGGCCTACTGTGCTCCATGTTTTTCAACGCATGGAGTATAGGAGAAGAGATAATGTTTGGTTTCTGTAACTCCCTCTTTCATTCAAATATGCCATAACTTAATATCAAATTGGGAAATTCCTTTTTCTTCCTTATTCCTTCTCAGAGTCAGCCTTAGATCATCCCTACTTTCTGCCTATATTACTTTCCCAGTAATAGTGGCACAGGAAACAGCATCAGGGCAGAGGCAGCTGTAATACAAGCACATAACCTCTTCTGAAATGCATTCAAAAACATGAGGCATTGTTCTAAGTTTAAAAATACAAGCACTTAGCTACTCACAATTAATTATATGAGGAAAATTCAAATTTCAGGACAGTTCACTTGATTGTGTAATCATATAAAGATTTTTTAGGAGGAAAATGAAGCATAACTAATACAGTTCTTAAATTGCTAACTCTACATTTTTCACAGGTAATTTGTTGCTTTTTTTTTTTTTCTCTGATAAACTGATACCTGTTAATCTGAGATTTAAATTCTTTTCTTTTCTCTGTCCACCTAGTTTTCTCTCCGCTCAGTCCTTGTATAAGCGTAGAGGCTGCTTGCATCTTTCTTCTGCATGTTTCTGCATCATTCATTAAGTCCTAAAAATGAAAGAATATCCTATTTCATTTAATAATAAAATGGAATAATCTGAAGTAGTTATTGTGTGTATATATATATGTATATATACACACACTCATCCTCTTATTACGGTTAAGTCAAATATTTAGAAGCCATTCTGGAGAGCTGCATGTGCCACTCTTGTCTAATATGTTCTTCCTATTCACAGGAAGAAGGAAATACGAGAGAGCGCAAATTTAAATTTCTCTCTCTCTTTTTTTTTAATACATGAACCTCATCCACCATCCATTCAAGGTAGTAGGCTCTAAATGGATGTCTGTATCAATTCCTTTTTGTGTAAGTTTTCCAGTAAGTAATTTCATAACAGAAATACTTGTATCTCACCATTTTCTCCTTCATTGCTGCATCAAACTTTGCCTGTACTTTGTCCAGTTCAGCTTGCTTTTCATCCAATTGCTCTTGAGCATTTGCTAATTCTGCATTAGCTACTTTCAGACGGCCTTCCTGTTTTGCCAAGTTAGCCTGCAAAGAGAAGGAATATCAAAAAAATGGTATGAAATTTGAATGTTCTTTGATTATTTTCAGCCCGCTTAACTGGAAATCAGCAGTCAATAATATACTGAAATAATTTTATATTGATATTTATACAAATGCTAATTCCTGTGTCATACATATAATTTAGATGCTACTCTTGTGTTTAACTCAAGGTCCTTACTTCTGATAAAAAGTTTCTGTTTCAATGTTTATGAACATGTGAAAGAAAATGCATACTAAAGTAAAAATGGCTCCTAAAATATTTTACTGTTTGGTTTCCACTACTGGAACTTAACTCCTTTACTCATGTAAGCCCCAAATCTCTTTAAAATGCCAACATTTAGGCAAGATATCAGCTGTTTCTTTCTGTACTTGTCATCCTTAGCCTCCACATTCTACAGGTAATTAAGTCTGAATGTATTTATACATACATACATATCTGTGTATATACATGTATATTAAATCCTACTACCATTAAAGTAAATGAAGTTAATTTACACAGAAAGCAAAATAAAGAGGTGATGAATTACCTTAAGAGGTAAGACATCCCTGTTAACACCATAAAATACTGCCATGGCTTGTGTCCAAGAGAGAAGACCTGCCACATTGCCACACACTTTTTTACCACTCTCCAGTGTATAGTCCTCCATGTTAAAGTAAGGCTGGAGTAACTCTACTGTCTCTTCATTGATTGTATCCTTAGGAAATTGCTGTAAACTCTGCAAGAACGGGCCGCTCATAAGCTACAGTAAAAAAAATAAAAAAGCAACACGGGATATTTGTCAGCTCTTTACTCTTTACTACATATTCTATGTCTAAAAGGCTGTTCATTGGTGAGTATGTTTAAAAAAATTTAAAATGTAAAGAATTGCAGAAGACATGGAAAAAAAAAGAGCATTCTGAGAGAATTCCAGACTTTCCCAAGGACTTGGGCAAGGAATACTGAAATACAGTATAGAGAAAAACCTATTATCTCTTAATTGTATAGTTTTTCAAACAGCCTTGTAGCCTAGGAAAAAAAACAGAAGAAAAAAAAAGTCTAAATGTAAACCAGCAAAGAGAACAAGTGATGTTTAAGAATTCTCATGCTTTATGTATGGCAACATACATAGAACAAAAGACAATCACATTTTAAGTGAATGTTGGAAGGAAATAAATCTGCCATCAAGAATTATTTTTCAGGTACGTCACATGGAACTGGACCAGCAAAATTATCTGAGTGATTCACCTACAACCTGTAGTAGCCTTTGCATACTAGATGAATCTCAAAACCACGTTTATATTTTCACAAACTTCTGTCCAAGTTTGAGCAAACAGCATTATAAATTCCCTGTTATTCAAGTTGCTATTTCTAACTTTTCTAACATTTCTAGCTTTTTCTAGCATTTTTTAAAAAACTCAACTTACTTTTAATGATTCTCCCCACGATGGTTTGCAGCAAGGCTTTTCTGGATCCATGGTAACAGGATCTAATTGCTTTTGGAATAGTATCAGACAGCAGTCCATGATCCTCATAATTAGATGAGGAGGTTTTGCCAGTTTTCTAACAGTAGCGATATCCACTGGTTTGATTGTCTATTGAAAAATTAATTAATTAATTATTAACACACTGCTGTCTCGTTACCATCATTCTATTTTCCTATTCAATATCTTGATTTTAATGTTTGTTTGACATTACTCTGAGGCAAGCTGTATAGAGAACACACACACACACCCAAAACAACTCACTGGTTTACTTTATTAAACTTCCTAGTTTCATGACACTAATAATAAATATCAGACACAAGCATTTTCTCAATCCTAAAGAAGGCACTCAAAACTTAAATTTAAATAGATATAATGGCAGCATTAACTTAATTTGACAATTGAAGTGACTGTAGAAGAGTATACTGTAAGATTGCAGAGGATTTAATTAAAAGCAGTTTACTTGGAAATATACTTGGACAGTATTTAGGATTTTTAAGGGTTAAGTGACACCAATTTATTCTGAGATGAATTGGGTGTTCTGTTGCTTTCTAAGTTATTATAGGTATGAGATTTTTAAAAATTCATTACCTAGTAGCATCACTGATACTACGCTTAGCTTAATAATGATTTATGTGATAATTCTAAATGACTCCAAACTTCAAAACTAACAAAGTAATTTATGTCTGAAAAATATAAGCATATCACCGTCTATCTGGAAAACGTAGTTACAGACTCAGTACAGAATTCACAATAATTCAAGACTCCCAAGTCCCTTAGACATAATGTTTTTTTGGTGAACTATAACAGCCTTTCACTCCTCTTAAAGAGGAGCAAGGTATGAAAACACAAAACAAAACTGTAACTTCTGGAAAGATTTATGTCTCTGCATCTTCCTAATGACCAAATAATAGCAAATACTACAAAATATTCTCAGTGTTTTTAGAAGCATATTGTGAGTTCCATAAATACTTATCAGAGACATGACCACCATGATAATAGTGGTAAGTTAGTGTCAGCAGTCAAAACCAACAAACCAACAACATAAAAGCCAAAAAAAAAAAAAAAAAAAAAAAATTCACATTCAGTGCAGCTTCTGCTTCTTCTAAGGCTGGTTTTGCTGCCTCCAGTTTACTTTCTGCTTTCATTTTTTCTAAATCTATTTCATCCACAATTTTTTGTGCTTTATCCTTCACAGCTTGGACTTCGTTTTTTACTTTAGATGCAGCTTCAGCACTTACTTTGACTTCTGCTAGTACCTGGGATTGATAGTAAACACATAAAAAGTAGACATCAAAATGCTGCAACAAGTAAGGAAGGAATCTGACACGGGAGAAAACAGATAAGGGCCTGTTACAGATGTATATATGAAGCTGACCCTACCTATGTATAGAATCAAATCTATCATTTACAGAATCCCCACAGAGAAATAATGGAGAAGTTTCCCAGCATTGGAATTGGAGTTGGATAGTCAAATTCCTTCAATGATAGATAGAAGGCTCTTCAATGTCTTTTAAAGCTACAGTGTTTTATCCTACGATGGATTTTCATCTTCTTTGAAACTACTTTTTCATGCAAACAATTGCATGAATTGCAATGCAAACAATTCTTGCATTTTTTCACCATAATTCTGCAGATAAAGACAAAAATAATGCAGCTCATTTAACTAGTAGAGGATGGCAAACCAGCTTGATGAACAGTAAGCCTCCTCTCTTTTACTTTAGTCCAATATAACTAACTGTGAACTTGTGTAATTAAGGTATCCACATGTGCATTTGTTTCCTCAGTGCACACGCATTCAGTTCTATTTTATGCACAACACACAGTTGATGTCAGAATAGATTTTTATCAGGGTAAACAGTAGGGTCAAGATCAGCACTCTGAAAGCATTTACAAAAACAAACTGTGTTCTTAAATACCTATGAGAAGAAATGATAGATAAAAACAAATGACTTTGTCTATCCAATTCTGAATCCTAGGGGGCTCACTATTAAGTGGAAAGAAGGTTAGAGAATATAAATAATATTACATTTTTCTGTTCTTTTATTGTTGGTCTGCAAATCTTCTACATCTTCAGCCTCATAAGCAGTATCCTACTGAAATAGCTGACAATCCAGAGGTTATGTAAAGAATTATTCTAAGACAGTTCTTTCAAAATGCAGATCAAATACAAATATTAAAAAAAAGTGAGCCTTCCCAGATATCTATCATACTCTTGAAATCTAAGCTGTGTCAATTCATTCAATTCTGTCATTATTTTCTCTTACATGAGTAAAGGCCTTGAGGACAAATAGTCCTTTAGCCATTGCTGGCCAACAGTTTGCTCCCAAGTGCATACTATACATGCACTGACAGAGTATTATGGAATCTTTCAGAAAACAGAATGTCTATAGTAATATTCAATTTACATTAGACCACCAATCTCATGAACGCATAAATATTTTGCTAATATGAAAATAAATATGAAACTAAACTGAAGATGGATGAATTTTTAAAAGCAATTCCGAAATACTAAAGTGCTCTTACCATCTGTTAACTTCTTATCCACCAATAAGTGCTCTTATAACAATTCTATCATTTAATTACAATTTAATAACAATTTTATAAGTTAATAAACTTCAAACACACAAACAAAAGCCTGTGAAACAAACAAAGAAAACAATATCTGATGCTTATAGGAGGGGAAAATGGGAGGAAAACAAAAAAGGCACTCAGTATTTGAATGTGTTCATGATCTTCTACCCAGTCAGTATAATCCCAACTTCCGCTGCAGTCTTAAAGTGCCTCACTTTCAGAAGTATGTGCTTTATCAACATGATGTGGACACAGAGGTGAAATCTTTTTAGACACATGCTTTTACTCCAGTATATAACGTGAGGTTGTCCGCTGCGTTTTGCTATTTAACACTTGAGTACTTACTTCATCTGCCTTGACAGATGCTACAGCAAGCTCCTTTTCCTTAACAGCCAGTTCCTTGGAGAGTTTAGCAACAGATTCACTGGCTTCCATCAGCTTAGACAGACCTGTAAGTAAAAGAGAAAAATAAGAAAAATGAGAACTCTTGGTTTTCCTAATTACATAATGCAGTCTAACTCTGGATCCCAAATGCCTTTTTGCTCTCTTTTAGATTTGTGTGTAAAGGATAAAAAAATGGATGTAAGTGATCATACTAACATGACTGTGCCTTGTATTCATTTTTCATAGATACAATTTCAAAATGTACAAAATGATTGCAAATATTGTTAAGTCTTCAAAAAAAAAATCAAAAATTTTATGTTTGGTTTGTTGCAGCTGTATACAGTATTTAAAAGTGGTACACTGAAGATATATTGTGTCAAAAAAACACATGATGCAGTTAGATGCATTTCTAACATTTTATTGGGAAATGACATAAGTATGCAGATTCATAATTGCCTTCTAGCTTCAAGAAAGAAGTGAGAAGAGGTTTCATGGATTCCATGATCAGCTATCTTTGTTTTTCCTTATTTGTGTTAAAAGACTGCCCACCCAAGGTGATGAAGCAGAAGAGATTTCTTATATCTTTCAAAATGTGTTACTTGTATTGACAGCACACATTTGCTGTGATCAAACCAGGGCATTTTCAGGAAAGCAGAACTGATCATGTAATTTTGTCACAATTTTGCTGCCTTACAAGTATTTTCAATTGTCCTAAACACCATAACATACAGAATAAAGACGTCCTCTAAATCTCTTAGTATTAAGCGATGTGAGACTAAGGATATGGACATGTGAGATAGTAGATAAACAACCAATAAAGTTTTTGAGATCATTCTGTAGGATGCAGTAAACTGGAACATGTTGGAGTTGTGGATGACAAAGTGTTTCTGTGATTTTGTAATAAACCTTTTACACACAAACGAAAACATTCAGATTTTTTTCTAACTGTTATGAGTGGTGCCCATAAACTGATAGATATGACTTTCTGGGCATCGATAATAGGAGATGCTGCACAGAAGACAAGGATGGTCATCTGAACAAGATCCTTTTGTTTTGAAGACTACACAAGGAATTTTCACATATGTATACATATACACACAAATTAACAAAAAACAAACAACAACCAACTCAAATCATCAGGGCACCCAGATTTAAATGCCATTAGCGGGGTTCATTATAATGCTTCCTATGATTTCTAAAACTGAACTGTGCAGGGAAATGTGCATTATGTCAAAACGTCGTGGATCACTTACTTGTCTATGGACCACTCTGATTCAGCAGTCAGTGAATAAAATACCCACACATGCTCACTCTATTCTTCATTCTCGTCAAAAGCTGTGTTTGTTTGTTAGAAAAATCTTACTATGTATATGCTTTCTCTGTTCTGATAAATTAAAATAGAGTACCTTTTTCTATCAAGTTGTCTAAACTGTTCCATTGTAGAACTAGAAAAATATGTCTAAAGGCATACAGAAAACTGAAACTGTATTATGAACCCAGTAAGTACTATTGTAAGTGGAAAATTCGATCACTTCAAACAAATATTCAAATTACAAGAACATGTAAGTCACACTTTCCTGTATTTCAGATCTGTATTTAGAAAATGACCACACATAAGAGCTGCTCATTGCACAGCAGAAATCTTAAATAAATCAACCACGAAGCAATTAGACTGTATAGAAAGGATTTCATAGACAAGTTGAGATCTGGACTAGATGATCTTTGAGGGTCCTTTCCAAGTTAAATGATTCTATGAAGTCCAGAAATAAATTAACAACAGCCTCTCTACTAGAGGAAATCAGGTGCTCTCTTAGACCATGTCCTATTTTCTATTAAAAATGGTAAAACAGAAGTACTAAAGTTCAATATAATGCTGTGATGTATGATTAAATTGACTAGTTCTTTGAGGCATTCTTTTAAGTGAGTTATTTTGTTCTGTGATACGTGAAGGGCTCAGAAGTGGTTCTCACCAGCTACTAGTTCAGGACTGTGATTAGCAGAAATGATTCTAAGTGATCATTGATGAAGATGCTTAATATTAAAAATACAGATCATTTGAGAAAAACATGGAAATACACCTTCATTTATCTTACCAATTTGCATACGTTCAGCTTGTTCATTAATACTTGCTAACTTTTCAGCATAAACATCTTTGTAGCCATTGATGAAGGAGAGATAAGATTTAGGTGTTACATGAGCTCTTCTTCGATACCTAAAATAAGGTATATTGGCAGCATTAACTTCATATATATTTTTGATATATACAGCAATTTGATTACTTGCAGTGAAATGGAATGTTATATCAAACAAGCATTCAATGCTGCTCTTCTTCGCAATATAAAGTCCTATTTCCAATTAAATTATTAAATTGTTTTTATCCACATAAACATTAAAGACTGATTAATAGCAGGAATGAAGATAATGAATTTGCAACATAATAGTACTTTACATGGCCTTTTCATACATTGTTTTAGAAGATTCATTTTAATATTGGCCTTAAAATACAGTTACTGAATCTTACAATACAATGAGTTACAAAACAATATCAGAAGCAATACATTTGAGATTGATTTTCACATTTGTTTAAAACATTACCTTTGGAAATAATTCTCACAGCTTTCCGAAACTATATCATGAAAGAGACCCATGGTTTCTACTACTTGTGTTTTCACTGATGCAGAACAGACCATATTAAATTCTGAAAGAAAATAACTGGCTACAGCTACAAGAGCCTCCTTGGGCCATCGACTGAACCAATCCATGGTGCACCCTGAGATGAGACCAGGAAATTTCAAAGAACGTGCACGGAACTTCTCACCAACCTACACAGAAAAACACTGTCAGTTTATGATACAATATCTAAATTAGGTTAATCAAAATGCTTGATGCATATCAACAACTAAATAGACTACATTTTTTCATGCTAATTTTCCACATCGTTTTTTCTTTTAGATATTTTGTTACATTTGCAACACTCAGTATTTTACGAAATTTGAAAAAGATGACAAGTATGAATGTCTCAATATTTCAAAATTTCAATTAACGTATTTTCATTTCCATGAAAATGAGTAACAAGAAAAAATTTCATAAAGTTGCATACACTGATCTGTAAAAGAAAAGAATATGTCAGGAGGGAAAAATGAAAATCAATTTAACGTGTAAAAAATGACTGAATTTTCACGTATTTGCTTTTAAGTTCTGACAACTGCACTATTATTTCTAATGTATCAGCAATTATAATCCAGACTTCACTAATCTTATGTGTCTTTAAATCTCCCTAAAAATATAAACCTTGAATCATCCTGTCATGACTTCCAGGATATTTTGCTAATGGAAATAAAGAAGACAGATATAAAGAAAATACTTACAGGAGAAAAGCAGAGGACAACGTGCAAGTTCTTCTTTGCCCGAGTTAAAAAATACTCATACAGGTTATCAAAGGTAGGAGGACACCGAGGCATCTCTTTTTTCATCAGTGATATTAATCCTTGGGTAATTTCATCCAACTCATCACGAGCAAATAAATTAGAAATCTTCATATAAAATTAAAAGTGATAATAAAAGAAACAGTACTGATTTAGTTTTTTTTCTCTTCTCTGTGCATACTCACAGTTTAGACATAGTAAAAAACAAATCTGTGATTTAGATTTCATTCAACTCCATTAAGAACGAGAAATTCTAACTCAAAAAGTGCTACGGTTTAATCCAGCAGACAGCTCAGCAACAAACAGCTGTTTGCTCACTCCCTGCCTTCCCAGTGGGACGGGGAAGAGATTTGGGGGGAAAAAAGGAAGAACTCATAGAACATGTATGTGTACGTGTGTATGTGTATGAGTAGGTCCGCAAGTAATGTCTCCTATTTTATCATGTTGGTTCATGGTATCAGTGGCAGGTGGTGGTGGTGGTACAGCAGTAAAGGTTGAACCTACTCAACAATATTCCATTACACATCATTGCTGTGTGACAGATGGCAGCAGAGGGGCAGTCTGACAGAATGGCATCTGACATAGAAGTGCTTTTGAAGCAATGATGTGTTGGTGAATTTCTCCATGCAGAAAAAATTGCATCCACCGGCATTCACTGACACTTGCTGAACACTTATGGAGACCAAGCAGTGGATGTGAGCACAGTGAAGCTATGAATGGTGTGTTTCACCTGTGGTGACAGTGACAGGGGGTCACCTCTGCTAGCAAAAATGTACAATTAATGGTGGTGACTGTGTTGAAAAATAGTGTTTTGTAGCTGAGAATATGCTCTATCAAAATCGTTGTAGTCTTTGTATCTGTTGTAGTTTCCATGGAAATAAATACAGGCACTACTTCTGGAGCAACCTACGTTGTCACAATGAATCTCCTTACCTCTCCTGAAGACAGAAGATTATTAATGTATTCCAAAAATGCCTCCTCTTTTATTTCATTATCAGTGAAAATAAAAGTGATGCCTTGTCCCTCTGCTCCAGCTGTTCTATACAGCAATTTTAAATCATCTGACAGATTGCTTACATTATATGATCTATAAAGAATAAGAAACATGATCTGTTAGTTCAAAAGAGAGAATACTGCTATTTTTCAGATTACAGTGTTTTATAAATGATAGCACAAACACCTTTTGTATATAAATATGTATATTTTTGCTTGGGAATAGGTACACATGGTACAGCTTTTTGAACTCAAAACTTTGTTCAATATTGCACATAAACCATATATATACACACATGTATATTTTTTAATTTCCATTTTTGGTTGGTCACAAAATGAAAACAATAAGCTGTTAAAAACATACAGTTATGACTATGTAAAGAGAACAAATAGCATAAATTGCATCTATATATTTCTTGCATTTCTTACCTGGTTAAAGTAATTTGAAATATTTTATAGCCAGCAATATAGGAAGCCAACCTTGAAAGACTTTGTTTTCCAGAACCGCCAACTCCAACAAGTAAAGCATTGCCATACGGGGTTCGAATTATCCGGGAAATCTATATAGGAAAAAAGAATAGTACACAGAAAAAACCCAAAACATGAATTTGAAAAACTAAAAATCTGTTATACAAAACAATTCATTTAGTAGAATACAATGTAAAGATTATTAAGAGGACTGTGAGTTTTGATGAAAATTTTTCCTCTCAGAAGAACAATTTCATATTCTTCAGGAATTTTGTGGAACTGAAATAAAAGAATTCGCACATAACTCTATAGGATGGTTATAATTAGAGGTACACATAGGATTTAAATACATAAATGTAGTCTCTTTAAGCTATGTTGAATGTAGTGTACTTAAAAATACAAATTAAGAAAACTATTTACAGGAATGAAAGCTACATTAATTTTAAGAGTTTGAAATACTTGATATTTTTGCTGAAGAAAATAATTTGATCGTGACCATCTATTTTATCTACTTTCTATCTTTTTCTTAAGTTATTTCTGTAACAATTTTCTCAGATACAAAACTTACTATTCTACTGTGGTTTTTTTGTTTGTTTGGTTGTTTTTTTTCTGCAAGTTTCTTTTTTCTTCTGAGAACTTGTCTGTATACATCACATCTTTCTTGGATTTGTTATATGGCAGCGAACTATCACTCTTAATATAGTTTGCTTTGCGGATTACATACAGCTTTTGAATTCTATTGATCTGTTCCTTAAAAGAATTTTTAGTTTTGTATGCAGTTCCCTCGGAGTGCATCCACATTTAAGACTTCTATTTCAACATCATTATGAGTGTAACAAACATCTATTGCCACAAGAATTGCAACAGTGCCTTTCTACTGCACACATGCATATCCCAGGAAATGGAAATTCAAAGACTTACAACATCTTCTGAAATTTACCTACCACTACATTGAAAGAATCTAAAAATAAAATGTTTATTTCTACCCAAATTTCAAAGATAAAGAAGTTATTTAATTCTCTGGAGATTAACGAGAGAAGAATAAAACTTCTCTTTTTCTGTTTTGGTTTCAAAGTTTTTTCCACATTTACTTTGGCAAACATATCACCAAGTTCACACATTTCTGAAACAACACAACTTCTTAAACCAGAGGCACCATGCTTCCAACAAAGCACATGCTAAGCTTTTTTTTTTAAAGCTAACTTTAATTTTTACTTCAAATGAGTTCTTCCCTTATGTCTTGCTTTCTGAATAGGGGTTCAATTTTTTTTTTTTGCCATCTGAGACTTTCTTCTACCCTACAACTTTCTACTGCAGCTCATATTTACGCCTCTTATCTTGTTTCTCATCCAATCAGACTCTACCTCACATTGTTTTCATCACGTCAGGTACATATCCCCTTGAAGTGCCTTCTGAATCCTTAAAGATTAAAGAGCACTGTATATTAACTACATATGTAGTTAAGCTAGTTAAAAAGTAAAAAATCCCAAACCTTAATAATATGTGTCATTGCATCCTTAAAAAACACCAAGTCAAGAAACGATCCTCTAATGTAATCATTGTATTGTCTTTGGTACATTTGCAATTTTTCACAAAGAAACTCAAAGCTTGGAACCTGAAAGATTAAAAATAAGTTAAAAAAAAAAAAAATCAGTAATAACATTAGCAAACAACATTAGCACATTTCTTCAGAATTTAAAACCCTGCTGGCATTTTCATGCTCTAACATGAGTTCATATTTTAGTCACACATAATGAAATTATCCTTTTAAATCACTTCAGTGCATGTGCCTGTGTGTAAGCAGAATTCGTCACACGCTGTAAGAAAAAAAATAGGGGCAAGGAATGTAGGAATGAAAAAGCTACCTTTATATGGTAGGTATAGACAAAAGTGCTGCAGATATTCAGCAAAACTTTCTGTATGATACGAATTTGGCAACATAACATACTTTAAAGGAAAACTACAGTGCTGAATATTTTGGTGTAAAATGAAATACCTCCTCATAAACTTTTGGTGCTTCAAACACAAAATCTTCTGGTTCATCACCCGTTGGTTCAGGTACATCCCGCAGAAAATCAACAAAATATGGCTCTGTTTGAGGAACTGATACACCTGTACCCACATATTCTTCTATTGCTTTTGTAATAGTTTTATCAAACCAGGCTATATCCTCAGGGGTAATAAATCTAAAAGTAATAGATAAGCCTAATTAAAAAAAAAACTTGAGTAAGAAGAAAAGTGGATAATACTAAAAAACAAACAAACAACACCAAAACTTTGTAACATTTCACTGGAAAATACGTAGTAGGCAATAGCTACCAAAATGATAAGGCAGTATTCACAGAAATTAAGCACTTTCATGTTCCACAGGTACAACATTCAGTCATTAGAACAGAGGAAAACAAATCTCTGCATTTTACCAAGAACTATGTAAAGACAAACCACTTAATTTCTCAGATGAAAAGGTTTGAATTGTTCCAAAATAACCATGGCTAAGATTCCCTTACATTCTTTTGACCAGCAGTGGAATAGTACAATTTATGTTATTACCGTGCTGTCAGTGAAACCGCAAGGAAACAAAGAATAGTGAAAGTCAGCTGAAAACTCATTTATATTTTTTATTTCATTTCAAGAATATAACTTGAAAAATGATGGATAAGATTCCTTTTTAGATTTCTCATATGCATTTTCTGAACTCAGTATTTGTATATAAGGAGAGAAAGCAAGCAGGGTTTCCAAATTAGAGCTCCTCTGGGATATCTGAGCTCATCATATAGAGCAATAACTTCAGTCTGTGAATGCATCCTCCTTCAAAAAATAAGAAAGCATCTGCAAAATGATTCAGAGTTTCCATGAAAGAAGTGGGATTCTAGAGGATATGGGAAAGGATGGTAATTAAAAGTGGTTGACTGTGATCTGTGTTCTGCCTGAAACTGTTCCTAGCATTTACCTAGAAAGGTAAGGACAGTTTTTTCTTATACCAATTTCAAGCATGTGTGATTTCAAAGCTTTACTTATCTTCCTTGTTTTATTTCTGCTTCAAATTGAGTACACGTTGAAGTCCATCTACCAAAGTATAATGATAATGATTTTACCTCGTCTCTCTTATAAGAAGTTCTGTCTCCGTTTTCTTAAGACAATTGGTTTGTATCATCGCTCTTTCTTTGGAAGGTTACTGGAGTAACAGTTATTAAGACTGACTGTGCCATCGTTATGTTATTTGCCTGCTACAGCACTGAATCATTTGCATCAGACTGCACATACTTTGCAATTTCATATTATTGTCTGTGGGCCACAGTGTCAAATTAGATACTGTACAATCCTCTTTTATTTTTTTTCAAAAAGAGACTGGATGATAACCTATTAGCAGAGAACATTTTAAAATAAACTCTATTATAGACTTCTACAACTGTCTTCACACAGAAAAAATTCACTGAAAAAAGTCATGGCAGGTAATTGTTAAATATCGCCATTTCATGGTCTCCAGGTTTAATTTAAAGCAAGGTCAGCATAACATGCTCTTCTGTGTCTGGCTTTCATTTTATAAAGTAAATTCAATGTAATAAAATCATTGATAGGTATTTTGAAAAGTAAATGTTTAACTTCAATATTTTAATTAGAAAGCCTGCATTTTGTAAAAAATGTGAAGGCTGTTCCTCAGGCCATCAGAAAGTAAAATAATTAGGTTACTTAAAATCAACAGTAGTTGTGGATATATGTTGCTTTTTACATGCAGCTACCTTACCTCTGAAATTTCACAGAAAATTGAGACATTGTAGAAAAAAATATTACTGAATCTTTAACACATTGTGCTGATAACTATCTGTGTCATGTATCATTTAAAGGAGTTTTTGATGAGAATGACTATTTTTCAATCATAGGCTTGTGATGATTACTTTTTCCAATGAAAAGATCAAAGCAATTTCATATTATTGTCTGTGGGCCACAGTGTCAAATTAGATACTGTACAATCCTCTTTTATTTTTTTTCAAAAAGAGACTGGATGATAACCTATTAGCAGAGAACATGACATCTGTTGGGATTACACCATACAGCAGAGACTGTGCAAAATAAGAGAACATTTTTCATATTTGCCTAATTACATTTATCTTGTTAAATAATCATAGGGGTATGAACATAAAATGAAGTGAAAGGAAAATGAAAATGAAACCTACTAAATATAAAATGATACAGTTATGATACCTGTCAGCAATTACTCTAGTACATTCATGTTTAAAAAGTGCTAGAAGGATCGTTGTGTTCGTGCATTCTTCTGCCTTTATAGTTAACATCCCTTGCCAAATTCTAGAAAGGTCTCGAAGGTTGAAGATGTAGTGGAATTTAGATGGCGTAGGCAGCATCTTTGTCTAAAGAAAAGTATTGTTAATATTCAAAATCAGTAATATTTAGAATGAAATGAGAATACCATAAATTATACATTTATAAATAATTATGTACTTACTAAAATAACAAAAACACTAATTCTCTCATGTACTACTCTGGGCAAACTGTTTCTAAGAAGTCACCTAAAAATATCTGATCTATTTGGAAGCAGGATCTAGCACTTATAATGTGTGATTATCTCATATGTTGCTTTGGGCTTTAGAAATTAAAAATGATAAAGAATAAAGAATTTCACACTCTGTTGCCAAGTTATAGTGATCAAAGCTTTGGATAACATGAATAAAACTGTAAGAATGAATGAAATGATACAATCATTCATTTGTCATATATACTTAAATCTGGTATTTTCCAGATTCTTTCTCCAACAGTTATTCTTAAGGGGTATGAGCTCAGATGAGATAAATAAAATCATAGACTGGTTTGATCTGGAAGGGACCTTAAAGATCATTTAGCTCCCCCCTTGCTATGGGCAGGGGCACCTTCCTGTAGACTAGATAAGCATACTGATGACGATAAAGCTTTCTCTGTAATTCATACCTTTGTCCACTGCCACAATATTCTACCTGTTGGGACCAATTTTTTCACCATATCAGATACTTCAGAACTAAAGTTTCTACATGAATGAAAATACCCACATCCAATAACACCTGAAAAGATGAAATGAAATACATAATTAATCTCGGGGTGCACGATGTAATAATTTAATTTGTAAGCAACATTAAAAAACAAATTTAAATTAATTTGCTTTTAAATTATGGATGAAATAACATTGTCTCTCTTATCCATGGCTTTTCTGAACTGGTGTAGAAACAATTGGAGTCAAATGTACTGTCAAAAGAATTTTAGGAACAGAAGTCTGTTCAGACAATGCATATGTATTACATACTAAGATTATGAGCAGTGCTCATAATCTTTCAGAAAATCAATTATTTCCTTAGCAACTATTTTTTGCGTCTAAAATCAGAAAGGTAAGCGTTAAGGGGGATTAATTTCTGTTCCATGGCAGTATTTTGTTATAATACATCTTCAGTTGTTTCAATGGAAGTAGTTTGTATTTGCATGAGATGAAAATAGACAATGTACTTTTACACATTTTAAAGAAATTATTAAAAAAAAAAAAAAAACCAAGAAGCAGAACAAAGAGAAAGAAGTACCGAAGATTTTGTCAATGGATGCATTGGATGGCAATGTACAATTGAATATACAAAATTGTCTTTTTAAACGCTGTGGAATATCATTACGGCCTCCTCCTGGATGTATCATTGCTGCTATTATTTGTACATCTACAATAGTGGTGAAGTCTCCAGGTTTATCTAAGTTGTACATTCCTTTCATTTCCATCATTTGACGAACAATTTCATTTGTTATCTGTAAGTTTATGTAACACACAGATCAGAAATTCAAGCCACAACATATCATGGGACAATTTGATTTCTTCTTGTAATGTTACCATTAACACCCACAGAGACTTAGTCCAAATTCAGATTAAATTATTAAATAGCATTACCAATGACTTAAATTTAATTAAAAATTTCATAAGTCCCCTGATCTCCTTATATATGAAAAAAAATATCAGTTTAGAATAGACTGTACTTTTTAAAAACATACCTGATCTCCCCATTCATTGACAACTGGCATATTGATATCATCAATAAAAACAGTCATTTTCCTGCCTCCAGGAGGTCCATAAGTACTTCCAACACGTTTATCCACATAACTTTCTATCGTCCTCTAAAAATTAAAGAAAGCTCTTGGTTTTTTATCTAAAGCACAATATATATAATGTATTGATTAAAAAAAAAAAAAAGTCTAGCTTTCTTTTACAACACTTTACTTAACAACGATTTCCTCTTCTTTTTAGTCGCTCGGCATTGATAATGAAGGAACTCTATTCAGCTACTGCAGTTCTCCAGACTTAAGACTATAATATACAACCCAACTCTAGCTACCAGAAAAGTTTTCTTAAAAATGACAAAACTAAAATGTCATTTATTTTAGTATGCTGCATTATTTCTACAGGAAATATAACATCTTCTGTGAAGTCTGTTACAGTCTTCAAACAGATCAAGATTAATGCAAGAGGAACTGCAAGTATAAAAGGAAAAGAGGAGATTGGAAATTATGAAGTTTGTTGCATATCTTTTTTCTCACGCTTCACAAACAATAAAGAAAGAGTGGGACACAATTTGTATAAGCAAAAAATATCATTAATTGAACAAGAAGTGAAGGGTCTTTAGAGAAAAAAATTCTTAAAATTCCATAGTGAAAAAGCACACAGTAATCACAAATATATGCATCCCTATATGAGCGACTATATTTCACTCTTGTCTGCAAAAAACAATTATCTTACGGAATTTTCTGAAGACTTTAAGTGACTTAGGCAAAAAAAAGTTCCTTTAAACTATATTTCTACCTCACTTACCCTCAAGAAATAATTACATTTAAGTATATATTCAAGAACTGCTTAAATGGTATATTTTTACCTGAAACATAAATGGTTCTGTGGCAGATGAAAAGTTTAAACATTTTGACAAATGTTCTTCTGGATTATATTTCTTCACATATGCCTTAATCATGACTGTCTTTGCAGTTCCCTGTTCTCCTGTGAGCAAAACTGCCTGCAATAGACATTTAAATTCCATAAGTGGTATCAAAACTGTTAACTAAATATGCATAACAGAGCTATTTTAGACAAAGGGATTTTTCCTCTAATACTTTGGTCTAATATTAGATGGCATATTGTTCTGATAGTTTTCTCAGTGTGTCCATATGCAATGACATGTATGTGTTTTTCATACCACCTCCGTTTTCGAAGACAGATTACTTACTGAGTCAAAAAATAAAGTATAAAGAGAGAATGTTGTAGAGATGTGGGTATTTTTGTTTGCTTGTTTTTTTTAAAGCCAGTTCCTTAACTTTTCAATTTTCTAACACATTCATTGCAGTAGTGATTTGCAGCAGATGACCTTAAGGAGGATTTTATTTATAATGGAAAGTGGTCTCAAACATCTAATCTGAATGTTTTTTCAAGTTGTTTTCTTAGTAGATATTTTATTTTTGCCCTCACTTCTAATATCTCATTTCCTGGTTAATCTGTATGCTAAGCATCATTTTCATGTAAAAAAAACCCTAATAAATACATCCAGAAAAAGAAAGGTTTTCTAGTTTCCTTCTTGTATTGGTAAAATATGAGTTAAAATCAAAATGTTGCTAAGTAAAGGATTAATGGTGTAGTGGTACTTTTTTCCTTTCTTTTAAAACTCCCATAGAAATCTCCCATTTCATTTCATGAAAGGGAGCTAAATAGGAACCTCACTTTTTTCTTCAGACATAAGAGTCCTTCATGTTTTCAACCTAATTATATATAATTATATATATAAATATATATATTATATATATATTAGGATATTATATATATATAATATCCTAATTATACCTAATTATATCCTAATTATATATTATATCTAATATTATATAGAAATAATATATATCTATATTATATATATAAAAATATAATTATAATTATATATATTATAGCCATTTTCTTCATCATTACTGCATGAAACAAATTTAATCAGTTCAAAGAGGGGCGTATTTATGGTCACTATACTTGATAACACAGGAGATCTCTGACAATACTGTATTTGAAGAGCATTTGAAGTGAAATATTTGAATATTTGTCAGTCTCTTCTACTTTAAATTAATGCTCTCCAACAGATAACCATGATGATCCCATATGGTTTAATTCCTTATCCAATTTCTTGAATATCCAAGAGATCAATTGACCACACTAACACAGATAGTAATAAACTTTGGAGAATCAACAAGTCAGAAAACATCACTTTTTTTTTAATCTAGTTCCTGTATTTCAGCTGTAGTTGGAAAGAAAGTTCATGCTGTTATGATCTGATTCATGAGAGAAAATAATAAATGCATTCCTCAAATCAAAATTCAATGTCTTAGAAAATAGGAATGCTTGAAAATAAAGCACACTGACTGCTATCATAGATGGGAGAATTTAGCTCAACCAAGATGCAGACACTAGTTCCACAGTACACTGAATTCTGAACTCAAGAAAGGTGGGTAAAACCATACATTACAGGAGCACTGAATCGTGAAAAGGAGTATGGCTAAGAAACTATCTTTAGAATATTTCAGTATTCATTGTGTGCACTGTAATGATTGCACAAGAACGTACCTGGAAATATTACAAATATCTCCCAAGGCATTGACATACAAAGATTAATCATTTGTTCTCAAATATCAAGATTTGGTATGTTTTTATAATCTGTGTCAGATACATGAAAGAGACAGCCACATTATGATCTCAGGAAAAGTTTATCAAGTCCAAGTAAATGGTTTTGTGCTAAATCCCAGAATTTCACAGAAAAGCCAAGTTCCATCACTGGATCGTGCACTTTTGGTATTTCTAATATTGGCTTCAGATACCAAGAAAGAAGTACTCTGAACTGTACTTCAGAATCCAGCACAGGTTTCCACACTAAGTTGCTGGGGCTGTTAATAACATTGTGCTTTTTCTTTGTGGCTTTTTCTTGTCTGTTTGTTTTTCCAGAGCATCAACTGTGCAAATTGGACTATACATATTTATGTTGTAAATAACTATTGTTTGATGGCCTTTTGGCCATGATGCCAGATTGGATTTTACTGGTTAAATCAATGTATAAAGTATTTTCTCCTTTTCTACAGTCAGGGAAAATGCTATTAAATACAGCTTTCCTAATGAAAGAAAAAAATGCAGTAAAGGCTAGTGATTTCATGTTTATACTGAATTGACATAGGAAGCTCATTATCCTTATTTTTCTGTTCAAAAAGCATAAATTAGAATGAGGACTATGGTGCAAATACTAGGAACAAGGTTTTAAGTCTTTTCTCTAAAAAAGATGATATGTTGTTGGGTTTAAGTGTTAAGAGAATAAATATTTTATTAAAATATTTTAAACCTCCTTGGCGGACAGAAAAAACTATAGAAGATTCAAGTTAAGGAAATAAAAACAGAGCAATATGTAAATAATGGTGCAGCCAGAAAGCCACGGCTAGAGACAGAGAATGACTGCAACCCTCAATTACCACATATGTAAGTTTCTGTTTTTCTACAATTAAAATAATAATTTTGTACTTACTTTGTGCTGTTTTGCAATTGTGTTTATCAAAAACTGAGTTCTGACATTGTCAACATTTGGAACCAGAATAGATGCATAGTCTGGGACATTATCTGTTGGATACACATACTCCTGAACACTTTTACTCCAATGTTCCCAATCACCTGAAATTAAAAAAAGATTTTGTTAGTAAAAAAAACCCCCAACCCTATAAAATATAAAAATATATAACAATAATGTGTACTATTTAAATATACATATAGCTACTTAAATAAAAAAGTCAAAACAATGGTTACCTGAAAACTTGTTCTTATTCTGCTGGTGAAAAGTCACAGAATATGAAAATATGGGTGGAGTGTATAAACTAAATCAATATTGCTGGCAGGAAAATAACTGAATTTGGATAAATTACAAATAGATGCATTCCCATGACAATATCATGTAATAGATCAGTAAATTCTTAGTGAAATTGATGTACCTGCATTAGTTTACCTATAAATTCCCCGTGGAAAATAATATACTATTTGAGGTCTTATGAATTCTAAGATTTACTAGTGATTATCAAACATGGATAAACAATGATTAAAAGTGGAATTTAAATCAGGTCATATGTTTAACAAAAAATATTGTGAGGAAATTAAATACAAATGTAAAATTAAATTAATCTAGAACAGACTGGAAATAAATTATTCTAAAAACGTAGACTGGTTAAAGATAAATAACAGAAAAAAAAAATCTTTAAGAATGAAATTAAAAGCAAAAGAAATAAGAAAGTATCACCGGTGAGAAATGTATCCCTGGTTTCCAACTTCTTATCTTGACACCTGATGCATAGAGAATATGAGCTACTACCATACTTCCAAAATCTTTACTTATACAACCAAGGAAGAAGTAGTAACTTTAAAATTCTAGTGAGCCATATTAAGTTATAAAACAGCAATAAAATAACCATCTTTTTTTTTATTATTCAGATTATTCTTACCATAATCAGTGACATAAAACTCATACATCGTTTGATTGGTGCCAGGGGGAATTTCTGGTAAATCTAATTTGTTATCATGAGCTCTGATGAAGGCTTCAAGTTTATCTCTGCTGTCCAACTCCAAAAGGGCGCCTAAACTCCACATTATTCCAAAGCAGAACAATTTATGCAGATGAGATATAGACGATAAACCACCTTCTTCCTTCGATGGAATCAAACCTTCCAGAAGATTAATGGACTGAAAATATTTTAAAACATAATGCATTAAGAAAGCATCACATAATCACTTTTTAATTTTATATCCCCATATATGTATTTACATAAATTATTCACATGTATTCAAACTTCAAATTATAATCGAAAACAGGTACAGATTACAAAAGAATAACATAAATTCCAGAATATCAAGGAATAACATGACATTCAGAACTGTAAACCAAAGAGAATAAAGGCATCCATGTAAACCTGCACATTTTCAAAATTACTTCAGTATTTTGACAGTCAAATATTCTTTTAAAATACATCTACTGAATAACGTCAGTTACAAGCTAGAGTAATTGAGCAATATTTTAATAATATTTATAGTATCTAGTGGGATATTCCTAATTCAAAACCAAATACCCACCATTAAACATTATAATTTATGTGCCTCCTCACCACTGGAAAGTCCTTAAAGCGTAGTTTTCTATCTTTAAGCATAGAAAAATTTTCAATTGCTGTTTAATGTTTTTATCTCAATTATGGTCAAATACTGAATATATCACATCGACTTCTATTTTGTGTTAAAAAGGAAATAAATCTTTGAAGTATCAATTTTTATGATTTCTTCCCTCTCTAAGGAACTAGATTCCAGAAATCTAGTAACTCGCTATTTATTGTCGCCCTCAAGCCAGATGTTTATTTTGATAGTCTTAAATAATATCACTTATAAGACTTTTTTATACATAGCAGTATCAAACACATTGGTTCAAAATATATCTTTCTAACTGAGAATCAGATTTTCAGTCAGCACTTGGAATTAGCTTTTTAATAAATTATTTATGTTGTCTTAGATCATAATCTCATATTTCACAAGTAGGAAGTAATGCAGTACCATATACAAACAAACACACCCACACACTTATATAAACACATATGTAATAGTATCTATACGAAAAAATATATAATACAGCCTAGGGACCTAAATAGTTTAAATACTTTTAATTGCTTTAAAAATCGGTTTTAAAAAGATGATTAACCACTATTAATTATAGTTAAGACTGTTAAAATAATGCCACTAATTTTCTTAGAAAGAAGAATTATAAGCTATCTAATTATTTCAGAAACAGGCTGTATCTGTTTATCTGAACAAAATCTGTTTATCCTCTCAAACATAACACCACTTTAAATTTTGATGCACTGGCTTATAAAAGTATTTTGCAACAAGTTTTTGGAGAAAGAAAACAGAAACAAATAGCTTCAAAATACACAAATGGTTCTAAAAAGTCAGATGACAACATTTTCCCAGCATCTCATCTGTAACAGTGACCAAAAGTGGACACTTTCTGAAAAATAAAAACAAAGGAAAGCTATGACAAATCGTACTGGTACTCTCTTGGCTTGCAGTGGTACTGGCAGTGGTACTTCCTGTACTCTGCCCAGTGTAGGGCTTTCAAAATCAAATAGACTTTCTCTGGGTTTAGTAATCATTTACAGATTTTTCAACCATGAAAATTTCAGGGCTGGTGTTGAACGTACATAAACTTTTACAATCCATAACACCCTTCAGCAAGACGTTCCATTGATCTGCTACATACAGCACGGTACAGTTTGTTTTTTGCTTGTGTCAACCTCTCCATGAATTTCATTTGCCATTTCACTACCAATTTATTCAGTCTCATAAAGTCTGTCTATAGTTCTTCATGATTAGCTGCTTTGTCCTCAACACCTTGAACAATTCAGTCATCAGTAAACTTCTTCAGCTACAACTTTTCCTAGTTGTTTATTAACATTTTGAGTGGCACCAGCCCACTGCTGTTGCCTCAGGATCAATTCTATCATCTCTACTTTGTAAGAATTGCTCCCTTATTTCAATCATTCGTTTCCTATCTTGTAATCAATTATTTTTACCTAGAAATGTATCGCTTGCCTTTTGTTATTATTGCTTAGGTTGCATGTAAATCTGCGGTAAAGAGCTTCATTGAACACTTTTATTTCTTCATGAAGACCACATTAACAGGAAGCTGACTTTACATGTATACTTACAAGGTGGGATAGCCCTAAATAAAACTGTTGACTCTTCTCAAATAAATTTTACTTGTCTATCTATTGAGGTTGTTCAGAGGAAGGTAAACAGCTAAAACACAAATATAAAAATAAAAATGGCAGAAAAAAGATAATCTGGAAACAGTGGTAGAATATATACAGTTAGAAAATCAGTGGAAAGTATAAGGAAGAATCTAAGAATCATCACGTGACAACTGATTCATAAACAAAACAGCTGGAGACATGCAGTATAGGATTGTCAATCATAGTAGATCTGTGAAGTAAATATTTTTTATTATTAAAAAAATCACTGATCGGCTCCCACTTGAAGAAAAACTCTGACTGACAGGAAAGCAAAAGTAACTATGTTGACCTTGGAAGCACTGACTGAGAGAAATCACACATGGAGATAAAAACAGAATTATTCTCTGCTGAAAGTACCAGTAGGTTATTTTGACCTTTACTGCAGTTTGTTTGGTGTTTATGGAATTGGAATGAAACCACTAGCTTATTAACTGTATGCTTATGAAAACCAAATAAAGCCTTCAACTTCTATTCAACTCAGGACCAGTTTAAATACAAAGCAATAAGGAGAAGTTCATTCTGCACACTTCTAATTACTCCTGTATTCCCAAACTAATACTGAAGCTGTGGTTTTCTTCATCACAAAACAATCTTTTCAAATGAAACTTTATTGCTATCATATCATTCAATTTTGCAGATTTGCAATATCAATTCATACAAGATTACACACTACCTGTTTTACCTGCATAATGTAGTTACATTCCAGAAGCTCCATTTTTGGATTAAGGTTTAGTTTCATGTATGTATATGCTGGTTCAAAGATTCTGTCATACAAACTTTGCAAAATTTCAGCTTCTTGAGCAGAACGTTTTTTCAGCCATGACTGAAAAACATCCACAATGTTATTCTGTATAAACTTATCACCAAATAAAATCAGGAGTAGCTAGCAATGACAATCTTACTTGTAATATTGGTCTCCAGCTAAGGGCAGAAGAGCTGATGTAGACCATACCCATACGAGAAACTGTTGCTGGAGAAGCATTCTCAATGTTGTGGACTTCAAATAACAGCTTACAAGTAGGAGACATGGGAATTCGATCTCCATTTGCTAGAGTGAGAGTCTTGTTATCATCCAAAACTGAATTTAGATTCTCAATCCAGATTGCATCTACAGGACCATCTAAAACCAGAAACACATTTTCACCTGGGGAAAAAACAAAACAAAACAAAAACAAACAATGAAAAGAGCTATAGTTCATATACTTAAAGAACAAGCTTATTGCAAATTCTACTGTCTTCACAGATATTCATTACTGTATGAACTGCACAGCTAGTAAAGGCATCATCTCTGAAAGAAACAAATGACTATGGCATGCCTATATCTTTACAACATACATTTGCGATGACATTACTTATGCTATCTACATAGAATCAGATCATTACTCCCTCATTCTCCCTCCTCAACAGGAAAAGAGGAGATATTAAGAAGAAAATGCTCATGGCTTAAGGCAAAGACAGAAAGATTGTTTACTAGATACTGTTATGCAAAACAGAGTTGACTTGAAAAAAGTAATAAAATTCATATAAAAGATATTTATAGAAAGGATGTTAAGATAGTTGAATTTTTATGGAGGAGAGCAACCAACCAGGTAAAAGGCCTGGGGGGCACATGAGGGGAAGTGGAAGTCGCTTTGTCTAATTTGGACAAAAGGTGGCAGAGAGAAGACTTCATTGCTCTTTACAACTTCCTGAGGGAAAGTGGAGAGAGAGGTACTGATCTCTTTTCCCTGGTAATCAAAGGGAGCCTTGGCATCTTGGATCTCTGCCCTCTTGGCCCCTGTTCCCCTTTTTAATCCCCTTTTTTAAAAAAAAAAAAAGAACCACCTTCTAGGAAGGTACCCTAGAAGAATTCCCTTTGATTAATACAAATATTTTTATTCTTTCAGATGCAAATGAATATTTCTGTGAAAAGGAATTTCAGTATGCTGCAATATAAATATAAGTAGTCAATACAAGAAAAACAGAAGAAAATATTAAAGCTAGTGCAATAAGTACAAGTAAATCTTCACTGTAATTTATCAGTGCAGCCTAATACATCTGCACTGCAGAACCAAAGTGGCAAGGGAACAAACAATTTAATTATTGTTTTTACTGTTTAATGTTAATATTGAAACAATTGAAACAATAAGTTTTTAAACTCTTCCTCTTTCTTGTGAAGAGATGTGAAATATCGTCTGTAGTTGTTTTCAAGAGGAAACTTCACCATATTTTCAAACTTGGGATTCTTTTCAACATCATTCATTTTCACGATAAACCAAATGTAGCACTTACATACCCTTTTTAGCTTTCAATGTTTTCCTCCACAGTGTAGAAAATATTCCATCTGTCCAATCATTAGTTGCAGCATCTAGTTTTCCAAACATCTGAGGAGCTGTAATAGCTTTGGGATTCATTCGCATTTCTCTATGAGGTTGTCCGCATTCTGTCAGTGCTCTCATTAATATAGTTATGACCATTGTTTTTCCAGATCCACTGGGTCCAAGTGTCATCAGCCCATGACGTACTAGAGAAGTTTCATACAACTATTAAAAAGCAAAACATTTTGAGAAATATGCTTTTGGAAGATTTTCGCTTACACTTGTACGTGTTTGATAGTCACAGATTATAAATACATTAGACATTCAAGGTCAGGAACTCAGAAATCAGTTTGTATTTCCTTATTTGTAGCATTTTGTGGAACTGTATATATCTTCTTATCCTTATCTATTATAAACACAGACGTTTACTATAAAATGGCTTACAGAACTAAATCTAGCCTTTTTCTGTATTATTCAAAAGGAAAAAAATGAAGAGTAGCAAAACATTTAACACAAGAGTGTATAATAATGAAAGTGCGAAAGCATCTTAAGTACATGAAACAGACACAACACTTCCTATGGGATTTTGTAAGTTAAGACCACACAGCTGATTAACGAATCTAACACTTTGAGGACTTCCTTGAAGTATTTATGTACAAATTACTACAGTCCAAAATGCATTCTTATGCCCTACTGCCCCTACGCTAGCCTACAAAACTCATGTTTAAAGAGCTAAGTACATACTTTCCTTTTTCATTCAAATAGCTCAGATGCACTAAAATACATGGGAAAGGCTGAGTTAGCAGCATTCTTTAAGATTTTTTTTTTCTTTTTCTGGATATAAATAAATAATAGATTAGTCTTCCAAGTGTGGTTTACACATAGTCTTTATTTTATTCTTATACTAGCAGCACAAGTCTTTGAACGAGACAGTGATTTAACCACTAACATGGTGTTTTGACTTGAATTTGCTAAGGAAATACTACAATTTTTTTTTTTTACCTGAACAAGCTTAAGATTCCATGGTGGATGATTAGTCAATCCTGCTTCTTCTACCTGATTAGCTACTGCAGCCTGAAGCTCATTATATTTATTACTGTCCAACTGCAACCCCGGAAACAGATCATTGATAAGACTCAGAAACAAGGGCTCATCTTCGTCTATCTGAAAAAGTTATTCAGTGTTAAAGCCCAGCTATCCACAGCTCTTAAACCCAAATTGATATCTACTGTAAAATATTTAACAATAAGAATGTAGTTTTTAAACACAAGTGCTTGTTCATAAGCACAGTCAGCCAACAAGACAAATCACTAAGCTGGCAGCATTTTCATAATGTCATCTGTATGTCATGTGAAAAACAAATTTGAAATTTATTTCAGTTCTCACTCAGTACACACTGAATCTATATTTATAAAGTGTATGATCATTCAATTCTGATGCTTAAAGAGCACCTATAAGAACTTCTAAAAACGTATGAAAGATAGATTTCTCAGCCCTGCTCAATATCATACCCTACAGATTTGGTACATACACTGGATTTATGGCACATAAATTTGATGCATATACAAATTATTCCATTTATTGATAGTAATCAGCCTACACCCATTAGTATGTAAAACATCACACCCCAGACAAACCACTATTAGATTAATTAATTAATTACTATTAGATTCTTACCAGCTTTGAAAGATTCATATCTCTTAGCCCCCTCATAACAATGCTTAATTCGCTTTCATTTGGTCTGGCCCTTTTTTGAGTTCCGAGAGTCCTAAGTACTGAAAGGATATTCCTCAGACCAAAGTCATAATGAACCTAATAGAATGTGAAAATATAGATCATGCATCAATAACAAGTTCTCTACCTTTATTTCATTAGAATAGCAAATCTTACTTGTCTGTTCTATAGTATAGTCACACTGCCTGGAAAAGTTAACTCCATTTGGAATTGTTGCTGTTCTTTAGAAATTATTCTATTAAAATAAACAACAGATAAGAAGTTTATTTTCAGGAAGGAGAGTATAACCTTTCTAGTTTGGATTTTGTTGACTTCATCATTTACGAACTGATATAGCAACTATTTTGTAGCTCTCTACATCAGTGTTTTAAAAAACAGTATTTGCATTCTACCCTGGATAGTCCCAACTAAGGCAGCTTAAACCCAAGGCTACAGATCAAAGCAGTGTTGTGAAATTCAGAGCAGTTCTGTAACTAAAATCAAACTTAAGACATTCCTCCTGCAGAAAGCTACAGATGCTTTCTCTTGATTTCACTAAGCATTTCAGAAAAATGAGACACAAGGTTAATTTCCCCTGCCTTGATCACATTTAGGCAGACAACTTCATATATGGGCAACTACAAGTTATATTTTTTTTAAGAATTAGATGACTGTGTGTATGTAACTACATACACAAGAACTTACGTGGTTCAAAAATGTTAATAGAAAAATGCTTGGATTATATTTTAACTATTTCAATATTTTACTAAAAGCATGAAAGTGATTGTTCAGAAACAACCTGCACAAATGAAAATCCAAAGGGTTGCATTGCATAAATACTAAGACAAAGGGGAAGAGAATGCATAACATTACCTGCTTAGTGAGCTGCTCCTCACAAAGTTTATAAAGAACGAAGAACTTCTGAGACAAAACCACATTATCAATAAATCCATAACTTGCAAGTTTAACTCTTATAATTATCTGAAACACAATGTTTTCCTTTTAGAAATAAGGGTGTTGGGTATTTTTGTTTCTGTGTTTGTTTTTTAATAGATAAGCAAATTTAAATAGTCAAATAACAAAGTACATTTTTTTCTTTCAGTTCAGTCATTAATTTTACCTGTCTATCTGGAACCATCATTGACACAGTTCTGAACAGAATTTTGAGATTTTCTGGTAGCTCTTGGCGTCCAGCATATCCAGGATTCTATACAAGAAAATAAATTGCGTTATTATTTGCATCAAATAATACTCTTTTTATTTTTTGAGAAAAGCAAGTTTATGCATAAATGCTTAGAGCTGTTGAATTACATCCTTTCTCCACTAATGATTAAAATATGAAGTAGAAACTTCAACCAAACTATGAATTTAATAATTACATAAAATTGCATTATAACTGAAATTGTCTATCATAATAAGCCAGTAATTATAATTTAAAATTTTTGTGGAATAAAATCTACTTGGTTCATTGCTTCTAGTGTATTCCCAGAGCTCTACACTGAGATTTCAGCAAGATAAATATGATAAAATGAAAGTTCATCATTTTCTCTGGAGTAACTAAAGAGTATATAGTTGATATTAGCTTAACTCATACTGATCAAATGTTAGGCATTTGGGGAAGAGAATTTCCTAAGTACCGTTTAGAAGAGGTATGTCGTAAAGATTCAATGACTAGCAAGAGCTGTGGGACTTATCTTTAATGTATATATACTGCAAGAATTTTTCACGTGTTGCCACTGTATGAAGGTCTCCCATAAATGTCACCCATAAAAGTCTCATGACGCAAGACACACTTTTTCATAATGCCTATGCTAAATCCAGGATTGGAGCACACAGCAGAGATCCCTTTGCCACAGAAGGCAAAACCGGACAACTTAGTATTGTGTCTAAACTAGTAAGCACATCCACATGAAAGAATTTTTTTTTTTCTTTTTGGAAAACCTGTTGTCACAAATATATGAGGAGGGGGATCCCCATACTCATCCTCTGTAAATCAGCTTTATCTTTTTTTATCCATATAGAGTATCCATTAGACAAGACACATCTATTTGAAAATTGTCTTTCCTGGAAAGAAACCTTCAGTTTTAGGAAAAGGGTCTCTTTTCTTTTTTTCCCTCCAGTACTTTTCTCAATAATAATGTTGAAGCATTTCAGGTTAAGGTAGTTAAGTATGTTACTGTTTTGATCCTCTCAACAAGCACAGAGAATTCTGAAAGTTTGGCCAAACTTCTAGGTTGATGACACAATGAACTGCAGTACAGTAATGAGAGGGTGCAATGCGCCGAACTGAGCAATAATCTTCAAGCAAAAACTAAGGCACGCAATTCATGGAGAATTATTTGTGCGTTCTCTAGTTCGGTCTATTTCTTAGCAACAGCTTCAACTAATTAATCAAGTAATTTCCTTTCACCTTGTCACGTCATTAATGTCATATGGCATAATTTGTCACTTCTAGGGAATTATTGCTATATTTACCATTGTTAGGAAAATTCCAAACTCTGGATTTAAATCTACACAGTCTCCATCAGAAAAAATGAACTGCTTTTTTCTTTCTTTTCTTGCTGTTAAGATAATATAAATTTGTTGTGCTGCAACTGACAAGACAGGCAACTCAATCCGGTTGAATTCATCAAAACATCCCCAAGATCCAGACTGTGCAAGACCTAAAAAAAAAAAAAAAAAAAAAAAAAAAAAAAAAAAAAAAAAGGGATATAAAAATGTGTAATCTGCTTTTTCTTCAGGTATATTTGAGATACTTGAACTATATGTTTGTCTTTTTCTTCAAATAACTAAATAAAATTGGCTTTATTTATCGCCCTGGGGCTAAGGTCAAACTTCTTCCAAACCACCTGAGTATCTTCATATCAGTATTCAGTTTTCTTCAAAATGCTTGCTAGTGAATCAAAATCAGAAACATCTTTTTGTTATCTCAGGGCATTCTGCAGACTTTGGTACTGATCTTATCATGAATGGAACCTTTAAAGTGACAATTTGATTATTTTGCAAATAGCAATGGTTCATCTAAAAAATAAAAAAGGAGTGACTTACATCTTCAAAAAATTAGCTCTAAAATGTTGCAGAAAAAGTCCTGCTTTTTAACTTTTATTTGTGTTTTCATTTTCAAAGAAGATGCTTTTAGAAACACACAGCTTTAAACAATTTTATGCTACAATTATTTCTTCAATAAAACAATAAAAATCTGAATAATTTCACCCTTTGCTTCTCACTACAGACAATACTATAACTTTGAAAAATCAACTGTCAAAAACTATATGGAATCCAACAAGTCATTTATCTGGGAGAGAATAACTTCATGCAGCAGTCCTGGCTTGGTGCTGACTGGCTAGAAAGCAGTTTTGCAAAAAGGACCTGGTGTCATCCTTAACAAATGAGCATGAATCAGAAATGCATCCTTGCAGCAAAGGTACCCAGCTGCTTATTATCCATATGTTTGAGGGAAATCACTGTTCACTTTTACCTTACACTTGGGAGATAGCAGTTGTAGTAGCATATACAGTCAGAGGCTTTCCAGTGAAGGGAAGACATTGGCTTACTGGCACAAGCCCAGCAGGTGGCTGCCATGATTGCCAGGGTATGGAGGACATGATTCAAAAGGGGGGCTGAGAGAATACAGGTTCTTCAGCCTGAAGAGAAAGCTAATTGAAAAGACTGCTGCTGTTTATTGGAGTTGAAAGCTGAGAAGTTGGAGCCAGATTCTTCTCAGATGTAAACATTGGAAGAAAAGCCAATGGACACAAGTTGCAATATTGGAAAGTCCAAGACAATACAGTTACCAAAACATTTACCATGAGGTTGGTCAAACACTTGAACAGTGGCCCTGAAGCGTTCTAGTCATCCCTGGAGATATTTAAAACCAATAGGAATAAGGTCCTGGGCAACCTGCTCTAATTGCACCTGCTCTGAGTATGAGGGGGGGGAATCTATGCGACCTGTGGAGGTCCCTTCCATCCTATATGATTCTATGAAATCTTACCTTTGAAAATCCTACCCAAACCTCTGAAATCCATTTGATCAGAACAGTTGAAGACTACTACATATTTTCCCAGAGCCTTTCCCATGTCTTTCGTCGTTTCCGTTTTACCAGTTCCAGCAGGTCCAGCTGGAGCTCCTCCCATGTTCATTCCCAAAGCCTGAGCTAAAGTTATATAGCACCTATAAATGTTAAATCATATCAATTTATTAAATTGCGATGAAGATATGTTTAATATAAATACAAAAATGAATTATCTGATATATTCTTGTGTTAAAGCATCAATTCTTCATAAGCAATACCATTGATTTCACTCAAATACAGCAATTCCAGAGTGGTAAAATCATAAAATGCAGAATTTAAGCATTTCTAACAAAACAAGAAAAAGTAATGTGATCTTTATCTAGTACATTAAAAACTGTTAATATTAGATAAACTAGCACATAAATGAACAACAGAAAGGAATTTAATTGTCATTAATTATTTTTGAAACTAAAATGAGACAATTCTGATGTTAAATGATACCATTATCATATTTGGCAATATCTTAATCTCTATAGCATTCACCAGGTTAGGTTACTTTTGTATAAATCTTGAAGTCTGTAGGAATAAGGATACGTGGCCCTCACCATAATGATATATTAAAACTTTGAATCACCAATTTTTTTTTCAGTCCTGAAGAGTCTTGACTGCCATTTTAGTTATATGCAATCCTTATGATTTTCACACAGTTAAGTGCCAGAGTAATACTTGACCAAAATGGAGTGACCAAGTTTCTATACAACTGAGGAGGTATCTTCACTGTCAAACCAGTTCTAAATAACTAACATTGCTAAGAAGTATTTATTCAGAATTTTTAGTCTATAGAGTTTAATAACTACCTAGTTCCTATGGATTAGATTGAATCATTGTGGTGTTTTACGTCAAATTTGCACTACAAGGTTCTTGATGCTTATTATCTGACTCTGTTAACTAAAAAGAACTGTAGGTTTTGTGTGTCTATTGGAGCGGAGACAAAGTTGGAGTAGAAATTAAGTTTTTTGTCCAAAAATATTTGATTGCTGAGTGAAGTACAATATACTGCAGAAATGAACTGAGCTTTCCATATTGTCACAACAGCAGTCCTACCTATACTGGAGAAATAAAGATATTCTAAAAAGCTGTACAGACCCATATTCCACATAAATAGCAAAATTAATAATGGCATAATGGAAGTTATTGCAATATACTGAGTGGAATTTTTGGCAAGTAAAGTATCTTTTGGCATATACAGCCTAGTTTCCCATTTGGCCAAAAGTGATACCTCAAAGAAAGGAGTAAATTGAGGAAGAAGCCATGGAACTCTGAAGGAAAAAAAAAAAGAAAAAAAACAAACAACCAAAAACCCAACATGAATCCACACTTGAAACAAAGTTAATGGCTGTTTCCCGGTAGTAATAATTGGTTATCTTAGACTTTCAAAGACATCAGGGTAGTAAGGGTACTGCCTGACATCAAAGGTAGCAACAAAATCCTTATAGAATCCTTTATTACAGAGCTTGAAACATTTGATCCAATCTCTCTTTTCAGAATAGAAATTCTGCAAAAATTACACTACTGTGTGATTACTCAGTTCTGCTAGTAGATCTCTTAAGACCATGGAATGATAAAACTGTTATAAGAATGACTAAGTGTACGAAATAGTGGGAATGTATTTTACTTCTTATTTTTATTCTTTTTTCTTTTTTTATTTTTTTTAAGGGTACTGTTAAGCAAATGTAGGAGAAGACTTTTGATTATGACCTAGAACACACAGAGCTTAATTCAGAATATTTCTCCTTGAAGATACTATGTTAAGTAAACACTATATATATAAATTTTTATTACATATAATCTTGTTTCTAACCTGTCTGTAAGAGGTGTTATAACCAGACGTTCAGTGCAACCCAGAAATTCATTTTGGTAAATAAAATCAACATCTGTAATGGATACCAAAACTTGATCGAGATCCTCCTTGAAATAAAATCTAGACTGCTTTAGCCACTCAAAATCAGTTGGTGATCTGATGTGCATTTTTACCTTGAAAAAAAAGTAAACATATCTATGTTATGACACTCATTTTATTATATTTGATAACTGCAATAAAATCCTAGTTTGCAAATAATTAGAATAATGAGTGATTTCTTAAGTTAGAATTCCTAAGAAGTGAAGTAAATATAAACCTCATATAATACTTAGAGATGCATTTTAAGCTGACTAACAAATGATCTGATAATTTCAATTGATTGTAATCAAATGAAGCTTAAATTACTTTGGTTGTGCATCTAATCCTCCAAGGGAAATTAGCAAGCCACATTATGTGAATTCCCCAAACACACAATAACAGAGGGCATGGTGTAGGATTTAATGAAGACATAGAAGATAAAATCTGTATATTCTAGTATGTTCATATCATGAGCAGTAAAAAATATTGAGGAACAGATAGCATTTCTCACAGAATAAATGAACATAAAGAATTTAGCAGACTCTAAGAAATTCAAGCAAATGACAGATCTTAGGATTTTTTTCATTTGTTTTTCTTCTGCATATATCCTTTAGAAACCATAAAGAAAATCCCAGTAGCCTGCTCTCTGAAGGAGCAGGAGAAACAAAGAATAAATTAGATGTTAGGGAAGACAACAATCATTTGTTAGAAATCAAAACCTGCAGTTTACCAGATCATCAAAAATATCACGCTGGTGTACATGTATGGTAATAAGTGTTTCAAACTTTCCCCTGTCGAAGCTGGAAAGATCATGTGTGGTCTGGCTAATCAACATATTCAAAATATCCAGAAATCTCCCATTGGTCGCTTGCATGATTTTTTTGTCCTCTTTAGCATTCCGTAGAGCTTCTTCAGAGTCACGTGTCCACAACATTTGAATTCCCAGTAATCCAACCTACAAATTTAATATGTGAATGAATACAAAATAATAACTTATTCAATACTAACCCTTTGTTAAATGCTTTCGGCATAATGTGAAAATAAATTACAGCATCAAGAGTGCTAAATGATCACTAGCTTTCATTATGATAATACCTCACCATAACGCTCTGCTTGAGTTAGTTGGCTCTGTTACAGGATTTCAAACTCCTAAGAAAACATTTTTTTGAAGTTACAAAAAATTATCATAAACTGAGATATGCACAAATTAAGCACAATCCTCAGTTTCACTTACAATCCAGTCTAAGTGTACTCCAGCATCAGAAACAAACAGATCTTAAACTGTGGGGAGATATTCTGTTGAAATTTTTTCTCTGGCAGTTCACATCTAATTAAAGAACATTTTTTAAAAAATGTGTTCGTTTTCTACTGAACATGGGATGCATTACTATATTGATTACTGGTTGTCCTCATCAGAGCACTCTGAACTAGAAAGTATTTTTTGTTTCAAATAAATCTGGGACATTGAGCGTAAACTGCGGTCTCAGATTTTGGTTTCCACATATCCATGTAAATGACATTTGATTTCCATGAATCCAATTGATATCCATAGCAAAACATGATAGAAGAGAATTCTATCAGTACCTTTCTTTCCCACACTGTTAAATTTATAGAGCACCAAGAGCACCTTTGACATCCACTTTCTACTTTTTGTCTCCAATATCTCACTAGTTCAAGGCTACAGAGGTTGTGAAGCAGGAAATATCTCCTCATTTTAGAATAACCAGGCTACCAAAAATCAAATTTATTTTAGAATGACAGCTGAGTAAGAGGGGAAAAAACACCTTTGGATGCAACTTTTTCCAAGCTGTCTAAACCAGAAGCATCTGAGACAGTGAAAAGGTAATTCAAAGGAATTAAAAGTATATCAAATATTTTTAAGTATTTTGCCTAATTTCTTCTCTGTCCTATAACAAAGCATTTATTTCTCTGTACCTTACATTTCTTGTCAAAAGACCATTTTCTTCTCTCCCTGCTCCTCCCACCCTGTCCACTACTTTCAACACAATTAATTTGTGCAGTCTTAATAATCCTAACATTTGGATTGGGAAACAAGATCTTTCCTGGTGAAAATAAAGCCACCTCAAAATGTCTGACATGTAAGCAAAACAGGCAGCACATCATTCTTTTTTTTCTTAAAAGTAATATACATCTTAAATTCTGCTAAGATAGAAGCAATTGTCATAAACACAACTTTAAGATAATTCTGTTCAAAATCTAAATGTCCTGACCAATTTTTGAAATCAGGAATGTACTGTCTGGTTTTAATATTTGCATATAAAATAATTATGCCTACTGCTGTAGTGATTAATAAATGGCAGGGTCACAATACAGAAAGGCTGAGAAACAGTTCATTATTTGCTAATGAAATTTATTATCAGTCACTAAGATGGAGAAGTCTCTACACAAACTAGAATCTTTGAAGATAGGCTTCTATTAGGTGTGCATTATAATGACAAATACATGAATTATGAAGTCCCATAAATCTTCATGAGATGAGATAACCATAATAATAGCCCTTGCAAACATAAATTATGAGAGAGAAATCGATCTGCACAATAAATTTTCTTTGCATATCAAAGAGGTTCAATAGCCATCACAGACAATGTAAGCTCTACTTTGCATTTTCTATGAGAAGACAAAATTATTTTAATGTGGATAACAAGAAAAATATTATGCTATACATTGTGTACCAAAATTGAGGTTGTAAAAGCTGCCTGCTACTGGTTAGATTTATACGCTTGTTTTCTCTTTGGGAAATTCCTCATATAGACAGTCCATTAGTCTATATGTTGTTTATTTCCCCAACATGCAGTCTAGACTTCACACACAAAACCATGTTCTGTATTCTCACCTGTGCTGGAAAGTGATTGAGAAAGTTCAGCAAATCATATCCCGTGTCACTAATTTGGTAATATGCTGCCCTAATTATAGCATGCAATGAAATCTGCTGCACATGTAGTAAATTCTGTAACCAAAGCTCTACTGGTCCTTTTGCAATCACTGGAGTGTCCAACTGAGAAATAAATAAAAGGGAGAAAATAAGACATAGTTAACAAATTCCTCTTCAACACTGTTAGTTAAAAGATAGTTACTAAAGATCTTTGCACAAAAATCATAAATACTATAACTACTGCAAAAAATTATAACAATTTTATTACATTGATGATTGAAACATTTACTTGTAATTAACAGCAATTCAACTTAATATATATATTGATATGTTGGATAATAGAGTGATTTATCTATTACAAGATTTCTGGGGGGGAGGGGAAGGAAAGGGAGAGGAAGGAAAGGGAGAGGAATATCAGCAAATTACCAGTATTTTTTCTCCTTCTCTTGATATGACTGCCAGTATGCGATCATAATCCTTTTGGTGAAATTCTACTTCATTTATATTGTCAGATATGGAAAGCAGATGCGGCTGTAAGGATAATTCAAAAGACATTCAAGTTATTCAATAACATTAACATTACATAACATTACCATAGAAAAAAAACAAAATTGAAGGTAAGGTAATCATGTGAAGATTTCTCTGAACTTATGGATGAACTTCAGGCCATCCAAAGGTAATAAGTGTAGAAATATTTGCGTAGGATTTTATCTCAATCTGTTTTTTTTTGTTATGGTTTTACAGTTTCCACTGGTGATCGAGAAGAACAAAAATCAGTTATTACATTAGATCTACTATTTTATCTCAGCTCTCAGCTACAATGCAGAGTAGCCAGACTGACTTAGCACTATGCTAAGCAACAAGGTCTCTCATGGGGTCCCTTTTATTAAAGGAACCTCCAGCAAATCTTAAAAGGAGACCATATTCTAGTGCTCTGGATTCTGAATGTAAATATTTTTAATTACAAATATCTGTTCCCTATTTTGTTAAAGACTAATGAGCAAGAAACAAACAAACAAAAATCTCCAGAATTTGCAAGAAAATGTTAACATTCTAACTTCTTAACTATTTTTCCACATTTGAATTTCCTTTTTGTTCTAAGCAGCAAAAAAGAAAATCACTTGGGTTGTACCTGAATTGTATGAGAATCACTTGCTTGTCCAAGAATTTCAAGAAGGACAGGATCAGAAACAAAAAAGAATCTAGGAAACAGTAGCCTCTTCTTCTCTAAGTATCTTTAAAATTGAACAAGACTCCCATTAGAATCTTTCACTTTGTATTTCCCCCCCCCCCCCCCCCCATTACGTAGAACTGAAACATAAATACTTCATTTTCTGTAATTTAATTCAAAAAAGAAGACTTGGGTTCACACCAAAGTAGATCTCATTTCAGAACATTTTAAAGTTTTTAAAATAGAAAATGCTTTTTAAAAAGAGTAACAAATTGAAATATTTTTCACAATAACAGAAAAGTACACACACCAAGAATGTTTGCTCACCAGCTTTCTCACTGGCAACAGTACTTTCTTTATATATTCTAGATCATATCATCATTATAGATCATAATCCCTCAATGCAAATGTTCTTTACTCAGCACCTGGCCTGATATCTGCTGATGGATCTCACCTGCCCCAAAGGGGGAAATGGATCCTACCCAAAAGCTGGCAAAGCTTGTTGAGAAGGCTATAAACTAAATTTGAAGGGGGAATAGGATAACACCAGGCCTGCTAGAGATGAGCCTAGAGGAACAATGACAAGACTGGGGATGAGGCTCAGCTAAAGCACATCTACACAAATGCACACAGCATGGGCAACATGGAGAAGCTGTAAGATACTGCACAGCAGCAAACTATGACTTAGTTGCTGCTACAGAAACGTGGTGGGATGGATCCCATGACTGCAATGGATGACTATAAGGTCTTTAGAAGGGAAAGACAAGGAAGGAGGGGTGGTGGTGAGACTCGCTATGCTAGAGAGTGTTTTGATGTTGTTGAGCTTGAGGCTGGGAATGATAAGGTTGAATTTCTATCGGTTAGGATCAGGGGGACAGCCAACAAGACAGACATTCTGGTGGGGTCTATTATAGACCACCCAACAGGATGAAGAGACAGATGAGATGTTCTACAAGCAGCTGTCAGAGGTCGCTCAATCACTAGCCCTTGTTCTCATGGGTGACTTCAGCTTCCCTGATATAAAATGGAAATTCAATACAGTGCAGAAGGAGGAGTCTGAAAAGTTTCTAGAGTGTATGGAAGGTAACTTCCCAATACAGCTAGTAAGAGAGCCCATTAGAGGAGGTGCCCCTTTAAACTGCTGTTCACAAACAGAAAGACTGAGAGTACAAAGTTGTTAGGGATGTGCTCAGAGAAAATCAGAAATGGAAAACTCCAGCTTGAACTCAAGCTGGCCACTGGGGTAAAAGGGAACAAAAAAAGAAAAGGCTGAGGTTCTCAATGACTTCTTCAAATCTGTCTTTAAAAGTCAGACCAGTTTAAAAGTTTATCCTCAGGATATTCTACCCCTTGACCTGGAAGTCTTGGGTGAGGAACAAAATAAATGCCCCACAATTCAGGTGAAAATAGAGACCTGCTACTCCACCTAGACTGCCATAATTCCACCGGGTCAGATGGATGCATGAAGGAGATGGTGGAGGCGATAGCCACGCTGCTTTCAATCATCTATTTATGCTCCTGGTCAACTGGAGAGATCCCAGAGGACTGAAGGCTTGCCAATGTGACTCCCATTTACAAGAATAGTCATGCAGAGGACCCAGGGAACTATAGGCCAATCAGCTTGACCTCAGTGCCAGGAAAGGTTATAGAGCAGATCATTTTTAGGGAGATACACAACATGTATGGGACAACTAGGGGATAAGGCCTTGCCAGCACGGGTTCATGAAAGGCAGGTCCTGCTCGACCAACCTGATCTCCTTCTATGATCTGGTGACCTGCTTGGTGGATGAAGGAAAGGCTGTTGACTAATCTACCTAGACTTCTGCAAAGCTTTTGACACTGTCTCCCAAAGTATTCTCCCAGAGAAGCTGGCACCTCATGCTTAGACAGATACACTCTTTGCTGAGCCAAGAACTGGCTGGATGGCTGGACCGAAAGAGTTGCAGTGAATGGAGTTAAATCCAGCTGGCAACCAGTCAAGAGCAGTATTCCCCAGGGGTTGGTACTTGGGCCTGTTCTGTTCAGTATCTTTACTGATAGCCTGGATGAGGGCATTGAGAGCACTCTCAGTGAGTCTGCAGATTACACCAAACTGATAGGAACTGTCAATCTACTTGGGATAGGAAAACTCTACAGAGGGTCTAGTTAGGCTGGATAGCTGGGTTAAAGCCAGTGGAATGAAATTCAAGAAGACCAAGTGCTAGGTCCTGCACCATGCTATAGTGCATGCAACCCCATGCAATGCCACAGGCTTGGGACAGAGTGGCTGGAAGACTGTGTAAAGGAAACAGATCTAGGGGTATTGGTTGACTCTCAACTGAACATAAGCAAGCAGTGTACCCGGGTTGCTAAGAAGGCCAATGGGATCTTGGCTTGTATCAGAAATAGTGCAGTCAGCAGGAGCAGGGAAGTGTGTACCCTTGTGTACTCAGCAGTCATGGGGCTGCATCTCAAGTACTCTGTTCAGTTTTGAATCCCCTACTACAAGAAAGACACTGAGGCACTGGAGCACGTTCAGAGAAGGGCAACAAAGCTGGTGAGGGGTCTGAACCACAATTCTTAAGAGGAACAGCTGAGGGAACTGGGATTGTTCAGTCTGGAGGAGTCTCAAAGGAGATCTTATTGCTCTCTACAATTACCTGAAGGGAGATTGCAGTGACATAAGGGTTGGTCTTTTCTTCCTTGGAACTAACAATAGGACTAGAGGGAACGGCCTCAAGTTGTGCCATGGATATTCAGGTTGAATGTTAGGAAACACTTCTTCCCTGAAAGAGTGATCAGGCACTGGAACAGACTGCCCACGGAGGTGGTGGAGTCACAGACTCTGGAGATGTTCACAAAACCATTTAGACGTTTTACTGCTGAACATACATATATACATATATGTATAATCAAAGAATTCATACCCTGTAAGTGACTTCTGACATACTTCCAGTTGTTCATGTAAGTGAGGCAGAAGTTGCTCCATAGTCTCATCTCCAACACAGCAGGAAATTACATTTGAATTTTCATGAGCTCGTTGCATTATTCTTACCCATGACTTATCAATATTCTGAAAACGCTTTGCTTCCTATATACACACACACACACACACAAAAAAAAAAAAAAAGTGCTTTCATAGCATCCTCCATTGGAAATTAGTACACAGAAGGCTATTAATAAGTAATAGGCAAACACTACGAGTCTACCTGTGGTAACTGTTTTGCAATATCTCCTCCTACAAAAACTGCTTCAAGATAAACCCAGAGATTTTGTACAACCAACCATTCTTCAATTATGTCTGTAGAGCCACTTAGTTTAGAAATCCAACTCTGAATATCTTTTTTAAATGGTGCATTGTATCTGAAATAAAGGAAGAAAGACAGAGAAATTTAATTCTCAAGAAAGCTACTGTTAAACAGGAAGCTAAAATATGATGGCTAAGAGAGAACGGAGAGAACTTATAGAGCAAGACAAAGTTCCTAACAACTTTATAATACTCAAGTATATTGAGATAATAAGTTGCTACTAATATATCAATGTCTGCCAGTAGAGGAAGTTTTTAAATCAGAAATTTTAATTTTTATTCTTTTTTTTTTCCATTAACAAATGACATCCAATTCAAATTTACTGTTGATTTATTCTAATAATAGTACAGTTATTGAAAACACCATGCAAAATCATTTTAGAAGTACCTATTGCTCAGTAAAGAGCCAAGAATCATTAAACTGTCCTCCATCAAAGTTATGATTTCTGCTGATTCGGATCCCTTTAGCAGTAACTCTCCTCTTCCTTTGAATGGCGAAAAGCTCAGAAATTGGTTTCCCCAGATATCAGCTATTTGAGATAGCTTGGCTTCTATATCCTTTTCCTTTGTAGCAGAAATACATATATCCTGGACAGAAAAAAAGAGTTTTTAAAAATGAAACTGTTCCAAATGTTAATCTTCTAACGATGGTCTATTTAAAATCAGTGTATGAAATTTTGTAAGATAATGTGGCTGTATCACAAATGCAGAAACCACTGTACTAATTTTGCTGAAATCTCTCTGAAATGAAGTATATGGAAAAGTGAAAAATATTCCATTGGAAATGTATTATATCCCATTTCTGTGGCTTCATATTTTGTTATTTCTGCATCATAAGATTTCTGAATCATCATTTCCATATGGTTTTGAGTAATGACATAGATATATTTGTTATCAACTCTTAATCCTGTCTCATTTCAATTTATAGAATCACAGCATCTCTCAGATGGAAAGAATCTCTGGAGATCATCAAATCCAATATCCCATTCAAATCAGAATTGAATTTAAAATTAAGCAGATCAACCTGTAATGCTTCCATTAAAAAAATCAAATAAAGTATGAATACAATAATATCGTTTGCATCTGCATTTAAGCTATAACACTCACAAACTCCACTGAGAGTTCTTTTCAGGTTATTTGTGGGAAATTTTCAAAGTTCTATGGTTTAGAAGATTCTATAAAGGTCCAGACAGGTATTAGTGTTAAATGAAGAATCAAGGAGTTTTTCTCTGTAAAATATCTCATTCATTTCCAAATCTTTAAAGAAATCAGACAATAAAAATTTAAGTGAATGCGATCATATGAAGTTTATTTTCTGCTAAACAAAGGCTAGAAAATCAGGACAAGGAAGAAGAGATTATCTACAAATATGTGTCCAAAGATTCCAGTTCCCATTTCTGCTTTTCTTCATACAAATGAGATTTCTAAACACAGTATTGATTTAAACCAGTGTGGTCTGCTTGACAGACAAGACCCTTAACAATGCAAAAAATATTTTTAAAAGTTAGGTGCACATAACTTTTAATATTCTGTGATAATATCATCAAATGAAGTGCAAAAAAGGCATTTACCTACCTCAATGTCATCTTTATTTTGAAGAATCGGGGCTTCCATGATGTTTCGAAGGCAAAATGAATCAGATTCTACATCAAATTGATGTCCTGTTGTTTCAGCTATACGGTTCCAGTGCCTTGGCTTCATTGCTTTGTCAGTCATCAATTCCAACAAAGGACATGATTCGCTAAAATCATCAATTTTTTTCTTTAGATCTAAAAATGCTTGCCAGGTTTGGAGTCCTTTAGGTAATCGACGGCACCTGCAATTGAGTTAAGTTGGTGCAGTAGTAAATGGCCTTTTATAGATACAGGAAATCTTAAAAACATTCTAAAAACAGATAGGAGCTGCAAATTAGTTGCCATCCAAGTCAACATTTTCTATGTAAAACCATCAAATTAGTCACCTTTTTAGAAAAAAACTTGTGTAAATATCCTCCCTAACAATAATATTTAACATTTTTTTTTTTTTTTACCAAATAAACAGAAATATTTCAGTTTGCATTAAAACATTAGTCCATTAACTGCTTTTCCTTACAAATGTTTATTAATTAAAAAAAAATTGTTAACTTCATATATGTAAATCTTGCAGAAATCAGTAATACACAACGCACATTATCGCAACACTTTGGAGATAAATACACAATTTAGAAATACATGATAACATTATCTTCTCATACTGGTTAGAGGTCCATAAAATATTAGCTAAGAAAATGAAAACTAAATACTTCTATTTAGAGCATGGCAAGGAAAGAGAGTTAAAGGAATAATTATTGCATTGACCCTACTTTTACAGAGCCTGCCCAATAGGATGGAGCTCGTCATAAAGCAGGACTGCATTATATACCAGTTTAGTGGTGGCCTGAACTTAAATAAGTTATTTATTCTGTCGCAAAGTAATTCTTGTCCTACTGTTATTTCGTCCAATAATAATTAAGATACTCCTTAATAAGGTTAGAAAATATTTCTGAAGCAATCTAACAAAATAAAATACTTCTGAAAGAATTTAATAAAACAAAGTTAACTTTCGTCCTAGCAGCCTGGTATGGTTCCCTGCTTTGGATTTAGGATGAAAATGATGTTGATAATGCACCAGTGTTTCTGCTGTTGCTGAGAAGTGCTTATACTAAATCTAGTACTTTTCAGCTTCTTATGCTGATGAGGAAGCAGAACAATAAAACTCTGGGGAATTGGCTACTGCCGGGCAGCTACTGCTTGGGAACAAACCAGGAATTGGTCAGTGGGTGGTGAGTAACTGTGTTGTGAATCATTTGTTCTGAATATTCTTTTGTTATTATTACCACTATTCCTTCATTTTCTGTCCTGTTAAACCATCTTTATTTCCGCCCTTGGGTTTTACCTTTTTTTTCCTCCCAATTCTTTCCCTAATCCCACTATGGGGTGTGAGTGGATGGCTGTGTGATGCTTAGCTGCCTGATGAGTTAAACCACAACATCTGTTATCAAAACCACAGGTAAAAGGCTGGTTAAATGAAACTACAGCATTATCCTGCTCTCCTTGGCAAGCCTCATCTCTTTAAGATAAACCTTATTTGTGTAAGTTTTATGTGTAAATATAGCAAAGAACTTTTCTGAAGTCACCTGAATATTAATGCATTTAGCATAAGTTACAGTTCATGTTATGATCACACCTGTTCTGAAAATCCAGAAGCTCAGCATTAATCTTTTCAATATCTACGTCCGTCCAAAGTATCTCATAATAACCATTTATGCTGTTTATTACAGTATCATACAATCCATACAGTTTCTGAAGAAAGGCTAACTCCTTTCTGGAAGAAAAAAATCATATTAAAAAAAAATAAACCTATTTGGATATTTATCAGTACTTAAAATACATAGCATCTCTACATAGTATCTCTATTATTACCAACATTTGAGATAGATCAAATAGATTACATTTTTTTTATCCAGAAAATAACAGTTCATTAATAAAAGCCACATGCACAAAAAGTAGACTATACTAAATACCTATTTTTCACACCAAACTTATGTGGGGGATGTTTTGCTTTGGTTTAGTTCAAAACAATTCCAGTTCACCCAAAAGAAGCGAGCATCCCCCTATAGTCAGCATCAACAGCCTCACCTCAAGTACTGTATGCAGTTCTGGGATATAAATATAAGAACATAAAACTAATAGAATGTCTTCAAAGGAGGTTAACAACGATGAAGAAAGTTCAAGAGGGCATGACCTATGAGGAGTGGCTGAAGATACTTGCAGAGGGGTGACGTCATTGCTGTCTGCAACTTTCTCAAGATAAGGTGCACAGAGCAAAGCACTAATGTCTTTTCTCTAGTGACTGGTGATAGGATGTAAGGGAACAGCTTAAACCTGAGTCAGGGCAAGTTCAGGTTGAACATAAGGAAAACGTTCTTTACTGAGAGGGTGGCCAAGAACTGGAACAAGCTCCCCAGGAAAGGATCAATGTACTAAAGCCTGTTGGTATTCAACAGACATAGGGACAATGCTCTTAGACATACGGTTTAACCTTTATGGTTCTCTGTACAGAGTCTGGAGAAAGGCTCTGATCCTCCTGGGTTGCTTTCAAATATGGATATTTTATGATTCTACCCACCTTGAGCTGGCACTGTTGGGCAAAGCAGAGTGTGCCATGGCAAGTGGTGACAATTACTCAATTTACTTCAGAAGCACTCTCTGAATCTGAACTAAAATGGTAATGCAAAAACAGCCAGAAAGGGTCAGATCCCCATTTGTATGAATCATCATCAATCACTAAAATGGCTGGTGCAGAACCATTAGTATTTGATTTTCGTTAGTACAGCTGCTCAAAAAATTTAGACTTCATAAACCTCTAATGATATAAAATCATATATGATTACACACTGACTTTTCCTTGTCTCTTTCTTCTTGTTACTATTTTATAAGTATAATATTACATATATACCCATATATGTGAGTATATTTTTAGGACATGGCATTCTGCTTCTTTAGTATGACACCTCTATCAAAATAATCTCGTGTGGTTCTGCCACCGTAATATATAAATAAAGTTACCCTCTGCCTCTCTAATATAACTAATACACATCTAACACAGCTGTATTTCAATAGTTACCTGACTTTATGCAAAACTTCATAGTCTGTGACAGGCAATCCAAACAACTGTTCTCCAGAAGAGTATGTGATAAACTTTCTCCAAAGCTCATCAAAATTACTCTGAATAAATTAGGATTCATACAGACAAAGTTAAAAAAAATACTTTACATTTTAAATTATCTAATAAGAAATCATTAGAGTTCTAAACTTGTCTTTAAAAACTTCTATTAGAAGCATATTTAAATGTCTGAAAAATAATTTTCACATAAAATTTTTAAACGATTCTCATGTAAAGCAATGCTCAAATCCATATATTGAATTCAGTTAGTGAAAATACATGAGAGTGACTCTGAAAGTAATGCTTCCTATTTTGTTATGCCGGGCCACAAAGTCAGAGGCAGATGTTGGTGGTATGGCAGTAGAGGTTGAACCATTCCACCAATTCGTTGCCATGTGACAAATGCCTTTGTGTCAGAATGCCCCTCTGCTGCCATCTGACATGGAAGCGCATATGCAGAAAAGGTGTGTGGCTGAATTCCTCCATATGGAAAAAATGGCACCCATTAACATTCAACTCATCCTCCAGACAGAAAAAAAAAATAATAATTGTATTAGTTGATAAATTGTTCAGCATGGATAAAAACATTGGAGAATGCCAACACAATTATTTTCAGGAAAAGTGTAACTGCTTTCTAAAGTATTGGACCCACATGGGAAAGTGGAAAGAAGAATGATTTTAGTAATAAGTAGTACAAAGCATTCTTTTAGCAAAATAAACGTATCTAAAAACAATGTATCTGAAAAGCAAATTAATTTGAAGTCTCTCCATTTTCTGTTTATATTAGAGACGTGTTGGGATTTAAGTACATTTTTCTACTTCGTCAGTGCTTTTCAAGAACGTTGAGTTCATTTTTGCAGAATCACATACAATATCTGACTGAGAAAAGTCCTACAGAAAAAAAATAATCAATGTATTACTATTTGCAAAGAAAAGTTAAAAACTAAAACTGAATAAAGTCAACTGGAGATCCATGATCTAAGGCCGATAACAAACAAAAATCAAGCTGAAAGGCAAATATCTAATGGAAGATGTGATGTTTACAGGAGGAGGAAAATACTGTCTCATGTGGCTGATATGTAACTTGCCTTCTTCTCAGCCATTTTCAAGCCATGATACTTGTTTTTTGTTGTTGTTGTTTTTTAAACACTGTTTCAAGTAGATAATTTCTGCTCATGAAACATGAAGCGTGGAGCAAGTCTACACATAAAGCAATCAATTCCTCTACATTAAGGAACACAGTGCCTGAAAAAATTATAGCTAACAGAATTCTACATAGAGTATTAGTGAAGACTGCAATCTTCTGTAAACGTATCTTCCTAAACTTACTTTGAAAAGGAACACTGGATCTAATCTTAATTCTTTCAAAAATAAACTGTATAGTTGCTTACCTGAAAGATCTGTAGCCTATTACTAGCTTCCTGAGGTGGAATATTTGGAACCATAGGGCCTTCCTTTTAAACAATCAATAAACAGAAACTGAATTTTAATTTCCAAAGTGACTGAAGTCCAAACTACATAATCAATTGACAGTCAAGTTCCAATCAACATATGTCTGTTGGTGATGTAATACTTACAATGGTAAATCTAATTATAGATAATATTCACCCACTGGCTTAGTTGAATTGATAGTACTAGACTCTCATATTCTCATTTTTGTTAAAATTAAACAAAATCAGTGAGTAGGCCAACAATATCTTCTTGTGGTATACATCAACAACATCATAATGTGGTACAATAAAAGATATTATATAACGTGCCGCAATTCCTAAACTCATTTCCAAATATATCTCTCATGGAAAGAATCCCCACCAGAACTGTTTTCAGCTGTAGAGCTGTTTGTGCTGCTGTTACTCCAGACTGAAAACATTGACGTAAAACAATGCCTTTTTAGGAACCATGGCATTAGTAAATCAACCATACATTCAGTAGCTCAACAGAATAATACTCTGACATCTACATGATGCAAAGAAAAAATACTGAAAAACTAAGTACAAACTGTACCAAAAAGTTCAAGTTAGTTACCATTTCATATGATGTTTCAAAGTTTGATACATCCTCCCGAAAAACTGCAACTGATTCCAGTAAACTGCTTTTAAATTTGGGCTGAACTCGAGTCAGTTCATCTTGAATACTGATCTGACAGACAGAAGGTTAATAATGAACGTTGTTAAAAGAAAAAAAGGAAAAAAGGAACAGGTATCCAGAACTACATATAAACAAAAAATTATAAACAAAATTATCAAACTTCTAAACTACTGAAATGAATTATTTGAAGCTAAACAGGTATTGTTTTTCTTTACAGTGCTACATGATCTATTTTCTTAGATAAAAAGTAGAAAAAAAAAAAAAATTCTTCCTGCACTTATAAAATAAACATATTTCGTTATGAAGAAGTGTGAGAAGGGAACAAAAGGGTACTTCCTTCCTTCCACAAAACTGTCTAAACCCCAAATATGACATTCTTCTTCAGTGACAGTTCAGAATTTTCTTTAACAACTTCCAATACCTAAAGGAGGCCTACGAGAAAGATGGAGAGGGACTCTTTATCAGAGAGTGTAATGACAGGACAAGAGGCTAGTTTTAGATTAGATATTATGAAGAAATTTTTTACTCAGATTGTGGTGAGGCACTGGAATAAGTTGTCTAGAGAAGTTATGGATGCCCCATTCCTGGAAATGTTGTTGAAGGTGAAGTTGGATGGGGTTTTGAGCAATCTAGTCTAGTGGAAAGTGTCCCTGCCAACAGGAAGGGAGTTGCAAATATTAAGGTCCTTTCCAATGCAAAACATTTTTTTGATTATTTGTTCAAAAGCTTTAGAGAAATAATCAAGAACTGCATGAAATGGAAATGAAAAAAATACCACTTGACCTCTTGAGTCCTTTCTAGAATTATTAATATGTGTGACAAGATGTTTATTGCAGTAAAATATTTATATATTTCCACGTAAAAAAATTTACATTTCAGGACGACATCCAATACACAATGAGCTTTGATGGATATAAGTCTGTCCTAAACAATAAAGGTAAGTGTGAAATCACAATTTAAGGGAAAGGGCAGTGACAAAGTATGCACTTATTAAACTCTTGTAACATAAGTGCAGCGATCTTCCTGATCAGATCTAAGAATGAAGCAAAAACAGGAATTAAAACAGCAGGACAAATGAAGAAAAGTAATAAATCCCTTATTTTCTTGCAGCTTTTAAACCTCTACCTATAAGCTGTAATAATATTTAAATAGTAAAGAACTGCTTTATAAAATAAAATTAGAAAATGAACACCATATTCAGTGGTAGAGATAGAGACACTAGTGTGCAACTGAGAGAAGGAATGAGAAAACAGGATGGAGTTACAATTGGTCCCACACCACCTTTTATACACTGAATAACACAGAAACATACTTTTATACACTTACAGCTTTAGCTTGTAATTTATTAAAAGAATATCTGAGTGTATCAACTCCTTCTGCTTCCTCTTTTGTAACCTCAATTTTAAACGTGTTTAAAATGCCATAGGCTTCCTAAATTTAAAACAAACAAAACTTAGTAACGATCCATTTTTAACTCATTTGCAGAAACAGTTTCCATGTGTTATATATATCTCAAATAAAATCTCATCATATAATTTAAGCATAAAATATTGATTTTTTTCTTTTAAAATAAGGTTAGAGAATCAATAAGAATGAGGTCAAAACAGTAAAAAAAGAATATATTTCTTTAAAATAAAAGGCTTGTAAGTGATGAAATATCAGAAAAACACACAAAAGAAAATGAATCTTATATAAGAGGATTTACTATCTCAATGCTTTCTGTATTCTAGAACCTTAATTTTAATTGATTTTAATGATTTCTTCTGAACACTGAATAATTATCCACACTAAAATAGTTAGCTATGAAATATTTTGCCATTTATAAAATCTTTATTGCTGTATTTTTCAAACTATCAAATGCTTGTACATGTATCATTACATAATGAACCTATCTTTTTTTCATTTTTGCAACTTATTTGCATTCAGGTAGTTTGAATACCCTCTTCTATTACTCTCTTTCTACAAACAGGGCACAAATTATTAAAAAATGCGAGTTTTCTTATACAGTTTTCTTAAATAGTGCTGACCTCATTTTCTCTTGTATATTTTATTTAATACCTATGCATATAATTATCACGTCTGTATCTTTAGCCTGAAAAGTATCCTGCAGACACTCAGCCTAAGAGAATATTCAGAACACACTTTCTTAACATAAAGCTATGAAAAAAGACAGCAATCCACTAAAAGTCCTTTCTGGTATCATGTGAATAGACGACTTTCAGAATGAAAGTGTTGGTATTCAACAGTACAATTTCTTCTGCAAAAGTTAGATGAAAATGTGAAAAAACATGTTACATTAAATTGATTGCTTCTGAGTATGATAGAAAAAAATTCCAAGTATATATAAAGCTTAATGAGCTTCTTTTATTGAGTGATATCAGGAAAACCTGAAGAATGCTGACAATTTCTGACAACATACACTGATGTGTGACTTCATAAATGTATTCTGGGTATATTTGATGGGGTTATATGATCAAAATCTTTGCTTATAGATATAGAAGAATTAGGAAGAGGATTAAATCTAATGAAAGCATACAGAAAAAGGGAGATTACTGTTATCTTCTCTCATGTTTTCATCTGTTTATTTCTGCATATATTTCTTCCTATATTGTATTTAAATTGTAATTTAATAGAGAATCTGTTTTTTTTGTTCTGTATTTATACTGGATCAAGCAATGTATATTATTTTGATTCATAGTTTTTAATAAAAATAGCAATAAATATTATTTTGCTTTTTATCTTCTGCCCAAATCCTTCGTGACAGTAACCTTGTTTTGTTCTGTTTATTTTATGACTCCTACTATATAATGCTGTATTAATAAAAACAAAAAATTAAAAGTCATCTTACTTCAATAGGTCCCAGAGTCATATCCATTTCTATTTTATTATCACGTATGATAGATAAAGCTTCCATTGCAAGCCTGACATCATCTAGGTCATTCAGAGGTCGAGACAATTTCTTTAAATATGTGGTGATGAATGATGTCATGTCTGTCATTTTCTTTTTATATTCCTCATTTAAATAACGACAAAGGAGTAACTTCCAGGCTTTGGCTTCAGCAGATAAAGCTGTTTTCAATGGTCCTGATTTAAAAACAAAAGCAAACAAGCAAAAAAATCACACAACACATATAGTTCTGTAGCGCAATTAGGAAGAATGTCAGCAGAAGTGCGATCCAATTACTGTATTTTAACAGTTTCTACTATACTGAAATACATTTCTGTGTTTGTATGGTATATCCATAAAACACAAAGACAAACTTATATAATAGAGCACACAAAGATGAATGAAAAAGAAAAATGTCTGCTTGTAAGTTTAAATTCTTAGTGATTATATTTAATTAATATATATTACCCAAGCATATGAAGATGAGTGATATTTAAATGGCTTTTATCTGCATTCTAAATGGCATCTTGGGATTTCAGTACTGGGATTTGGAATACTTGACAAATAAAACTGCAACGCATCTTGCAGCAATATGAAAATAAAACTCCTTTGTAATTTCTATTCATATCTGCAAACTTTTTATTTCGAAGAATAAACCAATTAACATGACTATTTTTTTTATTACCTCAGTATGTACAAAGAAAAGAAAATATAATACCCGTGTGCAATTCAATCGGACCAAGAAGAAGAGTGGGTTTCAAATCTTCCATCTCTTGCTCAAACATAGCATAATGAAGTATTTCTTCTCTAATTTCAGTCAGAGATGGACAACTAGCCAAAAATTGCTATGTGAAGGTTAAAAAAAAAAAAAAAAAAAAAGTGAGCGAGTCTTATTCAGGAATTATTGAAAATTTATATTAATACCACATTAATACTACATTTGAATTTAGCCTTCCATTCACTTACTAGATTACTAATATGCACGGGATTATGCATGAAAATATATTCAATTATCTGTCAATAATTCTCAATTTTATTGACAAATTCCAATCAAATTTAACAGAGAAATAGACATCCAAAACACATTGGTTGACTATTTGTGAAAACAGATGATCTTAACAGAGATTAAAAAAGAGCACATGCCTGCACATACATAAAAGTTGCACCATCAGTGTAATGTAAAACAACCACAGTAAAACAAATTTTGTAAGCAACTCCATGAGCAGAAGAAGTCAAAAGTACAAAGGTTTTGTCATTCTGAAAAGCTGCATTTTGAAACTGTTACTCAAAAGCTGTATTCAATATGTCTATATTTCATGGGTAAGCAATAAACACTATAAGATGTTTCATACTTCTTTTGTCTGAGAATACCTACACAGGCTGAAGAAAGGAGGGGCATGTGTGCACAAACACTAAACGCCCAATTATTGAGGCTTCTTTTGTAACAATATTCTTTTCTTTAGCATTATCTAGGTCAAAAGTTACAATATTTGTCTAGACTTAAAATTCAATTAGACTAACAGTACAATTCTTGCGTCTGCATATAATGCATACTTCTTAGTACAAGATGCAGTGTGCCAGCCAAGAGACCAGTACTCAACCAGTAAACAAGGTGATGTAATACTCGCTGATCTATCTACAAACAATGCAACATACAGAATCTTTCTATTAAATAGAAAACTGAATTAAAATGAGGTTAAATAAAGGAGACATGGCAGACAACTTTCTTCTACTGAATTTTAATTAAAATGCTGTTGTAGATGTGTTGTAATGTGAACATTCTGAAGTAGAATTCCCAAAAACTTATAATTACTAGAAACAATATTTTTCTTTCTGTAGTAGGTGCTACATTTTTCTACCACTTCTGAGGATTCAACTTAGAGAAGTCACCCTCTTAACAACAACCAGGATTCTATAATTCAAACAAGGAAGGGAATAGAGAACTATCTGCTGAATAGAGACTGTAAAAGGAAGAGCAGTGAATAAAAATAAGCATTCAGCTCAAAATAAGAGCCTTAAATACTTTCCACACAGAAAAAAGAACAGGTAATCAGTACTGAAGCTGTAACAAGCTCTATGAGTTGTTGCATATATCATGCAAGACTAGAGTTTTCTTACGGGGCCCTAAATCCAGAGACATACAAAGAAAAAGTTAACAAACTAAAAAATTAAGACCACTTTATCAGCACCTATGAAGGCATAGAAACAGAAAAACCCTGCCCTCAACCTAAAAGTAGGTAGTGTGCAATCCCTTCTGCTTAGGAAATACACTATCACTCCTACCACTATTAAAATCGAAAAAGAATTTGAGCTCTTAGCTTTCTTTTCTATGCTCTTTTCCTTCATATTTCTTTTTCTTAATGTTTTCTAGTTTTAAATTATGAAAAGATGATTAATGAACAGTCCTGCAGGAGATTAACATTAAACTCACCTGAATTTTGGCATCTCTATCTTCTGTCCAAAGCACTTTATATTTCTGAAAATCCTGCAGAGTTTCACTAGCTATTTCTCTTAAAGAATTCATAGAAGAAGAGAGGAGCACAACTAATTTAGAAACATCTTCACTTTCAGCAACACCTGAGTAAAAATTTCGTAGTTTGCTTTTCATCCCATCTTCAGCTCTTTCTGCAAAATAAAATATAAATGTAAAAGTTGTTAAAAGTCCAGTTAGTGACAGTTTTCCTCTAAACAGCAACTACGCTGTTCAGTAAGGCTGAACAACCTTCTCTACATAACTGCTTAATATATAGGTACCAGGTCAGGTGCTAGTTCAGGTCAGGCTCTGTAGAGTTAGGCCATATTCAGCCTGGAGTTAATGTTTCCAAACAGAAAGAAAAGAGTCTTCTATACTCACAACTATAATTTTACTTTGTCTAGTTTAATTGCAACTAGAACATGACAAGGTCCAGTAAATATTATGTGCTTTTTCCTTTTAAATTCATAGAGTGTTTTAAATTATTTAAACCCCTTAAAATACTGTAAATTTCTAAAACTGTAAGAAATCTCAATAAATAGCTTTTTGTTAGGCTCTAGAGATTTAAAAAAAACACAAACCAAGAAAGAAACACAAACATAAAACTTCGCCAATTTACAACATTTATGAGTGCAAAAATAAACTTTGTGTTTTGAGTCTGCACTTATCTAACTGTTGGTATCTAAGTCTTTTCAGTCTTAACTGAAAGGTTTAAACACTGGTAGCTGCTGCTCCAGTTACACTGTTCATGCTGAAACAGGAGCTCTGTCTCCTTTAAGATTTAAAAGTAAACTCACATAGAAGGAAAATAAAATGCAATCTATTGTGTCCCTAAATATTCAATGAACTTTTGATACAATCCGAATCATTTTAGACATTGACAGTTGTGAGATCTAATTAAACCTTTCTGTCATGACAAGTGCCTGAGCATTTTGAAGCAGATTTAGCAGAATGTTGGAGGAAAACTCACTCTTCCTGATGCTCACACTGTTTAACCAGAGCATTTTATTTTAGCATGAAGACCATCACGGGGATCTGGGCACCAGAAACAATGTCTCAGACTGACTCATCCACACCAACACACTCCCTTAGATCTCCTTGACCAAACAATAATATAATCTACCATTCTTGCATTCCTTCCTCCCTGACCAATGCTGATGAATGGCTTGATGGTGATGAAAATGATTACTTGCTAATGTTGTATTTTGACAAAGAAGAGAAAAGGGCTGTATCATGAGGACTGTCTTCTGCCACTTCTGTTTTTCCAGCAATTTTAAAGTCCCAATACTGGACTATCAGGAAGAAAAAATTTCCTAGATGTTAACAATTTTCCAAAGGAATCATAACAAGAATATGGCATTTTCATTTGAATTCGAACTTGAATTAATTAAAAAAATCAAAATAAATCAACTTACTTTCCTCCTTTTTGGCTGATTTTCCTACTCTTGGTGCAGACAATAATCCAGTTTTTAAATTAGATTTTAGCGAATGCTTCTGTCCCCACTGAGAAACTCCACGACTTACATCCAGAATCAGTTGAATCATACGATTGATGGATTGCTGCATATCATCTAAATTAGGAACCATAACCTATTCAAAACAGTTGGAACACTGTTGGAAAAAATGCAACTGACTGTCATTCTCTAAGATCTCAGCTTTACTTCATCCACAGTGAATTGTGGAACATGCCCCAGAAGAGGATCCAAAAAATGTAACTCTTAGAGTATGTCTGCCTCAGAATTGCCTCTCAAGGAAAGAAACATACTGTACTGATCTGCCACCTATTTGTAGACTTACACTGCAGCAGACAAACTGTCATCCAAGTATTAGTAGCTTTTTTTTGTTTTGTTTTTACAATTCCTAAAACGTTTTTATAATCTGCAATATACGTTACCAGGTTTTTTTCCCCTGCAACCTAGAATTATAAAGCATTAGAAACATCAGACCAAGATCTTCCTCTCTGTTTCTCTTAACCTCTAGAGCCTAAGTTCTGTGAGAGAGAATTTTAAGAGGGTTGGTCATAAATGTGCATGTGGGTGCTCATCTTAAAGAATATTTAAAACTATATCACCTCTCCTTCTAAGTGCTTTCATATATATGTTTTCATGCCATACAACTTAAGGAAGACAACAATCACCTATACCACAGCGACAAAGGTTCTACTTGAATAAGTACTGATCTATTTTTTTTTCCTCCCAAGAGCAGTATTGCTTCAAAAACTTTATAAAAAGCACAGTAAATACAAAATGAATTGAACTCCATGCATTAGCCCTAATCTCAACTTACATTTTCACAATGGCTTTTGTATCCAGAATTCCCAAGCCAAACAGGTAGAGAACTTATTCAGTGACAGAGTAAAACAAGAATTCTTGATCCAGAGCAACTAGCACACAGAACAGACTCAAAACACCGGCTCTAGTGTGCCATCTTCCACACTGTATAAATAATAGTATGCTCCCTGGCATAGTTTGAGATGATGTAAAATAGCACTCCCTCTCAAAAAAAATACCAAACTCAAAATAAATAGTCAGGCACAGTTTGGAGTATAAATTATGATAGATGCTAAGACAGTTTAAACACAATCTCCTAGATTCAGGTGTAAAAGCATTTGTAACTGTAAACAGAAGCCATTTCAGGTCAGCTGGCTTTGAAGCCAAAAGTCAGCCACTAGCCTCTTTTATTCAATATTACACAAACAGCCAGGAAGTCCCAAATACAGAGCTTTCTCAACTGCACTGTCAGAATAATGTTAATTGTAGCTTTATCCTGCTCTTCTCTGAAAATAATTATATGTAGGATAAGCTTGAGAAAAGGTACTTATCAGGTTCTCCAGAATGGTGAATAGGAGAAAGAATCTACCTGAGAGCGAGACAGGAGAGAACAGAAAACCAACTTTTTTTAAAACTTTGGAACAAACATCAATCATGGGGTACACTCAGTCCTAAATGTCATCCTCAGAAAATTACCTTACAGTTTCTTGAAGCGTAAGTCATTATTCTGAAATGATTAAACTATTCCACAGGAGTACTCAGAACTTGTATATGAACTGCTAAAAAGAGACTATAATGTTTTACAAATTAACTTAACAGACTGAGCAGTTGTTGCAATAGAACAAGGAACTCGCAAAATCCTATTTGTTAAAATAAGGTTCTGTTTCTGAATTGGTGCTGGTTCAGTAGAAGTGTACACACATCCTGTGCTGGAACAAATGCAGAGACATTATAAAATAGTGCATTTTACCTTACCTATGAGACACATATCTTACCGCATTAGGTATAGCAAGGTGCACTTCTGCTTTCAGAAAAGGAACATTCTCTTCAGATTTGCTTGGGTGAGCAGAAAACGTTGATCTTCTAAATGTAGTTTTGCTGAAAATAATTTTGAAACATGTCATACATACTTCACTATGAAACACATTCAAATTATCTTAGAAATGTCAGCTGAGCTACTATTTCAGCAGAAACCTTCATGGAGAGTTTTTACGTTATTAGCGTAGTAGCTATTTGACAAGTTTTATGTTTTAAGGATAAAGAAAATAGCCACAAGTTCATTATTCAGACAAAGGTTTAGATATAGACATCGTTTTCTGAACTTTTTAACCAGAATATTTTCTGATTCTGGATTTCAGTCTCTTAGTTTAAGAATGACAGTGATTTCCCTGTGTTTTGAGTAGGGCATAAAAAGGTTTCACCGACCATTTCGTGCAACAATCTACAACACTAAGTGTTGCCTCCTGGAAGTTTAGATAAATATACAACTTGACAGTTTCAAAGACAAGCTAGTACAAAATGCCAAACACACAATCTGAAGCCCCTCAAAACTAAAATTAAAGACAGAGTGCGAAGAACAAACAGTTTATGAATGCTACCACTTGACTGAGTGACATAAAAAAATTGAGCATTCAACAATATGATATTGTAGACAAATTCAAAGATGAAAACGTTTGTAATTGTTGCAACTGTATTGTATCCAACAAAATTCTCACTGACTTCAGTTAGATCAGAATTTGAATAAATTTTGCTGAAAGACATCCATAAAAAGAAAAAAGGTAATACAAACTTCAACTTGTAATGATGATAAAATACTGTCAACTTTATACACTTAAAATAAACCATCTTAACAGAAATCTAAATAGGCTAGCTCTTCAATAGATAATATATTATATGGAAGAAATTCTGTCTATACGTTTCATTCACCACAGAGAACTCTATAGAAATAATACTACAAAACAGTTGAACAAATAAAAAAAACACATTAAACTGCATGGATCTTTTCATAGTCACACAAAATTCATAATGAGTGCACTGATGATCTTTAACCAATAGGAAACAATCCAACAACATGCTGAAGTAAAATGAACAGATGGTCACACTGCTATGAATGGCACAGAAAGGTCACTTAAGTTTTAGTTATTCACACTGGAAAATAAATTGTATAGCATTTTGCAAGCAATTCCAAGAAAAATAAGAAGAATAAGAATAAAATCAAAAGGGTGCAGGCCAAGGGGAAATAAAAGTAGGGGGAAAAAAAAAAGCTATAACTGACAACCTAAAGACATGAAGCATAAAGCATAAAGGTGTGAGCCTGAAGCATCACTGCTGCAGAGTGACGGCTCTCCTGGTTCTTCTTGATCTGCGAAAGGTCGGGAGCTGTTTGACTAATAACACAGGCACTCAGTGTTAATACATATGTGCAATTATACATAAAAATAACAATCTTGTTTTGGTACTGCTACAGAAGAAATTTTGCATTTGCAACTCACTTTGAAACATATATTCGTTTTTTAAGACTATCCAAAGATAGTCGAGTAGCTTTCTGGAGACTATCTAGCAGCTGATAACTGAAATAGGCAACCATCTCTTTACATTTCTGTAACGAGAAAAATATACATCATTTAGTATTGTACTCAGACAGGAAGCTGAAGATTATTTCAAAATCTATTGGTCAAATGCAATAGTCCTAGTCTAAGAAAATTTATGCTGTAAGCCACATGAGAAACACAAGGGCTGATGCTAGGTAGGAAACCACCTTGTGAGTGAAATAAGTAAGTAAAAACTGTATGAAAAAAAGTACATATACAAGGGCAGCTCCAACAGTAGTGCCTCCTTTTTTATCATGTTGGGCCACAAAGTTAGAGGCTGATGTTGCTGGTAGAGGCAGTAGAGGTTGAATCATTCCACCAATTTGTTGCCATGTAACAGATGGCAGCAGAGGGACATTCTGACACAATGGCATCTGACATGGAAGTGTGTATGAGAAAAACGGGTTTACGGTTGGACTGGATGATCTTTTAGTTCTTTTCCAACCTTGGTGATTCTATGATTCTAAAAAGGTGTGTCACTGAATTTCTCCATGTGGAATAAATGGTATCCATTGATATTCATTGATGCTTGCTGATTGTTTACGGAGACCAAACAGTGGATATGACCACAGTGAGGCGCTGGGTGGTGCATTTCAGCAGTGGCAACAGTCACAACTGGTCACCACCGCTGGTACAGATGTTTATGAGCATTGCATGCAGGCTCTTCTTCATTGCTGGTGAAAACACATAGCTAATAGTGTTGACTATGTTGAAAAACAGTGTTTTGTAGCTGAGAAACTGTTCTATGAAAAAGCGTTATTATGCTCTTTGTATCTGTTGTAGTTTCCACTGACATAAAACAGAAAGTATTACTTTCGGAGCAACCTAAATATAGTATAACATCTGAGAAATCTCAATTTGTCTTATTCGGAAGACTGAGAGCTGGCTGAAGTCACATATGCATTCAGAAAAGCATGTGTTCAGCTCTTCAAATAAGCATAAAACAAAAAAGACACTGCCCCCTCCCCCCAATTGTAAATTTTTGAAGAAGAACGGTGCGTATTCACATTTATCTTTCTTGAATAAGAGACAAAAATGGTAAAACCTCACTGTACTGGATTAAGAAGAAAACAAAAAAAATTAGGAATATGTTCTATTGGTCTTACATGGGAAGGTTTCAGTAGTGGAGGGGATGCGCTACAGAGATTGTCTTTGAGTAGAGCCCAGCACTGCCCCATGTCAGATCAGAGGTAGCTCCTACAAAAAGGGACCCACTGCTGGCCAGAGTTGAGGCACTGAGTGACACTGATTGTGCTTCAAGGAGAGCAGATATAAGAAAGAGAAAAAAACTGCTGTGCAACACAGAAGCTAGAAGAGTGAGGAACGTGAGAGAAACAGCCCTGCAGACACCAAGGGCAGTGCAAAAAGAGGGCAGGAGGTGCTCCAGGCACAGAGCAGATGTTCCTTGAAGTCCAAGGCAGGCCAATGCTGAGCGAGCTGTCCCTTTGCAGCCAATGGCCACCATGCAAAGCAGATCTCCACGTGTGGCCCATGGAGGAGCCCACAGTACTGCAGAGCTGGTGCCTCTGGGGACCACTGATGGAGCACTCCACTCCTGAAAGCTGCACCCCACAGCACAGATCCATGTTGGAGCAGTGCATGGAGAGCTATAGCCTGCAGGAAGTCCATGTAGGATCAGTTCAGGACTTATTTATATCAATTTTATCCTCAAGATATTCAATTACACTAATTTGATCAGTCTTAAAAATAGATAAACCTCTTCTTATCACAAAATACCTCTTTAAACTCATCTTCTTTATCTTTGCCCTTCTTGTCATCAGCGTGAAGAGCTGCAGTATCTCCATCTTCATCGTCAATACCTTCAAACATTATACGTTTTCCTTTTCCTGTAAAATAAATATATATAGATGCATTTTTTTTTAACTGAAATATTTGTTGTACTTTGACGTACGCTGTCCCCCCATTAAAGTCAAAGCAATATTGCTATTAGTTTTAGTAGTAACTGGATCAGCTAACTGGATGTCTTTCATATAATTTTATAGGAACCTGGTTAGGAGGTCAGTTTACAAGCTTCACGCTAACAAACGTTATACAGTACAAATGTGTGTGTAATGACTGGTAGAAGAATATGAATGTATCAGCTGGAAGAGGCCAAAAATCAATATAAACTATTTAACAACATACAGAGGAGCCTCTTTTCATTAGGTTTTTTGTCCTGGTTATATGATTTTTAACTATCTGGAGTGCTAACCCTGACCACACCTCTATACCTCAAAGAAACTGAACCCAGAGGAAAAAATCCTGGCTAAAAAAAATAGGGGGTCCCTTACTGATTAAACTTCAAAATACATGCTGTTGTTGAAAAAAACCTACACACACAATGCTACAGGACTTCTAAAAATCTTTGCAGCACACCCCAGAGCAGTGGGGTCCAGATACACTGATCAACATTGAGCCTTGTACGAACAACTGACGGTCAGTTGACTGTACTAATTAAATTGACCAGCCAGTAGAATTTGTTTTTTTTGTATAGGGAGCAGTGATAACTATGATAAAATACAACTGTGACAGAAAAATTACTAAGAGATAGACAGTACAAAATATTTGATGTAGCTGAAAAGAACACTATATTTCACCTAAAGAAAATAAGAAGTTGGAAAAAAATTGAACAAAATGTAGAAAAAAAAAGAACAAGTAGGAGAAAAGAAACTGTAAAGTTACAAGAACAGCAGGCTACTAAAAGAATATCTTGGTAAATCTAAACAGGAAAGAGTTCAATTCTAGAAACTCCATCAGTAATCAATTATACCAGTGACTTAATATAGGAGTCATTAATGAATGCAGAAGGGTAAACAGATGAAACCATGGCCAGAAGAAGAAAACTCAAGAAAATTATCTAAAACGATTCAATTCTGATATGTACTAGTTAAATCTACAGAAAAAAATATATATTTAAACAATCATAATTACCCACCTGGTGGTGCCTGCTTTTTTGGGGCTTTCTTAGAATACTTAATTTCATAATTCTTTTCAAATACAGGGATTAAGTCATGAACAGCATCTTCAATATTCATACTTTTGTGGTTCAATAATTCAGCACATTCTTTAGTATAAATCTGTTAAGCAAAAATATAAAGGAATTCTCTTATTACCACTAATAATATTTTCATTGTTCCCTTTCATGGAGAACCAAATAATTTTCTGAATATTACAATCTTCAGACAGAAACCACATCAAGGAAAGAATTCATTTCAATGAAAGAGCAACATTTTGAAGAAACAAAAATAAATTGACAAACTAAAACCAAAATCTTTATTGTATTTGAAAAATTTTCAATTCTACTACATTTTGATGTTGTTTTTTTTTTTCCAAAATTTAAAGATGCGATGGCAGTTTTAAATAAAGAAAAGGAAGAAATCACTGAATACTGAAGGAAGGTCAAAATCTGAATCTGGTGTAATTCAAATAAACCCTTTTGAGTAATCTTTATGATTTTGTTTACCTGCATTCAGTTAAAAATTCTCATTTAAAGTCAAGAAAACTTTCAAATTCTCAAACATGTTTTTTGGAAAGTATTTTTAACCAGAAAAGCAACAGTTTGGGAAAAAAAAAAAGTAAAAATTAAAAATCTCCACATATATGTCCAAGTATCTTCCTTAAAAAAAAAAAAAAAAAAAAAAAAAAGAAACCACCACCAACAAAAAAATACCTATATAAAGCAGTTCATAAATAAAATTATATGTGCAACAAAATTATATATATTGGATATTATATATCCAATATCTAAATACTCTTAAAATATTTCAACAACAACAACAAAATAATGTTTTGTATTTCTGCTGGGAAAATAATTATTTTCTGGATTTATATTAATTTACTAAGGCATTGCTTCTAACAGAATCAAGAATTCTTGCTCATGTATGTAAAGCACCACATACCTCATTAGAGGTCAACATATCCTCTACTTTGACAGGCCCATCTACTGGTAAGACAATTAAAAGAGTATTTGATATTTCTTTTAATATTAAGTCAATCCGTACTTCACATATATCATTTACCTAGAAGGAGAAGTTCATGTTAGTGCCATACATCTATATGTTAAACATAATCTGTTCCTCCAGGGAGTTCTAACAGATAATACTTCAATACAATATTTTGCAGAGAGAATAAAATTTTCTCTCTCTACCATTTAAAAATTAAGAAAATCTCTGAGAAAGTGAACCATAACAGGAAGACAAAAAACACAATTAAAAAATAGCTGAAGTAAAAGCGCAAACTTTAAAGTTCTCAAGACAAAAGAAACACATTAAAAAAAAGGAAGCAAAACAATGCCCCTCAAGTTATGGCAATTTAAGGAATATTTACAGTGGCTAAATATAGTCTGCTTTTTAAAACAAAACAAAACTGTGAATTATCTTCCATAATTATAAAGGGAATTTTTTTCAAAAAAAAACCCCACAAAGCATACCTTTGAAAACAAATAAAATTACAATGTTTCGAGCGGTAAGCCTACATTAATATGCAATATGAAGTGCAATCTACTTGGAATAATTTCTCTAAAACAGCATTTCAATCAGGTAATGATCAAAAGCATACCTTTTTCAAAAATTGTTTAAACATACACAGAACTTCATCAGCTTCTTGAAAAAAACTGCCCAGTGTCACTGATGACCAAGTCAACATAGTAAGTCCTTGCCTCAGCACAGCTTCCATCTAAGCATAAAAACATATTTAATGGGTTATTTTAAAATGAGAAATATAAAACAAATACTATTATTATTAGAATCACTAACATCACTGATGAGGTAAAGAGCTGTGTAAGTTTTGTAGAGAAGCTTACAAATTTTCAATGGGAGAAGGGTAGCACATACATAGCCTCTGTTCACAGCTGTTAAATTTACATGCCTAGCAAAGATCTTCCTCTTTCTGTCCTCCTGGATAGGATCTTTCAGTGGTTGTCACAAGTTAAATACATATATATATCTGTATTTCTCTGGATCTTCTTTTTTTTTCCATCTTGAAAATGGGATTAATGTTTCCACTTTTCCAGTCAGTGGGGAACTTCACAAGACTACCATGACCTTTCAAATATGATGGATAGCACCTTCACAGCTTAATCCGCCAGTTCCTTCAGAAACTGTGGAAGGATCACATGGGCTTCTGTGGATTGGTGTATCTTCAAGTTCTTTAGATTGTCTCAAACCTGATCTTCACTTATAGTGGGCATACCTTCCAAATTTTTACCTTTACTTTCCACAACTTTGGTAGCTTGGCTAGAGCCCTTGCCAGTGAAGACACAGGCAAAGAAGTCATTGAGTACCTCAGCTTTCTCTGTGGCACTTGCAACCAGTTTCCTTCTGGCCTTCCTTTGATCACAGATACACCTGTAGAATAATTTCTTCTTGTTCTCCTTTATTTCCCTGGATAGATTTAATGCTGTAAGGGTTTTAGCTTTCCTAACCTGATCTCTGGCTGCTCACTCAGACAACTTCTTTGTAGTCCTCCAGTTCCTGCTTCCACTCCCTATAAACTTTTTTTTTTTTTTTTGCACCAAAATAAGTTCAGGAGCTCTTTGTTTATCCACAGAGATCCCCTGGCATCCTGGCAATGCAACACTAAAGACATCTTCTATTCTTGCCATTTAGAACTTTGTATTTTTCACTCCAAACTTTAGAAAAATATAGAATAATTCAGCTGGAATGGATCTTGGAAGGTCATCTAGTCCAACCACCTGGCCTCTTTAGGCTAATGAAAAGTTATAGCATATTAATGAACACACTGTCCAAATGCCTCTTGAACGCTGACAGACATGGGTCATGAACCACCTCTCTAGGAAGCTATTCCAGAGTTCGGCCACACTCCTGGTAAACAGAAGTTTCCTAATGTCCAGTCTGAATCTCTTTTGGTACAGCTTTGTGCCACTGCCATGTGCTTCAGACTCCTTTTCTCCAAACTAAACAAAATATGTATCATCAGTCTCATCTCATCAGACATGCCTTCCAGAGCTTTTACCAGTTTTGTTCCCCTCCTCTAAACATTTTCAATTACCTTAATATCATTTTACATCGTGGAGCCCAGAACTTCACAAAATATTCAAGGTGAGGCCACACCAACATTAAATATAGCAGGAAAATTATCTCTTTTGAACAGCTGGCTATGTGTTTAATGCATCCCAAAATGCAGTTTGTCATCTTGGGTAGCAGGGCACACTCTTGCTGAGCCAGTTGTCAAACCTTTTATTATATACAATTTGATATTTAAAACACAAAACAAAAACAAACAAACAAGAAAAAAAAAAACACTACCACATTTCCTTATCATTTCTCTTACTAAATTCTTGGTTTCTTATGGTCTATTTCTTCTGTACTTGTCACCTCCAAAATATTCAGCACACAGCTGAAATCAGTTCCTTTTCCTGTCACTGATATACATGAAGGTCCTTTATTTTTATCCTGGAACCTCTATGGAGATGAAACTCTGAGGAAAAGGAAGTTCTATACGATGTACAAACCTTGAGAAATCAACCTTTTCAGCCTCTTTCACAGAGCTCTCCTGAAACTTTTCCTTATTATTCTCTCTAAACTTCTCATTAATGTCATGGTATAAAGCCACCACAGTTTAAAACTTTGACATCTTCATCATCTCTGAAGTGTCAGAAATTTTGTTTTGCTTATATTACTGAGAAATTTGGAGTTAGTTTCACTCATGGTTTATTTTTAATTGTCATCTATCATGCCTGCTCTTTCAGCTTGACATTTATGAAGTGGGACTCTACACATTCCATTCTAATGCTTCTTTTTGTTAATCAGGATCACAGACTGAAAACATAATTCAACTTGTACAGACACACGGCTATCTGCAAATAAAGCTATTTCTATCACCCAAATGGATTTGAATGATAGACTTTTAGTGCTTTTGCGCTAAGTATTTAACTCCACATTGTGGGGATGATGCTATTATTAACCAACTTAGCCCATCGAAGAAAGTTTAGACTTGTTCATTTCAGTTATGGATTAGTTGTTTCTTCCCATCTTTGTAAGCAGTGAAGACTTCTGTCTCCAAAAAACATTTTTGTCTTCTGTTGTTTGTACAGTAGTGGTCATTCTCTTTTGCCAATAGCTTTCCCTTAAATACATACACAGATATATTATTCCTTCCACAGTATAATCATATTTACCACGGACTCAATTTTTCTATGCCAGTGAACTGAATGACTCTATTCACAAAGCTAATAATTATCTCCAAAGACCACACCATTTAGTACTGCAGCTAAATGAAATATATGAAAATCTATAAATTGAAACAAGTGATCATGTATCTCCATGTCAAAGACAGACTTGCGTAGACAAAAACACCCATAAAGTCTGTATCCTTTGTTCTATTGGGTTTATATCTCAAAGACATTGAGATTATTCTACTGTAATACATATTATTTGAGCATTACTGTCTGAGGGACACAAAGAGCAAATTTTTGGTCTTGAAGGTTTTAGCAAAATTCATAACTATTCGACTTACAGATCACTCTAAATATTTTTAAATTGTAAACTATTATTACGTTACTCTAAACTCTTCTGAAGTGCCCTGAAGTGCATTTAGTGATACCAACCTTTTGCATTTTTGGTGCCATTAGATTTACAAAAATGGTTCGTGTGTCTTGACATAAATCTTCATAATATTGGAGAAGACCCTGTAAGTTATTAGGAAAGGGTAGTATCAAAAGGAACATTTTAAAGTGCTTTCTTCAGTGATGTAAACAACTTGTTATGTAATCAAATCATCAAGGAAAAAAAAAATCAAATAAAAAGTAAACAAAACAAGCAAAAAAAAAAAATCCAAAACAACAAGGAAGGCAGTGTAGGGCTACTCTTGGGGAAAAAAAAGAAAAAAAAAAAAAAAGTAGTATTTTATATTGGCATTACATAGCTATGTACACTGTATCTGTAAGGTAATAAAACTGGCTATTTGTACGAAGTATGATCTTTCTCTAAAGCTAAAGACAGTTTGAAACTATAGTGATCACAACTTGCAAGACCCTTTCAAAACCGAGTATTACATGCTTTAATAATTAGAGTCACACGTAAACTCATTTTCAAAATATGCTCTTGTCTTTTCTCATACATATACACACATACCAAAAAAAAAAAAAAAAAAAAAGAAGAGAGAAGACATACTCAAAATTTAATATGGTATACCTAATCCCCAAAATACAAACTTATAGACAAGACTGTAGTAAATACTGAAAAAGATAGAAGACACTTGACTTCTCTCACAGATAGTCTGTAAAATTCTTCATGTTTTTGTGGCTCATCATATCTTCTAAACACAGTGTTCCAAACTTCAATTCTGCTGAACTGCTTTTTACTGATTTTCAAAGAGTAAACGCATTTTGGATAGGTTTGTTTCATCACCAGAATACACTTAATGCACCACAAGGTACAACAAATATCAAATAGCACACAGTAGTACAGGTGTTTAAAATGAGATCCTCTATGTCCACCTGCACATTCCATTGATTTACCTCATTTCCAGTTTTCACATTTGTCTCTGCAGACAAGTTTTGTTGTTGTTTGGTTTTGGAGGTTTTTTTGTTTGTTTTACAAATACTTGAGATTTGTAAAATTTGCTAATTATTGTCTAAATCTGCATATTCCTAAATACTAATGATGATCTAAGGAAAAACTACAATAGTACAATTCTAGAGCTGATTCATTTTAGTCTATCCTGATAAATAAATTTTACTTTTACCAAAGGATAATAAGGATCAAAATGATTAACCTTAGAAAAACTGATGCTTGTTTTTCTCCAAAGTAAAAATAACAATTTTTAAATTTACCTCTAAATGCAACTTGTTTGACTTCAGGCTATTTTCTAATTTTGCTATCTTTTTGGCTTGCTCTGGCACTTCCAAACCCAACTTTATCATACATTTGGTCTCTCGAATGATCTCTGGAATCTGGGGATCAAAATTAACCAGGAACTTTCCAGTTTGAGGATGACGTACAAGCACTGTGGCTTGTAAGGCTGTAAAGACATTTTTATATCAGTTTCTAAGACAAAAAAAAGTTTCATTTATTACCAAACACGGATTTCTAACATTACTACAGAGTGATTAAATATATGTGGTTATTTGCAAAGTAGCTTTACATGACTTTCAGAAAAGAAAATATGCAAACAACACACCATATTCAGTTTTCGCTATATAATCTCTATATCATCATGAACAAAGCAAGCATCAGAGACAGTATTATTTGTGGCATACTTTTTTTTGGTTTGAGTTATAAAATTATGAACACATATTTTTTAAAGAAATGGAAAATTTTCAGGAGATGCTCAGGATATTACAGGAATTTGTTCATTCAGAAGACAAGTGCTTAGATAATAATATTTCAAAAATCTCAAAAGTATAAATATCTGTTAAGTGAGGGATTACACAAAATTAATACTTTATTCTTTTAGATCTTTTTGTAGATTTGAAGCCACAAAGTGTCTACAATTTACATACAAAAATATACTAAAAACGTCAACACTTACTTCATCATAAAACATTTTTTTCCTAGCCATAAAGCTAAACTTGTCCTGAGAGGGACTGTGATACCTCAAATATATAAGTTACTACAGTGGAAATGAAATATAAAGATTTCTTAAATGGTATACATAGACAATATGAACATAGAAACAAAACGTGGACGTTAAATTTGTTTCAGTACATTTCTTCCAGTTATCTGTCAAAAAATGTACCAAATCTGCAATCCATTGGATTAAAATAATAGTCAGGAATACTAATTTGCATTATTGGACCAACATATAATATGCAAATTAAAAATGATCCAATAAGAGTGAATGAGACTTAAAAATAAATTGATTTGCATTACTTAGAATTCAATAACAATTAAAAGAAGCCAATTACAATTTCAATTACTTACGATATTGTAATTCTGAAATTTCCTTCATCCACGCATTGTGATAGACTACCTCAAATTGCACCAAGACATACGCAACTCTGTTGTATAATCGAACGACTGCTTTACCCTCTGGACTTGTCAAGATATTTGAATTTTTCTATTAAAACAGGGAACATTCAAATTAAAATCACATCAAAAGACATTCACCCCATTTGAGTTTTTCTCAATTTAACTACTGACTATACCTCATTTAAGTTACTACAAATTATAATTACAGAGTCCTTAAAAATTGTACTTATGACTCAATTTTGCAGGACAGTGAAGTCAATATGAACTTGTAGAGTAATGAATAGTAATTATATATGTAAAAGTTACACATCTGTAATTTCCAGTGAAATGGATGCTCAGTTCTACTTAAAACTGAATGGTAAATAAAAATTCTTTTTTTTTTTTTAAATCCTCTTCATTGATCAGTGATTTTTACTGATTAAAATGCCTTACTGATCTGATGTGATGCTTAAGTTTTCTTTTCTTTGGAATATATTTAGGCAATCATTTTTCTTATATGAAGGAAACAAGAAAAAGAATCCCTCACTTAGAATTTAACAGCAGACCCTAGAAACTTTGTTGGAGAATTTTCGAAAGTTTCATAAAATATAACAGATTTTAATGTTAGCAAGATTCTGATTATTCCAACAGAAGACACAAAAAAATCCACTAGGATTAAAAACGTCAATGATTATTTTGGCAGTATGAATCTTCAATTGTATGTGAAACTCTACAGAAAATGGGGAGTTGAGTAGATAAGTAATGGAGTCCTTTGTTCCCGGACTAGTACAGAGATTATCTGCAGTGGAACTTGTGATCAGATTACCAGTTACAATGCTGCAGTTGTTGTGAAGATACTCATAAATTCCTTGAGTGGTACCACAATACACACACCAGACGATTCCAGGATGACCAGCAGACCACACTCATGCCTTAAGCTACTAGCTACTCCTAGTTACTTAGTTAGGCTTAGTAAATAGACATTACTCTCCATAGAAGACCTCATGACTAGAAGAACAGAAGAGGTGAGTATTCAATTAAAGTACAAAATGTATGCCAACTTTATGGGCCTCAGACTGCCATTATAAACAGAAGCAGAAAAACAGCAGTGGCTGAAATGGTGTAATACAACTTTGGGTGAATAAAATTGCATCAACAAAACAGCGCATATTTCCCGCTTGGTGTGCTAGCTGGGACACAAGTCAAACACTACAGCTTGGATTCACAGCAGTAGTCTTTGTGGAGAATATATTTTTAACAGCAATTCACATACAAATATACAGGTTATCCAGCATATGAGAAGTTTCTACATCATAGCCAGAAACTGTACGGTCCCTCTATTGAAGTAAGGTCACTGCTAATAATAACATTTGATTATTCTTCACATCAACTTACATGGAAATAGTTGATTGGCTCATTTATCCTCCTGAAGAGCTGTCTCACCCACAGTATCTTTCCTGCAACAGGTGGCATGTTTCGTGCAAGAGGGGGGTCATCTTTATGAATTTGGTAAATCTGCAATATTGTTAGATAAATGAATTAAAAAGAAAACAAAAAAAAACACAAAAAACCTTTTGAAATCTTAAACTGCTCTTCCTCCACTACCGCAGTCATCTTCTTACAAACAAATTAAATATGTATGAAGTGACATGGTAGCATGCAGAGAAAAATTAACTGGCTTATAACATGATACATGAGTAGAAAGGGAATATGGACATCGAGTTCAGATACAAATGTTGCCTTTGCAGACATATAAAATGATGATAAAGGAATTCTCCTTCAAATGTTTAAATCAAATGATGTGAACAGTCTCCAGAAGTGAACTCGCATTTTCTCTGTAGTAATTGTATATTACGTAAGCAAATGCAAAATTACAAAAATATGATTTACCCACATTTTTTAACTAGTTACACTATCACAGCATCGGAAAATACACATAGATAAACGAGAATTAACTTAAGAGGACTCATAAAATAACAAAATAAAAGGTATCTTCAGATGTACATTTGTCAGTACATATATAATTTTTTATTTACTAGAAGTAGTAAAAGCAAAGGTTTTGCTTCAAAATTTGAATTTGTGTTATGATACATTTGCTAGGAAGAGCAATGTATCTGTCATATTTTCCTATGTACTCAGGCCTCTCTTCTGTAATAGAAAAAAAGCCTTGTTAGTTAAGCACTGAAAGTCAGTTGTTGAAATAGACAGAATAAATACAAATTATGCATAGTAAAGTATTTGTTCTTATTTTAAAATATTTGAAATTTACTGCAAAGAAATAAAGTACCTTTTTAATAACTTCAAGTTCTGCTACATAATGTTGAAGAATACAAGCAACTGTATATATTACTTCTTCTTGAAGGCATGGCATTCTCAGATTCTGAAATCTGAATTAAAAACAAGTTTCTAAAATTATATTTATAAAACAACATTTTCTTCTTCTTTCTTCTTTCTATTTTGAGATACATAAATATTAAGTAAAATGAAAGAAGCGCAGATCTAGGAATTGTTTCTCAGCCAGTGTAATTTTTTGGCTGTTGTCCTGGGCAAGTTCGAGCAACATGAAAAGTTCTACTCTAGTTTTACTTACCTACATACATTTTTCTTTGTTTTGTTTTATTAACTTGTACATGCAAAAGACATTGTAATGAAATGAAGAAACAGAAGTATATATTGATTCGTATTAGAAAGCTAAAATACAACTTTCTCGTAAATAAATGATTTATAATAGCAATAATGAAAAAAAATTATTAGATCCTTTGCTACAAAATTTATCACGCAATTCAAATTGAGCTAATCAGTAATTTCATGTTGCTTTAAAATATTTTAAACCATATTTGCCAATACCTTTGAAGTAACCGGAGTGCATGTTGTGAAGACAAAATTCTTCCAAAACAAGTTCGCATAAATGTTTGTATTTGTACCTAAGAGACATATAATTTAGTAAAGCTTTTCTAGTCAAACTGTAATATTTTGATGTCTGATAATGACTTAATGTAGTACTATTCAGACAGTAGTGATGAAATCCTCCACCAATTAAGTTATAAATTGCAATACTATTTACCTCTAAACCTTCAATTTTTGCCATGAAGTCCACAAAATCCACATCAAATTCCGTTTTTCTTGGATCAAGGATGTCGTATTGTTTCTTTTGAACACTTTGGTAGATATTTTTGAATTTTATTGCCATAATATCTATACCTTCAATGGTAGACATACTCAGTGCACGAAAGGTTTGCACTACATTTATCATCTCTGTAATCTGAAATATAAAGGTTATAATCATGCTCATAAAAGTACTTTGTTTACTTCCTCTATTAACTAAAACCTGAGGGAAATAATCTAAATGATAACTAGTCCTCTCAAATTAACTAATGCATTCAGAAATGCTTGGCTTCTGAGCTTCTAAGAAAATATCTTCAACAGAGCATAGTTAACTCCATTTTCAACATCAGTTATCACCATAACTCAAAGTAACACAAATCCATATTTGTTTTGCTTGTTGGGAAAGGTTTTTTGGAGGTGTTTTTTTCCCCCCATGTTTGACTATTAGTTAAATAGAGTCATATAGATTATAAACATGATGTATACAGAGTGATGATATGAAGAGGTTTCACTGTACAGAAGAACACTATATAGACTGCAATATGCATACTGCATGATAAGAAAAAACAACAACGAAGCACATAATTCCTGCCTTCCTTACTTCACTACTCTCTTATTACTTTATTAATTGTATTCTGCATCTAGAAACACCTATTATCTGTTCCATGCAAACCCCACAGATTATAAAGTCCTTTTATTAGGTTAGCAAAATAAATGTTAAGATTACAGCAAACAACAGAATCATTTGAAGAACTGTGCTCAGCATTAACAGGAGTTTTTAATGACTTAGGTCACCATTCACATAATAAAAGTTTGATATTCTTCATATTACTCTAAACCTCCAAAAATAGCAATGTACATCTAGATTAATGGAGATAATCCACCTAGTTAACACAGAAAAATTGACAAATTCAGTAGAACACTGCAAGGTAATTTTCTAAAATATTTAGCTTACTTTATGGAAGTGTCAAACTTCTCTCAAAAGAAAAGTTAAAATCTCTTCCACACTTCTATTAAGAGCATGTAAAGTTAGGTTTGCTTTGTCAACTGCTCTCTGGAGGAGCCCTACTTCTATACTGACAATAAAAACAAATAATTTACTCACTTTTTCTAATCTCCTACAAAATGCTTCAGATTTCCCAAAAATGTACATTTCAGATACTTCAAATGATTTTTCTCCTAAATTTTCCAAAATTTCTTGTTTTGTTTCCTGAAAGCATCTCTGATACTCTTTCAGTAGGAAAATGCAGTCCTAAAAAGGGAAGAAATAAATATCATTCTTTAAGCTACGCTCATATGTAACAAATAAGAGAATCAAAATCCACTGTTATTCCCAAGTAGTTAATTATCACTGAGTCTAGTTTCAGTCACCATGCAGTAATGGCTTACGTACAACTGTTTTGTTTTAGTATTCCTAGCAGGTATCTGCAGTATATAATCATACCGTACAGTCCAGTGAAAGACACAATAGGAAATGAGCCATCAAAAATAGAACAGGAAAGCTTTAGGTGATGTGAAAAATAAAGGATGGTTTAGAGGACAGTAACATTAATTTATTGCCAATTAGTAATGGAGAAGAATAATGAGAAGTAAAAGCAAACTATGCCACCATCACCTGAGGAAGACGAAAACTCTATTACCATTGAACCTTCACGGCCAAGGAAGTCTGGAATTGGAAGGAGTGAAGCCTATTTAAAGAGGGAAGCCTATTCAAATGCAGTTTCCTATTGCAGAGGAAGACGGCACCATATCAGAGATTGACAGCGGGGAAGAACATGGATTACGCAGGATCATAAGATTTTTGTTCACAGATACGGTGAAGATGCCAATTCCAAGGTCAGTGATGGAAAAAGCTGATGAAAATGAAGCCATTCTAATTTCAACAAATGCTAGTGGGATATGAAATGAGAAGACAATCAAAGCAGCATGAAATAAATTAGCAGAGGGGTAAAGTACTTGATACATATTGATATGAATTTCCTCGTGCACAGCAGTAGGTAATCAATAGGTTTAATAGAAAAATAACAGACATACCAAAATACAAACCTTAATTTTTTCAATAACTATTGGTGTCTCTTGATCCCATACATGAGACAAGCCGCCATCAGTAATGTATGCTCTACATGTCGCAACCATTTGATTTGTAACCTATTGTAGACAAATGAAACAATAGGGTTTGAAGCTCAGAAGAAAATTTGTCTTTTTCACAGCATCTGTAAAAATTCCTACTTGCATGTATTAATACTATCGGAGTTTGAATGAATTTTACTTGTGGGAATAATAATAGCAAAATAATATATGCAGCATAAAAGAAAAACACTTTATAGAATGTCTTAAAACGTCCCCAGAAGCATACTCAAGTTATGTACATGGAATTCATAAGAATAGCAATATATATGCATAAAACCAGAATGTCACTAAACACATGAATAAAGACAATTCAATAACAAAGTAATTTTCATCCTAATTATTCTTCACCTACACAATAAGATCTAAGGCTATAAGCAGGATCTCCAGTATCCCCTCTGATGATCTTTAAATGGAAGCATTCAGTAAGAGATGAACACTCGAGCTTTGATGAAAAAAGTTTAGATTGCAATAGAATTTCTCCTTGCTGTTTCATAGCTTCACGTAACCAGTTTGGCTGTAAACCAGCCTCTGCAGTGAAACATTCAATCCCTTAGATCATTAATAGACCCTAACAAGTGTCAGTACACAAAAATCTAAAAACCAATTATTGACCAGCCAAATATAAATGTTGTTCCATAATCCATACTTAACAATTGAAGCATAGAAAACAGCTCAAGTAATAGACAAAGATAGCCTCAGAAAAGGCTAATCTTAATCTTCTAGTTCAAATAAATTGAAAAGTCTATATTATATCCTGGGTTGTTTTTGTTTTTTAAAGAAAGAAAGTTATGTATTGAGGTGTACTATCAATGTCTCCTATATGCTTACTGGAAGCAATAGCTAACAGAAAATTCATACTTGCTGGCAACCAAAGAAATAGGCTGCCAGAGGGCCAAAGGGGTCTTACCAATTACAGACATGAGGAGAGCATTCAAATCTCACTAGCATTCCAAGTTCTTCGAGAAGTACACAAATAAAATAGCTAGATGAATGCTCAGCTGAGTTATGAGAATTGCCCAGATGTTTTCAGCTGTTTTCAAAGCTCTTAGTGACAGCAAATTCACAGTGAACTTGGAAATTAGGTGACATCTGATATGCTGAGAGACACAATCATGTCTCCCCAAGGGAGAGAATGAATTTACCGCCTGCAAAAGCAAATACTTTCTTCTCATCCTGCAGTTCATTCCCACAGAAATTAACTTTTGTCTCCTACCTAATTCATACCTTACAACTCATATTCACATATCTTTATCAGCACTGTCCAATTAAGCAATGGATTGGAAAACAGCTACAACAGTTTAACATTGTAAAAACAGTCATCTCAAGGTGAAAATGTAAGATCTATAGATTTAACCCTCTAAGAACTTTAAGCAGTGATATAACATCACAGATGAAGCATTAACTTCTCATTTTCATTTAGCAAGTAACAGATGAGATTAATTCAGATCCTGACAATTATTAAGAGGAAAAATTCAGTTTTGCTGAACCAAGGGTAATAAAGTTCATTCCAAAAGATGTTTCTACTCTGAATTCAAACTGCTCTTGATCAAAAGGCTTCCTTTCCTTTCCCTTACATACACCCACTATTTGTCACCAATTTTTAACAACTGTCCTTCTGATTTAAACAAAATTAGATATCTCATATTTTTCAGGAAAAAAACCTCATGGTTTTTACATTGAGTATTATTAAGCTTAATATATTTACCTTTATAAACAAAGATGTCATTCTTTCAGATGTATTGTAATATCTTGAAACACTGTGAATCATTCGGATAGCATTTATCAAGTTTGGTATTCCATTTCTCATTGACATCTTAAAGCAGAGTTTTGAGAAAAACTTTATTTTCTATTGCTAGCAAATCTATTTTTCTTATATTGACAATATCTAAATTAATTTTTTGCCTAAATCACATTGAGCAATCTTTAAAATGTCATTGAATCATACAAAAAAGTTTCCTGTCAAAAAATCTAATCGCGCTCAACACGTTGTCAGAGGAATCTCAACTAATACACAATAAAACTCTCAGATTATTTGGTCAGATAAAGAGATTCGTATGAGTATTTTTAATGTTATTTTGATCCCCATAACTGAACACTGAATCCAGAAGTACAGGTTGCATTTTTTGGCACAAAAGAAAATATTCTTCTGGCAGCTGACAGTGGTTGTTCATGATTAATGTTTTTGTTTTTCTTCAAGTACAGCTGTTAAATGTATTCTACGCACTTACATTGTAAAAATAACCATTGCATAAAATGTTTCATTCAGAGATTCCACAGAAGTCAAAACTGTCACAGCATTAATTTTATTAATGAATGTTAGTCATATAAAAGATCGAAATCCTATACACATTTCATAAAAATCAACGCTCATACCATTAAAACTAAGTGACCACATTACTGCTGTTCAGTCACTGAACCACTTCCAAAATACTTTGTTCAAAGAAACACACCAAAAAAAAAAAAGGCAAAAGAGAAGATTATTCATAAATAACATCCAGACACTGCTGAAAAATAGTAGTTACTTAGCAAATATCAAATAGGCCCAGGTTGCTCTTACACATGTGACACAAGTCATATCACATACGACATGGGAAGGTTACAGGATAGGACTTTCTCATTTGTCAACTACTCACTAGTAAAGGGGTTCTGCTAGAAAAACATTACTTAACCCTAAGCATGGGAAGCATGCAAAACATATATGATCACTGGAGGAATACTACCTACTTAATGAGAAAAATATTTATTTATTTGACGTCTATAACATTCTGTACTCATGAGTCACAGCTAGCAGCAAATTATTTGCACTTCCTTCATGGAGGTATGAAATTCAGTATTGTAGTGACACTGAAAAAAATTACCCAAACAAGCAGTTTAAAAGTAGCATTCAACTGTTGTGATTTAATCCAGCAACCAGCTAAGCAGCACTAAGCTCCTCACTAAGCTCTCCCCTTAGTAGGGAAAGAACAGAAGTTCAGATTTATGCAAAGTGTTCCTGATTAAATAAAGAACGAAGCTAATTCTCTCATGTTACTAAACTAATAAGTTCTTTAATGGGTCCTACCCACAAATGTATTTATGTTAGAATATCTTAGTAACTCCTACGAAACAAGTCTGATAGACGCGTGACTATGTTTTTTATTCCCTGGTACCCGGCACCCTCTAGCGATAGACTGAAGCACTGAGGAAGATAAGCTGCTTAGTCCTCTTTCCTGCCATTCTACACTTCCGTTGCTTTGTTTTTGTGTTTGTTTGGTGGGGTTGCTGTTTGTTTTTGTTTCCCTTCAGTTTAAACTCCAATTAGGATACTGAATTGCCAGAAGTTAAGAAAAATATGCAACACTTTCTGGTGGAGGACAGGAAGCATGTAGGATCAAAACAGAGAGGACTCAAAAAAAAAAAAAAGAACGGAAGAAACAGCTCTTCCCTTGGCTATTTCTTCCTTCCATCTTATCCTGCAACAGCCCTTACAAACATGTACTTGTTATAATAATTAATGGTAAAAATTAAACTTAATATCTTTTTCTTAATTAGCACAACACAAACAATCTAACATTTAAGTACTGCCTAGCTGAAATTTCTGCAGAAGAAGCAGCTAACAAAATTTTCAGCATCAAAATATTATTTTACCGTGCAAGAAGCATTTAGGGCCTCATGAGGTTTCCATTATTTTTTATATAGCTGAAATTCTGGCATTTTGGTTACATTTGTGTAATATTAATTGGCATATGGAATTTTCAGTGAACTATGTCTTTTGAGATCCTTGCACTGTAAATCAGTATTTTTGGCTCATTTTAAAATAGTATCGGCAGAGGACTAACTAGGCAATCACATGTACTTGTTTATTGATAAAACATATTTATAAACATACTTCTAATAAAATAATGTTTTACTTTAGTTATCAGTTCAGCTAGACAGATGTCTCAAAAAAAATAAAAATCAATATATGTAAACAAATACAAAGAAGATTCCTTTTACACTGGAATTTTTTAATGGACATTTTAAATAACTGAACTTTGCTTAGCGAATAATGAAAGGTATACTTACAATCTCATAGTCATAAAGAGGCTGACAAACTTTTTCAAGCGTGCACAAATATTTCACGTTATCCTTCGATTCATTTGCAGCATCTGTGATTCTGGCATCTAGCTCTTGCCACGTCTAGACAGAAAACTTTACTGTGAAAAGACTTCATAGATAATGAACTATTTCTTTTAACTTGCACTGATGTGCTTTGAAACAAACCTTAGAAAATTGTTTATTAAAATCACCATCAAAACAAGTAATGCATGTTGATTACAATTAGGGTTTTTTTTTAATTTTTTTTTGGGGGGGGGAGGGGGGGGATTGGCCAGTATCTATAATTTCTTCTCTCACTACATCAAGCACATCAGCAACATATCTAAATTTTCCCCTTCTAATTCTCTTCAGAAAAAAAATCTCTCAAATACATATAGAAATAAATATTGCAAGTTTTGTCTACTAAAAAAGAAAAAAAAATTACCTTTAGTAGGTTAGAATGTCCAATATTCAGAATATTAATGACAGTTCTGCAGTCCGATCCTTTGATCTGCTCAATAATGGAATTAAATTTAGCAGACATACATTTCCAGTGCTCTAATTCAGTCAATGGACCAGAATTATCAGCTTCCTTCCTCATCTGCTGACTCTCAATCAGAACCTGCAATCAAATTGGAAAAAGAAAAGAAAAGGCTCTTTTAGAGAATAGACAAATTGTTATGAAGATGAAATGTTCTAAGGATACTAACTTAAAAGGAACAAGCTTGTTTTTATTGACATTTGAAAATGGTTCTGATTCGGAAAAGAATCCTAATTCAGAATTGTGATTAATGGTATTCTTATACTGAAGTCAAGGCAATCAATGTGCATGTTCACCTGTTGTTAAAACTGGGTGGATCTCAGCATGTTTTTTATTTAATAAGAATCTGAAATACACTCACTTTTGGAGGGAAAAAATGGTAAAAATGGAACAGTTATTTAATAAGTGCAGTAAACCAGATGTAAATGCATAAATGCATTCACCTGCATGTACATATTCATATAGCCAGATATTTCTACATTTCACTAACATTTTTATTCTGGTGATGAGATACTTGGCCAAGTCAAACATCTTTCTAACAATGTTACCTCTCTTATAACTTGATGATTAGCAGAAACATAGCACATAATTCATAACCATGAGCATGTGTGTGTGTGCAGAAGCAAATGGCAGGTATACTCAGACACAAATCTAGATGTAACCTTAGAATAACTTCAGGCAAGTCTCATATATCATTTATAAGTATCTAACAACATTCATATTGGATAGATGTGTTAAAACAACTTACTCTTTCAATTTGTCTATGCCAGATCATAAGTGCTTCTTCTAACTGGTGAATCATATCAGGATTATCTGCTGCTGCTGCTACTTCCTCAAAGGACTGGAGTTTAGAAAAATTGATGTGATCTATTTTTTTCAACTCAACAGTTCCTTCAATACTTATTATAGCCCCTGAATAATAACAAATTAAAAAAAAAAATGAAACCAAGAAAGAAGGAAAGAAAGCAATTACAATACAGAACCAGTTAAGACTTGAAAATTTGTTTCTACCAGTGTAAGCAATTTACATTTGGGAATACATATCTGTAAAATGTAATGTTTCGATATAATAGGCATTTTATTGAAGTTACATAAAACAGAAAATTCTTTTAAATCCCGTGTATTCCTTCTTAGAAGTAATCTATCACTAGATAATTTTCTCAATCAATAATCTCTCCATACGTTTATCAGGCAAGCTTTTGATAATTTCATTTTTCCTTGAAGACTTAGGTACATTGCTTACCTGTACCCTACTGTACTTAAAATAAAATTCTTAAATATAATTCCTCTAATTTGATTCCTTTCTAAATGCAAAGCTTACCTTGTAGAAATGAAAGGTATCTCCTAATACTTTCCACAAAATTCTGTTTGTCTTTTGTATCCTGTTTGTTCTGACTTAAAACACCCCAGTTGTTTGTTGCAAGGATAGCTGGGATAAAAATGTTTTCTAACATGTTCCTAACACCACGTAAGAGCCCTTCAGTGGCATCCAAAACACAAAAGAATATATCCTGCATTGTAACAGAATAATTGTTAGTGATGTAGTAACTTAGAATGGAAACAGTATTGCAAAATCAGCTTTTTTTTTTTTTTTTTTTTTTTTCAATAAAAGCACTCTGATTTTGTATATGAAAATTTTAACATAAGGAGAAGTGAGTTGATCATTGATGAGAATCAACTCCACACAAATCTAATAACTTGTCTCATATAGTTGTACAGCAGAAAATCTCACGCTACATAACTTCCTTAGGATAAACGTGCATTTCACACATTCAAAGACACAAAAGATAGAGAGATGCAAATAAACTTTCTCTGCTGAAATTTGCTATGTATGAAGCCTTCTAGGCAAATGTGAGTCCTTCTATTCTTAGGGTTTTGTCAGACCCAAAATGTACTTAGCGGCTTTACCTTCTTCAGAAAGAAAAAAAAAAAATAAAAAAAAATAAAAAAAAATTGAGAGAATGATAAACTAATCTAAATGCTGACTGCTTCCTTAACAACTGCCCTGCAAGACAGAATTCACCAGATATCCTAAGTACTTACTGAAGTAATATAGCGCTTCGTTGTCTCCCCAAAGATGAGAGCACAGTGCAATACAACTTAACATTCAAAAATATGGAGTTACAGTAAATTTATTAACATAACAATAGTGAAACAAATAACAAAACAAAACTATCTGCTTTTTAAGTTCTTTGTTTTTAAAACTGTGTGAGAGAATACCTCATGTATACTTTTGGCCTTTATATGGCTGTCATTCTTAAGACGAACGAAAAACAAGCATAGTCCTACTAATTTGCCCGGTGTGTTCACATAAAATCGCATCATTTTACTTCCTTTTGTAACTCCTGGAATTGTCCGACCACATTCTGAAAAGAATTTCATAGATGTCACTATTTATTTTTTAAAGTGATTTATTACAAAATGCTTGAAATACAGTGAAATAGAATTCAACACAGAAATCAACACTTATCTTCATCTTCTTATGTAAGGTAAGAAAAAAAAAAAAGGAGTAATCCATGGCTAAACTTACAGAATGTACGTCTTACAAAGCAATTTCAGTGTATTGTGCTGCATTGAAGAGGGAATTTGCTCTGGTCCATCATCTTTCCATTTGGTGGTGACTAAGATATACTATATGCTGATTCTCATTCACCTTATCAAAGATATTATACTCAAGAAAACAATAGGGAAACAAGTAAAGAATTAGTAAGGAATTAGGCGTGAGGCAGGAAGAAGGAAAAGTAGAAAAAGCAGGGTATGGAAAACAGGTAAATGGTGGGAAAAAGTAAGGAAGTATTATAGGGATAGCTTTAAGGTTGTTTTCAAAAATATATGTAGGCACACAAAGAAAATGAATTACATTTATTCTGGTAAACTGGATTTTATTTTTTCCTCATTTTGCAGGCTCATTATTGCATTACTTTCACTATTAACCCTGCCGTGTGATAATCTATTGATATAAGATTCATCCTCTGAAATGAAAACCAGTTTTTATTCTGGCTAACAGTAAATTTAACAGTAGATGATATTATTACATCTGCCTGTATTAATGTTAAAAAGTTACCTATTCCTGGTACATCTCCTTCTTGATAGAAAATTTTCAATGCTTTACTTCCTCCCTTGGCAAAAAATGAATCAAACTCTTCAAACTGTTAAATTGAAACAAATTAAAAAAATGCAAGTACTTGTTACTCAAATCATTATTTTCTACTTGGCTGTAACATACGCAACATCATTTGTCCACGGTACTGCCTCAAGTTTTGATGGCGTGTGCTATTCATACTCAAATGTTATGAGAAGTCACAAAACAGCAGATTGTTGAAATACTGCCTTGAATTACTTATCTCACTCACCCAGATGACTTAGCTCTGATATCTGTATATCATACATTCATGGTTTTTACCAGTGGTGCAGAGAAACTAGATAATATTCTATTACCCTCACAGATCTGCAAGGTTCTAAGCAAACGGTCATGAAGAGACTTAGAAGTACACAAGGCAAACTTTCATGATCTGACATGTCCTGCTATAGCAACTCTACTCCTGAAGGTAAGATTCAGTGGTAAAAAAAAAAAAAAAAGGAGTAACATAACACATTCGGCAACTGATATTTCCTGATAAAACCATACTGTATGAGTTAGAAAAAGAAATGAACATAGCTGAAAAGCTCTGTAAAGCACTGAAAGAAGGCCTAGAGGAGATCAGAAGGTTTCAGAGTATGGCATAAGCCTTCTTTGTACTGATCTGTTCAAAATCTACCTTCTTTCACAGTCTCTATAGTTACCTGTAAGAATGATCGACTCAGCAAGAGCGTTCAAACTATTTGACTAAACGGCTCTCTACTTAGGTAGTGAACTCCTTCCCGTTAAAAACAGAGTAAGAAATTTAGCTAGCAAACGTGTCTGGAGAAGCATCACCTATTCAAACACAAAGCATAAAACTCTAGATATGTTATCTCTCATATAAGCAACTTTGTGGGTTTTTTTCCCCAGAAAATAAGCATAAATATAACTTGAATTAGAAGAGAGGTGGGGAAATGATTGTCCACAAGGTGGATGTAATTTGAACCTGCTCCTTTGAGAAGACAAAGCTGTGCAAAAATAAAAGAAGTATAAGCAAGCCAGATCTAGAAGTGCACACTGCACTTCTATTTTTTTTATAGGTAATAGGGGATGAGTGCTATAACAGCAAAAAATAAAAATAAAAAAAATAATAAAAAAATCCCCCCTCAATTAGTACTATATAGTACATATAAAATAAATGGATAAAGTGCTGGAAGGTCAGATTCGGAAAAAGAAAAAGGAGAAATTATATATCATGGTCTTGAATGATTTTATAAATAAGGTAAGAAGTGAGCTAACCCTGTGCCTACGGCTTCTGCAAATGCAGCGTGTTTCAAGCACGTGTGGTACAAACACTTGCTATGTGAATACAGCATAGAGGCTACTGTTGTAAGTATAAAACTTATGAATGTCAGAGACATTACATGTATATGGGAATTTCCTAACTGAGAATTGTTAAAAGACAATGTCAACAATGCCCCTGAGGCCTAAACTGTGTATGAACTAAAAAAGGACAATTTCTAACCATAAAAGTTTTGAAATGGTGATAAATAAGAAAAAAAAAACAAACAAGAAAGCAACACACACCATCCCAAAGATTCTTATGTGTCTGAGTTAATCAAACAGTGCAGAACAGCAATTTGACATGAAGTCAGGATGATCTAAGACTATATTCCACTTATCAACAGCAAAGCAACAAAACATCAGCTGACAAAGCTTAAAGCACCTCGATATTATGTAAGCATAACAATAAAAAAGATTATACCTATTTTATGATGTGTAAATATCAATAAAGAAACAATGAACAATAATTTTGAATGTGAGTATATATTCAGCTTGTATCAGAGAACTGAAGTTGACGTATCTAATCAAAGTTGATAACGCCTGGTTAAATTTTGAAGGCTAAGTCTAATCTCTAACCAACAAAAACATCACGCAGTCAGAGATGGCAAGGGCTGTATTTTACAAATATAGATGCTCAGTTTTGACACTAAAAGAACAGTTAAGCCGAATGCTCGTGTTTGTTCAAGCACTGTGGAACACCTTCACACATTTATAAATAACTGAGGAGCTCAAAACTGGAAATTATATAGCAGGCCTTTCCAAATGTAACAACATTGGTGAAACGGATCATCTTCTCCCTTTTTCCTAAAAGAACTTTTTTTTTCTTACAAACATTTCTGTGAAGTTTCGCTTATTTTTGCACTATCTTTGACATTTCAATCAGGACTTGCCTTACAAACAAAAACAATTATTTTTAGAATATTATAATTCTAGGCTGAAAAGAATGAAACTTGGTGGATATGACAAGAATCCACTAGGTCAAAATAATAGCAATAATTAAGCTCTACTTGAAATAAGAAATAGTTGCTATCAAAACCAAGGGAAACTTGAAAATCTTCCAGGAAGCTAAGCTGAATTATTTAGTCAGATATCGTTCCAGATGAACTGCATGCCTTATTTATCACATTTTCTGGTAGAAGTGATCTAAATGATGATTAACAGTGGGTAACCTGCTGCATATTTTGACTAATAATTGAAATTCAACAGAGTCACAGAACATACTCACCGAAGGGACATCCAAAATCAATTCTTCCACAGTTGTTAAGTCTAAACCTAGCCTGATGCTGAGAACTTCAAATATGTATTTATATGAAGCATCAATTTTTGTTCTTCGGTTTTCTCTTGCTTCTCTGTATCGAGCCTACAACATTAAACATCTTTCAAACAGAAAATACACAAATTGATCATAACTGTATCCTGCTACTTCACTTACAACTAAGGTTGAATGTCTTGTATTATAGATCCATAACTGTTTTATTCTTTAAAAGTATGTGTACTTTCACCAAAGAGCAAATTACTATGAATTATTAAAAAACGTAATGCAAACAGAGGATATGGCAAGGGGAATCAAATGTTAAATATATTACAGTAGATCTTAACATATTCGTGTGCCATATTAAATAGTTTGCTTTTTCACAAAAATATTTTGAATTATTAAATTAATTAATGTTCCTTAATATATTTATATTAACTTACATAATTTATATTTATATATAATCTATTCCTAAGCCAGCCTATATCAGTAATAATATCAAGCTAAAACATCTACAGAAAATAAATATTTTCAGGAATCAAGCTGGGTACAGCTTTGCTTCAGTGTAAATTATTCAATTAATATCTTTGGCCACCTTCTACTACAACTTTAAGATAAAATCTTAAAATATTGAAACCATTACAAACAGATACACTTTCTATCTGAAATAAGAAAACCAAATATAATTAAAAAGAAAGAGAGGAAGAAAGGAAATGAAAAAGTAAAAAAAAAAAAAAAAAAAAAAAAAAGGAAATGAAAGACATGGAAACATAAAAGGAAAAGAGAAACAGTTCATTTAAACTGAATTTAATTATCTGAGAAAGAACCAGAAATCTATGTCAAGACCTAATATTGAATACTAAACCTGTTTTTCTTTTAAAATTTCTTGCATGGACAGAACTCCAGCAGAGCTCCGGTAAAACCTAGACAGCCTTCTGGTTACAGGAATAAAAGATTCCTGGGAAGGAGAAGAGTTTACTACTTGTTGAGCATGGTGAATAGATTTGTCTTCAGCATCCCCTGGTGCAACAGGGCCAGACACAGAATCCTCTGTAGTGAGATTTTGCCCAGTATTATCCGCTGCCACTTGACTGGACCCAGAATCTTCTCCAGTGTTGGAATTTTCATTATTATCTTCTTGCACATTCTCCATTCTGAAATCTTCAGAAGGAAGATTTCAAAAAAGGAAAAAAAGTCAAAAAAGGAAAAAATAGCGTGTGTATATAAATCATGAACTATATACAGAATGCCCCACCATACATGATACCCTAAACACACACAAGTTCAGATAAAATGTAGGATGGAGGGTGTTGGGTAGTATTTCTTCAGTGGAAGTGTTTAATTTCTACAGTATTTCTATGTCTTACTTAATAAGTTTGATTTTGATTTAAATTAATACAAAAATCAGATCTTCATCATTAAAAGCATGCTGTTGAAAGGGTAAGCAGTATCAGACAAGGCTGCACCCTAAAATTCATACAGACTGAGCCCTTTGCATGTAGTGACTTATGAAGTCTTATACAATATATTAAAAGTTCCTAGAGTGTTGAGCACATCAAGACTTCTTCACCACAGTATAAAAAAGACAGACTTTCCTCTTAATTCTGTGAGTAACCTAAGCTGGCTAGAATACTAGTAGAGTAATTGTTCCCAGGTGAGAATTTCTAAAATGGACAAAGCAAGGTATATTCATGACTGACTGCTAAGCTGTTATGAAAAAGAAACTCTGCTGTTTTCTTCCCCTGTCTATTTCACTATCTGAAAAGCCCAAGAAAGGTTTGGTTTGTGAATCCCAAGCCAATTCAGGGTTACAAAGAATTACGTAAATATCCTCTCCCTTTCTTCGTACAGGGAGGCATATTTATCCACTAGCATTTGCTAGCTGCCATCAGTCCCACTCAGTAGATCTTAACACTCTTGAATATACAGAAAATTAAATGCATCATTCAGTATTCTCATTCTACACACAGACTGAACAACTATCTTTAAGGCACTATCACCATCATTACACCTATACCTGAAGTCTTTGTGTTTGATTTTATTCTTTAAAATAGCTTGTTCAGTTACACAAGGATGTTAGAATATGTGCATAACCTATATAAATATACAGAGTAACAGATAAAAATGTTGAAAATGCCATTGTAACTCAGAGTACTACTACCATAAAGATTAAAACAAATATCATAGATTATACAGAAGTTCTCATGAGGCCTTAAGGCAGCCAACCAGGTATAGCCAACCATACATTCTATACTGGTAAGGATGTGAGGTAGAAGATCATGCTCATCAGGTCAGAGCATGAGCTCCAGCTGGCTGCCTACCCTGATTTCCATCACGCCCTTGGACATACACTTCAAACACGGCACAAAATAACAAAATCATTCAACTTTCCTCTCGTAACTCAAATTTGAGGTTTATTCTGCATCACTCCTAACGACTGTTACCTCAGTCACCAGCACCCCCAGTCCGTTGACAAGTCTTTGACTCTCTCAGCTTTGCTCCTTACCCTTTTAATGCAGCAGCAACGTGACACGAGGACCAGGGGGAGAGAAGGACGAGAAAAATAAGCCTCAGTGTTACTCAGTATCTCCAGTGCCCGCCCCGACCGGCCGGCCGTCACCAGCCCGTCTGCCTCCGGGACGGGGCGACACAGCGCGCTGCTGCGCTGCTGGCCGTTATGGGGCGCCCGTAACGACTGAGGCTCGGCTCGCGCGGGGCTCGGCTCGGCCCGGCTCGGCTCGGACGAAGAAGGTGTAAAGTGGAGGGGCAGCCGTCTGCCACGTCCCGTGCCACTTTTCTTAACAAAAATTTAATTATTATTGATAATAATAATGACAGCGATAATATTTTGCTGAGTATTCAAGACAGGTGGAAACTAAAATCTCTAATCCCCCCAAAGGAATAAACCACACGTTAGGTGTGTTTTTATACTTAAGAAGTGAAAGTAAAACACCGGGCTGTGAAAACGCCGAAAGTACTGTCAGCTGGAAAGAAGCGCTAAACAAAGCAGCGTTTCATTTAAGCGCCTACAGGCTACTCAGATGCGCAGGCCACGTTGCGCGCACCCGAGCAACTGTGGGGCGGAGCACCACCTTTGTACTGCCCTCTCCTCCCATCTCCTCTGCGCCCAACATGGCGGAACCGAGTGGCTTGAGCGATGAGGCTGCCTATAGCGCCTGCTCGGAGCCGGATCCCAGCACGAAGGTGGGCTTGGTGGGGGCGAGCAGGGCGCCATTAGGCTGCGGGTGGCGGAGGCCGTGGTGGTACTGCCAGCATCCCCGCCCCTTTGGCGTGCGGACGTGCGGTGACCGGTGGGGCGGCATGGGGGAGGCCGGCTCGAGTGGTAGTGGATCCTGCAGCTGCGATGGGGTGCAGGTACCCAACACAGTGGTTATGGCACCAAGCTGCTGGTGTTCAAGAGGCATTTGGACGGTGCTCTCAGACACGTGGTCTGATTTTTAGGTAGTGCTGCAGTTGGATTTGGTGATCCTTGTGGGTCTCTTCCAACTTGCAGTATTCTAAAATAAAATATGTTGTTTACGTTGTATGTAGTACCGTATTTGTTACCTCTAGACTTGCTGGTTTTGATTTTCATTATTAACTGATATCTTTGTTGATGCACAATTAAATTCTGTTTGATGTATAGTAACGCTTTTTTTTTTTTTTTTTTTCTTCTTTTTTCGCTCTTCCAGGATTTTATATTTCAGCAGACAATGTTAAGAGTAAAGGATCCTAAAAAGTCACTGGATTTCTATACAAGAGTTCTTGGAATGACGTGAGTGGAAGCTGTACACCACAATAACTTTGGGTGTTTCTTCATTCTTATGAAAAGTATTTTTGTTCTGTTGATGTAGTTATACCTATCTGCTAATGCCAAGTTGGATAGCCTGCCAATCTCTGAGAACTTCACAGCGCATTGAATGCCTAAATTGCAAATGAATGAACAGTGGCTTTGTCTAGAATTTTTTTTCTCCTCTTTTAAGTAGGTCATTAATTATCAGTGTACAACTTGTACAGCTTTTACCTCACTGATTCTACTCTCAACTGGTAACTTTTGTGATGCTTTTAAATAGGAATCGTTTCTGTAAACCTGGAGGATAAATTATCTGTTTGTCCTTCCTGAGAAAATCTGTACAAGTAACAAAATGGCAGCTTCAGACTTGAGCCTTTATTCTGGCTTTGCTGTTCATTTACTGATTGCCTGTAAGCATATGATTCTTCTAGCTTTTAGAGGTTTATAATGTGTGCTGGAATGTTTCTATTTAAGAATTCAAAATGTAGTATTTTAAGATGTGGATTGCAGTTCAGAAAGATAAAAATCACAGCTGTAATTGTTCCACAGGGGAAACAACTTTTATTTTCAGGCTGTGTGGTTATTTTTTTTAGTTACTGTTTCAAAATAATTTTTGCCATGTAGACTGCTTCAGAAATTTGACTTTCCTCCCATGAAGTTCTCACTGTTTTTCCTGGGTTATGAAAATAAAAACGATATCCCAAAAGATAAAGCTGAGAGAACACCTTGGACCTTCTCCAGAAAAGCTACACTTGAACTGACACAGTAAGTATTAATATAGTAGGAGATGACAACCACATCTAAGAGACGTGGATGAGTTTACGTCTCATTGAATTGAAAAGAAACGCAGTAATTTCTGTGGAAGCATCTTTGGTGTTATATAATAAGTCTTAAAATAGGCTGAGATCTTAGATATTTGCCAAGTTTACTCTTTCTAGAGCTACTACAAGGTGAATAGTAGTATATAAGTACCAAATAGTGTTTGCTCATCTGGGTAGGAAAACAATGGGATTGAGGCAAAAGTGATGCAGTTAGAACTTCTTTTGTATCCTCTGAAGTTGCCTCTAAAGTAGTGGGTTGAGTATTGCTTTTGATGGCTTATCTAAAGAGGTCAAAACACTTCATATGAATTGGACAATCTTGTTAATACTAATGATTATAATTAAGTGTGGAGATAGAGATATTCTCACAAATACCCTGCCACTGCGCTTAGCTACTTCACTGTTCTGCATCTAGATTAATATGTAAATTCACTCACGCATCACAGCCATCCTTGCAATCTGGATGAGATAGGAGCGTTTCTCAGACTCATTCAAATGTGGAACATGAGTACTAGAGAAGGGTAGGAATTAGACTGAATTAGCCCTTATGTCTACTCTGAAGACTATTTCCAGGACCTGTGTTAAAGGAAAGTTTTGATAGTTTAATGAATATAGCCAACAACTGAAGTTCTATGGTTTTGAAAAGAAACAAATTGCCTTTCTGAGGAAGCTAAACACTAAGGAATTAATTTTGATGCTTTTCTTCAGTGTATAATAATTATTTCTTACAGCAACTGGGGCTCTGAGAATGATGAAAAGCAGTCCTATCATAATGGCAATTCAGATCCCCGAGGATTTGGTAGGTTTTTTGTTTAGTGCATGTTGTTCTTATGCGTTGTTTTACTGTGCTTTGATTACAGTTACATGTATTACAGTTAGATGTATTAGGGAAAAATGGAGTTTCAGTTTTCTCTTTATAAAACATCTGTATGAAATCAATGCAAAGGTTAAGGTATTATTTCATGGGGGATTTGTAAACTTGTAAAACTTGTATAGACGAAAAGACTTTTCTAGTAAGCTACTTTGAAGTGTAAGTACTACCAGCGTCTTTATTTTACTTCTTGCAGCATGTATGCATGGTATGCATCATGAAAATGGGTAAATAAAAAATGTTTCAGAGTGAAGAACCACAATTACACTTGTTATAAAGCTAATTTTTAAATTTAATTTAACACATTTTAATACTAACCACTCAGTGAAGTTCAATAATTGCTCTTGCATATTGATTATAATGATGTTCAGATTGATTTTTGAATTTGGATTTGTATTTTATAATGCACCGGTTACCAGTTTTGAGCTGGAAGGAGGATTTATCTGTAGCATCAAGGATAGCATTCAAGTGGCTCAACTTGATATTTTGAGTGCTTGAAAGGTCACTTGTATGTGAAATAAGTCTGGTACTGAATATAGCCACTTGACATATTAAATTGAAGTTACTTGTAAGTTCAGCATGGTGTTGCTGTTAGTATCTACAAATACAGCATTAATAATAAAAGCCTTGTGTTGTTGAACTAAGCAAATGCAACAAAATCCTGTTATGTAGATGTCTCTCTAGAAAGGGAATATAGATAAAACAGTTTGAGTAACTTATCTGCAGTAGGAAGAAATAATCTTCTTATCCAAATAACATGAGCTATTGTAACTGAAAAGTTCTGATTGTAAAGTCATTATTAAAAGGCCAATTTTGTCAAGGAGGGTATTGTTAAAATCTGGAATGCTCTTCTTTCTGTAAGAAATGATTTTCTTGAGTTTGTTATGTCTCTTGTGTAAGCATGTGAACTTATTGCAGAAGAATGAAATGCTGAGCAAACTTTTTCTCAAATGCATAGAAATACTTAGTGTATTTTACTGTTTTTACTCTGTTTCACAGGGCACATTGGAATTGCTGTCCCTGATGTCAATAAAGCTTGTAAGAGGTTCGAAGAACTAGGAGTGAAATTTGTGAAGAAACCAGATGATGGTAAGTCTTAGCCAGTAATGCAAGTCTCTCTCTTTTTTTTTTTTTTTTTTTTTTTTCCAGTTGTTTGCTTTTAATATATTGTGCCTGGTAGATTTTTGTACTGAACAGCTCTGTGATACATTTCTATAGCTGTCACTCCTTAGGATGTGCTGGAACCTACTAACCGTGCTCCCTCTTACAAAATGCACAAAACTGACAATGTAGAATTGTCCTGTTTATAGAAGGGGGAAAAAAAAAAAAAGCAAAAGCAGTTTTCAATGTTAGGAATTTAAACTTGTGCAGCAAATGTCAAAGATGATGAGGTTTTGGATTTAATATTCATTATTTGTGGGGCTGGATGAGAAAGTTCGTGGTATTTTTTTTTTTCCCCTGTATTAGTGAATTAGCTGCTGTTCTCAGAAGTTTTTGTAACTAGAATGTAATAATAATTAACTTTTTTTTTTTTTTTTTACAGTAGACAGGGTAATAGGGCAAGTAAAATGGAAACTGTGTGGCTAACTCTTTAGGATAAAATGTTAAGCTGTGCTGTCGTGATTCACTGTTGAATACTTTAGGGGACCCTATTTTCATGAAGAATATTTTTTCCAACTGTTTAAAACATTCAAAACATGCCAAAATATCCTGGAACACAGAAATACGTTTCCAAAATTAAGGGCTGAACACTTGCAGGGGTTAAAAAAAAAAAATAAAATAAAAAAATCAACAAAAGATAAGATTTCATAATGACTTTAAATTGCAGCTTTATTAAGTATCAGATTAACAATTCAGCACACACACACAAAGGCCTAGTTGTGATCAAACGCTAATTTGGATGTTTTCAGAAGTAGCTGTCTAAAGTTGAATTAATACTCATACAAAAGGGAAAAAAAAAATTGAAAGTAACTGCATTTGATGTTAAGATTTATTCATATGCCCTACCTTTATCCTTGTGTTCATCATTCCTTCTATTTTTTTCCTAATAGGTAAAATGAAAGGACTTGCATTTGTTCAGGATCCCGATGGCTACTGGATTGAAATTTTGAATCCTAACCATATGGTGACTCTCACTTAGATCTAAGTGAATACACTGTATAAAAGATACAAACTTTTAGTTCCCTGGAGAAAATCTATAACAGTATTTGTGAAATTCTTGCTTAATGGAGAGGAATCAATTATGTTCAGATTTTCTTCTAAAATTAAACTGAGGCTTCCCAACTGTTCTCCTGTGATGCCACTGCTATTTGCTTCCAGTTTGGAATCCTCACCCATCTTTTAAAGAGCACGAATATGTACTCTGCTCTTAAACATACTCTACCAATATTTCACTAAACTTTCTAAGATGCATGACTAGAAGTTTACATCATCTCACACTACCTAGATTTAAACTAACAAAAAAAGATCCCGCATTATTGCTGATGAGCTTCACCGAGGAGCATATATAATGTATATTTTTTTCATTAAGTCAAAGGATATCCTGAAGGCTTTGTGCACCTCCCTGTTTATTAGAAAACAAAAACTCAGGTAAGAAATCTGATAAGCAGCATATTTGTGAAAGTCTTACTTACATTATGCCAAGCAACAAAATCCCTTATTGACCAGACTTAAAAAGCTGTGCCCGGAACAAGAAACTTTGGAAAGGCAGTAAATTAGTCCAGCAGGAAGAATTCAGTATTTAAACTTTTGGCTGCTGATTGCCAGACAACGTAATAGGTCTCATAGATTCTAACAGTGGCTCTTCTTGTCTCTTCCAACACTAGAGCTTGTTCATAATTTGTGTTTTGATGCAAGTCTGGGCTGTATTCCACTTACAGGCTCCGTACAATTCTGTTTTAGGAATGTAAGGAAAAAGAGCATCTAAAATAGCTTCCTACTAGTAGGCATTTTGATCTGCCCCTTCAAAGTCAGTGATGGTTACTGAAATTAAACTTGTATATTTGTATGAAGAGTTGCCAAGTTTTGGTTAACAAAACCAAAGCAAATTTTTCTCTGCACTATTTATTGTGATTTTTCCTACTAGCACGTAACTCCTATTGAGTTCAGTTATGTGACTATTGGATAATGAAATGGCATTGCAATTCACTTTGAAATAAAGCACTGATGAAAAGTCATTTCTAAAGCAGTATGACATGTATCTTTGCTAATTCTTGAATCCTAGGTAAACAAAACACTGTTTTGGTTCATGGATTATTTTTTTTCCTTGGGAAGTAACCTGGTCATGCAGGATAAAATATTTATTGGGAATCCAGTAGTGAAGATAACTTGATGAGCAGAATGCTTAATAATAATTTGCAGAGTTTTCATTAATTTGTTCAATAACTCCCTAGCTATTCAGTTAAAAGAGAAGTGTGGAAATTATTGAATTTATTTTCTACTGTGCTAATGTAGATAATAATGACAAATATTAAGTATAATATTAAATATTATTGTCCTGTCTCCTTGTCTGAAAAATCCTTAATTCTGTACAGCTCAGCTTAACAACAGACCTTTTAAATTCAGTAATCTTACAAAGCTCCATGTGAAGAATCATTAAAGTTGAAGCAAGATATTGTTTCCATTTGGAAATAAGTAAAATATGCTACATGTTTCCACTGAGCTTGTACAGGTGTGGAAATACAGAATGTGAAAATGAAAACAGTTACCCGATTAAAGCCCCCTACAGATGTACAAACAACCATGGATTTATTGGAAGGTAGAAACAGTAACTCAGAAGATCATCTGTTTTTGATTTATGAAGCAACTCATCATAAAAGCAACTAGATGCTTCAAATTAAATTTTGAGTAATATTTTCTGGGTGGTCTCTACTTAAACATGTACTGTCCTGTAGGTACACCTTACAGGTGTAATGCATATACAGTCTTGACTTTCAATTTGTAACACCTTACTGTTTTCTGCAGCTAGCTCACATTTGCATTCTGTGTGCCCTCCTATATTTCTAGAATACCTGGCCTGTCCTCTATCTTGTCTCTGTGTAGTTGATGATTCCCTTGTATGCTAGGGAGATGATAGGGAGGATGTAGTTACAACTTTTTGTAGCATGATCTAAGAAACTGAGCAGTCTTAACAGCTGTCGCTACACAATCTCAGCCAACTTCCTCTAGATGTAGCACTTCTGATGTTGTGCCCAATCCTAGGCAGTCTACTTATTACTCAAAAAACTGGTGGTGTTCTTAAATGCTGGGTCAGCTTTATCCCAAGTTCGTTAAGCAGAATTAAGGATTTCAAGGCTTCTCAGTTTCCTGAACAAGTAAATAAGACCAATCCCTTTAGTGGCCATTCAGCTTGGCTCAGGGTGACTCAGCCAAGGAAACCTCACCTTACTTTGAAAAAGACATACACAATGTTTCATACTATCTTACAGCAGCAATTAAAAAAATTCTAAATTGAAGACTATTGTTGTATAGCTTTAGTGTGATATCTTTCAAAGTTAGGAGCTCCTTGGATGTGAGTTGAGCCAAGAAGGAGAGCTGTAGAAATGAGATGAGACAGAGCTCTTGTTTGCAGCTTATATATATATTTTTTTTTATTAATAAACTGTATCCCTTCTAATGCTCTTGTTCTGAAATAAGGAACTTAAAATGAAGTAGAACTCAGCTGAAGCGCAAATGCTGACTGCAGAATCTTGCAGTAGATTGTGAGTAGAGGTTACTTAGACTAATGCTAGTCTGAGTGAATTTGTCTGAAACTATTTGATAAATATAGATGCAACGTCTAAAGCTTTATAATAAATTTATTGGCTAGGAAAATCTCAACGTTTTACAAGCATGTAAATTAATAAAGTAGTTTCATAGAAGGGGTTGGGTTGCAAGGGACCTCAAGGATCATCAAGCACCAACCCTCCTGCATGCAGAGCTGCCAGCCTCCATATCTAATACTATACCGGGCTGCCCAGGGCCCCATCCAACCTGGCCTGGAACACCTCCCTGTCCCCTAGGACAGGGCTTCCACAACCTCTGTGGGCAGCCTGTTCCTGCACCTCACCAATCTTTTGGTAAAGAACTTCCCCCTGATCTAAATCTAAATCTTCCCTCCCTCAACACTATTTCTCCTTGTCCTGCCATCATTTACCCTTGTAAAGAGTTGAGCAGTTTGTATTTTATCTACATACAGTATTTTACTCAGATGTGTTTCATGACACTTCAAAGCACAGGTGTGACTGGAAACGCTATTGACACAATTATATGGAATCCAGTAATTAAGAGGAATAGTTTGTAAACTGCATGTTTGTATGTCTGAGGGTGTGTAGTTCAGTGGACAGCTACACAAGAAGCACTAGCCCCAACTGAATGTTCCCTGTTTAGTATTAATATGGGAGATCTTGTGAAATTTACAGTTTGTGTTGATTATAGGCAATCCTAATTTTGCATCTTCCAAGGTAATGCTTTTTTTTTTTCCCCCCTGCTAAATAAAGCACTGAGTTAAATGGCAGTAGTGCTTTTCCAGGTGGGAGTAGAGACAAATTTGCATTCTCTTTTTAGACAGAAGTTCTGCTAATTTCAAGAAGCAGAACGTAGAATCACAGAACCGTTAAGGCTGGAAAAGACCTCTCAGGCCATCTGGTCCAACCACCAGCCCGTGCCCACTGACCATGTCCGTCAGTGCCACAGCCACACGGCTCTCGAACACTTCCAGGGACGGTGACTGCACCCCCTCCCTGTGCAGCTCGTGCCACTGCCTCACCGCGATGTGAGGACATACAAGCCGATTTGCAGGAGCCTGGCAGACACAAGTTGAGGAAAGGCAGCGTGTATTCAGAATTACGGCAGAAGAGAAAGAGGGGAATGTGAATAGCAGTTCCTACTTTAGGAGCTTTGTCGGAACGAATACCCCACTCCCGAGGCGCGCTGTAGTCCCGCTGCCGTCCATAGACCCGGCCCGCTGCGCTACGTCAGCACGCAGGAGGACGGCGGCTGTTGCTGATGGCGTCATCGCGGCGCCTGACGTTTCGGCGGCGCCGGGTTGAGAAGGTTGGAGGCCCGGTCGTCGTGGAGGCCGGTGAGCGGAGCGGATGGTTGCGGTCGGGTGTTTGGGAGAGTTGTGGCGTGCTTCCCGCCTGAGCGGTGCCCGTGGTGGCCGGGCGGCTCCTGGGGCTTTCCCTGCGGCGGGCTCCGGCCCCTCAGCGGCCATACCGGGTCGTACCCGCCGGCGTCGGCTGCCCGGGCCCGGCGGCAGCGCAGCGCTCTGCGGCACCCGGGTGCGCTGAGGGAGCGGCCGGCGCGGGGGTTCCGCGCGGAAGTGCTGAGTTCTCTGGGAGCCGAGCTGTCCGCTGAGCGGCGTTTGCGCGGGCACGGGGTGACTGCCGGCTGAGAGCCCTCAGTGAGGAACCGCGGCTCCGGGCCCGCTTTGCCCCGAGTTGCTCCGGGTGTGACCTTGGCAGATGCTCAGCGTGTGGCACTCCTGCGTTCCGCATTGCCTGCCCGCAGTGCTTATCCGTGCTGTGCTGTAGCTTTCTTCTGAAGTTAGCTCAACGTGTTTGCCTGATGATAATAGCACGTAGTGTTTTATCAGCTCTACTGGGTTCATAGTACAAGTACTACTGCAGATTATGCCCTGCTATGATTCACTCAAATAGCTATTGACTTAAATCATTGTGTTATCAAATAATAAAAAAGCTGGACTGTTAAATTGTTCTCAGTGCAGCAGTAATCATACTTTCACAGAAGTGCCCCTTGCTTGCACTCTTTTTAAAGCACAGTGCACAGACCTGTCCCAAAAACCCTGTGCTGCTGTCACTGATTTTTTTGTTTGCATTTTAAGATTTAAGGTGAGCATTCTCTCTATGCCTAAAATGTTGGTCTCACTCTTGTTTATAAGCTTCCTTCAAGTACTGGAAGACTGCAGTGAGGTTTTCCCAGAGCCCTGAATTCTCCAAGCTAAACAAGCTCAACTTCTTCAGCCCTTCTTCATAGGAGAGGTGCTTCAGTCCTTTGATCATCTCTGTGGCCCTCCTCTGGACTCTCCAACAGCTCCACATCTTTCCTTGTGCTGAGAGCCCCAGGCCTGGATGCAGTATTCCAGATGGGGCCTCACAAGGACAGTGAGGGCCACAAGAGCCAAGAGGGGCATTTACCTCCTTCTCCCTGCTGGCCGTCCCTTTTTTAAAGCAGCTCGTGATACGGCTGGCCTTCCAGGCTGTAGGAACACACTGCTGGCGCTTGTCCGGCTTTTTGTCCATTAGGACCCTCAAGTCCTTCTCAGCAGAGCTGCTCCAAAGGAATTCTTCTCCCAGTCTTTAGACAAATGTGGGATTGCCCTAATCCAAGTGCAGCGTCTCATCAGGTTCTTGTGGGCCCACTTTGTAAGTCTGTCTAGGTTCCTCTGGATGACATCCCTATCTTAACCCCAAGACCTGAAACCCCACAACCAAACAAAACCCAGCGCTACTCACCCACCACTTGGGGCTAGACAAGATCAGTTACAGGGATTTGGATGTTTGGGGAATAATGTTCATATGACAGGCTTTGCATAGACGTGGTTTAATTAAGAGACTCATATGGAGAAACAATGTGATCACTCTCTGTGCCTTCAAATGAGAAAATGAATTATGATATATTATTGCCTTTCTGGTTAAAAAAATGTATTGTCAATTTTTATTTTTTATTTTTTTTAAAGAGACTTCTAATGTTATGGTATAATGGTACTTAAAAATTTCTCATAGAACACTGAAGGATTCTTAACATTTACTGCTATATGCCACCTGTTCTTAGTGATATGTTTCATGCATTCTTTCAGGAATATGGTACAGTTGCTGCTATGCAGCTGGATGTTGCTGACTAGTGTTTCTATGAGCTTGCTGTTCCACCTGTCAGTTGTTCAGAATGGCAAAAAACCCTAATTTTCAGGAAGTTGGTCACCTGCCCACAGGCTACGTCCATTGTAGACCTTCAGAGAGCTTTACTGGTAAGTACACCAATATATTATCTGCTTTGGCAGGGGGGTTGGACTCGATGATCTCTGGAGGTCCCTTCCAACCCCTACAATTCTGTGATTCTGTGATATTTTCCTGAGAAACTTAAGAATTTAGTTATATGCTATTTTAATCATATCACATCAGGTGCACTAATATTGATTTCACATGAGTTTTAATAAATCCTGCTGTACTGTTCTTGGTATGTAGCTGAATTTATTCCTGCTGTCCTATCAGAGAAATATGTCTCTAAACAAAATGCAAAACAGTAGCACAACTATGCTTGGGAACTGGAAGGTGTAGTAGTGTGTAACTGTCCATGTGTTTGAAGTAAAAATGTTTTTGGTACTGATGCTGTCATTGAAAGACGTGGTAAATAGAATTAACATCCAGTTTTCTTTTAATTATTTCCCCAAAGAACGGTTGATTACTTAAAAGTTCTGGGAATTCCATTTATTTGGCTTTTCACATTCTGAATCTCTGAATTCATACTGTGTGGATTATGTTACTATCAGGTATTGGATAAGCAGGGCCAGTTAGTTCCTTGGACACGCACAGGTAGTTATTAATATAAGTTAGTTAGTGTGATTCAAGATTTTAATTAAAGTTAGAATTTACTTTTTTTTGAACTATTATGTGCATTGTGGAGATCTCATACAGATTAATTCCAATAATACCAGGAGTATTATACTTGTTTAGTTAGCTTTTGAATGAGGTGTCACTGTGAATTGTTCATATGTAAGTCAGTGTGTTTTAAAATGTTGTAGTGTTGTGGGTAACTTTTTTTGTTCTGTAGCATTGTGACTTATGTATGAGACATAATTTCTCTAAATACCATAATGGTATGTTAATGAATTGGGAAAAGTTGAGGACATGTTTAATCAATGGTGTTCCAGAATGCAGGACGCTTTCTGCTTAAGGATTATCTTGATTAAAACTTTTTCTTCCTGGTGTTTGAATCTGTGTTTTTGTTTGGATTTTGTGTGTTTGTCAAGTTAGGGGGACATTAAGATAAATACAGCATCTTTTTCCATTTTCTTTCTAAAGGCCCTTTTAACACTTGTTTTCTGGTGCCTTGTAATGTAGGGTAGCTTGATTCTCTGGGTAACATTATGGAAAACCTCAGAACTGTACGGAACAAAGGCTGGAAATACTATATCAAAATAAAAGGATGAGAGAATTAATGATAGAAGGATACTTTTTTTCCTCAGAAGTATTACTTGACTTGTGCTTCAGTGCTGAATTACATTTTTCCTGACATTGATGTTACAGAGTAAATTAATGGTATTTGCAACTAAATTCTAAACATCACATCTGTCAATACATAAACAAAACATAAGTCCTTTCTCCTGTGAACCTAAAAGAAACAGTGGACAGACTTTCATAGTTTTGTGGGCTCGCATCAAGCCATAGAATTATTTGTTTTACTCCAGGTGCTTATGAAAGCTTTACATATGTAAACTGAAATTCTTTGCAACCTGAACGTACTGCAGTGTGAACAATTTCTCTTTTGGAATATGGGTGTTATTTTTGGTTGCTTTTTCTCCTTGTCAAAGTTTTCACTCTGCCTATGAATATTGTTACTGTTACGCAGAAGTCCAAAGGAGCTTTGTGGTTCTGACAGAATCGAAGTGCTTACTTTTTTTTCTGTACACATTGAAATATTTATCAAATCCAGAGATGTTATTTTATTGTACCAGGACTTAAGAGAATAATAATATTTTTGTATAAATAGCATTTAAGAAAATTCTCTGTGTAATTCTAACAAGGGCTGTATTACTGTGATATAACCAGATGGGAATGCCGTTGTTTCAGGGATGTGAAATTTTAACTCCATATTTATAATCTGGACTTATTTCACAAAGTTTTTAATTCTGTCATTTGTCTGTTTACGTGCTAATTTTTTTTCCATATAATTGTTTTTAAACTTCCAGTAGTTTTGGTGTTTGGCTTTTTTTTTTTTTTAAATATAAAGAAAAAGAAATTTCAACATATTCATGGTCAATTTCTTATATCCTTTTTTCTGCATAGTATAAAAGTATTTCTTCCCCCTTTCAAGTGAAACAACGCTGTTTTTCAGAAGGCTGTCTTTAATGATAGCCCAAATGGGGCAGGGGAGGTGACATCGTGTTGGTCTTTGCTGCAGTTTAGTCAAGAAGTCATTGTGGTTTTTGTTGCTGTATGTTGTAGATCACAGTATTGCATGCTATGATGTGTTACAGGTTATTTATCAGAAAGGAAATATAGCAAGCTGGAAACTGACTTGGTGTTTTTTTTCTAACCTTGACATGGTGTATAACATTGCGTGTTATGTTATACGATAAATAGTAGGCCACATTTTTTGCATCTTTAGTAGTAAGATGGCCACCAGGATGTGGGTCTTCTGTTTCAATTCTGAAGAGAAGAGATTTGTAGACTTTTCTGACATCATAGGTGCAGTTTAAAATCATTTCAATGTTAATAGCTTCTCAAACTTACTGAGAAGATTGTTGTACTTATCCTATATCTGTGGCGTGAACAAAGCTGCAGCAGCTGACTTCTGAAGCACCTGATTAGCTGTTAATAGCTCCTGGAAATTAGGTTATGGTGCTAGTAAGAGGTTTATAAATGGCTTGGCCTTTTATCTGCAATTTGTTAAATGTTCTTCTCTGATCACAAGGAAGAACAAAGGCTTGTATCTGAATGGAATGTCAGTGATTACAGAAGATGCTGGAGAGTTCATCATAAAGGATTTTGCTGAGCTCCAGGCAGCTTCTGTCTTTTTTTTACTGTATTTAAAACTTTGAGTTACAACCAAGAATGCTGGTTGTAAAGTTCAGCTACACAGGTAAACTGTGCAACTCGCCACAACTAAACCAGTATATTACTATCCACTTTCTCAAACAAGAAATGGGCAGGTCTCTTCAAGGGCTGGCTCTATGAACACCTCTAAATAATCCAGTCTGGGAGGATCTGAGGTCATGTATTACTTGGTTCTACATTTCAAAGACAAGATGGCTCTCATACAGTGCTGCTTTGTGTGAAAAACTGATGAAACTTGCATTAGAAGTGTGTAGTGGATGGGTAAATAAATTTGAGTTCTTCAGTATACAAGTGTTACCCACGGAAAGAATATAAAGTATGTGCATAGCTCTCATAGACTTCTAAGTTTTCAACCCTCTGCATCACTGAGCATTTGAAAGGCTGTTCAGCCAGGGCTTGCAGCTATTCTTTGTATCCCCCAGTTTCGGTGAGCAGTTTGAAACTAGTAATCTAGAATAATGCATCATGCCAGCAGTATGGGGAGCGCTGAACATCTATGAAACAAATTTAGTTTGCATCTGACACAAAAGGGCTTGGAAATTTCTACTTTCATCATCACCTGCCTAAGTCCAGGATGTTGATATCAGACTGTCATTATCAGCTTATTAGCAAGTGCCCCCAGCTCAGACTTTGTGCTTGTTTAGAGGTAGGTTTATGTACCCTTAACAGGGAAGTGTTATTTTGATTCTATTTCTTTCTTGATTCATTTATGTGAAATGGGAACAATTTTCTCTTGGACCCTTTGCCCTGTAGGCATATGACAAAACCTACAGCAGCAGCAAACAAAATGAGCATGCAGCCAATGGCTTTTCCTTATTTTAGCACTTTTATTGTCTCCCAGTTTTCTTCAAGCAGTATCTATTCCCAATTTTACAGGAAAAAAACCCAAACCTGGATGAACAAAAAAGTAAAATGTAGAGAAAATGGAAGTAAAATAGATTTTAAAACCAAAATGTGCCTATCCTAATACATGCTTGTAGCATCTTAAATGAAATTCTCTAATTAATGATAAGTGGAACTGGTGCAGGAGAGAGGGTAAATTTTGTTTGATAATACGCATGTAATTTGTATGTAATTGGGTTGCCTGGCTATTGTGCATAACAATGAAGATCAACAACAGTATTTACAGACTTAAAAGATATGGAAAGTATGAAGGAATATGGATGTTTTTGATTTGCAGCTGAGTAACAAACTCAGTCTTTTGTTTGCTCCTTTAATGTAATAAAGGGTTTTACATTTTGAGGACATTTCCATTTCACTGTTGTCTATGCATTCTCAAGTAATTATGCTGTGATAAATACCGTTGCTTGTTGCATCTTGATTGATGTGAATTAAGTTAATCTTGCTTGTTACAAAGCAAACGTTACTAGAATTGGATCTGTTGCATAGATCTGCTTGGTGCACTGTTGCTTTACATAAATGTAAATAAACCAATGCAGATGGAGGAAACATTCAGTCATGGAAAAGAAAACAAACATAAAAAATAATTTATTCTTATGTCAGTGTAGGAGAATAACTTTATACAGTGTTCTGTGTTACAGCTAGACTGCCTCAAGTTCCTTGGCCAGTAGTGCTTGTTCCACATTAATGCCTCTGTGGGCATACAGCTTCTAATTCAGATGGCAGAGACAGCCTGAGGAAAGCTGGGTTCTGCTCCCACTCATATTGTGATCTGTCATAGATCAATTCACTATTTACTATGCTATCTTCTTCTCCAGTCTGATTTGCTGTCTGTATCACTTTTTCTAGTTTAGAGTTCTTTGAAATGGTGTTTCTGTGATATCTTCATTTTGTATTAAGAGTTTCCAGGTGTTTTGAAGCACATACAATTCTTTACCCCTATCCATGTGTTTTCCTTTCTTTGTTCTGTAAAAATGCCTGGAAATAGACGTGCATTTTTTGTTTATATTTCAGAATGGGGCTAAAAATGCATTCATGTCATGAGTATTTCACGTAGAAGATTAATGTGTTAGCTGTATGCAGTATATGGTTTCATTTTTCTGTACACACCATCTCACATTAGCACTGAAAATGTGCCCATTGTAGCACAGGAGGTGACAGTGAAAATACAGGTGATTATTATGTGAGGGAGCTGACCTTTTTTGTTGAAAAGTAAACTGAAAGTTGACAAGAAAACCTGATTGAAGACTGAAATAGTCCTCTGGATGCTCTTGCCACTGAGTCTTAGTCTGTTAAAGCATCAGGCATAACTTTGAATACTTATGTTCTTCCAGTTCTGAAAAGTTGATTGGAATCCTTCAAGGATGGATTACAAACACTGTTGGTTTTACTCATTGCTGATTTTAGTAGAGGCTTCAGAGTTGAGATTAAGTTAAATTGGCCAGCTGACTTTTTTCTCTGTAATTGTTTGCGTTTTAATTCAGACAAATAATATTATTTATAATGGTGATTGTAATTAAAATTGTTTAATTTTTGTTCATTTTGTTTTAAGATTTTTAAGTAAATGGATTGATGGAGGAATGAGATGATGGAATTCTCTGAAATATTTTTGACTAGAGTTCTTGATGGGAGCTGCCCTGAGTCCTGTTATAAATTACCTTTAATAGAAAACCTCTTTGTTTTGTTTTCCTCGTAATATATGAGAGAATCAGAGAGAGAGCTTTCACTATTCCTTTCTTTTTTCATAACTGCATTTTTCATCATTGCTATTTCTAAATGTGCCCTTTATAGCAGTTATTTTCTTTCTCTCTGTAGGCTATCAATATCATCATCCCTCCAAGATGAGTAACAGCCATCCGCTTCGTCCTTACACAGCTGTTGGTGAGATTGACCATGTTCACATTCTGTCAGAGCACATCGGCGCTCTGATGAATGGGGAAGAATATAGTGATGTTACCTTCATTGTGGAAAAGAAACGTTTTCCAGCACACAGAGTGATCCTGGCTGCGAGGTGCCATTATTTCAGGTGAAGCACAGCTTTTGTGGGGCTCACTGCAAATTTTCATGCAGATAAGATAAACATTGTTTCTCTATGAACTTTTCAGCGTGTAATCATCTGTCCATTGAGTGTGACCTTTTCTGTGCGAATGTTTCCCAGCACATCAAGTCATTGTGTCCAGATATAAGAAGATAAATATCATGTCATGATGTTATTCTTTTGACCTTCATTAAATTGGACTTTGAAGTTATTTTCATAAATTCAGGAGAAAAATAACTTTGGAACAGGAAAGTTTTGCTGTAAAATTTTTTGATTTCTCAGAGCATGGATAGTGTGCTTCCGTGGACTGTATTAATCAGAAGTTTACTTTTGATGTGTTGAAATCAAGTATTTGAAAAGATCTGTTTGACTCAAATTAGGATATTTTAAAACTAGGGATAATGCTAATGCATCTCATTCTAAAGATCTGGGGCTTTTCACTCTAAATAGAATCACTTTTCTGGAAAAAGATTGTTATGAATTTAGGTTGTAATTTAGTTACTAACATAAACCTCTGACAAAACTGCAGCATGAGAGCAAATTGTGTTCAAACTCTATACCACACTTTAAAAACAAAAAAAATCCAACAGATTATGGGTGTATTTAGTTCTCTTTTTCCTTCTAAAGATTCAGGACATCTTTAGGCTTGTCTCATGTTGGGTTTAGCAAGTCCCAGATTCTTGATCATTTATTCCTTACTTTAATCCACCACTGCTGTTTTAGTGATGAACTAGTTGTTTCATTTGTTTTCTGCCATTTTTTCTTTTTTCTTTCTTCCTCACTTTTAACACTATTTAAACACGAAAACAAACAAACAAAATCAGTAGCAACAGAAAACCCAACTGAGTTTCTGCTTTGCAACTATTGCTCAAAGTAGAGATGGAACAATTGTTCCACAGAATAAAAGCATGATGCATTAGAATATTATTCTCTCCTATGCACTGTTTTCAGTGGTCAGCTGCACTTTAAATGACATGTAGGGTTTTTTCTTTTGTAGCTGTAGGGAAATGCATCCCCTTTGCATCCCCTGTGTTGTTACTTGGCATTTTGTTTATCTTTTGTATGTTTTTTGTTTATTTGTTTGTTTTTGTTAATAAAACAGATATTTCTAAGTTGTAAATTTCTTAAATTTTATCTTCTTTGTAGAGCATTGCTGTATGGTGGAATGAGAGAATCTCAGCCTGAAGCAGAAATTCCTCTTCAGGACACAACTGCAGAAGCTTTTACCATGCTGATGAAATATATTTACACTGGTCGTGCCACACTACGAGATGAGAAGGAGGAGGTCCTCCTAGACTTCCTAAGCCTGGCACATAAGTATGGATTTCCAGAACTGGAGGATTCCACATCTGAGTATCTTTGCACCATACTCAATATTCAGAATGTTTGTATGACATTTGATGTTGCCAGTCTTTATTCCCTTCCCAAATTGACTTGTATGTGCTGTATGTTCATGGATAGAAATGCTCAGGAGGTACTCTCCAGTGAAGGCTTCTTGTCACTTTCTAAGGTATGGTTTTTGTTTGCATTTTTCTTCAGTATTATTAATTTTTTTTGCATACATTTCATGATTAAATACTAATGGTGTAAAATACAAGCTTGTAAGTTAACAGTTATCTCTTGGTATTCATGGACTGAGACTGAATACTGAAAGTATTCAGACCAAGATGAAGTAAAAACCTTGGTGATCCATTCTGAATTTTTTAGAAATTTAGTTCTGACCACTCACTGTAGCTAAAAACAAGAGTATTCTGGTAGCTGGGTCCAGAAAACTTAATTTTACCTTGTTTTTTTTTTATCTGTCCTTGGAATAGTATAACTTGGTTTCTGAATGTTGCCCAGTAGTTGTAAAGAGTTGAAGATAGAAGGTACTCCATTTTATTAATTTCTTGATATAGGCAATCTCTGTCATAGGCAGTTTTCCACAGTGTAGGCTGCAGTATCCTGAGGCTTCATGTGATTTATATTGCTGATTATTTGTGCAGCCTGAAATCATGTAATATGATGGTATTGCAGGGTGTATTTTTTTAATTTTGTTTTAATATATTTGTTGTTGTTGGATGCATAAATATTTGTGTAAGATTCAGGCAATTCTGTGCTATTGAATTATTCCACATTCTCTGGAATGGTCTTTGAGCTGGGCGTAATAGTGGTTTAATGTTTTCAAGTAGTGTTCAAGTGAAGCAGCAAAGTATCTTGAATGAAAGATAGCTTAATTATACTTGAACAAATAAAGAAAAAAGTGTTAAAAGCGTTAGTGGAAAAACTGTGATGGATCAGTTCCTTGAATAAGTGCAAGATGCTTTCTGCTTTGCTGACTAACTTGCTAGCTGTATAGGGAAAGAATGTTTTTCTCCCTACGGTAGTCTGTCATACTCAGCTTATTAAATCTGAGTTCTGAAGGCATATACTTTCTGAAATCTTTGTTGTAACCAATCCTGCCATATAGAAGAGATTTGTGCCTTTCTGAGGCAGACTTCTAATTATTTTGCTTGTTAAATGGAAGTCAGAATCCATTCAGTTCTTTTTGTTCTCATTTTGCTATCTGTGGATTATTTGCATTTGCATTTGTAGGAGTCACTGAGGGTTTTACCTGTTGCTACCAAGTTTGTCCCAAAAGAAAAGGGATAAAAATACCCATGTAATTAGAAAGGGTTTGAAAAAGGAATTCCAACCCTCAGTTGACATTTTTGCATCAGTCATCTTATGTCAGTCTAAGTTTAAAGGAATGTTTTATATTGTACTGCTAAATCCCCAAATTAGTTCTTATGTTGTTTATTACCTTAAATTTATTTATGTAATTTAATATAATTTGGAATAAAATTGATTTTTTTCCCACATTTCCATTCCATCTTCTTTCTCATAGTGGATTAATAATATTGTTTAATATTTATCTTAGAGATTTATTGGATCTTCAGTAAGAAACTAAAGGCATAAAAACAGTACTGAAACTGAAGATTGTCTTGTTGAGCAATACTCTTAGTGCAGTTACTGTAGACTAATGTGGATTTTTTTGTTGTTTCTTAATCAGAGAAACTAAATTGGATATCAGGAATCTTAAGAGGACTTTTGCTTCTACTATGTGCTGCTTCTAGTAGTCATTCTTTTGGAGTTTATTTTTAACAACTACAAGTTCAAATGATCTGTCTAAAAAAAAAAAAAAGAAACAAACAAAAACTTCTTTTTTTTTCTTTTTTTTCCCCCCTTGTATTTTTTTTACGTTCTTCCAGGCTGCTCTTCTGAGTATCGTACTGAGGGACTCTTTTGCAGCTCCTGAGAAGGACATTTTTCAAGCCTTGATGAATTGGTGTAAACATAACCCCAAGGAAAACCACGCTGAAATCATGCAAGCAGTGCGTTTGCCACTAATGAGTCTAACAGAACTGCTAAATGTTGTAAGACCTTCCGGATTGTTGTCGCCTGATGCCATCCTAGATGCCATTAAGATTCGTTCTGAAAGTCGGGACATGGATCTCAACTACAGGGGCATGTTAAGTAAGCATTTTTATGTTTTGTTGCCTCTTTAGTGACTGCTGTGCTGTAGCTGTCTGGAAGGTATGGTTAACTTGTTCTTTGAGTTTTTATTCCTCAGGTGGGAAATAACGTTAGTCAGCATATTTTCTAGGTTTGTGTCTCAGGAATTGCTCGAATATGTGCTTTGTTTTAAGAATGTATTTTCCTTGAGGAATTGTTATTTTAGTAAAAAATCTTTTGGGGGAAAAATGATTTGTTGTGTGCTAAATGGAATTTCAATGGTTTTACATTGATGCTGACTTGTTTATGAGATATCCATCTTTTCTCCGATGTTTTTGATTTTTTGTTACTGTTGACATGTTTGCCCAAACAGCATAAACAGATTTTCCAAATTGCTTAGTGGAAACAATTTGTGAGAAAAAAAACAAAAAACATGAAAAGCCTTTTGTTTGGTTTCTCTTATTTCTGCTCACTGTTAATCCAACAAGAATATCTAATGCTGAGCTTTTTGAAGATACTGTTGCTTTGTATGTAGTATATGATGTATAGACTATTTGCCCCACAGCAAAGAATAAAGTTTTCTCTGACAGTTTGCCCTGTAGTCTGTCAGTCACGTAGAATAAGCCTTGAAAAAGATAACAGATTTCCTAGAATTGCATCTCCCATTTGTTTTTCTTTAGAAGTTAATACTTAATATTTAAAAATCTGAGTTAATACTTTGATACTGTAAAAATAAATACAAAACATTCTGTTGACTGTCCAGAAAATACATTTTTCAAAGTGGAATGGTACCTTTTTGGTGACTCCTTTTCCTGCAACCTTACAGTGCAATAACAAGATGTTTGTAATCTCACAATTTCTATCTTTGCCAAAATCACAGCTGTCTAAAAATTTGATTTTCTATGTTGTTTTAGTACTAGTTCAGACACTTGGGTTTTTCTCTGTAGGAGCACTGATGACCACTTGCAATTTCACAGTTGTGCTTTACCTCTTTTATAGTTTTTGTGTAGAAATACTACAATACAGTGTGGTTAAATTTTTTACCTCTTTAAACGTTGTATGCTCAAGTGTACCACTGAATGTTCCTTAGATGCACCAATTAGGTTAATTAATATCCTGTTAAATTTCATACTTCTCTTGCTGACATATTTGAAGAGTTTGGGGTGGACTTTTTTTTTTTTTTTTTTTTTTTTTTTTTTTTTTTTTTTAACATCAGTGCCATATTTTCCAGGTTCTCTCCTCAAAAAAGGCTGTTAAAAATGTCTTTTTAACAGAGTAGTTGGTCAATGTATTGCTTTGTAGGTAGCTATTATTATCACCAGTTTTCTTGATGGGAGACTTTGAAATGGTGACAAAGGAGGCTTATTTTACTGGCTTCTTTAGCTTTGAGCCAACATATTAAAAAGTTTTCCATTAACTTCATAGTCTTTTACTCAGGTTCATTTGGCTTTAATGTCTTGAGCATTTCACGTGGTTTTAGCTTCCTTCTATTTCAAAATAAAAATAAATTTTAAAAATTGAATTTAAGGCAAAAAGTCAGAAAGAAAGGCCCCAAAGTGATGAGAGAGATTGTGAGAGACTGATTGCAAGGAGAGACTGACTAGTCCAAAAATTTCTATTCGAGTGGAAAATGACAGTTGAATAAGGGAAGGTACATTAAAATTCCATAAAATCATGAAACACCCTAAGAATATAGGTACAGTATACTCATCAATGATCACTACTTATATCATGTGAGATCTAGGTGGCATCAAATGAAATGGAAGATGCAGAATTTCTAAAATCTATTTTCAAGATGCATTATTACTTCATGGTCATAATCTTATACTGTGGAATTATAAAATAGCTTTTATTAAAACAGTGAAAATAATTTCTAAAGTTTACATCTCTGTATAAAACAGCAAAGAACAGTATCTTCTGGTTTAGGAAATGGAACTGTGGATTGCTGGAAAGAATGGGTTTACAGAGGAGGTATTGCTCTGTGCCGACCCTCCTTCTGTAATTCTTTCTTTGAGCGTCTGTTTGTAACCAGTACTGGAGAATTGATAATGCAGTCAATCTTCATTTTAACTGAATACAGTTGATGTTCAGAACATCTAACTTGCATGATGTGAGTATAAATGTTAAACAGTTATTTCCTTTTCTTCTTAGTACCAGGAGAAAATATTGCAACAATGAAGTATGGAGCCCAGGTTGTAAAAGGGGAGCTGAAGTCTGCTTTATTAGATGGGGATACTCAGAACTATGACTTGGATCATGGCTTCTCTCGACACCCAATTGATGACGACTGCCGTTCTGGTATTGAAATCAAACTCGGCCAGCCATCAATAATCAACCACATACGAATACTCCTGTGGGACAGAGACAGTCGGTAGGTGCCAAGTTGACTTAAAGAGGGGAAGGCATTTTCACTTGTGATAACAGAATGCAGAATGTTTATAAAGACTTTATGAAAACAGCATGATACCATGTTGGGGATGACAACGACAAGTTTTATTTGAAAACACTGTTTTTTAAGTATAATCATTGTTACATATGTGCAAGACCTTATTAAGCGGTCTTAAAATATCTCCTGACATGTCAGGCATATTCTTTATTTTCATTAAGTATATTTTTATTGAAAGGTTATGTAATTTAAATACTTTTAGTTGTTTTGTTTTCTATTTGTAATTTAATTTCCAACTATTAATGTAAAATTGGGTATTCTAGTTCTTATGCAGACCGACTCATCCCACATTGGAAGAATGTTTTTTTAGAGTTTTTTCAGTGTATCAAAATTGTCAAGAGATAACATCTCTGATGGTAATTCAGGGAATAAAAGTTTGTTTGGTATAGAATCATAGAATCACTCAGGTTGGAAAAGACCTTAAAGATCATCGAGTCCAACCACGACCTACCCATACTACTCTAACAACCCTCTGCTAAATTGTGTCCCTGAGGACCACACCCAAAGTTTTTAAACACACCCAGGGATGGTGACTCAACCACCTCACTGGGGAGCCTATTCCAGTGCTTAACAACCCTTTCTGTAAAGTTTTTCCTGATATCCAACCTGAACTTACTCTGGCACATCTTGAGGCCATCTCCCCTCGTCCTGTCACCAGTGAGAAGAGACCAACCCTGCTCTTGCTGTAAGCACTTTAAAATGTCATCACAGAAAATTTTTAATTTAGAAAATATCTAATGCAGGTATTCATAAGCAATATTCTTTCAAAAAACAATAGAACATGCTATTTATATTCCTAACGCATCATTATCTTTCATTTTTTTTTGTACTTGTAGACTAACAAATGAAAATTGCAAAAGTTTTGTTTTCTTGAGCAAGCTGTGTTATTTTAGAACAAAAAACATTGATGTTCTACTGATTATTATTATTATTTTTGGGTAAATTAAAATTTATTTAGAACATCAATTGTAGTTATCATTCAAAACAAGTTTTTTTTTTTTTAGCTATTTAATTCTTTGAAGTGAGTTCAGCTGAAGTTTTATGTTTTCTTTTTGGAAAGATTGAAAAGTAAAACTTTAAAAGGTGCAATAAACAACTTTTTACAATATTTAACTATTTGTCACAGATCAACCAAGTAAACTCAATGAAATTTTGAAAAGTATTAGAGGTGAAAATAGTGAGTAGTTCTCTTGAATTTTTTTAGAGAACTGGTAGCTTGAAAATTGCCTCTCATTTACAAGATGTAAATCAACTAGCAGCTGCTGAAGCTGGGAGTGGAGATTGTGGAAAACATTCTCCTTAGCACAGTTTACTCAAAAATATTTTGAACTTAAGTAGAACAAGCCATCATTGTGGCAGCCGAATCAGAGAGGGTGAACTTCTTCAACACAGAATCACAGAAACACCAAGGTTGAAGAAGACCTATAAGATCATCTAGTCCAACCATCCACCTATCACCAATAATTCTCACTGAAACACTTCTTATGTTCATAAAATACAGAGATTATGGTGGTTTTGTGGTTTAGTATTTAGTTTCATTAGTTTCTGTGCCACCCTAGCTTTTTTTTTTTTTTTTTTTTTTTTGTGGGAGATGTTATTATTGTTATTATTGATATGGCAATAGTAATATCTGCATCACTGGTAGTTTAGATTTATTCCATGCAGATGGAATAGAAATTATTTTATGGCTAAATATCACTGAATTTGAAAGTTGCCATTGAATTTCTAAGGTGATGGTCTCACTTGATCACCTGATTACTGCAGATTGTGTGTTAGGATGTTTCAAGTCATTCTGAAAATGTCTCAACATAACTGCATGTGAATTTGGTATCAAAGCTAGTTTAGAATAAGGATCTCGTCTAGATATTTTAGATGCAGGATTGTGGTAAGAGCAAATAGCCTTCTTTTCAGCATGACTGACATCCAGAAGAAGTTGAAGAAGTTAATATCCAAGGTGTGGCTGTTCATATTCTAACCCATCCTTTGTTTTAAAATCCAAAGGTCCTACTCCTACTACATTGAGGTGTCCATGGATGAGTTAGACTGGATTCGAGTTATCGATCACTCTAAATACCTCTGTCGGTCCTGGCAGAACCTGTATTTTCCTGCCCGCGTTTGCAGGTTAGTGCTTGAATGCAATGTTGCACGACTGTCATTAAATAATGCAGATACCAGAAAAATTGCTGGGTTTTGCTACTATGTTACATCTTTCTGGTAATGTATGGTATACACAACTTTCATCAGCCATCTTCAAACAAAAGAAAATGTCACTTTTGCATTTTGATATAACTGCATTTGATTAATTTCAGATATCCTGTTTTGAAATCTCTGGTAGTTTCTCTCTCTCTTTTTTTTTTTTTAATTTTTAAATTCGCTTAGAAGTAAACATCATTCGTTGGCTGTCAAAAGCTTTTAAATGCTTTTAAATATTTGTTTTATGGCTTGGAAATGTATTTTCATATATATTCACGTATCTTCTGTTGTTGCACTGAAAAAGTGTTTTTCACAGTTGCAGAAGAGAGAAAGGAGAGAATTAAGGTGTAGGAGGTTTGAGTAGTGTTGTGTGAAGCACAAAGCAGCTGGATGAGCTTATTCATTCTTGAGCTGATAGTGTCGTTTTACTGGAGGTGCTGGGAATGCTGGAAGAGACTTGTAGTCACACCAAATTGGCCCAAGCAAAATCTATGTTAATCTTCTTGGTAGAGAAACTAGTATCTCTGTATATTCCAAAGAGACTGTTGTCATTACGCTTTGCCTTCTAGAGGAAATACCCTATATATAGGGCTTGTGTGTAGTAATTATTATGTAGACAGACTTCTTAATCACTCAGCAATTACTGGAATCTTCAACAAAGGGAAGCGCTGTTGTTGGTTTTTTTCCCCCCCAAAGAATGATTTCTTACTCTGATGGTCACGGCTTTCTTACTCTGATGGTCACTGCTTTATAGGAAATTGCAGAAAACAGTTGTCTATGTGGAAAAAATATGGTGGGTTACTTGTGAGCCATTCCAGAAATAACTGAATTCCTGTCATTTTCGTCATCCATTCTGAGTGTAATTGGCGTTTTATTTTTCATGATGCAGAAAAATGCATTTTCACCTTTTCCCTGTAAGTTCTGTGATTCTGCTGTTACTGTTTTTTCTTTCTGAAATGGTCGCATGTCTGATAAAGTCTAAGCTTAAAGGTATCTCTGTTAAATCATCTAACAATTATGAAACGCCTCATGGAGTTTATAGGTACTTGGTTTTTTGTTTGGTTTCCTTTTGTTGTTGTTGTTGTTGATTTTGTTTCTGTTTTTGTTGTTGTTGCTTTTTTTGTAGGTTGTTTTTCTTTTTTTTTTTTTCCCCCACTTGGTAGAAAATGGACAGGTTGTTACTAGGCCTTTTTTTTTTTTTATTCCCTCCTGTAAGCAAGAAGATTTGGAGAGATGTAGGGCGTTAGAGTGGGACTTCTCTTAATCTTCCTTCAAAAGGACAGCAATTCTATGGCCTTATCCAAAGACTTGTCCCAGATTGATTTTCTGTTTCAACCTCAATTTGTCTGCTTGTCATAAAGCAAAGTGTTTTGTGGTAACATTGTATTGGATGACTGAGGAGTAATGGAGAATTGGGGAGGTTATTGACTGTGATTTTATTTTACACACCATTTTCAAAACAAGAGAGTAGAACATGCCAGATTGAAGGTCAGCCTGTTTGTCTAATACAGTAGAGCAATTGATGAAATGTAGATTATAAAGAGATAATTAGACCTGAAACATTTGGCAAGGATAGTTGCCTTCTTGAGTTATCTTTTACATTCTTTAAATCTTTTCAGTTTTCTCTTGAATTAACTCTTTGAGTCACTACCCATTTTAGAAACCAAATTCAGTGTCTCTTTCACACTAGCAGAGTGAAAAGGATGCAACTTTCTGACAGTTGTTGAGTAAAATGCTTGTAACTTATATACAATGAATTAAGACCAGCCCAGTGCTCTTGCTTAGTCATTTATTGCATCATGTCTATTATAACCTTTACTGTGACTTTGATTTTTTTACTGTATGGAGCATTGTGAATTATCCACAGTAGATATAGAATTAAGGACATTACTGTACATCCCTCATGGGAAGAACTTGTGGGACACTGGGACCTCAGCAAATGAATGTTAAAAATTCCAAAGGTCTTCAAACAGGCAGTGCTCTTTTGTATTTTTATCCTTTTCACTTTTTTGTGCTTTCGTTTTTGTTTTGCAGTTTCATCTCTGTGCTTTATCCTAGTTCACAAGTCATGAAAACCTATTTAAAGCTGTTAGAAAAAATTGAAAATTTTAAGGGGTCTCAAATCAAATGTAACCACAAGGTGTCACTGTAACAAAAGTCTGAGACAGACACTTTGCTTTTATTAAGCAGACTGGTATCAGGTGCTGTTTTTGTTCTGTGCCTCAAGAGTTTTTGATACTAGTGATTACACCATTTATAATCCTCTACCTGAGCGCAGACAAATTAAATTCTAGACCCTGCTTCTCCTGAGCTTTTGGAAGGAAAAAAAAAAAAAGACAAAATGTAAAAAAGATTCAATAGGAACACAGTTCTAAACATTCCTTAGTTTATAATGTTGGTAATTGCCAACATTAGGCAAGGTAGTGACAGGCAAAGAGGTGTTGTTTTAAAATATAGGTTAGACAAGTTCTTTTTTCCTTAATTCACCTCAGTCAGATGGCTTCAGACGTGTGCTTACTAACAGTGGTGGCACAGTTGCTTTATTTTTCTTTCCTCTTGTATGAAGCATTGAAGTTAGTAACTGATTAAGCAGAAGTCTTTCACTTTCAGCCTTACCAGTACATCTCTGAAAACCTTATCTGTAGTACCCAGTGTTCCTGTGCTTAGTAGAGATGCAGTAACTTGCCAAACGGCATTTGGAATATGGCTCAATCTGAGGACATGTTGAAACAAGAGAGGAGTTGACTCTTGAGGAAAAAGCAATTGAAACACTTTACCTGGTACTTAAAATAGAAAACAGTGTCTGCAACTCAAATTCAGCACTTGTGTTCTTTCAAACAAGCTATTCTGTTTCCAACCCTGGTGCCCCTGTAGAGTGGTGTTTAGTAAAAGCACATAGACATCAAAAAGGGGATTTTGAATGTTGTTTTCACTTAAAATCCATCTCTGCTAAATCACTGATGTAACTGAAGAACACAGAGAATTGTTGGCATGAGCACTGGTAGGGCCTTCAGAAGGTCCAAAAAGCATCGGAAAGGGGTGAAGACTGTCATTAATAGCCTTATAAAAATGACTTCTTATAAATGTATTGATTAACATTGTGCAACTGAGACATCCTTCCCTTACTTACTGTACATGGGGAATATGAATGATTACGTAGGCAACATGTTAATTTGACTAGCTTGTGTAGCATGCTTTGGGAGGCATTTACTGCTGTGAAAATATTTTATTCCTAACTGTGCAGCAATGCTGACGTTTCAGAGTTTAGAAAAAATATCTTTCTGGGTAAGGAAATTTTTTTATCTCTGGATAACTAAAAGCTTAAAATCTTTAACTAATTAAATACTGTATACAATACAGTGATAATGTAATGTCAAAAGATAATTTGGAAAGTATCATGGCTTGTTTTTATAGTAACATGCTATTAAATGATAACAATTTTGAAATGTTATTCCAAACCTTTAAAGTCTTCACTGATGTTATTTTGACAAACTGGTTTTCACTTCAGGCACATAGTTTTGTTGTGGTTGGGTTTTCGTGTGTTTGTGTGCGTGTGGTTTTGTTGGTTTGTTTATTTATTTCCTTATGTTTTGAGGATGGGGAGAAGAGCTACTCATTCTTTCTAGAAGGTGCTTGCATCAAGGTGTTTTTTTTTGGCATGTTTCTTGACCCTTGCCTTCTAAACTTCTGAAATGCATGGAAATGGTTTTCTGAAGTCTCTGTTAGGTGCTGCTTGCTTATCTTCCTCTCTCTGTGTTTTTTCATGGTTTTTTTTTTTTTTTTTTAGCATTTTTCTTTTCAGTATGTATTCAGTCTGACTTTTTTTTTTTTTCTTAGATAAGGAGATAGTCTCAGATTTTTAAAATGGTGTAAATCTTCTGTGGAAGATCAAGAAGGCTATTGCCTGCCTGTGGCAGAATGTTTATTGATTTAAAAGATCCTCCTTTCATCTTAGTTCATGTGTACTTTTGATCCTAAGTGTGCACTTCTGAGTCTGGCTGCAAATGTGTTCTTTTTGTAGCCATATTGAAGCTGATTTCTCTGCAGGCAGAATCAATAACATTTTTCATCAAGAACTTTATCAAGGCAGCTTTTTTCTTAATTCTTTCCTTTGTCTGTGCCATAATAATTTCACTTATCCTCACTTAAAGAACCCAACTCATCTTTGATGAAAAAGCAGAAAATGTAGTGTGAATTTAAGCAGTTGATGACAACCTGCCAGACAGCTCATCTTCTGAAAATCGTGTTTGTGAACAAGTGTGTGTAGAGGAGTTAATACAGCTTGTATGGAAATGTGAAAAAAAGCCTGCCCGGCCAGTCTGTTGGCTTTAAATTGCAAATATATTTATATATCTTGCAAATATATGATTTGTCTTGTTCTTTGGTTTATAGTTTAGAAGAAGCAATCAACTTCAAGTGATCTAGGTTACACATTCTTGTTGTTTGACTTGTACTTTTGTAATTTGTTTTTAAAAAGTATGTATTCAGAACTTCTATGTGTTCATTATGAATTCAGAAATTGTTTTTAGGTCTATTTTTAAGTGGTTACATCTCATGAGAAATCCAACATAATTGAAAATTATTAGTAGCTATTCAGCTTTACATAAAGATACACCTAAGCACTGAATCATAAAATTGTACATAATAATTTTACAGCAAGATCAGTTTTAAAGTTATTGCTGCATAAGACAAATCTGTATTTAGAAAATATCTTCAACCCTTTATTGCTTTCCAAAAGCTAGAATTAACTGTGAAAGCGTACATGCTTACAAAGACAGACTTTTACACAAGGAGATTTTCTTTTGCCAAGTTTGTAAGAATTCTCATTTATTTTAGTTTGTTTATCAATCATGGCCATCTGTGGAATTTGTTTGATGTCCTTGTATAAAGCATTTATCTTTCTCCCTATTTCTAGGCACGGTCATGCTTAGAAATAACGGGCCTGGTTTGTTGATGTGCCTAAAAAACTGTACCACACTTAAAATCACACATTATTAGTATTCAAATTTTATATGAGAAACCTAATAATATGTTTGTGTATTCTGTCTTCTCAATTTCTAAGTTTATAAAGTGATCTGTCGAACAGTGCTGGGCCAAGCACAGCTGTGGAATAATTTGGATGACATTAAGAATGTTGTAGTAAAGCAAACATATCTGTAGTTTAACTTCTCCACTCAGAAACTGATAATTATCTTCTAGGTAGCTCTTCTTCAAGGTATGAACCAGTGTATGAATGATAAAGCTCTGAAGTCCATTGCCTGATTCAGTGTCGCTCTGCTCTTTGAAAAAGTGCTTGTAGAACCTGTGATAGACCGGAGCTTGTTGGGTTTGGACTGTGCTTTCTCATCCCAGATTCAGCTAGGAAAAACAGGCTGAGAAGATAGGACACCACCAGTTGAAAATTAAAAAGTCAAGCTGGAAAGAACTAAAAGCAAAACCGAACACATTTGAATTAATAGACTATTTGTATAAAGTTGCATAAGCATCTGCAGTGGACAGAAGTGAGTAAAGGAAAGAAAGCAAGAGCAGAGAAAGAGAGGGCACAAAATACACAGCATGTTTTAAAAAGAAAATCTCAAAGTGAGGTGAAGAGTATTTTAGAATAAACTGTTTTCTACTGTGGCGATAATAGGAAAAAACACATGTGATTTATCATTTTTAAGCTAATCCTATGATTCTGTGATTCCATGCCTTTTTGTCTACTCGCTTTGGAGTTACTTGCCATCAGCGCAGCATTTGACTGCTCCAAAAAAGAAAGAAAAGACTTGCAGCTGCACTGATGAGAACATTCCTAATCTGTTTAGAAGCAAATTAATAGCTTTCATGGGTTATCTTTACCTCATATTGACAGCATTTTTCAAATTAAAGAAACCTGAAACTTATTTCACTTTCAGAATTAATTGACCAACGGGGGGGTTATAAACTAGTTACGTAACACCTTCTCTTTGGGGAAAGAGGGATTTGGAACATTTTCCTTAGTTAATGAGTGCAATTGCCGTCTTTTAAAATAAGTGATAAATTCTGGGGTTAAAATCAATATTTTCTTTCAAGTTCTCCTATATGGCGTTGAGGAGTAAATTTGATTGTTTTGCTGGTTTGTTCTGAAGTGGCTAAGAATTGGAAAAATCTCGAAAAGATCTTATGAATAAATAGCTTGACACTTCTTCAACTTCTTCAACTCAATGTGCAGGACTTGTGGAGGGTAGTATGTGATGTCAAATCATACAAAGTTATAAGTTTATTTTTGCATTGGCTTTTCAGACACCCTTTTTTTTTTTTTTTTATGGTTCCAAAATTTGGATAGTAGGAAGAGATGAAAATAATTATTTTTAAAAAATATTCAAGAGACAGTAACATAATGCTGTTTCTGTAACAAGCTTTTTAGTCTGGAAATTAAAGAGTTGAAATGTCACTTGCTTGGACATCTAAAGAAAAAAAAAGATAAAATCTTGAGTACCTAGTATTAAAGAATGTAATTTATCTTAACTGTGCCTTACAGTGTGTACATCCAGCAGTGACATTATTTAGTGCATATTAATAAACTTGCTATGTATAAAATTCACTTTTTAAGAACTATAAACTAAAGAGTGAAAAATATACTTCTTTTTTTTTTTTATTCTGTAGTTATTACTTTAACGAAAGAATAAGTAGGAGGGCAATTTACTGGGTAAAATGATTATCACAGAATCATAGAACAGTTTAGACTGAAAAGCTCATGTCCAACACCCCTGCCATGGGCAGAAATACCTTTGAATAGATCTAACTGCCCACAGCCCCATCGAACCTGGCCTTGATTGCCTCCAGCTGTGGGGCATTCATAGCTTCTCAGGACAACCTCCTGCACTGTCCACTGTCATAGAAGAATTTCTTCCTTATATTTAATGTAAATCCACTTTTTTGTTTGTTTGTTTTCTTTTCTTTTGCTAGTAATAATGATTTACTTAAGGTTTGTTGTTCTTTAAGAAAGGCACCAGAGTATTCTTAATTCTGATTTAATATTTTGGAAAACTAAAGATAGGTAGAACACTGCATATGTGCATTCATAGACGTCCTTCCCATTCAGGTTGTATTTCATCCCTTGCTTCTTTTTTTTTTTTTTTACCTTGAAGGATTTATTGTATATTTAGATGAAAACTGATATTAAAACTTCAGTAGATCGAAACAGAATGAAGGGCTAGAAGACATTATCACTGATTATTCCAGCTTTTACTAAATTATAAAGCATATATCACAGCTGTAAAGAGAGATTGCTTCCTAGGTCATATTTTATCTTGCTGTAGTAGATAAGTGTGTAAATGAAAGGGAAACAAATTGTTTCAGTATAGGAAATCGATATTATTTCTTTTGAATTAAAGTGAATGAAATTGAAATAATTCACTGTCATGGTTTTATGATTTTTGGTCATCAGTATTCCACACCATAACATCATGTAATGCACTGGGGGTGGGGTTTGATATCTGCCGAATGTTCATCCGACGGAGAAGAACTGCATTTCCCCAGGAGGCTTTGCGGTCAGCAAGGGGATATAACTCCATGCAAGGTCACCTGATCCTTCTTCTTCGCCTGCGCTTCGCTGTCTGCGCTTCGCTATCTGCGCTTCGCTGCCTGCGCTTCGCCATCTGCACTTTGCCGTCTGTACTTCAGTCACTCAACTGGACTGCACTTCTCACCCCAGCATTGTGGTGAGGTCTATACAATTCAAACAGATTTTCTCTCTCTCTCTCATTGTATTTTACTAATACTATATTTAGTAAAATCATTTGTTCCACCTCAGATTAGTGCTGTTGTTTTCAAGTATTTTGGGGTCCCCTGCTTCCCCTTTCCCAGAGGCGCGGATCCGCAGATCCCTCCGCCCTGCCGGTCACGGAACTGGGCCGGACCAGCCCATAAACCGTTGACATTTTTGGTGGAGAATGCGGGCAACAGTTGCTTTCTAGCTGTTTAGACTCTCTGCTCTCGGAGAGTTCCGTTGGGAAAGCTTATCTGTTTTACCACTACTCTCTGAAAACGTGACCTTGAGAACTCCAGGCGGACTGCCAGTATCGTAGGATATTTGTAAACTCTGAGCTTTACTATCTTGCCTCTGTAAAAAAAAAAAAAAAAAAAAAAAAATGCTTTCTGTAGTGAAACTGACTCTTAAAGGGCTGCACGCTGCTGCCTCTTCTTTCCTAATGCTCAAAACATACTGGGCATTAATTAAGCTGGCCACCTTGCTCTATGGAGCAATCGGCATATACAATCAATTGAAAACATGGGTGGAAATATGGACCTGGCACGTTCGTACAATGTGGCTTACAATTCCGGAGACAGCTGTCAATTTTACAGGACTGGGATTTTTTAAGGTTTCCAGTCTCACCTTTCAGCCTGTAATGCAGTTTTTGAATGAACACCTAGTCGCATTACTAATCTCCCTGAATGTATTGCTCATCATTTCGCTCAGTATTAGTATTTATTATATTTTGAGCATGTCCTCCCCAAAACCAGAGAATACTGAGTGGCAGGGAGTGTGGAGAGGTCTGGGAAAGACTTTAGACAGATGGAAATCTTCAGTCTCATGGAACTTTACTCCAGAACACCTGAAAGACCCCGAGAGTCTAAACAGCTATTTAAGGCAGGAATGTTGCGGCTTGGGCAGTTCTGAGGAGGCACATATGATTTGGGGCCTGGCTAATGCTTATCGGGCCTTATTCAATACTATCCTGGAGAGAGAGAGAGCTTCTGAAATTGAAAGGGAGAGTCTCAGGGAAAAAGTTCAAAATGAGCGAGAGAGTCTCCTGCTCCAGAGGAAAAACCTCCGATCTGAGAGAGATGCCCTCCGAATTGAGAGAGACTCCCTGCAATCCAAGCTCGACAATCTTCAATCTCAACAACACACCCTCCAATCTGAGCTAGATACTGTCATAATCGAACGAAACAAGCTCCAAGCTGAACTGGAGGATGAGAGCATTGGAACTGACCAACCTGATCAACCACAGGAGGCACCACAATCGATGTCAGTTGCCCCTGTAAGAGGACGGAAAACAAAGCGAATCTCGACTCAGTTAGAAGAGAAAAAAGAGGAGGAAAGAGGTCCAGAGGAGTGGCTCCGAGGGCCAAGAGAAGCACCTCTGAGTCCAGGGGAGGGGCCCTCAGTAAGACCACGGTCACCAACACCTACAAGGGCAAGAAGTCCTGGAAGAGCAAGAGGTGAGCAAGATATTGTTACCTTTGTTGATCGATCTCTGAAAATGAATGAAATTCGAAGTCTGAGAAAAGACTTCTCACGCCACCCAAATGAGCCTATTGCTACTTGGTTACTTCGATGCTGGGACAATGGGGCCAACAGTGTGTGGCTAGATAGTAGAGAAGCTCGCCAACTGGGTGGCATTGCTAGGGACTCAGCCATTGACAGAGGTATTAGTACATGCCAGAACCAGGCCTTCACCCTCTGGAAGCGGATGTTGTTAGCTGTAAAAGAAAGATACCCCTTCAAAGACGATCTGATGCCTGAGAAGAAGAAATGGGCTGATATGGAAGAAGGCATCCGTTATTTGAGAGAATGTGCTGTGGTGGAAACACTACATAGCCCCGATTTCATTCCTGATGAGCCAGACCAAGAGCATGATCCCGAGAGAGCCAGGTGTACACCAAACATGTGGCGTACATTCACAAAGACTGCACCAGAAAGGTACGCCAGTACATTTGCAGCTATGTATGGCAGAGGGGAAAGAAGACCCCTTATAAATGAGTTGCTTAATAAACTTCAAGACTTTGAGTTACATTTAAGCCCTCTACGAGCTTGTGTTTCAGCCATTGAAAAAGTAGCTGAAAAGCTGGACAGAATGGAGAACAAACAAGAAGATATAATAGGTAAACTATCAATCGTGCCTGATGCCGATGAATACATGGTGGTAACAGATACATCCAATGAGGAACAGAATTCCCAAAACAGCCTACTTGAGGGGCTAATCAACTTGATTTCCTCCCAGTCAGTGTCATCCAACGTCTCAGCTATCAAAAGAAGACGTCCTCCTGCTCGAACAAGTGACAACAGTAAGACCACGTCACGTTTTGCCTTGTGGCATTACCTACGCAACCATGGAGAAGATATGAAGAAGTGGCATAAGCAACCTACTCCAGCACTTCAAGCACGGGTAAAAGAATTACAAGACAAATCAACCACCAAGGTGAACTTCTCCAGAAAGGTGATTGCTCCAGTTGCTGCAGACAACGGAGGTAACAAATAGAGGGGCCCTGCCCCCAGCCAGGGGGGGGAAAGGGATAATAGAGTTTATTGGACTGTGTGGATTAGATGGCCTGGCACATCAGAATCACTAAAATATAGGGCCCTGGTGGATACTGGTGCACAGTGCACTCTAATGCCCTCGAGTCACCAAGGGACAGAATCAATTTATATTCATGGGGTGACAGGAGGTTCCCAAGAACTGACTATGTTGGAGGCCGAAATCAGCCTCACTGGTAGAGACTGGCAAAAGCACCCTATTGTGACTGGCCCAGAGGCTCCATGTATACTTGGTATTGATTACCTCAGAAGGGGATATTTTAAGGATCCCAAAGGGTATCAATGGGCCTTTGGAATAGCTGCTGTAGACACAGGTGTTAAGCAGTTATCTGTTTTGCCTGGCCTATCAGAAGATCCATCTGTTGTGGGGTTGCTACAAGTGGAAGAGCAACAGGTACCGATAGCTACAAAAACGGTGCACAGACGGCAGTATCGCACCAACAGGGATTCCTTGCTCCCCATTCAGAAGTTAATTCATCAATTAGAGAATCAGGGAGTGATCAGCAAAACTCACTCGCCTTTTAACAGCCCCATATGGCCAGTGCGTAAAGCCAGTGGAGAATGGAGGCTGACGGTGGACTACCGTGGCCTGAATGAAGTTACACCCTCATTGAGTGCTGCTGTGCCAGATATGTTAGAACTCCAATACGAACTGGAGTCAAAAGCAGCTAAGTGGTATGCCACCATTGACATTGCTAACGCCTTTTTCTCCATTCCTTTGGCCAAAGAATGTAGGCCACAGTTTGCTTTCACATGGAGGGGCATTCAGTATACCTGGAACCGTTTGCCCCAGGGGTGGAAACATAGTCCAACCATTTGCCATGGGTTGATCCAAGCTGCACTGGAACAGGGAGGTGCTCCTGAGCACTTACAGTACATTGATGACATCATTGTGTGGGGCAACACAGCAAAGGAAGTTTTTGAGAAAGGAGAGCAAATAATCCAGATCCTTCTCCGTGCTGGTTTTGCTATTAAGCGAAGCAAAGTGAAAGGACCTGCCCAGGAGATTCAGTTCCTAGGCATAAAGTGGCAAGATGGCCGTCGTCACATCCCGACAGATGTGATCAACAAAATCACTGCCATGTCTCCCCCCACTAATAAGAAAGAGACACAATCGTTTCTGGGTGTAGTGGGTTTTTGGAGAATGCATGTTCCAAACTACAGCCTCATTGTAAGCCCACTTTATCAGGTGACACGGAAGAAGAATGATTTTGTGTGGGGTCCTGAGCAGCAGCAGGCTTTTGAGCAGATTAAACAAGAGATAGCCCGTGCTGTGGCCCTGGGGCCAGTACGGATGGAACAGGATGTGAAGAACATCCTCTACACTGCTGCTGGAGAGAAAGGCCCCACTTGGAGTTTGTGGCAAAGAGCCTTAGGAGAGACCCGAGGCCGACCCTTGGGATTCTGGAGTCGAGCCTACAGGGGGTCGGAGGAGGGCTACACTCCAACTGAAAAGGAGATCTTAGCTGCGTATGAAGGGGTTCGGGCTGCTTCCGAAGTAGTCGGTACTGAAACACAGCTCCTTCTGGCACCTCGACTGCCAGTGCTGAACTGGATGTTCAAGGGAAAGGTTCCTTCCACCCATCATGCTACTGATGCCACTTGGAGTAAGTGGGTTGCACTGATTACACAACGAGCACGGATGGGGAACCTCAGCCGTCCAGGAATCCTAGAAGTCATCATGGACTGGCCTGAAGGTAAAAAGTTTGGAACACCACCAGCAGAAGATGTATCTCGTGCTAAAGAAGCCCCACCATACAATGAATTACCAGAGAATGAAAAGAAATATGCCCTGTTCACAGATGGATCGTGTCGTATTGTGGGAAAGCATCGCAGATGGAAATCTGCTGTGTGGAGCCCCACACGACAAGTTGCAGAGGCCACCGAAGGGAAAGGAGAATCAAGCCAATTTGCAGAGGTAAAGGCTGTCCAACTGGCCTTAGATGTCGCTGAACGGGAGAGGTGGCCAATGCTCTATCTCTACACTGATTCATGGATGGTAGCAAATGCCTTATGGGGGTGGTTACAGCAGTGGGAGCAAAATAATTGGCAAAGAAAGGGCAAGCCTATTTGGGCTGCTGACCTATGGAAAGATATTGCTACCCGAACAAAAAATATGGTTATAAAGGTGCGTCATGTAGATGCTCATGTGCCCAAGAGTAGAGCTACAGAAGATCAGCGAAATAACCATCAGGTAGACCAAGCTGCCAGAATTGAGGTGGCTCAAATAGACCTGGACTGGCAGAACAAGGGTGAGTTATTTTTAGCTCGGTGGGCCCATGAGACCTCAGGTCATCAAGGGAGAGACGCAACATACAAATGGGCCAGAGACCGAGGGGTGGACTTAACTATGGATGCCATTGTACAAATCATTCATGACTGTGATACATGCGCCACAATTAAACAAGCTAAGAGGATGAAACCTCTCTGGGAGGAAGGGCGATGGCAAAAGTACAAATATGGGGAGGCATGGCAGGTTGATTATATCACTTTGCCACGATCTCGCAATGGTAAGCATTATGTGCTCACCATGGTGGAGGCAACAACCGGGTGGCTCGAAACATATGCAGTACCCCATGCTACCGCCCGAAACACCATATTAGGTCTGGAGAGGCAAATCCTGTGGCGACATGGCACCCCGGAAAGAATTGAGTCAGATAATGGGACTCATTTTAAAAATTCACTTGTGGATACTTGGGCCAGAGAACATGGCATCGAGTGGATTTATCATATCCCCTATCATGCACCAGCCTCTGGTAAGATCGAACGCTACAACGGGTTGTTAAAAACCATGTTGAAAGCAATGGGTGGCGGAACATTTAAACACTGGGAGAAGCATTTGGCAGAAGCCACCTGGCTGGTTAACACCAGAGGATCAATCAGTCGAGATGGTCCTACCCAATCCAGCTCCCTACATATTGTAGAGGGAGATAAGGTCCCTGTAGTACATGTAAAGAACATGTTAGGAAAAGCAGTTTGGGTTTTTCCTGCTTCTGGGAAGGGCAAACCTCTTCGCGGAACTGTCTTTGCCCAGGGACCTGGGTCCACCTGGTGGGTGATGCAGAAAAACGGGGATGTTCAGTGTGTACCACAAGGGAATTTGATGTTGGGGGAGTGCAGTCTGTAATCCCATGTGTTAAGCATGATGTAGTGATGTAGAATAAGGGGTGGAATGTCATGGTTTTATGATTTTTGGTCATCAGTATTCCACACCATAACATCATGTAATGCACTGGGGGTGGGGTTTGATATCTGCCGAATGTTCGTCCGACGGAGAAGAACTGCATTTCCCCAGGAGGCTTTGCGGTCAGCAAGGGGATATAACTCCATGCAAGGTCACCTGATCCTTCTTCTTCGCCTGCGCTTCGCTGTCTGCGCTTCGCTATCTGCGCTTCGCTGCCTGCGCTTCGCCATCTGCACTTTGCCGTCTGTACTTCAGTCACTCAACTGGACTGCACTTCTCACCCCAGCATTGTGGTGAGGTCTATACAATTCAAACAGATTTTCTCTCTCTCTCTCATTGTATTTTACTAATACTATATTTAGTAAAATCATTTGTTCCACCTCAGATTAGTGCTGTTGTTTTCAAGTATTTTGGGGTCCCCTGCTTCCCCTTTCCCAGAGGCGCGGATCCGCAGATCCCTCCGCCCTGCCGGTCACGGAACTGGGCCGGACCAGCCCATAAACCGTTGACATTCACTCTTGTGTGAAACTAGAAACTATAAATGTATTTTCTCCTCTTGCAGCAAATTGACATTCTGCAGACTAGTAACAAGACAACGTTCCCAACGGTAGTCAAACACATTCATGTATACTGAATTATAGTTGAGAAAGAGAGGTTCACCGTAATTTCATGTGATTTACATAGAAGAGCATGTAATTCATCATTTTAATAGAAGCTGGTATTAATTTCAAGGCCAGGCTGGATGTGGCTCTGGGCACTTGGGCTCTTGGTTGACGACTCTGCCCACGGCAGGGGGGTTGAAACTAGGTGATCATTGTGGTCCCTTTCAACCCAAGCCATTGTACGATTCTGTGATTGTTAGAAAACCTGTATTTTCAGCCATCAACCCTTTTTATTCTTTGCACTATGGAAAGTTTGTAGTTACCTCTGAGTTCCTAAGTGTCGTGTGATTTGTGGGAAGATACTATAAGCTCTATGTAGACTTCCAATTCGTAGTTCCGTTAGGTATGCATTGTCACTTTCACATTACCTCCTAACTGGTCTTTGCCATAGGTATCTGGAATTTAATCAGATTTGGAGTCAGCATATCTAGAGTACTTCACTTCCATAAATAATATGCAGTCTCTTGGACTTTTGTAGAGAATGAGACCACCTTAAAAGTGCAAGTTGAGTTTGTAGTAATGATGTACAAGCAAAGTATAAGGAAAAGTATTTACAGCCACCAGAAATGTTGATTTCCTATCATCTTTATGATGACAGAGGCAATCAAAGCAAGCTGTCCTAGTCGTGCAAAAGACAACATCTTTCTGTCTTGATGATGGTCGTGGCAGAATAGCTAGAAAATGACTATCTTCTGGACACTGTACTCATAAGTATTTCTCAATCCAAATTTTTATGGATTGGTTTACAGATTAATAGTGTGCCAAAATACTTGCTAATAGTTTATTCTTCTTCACCAAAAACTGATTCCCTTATGTTATTCATAACTGATTTGTTATTAGGAATTCTTACGTTGCTAAAATTTCAATAAAAATTTAGGAGAGTGTTTTTAAGTCAACTTTCCATGTGTATTGGGTTGTTATTTTCTCAGCAGTACAAATGCTAGAGATTGAGGTTGCTAGCTTTAGTTTTCATGTGATGAGATGCTCTGCTGAAAGATATGCAGCTAGATATATACTTTTCTGGTATATAAGAATTGTTTGGAGGTCATTACTCTCATATATCAAAGCACAGATTCATATAATTTTTCACAGCTACAGCGTGACAAGGATAAAGATTGGGTGACTTCACAGCGACATAATTCTGGATATTAACTTAAGGTAAAATATTGTTGCAGGAAACTATTTTTCCTATGTTGCATGTTTATTTAACAAAGAGCAGAGAAACTCCCCTGAGACCTGATAGGGAACTAGAACCTAAATAGTATTTTGATGGCCTTTTAGACGATCCTTTTTTTATTGACAGTGTTGGGGAACCTCAGATGACTCCTTTCTACAGAGTAGCTTTCCCATTTGGGGCTAAATGATGTGAATAGTTACTCTTTCATTTGGGAAGTGTTTTTTGTTATGAGTGTTCATGTTATGAAGTAGAGATACGTGATGGAAGAGAGTAATACTGCTTCTTTGGAGAAATGTTAGTACAAGGACAGGGTGCAGGTAAGGCCTATGCTTAGGAAATGAATATTGCTGTTGATATATTGATATTGAAAGAAAAAATAATTTTGGAGGATATCTTCAGAACAAGTTATTTTGCTGGTCTGAAGTAAGGAATTGCTCAGGGACATGATTTAGCAGAGAGCTGTTAGAGTTAGGGTAGTATGGTTAGGTTGTGGTTGGACTTGATGAGCTTGAAGGTCTAAGTTCAAGGGGCAACAGAGAGTTGCCCCCTTACTTCACTGGTGTTTATTTCTGTATTGTGATATAGTTTTTAATGAATTATTTGAATTTATACAATTTCATCTGTATTTTTTTCATTTTGATTAACAGTCTTAGTTTGTGTCTAAAATAATGCAAAAAAGGCATTCGGCAAATGAAGATTTGACTGAATGTTTTATTCTGTATTACAGACTTGTTTAGCATGTGTTTCTTCAAAAAATTTTTGTTAAAGAATCTTCCAAATCATCTGATAAGAAGTATTGCTTCAAGTAATGCACAAAATGCAGACTGTGTCTGCCTATCCTGTATTTACCTGTATCCTCTATTAGCTTTGGAACTACTGGCTCTACTGTGAGGCAACACAGTTTAAAATGTTACTGAATAATGCATTGTTTTGCTTATTTCAGGATGATTGTATTTAAATGTGGTGGATGTGGTGTTTGCTTTTTTTTTCTGATGGGAGATAGGAAAACTGAGAGGCAGCGCAGTTTTTGACCAGCCTCTTGAGCTTCTTTCAGGACTTCACAGGTGTATTGTTTATAAGTATTTTAAAATTAGCCATCTAACTCAAAAGTATCTCTTCTCTGACTATTTATTTCAGTTAAACTTACTTTTTTTTTTTCCAGTTTGTACTGTGGATAATGAGTGTTTGAGCTGTTCAGAAATGAACCACCAAATTTGTTAGCTACATAAAAAAAATAAAATTGCATGGGCAAAGGATTCATTTAGGCATTGAAAAACGTTTGTTACTTCATTTTATTTTGAAGTCCTGCAATATATTGTTTAAAATTGTCATCGTGGTTAAATACATAATCTCATCTTTATGTAGCTTCATACATTACATTGTATGCAACTACTGTGATGAAATTGATAAAGTTAAATGCATTAGTTCTCTTCTGTGTTACATAAAAAGGAAATGTTGCAGTATGGAAATTGTATGGTCGTTACATCAATTTCTAAAGTGCAGGTGGGAGGAATGACTATTGATCTAATAGATTTAATAGTTCACATTCAAAATCTATGGAATAGAAGTAATATTTTGCAGCTGAATAGCTGCAGAGTGTAATCCTTCAGACAAAGTTCTGAAAGCAGCTATAAAAATGAAAAACGACATTCTTTTATTTTTCAGTTATTTTGGGTGCCTTGAATTCATTTTCAGAACTCATTTTCATATTGTTTCTACGTATATTATTGAAATCGTTCAGATCAGAATTTGTTTTGGTTGTTAAAATTAGGAACCAAATAAGTGGTTGCCAAAGAAATTACTTGGAGTACTTACAGTACTTAAGATAAAACAGAGGTCACTGCAGGAACCACAAACAATGGAGAGTGCTTTTTTAGAATGCATGTCATATCAGGCTGATAGATGAGACTGAACTTTTTGGTTATCTCTGCTGTCTCTTTCCTATTTCTGCTGATTTCTTTTTAAGGAGAAAAAGGTTTCATACTGTTTTGTGTTTTATTTCTGGGGTTCTCTGAATGTCTGTTGTTTTTCTTCTCACACTTTACTGCTTTTCCTTGCAGCTCCTGGTTTTTAGAATTATTCAGCTACGCTGACTAGCAGAAATGACTGAACAGTAATATAGAGTGTTCCAGGCCAGTGCTGAATTAAAGATGATTCATTCTGGATCAGAAAAATAAATGTTAAGACAGCTGTTTTCTTGCTCTAGTTACTGAAACATGGTTCTTCATGTTCCTTCAGAAGGCCTTACTGGATTTAACAGTGGTTCCCTCTGGTCATCTGCTGCCCTCTGCTCGAGGTTGCTCAGAGTAGGGATTTTTGAGGCTGAGCTACTGATCCTCCCTTCCCTTTTGACCTCTTAAGCTTGCACTGAGAGTTTGTTCTCCCATGCTAAACTTGAGGGAAATTCTCACAGCCTCCTTTTGCAGAAAGACAGTATCTGCTGAGTTAAATATGAGCAGGAGCTCCAAGGATCAAGCATTAGGCTCCCTTTTCTCTTTCTACCACTTCCTGTCCGGTGGTAAAATTGGATGCAGTCATCAAATGTTTTGCTGGCTTCCATGCATCTTCTATAGCAAGTGAAGTGGCAGATGTATATGCCAGGTAGTCAAGATTATTTATAACACATTTTTGAATATCTGTGCATAATATAATTGGATCAATGCAAATGCAGGATAATGCAGTTCTTTCAGTGTCACTGTTGTATTCTGTAAGTTCCTATCAGAAAATCAACCTGATAATTACTGTATTTAAAGGGAAGCGAATACTACACAATTTTCTTTCTTGATCTCAATTATATGGTTCTTATTTGAACTAACAAAGCAGCTATTTCATCCTGTATAAGGGCAGCTGGCTTTCTCTAGACTGTCTTCAAAAATACGGTATTAGCATGATCAGGGGGATTAAATAAGATCTAAAGAATTTTGTAGCAATCTCTTCTGAGAGAAGAGATTGGAGAGGTTTAAAATGTCTCAACACAAGAGGAGAATAGGAGAGGATAAGCTTTCAAAGTAAAGAAGGTATTTTAAACTGAGGGTATTAGCCAAGGAGTGAAGCAAGCTGTATACAGAAGACAGGCTGATCTGGGGCGTTATGTGTTAAATGTGGACATAATGTGTGCAAGTGCAAGAACAGTGTGAGACAAGGCTTAAGAGTGCTTAGGGACGTTAGAAAAATTTCAATAATGTATTGTTCTACCTTGAAAGTATGTTTGCTTCCAGTAATTGTTGTAATAGGGTTTTGAAACCTTTCCAAGTAGTTTACAACCATATCTAAAGTGATGAACTGAATAGTTCCAAGGCCCATTCTTTAATCCTGAAATAAGCTGTGTCACAAATGTCACAATTTGGCAACATTTGTCTAATTAAATTCTTTCAGCTTCCAGAATGGATTAACTGTTCCCACTGCCTGTGGTAAGGAATAGCTTCTGGGCTATGCAGACTCTCAAGCACTGCTTTAGAATGGAGAGCCACTTGGTCTAGGCTGAAATTAAGCCTAGATAGTTCTAATGGTTCAGCAGCATAGACAGATTTCATTTTCAGATGACCTCAAAGATGAGTGGTGAAGCTAGAATAATTTCAAGACTGTATTACAGAGGAGAGGTTTTCCTGTGCTTTCATGCACAGTCATTACTGTGCAGCGTGAGGGAACAGTTTGAGACAATGACTTAAGATGATGCTATGAACTCCATCAAATGCATGGCTATAGTTTGCTTGAACAGTTTTAAAGAGTGTGAAAGATCTGTGAGTGAGGCCCAATTTGTTAAATGATTGATTTGGAGAACTTTGGCAGTCGTTTTTCTAACACACCAAAAACATCTCAGTATAAGCTGTTCAATAACACAACAGTTAAATGTGTGAGCTGTGTAGATATACTCATTTTCTGTTTTGACAATAGAGTGAAGCAGCAAAGGATGTCACTTATCTTTTCTGTAGGTTTCATAGGGTAGGCAGATAATACTTTTTGATATAATTTTTAAAAATTTCCTCTAACTTGAAGTTATCATCCTTTTGCAGATGAAGAAAATATAGCTAAAATATACCCACTAATTTGCTTTCGTTTGCAGAACAAACTTAAACCAGAAAGTCTTATTTTTAGTCCTGGAATGAAAGGCTCCAATGCTTTATATTAAATAGATGCATCCAGTATTAGTTGCTGAATTTTTAATAGGATGTAAGATGCATAAGCGGGTGAAGCAGAATATGTGTTCAGCAGTTGCCAAATTCATGATTGTTTTGTTTTGCTGCCTGTAGGGAATAAGAAGTACGGTGCCAGTTACTTGTGTGTAGAGAGTTTATCATCTGACCCAGACTGAGATTTGATATTTTAAAATCTTTTTCTGTTTTGATGTTTAAACCATTTTGTTAATTCCAATTTATCTGGAATCTCTTGACTGCTTTTAGGAAAACAGCGTGACTGATGAATCTGCAGAGATCTAATACCCTCTTAGGGGAATAGTGAGACATGAGAGTTACTACCTTTGTACAATGAGAAACCTGATGGCAGCATATTGCAGTGATAGAGTTAAAATTCAGTTAAATAAAAGTGGATGAATAGCAATAGTGCAAGGGAAAGAGTGAGAAATTAAGTGGTATCTTTTTTAGAAGTCTGCCTTATTGCTGCCTGCATTGCTCCTCTGGGATTTTTGTATTGAGTGCAAGAAAATCAGCAAGCTCTTGAAAAACCCAAGATAAAATTACTGCCATAATTTTATTTTATTTTTTTTATTGTATGGTATAAAGCCTTAATTTAGGTGGGGGGGGGTTTATTACTGGCATTTTCTTTGGCATGGATAAGTTCAATTAATTTCTGTTGACAAGCTCTAGGGTTTTCTTCCTCTCCCCTCTCACAGCCCCCGCTTCCCGATATGTGGAAAGCACAATTTGTTATCAGTTTGCCTTGGACTCTGGAGACCTCATTAAGGGCCCAGAAAGGAGTTTCTGTCTCTGCTGTTGGATGCCTTTCTGTTTTCTGTTGAACTGGAGCCATTTGCATTCTTACTTGGAAAGGAGTGTAGGGGCTGGAGGATGAAAACTTGCGTGAATATTGCTTTCCTGTTGATTTAAAATAAAATAATAATAATAATAAAAAAGATTAAAAAGGATAAAAAAAATTTAAAAACTGCTGCTCTTTGGGCCATAGTGTTATGCTAAAATTTGCAGTGCAAAGACAGATCAACTTTGAGATATAAGCAGGAAATCTCACAGTTTATATGTAGGCTATCCATTTATTTGACAGTAAGGAAAGATGCTAGCAAAATATTACATTTTGTCACAGTTTGAGCCATCATGCTCTCAATTCAAATTCTTATTCCAATCAAAATGCTTTTAGAGCAGTTTTTGAAAGAGACTGAGTCTTTCAGTCTGCAGAGTAGTTCATTACATAGTATTGGAGCAGTATGTATATTAGAACTATCATATAGGCACAGTGTATTTTCACAGAAAAAAACAATATGCTTGAGAGAAATCACTTATTAAATTGCTGTAAAATAATGTTTAACATGAAATATACAGTCACATTTTTCATTAGCAAGCAAAACCGTGTATCATGTATTTAACCCCATATAGGTGCTAAATTCTAACTGAAAGCCTTTTGAGCGAAGTAGAATAAAGTAGTTCAATAAAACTTACTTTCTTATGATATAAGCTGCAGATTTCCTCTTTTCTTTGGCATTATCTTCTAACTAAGAAAAATGTAACAATTGTAGACATGATTGTGCCTTTCAGTGATATTTTCTACACCTTCTCACACACATTTGTGTGTATACCCATGCGTGAACACACAACTGTTTTTTAAGGATTTTAAGGCTACTCTCAGGAGGATTGAGCAAAGGTACTTTACAAATATAATCTGTGATTCTTTTAAATTCACAGTGTATGCTCAAGTAATACTATGCTTATTCATAAATGTAATATTTAATTTGAAAAGTCACTTACAGTCAAGGTCAAGCTGGGAATGATTATTTAGCTTGCTGGGTAATAACACATTTATTTTTTTTTAAATCTGAATTTATAATGCTTATGAAAATTGTTCTTTTGATTTAGAAGGCTATATATTTGAGAACTATTAATTGTTGGTTATTCTGAACTTCTTATTACATTTTTCATTAAACTACTGGCAGATTTCCTTTCCTCGCTTCTCACTTCTTGAAACAACTGCATACTTGTCATTACATACTCCATGAATTGAATTCAATTTAAAGATCAAAAATGTTCCAGAAAATCTTTTAATTTAGAATAAATGTACTACAGTCTGATAGAGCAAGCTTCAGTGAAATTTTGAAAAGGATTGGCATGAATTTTTACAGTGTTAAAACCACTGCTTTTTTCCAGCTAGAATCTACCATTGTACAGTTATTTTCTTAAAATGAAAGCTAAACGGTACAAACTGTTCTAGCAGAGGCTTTCTACATGGGAAGAAAAGTTCTTTGACAGAAAGTGCTTCTTACTTCGAACTTGCAAGTTGACAGTGATGTGTGTTTTATCTTGCACCCTTATTAAAGTTTCCAGAAGATGCTGCAGTTTATAGTACAGTGCTCATTAAAGCAGTAAACGATGAAGTCCAACGCTGTCATGAGCTATCAGTTCATAAGGCAGTCTTGATGCTGTTTCAGGATAGTTGTCTGGCATTCTAGCTGCTTAGTAGAAACCTATTAAAAACTCCAGGGTTTACTTTGTTTCTCTTTAGAGAGAGAAGACTTCTAGTTAATTGCTAGGTAATAAAATTGGCTGGAAAGAGGTATCAGAACCAATAATACTCCAGAAGTTACACATGTAAATTTTCTGCTCGAGTAAAAATTAATCTCACTAAGGTGTTTCCATAAGTTTTACATTTTTCCAGCACTGGATGATCCTTTGAATGCAGAGTTTTTGGATTGCTTTCCAAGGCTGATTTTGGGTTGCTAAGTGTTTGCTTTGGTCAGAGCCTATTCAGCTATTGCTGTCATTTTTTCTTCCAACAATGTCTTTGTTCCCTGGTGACTGACAAGAAAGTTTGTGTTGATATATATGCAAAACTACTATTCATCATAGAAATTACTTGGTTTTAAAAATTCAAGTTGACCTTTTACTTTATACTGCAAGTCATTGACAGACAGGCTTATAGAGATTGTCTTTGTATGCATTAGGTATGTTTATTACATATAAAATACGTAATCAGACGTAGATCACTCTGAAAGTAATGCCTCCTATTTATTTCAATGGAAACTACAGCAGATACAAAGAGCACTATAACACTATTTTATAGAGCAAATTCTCAGCTGCAAAACTCTACTTTTCAGTGTAGTCACCACCATTAGCTATGCATTTTCACCGGTGACGAGCAATAGCCTGCATGCTACACTCGTAAAAATGTGTACTAGCAGAGATGACCTGCTTCACCACTTTTGAAATGCACCACCACCACCTCGCTGTGCTCATGTCTGCTGTTTGGTCTCCATAAACATTCAGCAAGCATCTGTGAATGTCAGTGAGCGCCATTTTTTCCACTCAGAGAAATTCAGTGACACACCTTTGCTTCACATGCACTTCCATGTCAGACACTGTTTTGTCAGACTGCCCCTCTTCTGCCATCTGTCACACAACAACAACATGCAATGGAATATTGATGGGATGATTCAAACTCTACTGCTATACCATCAACGCCTGCCACTGACATTGTGGACCAATATAATATAATAGGAGGCATTACTTTCAGAGCAGCCCTCATATATAAAATACATGATTATATGTGAATAAAGTTGGGTATCTAAATCTTCATTCATAAGCTATAAGTGTTGTCAGCCTCATGGAAGACTATGTCAAAAAGAAATATATATGCAGACTGTAGAAAGTATTTCCACACATTTCAAGCGGAGAGTGTAAATAAATGGTAATGCAAATGCTGTCTGTTTTTGTTGCTTGTGAAATATCCCCCAAAGATAGGAGTTCAGACATTATTTAAAGAGTTTTAAAGATGATTAGATTTCAGCATCGGTACCTTCATAAAAATATCTGATATACAGTAGAGAAAAGTTGTGTATGACAGATTGTAAGTGGTGAGAAAAATAAAAAATAAGACCAAAAAACCCACAGCATAGATCCTTTTCCAAATTACCCTTGTATCAAATTACCATATTTTCAGTCATCTAAAATTATTGCGTAACTTAACTGGTAAATTCCTTAGACTTACTGCAAATACCGAGCTGAATAAGATAACTTTTGCCACTAGAGAGTGCTACGCAGTCACTAGAATTTTCTCTCTCCAGAAAAAAAAAAAAAAAATTACATTTTTCCATCTTCACATTAAATGATAAACAGTTTATATTCTTCAAATTCTTCAAATCCCAAATCAGTTTGTATTTAACATGCAGGCTCTAAGTGTAGAAATGTGGTTGAGTGACAGTAATGGTTTCATTGCAAGCTATTTAAAATTTTAATGTTATGATTTACTCAAGTGTACATAATTTTTTTAGTACATCAAAGTAAGATGCTACTGACATTATTTTAGCTTTTTTTTTTTTAATTACATCTCTTAAAAAAATGAAAACTTAAAATGAAAAAACGCTCCAAAACACTAAAATAAAACTTTCTTATGGTGCATTCAGGTTCATGAGAAGTTATTCAGAAGGATATTTTGAAGCTAAACCTATTTTTGAACATTTTCCTTTTTTAAATGAGTTCTCAAATCTTCAATTAATCTATCATTTTCTGTCTTCGGTTTTCTAATGCTTCTAGAATTCCTTCTGTGGTTTTGTTTAAGTTGACTTACAGCTAACAGTAAAACTGTGTTGATTAAACCTAGTTGCCATTTCTACTGAATCTTGAATGTTTAGACACTGTATCAGCTTTTTTTCATCTCTGTTATTTACCCATTGATCAGAAGTGAATGTTGTGTTTGTTGAAATATCAAATTTAGAGTGATTGTCAAACAAAGGAGTCAAATGTTGGCCTACCTGATGGTAGTAGTGCCAGCATTTCTATCTCCCACTGCTGAAGTTAAAACTTCAGTATACAAGCCTAGAGTTCTCTTCAGCAATGTTTTTTGTTCTTGGTATAAACTCAGATAGTAAAAGAGTACAAAAGCACTTTATTGTGCATTTTTAGAAGTTAGAATGCACTGAAATTAAACAGCTGCTAGAACATTGTAAAAATCGTGGCTGCTTTTTTTGTTTGAAATTCAATAGTTTACAGAGTGTCAGCACTCACTGATACAGTATTTTGTTACCAGAATTCCATAGCTATAACGGTTGAAATAATGCCTCCCAACCTCATTGTTGACAATGATGGTACAGCCAGAAAAAAAGGTTGATCGTTTCTTTCCTTTTGAGAGAGGGTAAAAAAATCATGATATGCTGAAGAACTCTTTAATCACTACAGTTTGATTAACTTTAAGATTCCTCACTAGGGATGTCTACAACTTAGAATGCAAATTTGTTACCTGGTTGACTGAAATGAAAATTTCATATATAACTACCGAAAGTCAACCAAAATTCCCACTATTTTCCCCAGTTTAAACATTTCTGTGAGAGATGAAATGTTTAGCTGTGACATATCCTTTTCTAACTTTTCCAGCTGGATCATCAGACTGACCTTAGTCTTCATTATTGTTTTGTTTGCTGTAATTTAAATACTGGTATCAGTCTTTGCGTAAGGTCTATTATTTCAGTGTTAACTACCTTCAAAATTGCAGTAACCAAGATTTTTTCAAATTCCCTTTACCTAACCTCCTTTCTTAGGTAATGGACAATGATGGTGGTGCAGCTACCAGATCCAGTTTTCCAGGTGCATGGGGCACTTCATCATGCCTCTTTTTTGCTGTCACATCAAGAAACTATATTTAAGAAAGCTCGAAACAGAACAAGCCATGAAAGTGGGAGTGAATGCTGCATATGTATTCCCATAAATAGGTACACAATATAAAGCTCAGCACAACCAATCATGATTATGTTATTGAAAGCTTTCTTAATTTTGCTATTACCTGAAATAACTGTGAAGTTATTGTAGGGTAAATTTTCATGCGAGGTTAGGTTGTTTGATAAGAAATGCAGCATTATTGCAGTTTGACAGATAAGCTGTAAATTGCTGTATAATGTTGTCTTAATATTTCCTAAAGAGATTTTATATCTTAACCAGACCTGAAATGGCATAGAATGAATAGGAAAAGTAGTGTCTTGGGGAAAAAACTAATGAATATTGCTAGTAAATTTCCTTAGTGATATATCATGTAAATTATTTTACTAGAGGGATGTATGTGTTTCATTGCTTTGGATACATTATGTTGCAGTTTTTGTTTTACGCTCATATGTTAGTAATTTTGGAAGGAAAATCCTACTTTTTTCCCTTTTGAAAGAAAATGAAAGGGACATTGAAAATGTAACCTAGTCAAAGCATTGCTTTTCAGATTCTGATTTTTAGTCATATTTTACAGAGTCATAAGTAATTTTATAACATTTTGGTAGTTAGGATTATATGGACTCAACTTTAGCTCTTCCTACACCTTCTTACAGGGTAGTGTGCAACCTGCATGCAATTTTCCTTCTAGGTCTGTTATATACAGCTTAGTGTGACCTGATGACACAATGAAGGTGTTTCTAAAAGTACAACAGCTTGGCTGGTAACAAAACCAGCGCATTTAGTGCAAGCTATAGTAATACTTTCCCTATGTCATGTTCTTGCATCTGTTACATCTGTTGATGACACTTTACCCTCATATTAATTAGAAAGACGTCAGGGTATTTTGCTTAAAGAACTAATATAGGAGTTGTTAGTCTCTACTTTGCTTTAGTTTTTCTGGGGAGTTTCAAGTATATAATTTATTGTTTGGGTACCTCAGTAAACCTTATTTAGAATATGAATTCCGCTCATTCCCTACTTCAAAGCAGTGCAGTGAGAACAAGTGTTCAAAGTTGGTGATTGCTGAATAGCATCTGCCCGTTTAATTTCTTGAAATACTCTGTTTTACAGTAATTCTTCTGATTTTTAAGGAGCTTTTTGTTTCCTACTACTTTGAAGGTATTTAGGAGATGAAACAGTACAGAAGTAGGGTTAGTTTTAAGTGCTAGTAAAATCCTAGGTGAACATTGGGAAGGTTGAAAAGAGTGGAGGTCTTTTCCCCCATTCTTGGAGAATGTAGTCACTTCTGTCTGTTGTGCTGGCTCTGATGTCTGGCCTCTTTATGAACAGTTTCTACTCACTGATTCACAACAGTGTAGTTTTTTACTTCCTGATGAATTGAATGGGTGTAGGAAATAAGCACCAGGGGTAGTGTAAGGAAGGAGGTTGAAAATCAGACATAGAGTGAGACCTTTTGGTTGGTAGAAAAGTTGTTAGATCAGTTCGACTGTCTTCAGTAATTTTGTTTTGAAACTAGCAGATGAGCTGAGATTATGGAAATTCCCAAATTAATTCAAAATGTCATCAATATAAAGTTGAGTTACGTGAATATAATTCTAACAAATAGTCATGTTATGAGAATTTGAATTTAAGGAAAATAAAATGCCTTTGAATCTAATGTGCTTGATTGAACAAGTATTCAGTCTTCAGCATGCTCAATTAAATATTTTCTGTGTGATGTTTTGTAACACTATTCTGAAAAAATATTTCACTTTCTCCATACAGAATCATCAGATTGTAGGGGTCCGTGTTCCTGGACCTTGCTTTGTCAGAGTTCAGTGCCAAATATGCTTTGTTAAAAATCTAAGAAAGTTTTAGATGATGGAAAGATGCTAGGCAGATTATTTCTCTGATGTGTGTGATGCCTGTAAGATACCACTAATTTTTGTACAGTTAAAATGATGAAAATGTGTTATTTGTGTCTGACACAATTACTTGAATTCCAAATTAGGGCAAAACTAATGAATAGTACCAGTGTAATGGCCTAAAACTTGAACATCAGAAGATCCATACAGACGTGCAGAAGAATTTCTTTACATTAAGGGTGATGGGGCACTGGAACAGGCTGCCCAGAAAGGTTGTGGAGTCTCCTTCAATGGAGATGTTCACGACCCGTCTGGATGCCCACCTGTGTGACTTATTATAGGGTACCTGCTTTAGCAGAGGGGTGAACTCAATGATCTCCTGAGGTCCCTGCCAGCCCCTGCAATTCTGTGATTCTATCATTAACAACAGTGTTCGTTAAAAAGGAACAGTGATCTTGGTTAATCTAGAACAATGACATATTGCATCTTAAAAGTTTGGTTTTTTTATCCTGTACCATGATACCTTGTGTGAAAATCCTGAACCAGCCTCTGACGTGGAGATTTGTGTCACTGTTCTGTGATACATTGCACCTTTTGGTTTTTCTGCAGGGTGTATTTAGCTGGGCCACAACAGGTGTAGCTGTAGATACAGGACCTAATTTAATATTACAGCATTGCACTTGACCTTACAGAAATAACTGTGCTTGTAGTAAGCTCAGGAGTCTTTGATCAAGTTTGCATTGTAACACGTAGTCAGAACAGTGTTAATGTCTGGGTTCAGGGTATGCCTTTAGACTATGCTTTCCTAGGCTGCTGGAATCAAGGATTGCAATAAAGTGTTAACAGATAGCCGCAAACTGACCTGTAAAGTAAGGCAGCAATTTCAAAGCTTTCCAGTGGGGAAGGCCCTCACTATTAAAGAACTGAACTGGGAGACTTTCCATGGTGAACAGCTTTCTCTGGCAAATGTTTGTGCGTGTGTTAGAGGATTCTAAATTAAATACTCAAGGCTTCATTAAGTAGAAGTTTTAACTTTAATTTTTGGTTGGTACGGTAGGCATTTAGTTAGATATTTTACCTTACACAAATACCTACAAGATTATAAAGCCCTCAGCTGATGTCTGAATACCTTTTCCTAAACAATGCACTTAATTGAAAGGGATAAAGCTCTGCTTTAATTATTTTCTAAGTTTCAGTAGCACTGAAGCATGTAACTTTTTTTCTTCTTGTCATAAAGCTTTTTTGAAAAACATAAAAAATTAGCAGAACAAATTGTAGATAGGTTTTCCAATTTGCTGCCTTATTCATTTCATGTTGAGGCAGCAGCAATGAATCATAACTAAATATGACTTTAATGTCTTTTCACTGTGGGCTTCAAATTGTTGCCCAATGACATTTTAGCTGATCTCTTAGAGCTAAAGCTAAAGCTACTAATGCTTTTTAAAACTGGAAGAAATGAGTGACTCCTGCCAGTACAGTATGATGCTAATATTAGCTTAGCTTTGGCTGTGCTACTGAAACTTATTCCTCTGAGTTGCTCATATTTATTTCTGGTTCTTGAATTAATCTGCAAAAACTTGAATACAAGATTAAAAACAAAAACAAAAACAGAAACTCTATTGTATTCTCTGGTTGATAGTCTAGAACACAACACTGTCTTCTATTATTTTTGAAGGGGAGCTCACGTGCAGACATAGTGGAGAAGGATAGAAAACCGTTGAGGAATCTATCCACATATATGAAGAATCTAAGTGTAATGTCAGTGGTCTGAAATGCTGAATAAAGGCAGTCCTGAATTTTGTATTTGATATGTTTATATGATATTCTATGATATATGTATGTATGTGTCCATATAGAATGTACATTTTTAGTATAAACACCTTTTCTACCTGTGGCAGGTAATATGAACAGTCCCATTAAAGTAACAAGAATAGTTCTGCTTTAAATATCAGTTGTGAATTTTCCAAGTGTTGACCATTAAGGAATAGTAAGAGGAACTGAAGATTGCATTGAAATAGTTTTCAGTATGAAAAATTAATAATGGTATATTTATCTTAATTGGCAGATGTTAAAATTAAAATTCCTTTCCAACCCCTGCAATTCTGTGACATTTGTGATGTTTCTCTAATTAGATGCATTCCAATTCAGTCATTTTTCATGATAAATCCAGTCATTTCCAGAATTGCAACTACTTGCTTAGATGTTGATGGCAAAAGCTGATGGATTTTTTTGTTTGTTTTTGTTATTATTATTAACAAACTGTAGGGAGAGTGAAAGACTTTCTGTGTGACAGGTCTGCTTAGCACATCTGCCATTTTTAGACATCTCATAAAGTTTATGACTTTAAGAAATTGTTGGTGGCTGCTAATGGCACAGAGCAGTGTAATATTATCCCTTATTTTAATTTTTACTGTGTCTGTTGGGAAAGTGAAAGGACAACAAAGAGGGAAAGATGGGGGTGAACTCAGAGCTCTGTCCTTGGAGTACTGCAATATCTGTTTAAGCAGAGGAGCAAATGTTTGGAAGAATATAGGTCACCTGTCCTAAGAAGGGCATTCAGAAGAAGTGGAAACGCATGAGAGTTCATGGGTGAAGGTGGTTGAGTAACTCGGAGATGGCAGGAGTGGGGAATTAAGGGAGATGTAGCCCTTCAAACATGAAACGTAGGGAAAAGTGTGAGTTGAGTACCTTGAGATGTGTAGGGACCCGATGAACGTCAGTCATTCAGTTTAAAATGCAGCATTTCCAGGATTTGTGTGTGGAATGCAGTGATTTGATGCTTTTATTCACCTTTATCTGCACACTAAGGATAGCAGTAGTTACTTTTTCACAGCTTTAGAGCAGACTTAGGCACAATTTGCATAACAAGTGATTGACTGCTAATTTATCATGGCTTGAACTAACTTTCATAGAATAGAGCATATTGGAAAGCCCACTGGGCATCTGTTGAGCTAGAAGAAGTTGCAGAAAAAATGATTTAACATTGCTAATACGTGTGGTATTCATTATTTAAATCTTGACATGAATGACAGGAGAACATGAGTAGTGTATTAGAAATAGAAGGTTTGACTGTCACCAACTCTTCAGAACTTGAGTTAAGCGACAGTTAGCTGTTGCCATTAATTTAATTGGAGGTAAAATTTTCTTTCAGGAATATAGTTAAAATTCCTAGGGTTTTTTGTTTGTTTGTTTGTATGTTCTTGTTACCCGTTAGAAATTCATCAGTACTAATCTACTGTAGTACAGTCGATTTCTGGTACAGGCTTTGTGCATTATAAGGCAATATACTTTGTGCGACATAACATAATAAAGTAGCCACTATGAGGGGTGTAAACTATTCCTGCTCAGGTTGCACGTACATAGCAATTGTAAAACCAGGAGAACTACAGAGTGAAATAGTTTTAGTGTGAGAAAGTGATATATATTAGTTAAGGATCTTAAATCATTATGGTTATTTTGTCACAGAAATAAAGCCATTGTTTAATCCTTCAAGTAAATTTTAATGGCTTGTTTGTGTCTTAAGAGTTTTCTATGCAACTTTATCAGGAGATAGCACAAGTCCTTAGGAAAGACAAATCAATTTTATGAAGTCCTGCTTTTTCTCTGAAAAATTTGTTAATGGTTTTTTGTTTGCTTTTGATTGTTTTTTTTTGTTTGTTTGTTTGTTTTTAATTGGAATTGGTAATTTCAGAATCAAACATATTCCATGAAAGATATTCTTTGCATGTGTTTTTTCTAGTGTTGGAAACAGTGGTAGTGAATAGAAAGCTTAACTACAAATAGACCACTTTAGCTTAAAAATAAAACTGATTTATATATGTTTGAAGAGGAATTTACACTTTGTATACAATCTTGCTTTTCTGACTGCGGTAGTGACTGCTGTGTTCTTTGTTTCTTGTATAATTTTCTTTTTGATTTTTAACACCTTCACCATCTTTTTCTGAGAGACCCGTGTGTTTGAATCATTGCCATTCCTGGTAATTCAGTAGTGTTTGAGGCTGCTCCAGCCTCTTCTTTTATGTCATCAGCAACATTGACCCCTGCAGCTGTGGATTGTATAATAAGGAAGGGGAGATGTGTGAGATGGTTGCTTTGGGCTCTTATCTCTTTGAGATAAAATGAACATATTGAAAGGGGGAATGATAATGTGCCATTTATTGACTTTGGAAGCCACATTGTGTTCACTCTGGAAGTACATTACATGTATCAAGGTTTCTTAATACTGAAAAATAAATTTGATTGGAAATATTCCCTGTCCAGCTGTTATGGGAAGCTGCAGAATGAGTTTGTTACCTCTGGTTTTATTCTTGTATTCATATTAACTGTAAGACAATATTGGAATGGGCTGAATAAATAAATCTTTGAGATAGACAGAGGTTGAATAGGTTACTTGTTATGTGGTCTCATATCAAAACCAGACTGTTTCACACAGAAGGACAATATTATAACTAGCAAAGCTATATAGAATCTACTGCTTATGTCTTTTTTACAACCCTTTAATGGTTCTGAGGCAAGGAGAATGATCAATAGATAAAATCGATTCTATTCTATCTCAGTGTTAAAAACAAATGAAACCAGTTTTCAGGCTCATTTTGTGGATTTAGTATTATTTTCAAAACTGAAATCTGTTGATGTTAACTGAAAGTACAAAATGTCATAGCTACAGAGCTGAAATTCTCAAAATATTTTTCTCATGCATTTTATTTGAAAATATCTAAGTTTGTATTTGTTGTTCAATATTTTTTTTATTTCCAAACGATTTATGTGACATATTTTATGTATTTTGATTTGAGATATTAAATTAAAATAATTAACTCTGAAATGTGAAAGATTTGTTTTGAGAACTGCAAGTATATGCCTATGTACATGTTTTCAGAGGATGACTTCTGTTTGCCATCTCTTGTTCATTCATCAAACAAAAATGCCAGTGTAATAGAGGAATATCATAGTTGACTTTTCACAGCAGTTTTTATTCTTATAATTTGGTATACTCTTAGCTCTTTTTTTGGTCTATTGGTTTTGTTTTGTTTCCAAACTAATTTTAGCAAATTATCTAGGGCCACTGTGGTGTTGATGGTCAGGACCCTTTTGTAATGCCCAGAGTACTTGGAATACTCAGGTGACTTCCATCTAGACTCTCACATTTCAACTCATCAGTTAGACTGTCAGCTAGTAATCTGTGATCAAAGGAAAGTGCTCATCTTTCTTTACAGAGAAGACAGAAAGCTATTGGCAGAAAATTGTTGGGAACTCAGTCTTTCTCTGAGCTATCCAAGACCTAGCATTCATTTCTAACCTATAAATATGTACATTAATAAGATAATAAAGTACATCCTAATGTACTTAATTTATACTACAATTCAAGTCCATAGCTTACATATTTTTCCAATTTTACAGATACTTTATGTGTCTGGGAAATTGATCCCATACCACACTGGTGACAATACATCAGATCTGTCTTACTTGAGCAGTTTACTTTCTAATTGGGCAATGATCAACAGCATGAAAATGAAAATGCTAGTGCTGCACCAGGCAGGGGTACAAGTGTTTGGAGAGAGCTCAGCAGAAGGGGGTCAGGAGATTCTTGTCAACAGCAGGCTCAGCATGAATTGGCAGCGTGCTCTGTCTGCCAAGGGAGCAAACTGCATTTTGAGGTGCAACAAGCACAGCACAGCCAGCTGCTCGAAAGAGGTGATTCTCCTGCTATACTTAGCATTGGTGTGGCCTGACCTTGAATATTGTGTGCACAATATTGTGGCATCCACAATATGAAAAGGATGTTCTGGTACTTGAATGCCTTCAGAGGAGTGCAGTAATGCTGGTAACAGGGTTGGAAGGCATGTCCTGTGAGGAGATGCTGGGGACACATGATTTGTCTAGGGTGGAGAAGAGGAGCCTCAGAGGTGACCTCATTGAGCTCTGTAGCTCCTGGAGGTGGGGAAGCACAGAGGGAGGTGCTGGGTTCTTCCCCCTGGTCATCATTGACAGGACGTTTGGGAATGGCCCAGAACTGCATTACGGGAGGTTCAAACTGGACAGTTGGAAAAAATTATTTACCACAGTAGTGGTCAAACACTGTACCAGGCTCCTTGGTGAGGTGGCTGATGCCCCGCACCTGTGAACATTCAAGAGGCATTTGGACAATGCCATCAGCAACATGCTCTAACTTTTGGTTAGCCCTGATGTTGAATTTTTTTTTATTTATTTATTTTTTTTTTAAATCTAATTTGTTGTGGTATTTCAGGGAAGTTCCATACTTCATAGTCCTAGCATATGTGTTGCCAATAATGGGATGCTAAGCATTTTTGTTTTCTTGTTCATACTCAGAAAAAATTCTAGTATAAAAATAAATCTTTAAGTTTTGTTTATGACTTGATTCTCTCCATTTGATCTTGGACTGAGACAAGTTTCTTATTCCTGTTGATGATCAGAGCATTTTTTCAGACTCCTGGAACAATATAGTAATTTGAATGTTTATTATACTTCACACTTGTTTAGTGCAGTGGTGACATGCAGTTCTTATTTTATAGTGTTCTGTATAAAAATAATCTATTGTTTGTATTAGTATGTATTAAAAATAAAGAATAAGATGTTAACGGGATGATAAGGTAAGCAAGTGCATATAGCAATATTTTAGCTGAATTCATAGTGAAGAAATTTGCTGCAAAACTAAGTATGATCCAAGGGTGAAAATTAACTGCAAATAGTTTCTTGAGTTTCATTTCAGTGTTCTTCTCCATAAAGACATGAAAAATAGATTCCATAAAATCCACAATGGGATACTACTGTTTTTAGTCTGGTACCTAAACCATGATTTGCTGTTGTAGTTTAGTACTAAAGTACTAAAAACAGTTTAGTAATAAAGGAGAAAATGTTTAATATTAGAATGTTTTTCTGAGACTTACATAGGCATTTGTGGAAATTCCTAAATACTGCTACTTTTGAAATAATTGATATTCAAAAATACTAAGAAGTGCTTGAAGGTATTTTTTAAAAGACTTAGTTTAATACTTGTTCAGTAGTTACAGTGCCGAATTTCATTTATAAAGAACTTTTATTGATACTCAAGACTATACACTTCATTTGAGTAGAGAAGGAAGCTATTCCTCTACCTTCTGTCTTGTTTGAAAACCTCATGCTATTATCGTATTGCTGTTTCTCACCTGACATCCTTCCTAATTAGGTGGATTAGAATACCTCAAGAAAAATATACAATGCCATCAACAACACAATGTCACAATGATAGGCTCATCGTTGCTCAACATGAAGAGAAAAACTGCAGGTATCTTTGAGGTCATCAGATTGGAAGATGCAAATCTTTTGCCCAAAGTTCTAATTTTATCTTTTTTTTTACATTCAACTTTTTTTTTTTTTTTTTTTTTTCAGACTGCTTATTTAAAGTGGGAAGGCTGTTTTCAGCTGTCTGTTGGGAAGCATAATAAGAATTGTTATTGACATAATTGAATTTCTATTTACTCACTTATTTTGGGTCTCTGAATTTTGAAACAACAATATATTTGCATAAAACAAAGATAGTGTATTACCCTCTTTGTTTTACTTCCCATTTAACCATGTTATAAAACATAGTTATCTCAAATAAGTAAAAACTGTCTCCACATTGTGTATTTTAATATCCTTGGTTTTTTTACTTACAGAGGAAGAACAAGTCATAGCTAATTGCTATTCTTAGCAATTAGCTTTTGTTTATGCTTTTCACTACCCGATTTTTATTTAGGAAAAAGAATGTAAATACTTCCCCTCTTAATTTTATTTTAACCTTCATATATGGTGCTATGAGGCAGATTTGAAAAAACAGTTCACTATTGCTCTATAACAGAGTTTTTGTGGAGAGCTAATTCTTCTTTTGAGTTGTACAATCTTTACTTATACTCCATAGATCCAGCAGATATCAGCATGTGGCATATCATGCTTTTCATGATTTTAGACATTTATTTAAAAACAAGGTGAGTGTATTTTTGAAAATTGATACTACCATTGTGATGTCGTGATCAGTAGTTTCTGAAGATTGGAATCTTCTCAAGAAGTCCACAAGCTGTGGAATTTTTCATTGTTGTTTTCTTAATGTAAGCAGCAAAGAGACCTGTATCATTTTGTGTCTTAAGTTCTTTCTGTAGGAAGGTTAGGTTAGAATAGAGCAGTATCTCAGTTTTCCCCCCCTTCTCAGCCTTCTGTTGGAGGTCTATAAATGGTCCTTAGCCTTATATGATAAAGAATGTTATTTCATCATGTTAGAACAGAGCTGTTGGTACAGTTTGTGTTCACTCTTTACCATTAGAGCTGGATATGCCCACCCAAATGCTTTCTTTTAAACTGACTTTCCAACAGTTATCCACAAATATGTATTTATAAGATTATAGCCATTTGTTTAATTTCTTTATGTGTTCTCATTTTATATCACGTAGAGAATAGTGTTTAAGGCAATTTCTCCTCTTCTGAAATTTGCTTTCTTTGATGTTGCATATGTGTATAGATCATCATAACTTCATGATACATAGGAGTTAATTCCAAAATTTTATATTTTTTTTACTATTGAAGTGTATGTAGAAATTATCATGTTAGGGACATGGAAGTTCTTGTTCTGTAACTGTTAAAATTTAGTGCAAATTGAGAAACATGACAAGGTGAGCTCTAACTATCAGATGTCTTGAAAATTTGCAATATGTACGTCTCCCATCTCCTGGCAATAATTGTAGCAACTAACAATCAGTATAAGTAAAATCAGAAATAAAACTCTTGTGCTATTACTTACAGTCCTAGTTTGTCTAGTTATTTAAATATATGACTTTCATTCTAAAACCCAGAAAACAGCATTAGAACCAGTAGGTATAATTTATATCCATTCACATAAAGAAGTTATTGATTTTAATTTTTTAACTCATGAAAAGTAAGTAATGGGCACCAAATTTGTTATTTTCCCACCTTTAGAAGCGAAAAAAGGAAGGAGTGGGGAACTACATCGTAAATCACCAGTTCAGTTCCCAGAAAATATACCTAAGCAATTCATTGAACCAAGTTGTAAGCACAAGAAGATAAGGAAATTACCATCAGCTAAATTATATTTGTCAAAAACATAGTCAGTTTACTTATCTTCGGAGGCAAAAAATCAGGGCATGGAGAAGAAACAAATCAGTACATGTTATGTTTCTTCTTTGGTACAGTTTTTGACAGTAACATTATCATGTTTCTGTATGTATATCATTCTCTTGCTTGCATATCATACTTTCTATATGTATGCAAGAGAAACGGTCTAGATGAAAATGTAATAAAGTGGATATAAAACTAGAGCTTCACCTGTCAGCGTAGTTATATGGAAATGGAAAACAAAGATACAAGAATGGGGATTTTTTTAATGTAGTCTTTCCTGTGTTCCGTACTCCTCAGTATATGGTTAATTCTTTGAAAAAAGAAATATTACCTTAAATTAGAGAGTAGCATGAAATGAAGAGGGTATTCAGTTATGTGAAAGGACAAAATCAGAATTAAAAGGATCTTGACGAATTGGAGTCGTGGATTGAGATGAATAGAATACAGTTTTTGAAGCACAAATGCAAGAATTTGTGCTTGTGCAGGGAAAAGAATGATTTAAAAAACACAGGTTGAGGAACAAATAACTGGATAGTATTTCAGCATAAAACCAATTAAATGAAACCAAACCAAACCAAAAATCTAATTGAATACAAAAGTAGGAGTATAGCTTGTAAGATGAATTGGCATCAGTCATTCAATTGAGTCTTATCTGAATTGCTAATTTTGGACTGCTGAGGGCATTACCATTTCATACTTGAAGAAATGTGGAAATTGTCTAGAAGGTAACGCTAAGAACCAGCATAGTTTGACCTACAAGAGAAGATAGAAAAACTTGTATTGGATTGATTCAGAGAAGAGAGGTCTGAGAGCCTTTGAAGAGTTTAAAACAAAACACCTGACCTCTCAAAGTTAAAAAAATAAACAAAAAAATCACCACATCAAAAAAAAAGATGTATAAATGGAGAGATAAAGGTATCCTTGTCTTCACAATGAATAAGACAGGAAATAATAGACAGAGTATAGCAAGAAGAGGTTGGATTTGACACTAAAAAAACTCAAAATAGTGAAAGTTGTGAAAGCTTCCTTAACTGGGAAATTTTAACAATGTATTAGACATTTATCCTTCTGGAAAGATATTAATGTGTCTTGATCTTTCTTTGTGACAGAGTGACAAGAGGCATGGGCTACATGGCTTCTTAAATTCTCTTTTAAACCTTTTTTTGTTCTGTGACTTCTGGTCTATGATTTCTAAATTGTGCAAAACTCAAACTGGTAGTTCAATTAAAAGCAACATGAAAATAACCATAGAAGCAATACTATTATTATTTTCTAAAACCTGGTGTTTCTTCTGATTTCCTGTTGTCTGCACTTGTATCATGAGTTTGGAGGTGATATGCCAAAACTAAAAGCACCTAATCTCTTGATTTATTGATTACTGTTCATGAGGACACAGTGAATAGTATGGTGAAACATGTTTCCTTTGTAGTGATTTTTTTCTTTTGTAGCATTCTCACAAATCCACTGGAATATATGTTTATCATTAGGAGTCATTTCTGACTGGTTATGTGAAAGATACTTAAGCTCCCTCATTGTATTTCGGCTTTAACATAATTGTTTAACATGTCCGTATTTCTTTTCTATCATTTCTGTATGATTGTTTCTGAATAGTAAGCCATACTCAGCAATCACAACAGGTGTAATCATCCAGTTCTTGTCCGATTTAGCATGTGGATAGGTGGGTGTGTTAGGGAGAGAGATTCAGTGGTAAAGGATAAGCAATACAGACCTGGGGAGCTTGAATCAGCCTCGAGCTATATTGCTTAAGTAGAATCAAATTGTTAATTTAGGGCATATGTACAATACACGACTGTTTATAGTGTTTACTATATTGATAAATTGAGACTGTGCTCCTGAATAGTAATGTCATTTTTTCAAAAATCAAGGCTTTAGAATGACACAGGGATAAAGGATGCAGCAATAAAAAGCAAGCTGATTCTGTGTTACTGGTGTTTGTGCTTGTGTGTGGATATTTATTTCCCTTTTCATGATAGAAATACTCTTTATGATCTTTCACAGTAAATACTATTTAATTAGAAGGAAAGAAATTTTAGCAAGAGAATTAGATAAGTTCTTTGTCCATGGTAATTTCATTTTACTGCATAATTGAGAGCTGTAATAGCAATTTGGGATAAATAGCATATGATTGATAATATTTATCCCAACTGAAATGACTTTCCCTGTTCACATCATGCTTCTGTTACGCAAATGGGGCTTCTTTAGTCTGCAGAAGAGGATGCTTGGGTGAGACCTTATCATTCTCTACATCTACCTGAACAAAGGCTGTGGTGAGGTGGGGGTCAGCCTCATCTCTCAGGTAGTGAGTGATAGGATAAGAAGCAATGACCTTAAGTTGTGCCAAGGGTGCTTCATGTTGGATGACAGGAAAAATTCCTTCTCTGAAAGAGTGGTGATGCAGTGGCACAGGCTGCCCATGGAGGTGGTGCAGTCACCATCCCTGAAGGTGTTCAGGAGCCGTGTGGATGTAGCACTGAGGGCCATGGTTTAGTGGGCATGTAGGGGTGCATTGAGGTTTGGATAGATGATCTTAAAGGTGTTTTGCAGCCTTAGATGACTGTATGAAATGAAACTTTTTTCTTGCATGAGTCCAAGAGATTCAATCAATCACTTCCATGGATTTCTTCTTAACAATAATCTAAACATTTTCTCCATATACAGAGATTAAAATAAAATAATTTTGAGAGAGAGCCTATTTGTTATGGGAGAAATAGAGAGAACTGAGAGAGAAATGGCTATTCTGATGATTTGCACATAAAAGGGTTACATTGCTGTGTTCTGTTGCCCTTTAAATTTTTTTCTAATTCATTGGGCCATAAAATGATGTGTTGGTTCTTTCTATTTTCCAATTCTCTCTACTAGAAGTGCCGCATTTTTATGCAATAAGTTTGTAATGTAAGAAAAAAAGAAATTAAATTCTTGAGAAACTGTCAAAAACTTGAATTTTTAAATTGAAAGGATTGTCTTTTTTAAATCTCCTTTCTTTAGAAACGTCTTGAAAAATACTGCAATTTTTATTTCACTGCAGATGACTTTCCACAAAAAATTTTACAAAATACTCAAAATAAGTATCTTCATTCCCCTGCCACAGATTAATTGTCTTATCAGTGCACTGTTGCAGGGCTTTATTTCTGTGCAGGAATTACAGGTCCCTTGTTCACCAAGATTGGAGGCACAGTTCTGTAATGTGGCTTCAGTATAGGAAGTATTATTGTTTAAATGCTGTGCAAGCATTATTAAATAAATAAAAGGAAGGCATTTCCTTTCTTTCATATTTTAAGAATCATTTTTTCCAGCTTTCCTATCTTGTAATTGTGACCATAACCATTTGCCCTATCTGAGTTTTGCTGGATTACAGAATTAAAATTGCACTGCAAACTTAGAAGCTCTGAATCACTTGGTTTCATGTTGAGCTTTCTGGGAGGCTTTTCTTTGTTCTTATTTTTTTTTTTTTTTTAATCTCCTCTCCAAGACTTGTTTCCTATTGCTTTACTTTCTTGCACCAAAATGCAATTTCCAAGTTCAGTATTCAGTTCAAGTCCCCAGTAGTTTTTTTTTCTTTCCATTCGTCCCACAAATTCTCACTGTGCCTGGGCTTAGTAAACAGCTTTTAAGGAGTTGCAAAGTCTCTCTTGTTCTTTTCTTATGAGCTCCCAGTGAGGTTTTGGTTTTGATTAGATAGAACATGATGTGAAAAGAGATGGTCTTATTATGGAAAAGACATATTACAACCGCTTTAATCCATTTCTCCTTTTATTGACCTCATCATCTTCTCCGTCTCCTTGTTCCTAACCACTGAAGATTTTGCAGACTAGTAGCTTTCATTTTCTTTTACTGGAATTGTCTTTGTCCTAATCAAAGCAGAACTGTTGTTCTTTGTTTCCTCACCTAATTTGTTTGTCTACTGCCTTTCCTTTATTCTTTCCTTGTTTCCCCTGTTCTCTTTTTAAGTCTCTTGAGGACTTTCTCACTTTTTTTTTTTTTTAATTCCTAATGTTTTTTCTTTTCCCTGCTTATATATTTATTGCTTTATCTCTTTGGTTTCTTCTTATGAATTGCCTCAGTGGCAGTATTTTGAGCTGACAGTAATGTAAAATAACAAATCTTTTCAATGGCTGAAACATAAGGACAAGGCATGTTCTACAGAATTTACATTTGGAGAAAGAAGAAAAAAGAAAGTATCAGAGTAGACTGCAAGCTTGTAAAAATGTCATTACAGATAACATTTCAGGAAGGATAATGTAAGAGTGATTTGAACGTTTAGTAGTTTTTGGAAAGTGACGTAAAGGGTTTTTACTGCAATTGTACGGGCAAATGAGGAGCAGTGAGTAGCTTGATAGTAAGGGGCTATTAGAGATGGGAAATACAAGCATTGTTCAAATATTAAAAAAGGTGAAATAATAGGAAGAAATGATGAACATTCACTGGAATTTCGAGTTACGTCAACTACAGACTACAGAAATATAGGAGAGAATGAGCTGTATGCTGGGACAGGGGTGCTGTGTGATATTTCTCCTTGTTACAGTCTCCCTCTCTCTCCATCCTCAGAGGTCTTCACAATAAGAAATGTTTAAAATTAGGGCACAGCATGTATTCCTGTCTTGGCAAGTAACAAACCCACATTTTATTTTAGATTTAAGATTTATTCTAGACTTCATGAGAGGTATAACATTTCAATTTTCCTTTCTCTTGAACATCAGTTTAAAAACTGTAAGGGCTCTAAAACCTCTACAGATAGATACCTCAAATATTCTTTACTTTAGTGATCTGTTAAAATTATTCAATGTCAGAACTTATGAATAGTTTTTGTGGGTTCTGAGCAGGTTTCTGATTGATTGGTTGCTGGTTAATGAGGGAGAAGAAGGGCAAGAGAAGCTGAAGTCCAGCTGTCTGTGTGAGAGCTCACCTGCCTTTCTCTTTACTTCATTTTCTCTGTAATGAAGGAACCAATTGGTTTAGAGCGATCAATGCTGACCTATTAGGATCAGACACTATTCTGGCATTGCCAAGGCAATTAAATTCAGCAGAGCAAGGATTACAAAGGAAAAAAAAAAAAAAAAAAAAAAAGAAAGAAAGAAAAAAAAAAAGGGAGGTTAGAGACTTTGAATTGGAAACGAGCTGTACTGATGTATTAAGGTTGCAACAAAACCCAAACTCAATATCATTGAAAAAAATCAAATCATTATCATGTTCTCCTTTTGTGGGATGGGGAATGGTGAGACCATTGTCGTTTGTCCTTTAAGTTAATCTCTGGTCCTGCTTCTTTGAAGTCGTCTGTTTTGAAATTTCATACTGATATTTGAAGATCTCTAGTCTTGTTGACCATTATATTCTGCACTGTTAAACTCGTAGGTTATGTCACTTCATGAACTGATTCTTTTCTACTGAGGGGAATAAAAAACTCTTAGTAAATAATTGTAGTGCGAGATGCTTCTCTAGTGGTAGATTTTGAAAGTTTGTCATGTTTTTGGATTTGAATAAGATGATTCTTTATGATACTGGCAAATCTTCTATTATCTGCTGTGGATATTTTTAAACAAAATGAGTTTGATTCCCACAGCGGTCTCTGTGTTGTCAAAACCAATATATTTGACAAATTGGAATTAACTTACATAAAATGCTAGATGTTTACCTGCTCCATATTTTAACCTACAGATTTATTGAATGTGGACATTTACTAGTGGTATTATTGATGTTAAATTAAATTCAAGGCCCATTTTGTGCCTCCTTCCTGCTTGAGTGAGGCTAATGCATTATTTTGTAAGGTTCATCCATTCTGTGTTGAGGTGTTCCTATAAAAATAAAACAGAGAAAGAAAACAAATACGCTGCAGGCAAACCAAAAATATTTAGAAATACTTCTCAGGTGTAAAATCAAAACGGTAATATCCAAGCATGATCTCTGTGCTGCAAGAAGGTAAGGTTTATCTTTTTATCTGATACCCTTAGTGCTATTTTTTTATTTACCCACATGTCTATGGAAGCTAACTTTGCTACTTTTCACCTCAGAAAACTTTATAAAGCTATATAGGAGCACTTTTCTAAATGTGTACAAAGTTCATTTAATCATCACTTGCTCACTGTCATTTTGAATTTCATCATATGAAAATCCTTTTTTTGTGTGTCCTTGAGCAAATAAGGGTGCATAGAACACTTCTTCGAGCTTTTAAACAGTTTTGATTGGATCTTTATAACTGTTATGACAAGTTTCACTTCATTTTGATGTTCAGTGCTCATAACCTCCTATTTAGTGTCCATTTTAGCTGTTAAGTGTGGTTTTAAGCTGATTTCCATAGTAGTTTCTGGCACATGCATATGTATACTTATTTAATTGTCATCGAGGAAATTCACTGAACGTAGTCATACGTTCTAAAAAGGGTTGAGGAGGTAGAAAATGTTATGAGCTCAGGTGAGCTATGGTTATGATGCAGCTGTGCCCTCTTTAGGGCTCACCACTACTTAATTTTCAGATAGAGTTTCTACAACCACGTGCTTGGATGCTTTGATCTCTGAAAATATCAAATATGGGGACTTTAGAGATCGCTATTGGAACTGGCATGTTTCTGCCCAGGAATTTGTATAGGGTGCTAGGTGTTGGTGACTAGCATTAGTAACTTCTGAACGAGTTCTCTTTTAGCACATGTCATCATTCTGAACTCCACTGACACAAAGTATTTTTTGACTCACTACACACTGATATGGCATGGAGATAATTTTCAGACTGGATTTGTTGTAGATTAAAACCAGTTAGTTTAAGCTTTTATTGATTATCAGTAATATTGTGTACTCTCTATGCTGCAGAGAGTACTGATGTTAAACAGGTCATAAACAAATCTTTAAAAGATGAAAATAATAAAAAAAAATAGACCAGAGAGCATTAATCCATTAACAGTAAAAGAATCAGCCTTGCTTGTCCTCATCTTCTGGAGCAGTGTTTAATCCTGATCCTTTGGCACAAACTGTGCATATAAACATAGAATGAAATTGGTAACAGAATATTTCCAGCAAGGTTTTTAAAAAGAAAGGAGTAAGTCAGCTACATATGAATTCTTCTCAAAACTAACTAAACTGTGTTTCTTCAGAATCAAGGCAGTTATTTCCAGGCCAAAGAATTCATTGCCTTGTCAGTTTCAGTCTTGCTTCAAATAAAATTCTGTCTGTAGCCCAAATCTGTTATTGAAATGCAAGTCTGAAATTTCACTTTCCAGAAAGGATATCACAGCATAAAATTTAGGTAATGCCTCTGAAAATGTTTTTTTTATGATGAGAAGTTAATATTTCAAAAGTCATGAAGGTTTAACTTTGAGTTCTAATTTAAATATATCTCAGGCCTTTGGGATTAGTATTTATGAGAATGAGAGTCATTTCAAGGTTGAATTTTTTGGTGTAGAATAGACGTTCTTAGAAGACCACTGGCACAAAACAAAAAACATGGCTGGAGTACAGATTCAGTTACAGTACTCTCCATTTGTGCTATAATAAGACGTCATTTTATATGTCATTTTTTCATTGTGGGTGTTCTTTTCTTTGTATGCGTGTGCGTTATTATTACCTTGAAGCAGAGTTGAAAAAATGAAGCTGTAGGTATGGAACTAAATGCTGATATTTACTGATATTCTGTAACAAAAATATGTTAATTCGCAATAGAAAAAGTGTTTGAAATGTTTACAAATTACATTGTCAACGCAGGCCTGATATTTTCAAAATTATTCTGATTCTGTGCAAGACAACAACTGTAGCTTTGTATAATGAGAAACTAGAAAAACTCAGTGCTCTCTTACAATTTACAAAAATAGCATGATGCAGAACAGAACTGATCCAACCAGATAAACTCTCACATTGTCACAGTGCTTAAGGGGAACACAAGTTCTGCTAAAAGATCTTTCCTTCACAAAACATGGTGGATATTTTAAAGTCTGAATCTGTTAACAAATACCACAATGAAATCAGATCCCAGTTGTGTGAGGTGAGAATATTTGCTGTTTTTTACTATGAGATTAAAATATTCTCCTTTAGGAGAATTTTAAGCTCATTTAACGGGATGGTTTGGATCCAGTAGTATCTACTTGTAAAGTTTTCAGACAGCGGTCATTATGTGAACTTGATCATTATGTATAAAAAGAGATTCAAACATTGGACAAATGTATTTTAGTATTCCAGCTACTTAAATTTTTTGAAGCTGAAATTTGTTCAGGTCATAACATTTTTGTTTTATTTCCTCATTTTTGGAAAATTAGTGAATGTAGAAGAATTTCTAAGTATAAGTGATTATTACAAATGTATTTTGGTTATATAGAAATCATATTTCTATGGTTTGTGTATATAACAAAATGAAAATGTGATCCTAACATGAATTAGGCATGTAAGTTTTAAGTCTAATCTGGTCAGCGTGGATTAACGGCAGGTAAATTGCACCTTCCATCTATTTAGATTCTGAGGTTTCTTGTGTTCCATGGAACTTACCTATGCTTGAATCCAAATTGTACAGTGTAATACTAATGAGGTTGTGTCATTCAAATGGCATGTTTAGCATACCATCTTGTTCCACTCATTTGGTTCGGTCACATTTGCTAAGTAAGCATGCTCTTGGATTTTGTTCCCTGATATCAGTTTAAAATGTTTCCATAAACGTTTCCCTAATATTTTAAAGCAGCTGAATTCTTTGGTTTATCTGTTTTTTCCTGACATAACACTAAGAATCTGAAAGTGAATGAACACTAACTGGTGGCTGGGGAAGATTTTTCAATACTTTGCAATCTCCTCTGATAGCTGTCTTTAACCCCAAAGTAGTAATGATTTACATCTCAAGGAAAAACTGTCACAGAAAATAAGTCTAGAAGAGTTTGATTCTCTTGTGATAGAGAAAGGAATTGAGATTTTTATTTTTATGTTTATTTTGAGGGATCTCTCCCCAGGAAGAACAAGAGACTGATAAAGTACTGCTTTTCTTTGGACAATATCATAGCCATTTCACAATTACTAGGAAAAAGGCTTAATAAAAGACAGCAGTTGTTTTGAGCGTATGCAGGGGGTGGGATTTTATCTTTTCCAATAGTTCTGGTTAAAAAAAATAGTAGATTAATTTATGAAATGGGTAAACCTGAAATAAATTTATTGTGGAGTTTTTCTGTAAATGTGGCTTTTCTAAATCTTCATGATAAGATGCTACTCAGAATAGAAACGGAAATGTTAGAACCTCAGTGTTCATCATTCCTGACATTAAGTACAGCTGAAAGTTTATGAAACACTGGATTGCTGTTTTTTCACATTGAAGACTACAAGTTTTGAGACTATAGTAATGTAATGAGTTGTTCTTGCTAACTGTTTAAAAAATAAATAATGAAAAGAGTTTAAATGGCCCAGGAAGTTGTGTGTGATGTTTTTGACGAGCAGTGCTGGTGTATTGTGGTTGTATCTGCAATATGAAACAATGTTAAAATATGTATACATTGCTTGCAAACATGTATACATGTCTATTGTAGTTGGGTTTGATGTATTTGAGCTGCTGAGGGTTGTTGGAAGTGAGGAAGCCTCTATAATTAATTAAATGTGAAGTAGATGGAAGATGTGTATGAAGATGATTTACATGAAAGGACATACATTGCATCAATCTATACCACAATTACCAGCTAAACATGAATGCAGTCAGATTCTTAATCATTTTATGGTGAAAACTATGCAGGTTACTTATTAGCTTCAACATGACTTTGGAAGCTTTGTTCTTATTGTATCAAGATTCATACTTCAGGAAGTGTGACCTAGTAGGGAAATTGCAATCGCCGATACTGCGGTGAGCGGCCAAGGTAAGGGAAAGTGGGCATAAGCTGGGAGGAGTACATACAGTGAGACTGCTGAAAATGAAAATGAAAATGAAGTGTGAAAATTTGAGCAGGAGGAAATGTGAGGGAGGAAACGGGTAAAGTTAGTTCTGATGTTCAAAGGTTAGTTCTGAATTTCAAGTGTTCCACTGTGTCAGGGACAAAACTGAAGTACTGTTCTGTATTCCCTGTGCATTTCTAGTTAATGAAAATACAGCAATAAGTAATAGTGGCTGCTACTATTTCCTAACATAGATTTATTTCATTATACTCAGAATAATATTATTATGGGGAAAAAAATAATAGTCTCCTAGTCATAACTGACATCAATTACAGTCAGGAATAAAATGCTAAACAACAATGAGGAGCTGCCTCCTGAAACACTATGTTAATATATATGAAGATAATCTATAAACTACTTCTCTTTCCAAAATAATGCAGTGCTGAATTACAATTACCAACTTAATAAACTGAAGTGGAGGGTGTAAAAGGTGTTACAACACATTCCAGTGAATTGAATTAATATACTAATGAAGTATATCTGTAGAATCAAGATTAATATAACTATATGGTAAGATTCCTTCCAGAGATGCTCTTTACCACAGAGTTCTGCTGTCACTTCTGAAGCAAAAATCGTGTTGCTTAGAGGAGAAACTGTTCTTGAATAAGGTACGATACCAGCTAATGCCCTTCAGTGGCAGCTATTGAAAGGTGATGTAGTATTCTAAAGGTAGTTTGAGAATTCTGTATGTTCATAGCCACTTAGGGAAGGCCAAGTAAAAGTAATAATGATGGTGAGCTATCAGATATCAGAACAGCTATGGTTAAACAAGCATGTGAAAACACCATTTCAGCACTTTTTCTTCAAATGCCAGCTTGTCCGTGCAGGTTTCTGATAGGCCATTCACTTGTTCCCTTGCACAGCCCTAAGTGTACAGCTGTTAGAGCTAATAACCTAAATCATGTATTTCATCTTTCCTGTCTCATTGCTGTGTGCAGGATAGGAAGTATTGAAAAGATTCTAATTGCGAGATTGTGCAGCAGATTGTATTCAACATGAAGATTTTCATTTGTCTGTTGGTTCTGGTTTTTTTAACTCTTCATTTTGGTTCAAATATAATGGCTGATTTCTTCATTGAGTAGACACATTTTAAAATGTTCCCAGCTACATCAGTTCAGCAGTACCCAACAGCAGGCAAAAGTAAAAGAAAACAATTTCCTCTTAAAATTCACGCCTTTGTTTTAGGAGCTCTGTTTTGTCGGTGATACAGATGTGGTGCATGGGCAGAATTCTTGTTCTAGCTGCTATCAAGATAAAAAAGCAGATGTGGGACACCAGTTTAAAAGTGTTATCAGAGATACTGAATGTGATAAAAGTTTAGATTGTGTCAGAGCACTTAGGTCTCGTTCACATTTTCTTTTCTTAAAGAAGGGAAAAGATGATTTTTAAAGCTACTTTTGAGTGGTTTTCATCATGAGCGTAGTACTGCATGTAATGACAGAAAAATATCAAGAAGGCTTATGTGAATTGGGGCTTTCAGAAGTTCAGGTGTGTTTCAGTGATTAAGCTAGGAAGAAGTTTATCCTTTCTACATAGTACATCTTTCTGTACTAAACAAGGCAGAGTCATATGGAGAAGTTTATTACATTGTAGGATCCAAAGAGGATCATTACATTTGCTTAAGGAGCCTTTATTTCACCGTAACTTGACTCTAAGTGTATCCGTTTGCAAATTCACAACATTTACAAAACAACTTTTATATACAGAGAGTTTGCTTCTTTTTTTTTTTTTTCTTGAAACAGGTGATGAAGCATCTCTCTGACACTTCATAATATATGGATGGCTAAAAGGATCGTGGCTTAATGTATTCTGTCTTTAAGTAGCTATCCAGACAAAGCTCTGATTGATTCTGAAATAAAAGATGTGAAGTAAATCTCAACTTGTTTTTCAAACTGCCCTTCAACTATCCCACCCTCATTGCAGGTTATCTCACACAGGGATTTAGAGACAACTTCGTCTCAGTAATTAACATTTTCCTGCCTGATACTGAAATCCTGTTTTGTCTTTAACAAGTGATCTTATGTAGCTGAAGATACCTTTTGTTTGAATTTCTGTATTTTTAGTGAAGGAGATCATTATGCTTGTGCTATTCCATGGCCATAAAATTAATTTCACTGCTGGAGTAGCCTACAACTGTTAGAAATTTGTACGCAAGCAGATATTGACTTTTTTCCTGTCCTTTCTATGTTGTGTGTGATCTGTTATTAAGTATTTGAAATGTGTTACTAAAGGAGATCAAGGAAGATTCATTGTTACTGATAAAAGAAAAAAGTAGTGTGATTCTATTCATCAAGATTCAGCTATTTTCGTGAAATGCCCCCCATTGTAGTTCATAATGGTAATGCACTTCACTGCAGTGCAGAGTGATTATATTGTGGTGTTGTGTCCTATTAATGTCAAGCTATGCTAACCTGAAGGCACTGTATAAATGACAAATTGCTACATTTGCCCCAGTGAGATCTTTCTTCCACCAGTGGTATAAGTGATAATGTGTGGCCACCTGTAACTTTTCAGTTTTCATGGAAAAATCCAGTAAGTGAAACACTACGTGAAAATGTAACCTAACCCTAACTTCTACGTTGTTCAGGGGAAATATGTTTTTTAACAGACACAAAATGAAACATGATTCTTTCATTCAGCTCTTTTTTTCCTAGATGCTTGTGGCACTAACTGTACTTGTATGGCTTGGGCTGCATATATTGACAGAATATTGAAAGGGTTTTGGTAAACTAGAAGTTCCCTTAATATAGCATTATATGCAACATTTTGATTTATAGCAATGTGACTTTACTGCATGTATCGGTAAAGATATTCAGTCTTTCATTTTAGTTGGATTCATGAACAAGCTAGTATCCCAGTGCAGATTGTGATTAGTGATAAGGTGTCAATCACAGACAAATCCAAACTGGCTCCTAGAAATGTAATGATTTTTGTAATTTTATCAAAACCATAGCAACTTTAGCTCTTAGGCTTAAAGTATATTTGAATAGAACAAAACTTCATGGCTAATTTTCAAGCACTTAGTTATGATGGATAAATATCACCTAGAAGAAGCTATCTGCAGCTTGAAAACCTTTGACAAGGTAGTTCCGCTCTATTGCAGAAACAGAGGAGCAGCTAGAGCAAGATACACGTAGGTTAAGGTAGTTGTCTGCCTTAAATGCTCTGAGGAAAGCTTTGAAATAAAATAATTCCACTCTTGTCACACTTGAATTTTCTGACATGTATTTTCAGGTATTGGAAGTCATTGTCCTTCTCTTCCTCATTCTCACTGCTGCCGATCTGATTGTGCAAGGTGATACAGACCTACTCATAGTCCATATTTATGATCATCTTTTTCCGTGTTTTCTGCATTTTTTGCAGTAAAATAGAATTTGATTTTTAAAATACCTCGAACTGTGAAGCTTGCCAGGTTGAATGTACTGAACTGTCCATATCTGTTGAACACTCCTATAAATAATACTCAATTTGTCCTTAGTTTGCTCAGTTTAAACTTACAGTAGTTAATATTTAGATCTCAGGTATACTGGAAAGTGTAAGCAGTGCAGGTTATGTACACTGATTAATGGAGGTAGCACTCAAATATTCATAGCAAGTGATATTGCTAATTGATACCATAACAGATTTTTCTCATAAAACTCCCAACATCCTAGTTCTAGAAATAATTGGTCAATGCTTTCAGTGATCTGTCTCACATCAGACTTTCGTTTCCCTGTTCTGAAAAGTGTCTTATAATTTCTTCTTGTTCATTTTGCAGTATCTGATACATGTGCCAATGTGAATATCAGTCTTAATTAAATTATTTCTAAGATGTCTGTAAAGAACGCTCACAGTTAAGAGTTTGCTTAAGGTGTGTGGTGATAGGAGCAAATGGTGTTAAGCATTTCAGTTATGCTGGGAAAAAAGAATTTAGATTTCTTTCTGTAGAGAAAAGAAGATAGTGAGAATTGTAGTGTGTTAAATTTGAATCTCAATCTATTTCACAGAATCATAGAACGGCCTGGTTTGAAAAGGACCACAATGGTCATCGAGTTTCAACCCCCCTGCTATGTGCAGGGTCGCCAACCACCAGACCAGGCTGCCCAGAGCCACATCCAGCCTGGCCTCGAATGCCTCCAGGGATGGGGCATCCACAGCCTCTTTGGGCAACCTGTTCCAGTGCGTCACCACCCTCTATGTCAAAAACTTCTTCCTAATATCTAACCTAAATCTCCCTTGTCTCAGTTTAGGACCATTCCCCCTTGTCCTATCGCTATCCACTCTTGTAAACAGCTGTTGCCCCTCCTGTTTATACGCTCCCTTCAAATATTGGAAGGCCACAGTGAGGTTTCCCCAGAGCCTTCTTTTTTCCAAGCTAAATGAGCCCAGTTCTCTCAACCTTTCTTAATAGGAGAGGTGCTCCAGCCCTCTGATCATCTTAGTGGTACTCCTCTGGATTTGTTCGAAGAGCTCTGCATCTTTCTTGTGTGTATTTTTTTTTCATATTTTTTGTCATTTTTTTTTACCAGTACTTAGCTGTTTCTGGTAGAGCTTTGTTTAGAATTTCTAGTGTAATTTTAACGTAGGTGACTCCCCTCATCTCTATCATTGGCTATATTTCTCAGTAGGCAAAACATTTTACTGACATTTGGGCTTGCTTTGCTTTTTAATATTACAAGTTTCATGTACAATTATGACACCTCCCCCTGCTTTGTGAGTCCTGGAAGTCTTCACTTATTCTTAGCTTGTGTGCTCAAATAGTTGGAGTTGCTATACTTCTATGTGTTCAAGTTGCTCATCCAAGCAACCCTTTGATAAGAAGAGTTTTCAGTAATTGCCATATTTATTTAAAGAAAAAAAAATTATTTTCATTCTTTTTTGAAAGTCTTCTTTACCACCATCTTTCTGATATTGAGATGCCAGATCTAAATACAATTTTCCTTATGTACCTTCACTACAGTTTTATAGAATAAATCTAAAATTGCTTGCTTGTGCAAACAAAGATCAAAAACACAGCTATTTCTTTGTTGAGTTACCATAATGCAAGTTGAGATCTCATTTTTTTATCTGCTTAGCTGTAGATCGCTTTGCTCTAATACTTTCTAAATATTTCTTTTTGTCATATCTCATATAGTTTGATTACAGTGGAAATCTAGACAGCAATTGCTGAGGTGCTCTTGGAGCAAGAAATGATTATTACATGTTAAATTCATAGGCTGATGGAACATGAGAAGCTGGGGAAAGTGGAAAATGTTCTCAGATTTTGACACAAAGAATTTTCTTGAATATTATTGCATTACATTCAGTACATATAAAATGTGGAGGCTTCAACATATCTGCATAATACAGCGTAAGCTAAATTGGCCCAAAGTCATAAGACTATATTAGTATAGCTGTTTTTAAGAAAACAAGTCCTGATAAACATTTTGTGCTTTTTGGAAAGAATCTGGCTTTGTGTTGCACCAGCCTGAAAGTGATGCAGCGTGGGTTCCCACATCTTTGCTCCGGATTCCATGTGCAGATGATTTTAGAACCAGGCTTCAGAAGACTAGTGCTTTCTTCTGTATTAAAAAAAAAAAGTAATGTTCTCCATTAGATAAAGTTTATGAGTCCTTTTTAACGTCTTCAGCAGAGGTAGCACAAAGACAAACAAAGGTGGTGTTTACATTAGGTTTGGCTGCAGAGTTGAATCAGAGGTAGGGCTTGGTTACGGAACACCAAAATCTCATATTCTCCTAACAGACTTCAAATTTACATGATGAATGAAAGTCTCTTGAGAGGTAATGCAGAACTGTAGATGTCCATATTCATGCAAGTTCTGGGAAATGCAACTATTTTGGGTTGAGATCTGACCTGAAACAAACCCTGCAGAGATATGTGCTCGGAAATGGACTGTCACTAGGGATGCACACAGTGTTAAGATTCAGTCAGGGTCATCTTAGATTCCAGGGTTTGTTTGTGTTGTTTTGCTCAAACTAGAACTAGAAACTAGTAGTGACAAAAGTGCTCTTGCATGCTCACTATTCTTTACATGTGGAAAACAAGATGTTACTTATGTTAGTGTTAAGTTGATTAAATATGCCCAGACCAAAAACATTGGCTGAGGTTGTTGGTTGATGTGCTGCTTATATACAGTGCACAGTTACATGTCCTTTATAGTTATCACATAGCAATATTTTTTCCATTTAAATCTGTGGTGTAGAATATCTAGATAAACATTTTTGAAAACACATTTCTCGTTGTAATTTGCTATGTTGTTGCTTTACACCGAGTATGAAAGTTTGTTTCTGTACAGGCTTTGTGGGTGTCATGTACACTAGGGTTTGGTAATGTTCTTTTAAGTACTTGATTCTTATCCATAGCTTTGTATATTTGCAGTGGGGATTTCCTTTGGTATAAAATAGATTCTATTAGGCTTTCTTTCTAAGTGCAGGAAAACTCATCAAAAAACAGGAATGCTTTCCACGTTTGTTCTGACCTAATTCTTTATTTTTATGTTTTTAATTTATGCACACTGTTTTTTTCACATGATTTAATTCTGGCAAGAGATTTTTTTTTAATCCCTTCTGCCAGGAGTCTGTTGATTCAGCTGTGTGGGACTGAAGGATTGTAGATTTTACAGAGTTGTCAATAAATGATGTTTAGGTGGCTATGAATAGCACTGTTTCCTTTTCCACTGAAAGACAAACAGAATGTCTTCTAACACCCTTGTGTGCTGGGCAAATTCTCGTACATCGCTGAGGCAGTGATTAGAATGCAAATATTAATGTTTTCTAGGCAGTTAAAGTATATATGAAGTGTTAGCATTACTATCTCAAACACTGTGTTCCAAAAATGAAAATAAAATGCCAAATTCTTAAGAGCTAGTTTTGTACATATTGAGTCTAGTTATTTATTTTAGTTCCCTATTGCTGTTCTTTGTTGCCATGATAGTAACTAAGGGTGGGATATCAGTGCAAAGTATCCGTTAATTACCTCTCTTAACTTAGTTTTCTGTTTTAGTTTTCTTAAGTATTTAGAATCTGTGCTTAATATATTCCAGACTTTGTCTGTACCTTACTGGTGCTATTACAGTGAAGGATTAAAAAGGTGCATAATTGTTATGCTTTGCCACACATGCCCCAAGTACTGCTAAGATGCAGGCAGCTGATCTTTGGTATTGGTAGTCCCCTCAGGGTATCCATAGCTGAATCAGCAGTGTTCTCAGCAGCAGCTGTTGCCTGAATTAAATGCGTCAGCTGCACAAATGAAAAGAGCAGAAGTAAAACATAATGTAGTTGTTCAGAAATACGAGTATTTGTATTTTGCAACAAACTGCCTGAGTCATAGTTTCAAGTAAAGGTGAAGAATTGCTCTGGGGTGGGTGAGGGCTGCCTGATTTATCAACCTGGATCGTTCATTCAATTTTTTATGGCTTAAGATTCTACCAAGATCCAGCAGAGCTCACTGTTTCTCTCTAGTTAAAATAATTTTCTTATTAATGCAATGATAAATATTGAGAACACAGATTCTTCTGGTAGTCCTGTCATGGGTATCTCAAGGCCAAGTGTAGCATGACTATACTAGTCACACTGAGTGACTAGAGAAGTCTGACATGTGGATGAAATTTCTAAAGCATTTCAGTGCTATTGATATCCATCTTTCTCAAACATTAATCAAAAACATCAGTGCCTTATCAGCACTGTTTAGGTCGTGAATCCAAAACACGAAAACGTGTGAGCTAGTGTAAAGAAAATTAACTCTTTCCCAGCCAAAATCAGTAGGTATGCAAATGTAAGTAATAATTATCTCCTTCCTAGTAAGTTTACTGTTTCTCTGATTTTTTTATTTTTTTTTTTTTTAAGAAATTCTTTATTAAAATCTATTGTATGCAGTATAACTTCAGTTTTGACCACGATACCATCAACCGAGATGAGTAGTGTAACTAAAACAGAGAATTCCTTCATTTTGTTGCACTGCAGGCTGAGGCTGTGTATCATATGAACACTATTTTTCTTTAAGCTATTGTCAGTACAGGAATTCCTAAGTTTCTATGAGAGATGTTTTAACTATGATTTCAACTGAGTTCCCTTGTTTTTGATTGAACCTATTGCGGAGAACCCCACCCAGGTTTTGCAGTACTTTATTACCAGGCTGTTCTTGTTTCTGTTAGAATATGGTACTGGGAGTGGATATAAGATAACTGAGGTACACTTGTTTTCTTCAGTGTCTTGTGCGTCAAATTAGCATTAAATTTCATTTTCAATTTGTGTTGTATAATTTTGTTCAGCTCTTTATGGATAATGTGAACATAAAAATAAAGGGAACAACAGCTAATATTCATATGATTTCTAAGGCTTTCAATAAGCAGTAGAAGTCAATGGTAGTCTTTGGAGATTGTGAAAATATAGCTAACAAAAGGAAAGATGGAAGCTTTTGTTTTCAAGGTCAGTACATACTCCATAACCTACACATCACTTCAATGGAAAATCTGTGTTTCAAACTCCTTTTGTACTTGTGATGGTGATGATGGTAATGGTAATGTACTTGTTGCTGATATTGAAACTGTCCTTTAAAAGTGATCACTTAGCTCACATTCTGTGCATTTTAAGCATTCGTAAATGCGCACTTGCTAAATAATTGTACTTACTAATGTTGTTACCTGTAATCTTGTATATCATCTAATAAATTGCTCCAACAAAATGATGAGATGGTGCATATGCTCTGATTTCATGAAGGATGCTTTTACTGTTAATCGTGCTTCAGTTGCATTTCCTTCTGTCTGAGAACTGCTTAGGAAAATCTGCATTTTCAAGCATATCATGAGTTATAATAGACGTTTTTCTGCAATCTATATCTTTTAAATTAAAACTTTACTGTTCATTTTGACATGGGTAACGTTGCAGTTTCTCATCAGCATCATGCTTCTGAGCCAACTCTATTTTGAATCTGTTGTCCAGTGTTACTCTCATGTGCTTTGTGAGTAGAAACCGTAGGGTATCTCATACCGCAGTGAATTAGGTGATTCTTGCTTCTGGTTTGCTGTTGTGATTTTGCTGTTGCTGTGGCTGACTGTGCACTACAGATTACCCTCAGTGTGTTAAGAAAAACGGAGGCTGGTATCAATTTTTGCCACCTTATTGCAAAGTACAGCATTCATATATCAGCTAACAGCAGCTGGCTCACTTCCATGAACGTGTCTGGGGAGGAACTCCTGTTTCCCTGATTGTGAATCAACATTCCTGCCATGTTCTTTGCAGGACTTGTAATTACATGGCAAAAGCTAAGTTCTGCATCGTTCTTAGTTGTGATAATTGACCTACAAGTCGAATAGAGAATAACATACCTGTGTCTGTTTTGTTTCAAGCAATTATAATATAAGTCATTTTTAAAATTAGTTGAAATGTTGAGCATCTGTATATCCATTTTGTAAATGGAAAAAGGCATGTAATGGATGAACTTTGTTTTTCAATGAACTCATTACATTATCTAAAAGGATCAGAGGTCAGTAACTGTCACAGAACTGAAATCTGCATTTCTTTAAAATTTGATATGATGAACACAAGCCAGAATTATTCTGTTGGTGAGCAGCCATTACTCTGGAACTTTAGTTGTACTGAATAAGCGAAAGATTGTATTATATAGCAGACAAGTGATATTGCTAAAGATCCGTGGTTCTTAATTGAAATGAGTTCATTTAACACAAAACGCTTCCTGTATTGTAGGTAACCCGTTCTGTGGGATGATGGTACTTGTTCAAGATAGTTTTCTATGCTGTTTGTTCAATGTTTATTGAAATAGAGTACAATATTCCATTTATATGAAAAATTTATGGTAGGAACTGTTGGATCTCTTCTGAAAATGAAGGAATCAGACTGAGTCAAGATTAATGACTTTATAGAATGTGAAGCCTCCAGGGTAATATAAAAGTGAATAAGTTATGATGTTCAAGAGAAGCTCTATTTGATTTTGAATTAGAGTCTAAATGTACAACTTACACAGCCAGGAATGAAACCAAGAGCTAGCTTTGTTTCACAAAATTTTTCTGTTCAGATATTTAGTATGATTAATAAAAGATACAGCAACAAAGACATTGATATATTTTACTTGTGGACCATGACAATTCCTCTTCACTGAGCGTGGCCCAGAAAACCAAAAGGTTGGACATCCATGCTTTTAAGTCTCCTTGAGTATACATCTGTGCTGTCTATTCCTGTTTTTCTGGGCATATTACTCTGGAAAGATTTTAATACATTTCTCAGCTCTTTTTCTCTTGGCACCCTACCAAATTTTGCTGTGAAATTTCTCTGTTTTTTATTCCTTTTCAATTATTTTTAGCAATTACTTGATTCTATGCAAATGAATCCCTCTTGTACAGTTTGGCACGATACAGTCCTACTGAAACATTTTGGTTTTTTTTCCCCCTTCCATAGGTATATTCGCATCGTTGGAACCCACAACACAGTGAACAAAGTTTTCCATATTGTGGCATTTGAATGCATGTTTACCAACAAAACCTTTGCTCTGGAGAAGGGTCTGATAGGTAAGAAATGCAACTGCTTCCATTTTACGTGAACTGTTGGGTACACTTGCCTTTTAAGACTGGCTATGACTTCACACTTGCTGTACTTCCCTTTCCACATGGAAATCTTTGAGTTATATGATGCTGTATGCGTAGAATTAGTTGGCTCGTCCTTGTGGCTGCTTTGAAATTCCAGTGCTATGGATCAATTAGTAGTGCTGCAGGAATGTGAAAGTTCAAATTAAATTAACTGCTGCTGACAAAACCACTAGTTATTGAGTCTCTTTGTGCTCCTAATCTGATTTTTCCTTCCATGTGGTAGTGTGGTTGCTATTGCCTCCAGGTAGGTTTGCTTATACTTCCTAACTGGGATGGAGTAACCAGAGCTATTTCTTGCAGTGAAGATGAATTTGGGCACTTACTGCCTCTTATGCAGCCTGCTTTCAGCTGCTAGAAGTGAACTCTGTTGATTTTTCCCTGAAGAGTTCTAGGCACATCTATCCATGGCAGAACATTATACTGACTACCATTATTCCCAGAACACCATGCTGGTGCATCTCTGTTACTTCTGGTGCTCAAAACAGATTATTTAATACTAATTTAATTACGACTCTGTAATACTGCATTACTTAAGATAGAAGTCCTAGACAGGTATGGTTTACTAAACCATATCAAAATAAGTAAGTTATGTCAAAGTAAGTTTTGGTGTAGGTTTCTTAATTCAAGTATGGCGATCACCGAGCTTTCTTTCCTATAAACTCAGATAAGCAAGTTCTTGAAATTCATTGGAAAAATAATTAGTTTTGTATACTTGTAGGAGTGATTTCTGCCATCTGTGGTTTTACTCAAACTCAGAATCCTTCTAGTTCATTTTTTTTTCAGACCACCTATTACTGCTGTGTGTGATACAGTATCACAAATTGTTGCTTATTCTGAAAAATCCTCAAGAGTTCAAAATTTTAATTTTTAAGCATTCACCTTTGGTAGGTGGAAGAGAAAACAGTTCACAAAAAAAGCATCAGAGGGAAGATTTTTAGTGAGGCATACTTTCAACTTTTTTTCCTGAGGAAAACAGTCTGACTCTGAAAAACTGGATCTGAGAGATGGAGACTCTATTTGACCTTATTAAAACTTACTGGGTTACGACAGATGCTTTATTGTAGTTACATATTTTGTGCTTTGAAGAATGATCATATGTTACCTTCCATCAAACACCAGTTGTATATTATAAATGGTTATGTAAATCATAGAATGTAGGCTGTGATTGTTAGAGCCAAGTCACTTTGTTGCTAGATTGTCAATATGTCTGTATTCCATGATCAAATTTCCACAGCATTCTTGCCAACATATGCCATGTGCATATCACCTTGCCATTTCCTGTTTCAGTGCTTCATGACTTTTGTTCATCTGTCTGTTAAATTGTGGAGATGTTTGTAGGTTGTCTTCTGCTTGTTTCCAGTTCTATCTGCTACCTTTACAGAAAAGGATATATGGGCTCCGATCCCATATAAAAATGTTCCATGCCTCCTAGCACTACAGAGAACTTCTATCATTTTCACTTTTCTTTTTCACAACAGATCTTACTATCAGAGATAAAAATGTGCTGAGCCTTGCAAATGGTAACGCAGCTGCATACAAAGTCACTGAACAACAGAAATTCTATTCCTTGTTCAGAACAGGCTGCCCTCCTAAAATGCAACTGGAAATGCAGTGTATGTGTAGTAGAGTGCATTGTGAAGTACTTCTGGTGACATTTGAAAGTGTGAATTAATGAGAAAATTGCTGACTAATGGCAGAGTATCTTGCTACACATCTGGGAGTGTTAACAGTGAAGAGGAAATTGGAACCAAGTAGAGGATGAAAAAGACAATATGCATGAATATATGGTAAACTAGGTTCACTACTTACTAGGTAAAATTCACTGAGCTCTGAGCAGCCATTGATGTAGAGTTTGTAAGGATAGCTGTTAACTTACACCCTTCTCTTGAGCCAGTGTGGGATTACAAATTTGACATTCAGCAAAATTACATGGAATGATGCATATGCTGTTTAGAATCTATTAGTTATCAATAGGTGCTGGTGATACCTATGCTGTGGTTATAGTTCTCTTCATCCTGGGCTATCAAGTTTTGAAACCATCTCCTGATAGTTGTTAAAATTTGGAAGGATCATTTCTTGGTAGTGATATGAAAAACCTACTTCAGTCTTAAGAGAAGTTCTGTAGCACATCATGACATACTTCTTGCATTTTTGTATTAGAAAACATGTAGTGGGACTTGGACTTTCCAACCCCTTTAGACAAGAAGAAATAACAGGATGTTTGCATGAATGGACTCTAGAGCTCATGGAGCTCTAGATGTACTGAATTACATACCTTAGCATGTGAGAGATCACAGCACATACCACAAGGACATTGTAATGGTCCTTGCATAGATTCTTTGCTCTAGAATCTTCTAATTAGATCCACCACTTCTATCCAAACCCATTTTTGGTTACTATAAACAGGGTTTTGGCTATATACTAAGTATCCAGTGGTGAACTGTGGAACTATGCAGTCTTTCAGTGTGGATAAATCAGTTGTTGTAACTGTATGTCATTTGATGTAATTTACAATAAGCAAATAGAGGTCCATAGAGCTTTTTATATTGAAATGATGGTAGTCAATGCAATTCTTAGAAAATTAAAACAGTGAGAAATCACAGAGTAGCTAATTGAAAGAGGAAATATGTGGATCAACTTATGACTGCAAATGAGGCAGCGGTGGTTGAATATATGCAGATTTTATGGTGAGAAAGGGACAAATGGGAAGATTTTGGAACCACTTGTGGACAGACCAGTTGTGAATTGGTGCAGGGACAGTGGCTGTTCTATCAGAAATTATGTCTGTTTCCTCTTTAGAAATACTCTCAACAGCTTTGATCCAGCAAAATGACCTTATATCCATTTAGTGCTTGGTTTTACATACCTGTAATGGTTACTGTTAAGGAAACATTTTGTCTGACTCACTGTATCAAGCAGACTGTCTCAGTTCCATAAAAAAAATTTTGTGTGACTACAAATAGAATAGTTGGCAAAGGTGTGTCTTAATGCTCTAATGTGATTCATAACGCTGTAATTTCTATTTTATTTCTATTCTGTGTGACTGGATAGGTAGAAGTGAATTGAAAGCAGTTGGGAAAGCTCCAGGAAATATGTGAAAATGCAATAATCGGAATGGGTTGCTTCTAAGTTTCATTGTGCATAGAAACTTCATTCTTAACCCTTAAAAAAGTTGTATTGGGTCAAGTTATTGACTTCATTGTTTATGTAGTATGGGATTAAATGTCTGTTCTGACCTAATTTAATACCGTAACTGCTCTTTCTATAAACTGTTTAATTAAGAAATGTTACTCATTCCTTGAAAGTCTTATGGTCATATTTCTGAAGGCCTTTGTGACCCTAACTCCTATCGAACAGCACTGAAGATACTATTCAAGGACTTCCTCATTTCAAATCTCATTCCAGAATATTAAGACCACAGAGGTTTTTGTTTAGGGATCCTATAGATTTAGAAGTAATTACTGAATTTTCATTAAACCTATTCAACTTGATCAGAAAGCTGTATATAAAAATAGGGTAATTTATCAGACATGTTATTACTAATATATAGTATCGATTTAATGGCTTCACTGTAAAGTGAAGATTAAAAGACTGTTAAACATATAATAAAAATGAAGTGTCATCATAATAGCAGTTTTGTGTTGCTGTGATTTTAGATACTAAGATTTCATTGCAGATGATTAACTTGACACGTTACATTTAAAAGTTTGTATGCAAGATGGTTTAGACAGTGTTAGTGCACAATACTGGATGTGGTCCTGATACCACCCATTGACAATTAACTAACAGTTTTGAGTTAGAAGTAGCAGGAAGCACTTTTTCTAGCACCATCTTGCTGTTTCTGTGTTGGTATACACTTTGTTGTCTTGTTAAATGAAGTAAGTGACAGAAATTAATTCAATCATATGAAATTATTCTCTAATGCAGATGCTAGAGTGGAAATGTAATTTTCCTTTTGGCATATTATCTCTAAATGCATATGCACATTAGCAGTTTTGCGTATTGGATTCACAGTAGATTGACTTAACTGCTTTGTTTAACAGGGGTGCGAATTTTTTAAAATCTCAAAAGCACAGTGTTTGTTTTTAATGAATGTGAGCTGCTGAATTTTGAATGGTCTTTAGTCATTAATATTTAATCTGAAATCCAAAACAAATTAAAGTTTTTACAAACAGGAGGCATAGTCCTCTGAATGCAGATGCAGTACCCAGTATGATGTGATGCTTGGTAATACCTTCTAACCTACCCAATGGCAAGAGGCTACAGTAATGGGTCAGGAGCTCCTCATACATGTATTTCCCCTGAATGTATAGGAAATTATACCTTTTATCTGCTGCAAAGGGAGAAAAATATTAATTTCTTTTGTAGTCCCGTGGTTAAAAAACCTTTAATCAGTGCTCCCTGCTGAGGTGTAATTAAGGACTGTGTAGCACACAAGTTTGCCTAGTCCACCGTCCTACTTTGGGCTTGGTTAAGGTCATAGGCAGTGCAACGTGGAAGGCTTTTACATGAATTTGTGTTTATCTGTGATCTGTCTCAGTCTATCAGAGTGTTTTTAAACTGGTGCATTACATATGGAAGAGGGAACAATGAATAATGACCAAAGAGCAAGAGATAGATATAAAACACTGGAATGTCCTTGTTCACCCTCTGGGGAATGCTGTTCAATACGTATGAATCACTGTGAACATCTACTTATGCACTACTCAGTACCTTAAGAGTACTTGTAAAGGAAAAAAATGAAGAAAAAATCATCCATCTTTTGCTCACTGACAGTCATTAAAAAAGAAAAGCAAACAAAAAACAACAGCAAAAAGTCACATTTAAATGTATAACAGACAGAAAGCAGTTGTATTGTTTCAGCATTCATTCTGCTGACTCTCTCCAAGGAAGCCACAAGAGGTGCTGTTTTCATGTCTAGTTTAATGTTAACTACACACGGAGTTATTTCATTTTGTATCTTCTCTTTTTAGAGGTTAGTGTTCTTTCAAAGCAATGCGAGTTTCCCCAGCATTGTAAGTCATCTCTTCTGCAACCATAGCCCTAGGAAATTATTAAAATTTTACAACCATCTAAATACTGCAAGAAACCCTCTTTTTTTCCTCTTACAACAGAAAAGGACAGTGATGTGGTCAGTTTCATAGCTGCTACTCAGTCTTCGATAAAGATCTGCTCGTATGGTTCCCGTTTCTTTTTTTCTTCCTGTTTCCAGTGCTACAACAAAGGCTTATTTCCTAGGACATTTCTGAAATGACTGTTGTCATTGCTTTCTTCAGACAGCCTTTAGTGTTCAGTGAAACAGCTCTGTAGGTAGATAATTGGTTGCCAATTATGTAAAAGTATGCCCAATTCTAATGGCTTGTACGCTTTTGGTATGCTTTTGGGGATCAGAAAATCACAAGCCTCAGCACCTGAAAAATCAGTCTTCTATGTAATTATTTTAATCCAACCTGACAATTGCTAGTTGAAAAATATTATTAGTGGAATTTTCTTTTAAAATCCGTCAAAATTGTAATTCTTTCTTTCTTTCAAGCTGTAGACATGACTGTTAAAGTCTTCGCATTCCGATGTTATGCCTGTGGTATGCATTACTGTGTGTGTTTCAGCAATTGCAGTATCCATGGCATAGATTGGTGTTTACAATTTAGTAGAAGCTTACTTTATAAATCAGATTATTTCTCAGATATTTTGGAAGCATTTGAACAGTTTAAAAAGCATCCAAGTTTTTTAAGATAATATTACTATAATTAAATATACTACCAAGCAGTTCATTGCTCCATACTGCAGCTTAAGACCAAGGAAAAAAGTAAGTTTTAATAAATGTTTTGATGCTGCCATAATGTAACTTCAATCACCTCCTGTTGTTTGCTTGCAGAATGTGCATGCTTTGCTAGCAAACATCTTTTCCATTCCCTAAAAGCAAATTCAATTTGTGAGAGTATAAACAGTGGGGGAAAAAAATAATCCATATTTGTAATCTCTTCTTTTGTTTTCTTTAACAAAGTTGGTTACTGTAATAGCTGGATGCTTGATGAATTAAAAAAAAAGAAAATAGAAACAAGACTGTTGGTTTTTGGCAGTACATGCTTGTAAACAAGTGACCCGAATTTAAACAGAAAATCTAATGGGAGAAAGGAAGAAAACCAGAAGAATTGAAAATACAGCATAGATCAGAGACCCCACCAGATGGTGTTTTTAATAAATGTATCAAGCAGATATTAAAGAAGATAATAAACATTCAAAATAGGGAGTGGCAGACTCCCCTAGAGAGAAGAAGCAGTATGACACCTTCTGCATGCTACAATTAGTTAGAATCACATTCTAATTAACCGTTGTAGAAAAAAAAAGGCAGTGAATGTACACTAATACAGTTTCTGTATGGCTGTTAAGGAGTTAGGCTAATCAGGGTAACATCTTGTGAGTCTGTGGATAAGTACAGAAATATAAATGTGAAAATGAGCAGGGTGAAGCTTGCAGGGCACACAGGTAAAATATATTATGAACTGAGTTGTATTGTGTTCAATTAATGACTTATGTAGCTCATGGAGTGTCTGGAATATTCCACAGAGTGTTGGCATGAAAATTCATTTTGACATTGTATCTTGTACATGTTTTTTTAACCTGGTAGCTTCTGTTTCCTACAAAAAGCAGCACTATATAGAAGATGCTTTAATGCCTAAGTAAAATGGGTACTCAGAAAGTTCTCTTACTGCCGGGGAAGAGGGGAAGAAAAGAAAACCAAGGCAAATTCCGTTTTGATGCCTGTGGACATTGTTTGCATTGTTGGTCTCTGCTTTATTCAGATAATTTCTAGTGAAGTACACCTCATGTCTGCTTCTTTCTTCCCCATAGGAATCTGAGAATTTCTGAATGTCTCTGTTTAATAATACCAAATCAAGACATTTCTAGAATAAGAATGCACTGACTTTACTAGTTTCTGATGAGCACACAGTGATGTTATCAAGTTTGATAGTGCAGTAAATTTGGGGAAAACTGTTATTTTTTCGCTACCTTGAATTATTACTTGGCTTGTAATGAGCCAATGAGCTCATTTTATGAGCACGTTGCAGATGAGCAGATTTTTTTCCACTTTAAGATTCTGTTCCCAGCACCACTAGCACACTTAAAACACAGAATCATGTGATCACAGCATGGTTTGGATTGGAAAGGACCTTAAGGATCATCTTGTTCCAACTCCCTATGGTGGGCAGGAGCACCTTCCACTAGACCAGATTGCCCGAAGCCCCATCCGACCTGGCTTTGAACATCTCCAGGGAGGGAGTATTTCCAGCTTCTATGGGCAAATTGTTCTGGGACCCCATCACTCTCACAGTAAAGAATTTCTTCCAAACAAGTAATCTAAATCTGCCCTCTTTCAGTTGAAAGCCACTTGTCCTATCTTTACATACCCTTATAAAAAGCCCTTCTACATCTTCTCTGTATGCCCCCTTCAGGTACTGGAATCCTAGCTCCTCAGAGAAAATTAGCTCTTTTGTGGCTACTGGAGACTTTAAAATTTGTTCTGAGATTTCCTACAGCAGTATGTCAGCTATTTTCAGATGATATAGCAGTTTTAATATATATTTTAGAGAAAATCACTGTCTGTTATTAAGTTTTCACTCTGAAGTGGATTTAAGATGTTGCATAAATCCATTTTCATCTATACTATACATTACTTGTTTCCCTATGTGAAAATTCAAATAACCTTATATTTTAGTTGTCAGTGTTTCAAATTTTTTATACATTTCATCTTTTGGCTTATTTGTTCTTTTTCTGATTTTCTAGTTTGTTTGGCATGAGATTTTGGAAATTGTGCTGAACTGTTCATTGTTACCACACATATATTGGTCATTCTTCATCAGAAGCTGACAGTCTTAGCTTTTTTTTCAAAGAATATTTATTATCGTTGAGCTAAAATGGTGTTTTCAATGTGATTTACCACATAAAAAGAATAAACAGATAACCTTTATTTTTGCATGTTCAGAGAACAGCATTTTGCAACCTTGTTAATCTGAATTTTTTTCTAGGGAGTTTAAAAAGAAAAAAGAGTGAGACATAGATGTCTCATATGATTAGGGCATCTTAAATAGCTTTTATGTGTCCAGTCATCATCTTACTGAATGATGAGATTCAAAAAGCTTGGGAGTCTCTCTCAGTTACTGACAGAGTTCTGTATTGGCTTAAATGTAAACAAAGGTAATTAGATAATTAGGTGAATATGTAATTCCAAAAATAAATGTTGAAGCACTTGTATAACAGAGCTTCATAGTTTATATTGAACAAGAATTAATGTTTCCTTGTGTTGACCATACTTTGATAGCTCAGTTTTGGGGTGCTTTTTTTTCCAGTCTTTTTGCTGGCAATGACTATCATTACTGTCTGAGCTCTGAGCTGTTTTCTGACTGTATCACTGTGTGTATCTTCCTCATGTTTTAATTTGCAGTTCCTGCTGAAAACGTTGCAACAATTGCAGATTGTGCCAGTGTGATTGAGGGCGTCAGTAGAAGTCGCAATGCCTTGTTGAATGGAGACACAAAAAACTATGATTGGGATTCTGGGTACACGTGCCATCAGCTTGGGAGTGGAGCTATTGTAGTGCAACTGGCACAGCCCTACATGATTGGATCTATACGGTAAGAGGGTTTATTTTTCTCTAAATTAAAGGCAACGGTGAGACTTTTGCTGAATACAGTTATTTTCTTTAGAATAAAGGGTGTTTGGAAATTATGGTAGTGAGGTGTCTAGTTTCGTAATTGTCCTTTGACATTTTTATTTCAGTATAATGGTTATGTTAAAAATTAAATACATGAATTGTGTGTCAAGAGACAGCAGTTCAATTCCAGAAAATATTGTATTTCAAAGGCATAATAATAGTAATAGTCAAATTGTAAGATTAAAGATGTATATTTATAGTAGAATAGAAATTCAATTGCAGCCTCACTTGTGATCACAGTATGAGCAGTTCTTCATATGCATCTCATTGTGAAAACTGAAACATTTATTGAGGAGAGCCATCATATCAGAGTCAACTAGGTTTCCTTTTCACTATACAGTTATCACAAGCTCTTAACTTGTATATGAAGTATATAATAAGGGCACAGTAAACTGAATATTGCTTTCCAGTCTTGGATTAATTATGTTATATAGATCTGGATTGTATTTCTGGTCTGTTCTCACAGTAGGTATGTTTGTGGATACGACAAACCAGCTTTTGGGTAACGTAAAAGCTTTTTGCACTTCTTCAGTTTTCCTTTGTGCTTTGGAAATAGATTGGAGAACAGGACTGTAAACAGGTGAAGAAGAAAATAGAATTTCCAACTTCAGATTCAGAATGTAAATGATTTTGTTTAACAAAATCAGGCACTCAAAACCTTGTCTTGATGTCTGTTTGTTCTCTGTAAATTTAGAGTGTGTTGTCAGGAACTTAATTTAATTCTGTGATAAAAAAGAAAGCTTTCTGAAGCTGAAGCTCTAGTGAGTGAATGTAGAAACTGCAGGTTAGGTCCTTGTTAGCAGCAGAGGCCCAAGATAGGTATATATTGCTACGATCTGTGCCATCTGCCTATCAGTTGTCTCTTTAGACTAGTTGATTAGTGAGTGAGATGTGACATTTCATAATTGCCAGTTTTTGTTTTCCAGCAATGGAAAAAATGGAAGTCTAAAACTGTTCAGGCTGAAGGAGATAATCAGTAAGGAGGTGTAAAAAAATGCCTGAGACTGTGGTTGGTTTTCTTGGATCCTCTTCTCTGTCTACTCACTATACATTCGTATTCTGAAAAAGTAGACTTTCTAACTGAGTTCAGAGAGGAAAAAAAAAAAAAAAAAAAAAAAAAAAAAAAAAAAGTACAAAATTCCAATATCCCTGAATCATGAAAATAAATGGTTCCTTTCTTCCAAAGCTCTGTCTTTTGTTTTCAGCTTGTAGCACTGCTGTGATATTATAAACATGAAAGTTTAAAGTCAGAAATCCAGACTCTATCCATTACAAGTGTACTGATTTGTCTGTTTCCTTGCTACACAAGTTATGCATACTGTGAGTCCAGCACTGTTCTCACCATGTGCAACAAGTTGAATAAAAAGCATAGTTGGCAGTTTTCCACTTTGGCAGTGAATATTTTATGCTTTTGAGTTTGATGTTTTTATTGTTAAATTAAGTATTGCATCGCAAGTAGAAAACTGAAAAGATACGGTACTCGGATATCTTTAAAGAGGTAATTGAAAATGTAATTACGACATTTTCATGCCACTTTGAGCTTAAATTTGAAGTAGCAGCACAGACTTGCACGTGTGAAGGAATAAGAGAAGAGTGTATTAACTAAAATGTATTGTTTTCATTTCATAGTCCCTCTGTCTCCCAGCCTTAGAATTTTCTGCTATCTTTAAATTGGTGAATCACTGTCACTTCAAGTTAGTGCAATAGTTTGGCTTTCCTGTATTAAATGTAATGCTAGCATTTATTCTTCTTAAGCAGGAGTTTGGGGTTTTTTTGTTTGTTTTGGCTTTTGTTGTTGTTTTTGTTTTGTTTTGTTTTTAATAAAACTTAATATTTAATGATGTATTAGATGAATGAGATTTTTGGTTGTCAGGAAATAATTGCACAATTGGAAAGCATATAGAGCGAAATAATAACCATTTTTGTTAGATATTTTTAAGTGAATATGCATTTAATTGTTTATGAGATCAGTCTCATCTGTTTTTCATGGCTTTTCCTGCATATACGATACAAGCAAAATGAACATCTTTCCTTAAAAAATGACAATAATAAGCAGCAGCAGCAGCATCAGGATCTGATAGACATGATATCCTGCCTTGCCTGGAGAGAGAGATGTTAGCAGTATGTCATCCTTTCATTTTCATGTTCTGCCTAGAAAAAAAACAAGTGTTTTAAGCTAATATCTGTGTCAGATGATAGGCAGATGAGGAAAGGATGCCCCTTCGAATGGAGAAGGCAGTTTTACTACATAGCAGCTGCTTCTTTGGCATGGCTCTGTAACATGTCTCCTACTCTGCAATGTGGAAGACAGTGACAAAGATCTCTGACTCTGGGAAATTTATGGCTGGAACAAAGGTCAACTAACATACAGATGCAAAGCTGGAAGTCTTACTATTTCATCTTAATGCAAGTGGAAGAGTTATTTATTTATTCTTTTTAGCAGGTCTTCCAGACTGGATTAAATCATATTAATTGCCTGTTTTCCTATTATGCTTACTTGAAAAATTCCTTGATCTCATTCTTCCAGTAGGATAACATTTCTAGGAGCACTTCCTTTAGGCTAGCCACACTACAGAATGTCATGAATTGTTCTTCCCCCAGAAACTGAGTCATTGGGTTTAGATTCTAATGGAAGAATTAGAAATTAAAGTCTACATCCTTTACATTTGGAGACATCAGCATGCCATTAAGTATGTTTGTTTCAGAGATACTAAATACATAAACTTTTTTTTTCTTAAAAAAAAAAAAAAACAAAACTGAAAGGGTAGTAGATGCTTTTAGTTTCTAGAAATCAGAATTCCAGTGAAGAAAGCCTCAAAGTCAAAATGTGTTACTATGGCAACTAAACTCTGAGTATTGAGAAGAGCAGGGCTATTGGTGCTCAAATATGCATTAGAAATGTACAGAGAGCTGAATGATTCTTGAGTATATGTTATCTGTGTGTTTTCTGCCAGATCTGTCAATTTATTTTAGTATCTTTGAATCATTCATGTTGGAAAGGACTTGAGAAAGTGATCTTGTCCAGCCTCTTCATCAAAATAGCATTACCAGGAAAGAACTAAGACCATCTTATTCATGGCTTTATATAGACAGGTCTTGAAAACCTTCAAGAAAAGAGATCCACAACTTTTTTGGGCAGCTTATTCCAATATTTAGTTTTCCACACCACGCATTTTTTCTCTTTAATGTGGTTCCTGTTTTCTCATGGCTTTAGGCCATCTGGAACTTCAGTTTATGAACATTGTCTTATATTTCTCCCATGGTGTACCTGAGAAAAGAGCCTGATTCATTCTTTTTGATAACCTGCTTTCAGGTATTGAAAAATGCTGTAGAGTCCCTCCACCGTCTCAAGCTCTCTTAGGCTGAGCAAGATATTTTCCTCAGTCTCTCAGTGCACCTGCTCCAGCTTCTAGTGTCTTGGTGGTCTTTTGCTGGATTTGCTTAGATATATCAGTGTTGTATTGGGATACAAAATTGGATACAATATACCAGTAGGGGTCTAATGAGTGTCAAATAAGAGAGGATAATCTCTGTCCCTTTTTCTGCTGATTCAGTTCCTGTTGATGCAACTCAGTATGCTGTTGGTGGCCTTAATTGCTTAGAAGGCACATTGGCAAATGTGTACTTGAGTTGCAGCCTCACCAGTGCTGAGTACATCATCTTCCTGCTCCTGCTGGCAACATTACGTCTGATACAGGCAGGATGCTATTAGAGTTCTTGGCCACCTGGGCACACTGCTGGCTCAGCCAAGAGTCAACCAGCACACCCACAGCCTTTTCTTCCACACAGTCTTCCAGCCACTCTGCCCCAAGCCTGCAGTGTTGCTTGGAGTTGTTGTGGCCAAAGTGCAGCACCCAGCACTTGTTCTCGTTGAACTTTATCCCAGCTATCCAATTTGTTCACATCCCTCTGTAGGGCCTTTCTACTCCTAGGGAGATCAACACTTCCTCCCAATTGGTTTTGTCTGGAAACTTGGTTAGGATGTACTCAGTCCCTTCATCCAGGTAATTAGTAAAGATATTGTATAGGAAAAACCCTAAGTGGTTCCCCTAGGGAACACCACTCATGACTGCTTGCCAGCTGGATTTCATTCCATTCACCACTGCTTTCTGGGCCTGGCCCTGCAGCCAGTTTTTTACCCAGCAAAGAGTGTACCTGTCCAAGCCAGTAATTGCCAGCTTCTCTAGGAAAATACTGTGGAAGACAGTGTCAAAGGCTTTGCTGAAGTCTAGGAAAAAGACTACATCTCACCCCCCAGATGGGTCATTCAATTGTAGAAGGAGATGAGGTTGATCAAGAAGCACCTGCCTTTTGTGAACCCATGCTGACTGGGCCTGATCCCCCCAATTGTCCCCCACATGGCGTGTGATCTTCCTCAAAATGATCTGCTCCATAACCTTTCCTGGTACCTTGGTCAGGCTGACAGGCCTGTGGTTCCCTAGATCCTATTTATGACCCTTTAGTCAGTGATCAGTAGAAAATTCTGCTAGAAAAGAACTGGAAAAGCTTTTGTTTAAAATTAATTATAAATAAAGAATGTCTTTAGATTATAGAAATTTTAAAAATATATTTATTACTTAATATAATGACTGTATTACTCTTCCATACTACAGCTCTTGAGATACTTGAAACAGTCAGTAGTGAAAAACATACTTCTGCTACTTCTTCTGTACCGTTGTCTTTCTGTAGAGAAAATAACCTCACTGTTTTTCCTCTCTGAAAAGGCACTTACCAATGACAGAAAAAAATATTAAATATAACTAGATGCAGAAAGGCAGCAATTGGCATGTTTAACATAATAGACATAATTCCCTTTTTTTTAACTTTTAAATGGCTAAAGCCTTAATACTGAAATGGCTGCCATATCACAATAGCTTTAACTCCCCCTACATTTATCTTGTACAGAAAACTAATGCTATTACACTGCAATTTTGGCTGATAGCTTTATATTTTTTCTATGAATTTCCAAAATAGAGTGAAGAGCAGGACTTGCTATAATAACATGTAGCAGAGGGAGGCAGAATTCTTCTGTACCATAGTGGCTTTCAGATTAAAGTAAATACAAATGTATTGCATCTCTGTGAAAGTAGATTAAACATTTATCCCCGTTTAATCTCCTTGAATACTTTATTATTAATATCCATACTTCATGGTTAACTCTTTTGTTTTTGGTATTCAGATTAATTCTTAAATTAATAAGTGGTACCAGGAAGCTTTAATGTGTTTTTTGTTTGCTTATATCATCATCCTGTACAGCTTTTACACTTTCTGATATTCAATACCACTTTCTCCTTACAAAGTTTTTTCTTTCTTTACTGCTCATTTTCTATTCTTGCCTGAACTGAGCGTGAGATCATGACTCAGAATAAACGATCGCATTAAGCACATGGAAAATATGCAGGAGTTTGACTCATTTGGAGTATCCTGGAAAAAAAAAAAAAAAAGATTAACTTTCTGCTGCAGAAAATATAAGGAGATTATAGGCAACCAGAGTAAAAAATGTGATTATAATTTTATAAAAAAAAATACTCATTCCATGAGCTTGCTTTTCTTTTTCCCCATTTTTGAACAAATGTCGTTACCTCATGTTTTGGTTTTCTATTGTCTTTGGAATTTCTGTAAGCATGCAAATTGTTTATGAGCATAATACTATGAAATATGTATGCTGTATTTGATAAATGCTGACTTAGAAAGTGAATGCCATCATGTAAGTTTCACCACTATTGTTTGGTATTCTGCTATCACCTTTTGTTTAAATAGTTATATAGCAGCCTGAACTAAACAGTGACAGTCTTTGGGGGGATTCTGCAGAGACAACACAGAATACTCACACAAGCACAGAACAATCAATCACAGGGGAACACATGACATTCAGGGAGGTACTGCTGAGAAAGTACGGCAGCCTCTTTTGATGTAGCAGACAATACAGTCAGTTTCCCATACATATAACATGAAATTTTATTTACATTTGAAAACTGGTTATTGTGTAAAATGAGGCGTCTTCAGCATGTGATGGAAAAAATAGTATCACATTAAATGATTACAGGCTTACACTTAAATGCCCAAGGAAGTGGCATATTAGCCATATGTTTAAACTCATGATCTTCCAGAGAATGATGTGGATAAAGCTTTGTACAGTTTTTCCTTCTTTATCTTGAGGGCACAGGTTAGCAACAAGAGCTAATCTAACTTTTTATTTTAATATAGAGAGTTCTAGGGTCACAGGGAATTTTACTTTAAAGAGATGCCTTTCCAGTGCAAATCCTGACATTTTCATTGAAGTGAATTAATATCCATCATAGCAAAACACAGTTTCTCTACAAAAGTTTATCCTGGTAACTTGCCTGGGATGTGTTTGAAAAATTATTGTACCTGGCATAAAAAGTGATCCTTGTGCCCAGTGCGCACTGGTGAATATTCGTTTTATCAAACTGCTTATCCAGAAAGGCATTTCATGCAGAATAAATTTGAACTAGACTCTATGGTAAAGTCTTCTTTCTGTCTCTTACAAAAGAAACTGCAGAGAGGTGAAGTAAGAATTTTTTTTTTTTCTTTCACAAGTCCCAAAGAAAGAAAAAGCTATATTAAGCATTCATGCTGAGTTATTTTGGGAAAGATTCTTCCCACTTTTCTTTCACTGTTTGTTTGTTTTGTAATAATCCCAAGTCATATGCTTTTTCAAGCTTTTTAACTTGGGCTAAGTTGTTTTGGGAGAGAGCAATTGCACACATTCTTAAAAGGAGTACATGTTATACATATTTCCAGTTAGCCTTTTATTCAGAAGCCAAGCCAGTTTTGATTACAGTATTGTTAATTGTAATTACATTCACTAGCATGCTTCTGATACTCAAACTCTTTGAAAACTTCGATCAAAGAAACAGGACTGAGCTTCTATGATGAAAAGGATCCTATTGAAAACTATAATTAGCTACATTTTAGCAACCATTTAAAAGAAAACAAATTTATGTATGTTTTTTTCTTTTCTGTCTTTCTAACATTTGGAAGATTCATCTAAACATAGATATTCAATCAATTCAACTACCATAATATTAGTAGTTAACAGATGAAAGATTTTAACTCATAAACTTTTTGTTTGTTTGTTTTTTAAAACAGAGAGTGTGCTTCATTCAGTCTCAGTATTTGAACACCTTCTAGCTGTAGAAAAGCAGAATGGGGAAGATCTGATGAGGCCTCAGGGGTTGGATTTTGTTTCTTTCTTTTGTTTTTTTTTTTAGTTAAGTCTTAAATGTTGCTGTGGGCAACTATTTTTATTTTTTTCTGCCAGCTCTGAATTTTTTTCATTTGCAGAGTATTCAAATGTACAAAAAGGCTTCTGTTAAGTGTTTTGTTTGAGCTTCTTAAAGCTACTTTTGATGGCTCATTATTTTTGATAATATTAATGAGCTGGGCTTAGCTGAGGGCATTGAGGGAGTTTGTTTAAAATCTGCCTGTCCTGTAGACCCAATTCCACTTTGAATGCTAGGATTCCAAAATGGAAAATAAAGAACTAACCAGATTGCTCTAAACAGAAGGAAATAGCACTGTTTTTAAAGCAACAATACAGTCACACGTCCTTAATAAGCCCTTTCTGAAGAGTCCAGCTACTTCTTTGGACAATATTTCTCTGTAAGAGAAAGGATTCTGTGTTCAGCAAATGGTGAGGTCATTTTTCCCCTCTAGCTGTCTTGTTTTTCAATGTTATAAGTGAGCAATAATGTTTGCAGTTAATGTTTCTTCCAGCAGAAGTAGCAGCTAAAAGCAAGAAAGATTTTCTCAACAAGAAGTGAATTCATAATATAAAACTTGAACACTCTTCTGAAATATGATTAAAGAGATGCAGCTTGAAACTTTGCCTGGGAAAATCTGCAGAGTGGCACAAGTTGCTTTTCTTTTCAAACGTCTCAGCTATTTTCATTACTGGATCCTTGTCTATTACACTTTGAAAAGTGTGGATCTGCAGTAGCTATTCCACTCAGCTAAAGAATGAACCCAGATTGGCTGTCTTACCTGGCTTTCACAGTTCTCTGTGCGTGGCTGTCGTTACTCTGATTTAAGTCATCAGTGCACTTGTAGCCATTCTGGATGGTTAGCTGCTCTTTGTTTACTTGTCTATAGCAGGTTCATTGACTAACTAGCAATTTCCGGGGTAAACAAAATCCAACAATTTGTTGCTCTAGGAATTGTCAGCTGGCACTGGAAACAGAACCTGAGGATCAAGAGATAGCAACAACTGGTAATTGCAGTATGTTGCAGTATGGTATATATTCTCCATATAAGTATTGTGTTAGGGTTCAGAGAACAAGGGTTTTAATAACAACAAAATCAGCAAAGCATGGTTTTACATAGCAGACATAATGTGGACTGTGCACTTCAGAACATTGCAATTTAAGAATTTTATGTAGTTTGAAGAGCATTATTATCATCATGCTGATTTTGCATCTAGTCATCTCTAACTGAAACAGAAAGAAGATACCAGTATTTACAGCCTGTCGATCTCAAGTCAATGTGTGGCAAAATTATGGAGAAGCTTATTCTGGAAGTTACTGAGAAACATATAAAAGATGATTCAGTCATTGGTCACAGACAGCGTGGGTTCATAAGGGGAAAGTCCTGTTCAATGAACTTAATTTCCTTTTATGACAGGGTTACCCAAATTTCACAGGGGAATAATTGATATAAGCTTTTTGGATTTCAGCAAAGCTTTCGATAACTGTTTCTTGTAGTATCCTTCTGAATAAAGTATCTAGTGTGTAGTTAAACAAATACATTACTTGATGGGTGAACAACTGGCTGACAGGTCCAGCTCAAAGGACAAAAGCAAATGGGGTTTCATCAGGATGTTGACCAGTCACTTGTGGGTTTCTGCAGGGCTCCATTTCAGGGACAGTTCTCTTTAATATTTTCATTGATGACTTGGATACAGGTCTTGAAGGTATGGTGTTGCCTTCCTCAAGTGTAGAGAGGCATTTGAGAGAGATGTTAATAAACTGGGGGGCTTGGCAATCACCAACAGCGTGAAGTTTAACTTCAGTCCAAGAAGTTCCAGATTCTGCACCTGGGACAGGGCAGTCTTGGATGTGCATATGAACTTGGGAATGAGGGGCTGAAAAGGATCTGGGGATTCTGTTGGTTGCAAGTTGAACATGAGTCCATAGTGTGCCCTGGCAGCCCCAATGGCCAGCCATACCCTGGGGTGCCCAGGCCCAGCACTGCCACCAGGCAAGGGGAGGGGTTGTCCCTCTCTGCTCTGTACTGTGTGGCCTCACCTCCAGCACTGGGTGCAGGTTTCTGTGCCATGATGTAAGGACATAAACCTGTTAGAGAGCATCCAAGGGAGGGCTATGAAGATGGTGAAAGTTCTGGGAGGGCAAGGAGTGTGAGGAGCGGCTGAGGTGCTTGGTTTGTTCAGACCAGAGCTGAGGAGAGGCCTGATGGCAGCTGTAGCTCTTCACAAGGGGGAGCAGAAGGGCAGTACTGAGTTCTGCTCTCTGGTGACAGTGACAGGACCCAAGGAAACAGCATGGAGCTGTGTCAGGGAGGGTCAGGTTGGGCATTAAGAAAAGGTTCTTCACCAGAGGGTGATTAGGCCCTTGAACAGGCTGCCCAGGTTAGTGGTTGTGGTCCCAAGCTTCTGGAGTTCAAGGAGTGTTTAGACAACACTTTCAGACATTGGGTTTGAATGTTGGGTGGTGCAGTGTGAAGCCAGGAGTTGGACTCTGTGATCTTTGTGAATCTTTTCCAACTTGGGATATTCTGCTGTAACATTTAGCCACTTCCTGAAGAGATGCACATTTGTGAGGATGCATATGGAATGGGTCCTTTGAGACCTCTTTCTTTTTTTTCTCCTTTTTCCTTAGCAATTTTCTCAAGAATTCCATGCTTCCTTCCTTATATATATTATGATAAATTAGAACTGAGACTTCCCATTTTTCTTACTTGCCTTTTAAAAAAAAACATTCTTATATATTTACAAAAAAAAAAAAAAAAGAAAAAAGAAAAATCTAGTTAAGAAGACAGTGTAATCCTCTTAGTCAGCAGTATCTTTTTATCTTTCCCATTTTAAATGACCTTTGAAAAAAGATCTTTGACTAAGGTTTAAAGGAGGCAATGCCACTTGCCAAATAGATTAGTTCATTTACTGACTTTCAAATAAACTAGAAGTAATTGGGTGAATGTCATAGAATAGTGTTAGTAAGATGGTTATTTTAAGTCAGTTACTGGCCTTAGGATAATAAGTATAGAGATAACATTGAGATGGCAATAACAGTAAAGACCTTCCTGAGCATTGGAGACATATTAATATAAAATTAATATAAAAAGGATTAAGAGGCAGAAGTACAGGACTAGGAAACATAAGTAAGCATCTTGGTTTGGCATTTGTTTTACTTATACTCAACTGCTTCTTCATACTTAGGTTACTGCTTTGGGACTGTGATGATCGAAGCTACAGCTACTACATAGAGGTTTCAACAAATCAGCAGCAATGGACCATGGTGGCTGATCGCACAAAGATTTCCTGCAAGTGAGTTTGATTTTTTCCCATGTATTTGCACAAAGCAGAACTGAGAAATGGTTTTCCTTTTTTCTTTTTTCTTTTTTTCTTTTTTCTTTTCTATCTTTACATAGATGACATCTCAACTATGAAAGGAATGATGGTTATATAGCCTGTGGATAACTAATTCCAGACTGTTCAAATACAACATCACAAAGTTGTAGCATCATATCTGGTTAAATATCTAGACTTTCAAACCAGAATCTGTGAAGAGACAGATGAGTACTATGCATTTTGCCCCTATCAGAGCACACAAATACCTTGTACAGAATTGAAAGGAGTGGAAGAAATGAGAGTAGGGCCCAAACCATAACAAGTCAACCACTGAACTCATTTATCTAAGCTTAACGTCTTCTCTGTGGTGATCATGAGGTCAATGCATATAAGACAGAACCTCTGCTTTTGAACAGGACCCTTCCATAGGAAAGAAAACCATGCTTCTTAAAAAGATAAAACCAAAGGAAGACTGACAACAAAACCCTTTCATTTTTGTTTGTATACTTCAACCAGAAGAATTCAAGTATGAATGCTCTCCAGATGTATACTCTCCATTGGCCTTTCTGTAATTATTGAGTCCATTGATAAAAATCTAATGTGGAAAAATTATTCAGTGTTGATAGCCACCCTAAACAATTTGATATTTCTAATTCCAGCTGGAATTAAAAGATATGCTGCAAAATTATCCATGCTACATATCCAGAAGTCAGGTGTGCTCAGCATTCAGTGAATGTTGGTAGTATACAATCTCCTGAATGATTCTTATGATGATCCTTAGGGACGTTCAGACTTTGAAAAAACTTATTTCCTTTCTTCTTTCCCCTCTTGTGTAGTTTTCCAGAAGACACGTTTTCTCTTTTTCGTGGGGCAAAACTGAAGTTATTAGCTAATATGGAGACAGATCTCACCCGTCCTGTGCTTGTGCCAAGTTGCAACACTGCTGATACACAATTGCTAAAATTTATGTTCCATGCAGTTACAATGTAGTTTTAGGGGTGTTGGTGAAGAAGAAATTGACAGGTGCTTTCACTGCCTGTAAAGGAGCCCTGGTAGTGGTGAGCAGAAATCCTGGCTGGAGACAGAATTGTAATCATGCTCAAAGACATCTCAATTTAATGGAAAAAACATCATCATCCTGTTTGCCCCAGCAGTGGTAGCGCTGGGAAGCTGAAACCAGAAAAAAGAGAGTCACAATGCCTTGTGCTGTTCTTTTACGTTTTGATACTAATAGTCTAGGACAATCAAAAGAAGCATTTGGGCAGTGTGGGTTAAATTGCTGGTTGACATCCTAGTTCAAGTATCTTTTCACTGTGTTCAAAACATGTTTTTGAAACCCTTAACCTTGGACAAAAATCAGTGCACTCCTGAACTAAAGGTGGCTGTTCTTCATGATATACTTCAAAGTACTGACTCAAAACATAACTGCTCTGGAAGTTCTCAAAGCTTCAGGAACTATTATCATGTGAATTAGAAAATTGCATTTTCACTAGCTTACTCCGACAGACATATATCCACCTTATGAAATGAGAGTCTTAAATTTAAAGTCTGCAGATTTATAGTGTTCAACACTGCCTCTAACTACTTGTTCTCAGTAAGTACAAGACCTGGTTCTAAAGAACAGAAGACTTATAAGTCAGTGACTCATGCACTGGATCAAGTCCCTCACTTGTTGGGCAAGGTTTCAGTACAGTGAGGGAAACATTTTAATGATAAGAGAAAATTGAACCAGTCTCTTATAGGAATATGTATGGATCTGTGTTTTTAATTTTGTTTCTGTAGTTGGGAGTTTAAAAATAAATCTTGCAGCAAGTTGAAAGTGAGAAAATTAAATAATGCTACAGTAAGGCAGAGATGGTGCAGTTTGTCTGGTTTACTATTATCAGGTAATGAAGAAGGTACTCCTGATGTATGAAAAATATTTTTTTTCTCTAGTGCAGAGTTTTAAATTTCTTATCTAAGCTACTTTATCTAATCTGTTCTAGGCTGAGATTTTGTATGAAATGTTCTATAGCCTGATGAGCAGAGTACAGGTATCTTACTTCATATGGGACTTTCAGATCCAGCATGCTGGTCTTTCTGTCTTTGTCCTTCCTTTACTATAGGTATATTATGCAAACAGCACAGCTCCAAAAGAGAGATTTTTTCTCAAAATGTCTTTTAAGGACTCAAGCAATTCAGGAATTTCTCAAGGATAGGTGAGAGCCAAACTTGTGTGCAGTGCCTGACTCAGCCTGGGGGTTAGGTAGCCAGTTAAAATTCCCACATTTAGCAATTTGCCTTAATTAGACTACGGCATAATAGGATGGAATTAACAGTACCCTCATCTCTTCAGCCTACATATATTTATGAATGCAGCATTTGTCTATCCTGCAAAAAACGAAGTCTGTTCAGGTTCTAACAGTGGTTTGTCTCAGCCAAATCCTACTTTTTTAATAAAAGCTGGAACATCCCAGCCCTTAAAAGTATAAAAATTGTGATTACTTAGGCTTATGCAACTTTGCTATTTAAAAAAAAAAAAAAAAAAAAAAAAAGACATCCAAGAGATAAGTCCTTGCCTGGGACTTAGACTGTCTGCTTGACTGCTTTGCAGAGCAACAAGCCAGCTGTTACAAAATAACGTTATATGTGTATTTTTTGTGAGACTGAAACGCAAACACCTTCCAAAAAGTGTACCTCAAATTATCTCTGTTTCTTTTATAGATTTTAGGTATGTGAGGGAATTCTAGGTAGGTGATGGTGCCCTGAAATCCTGCGCTTACTCTTCCTTGCATTACGTCTGTGTTAAATATCCTTCAGCAGGCTCTCAACAAATAACTTGCTACTGCTGCAGTAGCAAATGAAAGTGGAGAGAGTTAAAACTTCACAGGGGCCCACATTCAAAGAGATGGAATACATGCAATGAAAGAATTTACTTTTTATATTCTCCATTCGCTCTTTCTCTCTTCAAAGACACATGGATAAGAGCTGTTTGCTTTGCTCTTTGCTGCCTGGCTTTGTCTGCATAATCTTTCAGTGGAGTTAAAATCTTTTGTTGAAGTCATTCATTAGTGCGTAGCCTTGCAAGCGTTTTGTGAGATCGCCAAATCATTTTGCTGCATCTCTGGCACAAGGGTGACAGGTGACAGGACAAGAGGAAATGGCCTCAAGTTGCACCAGGGTAAGTTTAGGTTGGATATCAGGACAAACTTCTTTACAGAAAGGGTTGTTAGGCACTGGAATAGGCTCCCCAGGGAAGTGGTTGAGTCACCATCCCTGGTTGTGTTTAAAATCCGTTTGGATGTGGTGCTCAGGGACATGATTTAGCAGATGGTTGTTAGGGTACTATGGTTAGGTCGTGGTTGGACTTGATCTTTAAGGTCTTTTCCAACCTGAGTGATTCTAAGGGGTTGGATGACCCATAGAGGCTCAGATTTCAGTTGCACATCTTTGATGATCAGCACGTGGCAAACAAAACAATGAGAAAATTAAATTGAATTCAGCTTAAAAAGCATGTATTGATTTTGACAGTCTACTGAACTATGAAGTTTCCCTATAAACTCTCAGTATGCCGCTTTGCATTGTTTTAATAGTATTTTTAATGTAGTATTTTGTGTAAATTAATAGTTCAGTGCTCAAAGGTAGAATCTGCCAGAGTATTCCTAACCTTCTTATCTCTCACAGTTTTAAAAGGCTGAAGACAGAAGCTGTATGTTTGTTATCTTCACAGGGAAGCTTGCTTACCTCCCCTAAGTGAGTGCCAGTTAATGCATAGTGGCTGTGTAATTGTCAGTTTTAAAATTCTCAATGTAGATTTCCACAGTAAACTGCTTTTCTCAACCCAGTGTGACAGCAATAAAAAACAGTCATTGTCTCATTCTACTTTTTAAGACATGTATGATAAGCTGGCTTGAGTGTGTTAGTGTTGGACAGTAGAGGCGTGCACTTGTTAGAAAAATTTGCTAATAGAAATGCAGAAAGTCAAATGAAAAACAAGATCTAAAGGCCATTGGACGTCAGGCCTCAAAGCTAGTGATTCTTTTGATAAAAGCAGCCCTGTAAGGACAAATATGCAACAGGATGTCGTGAAGGTTATCAACTGAGTATCATTTTGAATGTTCTCATGAGTATTTTCTGTGAAATGGATCTGATCCATGGTAGCAGATGTGTTATGTTCAGTTGCCCAGTAGGAGAAAAAGAAATCTAATATCTAATATTGTCTATTTATGAGCAGTTCTATAGCAATTGATATTAACTGTCTATATGGTAGTTTAGAGACAGATTTATCATTTTCTTTGTGGAGGGTATGACTTTATTTTCAGAAGTTTTATAACATACTGCATTATGTCAGGTTTTTTTTCTGAACTCGTTTGCTATTTGATATGCAAAGTATACTGTTGTTATGATAGATGTTTAAAAGCTTCCAAACTTAATTTCATATTTCCATTGTTTATTATCTTATGCAATAAGTATTTCAATTTCTAAATTCTGAAATGAGTTCCCCTCAATTTTTTTTTTAATAGTTTCTATGTGGAATACTTCCATGTGATGCCCCTTTGAGGCACTGACACAAGATTCATTAACAGATTTATTTTTCTTTAACTATCCTCAGGGATTTTTTCAAGAATAATTTTCAACTTTGTCCAGTGTTTCAGATTTTTGTCAAACCAATGTCCCTTAAGCATCTCCAGTTTTCAGACACTGCTTATTTCCTTTGATAACAAATCACAGCTGGAGAACACACTGGAGAGATCTGAGGCTAAAAACACCTTTTGAATTTAACTGTTCTAAACAGCTTTTTGAATGCATAATAGAGTTTTCCGTGTTGTTTAAGAGCACAGACTAAGAAAATAGTTCTTGTTTGCCTAGTATTAGTGGCAAAATCAATTTTGCTCATTCTTTTTTTCCTGTGTGTACATCTGTGAAATCTTTGTAATATCTATCATGACGTAAACATTTCTTTTGCTGTAGAGGTAATATTTGAACAGTGTGAATACCCTCGTTCATAACTGCACGCAGTATGTGGTTACATACTCACAGCTCAATGATCCTTGAGGTTCCTTCCAGCCCAAGCCATTCTATGATTCTGTGTTATATGTAGTTCCTCATACGTGAGCACAAGCAGCAGTTTTTAACTCCTGTTCTCCTCCGATTCCTACAGTGCAGTCTATGATCCCCACTGCAGCATTTACTTGCATCCACTTCCAACCACTGTTTTCTCCTTAACCACTTTCATATGACTGTTTTGTCCCATAATAAAACCTCGTGAGCACTTCTCAGCTGTTTTGCCTTTCCAGCTCTCCATAAGCTAAGTTTTTTTTCTGTTGTTTCCTATTAGTCTGTCATGCATGTATTATCCTGTCATACCTAAACTGAGAAAAAAAAGTCTCAATTTTGTATAATCCTTTATTCTGCCTCACACCTGAGCTGCCAAGTAGCAGTGTGGAACGGGATGAAAAGAGATGTTCTTGTATCTGCTACGTTAACAGTGTATTTCAACCACAGCTCATCCTGCTTTACGTGGAGTTAATTTCATAGTGAAAATGTTCTTGTACCTCTTATGTCAAACAGAATATACTTCAACAACAGCTCATCAGTATTTTACGTGATGCTAATTTCATAGCAACTCTAGGTAATCGAAATGTTTTCTCCAGAGTTGCAGAACTTTGTGCAGACACATTCATATGATACAAAGATGAAATATAGTTAAGCAGGATGTCTAGGAAATTGCTACATTGTTAAGCTCAATTTCAAGTTGCACTTCGCAGAAATGAACTGAGGGTTCTCATTAATCTGTTCATTATGCTGCTAGTAATGCCTGCTGAAGCAAGTCAGACAGATATATAGGGTCATTTTGTGTAATTATTGAGCCAATCGAGGCATTAAGTACATATTTTACTTGGTGTTTATATGCTCGTATTTTTTGCTCATAAAGCAAAAGAAAAAATAAGACTTGCGTTATTAAGCATAAAAAATAAGATTTCACAGACAGAAACCAGAGCTGTATACAATTTCAGAACATCAGGAGGCACTCCGAGGTGTGTAAATACTGCTTCTAGCACTTAATTTGTTGGCCTTTGTTTTAGCTGAGTCTAGTCTGATTAAGAAAGGTCTAGTTTTTTTCAAGTTACGTTTCTTAACAGAGATCCAGGATCACAAGAAAGTTTTCAGGTCATTAAATAAGCCTTGAAAAGAGTAGCAAGGTGGTGCTAACTTCAGCATATGCCTCTTTTGAATGCTTTACCATGTGCTTCTTTTGCTGCAGCTCTGCATGCGCTCCATGCATTTAAGGTTGTATGGCTTTTTTTGCTTTGCTCTGCTATTCATGGGACTGCCATGTTCTCAGCACATTACTGTGAGGACAATGAAGAAAACATCACAGTATTACTGATGTCAGTTTGGATGTTAGCTCAGTTCTGCCTGAGGGAATACAACTGATACCCAATAACACCCATAGTATCAGCAGTGCCTGTTTTTTTTATCCTATAGGAGGATCCTTCCATATGCACTGTGGCAGTACATTGGATTGTACTCACTGAGGCAGAACATATTCTCTCTTTTGAAAATGTCTACGTTTGTATGCTTATAGCTGAATGCATGTACATGCACACTCTCAGCGCCTTTATGAATCAATATTACTACAAAAAGTCATGCAAGTAATAGATCTCCTGTGAAACTGGCCCATTTTTCTGCTTGAGATTGAAAAGGGATGCCTAATACTTAAATGTTGTTTTGCAGATGTGTTTGTTTACTTTGATATTGATTATTGCATAAGGTCATCTAACAACCCAATAAACAGAGATGCCCAAAAGTTCATGAACAAGATGCCGAATTACTATTCTGTCTGCAGTCTCCCTTTCTTGCAGGCAAAGTCATTAAATATAGCAAGTGCTGACATCTCCCTGTATAGTCAGGAGGCCAGACAGATGTCATTGCATCTTATGCTAAATATGACATTCTGCTTTTATTTCTAAGGATCTGCCCTAATTAGGTTGTTGATATTTGAGATCTAATTTCATTAATACTTGGAAAAGTCAACATTTTCTTATGGTGGACAAAACAAGTGTAGTCTTAAGCATTACAAGTATCCTGTGTAAAGATACATGCGGTTTTAAGCCATTGATTTATTCACAGTAGTATTTTTACCAGGGCAAATTATATCTTTATATAATCTTATTATATCTATATATATTTATATCTTTATATAATCACAAAATGAAAAAACTATTATATCTTTGGATTCATCCTTTGGGAATTTCTGTACTTTGTGGATGTGGTGTGGTTTTTAGGATAACACTCCATCTGTTTGATTCCCTTCTGCATTTTGCACTTTACACTGAGTTCTCAAGTGAGAATTTTCTTTTTGTCAATGCCACTACTGAACATTGTGTTACCTAATTTCATCTCATTATTTTGCTTGTATCTCTGTAAACTACTTTTTTTTTTCTTAATGAGTTTTAATACACCTCAGCTATATTTATGAAGTCATTCTGCCTGTTTCCTTTAACTTTATGTGTGTGCTGTTTCAACAATTTTGCCTGACTTTACTTCATGCTCTTTCATCATTTATTCTGTTTTTAAAATGATGTTTGTTAATTTTACCTAATTTATTCTACTCTGTATACTTCAGTATTAAGGTACTGAGTTGGGAACAACGTGCCTAAATTTGGTTTTGTCAGAACCAGAAATGAGCGCAGTTACATTGTCTCTGTTCAACACAATAACAGAAACAAAAGTTGCATTTGCTGTTTTTATGTAATTCACTTCAGTTTCATCGCTAAAATTATTGCAGTCGTGAATGTATTTACATTTTTTTTTTCTAGGCAGCCCACGCAAGTTTGAGTCTGAAGTCAGCAGGCTTTGTTTTCTGACCGTGAGGTTAATAGATAATTCAGTTTGGTAGGATAAAGGGCTATAGTTTTCCTGCCTTCCATTAGCAAACCTCTGTGTTTCTATTGCTGTTATGAGAAGGTGCTGATGCTGATTTACTTTTTTCACTGTTTCGTTCTTGTTAGAGGCTGTGGTTCAATTTACTGCGTTCCATGGAGGTTTGACATGTCAATTAGATGTTATCAACAATAACAGAAGGGCAGTTGCTGTAAATGTGAAGTTTTTATGAGTGGTGCATGAAGTGGTGCACAAGGGAATGCAAGAGAGAAGAGTGATAAATACAGTGTTACGTTATATGCTACAAAGGAACTGATTAATAGAGAGCGTGATTCTGTCTCCTATCCCTAAAAATATTTGTATATATTTGCTGTTAATCAACTATTCAAATTGTGTGATCAGTAGCTTACAAACTGTTCTAGGATTACAGGGTAAGAAGTCCTTCCAGTTAAAAGCAGCCCACTAGTTGTATTACTGGTTATGTTCATGTGTTGGCTGGCTGTTCATTATCTTTGCTATCTAAATGAACATCAGAAGCAATAAATACTGGTAATGAGTGAACACAATGAAAGCAGTTCAACCTCTAGGACTGTGCATGCTTGTCTTTTGCTTGTGCTGCGATACAGGAAAGTTTGTAAATAAAATGAACTTGTAGGTCAAGATGCTCAAGTCCACAGCCTCAGGATGTAGGCGTAGAAAACACATGGCTCGTTCATGACACAGCATAGAATTTTGGCTTGTGGCATTCTGTCAGACATTTGGCAGCAATTTGCTAATAATTTCATTTTTTTGTAAGATTTTAGAATATAAATTATGTTTCTAGAAATACAGAAAAAAATCTTATTAAAATGTCCAAAATGTCGAAGCAAGCTAAATCAGTAAGTAACTGCCTGTGCAATACAGAAGTGTAATTGGGTGCCTGTATTGGAATGTGGATATATTTGAAAAGTAGTACCTACTTTTAGCTTTACTGTTGCTTAATTTCACTGTTTTTTAATGTCATTTCATGTAATATTGTTTCTAAGATAGCAGGTTGTAAGCACTGAAGCTGCAAAAGCAGAGCTATAAAGCAGTCTTGTACTAGGAGTTTGTTAAATAATTCAGAAGTATAGACTTCATTAAATATATTTTACATCAGAATTTTTAATCTGCTTTATCAAGCTTGAATTTTCTACAATAAATCATATACAATAAAAGGTTTTTAGTACTTCAGTAAACTGTTATTAGAGGTATAAGATCTACAACTATGTACAGGTATTTTGTCAGAATTTGTCATTGCAGTGGGAAGGACCAATCATAACTACAGAAATATTCACACATTTTCTTCAGATTATTTCCAGATTATGTCTCCTCCTTATAGGAATTATGTTTAGAATAAAAACTTCTGAGGGAATTTTTACCAAGGGAGGTGGCATTATATATATTATATATATAAAAGCGATCATGTAACGATCACTGTGACAGATATTTAATTTCTAATATTCTTACATTTATTCTGGGTTCATTATATTTCCCTTAGCCATTTTCATTACTTCTGCGATTAGTACTGCTAGTCCTTGGTGTTTTATATTTTTTCCTCAGTAGACTGAATAAGATATATTTGCTATCCCTTCAGTGGACTATAACATATGTAGAAGTAGTGCATTATTATTTGGTAAGTTTTGGCCCTAAGAGAGCTGCAGAAGGCAAGCTGTTACTTCAAGCTTCTACCTTGCATCCCTCGTTTGTGAGTGTGCTGTCATGATGGAATACATGGAAACCCAGTTTTAGGGCTCAGGTTTGAGTCGACAGAGATAACAGGTAGAACTGCACTTAATTTGTGTGTAAGTTAAAAACTAAAATGCAGAGGACCTTTCAGTCTTCACAGTGCATTTCTTCTACTTTCTCTCTCCCCGTTAGTGACCTGGAAAACAGAATGAAAAGGAAGTGGCTGAGCACCAAGTGTGACTGACTTCTGTGATTTATGGCTTTGGCACTCTGAATTAATATGCTGTTTAATGACAGCTTTAGCAGGAATAGTTTTATTTTGCTTTATTGTTTAGTACTGTTATAATGGAAAACATGTTTTTTTTATTGGCAATTTATGAGGTAGCTGTAGATCTTATTTTATAAAGATAAGTTGCAATAATGTTATAGCATTTTTAAAGCATTTATCTGTACTGTTAGATGCTCTACAACAGAGGCAAATATATTATTTGTTAATAGAGCAGGAAATGTAATACTTACCATGCAGTATGTACTACAGTGCTTTTCCTGTCTCTGTTGGTTGCTTACTCGTGTACACAGCTTTTTATTTGGCAGCTTCGTGTGGTAGTTACTTGCTTGCTGTCTTGTTTTCAGTGCAGTCATCAGACTGATCTATGGAAAGTCAACACAACTACTCTTTCCTTTTCCTTTCATCTCCTTTTACAAATGTCTCCGCATTCATCACAATGAATACTGGATTTCAGCTAAAAGTTGTAGTCATCACTGAAGTATTCCACATCCAAATAACCTGAGGTGTGTTTTGTCACTGACAGAATAAGACGCATGCAGGCAAGCATTAGAAAGCAAAGTGGAGGTTACTTATTGAAAGTTGAAATTCTTCAACTGTTGTTCATTTCTGCTTGTTCTTTCAACTCTTTTGCTTATTTTTGGAGGGAGGAACAAAAAATGGAGGTTGTACGACACTTTGGAAAAGGAAGAGCTTCAGCATGCACTCTCAAAACTCACATAGTTAACCCAAGGCAAGCCAGGAAATGCATATGATATGGTTATTACATCTTGATGAATTTTGGTTACAAGTAATATCTATCTCTTTGCTCTTATGCCTTTAGCCTGAACTTGGTTTCAGCTATAATCAGTGCTGCTCTGGTGATCCCACAGTACGGCAGTATTTTTGTAATGCCAGTGGATCATTAGAAAATCTCAATAAAAGATAAGCTTCCACTTCTTTCTTAATTTGTTCCTTCTGGAAGAGGAGAAAATAAATGGGATGAGTCACTATTTATATCCCATTCTATATAATAAATCTCTAGAAAGCTATCAGTTTCTCATGGAGATAACCAGGCAAGAATTTTAAATGCTGAGAAAAGCCATTAAATTCTTGAAGAGGTGAATTGCAATTTTAAAGCTATAGATAGCTTAAGCAATGGCAAGCTATTATTATAATTTACATGGACATCAGTTTTTCTTGCATTCTTCTTGCAATAGGCTAATAAAGAGAAAGGAAAAAAAAACATGAAAGTAGAGGGGTTTCTAATGATTTTCTTTTTGCTGAGAATAGAATATAGTGAATAGGTTGTGGGATGCACAGAACCATCGTGTTTTCAGTGACAGCTGTTGGAGAGATGAAAGCATTTTGCCCAAGAGTCTGTTTATATCTTTGAGCAGAGAAAGTGATTTTCATTGCAAGGAGTTCTAAGTAAGATGGGCAGAGTCAGAGAATAAGAGAGCAAAAGATAATTATCTAAATTATGTTCAGTCTATTATAGAAGACGAATATAGTTAAAATGTAATTAAATATGACAGGCTCACAGGATGCAAGCATGGCTTAGGAATGCTAATCATCAATTACTGCATCTCCTTAGGGGAGTCAGACAGAACAAGAGAATTAGAAGCTGGGTGGCAGAGGTGAGATGTAGAGTGTTAAATAAAACACCATGGAGCTGTAGCAAGGCTAATTTCTTTTGGAAAATTGAGCTACTTTATCAGGAGACCTTTGCTGGCCAAACCAAAGTGATGCATTTCATCTTGAGGACCCTGGTACGAGTCTGAGTACTCTGATAGTACCTAGTGTTATCTTAGAGGTGATGACCAAGACTGCTGTAGATTGAAGTGCAAATCCCAGAAGAATCAGCCACCAAGGTGGGTATGAAAGCAGAAAAAAAGAAACCATCTACACTCCCTGAATATTTAAAAAAGCTAAACACTGAAAAATCAGTAATCACTAATAAAGAATACACAAATACAGGAAGTCCAAAGGTGGCAATGTCACTTAATGGGAAAGCACTGTCATTAGCTTGAAAGGTTTGTTTTCTTGGCATAGGGGAGCCAAGGTGAAGAAATGGCTCTTATTTTACAGAAGTATTTAATCCCAGACCAAAAATAGAGATGCTTTAGATAAGGTTTAATGCTGCTGTTCCTTGAATATAGTGACATATGAATGCATCAACACCAGAGATATTCATTGAATTCGCTGGAAATTTTTGTAAAAGGAATTATGAGAATAAATCTATTATTTCTCATGAGGAAAGGAAATAAATATTCATGGCTTGACTAAACATTTACAAAATAAAAATTCTGTGGAGAAATTCTTATGTTAAAAGTGTAACTTGCAGTAAAATAAGAAAATTAAAAAGAAACTGAAGATTTGCCAAGGATGTCTTTTGTTTAATTGAGAAATGCCACTGAAGATGGTTGTTATGGCTTCATACATACATAGAAGTCCGACTGAATTTATTTTATTAGTAGAAAGTATAAAAAGAGAGCACACATAAGTCATGATATTTTTTTCAGTTATCTGTCTTCCCATACGGGTATAGATAGTTACACTGCATAAATTATCTTTCTACTGCATAATTATACTTGTATTGGAGAGATATTCCCTTGTATATATCAATGTTACCTGAGGAAATGGCCATAAGTTGTATCAGAGGAGGTTTAGGTTGGACATAAGGAAGAACTTTTTCTCTCAGAGGGTGGTCAGGCACTGGAATGGCTGCCCAGGGAGGTGGTGGAGTCGCCGTCCCTGGCAGTGTTCAAGAGGCGCCTGGATGAGGAGCTGCGTGATATGGTTTAGTGCTAGTGGTAGCAAGGGTAATGAGAAGACAGTTGGACTAGATGATCTTGTAGGTCCTTTCCAACCTTGTGATTCTGTGATTCTATGTGGTTCTTCTATGATGTTCTCAAGTGCTCTGTTATAGTCAAAGTTGTTGCAGCATTTTAGTGATGAAGGTTGATCTTCCTTATTTCCAAAGTTACTTTTTTCAAATCAGTTTTTCTTGTTTTCTACTATGCTTTTTTCTTTTTGCTAAGGGAATAAATTAAAAGACCTGATGTTCTCATTATCTCATCAAGTGCTAATTCTCTGGTGGCAGTATTCTTGAATCTTAATAACTCTTCTGCAAGCAGTGTATAATTTTAACATTTCAGGCTTTTTTTCCCCCAGTGGGAAGGGAACATAATGGGCATAATAAAATAGTAAATATTCTTAGGACCAAATTTACTGAAAACCCTAGCTCCATTCAAATCTCACATTCTTTTTCAAAAATTCTTCAGTTTTTTTATATTTTATAACATGTTTTGGAATTATTGAAAGGGTAATTATAATCCAATCCAAATAACAGCAGTACAGGAGAAAGGAAGGGAAGTGGAAGAACTTAAGAGGTTCCTGGAGTTGCTGATCTAGATGAGCGTTCTAAAAGAATCTACTATGGCCTTTCTCTCAATCCTTCTTGCTATCATCTGGCAGTCTTTTTTAACCAGTCCTCAGAAGTTCTACAAAAAAATACATTCTATCTTAAAGGCTAGGAAAGCATAAGCTGTTCTCAAGAACTTTCCTGTGGTTCAGAACCCTTTTTGTATAGAACAGTTACTAATATTTTACAGATCACTGGATGGAGAGATCTGATTTTTAACATCATCAATTTTCTCATTAAAGTTCACATCAATAAATGTAAAAGCGTATGCATTGTGCTAACTGTGGGAATACTTTGTTAAGAGAAATAATGTTGCGATTGTCTAATTGTCACATCTACACTTGGCAGTGAAGGTTAGCTGATTGGCTGTAGTAGACTAAAATGAGAAGAAAACTCAAGTAAAATCTTCTCCTGTTAAGGGGAAAAAAAAAATTCTTAGATCATGGCAACTTTTCAGATCTTGGGGCAGTCAACAGAACTGGGGAGGTTTACATTAGAACAAGGGAGGAAGTTTTTCCACACAGAGGGTGGTGAAGCACTGGAACAAGTTGCTCAAGGAAGATGTGGATGCCCCATCCCTGGCGGCATTCAAGGCCAGGATGGATGTGGCTATGGGCAGCCTGGTCTAGTGGTTGGTGACCCTGCACATAGCAGGGGGTTTGAAACTAGATGATCATTGTGGTCATTTTCAATCCAGGCCATCCTGTCATTCTATGTTAACCCTCTATTTGCATTTTCTATTTCATTTAGGGCTTGAAGAAACAGCTTGAAGGAGAACATAGCCAATTAAGGGTTGTAAATAAATTGTGAAATGCAGATAGGTAATAGCTCTACCTCCAAGGACTGATTCAGACCTCATGTTTCTATTACGATGAGCAGCTCTAATCACATCCATTACTTCATGCAGTAATACTAGTAAACTACATGAAATTAGGTCTTAATCAGGCTCACAGTCTTCTTTAAGCAAATATAACCTGACAGGAGTTGTAAACCTAGTAGTAGACTAAATCAGACTCAGAAATGCCATGTTTGTGTCAATGAGATGATAGCTTTCTGCCAGGGTAAGTTTCCAGCACAACACATACTGAGCAACAGAGCTGTTAATGCTGCATGGCTTTGTGCACTCTACTTACTGATGGTGAGAAGTGTTTTGTTCCAGTTCTGTTGAGTCCTTTATTTCTTCTGTGAACATTTCTAAAGGTATTTTGGACACTTTCAGTATAATTTCATCCAATGCTTATCCTGTTTGGTGAGTTAATCTGGTTATTCTTAATGACATTTTATCTCTAAAGCCTTCTATGGTAGAGTCTAAAAGTTGTATTCTGTACCTACCTTTCATGTTTTATGAGTAAAAAGGTAATATAAATTCTATTGTGTTAAAACACTTATCGGCCACAATGGAAAACTGGCATAGGAGCCTCTAACTCCTGTGACCTTTTTAATTTTTCTGTTTTACTGTCAGTGTGTTCTGTGAGCACAAAGGTGTGATTGGCAGTGATGTCCTTTGCCAGCCATTCATGAAGCTCCTTGTAACGTGTTGTACCTCACCCAAATCAGAAGAGTACAAATGAAGCAGGAAGGGTATAGTGTTCCCAATCAAGCTTTTAGAGACAAAGCTACACTCTGGCTCTGGGAGGGTGAGATGGAGAAATCCTCACAGTCTGAGCTGAGAAGAATGCATTAGGTCACTTGGAAGACTGGGCCCCCCACTCTGCTCCATTACAGAATGAGTTGGGGTGGTGGTTTGTTTTTCCTACAGCTGTAATTTTCTTTAACTGAGCTTTCACGATTGAAATTTTTCATGAGTAGTTAAAGGGGCATCTACTTTTGTCTTCTCTCTTGTTTGTAGTACTATGAATATTATTCCTGCATGGAGGTTATAGTAATATAAACTGCGTATGAATACACAGAAGCAGAGACAAGGCACTTAAGAATGAACAAATTGCGTTGGAAATTCAGGTGCTACAGAGTGTTTCTCTGTTTGCCCCTTTAAGTGATCATGTACTGTCATTTGGATGAACTCCCTCTGTACTTCACTGCAAGTTGTGGTGACCATATGTAATATTGTCTTTCTGAATTATTGTCTTTCTGAATTATTATTATCTTTTTTTTTTTGTAGATCCTGGCAAACAATCACTTTTGATAAACAGCCTGCATCTTTTATCAGAATAGTTGGAACTCAGAACACAGCTAATGAGGTAAGGATTTGTTAATACAACTTATATTCTTGAATATTTAATTATACGATTTTTGGTATCTTGCAATGAAATTAATAATACCCTCTAAAGAGAACTTTTTTTCTTCCTTCTTTTTGCTCCAGAAATCTAGCAGAATGAAAACGAGTGCTTTCTGTATTTAAATATTAGTGAATGGTGTTATAATATTTCTGCACTCTACAGACTCGTAAGGTTGTTGCTAGAGTTGAAGATAATTTTGGTTTGATGTGTTTCACAGACAAAGTACCATCAGTGTGTTTCAGGTTTTGACCTGAAACATTGTGCAAACAAGCATTTCTGTCAGGTTTGGTTAATATTTAAACAATTCCTTATTTTGATGACTGATAAAAACAGCATTGTAGTGAACTAGAGAAAGGTGTATAGTTTCTGATTACTTGGTTTTATTGCTTTTGTATTATCTTCTTAATGAATCAAAAGCAAGAAAAATGTCATTCTTCATAAGAAAATCTTATTTGTAAAAGTTTCTCTTATAACTACTTTCATATTTGGTAAATCAGTTAGCCAACAATGGCTGGAGGGATGTCTTCTATTCATCTTACACAGAAAAAATGTCTTGTGACAACCAAGTGCAATATCATTCTCTTGATTTCAGTGGAACAATTTACTGTCTGTGTATTTAAGAACATGTATATGTCTTTGCAACATCAGGACCTTATGTAACAAAACACTAGAGGCACTACAGCTCCTTCTATGTCCTTCTACGTACTACACCCACAGAACATTGTACTTTCACCCTTTACAGTGAACCATAGGTAGTGGTGTTAGAGTTTGTCATTTCTACCCTTATTAGTGATTTGTGATTATTAGTGATTACTAATTAGGATTGGATCGGATGACCTCCAGGGATCCCTTCCACCTTCAATCATTCTGATATTTAGTGTAAGAGGGTCTAGTTCTTAGCATCGAATGAGTTGTCAGATAGCATTGTTTGTACAATGAGATGTCAACATTAGCTTTCAGTAGACAATTGGAAAGAAGCTGACCATTAAATCGAACCAAAAATATCAATTATATTTTAATTTTCATAAGGACTCCCTCTTACGGAGGACAGTTCAGTCTTCATCAGTGAGTACTCAGAAATACAGAATCAGAAACTGCCTCTGGGTTTGTAATATGTGCATGAAAAAGGCCTTTTCCATTACTGATCAGTATAGGCAGTCCTATTTGCTCTCATGCCAATCCCTGTGATTTCTTAATCTTCATTAAAAGAGAATATGAGACATGTTGACTAAACTTAGGAAATCAGCCTACAAGAAACACTACTTCCAGCTTTTAATTCTTAAAGATAGCCCTGAAAAGTAATGGGCATATGGACTTCTAAACATAATTCTAATTACGTCTGTTTACATTTACAAGGCATTTAATATTTTGTTTAATTACTGATAGATGGAACTGTATAACTACACTGAAGATCAGCATGTGGAAGTTGAGGTTATGCCTATTCATGCAAAGGTTTGGTGAAACTATAAATGCATTGCCATTCTAAGTCCTTTTGTCTTTAAGAACAGTGCCCCATGCTAATTTATTTTAATTCTTAGACAGTTTATTGCTCCTAGAGCTTCTAAAAAGAACATTCTTAGCTTTCACAGACTACCATATTATACTCCTTTGATATATATATATATTAAGCAAATAATGTATAATATTTTGTCATTAAGTCCCAAGTATGTAGCAAGATATTTTCCATAAATCTAGTTCGAATAACAGCATTGTAACAAAAGTTTCAGTTTGTTCTGGAGTGGATAGTCTTGCTAGTCACTTCCGTAAGACTGTAAGCATTTCCAGAATTATTTGCCCACAGCAAGTGGTATGTTGTGGCAAACCATTTTCATTTTAAACAAAAGATGTTAATGGCAGCATGTTCTCATCACAAGTTTAACTGTAACAAGCAGGAAAGTATTACCTACTTGTGGTGTCAGTACACTGCCACAGCATACCTCTTAACTTTGAGGCACAATCTGATTTTTGAAGCTACAAAAAAAGCAAGCACAAAAAACCACAAAATTTCTCAGTTTTGTAAATGTTTTCATCTTTTAAACTCATCTTTCATTCACCATATTTTCTGTGTGTTGAAAGATAGGATGCTCATAGATTTACTTGACCTAGTAAATTTCTTTTGTATTTTACAACATGATAAAAATGTAACTATTTTTCTTGAGCTTACAGATATACCGCCTTCATAAATAAAATAATTTTTTCTTGGCCTTTTTTACCATTTGTCAGGCAGGTCATCTGATGCTTCTAACTGACTATGTACGCTTTCTCTTGTTATTCCTTCCAAGTAGTACTGACCTGGAAAAAGTATCTAATTGCTAATGGGAAAGCCTTGTCTAACAAATTACTGCACCAGCTTATATGTACTTGCTTTGTATGTCAAACCTTCCTTCAAATCTCCAGGTGAACTTAACATGCTACTAATTAGAGAATGATACTGAAGTGTGATCTCAGCTTTTATAGAGAAAATCATACCAGATTTTTTGTTTCAACAGTACTGGGCTTAAATACATAATTCCAAAACTGAAGTACATGAGGTCTATCTGATTCTTTCACAAGCTGTATTCTGCATATGTTAAAGTGACAGAGTAACTGAAAATGATGTTGTGAATTCTCAGAGTTAGTAACATTTGCCAGATGCTGAGAATTTAGTGTGAAAGAGTGGTAACAAGAAAAGTTGTAATTTAAGAATTAGTTACTTCAGATGTTATAGACTAGTATCAGGTAAATTTCAGTGCTAACTGTACTATGTTTTAACATACTATAGGAAGTGAAACTTCAGGTGAGAAACCTTGTTGGTTTAAGATACAGTAGAAATAAGGAATTTCTAACTCATAGGTACCCATTCCTTTCTTTAGAGTGTACTGCCTTTCAAGGAAAGCTATGTATTAAAGAGATACAACGATGAGATATATTGTTCTCTTCTAAAAATACTGATACTGATAAGTATGGCTGGAAAAATGTCAATGGCTGTTACTTTAAAAAGCAAAGGAGAGCAATGAATGTAAAAGTGGCTTCTCAAGAAATGGAACTGAACACAAAAATTGGCTTCTTAAGAGCAGAAGCAGATGGAGGGAACTCACGCCACTGTAGACATTAGTTGGACTTTAGAAAAAAATCACCAGAAGAAATGCAGAGAAAAAGCCGTTTTTCCATTCCTTGCACATGTGGCAATGGTGCAGATAGAGAGGTGGCAGTGCATCTTTATGTGAACATAGGTACATATGTATGGAAATATGAACATACATCACAGTGTATCTACATAAAATCTGAAGGAATTTCTACATTGAAAGGAACCAGAAAATATAACGGAGATTAAAAAAAAAGAGCCAGTGACTGTGAATGTTTTTTTGGTTTTTGTTTTTTTTTGTTCATTTCATTCATGCTGTTAGAATTTGAATTAGCTAGCTACCTTCTCAGAAAAGACCCAGGGGCTATTGCAGACATGTCATTGCAGATGTCTGCTCAATATGCACTTGTGCAAGGATGGACAAAAAGAGTAATAGGATTTTCAGTTGTATTAAAGAAAGGATAAAAAAATATAATACTGTGTATTCCTCTATGAATATGTAGTATACCTATGTTTTGTTTATGGTATTTGATTTTGTCCATTTTAACTTGACAAGGCCTGGGAAAGAGCAGTTAGGATTAAAAGCAATTGCATTTCTTTGTGAGAAGAACTTTAAAGACATCAGCTACGTATAAGATCAATGATAGTGGTCCAGGTATTGTTTGAAGCCTCCAAAACTGATCACTGTAATAAAGGACACATTCCATCTGCTTCAGTAACAGTTTCCTTGAGCAGTCTTGAATACATTTCTACATAACTACATAAAACATCTGTAGAGCTACCGTTGTTGTTACAGAAGTGGGCAATCCTGAAATAGGATCATATTGCTAACGATTTAAATTCCATTTCTGGTGTGTGTGAATAGCAGTCTTTTGGAGATGCACTTAAATCATATTAGATGTATAAAACAATTAATGTAATTGTTGTTGTTTTCCAATAGCATGTATTAAATATTTATGTTGTTTGGCAAAGGAAAAATCACAACTATCTCTTTCTGCCTTAGAACCATCTTTCTGATTTTCAGTGTCATATGTAACAGTTTGTATAATTTGTAGGCCTTCTCTTGCTCCACTCTTATAACTTGTATCACCTTGTAACATTGCTGTCACATGGAATAATGGTTGTGAGCTCATGTTGAGGCATTCTTATTTTATTCTTATCAGTGCTTTTGCACTGATCTGGCCTGCATACTTGCATACAGATTTCATCTTACTTTGATCATGCTTTTGCCAGCATTTAATTGTTTATCTTCCTTTTTTGTTCTCTCCAGGTGTTTCACTGTGTGCATTTTGAGTGCCCTGCACAAAGTGGTACCCACAAGGATGAGGGTTGTAAGGAAGTGGCAACGACAGAGGTGGGGACTGGTGAACAGCAGCTTGTTTCTCGTCCTGTTCGAGCTGCAAGCACTAGTTCTTTGCATTCCCCTCCTGGATCCACCTTGCGTTCGCATGCTCACCAACCATAAAGGAGATTGAAAGGGAGCTTTTGCTGCCCCACTGACATTATATAAAATTATTCAGAACCTTCTTGTGCTGGCACCTTTTCTTTCTTCTTCACTGTGAAGAAAGGGGACCATGTCTTGTAATGCTGAAATGGCAAAGGCTTTTCCCAAGGACATGAAGAGACTGCTTCACTCTTCTCAATTTGTTCAAATCAGGCTGGTCTCCAAAGGGGGAGAAAATAGGCCTTCAATCTTCATCAAGTACCCCATTAACACCCTACCTCTCTAATCTAACCAAGGCAAGGAGAACAGAAGAAAATAAAAGGCAGAGCTACAATGAAAATCTAACATGACTTGAGCAGAATGGAAGGCATATGAAATAACTATTTGTTCCTTGAAGGCTTCCATTAGCAAAGAAAATGTTTATGGAACACATCAGTACAGAATATGTGTTATTTTTGAAAGTTATCCTTCATTCATATTCCTTTGTAACTAGTAATCTCTTTCAAAAATTGTTTTAACTCTGCATCCTGCTTTCTCTCTTATTTTTGGCTGCAGCAAATGCTGTGCAGTAGATTAAGGAAATATCAAACATGTTTACCTGCTGAGATGCAAATTCCTTCATTCATCAGTGGGATGTCAAGAAAAGCCTTTATGATATCAACAAACTAATTAATGGATGCTGTATTAATCTTGACCCTAGTCGGCTTTTCAAAGCACAAAATTGTCATTTCTTATAGTCAAAAGGAAAATTTTGAAATCAAACTTCTATCTTGAGAAAAGCTTATTTTTCACTCATGAAGGTGATTACTTAAATTTCACTCATATTTCTAAGACAACTTGCAAGAGATCATCAAAAAATTTTGGTCTAGAAAGTGAAAATTCATCTGGTCACTGACAAGCAATTTTTCAGAATACAAAAGAAAGAAGTTGCAGAAAGCTATTTTAATCCAAGAAATTATGCTTTACGGATATGCTCAGCCTGGATCTGAATTTAAGGGCCACATAAACTTTCTCATAGTCTTCATAGAGTGTTATGCTTTTTACACTGAATTGTAAGGGATCTGGCTCTCATTTTACATCACAGAATTAATTATCCATCCACGTCTGGATTAAATTGCTTACTACTTCACTTATTCGATGTGTTTACACATTAATGAGAATGCAACCTCTCGCTTTCCAGATCCAGGTGACTTAGGAAAAGCTCCTTGTTGGTCTTTCAGCATGTGAAGAAGTGTTTTGGTATTATGACAAACACTGATGTAATTGGCAAAATTGATTAGGAGGATTGTTATTCCTCTCAAAGCATATGCTGGAAATGTCAGCCATCCAGTTTTATGAACATGGAATTTCCTGTGGTGACAAATAGCCTTGTCAGAAGAAAGCAAAGCTAGTATAGGATAAATATGGTTTTCCTTTGCATTACCATAGTGATAAAATGAGCTACATATCAATATAGCAAATAGTATGCTAATTTATCACAATATGTAATTTGAAAGAATTTCCCTGCTGTGTGCTGGTTGTGCTTAAAACTGGAAGAAATACAACAAATGGCAGCAATGAATCAGTAGAAACAACATAGGAGAAATGCTTTCTCTTTGTTGTTTCCAATAAAATTGACTAGACTTCATCAAGAATATTACAGTATTTTTCATTGCCAAATTACTTCTGAGTACTGACATTTGCATGCTGTCCCATCCCTTCCCACTGTTGTCATCTGTCTTGTGATGTGTGTCAGTGAAGATGCATGCAACTTCATTGTCTATCATTTTTAATACACGCCACGGCCGCCTCATTTAGCCTTGAGTTCTGAGGCAGGATCTTGCTTATGAGCCAGCGCCCAGTCTTGGTTGCCGATTACGTTATGGCTCAGAAGCCTTTGGAGCATGATAGAGTTGAGACTAGCTACTGGGGGTGCAATTGTTTTGTGTAAGTGTAGGTCCAAAAAGTTGGATTTTTTTTTCTTTTGAAAAGTAAAAATACAAAGATTGTAGTTGTAGTCCATGCAGGAACTTACTGAGATGAATGGAGCATGTCTTGTCTTTGGTAGTTAAGACCTTTTGTGTCAGTGATTATATTTCTCTGCAGTTTGATCAAACAAATGTACTTGTTCAAGTTGTGGACACGCAAGGGATGTAACCTAGCTGTTAGTCACTGCTATAGAAAATATTTAATTTAAAAAAAAAAAAAAAAAAGAACAAGAAAAAGAAGTTTGTGCCAGATGTTCCAAGTTTAGGCGCTCAGAGAAAGAACAGGATTTTCAGTTTGTAATCTTTGATGAGCACAATTAATTTTTTGGATACTAATAAGCCTTACAGACCATACGCTATTGCAGATTCTTTTTGATCTTGTTCTATGACTCACTGTTGAAGAAAAATGTCTATTTCCCATGACATTAGTCCTCTGCCAAGAATCTTAATGAAAAGATAAGAGAGAATCTCAAAGCAAAAAGAATCAGGTCCTATAGAAATAACAATTCCCACCCCAAAAATCATTCAAAACAAAAGCCAGTATAGCACTGTCTTTTCTTACGGTCTTTATCCCTTCCACAACTTAACAATTTCTACCTTTTTATTCAAAGAAATAGTGTCTAAGGGACCTGAACTGTGCTTGTTCTTCTAACATTATCCACCCTCAAACACCCCCAAAATCTTTGTGGCCTAGTATAAGTCTCTGCCTTAAACACAGTGCCAGCAAAATATTACTACTGGCAAAGGATGATTATCACACAGGACTGACCTGTGCTTTTGTGTGAGTGTTCTCATGCTAAGTATTCTCTGCATTTATTAACTCCTAATATGAGATGTAGCTCTTGAATGTTCTTCTAAAATCTAGGGTTTTTTTTCTTGCAGTGGAAATAAATTGTGCTGTTATGGCTTCATATCAGGGCACTTGTAAGCATCAGGGTTTAACTGAGTCATGAGATACTGTAATTATTCAAAACTGTATGATCACTTTCTTTAATTGCAACAGAGGTTGAGCAGAACCAACCACCTGTTCATTGCATTCTTGTCGTCTTGTAAGATAGACCTGTTGCCAGCTTTCTAGACAACAGAATTAACTATATTGCCAACACTGAACCATTTTGTCTAGTTAGTACTTCAGCTGTAGTTATCACTATCTTTAAATTCCCTTGTCCTCTTTTTCTCTTATTTTTCTTCCATTGATTGAATTCAGACTTAGGGCCAACTCCTATGTAGTTTCTAAATTCTCTTTATTTAATGAACTAGTTCCAAGTGAATTTTAAAGATTTTTATTCACAGAAATCTGTGGCCAAAAATTAACTTCAGCAAGAGTAAATTCAGTATTTGTAAAACTGATTTAAATGTGAAAATGAATTTCTAAAGTAAGCAAAATTGTGCAGCTCTACTTTCAAACAAGCTCTAAAACAAGTTTGAATGACAACAGGAATGGCAATGAGAGAAATTAATCCAAGAATTACATGAAAGACAGCAGAGAGGAAGAATCGGCCAGTGTTCTTAGGAAAGTAACTGTTTTTCATTGCACTTTCCTTCCTTTATAGCTCCATTTAATCCTTTTTCCATGCAAATCTGTTTTGCTTGTTCAGTATGACAGTTTATGGTGGAGCTCTGTGTTTTTCATCATTGCTGAAAAGTTGAAATGAACTTAATGCTTCTTCATCTTTACTAATCATAACAACAAATCAGAGAATCTTCAGTTTATTACCTGACTTGATTTCCATGAGAGAAAAGAAAGCAAATGATATCAGTAGTTTTTTTACTTTAACTAAATAAGTTTCCTAGCCAAATGCATGTGAATGTCTACTCACATGCTTTGTACACTAAAGTCAGTGTGAAGATCAGAAGGCATTTTTGTCTGATTGTTCCATGATCATTCTGCTTATACACTGTCACCCACCCAGAGACCCTTGATATGGAATCAGAATTCAGCTGTGATTTCAGAGGAAGCAGAAAAGGTATACATTGTTTTTCCCCTAAGAAAATGTTTGTTGGTTTCTATTTCGACAGGTAATGACTTACCATCAAATTTGCAAATGAAAGGAAAGCATTGGTAATTTGTTGTTGTGGCTGGAGCAGTCAGCAAATACCAGAGCCAATGGTATTTAATGGAGTATTTAAGAGTAGACATTTAGGCCTGTATGTTGTTGTAGCAGTTGCTAGAGGATAAAACTGCTTAGAAGATAGTACTCTGTGGATCCCAGAATTCTTGAGGCCTGGCTCCCTTTCCCTTCTCTTGATGTGTTTAGGTTAGAATCCTCAGCTGTCTCTGAACTGGTTCCCAGCAGTTGTACTAGTTAAATTACATGTAGAAGCTCCACAGGTTTTGTACAGGATACAGGTAATAAAAGTACTGGGTCAAATTTTTAATGGAATACTGTATTCATATCCCACATACCAATTTTAATCAGAATACCATATTCATATATGTGTTAAATGGAGCTTATCATTTAGCTTGAATTTAGAATAGGTTCCTAAAACTCCTAAATTGAGAAAAACTGGGTGAAATGTTCATATTCTGTGGTGTGGCAGGATGTGAAATCACTGTTACGGTTGCTTAACATGTGCAAATGTCTAAGTAAGCTATGGGCGAGCAGGTCCAAAGCTGGTTTGGCCGAAGTTGTTAGGGATTGGTGATCTGGCTGTAGTGAATAAAAGAGAGCAAATCAAATGCTTATCTCAAAGACATTTCTGCAGTCCAGTGAACACAGACATGTTGCTCCTAGGTGCCTTCCATGTGACTTGTGCTCTTTACAGAGTATGCCTACATTTGAATTTTGCTAACTGCTCAAAACCACCGACAGACTTCTCAAAGGCCATTCATGAGCTTTATTGCAGTGTTGTCTGGGGTAATGTAGAAGTCACACCAAGAGTCTGACCAAAAATTCAAAGAGAATTTGAGTCAGTTTGTCTTTGGAAATGGTTTTATTACGGAAACAAAGCGCAGATTAACATAATGTAGTATAATATGAGGAAAATGCAAGTATCTGGTACTTACACATAGATTGACTAGATTTTCTAACACTGTATGTATTTGATTACTATGATAAAAATAAAAACGGTGGAAATAAGTGAACAACCACTTAAGTAATATGCCCTGGTAGTAGGTATTATCAGCCCATCAGGAAATCAGAGTTTTTCTTTTCCCATTCCTTCCAGCCGAATAGAATAGCATAGGTAAATGTTCAAAAATAAAAAAGAATAATTGATTTGTTACATAAATCCCATCGGAGTTTAGATTATCATAGCTAAAAATCTGAAGGAGTGGTGACTTCTGTCTGCTTAGGTATAAATCTGCCTCCCCAGTGCCTCCTGCTGCTTAAGGCCCTGAGCTTTTGTAATGGATGGAGAGCTACACAGTTAGTGCAGTGTAAGTACATTTCTTTGTCAGATCTTCTACTCATCTCTTTTGTGTTTAGCATCTTGGCATATCCATTCTGTTAGAAGAAGGTAAGCTGGTTTTTCACAGCTTTCACAATTACTCATTGACTCCTGCAGGCCGGCAGATACATCTCTACAGCTGCCTGTATTAAGCAGTTTGCAACACTGTTTTACAACAAATGCTGTATGTCCAAACAGTACCAGCTGGCCTTGAAATATCTTAAGTTGGGCTGTATTATTGTTGAGATGAGGGTTTGCACCTCTAAAACTCTGTGCCATGCAATTCAAGTGAACAGTAGTGGCTGCAGATTCTTTCTGGAGAGAAAGTAGGGAATTTGCACACATACCATAAATAATTCATTTTCTCTGTTTTCTCTGTTGTTTTTGTTCTACATCCCATGTCTCTGTACTCCTGAGCTATCATTGCTAGGTGGTTTATGATTAGTACCTAGAATCCAATAAATAAGTTTAACAATTGACATCAAGAACTTTTGTCTTTAATGAAAAGTTATATTGAGTTTTTGAAGCATGATTTGTCCCCTGAATTGTTTATCAGCATCTTCTATAGCTGGAGTTGTGAGGACAAAGGCTGTAGAAAGGCTGTTATATAGTTGCATGCATGCATCTGTTTCACAAGTTGAAGTGACTTGGCAAAAAAGTGTTTTTACATGCCTTTTTCTTTTTTTTTCTTTTTTTTTTTTTTCCTTGGTGTAGTGAATTTTGGCAAGGAATCTATAGTTTAACTGAATGTGGATGATGAACTGATGAAGAGAATGTAATGCAGCAAGATTTTATTCATTTTAATGGGAAGAGTAACATGAAGGTCTGATTCCTGTAGTCTGAGCTACTTCTCCTTGTCTCCTGTCCTCACAGCTCTTACTTTTTCCTACAGGATTCCCCCAGTCTGCCTGTTTCTCCTTTTTGTTTTCTCCCTATCTGGAATCATATTGCTGTTGCTGCAGTGTTTCCTGGAACTTTCTCTAATCTGGGATATATTAAGTATTTAAATTTATTTTATTTAAATTTACACCTTTTTTTGTTATATACAGGATTCAGTAACCTAGTCCCAGTTCATTCACATCAGATTTAAAAGTCAATTACTGCTAATCTGTTAAGAGATAGTGAGCTTTAATTTGACTGTCTGTGGATATGGAAAATACTAGCTGTTTTCAAATTTCTACTTTAATAATCTGAACTCTGTTTTCCTTAAGAGAAAAATCAGTTGAGAGATTTTCTGTTGATTTAAGTAGTAGGTCAGGCTTTGCGTGGGCTTATCTAATTTAAATCAAATATAATTGTGTTTCTTGTTCATTGTGATGTTCACATATGTTCAATTTGTTGGTTGTTCATTGCTCAATGTTCCAGTTGTATATAAGTGTTGTTTTCTCAATAAACTGCATCATCAAAAGTGAACCTTGAAGGAATCTGCAACTTTTCAGAATACTTGTTTTGGCTGCTTGTAGATTCAAATATTACCCTGAGCACGTGGGCTCTTTGTGAGAAATATAGCAGTGCTTCACAATTCAGTGCCTATGTCTATTAACTTTCTCTGTTATATTGCAAAATTTTCTTTCCTTCCTGCTTTGCTCAATTTCATTATATTGGTTTTCTTTGTGGAGTGGTGGTTGCTATTGTTCCTTCAAATATTGTAAGTTAAATATTAAGAGTCAGGCCAAACAGAAGTTCCATTTTAATGAACTTTTTCCACTCATTCCTATCAGTGCTCCTCTTTCTCAGCTGGTGGTAGTTTATAACTCTATGATTATGTTCGCCTTCTCTGTAGCAATTACCATTTTATCTTGATAGTCTTGTGCATTAAATCCCTTCCCTTGTTTCTCATGTTTCCCAAGCATCCATTTCCCATAGCCTGGTTCTAAACTACCTCAGACCTTGCTGTGAACAGATACGAGATTCATTTAAAATGAATACTTTGTCGTAGTCCTTTAGATGCTAAGTGCGTGTACATGGAGCTTAATCAGCCTGCCAGACAGCAATTGCATTGTCAGGAGCACAGTCTCTGGAGTAAGGCATTTAACTGGCATGAATTCACAGGCACACCCACTGGGGCTCCTACTCAGCACTCTTTCATGAAAAACATTTAAGGAGCATGATTTTTGATGTGGGAAATGTACACCTTTGTGGTCTCAGTTCTTTGAAGGAACATGATATTGCCTGCACTGGACTGTTTTAACCTATTTTTTATTGTGACAACCATTGGAAAAGTTGCGACATCACACCTTCACTGCTGCTTGGTAGGAGTGCACTACTGCATTGGACTGTGCTTATTAGGTGCAAATAATCCCCCACACAGCATTGTTTGCATGACCTTGGTAGCATTTTATACTGCAGTAGATATGCATTGCCAACCATTTGGGCTGATCAGGTTTCAGGGAGAATGCTGGTTGCAGATTGCACTGCAGTGATCTGATCAGTATCTTTGGGAACTGCCTGATTTTGTAAGTTAACCACTCAGCAGTCTGGTAAGCCTTGGTAGTACTGATTTACAAGAAGATATTCACATCCTCATTTTCTATGAGCTTGTAGAAAAAGAAGCATCACAGTTCTTCTCTGTAACAACCAACATGTTTGTAATGCAAGTTACAGTTACTAAACAAGCATAATCCATTCTGTCCATTCTCTAGCACTATATTAACAGTTTGCATGAACAGCTGAAAAACAGAGGCTTCTGAGAGCAAGGAAGGCGAGCTCTGGATTTCTTATTTAAGAGTTTCAAAGAGCAGCCAAACTCTCCACAGTGAATACAGGACCAGATAATGCTGAAATCAAAACATCAAGTGAGACTCTTGTGCTTTGTATTCTTTTCTTTAGGGATTCTTCTTTTAAGTATTTAACTTCATAGAAAAATATAGGATATATTTAAAATAGTGATGACCAGAAATGCGCCTTTTCAAGAATGAGAGGGCTGTAATTTGAGAAATAAAGTGATCTTTTATGTTCAAACACTTATCTGCAGTTTTGTTAAAGTAATGGTAGAGCCTTTCTGGTGCTGTTCATGTATTGCATTCAAGAATTTGAGACTTCTGGCAGAATTGGACGTAGGTCCCAGCACAGCAAGGCCTCTATTGATGTGGAGCTCATAATGCAGCTCCATTAATATCAGCATAGAAAACACTGGGCACTTGCATGCCAATGGGCTTCCTTGAAGCTTTGAAAATGCTTGAAGCTTTGAAAATGCTTGAAGCTTTGAAAATGCTGAAGTCAACAGCTGCAGTAGGCTACTACCAGCATGTGCCACTGTACTCTTAGGAAGAAGAAATTATGAATACACAACCTTTGTTACCTGCTAAGTGGAGAGACCAAACTCAAAGGTCAGAAGTATCATGCCAAATTGTAAGTTCAAGCTGAGATGCCATAGTAAACCATAAAAAAAAGGCATAATATAATTAGATCTGATTACTTTTGTGCATTTATTAGCTGTAAAATTGTTAATGAGTTTGACAGTTGTTAGGTTTGGAGACTAAGAGCTCAGTGATTTGAAGTGTCGTATCCTGCTGTTCCTTTTTAAAAATGGATGTATACATTTTAGAGCATAAGCTGCCAGTCACCTAATGAGGTGACTAAATTTAGACATTTTTAACATATGGGATTAGTGATGCGAGGAAGACTTGTTTTTGAAATAGTGTTTGCCTGATACAGTACAGGCAGAATGTAAGCCAGAAAGTTGTATAATCCAGTCAGTGAAAAACAACTCTGAAACCATCTGCGTTCCCAGGCCATGTGTCCAAGTTATAAAGAAGGTGAACACTTTTTGCTCTACCTTAATGAATCAAAGGCTTCTTGAAGGCTTTGAGAAATTTCCATTGCAGCCCTCGGGCAAAATGTTGGTTATGTCCAAGATAATGCAGTTCCTAGCATCGTGCTGAAGTATTATACGAGAAAAAAAAAAAACTTACAAAACATAGAAAGGAGAGACAAGTTGGATGAGAGCAAAGTGTGGAAGAAATATTCTTTCTCATTGCTCTGGTAAGGATCTAGTTTATCTTTGTGCTTAGGCTTGTAAAATAGTTCCTAAACGAATAGGTTCAGAACATGAGGGAGTGCAGACTGAAGTCTGCAGACACCTTTCCAAACAGAAGCGGAGTGCAGGGGCAGTTGGTTGCCACAGTCCAGGGACTTTTTTCCAAGTTACTTCTAATTCTAGAGGATGGATTCACTTGTTAACAAGTAGTGGCAATCTAAGAACAGACACTGTGACAACGTCATCTGAGTTGGAAAGACCAGATACATACCAAGTAAAAATCATTTTATTTTCACTATATGAAGCAAAATGCACATAAATGGGACATTTTTGTTAATCATTTTGTAGTTTGTCCTCTTCTGAGTGCTACTTGTATACCTTTGTAGGCTGTGCTCAACAGATATTCTTGTAGTTTAAGGTAAAAAAGAATTAATCATGTAAGATCTCACTTGAGTCTCTCTACTCCTGTGCTTTCCCATTCTTTCCCTTTTTCTTTTCAAAACATTTACCAATATATGTTATTCTGTAGCAGGAAAAGGGTGGGGGTTTGTTTGATTGGTTTTGTTTGTTAGTTTGTTTTTGTCTCTGAAGTATCAGAAAAGCAAAGGTATATAGGAAAAAAATGTATTCCATTTAATAATCTCAAAATTATCACAAAATTATCTCTTTTTGCAGCAGTCATTGGGAAATAGCATGTGTCTAGTCCATGAGTGCCAACTTTAGTCCCATTTATGTACAACTGTTCTTTGCTATCTGTTTTGAAGATTTAAGCTGAAGCTTAAATTTTTAAGCTTTTATTTTTTGAAGGCTGCATGACTCAGGGAGAAAAAGAAATAACCATAAATCTTCACTCCTATCAGCAACAAACAGCCTGCCAGCTGCAGGTTTCCTCCTGGCTTGCAGAAGGGACACGGGCCAGTTATTATCAGTGCATTCATGGAAATGCTAGTTTCTCTCATTCTGTTTGATCAAACAAGCGTGGTTTTTGAATGTTAAGATTCATGGCGTGTGTCTTTGGGATATAGTGGGATCACTTAGCACTGAAATATCACAATCTCTAGGATACAATCAAAGAGGCAAGAGGGGGTATTTTTAGAATGTGAAAGGTATATTTGGCTTCTTATTTTTTGAGCACTTATTCTTTAAGAGAGGATATTCTGTATCCTGACAGCTCAGTTTCTTTAAGCCTTTGGAGAGAGATATGGTCTCCTTTGTCAGGCATCCCTCCTTTGATAGTAGTCCATAGCGGAGTAAGATTCATAAAGAACCTTATCAAAAGCTTTTTGGAAACCTACATATAATATACCAAATTGATCACTGGTACCATTGTGCTCACTGACTTCTTCAAGGCTCTTAACATATTTATAAGGTAATTATTTCCTCTGCAAAAGCCATCCTGAGTGTCCCCATTTTGTTTACCAAAGAGAAAATGGAGAGACAAGCCATGCTGTGTGTACTGTGGAACAGTTTTTACCCTTTCCTATCTGCTCTGAGTCATACACTCTTACCCATCCCCTATATCATTTGGACTCCTTCACTACTGCATTTAGTGTGATTTTAGAAGATGGGAGTCACTGCTCAGGCTCTGTGTGTAGTGTGTATTGCTAATCAACCCACACCCAGCCAAGGAGGCACAGGTATGGACGCTCATATCTCTGTGTACCCAATGGATGCAAACTGCTACAAGCAAATCAGCTGTGGGCATGCATATATCTGGACAATGAGAGATTCCTAATTTGAGTTGTAGAATTTGTGAGCTTTGAAAATGTGGACTGTTGTATTCTTTGTTAATAAGCTTTGTTGATAATTCCAGGATTGTTGCTGAAAATATATAAAAGTAAAAGGGATTCTAAGAATAGCTAATAACTGCCCTTGCCTTGGAGCCTGTGCATGAGACCAAGTCAGAGCTGTATTTGGAGGTATTTATTTTTTGATAAAAAGCTTTTTTTGCATGGTTTCCTGATTTACTTAGGCACAACATGTAGGAAGAAATTGTATACAAACAAGTGTACTTGAATATATCAATGTGGGGCTTAATAAAAGAGTATTAGAAAGGTTAGGGTATGTCTGTGGCTCCCTACAGCAGTTCTACAAGTCTGCTTTGCTCAGCAAGGCAATTTGCTATCGGTCCACCATTGCAATGGATTAAACAGATGCCACTGTAAGGATCTCAAAAGGTCTTGCTTTCTATCATTCCCATGAAATGCACATTTAAGACATGTATTTTTAAGAAATGAGAATGTGGAACAAATAGGTGATTTGACAAGTGTGTTCCTTATGCTGAGTGCCTTTTGCAAGACCGCTGATAAATATCCTTGTAGTTTTAATTCAGAAAGGACATTATTATCTTTTCAACCAGCAGCTGATAACAGAACATATTTTTACTAAAATGCTGACACAGTATAGTTTTATTGCTGCTTGCACTGTCCAGATTTCAACATCATATAATGGAGATGATACTTTCTCTTACAGAAGTATTTTTAAGCTAATAGTATTACTATTAATAAATAGGATTTTATTAATATAAATGGAAAATATGCCATGATACTTTTAGCCATGCTCCAAGCCAAATGGCACCAATAGAAGTTTGCTGCAAATGCATAAGCTTGCATTACAATAACATTTTGATTTCTCGTGTTATTAATGATAATATGAGACAGAAACATCTACCCTTCTAAGTGATCAGAACAATGAAAGGAATTAGCCTACAGTTTAGTTGCTGCCACAGTAATTTCTAGGTTAAAACCTATTAGGATGATCATAAGGGAAGAAAGCTCTGCCTTTGTGACTTGAGGGTATTAGAAGACATGTTTTCCAGCAAGAGCACAGGAAGAGATAACAGTTGATATGCACACTTCACTCTCTCCTATATGTTTAATGGTACTCTTTCTTGGCCTGCTTCCAGCAGCTTTCCTCCTCTTTGTGCTGCTGTAACTCCAGTGCAGAGGGGTTTCTATCAGTCACAGTGAAGTTCTTTAAAGTTCAGTCTATTGCGAGGAAAATGAAGCATGTCCTTATTATACAAACACTTTCTTTTTGCATGTTCTTATTTAGAACTGATGAAAATATTTATTTAAATGCAAAGAAATGCTCCTTTCTCCAACTGCAGACCTGGAGAATTATTTGGGCAGAACACTGAATACAGCATTGGCAATTTCAAAGTCCTAAAAACTAACTGGGGAAAGTTTTGCCTCAGCTTTAGTTTAGCCCCTGGTTAGAAAAGTCAATTAGCATAAGTAGTCTTTCCACCTTTCTGGAATTGGGAGCATTAGTATGAACATGAGTGTTATCCTGCACACTTATTATATCCTAATTCCTCATTAAATTGACCTTTCTTTTTGTTTCAAACCAGAGAGGGACAGCAAGAAATCCTGTAGTCTTTTGGCATTTGCAAGACTCAGGTATGATTGATGGAGTGTTTAACAGCTCCTGTAGCCCATTACACTTCCACATAATTTTTCTGGTGATGGGCCACTATTTGGACATTAGGGTGTATGACTGGGATGATTAAAGCTTCTCCTCAAAGAGGACACTGTTATTCCTTTCATGCTGTTATTCATACCAGTGACCTCAAAAACACAAACTGCATGTTTATTAATATCCCAGAGTATTTTTTTTCCTGTTTTTCCAAGTATAAACTTTGGAAACAGTGGTAGCTGCTCAGGGAAATGACTTTCTCGATTACTTAAATGTAACAGTTTCTAAGTTTAGCTGTTAAAGGTCAGATTCTCTCTCAGCAAGATAAGGAAAGGGGATTCATCTTCAAGAAATAATTCTTTGGCCAGACATGAAGGAGCTCATGAAAAGGCCTGTCCCTTTTCTTTAAAGCTATCGTGATCCATAGTCAAGGAAGTGCTCTTGTAATGACTGCAAGTATTTTCAGTTTTATAAAGTTGAGAGAGAAAGTAGATGAAACATGAATATTTGGGGCCATATAAACCAAATTACCTGCAAGTAAGGTTGGTGTTCATAACATCTGCTTTCCAAAGCTGCCAAATCCTGACTGTCTAAGCAGTCAGTCAGAAGTAAGCTGGATACTGAAGCTAATAGGTATCTACATTATGTGGACTAAATCTGATCTATAATTCTTTCCACTGATTGCAATATGAAACAGGTCACATCAACCAGTGATGTCACGGGTTGAGGCATAGCAGTAGGCACATAAATCTAAGATAACATGGAGGGACACTGCATCATATTTAATGGTTTGCTTTTACTGAGTTGGAGATGCTTGTGTCATATCTAAACTCAAAATATCAAATGTTTTCAACTCGAATCCATATTTGCAGTAAGGTAACTACAGTACAGTCTCCATCACAAATGTCACTTGCAGCACCTCCCCTTTTTTACTGAACATTAAGGATGATGTAAGATTACAGTTGCACTCGTGATGTAACTGAAGACACTATTCTGTGCTAGATGCTATGCAAATGCCTATTTCAGGTTTAGTTTGAAAGTGTCACCTGATCCAAGGAAGATACTAGTGCATTCCATTTCCCTGAAAACATTGTAGAAGCGACTAGCTGACAGCTATAGTGTAAATTTTACTCCTGAGAATGCGAAGTAGCAAGTTGCTTTATCATTTTCTTCCTCAAATATAAACAAAATTGCCAAGTTTTTTTTTGGAGTAATTTTAATTTTGACGTTGTTAGGCAACCTTATCTTTCTCAAGATTAATGGTTTTCCTTACGTGTCATTCTCACTATCATTTTTTCTTTTCCATCCCTCTTCAGAGCCACATTACTGAAGCACAGCAGATTCTGACAAACAAAAAGAACTTTGTACATTTTATTTATCATGAAAGTGCTAAAAGTCTAGCTTTTTAGCTCACTTAATCATTTTGACAAGATGGCAATACGATGTATCATCACCAGACAGATGACACTAGACAGATGACAATACTAATCCTGCAGTAGGCTCTCAAGGGAGATTTTTATTGTAAAAATTGACATATATTGTATCAAGGTGAACATAATGCATTTAGGAAAACAGCAATTTGCTACTTTGTGTTGTTCAGTCTATCTCTAGGTCTTTATCAGCTTTAAGTCAGAGTTTCTGCTAATCTCAGCTGCCTCAGACTTTGGGCTCCGCTGAAACTGGCTGGTCCTTCACATCAGCCCCCACTTCTGGAGCTGTTGGGATGCTGATGGATAGCACAGATGTTTGCTTAATGGTCATTTCCTCAGAGGCTCCTGTCAGATCTGTTGGCAGGGTAACAGAGGAATTACCTGGAAATTGCTAACTCACTTTCACTGAACAATAGACCATTTTAATGCAAACCATGTTTGACCAGTTTCCGAATGTATGAATTGCTTTCAAAGAGAAAACTGTTCCTCGCATAGATGATGTCACCCACCAGATGCTTTGTAAAATCCATAATTTTGCTGCTGGCTGGGACTGATGTCTGAAGCTTCTAATGGGATAGAAGTTCTTTAAAATGTATCTGCCCTGTTTAGCAGTTCTGGAAGAAGAAGATAGGCAGCAATCTCTAAGGAATGAGGGGGAAAAAAGCCCTAGAGTGTAATTTTTGTTTTGAGCAGAAAATTCTACCCCCTTCTAAAATTCTAATCCCTTCTGGTAATCACTGTCTGTCCTGAAATACGAGGTCTGATTACTTTTTTTTTTTTTTTCCCATTGTAAATACCAGTAGGAAGAAGAGCAGGCTGCAGGGTGGGGGAATGGACTTTGCTCTACCCCCATGGTTGCAATGAGGTGTTAGAAGCATTGGCTTCCAATATGTTATGCTGCTCTTTTTGCTGCACTGATTACTTGCTGCGCCTGCATGTTGAGCTGCTTTTAACTCATGTGCAAACTTTGATCTTTCTTTCCTTTTTTTCCTGGCATTAGCATTTGTTCTGCGACCTGTTCAAGAGACACACAGCTCAAGCTGAGACTGTTTAAGCCTTGCTTATGCCTGCCGTATGTTGACTTACCCTGAGATACATTTTTCTTGATTTCTCTGATATATTCAACGCCACAATCCCCATATGGTTACTACTTCATTGTGTATTCCAGTGGGAGTTTATTTTCTGCTTCTCAAAGGTTTGTCACACAGGCTATCCTTAGTGGAACTCATTGTGTGCCTGGTTCATCTAATTATCCTCCCTAGTTAGAGATGCATCAGGCGCTCTGAGTTAAATTGGGGAAGGCTTTTAAAGTTGGATATCTGAACAGTGGAAGCTGTAGAAACAAAGAGTGAAAAAAGGGCATCATATATTAAACAGCAACATTCTAAGATGGGAGGCAACTTGAGTTCCTACCTCCTGCAGCTGACTGCATCTCAATTTCCACTGAAAAATGAGGGGAATCAGCAGAGAGAGATACCCCCCTCCTTACTGCCCCCTCAGTGATCTGGTGGGCGAGAGCAAGTGCCCTGGCTTGCTTAAGGCTCCTCTTCCAGAGGACAGCAGGAGTCAGTGAAGCCAGAAGTCACACTGGCAACTCATCCTAAGGCAGTCTAAAGAAATGCAGACTAAGTGAGATTCTTCAGAATATTTTTTGTATACTTAGTGCTGTATCCCAGCACTGAAGAAGAACCAATTCAGATCATTGCTGAAGAAAAGTAAATGAAGATGCTGCCTTTTCCAGTTAGGAATAGCACAGCATAGTACAATTTACGATACTGAATGTTTATCCTTCAGATATCTATTAAATTTTTCTATTCCTACCCATATTCACAAAGGAATTTCACATAATGTCCTACTACAATTTCATCAGATGTTGAAAAGCAAGACTAAAGGATGTCACAGATTTTGAGAGCCAACAGTATATGCATATCGTTAAGAAGGATGAATTAATAGTAACAAACAGCACTGGTGTGAAATAAGGCATTATCTTAAATTACTTTTGCTTTGTCTTCCTTTTGATTTCAAACAGAAAATACACTAACAATTGTCATTTTCTGCCCAACAACCCTAAGGTCCTCTCTGCTAATTTCTTTCTCCCTCTTAGTCAAAATCAGGCAGATTGGTGACACCCAAAAGCTGTGAGTCAGAGAAAGACATATTCTAAGATCTGCAGCACATGCAGTATTTATAGTTACTGCCTACATTATTACCTCATACCTCTAAAGTATCAGATATCTGGTACCATGAAGGTAAAAAAATAGGAATAGTAGACTAATTAAAAAAAAATAAAGAAAAAACCAAAATCTTATCAGATGTTGTTCTCAGAAATAATCAATTAGTTATAGATACTGCTTGTACAACTGCTACTGTACAAGCCTAACAGTAACTCTTCACCCACATTGCTAGATAAATAATGCTTTAGATGTATGAATATATGTTCAAGGGTTTAAAATAAAAAGCACAATCACAAGAGCTTTGTTTGATCCAGCTCCCCAAGTCTCTCACCTAACTGGCTAATGCATATAAAAAAAAATGAAACAAGGCAGGCACAAGAAGCAAAGACCATGTGTTATATTTACCCATGCTTTCTACTCTCCCAGTTCTACTTCATACAAATCACAGTACTCAGCAATGGTCTTGCACAGTCAACTGCTATAAATTCCAGAGTTTTGTATGATAGTTACACAGTAAGCGGCACTGTTTTACACACTAAATCAAGGAGGTTTACCCAAGAAGCTATAATATCAGCTGCTTTCCTGCATTATTTGTATCGCTGATAGATAAGGTCCATTTGTGCTGCTGTTGTTGCTGCCTGAGACTGAGAATGCAATGATTTCTTGGAAATCTTTTATGTTTCTTGCTGTCCTGTGTCACCCAGAAAATTAACTCTGGCAAAAGCAATAAGAAGAGTGAAACAGACAGTGTGAATTCAAAGCATATTTGAGGGAGACTTTTGATTGCACAGTTGTCTGGTTACTACTCTATTTACTCTTTATGAAAACTGCAGTGGAATTTTCTGCCTAGGCACTCAGATAATAAAGAAACGAGTATTGGATGTAATAATGAATTAGGAGGGTAACATTAAAGTTTGTAGCTGTATCAACATTTGTTTCTATAATGTAGAATTACAAAAAATGTTTGAAATAAAACCCAGTGTAAAAACATGAGAAAATATCTGTCTCCCAGCAATGGCAGAATTGGTTGTGCACAGAAACATGCATGGCTTGAAGGCAATCTCTTTTCCCAAAGAGCTGCTGTTTTCCTAAGATGAAGGGGCCTTTAAATACTCAAGCAAAACTGATATGGGTCTGAGCCTACTAGCAGATCTCTGCAACTAACATTTTGTGAAAGCATTGTGCTCATAGTCTTCACTCGCAGTCCACCCACTTGCAGCCTCTAATTCAAACCTAACTCAGAATCCATTGTATGGGAAGCAAATGATTGTATGGGAAGTAAATGCTGGTAGAGACACACATTAAGGAGGACCACTGAAAGTCAGAATCATCACCATGTTGTGGTTTTTTTCCTTATTATATGTTTTTAAGCCACTTGCTCTAATGTAGTCTAACCGCCTCTACAACGTAAAACAGGTTATGAGGTCACTGTCTCGAGGAACTTGAAATCTAATTTCAAGCAAAATAAAAGGTAATGTAGAAAAATAATTGCCAGAGGCTATGGAAAGGTCTGTGGAAAAGCAGAAAGACTGTGCAAGCAAATGAAAAAAATTGCTGATTTTTATGTACCACAGACTGGAGTGTGGATTTTAAGTGACTTGCCCAAATGTCTACTACATGAAAATGGAAATCACAGAGAATTGATCTCTCTCCCTAGAAAACACAGCATACTATTTTCATTGTGGTTTTAAAACTACAGAAAGCAGTCAGTGTATTCTGTCCTGCTATGGCCCTTAATAAAGATTCACTGTACTCTCTGACAAAAGAAACGTAACTTAGGGAGTTGGTTTTCTTCATTCATATCTAGAGGCAAAAGAGATTGTAACAGCTGTGTTTCTAATAATACATCTGTATTTCAAAACACAAAATCTATTTTGTCTAAATTTCCCTTTAACGGGGTTTGGATTGCAAACCAAGACTTGTGGTTTCACTAAGGGACAAAAAACTGAGACATTTACAGAAGTCTATGTGTTTGTACCGATGCTCAGTCTGGTGTGCTTCCACTAAACAGCTCAATTATATTCAGCCTGGGAAGTAAGATTTAAAATTTATGAAGGTAGGAGGGAACATCTATGTTAAGGGAAAAAAAAGTGCTGAGACAGGGAAGAAAAACCAACAAGCAAACAGGGAAACGTAGATGAATAAATTCAAAGCTCTGCACATTACTGTCTGCTCTTTCCTGGTCCTGCTACTATTCTTCTGGACAATCATTTAATGGCATGCATTTGCTACAAGCACCCCTTTGGCACTAGGATATGTCAACAAAGTGACTACCCTACAATATAACCAGCCAGGATCAATGTGATTTCTCAGCTTGGTGACAAACTGTTTTTCCATGAAAGGAGTTGCTAAAATGTACCCAATAAACTTAGCTGAAAGGCTGTCAGGGCTCAGCCTTGGACTTCATGAGAAACTTTTTGCTTGACAAGTTCACTAATTCATGATTAAAGGAAATGAGGAGATTCAGCACATGAAACAGATTGGGAAGAAACTGCTGGCATGATTAACAGCTGGTAAAAATATGAACTTGAAATAATTACACTGTTCTCCATGTTCATGGCCTCTTTGTACTCATGTCATGCTCTTTTGATGACAAAAAGCAAAGAGGCTAACTAACCCACCAGCTGAGACCTGTAGGAATTAATTTTGTGGACTCTGATCAAGAGAAAGTCCTCTCTAATGGTTGTAGCAAGGAAATAGCAAACCAGCATCCAGGGATTTACTATCTGTAGCTGTAGGACTTTTTAAGCTCTCAGTACGGTAGATGCTCAAAAGCCATAAACTTAGGGCAACAAAAACAACAAGAGGTTTGGAAGACTAGGATAAATAAAAAACACAGCACAAATCCTTAGGAAAGAGATGGGAGAGACATTAAAAAGAAAAACAGCCAACAGAATTTCCATGAAGAAAACTGAGTTTTCTTTTAAAAACTCAAAAACTTTCATAGGCACCATTGCTCAAAACCTTAGATCTTGTCTGCCAGCCAAAAAAAAAGGAGAAAACTGAGAGGCTATGGCAAAAAAACAAACAAACAAACAAACAAACAAATAAATAAATAAAAGCAGATGTGGGAAGCCAAAAATTGTGAAGAAGCTTAGTTTTGGAGACACTGATGTGAAACGAAATTTGCATGCAAATATGATTTTCATTAAACCAGTTTCAAGGAAATCATGCACACAACTTAGTCACAAAAGACAGCAGTTGACAGTCTTGGTAATAAAGCTAGAAGTGGAGAAATAGTAGCCCTGATCAGCTAGTTTAAAATTATTTATCATTATTTCCCTCCAAATTGTTGCTTTTTCTGAACATGAAAGGTACAAAGTATACTAAATAATTGCAAAAACCACAGTTAATTAATTTAGCACCCCTGCTAGAGAAACCAGTCCATTTTTCGCAGTGTCAGGTGGGCTCTCCAGTACCTTCCCCATCTTGGCATTCTGCCTGGTCCCTCCCCAACCTCCTGGAAAGGCGAGATAGCACTACTCTAGGTTTAATCTGTCTTATGTCTGCAAGTAACTGAAGCATCATGGAGAATAAATAAACAAAGTTGTGTTTGATCAAGTTCTGTATGTAAGGTTTTTTGTCTTTAGAATCTCGTGCAAAATAAAAGCAACTAAGAATGGAAAAGTGCATGCTGAGATGCTGCAGTTACATAGTTTGGCAAATTGCAGATCTCATCTATCACACCTGTTCTTTCATGCTACATGCATAAATCCTGTTGGATAGAAGACAAGAGTGAGATCCTTTAGGAAAACATCCACGATCAAAGGCAGCAGGGAAACTTCTGAGATGAGAAGCCTAGATCATACAGATGCTGCTGGGTGCCCCTGAGAGCACATTGTGATGTACTCAATGTCTGTGCCAAATGTAGGTCTGAGTTCTGTCAAGCTTGTTATTTCTGGTCATGCCATAGACAGGTTGCTGAGTCACTTGGCTGTTCCCCAGTCTTCTAGAGAGAGGATTCATTAATCCACACAGTGCTAGCCCTGACCTAGGTCTGCAGCTATGTCATGGCTCAAAATGGTTAGCTCAGATCCAGTGTGAGCAGAGCTCATGTTCACAGCTGTTTTTTGGCTTACTCCTCATAGCTCTGGAAATTGTCCCTGCATGCTATCCTGCCTGCCCACGTGATCCTGCCAATATGGCACACACGCTGAGATACTTTGGATCTGCCACAGTTTATAGCTGGGGCTCCTTGCCACATAGAACAGCTCTATGATTTACAGGCCTGCAAGCAATATGTCCATGTTCTCCACCACTGCACCTCAACTATAAAGTGTCCCAGAGCTGACTACCTCTGTATCTATAGTGTAGGGTAAACCACTATTGGGATAATTTAATCCTAGAAAATATAGATTGAAGAGTAATGTGCAGAGCAATTCTGCAAATTATAGCTCTGCAAGGCTAAGGTGACCATGAACTGGGGATGCAGGAGAGGAAAACAGATTGCAAAGGTCTCATGAGCTGAGAATGGAAAAATGCTTCTCTTCCACAGTGTCATGCTGCATTGGACACATGACTATCAGTATTTTCAGCAGAAAAATAGGATGTGTTTTTTAGGTCAGCTGAACCATACATGCTGAAGGAAAGGCAGCTAAATGGAAAATTCTTAAAGGAAGTGTCATGTACTCAAATATTTAGAGAGAACCAAAGCGGGTTTCACTTGTCCTCTGCATACCTTAACCTCCTGGAAGAACACGGAGATCTGCAAGGGACAGCACTAACTGGAAATGTTCCCCTTCTTGGTTGACTGTTGGGGAAGGAAAGATCCTTTATTGAGTATGTAAGCAACCACTAAATTCAGCCTTGTCATTCTAAAGATGACAGAGGTGAGCTTACTTTCACTGCATCAGTAAGACTCCTGAATCTTTAATGACTAAAGGAAAATTGAACATCAGAACCCCTCCCCAAAGATTTACTTAAGTTTTCCAAGCTTTTCATCTATCCTCAAGACAGGAACAAAGTATGATTTTAGCAAGTGATAAACAAAAAAAAAAAGTAGCTTTCAGACAAAGCAAGCAACCCAAAATATTATGGATTTCAATATGTAGATGTGGAAAAACATAGAAGCCTTATCTAGAAGGCATCAAGGATAAATCACAGCAACAGCTCTGAGTTCAGCATAGAGCACTGCAGTCATAAATTCCTTAAAGTGTTGTGGCTGTGATAGTGCCTCTAATTTAAAAAAAAAAAAAAAAAAAAAAAGCAGGTACTGCACTTGTCTAGAACCTGAATGGCTAAGCTGTAGCTTCTCCATATCACAGTTCAGGAGTCTCTGGAGAGTATTAGAAAATGACATCAAGAAAGCTGTAGGAAGAAAGCACCTCCTGTCCTCTTAAAGCTTGTACAGCTAGCAGTATCAGATACATGCAGCAAGTAAGGAAAGAGATGAAGTGTTCAATAAAGGAGATTAGTGTATGCTTTGAGAATTATGAATCCTGGAATGTTCTGATTTGTCCACTGGTGGCAAGTGCTAATGTGGGGCCAACACCTATAAGACAAGCAGGTGCACTGCTTAGGAGTTCAGTGAGAATGGGGATCCGTCCTTCACCAATTAGTTTGCTCTTTTGCAGAAATTCCATATTTTTAAGATCTCTTCCTGATGCAACACTGTGTGAATCATAGCCTTCCACTGGGCCTCAGTTTGCTCATATTTATGACTCCAGCCTATCTCTACTGGAGTTTCTAAGGCTGAATTAGCATTTATGAAGTATTGTGAGACCTCTGAAGAGCTGGCAGAGCGCAGTATAATCATCAGATTTCTATGTTTTTAAATACTGAATAGGGGTAACGCAGTATGTCCTGCCATCCCCTTCAGAGAGACAAAAAGGCAGAAGGGTGAGTCGGATAGGGTAGCAGAAAATCTTCTTTATTGACATATAAAGGAAGATAAAGGCTTTTTTTTTTTTTTTTGGCACTTTCTTCTGGTGGACACATTCTAACACATCTGTGGGCTACAGACTAGGATTTTGATTGATACCTCTGTGCAGTACTTCTGTTCCATGAAGAATCAATTGTTCTACTTAAGCAGTAAATAATATGAGCCCTTTCTCCCCTTGATAGCTCACCTTTGTGAGTAAAGTGAATATTAATAAGCAAGTCCTGGTTAAAAGTCCCTGGCTTCAGTGAATAACCATTTGTTCTGACAACACAAAGATGATTCAGGAGCTGGTGGAAGCATGTGAGTCTTCCTTGGAGGGTGCAAAAGCCAAGTGTACTCTAATGGCTGGTAGGAGTGGACCAGGGATGCCTATGGCAAGATTCCTACTGATTCAGTATCTACTTTGTTTTCCTGTCAATTCTGCTGGAAGCCTTGGGTTTTCAAATTAATTTACTATCCTCTTCTGGGAGAGCCACTAACCATCCCCGCTTGGTAGCTGACTACCTTTACAGGAAAGACCTGTGCACTGGGAGCATACCTGGTACGGTCAGCATCAAACTGGTTAGGAAGTAACCTTAACCAAGGTTAGGAATTGCAGAAAGCAGGAGGCTAATCATGTGTCTTTAACAGTAAAAGCACTATGTCGTACCCAGTCCCACTGCAGTTTTCTCCAGACTGCTTTGAGGCTTCAGCATCTTACAAAAGTCTGGAAGAATAAATATATCTTTACTACCATCTCCCGTGACAGTAATACTGTTAGAATTGTAGACCTGCAACTTCTGTGATTTACATATATCCCCCTTTGTCCCACAACCTCCTCAAGCCCCCTCCTGAGAGTGAAACGAGTCATATTCCACCCCCCTGAACACACAGCCATAAGCTGGCCAGCAATGAGGGCATTCTTATGTGTCAGTCTCTGATTCTGACACTACTGTGTCTTGCAGCAAATATTTCACGTTCCCAAGTCACCCTGAGTTTTGATAAGCTGTATGTAAAGTAACTCACCAGCATCAAAATCCTTGTTATTATTTCAGCTGTGCCTCCGAGATAAGGCAGGTTGTAAACAGATCCAGTTGGACAGCAGATTTGCCTGGAATATGTGTGCTTGTTCTCTTGGAAATTTCAGAAAATGCTTGCTTGACTTGCCCTTTAGAAAATCTTTGCTATATTAGAGCTTCCTCTTTCCTGCTCGCAGATTCATGTTGTCTGCTGGAAGCAGCTGACAAAAACATCACATTCACTTTTTCCACACAGAAAATGTTTGATGTTCTGCTTCTCCATTACGTTGATCTGCAGCACATAACCTGAGAAGTGCTTTTTGCGGGTACAGAGAACAATGTCAGCCTGCCCAGCCTGCCACAGTCTATCTACCCAAGCTGTCTGCAGCAAATTATTTACCCACTGAGCTTGAATTTTGTTTCTGAATAGATAACAGCTTCTGTAAATGAATCTCACACCCAGAGCTACTCATTGAGTATTTTGTGTGAAGAAATTTTAGCAGAGGGACTGCACTCATACTCCTCGCTGTTTAGCACTGTAATATTTGCAATCTAATATCAGATTGACATGGGACTGTTCCATGAGGTCGTATCGCTGTTGGAAAACAGATGCTGCCCAGTATCATCAGCTCTGCTAAGCTTATCATTAACAAATAACGTAAGCATGATTTAGCTATCCACCCGAAGTGCAGAATGCTCTTTGTTCCTCAGATATGTAATTTAGGTCAAAACATACACATTCTCCATCAGCTGCCATCTGTCAGATGGCTTCACAATGTGGAATTTTGGAGGCAGTTACTTTACTATGCTTTCTTCTAAAAGTGCCATCCTGTAGTGAGAAAACAGACACTGATTTGGTTTCATATCATCAGACCTTGCATGGTAGAGATTCAGGAGTGGTTGCACCCAGCACTGCTCAGCAAAGATTAAGACACTCTTCTGCCAGTTTTGTTGCTAATTCCTCCATTCTTGACAGGCCTTGGAGACTGGAGGTAGTATGTTTTCAAACCTTCTTTCCCCAGTGTGAGAGCAATACCTTATAACACACTCTTTATTTTTGTGCTTCTGATGCTCTTTCATGTTGGGAATGAAACTGAAAGCAACAGACGATTTTGTTTCCTGATTCAGTCTCTCACTAGACTTAATGCTTGGCAAATAAATGCTTCCAACATTGATACTTGAATGGAGATTTCGGAAAGATGGGATTGTTTGTAAATAAAGAGAGACTTCAACTGATGTGATAAATAAAGAGATGACTTCAATTTTTTTCTGATATTGTGAAGTATTTTGTTTTGGGTGCATTTCAAAACATTTTCTGTTCTAGTTCTGTATTTAGCACTGTTGTATTCATAACCTCCTGCACAGTATTAATTATAATTATCAGATTCAACACTACTGTAATATGTAGCCAGAAAAGGTTTGGGAGCCATTTCTCCTCCTTATGTACAGCGTAACACCCAAAAGCAGGATGACTAAAGCCCAGCAAAGCTTGCTGTTCATCTAATAACTGCAGTAGGAAAGAGTATTCCCAAGAGACTTGAGAATAAATTTCTTAAAGTATCACTGCGGAGACTTAGTCTGCTTTGGCAACAAAGCTTTATTGCTTGCCCATTGTATTTCACCTGTGTATTCTACTTGACCAACAGGGGCTTCCTCCTCTCACACTGCTGTTCACAGGATCCAGCTGTGGCGAGAAGAGGGAGGACTGAGGCTGATCAGTTGGGCTGATCGCCTGGGGTTTGCACTGAGCCGCTAAAAAGACACCAACTGCAAAAAGCTGAGGAGCCAGCAAATGCTTGTTTCTCAGAAACATCTGTGTTTGAAAAATGAATGAGTTAGATAAAAGAGAGGCTATTAGCTCTTCTAAGTAAATTATTTAAACTTGCAACCTGTTTATATCTTTTTCCATATGAAAAATTAATATACCACAGGCCCTTTGCATTTTCATGGTAAACAAATCTATTTATAGTTTCTTCTCACCTAAGGAACAGAGAAAAGGGATTTCCACTGCCAGGGTCAGAAATTTTAGGCATCAATCCTGCTGCTACCCTGCCTCTGCCCCAATGGAGACAACTCAATGAGCATCTAAATATTAATAGAGTGAACCCATGAATCTCCAGAGCACAGAATGCTACTAAGAAAGAGAAGCTAAGTCAAAATTGCTGCTCTTAACATTTGTGAAGGATGAAATGAGGATTTTCTTCATGTACCACTAAGGCACTTGGCCTTAGACTGATATTTGATAAAAATAATGGTCAATCTTCAACCCGGGTGCATAAGCTAGGCTTCTCTTTCTTTCTTTCTTTTTCCCACATTAATGCACCACCTGAGCAAAACCACCCTAATTTTCAGCAGTGCTGAGCAAATGCCCCTCTGATTCATTTCACTGGCAGTTAAGAAATCTTGCCACCTCTGAAAATCAAATACTGCTTAAATTTACAGGTCCTCTATTTCAAAGTATCTCTTCCAGTCTCCATCCATTTAAATGGAGAAATGAGAAGCCAAGGGCACACAGTGATCTGGGTAGTTAATAATGTTTTTGGCAATGTAACGAATGAATGAAATGCTTGGGAATAATGGCATCAACTTGGATTTAACAGTTTCACAACAGTGTCACTTTCCAAAAAACGGATTTTTCCTCATGCGTTTCTTTATGTACCAGTTGTGGCAGATCACAGTTGTGTTCCCTCCCACACCTCCATTTTAATTTCTGTTATACATCTGAGCAGGCACGCAGACTGGGCACGTTACTTACTGCCCTGTTTTCAAAGGTATAGAAATCCTACCTCATGTCTTAGATTTGCTGGACATGTGGCATGAGGTGATTGTTGCCCTTCTTGCCTTGGAGAAAGGAAGAAGAGAGATCAATTCCAGATTTTCTTGAGTGGGTCACATCATCATTACCACACGATGTCAAATGTTTTTAGTGAATGGAAACTGCAGACTACCTAATCCCTCTGGGACAGTCGCACTGAGCCTATCATTGTAAATAGGAACAGATTCTCCTTTCCCTTGTGACCTCTAATTAGCATCTCTCTGACTACTCCCATGTATTTCTAGCCCTGGGAGTGACTGTGCCTGTGTTTAGAGCCTTCCCGCACCTGCCCTGAGAAGTGGCAGCTTTGTCTTCCATGTCCTCTGTGCGGGGTGGCTGTCTGGCAGCAAAGTTTTATTATTTGCCCATCTGTGAGACTGCTGTCTCGGGCATTTCAGCATCTTTATGGACCTGTCTTTCAGGACCTTCTGCTTCCTCTCGTTACTTATTTATTGCATTTAGCTGCTTATTTGGCTGACAGTGCACTGTCCGTCCTTGTATACCTCATACCCTCCGATGCGCCCCATACATTTTAAAGACAATTTTATTAAAAAAATAAAAGTAGGTGTGTTAAATAACAAATTGTCTGGCCAAGACCTCAAAGGAAGATTTAGCTGAGCTACAATGTGAGCTTGATGCTGTTGTGGAAGCTGAGGCAGTATTTAGTTTTCCTTCTGCAACGTAATTTGTTGCAGCATACCCAAACAATTGCCATTGAGATGCTGGGCAAGCAAACAATGAAGGGAAAGCAATCCACCAGCAATTTAACACTTTCTGATCTCCATACACTCATCCAGGTGTGTAATGCTGGCATATTGGTTGACACTGTGAGTTTAATGCAAGCACGTATTTAAGGGGTCACTGTTTTGTTCTTTGATCTTCAGTGAAACACAGCTGAAATAACACGCAGGGACTTCTGGGCTGCTAGAAGTTTTACACAGAACCTACTGCAGAGTTCTTTTCCTCTGGAGATGGATGATCTACAGTGACTATCTATTTCTTTCCTGGTATTACTAATGTGAAGTGTATATTGAGTATTGCTTTGTGAGAAATCCTTTGATACTTTTGTTAAACATTGTCCTTTGCTAAAGCTTTATCTCTAGCAACAAATCTGGTGTGTTTTGTACAGACGAAATAAGCGATAAAACAGCTTATTCTGTTAAAGGAGACCATTCACATTTAAAATGAGATTATTCTTTACAAGAAACACGGCTTATCTAGGGATAAGATAACCTAGGGAGAGGTTCCTTCCTCTCCTCAGATATCGCCCTGAAAGGCACAACAAAGAAGCATCTCTTCGGAGATCTTCCTAAGGCAGCGGCTACCAAACCATAAGAAATTCCCAGAGCTGCCATCTCAGCGCTTCTCACAGCTGCGCCATCAGTTCCAGGGCCGTGCCCAGAAGGGTCTGAAAAGCCCCATCCCCTTAGGTGTGCTGTCCTGATTCAACCCCGGGCAAGGCCCGGGTGAGAGGTGCTAAAAGAAAAGTCACCTAGAACGGTGGGTATTATCCACTATTGCTTCTTCATGGTGGCAGCAAGGTACAAAAAGTTCGGGGAACTTCAGTGATGACAGGCTAAAGGACTGAGGCGCAGGCAGCGTCCTCCCATCCCTTTCCACCAGCAGGGAACAACGCTGAAAGGCACAGCTGAACGGACTGCGGCTCAGAGGCTGCTGCCACGGGGAGACGGGGCTTCTCTGTCACGGGATCGACCTTCACAACCCCGGGCCTGCCGGGCGCGACCCTTCTCGGAGGGCAGGGCCCGCCCGCAGCCAGCCGGGCGCAGCTCGCGGCCACTGCGGCGCCAGGAGGGGCAGCGCAGAGGCTCGAGCCGCACCGCCATGGCGGCGGAGGGGCGGCCCGGCCGTGGGAGGCTCGCCCGTGGGGCGGCAGTTCCAGAGCCGGAGGGACGGTTAGGCCCCGCCAGAGGGAGCCGGAGACCGCCGGCCCGCGGCTGAGGTAAGGAGAGGCCGCCGTGCGAAGGAGGCGGTGGCGGAGTCCCGAGCGCTGGCAGTCCGTCCCTGAGGGCTGCCGTGGGGTTCCGGGATCCCTAATGAAGCTGCGACGGTCAGTTCAAGCTGCTGCTCTGTGGCTCGCAATCCGTAATTTGTATCATTCGATCTGATAGTAACTCTGTGGTCATCATGCTTATCTACGAGACGCCCTGCGAGGCGCTGTTTTCCCGGCTCGCCCA